>NC_135234.1:604801551-607301551 GCF_051348905.1 Ranitomeya variabilis
TGTGGACGCCGGCGGGGGATGTGACATCAGAATGTGAGTATGTAGTGTTTTTTTTTTTTTTTACTTTTACAATGGTAACCAGGGTAAATATTGGGTTACTAAGCGCGGCCCTGCACTTAGTAACCCGATGTTTACCCTGGTTACCCGGGTGCTGCAGGGGGACTTCGGCATCGTTGAAAACAGTTTCAACGATGCCGAAGTCATTCCCCTGATCGTTGGTCGCTGGAGAGAGCTGTCTGTGTGACAGCTGCCCAGCGACCACACAACGACTTACCAACGATCACGGCCAGGTCGTATCGCTGGTCGTGATCGTTGGTAAGTCGTTTAGTGTAACGGTACCTTTACACTACACCTCTTCTCTCTCTCTCTGACCTCTTCTCTCTGAGGTCAGTGCTATGCTAGGTGACGTTGGATAAGGCTACTTTCACACTTGCGTCGTTCGACGCAAATCGCAATGCGTCGTTTTGGAGAAAAAAACGCATCCTGCAAAGTTGCCCGCAGGATGCGTTTTTTCTTTATAGACTTTCATTAGCGGAGCATTGTGACGGATTGCCACACGTCGCATCCGTCCTGCGACGGATGCGTCATGTTTTGGCGGACCGTCGGCACCGAAAAACGTTCCATGTAACGCTTTTTTGTGCGTCGTGTCCGCCATTTTTGACCGTGCATGTGCGGGCGAAACTGCACCCCCTCCTCCCCACAACTCACAGTGGGGCAGTTGATGCATTGAAAAACTGCATCCGCTGCCCCCGTTGTGATTTTATTTCGCAGGATGCGTCGGTACGTCGGCCCGACGCACTGCGATGGGTCCGTATCGACGCTAGTGTGAAAGTACCCTAACACAAGGAAAATGTGAAAAGTTGCCATCTGAATTGAACTACATCTATATGAACATCAGGGTAAATAAGATACAGTGAAAAAATTCTGCACAAAACTTTACAGCAACATTTAGTGACAAAAGGACAGCAAAATATAGTAGGTAGTCAAAATGACTACTTTTAGTAGTTAAGGGTAAATTGTGAAAAAAACACGCAATTTTTTCACCAAAATTATTTATTGTCACAAAATCTTTTTTCACATCCTATTTGAGGAAAAGTCACCGAGTCTCAAGCCGGAATTCCGAAAAATGTAGTCACAAAAGAGAAATAAAAAGTGAAAGTAGTCAAAATGACTATACTAGTAGTTCTAGTGTTAATATGCTCCACAAAATTCTTCAGGTTTCAGCCTTACACAGAATAATAATATGAGTAATGAAATATGCTCTTTATATATGTTGCTAGTTCGAAAATCTTACCCACACATGGATTTATAAAGGGAAATTCGACATAATATCTCTGTTAGCATACGCCATATACTGCTAATATACGCAGCACCCCAGTAGCTGAATGGAATGACTGCGTACAAAATATATGTGTCTGACAGTGAAACCACTGGCCCTTCCCCTGTGTTACATCATTCCCGCTCTGCTGTCCAGGATGGAAGTGCTGAGGCCTCCTATCCACAACCTGCAGTTGCACAGACACAACAGTCAGCAACTACATCCAGTTTGTTGTCCCAGCGCAGCGTTCATTTGTCTTTGTCAGCATATATGTCTGTTCACAAATTGGCCAGTTTCTGTATATTTTAAGCACATCTAAGAGACTTGGTTAACATGCTCCACAGACCTGTGCAGGCCGCAGCCTTACACATATTGGAACATGGTCATTGCCAAAGGCCTTTACCTGAGATTAGTAGCACTGCCTGTCACCTGAGTAATGCACTCCACAGACCTCGACACTCTCTAGGACATATCCTGTAATTACTCCATTGTTGCTCAAAACCCTGTAAAAGATGCATTCTGCCTGGTTGGGTAGTTTCCAAAAGAAGTGTGTAGGCTTGTGCAGATTGGTCAAAGGCACTCCTGCCAAAAGGCATTGTAAAGGGATGGGAAATATGGGAAATATGTATTCCATTATCTTGCTATTAGGCATGAGGTGAGGGACCTCCCAAAAGAAGGAGTGAGAGCTCTCCCAAATATGTGATACAGGGCCACCTGAAGGTCCTTATCAAACTCAGGTTTCACGGCACTTGCTGGCACTCTGCTAATTGCCAGCAAGGGCTGCATAATGACATGGCGGAGGACATGGTGGTGGTGGTGGCCATAGGACAAAATTCAAATGGGCATGTTTGAAATGACATTGTAAAGGGATGGGGAATATGTTTTTCCACTATATTGCTAACTATTTGGCATGATGTAGGAGTGAGAGCCCTCACAAATGTTAAAGTAAAAAATAAAGCCAAAATGCTCCGTGTGAGCATATGCTAAAGGGGAGGTATATATTTTTTTAATTTTTATTTTGCATTAGAATGTAATTATGAATGAAATAATGTTTCTTAGCGCAATAGTCTGACAACATTATTCCCAGATACCATATGTTAGGCGTCGGGATTTTCCCTCTGCACGGCATAGATCTCAAGCATTATCTGGTGCTGTGGCCTCCCATTCAGCTCTGGTCCATTCTTGCTCTGGCTCCTGGTGTATGCTTGGTTGCTGCTGGCTCTCCAGCCAAGTCTATGGGAACCAGTGTTATTGTGGTGCAGCCCTCCGCTCTGGAGTCCTAAGTCCAGAGATCACCTTACTGAGCATGTCCATGATATGGTGTCTTCTCTTTGGTGGTCAGACGTTAGCTGCTCTTGTGATGTGGCGGCTCCAGATTGGCCAGCTGGCGTGAGTGCTTGGGGAGGAGCCTAGGGTTTAAAAGGCTCTCAGCGGTGTACACGGGTGTGCTAATACCATTTATTTGTGGTATTTGTGAGTGGATACATGAGACGCTCTATACACTAAAAGTTCCAACGTTTGCAGGTAGGGTTAGGACTGGCTTAGCATCTGTTTCCTCCATGTGTGCGGTTAGCACAACTGAGTTACAGAGAAAGTCCAACCCTCAGGCTACACCTCTCAGGGGAAGGGTCAGGGCTTTGAACCTAGCGTCACATTAGTTCTTTCCTTTGGCTCTGCATCTGCTTCACTCTTGTGTGCGATTGACACAGTTTAGTTGCAGAGCAAGCGCAACCCACGTGCTATCATCCCTGTGACATTTAAAAGGGTATAGTACTCAGCTTATTGAGTGCAGTACCTCTCAGTGAAGTAACTGAGCTTGATATTTTGTGTACCGTTCATACTGTGTAGAGTTAACACAGTCTGATTAAGGTTAATGCTCACTGCTTTATTCCGCCATTGTTCATATTAGCAGCAGTTATCCTTCTCTGCACGGTGGACCCCGGGTTGAGATTGCACTTTATTATTCATTTTTATTTAGTGCAATCCGCCAACCCTAACACCATATGTGAGTCAGGCAGGCAGGCAGGTTTCTTCTCTATGCTGTTACCATTTAGTTTTAGCTCTTTCTTATCCATTTCAGCCTTTTTCTCATGCCCGCCAGACCTGTTTGTTGGGTCCAGCAGAAAAAAATCTGCTTTCCCATTGACTTGCATTGGATTCGCTATGATGAATACATGGATATTAGAAATTATTTGTGCCGATTTTCCCGAATCTGAATATTTCACTATTCGCTCATCACTAAGTACAACTTTGGGGAGTACACACTGTTAAACCCATTTCTTCATTATGAGAAAAGGACATTATCTGTCTTTGTAAAGTGTAGTCACTTCCGCTAATTTAACTTTAGAATTATTTACTCATTCCTTGATGGATTATATCAGGAAGGATGCACTTATTGGAGAAAAAGATCATAGCCAAATAGCGTTTGCCTCACAATGAAGTCCTACTTGAAAAGCTGTGTATATGGATCACACATTAAAATTGTGATACAGTCATGGTAATGTGATCTGCGCTAATATGCTAATGGAATCTGTCAAGCTTCTAGGCCTGCTACTTGTGACCATTTGCAAAGCACAGCGAGGAGCCTAAAATGGTCATGACTGCTGAGCAGGCACAAAATAACCCTAGAGACATCAACTCATAAACTCATAGTTTAACCCTTCTGATACCAAAATAGTTTAAAATCCCAATATAGGAAAAGAAAGAGATTAGTAATAAAGTGATATAGTACAAGTGCCTGTTGTGGGACGATTATATCCAGAAACTAGCACATTTGTTTTTGCAGTTTTAATCCTGTAGGTACATTATTCTGTTACACTGTGTGGCTTTTTCATAGACAGCTTAGCTAGTTTTCATCAATAGGAATATGGGATGGATTTCAGTGTTTAATATTCTTAGTTAAGGATGCATCAATGTGATGGCGGCCATATGCTACAGAGGTAGCATAGCGCACTTAGCCCATTTACATAGTGTGTTTGAGAATGAACTCAGTATGCAAATATCATAGATCGCCTTAATGAGATTTGCTAGTAAGCAGGGTGATCGGTATCATATTGCCAACTGCAAGCGTGGTGCATACCAATCGTTAGGAGCCTGAGTTTTGCAATTTAAAGGAAGCCTGTCACCATGAAAATGTTTTGTAATATTTTGGCATTATATCATAAAAGAGGATAAGTTGAGCAAAAAGATATACCGTATTTTGCGGATTATAAGACGCACCCCAAATTTTGAGTAGAAAAACAGGAAAACATTTTTTTTTAATAAAATGGTGGTGCTTCTTATAATCCATGCGTCTTATTGCTTACCGGGGGTGGTGGCTGTGGTAAAGTGGGGTCCAGGCCTATTTCATGAGTTTTAATTTTTTATAAATTCTGTGGAAGCATGGTTGAAAAGCAACATCTGACTTTCATTTGTTCATTTTCATAGATTTTTTAATTTATTATTACTTTTGTCAGATTCAAGTTATTTCTGTGACCATTGTTGTTTTTTCTGTCATAAAACGAGGGGTACCAACAATTTTGACCACATGTGTATAAAATTGCGGGAAATGACTCAGTATAACTTATATAACTGGTATTTTATTTATTTAAATCCCTGCTGATTCTTGACTCAGAAGTCCAGTGGGCGGTCCTAATCAGTGATTGACAGTCTCCCCTGTATGAGCATGCATGCAAAAATAAGTAAACCAAGTATTTAGAACCCATCCATGGTCTCTGAGCCAAAAATCAGAAGGGATTAAAATAAATAAAATACAACTTATACTGATTTTTCTCAGCCCCTTCTGCTCTCTGGAATGTAGCTAGCAGATTAGACTGCATGTACAACACAACAGGTTCCCTTTACAATATGAAAACATGTTCCAATTCAAGCAAAATAAATTCTCATGGGTCCCAAAATGGGGATTGTAACTTGATCACCACTTAGGTTATATTTACTATTTTTCCATCTTTTTCTCTGACTCCATCATAAACACACATTCAGCACTGCCTTCTGGCAGCGTATTAACTTCTATCCCTCCAACATCTGTCATTGAGGAAGTGTCAAGACTGAGTGCCCCATACTCATAAGATAGTTGTCTTTTTATTTTGTATGTAATGTTACCTTTATGTCTAAGATTATTCTTACTTCATAAGTTTTTTTAGCATTTTCATGTAAACCATGATCTAATTATTATGTTTGTATTTAGAGTGACATTATATTTCTTGTAATTGCACAATTATATTCTTTAACTGTTTTTTTCCTGAACAATAAAAAAAACTTTAAGAATTGTCCAGATTAAGAAAGTAAGCTAATAATAATAATATACTAAGAACGTTATACATATACAGAGCATTTCATTATTTTATACTGAATATAACATTCAAGGAAAACGCTCAGCACAATGTCGCTGCAATATAATTTTGCATAGACTTCCAAACTACTAATTCACGTTCAACTACAATATTTACCAGATTCATTTAACCAAGTCAGACTTTAGCTCTTATTTTTCTAATATCCTTTGCACAATTAAACCAGTAACATAAGCACTAATTGATCATTGCCTTTTTACCTGCTTTTGAATTTCAGTCTCTCGATGTACAAAACTGATAGAGACATACCCCAAGCGACTTGCTGCTGTAATCGCAGCAAAATGTGGTGCAACAAAGTATTAAGTTAAAGGGGCCGAATAATATTGCACGCCCTACTTTTCAGTTTTTGAATTTCCACAAAAATTTTAAATAACCAATACATTTTGTTCAACTTCACAATTGTGTTCCACTTATTATTAATTCTTCAAAAATTTATATTTTGTATCTTTATGTTTGAAGCATGATATGTGGGAAAAGGTTGAAAAGTTCCAGGGGGCCAAATATTTTCGCAAGGCACAGCATATATCCCATAATAATCTTTATATAGCGCAAACATATTCCGCAACGCTTTACAGTTTGCACACATTATCATCGCTGTCCCCAATGTTTCTCACAATTTAAATTCCCTATCAGTGTGTCTTTGGAATGTGTGAGGAAACCCACGCAAACACGGGGAGAACATACAAACTCCTTGCAGATGTTGTCCTTGGTGTGATTTGAACCCAGGACTCCAGTGCTGCAATGATAACCACTGAGCCACTGTGCTGCCCATACTTGTATATATATTCCCCTGGTATATGTCCCATGTTCTGCTTCTATTCTTTAATGTTTAGAAAAAAATAAAACAATATACTCAACAGGGGTATATATAAAAGTCATTGGGCCCCATAACAGAAGTATAATGCACTCCTCATAGTCCTCCATAATAATCTTAATAAATAATCTTTATTTTTATATAGCGCTAACATATTCCGCAGCACTTTACAGTTTGCACACATTATCATCGCTGTCCACGATGGGGTTCACAATCTAAATTCCCTATCAGTATGTCTTTGGAATGTGGGAGGAAACTGGAGAACCCGGAGAAAACCCACGCAAACACGGGGAGAACATACAAACTCCTTACAGTTGTCCTTGCAGATGTTGTCCTCCATAAAGTATAGTGCACAGCCCATATTCCTCCCTATAGTATAATGCACCCCCATGGTTCTCCATATACTATAATGCACCCCTCATAGTCCTCCTTACAGTATAATGTGCCCCCATAGTAATCCATATAGTATAATGCAGAACCCATAGTCATCCATATAGTATAATGGACAGCCTATAGTCATCCATGTAGTATAATGAACAGCCTGTAGTTCTCCATGTAGTTTATTGCACAGCCCACAGTTCTATACACACCATAATGCACAGCCCATAGCAATCCATGTAATATAATGCACAGCCCATAGTCATGCATGTATTAATGTAGGCTGTGCATTCCAGAATGCTGCAGATAAGCCCCTGATGCTGGTGGGCTTAGCACACCTTTGATTTTGGGGGTGACAGGTTCCCTTTAATAGTTGTTAGGAGATCAAATACTTATTTCTCACCACAAAATGCAAATAAATGTATATTATTTATACAATGTGATTTTCTGGATTTTATTTTTGATATTTTATCTGTCAATGTTAAAATGAACCTACCCTTAAAAGTGTAGACTGTTCATGGCTTTGTCAGTGGGCAAACTTACAAAATTAGCAAGAGATAAAATACTTATTTCCCCCACTGTATATATCTTATCTCTAGCGCTGTCTCCTGCACGGTGCGTGTGGTACCCAGTCGGCACACGGGCAGCACACGTGTGCCGCACGTGTGCCACACTGATGTGCCACAGAAACGCACGGGCACACAGACACGGATAATTCCGGTACCAATTTTTCCAGTACCGGAATTATCTGGACGTGTGGGACAGGCCTTGAACCAAGTGTTTTTTTTGGTATATGTCATTAATATAGTCTGTGTAATATTGTGCACAGTCCATAGTCATCCATGTAGTATAAGGCTATGTGCACACGTATAAATGGTCCACTGCGATTTGTCCGCAGCGGATTTGATAAATCTGCAGGGCAAAAACGCTGCGTTTTTTTTGCTGCAGATTTATCGTGGATTTACTGTGGATTTACCGCGGTTTTTCTGCGGATTTCACTGCGGTTTTACAACTGTGGTTTTATATAGGAGCAGCTGTAAAACCGCTGCAGAATCCGCAGAAAGAAGTGACATGCTACGGATTGTAAACCGCTGCGTTTCCGCGCGTTTTTTTCCGCAGCATGTGCACAGTGTTTTTTGTTTCCCATAGGTTTACATTGTAATGTAAACTCATGGGAAACTGCTGCGGACCCGCAGCTGCGGAAACGCTACAGATCCGCAGCGTTTTCCTCATCGTGTGCACATACCCTAATGCACAGCCCATAATCATACGTGTAATATCATTCACAGCCAATAGCCATACATGTAATATGATGCAAAGCCCATAGCCATACATATAGCATAATGCACAGTCCATAGTCATACATGTATTATGGTGCACAGACCATAGTCATACATGTACTTGTTTGGGCGTTGATCCAGGGAACTATTCTGATTGCCGTATGTGGAGTCGAGAAGGAATTTTTTTCCCCAATGTGGAGCTTAGCGTTTGCCGCATGGGTTTTTTATGCCTTCCTCTGAATCAACATGCTATGCTATGGGTTGAACTAGATGGACTTAAAGTTTTCCTTCAACCATAAATACTATGCTTCTATGTTATTTAGTATAATGCACAGCCTATAGTCATGCATGTTAATTCACAACCCATAGTCAAACATGTAATATGATGCACAGCCCATAGTCATACATTTAGTATAATGCACGGCCTATAGTCATACATGTAATATAATTCACAACCCATAGTCAAACGTCATCTTATTCTGAAGCGGCAGCGGCCTTCCCTGTGCAGGTGAGGGTAGATCATGACGTCACTGCCATGCGCCTCTGGTTATATGCATGTTGACTTCAGCTGCTTACCTCTGATTGTCCGGCAGCATGTAATACTGTTCATGGACCTGATGGGCCTGTTTGCTGCAATAAACTTTAGCTGAATGTGAAGCACATTCTGCTAAAGTATTTGCTGGCATCTGTGGGCCTCTTACCCACCGTGCCAATCACAGCAGCACCATGGTCGCTATGCCCCTGGGCATACATCACAGTAACATCCACATATATGCTAAGGCCGGGGTCAAACTTGCGAGTGCAATGCAATAAACTTGGGCGAGTCTCTCGCATCAATACCCGGCACTGCCCCTGCACTTGAGACCAAAGTGTTCAGCTGCATAGAAATACATGTAGCCGCATGCTCTGATCCCAAATGCCGGCGGCAGTGCCGGGTATTGAGGATAGAGACTCGCGTGAGTTTCTCGCATTGCACTTGCAAGTGTGACCCCAGCCTAAGGCTCAAGAGTGTAACACTGCTTCCATTGACTTGCCTCCTTATCTTAGTTCATTGTTATTCCACCTCATCACCAGATACATGAGGCACTCGTACCTGGTTATCTACAGAGTATAATAATTGTGATTCATAAGACCTTATTTTTTATGCTTAAATGCACATTATAAGTGATTTAATGGGTGGACTGGGGGCAGCATTGCTACTATTGGCCCCGATGGTCAAAACAGAGTTCTGATATGTAAATTTTGCTTCAGTCCAGGTCGACCCAGGCATTGCATGGATGGTAGCAAGTGTTAAAAGTTGTCACTTGTGGACACTTTTGGCAAGGTAAATTAATGCTGGCTCAGTGAAAAAGCAGTGTGCCGTTATCTTTTTCCAAGCATTGACAGATTCATCAATGGGATATTAGATAGAAGCAGTGTAAAATACATTTAAAAAATATACCACAACCTGACATTCTTACGTGTCAGAAAAAGTGGAAGTGTTCAGGCTATGCCATATTTTTCAATTCATCTTCAAAAAAAGTTAGAAACTAAGAATACTGATGGCAAAAAAAACCCCACAAGGTCTATATAATTTACCTCTACGCTGACATAAATGCACTGATACATTTGCTCTGTTGTGCTTCTATAAGTTCCATTAACTACAATGGCAAAAAAGCTGATAGAATGAAAGTCGTCTTTAATGGATAAGGTCAAATGTTTTTAGGAGACATAAAACTTCAGCTAACAAATTATTTTGTCATGTCTGCAATTGAAAACAATGCTGCTTTGTAACATTTTGCAAATGACTGAAGATGGGTATAATTGTTTCCTTTCGGAGAGATAAAGACAGTCCATGTGTTATGTGTAAAATCAGCCAATTATATTTTTATTGCAAGTAGAAAGCAGCAATTCTATATGCAGCATGTGTAGCCCCCGAGGGCCTGCAGATGCTGCTAAAGTTGACTGGTATGAGATGTTGTAAGTTTGAGGTGTTCACGGTATGCTATAATGGAATGGAATATTAAAATAAAAAAATAAGTTTTACATTTCTTTTCTTATCTTGCATTATTTATTCTATAAGAAGTATTTTTATGATTTTTACAGTCAAGAAGCCAGCTTATGCTGAGCTTATGAAGTCGGCGTATACTTCTACACATGATAACAAGCTCCCAGGCTGCTGAGTTAGTTTTCTTAGAAGAAAAATTGCCATTCAGGTTCATCCTTTTGATCCTTTCAGAAAATATTAAGAAATCACAGAATTAATACATTGTTTATTTTATTGCCGAATTAAAGGAAAACTCCAGCTTTTTTCACAAACATGTGCAATAAAATGTTGTAAAGTTTTGCAATTTTTTTTTGCTTTACCACCTTTGCATTAGTTTCAAGTTATTTTTTCATAGTTTAACTCATTTACTGTACGGTATATTCAAATTTGCTTTCAGTAAAGTCCACTAATAAATTTTAGATGGCTGTCAGCTGAACGATGGCTTGGCCAATTGTTCAACATCTGGAAGCCTCCTCAGTTCTCCCATACACAGTTGTGCTTTTGTGTTCTCTATAAAAGACCCATTGCCAGACATGTCTAGCAGCGGTTTAACTTCAGGAATAGTGATTGCCAGCCCGAAATTAGACATGCCAATAGACATCTCCAAACAATCAGTTGTTCGGGGCCCTCAAACACAGACTGTCGGATGAACCCATCCATATTGGCAACTTTGGCTGACATTAGTCTAATGTGTTTGAGGGGCTTAAGGTTCAACAGTTTCTGCTACCATCACTTTGTCTAGGCAGCAGTAGCTTCATTCATCTCTCTGAAATATGACTTAATGATAAATAATGCTGGACTCACATACCAGATTATTTTCAGCCAAACAAACCAATTTTGTCAGGACTAGCTATCCAACTAGTATCTACTTTCATCAACAGGAGATAGCAAGAGCAAAAAGAAACAAGCTGTTGAAATTCAGTGGGGTTTGACACATAGTTTGACAGATATCCCTTTCACCACCTCTAAGGGGGAAAAGGAAGTAAGCTGCTGTCAGACTCCTCTGTTATTCATCTCCACTGACATCAGAAGGATCGAGCATGTTAAAGCGACCAGTACAATCCTTCTCTTACCCAACATTTCCTATCATCGGCTAACACATGACATCATCATATGGGCAGTCCAGAATTGTTTAAAGGCATAGTAATCTTAGTGAATGTAAACTTTTGACTTTGCAGTTATTAATAAAAAATACATTAAAACACTCTCTCATTATTCTGGCATTTGGCAAATATGAGTAATCATGGTAATCCTAACTGACCTAAAACAGGATAGGTTTATTCTGGTTTCATGTCAGATATGGAGAACAGTATCAAAGTATGAACATGTGTTTTTTATACACTATATGTAAACTTCTAGTTTCAAATATATATATATATATATATATATATATATATATATATATATATATATATATATATATATATACACACCAGTAATGCTGATAGAAATATTATTCTTGTTTATTTCATTCTTCTAACATTTTTTTTGTGTTCCAAAATTTCCAAAGGGGCTCAGAGCTGTAATCGAAAGCAAACAAAAAAAGTCTCTTTCTAATTGCTTTACTGTAGGCCCTGAAGAGAGAACTTGCTCCAGGGAGCTTCAGCAGGAAAATGTGGATGAAGAGATAAAGAACAATAACTCGCTATCACATATAAAAATCTATACAGTAAAATACAACAGCATTTCATTCAAATGTGAATGCCGCTGAAGGAAAGACACAGTTGGTGCTGGATTTCATACAAATTGTTGGCTATAATCTTTACTTTTCTCACAATATTCATTTTAGACCGGCATTTTCTTGCAGAAAGGATTTTATTTACAATGTACAACTTGTGCTACGAACAAAAGGCATGTTGTTTTTTTTACTGTACAAGTCGATTCAATATACTTCAAGTTATTCCAATGGATTCTTATTCTTAGTATTATATGGACATATAGCATTTACTATCAGCAGCATCATACTTCAGGGAGGACAAAATGGGTAATGGTTCAAGACATCAACCACCCCGCTTCCTCCAATGAATTTCAGGACACTCTCAGGAGCAAGAAAAGGGTATTGAAAAAAGAGTCAAATATTGAAATAAATCTAAAAACATTTTGAAAAGTGTTTTTGAACTTTGAATAATTGTTATTACTCAGTGTAAAAACTCTCCAATGAAGTCCGTGCAGCTGAGCATGCATATTTAGCGTCATAGAAGATAAATAATCATTAGCAAATCTTCTCTTTAAAGAAGGATCAAGAATATAAAAATGTTGCATGGCAATTGGCAAACCCTTTTCCCCCTGTATTGACCCAATGACAAAAAACAGGATCTGCATTAACAAAGAAAACCAAACATTATATAATAATATTCCTAAAAAAGAACCCTCTATATAGATTTGATCAGAAACCTCCACCAACAGTCACCTAAAAAAAAACCCTTTAGAATTATAAAAAAAAACAGTATTAACCTTGTCAGCTCCCATTTTCTTGACCAGGCCAATTTTTTCAATTCTGATCAGTGTCAGTTTATGTGGTAATAACCCTGGAACAATTCAACATATCCCAGTGATTTTGAGACTTTTTTGTGATATATTGTACTTCGTGTTATTGGTAAATTTTGGTCAATATGTTTGTGAATTTAATTATGAAAATATTGAAAATTTGACAAAATTTGTTTAACCCCTTAATCCCATATGACATACGATCCCTGTCAAGGTGACCTGAGACTTAATTCCCAGGGACGGGATAGTACGTCATAGCGATCGGCCGCACTCCCGGGGGGAGCGCGGCCGATCGAGGCCGGGTGTCAACTGACTATCGCAGCTGACATCCAGCACTATGTTCCAGGAGCGGTCATGGACCGCCCCCGGCACATTAACCCCCGGCACACTGCGATCAAACATGATCGCAGTGTTCCGGGGGCATAGGGAAGCATCGAGCAGGGAAGGGGCTCCCTGGGTGCTTCCCTGAGACCCTCGGAGAAACTTGATGTGATCGCGTTGCTCTGAGGGTTTCCTACCTCCTTCTCCCTGCAGGCCCCAGATCCAAATGGCTGTGGGGCTGCATCCGGGTCCTGCGGGGTGGTGACTTACCAAGCGCCTGCTCAGAGCAGGCGCTGGTAAGCCAGGAGCAGTGTACGTCTGATCACTGATCTGACATAGTGCCTTGCAAAGTCTGAGATCAGCGATCTGACCTTATAACATGATGCCTTCCCCGGGCAATGTTATAAAATGTAAAAAAAAAAAATTTATATGTGTAAAAAAAAAAAATTTCCTAAATAAAGAAAAAAAAAATATTGTTCCCATAAATACATTCCTTTATCTAAATAGTAAAAAAAACAATAAAAGTACACATATTTATTATCGCCGCGTCCGTAACAACCTGACCTATAAAACTGTCCCACTAGTTAACCCCTTCAGTGAACACAGTAAAAAAATTAAAAAAACGAGGCAAAAACAACGCTTTATTATCATACCACCAAACAAAAAGTGGAATAGTACGCTATCAAAAACACAGATATAAATAACCATGGTACCGCTGAAAACGTCATCATGTCTTGCAAAAAACGAGCCACAATACAGCGTCATCAGCGAAAAGATAAAAAAGTTATAGTCCTCAGAATAAAGCGATGCAAAAATAATTCTTTTTTCTATAAAATAGTTTTTATCGTATAAAAGCGCCAAAACATAAAAAAAATATAAAAGTGTTATCGCTGTAATCGTACTGACCCGAAGAATAAAACTGCTTTATCCATTTTACCAAATGTGGAACGGTATAAACGCCCCCCCAAAAGAAATTCATGAATAGCTGGTTTTTGGTCATACTGCCTCACAAAAATCGGAAAAAAAAGCAATCAAAAAAGTCACATACCCGAAAATGTTACCAATAAAAACATCAACTTGTTCCACAAAAAACAAGACCTCACATGACTCTGTGGACCAAAATATGGAAAAATTATAGCTCTCAAAATGTGGTAACGCAAAAAATTTTTTTTTGCAATAAAAAGTGTCTTTTAGTGCGTGACAGCTGCCAATCATAAAAATCTGCTAAAAAAACCCACTATATGTATTTATTTCCATTTTCCCATTAGGGTTAGAGCTAGGGTTAGGGCTAGGGTTAGGGTTCAGGCTAGGGTTAGGGTTAGGGCTAGGGTTAGAGTTATGGTTAGGGTTAGGGTGGGGGCTAGGGTTGGGGCTAGGATTAGGGTTAGGGCTAGCATTAGGGCTAGGGTTAGGGTTAGAGTTGGGGCTAGGGTTAGGGCTAGGGTTAGAGTTAGGGCTAGGGTTAGGGCTAGGGTTAAGGTTAGGGTTAGGGTTGGGGCTAGGGTGAGGGCTAAGGTTAGGGTTAGGGCTAGGGTTAGAGTTTGGGCTAGGGATAGAGTTGGGGCTAGGGTTAGGGTTTGGATTACATTTACAGTTGGGATTAGGGTTAGGAGTGTATCAGGGTTAGGGATATGGTTAGGGTTATGGCTGGGATTAGGTTTAGGGGTGTGTTGGAGTTAGGGGTGTGGTTAGGGTTGGGGTTAGGGGTGTGGTTGGGACTAGGGTGTGTGTTTGGGTTAGGGTTTCAGTTAGAATTGGGATTTTCCACTGTTTAGGCACATCAGGGCTCTCCAAATGCGACATGGCGTCCGATCTCAATTCCAGCCAATTCTGCGTTAAAAAAGTAAAACAGTGCTCCTTCCCTTCCGAGCTCTCCCGTGCGCCTAAACAGGGGTTTACCCCAACACATGGGGTATCAGCGTACTCAGGACAAATTGGAGAACAACTTCTGCAGTCCAATTTCTCTTTTTACCCTTGAGAAAAGAAAAATTTGGGGGGTTAAAAAACTTTTTTGTGGGAAAAAAAATATTTTTTCTTTTCACGGCTCTGCATTATAAACTGTAGTAAAATACTTGGGGGTTCAAAGTTCTCACAACATATCTAGATAAGTTCCTTGGGGGGTCTAGTTTCCAATATGGGGTCACTTGTGGGGGATATCTACTGTTTAGGTACATCAGGGGATCTGCAAATGCAACGTGACTTCTGCAGACCAATCCATCTAAGTCTACATTCCAAATGGTGCTCCTTCCCTTCCGAGCTCTGCCATGCACCCAAACGGTGGTTCCGCCCCACATAAGGGGTGTAGGGATTCACTCGCTCAGATGCGTAGGATGAAACAGGAGGCACATTCTCTTCAGTGTTCATGTAGGTTTATTCACTCCATAAACCATTTAAGTCAGCAAAATAAAGGTAAACAGTCTTACAAATAGCCTTTGGCTCAGGCATAGGGAAACAAATGTCCGCTCCTTCAGGCTCAGTCCTAAAGCCTTAACACACTGTGGAGGCTTGCCCCTCCACACACACAGACTCCTGTCTGTAGTGTCCGCCCTGGACACATGGAAATCTGTCCACCATGACAGACTCCCACACTCACTAGCATGTGCCAAACATACCTCCATTATGTAGCCTGAAACCACACCCAGGCACCTGTCACATGATTAGACATGTGGTTCTGACATCACCACAGGTCCGGAAACAAACATAGATAGGCATGGTTATGCCCCTTACCCAGGGGTGAGGTATATGGGTAGCCAGACCCTCCCATCTCTCATAGCTACCCGTAACCCGGACCCAAATATACCAAACAATTCCTCATTGCTTTATGTACATTAAAGAAAACACTCCAGGTTACATCACAGCGACAAACCTTCCCTGTGATACATACCTCCTGTCGACTATACAACCTTTAGCCACGCTACAGGGGTATTAGCGTACTCAGGACAAATTGGACAACAACTTTTGGTGTCCAATTTCTCCTGATACCCTTGGGAAAATACAAAACTGGGAGTTAAAGTTAATTTTTGTGGAAAAAAAATATTTTTTATTTTCACGGCTCTGCGTTATAAACTGCAGTGAAACACTTGGGGGTTCAAAGCTCTCACAACACATCTAGATAAAATCCTTAGGGGGTCTACTTTACAAAATGATGTCACTTGTGGGGGGGTTCAATGTATCAGGGGTATCAGCGTACTCAGGACAAATTGGACAGCAACTTTTGGGGTCCAATTTCTCCTGTTACTCTTGGGAAAATACAAAACTGGGGCCTAAAAAATAATTGTGTAAAAAAAAAATATTTTTTATTTTCACGGCTCTGCGTTATAAACTGTAGTGAAACACTTGGGGGTTCAAAGTTCTCACAACACATCTACAACGTTTGGGGTACAATTTCTTTCTGGCACCCTTGGGAAAAAAAAAATTAGGAGCGAAAAGTTCATTTTTGTGAAAAAATATTATTTTTTTATTTTTACAGCTCTACATTATAAACTTCTTGTCATGTCGGACGCTGTTCAGACCTGGTCGTCCGACAGACAGCGGTAATTCCGCTTTTGTCCACTATGCGCTCATTGGCATTGGCTAGATTTTATCTAGCTGGTCCGGGGTTAATTTACCTGGTGCTCGGATTGGAAGCTGGGCCATGCCCACTGCCTTTAAATAGTTCTCCTGAACATTGGGCGTCTCCGATTATAGCTTCTGTCTTGTGCATGGTTATCTCGGTCTGGAGTGGTGTATTTCCCTTTCTCTTATTTCCTCCTTCCCATATTTGTATTTGTTTTGCCCTTTGCATTTATAGTGTATTCCTGACTGACTGCGGCGTGGTGCTTATTTTTCCGTTATCCTTGTCTGTGCTAACTGTGGGTATTGGAGTGTGGTCTCTTCACTGGTGGGTGGTGGTTTCAGCCTAGGGTTGAAGCAGGAGATAGGGCGAGGGTGGAGGCCCAGACATGCACACAATCGTGTACACTCTGGGAGAGGGTCAGTCAGGGTTTACCTAGTCTGAGGGAAATCACAGGGGCCCTGGTTTTTAGCTCTTTCCTACCTAGGTCTCCCGTGACATTATAATCGGCCAACATTATTTCCATGGATCCCATGATTTCCATAACCCACCAGTTGGAGGCACTGTCCCTACAGGTCACTGAGTTGAGGGGGGCAGTGCAGCAACAGGGACTAGCAGTATCTAATGTGCAAGCCGGAGTTACAGGTAAAGTTGCTGAGCCTAAGTTTCCTTTGCCTGAAAAGTTTGCTGGGGAACGCAGCAAATTTGTTTCTTTTCGTGAAGCTTGCAAACTGTATTTCCGTATGCGGCCGATCTCCTCCGGTAATGAGGCTCAGCGTGTGGGCCTGTTGTTGTCATTATTAAGCGGGGATGCCCAAGCATGGGCGTTTTCTTTGCCGTCTGATTCTGCTACATTTAACTCAGTGGAGAGTTTTTTTTCTGCTCTAGGACACATTTACGACGATCCGGACAGAATGGCTCTAGCAGAATATAAGATACGCACTATTCGCCAGGGGGAGCGTGTTGCAGAGGATTACTGTTCTGAATTTCGCCGCTGGGCGGACAACACACAGTGGAATGATCCCGCGCTGCGGAGTCACTTTATTCATGGAGTTTTTGATAGGGTTAAAAAAGCCCTCCTGATGTACGAGACTCCTGCTTCACTAGATTCCGCTATGAGTCTTGTTGTTCGCATTGATCGCCGTTTGCGTCAGGGGGATCATGAGACGCCATCTGTGGGAGAAGGTTTAGGTTCACGTGAGGTTGCTGCAGGTGAGCCCACGGAACCTATGCAAATCGCATGGGTATCACATGTTAAGCATCGAGCCCCTGTACTCAGGAAGCAGGGAGCCTGTTTTTACTGCGGTAAAACTGGACATTTTATTAATATCTGTCCTCTGCTGTCAAAGAAAAGCGCAACGGCGGAAAACTTCTAAGCTCAGAGGGTGTGGAGGAGTCCAATCTGAGTTTATGTATATCCTCCATGATGGTTTCTCAGTGCATGCTCCCTGCCAAAGTTGTTGTCGCTGGCAGAGAGCTGCCAATCACTGTTTTTGTGGATAGTGGTTCTGCCACAAATCTCATTGATGAGGAGTTTGCGCGCACTGCTAGTTTTAGGATAAAAAAACTGCCTCATCCTATCTGCGTGGTCACCATCAATTCTGCTCCTCTCCCACAGGGGGAGATTACTGAGTTTGTGGCTGAGGTTAAACTCCACATTGGGGTTCTTCATTTCGAGCAGGTTACATGTAAGGTGCTCAAGAGTCTTCCGGCACAATTGGTTCTGGATTTTCCATGATTGTCTACACACAACCCGGTTATTGACTGGAAAACTCAGGACATAATTCAGTGGAGTGATTTCTGTCAGGAGAATTGCTTGGCCACATGTGTTTCTGCTGTGACTTCAAGCGTTCCTGAGTCACTTCTGGATTTTGTGGATGTGTTCTCTGAGAAGGGTTGTTCAGAGTTGCCACCACATCGCTCCTATGACTGTACTATCAGGTTTAAACCAGGGGCCAAAATGCCTAAAGCAAGGATGTTTAACATCTCCGGTCCGGAGAGACAAGCGCTAAAGGATTACATTGCTGAAAGTTTGAGCAAAGGGCACATCAGGCCTTCATCCTCACTAGTGGCAGCAGGGTTCTTCTTCATTAAGAAGAAAGATGGTGGACTACGGCCGTGTCTGGATTTCAGGGAGTTAAACCAGATTACTGTTCGTGATCCATACCCTATGCCATTGATACCGGATTTGTTCAACCAGGTGGCAGGTGCTAAGTGGTTTACCAAGCTTGACCTCAGGGGGGCGTACAACCTCATAAGAGTCCATCAAGGTGATGAGTGGAAGACAGCTTTTAATACCCCTGAGGGTCATTTTGAAAATTTGGTGATGCCATTTGGGTTGACAAACGCACCTGCAGTGTTTCAACATTTCATAAATGATGTGTTCTCGCATGTTTTGGGGAAATTCGTTATTGTGTACCTAGATGACATCCTCATATATTCTTGCGACCGTGATACTCATTTAGATCATGTCAGGCAGGTGTTACAGCTTCTCAGAGAGAATAAGCTATATGCAAAACTGGTGAAATGTGTATTTTCGGTACAGGAGTTGCCTTTCTTGGGCTATATTGTGTCTGGTTCTGGTTTTAAAATGGACGCCGCTAAGGTGCAAGCGGTGTTGCATTGGGAACGGACTGATAACCTAAAAGCACTTCAGCGGTTCCTTGGGTTTTCTAACTACTATAGGAAGTTTATCAAGGATTTTTCTATCATTGCTAAACTGCTAACTGACATGACTAAAAAGGGTACCAATTTCTCCGTTTGGCCTGAGGCTGCTGTGTGCGCATTTGACTCTCTTAAGAACAGGTTTGTTTCGGCTCCCATTCTTGTGCAGCCAAATGTATCGAAACCTTTTGTTGTAGAAGTCGATGCGTCTGAGGTTGGTGTGGGGGCGGTGCTGTCACAAGGCTTATCCTTGAGCGGTTTGTGTCCATGCGCCTATTTTTCCAAGAAACTTTCGCCCGCCGAACGTAACTACGATATCGGCAACAGAGAGTTGTTGGCAATCAAATTGGCCTTTGAGGAATGGCGACACTTTTTGGAGGGGTCGGTTCATCAGGTTACTGTTATTACCGACCATAAGAATTTGCTTTCTTTGGAGTCTGCCAAGCGTCTGTCTCCCAGGCAGGCTCGCTGGGCATTGTTTTTCATGCGGTTCAACTTTGTTGTCACTTACAGACCTGGTTCTAAAAACACTAAGGCGGATGCTTTGTCCAGGTGTTTTCCGGGGGGAGAGCCTCGGGAAGATCCAGTACCCATCCTCCAAAAGGGTGTTGTGGTTTCGGCTCTCACTACCGAGGTTGAGGCTGAGATTGCCGAGGCCCAGGAGGAGGTACCATCTGAGCTTCCCATCAACAAAACGTTTGTACCACTTCATCTCCGCTTAAAGGTTTTGGCGGAGCATCATGATGCTGTCCTGGCTGGCCATCCAGGGGTTAGGGGTACCTTGGAGTTGGTGTCACGTCGGTTTTGGTGGCCCAAGATCCGACTGGACGTGGTCTCATACGTGTCAGCTTGCACCACATGCGCTAGGACTAAGACGCCCCGCTCCCGTCCTGTTGGCACACTACTTCCTCTCGAGGTACCTAGTAAGCCATGGACAGAAATCTCCATGGATTTTATCACTGACTTGCCCTCCTCAGCTGGGAACACGGTCATCTTGGTGATTGTTGATCGGTTCTCAAAAATGTCGCACTTTGTGTCTTTGCCTTTGTTGCCTAACGCTAAGACTCTGGCTCAGGTATTTGTGCAGGACGTGGTCAGACTTCATGGGGTTCCATCTGACATCGTTTCTGATAGGGGGTCTCAGTTTGTGGCAAAATTTTGGAAAGCATTTTGTTCACGGCTGGAGATCAAGTTGTCTCATTCTTCGGTGTTTCATCCTCAGTCAAATGGTCAGACTGAGCATATGAATCAAAATTTGGAACAGTACTTACGCTGCTTTGTTTCAGATAACCAGGAGGAGTGGTCGAAGTTCTTTCCTTTGGCTGAGTTTGCCATCAATAATCACCGCCAGGAGTCGTCTGAGGAGTCTCTGTTTTTTTGTGTTTACGGGCTTCATCCTCAATTTTGTACTTTGAGTCAGGGGGGCTCTTCTGGCCTCCCAGAGTAAGACCAGTTAGGAGCACAATTATCATCAGTCTGGAGGAGAGTTAAACAGCGCCTGTTGAGTGTGGGTGCTAGGTACAAACGTGTGGCTGACAGTAGGCGTGTGCCAGGTCCGGAACTGAGTGTGGATGACTGGGTGTGGTTATACACAAAAAACATAAGACTCAAAATACCATCCCTTAAATTGGGTCCACGGTTTATTGGTCCATTTAGGGTCGCCGCTGTCATTAACCCAGTAGCGTACCGATTGGAGCTTCCTACGGTGTATAAAATACACAACGTGTTCCACAGATCGTTGTTAAAGAAGGTTGTGGGTCTCATGGACGCGACACCAATGCCTTCTCCAGTCTTGGTGGATGGTAATTTGGAATTTGAAGTCTCCAAGGTGGTTGACTCTCGTGTAGTGCGCCGCACTTTACAGTACTTGGTACACTGGTGTGGTTATGGGCTTGAGGAGAGGTCCTGGGTACCAGCCTCGGACGTTCATGCGGATCAGCTGGTCAGGTTGTTTCACCACCGCCATCCGGACAAGCCAGGTCCTATAAGCCGTGAGGGCCCTGGGGTCCCTCGTAGAAGGCGGGGTACTGTCATATCAGACGCTGTTCAGACCAGGTCATCCGACAGACAGCGGTAATTCCGCTTTTGTCCACTATGCGCTCTGTTATGATCCTTAGTGGCTGAGGATCACGAATAGACCAGCAAGTGAATAAACTAAGGACAAGCTCTAGGGAGATGGTAACTAGACTGATCGCAAATCTGAACCTATCCAACACAAATAGAGGTAGCCGCTGAACGTGCCTAAAAAATTCCTAGACGTCTCGAGCCAGCCTGAGGAACTAGCTACCCCTAAAGAGAAAGAAAGACCTCGCTTGCCTCCAGAGAAATAATCCCCAAAGATATAGAAGCCCCCAACAAATATTAACGGTGAAGTAAGAAGAAGGCACATACGTAGGGATGAAATCAGATTAAGCAAAAGAGGCCCACTAGTACTAGAAAGCAGAAAATAGAGCAGGGGTCTATGCGATCAATAAAAAACCCTTACAAAATATCCATCCTGAGATTTCAAGAACCCACGCACCAACTAATGGTGTGTGGGGAGAAACTCAGTCCACTAGAGCATCCAGCAAGCGAGGGAATCACATTTTAGCAAGCTGGACAAGAAAACATGATAAACACTGCTGATCAAAAAATGAGCAAACAAAAACTTAGCTTGTCCTGGATGGACTGGGAGCAAGGTAGTCAGAAGGAATCTGAGTAGCACTGATTACATCGACAGCCGGCAACAAGTGAAAGCAAAACAGAGCTATATAGGAACCTCCCAGAGGATAACGAACCAGCTGATAGCCAGAGACCAGCAGGATAACAAACAAAGCCACCAGGGGGAGCCCAAAGCAAAAGTCACACCATACCACCAGTGACCACAAGAGGGAGCCTGAAAACAGAGTTCACAACAGTACCCCCCCTTAAGGAGGGGTCACCGAACCCTCATGAAAACCCCCAGGGCGATCAGGATGAGCCACATGGAAGGCACGAACCAAATCGGCCGCATGAACATCAGAGGCGACAACCCAAGAATTATCCTCCTGACCATAGCCCTTCCACTTGACCAAATACTGGAGCCTCTGTCTAGAAACACGAGAATCCAAGATCTTCTCCACCACGTATTCCAATTCTCCCTCAACCAGCACCGGGGCAGGAGGCTCAACCGGAGGAACCACAGGTACCACATACCTCCGCAACAACGAGCGATGGAACACATTATGAATAGCAAATGATGCCGGGAGGTCCAGACGGAATGACACAGGGCCAAGGAATTCCAGAATCTTATAAGGGCCGATAAACCGAGGCTTGAACTTAGGAGAGGAGACCTTCATAGGAACGAAGCGAGAAGACAACCACACCAAGTCCCCAACGCGAAGTCGAGGACCCACACAGCGACGGCGGTTGGCAAAGAGCTGAGCCTTCTCTTGTGACAACTTCAAATTGTCCACCACATGATTCCAAATCTGATGCAACCTATCCACCACAACATCCACTCCAGGACAGTCAGAAGGCTCCACCTGACCCGAGGAAAAACGAGGATGAAACCCCGAATTGCAAAAAAAAAGGAGAAACCAAAGTAGCAGAACTAGCCCGATTATTAAGGGCAAACTCGGCCAACGGCAAAAAAGTAACCCAGTCGTCCTGGTCAGCAGAAACAAAACATCTTAAATAAGTCTCCAATGTCTGATTAGTTCGCTCGGTTTGGCCATTCGTCTGAGGATGGAAGGCCGACGAAAAAGACAATTCAATTCCCAACTTAGCACAAAAGGTCCGCCAAAATCTAGACACAAACTGGGATCCTCTGTCAGAAACAATGTTCTCAGGAATCCCGTGCAAACTAACCACATTTTGAAAAAACAGTGGAACCAACTCGGAGGAGGAAGGCAACTTAGGCAAGGGCACCAAATGGACCATCTTAGAAAAACGATCACACACCACCCAGATGACAGACATTCTCTGAGAGACAGGGAGATCTGAAATAAAATCCATGGAAATGTGCGTCCAAGGCCTCTTCGGGACAGGCAAAGGTAACAGCAAACCACTGGCACGAGAACAGCAAGGCTTCGCCCGAGCACAAATTCCACAAGAATGCACAAAGGAACGCACATCCCGCGACAAGGAAGGCCACCAAAAAGACCTGGCCACCAAGTCTCTGGTACCAAATATTCCAGGATGGCCCGCCAACACCGAAGAATGAACCTCGGAGATGACTCTGTTGGTCCATCTATCCGGGACAAACAGTCTCTCCGGTGGACAGCGGTCAGGTCTATCCGCCTGAAACTCTTGCAGCACACGTCGCAAATCTGGGGAGATGGCAGACAAAATCACCCCTTCTCTAAGGATACCAGCCGGCTCTGAATTTCCAGGAGAGTCAGGCACAAAACTCCTAGAAAGAGCATCAGCCTTCACATTCTTCGAACCCGGCAGGTACGAGACCATGAAATCAAAACGAGAGAAAAACAACGACCAACGAGCCTGTCTGGGATTCAGCCGCTTGGCCGACTCGAGATAAATTAAATTCTTGTGATCAGTCAAGAACACCACACGATGTTTAGCTCCCTCGAGCCAATGTCGCCACTCCTCAAATGCCCACTTCATAGCCAACAGCTCCCGATTACCGACATCATAATTCTGCTCGGCAGGCAAAAACTTTCTTGAAAAGAAAGCACATGGCTTCAACACAGAGCCATCGGGGCTTCTCTGCGACAAAACAGCCCCCGCTCCAATCTCGGAAGCATCAACCTCCACCTGGTAGGGAAGTGAGACATCTGGCTGACACAAGACCGGAGCCGAAGAAAACCGACGCTTCAGCTCCCGAAAGGCCTCCACAGCCGCAGAAGACCAATTAGTCACATCAGAACCCTTCTTGGTCAAATCCGTCAAAGGCTTAACAACGCCAGAAAAATTTGCTATGAAGCGACGGTAAAAATTAGCAAAACCCAAGAACTTCTGAAGACTCTTAACAGATGTAGGCTGCGTCCAGTCATGAATAGCCTGAACCTTGACTGGGTCCATCTCAATAGTAGAAGGAGAAAAAATGAAACCCAAAAAAGAAATCTTCTGGACTCCAAAAAGACATTTTGAGCCCTTCACAAATAAAGCATTGGCACGCAGGACCTGAAAGACCATCCTGACCTGCTTAACATGAGACTCCCAATCATCCGAAAAAAAACAGAATATCATCCAGATACACAATCATAAACTTATCCAGATATTCACGGAAGATGTCATGCATAAAGGACTGAAAGACTGAAGGAGCATTAGAAAGTCCAAAAGGCATCACCAAGTAATCAAAATGGCCTTCAGGCGTATTAAATGCAGTTTTCCATTCATCACCCTGTTTTATACGCACAAGGTTATACGCACCACGAAGATCTATCTTGGTGAACCAACTAGACCCCCTAATGCGAGCAAACAAATCAGTTAACAATGGCAAAGGATACTGAAATTTGACCATGATTTTATTCAAAAGGCGATAATCAATACAGGGTCTCAGGGAACCATCCTTTTTAGCCACAAAAAAGAATCCTGCACCAAGAGGGGATGAGGACGGGCGAATATGTCCCTTCTCTAAAGACTCCTTTATATAACTCCACATGGCAGCATGCTCCAGCACAGATAAATTGAAAAGTCGTCCCTTAGGAAACTTACTACCAGGAATCAAATTTATAGCACAATCACAGTCCCTATGAGGAGGTAGAGAATTGAGTTTGGGCTCCTCAAATACATCCTGGTAGTCTGACAAAAACGTAGGGACTTCAGAAGGAGTGGACGAAGCAATTGATACCACAGGAGCGTCACCATGAATTCCCTGACAACCCCAACTTGACACCGACATAGCTTTCCAATCCAGGACTGGATTATGAGTCTGCAACCATGGTAGACCCAACACGACGACATCATGCAAATTATGCAGTACAAGAAAGCGAATCACCTCCTGATGAACAGGAGTCATGCACATGGTCACTTGTGTCCAGTACTGAGGTCTATTCATAGCCAATGGTGTAGAATCAATTCCCCTTAGTGGAATCAGTAATTTTAAAGGATCCAAATAAAAATCACAGCGCCTGGCAGATGACCAATCCATCAGACTCAGGGCGGCACCTGAATCTACTAAAGCATTAACCGGGTAAGATGACAGGGAACAAATCAGGGTAACAGACAAAATGAACTTAGGCTGTAAAGTACCAATGGTGACAGATTTATCAACCTTTTTTTTGTGCTTAGAGCATGCTGAGATAACATGAGCTGAGTCACCACAGTAAAAGCACAACCCATTTTGCCGTCTAGAATTTTGCCGTTCACTTCTGGTCAGAATTCTGTCACATTGCATAGATTCAGGTGTCTGTTCAGAAGACACCGCCAAATGGTGCACAGGTTTGCGCTCCCGCAAACGCCGATCAATCTGAATGGCCAGAGTCATTGACTCATTCAGACCTGCAGGCGTAGGGAACCCCACCATGACATTCTTAATGGCTTCAGAAAGACCTTCTCTGAAATTTGCAGCCAGGGCACACTCATTCCACTGAGTAAGCACCGACCATTTCCGAAATTTCTGGCAGTACACCTCTGCTTCATCTTGCCCCTGCGAGAGGGCCAATAACATTTTTTCAGCCTGGTTCTCAAGATTAGGTTCCTCATAGAGCAATCCAAGGGCTAGAAAAAACGCATCTACACTAAGCAATGCAGGATCCCCTGGCGCCAATGCGAAGGCCCAATCTTGAGGGTCACCGCGCAAAAAGGAAATGATAATCTTAACTTGCTGAACGGCATCACCAGAGGAACGAGGCTTCAAAGAAAGAAACAACTTACAATTGTTCCTAAAATTCAGGAACCTAGATCTATCTCCAGAAAACAACTCCGGAATAGGTATTCTAGGCTCTGACATAGGACTGTGAAGAACAAAATCCTGAATACTTTGAACCCTAGCAGCAAGATGATCCAGACTGGAAGCCAAGCTCTGGACATCCATGTCAGCAGCTGAACTCAGAGCCACACCAAGATTAAGAGGAGGAGAGAAGCTAGCCACAGCTGCTAGACACACAGCAACAACAAAAAAAAAAAAAATTCTCAAGGCTTCTTTTCTCCTGCTTCTGCCATGCAATTAACACTTTCAGGCCGGCTGTACTGTTATGATCCTTAGTGGCTGAGGATCACGAATAGACCAGCAAGTGAATAAACTAAGGACAAGCTCTAGGGAGATGGTAACTGGACTGATCGCAAATCTGAACCTATCCAACACAAATAGAGGTAGCCGGTGAACGTGCCTAAAAAATTCCTAGACGTCTCGAGCCAGCCTGAGGAACTAGCTACCCCTAAAGAGAAAGAAAGACCTCGCTTGCCTCCAGAGAAATAATCCCCAAAGATATAGAAGCCCCCAACAAATATTAACGGTGAAGTAAGAAGAAGGCACATACGTAGGGATGAAATCAGATTAAGCAAAAGAGGCCCACTAGTACTAGAAAGCAGAAAATAGAGCAGGGGTCTATGCGATCAATAAAAAACCCTTACAAAATATCCATCCTGAGATTTCAAGAACCCACGCACCAACTAATGGTGTGTGGGGAGAAACTCAGTCCACTAGAGCATCCAGCAAGCGAGGGAATCACATTTTAGCAAGCTGGACAAGAAAACATGATAAACACTGCTGATCAAAAAATGAGCAAACAAAAACTTAGCTTGTCCTGGATGGACTGGGAGCAAGGTAGTCAGAAGGAATCTGAGTAGCACTGATTACATCGACAGCCGGCAACAAGTGAAAGCAAAACAGAGCTATATAGGAACCTCCCAGAGGATAACGAACCAGCTGATAGCCAGAGACCAGCAGGATAACAAACAAAGCCACCAGGGGGAGCCCAAAGCAAAAGTCACACCATACCACCAGTGACCACAAGAGGGAGCCTGAAAACAGAGTTCACAACAGCGCTCACTGGCGTCGGCTAGATTTAATCTAGCTGTTCCGGGTTATATTACCTGGTGCTCGGATTGGAAACTGGGCCATGCCCTCTGCCTTTAAATAGTTCTCCTGAACATTGGGCGTCTCCGATTATAGCTTCTGTCTTGTGCGTGGTTATCTCGGTCTGGAGTCGTGAGCTAGTAGTTGGAGTATCGTTGCTGGTGGTGTATTTCCCTTTGTCTTATTTCCTCCTTCCCATATTTGTATTTGTTTTGCCCTTTGCAATTATAGTGTATTCCTGACTGACTGCGGTGTGGTGCTTATTTTTCCGTTATCCTTGTCTGTGCTAACTGTGGGTATTGGAGTGTGGTCTCTTCACTGGTGGGTGGTGGTTTCAGCCTAGGGTTGAAACAGGAGATAGGGTGAGGGTGGAGGCCCAGACATGCACACCATCAGTGTAAACTCTGGGAGAGGGTCAGTCAGGGTTTCCCTAGTCTGAGGGAAATCGCAGGGGCCCGGGTTATTAGCTCTTTCCTACCTAGGTCTCCCGTGACACTTCTGTGAAGCACTTGATGGGTCAAAGTGCTTACCACACTTCTAGATAAGTTCCTTAGGGGTCTACTTTCCAAAATAGTTTTACTTGTAGGGGTTTCTCTGTTTAGGCACATCAGGGGCTCCCCAACGCAACATAGCGTCCCTTCTCAATTCCAGCCAATTTTGCATTGAAAAGTCACACGGCGCTCCTTCTCTTCTGAGCTCTGCCATGCACCCAAACAGTGGTTTACCCCCACATATGGGGTGTCATCATACTCAGGACAAATTGCACAACAAAGTTTGGGGTACAATTCCTTCTGGTACCCTTGGGAAAATAAAAAATTGGGGGCGAAAATTTCATTTTTGTGAAAAAATATTATTTTTTATTTTTACGGCTCTACATTATAAACCTCTGTGAAGCACTTGATGGGTCAAAGTGCTCACCACACTTCTAGATAAGTTCCTTAGGGGGGTCTACTTTCCAAAATGGTGTCACTTGTGGGGGGTTTCAATGTTTAGGCACATTAGTGGCTCTCCAAATGCAGCATGGCGTCCCATCTCAATTCCAGCCAATTTTGCATTGAAAAGTCAAATGGCGCTCCTTCCCTTCCGAGCTCTGCCATGTGACCAAACAGTGGTTTACCCCCACATATGAGGTATCAGGGTACACAGGACAAATTGTACAACAACATTTGGGGTCAATTTTCTCCTGTTACCCTTGGTAAAATAAAACAAATTGGAGCTGAATTAATTTTTTTGTGAAAAAAATAAAATGTTCATTTTTTTAAACATTCCAAAAATTCCTGTGAAACATCTGAAGGGTTAATAAACTTCTTGAATGTGGTTTTGAGCACCTTGAGGGGTGCAGTATTTAGAATGGTGTCACACTTGTTAATATTCTATCATATAGACCCCTCAAAATGACTTGAAATGTGTTGTGGTCCCTAAAAAAAAATGGTGTTGTAAAAATGAGAAATTGCTGGTCAATTTTTAACCCTTATAACTCCCTAACAAAAAAAATTGTGTTTCCAAAATTGTGCTGATGTAAATTAGACATGTGGGAAATGTTACTTATTAAGTATTTTGTGTGACATATCTCTGTGATTTAAGGGCATAAAAATTCAAAGTTGGAAAATTGCAAAATTTTCAAACTTTTCGCCAAATTTCCATTTTTTTCACAAATAAACGCAGGTAATATCAAATAAATTTTACCACTATCCTGAAGTACAACATGTCTTGAGAAAATTCTGTCAGAATCACTGGGATCCGTTGAAGCACTCCAGAGTTATAACCTCATAAAGAGACAGTGGTCAGAATTGTAAAAATTGGCACGGACATTAACGTGCAAACCACCCTCGGGGCTTAAGGGGTTAAATTTTTGCAGTTTTCACACTCTTTATGCCCGTAAACAAGATAGTTAAAACCACACAAAATGTATAAGAAATTACATTTGCCACTTGTCAACTTCACATCAACATCTTTTTTGAAACATCGTTTTGTTTTCTTAGGAAGTTAGAAGGGTTAAATATGTAACAGTAACTTCTCATTTTGCCAACCAAATTTACAAAATCATTTTTTTAGGGACATCATCCCATTTGAAGTTACTTTGATGGCCCTGTGCAACAGAAAATGCCCCAAAGTGAAACCATATTAAAAACTACACTCCTCAAAATGCTCAAAACCAAATACAATACATTTATTAACCCTTGAAAGGCTTTACTAGAATTAAAGCAATGTGGAGAGAAACAATAAAAAAAAATACTTTTTTTTCCAGCAATATATTGATTTAGCCCTAAAATTTTGCATTTTCAAAAGGATAACAGGAGAAAGCGAATCATACAATTTGTTATGCAGTTTCTCCTGTCTATGCTGACACACTATATATGGTGGAAAACTACTGTTTGGGCGCATGGTAGGACTCGGAAAGGAAGGAGCAGATTTCAAATTTGGGAGCACAAAATTGGCTGAAATAGATAGTGGATGCTATTTCGCATTTGCAGAGGCCCTGATGTGCCTAAACCACAAGTGACCACCACCACAAGTGACCCCATTTTGCAAACTACGCCCCTCAATGAACTGATCTAGAGGTGTGTTGAGCACTTTGAACCAACATGTGCATCACAGAATGTTATAATGTTAAGCAGTAAAATTAAAAAATATGTTTTTCCGCAAACATGTTGCTTTTGCCCTAGATTTTTCCTTTTCACAAGGGTAAAAGGAGGCAATAGACCAATCATACCCTATATGTCATTGAAAACTACTGTTTGGGCACACGTCAGGACTCGGAAGGGAAGGAGCGTCAATTGAATTCTTGAGCTCAATTTTGACTGGAACAGATTTCGGATGCCAAGTCATATTTGAAGAGCACCTGACATGTCAAATAAACAGAAACCCCCATAAGTGACCCCATTTGGAAACTACATCTCTTGAGAAATTTATCTAAGGGTGGAGTGAGCAATTTTAATTCTCATGTGATTCACAGAATTGTAAAATATTGAGCTGGAAAATTGTTATTTTTTCCACTAAAATGTTGCTTTAGCCCCAAGTTGTTAATTTTCAAAAGGGATGATAGGAGAAAATTAAGAATAAAATTTGTTACACAATTTCTTACGAGTATTGCAATACCCCATATCTGGTTCAAAACTAATTTTGAGGTACATTGGAAAGCTCAGAAGGGAAAGAATGCCATATTGGAGTTCATATTTTGCTAGAATGATATGAGGGTGCCATGTCACATTTGCAAAGACCCTGAGATGCCAGCAGAATTCCCCCATAAGTGACCCCATTTTAAAAACTACTCCTCTCAATGAGTTCATCTAAGTGCTCAGTGATCATATTGACACCACAGGTATGTCACATAATTTTATACCATTTGGCAATGAAGAAAAAATAACTCTATTTGACTCTTGGAGAACAAATTAGCATAGACTAGTTTGTGGACTCCATATACAGAGCCCATAAGAAGAGCAGAATTTCCCCTCAAGTGACCCCATTTTGGAAATTAGACCTCTCTGGGAATTTATATACAGGTGTAGTGCTGATTTTGACATGTGTGTTTTCCAAAAGCAAGCAGTAGTGGACATGATGTAGTTTCCATCACATTGTAGTGCCCATACATTGTGGTGTTCATACATTGTGCCGAGCTTGTGCTTCTGAAGACATGGACCCCATAAATTAGACAGTCTCATATCGCTACAGAATTACCAAACATGTGGACAATAAATGTGGTTTTAACACACTGTGGGGCTCAAAAGGGAGAGGGGCATATTGACCTGGGAGTGCAGAGTTTGCTGGCTTTCTTTTGAGGGGCTGAGGAGCCATAGGGCTTTTTCCAGAGCTTTTGTGCTACCGGTAATATGAAAGCCCTCTATATTTCTGATAACAGAGGACATATCTGAGTGGGGAATTATCTTAGGGTGAATTAAGTTAAAGCTTTTGTTGGGAACATTTTATATAACATTTGGGGTCCCATTTATCCTGTGCGCTACTCTTCGAGTTTTCATCTAAATCTCAGAGTGACATGATTCAGATGCAATCCCCGACAAATCAAATCACTATAATGAGGCAGCAGAGTTACTCTAGACTCTGTCTAGCCTCTGTTCAGCTGTGTGCTTCTTTTCAGAGGTGCACAAAACTGTGGCCGACGGCACTTTTGTGCACACTTAAAAAGACAGGTAGACGGCATCCACAGTGCCTCCATCTACCTCATTATAGGGAATCTTATGCCGAGGGTTCTTTCTAAATGGTGTATTTCTGAGATTTACATGGAAATCCCAGTTTACGCATTCAGGTCAGAACGCAAAATTAATGTGCATCGAGCCCTAATGCGATCTTTGGGAAGCAGAATGAGCAAATCAACAGCAGGTTAAGAATTGGTTTTCTTTATTTTTTATGTCATTCTTTGTGTGGAATAAGTGATTAGATGACTTTATTCTATTGGTTGCTGCGAATAGAGAGATATCAGATTTATATATTTTTTTATGTTTGGCTACAATCACATGCTAAAAAACACTTTCTATTGCAATAAAGTTTTAGCATTGTCATATTTTGGAAGCTGTCAATTTCCTATATCTCTGCTAACAGTGAGGACTTCTTTTTTAAGGGACGTGTAGATTTTTTTAGGTACATAACATTTTTTGATCACTTTCTTTTCTGATTTTTAGGAGGTAGAATGAACAAAATCAAACAATTCAGGAATTATTTTTTGGGGAAGTTTTTATTCCACTCACCATGTGGTAATAGTGATAACACAGGTTTATTTTTTTTGGTCAGTATAATTACAGTGATACCACATTTATATAAATGTTTTATGTTGTGCCACTTCAACACAATATAAACTATTAAAAAAAAAATAGTTTTGCATTGCTACATTCTGAAAGTTATAACTTTTTTTATTTTCTGCTGACTGAGCTGGATGGTAGCTTGCTTTTTGTGGGACAAGATGATGTTTTAAGTGATACCATTTTTATTTCCATTCATCTTTTTGATTGTGTTCATCCCCAGTTCAGCAGTTTGATGAAAATGCATAGTTTTTGCCTCTTTTATTAACTTTTTCACGGTATTCACTGAAGGGGTTAACTAATGTCACAGTTTTATAGGTTAGGTTGTTCCGGACATGGCTGTGCCAAATATGTGTACTTTTTTTTCATAAATATGTGCATTTATTGGTATAATGTTTTTAAATTATATTTGTTCTTTATTTTGTGATTTCTAAAACAATACTTTTCCAATTTTCTTTTACTTTTTTACTCAGTCCTATGGGACTTTAACTTTTTTTTACTTCGATAGCTGGTATATTGCATTACAATGCACCAGCACTACAGTGCATTATACCTGTCAGTGTTGCAATGACAGAAGCCTCTTAGACCATACTCCTGACATAATCTAACAGTCTTGCCATAGCTGGCTGACTTGCAGGTCATCATGACGACTTCAGGTTGCTATTGCAATGATCGGGCCCTTGTGAGGACGTCACAGGGATGCAAATCAGAAGGGAGAATGAGCCCTTTCCCAGCTTTCTAAATTCTGCGATCAATATAGATCATGGCATTTAGTGGGTTAGAATTCCCGGGCCGTATGGGCACTGCTCTTGGCAGAGACAGCCGGGTCTTGGCTTCAACTTTTTCTGTGCCCTGCACTATCGCCATGATGTACCTATTTGTCAAATGTCAGGATCCTCTATCTGATCATGACGTATGGATACATCAAAGGCCAACAAGGGGTTAAAGAAGGTAAATAGAATTATAGTTCTGTATGTACATCTTGTCATCAAGATTAGCCTTCTCTCCCAAACAATATGTTGCAGAGTTATATCATTGTCCAGATCATGCCTCTTTAGAAGCTCCTTTCAATGGCTCAGCAAGATAACAACACTATATTCAATCAGAATATAGGAATTAATCTGTGGAAAGATGAGGAGAGAGGCTCGCACTAGAAAAGTCATGTACTCTGATTATTTGTGTCTCTTGTATAGAGTTGCTCGGTAGCCTTTAAAAGGAGACTTTAAAGAAGCATAAATTGAGCATTGGAAAAGTACTGCATCATAGTGTTTAGGTAAAAGAAGTAAAATAATTTAAAAAGAATTTATTACTTTGCATGGAGAAGAGTTAAAAAAAAAGTTTATTTACTCTTGAAAGTGTTCAGAGTTTGGACAGTCTTTCAATTTGAGGCACAGCAGCATTTTAGAGGCAGCCAAATCCTCCTTTATTATTATTATTATCATTATTATTTATTATTGTAGCGTCATTTATTCCATAGCGCTTTACATGTGAGGAGGGGTATACATAATAAAAACAAGTACAATAATCTTAACCCCTTAACGACCGCCGATACGCCTTTTAACGGCGGCCGCTAAGGGTACTTAATCCACAGCGCCGTTAATTAACGGCGCTGTGGAAAAAGTGAATAGCGCCCCCCAGAGTCGGATTTTCTCTGGGGTCTCGGTTGCCGAGGGTAGCCGAGACCCCAGAGAACATGATTCGGGGGGTTTTTACCGACCCCCGAGTTGCGATCGCCGGTAATTAACCGTTTACCGGCGGTCGCAACAAAAAAAAAAAAAACGCGATTTGCCGTTTAATTTCTCTGTCCTCCGATGTGATCGCACATCGGAGGACAGAGAAATGTGGTCCCCGATGGCCCCCAATAGCCCCCCAATACTTACCTACCTCCCCCGGTGCTCCTCGTGTCTCCCCATGGGCGCCGCCATCTTTTTTCCGGGAAAAAATGGCGGGCGCACGCGCAGTGCGCCCGCCGCCCGGCACCCGGATGTTCTTTGGGGTCTCGGCTGCCGGGGGTAGCCGAGACCCCAAAGAACATGATCGGGGTCGATTTGCACCGACCCCTGCTTTGCGATCGCCGGTAATTAACAGTTTACCGGCGACCGCAAAAAAAAAAAAAAAAAAAAAGCGATCAGTTATTTCTCTGTCCTCTGATGTGATCGCACATCAGAGGACAGAGAAATAGGGGGATTCGGGGACCCTATCATACTCACCCGGGGTCCCTGGGTCCTCTTCTGTCTTCTCCTGCCAGCCGGCTTTTTCATCATGGCGGGCGCATGCGCAGTGCGCCCGCCATCTGCTGCCATCTGCCGGCCGGCAGGAGAAGACAAGTTGGGGCTAAAATTAGGGTTAGGGTTAGGGTTAGGGTTAGAGTTAGGGTTAGGGTTAGAGTTAGGGTTAGGGTTGGGGCTAAATTTAGGGTTAGGGTTAGGGCTAGGGTTAGGGTTAGGCTACTTTCACACTAGCGTTTTTTGGCTTCCGTCGCAATGCGTCGTTGGAGAAAAAACGCATCCTGCAAAAGTGCTTGCAGGATGCGTTTTTTCTCCATTGGCTTGCATTAGCGACGCATTGCGACGGATTGCCACATGTCGCATCCGTCGTGCGACGGATGCGTCGTGCTTCGGCGGACCGTCGAGACAAAAAAAACTACATGTAACTTTTTTGTGCGACGTGTCCCACATATTTCAGTGCCACGTGCCACGTATTTAAGTGACACGTGCCACGTATCAAAGTGCCACGTGCCACATATTTCAGTGCCACGTATCAAAGTGCCACGTGCCACGTATCAAAGTGCCACGTGCCACGTATCAAAGTGCCACGTGCCACGTATCAAAGTGCCACGTGCCACGTATCAAAGTGCCACGTGCCACATATTTCAGTGCCACGTGCCACGTATCAAAGTGCCACGTGCCACGTATCAAAGTGCCACGTGCCACATCTTTCAGTGCCACGTGCCACGTATTTAAGAGACACGTGCCACGTATCAAAGTGCCACGTGCCACGTATTTAAGTGACACGTGCCACGTATCAAAGTGCCACGTGCCACATATTTCAGTGCCACGTATCAAAGTGCCACGTGCCACGTATCAAAGTGCCACGTGCCACGTATCAAAGTGCCACGTGCCACGTATCAAAGTGCCACGTGCCACATATTTCAGTGCCATGTGCCATGTATCAAAGTGCCACGTGCCACGTATCAAAGTGCCACGTGCCACATCTTTCAGTGCCACGTGCCACGTATTTAAGTGACACGTGCCACGTATCAAAGTGCCACGTATCACGTATTTCAGTGCCACGTATTTAAGTGACACGTATCACGTATAAGTGCCACGTGTCACGTATTTAATTGCCACATATTTAAGTGCCACGTATCAAGATTTTCCATGGAGAACAGACACATCCAGAGATATGTCTGCTCTCCACGGCTGCAGCAACACACTGACAGGAGCCATAGTTCCTGTCGGTGTGTCACTGCGCATGCGCGAGCGAGTTTACCGGCGGTCATTGACCCCGGCACTCTCGCTTAACGGCAGTGCTGCGTGGGAAAGTTCAACGCAGCTGTACTGCTGTTAACCGAGACGCCGGAGTCATTGAACTCCGGAACAGTACGCGATACACTGCTAGGAGCTTCGCTCCTGGCAGTGTATCGCCGGAGAGCAGCCGATCGGCGTGGGACACTCGTTTTATGGATTCTGCGGACAGGGAGTATGAATTTGGTTTATTATTTTTGGATTTTTCCTGGAGGATCGAGGGCTTCGCCTACAAGTGTGCTGTTGGTGAGTATATACTCTGTGTTATATGTTGTATGTACTGTGTGTCATGTATGTGTATTGTGTGTAGGTGTTTTGTGTAACTTTACAATTGTGCTAAGTCGCCGGACACAGGGACAACTCTCCCATCCTAATACCGGATGGGAGTAGTAGTCCCATACGGCGACTTAGCACAATGGTGGCACTAGCGTCGCATGGGGACACACACACGCACACACACGCACACACACACACACAGAAGGACTCCATGCTGCTTCACTGGGGGGCGGGGGCTTCCCTCTTCCTGTCCGACGTCACGTCCGGTCCTGGGTGTCAACCCCTCCGTACAAAGACGCCGACACCCAGGACAAAGGCGCTGTGTGTGGAAGGTAATATGGGGCCCTAGGGGGATACGCAGACACGCCGCTGCGTAAAGAATTGACATGTCAATTCTTTTTACGCCGGCGTGTTTGCAGACAAAAGCGCCACGTTTTTTTGCGGTGTGTCTGAACGGCAAAGTGAATTTCTCATTCACTTTGCCGGCAGACGAAAATGACATTGCGCATTTTTGAAAAGCGCCCGCAAAATAGCGCTCAAAAATGCGCTATGTCTGAAAGTAGCCTAAGGCTTCTTTCACACTTGCGTCGGTACGGGGCGGTCGCAATGCGTCGGCCCGATGTACCGACGCACGTTGTGAAAATTGTGCACAACGTGGGCAGCGGATGCAGTTTTTCCACGCATCCGCTGCCCAGTCTATGTCCTGGGGAGGAGGGGGCAGAGTTACGGCCACGCATCCGCGGAAATAGCGGACGCGACGTACAAAAAAAAGGTTACATTGAACTTTTTTTGTGACGACGGGGGCTAAAGTTATGGTTAGGGTTGGGGCTAAAGTTAGGGTTGGGGCTAAAGTTAGGGTTAGAGTTGGGATTAGGGTTAGGGTTTGGATTAGGGTTGGGATTAGTGTTACGTTTGGGATTAGGGTTGGGATTAGGGTTAGGGTTGGGATTAGGGTTAGGGGTGTGTTGGATTTAGGGTTTTGATTAGGGTTATGGTTAGGGTTGAGATTAGGGCTGTTTTGGGGTTAGGGTTGTGATTATCGTTAGGGTTGTGATTAGGATTATGGATCGGGTTGAGATTAGGGTTAGGGCTGTGTTGGGGTTAGGGTTGGAGTTAGAATTGGGGGGTTTCCACTGTTTAGGTACATCAGGGGGTCTCCAAACACGACAGCCAATTTTGCGCTAAAAAAGTCAAATGGTACTCCCTCCCTTCTGAGCTCTGCCGTGCGCCCAAACAGTGGTTTACCCCCACATATGGGGCATCAGCGTACTCGGGATAAATTGGACAACAACTTTTGGGGTCCAATTTCTCCTGTTACCCTTGTGAAAATAAAAACTTGGGGGCTAAAAATCTTTTTTGTTGGAAAAAAATATATTTTTTTATTTTCACTACTCTGCATTATAAATTTCTGTGAAGCACTTGAGCTTTCAAAGTTCTCACCACATATCTAGATAAGTTCCTTAGGGGGTCTAGTTTCCAAAATTTGGTCACTTGTGGGGGTTTCTACTGTTTAGGTACATTAGGGGTCTGCAAACGCAACATAACGCCCGCAGACAATTCTATCAAAGTCTGCATTGCAAAATGGCGCTCCTTCCCTTCCGAGCTCTGCCGTGCGCCCAAACAGTGGTTTACCCCCACATATGGGGTACCAGCATACTCAGGACAAATTGGACAACAACTTTTGGGGTCCAATTTCTCTTGTTACCCTTGTGAAAATAAAAATTTGGGGGCTAAAAAAATCTTTTTTGTGGGAAAAAAAATATTTTTTATTTTCACTACTCTGCATTATAAACTTCTGTGAAGCACTTGGGCATTCAAAGTTCTCACCACATATCTAGATAAGTTCCTTGGGGGGTCTATTTTCCAAAATGGGGTCACTTGTTGGGGGTTTCTACTGTTTAGGTACATTAGGGGTCTGCAAAGGCAACATAACGCCCGCAGACAATTCTATCAAAGTCTGCATTCCAAAATGGCACTCCTTCCCTTCCGAGCTCTGCCATGCGCCCAAACAGTGGTTTACCCCCACATATGGGGTACCAGCATACTCAGGACAAATTGGACAACAACTTTTGGGGTCCAATTTCTCTTGTTACCCTTGTGAAAATAAAAACTTGGGGGCTAAAAAATCTTTATTGTTAAAAAATATATATTTTTTATTTTCACGACTCTGCATTATAAACTTCTGTGATGCACTTGGGCATTCAAAGTTCTCACTACACATCTAGATAAGTTCCATGGGGGGTCTAGTTTCCAAAATGGGGTCACTTTTGGGGGGTTTCTGCTGTTTAGGCACATCAGGGGCTCTCCAAACGCGACATGGCGTCCGATCTCAATTCCAGTCAATTTTGCATTGAAAAGTCAAATAGCGCTCCTTTGCTTCCGAGCTCAGCCATGCGCCCAAACAGTGGTTTACCCCCACATATGGGGTGTCGGCGTACTCAAGACAAATTGTACAACAGCTTCTGGGGTCCATTTTCTCCTGTTACCCTTGGTAAAATAAAAATTTGGAGGCAAAAAGATCATTTTTGTAGAAAAAATGCGATTTTTTTATTTTCACGGCTCTACGTTATAAACTTCTGTGAAGCACCTGGGGGTTTAAAGTGCTCACCACACATCTAGATAAGTTCCTTAAGGGGTCTAGTTTCCAAAATGGTATCACTTGTGGGGGGTTTCCACTGTTTAGGCACATCAGGGACTCTCCAAACGCGACATGGCATCCGATCTCAATTCCAGCCAATTCTGCATTGAAAAAAGTCAAACGGTGCTCCTTCACTTCCAAGCTCTGCGGTGCGCCCAAACAGTGGTTTACCTCCACATATGGGGTATCGACGTACTCAGGAGAAATTGCACAACAACTTTTGTGGTCTAATTTCTCCTGTTACCCTTGTGAAAATAAAAATGTTGGGGCAAAAAGATCATTTTTGTAGAAAAAATGAGATTTTTTATTTTCACGGCTCTACGTTATAAACTTCTGTGAAGCACTTGGGGGTTCAAAGTGCTCACTACACATCTAGATAAGTTCCTTGGGGGGTCTAGTTTCCAAAATGGTATCACTTGTGGGGGGTTTCCACTGTTTAGGCACATCAGGGACTCTCCAAACGCGACATGGCATCCGATCTCAATTCCAGCCAATTCTGCATTGAAAAAGTCAAACGGTGCTCCTTCACTTCCAAGCTCTGCGGTGCGCCCAAACAGTGGTTTACCTCCACATATGGGGTATCGACGTACTCAGGAGAAATTGCACAACAACTTTTGTGGTCTAATTTCTCCTGTTACCCTTGTGAAAATAAGAATTTGTGGGCGAAAAAATCATTTTTGTGAAAACAAATGCGATTTTTTATTTTCACGGCTCTACGTTATAAACTTCTGTGAAGCACTTGGGGGTTCAAAGTGCTCACCACACATCTAGATAAGTTCCTTGGGGGGTCTAGTTTCCAAAATGGTGTCACTTGTGGGGGGTTTCCACTGTTTAGGCACATTAGGGGCTCTCCAAACGCAACATGGCGTCCGATCTCAATTCCAGCCAATTCTGCATTGAAACAGTCAAACGGTGCTCCTTCACTTCCAAGCTCTGCGGTGCGCCCAAACAGTGGTTTACCTCCACATATGGGGTATCGGCGTACTCAGGAAAAATTGCACAACAAAATTTGTGGTTAAATTTCTGTTTTTACACTTGTGAAAATTAAAAAAAATGGTTCTGAAGTAAAATGTTTGCAAAAAAAAGTAAAATGTTAATTTTTTTCTTCCACATTGTTTTAGTTCCTGTGAAGTACGTAAAGGGTTAATAAACTTCTTGAATGTGGTTTTGAGCAGCTTGAGGGGTGCAGTTTTTAGAATGGTGTCACACTTGGTTATTTTCTATCATATAGACCCCTCAAAATCACTTCAAAGGTGATGTGGTCCCTAAAAAAAACATGGTGTTGTAAAAATGAGAAATTGCTGGTCAACTTTTAACCCTTATAACTCCCTAACAAAAAAAAAATTGTTTCCAAAATTGTGCTGATGTAAAGTAGACATGTGAGAAATGTTATTTATTAACTATTTTTTGTGACATATCTCTCTGATTTAAGGGCATAAAAATACAAAGTTTGAAAATTGCAAAATTTTAAAACTTTTCGCCATATTTCCATTTTTTTCATAAATAATCGCAAGTAATATCGAAGAAATGTTACCACTAACTTGAAGTACAACATGTCACGAAAAAACAATCTCAGAATCAGCGGGATCCGATAAAGCGTTCCAGAGTTATAACCTCATAAAGTGACACTGGTCAGAATTGTAAAAATTGGCTCGGTCATTAAGTACCAAATTGGCTCTGTCACTAAGGGGTTAAACAATACAGGTCACAACTGGTACAGGAGGAGAGAGAACTCTGCCCGCGAGGGCTCACAATCTTCAAGGGATGGGTGAGATTACAGTAGGCGAGGGTAGAGCTGGTCGTGTAGCAGTTTGGTGGATCGGTGGTTACTGTAGGTTGTAGGCTTGTCAGAAGAGGTAGATCTTCAGGTTCGAGTTGAAGGCGGCAGAAAGTGGAAAGGGCTTGGATATGCGGTTTGAAGGAGAGATCAGTGTCAAGGATTAACCCGAGGCAGCGAGCTTGTGGGACTGGGGATAGTGGGCTGCCGTTTACTGTAATGGATAGGTTTGTTGGGTGGGTCGCATGAGATGGGGGAAAGACGATGAATTCTGTTTTGTCCATGTTAAGTTTTAGAAATCTAGTGGAGAAGAAGGATGAAATAGCGGACAGACATTGAGGGATTCTGGTTAGTAGGGTGGTGATATCTGGTCCAGAGATGTAGATCTGTTTGTCGTCAGTATATATATATAAACCACTGCACGTCCAGCTCTATCCTTACCTACTGTATCCTCACCCATCCCTTGTAGATTGTGAGCCCTCGCAGGCAGGGTCCTCTCTCTTCCTGTGCCAGTTGTGACTTGTATTGTTCAAGATTATTGTCCTGTTTTTATTATGTATACCCCTCCTCACATAATAATAAATAATAATAATAATATATATGTCAGTGTTTATATACATACCAAGTTAATCCTGCATATGCAGGTCCGAATATCCAATTTTTGTTGTCTTTACTAGGGTTGAGCGAAACGGGTCGGCCATTTTCAGAAGTCGCTGACTTTTGGCAAAGTCGGGTTTCATGAAACCCGACCCGACCCCTGTGTGGGGTCGGCCATGAGGTCGGCGATCTTCTGAATCTGGGATCGGAATTCCAATACCGAGTTCCGATATGTTTGCGATATCGGGAATCGGTATCGGAATCCATATTTAAGTGTAAAATAAAGAATCAAAATAAAAAATATTGATATACTCACCCTCTGACGCGCCCTGGTACTAACCGGCAGCCTTCCTTCCTAAGAATCAGCGCGTGAATGGCCTGCGGTGATGTCACGGCTTGTGATTGGTCGCGTGGCGGTCACATGGGCCGTCGCGACCAATCACAAAGCCGTGACGTCATCTTAAGGTCCTTCACGCGCTGATTCTTAAGAAGGAAGGCTGCCGGAAAGAAGCCGAGGGTGAGTATATACCTAATAGGAATATACTCACCCTCGGACGCGCCCTGCTTCTTTCCGGCAGCCTTCCTTCCTAAGAATCAGCGCGTGAAGGACCTTAAGATGACGTCACGGCTTTGTGATTGGTCGCGACGGCCCATGTGACCACCACGCGACCAATCACAAGCCGCGGACGTCATTCTCAGGTCCTAAATTCCTAGAATTTAGAATTCTAGGAATTTAGGACCTGAGAATGACGTCTGCGGCTTGTGATTGGTCGCGTGGCGGTCACATGGGCCGTCGCGACCAATCACAAAGCCGTGACGTCACGGAAGGCCCTGGACGCGCTCATTTTAACCAAAGCAGGCCGCCGGTTCCCTCGGTAAGTTGCAGGGGCCGCAGGACAGGTGAGTATATCAATATTTTTTATTTTAATTCTTTATTTTACACTTAAATATGGATCCCAGGGCCTGAAGGAGAGTTTCCTCTCCTTCAGACCCTGGGAACCATAGTATCCCATTGCAGTGCATTGGGTTTCGTGTTTCGGCCGACCCCGACCCCGACTTTTTTATAGGATCGGCCGATTTCACTCGACCCGACTTTTGAGAAAGTCGGGTTTCGTGAAACCCGACCCGATCCTATAAAAGTTAAGGTCGCTCAACCCTAGTCTTTACCACTGGCTTCTGTCTCAATATTAATGATTCCTCAATCGGTCTCAGCAATTGCTAACTATGGTCACTTCTATATTCAGTGTTGTACTAACTGCACAATATATTGCATGCTGCTTTTGTTCCTGAAAATATGCTACATAGAGACAGGAGAACAATGTATTTGTTGTTTGTAATTTTGTATTTTTTAAAAACATTTTTTTTACTTTACAATTGCTTCATCAGTCTCCATAGAAGAATGGAAGCTGCAATCATCTGATCGCTTGTGCTGAAGCCCTGCTCTATGTATCAGAAATGTTTACTTGCTGTGAGCACCGACTGCTTATAGCAATCCAGCAATGACAATCACAGGTGTCTGCTGCAGACCCATGGGCAGGATTAGTGATGCACTTCAGGTGTGATTGTGTTAATTGCCGCTATCAGAGATTGACAACCACATTTAACATGTTAATAGACGTGGTTGGATCGTGATGATGAAAGCAGCTGACATGTGCTAGAAAAGTTGCGGATTCATCGCCGGAGCCAGCAGCAAACAGGAGGAGGCCACCTTAGACATAACTATACATCTAAGGTTGGAAAGGGGTTAAAAGCCTGACAAAGAAGATGAAACATACCTTTCTGCTTAATAACGGTATTTCGAAAAATATTTACCGTAAATGTGTATTACTTACATTTATTTATCTTTTACATTTCTTGGAGAACCACTTGAAGCAAGTTAATTCCTGAGACATGTTCTCGGGATTGGTCAAGGTCTCTGTAGCCGTATCAAAATAATAAACAACCTATCTCCTATCCTGTGAAAAGGTGATAAATTTTATTGGTGGGTGAGGTAAAATAGCAGGGAAAATAGTTTTCCTACTATGGTAAGGTGTAGCACATGGTTGTGACCCCTGCCAAGCTCTATAATCGAAACAGGCATTCATTGCAATTTTTGATGGGGGATCATTGTCTTTCTCCAATTTATTTTATTTTATTTTTGGGAGAGATGTATGTAGGAATATGCATAAAAATCTTGGAGCCCCATAGCAAAAGTCCTTAATTGGGTCCCCCCTCAAAAACAAAAATTATATATATATTTGACAGTGTACAGAGGAGCATATTTCACAACTTTACAAAGTAATTTTCCTCCAGATTCCCCTTTCACGGCAGCCATAAAATTATAATGCCCCCCCAAGCACAATATAATAAGCCCACAGTGAATTCCTCCACTGTACTCCCCATATGCACAGTGTGATGACCCTTCAGTGCCCCCCTTCAAAGTGTAATATTAACACAGTGACCCCAACACAGTATGTTGCACTCACACAACCCTCCACACAGTATGATGTCCCCAACACAACCCTCCACACGGTATAATGGCTCCAAACAGTGTTATGGGCCTCACACAAGCCTACACAGTACAATTGCCCACATACAGTATACTGGCCTCCAACATAGCTTTGAAAACAATATAATGCCCCTGTCCATATATTATATAAGAAATTCAAGAATTTAACTGTAGTTATACTTGGAAATGTCAGTCCATGTAGTGCTGACTAGGGATAAACATCCACTTTTTCTTCAGGTTATATACTGTATATATTTGTCTGCAAATAAGTAAGTTTTTTTATATTAGTATGAATACATTGACTTAAAATGATTAACAATCATTAATTGTCACCCATAAATAGTATTCTCTTGTTACACTTTAAACCTTGTGACATAACCAAGATGAAAGAAGAAATTCACAGGCAAGGAGGTCCAGTCAATACACGTCATTTCTCTGCAGGCAATTGGCCTTAGTATGGCTTTCTTTGAAGTGATGTTTTTATGTGACTTTTATAGAAACACTAATGTGCCATAACCGAGGGCTCCAGTCAGCTAACAGTGCATCCTTTTATACTCTATGTACATAGTTGCTAATCTTAACACCATTTCCATTCTCTCATTTTCAGACTGAAATAGATGCTCAAGACTTTACTTAAGATGAAATCAAGGAGTACGCAGCCCTCTGGACAAGATATGCACAATGTCTGTAGGCACCACATGTGCATTCACCCATGTACACTCTTGCAAGCAAGACATGTATTTGGTTTAATATATAAGATTTCATCAACTTCTACGAAGGACAAATTAAGCCAATGCCGCAATAATAATTTGCAGTGGTAAGGGTTTTGGTGTTAGTGCAAAAATGTAAAAAACTCCAAAACAATATTATATACCATGTTTGGCATATTAACATGCATTAAAAATGACGTGTAATATTATGTTTCATTAAAAAAATTTTCTCTGTATGACTTAAGAGCAGGATCTGAAAAAACATGGCTGCTTTCTTCTGCAAACAGCACTGTCCATGGATTGTCTATTACTGCTGCTCATCTCCATGTGAATGAATGTGAGCTGCAATACCAGACACAGCCTGTGGACATGTGTGGAGCTGTGTAAGCATATAAGTTAGTCAGTTTCATGCATTGCCTCTGCCCAAAACTCAGCTCTTGGAATGAGAACGGCCAGAAGACAGACACAGAAATATTACGCTTGAACTTCAAGAAGTTGTCCACTACTCAAACAACCCCTTCTCACACCCCACCCATACTGGAACAGCACCGACATGGGAGGTGAGTATATGCTTTCTTTAATCAGCGCCAAACATTTAGATAAAGAAGGGGTTGTCCTAGTAATGGACAACACCTTTAAAGAGAATCTGTCACCACATTTGCTCTATGTAAACTATAAATATGGGCATATTGGTTATAGACTGAGGAGGAGAGTGAAGGCCCGCATGCCTCATATCAGTTGCCTTGCTGAGAAATCTTCTTTTATCACTTGATATAAATTATGTTTTCTAGTCTCTTGGGTGGATGGTGCCTGGAAGGTAACTCTGCCTCCAGAGATTATTTTACATGAAGGGGAGATACCAGTGTGATGTGAAATAGCCGCTCTTTTTTGCTCTCCTGTTCTCACTGCAGAGCTGTGTGTGATTATACCGGACACATCTGCAGTTTCCTCTCAGCTCATCTCACAGGCAGACAGGGTTGTAATACTGTTGCAATACAGCAGAGCTTAGAGAAGCAGAAAATGTGTTTGCAAGAACACAGTTAATTTATCCTGTTCTGTGTTAGTTACTTGTCTCACACTGGTAACTCCCCTTCATATAAAATAAGCTCTCGAGGCAGAGTTATCTTCCAGGCAGTGTTCTCCCTATAGCCTGGAAGAGGTCATTTACATAAAGTGCTAAAAGATGATTTCTCAAAAACCAGGCCTCTAATATGAGACATACAGTACATATACATATCACTTTTGTTCAGCAGTCTATAACCTATATGCCCTCATTAACATTTTAGATAGGTCAAATGTGGTGATGGATTCCCTTTAATCTGTTTTATGGCAGGCAATCAAAATTGTTACAATCTCACACATGATGCTACAATGCTTATAGTTCCACAGCAATATTGGTGTCTCTCTGGATGGTTACACCTAAATACAGACTAGATGCTCTGATTTTGGTGATTATACTGCAATCAATAGACAATCTCTTCCCTTGGCAGTTACAGTTTATGCAAAATAGTCACACAGAACTTGGAGGTTACACTACTTATCAATGGAGAAAATTTACAGATGTCCTAAAACCTCAAATTAATATGTAAGTGTACTTACCCCATGGTTCTAGTACAAACCTAAATACACAATGTAACAACAATCTGCAAACACTTAATATATTATTTTCACTATAGCTACACCCATACAAATGTGTTACTGGGCAGCACAGTGGCTCAGTGGATAGCACTGTAGCCTTGCAGCGCTGGAGTCCTGGGTTCAAATCCCACCAAGGACAACATCTGCAAGGAGAGTGTGTATGTTCTCCCTGTGTTTGCATGGGTTTCCTCCCACATTCCAAAGACATACTGATAGGGAATGTAGATTGTGAACCCCATCGGGGACAGTGATGATAATGTGTGTAAAACACTGCGGAATATGTTAGCGCTATATAAAGATTATTATTATTATAAGTTCTTAGCTGACATTTTGAGCAAAGAGTGTGAGATCATTTTCAAGATGAGACCATATGCTAAATAAGTTGACTTCTCTTTATGACTAGGCCCTGAAAGAGCTTTGGAAGCATAGGATACAGTTATACTTTGCTTTAATTAAAACTAGCCTTTGTGCCATTTGTGGATATGTATAGAATGCTCAGCTGCACTATGAATTGCTGCAATATGCAAACATTGCATATATGAAATCAAAACAGCATTACTGTTATAGAAAATACATTAAAGTGAAGGTACTTAAAAAAAAGTGCACAAATTGGCCAACTCATGAAAGACCAACAGCCAGCCACAAGGCGTACCCTTTTGTTGGGACCCTAACCTAATATACTTCTCCTGGGCTAAAAGCCTACAGTTCTAAGGTATCTGATGTACTATGCACGGTTCAAGCAGACGGTATTCGTATTCATTAGGATAATATTTTGGTGATTATTACCTCTTCATGCACTGCACTTTACATTGTTGAACTACCTTTATCTATGGCTCCTTGCATATTCCCATATATATTTATTGTGAGGAGTCGTGAATCCCTTGACTCCACTATCTATATACTTCAGACTTTACACATCCACTGTTGCCATATGTGCTGCTCTGTTTTCCTCATTTTAAATTGTTTTGAATTTTTTATCATGTCTTGTTAGTCCTTGCTTTTTAATCAGTCTTGTCAGTTTTGGAGTCTTTAACCCCCTCACCCCCGAAGCTTTTTCAGTTTTGCGTTTTCATTTTTTGCTCCCCTCCTTCCCAGAGCCATAACTTTTTTTTTATTTTTTAGTCAATATGGCCATGAGAGGGCTTATTTTTTGCAGAATGAGTTGTACTTTTGAATGACACCATTCGTTTTACCATGTCATGTACTAGAAAGCGGGAAAAAAATTCAAAGTGTGATGAAATTGCAAAAAAAGTGCAATCCACACTTCTTTTTTGTTTGGCTTTTTTGCTATGTTCACTAAATGCTGATCTGCCATTGTGATTCTCCAGGTCATTACGCGTTGATAGACACCAAACATGTCTAGGTTATTTTTTATCTGAAAAAAAATTCCAAAATTTGCTAAAAAAAAAAAAAATTGCCCCATTTTCTGAGACCTGTAGCGTCTCCATTTTTTGGGATCTTGGGTTGGGTGAGGGCTTATTTCTTGTGCACCAAGCTGAAGTTTTTAATTATACCATTTTGGTGCAGATACATTCTTCTGATCGCCCATTATTGCATTTCAATGCAATGTCATGCGACCAAAAAAATCATTATTCTGGCGTTTCTAATTTTTTTCTTGCTACGCCGTTTACCAATCAGGTTAATTCTTTTTTTATTGATAGATAGGGTGATTCTGAATGTGGTGGTTCTAAATGTGTATATTCGATTTACTTTTTTTAATTTATTTTGAATGGGTGGATTGCGATTCTGCCTGAGCCTGCATCAAAGCAGGGGATCTGCCATCAGACGTACTTTTTCAGTCCGATAGCTGAAAGGGGTTAATAAAATGTATTATATGGAACCATTTTGGATTACGGTATCTATATTTTTGTTCAAGTAGTTTCATTATCTAATTCTAAGGACAGGTAGGATCCAGCTCTAATTAAAATTGCCTTAGGCTGATGGGAGGAGTGCTCAGTCAGAGGGAATGTACTAGAACTATCAAAAAGACTGACCAGCACCGCCAAACAGAACAAGACAAGTGTTAACAGGTGCAAGATGAGACGACCAAGCCAATAAAGCTAAGAAAAATTAGCTGCACTCTGAAATGCTGTAATATGCAAAAATTAAATATATGAAATTGGCACTGTATTAGGCTACGTTCACATTTGCGGTCAGCGCCGCAGCGTCGGGCGCCGCAGCGGCGCCGCATGCGTCATGCGCCCCTATATTTAACATGGCGTCGGGCGCCGCATGGCCGCAAGCGTTGGACGCAAGAAACGCATCAAGTTGCATTTTTTTTGCGTCCAACTTGCGGCCAAAAACGATGCATGCGGCGCAAAACGCAGCGTTTTAGCGTGCGTTTTGCCGCGTTTTTGTTTGCGTTGTGCGCTGCGGCGCCGACGCTGCGGCGCACAACGCAAATGTGAACGTAGCCTTACTGCTATAGAAAATAAGTAAGACATGAAGGTACTAAATGCACAAATTGGCCAATTTGTGAGAGCACCACAGCCAGTGTCAAGGTGTACCCCTTTGTTAGGGCCCTAACCTAATATGCCTCTCCTGGGCTAAGAACCAGGGCCATATTTAGAGTTTCTGCTGCCCTAGGCACTTTTAGTGCTGCCTCCCCCTTTGGTGAGTATAACACTATCGGCAGTGACTTTGGCAAGAATCGCTGATGTGAAAGTAGCCTTTTGCAGCAGATCGGGCAGTTTTCCTGCATCTGCCGCGTAATGGATCACTTACAGTGACACTGCGTTTGGCCTCATTCATTCCCTATGGGATTTACGGCACTTGCCGTGATCTGGCAAATGCGGTACCATACCCCCCAACTTTTGATGAAGGGAAGGAGGTATAAAGTTTGTGGAGCGCGTAGTGTGCCGCGGCAAATTTTAGGCTATGCCTCTGACCACACCCATTTCACAACTGGTCACACCCATATTCACGTCCCAACCACAGCCATTTAGCACTGCTAATCACACTGTTTCATATACAATAATTCTAAACAAAAAAATATGGCCACACAGTGCTCCATGCTGTATAATAGCCACACATGATGCTCAATACTGTATAATGGCCACACATGATGCTCCATACTGTATAATGGCCGAACACAGTTCTCCATACTGTATAATGATCCCACATGATGCTCAATATTGTATAATGGCCACACATGATGCTCCATACTGTATAACGGCCACACATGATGCTCCATACTGTATAACGGCCACGCATGATGCTCCATACTGTATAATGGCCACACAGTTCTCCATACTGTATAATGATCCCACATGATGCTCAATACTGTATAATGACCACACATGATGCTCCATACTGTATAATGACCCCCCTCCTGTATGCGTGGCTCATCTCCCTCCCATCCCATATACATGGCTTATATCCCCCCTCCTGAATGCATGGCTCATATTCCCCCCGCCTGTATGCACGGCTCATATTCCTCCCCTCCTGTATGCATGGCTCATATTCCCCCCTGTATGCATGGCTCATATTCCCCCCTGTATGCATGGCTCATATTCCCCCCTGTATGCATGGCTCATATTCCCCCCTGTATGCATGGCTCATATTCCCTCCACTGTATGCATGGCTCATATTCCCCCCCTGTGTGCATGGCTCATATTCCCCCCTGTATGCATGGCTCATATTCCCCCCTGTATGCATGGCTCATATTCCCTCCCTGTATGCATGGCTCATATTCCCCCCTGTATGCATGGCTCATATTCCCCCTGTATGCATGGCTGATCTCTCAACCCCCCCGCTCCCATCTTGCATGGCGCCGCTTACTTTCCTCCTTCATCCCCCCATCCCCTATACTCACCTTTCTCACGCTGTTTCGACATCCCTCTGTCTCTGTCCCGACTCCCGGTGCAGCACCTTCTTCCTGCGTGAGCGGTCATGTGATACCACTCATTAAGGTCATGAATATGCGCATATTCATGACGTTAATGAGTGGTACCATGTGACCGCTCACTCAGGACGAGCTGCAGATGCTGAGACCAGGCATCGCTGGAGCAGGGTGAGTATCGTCTTCAAGGAGGGTGGGTGGGATTCAGGCGGGCAGGCAGGCAAGCGGGTGGGGGGGAGGGCAGGGGGGGCTGGGAGGTGACCCACGACTAAAAAAAAATACAACCTTGCTCAGGTGCCGCCCCCCGGATTGTCCCGCCCTAGGCACGTGCCCTCAAGTGCCTAGTGGCAAATACGGCCCTGCTAAGAGCCTACAATTATAAGGGCAGGTAGGATCCATCTCTAATTAAAAATGCCTTCGGCTGATGGGAGGAGAGCTCAGTCAGATGGAGTGTACTACAAATATCAAAAAGATCCTAATTTTTAAAGTATTTTCTATAGCTTAATGCAGGTCTAATTTCATATATTCAATGTTTGCATATTATAGCATTTCAAAGTGAAGCTGATTTTTCATAGCTTTCTTTATTTGGTCGCTCAGCTTGCACCTGTTCACACTTGTCTTGTTCTGTTTGGAAGTGCTGGTCAATTTTTTTTTATATTTATGGATATGTAGGCGTCTACAGCCTTCATATGCACTTTAAGACCTACTGTAAGTAAAGATTGCAGTTTACTTACTATAGAGCCCAATCTAAAACATGTCACAATGCAGAGTCAATAACTTTGGTCGAGGCATTACTCCACTTTCAAATTCACCTTCCAGGTAATCACCAAGGAGCGGCCTGTAATCACTTGCTCTGTCCAGAGCCACACCACTTTCTTAAACATTACTAGGCTCTTTGGCTTCCATAGTCTAGAAAGAATCTTCAAGCCTCTCACTGTACTAACTAGTTAATTGACTAGAAACACTAGTTATGTAACTACTATTCAACTTCTGTTCTTGAGGCCTCATTCACACGTCCGTTTTTTATGTATATGCTTATTCATGCTTTTTACAGATAGAATGTGTATCCATTATAACTCTGGAGCTGTTCACATGTTCCAGTTTTGATATAGACCATGAGTTATAAAAAAAATCACATAGGCATGTCAATTTTTCATCCAAGTCTCGGATCAAAATTACCCATATAAGTAACTCTATGGGCCCATAAAAAATTGCTGACAGCGTCCATTGCATCTGTATTCAATCAGTTTGCTATACATTTTTTAACTTGTAAAAGACAGGAGAAGCTTTGCCATTCATTTATTTGTTTTTACATGCATGGAAATTAATGGGGAAACATTAATGTTAAAAACCGGCACATACCAAACACTGATTAAAATAGGATAAAAAATACTGATGAAAAGCTGATTATTTTTGGTATGCCAAGAAAATCACTCACATGTGAATGAAGTCGCAAGTGCAGTTACTCCCATGCTTGATGCAAGACCAACGTAGTACAGTTATTGTGGTGCCACGCTTTGATATCTTGTGCGAGTGACCTGTGGCCTCAATCATCCCATATATCCTCTGCTCACAATATACAGCAAAGTACATCAGAAACAATGTTCTGCCCAAACAGCAGAACTTCTAAGTGGCTGGATCATTATAAATAGTAGAAATTAAAATAAATCTCAACTTTTTCCTCTTTTTTTTTTATAGAACCAACATCCTATACCAATAAATGTCTTGGCAGCAGTCATTGATCTGCTCTTCTGATATTCTCTATGTAGGGATGTATTTAAAAGATGCTTTTTATTTTAGGTAACTTTTCAAAATGAGCCATTTTGTATGTTCATGATGAATTATCACCGCTTCTGTCCATAATAAGTATTGATATTTATCTTTCTCCTCTACAGGCTCCATCTCTAATTTTCCCTGACCTCAGAGCTAGTGGGTAAAGACTAGCTGCCATGATGGTTAGAATATACAGTAAACCCAGACATGAGGGATTCACACTTTTGTGTCTTTATGCATAATATAAGCAGAATTAGCAGCAGCCTGGGGGACTGTGTACAGCAGTACTGTATAGCTGTGAATTCAGCACTTGGGTGAGATAAAAAAAAAAAAAAAAATTACTATACAGCAGTAGTACTATCTTTATGCCTGTACCTCTTTTACTCCGCCCCTTCCCCTCTCCTCACCTTAGGCTTCAATGGGTTCTGTAATCTGATACTTAGGTGAGCAGGCAGTCCAACTTATCACGAGCAAGACAGAAATACCTGCTGAATATTTCCAAGTGGCTGATCAGTTCTGGCATGGGGAATAGAGCAGGTGGAATATAATTGTAAAATGAAATGTGATGCTGGGTCACTCCTCACGGATAAGCCATAAGTCGGGATAGTCAGAGAGTCCGAGGTCAAAAACCAGGAGGGTACGTCATAATCAGAGTGAAGAGACAAAGGTGTAGTCAGGTAATGGTCTGAGGTCAAACTACAGCTAGGATAGCGGATTAAAGAATTGGAGTTAAACAGATGGAGGGTCAGACAAGATCCAAGGTCAGACAGTGAAAGATCATCAAGAAAAACACTAGGCACAGGGAAAACTACCTACACTTAGCTGAAGCTACGTCTGGCAGAGATCTGGGACCGACAGCCTAGCTAAGTAGCTGGGCAATCAACTGGGAAGGGAACACCAGAAAACAGCCACGCAGCTTCCATTTTCAGATTGGGTGGCGGAGCTGTCAATCAAAACACCAACAGCCCAGGACTCCCCTGCACCAGAATGGACGACTGAGCTGTCAGTCAAAGTACTGACAGCTGCAGAATGCCCCTGCACTAGATCGGACGGCTAAGCCGTCAGTAACTGCATCCAAGACATATTGAGGGGTGGAATCGTGACATGAAGCACATTTATCTGATATATTACAAAGTATATTAAATTGGCTTGTAGTACTATAGATTTAGGCATAACTCAACAGCACTTGTTCTATGTCAGAAGAATCCGTGAATTTAAAAAGGTTGGGGACTCCGGATTTGCATAAAAGCAATGCTAATTAATGTTACTCACATATTCCCATATTAAGCTCAGCTACATGTAGGTGCCTGACAGCTGCTTTAAGTACCTGTCCACAAACTTAGCTCTGATTCTTCAAGGACTCTGCTGATTTGGCAATGCTTCTCCTTCGTGCTTTTGGCAAACTTGGCTCCGCTACATCAATGTGCTGTCTGCACACTCAACTTTGCTTCATCAAGGTGCCTGTCTGTTGACTCAGCTCTGCTGTTCCTAGCTGCTGTCCACATGGTCAGCTTTGATACCACAGGGTGTTGTCCACGCACTCAGCTCTCCAACAAGGTGCCTGTTCACACATGCAGGTCTACAGATCCTCACTGTTCCTCGTGCCGTCCAACAATCTATCTCTGCTTGCCCACGGTTGCCCACGCAGCTCATGCTGTTGACTAGCTGATCCAGCTCTTCTACCTTGCTCATCCAACATCACTGCATCACCACCTTCCATCCATGTTGCCCACACTGACTTATGGCTTAATGACTCTATGTCAACTAATGATTAGTTTTACATATTAATGAAATCCAAAACACAAGCAGTTCTTACAGTTAAATATTTACAAATGCCATTGCCATCTGTTAAAAGACGGTCACGACTTTCTAAAGAAAGTAAAGTCATTTCCTTTTCTGAGAAAAGTGCAATGCACACACAGTTTTAAAGGTCTGTAGCAATGCCTTTAGTTAATGTTCCGTTCATCTACCTTCCGGAATGTTCTGATTTGTTTTCATGAATTTTTATCTGCTCCCACATTTCTGCTCCCTTAACTTCTCTCTGCTTCGAGGAGCTGTTCATTCACGATTCAGTCTAGTACATCTCTGACCTTTCCTTCAGTGGCGTAGGAAGGGGGGTGCGGGGGGGGCGGTCCGCCCCGGGCGGCACAATGCGGGGGGGCGGCACAATGCGGGGGTGAGTCAGTGGCGTATCTAGGGGGGAGCAGACGGCAGGGGGGCGCAGTCGGGCCGCCTAAAGCGGCGGTCCGCAGTGTCTCCCCCGGCGGCTGCATTCTGTCACCCCCCGCACTGGGAGTCAGCTGTTCTCTGTGCCGACTGTCAAGCTGACAGCCGGCACAGAGAAGCTGCGGCGCGCCGGCTCCCAGTGTTCAATTGTACTCGTATCTGTGATGCGAGTACAATTGAAGCTCTGACTTCCGGGTCAGAGCGACGCCAGCAGTGTGATCAGGTCATGTGATCACGCTGCTGACGTCACTCACCTGCGCGGCAGAGCAGGAGATGCAGAGAGCGGTGGTAAGTGCTCCAGTGGAGCTGAAGACACCGAAGGTGCAGGGGGGGAATTTACTGTGTGGGGAAGGGGGGCATATATTGTGGGGGGGATTTAATGTGAGGGGATGGGGGGCATATATTGTGGGGGGGATTTACTGTGAGTGGGAATGGGGGCATTTATTGTGGGGGGGATTTAATGTGAGGGGATGGGGGCATATATTGTGGGGGGGATTTAATGTGAGGGGATGGGGGGCATATATTGTGGGGGGGATTTACTGTGAGTGGGGATGGGGGGCATATATTGTGGGGGGGATTTAATGTGCGGGGATGGGGGGGATATATTGTGGGGGGGATTTAATGTGCGGGGATGGGGGGCATATATTGTGGGGGGGATTTACTGTGAGTGGGGATGGGGGCATATATTGTGGGGGGGATTTAATGTGAGGGGATGGGGGGCATATATTGTGGGGGGGATTTAATGTGAGGGGATGGGGGGCATATATTGTGGGGGGGATTTACTGTGAGTGGGAATGGGGGCATTTATTGTGGGGGGGATTTAATGTGAGGGGATGGGGGGCATATATTGTGGGGGGGATTTACTGTGAGTGGGGATGGGGGCATATATTGTGGGGGGGATTTAATGTGAGTGGGGATGGGGGGCATATATTGTGGGGGGGATTTACTGTGAGTGGGGGGGATTTAATGTGAGTGGGGATAGTGGGATATATTATTGGATTGGGGATATTTAATGTGAGTGGAGATGGGGGATTTAATGTGTGGGGGAGATCTGAGGACACAAAATGAAGAGCAAAGGGGGAGATGGGGGGGCATATATGAGGAAACAGTATGGGGGATGGGTGCAGACAGCTTGGGGTCAAACGGGGGGATGTATGCAGACACAGTATGAGTAGCGATGTGAAAAACGTATGTGGACAGAGTACGGGGAGTGAGGGTGTTGGGATGTGTGCATGCGTAGCATGGGGGACAGTGTAAGGGCACAGCCAGGAGGGGATAGTATACAAAGGAGGGGGAGTGTGATGAGAGAGTACAGTATAAATACTGGGCCCTATAGGGGGGACACAGTGTGAGAGGTCAGTGTGAAGAGGGGTCCGGTATAGAAAGGGGAGGTCAGTGTGAAGAGCAAGTACCATAAGACGGACAGTGTGGGGGTCATATTTTATGCAGACAATATAGTGAGGGGCAATTTTTTATTCAGGAGCATTATAATGACACTTGTATCTTTAAGGGCATCATGTGGAGATTTTCTGCAAAAGAACGGAGAAGATGGAAGTCTGCAGAGACGGCTGTGGATCAGAAAACTCATCATGGGGTCTGGACAATATGAAGAAATGAAGGAGAACAACTCCAGAGGCGACGTCATCTATAAGGTACCTGGATGTAAATGTTATTTGTGATACTAACTAACTCTCATGTTTTTATTTATGTTAGGAGCATTAAAGGGGATGTCCAGGTTTGTAATGAGTCTGCAGTCATTCTTTGTGACTGCAGACTTCTGACTTCTCACAGTGTGCCCTGCACACTGTCAGGATTCTCTCGTGCTGGCGATTTACATACATGCGGTCACATGCTGACTAGACATGTGTGGCCTCACTCTATGATAATGAACTGAGCGAGGCCAGGCACGTCTAGTCGGAATGTGGTCAGAAGTATACAAATCGCATGCTTGTGCTGACATGACCGTCCACCGGCCAGGGAGAATCCTAAAAGTGTGCAGTGCATTAGTTGTGAGAATTCAGAAGCTGCGATGTCAGGATTCAGCTCTGCAGGTTCCAGTCGTCGACACATGGACACGTCACTCATATGCGATTTTCATACTCGTGGTCCTGTAACAACGAGCTTCTCTTCTGCTTCTCTCAGTTTTTCACTTAACATTGGGAGCTTAAGGGAGAGGAGCTCGTCGGTACATGACTAAGTGTGAAAATCGCATACATTCTGGGGGGGGGGGGGGCGCCAAACTCGGGAACAGCCCCGGGCGGCAAAAGCTCTAGCTACGCCCCTGCTTTCCTTAGAACAGTGGTCTACACGGATGTTGCATTTTTAAAGCAAACATGACATTGGTGAATGTATTATTTAAAAAGACAATTATGTTGTTTCCCATAAACAAAAATGAGGTCATTTTAATTGACTGCATCTCGAAACTGAAGCAGAGATTAAATTAATGTTGTAGATTATTATTCGCAATGGTAGTTGTCTCCAAATTCCAAATCCTTATAAGCTGCAAAAAAATATGTAAAGCAAAGATAAGGAGCGGCTCCAGTTGTGCGTTCACACTGACCTTCTCAAAATATTAAAAGTCACAATAAACTATAGGCAGCAGTGTTGTCGTACGTTCCTGCTGATCCTATGTGATTTGCATGTTTGCTGACCAAGGTACTGAATATGCAGCATCCACTTTTAGCATTCGGTGTATTAATTTAAGGTCGCCCGCTGCGTTCCTGCAAAGATACACAAAGGAAAATGAAATTTTAAAAAGCTCCTTCGGGTATAATTTAAGACACAGAGAAATTGCACAGTGGGAGAAATTGATAATAATTGCCTGAGAGAAGTGATGGATTGCTGTTAAACTGTTTACTTAAGGGCAACATTTACACCTTGGCTTTTTGGCTTTTGATGGCAGATGGTGAAGGATCCCCTTCTCTGTGCGCCTTGACAGACTGACCTCCCCCTGCAGATGTATGCAGTGTAAGGAGCGGTCAGCAGGCTTTCTAAAAGGAGTAATGCTCTAAATGTACCGTATCGTTAGTATCGGTAGGGGGGCTGCTAACTGCTTTTTTATTGCCATCACTTTACCAGCAGTGATCATACTTCTGCTCTCACAGAGTTATGTCAGCAATTGTGAGGCAGATCACATGCAGAGTGGATACATAGCATGGTATGACAGCATTGTAATGCAAACCAATAGAAAACACATGAAAGATTATAAGAAGAGCCAGCCACCATCGTTAGTGATGTTATAACAAACGAGACAGTGATATATTGTCTTCACAGAGATACCCTGCCAGGCTATTATGGTTTTCCTAATGAGGTTGTCATGCATTTCTCTTTATGTAGCTATTAAAATCTTGTCTACATCTGCTGATGTTTTCCTGTACGGGGAACTCTTGATATTCTCTCTGTTGTGCAATCTGCCCCTTTTTTTCTGGCAAGTGCCACGTCTGACCTTGCAGAAGACACAAATATTTTAACTGGTTTAAATATCACTTAGATCAAAGGTTTTGTTGAAACAGAGAACATGATAGAAAATATTATTCCCATTCAACCAGATTTGACTATTTCTAGCCGTGGCAGAAGTTGCTGGGTAACAGATGGATGTTTTATTGCTTGCCATTCTTTTTGCTAACGCATTTAATGGCGTGATTACGGGATTGATGGCCTTAGTCTTGAAAGAAGTTTATAGCTACATTTCAAGATACCCAATGATAATTAGTCCTAATTAATTACGTTATGTAATACTTTAGCTTTTGTAGCATGTACAGAGGTACGGAAAGTATTCAAACCCCTTTAAATTTTTCACCTTTTGTTTCATTGCAGCCATTTGGTAAATTCAAAAAAATTCATTTTTTCTCATATTAATGTACACTCTGCATCCCATCTTGACTGAAAAAAAACAGAAATGTTTGCAAATTTAATAAAAAAGAAAAACTAAAATATCACATATTCATGAGTATTCAGACCTTTTGCTCAGACACTCATATTGAAGCCACATGCTGTCCATTTCCTTATGATCCTCATTGAGATGGTTCTACTCCTTCATTGGAGTCCAGCTGTATTTAATTAAACTGATAGGACTTGATTTGGAAAGGCACACAACTGTCTATATAAGATCTCCCAGCTCACAGTGCATGTCAGACCAAATGAGAATCATGAGGGCGAAGGAACTTGTAAAGGAGCTCAGAGACAGAATTGTGACAAGGTACAGATCTGGCCAAGGTTACAAAAGAATTTCTGCAGTACTCAAGGTTCCTAAGAGCACAGTGGCCTCCATAATCCTTAAATAGAAGAAGTTTGGGACGACCAGAAGTCTTCCTAGACCTGGCCGTCCAGACAAACTAAGCAATCATAGGAATAGAGCCTTGGTGAGAGAGGTAAAGAAGAACCCCAAGATCACTATGGTTGAGCTCCAGATGTGCAGTGGGGAGATGGTGAGCCGGCATAGAGTTTGCTAAAAGAAACACATGAAGGACTCCCAGACTTTGAGAAATAAGATTACCTGGTCTGATGAGACAATGATAGACCTTTTTGGTGATAATTCTAAGTGGTATGTGTGGAGAAAACCAGGCACTGCTCATCACCTGCCCAATACAATCCCAACAGTGAAACATGGTGATGGCAGCAACATGCTATAGGGGTGTTTTTCAGCTTCAGGGACAGGATGACTGGTTGTCATTGAAGGAAATATGAATGCAGCAATGTACAGAGATACACTGGATGAAAACCTCTTCCAGTGTGCTCTGGACCTCAGACTTGGCTGAAGGTTCACCTTCCATCAAGACAATAACCCTAAGCACACAGCTAAAATAACAAAGGAGTGGCTTCAGAACAACTCTGTGACCATTCTTGACTGCCCAGCCAGAGCCCTGACCTAAACCTAATTGAGCATCTCTGGAGAGACCTGAAAATGGCTGTCCACCAACGTTCACCATCCAACCTGAAGGAACTGGAGAGGATCTGCAAGGAAGAATGTCAGGGGATCCCCAAATCCAGGTGTGAAAAACTTGTTGCATCATTCCCAAGAAGATTTATGACTGTGCTAGCTCAAAACGGTGTTTCTACTCAATACTGAGCAGAGGGTCTGAATACTTATGACCATGTGATATTTCAGTTTTTCTTTTTTAATAAATTTGCAAAAATTACTACATTTCTGATTTTTTTCAGTTAAGATGTGGTGCAGAGTGTACATTAATGAAAAAAAATGAACATTTTTGAATTTACCAAATGGCTGCAATAAAATAAAGAGTGAAAATGTTTAAGAGGTCTGAATACTTTCCGTATCCACTGTATGTACTGGATGTCAATGGTAGCATACACAGGGCCCAGTTTCATGTTCACTTATCCTAATGTAGACATGGTGTTAGGGCTAGCGGAACGCACCAAATAATTATAAGGATGGTATAAGGTGCGTTCGCAGCCCGGGGTCCACCGTGCAGAGATGGAACCTGCTGCTGAGTAATAACGGACTATATGGCAGTAAAATGTGGATACACACACGGGTTAGCTTCACCCGGTATGAAGGAAGTGAACCCTGTTGCGTCACAGGGCCGCGGTACCGCACAAAGAGCGCAAGCAAAGAGTCACAGAACTCTGTCCCAAGACTCAGGGAAAGAGTTCCTCTGGACCTCTTGCGCTCGACACTGCTACTGGGGTGTCAGAGATTAACAGAACTAATAAACTACTGCACAAGAGTGCGTGCAGTGCCGCTCTGGCGGACGCCACTAACCACCCAGACTTGCGTCAGGAAAGCGCTCTATTAGTGCACGGCACCGCACTGGCGGTCACTGCTATCAGACGCTGTATCGTGTGCTAGCTGTGCGGGATAGCACTGTCAGGTGCTAGGTAGCTTCCACCATTCGCGAACAGTCAACAACACTAGGGATGGGAATGATTCGGAGCTTTCATCTATCAACAGGCATACATCCACACACACACAATAGTAAGTTTATACTAGCGCATGGCCGTGCGGCCATGCAAACCTTTTATAGCGGAAGCTCCCCAGGACCTTCCTAGTGGTCCAATTGGAGCTGCTACAGGACCTGAACATGTGACCCCGACCTCCAATGAGAGGTCGTCCCTTGGACATGCTCAGAAGAAGAAAAGCAGGACTTAGTCCCAGGGACGCCTGCTCGCCGCTGATCAGTACTGGTTACAATGGCTGAGCCTGGAAGGACAGCAGTAACCAGCCGCACAGTATCAGCTTGAACCAGACGCTGGGACCGACATCTCTGCTGAGCAGGCTCCACTGTGGCTGGAGGAGAATGGGAGACCGCAGCTGAGATGGTTCGAGATTCCCCCTGTGCAGCGGCGGGAACTCGACACCTATCACATGATTAAATAATTCTGATGCCTATAACATATACATTGAATATTCCACATAAATAAAAATGCAACATTCTGGAAAATCCAGCACAAGTTATATTACTTCAAAGTCAACCATAACATGCCATCCTGACAATGCTAGACAACTACTATTTGAAAACTTAAAGGGATTGTCAACTACTATGCAATCCCTGCTAAATCAAATCAGTGCCTAAAAGCAAATAAAAACAATGGATATTCACCTCCTGCACCAGTATTATTCAAGTGATTTCTGCACATCTCTTTACAGTGGTAGATGTGACATTGTTGTGTCCCATTACTGATGCAGCCAATCAATGGTAGCTGATCAGCTGCTAATCATTAACATTCTCTTAGAGTGGATGTTCACACTGACAAAATAGTAAAGACTGCACCTGGTCATTGGTTGCTTATAGTCTCACCCTCACTCACCCTTGTGACATAACAATGTCAATCGCAATTTAAGAAGGAATTGTCCAGATAGTGGAAAACCTCTTTAACAGGAAGAGGCATTAGCAAGTCCAATAAATATATACAGTGCCTGGCGAAAGTATTCGGCCCCCTGGAACTTTTCAACCTTTTCCCACATATCATGCTTCAAACGTAAAGATACCAAATGTAAATTTTTGGAGAAGAATCAACAACAAGTGGAACACAATTGTGAAGTTGAACGAAATGTATTGGTTATTTTAAATTTTTGAGGAAATTCAAAAACTGAAAAGTGGAGCGTGCAATATTATTCGGCCCCTTTAACTTAATACTTTCTTGCTCCACCTTTTGCTGCGATTACAGCTGCAAGTCGCTTGGGGTATGTCTGTATCAGTTTTGTACATCGAGAGACTGAAATTCTTGCCAATTCTTCCTTGGCAAACAGCTCGAGCTCAGTGAGGTTTGATGGAGATCGTTTGTGAACAGCAGTTTTCAGCTCTTTCCCAGATTGGATTGAGGTCTGGACTTTGAATTGGCCATTGTAACACCTGGATACATTTGTTTATGAACCATTCCATTGTAGATTTTGCTTTATGTTTGGGATCATTGTCTTGCTGGAAGACAAATCTCTGTCCCAGGCTCAGGTCTTTTGCAGACTCCAAAAGGTTTTCTTCAAGAATGGTCGAATGGTCCTGTATTTGGCTCAATCCATCTTCTCATCAATTTTAACCAGGGAACTGTCGCTGCTGAAGAAAAGCAGGCCCAAACCATGATGCTGCCACCACCATGTTTGACAGTGGGGATGGTGTGTTCAGGGTGATGAGCTGTGTTGCCTTTACGCCAAACATATTGTTTGGCATTGATGCCAAAAAGTTCGATTTTGGTTTCATCTGACCAGAGCACCTTCTTCCACATGTTTGGTGTGTCTCCCAGGTGGCTTGTTGCAAACTTTAAACAACACTTTTTATGGATATCTTTGAGAAATGGCTTTCTTCTTGCCACTCTTCCATAAAGGCCAGATTTGTGCAGTGTACGACTGAATGCTGTCCTATGGACAGACTCTCCCACCTCAGCTGTAGATCTCTGCAGTTCATCCAGAGTGATCATGGGCCTCTTGGCTGCATCTTTGATCAGTCTTCTCCTTGTTTGAGATGAAAGTTTAGAGGGACGGCCGGGTCTTTGTAGATTTGCAGTGGTATGATACTCCTTCCATTTCAATATGATAGCTTGCACAGTGCTCCTTGGGATGTTTAAAGTTTTGGAAATCATTTTGCATCCAAATCCAGCTTTAAACTTCTCCACACCAGTATCACGGACCTGCCTGTTGTGTTCCTTGGTCTTCATGATGCTCTCTGTGCTTCAAACAGAACCCTGAGACTATCACAGAGCAGGTGCATTTATACGGAGACTTGATTACACACAGGTGGATTATATTTATCAGCATTAGGCATTTATGACAATATTGGATCATTCACAGATCTACAATGAACTTCTGGAGTGAGCTTGCTGCACTGAAAGTAAAGGGGCCGAATAATTTTGCAGGCCCCACTTTTCAGTTTTTGAATTTCAACAAAAATTTAAAATAACCAATAAATTTTGTTCAACTTCACAATTGTGTTCCACTTATTGTGTAATAATTATAGGGGATAACTCAGGAGACTCTTTGCGTGGAACAAGACAACTACAGGACACAGTTTTATAAGTGGTAAAGTCTATATTGTCACACGGTGATTCAAACAGGTGCAGAGAGAAACTCAAGTCCACAACACTTGGTGCAAATAATAAACGCAGCTTAGCAGTCTATAGGAAACTTCAGAGAAACAAGCAAACAAGCAGAAAGTCTATGAAGCACAGTTATTCTTGAGGATACGTGACACGAATCAATCCTTGACTTAGTCCAGACACAGATAGATACGCTTATAAGGCAGATCAAACCATATCTTAGCTCAACCAGGGAGGTCTGGTTAATAGTCTCAGGTTATTGCAGCAGCAGCAGCAGCTTACATGTCCAGCAAATGCAGATAAAGTAAACACGAGTAGCAGATGAAGGAGGATTACTGGAGACTTGTGTATGCAGCAGGAACTCAGAGCAGAGTAGCAGGATCTCCACACAGGTTCACAGGAGCAGGTGTATAGCCAGGGAGTAATCAGAGGTCAGGAGCTGGATGCAAGGCAGAATAATCTAGCACAGACTGAAGGCTGGGGTGGAGTTTTATATCAGGAAGGCAAGTGCACATGAGACCAAAGACGCCATGTTGGAAAAGGGCAGTAATGCAAAAAAGGTAAAAAATGTTCAGAGTCCTGACATATTGATTCTTCGCCAAAAATTTACATTTGGTATCTTTATGTTTGAAGCATGATATGTTGAAAAGGTTAAAAAGTTCAAGGAGGCCGAATACTTTCGCAAGGCACTGTATCTGTACAGGTGGAGAGGTTTGCATGGTCCCTTTCTGGACATCTCTATTGTTTTACATTATGAAGATGTACTGTGTTGTATGTGTTATCCTCTGAGAGGCTGCAGTTCCTGTTAGTCAGGGGTGACAGATAACTGTAGAGCCAGCCGATGGTTGTGAAGGGGAATTGGGGGCCTGTGTGTCTGTTCCTGTTTGTGTAGTTAGTTGTTAGCAGACCCTTAGAGCAAGGTGATCATCACTGTGTGAGCAGGTAGGAAGATGCAGTAACGGGTTGGAGGCAGAGGAAGTATTATCGTGGGGTTTAATTTAAAAAGTATACTACTTGCAGGGAGAAAACAGATGAAACAATATAAAGGAACACAGGGGACGCAACCCAGGGAAAGTGGGTGTGAAGCATAGGGTAGGAAGTTCAAGGATAGCAAATTTATCAGTCTGACGACATCAGAATGTGGTTAGCTCAGGATGTGGATGTTTTTGGCGCCAAAGTAGTGGCGCATAAGGGGTCCAGTATGGTCCTGGAAAAGATGGCGTCCTGGATCCTGGCGGAGGCGGTGATTCCTCATGGTCAGTGTAGTCCTGGAAAAGATGACGTCTTGGCTCCTGGCAGTGACGGAGATTTTTTGTGGTCTGGTCGGTGATCGTGTGTCAGGAAACAATGAGCCGGACAGAGCACAGTCTTTGCCCCTGTCAGCATACAGGGACAATGAGCAACTCGATTCAGGTACAAAGGGAAACCCCTCACAGCGTGTGTACCAATTCTCCCATCGGTGCATGCGCAGGCTTATGTCCTGACTGGGCATCCTGTCACTTACAGTCAGCTATGTCAGCGGGGACCAGGTACGTCATTGTTGGCAGTCTCTGTTAACAGCCCTTTGCCTCTGCTGTTTTTGCCCGCTCTGGCAGCTGACCCCCCAGCAGAAAAACCCTGACACTGACCTCTTGAGCAATGCACGTTCATACAGCAACTGCAATTCCCTCAGCTTAGCCACGCCCCCTTTTCTCAACTGCCGGGAACAGTCCAGGGCCTTAAGCTTTCCCCCCTGCAACATTGGTGACAGCCCCAACGGTTCCGGACCCATCACAGAGGAAGCATGTCTAGCTGTGTTCTGCTCCTTACATTCCCCTCTCTTTGTGCTCGCCATTCCACAGGTGAGAGTTCTTGTAGTATGTGTTGACATTCTTCTAAGTTTCGAACAACTTGCTGCCAAACAAAATGATCCTGATCAAATCAGTTGGGGGGTTTTCTTGCTGTCGAACATTCAGAATGTCGTAAACTGGGAATATCAGTTGGTTCTACTTGAGTAGTTGAATTAGGCTGGATCAACGAAGGCGGAGACATGCTTAACTCTGGAAAAACAGCCATTTCAGGAGTTACAGGAGTCCCAGGAGCCTCGGGTTTCTGTTTTCTTTCTGGTCCTGCCTGTGGTGGTTCAGGGCATTCCTCCTCTTCACTATCACTAGTGATTGATGGAAGATTCTCAGGGGCATTGTGTTCTTCTTTTACAGTTCGAGCAGGGTCTCTAGACACACAGGGGCATAACATGTTTCGGTGCACAAGACGAGTAGGAGCATCTTTGACCCCTTCAGGCTGAACTTCATAGATGGGCCCTTCAGAATTGACTCGTCGCCGCACACGATACGGTGTTTTTTCCCATTGATGATCTAGCTTGACTTGAGGACGTTTCTCTCTGACCAATACCCAGTCTCCGGCCAGTAGAGCTGTCCCTCGTAGAGGAGCAGTCTCTAGATGCTCCAACTCTAGGAACTGGGTCTGCACCAGACAATATAGTGTCTGCAACCGATGACAGTGCTCTTGGACCCAGGTGGACACCCCCGTCCGTGGGTAGTCCTCCTCTGGGTCCAGCTCCAGCTCAGTAATCTCTTTTCCTGGCCTGCCGAAAAGTAGAGTATAGGGAGTGTATCCTGTGGTGTGATGTACCCGATTGTTATACACCCACACCGGTTCTGTTACAAATTCCAGCCAACGGGCCTTAAGGTCCTCTTCCAATGTCCTCAACATTTGGATAAGGGTTCGATTGAACCGTTCACATGCTCCATTACCCTGAGGGTGGTAAGGCATCATACGAGATTTCTCAATTACATACAAATGGTGTAGCTCTTCCATGACTCGCCCCAAGAATCAGGTACCTTGGTCTGAATGAATTCTCTTCAGGCAACCGCACACCTGAATAAAATTTTTACAGATAGCATGAGCTGCAGGTTCAGTAGTTTGGTCCCGAATTGGGGTCACGACAGCGAATTTAGTGAAGTGATCCACCATGACTAAGCAATGTTCGAACCCTTGATAGGCGGGGCCTATTGTCAGATAGTCAATCATCAATTCTTCTAGCGGGGCAGAGGTCATGATAGTTTGTGTGGGGGCCCTCTGTTCCAGAGGTTTTGACAGCTCACAGTTCCAGAGCCGACACACTTCTTCCACCACTGTTTTAGCAATGCATGGTACATCAGTCTCTGCAACCACTGAAAGGTCTTTTCCTGACCGAAGTGGGCCCCTTTTTTCATGTGCCTCTATGGCCACTTGATGTAACAGCATCTCAGGAATCACTACTTGCCAAGTAACAGACAGGGCCCATTGCAGCTGGACCTTTCTATACAGCTATCCGTCTCTCAGGTGGAGCCTCTCCCATTGACATAGAATTTGTCTTGTCCCTGGGACAGGGTCTCTCTCTCCTCCCAGCTGGGCAGTTGTTTGAGGGCCACCCACTGCCGAATTCGGGTGAGCTCTCCATCTTCCTGCTGAATCCGCACCCTCTCATCACGGGGCTGTCCCAGCACCTTCCTGAGGTTCTGTCCGAGCCTGTTCCTTCCCATCTGCCAATGTCCTGACAGATCCTCGGAACTTAGGAACTTTGTCAGCATCCAGCTCTTCATCTCGGTTAGGGCCAGGCAGCTTATGTGGAACCCTGGATAAGGCATCTGCATGGGTATTTTCAGCCCCCCGTTTGTAGACTTATTTTGTACCGGTATTTGGCCATTCTAGCCACCCAGCATTGTTCCAGGGCCCCTAACTTTGCGCTCTCCAGGTGAGCCAGTGTGTTGTTGTCAGGGCTCACCAGAACCTCAGACCCGGATAGATATTCCGCAAACTTCTCTGTCATGGCCCATACTAGTGCCAACAATTCTAGTTTGAACGAGCTGTAGTTGTCTGGATTCCATTCAGAGTCACGGAGAGAACGACTCTCATAGGCAATTACCCTCTCTTTCTCATCTTGGACCTGCGACAATATGGCTCTGAGCCCATGTAAGCTCCCATCCATATGGAGAATGAAGGGTGAGAAAAGTCAGCGTAGGCCAGGATTTTGTCAAAGTCATTTTCAAGGCTAGGAACCCTCTCTTCTCATGCTCTCCCCACTGAATTTCTCGATTTTTTGCTCCTGATGGCACTCCTTTCAACAGTTCTAGCAATGGATTCGCAATGTGAGTGAAGTCTTTCATGAACCGCCGATAGCACCCGGTCAGTCCTAAGAAGGCTCGAACATCCTTTATGGTTCTTGGGGTAGGCCAGTCCTTTACGGCACAAATCTTCTCACGGGATGGTCTTATGCCTTCTGCAGAGACCACATGCCCTAAGTACTCAATCTGAATGCAGCACAGGGGACATTTAGATGGTTTAACTCGCAGCCCATGCTTCTGGAGCCAGCTGAGTACTTGCTCAAGACACTGTAAATGCTCCTCAAATGAGGTGGCAAACACAATTATGTCATCCAGGTTGATGAGAATGGCTTCAAAGTTTAGATGTTTAGATCTCCTAAAGACTTCTCCATGAGTCGCTGAAAAGTACCAGGCCATTAGTCAATCGGAACGGCATTCTGTTGAACTTGTACAGGACCATAGGTAGTATGAAGGCTGTCTACGCTCGGTCATGTTCTGACATCGGCAGTTGCCAGTACCCAAAAGCCAGGTCTAGCATGGAGAAGTATCTTGCATTCCCCAGAGCAGAAAAAACCAATGCACAGGCAGAGATGTTTACCTGTCTGAGGCCTCCAACTAATTACACTAACCAGAGTGCAGCAGACCCAAGTTAAGATGGTGGATGACAGATACACAGGTGCAATAATACCGATACTGCAGCCAGCCTACAATCAGGATTTGGCCGCCTGGCACACCTGTGCAAAAATGATCTGTATGTGGCATGTTCACACAGAAATACAAAGCATATGGCTCTGGCCTATTAGTAACGCCATATAGCGGGCCAGCCATCCTGATTGTAGGCTGGCTGCAGTATCGGTATTATTGCACCTGTGTATCTGTCATCCACCATCTTAACTTGGGTCTGCTGCACTCTGGTTAGTGTAATTAGTTGGAGGCCTCAGACAGGTAAACATCTCTGCCTGTGCATTGGTTTTTTTGTCTTGAACAGTGGAGGTTTTTTTGTCCTCTTATGGTTTTTTTTTCTTGTTGTTAGCGTTAGGACCGGCAATATGTGAGGACCCTTGACGCGGGTTGCCGGCTTACAGTATTGTGGCCATAATACCAACTAATACCTTACATACATTGTTATGTTTTTGGACACGTCATTTTTTCAGGGTGCAGCTGGGCCCTAGATGGCTCTGTATACTGTGGCCTCTGTTCACACAGGATGCATGATAGCAATGGCTGGCCCGCTATATGGCGTTACTAATAGGCCAGAGCCATATGCTTTGTATTTCTGTGTGAACATGCCACATACAGATCATTTTTGCACAGGTGTGCCAGGCGGCCAAATCCTGATTGTAGGCTGGCTGCAGTATCGGTATTATTGCACCTGTGTATCTGTCATCCACCATCTTAACTTGGGTCTGCTGCACTCTGGTTAGTGTAATTAGTTGGAGGCCTCAGACAGGTAAACATCTCTGCCTGTGCATTGGTTTTTTTGTCTTGAATAGTGGAGTTTTTTTTGTCCTCTTATGGTTTTTTTTTATTCCCCAGAGCTGACAAGGATTCTTCGATACAGGGTAGTGGATATGAATCCCGCACTGTGCAGGCATTTAGTTTGCGATAGTCCACACAGAACCATAAAGTACTGTCTTTTTTCTGCACTAGAACGATAGGTGCAGCCCACTGATTTTGGCTCTCCCGAATGACACCGGTCTGTAGCATTTGTGTGAGCATCCCTTTTACCTCCTGGTACATTTGTGGAGGAATCTATCAATAACGCTCTCTCACAGGCACAGCATTACCCTTTGGGATCTCATGTGTGATAGCAGTTGTACAGCTGAAATCATCCTCATATCGAGCGAACACGTCCTGGTAACGTCCTAGTAAGGCCTCCACCTGCTCCACCTGCTGCAGTGTGAACTCTGTCAACTCAGCCTGAGTTTATTCTAAGATGTGATGCCCCTTTCTCTGTTGTTGGGGTTCAAACACCGGGGCTGTCTCCACAGCTACAGTCCATGGATCTACCCCTTTTGCCTTTAATTGGATGCCGCTATGATGGTATCAGCTCCTCTGGCATGCCTACAATTTGTCCAATTTCACTCTGGGGGTAAGCATCAGAGTGTCTTCCCTTAAGTTCACACACCGCATGGGTATCATTATCATGCACGGTCGCTAATGTCCTGGCAACTAAGAGCCCTGATGGTAGATTCTCCATGGCAGCCGATTCTAGTTGTACTTTGACCCCCTCCAGTTCACTCTTCTAAACCGTCGTGGTTCTGAGAATGTTCTGCTTCTGGGTGTGCTTAACGAGGTCACCTTACTTTTAGTATAAGTCAGATCTTCACTCATGGATTGGATCTCTTTCTGTAAATCTTCCACCCATTCTGGCTCAGCAATTAAATTCACAGCCACCTCTCCGCTCCGGACCTTCGCTACCGGGACTGTCACCCCTTGGTCCTGTTCACACGCGCGCACCTCTCTTCCCACCTCTGCAAAGGACACGTGTGGGTTCGCGCACAAGCATTCCCGCAGGGCCTGTTTTATCAGCGCATCTCTCATCCCGGTCACTAACTGGTCTTGTAACACCACGTCAGCCTTTCCACGGCTACAGCCATGTGCCATGTTATATCCTCATCATTGGTTTAAAGGGGTCTGTTACCTCACAAATCATGGCAGAGCTGAATTTGAAGGTGTCTGTGTCTGCCTCTAGCTCCTCTTTCAACTTCAATAGAATTTTACAAACACCAACTGTCATCTCTTATCTCATTATTCTGAAAATCTTTATTCAATGAATATAGATTTTACCCATGAACTGAGAGTGAAAATCAATCATGGAGGAAAAACAAGCCAGTTTTTCAAACTATATATATTACAAAGTCGCATATATTGTATTGTAATAGTACTATACTAGTAATATATTATACTGTATATTATAAAGCTGTCCACATTTGAGCAGATACAATGACATTGTATGATGTAATCCAGCACTCCATCTATATCTATTTACAACAGCCTTCAGTTCTTCCCAAGCAAAGCTTCCAAATGAAATACATAGAATTTCTCTCCTTTGTATGCTACAATAAGCCATGGAGACAAAAGAGTGTGTAAAGTTAAGCAGAAGTGTGACTACTTGGGGGATTCTTCATTCCATCTCTAGGTATCACAGCAGACAATGAGGATCATGAACCTTAAAACCTTTTCAACCCTAATCATAATGTCTCAAGTGTCGTCAAGTACCTACAAGAAGTAAATATATCGATAATAACCTAAACATGGCTACACTAAAGGTAAAGAAAGCTGCCATCAATCGTCTAATAAAGCAGATCTCTAAAGCTGAATAACTTACAGCACAAAGACCTTGTGTCTGCTTTTTTGTTTTAGTAAAACGATGGCCTTTTCCTTTATTCTTTTGGTTAAATGCAGTATAATAGGCCCTCACCACATGAATCTATTGTGTATTGATGGGGGCATTTTCTAGCAGGGCTATGGCTATTTAAACAGGCAGTCACTCAGGGAGCCCCTCCCTGATGGTTGCATTGAAAGGAAGGTATTCATTGATCTGCTCACAACTCTAACTTTTATCTTGACCTCTTCGACCCATACATTTTTTATATTATTATTATTTAGAAAAGGACAGCGTGATCTCTGCTTCAACTGACGTTTAGGGGAAATTTTCTGTGAAAATAAAATCAGCTTGCAGGTTAGATCAATTTTTATAATATAAAATAACTGTACGAGAACATTTTAGATGATTCCTATTTATACAGTTTTCAATGTTCAGTCTCATCAGTCTATAGAGAAATGTACTGGACACACACAAATAAAATAATATATTATTATATATAAATATACTACAAATCATACTGTATAGGGTTGAGCGACTTTTACTTTTTCAGGATCGAGTCGGGTTTCGCGAAACCCGTCTTTGTCAAAAGTCGGGTTGGGTGAAATCGGCAGATTATTGCGAAAAGTCGGGGATCCGACCGAAACACGAAACCCAATGCAAGTCAATGGAGAATCAAAGTCGGCAGTGAGTGGAGGACAGGAAAACACCAACAGAGCCCATTTTAATGCCAAAAACATCAATTCTTGTTACTTAAGGTTGTCAATCTTAATTTACCTTATAATAATAGTTAGCCATTGAAAATTTGGGGGTCATTTGGCAACAGTTGTGGGGGGAGTAGGGCTGGCTCAAGTTTTTCGTGGGCCCAGGAAACACGGACTACGTCACGGCGATGGAGCAGGGAGAGGTAAGTATTTCAACTTTGCAAGTGCTGTGATCCTGAGCAAGCAAGGGGGGCACACTCGTTCGCATTGCCACTGGCACAGGGCCCCTCAAAGTACGGCGTTGTGATTGACGGCGGGGGCGCCTCCCACCGGCAGAGACACTTTTGCATACTATGAGGGGCCCTGTGCCAGTGACGTCGCCAACGAGTATGCCCCCCCCCACACCTGTTGAAGGAACCTGCACTTTCATCTGCACCTTCCTCTTTGTCCCCGTGTAAGGTGGTATAGTATGCGGGAAGGGGAACCAGACATTCTGCAGGGTCAGATACTGGCTATATAGAGTGCAAGGGGAATGTAGTGGTCTGGGTCAATGTACCGGCAGACTCATCTAGCAGTGGCTGGGCAATGGGCAGGATGAGGAGGAAACACAGATATAGGCCCAAATAATAAAGTAGGCTAAATGCAGTTCAAAATTGGTAACAGGAGTAAACAGGCAGCACTGCTTTGTTCAGTGGAGGAGAACAGCAAGGAGCGGCAGACACTGTTAGTAGGCCCAACCAAACCAGTAGGCCAAATGCAGTTTTAAAATTCCTATAGGCTGAAAGCCTGAAGATTGAAGCTCAGGAGAAAAACACAGGAGAATACCAAGGAGCGGCAGACACTGTTAGTAGGCCCAACCAAACTAGTAGGCCAAATGCACTTTAATATGTGATATCGGCTGCAAATTGAGGCTCTTCTTTGTGCAGTGAAGGACAGCTGTATTTAGTCGCGCAGACAGACACACGTAGTAGGCATAAATTAAAAAAGTTGGCTCAATGCAGTTTAAAATTGGTTACAGGGGTACACAGGCGGCACTGGTTTGGTCAGCGGAGGACGATTGCTAGGAGTGGCGCAGACAGACTTACTAGGCCTAAAATAAAAAAGTAGGCTCAATGCAGTTCAAAATGGGTAACAGGGGTACACAGGCAGCACTGGTTTGGTCAGCGGAGGATGATTGCTAGGAGTGGCGCAGACAGACTTACTAGGCCTAAAATAAAAAAAGTAGGCTCAATGCAGTTCAAAATGGGTAACGGGCACACAGGCAGCATTGTTTTGGTCAGCGGAGGACGATTAGTAGGAGTGGCGCAGACAGACTTACTAGGCCTCAAATAAAAAAGTAGGCTCAATGCAGTTCAAAATGGGTAACAGGGGTACACAGGCAGCACTGGTTTGGTCAGCGGAGGACGATTGCTGGGAGTGGCGCAGACAGACTTACTAGGCCTAAAATAAAAAAGTAGGCTCAATGCAGTTCAAAATGGGTAATAGGTACACAGGCAGCATTGTTTTGGTCAGCGGATGACGATTAGTAGGAGTGGCGCAGACAGACTTACTAGGCCTAAAATAAAAAAGTAGGCTCAATGCAGTTCAAAATGGGTAACTGGGGTACACAGGCAGCACTGGTTTGGTCAGCGGAGGACGATTGCTAGGAGTGGCGCAGACAGACTTACTAGGCCTAAAATAAAAAAGTTGGCTCAGTGCAGTTTAAAATGGGTAACAGGGGTACACAGGCAGCACTGGTTTGGTCAGCGGAGGACGATTGCTAGGAGTGGCGCAGACAGACTTACTAGGCCTAAAATAAAAAAGTAGGCTCAATGCAGTTCAAAATGGGTAACGGGTACACAGGCAGCATTGTTTTGGTCAGCAGAGGACGATTAGTAGGAGTGGCGCAGACAGACTTACTAGGCCTAAAATAAAAAAGTAGGCACAATGCAGTTCAAAATGGGTAACAGGTACACAGGCAGCATTGCTTTGGTCAGCGGAGGACGATTAGTAGGACTGGCGCAGACAGACTTACTAGGCCTAAAATAAAAAAGTAGGGTCAATGCAGTTCAAAATGGGTAACGGGTACACAGGCAGCATTGTTTTGGTCAGCAGAGGACAATTAGTAGGAGTGGCGCAGACAGACTTACTAGGCCTAAAATAAAAAAGTTGGCTCAATGCAGTTTAAAATGGGTAACAGGGGTACACAGGCAGCACTGGTTTGGTCAGCGGAGGACGATTGCTAGGAGTGGCGCAGACAGACTTACTAGGCCTAAAATAAAAAAGTAGGCTCAATGGAGTTCAAAATGGGTAACGGGTACACAGGCAGCATTGTTTTGGTCAGCGGAGGATGATTAGTAGGAGTGGCGCAGAGAGACTTACTAGGCCTAAAGTAAAAAAGTAGGCTCAATGCAGTTCAAAATGGGTAACGGGTACACAGGCAGCATTGTTTTGGTCAGCGGAGGACGATTAGTAGGACAGGCACAAACTTACTAGGCCTAAAATAAAAAAGTTGGCTCTATGCAGTTTAAAATGGGTAACAGGGGTACACAGGCAACACTGGTTTGGTCAGCGGAGGACGATTGCTAGGAGTGGTGCAGACAGACTTACTAGGCCTAAATTTAAAAAGTTGGCTCAATGCAGTTCTAAACTGGTAACAGGAGTAAACTGGTGGCACTGCTTTGTTCGGTGGAGGACAACTGGAATAAGTGGCTGACACAGTACGTTGGCCTAAATAGTAAAGCGGGCTAAATGTCTGCAAAAAAAATGTTTGTAAATAAACAGGTGGCAAAGCAACGTACAGGGGTGGGTTCCTCTGCTGAGTACCAGATAGTGGTAGTTCGCGCACAGTATTCACAGGTCAAAATGGAGGGCATGGTCCCTGTATATATTTACTATCATCTCTCAATTTGTATTGGCAGTGCCATTGAAGGATTTAACAGCACCGACTAAACAGCGGTGGAGCAATGTTTGAGCTGGGGGGAGGAACACTCTCTCGTGGGCGGCAGTACTGGCCCAGGGCCCCTCATATTACGACGGTGTGTCTGACATTGGGTGTGCACCCCCACCGCCAGAGACACTTAATTGTACGATGAGGGACCCTGTGCCAGTGCCGTCGGCCAAAAGTGGGCACACCCACCTGTCCAGGCAAATGGCACTCGCACGGGTGCTTGCGCCAAGTGGTGACCACGGGCCCTTGGGGGGAGTCAGCCATTTAGGGAGGTGTTAAAAATGGCCTATGGTGGACATTCAGCAGCAGCAAATGGAGGAATTGGAGCAGTCAGTAAGAGGAGTCCAAAAGCAAGACCTTTTTAAAGGAAAGCTACGGGTCAGCAGGGGAAGGTGGGGCAAAAGAATTTGAAATCCATGATTGGTTCATTTTAATGAAGGTTAGATCATCAACATTTTGGGTAGCCAGACGTGTCCTTTTTTCGGTCAGTATTGAACCATCAACACTGAAGACTCTTTCTGATAGCACACTGGCAGCAGGGCAAGCGAGCTCCTGTAAAGCATATTCTGCCAATTCAGGCCAGGTGTCTTGTTTAGATGCCCAGTAATCAATGGGGAATGACCTGTGAGGGAGAACCTCGATAAGGGAGGAAAAGTAGTTTGTAACCATACTGGACAAATGCTGTCTCCTGTCAATTTGAATCGATGCAGCTGTCCCTGTCGTGTCAGCGGTCATTGAAAAATCACTCCACAACCTTGTCATAAAACCCCTCTATCCAACACCACTTCGGATTTCTGCACCGCTAGCACCTCTGCCATGTTGCCCCCTACGGCTCGTGTGAGAACCATCACCACCGCTGTGTGCTGGGAATGCCAGAAACAAACGGTCTACAAGAGTTGCTTGTTTGGTAGCCAATATTTGCTCTAGGTTCTCATGTGGCATGATATTTTGCAATTTCCCTTTGTAGCGTGGATCCAGTAGGCAGGCCAACCAGTAATCGTCATCGGTCATCATTTTGACAATGCGGGGGTCCCTTTTTAGGATACGCAAGGCATACTCAGCCATGTGGGCCAATGTTCCAGGTGTCAATTCACTGCTGGGTTGAGGAGCACTTTCTTGCAAATCTACATCACAAGTGTCCCGCAAGAAACCTGTACCAGACCTTGCAACGGCACCAGTTTCTATTGCCCCCTGAGAAGCTCCCTCCTCCCATACATATTCAGCCCCATCATCCTCCTCCTCATCCTCTTCGTCCGCCACCTCGTGCTGGACAGTTCCCTGACCAGACAATGGCTGACTGTCATCAAGGTTTCCCTCCTCCTCGGCTGCAGACGCCTGCTCCTTAATGTGCATCAAACTTTACATCAGTAGACGCATAAGTGGGATGCTCATGCTTATGATGGCGTCGTCTGCACTTACCAGCCATGTGCATTCCTCAAAACACTGAAGGACTTGTCAGAGGTCTTGTAGCTTCGACCACTGCACACCAGACAACTCCAAATAAATGACAGCACGCCTCTGTTCACACAGCCTCTGAACCATGTGCAGTGTGGAGTTCCACCTTGTTGCAACATCTATAATTAGGCGTTGCTGTGGAAGATTTAGCGATCGCTGATGGTGCAGCATACGGCTGGAGTGTACGGGCGACCGGCCGATGTGCGAACAAAGTTTTCGCACCTTCAGGAGCAGGGCTGGTAACTCCGGATACTTTTTCAGGAAGCACTGCACCACCAGGTTCAAAGTGTGAGCCAAGCAAGGTATGTGTTTAAGTTGTGAAAGGGCTATGGCAGCCATAAAATTCCTTCCGTTATCACTGACTACCTTGCCTGCCTCAAGATGTACACTGCCCAGCCATGACTCACTTTCTTGCTGCAAGAACTCGGCCAGTACTTCCGCGGTGTGTCTGTTGTCGCCCAAACACTTCATTTCCAACACAGCCTGCTGACGCTTACCACTAGCTGTTCCATAATGAGACACCTCGGGGGCAACACTGGCAGCTGCAGATGGAGTTGCCAGGCGACTGCGCTCTGTGGACGAGCTGTCGCTTCTGGAGGAGGAGGAGGGGTGTCGAATGCCTACTGCCAACTGTTTCCTAGACCGTGGTCTAGGCAGAACTGTCCCACTATGGCTGTCCCCTGTGGACCCTGCATCCACCACATTAACCCAGTGCGCCGGGATGGACATGTAACGTCCCTGGCCATGCCTACTGGTCCATGCATCTGTGGTGAGGTGCACCTTTCCACTGACAGACTGCCTCAGTGCATGGACAATGCGGTCTTTGACATGCTGGTGGAGGGCTGGGATGGCTTTTCTCACAAAGAAGTGGCGACTGGGTAGGTCATAGCGTGGTACTGCGTAGGCCATCAGGTCTTTGAAAGCTTTGCTTTCGACCAACCGGTAGGGCATCATCTCTAACGAGATTAATCTGGCAATGTGGGCACTCAAACCCTGTGTATGCGGATGAGAGGATGAGTACTTTCTTTTCCTCACGAGAGTCTCTTCTAGGGTGAGCTGGACAGGAGACCTGCAGATGGTGGAACTAGCGGTGGTGGTGGTGGTGGACATGGCGGATTGAGAGACAGTTGGTGATGTTGGCCTACATACAGTGCTTCCTACCAATAACCTTCTGATTCCCTGCCTGCTTTGGCCTTGCGACGATCCCTCCACATTTGCTGCTGGTGGTGTCTGAACCAGTGGGCTTACAGTGAGGGAAGCAATGTAGTGTTGCTGACTACCTTCATTCTGACCAGGTGCACCAAAGGTACAGGACGTTTGTTAATTAGTCCAGGCTTGCAAGTGCATGCTGGTTAAATGTCTACGCATGCACGTTGTATTTAAATTTTGAAGAATCTTTCCTCTGCTAAAGGTCTTTGAGCATTTCTTACAGATCACTTTAGACTGATCATTGGGATCTTGGTCAAAAAAATGCCACACTGCACTCTTCCTACTATGGAATTCCTTTTCAGGCATTGCACGCTGTGCAGCTTTCAGCAGTTGGCCATGCTGTCCTAAAACTGTTTTTGTCACACGTTTTGGGCCTGATACGGGCCTGGCTGATGACAGCTGTTGCGATGTAGATTGGTGTTGCTGCGGATAACCCTCCTCCGCTTGTGAGCTAGTGCCAGCGGCACCCTCTTCCCCCAATGGCTGCCAATCTGGGTCAAGAACTGGGTCATCTATCACCTCCTCCTCCACAATGTCATGTGCACCTTCCTCAGTGTCACCGTGTAAGCCGGTGCTATAGCATTCGGGACAGGGCACCATAGTCTCATCAGGGTCAGATTCTGGCTCAGGAAACTGCGAGGTCAATGTAGTGATCTGAGTCAATGGAACAGCATCATAATCTAGCTGTGGCTGTGCATCAGTGCACTCCATGTCCGATTCTTCTTGTAATGGGCGGTGTACAATTTCCCTTTCTAACCCTGGCACGGTATGGGTAAAGAGCTCCATGGAGTAACCTGTAGTGTCGCCTGACGCATCCTTTAATTTTGGTTTGGGAGAAGGACACAAGGAAATGTCTTTTTCCAGACCGGAAGCATCCACTGACGAATGGCTGCTCTTAGATTTTGAACTTTGGGAAGAGGAGGTGAAAGAGCTAGAGGCTGAGTCAGCAAGGAAAGACAAAACTTTTTCCTGCTGCTCCGGCTTTAACCCCTTCACCCCCAAGGGTGGTTTGCACGTTAATGACCGGGCCAATTTTTACAATTCTGACCACTGTCCCTTTATGAGGTTATAACTCTGGAACGCTTCAACGGATCTTGGCGATTCTGACATTGTTTTCTCGAGACATATTGTACTTCATGATAGTGGTAAAATTTCTTCGATATATCTTGCGTTTATTTGTGAAAAAAGCGAATATTTGGCGAAAATTTTGAAAATTTCGCAATTTTCCAACTTTGAATTTTTATGCCCTTAAATCACAGACATATGTCATGCAAAATACTTAATAAGTAACATTTCCCACATGTCTACCTTACATCAGCACAATTTTGGAACCAAAATTTTTTTTTGTGACGGAGTTATAAGGGTTAAAAGTTGACCAGCAATTTCTCATTTTTACAACACCATTTTTTTTTAGGGACCACATCTCATTTGAAGTCATTTTGAGGGGTCTATATGATAGAAAATACCCAAGTGTGACACCATTCTAAAAACTGCACCCCTCAAGGTACTCAAAACCACTTTCAAGAAGTTTATTAACCCTTCAGGTGTTTCACAGGAATTTTTGGAATGTTTAAATAAAAATAAACATTTAACTTTTTTTCACACAAAATTTATTTCAGCTCCAATTTGTTTTATTTTACCAAGGGTAACAGGAGAAAATAGACCCCAAAATTTGTTGTACAATTTGTCCTGAGTACGCTGATACCCCAAATGTGGGGGTAAACCACTGTTTGGGCGCATGGCAGAGCTCGGAAGGAAAGGAGCGCCATTTGATTTTTCAATGCAAAATTGACTGGAATTGAGATGGGACGCCATGTTGCATTTGGAGAGCCCCTGATGTGCCTAAACATTGAAACCCCCCACAAGTGACACCATTTTGGAAAGTAGACCCCCTAAGGATCTTATCTAGATGTGTGGTGAGCACTTTGACCCAACAAGTGCTTCACAGAAGTTTATAATGCAGAGCCGTAAAAATAAAAAATCATATTTTTTCACAAAAATGATCTTTTCGCCCCCAATTTTTTATTTTCCCAAGGGTAAGAGAAGAAATTGGACCCCAAAAATTGTTGTGCAATTTGTCCTGAGTACGCTGATACCCCATATGTGGGTGTAAACCATTGTTTGGGCGCAGGGCAGAGCTCGGAAGGGAAGGAGCGCCATTTGACTTTTCAATGCAAAATTGACTGGAATTGAGATGGGACGCCATGTTGCGTTTGGAGAGCCCCTGATGTGCCTAAACATTGAAACCCCCCACAAGTGACACCATTTTGGAAAGTAGACCCCTTAAGGAACTTATCTAGATGTGTGTTGAGCACTTTGACCCAACAAGTGCTTCACAGAAGTTTATAATGCAGAGCCGTAAAAATAAAAAATCATATTTTTTCACAAAAATGATCTTTTCCCCCCCATTTTTTTGTTTCCCCAAGGGTAAGAGAAGAAATTAGACCACAAAAGTTGTTGTGCAATTTGTCCTGAGTACGACGATACCCCATATGTGGGGGTAAACCACTGCTTGGGTGCATAGCAGAGCTCAGAAGGGAAGGAGCGCTATTTTACTTTTCAATGCAAAATTGACTGGAATTAAGATGGGATGCCATGTTGCGTTTGGAGAGCCCCTGATGTGCCTAAACATTAAAAACCCCCACAAGTGACACCATTTTGGAAAGTAGACCCCCTAAGGAACTTATCTAGATGTGTTTTGATAGCTTTGAACCCCCAAGTGTTTCACTACAGTTTATAACGCAGAGCCGTGAAAATAAAAATTCTTTTTTTTTTCACAAAAATGATTTTTAGCCCCCAGTTTTGTATTTTCACAAGGGTATCAGGATAAATTGGACCCCAAACATTGTTGTCCAATTTGTCCTGAGTACGCTGATACCCCATATGTGGGGGGGAACCACTGTTTGGGCGCATGACAGAGCTCGGAAGGGAAGGAGCGCCATTTGGAATGCAGACTTAAATGGATTGGTCTGCAGGCGTCACGTTGCATTTGCAGAGCCCCTGATGTACCCAAACAGTACAAACCCCCACAAGTGACCCCATATTGGAAACTAGACCCCCCAAGGAACTTATCTAGATGTGTTGTGAGAACTTTGAACCCCCAAGTGTTTCACTACAGTTTATAACGCAGAGCCGTGAAAATAAAATTTTTTTTTTTTTTCATAAAAATGATTTTTTAGCCCCCAGTTTTGTATTTTCACAAGGGTATCAGGATAAATTGGACCCCAAAAGTTGTTGCTCAATTTGTCCTGAGTACGCTGATACCCCATATGTGGGGGGGAATCACTGTTTGGGCACATGACAGAGCTTGGAAGGGAAGGAGCGCCATTTGGAATGCAGACTTAAATGGATTGGTCTGCAGGCGTCACGTTGCATTTGCAGAGCCCCTGATGTACCCAAACAGTACAAACCCCCCACAAGTGACCCCATATTGGAAAATAGACCCCCCAAGGAACTTATCTAGATGTGTTGTGAGAACTTTGAACCCCCAAGTGTTTCACTACAGTTTACAAAGCAGAGCCGTGAAAATAAAAAATCTTTTTTTTCCCACAAAACTTATTTTTTGGCCCCAGTTTTGTATTTTCCCAAGGGTAGCAGGATAAATTGGACCCCAAAAGATGATGTCCAATTTGTCCTGAGTACGCTGATACCCCATATGTTGGGGTAAACCCCTGTTTGGGCACACGGGAGAGCTCTGAAGGGAAGGAGCACTGTTTTCCTTTTTCAACGCAGAATTGGCTGGAATTCAGATCGGATGCCATGTCCCGTTTGGAGAGCCCCTGATGTGCCTAAACAGTGGAAACCCCCCAATTATAACTGAAACCCTAATCCAAACACACCCCTTACCCTAATCCCAACAGTAACCCTAACCACTCCTCTAACCCAGACACACCCAACCCTATTCCCAACCGTAAATGTAATCCAAACCCTAACCCTATCTTTAGCCCCAACCCTAACTGTAGCCCCAACCCTAGCCCCAACCCTAGCCCTAACCCTAACCCTAATGGGAAAATGGAAATAAATACATTTTTTAATTTTTTTTTTTTCCCTAACTAAGGGGGTGATGAAGGGGGGTTTGATTTACTTTTATAGCGGTGTTATGGTTCTCAATGGCAAGAGAACATAGCCCAGCATACATAGGAACTAGCTCTTGGAAGGATGGAAACTTAAACTGACCATGAACTAAACCTGCCGCACAACTAACAGTAGCCGGGTAGCGTAGCCTGCGTTTTATCCCTAGACGCCCAGCGCCGGCCGGAGGACTAACTAATCCTGGCAGAGGAAAATATAGTCCTGGCTCACCTCTAGAGAAATTTCCCCGAAAGGCAGACAGAGGCCCCCACATATATTGGCGGTGATTTAAGATGAAAATGACAAACGTAGTATGAAAATAGGTTTAGCAAAATCGAGGTCCGCTTACTAGATAGCAGGAAGACAGAAAGGGTACTTTCATGGTCAGCTGAAAACCCTATCAATACACCATCCTGAAATTACTTTAAGACTCTAGTATTAACTCATAACCTCAGAGTGGCAATTTCAGATCACAAGAGCTTTCCAGACACAGAAACGAAACTGCAGCTGTGAACTGGAACAAAATGCAAAAAACAAACAAGGACAAAAGTCCGACTTAGCTGGAAGTTGTCTGGTAGCAGGAACATGCACAGAAAGGCTTCTGATTACAATGTTGACCGGCATGGAAGTGACAGAGGAGCAAGGTTAAATAGCGACTCCCACATCCTGATGGGAACAGGTGAACAGAGGGGATAATGCACACAAGTTCAATTCCACCAGTGGCCACCGGGGGAGCCCAAAATCCAATTTCACAACAGTACCCCCCCCTCAAGGAGGGGGCACCGAACCCTCACCAGAACCACCAGGGCGATCAGGATGAGCCCTATGAAAGGCACGGACCAGATCGGAGGCATGAACATCAGAGGCAGTCACCCAAGAATTATCCTCCTGACCGTATCCCTTCCATTTGACCAGATACTGGAGTTTCCGTCTGGAAACACGGGAGTCCAAGATTTTTTCCACAACGTACTCCAACTCGCCCTCAACCAACACCGGAGCAGGAGGCTCAACGGAAGGCACAACCGGTACCTCATACCTGCGCAACAATGACCGATGAAAAACATTATGAATAGAAAAAGATGCAGGGAGGTCCAAACGGAAGGACACAGGGTTAAGAATCTCCAATATCTTGTACGGGCCGATGAACCGAGGCTTAAACTTAGGAGAAGAAACCCTCATAGGGACAAAACGAGAAGACAACCACACCAAGTCCCCGACACAAAGCCGAGGACCAACCCGACGCCGGCGGTTGGCAAAAAGCTGAGTCTTCTCCTGGGACAACTTCAAATTGTCCACCACCTGCCCCCAAATCTGATGCAACCTCTCCACCACAGCATCCACTCCAGGACAATCCGAAGATTCCACCTGACCGGAGGAAAATCGAGGATGAAACCCCGAATTACAGAAAAAAGGAGACACCAAGGTGGCAGAGCTGGCCCGATTATTGAGGGCAAACTCCGCTAAAGGCAAAAAAGCAACCCAATCATCCTGATCTGCAGACACAAAACACCTCAAATATGTCTCCAAAGTCTGATTCGTCCGCTCGGTCTGGCCATTAGTCTGAGGATGGAAAGCAGACGAGAAAGACAAATCTATGCCCATCCTAGCACAGAATGCCCGCCAAAATCTAGACACGAATTGGGTTCCTCTGTCAGAAACGATATTCTCCGGAATACCATGCAAACGAACCACATTTTGAAAAAACAGAGGAACCAACTCGGAAGAAGAAGGCAACTTAGGCAGGGGAACCAAATGGACCATCTTAGAGAAACGGTCACACACCACCCAGATGACAGACATCTTCTGAGAAACAGGAAGATCCGAAATAAAATCCATCGAGATGTGCGTCCAAGGCCTCTTCGGGATAGGCAAGGGCAACAACAATCCACTAGCCCGAGAACAACAAGGCTTGGCCCGAGCACAAACGTCACAAGACTGCACAAAGCCTCGTACATCTCGTGACAGGGAAGGCCACCAGAAGGACCTTGCCACCAAATCCCTGGTACCAAAGATTCCAGGATGACCTGCCAACGCAGAAGAATGAACCTCAGAAATGACTTTACTGGTCCAATCATCAGGAACAAACAGTCTACCAGGTGGGCAACGATCAGGTCTATCCGCCTGAAAATCCTGCAAGGCCCGCCGCAGGTCTGGAGAAACGGCAGACAATATCACTCCATCCTTAAGGATACCTGTAGGTTCAGAATTACCAGGGGAGTCAGGCTCAAAACTCCTAGAAAGGGCATCCGCCTTAACATTCTTAGAACCCGGTAGGTATGACACCACAAAATTAAACCGAGAGAAAAACAACGACCAGCGCGCCTGTCTAGGATTCAGGCGTCTGGCGGACTCAAGATAAATTAAATTTTTGTGGTCGGTCAATACCACCACCTGATGTCTAGCCCCCTCAAGCCAATGACGCCACTCCTCAAAAGCCCACTTCATGGCCAAAAGCTCCCGATTCCCAATATCATAATTCCGCTCGGCGGGCGAAAATTTACGAGAAAAAAAAGCACAAGGTTTCATCACGGAGCAGTCGGAACTTCTTTGCGACAAAACCGCCCCAGCTCCGATTTCAGAAGCGTCGACCTCAACCTGAAAAGGAAGAGCAACATCAGGCTGACGCAACACAGGGGCGGAAGAAAAGCGGCGCTTAAGCTCCCGAAAGGCCTCCACAGCAGCAGGGGACCAATCAGCAACATCAGCACCCTTCTTAGTCAAATCAGTCAATGGTTTAACAACATCAGAAAAACCAGCAATAAATCGACGATAAAAGTTAGCAAAGCCCAAAAATTTCTGAAGACTCTTAAGAGAAGAGGGTTGCGTCCAATCTCAAATAGCCCGAACCTTGACAGGATCCATCTCGATGGAAGAGGGGGAAAAAATGTATCCCAAGAAGGAAATCTTTTGAACCCCAAAAACGCACTTAGAACCCTTCACACACAAGGAATTAGACCGCAAAACCTGAAAAACCCTCCTGACCTGCTGGACATGAGAGTCCCAGTCATCCGAAAAAATCAGAATATCATCCAGATACACGATCATAAATTTATCCAAATAATCACGGAAAATGTCATGCATAAAGGACTGAAAGACTGAAGGGGCATTTGAAAGGCCAAAAGGCATCACCAAATACTCAAAGTGGCCCTCGGGCGTATTAAATGCGGTTTTCCACTCATCCCCCTGCTTAATTCGCACCAAATTATACGCCCCACGGAGATCTATCTTAGAGAACCACTTGGCCCCCTTTATGCGAGCAAACAAATCAGTCAGCAGTGGCAACGGATATTGATATTTAACCGTGATTTTATTCAAAAGCCGATAATCAATACACGGCCTCAAAGAGCCATCTTTCTTAGACACAAAGAAAAAACCGGCTCCTAAGGGAGATGACGAAGGACGAATATGTCCCTTTTCCAAGGACTCCTTTATATATTCTCGCATAGCAGCATGTTCAGGCACAGACAGATTAAATAAACGACCCTTAGGGTATTTACTACCCGGAATCAAATCTATGGCACAATCGCACTCCCGGTGCGGAGGTAATGAACCAAGCTTAGGTTCTTCAAAAACGTCACGATAGTCAGACAAGAATTCAGGAATCTCAGAGGGAATAGATGACGAAATGGAAACCAAAGGTACGTCCCCATGCATCCCCTTACATCCCCAGCTTAACACAGACATAGCGTTCCAGTCGAGGACTGGGTTATGAGATTGCAGCCATGGCAATCCAAGCACCAACACATCATGTAGATTATACAGCACAAGAAAGCGAATAATCTCCTGATGATCCGGATTAATTCGCATAGTTACTTGGGTCCAGTATTGTGGTTTATTACTAGCCAATGGGGTGGAGTCAATCCCCTTCAGAGGTATAGGAGTTTCAAGAGGCTCTAAATCATACCCACAGCGTTTGGCAAAGGACCAATCCATAAGACTCAAAGCGGCGCCAGAGTCGACATAGGCATCCGCGGTAATAGATGATAAAGAACAAATCAGGGTCACAGATAGAATAAACTTAGACTGAAAAGTGCCAATTGAAACTGACTTATCAAGCTTCTTAGTACGCTTAGAGCATGCTGATATAACATGAGTTGAATCACCACAATAAAAGCACAACCCATTTTTTCGTCTAAAATTCTGCCGTTCGCTTCTGGACAGAATTCTATCACATTGCATATTCTCTGGCGTCTTCTCAGTAGACACCGCCAAATGGTGCACAGGTTTGCGCTCCCGCAGACGTCTATCGATCTGGATAGCCATTGTCATGGACTCATTCAGACCCGCAGGCACAGGGAACCCCACCATAACATCCTTAACGGCATCAGAGAGACCCTCTCTGAAATTCGCCGCCAGGGCGCACTCATTCCACTGAGTAAGCACAGACCATTTACGGAATTTTTGGCAGTATATTTCAACTTCATCTTGCCCCTGAGATAGGGACATCAAGGCTTTTTCCGCCTGAAGCTCTAAATGAGGTTCCTCATAAAGCAACCCCAAGGCCAGAAAAAACGCATCCACATTGAGCAACGCAGGATCCCCTGGAGCCAATGCAAAAGCCCAATCTTGAGGGTCGCCCCGGAGCAAGGAAATCACAATCCTGACCTGCTGAGCAGGATCTCCAGCAGAGCGAGATTTCAGGGACAAAAACAACTTGCAATTATTTTTGAAATTTTGAAAGCAAGATCTATTCCCCGAGAAAAATTCAGGCAAAGGAATTCTAGGTTCAGATATAGGAACATGAACAACAAAATCTTGTAAATTTTGAACTTTCGTGGTGAGATTATTCAAACCTGCAGCTAAACTCTGAATATCCATTTTAAACAGGTGAACACAGAGCCATTCCAGGATTAGAAGGAGAGAGAGAGAGGAAGGCTGCAATATAGGCAGACTTGCAAGTGATTCAATTGAAAGCACACTCAGAACTGAAGGAAAAAAAAAAAAAAAAAATTTTTCAGCAGACTTCTTTTTTCTCTCCTTTCTCTGCCAATTAATTTAACCCTTTGTGGGCCGGTCAAACTGTTATGGTTCTCAATGGCAAGAGAACATAGCCCAGCATACATAGGAACTAGCTCTTGGAAGGATGGAAACTTAAACTGACCATGAACTAAACCTGCCGCACAACTAACAGTAGCCGGGTAGCGTAGCCTGCGTTTTATCCCTAGACGCCCAGCGCCGGCCGGAGGACTAACTAATCCTGGCAGAGGAAAATATAGTCCTGGCTCACCTCTAGAGAAATTTCCCCGAAAGGCAGACAGAGGCCCCCACATATATTGGCGGTGATTTAAGATGAAAATGACAAACGTAGTATGAAAATAGGTTTAGCAAAATCGAGGTCCGCTTACTAGATAGCAGGAAGACAGAAAGGGTACTTTCATGGTCAGCTGAAAACCCTATCAATACACCATCCTGAAATTACTTTAAGACTCTAGTATTAACTCATAACCTCAGAGTGGCAATTTCAGATCACAAGAGCTTTCCAGACACAGAAACGAAACTGCAGCTGTGAACTGGAACAAAATGCAAAAAACAAACAAGGACAAAAGTCCGACTTAGCTGGAAGTTGTCTGGTAGCAGGAACATGCACAGAAAGGCTTCTGATTACAATGTTGACCGGCATGGAAGTGACAGAGGAGCAAGGTTAAATAGCGACTCCCACATCCTGATGGGAACAGGTGAACAGAGGGGATAATGCACACAAGTTCAATTCCACCAGTGGCCACCGGGGGAGCCCAAAATCCAATTTCACAACATAGCGGGTTATTTAGCGGATTTTTATGATTGGCAGCTGTCACACACTGAAAGACGCTTTTCATTGCAAAAAATATTTTTTGCGTTACCACATTTTGAGAGCTGTAATTTTTCCATATTTGAGTCCACAGAGTCATGTGAGATCTTGTTTTTTGCGGGACGAGTTGACGTTTTTATTGGTAACATTTTCGGACATGTGACATTTTTTGATCGCTTTTTATTCCGATTTTTGTGAGGCAGAGTGATCAAAAACCAGCTATTCATGAATTTCTTTTGGGGGAGGCGTTTATACCGTTCCGCGTTTGGTAAAATTGATAAAGCAGTTTTATTCGTCGGGTCAGTACGATTACAGCGATATCTCATTTATATCATTTTTTTTATGTTTTGGCGCTTTTATACGATAAAAACTATTTTATAGAAAAAATAATTATTTTGGTATTGCTTTATTCTCAGGACCATAACTTTTTTATTTTTTTGCTTATGATGCTGTATGGTGGCTCGTTTTTTGCGGGACAAGATGACGTTTTCAGCGGCACCATGGTTATTTATATCAGTCTTTTTGATCGCGTGTTATTCCACTTTTTGTTTGGCGGTATGATAATAAAGCGTTGTTTTTTGCCTCGTTTTTTTTTTTTTTTCCTTACGGTGTTTACTGAAGGGGTTAACTAGTGGGGCAGTTTTATAGGTTGGGTCGTTACGGACGCGGCGATACTAAATATGTGTACTTTTATTGTTTTTTTTATTTTATTTAGCTAAAGAAATGTATTTATGGGAATAATATATATTTTTTTTTCTTTATTTAGGATATTTTTTTTATTTTTTTTTTACACACATGTGGGGAATTTTTTTTTAACTTTTTTACTTTGTCCCAGGTGGGGACATTACAGATCATTGATCTGGCAGTGTGCACAGCACTCTGCCAGATCTGCGATCTGCTGTGCAGGGCTGCAGGTTTACCAAGTGTCTGCTCTTAGCAGACACTCGGTAAGCCACCTCCCTCCCTGCAGGACCCGGATGCCGCGGCCATCTTGGATCCGGGACCTGCGGCGAGGAGGGAGGTAGGAGACCCTCAGAGCAACGCGATCACATCGCGTTGCTCCGGGGGTCTCAGGGAAGCCCGCAGGGAGCCCCCTCCCTGCGCGATGCTTCCCTATACCGCCGGTACACCGCGATCATGTTTGATCGCGGTGTGCCGGGGGTTAATGTGCCGGGGGCGGTCCGTGACCGCTCCTGGCACATAGTGCCGGATGTCAGCTGCGATATGCAGCTGAGACCCGGCCGCGATCGGCCGCGCTCCCCACGTGAGCGCCGCTGATCGGTGATGACGTACTATCCCGTCGGCGGTCATACGGGCCCACCCCACCTCGACGGGATAGTACGTCAAATGTCGGGAAGGGGTTAAAAGCTGTTTTCCTACTCCCAGGTAAGGGAGCCTTCGAGGCCTTGTGTAGCCAGATGATGACGCAGGCTCAACACCTCCAGCCTTAGGTGCTACTGTGCTTTTGCCACTACCACCAGATGCAGCACCACCACCACCATCAGTACTAGCTGGCAACCCCCGCCCATGGCCTCATCCACCAGACTTCCTCATTTTTGGGGGGGAGACACTGAACCACAACTCTGGCCCAGTGGTATAACACAACACTATGAACGTGGCAGAAAGTGGCTGCCTGATACACGACACACTAGCAGTACAGCAGAATATAAACTGTGTGAGAATTACTATCTCACTTTTGGGGGGAGACACTGAACCACAGCTCTGGCCCAGTGGTATAACACAACACTATGAACCTGGCAGAAAGTGGCTGCCTGATATACGACACACTAGCAGTACAGCAGAATATAAACTGTGTGAGAAATACTATCTCACTTTTGGGGGGAGACACTGAACCACAGCTCTGGCCCAGTGGTATAACACAACACTATGAACCTGGCAGAAAGTGGATGCCTGATATACGACACACTAGCAGTACAGCAGAATATAAACTGTGTGAGAAATACTATCTCACTTTTGGGGGGAGACACTGAACCACAACTCTGGCCCAGTGGTATAACACAACACTACGAACGTGGCAGAAAGTGGCTGCCTGATATACGACACACTAGCAGTACAGCAGAATATAAACTGTGTGAGAATTACTATCTCACTTTTGGGGGGAGACACTGAACCACAGCTCTGGCCCAGTGGTATAACACAACACTATGAACCTGGCAGAAAGTGGCTGCCTGATATACGCACTAGCAGTACAGCAGAATATAAACTGTGTGAGAAATACTAAAAAGGACTTCAGAACAAAAAAGTGTGGACAAATAAACAAGACAGGTAACTGTGCAGAAAGGAGCAACAGGATTTTTGCTTTGAAAAAAGCAGTTGGTTTGCACAGCACCGTGCACACAGCTATGCAGCTGCTGCACTAAAATACGACCTCCACTGTCCCTGCACAAAAAGATGGTGTGGGACAGTGAAAATCGCTCCAGCACAAGTGGTTTGGGGGTTTATATTTCCTCCCTAACTCTGTCCCTGCTTCTGACTAACTGCAGCAAACTCTCCCTATGCTCAGATCGGCAGAAGTAAGATGGCGGTCGGCGTGCACGTCCCTTTATAGCCCCTGTGACGCCGCAGACAGCAAGCCAATCACTGCCATGCCCTTGTCTAAGATGGTGGGGACAGAGACCTATGTCATCACGCTGCCCACACTCTGCGTCCTCCTTCATTGGATGAAAAACGGCGGTAACAGCGTCATACGAAACGCGACTTTGGCGCTCTGATCGTGTACCGCATGGCCGATCCCACACTAGGATCGGTTCGGGTTTCATGAAACCCGACTTTGCCTAAAAGTCGGCGATTTCTGAAAATGACCGATCCATTTCGCTCAACCCTAATACTGTATACTATTAATTGATATTTGAAGATATTTGATATTTTGGCCAATGTAGCGTTTTGTAAAATTCTAGACGAAATCAGTTCCACTTCAATTTATTCTGTCTTCTCTAACACAAATTAAAAATCCATCAGATTGCATGTATGTGCAAATTGGTTTCTTATTAGCAATTTCTGTCTTTCTTTCAATGACATGATATTCAATATTGATTACCTTTTGACCTATTTGTTTTTCAGTGTTAAGCTAGCCTCCTCCATTAGACAAATGTCAACATGGTTTTCAATAGTCAATAACTATCTGAATTGCATGGCTAACTTTAACGTAGAAACTCACAAATAGAGAAATTGAGTACCCTTGACATGGGCTGTTACTCTGTGGTGCATGATAGTTTAACCCCTTAGCAGGGCCGGACTGGGACTAAAATTCAGCCCTGGCATTTGAAGTTACACAGGCCCACTTGTCACATGGTGACTGTATAATATCTTTGTACACTTGTAGGCAGGGCCGGTTTTAGGCAAAGTGGGGCCCTAGGCAAAGTTTAAAATGAGTCCCCAAATGCTAACATATTGCACATCACACAGAAGCCTTTCTGTTGTATTTACGTGCGCTGAGTTCAGGCCGCTAAACGAGTTTGATCGACAATACTGAAGTTGTTCAACGCTTGTTTCCCGGCCTCTTTCCACCAGCTGAGGAATAATGATGAGACAGAACGATCACTAATAGATCACTAACAGATCACCATACAGTATCATGTTTTCAGCAGCACATCTATAGTTTACACTGGCAATGTGCTGCTGACAACAAGGCTTTTTGTTCCAGCAAAAACAATCCGAATATGCAGCATTTTACTTGTTTAGTAAAATACACCCCATAGTCCTCCATATATTATAATGTGCTCCATAGTCCTCCATATAGTATAATACACTCCCTATAGTCCTCCATATATTAAAATACACTGCTCAGTCCTCCACATAGTATAATACACTCCTCATAGTCCTCCATATAGCATAATACAATCCTCATAGTCCTCCATATAGCATAATACAATCCTCATAGTGCTCCATATAGTATAATGCACCGCCACAGTCATCCATGTAGTACAATTCACTTCCCATAGTATAATGCACCCCATAGTTCTTCATATAGTATAACGTAATCACCATAGTCCTCGATACAGTATAATGCAGCCCACATATAGTATAAAGCAGCCACCCCAGAGTATAATGCAGCCACCCCAGAGTATAATGCAGCCACCCCAGAGTATAATGCAGCCACCCCAGAGTATAATGCAGCCACCCCACAGAGTATAATGCAGCCACCCCAGAGTATGTAACCCCCATAGAATATAATACAGCCCACCTCCCCATAATATATAATGTAGCCCCCCATAGAATATAATGCAGCCCCCCATAGTATATAATGCAGCCTCCCCCATAGAATATAATATACCCCCACAATAGTATATAACACAGCCACATAGTACATAACATGGCCTCCCCCATAGAATATAATATACTCCCCATAGTATATAGCAAAGCCCGCATATTATATAGCACAAACCGCATAGTATACAGCACAGCCTGCATACTATAGCACAGCTCGCGTAGTAGATAACACAGCCCACACAGCAGTATTCAGCACAGACCACACAGTAGTATACAGCACAGACCACACAGTAGTATACAGCACAGCCCACAGAGTAATATATACAGCACAGCCCACAAAGTAATATATACAGCACAGCCAACAAAGTAATATATACAGCACAGCCCACAGAGAACTATATACAGCACAGCCCACAGAGAACTATATACAGCACAGCCCACAGAGAACTATATAAAGCACAGCCCAGAGTACTATATACAGCACAGCCCAGAGTACTATATAAAGCACAGCCCAGAGAGTACTATATACAGCACAGCCCAGAGAGTACTATATACAGCACAGCCCAGAGAGTACTATATACAGCACAGCCCAGAGAGTACTATATACAGCACAGCCCACAGAGTACTATATACAGCACAGCCCACAGAGTACTATACACAGCACAGCCCACAGAGTACTATATACAGCACAGCCCACAGAGTACTATATACAGCACAGCCCACAGAGTACTATATACAGCACAGCCCACAGAGAACTATATACAGCACACAGTAGTATACAGCACAGAGCACAGCCCACAGAGAACTATATACAGCCCACAGTGGTATACAGCACAGAGCACAGCCCACAGAGAACTATATACAGCCCACAGTAGTATACAGCACAGAGCACAGCCCACAGAGAACTATATACAGCACAGAGCACAGCCCACAGAGAACTATATACAGCCCACAGTAGCATACAGCACAGAGCACAGCCCACAGATAACTATATACAGCCCACAGTAGTATAAAGCACAGAGCACAGTCCACAGAGTACTATATACAGCCCACAGTAGTATACAGCACAGAGCACAGCCCAGAGAACTATATATAGCACACAGTAGTATACAGCACAGAGCACAGCCCACAGAGTACTACATATAGCACAGAGCACACAGTAGTATACAGCACAGAGCACAGCCCACAGAGAGCTATATACAGCCCACAGTAGTATACAGCACAGAGCACAGCCCACAGAGAGCTATATACAGCCCACAGCAGTATACAGCACAGAGCACAGCCCACAGAGTACTATATACAGCCCACAGTAGTATACAGCACAGAGCACAGCCCACAGAGTACTATATACAGCCCACAGTAGTATACAGCACAGAGCACAGCCCACAGAGAACTATATACAGCCCACAGTAGTATACAGCACAGAGCACAGCCCACAGAGAACTATATACAGCACAGAGCACAGCCCACAGACAACTATATACAGCCCACAGTAGCATACAGCACAGATCACAGCCCACAGATAACTATATACAGCCCACAGTAGTATACAGCACATAGCACAGCCCACAGAGTACTATATACAGCCCACAGTAGTATACAGCACAGAGCACAGCCCAGAGAACTATATATAGCACACAGTAGTATACAGCACAGAGCACAGCCCACAGAGTACTATATAAAGCACAGAGCACACAGTAGTATACAGCACAGAGCACAGCCCACAGAGAGCTATATACAGCCCACAGTAGTATACAGCACAGAGCACAGCCCACAGAGTACTATATATAGCACAGAGCACACAGTAGTATAAAGCACAGAGCACAGCCCACAGAGAGCTATATACAGCCCACAGTAGTATACAGCACAGAGCACAGCCCACAGAGAGCTATATACAGCCCACTGCAGTATACAGCACAGAGCACAGCCCACAGAGAACTATATACAGCCCACAGCAGTATACAGCACAGAGCACAGCCCACAGAGTACTATATACAGCCCACAGTAGTATACAGCACAGAGCACAGCCCACAGAGTACTATATATAGCACAGAGCACACAGTAGTATACAGCAGAGCACAGCCCACAGAGAACTATATACAGCCCACAGCAGTATACAGCACAGAGCACAGCCCACAGAGAACTATGTACAGCCCACAGTAGTATACAGCACAGAGCACAGCCCACAGAGTACTATATATAGCACACAGCCCACGGTAGTATACAGCACAGAGCACAGCCCACAGAGTACTATATATAGCACAGAGCACACAGTAGTATACAGCACAGAGCACAGCCCACAGAGAGCTATATACAGCCCACAGTAGTATACAGCACAGAGCACAGCCCACAGAGAGCTATATACAGCCCACAGTAGTATACAGCACAGAGCACAGCCCACAGAGAGCTATATACAGCCCACAGTAGTATACAGCACAGAGCACAGCCCACAGAGAACTATGTACAGCCCACAGCAGTATACAGCACAGAGCACAGCCCACAGAGAACTATATACAGCCCACAGCAGTATACAGCACAGAGCACAGCCCACAGAGAACTATATACAGCCCACAGCAGTATACAGCACAGAGCACAGCCCACAGAGAACTATATACAGCCCACAGCAGTATACAGCACAGAGCACAGCCCACAGAGAACTATATACAGCCCACATCTCTTCTCTTCCTCCCCTCCCCTCCTCCGAGAGTAGCCCCACAGTCCAGAAAAAAAAAAAAAACTCTCCTCACCTCTCCTCGTGCCCATCGTTGCTTCCTGGTTCCTGCTCCTGTCTCAGCAGCTGCAGTCTGCCCGGGACACAGCAGGTGCGCGATGATATGACATCATCGCGCACCCGCAGTGTCAGAGGCAGAGCGGGGAATGATGGGAGAGGAGCGTCTGTAGACGCTCTCTCCTCCATCATTGCATTCAACTGTACCGGCGTCTATACGCCGGTATAGTTGAATGCGACGGCGGGGGCGGCGGATTGAGCGGCCCACCACTGGCACCGGCCCTTCTGGCATTTGCCAGAAGTGCCCTGTGGCCAGTCCGGCCCTGCCCCTTAGTGACAGAGCCAATTTGGTACATAATGACCGAGCCAATTTTTACAATTCTGACCACTATTACTTTATGAGGTTATAACTCTGTAACGCTTCAATGGATCCTGCTGATTCTGAGAATGTTTTTTCGTGACATATTGTACTTCATGTTAGTGGTAACATTTCTTCAATATTACTTGTGATTATTTAGGGAAAAAAACGGAAATATGGAGAAAATATTTAAAATTTTGCAATTTTCAAACTTTGTATTTTTATGCCCTTAAATCAGAGAGATATGTCACAAAAAATAGTTAATAAATAACATGTTATTAGGGAGTTATAAGGGTTAAAAGTTGACCAGCAATTTCTCATTTTTACAACACCATTTTTTTTAGGGACCACATCACATTTGAAGTCATTTTGAGGAGTCTATATGATAGAAAATAACCAAGTGTGACACCATTCTAAAAACTGCACCCCTCAAGGTGCTCAAAACCACATTCAAGAAGTTTATTAACCCTTTATGTGCTTCACAGGAACTGAAACAATGTGGAAGGAAAAAATGAACATTTACCTTTTTTTGCAAACATTTTACTTCAGAACCATTTTTTCATTTTCACAAGTGTAAAAACAGAAATGTAAAAACAAGTTTTGTTGTGTAATTTCTCCTGAATACGCCAATACCCCATATGTGGGGGTAAATCACTGTTTGGGCGCACTGCAGAGCTTGGAAGAGAAGGAGCGCCATTTGACTTTTTCAATGCAGAATTGGCTGGAATTGAGATCGGATGCCATGTCACGTTTAGAGAGCCCCTGATGTGCCTAAACAGTGGAAACACTCCACAAGTGACACCATTTTGGAAACTAGACCCCTTTAGGAACTTAACTGGATGTGTGGTGAGTAGTGTTGAGCATTCCGATACCGCAAGTATCGGGTATCGGCAGATATTTGCGGTATCGGAATTCCGATACCGAGTTCCGATACTTACCGCATATCGGATACCGGAATCGGAAGTTCCCAGAATTCAAACTGCACGAATTCAGCGAATGAGGAATGATTACAAGTGTGGGCACATCCGGTTCAGCATGGCGGGCATGTAACTACTGGCAAGGCTGTGATTGGCTGCAGAAATGATGTCATGATGCACTATAAAAAACGCTGCCGCCCTTTCTGGCTCACTCTGCTGTGAATTCAGTTAGGCATAGGATGCTGTGTTCTGACTGAGGGCCAGTTGAGATAGCGATTTGCTTCATTGTGCTTTTCCAGGCTAATTTAGCAACCGCTGTGTGTTCACCTTGCTTTTGCCTTGCAGCGCTGTTTTCACAGCGATCTGCAAGGTCTCTGTGTGTGTGTGTGAGTGCAGCCCACTCTGTAGTCTGTGTGCAGCCACAGCCGGTTGTATTCAGCTCAGGGTGGTTCACTGCCTCATACTGTTCTATCCATTGTCCTTTTTTGCAAGTAGTGCAGCCTGCTGCACATTTTTTCAAATAATTCCTATTAGTGGCTTTCCACCCATATCCAGCTAAATTGTGGAAAAACACTACATAGGATAATCTAGAAGAGTTTTTTTGGGCCTTGCAGCGCCGTTTACGGCTGTCTGCACGGTCTCCGTGTGAGTGCAGCTCGCCCTGTAGTCTGTGTGCAGCCACAGCCGGTTGTATCCAGCTCAGGGTGCGTCACTGCCTCATACCATAAGATACATTGTTCTTTTTTGCAAATAGTGCAGGCTGCTGCACATTTTTTCAAATAATTCCTATTAGTGGCTTTCCACCCGTATCCAGCTAAATTGTGGAAAAACACTACATAGGATAACGTAGAGGAGGTTTTTTTGGGCCTTGCAGCGCCGTTTACGGCTGTCTGCACGGTCTCCGTGTGAGTGCAGCTCGCCCTGTAGTCTGTGTGCAGCCACAGCCGGTTGTATCCAGCTCAGGGTGCGTCACTGCCTCATACCATAAGATACATTGTTCTTTTTTGCAAATAGTGCAGGCTGCTGCACATTTTTTCAAATAATTCCTATTAGTGGCTTTCCACCCGTATCCAGCTAAATTGTGGAAAAACACTACATAGGATAACGTAGAGGAGGTTTTTTTGGGCCTTGCAGCGCCGTTTACGGCTGTCTGCACGGTCTCCGTGTGAGTGCAGCTCGCCCTGTAGTCTGTGTGCAGCCACAGCCGGTTGTATCCAGCTCAGGGTGCGTCACTGCCTCATACCGTAAAATACATTGTCCTTTTTTGCAAATAGTGCAGGCTGCTGCACATTTTTTCAAATAATTCCTATTAGTGGCTTTCCACCCATATCCAGCTAAATTGTGGAAAAACACTACATAGGATAGCGTAGAGGAGGTTTTTTGGGCCTTGCAGCGCCGTTTACGGCTGTCTGCACGGTCTCCGTGTGAGTGCAGCTCGCCCTGTAGTCTGTGTGCAGCCACAGCCGGTTGTATCCAGCTCAGGGTGCGTCACTGCCTCATACCATAAGATACATTGTTCTTTTTTGCAAATAGTGCAGGCTGCTGCACATTTTTTCAAATAATTCCTATTAGTGGCTTTCCACCCGTATCCAGCTAAATTGTGGAAAAACACTACATAGGATAACGTAGAGGAGGTTTTTTTGGGCCTTGCAGCGCCGTTTACGGCTGTCTGCACGGTCTCCGTGTGAGTGCAGCTCGCCCTGTAGTCTGTGTGCAGCCACAGCCGGTTGTATCCAGCTCAGGGTGCGTCACTGCCTCATACCGTAAAATACATTGTCCTTTTTTGCAAATAGTGCAGGCTGCTGCACATTTTTTCAAATAATTCCTATTAGTGGCTTTCCACCCGTATCCAACTAAATTGTGGAAAAACACTACATAGGATAACGTAGAGGAGGTTTTTTTGGGCCTTGCAGCGCCGTTTACGGCTGTCTGCACGGTCTCCGTGTGAGTGCAGCTCGCCCTGTAGTCAGTTCTGCCAAAAAAAAATAAATAAATAATAAAGTTCACCAAACACACCACTTTACAGTTGTGTAGGCCACATTAGCTCATATTAAAGTCTAGTCCACACTTTAGAAAATTAGTGTTTCTTATACCTGTTAGGAGCTGTTCAGGAATAAGCACACTAAGCCCTTAGTACTTTTCTGCTTATCTTTATCAGTCAACCAAGATGAAGAAGGCAGGGAGTAAGGCATGTGGGCGTGGGCGCGGAGCAGGGAGAGGACGTGGGGATTCTGTGCCTGCTGCGGGCACCGGTGACTCATCATCTCCCAGTTTCAGGAGGGAACAGTCCTTCATGCGCAGCTTTGTCGGAGAGCGCCGTACACCGCTGCTGAGTGAAGACCAAATTGAAGCCGTTGTCGGATGGATGGCAGCTAACGCATCGACTTCAATTAGTGCCACATCCTCTCAGGCACAGAGCACTGGAGAGCATCCATCTGTCTCTTCACCACCTGCCAAATTGCCCAGGCAGTCAGAGAGCCCAGGACAGGAGCCGTCTCTACTTCTGTTCTCTGAATCTCTTGGCTTGGAAACAGGGGGCCAGCCAAGCAGCATTGGGGAAATGGAAGAAGAGGCAGTGTGCAGTGATGCGCAACAGCTTTGTCTCTCTGACTCTGAAGAGGCGGGTGGGCCAGTGCCTCCGGTCACCACAACGCAGTACGCATCTGATGACGACACTCAGGTGCCACTTTCTGGTGCGTGCTGTGCTGCCGAGACTACCCAGGAGGAGCAGTTGGTGGCAGAGGGTAGTGTAGATGATGAGGTCCTTGACCCATCATGGCATGAGGAACAGGAAGGTGGTGGGAGCAGCTCTGAGGAAGAGATTCCCCGAACGGGCCAAAGAGGGAGGGGGAAGACTGCGGAGCCTGTAGCCTCCACTTCGGCACCCGTTAGGAGCATGTCTCTTCCAAAAGCCAAAAAGGGCGCTCCCAAGACTTGCAGTGCCTGGTCCTTTTTTGACACAGTTGCAGATGACATTTGCTTTGTCAAATGCAAGGTGTGTCATCATAAAATCAAAAGAGGGAGAAATGTCGGCAACCTCAATACCTCAAATATGTGGAAACATGTGCGGACCAGGCACGCGGTGGAGTTACAAAAACACACTGAAGACCTAGGCCAACCAACAGCGGCAGCTACCACCTCTTCAGCTCGTATTGCCTCTTCCTCCAGCTCACACACAGCTGGTTTGGCTTCCTCCCAGGATCGCCATGGAAGAACCTCTGGCACTGTTGTCCAGAGACCCACTGTAATTCCACCCGCAGCACCATGTTCCCAGTCATCCTCACACTCCCAGCCCAGTCTACAGCCATCGGTAGTACAGACATGGGAGAAAAAGTGGCCTTTGTCAGCAAACCACCCACGAGCACAGGCTCTGACTGCAGGCATTGCCAAACTTCTGTCACTGGAAATGCTGTCATTCAGGCTGGTGGAGACTGACAGCTTCCATGACTTGATGTCATTGGCAGTCCCACAGTACAATGTGCCCAGCTGCTTTTATTTCAGCAGGCAAGCTGTCCCTGCCCTGCACAAGCATGTGGAGGGACACATAAAACACGCGCTACTGAACGCCGTCAGTAGCAAGGTCCACCTCACCACCGATGCGTGGACCAGTCACCATGGACAGGGGCGATACCTTTCCCTCACTGCTCATTGGGTTATTGTTGTTGAGCCGGGTACAGATCGTGCGAGTGGCGCAGGACGTGTCCTGCCCACTCCAATGATTGCAGGAATCCAGTCTGTATGCATTGACTCCTCCTCATACACAAGTTCCTCAGAATCATCGCTGCAGGAGCTGTCACAGTCCACCTCCACATGGACCCGTGAACGTTTACCTGTTACGACCGACATGAGCACAGCCATGGCCAAATGTCAACAGGCAGTCTTGAAATTAATTTCTTTGGGGAAACGAAGCCACACAGCGCAGGAGCTCTGGAATGCCATCAAGCAGGAGAGCGATGTGCGGTTTGTGGCAGCGAATCTCCAGCCAGGCATGGTAGTGTGTGACAATGGCCGAAATCTGGTGGCAGCTCTGGGCCTTGGCAACCTCACTCACATTCCATGTCTGGCACATGTGCTCAACTTGGTCGTGCAGAGTTTTTTGAGGGACTATCCGGATCTTGATGCACTGCTGCACAAGGTCCGCCTAGAGTGTGCTCACTTGCGGCGTTCCAGCATGGCAAGATCGCGCATTGCAGCTCTGCAGCGCCGATTCCGCCTTCCGGAACATCGCATCATATGTGACCTGCCTACCAGGTGGAATTCCACGTTACATATGTTGGAGCGGTTGTGTGAGCAGCAGCAAGCAGTAATGGAGTACCAGCTGTATCAGGCGCAAAGAAGTCGCACTCCGCGCCGTTCAGACTTCACAACCACAGAGTGGGCCACTATGAAGGACGTCTGCCAGGTTTTGTGTCCCTTCGATTATTCCACGCGGATGGCGAGTGCAGATGATGCACTAGTCAGCATGACTGTCCCCCTTATCTGCCTGCTTCAACAAACACTGCAAGCGCTAAGGGATGATGTTGTGGAAGAGGTAGAGGATGAGGAGTCACCATTTCCATCAGCTTCTGGACAGTCAGCACCACGTGGTTCCTCACAAACGTGTAGGCAGGGGCACTTTGTGAGGAGGATGAGAAGGAGTCAATGGAGGAGGAAGACATCCATCCAGAGGAGGGAGTTACACAATTGTCCAGTAGTCAGTGTGTACAGGGTGGGGTGATGAAGAGCGGGCAGAGATCACGCCTCAAGCAGGGGACAGCGTTTCTTGGACAGTTGGCAGTCTGCAGCACATGGTTGATTACATGCTGCAGTGCCTGAGAAACGACCGCCGCATCGCCCACATTCTCAACATGGCTGATTATTGGGTGTACACCCTCCTCGATCCTCGCTACCGGGACAACGTACAAAGCCTCATCACACCGTTGAACGCATGTGGGGATTGCCTTTGAGTCACTCTAATGCCATAGCCATTTTGGTAGTGGCATTACTGTTATGGGCTGGCTGTATGACATCATCAGGGGTTATAAGAAGGATCAGCGCAGCCACACTCGGCACACTGACGCCATTGCACAGCTCAGGGACAGTTCTTATTGGAGGAAGAGAATGCTTGTCCAGGCCTGTGTGTGCAGAGTTTAATGAAGAGTCCTCTAGTGTTGATACTGGTGCTAATGCTGAACCATCTTACTAACAGTCCTTCTAAGGATTATTCTTGTGCGGTGCTGTTTGTATCAGAAACATTCTGCATTTAGCCTAGGAAGGGACAGTTGCAGGAACAGGAAGAGTGGCTGAATACAGTCACTAGGCAGGGCTTAGGGCTTTGCAGTCCATTGCGAAATATATAGGTTCTTTAGTTGACCACAATCTTTTTTGGGGGCTGAAAAGTTTACTATAATGTCATCCATAGAGTATTACATGCTTTGTGGTACATTTTGATGTTATATAATACTTCAAAAAGTGCTGAAAAATATTTCTGTATTCAATTACTCATCCAGAGAGTAATATGTGCTCTGTGATATGTTTCTGTGCTATTTAACACTGCAAAAAATAATTTAAATTTTTTTCTGGATTTAATTACTCACTCATTGGGTATTAAATGCTTTCTGTTACATTTCGGTGGTATATAACACTCCAAAAATGCATTTAAAAATATTTCAAGATTCAATTAGTTATCCATAGAGTATCATGTGCTTTCTATTACATTTCAGTAGTATATAACATTACAAAAAAGCGTTAAATTAAAAGCTTTAAAAAAATTTGGATCAGGTATTTTTGACAAGGAGAGAATAGTTTTTAAAGATGGTCAAGCAATACCTAGCTGATCAAACCAGTGTATGCCCTAATTCCTCTGCAACCTTCAGCTATTGGGTCTCAAAGCTGGCCACCTAGCATGAGCTGTCCCTCTTTGCCTTTGAGATGTTGTACTGTCCTATCGCTAGTGTTTTGTCTGAGCAGGTTTTTATTGCTGCTAGGGGGGTCAAAACAGACTGGCGCTTTTGCCTGTCAAGAGAAAGTTTGGACAAGCTCAGTCTCATAAAAACTAGCAAAGCTTGGATCAGCCCCAACTTTTGCACACCACTGCGCAGTTATGTTATCCCTTGGCCTGGCGCACTTAGCGCTGCCCGTCTTCTGAAATCATTTGTTGTCAGGCGGACTGCGCATGTGCGGCCACGCTGGCCGAGATCCCGCCTCGCAGTGTCTTCTGATGTAATCACACTGCGGGCCTGGGATCCATGGCCATGCGCAGTGCATATCTTCACCTCAGGCTCTCACTCAACTCCCTCCGCTTTCTTCAGACTGTGCATCGTCAGCTGATCCCTAGTAGCATGCCACGGCCTGGTCGCCGCACAGTCTGAAGAAGCCGGAGGGAGGGAAGTGAGAGGTGAGGATATGCACTGCGCATGCCCATGGATCCCAGGCCCGCAGTGGGATTACATTAGACGACACTGCGAGACGGGATCTCGGGCAGCGGGGCCGCACAGGCGCAGCCAGCCTGACACCAAAGGGATAACATAACTGCGCAGACTCCGGGACAGAATCAAACAACGCTGAGGAGGCTGCGCACGGCACCAAGGGGGTAGGAATGACGGCTGTGCTGCTTCCCATTACAAAGGAAAGTCCCACCTCTGGGACGGTCTCACGGTATCAGGAGACACATTTTATAAGTGTTTAGTTCTGTGTTTGCAAGGAGCATAATTAAAAGAGCCACCTTTTACTTTTGCATCCTTAGTGCTGCACAAGATGGCTCTTTCAGCTACAAACGCCTTGGGGGGGTTAAAGGTTCCCTTTCGACTTGCTCCAATCAGGCTTCGGCCTACACTGTGTTCCTCTGCTCCTCCTCCTGTCCCTGGGCTCTAACACCGTCAGTTGGTGCCTGGAAGTGCTGTCCGCACAGTTAACACTTGCTGCCGTGTTATTGGGGTTCAGTAACGTCAGCTGCTCCCCAGCTGTGTGTGTGGCAATACCTCCAATCTGCTCCTCCTGCAGTCCCTGGGCTCTAACACCGCCAGTTGGTGCCTGGAAGTGCTGTCCGCACAGTTAACACTTGCTGCCGTGTTATTGGGGTTCAGTAACGTCAGCTGCTCCCCAGCTGTGTGTGCGGCAATACCTCCAATCTGCTCCTCCTGCTGTCCCTGGGCTCTAACACTGCCAGTTGGTGCCTGGAAGTGCTGTCCGCACAGTCAACAGTTGCTCCTCTGTTATTGGGGTTCAGTAACGTCAGCTGCTCCCCTGTTGTGTATCTGGCAACGTGTCATGCGACCGCCACGCTGACACACTAACAGACATTTACATGCCTCCAGTGCTGGCTTCGGCCTACTCTCTGCTCCTCCTGCTGTCCCTGGGCTCCAACACTGCTGGTTGCTGCCAGGAAGTGCTGTTTGCACAGAGCCAAACACCTCGCCAATGTGTTAGTGGGGTTCAGTAACGCCTGCTGCTCCCCTGCTGTGTATCCGGCAACGTGTCATGTGCCCGCCACTCTGGCACAACTAAAATTTAAGGGAACCTGGCCCCCCGCCCCAGGCGTTTGTTACTGAAAGAGCCACATTTTGCAGCAGTAATGCTGCACAAGGAAAAGGTGCCTATTTTCGTTGTGCTCCTTGCACACGCTGAACCTAACACTTATGAAATGTGTCTCCTCACACCGTTAAACCGTCCCGGAGCCTGCGCTGTTATGTTATTCCTTGGCCAGGCACACTTAGCGCTGCCCGTCTTCTGACGGCATTTGGTGTCAGGCTGGCTGCGCCTGTGCGGCCGCGCTGGCCGAGATCCCGCCTCGCAGTGTCTTCTGATGTAATCACACTGCGGGCCTGGGATCCATGGGCATGCGCAGTGCATATCTTCACCTCAGGCTCTCACTCATCTCCCTCCGCCTTCTTCAAACTGTGCGCCGTCAGCTGATCCCTAACAGCATGCCACGGCCGGGACGCCGCACAGTCGGAAGAAGCCGGAGGGAGGGGAGTGAGAGGCGAGGATATGCACTGCGCATGCCCATGGATCCCAGGCCCGCAGTGGGATTACATTAGACGACACTGCGAGGCGGGATCTCGGGCAGCGCGGCCACACAGGCGCAGCCAGACTGACACCAAATGATGTCAGAAGACGGGCAGCGCTAAGTGCGCCTGGCCAAGGGATAACATAACAGCGCAGGCTCCGGGACAGAATCAAACAATGCTGAGGAGGCGGCACACGGCACCAAGGGGGTAGGAATGACGGCTGTGCTGCGTCACATTACGAAGGAAGTCCCACCTCCGGGACAGTTTTACGGTGTGAGGGCACACATTTCATAAGTGTCTAGTTCAGCGTTTGCAAGGAGCATAATTAAAAGAGCCACCTTTTCCTTTTGCAGCATTAGTGCTGTACAAGATGGCACTTTCAGCAACAAACGCCTGGGGGGGGTTAAAGGTTCCCTTTCAACTTGCTCCAGTGCAGGCTTGACCTACACTCTGCTCCTCCTGCTGTCCCTGGGCTCTAACACCGCCAGTTGGTGCCTGGAAGTGCTAGCTGCACAGAGAAAAACACTCGCCACTGTGTCAGTGGGGTTCAGCAATGCCAGCTGTTCCCCCGCTGTGTAGCCAGCAACGTGTCCTGCAAATGCCACGCAGATACAAAGCTGCCACCAGTGCAGGCTTCGGCCTACACTCTGCTCCTCTGCTCCTCCTGCTGACCCTGGGCTCTAACACCACCAGTTGGTGCCCAGAAGTGCTGGCTGCACAGAGAAAAACACCCGCCAATGTGTCAGTGGGGTTCAGCAATGCCAGCTGTTCCCCTGCTGTGTAGCCTGCAACGTGTCCTGAAAACGCCACGCAGACACAACAACTGAAATTGAAGGGAACCTGTCCCCCCACAGGCGTTTGTATGTATAACAGCCACCTTGTACAGCAGTAATGCTGCATTTGTACAAGGTGGCTCATTCAGTTATTCTCCTTGCACACGTCGAACTCAACACATCTAAAATGTGTCCCCTAAGACCATTAAACCGTCCCTGAGGTGTGACTTTCCTTTGTAATGACACGCAGCAACCCCCTTGGTAGCGCTGCCTGTCTTCTGACATCATTGGTTGGCTGGCTGCGCCTCTGCGGCCGCCCTGCCCGACACAACGCCCCTCGGTGTCTTATTTATTTTGACTGCGAGGGTGTGATTGATGGGCATGAGCAGTGCATATGTTCGCCCGTCACTCATCTCCTTCCGCCTTCTTTAGACTGTGCGGCTTCATGGCCGTGGCATGCGATAAGGGATCAGCTGACGCCACACAGTCTGAAGCAGGTGTAAGGACATGAGTGAGAGGCAAACATATTTACTGCGCAAGGCCATGAATCCCAGCCCCGCAGTGTGAATTAATGAAAAGACACTGCGGGGCTGGGATTCATGGGCATCGCGAAACGCACCGGCCGACATGAAATGATGTCAGAAGACGGGCAGCGCTAACAGTGCAGGGCTAAGGGATAACACAACAGCGCAGACTCCTGTACAGCAAAATGCGACGCTCAAGAGGCCAAGCCAAGCACCAAGGTGGTTTTTTTGACAGCTGTGCTGCATCTCATTAAGAAGGGAACTCACGCCTCCTAGACGGTTTTAACTGTATAAGGGGCTAAATTTTATACGTGTTTCATTCAGCGTGTTCAAGGAACAAAATTAAAAGAGCAACCTTTGACTTGTGCAGCATTACTGCTGCACAAGGTGGCTCTTCTAGTTTGTAAAACCTGAGGGGGGGGTTAAAGGTTACCTTTTAAATTGGTTCAATTAGGCCTACACTCTGCTCCCCCTGCTGACCCGTTGCTCCAACACCGCTAGTTGGGGCTCTAGGAAGACAATCTTGAATAGGTCCCCATCCTGGTTCCAGTATTGTCAGCTGGTTCTGGGTAGAGCCTTTGGCTTAGGTGCCTCCTTCTGGGTATCCGAGTTCCACCAACGTCAGGTGGTCCTTGGTAGTGCTTTCTGACACGGTTACCTCCTGCTTAGTAACCAGGTTCCAGTAACGTCTGCTGGTCCTCGGTAGTTCCATTGGCTCTTGGACCTTCGGGTAGCCATCCGAGTTCCAGTTCCATCAGCTGTTTCTCGCCATTTTCTCAGCCTTCTTGTACCTTCTGCTACATTTCCAAGTTCAAGACCCTAAAGACGACGACCAGGAAGACCACCCCTAAGATGACGACGACACCAGAGACGACAACCACTGAGATGACGACGACCCTGGAGATGATGACCCTGAAGACCACCCCGATGACGACGACGACGATGACCCCGGAGACGACGACCCTGGAGACGACGACATGGAAGACCGAGAAGCAGAAGAACAAGAGGTTGCAGAACAAAGAGCAGAAGAACATTAAGCATAACACTAAATATCAGAGCAAAATATATTATCTAAATTATAAGCAGAAGAAGACTAAGCAGTGTATGGGGGTGAGTCCGTTCCTCCTCGTGGTGCCCCTGGATAAAGCCTGATGCTGCAGGCCAAACTGAACGCGGACAAATGAAACTCTTTTGTGACAGGCAGAACGGAAGGTGTAATCTTCAAACTTTTATAGATAACAACTACAGGAATGCCTGTCACATATAAGAATATGATGAAGAAGTAGAATATGAAGAAGAATAATAGTTGAATAAAAAGAATATGAAGAATGTAACAAAAAACAATTATAGGTAGAAGATGAAGAAGAAGATGAATAAGGTGAAGAAGAAGTTGATGTCAAAGATGCTGATGATTAGGGTTGAGCGAAACGGATCGTTCATTTTCATAAGTCGCCGACTTTTGGCAAAGTCGGCGTCTCATGAAACCCGACCCGATCCCTGTGTGGGGTCGGCCATGCGGTACGCGATCTTGGCGCCAAAGTCGCATTTCGCATGATGCGTTTAGCGCCATTTTTTTCAGCCAATGAAGGAGTGTGGGCAGAGTGATGACATAGGGGTTAGGGGCGTGTACGCCTATCATCATTTTATCGCTTGTGCGCAGTAGGGATTTGCAATGTGTAAAACGAACTTTTCTGTGCTGGGATGGAGGGGAGAGAGAGAGAGAGAAAGAGAGAGAGAAAGAAAGAAAGAAAGAAAGAAAGAAAGAAAGAAAGAAAGAAAGAAAGAAAGAAAGAAAGAAAGAAAGAAAGAAAAAGAAAGAAAAAAAAAATCCCCATTGACGTGCATAGGGTTTTGTGTTCCGGCCGATCCTCGACTTTTCGCAGTAATCGGCCGATTTTGCCCGACTCGACTTTTCAAAAAGTCGGGTTTCGCGAAACATGACTCGACCCTAAAAAAGTCAAAGTCGCTCAACCCTACTGATGATGATGAAGAAGAAAGTGTGGGAGAAGTTAAAAAAAAAGGTGAAGGGCGTGGAAGTAGTTAAACATCAATATCTGACAAAATAAAAAAATTCTTAACATAGTCAATATCTTTGTAACTCCGAACATCTTAAAAAAAAAAAAAAAAAATTCCTGCTATTCTATTTGATTGGGCTAAACCTCTATGCCTTTAATGTCTCCGCCACCTCCCCCAATACATCCTACATTATTCTTAGTTGTTTTCCTTCATGTAGAATTAACCTACAAGGAAAGAAAGGGTTTATTTTAATTCCGATATTTTCATCCCATTGACTTGTATTGGTATCGGGTATCGGTATCGGCGAGATCCGATATTTTGCCGGTATCGGCCGATACTTTCCGATACCGATACTTTCCGATATCGGAAGGTATCGCTCAACACTAGTGGTGAGCACTTTGAGCCCCCAAGTGCTTCACAGAAGTTTATAAAGTAGAGCCGTGAAAATAAAAAATCGCATTTGTTCACACAAAAATGACCTTTTTGCCCACAAATTCTTATTTTCACAAGTGTAACAGGAGAAATTACACCACAAAAGTTGACTTTTGTAGAATTGACTGGAATTGAGATCGGATGCCATGTCACGTTTGGAGAGCCCCTAATATGCCTAAACAGTGGAAACCCCACACAAGTGACACCATTTTGGAAACTAGACCCCTTATGGAACTTAACTAGATGTGTGGTGAGCACTTTAAACCCCCAAGTGCTTCACAGAAGTTTATAACGTAGAGCTGTGAAAATAAAAAATCACATTTTTTCTACAAAAATGATCTTTTTGCCCCCAAATATTTATTTTGACAAGGGTAACAGGAGAAATTAGAACACAAATGCTGTAGTGCAATTTCTCCTGAGTACGTCGATACCCCATATGTGGGGGTAAACCACTGTTTGGGCACACCGCAGAGCTTGGAAGAGAAGGAGTGCCGTTTTACTTTTTCAAGGTAGAATTGGCTGGAATTGCCGTGAAAATAAAAAATTCTTTTTTTTTCCTCAAAATGATTTTTTAGCCTGCAATTTTTTATTTTCTCAAGGGTAACAGGAGACATTGGACCCCAAAATCTGTTGACCAGTTTGTCCTAAGTACGCTGATACCCCATATGTGGGGGGGCACTGTTTGGGCACCCATCGGGGCTCGGAAGGGAAGGAGCGCCGCTTGGAATGCAGACTTTGATGGGATAGTCTGCGGGCGTCATGTTGCAATTGCAGAGCTCGTGATGTACCTAAACATTATAAACCCCCCACAAGTGACCCCATTTTGGAAACTAGACCCCCAAAGAGCTTATCTAGATGTGTGGTGAGCACTGTGAACCCCCAACTGCTTCACAGAAGTTTATAATGTAGAGCCATGAAAATAAAAAAAATCATATTTTTTCCACAAAAAATGATTTTTTCACCCCAAAATTTTTACTTTCACAAGGGTAAAAGGAGACATTGGACCTCAAAATTTATTGTGCAATTTATGCTGAGTAGGCTGATACCCCATATGTGGGGGTAAACCACTGTTTGGGCGCATGGCAGAGCTTGGAAGGGAAGGAGCGCCATTTTGGAATGCAGACTTTGATAGAATGGTCTGCGGGAGTTATGTTGCATTTGCTGAGCCCCTGATGTACCTAAACAGTTGAAACCCCCCACAAGTGACCCCATTTTGGAAAATAGACCCCCAAGGAACTTATCTAGATGTGTTGTGAGAACTTTGAATGCCCAAGTGCTTCACAGAAGTTTATAATGCCGAGTCGTGAAAAAAGAAATTCCACAAAAAAGATTTTTTAGCCCCCAAATTTTTATTTTCACAGGGGTAACAAGAGAAATTGGATCCCAAAAGTTGTTGTCCAATTTTTCCTGAGTACACTGATACCCCTTGTGTGAGGGGACCACTGTTTGGGCGCATAGTAGAGCTCGGAAGGAAAGGAGCGCCGTTTTGGAATGTAGACTTTGATAGAATGGTCTGCGGGAGTTATGTTGCGTTTCCAGAGCCCCTGATGTACCTAAACAGTAGAAACCCCCCACAAGTGACCTCACTTTGGAAACTAGACCCCCCAAGGAACTTATCTAGATGTGTGTTGAGAACTCTGAATGCCCAAGTGCTTCACTGAAGTTTATAATGCAGAGTCGTGAAAATAAAAATTTTTTTTTTTCCACAAAAAAGATTTTTTAGCCCCCAAGTTTTTTTACAAGGGTAACAGGAGAAATTGGATGGCAATAGTTGTTGTCCAATTTATCCCGAGTACGCTGATGCCCCATATGTGGGGGTAAACCACTGTTTGGGCGCACGGCAGAGCTCAGAAGGGAGGGAGCACCATTTGACTTTTTGAGAGCAAAATTGGCTGTGGCGTTTAGAGACCCCTGATGTACCTAAACAGGGGAAACCCCCCAATTCTAACTGCAACCTTAACCCCAACACACCCCTAACCCTAATCCCAACCCGATCCATAATCCTAATCTCAACCCTAATGATAATCACAACCCTAACCCCAAAACAACCATATTCCTAATCAGAACCCTAAATCCAACACACCCCTAATCCTAATCTCAACCCTAACCCTAATCCCAATACACCCCTAACCCTAATCCCAACCCTAACCTTAACCCTAATCCCAAACCTAACCCTAATCCCAAACGTAACCCTAATGCCAACCCTAATCCAAACCCTAACCCTAATCCCAACACTAACCCTAACTTTAGCTGCAACCCTAGTCCTAACTTTAGCCCAAACTCTAGCCCTAACTTTAGCCCCAACCCTAACTTCAGCCCCAACCCTAACCCTAACCCTAAATTTAGCCCCACCCAAACCCTAACCCTAGCCCTAACTTTAGCCCCAACCCTAACTTTAGCCCCAACCCTAACCCTAAATTTAGCCCCACCCAAACCCTAACCCTAGCCCTAACTTTAGCCCCAACCCTAACCCTAGCCCTAACTTTAGCCCCAACCCTAACCCTAACCCTAAATTTAGCCCCAACTATAACCCTAACCCTAAATTAAGCCCCAACCCTAACCCTAACTCTAAATTTAGCCCCAACCCTAACTTTAGCCCGAACCCTAACCCTAACCCTAAATTTAGCCCCAACCCTAACCCTAACTTTAGCCCTAACCCTAACCCTAACCCTAAATTTAGCCCCAACTCCTCCAGCTGCCGGTCGGCAGATCATGGCGGGCGCACTGCGCATGCTCCCACCATTTTCTTACCAGAGGAAGAAGCCTGCGGCCAGGAGGGGACACAGAAGGACCCAGGGACACCGGTAAGTACAACAGGGTCCCCGAATCGCCAGCCGGCGAACTGCGCATGCACCCGCCATTTTTTGGCCGGAAGAAGATGGTGGCGCCCATCAGGAGCCACGAGGAGCACCGGGGAAGACAGATGAGTATCGGGGGCAATCGGGGACCCCATTTCTCTGTCCTCTGATGTGCGATCACATCGGAGGACAGAGAAATTTAATGGGAAATCGCGTTTTTTATTGCGACCGCCGGTAAACGGTTAATTACCGATCACAACCCGGGGGTCGGTAAAAAAAAACCTGAATCATGTTCTCTGGGGTCTTGGCTACCCCCGTAACCAAGACCCCAGAGAAAATCCGACTGCCGCCGTTAAAAGGCGTATTGGGGGTCGTTAAGGGGTTAAAGAGTACAACAGTATTTTGGGGGCGCCTTTTTTATTTAATAAAAGATGGGTATCCTCAAACTGGTGATTTTTCTAAATGTCACCTATCAGCAAAAGTAGTCACCAGGGTCCCTAATGCACCCCCAAAGGTCTCAACTTTATATCTATTTTTATATATCTAACTAGTTCATCAATATTGCAGCATTGCAAAAGCTCAAGCTTGTTAACCAAAATTCGTTGTCCGTTCAGTTACTTGAATGAATAACCCAAAGGCAAAGACGTAATAACAATCATAAAATAATGTAAGGAACAGTATTGTAAAAAATAGATGTTCGAGAAATATTATTTGGGGGAAAATTCAAGTTATATAACATATTATGCCACATTCTTTGCTATTTTTCTTTGAAAAATCTTGAACACCTTTAAAATGCTGCTGTAACTTTATTTAAGTTTACAGGTGCTGGACAGTGCTGACATTGTTGTTGTATAGTTTGGTCGCAGAATAAACTTGTGAGAGTAGATTATATGGGATAATGCAACTTTATCTTCACAGAACATGAGGTACATGCATCAGCTTCTTAATACAGCATAACAGGAAGTCTGAAAAGACCTTCTACCAGAGAGAAAATGAAACCAAAGTACAACAAGTATATGCATTACATTCAACTAGGCATATAACAGTAAAAACATCACCATCTACTGTCAGAAAAGTGTAAACTCCTCCTGCACACAAATAAGTCTGTATCTGTTGCATATCTGCCAACTCCCTATCTCAACAGTAAGGACTTAGGCTACGTTCACATTTGCGTTGTGCGCCGTAGCATCGGCGCCGCAACGCACAACGCAAACAAAAACGCAGCAAAACGCATGCACAACGCTGCGTTTTGCGCCGCCTGCGTCCTTTTTTTCATTGATTTTGGACGCAGCAAAAATGCAACTTGCTGCGTCCTCTGCGCCCGGACGCGGGCGCCGCAGTGACGCATGCGGCGCAAAACGCAAGTGCGACGCATGTCCATGCGCCCCCATGTTAAATATAGGGGCGCATGACGCATGCGGCGACGCTGCGGCGCTGACCGCAAATGTGAACGTAGCGTTATTCAGTTAGGGTACTGTCACACAGTGCCATTTTCATCGCTACGACGGCACGATTCGTGACGTTGCAGCGTCGTATGATTATCGCTCCAGCGTCGTAGACTGCGGTCACACGTTGCAATACACGGCGCTGGAGCGATAATTTCATGACGTATTTGCGATGTAGAAGCCGTTGGTTACTGTGCGCACATCGTATACAACCTGTGTCACACGATGTAATCATGCCACCACAGCGGGACACTAGACGATGAAAGAAAGTTTCAAACGATCTGCTACGACGTACGATTCTCAGCGGGGATCCGGATCGCAGTAGCGTGTCAGACACAACGATATCGTAACGATATCGCTAGAACGTCACGAATCGTGCCGTCGTAGCGATGAAAATGGCACTGTGTGACGGTACCCTTAAGCCTAATTTCTTCATCAGTCTCTGATGTCTTTCAGCATTCGATGCCTTTGTGAAAATATCAGCTGTCTTATCTTCAGTTGTGCAGTACTCCAAATTTAGGATTCCTTGTACCTAGTGATCTCTCAAGAAGTGAAACTTCACATCAATGTGTTTAGATCTTGGATTAACTCTTTTCATCTGAGCAAGAACTGTTGGCCCATTTCCGAGCGGAAAAAATGCTGCAATAACGCATTGTTTGCACATAGCCTAATATTACTGAATCAAATTTTTTGAAGTTTCAATTTGCCAACTTTACCTCATTTTTCCCAAAAATTAAATTTTCGGTGATTACATTTGAGTGAATTTCACTACTGGAAAGTTTGCAATTGCTTGTAAAATACATGAGGGGATGAAGAGAAAGAGAATGAGAGAGGGAAAGAACCTTGCTGACCATAAGAGCTTTCAGCTACCAGGCAAGAAAGAGAGTGAGACCCTGCTGACTATGAGAGCTCACACTCTATAAGCAAAAAAGATAGAGGACCCTGCTGGCCATTAGAGCTTACACTCTGCAAAAGAGAGATACTTACCTAATGACTTTGTAGATGGAAGATGACTCTCCTGTACAAACTGTGCTCCGCTGGTAGCTGCTGATCTCTGATGGCCTAGGTACTGAGTACCACTGTACAAGGTATGATAATACACAAAATGGCATTATGGAGGAGCCTGCATGTCATTGCAAAATAACGTTTGCCTGCTTGCTGATGGTTCAGCAGTGTGGTAAATGGTGTCGGGCAAGTTTTTTTTTTTTTTTGATAACCAGGAGTTGGGTCTCAAAATGTTCAAAATCATGTGAAATGAATTTCAGGAAATTTGTCTCAACCTTGGTCTTCCACAAATCTATCCGCTCATGTATAATTATTACCCATGTAGTACCATCTAATAAAATGATATTGTATCTTCCATGTAACCATGTCCATGCCTCATTTATTAGTAAGTGGTCAGCATAGTGTAGATAATAGAATCAATGGGAAAATACCAACACTTTAATAAATTGAGCTTTTTTTTCTTAATCTACTGTAGTATATTAGTACATTTACCCTTTTCTGTATGACAACGACGTATGTCCATAATGCCCAGCAATAATCTAATTTCTAGTTATTAATGCTCTATGACATCTGTATTTATTTGCAGTTTGATTGACAGTCAAGCTTTCAGCACTTTATATATGCAGGATTTCTGTCTATACACAGGGTCTTCTCTTCTTTATTTCTACATGCACAGCTCATCTGCGGCCAAGTCATTCTATCACAAAATTCATATTATGCCATAAAATATCATGGTCCTCTCACATCATCAATCTATTCAATAGCTTCACTGATAAAACTTCAGGATGAATTTATTACTATAAGGTGCTTGAACCAAAAATTCATTTATGTTACTACAACACTAAACAATCCTCAGGCTTCATGACTATAGCAAAAAGGCATATAAATTCATAAGCAAAGGCCGCCATATATTATTTCCTTACTCATTCTCTCAAGGAGCCAGTGTAAACTCCTTTCGTGTTTATCTGTCTTGAGCGAGGTAGAATACATAAAAGCGTTAATTTATTAATTTTAGATGCTTTTGATCATAGACCTTTATCTCATGTCCTTGTTTATTGTAGTTATACTGTATATCTGATGCAAGATAGCAAGAAATATTGGATTTGTATTCTGTGCATCAAAATATTTTTGCTGCCATAATTAAATATCTTTTTCTTTTCTCTGACATTATTTGTATTCTTTAATATTTGAAATAAAAGGCTAACAAAAATGTATTTGTAATATATTCTGCATTATTTTGATGGTTTGGGTCTTAACTCATTCATAGGTTTTTCAAGTTTAATGTAAATGAATACTAAAGGGGTTGTTCACTATAAGAATAAAGGTTTGCTGGTCCTGGTGTTACACATACCCTCGTTCGCTGCAGGTTTACTTTTCAACCCTCTACAAACTTCAATCTTCTGACATTTTAATATGTTTTTTTTATGCATTGCCTTTTCTTACTCTGATTGCTGTAAGCAATCCATAATTGGAGTGAGTCTTGGAATTTTCTACATTTTGGTCCAGTCTTCCTTATCATTAAAACACCTTAGTTTTCACTCAAATCATTTTACCCAAACATATATTGTAGCAAACTGACATATCTACATTAAGACATGTCTACTTGTAATGAGCGAAAGTGCTCAGTGATATTCTGATATCACTAGAGTATCTGGGTGCTTGTATATGCTTGGCACTCGTCAATCAGTTGTTGGTGCTCGGATTGAATGCTCGAATCCCTGCCTTGCATGTTTCAGGCTGTAAAAGGAGTTAGATGACAAATTCTGAGCTGCCAACAGAATTGAGATGTATGATGTATATCTCAGTTTGGTATAGTTTGGTGGTTTTTCCTGAAGAAGAACTAACTATATATTTCGAAACGCGTTGAAATAAACCACCACTTTACTGTACCACACTGGAATGTACATCTCAATTCTGTTGGCAGAGCGGTATTTGTCCACTAACTCTTTTTACAGTCTGATGTCTGATGGTTGCTTGCTGACCCATGGATCCTCTTCAGCTGATTTTCTACATTATATACTGTTTTAACAGATTGAGCAGGTGAGTTTATTTTGAGTGTAAAGCTTTCCACATTTCTCGGATAAGACCCTATTTGGCCTGATCTTTCCTACAGCATCTTGGTTACCACCTTGCATGTTTGGCGCCTGTTACACAGCCAATAAACATCGTGGGATTGCCTGTAAGTCACTGTAATGCTGTAGCCATCTCGGTACTGACATTACTGTGATTGGCCGGCCACATTACTTCATCAGAGGTTATAAAAGGACAGGTGCTGCCAAGCTCGGCACACTGACACCATTGCACAGCTCAGGGACAGTTCTTATTGGAGAGAGAAAGTAGTTGTCCAGGCCTGTGTGTGCACAGTTTTTGGAATCAGAGTCCTCTAATGATGATACTTTGCTGAACCACCATACTAAAAGTCCTCATTAGGGTCAATTTTGTGCTTTGCTGTTTCTATGCGATACAGTGGGTCTGAAAATATTCAGATCCTTTTAAATTTTTCAATCTTTGTTTCATTGCAGCCATTCAGTAAATTCAAAAAAGTTCATTTTTTCTCATTAATGTACACTCTGCGCCCCATCTTGACTGAAAAAAGCAGAAATGTAGTAATTTTTGCTAAATTATTAAAAAACAAAACTGAAATATCACATGGTCATAAGTATTCAGACCCTTTGCTCAGTATTGAGTAGAAGCACCCTTTTGAGTTAGTACAGTCATGTGTCTTCTTGGAAATGGTGCAACAAGTTTTTCACACCTGGATTTGGGGATCCTCTGCCATTCTTCCTTGCAAAACATCTCCAGTTCCGTCAGGTTGGATGGTGAACATTGGTGGACAGCCATTTTCAAGTCTCTCCAGAGATTCTCAATTGGGTTCAGGTCAGGGCTCTGGCTAGGCCAATCAAGAATGGTCACAGAGTTGATCTGAAGCCACTCCTTCGTTATTTTAGCTGTGTGCTTAGGGTCATTGTCTGGTTGGAAGGTGAACCTTTGGTCAAGTCTGATGTCCAGAGCACTCTGGAAGAGGTTTTCAACCAGGATATCTTTGTACTTGGCCGCATTAATGTCTCCTTCAATGGCAACTAGTCATCCTGTCCCTGCAGCTGAAAAACACCCCCATAGCATGATGCTGCCACCACCATGTTTCACTGTTGGGATTGTATTTGAGCAGTGCCTGGTTTTCTCCACACATGCTAGTTAGAATTATCACAAAAAAGGTCTATCTTCGTCTCATCAGACTAGAGAATCTTATTCCTCATAGTCTGGGAGTCCTTCATGTGATTTTTAGCAAACTCTATGCGGGCATTCATATGTCTTTCACTGAGGAGAGGCTTCCGTCAGACCACTCTGCCATAAAGGCCCGACTGACGGAGGGCTGCAGTGATAGTTGACTTTGCAGAACTTTCTCCCATCTCACCACTGCATCTCTGGAGCTCAGCCACAGTGATCTTGGGGTTCTTCTTTACCTCTATCACCAAGGCTCTTCATCCATGATTGCTCAGTTTGGCTGGACAGCCAGGTCTAGGAAGACTTCTGGTGGTCCCAAACTTCTTCCATTTAAGGATCATGGAGGCCACTGTGTTCTTAGGAACCTTGAATGCTGCAGAAATTCTTTTGTAACCTTGGCCAGATCTGTGCCTTGCCACAATTCTGTCTCTGACCTCTTTGGCAAGTTCCTTTGACCTCATGATTCTCATTTGGTCTGACATGCACTGTGAGCTGTGAGGTCTTATATAGACAGGTGTGTGCCATTCCAAATCAAGTCCTATCAGTTTAATTAAACACAGCTGTTTTGAACAGCTGACATGTGCCTGCAATAGGCGTGTGCGGAATCATGATCCACCCTCACCTATTAACTAGCTATATGCCGCTGTCAAACTCTGACAGCGGCATTTTACAAGCACAGCCGGCTGGACATGCGTGCAGCGGTGACCCAGTCACATGATCGGGGGTCATCGGTGCGTCGGCATAACAACCAGAGGTCTCCTGCAGACCTCTATGGTTGTTGATGCCGGATTGCTATGAGCGCCACCCTGTGTTCTACTACATAGGGGAGATCTGAGCATCGCCTCTATGTAGCAGAGGCAATCGAGTTGTGGCAGCTTCTAGCCTCCCATGGAGGCTATTGAAGTATGTCAAAATAGAAAAAAATGTTTTTAAGAATATGAAAAAAATGTATATGTATATATAAAAGTTTCAATGACCCCCACTTTCGCCCCATTCAAAATAAAACAATAAAAAAAATCAAACCTACACATATTTGGTACCGCTGTGTTCAGAATCGCCTGATCTGTCAATAAAAAAGGTTTAACCTGAACACTAAGCGATGTAGTGAGAAAAAAGTCAAAACGCCAGAATAACTTTTTTTTGGTCGCCACAACATTGCATTAAAATGTAATAACGGGCGATCAAAAGAATGTATCTGCACCTAAATGGTATCATTAAAAACATCAGCATTGCATGCAAAAAATAAGCCCTCACCCAATGCCAGATCACAAACAATGGAGATGCTACGGGTAACGGAAAATTGCGCAATTTTTTTAAAAAATTTTTTTAGCAAAGTTTGAATTTTTTTTTTCACCACTTAGATAAAAAAGAACCTAGACATCTTTGGTGTCTATGAACTTGTAATGACCTTGAGAATCATAGTGGCAGGTCAGTTTTAGCATTTAGTGAACCTAGCAAAAAAGCCAAACAAAAAACATGTTTAGGATTGCGCTTTTTTTGCAATTTCACCGCAATTTGAATTTTTTTCCCATTTTGTAGTTCACGACATGGTAAAATTAATTGTTTATTTCAAAAGTACAACTCGTCCTGCAAAAAATAAGCCCTCACATGGGCAAATTCACAGAAAAATAAAAAAGTTATGGCTCTAGGAAGGAGGGGAGCTAAAAACAAAAACGTAAAACAGAAAAAAGCTCTGGTCATTAAGGGGTTAATGAGAAAAAAAGAGTGAAAAATGTAAAGGGGTCTAAATACTTTCCGTACCCACTGTATATTCTGCATTTAGTCTAGAGACAGTTGGTGCAGAGAGAGTAGCTGAATACAGCCTCCATACAGTTTAATCTTCTTTGTTTAAATTTACAGTGGTTTGAATTTGAATTTTTAACCCCTTCCCGACATGTGACGTAATAGTACGTCACATGTCGGGACCCCCGCTTTGATGTGCGCTCCGGCGGTGAGCGCACATCAAAGTCGCGACATGTCAGCTGTTTTTTACAGCTGACATGTGCGCGCAATAGCGGCGGGTGAAATCGCGATCACCCGCCGCTATTAACTAGTTAAATGCCGCTGTCAAACTCAGACAGCGGCATTTAACTACCGCATCCGGCCGTGCGGCCGGATATGAGCGCATCGCCGACCCCTGTCACATGATCGGGGGTCGGCGATGCTTGTGCATTGTAACCATAGAGGTCCTGGAGACCTCTATGGTTACTGATCGCCGGTGGCTGTGAGCGCCCCCCTGTGGTCGGCGCTCACAGCACACCTGCATTTTAGCTACAAAACAGCGATCTGATGATCGCTGTTATGTAGCAGAGCCGATCGGGCTGTGCCTGCTTCTAGCCTCCCATGGAGGCTATAGAAGCATGGTAAAAGTTAAAAAAAAAGTAAAAAAAAATGTGAAAAAAATAAAAAAAATATAAAAGTTTAAATCACCCCCCTTTCGCCCCAATCAAAATAAATCAATAAAAAAAAAGCCCAACCTACACATATTTGGTATCGCCGTGTTCAGAATCGCCCGATCTATCAATAAAAAAAAAGCATTAACCTGATCGCTAAACGGCGTAATGAAAAAAAAAATCGAAACGCCAGATTTACGTTTTTTTGGTCGCCACGACATTGCATTAAAATGCAATAACGGGCGATCAAAAGAACGTATCTGCACCGAAATGCTATCATTAAAAATGCCAGCTCGGCATGCAAAAAATAAGCCCTCACCCGACCCCAGATCACGAAAAATGGAGACGCTACGGGTATCGGAAAATGGCGCAATTTTATTTATTTATTTTTTTGCAAAGTTTGGAATTTTTTTTCACCACTTAGGTAAAAAAGAACCTAGTCATGTTTGGTGTCTATGAACTCGAACTGACCTGGAGAATCATAATGGCAGGTCAGTTTTAGCATTTAGTGAACCTAGCAAAATAGGCAAGCAAAAAACAAGTGTGGGATTGCACTTTTTTTGCAATTTCACTGCACTTGGAATTTTTTTCCCGTTTTCTAGTACACGACATGGTAAAACCAATGATGTCGTTCAAAAGTACAACTCGTCCCGCAAAAAATGAGCCCTCACATGGCGAAATTGACAGAAAAATAAAAAAGTTATGGCTCTGGGAAGGAGGGGAGCGAAAAACGAAAACGGAAAAACGGAAAAAGCTCCGGGGGTGATGGCCTGCTACAGGTTACCTTTTTTTGTTTATAAAAAAAATAGCTTCAATTAATCAAGGAACCTTGGTTTCTAGAGACCTAGCAATTACAAAATGCGTAATGCATTTGGTAAGGGACAGGGAAGTGGATGTGCCAATGATGGTGCAGGCAGACAGCGAGGACATGGTGCATTCGCGATTGCACTTGTTGCTTGAGCACAAAAAACACACCCATCCATGACACAAAGCTTTCCTTCCCACAATGCAGGGAGGCACAGGACACCACTTCTGAAGCCACACCAGTGCAAACAGGTGGTTGGCTGGATAGCTGATAATGCTTCCACCCAGTGTTCCACACGATCCAGTCTCACCACCCAAGAGCCTGGATCATTTAATCCTAAGATTGATCCTCCTTCTTCCTACCATGTTGAGCCCAAGGAGACCAGTGATCTGTCACTAGGACACTCCGAGGATCTCTTTACATCATAATTTCTTGATTGTGGCCTTTCACCATGCATGTTCCAAGAGGGACAGGAGGACATGTTTTTTAGTGATGCACAAAACTTAAAAAAAAATCACAGAGAAAAAAGCAGAGATGGTTACCTGCTGAAGCCTCCAAACAAATGCACCAGCAGGGCGCATCGGACCCGAATAATGATGGCAACAACACAGGTGCAAAAAAATACAGATGAAACAACCACTTTCAATCCAGTATTGGTTGTTTGGCATTAGTGCACAAAAAGATAAGCGATAATAGTCTGTATGTGGCATTGTTCACACAAGCAATGCAGAGCATCTGGTCTACAGCCTATTACTAACGCACATACAGGCGGGCTGCCCAGTGCTACAAAATGCATGCTGTGTGAATAGAGGCCTACAGTTTACAGAGCCATCATGGTCTGACTGCGCCCTGCAAGAAAAAGTGCAAAAAACCCCACATATCAATGTATGTAAGGTATTAGTTTATATTGGGGCCTCAATACGTAAGCCGGTAACCCACATGAAGGGTCCTTACTAGGGTTGAGCGACTTTCATTTTTTTAAGATCGAGTAGGGTTTTGGGAAACCCGATTTTGTCCAGAGTCGAGTCGAGTGCAGTCGGCCGATTATCGCTAAAAGTCGGGGATCGACCGAAACACGAAACCCAATGCAAGTCAATGGGGAAGCATAGTCGGCAGTGAGTGGAGGCCAGGAAAACACCTACAGTGCCCATTTTAATGCCAAAAACATCCATTCTTGTTTCTGAAGCTTGCCAATCTTAATTAACTGTATAATAATAGTTGGGCATAGGGAATTGGGGGAAAGTTGTGGGGGGAGTAGGGCTGGCTCAAGTTTTTCGTGGGCCCAGGAAATGCGGACTACGTCACGGCGGTGTTGCAGGGAAAGGTAAGTATTTAAACGTTGCAAGTGCTGTGATCCTGAGCAAGCAGGGGGGGGCCCACTCGTTCGCATTGCCACTGGCACAGGGCCCCTCAAAGTACGGCGGTGTGTTTGCATGGCGGGGGCGCCTCCCACCAGCAGCGACACTTTTGCGTACTCTGAGGGGCCCTGTGCCAGTGACGTCGCCAACGAGTATGCCCCCCCACCTGATGAAGGAACCTGCACTTTCATCTGCACCTTCCTCTTTGTCCCTGTGTAAGGTGGTATAACATGCGGGAAGGGGAACCTTACTTTCAGCAGGGTCAGATTCTGGCTGTGTAGAGTACAAGGGGAATGTAGTGGTCTAGGTCAATGTACCAGCAGACTCATTTAGCAGTGGCTGGGCAATGGGCAGGATGAGGAGGAAACAGATATAGGGCCAAAGAATAAAGTAGGCTACATGCAGTTCAAAATTGGTAACAGGACTAAACAGGCGGCATTGCTTTGTTCAGTGGAGTAGCAAACCCAAGAGCAGCAGACACTGTTTCAAGGGCCTAACCACACTAGTAGGCCAAATGCAGTTTAATATCTGATAGTATAGGGCGAAAGCCAGAATGTGGAAGCTCAGCTTTGTTCAGTTGAGGACAACACCAGGGAGGGGCAGACACCTTTAGTAGGCCGGAAAAGCCTATTGCATTTTTTAAAATGGTAATTTGGAGCAGAAGGTTGAAGCTCAGCTTTATTTAGTTGAGGGCAACACCAGGGAGGGGCAGAAGCCGTTAGTAGGCCCTAACCACCATTTTTTTTTTTAAAACCACTTAATGAGAGCCGGAAGGTTGAAGCTCAGCTTTATTTAGTTGAGGACAACACCAGGCAGGGGCACACAGACAGACACCTTTAGTAGGCCGGAAAAGCCTATTGCATTTTTTAAAATGGTAATTTGGAGCAGAAGGTTGAAGCTCAGCTTTATTTAGTTGAGGGCAACACCAGGCAGGGGCAGAAGCCGTTAGTAGGCCCTAACCACCATTTTTTTTTTTTAAAACCACTTAATGAGAGCCGGAAGGTTGAAGCTCAGCTTTATTTAGTTGAGGACAACACCAGGCAGGGGCACACAGACAGACACCTTTAGTAGGCCGGAAAAGCCTATTGCATTTTTTAAAATGGTAATTTGGAGCAGAAGGTTGAAGCTCAGCTTTATTTAGTTGAGGGCAACACCAGGCAGGGGCACACAGACAGACACCTTTAGTAGGCCGGAAAAGCCTATTGCATTTTTTAAAATGGTAATTTGGAGCAGAAGGTTGAAGCTCAGCTTTATTTAGTTGAGGGCAACACCAGGCAGGGGCACACAGACAGACACCTTTAGTAGGCCGGAAAAGCCTATTGCATTTTTTAAAATGGTAATTTGGAGCAGAAGGTTGAAGCCCAGCTTTATTTAGTTGAGGGCAACACCAGGGAGGGGCAGAAGCCGTTAGTAGGCCCTAACCACCATTTTTTTTTTTTTAAAACCACTTAATGAGAGCCGGAAGGTTGAAGCTCAGCTTTATTTAGTTGAGGACAACACCAGGCAGGGGCACACAGACAGACACCTTTAGTAGGCCGGAAAAGCCTATTGCATTTTTTAAAATGGTAATTTGGAGCAGAAGGTTGAAGCTCAGCTTTATTTAGTTGAGGACAACACCAGGCAGGGGCACACAGACAGACACCTTTAGTAGGCCGGAAAAGCCTATTGCATTTTTTAAAATGGTAATTTGGAGCAGAAGGTTGAAGCTCAGCTTTATTTAGTTGAGGACAACACCAGGCAGGGGCACACAGACAGACACCTTTAGTAGGCCGGAAAAGCCTATTGCATTTTTTAAAATGGTAATTTGGAGCAGAAGGTTGAAGCTCAGCTTTATTTAGTTGAGGGCAACACCAGGCAGGGGCACACAGACAGACACCTTTAGTAGGCCGGAAAAGCCTATTGCATTTTTTAAAATGGTAATTTGGAGCAGAAGTTTGAAGCTCAGCTTTATTTAGTTGAGGACAACACCAGGCAGGGGCACACAGACAGACACCTTTAGTAGGCCGGAAAAGCCTATTGCATTTTTTAAAATGGTAATTTGGAGCAGAAGGTTGAAGCTCAGCTTTATTTAGTTGAGGGCAACACCAGGGAGGGGCAGAAGCCGTTAGTAGGCCCTAACCAACGTTGAAGGCCAAATGCAGTTTAATTTCTGATACTATAGGCCGAAAGCCAGAAGGTGGAAGCTCCGATTTAGACAGTGGAGGACAATTTGAATTAGGGACTGCAGACAGACTTAGTAGGCTGTCCCCTGTGGACCATGCATCCACCACATCAACCCATTGCGCCGTAATGGACACGTAATCTTCCGTGGCCATGCCTACAGGTCCATGCGTCTGTTGTCAGGTGCACCTTTGTACTCACAGATTGCCAGAGTGCATGGACAATGCGGTCTTCTACATGCTGGTGGAGGGTTGGGATGGCTTTTCTCGCAAAAGAAGTGTCGACTGGTTAGCTTGTAGCGTGGTACAGCGTAGTCCATCATGGCCTTATTAATAGTAAATAAAATATATAACTAGGCTCTATGAACTTTTAAATAGGTTCCAGGGGTACACGGGCAGCATTGGTGTGGTCAGTGGAGGAGTATTGCAAGTAGGGGCTGCAGACAGGCTATCAAAGGCCTAAAATAACAAACAGTAGGCAGTCATGGCAGTTTTACATCGGTTACATGGATACACAGGCAGGCACTCCAGGCAGCATTGTGGTCAGTGGAGGAGTATTGCAAGTAGGGGCCGCAGACAGGCTATCAAAGGCCTAAAATAACAAACAGTAGGCAGTCATGGCAGTTTTACATCGGTTACATGGATACACAGGCAGGCACTCCAGGCAGCATTGTGGTCAGTGGAGGAGTATTGCAAGTAGGGGCCGCAGACAGGCTATCAAAGGCCTAACATAACAAACAATAGGCTCATGGCAGTTTTACAGCGGTTACATGGATACACGGGCAGGCAGCTTGGTGGTCAGTGGAGGAGTATTTAAAGTAGGGACCGCAGACAGGCTTCAAAGGCCTAAAATAACAAACAATAGGCTCATGGCAGTTTTACAGCGGTTACATGGATACACGGGCAGGCAGCTTGGTGGTCAGTGGAGGAGTATTTAAAGTAGGGACCGCAGACAGGCTATCAAAGGCCTAAAATAACAAACAATAGGCTCATGGCAGTTTTACAGCGGTTACATGGATACACGGGCAGGCAGCTTGGTGGTCAGTGGAGGAGTATTTAAAGTAGGGACCGCAGACAGGCTATCAAAGGCCTAAAATAACAAACAATAGGCTTATGGCAGTTTTACAGCGGTTACATGGATACACGGGCAGGCAGCTGGTGATGAGTGGAGGAGTATTTAAAGTAGGGACCGCAGACAGGCTATCAAAGGCCTAAAATAACAAACAATAGGCTTATGGCAGTTTTACAGCGGTTACATGGATACACGGGCAGGCAGCTGGTGATGAGTGGAGGAGTATTTAAAGTAGGGACCGCAGACAGGCTATCAAAGGCCTAAAATAAGAAAATGGGCTGGCTGTAGGCACTTTATAATTGGTTCCAGGGGTACACGGGCAGCAGTGGTCTGGCCAGTGGAGGACTAGTGGAAGGAGGGACCGCAGACAGGCTTCAAAGGCCTAACATAAAAAAACGGGCTGGCTGTAGGCACTTTATAATTGGTTCCAGGGGTACACGGGCAGCAGTGGTCTGGTCAGTGGAGGACTAGTGGAAGGAGGGACCGCAGACAGGCTTCAAAGGCCTAACATAAAAAAACGGGCTGGCTGTAGGCACTTTATAATTGGTTCCAGGGGTACACGGGCAGCAGTGGTCTGGTCAGTGGAGGACTAGTGGAAGGAGGGACCGCAGACAGGCTTCAAAGGCCTAACATAAAAAAACGGGCTGGCTGTAGGCACTTTATAATTGGTTCCAGGGGTACACGGGCAGCAGTGGTCTGGTCAGTGGAGGACTAGTGGAAGGAGGGACCGCAGACAGGCTTCAAAGGCCTAACATAAAAAAATGGGCTGGCTGTAGGCACTTTATAATTGGTTCCAGGGGTACACGGGCAGCAGTGGTCTGGTCAGTGGAGGACTAGTGGAAGGAGGGACAGCAGACAGGCTTCAAAGGCCTAACATAAAAAAATGGGCTGGCTGTAGGCACTTTATAATTGGTTCCAGGGGTACACGGGCAGCAGTGGTCTGGTCAGTGGAGGACTAGTGGAAGGAGGGACCGCAGACAGGCTTCAAAGGCCTAACATAAAAAAATGGGCTGGCGGTAGGCACTTTATTATTGGTTCCAGGGGTACACGGGCAGCAGTGGTCTGGTCAGTGGAGGCCTAGTGGAAGGAGGGACCGCAGACAGGCTTCAAAGGCCTAAAATAACAAACAATAGGCTTATGGCAGTTTTACAGCGGTTACATGGATACACGGGCAGGCAGCTGGTGATGAGTGGAGGAGTATTTAAAGTAGGGACCGCAGACAGGCTATCAAAGGCCTAAAATAACAAACAATAGGCTCATGGCAGCTTTACAGCGGTTACATGGATACACAGGCAGCTTGGTGGTGAGTGGAGGAGTATTTAAAGTAGGGACCGCAGACAGGCTATCAAAGGCCTAAAATAACAAACAATAGGCTCATGGCAGCTTTACAGCGGTTACATGGATACACAGGCAGCTTGGTGGTGAGTGGAGGAGTAGTGCAAGGAGTGTCTGTCCCAGTACTCCCAAAATATAAATAGATGTTAATGTCTCGCAAAACAACCAAAACAAAAAAAAAGGTGGCATACTTAGGTACAGGGGTGGGCTCATCTACTGAGTTTCTGACATAGTAATTTGGCAGTAACTATTTAATGGTGCCAATATAGGACACAGACACAGACTACTTTAAGTTGCATCATAGATGTCTACAAATTTGTATTGTCAGTGCCAGACATTGAATGATGTCAGCGAATAGACTAAAGATTGGTGGAGCTGTGCGACATAATTTTGCACGTGGTAGAGCACATTTTGAGCTGGGGTAGGGGGGAACTCTCTTGAGGCCGGCGGGACCGCCCCAGGGCCCCTCATGTTACAACGGTGTGTCTGACGTTGGGTGCGCACCACCACCGCCAGAGACACTACATTGTACTATGAGGGACCCAGTAGCAATGCCGTCAACCAAAAGCGAGCACACCCACCTCTTCAGACAAACAGCAGTCTCACGGGTGCTTGCGCCAAGTCGCGATACCACGGCCCCGTGTGGGGAGTTTTGCCATTTAGGGAGGTGTAAACATGTCGTATGCTGTACAATCAGCTGCAGCAAATTAGACATTAGAAAAGTAATTCACAGGCAAGAGCTTTTCATAGGAAAGCTAGGTGTCGGCCGGGCAAGGTGGGGCAAAAGATTTCGAAATCCAGTTGTGGTTCATTTTAATGAATGTTAGATCGTCAACATTTTGGGTAGCCAGACGAGTCCTTTTTTCGGTTAATATTGAACCTGCAGCACTGAATACTCTTTCTGATAGGACACTTGCTGCCGGGCAAGCAAGCTCCTGCAATGCATATTCTGCCAATTCTGGCCAGGTGTCTAATTTGGAGGCCCAGTAATCAAATGGGAATGACGGTTGAGGGAGAACATCGATAAGGGATGAAAAATAGTTAGTAACCATACTGGACAAATGTTGTCTCCTGTCACTTTCAATTGATGCAGCAGTACCTGTCCTGTCTGCGGTCATAGCAAAATCACTCCACAACCTGGTCAGAAAACCCCTCTGTCCAACGCCACTTCTGATGTGTGCACCCCTAACACTCCTAGTCTGCTGCCCCCTGGAGCTCGTGTGAGAACGATCACGTGCGCTGTGTGCTGGGAATGCCTGAAGCAAACGGTCAACAAGAGTTGATTGTTTGGTTGCTAATATTAGTTCCAAGTTCTCATGTGGCATAATATTTTGCAATTTGCCTTTATAGCGTGGATCAAGGAGGCAGGCCAACCAGTAATCGTCATCGTTCATCATTTTCGTTATGCGTGTGTCCCTTTTTAGGATACGTAAGGCATAATCCGCCATGTGGGCCAAAGTTCCAGTTGTCAAATCTCCGGTTGTGATTGGTTGAGGGGCAGTTGCAGGCAAATCTACGTCACTTGTGTCCCTCAAAAAACCAGAACCCGGCCGTGACACGCAACCAATTTCCTGTGCCCCCGGGAAAGGTTCGGCATTAAAAATATACTCATCCCCATCATCCTCCTCATCCTCCACCTCCTCTTCGCCCGCTACCTCGTCCTGTACACTGCCCTGACCAGACAATGGCTGACTGTCATCAAGGCTTTCCTCTTCCTCTGGTGCAGACGCCTGCTCCTTTATGTGCGTCAAACTTTGCATCAGCAGACGCATTAGGGGGATGCTCATGCTTATTACGGCGTTGTCTGCACTAACCAGCCGTGTGCATTCCTCAAAACACTGAAGGACTTGACACATGTCTTGTATCTTAGACCACTGCACACCTGACAACTCCATGTCTGCCATCCTACTGCCTGCCCGTGTATCCTCCCACAAATAAATAACAGCACGCCTCTGTTCGCACAGTCTCTGAAGCATGTGCAGTGTTGAGTTCCACCTTGTTGCAACGTCTATGATTAGGCGATGCTGGGGAAGGTTCAAAGACCGCTGATAGGTCTGCATACGGCTGGCGTGTACAGGCGAACGTCGGATATGTGAGCAAAGTGCACGCACTTTGAGGAGCAGGTCGGAGAACCCAGGATAAGTTTTCAATAAGCACTGCACCACCAGGTTTAAGGTGTGAGCCAGGCAAGGAATGTGTTTCAGTTGGGAAAGGGAGATGGCAGCCATGAAATTCCTTCCGTTATCACTCACTACCTTGCCTGCCTCAAGATCTACTGTGCCCAGCCACGACTGCGTTTCTTGTTGCAAGAACTCGGACAGAACTTCCGCGGTGTGTCTGTTGTCGCCCAAGCACTTCATAGCCAATACAGCCTGCTGACGCTTGGCAGTAGCTGGCCCATAATGGGACAACTGGTGTGCAACAGTGTCATCTGCCGATGGAGTGGTTGGCAGACTGCGTTCTGTGGAAGAGCTGTAGCTTCTGCAGGAGGACGAGGAGGAGGAGGGGGTGCGAACGCCTACAGCCAACTGTTTCCTAGACCGTGGGCTAGGCACAACTGTCCCTAAATTGATGTCGCCTGTGGACCCTGCATCCACCACATTCACCCAGTGTGCCGTGATGGACACATAACGTCCCTGGCCATGCCTACTGGTCCATGCATCTGTAGTCAGGTGCACCTTTGTACTCACAGATTGCCTGAGTGCATGGACGATGCGCTGTTTAACATGCTGGTGCAGGGCTGGGATGGCTTTTCTGGAAAAAAAGTGTCGACTGGGTAGCTCGTATCGTGGTTCAGCGTACTCCATCAGGGCTTTGAAAGCTTCGCTTTCAACTAACCGGTAGGGCATCATCTCTAACGAGATTAGTCTAGCTATGTGGGCGTTAAAACACTGTGTACGCGGATGCGAGGATAAGTACTTCCTTTTTCTAACCAGAGTCTCATGTAGGGTGAGCTGGACTGGAGAGCTGGAGATCGTGGAACTTTCGGGTGTGCCGGTGTACATGGCAGACTGAGAGACGGTTGGAGACGGTATTGTTTCCGCCGGTGCCCTAGATGCAATATTTCCTCCTACAAAACTGGTGATTCCCTGACCCTGACTGCTTTTGGCTGGCAAAGAAACCTGCACAGATACTGCCGGTGGTGCGGAAAATGGTGGCCTTACAGTGACGGAAGGGATGTTGCGTTGCTGACTAGCTTCATTGGCCGAGGGTGCTACAACCTTGAGGGACGTTTGGTAGTTAGTCCAGGCTTGAAAATGCATGGTGGTTAAGTGTCTATGCATGCAACTAGTATTTAGACTTTTCAGATTCTGACCTCTGCTTAAGCTAGTTGAACATTTTTGACAGATGACTTTGCGCTGATCAGTTGGATGTTGTTTAAAAAAATGCCAGACTGCACTCTTCCTAGACTCGGATCCCTTTTCAGGGATTGCAGACTGAGCTTTAACCGGATGGCAACGCTGTGCTCCAACAGGTTTTGGCTTTGACACGCGTTTTGGGCCAGATACGGGCCCGGCAGATGGAACCTGTTGCGATGTTGATGCCTGCTGCGGCCCCTCCTCCACCTCCGCTTCTGAACTACTGCCGCCTGCACCCTGTTCCCCCAATGGCTGCCAATCGGGGTCAATAACTGGGTCATCTATTACCTCCTCTTCGAGCTCGTGTGCAACTTCGTCTGTGTCACTGTGTCGGTCGGTGGTATAGCGTTCGTGGCGGGGCAACATAGTCTCATCAGGGTCTGATTGTGGATCTGTACCCTGAGAGGGCAATGTGGTGGTCTGAGTCAAAGGAGCAGCATAGTACTCTGGCTGTGGCTGTGCATCAGTGCACTCCATGTCAGAATATACTTGTAATGGGCATGGCCTGTTAAATGTTTCACTTTCTAAGCCAGGGACGGTATGTGTAAAGAGCTCCATGGAGTGACCCGTTGTGTCGCCTGCTGCATCCTTCTCTCTTGTTGTAGTTTTTGCTGAGGAGGACAAGGAAGCGACTTGTCCCTGACCGTGAACATCCACAAGCGACGCGCTGCTTTTACATTTACCAGTTTCGGAAGAGGAGGCAAAAGAGCTAGAGGCTGAGTCTGCAATGTAAGCCAAAACTTGCTGTTGCTGCTCCGCCTTTAAAAGCGGTTTTCCTACTCCCAGAAAAGAGAGCGTTCGAGGCCTTGTGTAGCCTGACGACGAAACTGGCTCCACAGCTCCAGACTTAGGTGGAATATTTTTATCCCCACGACCACCTGATGCTCCACTACCACTACCATCATTACCAGCTGACAATGAACGCCCACGACGACCTCTTGCACCAGACTTCCTCATTGTTTTAAAATCTTAACCAAAGTAACTTTATTTGTTGCTGTCAAACAACTTACACGGTGAGCTATAACTTCAGTATGATTTCAATATCCCTTAACAGGTTGGTGAGACCACAAGGAAAATCAGGCACAATGTTACACACTCTGTTTTCTGTGGCACAAAATCACAGAGATGACACACACGCAGGACTGTCACTCAAGCACTAATGTCAATATTAATCTCCCACCTAATTTATTTTTTTTTTTTTCTCAGGGAGACTTTAGAAACCAAATAATATTAAAAAAAAAAAAAAAAAAAAAAGGCTTTCTATGGCCCACAATTAGAGAGAGAGAGGTGGCACACCCAGGAGTCAAGACTGGCGCACAAGCTGAAAGGGCAATATTACTCTCCCACTGTTTTTTTAAGTTTTTTTTTTATTTCAGGGAGACTTTAGAAACCAAATAATATTAAAAAAACCAAAAAAAAAATAGCCTTTCTATGGCCCACTGAATGAGAGAGAGAGGTGGCACACCCAGGAGTCAAGACTGGCACACAAGCTGAAAGGGCAATATTACTCTCCCACTGTTTTTTTATGTATTTTTTGTTTTTTAAGGGAGACTTTAGAAACCCAATAATATTTAAAAAAAATAAATAAATAGGCTTTCTATGGCCCACTGAATGAAAGGGAGAGAGGTGGCACACCCAGGAGTCAAGACTGGCACACAAGCTGAAAGGGCAATATTACTCTCCCACTGTTTTTTTATGTTTTTTTTTTTTTTTTCAGGGAGACTTTAGAAACCAAATAATATTAAAAAAACCAAAAAAAAAATAGCCTTTCTATGGCCCACTGAATGAGAGAGAGAGGTGGCACACCCAGGAGTCAAGACTGGCACACAAGCTGAAAGGGCAATATTACTCTCCCACTGTTTTTTTATGTATTTTTTGTTTTTTAAGGGAGACTTTAGAAACCCAATAATATTTAAAAAAAAAAAATAAATAGGCTTTCTATGGCCCACTGAATGAAAGGGAGAGAGGTGGCACACCCAGGAGTCAAGACTGGCACACAAGCTGAAAGGGCAATATTACTCTCCCACTGTTTTTTTATGTTTTTTTTTTTTTTTTCAGGGAGACTTTAGAAACCAAATAATATTAAAAAAACCACAAAAAAAAATAGCCTTTCTATGGCCCACTGAATGAGAGAGAGAGGTGGCACACCCAGGAGTCAAGACTGGCACACAAGCTGAAAGGGCAATATTACTCTCCCACTGTTTTTTTATGTATTTTTTGTTTTTTGAGGGAGACTTTAGAAACCCAATAATATTTTAAAAAAAAAATAAATAGGCTTTCTATGGCTCACTGAATGAAAGGGAGAGAGGTGGCACACCCAGGAGTCAAGACTGGCACACAAGCTGAAAGGGCAATATTACTCTCCCACTGTTTTTTGTATGTTTTTTTTTTTTTTTTCAGGGAGACTTTAGAAACCAAATAATATTAAAAAAACAAAAAAAAAAATAGCCTTTCTATGGCCCACTGAATGAGAGAGAGAGGTGGCACACCCAGGAGTCAAGACTGGCACACAAGCTGAAAGGGCAATATTACTCTCCCACTGTTTTTTTATGTATTTTTTGTTTTTTAAGGGAGACTTTAGAAACCCAATAATATTTTAAAAAAAAATAAATAGGCTTTCTATGGCCCACTGAATGAGAGGGAGAGAGGTGGCACACCCAGGAGTCAAGCCTGGCGCACAAGCTGAAAGGGCAATATTACTCTCCCACTGTTTTTTTATGTATTTTTTGTTTTTTAAGGGAGACTTTAGAAACCCAATAATATTTTAAAAAAAAATAAATAGGCTTTCTATGGCCCACTGAATGAGAGGGAGAGAGGTGGCATACCCGGGAGTCAAGCCTGGCGCACAAGCTGAAAGGGCAATATTACTCTCCCACTGTTTTTTTATGTATTTTTTGTTTTTTAAGGGAGACTTTAGAAACCCAATAATATTTAAAAAAAAAATAAATAGGCTTTCTATGGCCCACTGAATGAGAGGGAGAGAGGTGGCACACCCAGGAGTCAAGCCTGGCACACAAGCTGAAAGGGCAATATTACTCTCCCACTGTTTTTTTATGTATTTTTTGTTTTTTAAGGGAGACTTTAGAAACCCAATAATATTTAAAAAAATAAATAAATAGGCTTTCTATGGCCCACTGAATGAAAGGGAGAGAGGTGGCACACCCAGGAGTCAAGACTGGCACACAAGCTGAAAGGGCAATATTACTCTCCCACTGTTTTTTTATGTTTTTTTTTTTTTTTTCAGGGAGACTTTAGAAACCAAATAATATTAAAAAAACCAAAAAAAAAATAGCCTTTCTATGGCCCACTGAATGAGAGAGAGAGGTGGCACACCCAGGAGTCAAGACTGGCACACAAGCTGAAAGGGCAATATTACTCTCCCACTGTTTTTTTATGTATTTTTTGTTTTTTAAGGGAGACTTTAGAAACCCAATAATATTTAAAAAAAATAAATAAATAGGCTTTCTATGGCCCACTGAATGAAAGGGAGAGAGGTGGCACACCCAGGAGTCAAGACTGGCACACAAGCTGAAAGGGCAATATTACTCTCCCACTGTTTTTTGTATGTTTTTTTTTTTTTCAGGGAGACTTTAGAAACCAAATAATATTAAAAAAACAAAAAAAAAAATAGCCTTTCTATGGCCCACTGAATGAGAGAGAGAGGTGGCACACCCAGGAGTCAAGACTGGCACACAAGCTGAAAGGGCAATATTACTCTCCCACTGTTTTTTTATGTATTTTTTGTTTTTTAAGGGAGACTTTAGAAACCCAATAATATTTAAAAAAAATAAATAAATAGGCTTTCTATGGCCCACTGAATGAAAGGGAGAGAGGTGGCACACCCAGGAGTCAAGACTGGCACACAAGCTGAAAGGGCAATATTACTCTCCCACTGTTTTTTTATGTATTTTTTGTTTTTTAAGGGAGACTTTAGAAACCCAATAATATTTAAAAAAAAAAATAAATAGGCTTTCTATGGCCCACTGAATGAAAGGGAGAGAGGTGGCACACCCAGGAGTCAAGACTGGCACACAAGCTGAAAGGGCAATATTACTCTCCCACTGTTTTTTTATGTATTTTTTGTTTTTTAAGGGAGACTTTAGAAACCCAATAATATTTAAAAAAAAAAAAAATAGGCTTTCTATGGCCCACTGAATGAGAGGGAGAGAGGTGGCACACCCAGGAGTCAAGCCTGGCACACAAGCTGAAAGGGCAATATTACTCTCCCACTGTTTTTTTATGTATTTTTTGTTTTTTAAGGGAGACTTTAGAAACCCAATAATATTTTAAAAAAAAATAGGCTTTCTATGGCCCACTGAATGAGAGGGAGAGAGGTGGCACACCCAGGAGTCAAGCCTGGCACACAAGCTGAAAGGGCAATATTACTCTCCCACTGTTTTTTTATGTATTTTTTGTTTTTTAAGGGAGACTTTAGAAACCCAATAATATTTAAAAAAAAAAATAAATAGGCTTTCTATGGCCCACTGAATGAAAGGGAGAGAGGTGGCACACCCAGGAGTCAAGACTGGCACACAAGCTGAAAGGGCAATATTACTCTCCCACTGTTTTTTTATGTTTTTTTTTTTTTTTTCAGGGAGACTTTAGAAACCAAATAATATTAAAAAAACCAAAAAAAAAATAGCCTTTCTATGGCCCACTGAATGAGAGAGAGAGGTGGCACACCCAGGAGTCAAGACTGGCACACAAGCTGAAAGGGCAATATTACTCTCCCACTGTTTTTTTATGTTTTTTTTTTTTTTTCAGGGAGACTTTAGAAACCAAATAATATTAAAAAAACCAAAAAAAAAATAGCCTTTCTATGGCCCACTGAATGAGAGAGAGAGGTGGCACACCCAGGAGTCAAGACTGGCACACAAGCTGAAAGGGCAATATTACTCTCCCACTGTTTTTTGTATGTTTTTTTTTTTTTTTTTCAGGGAGACTTTAGAAACCAAATAATAAGAAAAAAAATAAATAAATAAATAAGCTTTCTATAGCCCACTGAATGAGAGATAGCACACACAGCAGTGGCACACAAGCCCTGACTGAGGCCAATATTTTTCTCCCACTGATTGATGTAGTGTTTTTGTGTTGAGGTAGATTTTAGAACACAAATCAAGGAAAAAAAAAAAATAATGCTTTCTATGGCCCACTGAATGAGAGAGAGGTGGCACACCCAGGAGTCAAGACTGGCACACAAGCTGAAAGGGCAATATTACTCTCCCACTGTTTTTTTATGTATTTTTTGTTTTTTAAGGGAGACTTTAGAAACCCAATAATATTTAAAAAAAAAAATAAATAGGCTTTCTATGGCCCACTGAATGAGAGGGAGAGAGGTGGCACACCCAGGAGTCAAGACTGGCACACAAGCTGAAAGGGCAATATTACTCTCCCACTGTTTTTTTATGTTTTTTTTTTTTTAAGGGAGACTTTAGAAACCCAATAATATTTTTTTTAAAAAAAAAATAGGCTTTCTATGGCCCACTGAATGAGAGGGAGAGAGGTGGCACACCCAGGAGTCAAGACTGGCGCACAAGCTGAAAGGGCAATATTACTCTCCCACTGTTTTTTTATGTTTTTTTTTTTTTTTTCAGGGAGACTTTAGAAACCAAATAATATTAAAAAAAACAAAAAAAAAAATAGCCTTTCTATGGCCCACTGAATGAGAGAGAGAGGTGGCACACCCAGGAGTCAAGACTGGCACACAAGCTGAAAGGGCAATATTACTCTCCCACTGTTTTTTTAGGTATTTTTTTTTTTTCAGGGAGACTTTAGAAACCAAATAATATTAAAAAAAAAAAAAAAAAAAATAGGCTTTCTATAGCCCACTGAATGAGAGATAGCACACACAGCAGTGGCACACAAGCCCTGACTGAGGCCAATATTTTTCTCCCACTGATTGATGTAGTGTTTTTGTGTTGAGGTAGAATTTAGAACACAAATCACGGAAAAAATAAATAGGCTTTCTATGGCCCACTCAGTGAGAGATGGCACACACAGGGATGGCACTGTAGCAGAAATGCCAATCTTAATCTCCCACAAAAAAAACAAAAAAAAAACAGGGACTGTCCTACAATTACTATCTCCCTGCAGTAATCTAAGCCAGGTATGGCAGGCAGCAATAGGAGTGGACTGATGCACAAATTAAATAAAAAGTGTGGACAAACAAAAAAGATAGCTGTGCAGAAAGGAAGGAACAAGAGGATATGTGCTTTGAAAAAAGCAGTTGGTTTCCACAGTGGCGTACACACAGCAATACAGCTATCACGGAGCCTTCTAGGGCAGCCCAATGAGCTACAGCGCTGAGGGGAAAAAAAAAATAAAATAGCTTCCACAGTCCCTGCACACCGAAGGTGGTGTTGGACAGTGGAAATCGCTGCAGCACAAGCGGTTTGGTGGTTAGTGGACCCTGCCTAACGCTCTCCCTGCTTCTGACAAAGCAGCAGCAACCTGTCCCTAAGCTCAGATCAGCAGCAGTAAGATGGCGGTCGGCGGGAACGCCCCTTTATAGCCCCTGTGACGCCGCAGACAGCAAGCCAATCACTGCAATGCCCTTCTCTAAGATGGTGGGGACCAGGACCTATGTCATCACGCTGCCCACACTCTGCGTTCACCTTCATTGGCTGAGAAATGGCGCTTTTCGCGTCATTGAAACGCGACTTTGGCGCGAAAGTCGCGTACCGCATGGCCGACAAGCACAGGGGTCGGATCGGGTTTCATGAGACGCCGACTTAGCCAAAAGTCGGCGACTTTTGAAAATGATCGACCCGTTTCGCTCAACCCTAGTCCTTACATTTTTGCCGGTCCTAATGCTAAACATTGAGTAAAAGCTCACAGACGCTCAATGAGGACATAAAAATCCTCCAGAAAATTGAAAAAAAAATCACAGAGAAAAAAGCAGAGATGGTTACCTGCTGAAGCCTCCAAACAAATGCACCAGCAGGGTGCATCGGACCCAATTAATGATGGCAACAACACAGGTGCAAAAAAATACCGATGAAACAACCACTTTCAATCCAGTATTGGTTGTTTGGCATTAGTGCACAAAAAGATAAGCGATAATAGTCTGTATGTGGCATTGTTCACACAAGCAATGCAGAGCATCTGGTCTACAGCATATTACTAACGCACATACATGCGAGCTGCCCAGCGCTACAAAATGCATGCTGTGTGAATAGAGGCCTACAGTTTACAGGAGGACATGTTTTTTAGTGACGCACAAAACTTAAAGCAGCCACAGCCACAGGAAGATGGTAGTGGGGAGTGGCAAATTTTTTTTATGGAGGTAGAGGATGATGAGACACAGTTGCCGATAAGTCAGGTTGTTGTTAAGTCACCAAGTCAGGAGGACCAGAATTTGGTGGTTCTAGATGAGGTGGTGGATGGCGAAGTCACTGAACCAACCTGAGAAGCTGGCATGCAGAGCAAGGCCAGCAGCACTGAGGGAGGGGGTTTCAGCATCACCAGAAACAGGCAAGAAAAGGAAGCAGAGTAAACAGAGAGAGAAGGTGGGCAAGTGTTGCGCTGAGTACCGAGACTCGAGAATTTCTCTGTCAAAGAGTTAGGTGTTTCCCAGTCTGATACTTTTTTAAAGAGAGTTCTGTGTTGTGATTTTGCTTTTTGCTCCCTCTAGTGGTCATTAGTGATTTGACTCTGGAGCTTCTGTCTTTTCCTATATCCTCACCTGGGCCGTTAGTTCAGGGGCGTTGCTATATAAGCTCCCTGGACCTTCAGTTCAATGCCTGGCATCAATGAAATCAGAGCTAATCTGTTGTGCTCTTGTCCTATGATCCTGGTTCCTGTATTTCAAGCTAAGTCTGCTTTCTTGCTTTTTGCTTTTGTTTTGTTTGGTATTTTTGTCCAGCTTGTTCCAATCTGTATCCTGACCTTTGCTGGAAGCTCTAGGGGGCTGGTGTTCTCCCCCCGGACCGTTAGACGGTTCGGGGGTTCTTGAATCTCCAGCGTTGATTTTTAATAGGGTTTTTGTTGACCAGATAAGTTATCTTGCTATATTCTGCTATTCGTAAGCTGGCCTCTCTTTGCTGAACCTGGTTCATTTCTGTGTTTGTCATTTCCTCTTACCTCACCGTTATTATTTGTGGGGGGCTTGTATCTTGCTTTGGGGTCCCTTTCTCTGGAGGCAAGAGAGGTCTTTGTTTTCTTCTCCTAGGGGTAGTTAGATTCTCCGGCTGGCGCGAGTCATCTAGCGATCACCGTAGGCATGATCCCCGGCTACTTCTAGTGTTGGCGGTAGGAGTAGCTATTTGGTCAACCCAGTTACCACAGCCCTATGAGCTGGATTTTTGAATCTCGCAGACTTACACGTTCCTCTGAGACCCTGTCCACTGGGGTCATAACAGTTCTGAGACCAAAAAAATAGTCACTTGCAACCTGTGCCATGCAAAGATCAGCATGGGCCTGACCACTAAGAGCCTAACCACCACAAGCATGATCAGGCACATGTCATCCAAGCACCCGACTCTGTGGGCCGAACGCCAGAGTCCACAATTGGTGCCAGCGAGTGATAGCAAAGTCCTTGCACATTCTGAGGCATCATCATCATGCACTTCCAAATCCTTGTACCAGCACAGCATTCAGCTGTCCCTACTCCAGGCCATGGAATGAAAAAGAAAGTTCCCAGCCACCCACCAACCCACAGGCCCAAACACAAAATGGGCACATTTCTAGGCAGTTTGCCTTGGAAATGATGCTGTTTATGCTTGTAGACAAGGAGGACTTCCACCTACTCATGACGACAGCCATCCCTCAGTACTCAGTCCCCAACTGCCACTGTTTCTCCTGGTACAGCTTCCCTGCCTTGTACCAGCAGGTGTCCAGGAACATCACCCTTGCCTGTACCAATGAACTTACTGGGATTGTCCACTTAACGACTGACATGGGGAAAAATGCTTGTGGCCTGAAATACTAAATTTCCCTGATGGCACACTGGGTGAACATTGTGGAGGTGGGGGTGAGTCCCACTCTGGCATGGCACATGTGCTACCAATTGCAAGGATTGATGGCTAGTGTTGAGCGATACCGTCCGATACTTGAAAGTATCGGTATCGGAAACTATCGGCCGATACCGGCAAAGTATCGGATCTAATCCGATACCGATACCCGATACCAATACAAGTCAATGGGACACCAAGTATCGGACGGTATCCTGTATGGTTCCCAGGGTCTGAAGGAGAGGAAACTCTCCTTCAGGCCCTGGGATCCATATCAATGTGTAAAAGAATAAATTAAAATAAAAAATAGGGATATGCTCACCTCTCCGACGCAGCCTGGACTTTACCGCCGTAACCGGGAGCCGTTGTACCTAAGAATGCGCGCTTGAAGGGCCTTAGAAGACGTCCGCAGCTTCTGATTGGTCGCGTAGCGGTCGCGTGACCGCTACGCGACCAATCACAAAGCAGTGACATCTTCTAAGGTATTTCAAGCGCTTGAAAGACCTTAGGTGACGTCACTGCTTTGTGATTGGTCGCGTAGCGGTCACGCGACCGCTACAGACCAATCAGAGCGCCGTGACGTCATCTAAGGCCCTTCAAGCATGCATTTATAGGTACAATGGCTCCCGGTTACGGCGGTAAAGTCCAGGCTGCGTCGGAGAGGTGAGTATATCCCTATTTTTTATTTTAATTCTTTCTTTTACACATTGATATTAATCCCGATACCGATTCCCGATACCACAAAAGTATCGGATCTCGGTATCGGAATTCCGATACCCGCAAGTATCGGCCGATACCCGATACTTGCGGTATCGGAATGCTCAACACTATTGATGGCCCTACTTCCGGCAGGGTTTCCTGCACCCACTACACAATTAACTGCCTTCTCTCTTGCTCCTTCTCATCCTCCATCTCTGGCAGCATGTATAGGCTTTCAGGTTCCCTTTAACAAAAAAATATGCCTATTCATGTTAACCCACCAGCCACAATAATGGGATCTTTCTCTAATGTGACCCTAGAATTAATATTTATCAAACTTACCTCTCCTGGGAAAATGTTTTTAAATATAAAGGATAGCATTAGACTAAGGGAAGAAGTGCTCTATCAAATATTGAGCCAGTCATCATATCCAGTTGTATACTAAAAGAATAACAAAAACTGATCTTGCACCTTATAACAGATTTAAGCAAATGTGAACAGGTGCAAACTACTATCACTGAACGCAAAGATTGAATATGTAACATACAGTTGTGCTCAAAAGTTTACATACCCCAGCAGAATTTTTGCTTTCTTGGCCTTTTTCCAAAGACTATGAATGATAACATCAAAACGTTTTCTCCACTCATGGTTAGTTGTTGGGTGAAGGTATTTATTGTCAAACTACTGTGTTTTCTCTTTTTAAATCATAATAACAACCCAAAACATCCAAATGACCCTGGTCAAAAGTTCACATACCCTGATGATTTTGGCCTGATAACATGCGCAGAAGTTGACACAAATGGCTTTGCATGGCTACTAATGGTAACATCCTCACCTGTGACCTGTTTGCTTGTAATCAGTGTGTGTGCATAAAAGCTGAGTGAGTTTCAGAACAAAGTGAAGGTTCTGGAGCGGCCATCTCAGTCTGCTGACCTTAATATCATTGAGCCACTCTGGGGAGATATCAAGCACGCAATTCATGCTAGACAGCCCAGGAGTTTACAAGAACTGGAGGCTTTTTGCCAAGAAGACTGGGCAGCTTTACCATCTGAGAAAATAACCTCATCCAGAACTACCACAAAAGACTTCAAGTTGTCATTGATGTTAGAGGGAGCAATACACGGTATTAAGAAATGGGGTATGTGAACTTTTGATCAGGGTCATTTGGATGTTTTGGGTTGTCATTGTGATTTAAAAAGAGAAAGCAAAGTAGTTTGACAATAAATGGCTTCCCCCAACCACTAACCATGAGTGGAGAAAAAGTTTTGGTGTTGTCATTCATATTCTCTGAAAAAAGGCCAAGAAAGCAACAATTCTTCTGTGGTATGTAAACTTTTGAGCACAACTGCATGTATCTTACAATAGGATGGATATGCCAAAATGTTTAATGCAGTATCTAACCAAAAGGGGTATTCGAGTCCAAACATAAATATTAGAGAGATAAGTGGATCTGACAAAATTTGAACTTGCCAAATTGTGCAGATTTTCCTAGGAATTTAATTCACTACCAAGTTATTCTCTGCAAATTTAATTTCTCTCTCTTTCCAGAACTCAGAGCATTATATATGTAAAAAGTAGAAAATATAAAAAAAATCTTATGCTGGCCTCACCACTCTGGCAACTCTTCTGCTCGTTGCCTAATTTTCAGTCCTTAGAGCATCTTTCATCTTTTCCCTGTCACTTGTCGGAACTCCTAGCCTTTTTCCCTTAGGCTTGGACTTCTGGCTGCTACCAGACCTTGTAAGACACTGCAGGCTATTCTTTGTTGCCGCTATAAGAGTCATATAGTAAATGCAGAGGAAACATTTGCACCCAAATGTGACTGTGCCACATAGGAAGACACCAGTATTATAATAATGACGTGATAGGTGGGAGACCCATTGAAACTCATGTGCTTCAAGTTATGCCTGTCTCAGCTACCATTCATGAATGAAATTACACTAATGGGCAATTTGCCTGAACCTCAACAAAGGGAACATACACTTAAAAATAAGATAGTCAAGTGAAATTAAAAACTGATAAAGGACTTTTTTTTTCAAAATCTCAGTGCGCAGTGTTTTCTACTCTGCAATTGAGAACCTATCTTTACTTTTATTGTTAAATTAACATGAGAGTATACAATTTTGAGTTAACTGCTTTCTACTGTTTATTTACTCTATTACAGCAACGATAATTAAAAACCCAATTGCTTTGCCATTTATTACACTTATAAAAATATTCAGAATACAGCCTTTTCTCAGATTTCTGAAACGCTATTTCTTTTTCTTCCCATCTCATTAGGCAGCTACAATTTGGCAGTTTTTGAGTATTTTGCACTAACTGTTCAAGATGATGTGCACACACCTTTCTATTAAGTGTTCTCTTTGGAGCAATGCTTGTAGGTTATTTGTAATAACAGCAATTTACATTCATAGGCAAATTAGAATTCAGCACATCCTGTGATCAATGTGCACGATTACACTTCGGTACATATTTATGAAGCTTGATTCTCTCAGCAACTATGTACGTACAAATTGCACTCCATTTACATGGTGTATTGCTTTTCTTCTGCTAGCTTTACGGGGGGAAATTCAGTTATGTGTTAAAAGCTCAAAAGTGAAATAAAAAGGAAAAAAAATCATAAAAATGTAAATAGTTTTCAAGAAAGATTGGGGGCAATCAAAGAAACATACCAGAGTGCTAAAACACCTTATCCATTAAGGACAAAAAATGATTTTTTTTTAGCTTATGTAAATACATTTACAAGAAACCTACCATTCTCTCTCTTGAGTTTCAAACGTAAAGGCTGGATATGAAATTAGGACAACATTGTTATTAGATTGTCATATTCTATAATAATTATTCACTATGATCATCCTGGAATGACATCCTTCATTTCTCATCTCAGTAACGACTATTCTTTAGTAAACAATAGTTCTGCTGATCAACTTTGAAAGAAAATACTTTCAGTTGGTTTACTTTTGACAATCAAATTCTACCAATCTGTTTCTGGTGGTGGCATTGACAGCTTTGAGGGTGGTTCCTTCTCTGAAACGAAGTAGTACTGGCACTGCCCAATCTGCATGATTGGCATTGCTAGAAGTGTCAGAAAAGGTCCTTCTGAGTGTTCAATCAATTTGGATGGTTTACAGACCAGTTATAATTTGCCGAATAGGCTCTGGCAGAGCATTACTTAAAATGTCAGATTCTCTCCTGCCATAGCTAGGATTTTTAGGATCTCCACTCAACTCTCTCCTCCAGGTATGAGCTCATAAGATCAAACCCCTCTTTAGAGGTGAAAGAGTGAAAAAAAACCAAGGTTCACCTAGAATCTGCTAGTGCAGAATATCTGTGGAAGTCGGTTATTGAATTAACATATTCCAGACACAAAAGATCAGGTAAAAGGACACCCTGTGCCATCTTTAAAAGAGTTAGACGTACAATCCTCAACACTGAAAATAACATTGTCAACATTGTCAGGTTGAATAACCAATCCTAGAAAACTTTGTAGAAATGGCTATACAACTAATTCCACAAATTAATGTAATACTAAGCTGTTAGAGTACCTGAAATGAAGGTTAGAGGGGTTAGGTCACTTCAACTTATGCCATCACCAAAACCCATAACCCCGGGAGTTGAACCAGTGTGACATTCCCTTGTGAAGGCCTCACATATGCTGCAAATATGATTCCAGACCATCCTGTTTCCTGTTTTGAGCTCGGTAGAGCAACACAGTCTTTTTAATGGTCCAGTGACTTCAACCTAGATGTCTAGGTGAAAGTGGATGGTAAGCGGTCATAACCATCAGTCTACTTACCACCCACAGCAGTTTTAGACATTTTAGGTCACTTATATTGTATCAATTATAAAAAAAAATGATTCTTTTTTTGGTGTCAGATGCATGCCTTGCTGTTGGTTATACACAGGCAGTGTAAACGTAAAAAGCCTTGGCATTTTAACCCAGTTGAGTGCAAAAATTACTCCTGTTTGTTGAGTAACAAGAGCTTTAAATATTTTTAAACAAATCCATCCAAAAATTCACAAGCTATACAAACAATATCCCGTTAATTAAGAATACAAAACAAGTGTACTGTTTAGAATGTGAAGTAGTTATTGTTTCTCAACCATGATTAAAAAAAAGTAACTCTTGTTAGGAGGCCGCAACTGGTTTGCTAATCACAAAAAGGTTAATCAATTATTAAGGGTTTTTTTATCTACTTTTGAAAGTTATGATTTGTCAACTAAAAGTGCATAATTATATCTTTTTGTGGGCCCGCAAGTTTTTCTGATCAAACTAAGGGTTTTTATTAAGCTATTCAAAAATGATTCAATTTTTTCATGAGACAAAACAGTACTGTTTTAAAATAGAAGAAACTATCGCTTGCTGTCACCAAACCTTTTAAAAAATGAGCCCTTATGTTTGATGATCGTTTCCGAAAATACTCGCTCATCTGTACTCCCATTGGCTCCAATGGTGTTCAGCTATGTTCAGCGAAAATTACAAATACGGCTATCGTGTGTAAAAAACACAACGGCCAGCTGGGAGATGTGTGACTGGCATTTATGTGAAGTGGCTGTGGTAGGAGCAGCATGGTAGAGAGTTAGGATAGGACAGGCAAAGAAATATGAGGCTGGTTAAGGCCAGCAATGGCAGCCACAGCAGCATCATTGTTTTCCACTATGAAACAAATTGGGCAGCCAGAAAGTTTGTAGATGGCCTGGCTGTGAAGTGCTTGTGGAAGAAGTAGCAAAGTAGAGAGTTAGGATGAAGCAGGCAAGGAGATATGTGACAGTTAAAAGCAAACATTGACAGCCCCAACAACAGCAGTACAGTCTAGCACTATGAAATAAAGTGTGCAGCCAGGAAATGCTTGACTGTGTAGGTGTGCAGTGCCAAGAGTAGCCAGGTGAAGAATTAGGATGAGGTAGGGAGATCTGTAGAAGTTTAGCACTGGCAATGGCTGTCTTGGCAGCAGCAGTTCAACAGTATATACATTGGTATCTAAAAATTTGGGCACCCCGGGTCAAAATTACTGTTACTGTGAACAGTTAATCAAGTTGAAGATGAAATGATCTCTAAAAGGGAAAAAGTTAAATTTGACACATTTGATTTGTGTTTTAGGAAAAAGAATATATAAATAGTTTTATCTTTTACATTTTAAAAATAACAAAAAGGAAAAAAGGTCAATGCTAATTTTGGACAACCTTCATGATTAGTACCTAGTACCACATACATTTGAAAATGTCACAGTTTGTAAATGCTCTTTGTAACTAGCCAATTTCAATTTTTGTTTGAGGGATTTTCATCCATTATTCCTTACAAAAATTCTTCCAGCTTTGTGAAGTTCCTGAAACATCTTGCATGCACTTCTATTTTGAGGTCTAGCCACAGATTTTCAGGAGACTGTGAAAGCCATTGTAAAACCTTCACTTTGTGCCTTTTGAGGTAATTTATTTTGGATTTTAAAGTATGTTTAGTGTCATTATTAGTGTTGAGCATTCCGATACCGCAAGTATTGGGTATCGGCCGATACTTGCGGGTATCGGAATTCCGATACCGAGATCCGATACTTTCGTGGTATCGGGAATCGGAATCGGAAGTTTCCAGTGTATGGTTCCCAGGGTCTGAAGGAGAGGAAACTCTCCTTCAGGCCCTGGGATCCATATAAATGTGTAAAATAAAGAATTAAAATAAAAAATATTGATATACTCACCTGTCCGGAGGCCCCTGGACTTTACCGCCGTAACCGGGAGCCTTCTTTGCTTAAAATGCGAGCGTTTAATGGTTTCCGTGACGTCACGGCTTCTGATTGGTCGCGTGCCGCCCATGTGACCGCGACGCGACCAATCACAACAAGCCGTGACGTAATTTTCAGGTCCTGATGCCTAATTCTAGGCATTCAGGATTTGAAAATTATGTCACGGCTTGTGATTGGTCGCGTCGCGGTCACATGGGCGGCACGCGACCAATCAGAAGCCGTGACGTAATTTTAAAATGCGCGCGTTTACTGCCTCCCATGACGTCACGGCTTGTGATTGGTCGCGTCGCCCATGTGACCGCGACGCGACCAATCACAAGCCGTGACGTAATTTTCAGGTCCTGATGCCTAATTCTAGGCATTCAGGACCTGAAAATTACGTCACGGCTTGTTGTGATTGGTCGCGTCGCGGTCACATGGGCGGCACGCGACCAATCAGAAGCCGTGACGTCACGGATACCATTAAACGCGCGCATTTTAAGCAAAGAAGGCTCCCGGTTACGGCGGTAAAGTCCAGGCTGCGTCGGAGAGGTGAGTATATCAATATTTTTTATTTTAATTCTTTATTTTACACATTAATATGGTTCCCAGGGCCTGAAGGAGAGTTTCCTCTCCTTCAGACCCTGGGAACCATCAGGGATACCGTCCGATACTTGAGTCCCATTGACTTGTATTGGTATCGGGTATCGGTATCGGATTAGATCCGATACTTTGCCGGTATCGGCCGATACTTTCCGATACCGATACTTTCAAGTATCGGACGGTATCGCTCAACACTAATCATTATCCATTTGTAGAAGCCATCCTATTTTCAACTTCAGCGTTTATACAGATGATGTTATGTTTGAAAATAAAATTGTATTTGTTGAAATTTAATTGAATCCATTCTTCCCTCTCCCTATGAAATATTCTCTGTGCCATTAGCTGTAACACAACCCCAAAGCATGATTGATCAACCACCATGCTTAATAGTTAGCTAGATGTTCTTTTCCTGAAATTCTGTGCCTTTTTTCACCACATACTGTACCTTTTATCATTGTGGCCAAAGAGTTCAACAGTATTTTAACCTCATCAGTCCATAGGACTTGTTTCCAAAATACATCAGGCTTGTTTAGATGTTCTTTAGCATACTTCTGATGCTAAATTTTATGGTGATTATGCAGGAGAGGCTTTCTTCTGATGATTCTCAAATGAAGGCCATATTTAGGCAGGTGCCTTATCTTGACCTCTACTGTTCCTGTTCACTGTCTTTTCTTAATTATATTTCCAACTGAGGAAAGGACAACTTGAAAATGCTTTGTAATTTTCTTATAGCCTTCTCTTGCTTTGTGGATCTCCACCATTTTCATTTTCAGAGTGCTAGGCAGCTGCTTATAAGAACCCATGGCTGCTGGGTTTTTGCACACATTTAGAGGCTGGGTTGTTATAAAGCTGGGAAATTTACATAATCTGTCGTTCCTAATAATGATAGTGAACAAGCCAAAATTCTAGCAGGCTAATAATGGTCTGAAAGCTTGGTCAAAGTTATCTGAGCACACAAATCTCCATAGGTGCCCAAACTTTAGCATCAACCAACTTTCCTTTTTGTGATTTTTAACATGACCAAAAGTTGCAATATACTGTATGCATTTTTTTGCCTAAAATACAAAGGAAATGCGTCATCTTTAACAGTAATTTTGACCAAGGGTGCCCAAACTTTACATGCCACTCTATGACATGATGACCAGGGAGTAGACACCTTGCTGAGAGTGGGCAATCAGCACTGAAGGCAGCCATATGAAAAAACACACAAAAACAAGCTGACACATTTGTGGTGCAGTGTGCACCCTTAGTGAGGTTGTTTTTATGCTTTTGTTTTTAATTATGGACTAAATAAACTTGTTTGAATTTTACCTGGATGGAGTGCTATTTACGAATCTTTCTCTCTTGTCGTCTTCATCACCATATGGCTGCTATCTTTGAATCATTCTCTCATGTTACTCAGTGCTGTGTTCACTAGTGGGTTTGGCACCCTCCAGCTCCATACCTGCCACCTCTTAGAATTTGGACTCTTGAATTGAGACTCCCTACCTTTCTCTCCTGGTGTTGAAGACAAACAACTAACAGGTAGGCAGATTATATGGTCGATTATATAATCATTGGCATGTACCATAGAAGAATGAAAGTTGGCTCTGAACCATGCCTGATTCATTGTGAAAAATTTTACGTTTTCATTAGGTTTTCCACTCTTCTGAAAACGTTTAGTGTGACAAACCTACCGACATAACTGAACACTTTCTCTTGGCCTTAAACTTCTTGCAGCTTGTCAAATTTGTTAACCCATAAAACAGTTAGATTGGAGCTCAAGGTATCTGCTAGATAAGGGACATAGTGCAGGTAAGACTAAATCAAGCTGTTTTGGTGGTTCAACTCTGTTTGCTGATGTAAAAAAAAGAAAAAATAGGGTCCTCACACCTTTAGTTTTAATTAATGTACGGATGCACAAATACGTTATGTGAACAATAATCAAACATATACATAAGCACACTGATACTAATGAGTACATGAACTCCATTATTGCTGTAAATGTTAGAAACATAAGGTAATAATAAAGATGTGCGGGCCCTATTTTGTTCTTTTTTGTAGTACATATCCTACAGGGCTCAGCACTGTTATTCACCCATCTTACCAACACAAGGTTTTTAATAGCAAGCTATGCCTGGTTTAATTTTCACTCACTATTCAGATGAGGCCTGGTTCGGCACAAGAAGAGGTAGGACATTAGTGTCCTTGACCAGGCTGTATGGCATTTGAGCTCTTTGAAAAAAAAACTCTAAGAACTTTACGTTTTGTAACATTTACAGCAATAGTGGAGTTTATGTTTTTATTAACTGCAGTGTGCTGACACATCATGTTTGTATCAGTTTTGTGGCATTGGCAGATAAACCATCTACTTTATCTTGTCATATGTATATTGTAATTGGTACTGCTGCTTCCTTGGTCAAAAAGTATTACTTTTTCTAAAAGAAAATTGCACTCATAGAAATTAAATAACTGTGGTTTGCAAATTTTTAGCAGTTTAGTCCTTTGTTGCTATACAGTAGTATCTAAAAGTTTTGCACTTTTTAAAAAAAGTGTAATTACTTCTGTCTGGCTGTTGTGATGCCATTTTCCTGTTGATGAACTGACAGTGCACAAAGTTGTCATCATGCAAGACCTTAATTTTTGCCAAAATGCTTTAGAATATAGGTATGGTCATTTAATTAATGAAAACTGACTGCCCAAAGTTTTGCATATACTATTTCTTGATCACAACATAGAGAGTAATTCATTGTTTACAATGCTATAACTTAGCATTTTGTAGCATAATCTCTTGCTTTAATTACTGCACCACACCAAGGATACATTGAAGCCACTATGGTATTCAAGACATGCTGAGGGATCTTGCTCCCTTCCATTAGCAAATCTGAAAAAATTCAACATTTTTGCTTTGGGTACGGGCCCAAACTCATTTCCCTAACTCATTCCAAAGGTGCTCTATAGGGTTTTAATCTGGTGATTGGCTTGGCCATTGCAACAGGCGATCATTTTTCTTTGCTAACCAATTTTTTTCTAAATTGAATGGTGTGCTTAGGATAATTGACTTCCTGGAATTTCCAGCTCCTGCCTACTTTGGTTTTACCATGTGGCAGCATTACATTGACTAGTATATCCTTGTACATAGTAGCATTCATATTTCCATTAATTCTATGCAGAGGGCCAATGGCAGATGCAGAAAAGCAGTGCTAAAGCATGACATTGTCACCACCATGTTTCACTGTAGGTGTTTGGTACCTTACATCATTGCATTTTCCAGTTGGGCAGTATATTGCTTGCCATCGCTCCCAAACAGATTGAACTTGCATTCATCCAACCACAACACCTAAGGCCAATCTGACTCTTTCCATTGGCTGCATTCTTTGGCAAATTCAAGTCAGACCTTCCAACTTTGCAGAGATGAAAGGCTTCTTGACTGGAACTCATGCATTCAACCCTACTGCTCTTAGCCATCGCACCACAGTAGGCAACTCACTTTGACCCCATATTCTTCATTCATTTCATGAAAAATCTGTACAGCGCTTTTATGGACACCAAATGCTGACATGTTCTGAATAATGTAATTACTATTTGGAGGTAGTTTTCCCTGATCGTCCACTTCTAGATTTGTCAGCTGTCCCATAACCTTCTTTTTGTTTTTTTATTATACGTGTCAATTGACTCTGAGAAATGTTGAATGCCATAGCTACCTCATTTTGGCTTTTTCCTGACTTCGCTCTCAGAATAATAAGCTTCCAGACATGGTTCGAGATTCCCCCTGTGCAGCGGCGGGAACTTGACTCCTAACAAAATGTTTCTGGCCTTCATGCTGAATAAATTATGATGTTTTTGAAAATGTAGTTTTCAGTTTTTCATCATTTGCATATTAATAGCATGTCTATCGATCCCTTGATTTTCATAATTCCACAACTGTTCATTCTTGGTGTATCAAATCCATTGTTGAGGAGTGTATATAAAATTAACTTTTTCATTAAGTTATTTTTAATTTGTTGTACTAATAAGGAGTTGATGAAGAAATAAAACAAATATGAATGAACAATTTCAAAAGGTGAAATTCTGTTTTGAATAAAAGCCCCCTAACTTTGAAAGAGTATGCAATTTTGTGTTACTATTTACTTATTTCCTCCAGGTAAAACATCAAAGATAGAAAGATAAAACCTTATAATTAGCCAGCCCATTATGTTATCTAAGTGCAGTAAGGTACTGTAACCTTGCTCTACCCCTGATACACCATTTCTTTTAAGTGTAGAACTGATATGCAATCCATCAGAACTGCATCAGGAAGGAATCTGACAGTATTTCTGTATACATCAAGTTGTAAATCAGCTCTGAAATACAACAAAATCTATTTTTATGATAGTTGTTGTTATTGATTTTCTTTAAGGTTAGTATAAGCCCTGGCCTTTATAATGTTGGCTGACATCTTATGCCTAGATGTCTCATTTCAGTATTTTTTAACACAGCTTTGTAACAGTATAATAAACAAGGTTACGGAAATATAATGATTTTAAGATACTACCAAGAAAAAATGTTGCACTAATTCTGGAGGAGCACAAAAAGCATTTCTGACACAATAGAGGACATTAGTGCTATAAATGTCATATCATGATTGGGAAGAGGATTGTTACGTTTTCTTTCTCTTGTCTCAGGAGCTTCCATTGATGTCTATGAGTAATACTTACGATATTAACTCTTAACACTTGAAGTAGGCATAGTGGATGCCCTAGCTTTGATCATTTTATGCTCGATAAATGATGATTGCCATCAGAACCTAGTACAGTTGCTGAACAAGTGGAAGCAGGAGACTGGCACTTAGTGGGACAACGTGATTATTGATTTGGTTGCTTTCATTTCAAAATTTATCATTCTACCCTAAGTGCCATCATGCTTTAGGGTTGAAGTCTGCAGCCTGTGGCTCTTTGCGGTAAAACTACAGCTCCTAACATGTCGTGACAGTCTGGAAAATAACTCATACATGGTCATACATGCAATTTGGGATGTGATTCATGTAATAAATAACACTTCTTCAGAGAATAAGGCAATTTTAAACTTACAATTACTATGTAGTTATCCATGACCACTATTACCATAATTTATAAAGCATTAATTTGTCTGTTAATGAAGGGTTTAGTGGTTGTGTACTAAGAGCAAGGCGTTATCAAATCCGCATGACTAATTTTCTTTATGTTTCAAGTTGCTGTACATGATTTGGGTCAATTGCACAATTACTAAGTTGCAATAGAAAATAATAGTTAAATATGCACTTTCAAGATCAAAAGCTTCTTTGATTTGCAGAAGATGAAATCCTATAAAATTATTGTATTTTTGCAGCAGCTATGAATAAATTGTAATCATGAATAAGTGTGACGTACCCTCCTTTACTTGCATCATTTTTGTGTATAAACATACACTATCTGGACTAAAGTATTGGGACATAAAACTGCCAGAGAGAGAATTGTGATTTGTTACTCCACAGAGCATGTTTCCTTTGCTCCAAGGTCTGGGGGGGGTTGCTTTACATTGCTCCATCCTGCTCTTGGCATTGAGCTTGTTAATGTAAGGCTTGCATGCAGCTGCACAGTCATAAAGCTCCATGTGCATGGTTTCTACAGTTATTGAGTCAGTAGAATGTTGGAGACTTGCTTGCCCCACTTACTTGCCCCATTGTGTAATTTTATGTGGTCTTCCACTTCATGGTTGAGTAGTTGCAGTTCATAAACACTTCTACTTTTCAACAATGCCAGTCACAGTTGATCACACAATATTAAGGAGAAAAGAAATTTCACAAACTAACAACAGTAACTTCCAATTCTACAACGAGACCTCTATTTAGTGAACTCATTAGAATGATCCATTATTTCACAAATGTCTGCAAAGGCAGAATGCATGGCTAGTGACTGGATTTTATACACGTTTGGCAATGGGACTGAATGTACAGCTCTGGCAAAAATTAAGACACCACTGCAAAATGTTCAGTTTGTCTGAATTTGCTCTTTATAGGTATATTTTTGAGTAAAATGTAAAATATTCTTTTATTCTACAAACTTCTGACAACATGTCTCCGAATTTCCAAGCAAAAATGTTGCTTTCAGACCTCAGGTAATGCAAAGAAAACAAGTTCATAATGATTTAGAAACAACAATACTAATGTTTTTACTCAGGAGGAGTTCAGAAATCAATCTTTTGTGGAATAGCCATGATTTTTAATCACAGCTTTCATGCGTCTTGGCATGCTTTCCACCAGTCTTTTACACTGCTTCTTCTTTGTTTTAAGGCTTGTGACTATCCATCATCCTCTTGATTACATTCCAGAGGTATTCAATGAGGTTCAGGTCTGGAGAATAGGCTGCGCATGACAGAGTTTTGATGTGGTGGTCTCTTAATTTTTGCCAGAGCTGTATATCATGCATTAAATGATTAAAAGGTGTGTTCAAATAGATTTGTCTTTCTTCGTCTCTATCTGCATCTCTTTGCATCAAGCTTCACAGAGTTGAATGAAAGATAATATTATTATCTGCTAAAACTACAATTCCAAGCAGACCCCTCCCTCTCCTGTGTGCTCTTGCCCAACTCTCTAACTTATCAACAAGCTAATTAAGTGAATAATTCATCATTCATTCATCATTTTGTTTTTGCATAATTACCTGGTTATATCAGAGCTCAACTCTCCTGCCAGTATCAGGAATGGCACTGCAGAGCAGTGTTTGTTGTCTGCTACTGACAGATCAGTTTAGTGAAACTGCAAAAGGAACTCTGTTGATGCATATGTCTGAAGATAATCCTCTTTCATATGCAGCAGTAGAGTGACATTTGCAGTTTTACATCACTGTTTTTTCAGCACCAGGCAACAAATCCAGCTCAAGTAATATCAGCCCATCTATACAGAGACCCATCCTGCTGTACATCCTACTTTCTGGCCTCTGTATGCAGTACATCTCTCCTTTCCGAACCCCTGTATACAGACCATCCTGCATTACATTTTCTCAGCCACATATATATATATACTGTATATATATATAGCATATATACTGTATATATATAGCTCCCTCTTGCGGTATATGTCTCCTCTCAGTCTCATGTATACAGCCCCACCATGCTGTGCATTACTCATCTTAAATACTGCACATCTCTGCTTCCTGATATGATCTGTGCACTGTAGGAGTATTTGCCCATTTCATTGACATCATCCTTCACAGTAGAAGCTCTGTTGTAGGCAAATCCCAGAGCATACCTATGCTGGCAGGATGTTAACTGAAAGAGACTGCACTTGATGGTGCTTGATGGATCAGGGCCATTTGAATTACTGCAAGATAGTTCTAATGGCAACTGCAGGGTAAACAGCCTTGAGGGTCATCCTTAGTAGGGTGTTTGTGCAAAACAGGGCAGATTTTAAAATGGGATATATGTTGTCACAAATTAACATATATGTGTGTAATATTATAAGACCATAATGTGAATTGTAAAATAAACCGTTAATAAAATGTAACAATTATAAGTAGAGATGAGTGAAGTTTTCAAGGTTTGGTTCGATCTGGCAAACGTTCAGATATTTGCCGAACATACCCGAGGCCCATTGAATTCAATAAGAGGCAAAACCAAACGCATAGACAGCACATTCAGGGGGGCCAAAAATAGCTCAAATTAGGGCCAGACACCAGGAAAAGTGTCATCAATTGACCCAGAGTACAAATAGTATAATTGAACAGCATGGATGCATGGAACAGGGTTTGTACCAGCATTTCTAGCTTAAACATTGATTAGTAACAGGTGGATGAGTGACAGGTGTAGGCTTTGGTGCTCTGAAAGTCCTGCCAAATTCAGGCAAAACACATGAAGGAGACCCAAATTGGAGTCCAAACATTTCCAAAAATTAGGGACAGACACCCGGAAAAATGGCATTAATTAATCCACAGTAGAAATTTGATAATGGCACCACAGCAGTCAGCCAAGGGCCATGCATGAGGTATCAGGGTCTGGGCCAGCAATTAATTGAAGGCGGGTGAGGGACCGGTGTAAGCCTTCTTTGCTGGAAGTCCTGATACCTCATGCAACATCTGAAAACTGGATTGTTGCTCAGCTACACTCAGGTGGCACAAATATCAGCTTGGTAGACCACTAATGCTATAAAAAATGTAAGGATGGTAACATAGGTAGTTGACCGAAGGTAACTGCAGCCCTTCCGTAAACTAGAAACCCATAAGTTTATCTTCAGCATACTATGTGCTGAAGGAGTAAATTAGCCATGTTATGAGACGGGTTTGTAGGTGAGCAGGTAAGAGATGGGCAGGACGCCTACTCACCAAATCTCCACCTCAAGAGTGTGGTTGGAAAATTAAATGTTCAGCTACTGATTTTTTTCTCTGTATTTTGGTTTGGAGAAGAAAGACTCCAGACAGTGGCTCCAGGTGGAGCTGGAGACACATGGTCGTCTGAGCGGGCAAATCCCTCAGACATAGGGACTTTGCAATATGTTATCTTTTTGTTTTGCTGTTATGCCAGAAAGGCCATGTTTACTTTGCTGAACCCTGCTATAGTTTATGCTGTTCCATAATAAACCATCAGGTGATTTACTACAACGAGCGTTCCTGTGTCTAATTTTGGAAGCAGCTGAGTGAGTCAACCCCTCACAATATACGGTATATTTGCCTCTTTTCCAATTGCTGCTAGCACTTTGCACATTCTCTTCATTATACAGGTGCTTCTCACAAAATTAGAATATCATCAAAAAGTTAATTTATTTCAGTTCTTCAATACAAAAAAGTGAAACTCATAAATTATATAGATGTGGCGTGGCATGGTGGCGATCAGCCTGTGTAACTGCTGAGGTGTTATGGATGCCCTGGTTGCTTTGATAGCAGCCTTCAGCTCGTCTGCATTGTTGGGTCTGGTGTCTCTCATCTTCCTCTTGACAATACCCCATAGATTCTCTATGGGGTAAAGGTCAGGAGAGACTAATGGCCAATCAAGCACAGTGATACTGTATTGGTAATTTTGACTGTGTGGACAGGTGCTAAGTCCTGCTGGAGAATGAAATTCCCATCTCCAAAAAGCTTGCCGACAGAGGGAAGCATGAAGTGCTCTAAAATTTCTGGTAGACGGCTGAGCTGACTTTGGTCTTGATAAAACAGTGGACCTACACCAGCAAATGACATGGCCCCCCCAAACCATCACTGATTGTGGAAACTTCACACTAGACCTCAAGCAGTTTGGATTGTGTGATTCTCCACTCTTCCTCCAGACTCTGGGATCTTGATTTACAAATGAAATGCAAAATGTACTTTCATCTGAAAACAACACCTTGGACCACTGAGCAACAGTCTAGTTCTTTTTCTCCTTGGCCAAGGTAAGATGCTTCTGGCGTTGTCTATTGGTCATGAGTAGAGATGAGCGAATTTGATCAGGTCCCTTCTTATTCGGCAAACTATAGCGCTCACCAAATAAGCTGCAGAGGGAACCTGGACACCTGGAGCGCGTGTTCCAGGTATCCGAGTTCCCTCTGCAGCTTATTAGGTAAGCATTATAGCTTGATGAATAAGCAGGCACCCAATCAAATTCACTCATCTCTAGTCATGAGTGGCTTGACACAAGGAATGCAACACTTGTTGAATATACATTATACCCACATCTCGGTTTGTTGGTTTGGCTTGGTTTTGTAATATTTTCCGTGTTGTTTTCACTTATGTCCATATTGACAGTGGCAATGATTTCTAACCCAAATTTATACAATATTATGAAAGTTTAATGTGTCTCCATTAGAGTTGAGCGACTTTCATTTTTTTAAGATCGAGTCGGGTTTTGTGAAACCCGATTTTGTCCAGAGTCGAGTCGAGTGCAGTCGGCCGATTATTGCTAAAAGTCGGGGATCGACCGAAACACGAAACCCAATGCAAGTCAATGGGGAAGCATAGTCGGCAGTGAGTGGAGGCCAGGAAAACACCTACAGTGCCCATTTTAATGCCAAAAACATCCATTCTTGTTTCTGAAGCTTGTCAATCTTAATTAACTTTATAATAATAGTTGGGCATAGGGAATTGGGGGTCATTTGGCAAAAGTTGTGGGGGGAGTAGGGCCGGCTCAAGTTTTTCGTGGGCCCAGGAAATGCGGACTACGTCACGGCGGTGTTGCAGGGAAAGGTAAGTATTTCAACGTTGCAAGTGCTGTGATCCTGAGCAAGCAGGGGGGGCCCACTCGTTCGCATTGGCACTGGCACAGGGCCCCTCAAAGTACAGCGGTGTGTTTGCACGGCGGGGGCGCCTCCCACCAGCAGCGACACTTTTGCGTACTCTGAGGGGCCCTGTGCCAGTGACATCGCCAACGAGTATGCCCCCCCCACCTGATGAAGGAACCTGCACTTTCATCTGCACCTTCCTCTCTGTCCCTGTGTAAGGTGGTATAACATGCGGGAAGGGGAACCTTACTTTCAGCAGGGTCAGATTCTGGCTGTGTAGAGTATAAGGGGAATGTAGTGGTCTAGGTCAATGTACCAGCAGACTCATCTAGCAGTGGCTGGGCAATGGGCAGGATGAGGAGGAAACAGATATAGGGCCAAAGAATAAAGTAGGCTAAATGCAGTTCAAAATTGGTAACAGGACTAAACAGGCGGCATTGCTTTGTTCAGTGGAGTAGCAAACCCAAGAGCAGCAGACACTGTTTCAAGGGCCTAACCACACTAGTAGGCCAAATGCAGTTTAATATCTGATAGTATAGGGCGAAAGCCAGAATGTGGAAGCTCAGCTTTGTTCAGTTGAGGACAACACCAGGCAGGGGCAGACAGACACCTTTAGTAGGCCGGAACAGCCAATTTTTAAAAAAAACAGCAGTTAGTAAGAGGCAGAAGGTAGAAGCTCAGCTTTATTCAGTTGAGGACAACACCAGGCAGGGGCAGACCCCTTTAGTAGGCCGGAACAGCCAATTGCATTTTTAAAAATGGTAATTTGGAACTGAAGGTTGAAGCTCAGCTTTATTCAGTTGAGGACAACACCAGGCAGGGGCAGACAGACACCTTTAGTAGGCCGGAACAGCCAATTGCATTTTTAAAAATGGTAATTTGGAACAGAAGGTAGAAGCTCAGCTTTATTCAGTTGAGGACAACACCAGGCAGGGGCAGACAGACACCTTTAGTAGGCCGGAACAGCCAATTGCATTTTTAAAAATGGTAATTTGGAACTGAAGGTTGAAGGTCAGCTTTATTCAGTTGAGGACAACACCAGGCAGGGGCAGACAGACACCTTTAGTAGGCCGGAACAGCCAATTGCATTTTTAAAAATGGTAATTTGGAACTGAAGGTTGAAGCTCAGCTTTATTCAGTTGAGGACAACACCAGGCAGGGGCAGACAGACACCTTTAGTAGGCCGGAACAGCCAATGGCATTTTTAAAAATGGTAATTTGGAACAGAAGGTTGAAGCACAGCTTTATTCAGTTGCAGCTTCTTGGCAATAATATAAAGAAGACGCGACAGGACAACACTCGGTGTATGCCATATCTGTTATGGTTCTCAATGGCAAGAGAACATAGCCCAGCAAACATAAGAACTAGCTCTTGGAAGGATGGAAACTAAACTGACCATGAACTAAACCTGCCGCACAACTAACAGTAGCCGGGTAGCGTAGCCTGCGTTTTATCCCTAGACGCCCAGCGCCGGCCGGAGGACTAACTAATCCTGGCAGAGGAAAATATAGTCCTGGCTCACCTCTAGAGAAATTTCCCCGAAAGGCAGACAGAGGCCCCCACAAATATTGGCGGTGATTTTAGATGAAATGACAAACGTAGTATGAAAATAGGTTTAGCAAAATTGAGGTCCGCTTACTAGATAGCAGGAAGACAGAAAGGGCACTTTCATGGTCAGCTGAAAACCCTATCAAAAGACCATCCTGAAATTACTTTAAGACTCTAGTATTAACTCATAACATCAGAGTGGCAATTTCAGATCACAAGAGCTTTCCAGACACAGAAACGAAACTACAGCTGTGAACTGGAACAAAATGCAAAATCAAACAAGGACTAAAGTCCAACTTAGCTGGGAGTTGTCTAGCAGCAGGAACATGCACAGAAAGGCTTCTGATTACAATGTTGACCGGCATGGAAGTGACAGAGGAGCAAGGCTAAATAGCGACTCCCACATCCTGATGGAAACAGGTGAACAGAGAGGATGATGCACACCAGTTCAATTCCACCAGTGGCCACCGGGGGAGCCCAAAATCCAATTTCACAACAGTACCCCCCCCTCAAGGAGGGGGCACCGAACCCTCACCAGAACCACCAGGGCGATCAGGATGAGCCCTATGAAAGGCACGGACCAAATCGGCGGCATGAACATCAGAGGCAGTCACCCAAGAATTATCCTCCTGACCGTATCCCTTCCATTTGACCAGATACTGGAGTTTCCGTCTGGAAACACGGGAGTCCAAGATTTTTTCCACAACGTACTCCAACTCGCCCTCAACCAACACCGGAGCAGGAGGCTCAACGGAAGGCAAAACCGGTACCTCATACCTGCGCAATAATGACCGATGAAAAACATTATGAATAGAAAAAGATGCAGGGAGGTCCAAACGGAAGGACACAGGGTTAAGAATCTCCAATATCTTGTACGGGCCGATGAACCGAGGCTTAAACTTGGGAGAAGAAACCCTCATAGGGACAAAACGAGAAGACAACCACACCAAGTCCCCAACACAAAGCCGAGGACCAACCCGACGCCGGCGGTTGGCAAAAAGCTGAGTCTTCTCCTGGGACAACTTCAAATTGTCCACTACCTGCCCCCAAATCTGATGCAACCTCTCCACCACAGCATCCACTCCAGGACAATCCGAAGATTCCACCTGACCAGAAGAAAATCGAGGATGAAACCCCGAATTACAGAAAAAGGGAGACACCAAGGTGGCAGAGCTGGCCCGATTATTGAGGGCAAACTCCGCTAAAGGCAAAAAAGCAACCCAATCATCCTGATCTGCAGACACAAAACACCTCAAATATGTCTCCAAGGTCTGATTCGTCCGCTCGGTCTGGCCATTAGTCTGAGGATGGAAAGCAGACGAGAAAGACAAATCTATGCCCATCCTAGCACAGAATGCTCGCCAAAATCTAGACACGAATTGGGTACCTCTGTCAGAAACGATATTCTCCGGAATACCATGCAAACGGACCACATTTTGAAAAAACAGAGGAACCAACTCGGAAGAAGAAGGCAACTTAGGCAGGGGAACCAAATGGACCATCTTAGAGAAACGATCACACACCACCCAGATGACAGACATCTTCTGAGAAACAGGAAGATCCGAAATAAAATCCATCGAGATGTGCGTCCAGGGCCTCTTCGGGATAGGCAAGGGCAACAACAATCCACTAGCCCGAGAACAACAAGGCTTGGCCCGAGCACAAACGTCACAAGACTGCACGAAGCCTCGCACATCTCGAGACAGGGAAGGCCACCAGAAGGACCTTGCCACCACATCCCTGGTACCAAAGATTCCAGGATGACCTGCCAACGCAGAAGAATGAACCTCAGAAATGACTTTACTGGTCCAATCATCAGGAACAAACAGTCTACCAGGTGGGCAACGATCAGGTCTATCCGCCTGAAACTCCTGCAAGGCCCGCCGCAGGTCTGGAGAAACGGCAGACAATATCACTCCATCCTTAAGGATACCTGTAGGTTCAGAATTACCAGGGGAGTCAGGCTCAAAACTCCTAGAAAGGGCATCCGCCTTAACATTCTTAGAACCCGGCAGGTAGGACACCACAAAATTAAACCGAGAGAAAAACAACGACCAGCGCGCCTGTCTAGGATTCAGGCGTCTGGCGGACTCAAGATAAATTAGATTTTTGTGGTCAGTCAATACCACCACCTGATGTCTAGCCCCCTCAAGCCAATGACGCCACTCCTCAAAAGCCCACTTCATGGCCAAAAGCTCCCGATTCCCAACATCATAATTCCGCTCGGCGGGTGAAAATTTACGCGAGAAAAAAGCACAAGGTCTCATCACGGAGCAATCGGAACTTCTCTGCGACAAAACCGCCCCAGCTCCGATTTCAGAAGCGTCGACCTCAACCTGAAAAGGAAGAGCAACATCAGGCTGACGCAACACAGGGGCGGAAGAAAAGCGGCGCTTAAGCTCCCGAAAGGCCTCCACAGCAGCAGGGGACCAATCAGCAACATCAGCACCCTTCTTAGTCAAATCAGTCAATGGTTTAACAACATCAGAAAAACCAGCAATAAATCGACGATAAAAGTTAGCAAAGCCCAAAACTTTCTGAAGACTCTTAAGAGAAGAGGGTTGCGTCCAATCACAAATAGCCTGAACCTTGACAGGATCCATCTCGATGGAAGAGGGGGAAAAAATATATCCCAAAAAGGAAATCTTTTGAACCCCAAAAACGCACTTAGAACCCTTCACACACAAGGAATTAGACCGCAAAACCTGAAAAACCCTCCTGACCTGCTGGACATGAGAGTCCCAGTCATCCGAAAAAATCAAAATATCATCCAGATACACAATCATAAATTTATCCAAATAATCACGGAAAATGTCATGCATAAAGGACTGAAAGACTGAAGGGGCATTTGAAAGACCAAAAGGCATCACCAAATACTCAAAGTGGCCCTCGGGCGTATTAAATGCGGTTTTCCACTCATCCCCCTGCTTAATTCGCACCAAATTATACGCCCCACGGAGATCTATCTTAGAGAACCACTTGGCCCCCTTTATGCGAGCAAACAAATCAGTCAGCAGTGGCAACGAATATTGATATTTAACCGTGATTTTATTCAAAAGCCGATAATCAATGCACGGCCTCAAAGAGCCATCTTTCTTAGCCACAAAGAAAAAACCGGCTCCTAAGGGAGATGACGAAGGACGAATATGTCCCTTTTCCAAGGACTCCTTTATATATTCTCGCATAGCAGCATGTTCAGGCACAGACAGATTAAATAAACGACCCTTAGGGTATTTACTACCCGGAATCAAATCTATGGCACAATCGCACTCCCGGTGCGGAGGTAATGAACCAAGCTTAGGTTCTTCAAAAACGTCACGATATTCAGTCAAGAATTCAGGAATCTCAGAGGGAATAGATGATGAAATGGAAACCACAGGTACGTCCCCATGCGTCCCCTTACATCCCCAGCTTAACACAGACATAGCTTTCCAGTCAAGGACTGGGTTATGAGATTGCAGCCATGGCAATCCAAGCACCAACACATCATGTAGGTTATACAGCACAAGAAAGCGAATAATCTCCTGGTGATCCGGATTAATCCGCATAGTTACTTGTGTCCAGTATTGTGGTTTATTGCTAGCCAATGGGGTGGAGTCAATCCCCTTCAGGGGTATAGGAGTTTCAAGAGGCTCCAAATCATACCCACAGCGTTTGGCAAAGGACCAATCCATAAGACTCAAAGCGGCGCCAGAGTCGACATAGGCATCCGCGGTAATAGATGATAAAGAACAAATCAGGGTCACAGATAGAATAAACTTAGACTGTAAAGTGCCAATTGAAACAGACTTATCAAGCTTCTTAGTACGCTTAGAGCATGCTGATATAACATGAGTTGAATCACCGCAATAGAAGCACAACCCATTTTTTCGTCTAAAATTCTGCCGCTCACTTCTGGACAGAATTCTATCACATTGCATATTCTCTGGCGTCTTCTCAGTAGACACCGCCAAATGGTGCACAGGTTTGCGCTCCCGCAGACGCCTATCGATCTGGATAGCCATTGTCATGGACTCATTCAGACCCGCAGGCACAGGGAACCCCACCATAACATCCTTAATGGCATCAGAGAGACCCTCTCTGAAATTCGCCGCCAGGGCGCACTCATTCCACTGAGTAAGCACAGCCCATTTACGGAATTTCTGGCAGTATATTTCAGCTTCGTCTTGCCCCTGAGACAGGGACATCAAGGCCTTTTCCGCCTGAAGTTCTAACTGAGGTTCCTCATAAAACAACCCCAAGGCCAGAAAAAACGCATCCACATTGAGCAACGCAGGATCCCCTGGAGCCAATGCAAAAGCCCAATCCTGAGGGTCACCCCGGAGCAAAGAAATCACAATCCTGACCTGCTGAGCAGGATCTCCAGCAGAGCGAGATTTCAGGGACAAAAACAACTTGCAATTATTTTTGAAATTTTGAAAGCAAGATCTATTCCCCGAGAAAAATTCAGGCAAAGGAATTCTAGGTTCAGATATAGGAACATGAACAACAAAATCTTGTAAATTTTGAACTTTCGTGGTGAGATTATTCAAACCTGCAGCTAAACTCTGAATATCCATTTTAAACAGGTGAACACAGAGCCATTCCAGGATTAGAAGGAGAGAGAGAGAGAAAGGCTGCAATATAGGCAGACTTGCAAGAGATTCAATTACAAGCACACACAGAACTGAAGGGGAAAAAAAAAAAAAAAAATCTTCAGCAGACTTCTCTTTTCTCTCCTTTCTCTGTCAATTAATTTAACCCTTTTTGGCCGGTCAAACTGTTATGGTTCTCAATGGCAAGAGAACATAGCCCAGCAAACATAAGAACTAGCTCTTGGAAGGATGGAAACTAAACTGACCATGAACTAAACCTGCCGCACAACTAACAGTAGCCGGGTAGCGTAGCCTGCGTTTTATCCCTAGACGCCCAGCGCCGGCCGGAGGACTAACTAATCCTGGCAGAGGAAAATATAGTCCTGGCTCACCTCTAGAGAAATTTCCCCGAAAGGCAGACAGAGGCCCCCACAAATATTGGCGGTGATTTTAGATGAAATGACAAACGTAGTATGAAAATAGGTTTAGCAAAATTGAGGTCCGCTTACTAGATAGCAGGAAGACAGAAAGGGCACTTTCATGGTCAGCTGAAAACCCTATCAAAAGACCATTCTGAAATTACTTTAAGACTCTAGTATTAACTCATAACATCAGAGTGGCAATTTCAGATCACAAGAGCTTTCCAGACACAGAAACGAAACTACAGCTGTGAACTGGAACAAAATGCAAAATCAAACAAGGACTAAAGTCCAACTTAGCTGGGAGTTGTCTAGCAGCAGGAACATGCACAGAAAGGCTTCTGATTACAATGTTGACCGGCATGGAAGTGACAGAGGAGCAAGGCTAAATAGCGACTCCCACATCCTGATGGAAACAGGTGAACAGAGAGGATGATGCACACCAGTTCAATTCCACCAGTGGCCACCGGGGGAGCCCAAAATCCAATTTCACAACACATATCTGTGTTTTCAATGGAAAAAAACCTTTCAGTTAACTACTTGCAGGAGAAAGTTTTTGTAGCTGGTGGCCAATTTTTGTACTGTACCAGTTTTTTGTTGTATGTGTTTTTGTTTTTAATGTTAAAATGTCTGCATTTGATATCTCTCCAGTATTTTCTTTTTTATAAGCAAAATACTGCAGTTTTACATCAGTTACATGGATACACAGGCAGCTTGGTGGTCAGTGGAGGAGTATTTAAAGTAGGGACCGCAGACAGGCTATCAAAGGCCTAAAATAACAAACAATAGGCTCATGGCAGTTTTACATCGGTTACATGGATACACGGGCAGGCAGCTTGGTGGTCAGTGGATGAGTATTTAAAGTAGGGACCGCAGACAGGCTATCAAAGGCCTAAAATAACAAACAATAGGCTCATGGCAGTTTTACATCGGTTACATGGATACACGGGCAGGCAGCTTGGTGGTCAGTGGAGGAGTATTTAAAGTAGGGACCGCAGACAGGCTATCAAAGGCCTAAAAATAACAAACAATAGGCTTATGGCAGTTTTACATCGGTTACATGGATACACGGGCAGGCAGCTTGGTGGTCAGTGGAGGAGTATTTAAAGTAGGGACCGCAGACAGGCTATCAAAGGCCTAAAATAACAAACAATAGGCTCATGGCAGTTTTACATCGGTTACATGGATACACAGGCAGCTTGGTGGTCAGTGGAGGAGTATTTAAAGTAGGGACCGCAGACAGGCTATCAAAGGCCTAAAATAACAAACAATAGGCTCATGGCAGTTTTACATCGGTTACATGGATACACGGGCAGGCAGCTTGGTGGTCAGTGGATGAGTATTTAAAGTAGGGACTGCAGACAGGCTATCAAAGGCCTAAAATAACAAACAATAGGCTCATGGCAGTTTTACATCGGTTACATGGATACACGGGCAGGCAGCTTGGTGGTCAGTGGAGGAGTATTTAAAGTAGGGACCGCAGACAGGCTATCAAAGGCCTAAAATAACAAACAATAGGCTCATGGCAGTTTTACATCGGTTACATGGATACACGGGCAGGCAGCTTGGTGGTCAGTGGAGGAGTATTTAAAGTAGGGACCGCAGACAGGCTATCAAGGGCCTAAAATAACAAACAATAGGCTCATGGCTGTTTTACATCGGTTACATGGATACACGGGCAGGCAGCTTGGTGGTCAGTGGAGGAGTATTGCAAGGAGTGTCTGTCCCAGTACTCCCAAAATATAAATACCGTATTTTCCGGCGTATAAGACGACTTTTTAACCCCCGAAAATCTTCTTAAAAGTCGGGGGTCGTCTTATACGCCGGGAATCGACTTGTACGCCGGTGTATATGGTGGGTGGGGAGGGGGAGTGATCCTGATGACGAGGGGGCGTCTCACAGGAAAGTGAGTAATCCCCATTACCTTATCCTAGCGGTGCAGCGTGGGGGTGTCAGTGCTGGGAGCGGCGGCGGCTGCTGTGTTCTGGTGCGGCGGCTCCTCTTCTGTGTGGGGCCTCTGTGCTGTGAGGTGGCGGCGGCAGCGGCGTATCTTTATCCAGTTGGGGCTCCTCCGGCATCTCCTTAGCCCTGGAGGCCCCGCCGCAACTCCATCGGTGCAATGTGGTGGCCTCCGGGAAAATGGCCGCTGCTCAGATTCAGATCTCGTGTCCCGAGATTTCGGGACGAGATCTGAATCTGAGCAGCGGCCATTTTCCCGGAGGCCACCGCATCGCACCTATTGAGCTGCCTCCGGGAAAATGGCCGCTGCATTGCACCGATGGAGTTGCGGCGGGGCCTCCAGGGCTAAGGAGATGCCGGAGGAGCCCCAACTGGATAAAGATATGCCGCCGCCACCGCCACCGCACAGCACAGAGGCCCCACACAGAAGAGGAGCCGCCGCACCAGAGCACAGCAGCCGCCGCACCAGAGCACAGCAGCAGCCGCCGCCGCCGCCGCCACTCCCAGCACTGAGACCCCCACGCTGCACCGCTACGATAAGGTAATGGGGGATACTCACTTTCCTGTGAGACGCCCCCTCGTCATCAGGATCACTCCCCCCCCCCCCAAAAGGCACATATTCACCGGCCCTATAAGACGACATAGGGTGTATAAGAAGACCCCCGACTTTTAAGAAGATTTTATATTTTAACTGGTAAAGTTGGGGGGTCGTCTTATACGCCCAGTCGTCTTATACGCCGGAAAATACGGTAGATGTTAATGTCTCGCAAAACAACCAAAAAAAAAAAAAGGTGGCATACTTAGGTACAGGGGTGGGCTCATCTGCTGAGTTTCTGACATAGTAATTTGGCAGTAACTATTTAATGGTGCCAATATAGGACACAGACACAGACTACTTTAAGTTGCATCATAGATGTCTACAAATTTGTATTGTCAGTGCCAGACATTGAATGATGTCAGCGAATAGACTAAAGATTGGTGGAGCTGTGCGACATAATTTTGCACGTGGTAGAGAACAGTTTGAGCTGGGAGAGGGGGGAACTCTCTTGAGGCCGGCGGGACCGCCCCAGGGCCCCTCATGTTACAACGGTGTGTCTGACGTTGGGTGCGCACCACCACCGCCAGAGACACTACATTGTACTATGAGGGACCCAGTAGCAATGCCGTCAACCAAAAGCGAGCACACCCACCTCTTCAGACAAACAGCAGTCTCACGGGTGCTTGCGCCAAGTCGTGATACCACGGCCCCGTGTGGGGAGTTTGGCCATTTAGGGAGGTGTAAACATGTCGTATGCTGTACAATCAGCTGCAGCAAATTAGACATTAGAAAAGTAATTCACAGGCAAGAGCTTTTCATAGGAAAGCTAGGTGTCGGCCGGGCAAGGTGGGGCAAAAGATTTCGAAATCCAGTTGTGGTTCATTTTAATGAATGCTAGATCGTCAACATTTTGGGTAGCCAGACGAGTCCTTTTTTCGGTTAATATTGAACCTGCAGCACTGAATACTCTTTCTGATAGGACACTTGCTGCCGGGCAAGCAAGCTCCTGCAATGCATATTCTGCCAATTCTGGCCAGGTGTCTAATTTTGATGCCCAGTAATCAAATGGGAATGACGGTTGAGGGAGAACATCGATAAGGGATGAAAAATAGTTAGTAACCATACTGGACAAATGTTGTCTCCTGTCACTTTCAATTGATGCAGCAGTACCTGTCCTGTCTGCGGTCATAGCAAAATCACTCCACAACCTGGTCAGAAAACCCCTCTGTCCAACGCCACTTCTGATGTGTGCACCCCTATCACTCCTAGTCTGTTGCCCCCTTGAGCTCGTGTGAGAACGATCACGTGCGCTGTGTGCTGGGAATGCCTGAAGCAAACGGTCAACAAGAGTTGATTGTTTGGTTGCTAATATTAGTTCCAAGTTCTCATGTGGCATAATATTTTGCAATTTGCCTTTATAGCGTGGATCAAGGAGGCAGGCCAACCAGTAATCGTCATCGTTCATCATTTTCGTTATGCGTGTGTCCCTTTTTAGGATATGTAAGGCATAATCCGCCATGTGGGCCAAAGTTCCAGTTGTCAAATCTCCGGTTGTGATTGGGTGAGGGGCAGTTGCAGGCAAATCTACGTCACTTGTGTCCCTCAAAAAACCAGAACCCGGCCTTGACACGCAACCAATTTCCAGTGCCCCCGGGAAAGGTTCCGCATTAAAAATATACTCATCCCCATCATCCTCCTCGTCCTCCACCTCCTCTTCGCCCGCTACCTCGTCCTGTACACTGCCCTGACCAGACAATGGCTGACTGTCATCAAGGCTTTCCTCTTCCTCTGGTGCAGACGCCTGCTCCTTTATGTGCGTCAAACTTTGCATCAGCAGACGCATTAGGGGGATGCTCATGCTTATTATGGCGTTGTCTGCACTAACCAGCCGTGTGCATTCCTCAAAACACTGAAGGACTTGACACATGTCTTGTATCTTCGACCACTGCACACCTGACAACTCCATGTCTGCCATCCTACTGCCTGCCCGTGTATGTGTATCCTCCCACAAAAACATAACAGCCCGCCTCTGTTGGCACAGTCTCTAAAGCATGTGCAGTGTTGAGTTCCACCTTGTTGCAACGTCTATGATTAGGCGATGCTGGGGAAGGTTCAAAGACCGCTGATAGGTCTGCATACGGCTGGCGTGTACAGGCGAACGTCGGATATGTGAGCAAAGTCCACGCACTTTGAGGAGCAGGTCGGAGAACCCAGGATAAGTTTTCAATAAGCACTGCACCACCAGGTTTAAGGTGTGAGCCAGGCAAGGAATGTGTTTCAGTTGGGAAAGGGAGATGGCAGCCATGAAATTCCTTCCGTTATCACTAACTACCTTGCCTGCCTCAAGATCTACTGTGCCCAGCCACGACTGCGTTTCTTGTTGCAAGAACTCGGACAGAACTTCCGCGGTGTGTCTGTTGTCGCCCAAACACTTCATAGCCAATACAGCCTGCTGACGCTTGCCAGTAGCTGGCCCATAATGGGACAACTGGTGTGCAACAGTGTCATCTGCCGATGGAGTGGTTGGCCGACTGCGGTCTGTGGAAGAGCTGTAGCTTCTGCAGGAGGACGAGGAGGAGGAGGGGGTGCGAACGCCTACAGCCAACTGTTTCCTAGACCGTGGGCTAGGCACAACTGTCCCGAAATCGATGTCCCCTGTGGACCCTGCATCCACCACATTCACCCAGTGTGCCGTGATGGAAACATAACGTCCCTGGCCATGCCTACTGGTCCATGCATCTGTAGTCAGGTGCACCTTTGTACTCACAGATTGCCTGAGTGCATGGACGATGCGCTGTTTAACATGCTGGTGCAGGGCTGGGATGGCTTTTCTGGAAAAAAAGTGTCGACTGGGTAGCTCGTATCGGGGTTCAGCGTACTCCATCAGGGCTTTGAAAGCTTCGCTTTCAACTAACCGGTAGGGCATCATCTCTAACGAGATTAGTCTAGCTATGTGGGCGTTAAAACCCTGTGTACGCGGATGCGAGGATAAGTACTTCCTTTTTCTAACCAGAGTCTCATGTAGTGTGAGCTGAACTGGAGAGATGGAGATCGTGGAACTTGCGGGTGTGCCGGTGGACATGGCAGACTGAGAGACGGTTGGAGACGGTATTGTTTCCGCCGGTGCCCTAGATGCAATATTTCCGCCTACAAAACTGGTGATTCCCTGACCCTGACTGCTTTTGGCTGGCAAAGAAACCTGCACAGATACTGCCGGTGGTGCGGAAAATGGTGGCCTTACAGTGACGGAAGGGATGTTGCGTTGATGACTAGCTTCATTGGCCGAGGGTGCTACAACCTTAAGGGACGTTTGGTAGTTAGTCCAGGCTTGAAAATGCATGGTGGTTAAGTGTCTATGCATGCAACTAGTATTGAGACTTTTCAGATTCTGACCTCTGCTTAAGCTAGTAGAACATTTTTGACAGATGACTTTGCGCTGATCAATTGGATGTTGTTTAAAAAAATGCCAGACTGCACTCTTCCTAGCATCAGATCCCTTTTCAGGGATTGCAGACTGAGCTTTAACCGGATGGCAACGCTGTGCTCCAACAGGTTTTGGCTTTGACACGCGTTTTGGGCCAGATAGGGGCCCCGCAGATGGAACCTGTTGCGATGTTGATGCCTGCTGCGGCCCCTCCTCCATCTCTGCTTCTGAACTACTGCTGCCTGCACCCTGTTCCCTCAATGGCTGCCAATCGGGGTCAACAACCGGGTCATCTATTACCTCCTCTTCGAGCTCGTGTGCAACTTCGTCTGTGTCACTGTGTCGGTCTGTGGTATAGCGTTCGTGGCGGGGCAACATAGTCTCATCAGGGTCTGATTGTGGATCTGTACCCTGAGAGGGCAATGTGGTGGTCTGAGTCAAAGGAGCAGCATAGTACTCTGGCTGTGGCTGTGCATCAGTGCACTCCATGTCAGAATCTACTTGTAATGGGCATGGCCTGTTAAGTGTTTCACTTTCTAAGCCAGGGACGGTATGTGTAAAGAGCTCCATGGAGTGACCCGTTGTGTCGCCTGCTGCATCCTTCTCTCTTGTTGTAGTTTTTGCTGAGGAGGACAAGGAAGCGACTTGTCCCTGACCGTGAACATCCACAAGCGACGCGCTGCTTTTACATTTACCAGTTTCAGAAGAGGAGGCAAAAGAGCTAGAGGCTGAGTCTGCAATGTAAGCCAAAACTTGCTGTTGCTGCTCCGGCTTTAATAGTGTTTTTCTTACTCCCAGAAAAGAGAGCGTTCGAGGCCTTGTGTAGCCAGACGACGAAACTGGCTCCACAGCTCCAGACTTAGGTGGAATATTTTTATATATATTATAATATATAATATTTTATAATATTTAGGTTGGTGAGACCACAAGGAAAATCAGGCACAATGTTACACACTCTGTTTTCTGTGGCACAAAATCACAGAGATGACACACACGCAGGACTGTCACTCAAGCACTAATGTCAATATTATTCTCCCACCTAATTTTTTATTTTTTTTTCTCAGGGAGACTTTAGAAACCAAATAAGATAAAATGTTTTTTTCAGGGACAATTTAGAAACCAAATACTAATAAAAAATAAATAAATAAATAAAATAGCCTTTCTATGGCCCACAATTAGAGAGAGAGAGGTGGCACACCCAGGAGTCAAGACTGGCACACAAGCTGAAAGGGCAATATTACTCTCCCACTGTTTTTTTATGTATTTTTTTTTTTTCAGGGAGACTTTAGAAACCAAATAATATTAAAAAAAGCAAAAAAATAAATAGGCTTTCTATGGCCCACAATTAGAGAGAGAGAGGTGGTACACCCAGGAGTCAAGACTGGCACACAAGCTGAAAGGGCAATATTACTCTCCCACTGTTTTTTAATGTATTTTTTTTTTCAGGGAGACTTTAGAAACCAAATAATATTAAAAAAGGCAAAAAAATAAATAGGCTTTCTATGGCCCACAATTAGAGAGAGAGAGGTGGCACACCCAGGAGTCAAGACTGGCACACAAGCTGAAAGGGCAATATTACTCTCCCACTGTTTTTTTATGTATTTTTTTTTTCAGGGAGACTTTAGAAACCAAATAATATTAAACAAAGCAAAAAAATAAATAGGCTTTCTATGGCCCACAATTAGAGAGAGAGAGGTGGCACACCCAGGAGTCAAGACTGGCACACAAGCTGAAAGGGCAATATTACTCTCCCACTGTTTTTTTATGTATTTTTTTTTCAGGGAGACTTTAGAAACCAAATAATATTAAACAAAGCAAAAAAATAAATAGGCTTTCTATGGCCCACAATTAGAGAGAGAGAGGTGGCACACCCAGGAGTCAAGACTGGCACACAAGCTGAAAGGGCAATATTACTCTCCCACTGTTTTTTTATGTATTTTTTTTTTCAGGGAGACTTTAGAAACCAAATAATATTAAACAAAGCAAAAAAATAAATAGGCTTTCTATGGCCCACAATTAGAGAGAGAGAGGTGGCACACCCAGGAGTCAAGACTGGCACACAAGCTGAAAGGGCAATATTAATCTCCCACTGTTTTTTTATGTTTTTTTTTTTTTCAGGGAGACTTTAGAAACCAAATAATATTAAACAAAGCAAAAAAATAAATAGGCTTTCTATGGCCCACAATTAGAGAGAGAGAGGTGGCACACCCAGGAGTCAAGACTGGCACACAAGCTTAAAGGGCAATATTACTCTCCCACTGTTTTTTTATGTATTTTTTTTTTCAGGGAGACTTTAGAAACCAAATAATATTAAAAAAAGCAAAAAAATAAATAGGCTTTCTATGGCCCACAATTAGAGAGAGGTGGCACACCCAGGAGTCAAGACTGGCACACAAGCTGAAAGGGCAATATTACTCTCCCACTGTTTTTTTATGTATTTTTTTTTTCAGGGAGACTTTAGAAACCAAATAATATTAAACAAAGCAAAAAAATAAATAGGCTTTCTATGGCCCACAATTAGAGAGAGAGAGGTGGCACATCCAGGAGTCAAGACTGGCACACAAGCTGAAAGGGCAATATTACTCTCCCACTGTTTTTTTATGTATTTTTTTTTTCAGGGAGACTTTAGAAACCAAATAATATTAAAAAAAGCAAAAAAATAAATAGGCTTTCTATGGCCCACAATTAGAGAGAGAGAGGTGGCACACCCAGGAGTCAAGACTGGCACACAAGCTGAAAGGGCAATATTACTCTCCCACTGTTTTTTTATGTATTTTTTTTTTCAGGGAGACTTTAGAAACCAAATAATATTAAAAAAAGCAAAAAAATAAATAGGCTTTCTATGGCCCACAATTAGAGAGAGAGAGGTGGCACACCCAGGAGTCAAGACTGGCACACAAGCTGAAAGGGCAATATTACTCTCCCACTGTTTTTTTATGTATTTTTTTTTTTTTTTACGGAGACTTTAGAAACCCAATAATATTAACCCCTTCCCGACATTTGACGTACTATCCCGTCGAGGTGGGGTGGGCCCGTATGACCGCCGACGGGATAGTACGTCATAGCCGATCGGCCGCGCTCACGGGGGGAGCGCGGCCGATCGCGGCCGGGTGTCGGCTGCATATCGCAGCTGACATCCGGCACTATGTGCCAGGAGCGGTCACGGACCGCCCCCGGCACATTAACCCCCGGCACACCGCGATCAAACATGATCGCGATGTGCCGGCGATGCAGGGAAGCATCGCGCAGGGAGAGGGCTCCCTGCGGGCTTCCCTGAGCCCCCCGCAGCAACGCGATGTGATCGCGTTGCTGCGAGGGTCTTACCTCCCTCCCTGCCTGCTCCAGACCCGGATCCAAGATGGCCGCGGATCCGGGTCCTGCAGGGAGGGAGGTGGCTTCACAGACGCCTGCTCAGAGCAGGCACTGTGAAGCAGCCTGCACTTCAATCAGATCGGTGATCTGTCAGAGTGCTATGCAAACTGACAGATCACCGATCTGTATTGTCCCCCCCTGGGGCAAAGTAAAAAAGTTAAAAAAAAAATTTCCAAATGTGTAAAAAAAAATAAAAAAAAATATTCCAAAATAATGAAAAAAAAAAAAAAATATTATTCCCATAAATACATTTCTTTATCTAAATTAAAAAAAAAAACAATAAAAGTACACATATTTAGTATCGCCACGTCCGTAACGACCCAACCTATAAAACTGCCACACTAGTTAACCCCTTCAGTAAACACCGTAAGAAAAAAAAAAAAAAAACGAGGCAAAAAACAACGCTTTATTACCATACTGCCGAACAAAAAGTGGAATAACACGCGATCAAAAAGACTGATATAAATATCCATGGTACCGCTGAAAACGTCATCTTGTCCCGCAAAAAACAAGCCGCCATACAGCATCATCAGCAAAAAAATAAAAAAGTTATAGTCCTGAGAATAAAGCGATACCAAAATAATTATTTTTTCTATAAAATAGTTTTTATCGTATAAAAGCGCCAAAACATAAAAAAAATGATATAAATGAGATATCGCTGTAATCGTACTGACCCGACGAATAAAACTGCTTTATCAATTTTACCAAACCCGGAACGGTATAAACGCCTCTCCCAAAAGAAATTCATGAATAGCAGGTTTTTGGTCATTCTGCCTCACAAAAATCGGAATAAAAAGCGATAAAAAACGGTCACGTGTCCGAAAATGTTACCAATAAAAACGTCAACTCGTCCCGCAAAAAACAAGACCTCACATGACTCTGTGGAGCAAATGTGGAAAAATTCTAGGTCTCAAAATGTGGAGACGCAAAAACTTTTTTGCTATAAAAAGCGTCGCTGGTTTCACACTTCCGTTTTTGTCTGCAGCGTTTTTTCCCTATATTTAACATTGAAAACGCATGCGGTTTTTGTGTACGCGTTTGGTCGCGTTTTCAAACGCATGCGGTTTTTTTCTGCATGCGTTCATTTTCAGAAATACAACCTGCAGTATTTTCTTGCGTTTTTAAGCACATGCGTTTGTTTGCGTTAAAAACGCATGCATTTTTATCGAAAAAAACAGAAAACACACTGAAAAGCCACCCACCACCATCAAGGTGATAAAGGGATCCTAACCCTAACTCTACCCCTAACCTCACCCCTAACCGTTTAATGAACATTTTCTGACAGTCATAGTGCCACGTATTTCAGTGCCACGTATTTCAGTGCCACGTATTTCAGTGCCACGTATTTCAGTGCCATGTATTTCAGTGCCACGTATCACGTATTTCAGTGCCACGTGTTTCAGTGCCACGTATTTAAGTGCCACGTATCACATATTTCAGTGCCACGTATTTCAGTGCCACGTATTTCAGTGCCACGTATTTCAGTGCCACGTATTTCAGTGCCACGTGTTTCAGTGCCACGTATTTAAGTGCCACGTATCACGTATTTCAGTGCCACGTATTTCAGTGCCACGTATTTCAGTGCCACGTATTTCAGTGCCACGTATTTCAGTGCCACGTATTTCAGTCACGTTTAGGGTTAGGGTTAGGGGTAGGGTTAGGGCTAGGGTTGGAGGTAAAGTTAGGGTTGGGGCTAAAGTTAGGGTTGGGGCTAAAGTTAGGGTTAGGGTTTGGATTACATTTACGTTTGGATTAGGGTTGGGATTAGAATTATGGGTGTGTCAGGGCTAGGGGTGTGGTTAGGGTTACCGTTGGGATTAGGGTTAGGGGTGTGTTTGGGTTAGGGTTTCAGGTAGAATTGGGGGGTTTCCACTGTCCAGGCACATCAGGGGCTCTCCAAGCGCGACATGGCGTCCAATCTCAATTCCAGCCAATTCTGCGTTGAAAAAGTAAAACAGTGCTCCTTCCCTTCCGAGCTCTCCCGTGCGCCCAAAAAGGGGTTTACCCCAACATATGTGTTATCAGCGTACTCGGGACAAATTGAACAACAACTTCTGGGGTCCAAGTTCTCTTGTTATCCTTAGGAAAATAAAAATTTGGGGGGCTAAAAATCATTTTTGTGGGAAAAAAAAGATGTTTTATTTTCACGGCTCTGCATTATAAACTGTAGTGAAACACTTGGGGGTTCAAAGTTCTCACAACACATCTAGATAAGTTCCTTGGGAGGTCTAGTTTCCAATATGGGGTCACTTGTGGGGGGTTTGTACTGTTTGGGTACATCAGGGGCTCTGCAAATGCAACGTGACGCCTGCAGACCAATCCATTTAAGGCTGCATTCCAAATGGCGCTCCTTCCCTTCCGAGCTCTGTCATGCGCCCAAACAGTGGTTCCCCCCGACATATGGGGTATCAGCGTACTCAGGACAAATTGGACAACAACTTTTGGGGTCTAATTTATCCTGTTACCCTTGTGAAAATACAAAACTGGGGGCTAAAAAATCATTTTTGTGAAAAAAAAAAAAGAATTTTTATTTTCACGGCTTTGCGCTATAAACTTTAGTGAAACACTTGGGGGTTCAAAGTTCTCAAAACACATCTAGATAAGTTCCTTGGGAGGTCTAGTTTCCAATATGGGGTCACTTGTGGGGGGTTTGTACTGTTTGGGTACATCAGGGGCTCTGCAAATGCAACGTGACGGCTGCTGACCAATCCATTTAAGTCTGCATTCCAAATGGCGCTCCTTCCCTTCCGAGCTCTGTCATGCGCCCAAACAGTGGTTCCCCCCCACATATGGGGTATCAGCGTACTCAGGACAAATTGGAAAACAAATTTTGGGGTCCAATTTATTCTGTTACCCTTGTAAAAATACAAAGCTGGGGGCTAAAAAATCATTTTTGAGAAAAAAAAAAACATTATTTTCACGGCTCTGCGTTATAATCTGTAGTGAAACACTTGGGGGTTCAAAGCTCACAAAACACATCTAGATAAGTTCCTTAGGGGGTCTACTTTCCAAAATGGTGTCACTTGTAGGGAGTTTCAATGTTTAGGCACATCAGGGGCTCTCCAAACGCAACATGGCGTCCCATCTCAATTCCAGTCAATTTTGCATTGAAAAGTCAAATGGCGCTCCTTCCCTTCCAAGCTCTGCCATGCGCCCAAACAATGGTTTACACCCACATATGGGGTATCAGCGTACTCAGGACAAATTGCACAACATTTTTTGGGGTCCAATTTCTTCTCTTACCCTTGGGAAAATAAAAAATTGGGGGCGAAAAGATCATTTTTGTGAAAAAAATATGATTTTTTATTTTTACGGCTCTGCATTATAAACTTCTGTGAAGCACTTGGTGGGTCAAAGTGCTCACCACACATCTAGATAAGTTCCTTAGGGGGTCTACTTTCCAAAATGGTGTCACTTGTAGGGAGTTTCAATGTTTAGGCACATCAGGGGCTCTCCAAACGCAACATGGCGTCCCATCTCAATTCCAGTCAATTTTGCATTGAAAAGTCAAATGGCGCTCCTTCCCTTCCAAGCTCTGCCATGCGCCCAAACAATGGTTTACACCCACATATGGGGTATCAGCATACTCAGGACAAATTGCACAACATTTTTTGGGGTCCAATTTCTTCTCTTACCCTTGGGAAAATAAAAAATTGGGGGCGAAAAGATCATTTTTGTGAAAAAATATGATTTTTTATTTTTACGGCTCTGCATTATAAACTTCTGTGAAGCACTTGGTGGGTCAAAGTGCTCACCACACATCTAGATAAGTTCCTTAGGGGGTCTACTTTCCAAAATGGTGTCACTTGTAGGGAGTTTCAATGTTTAGGCACATCAGGGGCTCTCCAAACGCAACATGGCGTCCCATCTCAATTCCAGTCAATTTTGCATTGAAAAGTCAAATGGCGCTCCTTCCCTTCCAAGCTCTGCCATGCGCCTAAACAATGGTTTACACCCACATATGGGGTATCATCGTACTCAGGACAAATTGTACAACAACTTTGGGGGTCCATTTTCTCCTGTTACCCTTGGTAAAATAAAACAAATTGGAGCTGAAATAAATTTTGTGTGAAAAAAAGTTAAATGTTCATTTTTATTTAAACATTCCAAAAATTCCTGTGAAACACCTGAAGGGTTAATAAACTTCTTGAATGTGGTTTTGAGCACCTTGAGGGGTGCAGTTTTTAGAATGGTGTCACACTTGGGTATTTTCTATCATATAGACCCCTCAAAATGACTTCAAATGAGATGTGGTCCCTAAAAAAAAATGGTGTTGTAAAAATGAGAAATTGCTGGTCAACTTTTAACCCTTATAACTCCGTCACAAAAAAAAATTTTGGTTCCAAAATTGTACTGATGTAAAGTAGACATGTGGGAAATGTTACTTATTAAGTATTTTGCGTGACATATGTCTGTGATTTAAGGGCACAAAAATTCAAAGTTGGAAAATTGCAAAATTTTCAAAATTTTCGCCAAATTTCCATTTTTTTCACAAATAAACGCAAGTTATATCGAATAAATTTTACCTTTAACATGAAGTACAATATGTCACGAGAAAACAATGTCAGAATCGCCAAGATCCGTCAAAGCGTTCCAGAGTTATAGCCTCATAAAGGGACAGTGGTCAGAATTGTAAAAATTGGCCCGGTCATTAACGTGCAAACCACCCTTGGGGGTGAAGGGGTTAAAAAAAACAAAAAAATAAATAGGCTTTGTATGGCCCACTGAATGAGAGATGGCACACACAGGAGTGGCACACAAGCCCTGACTGAGGCCAATATTTTTCTCCCACTGATTGATGTAGTGTTTTTGTGTTGAGGTAGATTTTAGAACACAAATCAAGGAAAAAAATAAATAGGCTTTCTATGGCCCACTCAGTGAGAGATGGCACACACAGGGATGGCACTGTAGCAGAAATGCCAATCTTAATCTTCCACAAAAAAAAAAAAAAACAGGGACTGTCCTACAATTACTATCTCCATGCAGTAATGTAAGCCAGGTATGGCAGGCAGCAATAGGAGTGGACTGATGCACAAATTAAATAAAAAGTGTGGACAAACAAAAAAGATAGCTGTGCAGAAAGGAAGGAACAAGAGGATATGTGCTTTGAAAAAAGCAGTTGGTTTGCACAGTGGCGTACACACAGCAATACAGCTATCACGGAGCCTTCTAGGGCAGCCCAATGAGCTACAGCGCTGAGAGAAAAAAAAAAAATGTAGCTTCCAGTGTCCCTGCACACCGAAGGTGGTGTTGGACAGTGGAAATCGCTACAGCACAAGCGGTTTGGTGGTTAGTGGACCCTGCCTAACGCTCTCCCTGCTTCTGACGAAGCGGCAGCAACCTCTCCCTAAGCTCAGATCAGCAGCAGTAAGATGGCGGTCGGCGGGAACGCCCCTTTATAGCCCCTGTGACGCCGCAGACAGCAAGCCAATCACTGCAATGCCCTTCTCTAAGATGGTGGGGACCAGGACCTATGTCATCACGCTGCCCACACTCTGCGTTCACCTTCATTGGCTGAGAAATGGCACTTTTTGCGTCATTGAAACGCGACTTTGGCGCGAAAGTCGCGTACCGCATGGCCGACAAGCACAGGGGTCGGATCGGGTTTCATGAGACGCCGACTTAGCCAAAAGTCGGCGACTTTTGAAAATGAACGACCCGTTTCGCTCAACCCTAGTCTCCATTATTCTAGTACATGTCTAACCCCAACATTAGCACAATTGATTTTACTTAGGAAATGGGGCCTGGTGCATACACATCAATCTTAGCCCAAATGATTTTAAATAGGAAACAGGGCCTCCTACCTGCATGCCAGTATTAGCACAAATAATTTTGATTAGAAAATGGGGCCTCCTGTCTGTACCCCAATACTAGTCCAAGCAATTTTGATTAGGAACTGGGGCCTGGTGCCTGCACCCCAATATTAGCCTTAACAATTTTGATTAGGAAATCGGGCCTTCTGCCTTCACCCCAATATTAGCCCAAACAATTGTACTTAGAAAATTGGGCCTGGTGCATACACACCAATATAAGCCCTAGTGATTTGGACTAGGAAATGGGGCCTGGTGCCTGCACCCCAATATTAGCTCAAGCAATTTTGATTAGTAAATGTGACATCCTCATTCCTGACTGCAGCACAGCATTAGCACAAATGATTTGGATTAGGAAATGTAGACTCCTGCCTGCACAACATTAATAGCACAAATAGCACAAACTAGTTTGATGCTGGAAGGTCGATTTCACAGAGGACAAGATCCTACCTAACTACGTATATGACAACATGTCCATTCTCAACTTTCCTCCCACCTCTCATCTAACTCTCTCCTTGACAACCTCCAATCTGGCCTCCGCCCCCACCACTCCACCAAAACTGCTCTGATCAAAATTACTAATGACTTACAGCCAAAGCTAACAGATAGTTCTCCATCCTCCTCCTTTTCAACCTGTCCTCTGCTTTCGACACAGTCATCCACTGCCTACTGCTACAGATTCTTTCTTCCCTTGGCATCAAAGACCTTGCCCTGTCCTGATTGCCTCATACCTTTCTGACCGCACATTTAGAATTTCCCACTCAAACACTACCTCCTTATCCCGCTCTCTCTGTTTAAGTCCCCCAAGGCTCTGTCCTAGGGCACCTACTTTTTTCCATATACCCTTGGCCTAGGACAGCTCATAAAGTCCCATGGCTTCCAGTACCACCTGTATGTGGACAACACTTAGATCTACCTCTTTGGCTCAGATGTCACCTCTCTGCTGTCCAGAATCCTGGAGTGTTTATCAGTCATATCCCCCTTCTTCAACTCTCATAGTTACATAGTTACATAGTTATTAAGGTTGAAGGAAGACTTTAAGTCCATCTAGTTCAACCCATAGCCTAGCATGGCCTAACATGTTGATCCAGGGGAAGGCAAAAAAAACCCATGTGGTAAGAGTAAGCTCCATCATGGGGAAAAAAATTCCTTCCCGACCCCACACACGGCAATCAGACTAGTTCCCTGGATCAACGCCTTATCAAGGAATCTAATATATATACCCTGTAATTTTATACTTTTCCAGAAAGGTATCCAGTCCCCTCTTAAATTTAAGTAATGAATCACTCATTACAACATCACATGGCAGAGAGTTCCATAGTCTCACTGCTCTTACAGTAAAGAATCCGCGTCTGTTATTATGCTTAAACCTTTTTTCCTCCAGATGTAGAGGATGCCCCCTTGTCCCTGTCACCGGTCTATGATTAAAAAGATCAGCAGAAAGGTCTTTGTACTGTCCCCTCATATATTTATACATTAACGTAAGATCACCCCTTAGTCTTCGTTTTTCCAAACTAAATAGCCCCAAGTGTAATAACCTATCTTGGTATGGCAGACCCCCTAGTCCTCTAATAACCTTGGTCGCTCTTCTCTGCACCCGCTCCAGTTCAGCTATGTCTTTCTTATACACCGGAGGCCAGAACTGTGCACAGTATTCTAAGTGTGGTCGCACTAGTGACTTGTATAGAGGTAAAATTATGTTCTCCTCATGAGCATCTATGCCTCTTTTAATGCATCCCATTATTTTATTTGCCTTTGTAGCAGCTGCCTGACACTGGCCACTGAATATGAGTTTGTCATCCACCCATACACCCAGGTCTTTTTCATTGACGGTTTTGCCCAGAGTTTTAGAATTAAGCACATAGTTATACATCTTATTACTTCTACCCAAGTGCATGACCTTACATTTATCCCCATTAAAGCTCATTTGCCATTTATCAGCCCAAGCTTCTAGTTTACATAAATCGGCCTGTAATATAAAATTGTCCTCCCCTGTATTGATTACCCTGCAGAGTTTAGTGTCATCTGCAAATATTGAAATTCTACTCTGAATGCCCCCTACAAGGTCATTAATAAATATGTTAAAAAGAAGAGGGCCCAATACTGACCCCTGTGGTACCCCACTACTAACCGTGACCCAGTCCGAGTGTGCTCCATTAATAACCACCCTTTGTTTCCTATCCCTGAGCCAACTCTCAACCCACTTGCACATATTTTCCCCTATCCCCATTATTCTCATTTTATGTATCAACCTTTTGTGTGGCACCGTATCAAAAGCTTTTGAAAAGTCCATATACACTACATCTACTGGGTTCCCTTGGTCCAGACCGGAACTTACCTCTTCATAAAAGCTGATCAAATTAGTCTGACATGAACGGTCCCTAGTAAACCCGTGCTGATACTGGGTCATGAGGTTATTCCTCTTCAGATACTCCAGTATAGCATCCCTTAGAATGCCCTCCAGGATTTTACCCAAAGTAGAGGTTAAACTTACTGGCCTATAATTTCCGAGTTCAGTTTTTGTCCCCTTTTTGAATATTGGCACCACATTTGCTATACGCCAGTCCTGTGGTACAGACCCTGTTATTATGGACTCTTTAAAGATTAAAAATAATGGTCTATCAATGACTGTACTTAATTCCTGCAGTACTCGGGGGTGTATCCCATCCGGGCCCGTAGATTTGTCAATTTTTGTGATATTTAGACGCCGCCGTACTTCCTGCTGGGTTAAGCAGGTAACATTAAATTGGGGATTATTATCACTAGTCATATTGTCTGCCATGGGATTTTCTTTTGTAAATACTGATGAAAAAAAGTCATTTAGCATATTGGCTTTTTCCTCATCCTCATCCACCATTTCACCCAGACTATTTTTAAGGGGGCCAACACTATCATTTTTTAGTTTCTTACTATTTATGTAGTTAAAGAATATTTTGGGGTTATTTTTGCTCTCTCTAGCAATGAGTCTCTCTGTCTCAATCTTTGCTGCCTTGATTTGCTTTTTACAGAATTTATTTAATTTTTTGTATTTATTTAATGCCTCCTCACTACCTACTTCCTTTAATTCTCTAAATGCTTTCTTTTTGTCACTTATTGCGCCCCTTACAGCTTTATTTAGCCATATTGGTTTCCTCCTATTTCTAGTATGTTTATTCCCATACGGTATATACTGTGCACAGGTCCTATCCAGGATGCTAATAAATGTCTCCCATTTTCTTTGTGTACTTTTATGTCTCAGGATATCGTCCCAGTTAATTACACCAAGATCCTCTCTCATCCGTTGGAAATTTGCCCTCCTGAAGTTTAGTGTCCTTGTCACCCCTCTACTACACATCTTATTAAAGGAGACATGAAAACTTATTATTTTGTGATCACTATTCCCCAAGTGACCCCCAACCCTTATATTTGATATGCGGTCTGGCCTGTTGGTTAATATTAGGTCTAGCAGTGCCCCCCTTCTTGTTGGGTCCTGAACCAGTTGTGAAAGGTAATTGTCTCTCATAGTTGTCAAAAACCGATTACCTTTACTGGAACTGCAGGTTTCTGTTCCCCAATCTATTTCAGGGTAGTTGAAGTCCCCCATAATAATGACTTCTCCTTGAGTCGCAGCTTCATCTATTTGCTTTACAAGGATATTCTCCATTGCATCCATTATTTTTGGAGATTTATAACAAACCCCTATCAGTAATTTATTATTTTTCCCCCCTCCCCTTATCTCCACCCACAGGGACTCTACATTTTCATTAGATTCACCTATATTATCACGCAGGATGGGTTTTAAGGTCGATTTTACAAACAGACACACCCCACCCCCTCGCTTATCTGTACGGTCATTTCTGAAAAGGCTATAGCCCTGCAAGTTAACAGCCCAGTCATGGCTCTCATCCAGCCATGTTTCAGATATCCCCACCATGTCATAATTATGCTCCAACAACATTAGTTCTAATTCGTCCATTTTGTTGGCGAGGCTTCTGGCATTAGTATACATGCACTTGATGTTCCTCTCTGTACCTCTATTCTTTCTTAAATTACTAACTGTTCTAACCCCACCCCCCATGCCTCCGCCACCCCCAACTTCCTTATTTGTGCCCAGGTCTCTATCTGCACTATCTTCCCCACCTATAAAATGAATACCCTCCCCCCCATTCCCTAGTTTAAACACTCCTCCAACCTTCTAACCATTTTCTCCCCCATCACAGCTGCACCTTCCCCATTGAGGTGCAGCCCATCCCTAGCGTAGAGCCTGTAGCCAACTGAGAAGTCGGCCCAGTTCTGCAGGAACCCAAACCCCTCCTTCCTACACCAATTCTTGAGCCACTTATTAACCTCCCTAATCTCCCGTTGCCTCTCTGGCGTGGCACGTGGTACAGGCAGTATTTCAGAAAATACCACGTTGGAGGTCCTTGCTTTCAGCTTGCAGCCTAATTCCCTGAAATCATCTTTAAAGGGAACCTATCACCCCGTTTTTTTCGGTATGAGATAAAAATACTGTTAAATAGGGCCTGAGCTGTGCATTACAATAGTGTAGTTTGTGGACCCCGATTCCCCACCTATGCTGCCGAAATACGTTACCAAAGTAGTCGTTTTCGCCTGTCAATCAGGCTGGTCAGGTCGGATGGGCGTGGTTTCTTCCCCCAGATATTGCGTAGTTTTCCGTTGGTGGCGTAGTGGTGTGCGCATGTCCAAGGTCCCGAATCCTGCACAGGGGTGTGAAAATAGCAGCGATGTCCGTTATTCCATTAGTGGTCGGTGGGCGCGGCCATCTTTCTTTGGCCGCGCGTGCGCAGAAGCGGCGCTCTGCTGGCCGTGGCTTCAGGAAAATGGCCGCCGCGATATCCATCTGCGCACGCGCGGCATCCCGCGGCCATTTTCCTGAAGCCGCGGCCAGCAGAGCGCCGCTTCTGTGCACGCGCGGCCAAAGAAAGATGGCCGCGCCCACCGACCACTAATGGAATAACGGACATCGCTGCTATTTTCACACCCCTGTGCAGGATTCGGGACCTTGGACATGCGCACACCACTACGCCACCAACGGAAAACTATGCAATATCTGGGGGAAGAAACCACGCCCATCCGACCTGACCAGCCTGATTGACAGGCGAAAACGACTACTTTGGTAACGTATTTCGGCAGCATAGGTGGGGAATCGGGGTCCACAAACTACACTATTGTAATGCACAGCTCAGGCCCTATTTAACAGTATTTTTATCTCATACCGAAAAAAACGGGGTGATAGGTTCCCTTTAAGGACCTTCCACCTACCTCTAACTTTGTCATTTGTGCCAATGTGCACCATGACCGCTGGGTCCTCACCAGCCCCTCCCAGTAATCTGTCCACCCGATCAGCGATGTGTCGGACTCGAGCGCCAGGTAGGCAGCACACCGTTCGACGATCCCTGTCTTTGTGACAGATTGCCCTATCTGTTCCCCTAATAATTGAGTCCCTCACTACCAGCACCTGTCTGGCCTGCCCTGCTCTCCTATTTCCCTCCTTACTGGAGCAGTCACTCCTCCGGCTTTCAGAGGACATGCCTGGCTGCAGCAGTGCTACCCCTGTACTGGCACCCCCCTCATCTGCCAACTTAGCAAACTTATTGGGGTGTGCCAGATCAGGACTAGCCTCCCTGGCACTCTTCCCTCTACCCCGCTTCCTAACTGTCACCCAGCTAACTGCCTCACTGTCCTGCAGCTCCATCCTACCATCCCCCTCCTCATCTATCCCATTGAGCGTCTGCTCTGTGAGCAGAAGACTCCTCTCCATATTGTCTATGGATCTCAGTGTTGCCAGCTGCACATTTAGATCCAGTATCTGGGTTTCCAAACGCACAACGTGCTCACATCTCGCACAGCAGTATGCACCCTCGATCGGCTGATCAAGGACTGCATACATGTGGCAAGATGTGCACTGGATGGCATTAACAATTGTGGAGCACATTTCCTAATGGGGATTGCACCAGACAGAAATGTTAAATAAAAATAAATACAAGTATTAATTAACACTTGGAACAGCAATTTCTCCTTTGGAAACTCCCTGATTCCAAAGTCACTGAGTCACAAGTCACACTTACTTACCTGGTATAATCCCGCCGTCCACACTTACGCTCAGGTCACACTCAGCTCGCTCACACTCGCTATGCTGAAGATTTAAAGATTTTTTTTTTTCCTCTATTTCCCTTCAACAACAAGCCACCTTGCTGTTCAAATCTCGCTTCCTAAAACTCAATGCAGACAAAACTGAACTCATCATCTTTCCCCCATCTCGCGTATCCCTCCTACCTGATCTATTTATTACTGTAAACGGCATCACGCTCTCTTCAGCACCTGAAATCTGATGCTTCGGGGTAACTCTCGACTCTGCCCTGTCCTTCAAACCGCACATCCAAACTCTTGCCACCTCCTGTCGCCTTCAACTCAAAAATATTGCCAGAATCCGTCCATTCCTCAGTCCACAATTTACTAAAATACCAACCACCTAGGCTGCCGCGTCACCACCGCCAGAGCTGCTGCATCACCACCGCCAGAGCTGCCGCGTCATCACCGCCAGAGCTGCCGCGTCACCACCACCAGAACTGCCGCCTCGCCACCACCAGAGCTGCCGCACCCCCGACCTTCTGTCTCTTCCCCATTATCCCATGGAATGTAAGTCTGCAAGGGAAGGGTCCTCTCCCCTGTGTACCGGTCTGTCATTGTAAATTTGTTTACTGTAAATGATATCTATAGCTCTGTGTGTAACCCCTTTTCTCAAGTACAGCTCCAAGGAATTAATGGTGCTATATAAATAAATAATAACTTGCAGCTCCTGCAGGAGCAGCCGCTCTGTGTGGTTACACTCACAAAATGGCACCAACAAAACAACCTGTCCGCTTTTTTGTATGGATGGCAAATGACAGAAGCCCTTGTGTCTGGATGTTGGATGGTTTCTGCACTCTCAATGGCTGCCGGAATGTACACACATTAAGTTAATACAAAAAAAAGCAAAATATTCTTTGACGCTCCTCTGACCGACACACACACCCTCCCCTCATGAAACACATCCTTCCCTCTCATCATACAGTACCAGTATCCTAGCCAAAGTGCTAACAAAAGCATTAGTAGAAACTCCATAATTTACCGAACTGTGACTGAATTTTGCTGACTTTGAGGGAAAATGCTCGGGAATCCGAACACGTATCCGAACAAGCTATGTTTTTGCCGAATCTGAGATTGGCAAACGTTTTCTGAACAAGTTCACTCATCTCTAATTTTAAGTACCTGCACATCTCTTGTGTGTCACATTTTTTCTTGACTTCATAGTGTAGCCTTAGAGGACAGGGGTAGCACATGCTATGGATATTGCTAAGTAGAAACTATCTGCACAGCTGCCAGACAGCATATGACAAACAGATGGCAAAGCTGCTGACTATTATATCCAACCTTGAAAAGAATAGTCTAAGAAATAATCCACAAATACACTCTAGTTCCAAAACACGGTGCAAAATATAATAGCACATTAGATTCCCACAATTAAATGATTTACTGGTAGGAAACTATTAACTAGTGCAGTGATATAACATATATAAAGTATTGTCAACAGAGCAAAGCTATGGGCTTGTACAGTTTTGTGCTATAATACCTGCAAATCTTTCATGTACATTTTTGTTGGGCCATGGAATGCCCCCTTCTTCTAAGACCCATCTACTATTATTTAAAAAAAAAAAAAAAGATTGTGCTAGGTGAATAATTCTGGACAGGATTTTGGCACAAGAAGCATAAAAAATATCTATAACTTCACTTTGTAGCAGTTGCATCACTTTCCTGCGTAATAGCACAACACCGTATATTGGCAATTTATTGTGTTACATTCCTCACTTTACAGAAACTTTTGTTTCAGTACAGTAACCATGGCTTGTATACATGCTAAGAGACTTATGCTTTATGGCAGTACTACATCCATCTACTGCTCTTCATAACCAGTGGAGATCCTCCTGGCAATGAGTGAGTCCAGTCTGCGGCTCATAAATGATTAAATATGTGATGTGCACAGACCAAAGGCCATTTATTTGCATGTGGGCACATTTCCATAATATGGTAATGTTATTCTTGCCTTGGAATCCATACCTTGAAACAATAAAATCACAGAGTTTAATAACAAATTCAATATGTAAACATGGGTTTTGTGTTGCTCATTTAATTCTGATTCCCAAGCAGAATATATATTATTTTGAACATAATCTATAATGCCTTTGGTGATCATAATAGAGTAAACTCAAGGGCTTATTCATTTAGCTTAAATTCTTATAATAAAACAACGTTCCAACACAGAATGCTCATATCATGAATGTTTTCAGTATTCATTAAGTATTATTTATGCAGAAATATTGCTAACATCTCCGGCCTCCTCCAGGCATGCAAGCTACTGGGTTTGAGGAAAAGAAGAAAAAACATAGTCTAAGGAAAGAGAATACTTCTAGCCTGGAGCAATCAAGTTCTGGACCAGAATGTTCATGCAAAATATAATAATTGTTGCAGCATAACAAGACTGCAGAGAAAATGAAACTTGCAGTGATTGCTTTAGTTTGCTTAATGGGACAGAGAAGCGGGGGTGGATTACGGATAGTCATGGCCCTGGGCAGTTCAGACTGTGTGTGTGGGCACCTGGTAACTTGACCAATCATGTGACAGGTCACCTGTGGAGGATGAAGTCACGTAATGGGCATACAGTTGTTTAGGTGTTTCTTTTTATAAGACAATAAATGGGCAGAGCATTTTTTTACTTCTCAAAATGAATACATATCACACCCCAGAGTAATAAAAATCCCACAGAGAAGCATTAATTACTTTGCATAGTACAGGAGGACACAACGTAATAATGTATGGGGTTATATGTAATATGGGAGGACACTGTAACAATGTATAGCGCTATACATAATACAGTATATGTATCAAGAATCGGTGCTATAGAAAATGAGGCTAGTGTTACACTTATTTACTAATTACTTACATTTACTTACTACTTAGCTTTCAGAGCCAGGCTCTGCTCCCTTCACCTATGGCAGCCACCATATGATGTCCTCTATTTTGGATTTCATAAGCTGCCTGACGTAATCCAATTATTTAATCACTCAGGGTCTTTAAGGCTATGTGCACACGTTCAGGATTTCTTGCAGAAATTTCCTGAGCAAAACAGGACATTTTCTGCAAGAAATCCGCATGCGTTTTTCTTGTGTTTTTACCGCATTTTTACTACGTTTTTGGTGCGTTTTTTTTGCGGATTTTTTGCGGAGGTTCCCAATGCAATAGTATAGTGGGAAATCCGCAAAAAATCAGGAAACTTAATGAACATGTTGCGTTTTTACCGCGATGCTTTTTTTTTGCGGAAAAAAACGCATCATGTGCACAAAAAATTGCGGAATGCATTCTAAATGATGGGATGCATAATGTATGCGTTTTTTTCATGTTCTTATAGCGAAAAAACGCGAAAAAAAGGTGAAAAATCTGCAACGTGTGCACACAGCCTTTTGGCTGATTTTATCACTCCTCTGTTTTTGAAAAATGACTAAGGCTATGTTCACACGCTGCGGGTTTTGCTGCGGACCCGCAGCTGTTTTGCAGCTGCGGGTCCGCATCCTTTTTCCATGTAGGTTACAGTACAATGTAACCTAATGGAAAACAAAACCCGCTGTGCCGACGATCCTTTTTTTCTGTGGAAAATCCGCGCGGATTTTCTGCAGAAAAAAAGAAGGACCATGTCACTTCTTGGTGCAGAATCGCAGCGATTCTGCACCCATAGAAATGCATTGAACCGCTAACTTCCCGCATGGGGCTGTGCCCACGTTGCGGGAAGTTAAGCGGATAATGTGCGGGTGGTACCCGGGGTGGAGGAGAGGAGACTCTCCTCCAGGCCCTGGGAACCATATTTGGGTGTAATAAAAAGAATTAAAATAAAAAATCATGCTATACTCACCTCTCAGCGCTGCCCGCGGCGTCCGGTCTCAGTTGCTGTGCCGAACAGGACCTGTGGTGATGTCGCGGTCACATGACCGTGATGACACCGCGGTCACATGACCGTGACGTCACGAAGGTCCTTGTCGGCACAGCCGCTTGCAGCGCCGGGGAGATCGCGACATCAGAGGGTGAGTATAGCCAATTTTTATTATTTTTACCATTACTATTGATGCTGCATATTGCTGCATATGCAGCATCAATAGTACAGCAGTAATCCCGCAGCGGAAACCGCGGAACAAACCGCGATGAATCTGCAGGGATAACCGCAGCGGTTTTGCCCTGCAGATTTTCAATTCCGCTGCGGGATTAACCCGCAGAGGAACCCGCAGCGTGTGAACGTGGCCTAAGTCTTGTGTTCGGTTACCATGTGTTTTGGAAGTTTACCAGAATTCTGTTCCTTCAACTGGAATAATTTCTGCAAACTTCGGTGGTCTCTACGCTCTACAAGTTGCAATTACTTCCTGGCTCTGATTTTTTTGATTTTCCCTTCATCTGCTGTAAGAATAAGGAACTAATTTCTTTATTAGTTCACAGTGCAAGGATGCGGCATCTTTGTGTGTCGTTTTTACAGAAAAGTTTGCCTGCCCACTGCTGCTATTAGTGGCAATCCATTGTTTGCTGTTTAACTCCTTGTCACCTTTCAACTTGCTCACATTATACTGCAGAATTTCATGAGCTGCCTAAACTTCAGTTCCTGTGTTTGTCTATACTCCTGGCTTTGTGTCTTCATGTATGTCCTATGCCATTTGCCTGCCAGCCATGCAGCTTACACCTTGGTCCTGGTCCTCGCTCTTCCATGTACAATGCGGAGAGTCTTGCCCAAACTGCATTGCCTTTAGTCAATGTATTGACCATGACCTGTGACTTAAGGTACCTTCACACTAAACGATATCGCTAGCGATCCGTGACGTTGCAGCGTCCTGGATAGCGATATCGTTTAGTTTGACACGCAGCAGCGATCAGGATCCTGCTGTGATATCGCTGGTTGTTGAACAAAGTTCAGAACTTTATTTGGTCGTCAGACCGGCGTGTATCGTCGTGTTTGACACCAAAAGCAACGATACCAGCGATGTTTTACACTGGTAACCAGGGTAAACATCGGGTTACTAAGCGCAGGGCCGCGCTTAGTAACCCGATGTTTACCCTGGTTACCAGTGTAAAATGTAAAAAAAACAAACAGTACATACTCACCTTCGCATCCCCCGGCGTCCGCTTCCCACACTGACTGAGCGCCGTAAAGTGAAAGTGAAAGTACAGCACAGCGGTGACGTCACCGCTCTGCTGTTAGGGCCGGCGCTCAGTCAGTGCCGGAAGCGGACGCCGGGGGACGCGAATGTAAGTATGTGCTGTTTGTTTTTTTCACATTTTACGCTGGTAACCAGGGTAAACATCGGGTTACTAAGCGCGGCCCTGCGCTTAGTAACCCGATGTTTACCCTGGTTACCCAGGGACCTCGGCATCGTTGGTCGCTGGAGAGCGGTCTGTGTGACAGCTCTCCAGCGATCAAACAGCGACGCTGCAGCGATCGGCATCGTTGTCGGTATCGCTGCAGCGTCGCTTAATGTGAAGGTACCTTTAGTGAATCCACCTCACCAGTTGTATGTTAATAGCAGAACACAATAGTAATGAACAATGCTATACATAATGAATGGACACTATGTTTCCCCTTCACTTCTTCAATGAGTCATAACTTTTCTATTTTTCCCTCAACGTAGCCATATCAGTGCTTGTTTTTTGATGAATGAGTTTGACTTTGAGTAATAACATCCATTTTTATCATACAATATATAGAAAAGAAAAGAAATAATTTCAAGGGGTATAAAAAATGGTTAAAAAATGCAACTCTGCCATTGTTTTTTGGGTTATGTTTTAAAGGGGTTTTCATTGTATGGTAAAATTGACCTGGAAAAATAATTCTTCAGGTCAGTATGATCAATAAAATGAAAACTATGATATCCTTCAGACATGGAAATTTTAAGTGTGGATCTAACAAATATGTATGATGTAAAAGTCTTCTCCACAAATGGCGTTCAGCCAACATTAGTCTAATGTGTATGAGAGTCTTTATTATAGCATCAAATTTTTACTAAATAGTATTTCTAATCATTGAATATTGCAACATAATGGAGATTACATATAGGGACATAATTACTATGTCCATGCAGCAATACCTGTCTCTCTCCCTGTTTATAAAAGTTGGGAGATATGACCTCAACTACTCTACTGAATAGTTTAATTTTTTTGGGGGTAGGGCCCAATTAAAGTTTTGCTATGGGGGCCCCATGAATGTTATGTACACCCCTGTTTATGCCCTATGAAGAGTTGGTCGAATTCTGAAACTTGTCGCAATTATAATAAAGAAATATTCTTTCTATGTGCAAGTCTTCAATCTTGGAAAGCAGTGCTGATTTAGGAGGATATTCTCTTTCTCATGTGTCTTACTCTTAGGCCATGTGCACACGCTGCGGATTCCATTGCGGAATTTTCCGCAGCGTTTTTGATAAATCCGCAGTGCAAAACCGCTGCGGTTTTTACTGCGGATTTATCGCGGTTTTTATTGCGGTTTCTGCTGCGGTTTTTCACCTGCAGTTTCCTATTGGAGCAGGTGAAAAACCACTGCGGATTCCGCACAAAGAATTGACATGCTGCGGAAAATAAACCGCAGCGATTCCGTGCATTTTTTTACGCAGCATGTGCACATCGGTTTTTGTTTTCCATAGGTTAACATTGTACTGTACACCGCATCAAAAACCCTGCGGATCCGCAGCAAAAACCGCAACCTGTGCACATACGCTTAACCTTCTATCTGGAATTCAGAAGGACCTGGCGATGCACTTATCGTTACATCACTCATATGCCCACTGCATTGTTGTACATCTAGCACGTTGCCATCCGTTTAGCAGTTGCACTTCACGTTCAGCTCCTTATGCTATTGGTTAATAATCCATTTACACCAGTATCCTATTTACGGTAGTAATAATAATAATAATAATAATAATATCTTAATTCCTTTTAAGAACATAGAATTCTAAATCCAAAGACCCTGTGCTACCCGCATAATGTGATATTATGATATGAACGCCCTTGATGGGTGGTCATGGATGGTCACACCCCTTGGATGTACAGTAACTTCATATGCCTTCGTATAATATTCTAGTTAGACAGCCGGGAAAAAGCCTATATGGTAATGTGCAGGTTATATGGCACCATATGGTATAAACGACGACAATATATTTATTGGGAGGTTATTTGGACAGAGAATATTTTCCTTACGTACTATATTATGCTGCTATTTTTATATTCTTACTACCCTTTTATTGCCTACTTCTACATGCATTAGTCACACTCACTTCCATTGTCTTCACATTTAAATGTACCAGTAAAATACATTTGTTGAAAAAAAATCTGAAACACTCATTTCTGAATCCTGACTAATATAATCTTATCCAGATCACATTCTATTCTTGGCAGTGCCAGTATCATGGGTTATACATAGACGCATTCCTGGTAATTGTGCTGTTCTCATAATTTTATTTTCTTTTTTAAAGTTTCTGCATACATAATGATGATCATTGGGAAAATACAGGCTGTCACCCAAGGATAGAAACTAAGCCGTGAGAAAAGAGTTTGGGAAGCAGAAATCATGTAATATTCATTTTGAGTCTTGTGGTAAACACGATTGCTATGTGACTAAGAAAAAACTTTGAATCTAATCACATTCCATTGTGCCCTGTAATGTCTTGTGACAAGAATCTTTCCTGCCTATTATTAAAATTCGACACACTGCTTTCTGCCACATCTCTCTCTGGCAGCCTGTGCCATAACCTAATTACTTTCCGTGGTTGTTCTATATTTGTATAGCATATTCCAAATAACGCATTCAAGTCTTATCAGGACGAAACTCTATATTTATATTTTGATTATTTTAACCTTAGCCGTTACTGCCACACAAACTTGGGCAAAATTCATACTCACAAAATGCGATGAAGCCGTATCGGTTGAGTGTAGAGCGTCTATAATTGCATTTCTGCTTATTTAACTTGCACAGATGAAGTTGCTGCAGGGGTTACATGCAGTTCTGATTACTATTTGCTATGATGATAACTGTATCTGTATTTGTAATAGAGGTGAATGAAAATCTGTATCTTACAGATATTCCCAACTCTCCCTGTGGATAAACCCTCACGACCATTACCTATTACACAGACTAGAGGACTGCATCTCTCACTTTGGTAGTCTAAGTGTGATCATGTATGAATAAGTATTATCATGTCACATACTACACGCACTATTTCCAAGACAAGATATGTTTGACTGCTCGCTCTTGCCCTGGTTACAGTGCCAGATGCAGACAGGAGAGGACCCACGTGCAAGAACAGTATATGGGCCCCTTTTTGTGTCTGTGACAGGACCTGCTTGCTGATTCGAAGGTGAAAGTGGGCCTTCTTACCTCTTGGGCCCCTGTGAGGTTGCACACATTGCATCAATGATATGCTGGTGCCTGCTTGGTTATATCACCTTATTGTCATGATGCGCTGTTTTTGAAAATGGGTTGACCAACTGGTCACAATTAAAAACTAAGGTAAGAGAGGCCCAAAAACCGATTTCTAGAGACAGTGGTAAATAGAAATGAAAGCGTGTCCCATAGCAAAGTCCAAAGTGGACACTGATTATGGTGCCAGGTTTTGCCATCCACTGTCATTGGACTTGTGTTTTTCCTCCAGGTCTTTTCTTTGTCCCTTGGGAAAATCCTTGTTTTTGCTTACTTGCAAAGCAATTTACACAAGTTATTAACAACCAAATAATGTAAATAGAACTATCCAATATTTCATCTCTGCACCAAAGTCCATTTAGCAGCTGTGTGGTTGGCCTCTATCATATGTACTCCCTAGGTGGATAATCTGTGCAACTTTTGTCCTAATGTAATCCTTGCAACATACAGTTGTGCTAAAAAGTTTACATATCCCAGCAGAATATTTGATTTCTTTGCCTTTTTTCAGAGAATATGAATGATAACACCAATTCATTTTCTCCACTCATGGCCAGTGGTTTGAGTGAAGCCATTCACTCTCAACCTAATTGGAAGGCCCTTGCTATTAGCTCTGGCCAGCCCTGTGTGCCGCACTTGTGATTGGCTAAGAGAATGAGACGTGGTCTGTTGGGGAAGCTGCTCCATTTTACCAGCTTAGTGCAGTGGCTGCTTGTTGATGCTCAGAGTGCAGGTCGTTGCATGTGGTGTGTGGACGATACTGCATGGTGGACATGTCTGACTGGTCAGTTCCAGGCAGCCACCACATTGGAGCTGCCCAGAGTTTTGTAGGTGTGTGCCAGAAATAATAGATTGGCCATCAGTGCTTCCTCCTGTGTGTATGCTATAAGGATGCAGGACTGTGTCTGCCTACAGGACCACCACTCTGCCAGCCATCATTGTGTGTCTGTATGCTTGTGCCAAGCCTGCCATTGCCATTAATGATCCTTGTTCTGGATTATTCTGTGTGGCTCTTGTATTTGTGTGTGATGGTGCTGACATCCTTGTGTTTGAACATCTTTTTTCTATTTCTCTAAATTAAAATGTCCACTATTGTACAAATTCTTACAGGATAGATATAAATCTGTATGAGCCAGATTAATTAATTTCTACCGATTTTAAAAATTTACTACGGGGGAGATTTGCAGTTCACCTGAGGTGGCAGAGAGGCTAGGTTCACCCCTGCTTGTAGTATAAAAGCACACTAAAAGGTGCTAGTATATTCAAATTATATATGCCAGTCTTAGATAATCTTAGATAATGCTGATGTCCAATGATATTTGCTTTATAAAATGTTGACTTCTTTTCATCCTTCTTTATTGGATTCAATATCTAATGAAAGTGTCAGACTATATGAAATCCATTTCTTTTCTTTTTCTTATTTAGACTGTTCTCTGTAAATGACTATTGGATTAGAATGTTTTCTGTGTATGGCTACACTCAACAGGAGGCTGGTATATTCTAAGTGACAACTAAACTTGAAGAAAATAAAAATCATCAGATAAACTACTGTGAGATTAGCACAGAGAAGAGTGATCACAGTTTAGCTTAATGGTTAAATGGCTAAAAGTTTATATGTGTTTTTTGTAATACATGGAATGCATTCACACCCAAAGATATGCAGCAGTAAAACTCTTTGTGTTGGACGCTGGAGTACTAATTTTTATATTGACAATAATGCTCAAGGTTCTACACGGTTAGGAAATGCTGTGAAATGTAGTAAGTTTCCCAAAAGTACAAGTTTCTCTTACACAATACCATTTCTGCAGTGGTGATGAATCGAAGGCCAGGAGACATCAAGGAAAGGTCTGTGAGGAGTTGAGTAGAGAGGTCACCAGTCTTAGAATGAGTGAACTTTAGAGTCAAGAAGAGCAGTACAACTGGACTGGTGAGTGTGACACATGTCTTGTGAAATGGAAAGGAGCTCTGCAAATTGAAAAATCTCTTTAATTGAAACTAGTCTCTATAATAAGTAATTAGAACATTTCAAGAAAAAACAATGTTTCCAGATTTATCATGATAAATTGAAGAAGTGGTTACAATCTCTTTTTAGTCAGTGCCTCATATTATAAAAAGCGGAGACCTACACTAACAGAAAGAGAATTTGATTATGAAGAAACATGATGTTCCAACATTGAAAATAAATTTAGAAGATGGATCTCTTTCTAAAATCATCTTGTTTGAAAAATGTATAATTCCTTGAGCTACATTAATAAATGTGTCTAGTTTTTTTTTAGCTCCGTGTATGTAGATGTGTCTTCCCTTTCCTTTAGACTTGAGAAATCCCAAGAAGAATAGTGTGAGATGACCAGCTTGATTGCACAGAATTGTTACATTACTGACAACTCCTCAAAGGAGTTACAAATTTTTACTTTTCAAAGCTTTTACCATTTAATGGACATCTCAAGCCACCAGAGATGATAAGGAAAGGCCCAACCATATTGCTACTCAACTGGCGTGCGATTTTGGGAAACTCTTAAAGTGTTCCTAATATTGGGTCACTATATACTCTTGCACTTTGCATCAGTTCTGCACATACCTAATTCATTCTTTATCCATTAGTATGTTACAGTAATTTGTTAAATATTATTCAACATTACTCCCAGTTAACCCACAAGATAATCCAAGATCTAGGTATTAATTAATTATACATTCACCAGTAAAAAGAAATATTATCAGATTAATGACTGTTAATTTGATAAGGGTTTGATGATGAGTAGAAGATTCAAGAGCTTGCTAAACTAAATAAGTAATCACATTTTATACCTGCTCTATGAATTAAATAAACATGTTCATCAAGATTTGACCTTGAAATAGTACAGCATCTCATTGTAAACAACTGTAAAATAAATGACAGCGATGATTAATTAAGAGAGCCTTGGCTGCTCCTCATTAAAACATTTAAATGACAGTTCTGGGATTAAAATTAAACAGAATGAGTATTTTTATTACTGATTTAATGAAGTTTTATTCTGTAAAAACAGACTATGAATTGTAATTGCAGATTGGGGATTGTCTCAGTCAGAAATAAGTAAATGGTTTACTTAAAAATCTTGAATTTTACTAATTTTAATACTTTAATCCCAAGAAGTTGACTCTCAAATTAAGAAGAATTTCAGATGTATAATTAAAGGTGATTTGATTGCGATTGTCACAGCATAAATCCAGATTTAAGTTAAAACCAGAGACTGCATTGATTTTTTATAAGTTTTCAATTACCTTTTAACCTCTTTCTGATCTCGGACGGGATAGTACGTCCGAGGTCAGATACCGCGCGTTGATGCAGGGCTCCGGCGGTGAGCCCGCATCAAAGCTGGGACATGTCAGCTGTTCAAAACAGCTGACATGTGCCCGCAATAGCGGCGGGTGAAATTGCGGTTCAACCACCGCTATTGACTAGTTAATTGCTGCTGTCAAACGCTGACAGTGGCATTTAACCAGCGCTTCCGGCCAGGCGGCCGTAAATGAGAGCATCGCCAATCCCCGTCACATGATCGGGGGTCAGCAATGCGTCAGAATGGTAACCATAGAGGTCCTTGAGACCTCTATGGTTACTGATGCCGGCCTGCTGTGAGCGCCACCCTGTGGCCGGCGCTCATAGCACACCAGCATTTCTGCTGCATAGCAGCGATCTGATGATCGCTGCTATGTAGCAGAGCCGATCGAGTGGTGCCAGCTTCTAGCCTCCCATGGAGGCTATTGAAGCATGGCAAAAGTAAAAAAAAGTAAAAAAAAATGTGAAACAAATAAAAAAAATATAAAAGTTTAAATCACCCCCCTTCGCCCCATTCAAAATAAATCAATAAAAAAAATCAAACCTACACATATTTGGTATTGCCGTGTTCATAATTGCCCGATCTATCAATGAAAGAAAAGTATTTACCTGATCGCTAACATCGTAAAGAGAAAAAAATGTGAAATGCCAGAATTACGGGTTTTTTTGGTCGCCGCGACATTGCATTAAAATCCAGTAACGGGCGATCAAAATAACGTATCTGCACCAAAATGCTATCATTAAAAACGCCAGCTCAGCACGCAAAAAATAAGCCCCCACCCGACCCCAGATCATGAAAAATGGAGACGCTACGGGTATCAGAAAATGGCGCAATTTTTTTTTTTTTTTTAGCAAAGTTTGGAATTTTTTTTCACCACTTAGATAAAAGAGAACCTAGACATGTTTGGTGTCTGTGAACTCAGAATGACCTGGAGAATCACAATGGCAGATCAGTTTTAGCATTTAGTGAATCTAGTAAAAAGCCAATGAAAAAACAAGTGTGGGATTGCACTTTTTTTGCAATTTCACCGCACTTGGAATTTTTTTCCCGTTTTCTAGTACACGACATGCTAAAACCAATTATGTCATTCAAAAGTACAACTCGTTTCACAAAAAATAAGCCCTCACATGGCCATATTGATGGAAAAATAAAAAAGTTATGGCTCTGGGAAGAAGGGGAGCAAAAAACGAACACGGAAAAATGAAAAATCCCAAGGTCATGAAGGGGTTAATGGTGAAAATAGTGTTAGAGAAAAGTTGTCCAAACTTCTGATTTCACCAAGGCCCAAAGCTCATCAAATGTGTACAGGGGACTTCTTGAGAGTGAATCTTGGCCATTGAAATTCACCCTTTTGTTTTATTCAGGTGATAAGCTGGCTTACGCCTCTTACCCCAATGAAAATACATGACTGCTTGACCAAGATGCCAACAATCAACATCAACATCAACAATTTCTCTGATTTTATTCAGAGAAAGATCATGAAAAACAACCTGCATATTCAGTCTAATGGCTACTTTTCAATGCAAAGTATTTGTTTTATTTTACTAAAAGATCATTGACATCTGTAATTTATCATGAAATGTGGCATCCTGCCTATTATAGTAATAGTAACGTAGTCTCTGAGAGGGCCAAGGGGGGATGGGTCAATTGCCCTCGACTTTACGCTCAGAGGGGCTTTAATGGAGCTACGCTACCCTTAACTGATCAGTGTACATAGCTTGCCATTACAGTTAGGACCTGTGCTCCCTGCACTACCGCTCTCTCCGGTCTGTAGACCGCACTGGCCGTCAGAGTTTCAGAGTGGTTCAGTCATTGCACCGCACCAGTACTCTGATGTCTTGTACGTGCATTCACGGTATGACTGTGACAGTATGACAATCCTGAATTAGGTGAGTATATGATTTTTTTTTAATAAACTTTTGGTGTGATGTTGGGACATCATAAGCAATGGGGGACCCTTATGCATAGTGTGGGGGACCCTGAAACAGTGTGGGGGGGGCCCTCATACGTTTTGAGGACTAATGCAGGAGCAATTATACACCTTGTGGACTAATTCAGGGGCCATTATACAGCTTAGGGACTAATGGGAACCATTGTGCAGCTAGGGGACTAATGCAGGCACCATGCAGGTTCCATTATTCATCTAGTGGACTAATGTAGAGGCCATTATACAGCCTGAGGATGAATGTAGGGGTAATATACAGCTTGGGACTAATGCAGGTTCCATTATACAGCGTGTGGACTAAATCAAGGGCTACTGTACATCTTGATGATTAATGTGGGGGCCATCATACTGCTTGTGGGCTAATCTGGGGTCCATTATACAGCTTGGGGACAAATGTAGTGGTCATTATACAGCTTGCAAACAATGCACGGGCCATTATACTGCTTGTGGACTAATGCAGGGGGCATATTACAACTTGAGGACTAATGTGAGTGCCACTATAATGTGGTAGGACCATTATATAGCTTGTGGACTAATGCAGGGACCATTATACAGCTTGTAGACTTACACAGGGCCATTATACAGCTTGGGGACTAATACAGGGGCCATTGTACAGCTTAGAGACTAATGTAGGGACAATTATACAGCTTGAAGAGTAATGTGGGGGCCATAATACAGCTTGTGGATCAATGCAGGGACAATTATACAGGTTGAGAATTAATATGGGGTTCATTATACAGCTTTTAGACTAAAGCACGGGCCATTATATAGCTTGAGCACAAATGTGGGGGCCATTGTACAGCTTGTGGACTAATGTGGGGGCCATTATACAGCTTGTGGACTAATTCAGGGGCCATTATACAGTGTGGAAGCTAGTGTGGGGGCCATTATACAGCTTAGTTGCTAATGTGGGGGTCATTATACAGTTTGGGACAAAATATAGGGGGTCATTATACAGTTTGGGAGCTAATGTGGTGGCCAATATACAGTTTGAGAGTTAATGTGGGGGGCATTATTAAGATTGGGGGCTAATTTGGGGGCCAATAAAGAGTTTGAAGGTTAGTGTGAGGGCCAATATACAGGTTTTCTTAGCTAATGTGAGGTCCATTGTACATTTTGGGGCTAATGTGGGGCCTGTTGTACAGTCTGAGGGCTACTGTGGGGTTATTATACCTTGTTTTGGAGGAACAGTGGGGACATCATACTATATGTAGGGGAGCTGTGGGCCCATTAGATTGTGTTTAGCAAAGCTGTTGGCCCATTATACTATGTATTGGGGAGCTATGGGCCCAATATTCTGTGTATAGAGGAGTTGTGGGCCCATCATACTGTCTATAGGGGAGGTGTGGGCTCATTGTATTGTGTAGAGGGTAGTTGTAGAAGCATCATATTGTGAGGACCTGTGGGTGCATTATATTTTGCATAGGGGAGCTATGGCCCCATCATAACGTATATAGAGGAGTGGTACATTGGAACATTGGCTGTTAAATGGGCACTCAGAGTACTGTGACCATCAAATCTGCACAGGAGGCATTATTACTTTCTAAGGGCAATATTTGGACACTGTTCTAGGACACTTGCACAGGGTATTTATATTTTCTTGGGGACAATTTTACCATCTAGCAGGCACAAAGGAGGCATTATTACTACATAAGGAGCACAGTTGTGGGCATTATTATGGGGGGCAATAAGAGGAGCCTTTACCACACAGCAGGTGCAGCAATAAGGAGACCACAGCAGTGGCTCAGTATTGGGGTGATAGAAAGATGAGGAGTTTATGCAGGTTGGCAATAAATCAGGACGGTGCTGGAAATGTGAGAAGTCAAATGTTTCTTTGTTGTGCTCTATGCAGATGAGTTGTGGCTGGAGATGTTACCATTTTCGAGCCAGCTGGAAAGATAAGAACAGTGAACAACGCCATTTGAAAGAACATCAGCTTTAAGTCACTTACTACAACTGTACTATGATCTCTTATATGTTCTGCGGGACCAGTATCTACAACTGGTCACTGGTCAGTATGGTCAATGTATGACAGTAATATAGATCTTGGTCTTAGTAGAGATTTTTTCCAGTAACAGTGATGTCATCTGCTGAGGTTCCACTATACCCACAATTAGGAGGGGCTACTATAGTTGTAAACAGGATTACCAGTTAGGGGCCTGCTCCACTCAGATGTTTTGCCCATCACCCCCACCCTGAGTTGAACCCCTGGGTACATCTCTGTAATTCTTTCATTACTTTTATAGTTATTCTCATAAATTAAGTTTTTACTCCTAACTTACATATTCCAGACTTCATTATCTAGGATCCATCCACCCAGAAGTGCATGTTACATCCACATTATATCCCCAGTCTTCGATCAACTATGCAGACCTAATATTAAGCTAAGATTTTTCCATTGTCATGAGGGTTTTTGAAAATATATTGTATAGGTATTCTAAAAGGAGCTATCTTGTGGATTTCCCAATCCACTCTAGAGGAAGCCAATCAGTATTACAGATCATTTGTACTCCTTACTGACAACATTCAGTATGGATGCTATATGATCTAAAAATAATTCCCTATTGCTGATCTATATTCTGCACACATATGATTATCCTCTTTCAAATTTACGCATTGGTTGACTACATATATACAGAATGAATATAGAGAAAAAAGACAGATTTGAGTCTTTCTGTTGCCTTAGAATTGCACAGGTGGTGGAAGTTTCATCAAGCCCTCAGGAATTCTCTCACCTGTGCAACACTATGGAAATCCTGAAAACATGACCTGTGGGGTCCGTGAGGACTGGAGTTTGGGAAACACTGCCTTATATAAACATTTACTACAAATGGCACTCCTCTTCTGAATGCGATTTAAACCTGCAGTAAACAAACACAATTCCTTCATTGTTTTGGAGCTTTAATTTTATGGTATTAGATATGAGCTAATCAATCCACGGAGGATTGAGTTCAAGTATAATTCCCTGTCATTCCTGGTTTCACAAGAATTCAAACAATTTGAGATCCGATTATCGATTAAAAAAAAAAAAAACTTGCCCGACATAATTTCCCACACTGCTGAATAATCAGAGTGGGCTAACATAATTTTGTGTTGACATTTAGTCCTCTATAATGCCCTGCAGCTATAACATCTAACAGATTACCATACCTTGTACAGTGGTGGTCAGTGCCTGGGACATCAAAGATCAGCATTTCCCTGTAGAACACGGTTTGTAAGACAGAATTGTTTTCCATCTCCAGAGTGACTGGGTAAGTCTCTCTCACTCCTGTAGCATGTAAGCTCTTAAGGTCATCAAGTCCTCTCTCAGTTCTATAGAGTGTCGGCTCTTATGATCGTTAGTTCTTCTCTCTCTTCTGTAATTTATGAATTTTTATGGTCAGTTGGGGGTTGTCCTCTCTCTCATTCCTTACATTATTCCTCCCCGTAATCCCGGAAGTAGACTGTGGCTGAAGTAAATGGCAAATAGCCAATGGCTTTCTTCTCTGCTACAACTGTTAAGAGTATCGGCATCCTGAGGACAGCGATAGTGTTAAAAGTTCTACATCCCAAATGTAACCCATTTTCAGACAGGCCCTGTTCTGCCCCTGAGAATCAAGATACTCAATTCATCTCATGGCAGAGTTAAACTTGTAGAGGTCTAGATTAGATTCTTAAGGCAGTCTTTGATGGGAGATGAATCTAGATATACAGTCCCTTCAATTTGGTTAGTTCTGTACCCGACCACAGACAATCATTGCAGATTCTATACCATAAGTGCTCAACAGAAGAAAATCCAAATTTGTAAAAGTTATATGATATATGCTATGCTTTCTGCTGAGTAGACAGTTTATTATAGAAAGCAATTACCGAAAGCAATTCATCCATAGAAATCATCAGTAGAAGCTAATTCAAAGAGAAAATTGTTCTAAAAGTGTAGAGATGACAATGTGTATAATAAAAAGTTTTCTAAACCACAGTTTATTTGACTAAAATACGTTATTTGGAAGGAAGCTTTCCAATGGACAGATTACTGGATGGAAAATGTTGGCCCACAATAATTTAGCTCATTTACACGCTAAGAACCAATGTTTGATTTACATTTCAGCTTAAGACAAAATGGAATGAAGCATGGATTAATTAAAGATGATGCATAAATCCTGGAAGTAATTAATAGAAAAAAAGAAATGGAATTATTTCTATAGAATAATCATCCAATAATTATAATGCACATACACAATGTTTTGCTGGCTTATAGTAACATACAGTATCTTGAAGCCTGGGGACCCCAATGCATAGCTTCTAACAGAGACCCCAACTATCAAGGGATTTTAACCCCTTCTCCCTCTATGAAATACTATTATGTCATGGGGTATGTCAGGGACTTTGAACCAGGCTCGAAAGCAGAGCTAGCTTCATAAAAAGCACATGTTGGCTACATAGCATTGCCGTCATCTGCCTCTAAGAACAGTGATTGGTGCACCTACTGATCACTGCTCTTAACCTCTTAAATGCCACATTCAATCACTGGCAGCAGCATTTATGCACCATCATCTAGCCTTCATGTTAGTTCGGGCACCTCTGCCTCCCTCACGAAGCAATCTCTGGGAATCAATAGGCTGCAATGACAGCTTAACGACACCATGCTTGTTATGTGATCTCTTCTGTGACATCCAGCCTGTGAATGTGCATCATGGGAGATGGTCATTTTTACTGTCTACAGCGATAGTTCAGTTTTACTTCATGCAGTAGAAGTGATTAAACACTTACATGTTTAGGTTCTTCAAAGGGACTAACAAAGTACAAAGTGGAAAAAAAAGTTTTACAAAATTTGAATCGCCACCCTAGCCCAGTTAGCAATAAAAAAAAGCAAGATATTAAAAAATAAATATTTGATTTAATTTTGCACTGAAAAGTTTGATTTACCAAAATATAAAATGAATTAAGCCAATTTGTAAGTGGTGTACAGAGTAAAAAAAAAATCACCACATTTTTGGTTTTTCGGTTACTACAATCATGCAGAAAAAGGCAATAAGAGAAATCAAAACATAGTATATACACCAAAAATGCATTAATAGAAACAATAGCTCGTTACTCAAAAAACAAGCCCTCACACAGCTCCATTAATGGTAATATAAAAAGGTTACAGGTCTTGGAAAATTGTTACAAAACATTTTTAAATTTTTATCTTTTACAAAATTCAGAATGTTTATAGTCCACTAAAATAGTAAAAAAAAACTATACATTTTTTGTATCTCCATAATCATACTGATCTGGAGTCTTTTTTCAGACCATTCTTACTTCACAATTAACATCATACAAATAAACCCCAAGAAACTATGTTTTTGTTATGCAACATGGGCCGAAGAGTCCTTTTTGTGATCTTTCAGAGTACAGATGGGTCATGGGTCTTCCAGCAGGGCAATAAACCCAAACATATTTCATGAAGCACCCAGAAATGGATGGAAACAAAGCACTGGAGAGTTCTGAAAAAGCCAGCAATGAGTCCAGATCTAAATGCCCTTGAACATCTGTGGAGAGATCTTAAAACTGCTGTTAGGTGAAAACACCTTCAACTATGAGAGACCCGGAGCAGTTCGCAAACGAAGAGTGACCAAAATTCCAGTTATGAGGTTAAGAAGCTTGTAGATGGTTATAGGAAGAGATTGATTGCAGTTATTTATTCTAAATTTTCTGGAACAATTTCAAGGGTGTCAACACTTTCAGCCATGACTGTCCTTTTGTGGCAATTACAGCTGTAAATCGCTTTGAATAAGTCTCTATGACCTTTCCACATCTTGCCATTGGGATTTTTGCTCATTCTTCAAGGCAAGACTGCACCAGGTCCTTCGAGTTGGATGGTTTCCTCTGGTGAAAACAAACAATCTTCAAGTCTGAGCACAGATTCTCAATTGGATTAAGGTATGGAATTTGACTAGGCCACTTCAAAACATTTGCACGTTTCCCCTTAAACTCAAGTGTGTTGCTTTAGCAGTATGTTTTGGGTCATTGTCTTGTTGGAAAGTGAACCTCTGTCCCAGTCTCAAATCACAGACAGACTGAAACTGGTTTTACTCAAGAATATCGTTTTGCTTTGCAAGATCCATTTTCCCCTCGACTCAAACAATTTACCCTGTCCATGCTGCCAAAAAGCATCCACACAGCTTGATGCTGCTACCACCATGTTTCACTGTGGGGATAATGTTCTTGGGGTGAGGAACTGTCATAATGTTTACCTTAGGGGCCAAAAAGTTACATTATTGTCTCATCTGACCACAGAACATTCCTCATACATTTGGGGAGTCTACCAAATGTCTTTTGGCAAACTCAAAATGAGCCCTACAATTTTTGAGTAAAAGTAAAGGCATTTTTCAACCCACACTTCCACCTCTATGGAGTGTATAGCTTACTGTGGGGGGCGTAAGGACAGATACTCCAGACTCTGCTTGGAAACTCTGCAGCTCCTTTAGGATTACCTTTAGTCTCCATGCTGCCTTTCAAATTAATGCCCTCTTTGCCCAGGCTAACAGATTTGGTGGGCAGCCCTCTCTTGGCAGATTTGTTAAGGCACCATGTTCTTTCCATTTGATGATCATGGATTTGATGATGCTCCAGGGGATCATCAGAGATTAAGATTTTTTTTGTAACCCAGTTCTGACTTGTGCTTATCAATAACTTTGTCTCTGACTTGTTTGGAGATCTCCTTAGTCTTCATGGTGTTGTTTGGTTACTCGTCCCTTTTGCTTAATGATGTTGCATCCTCTGTGGCCTTTGAGAAAAGGTGTGTATATACTGACTGACATCTTTGTATCCCTCATGGGTTAAAGAAACATATTTTTGCAAGAATTTGGTGAGTGACATTATCTAAGTTTATACTTGAATAGCACTGTATATTTTTATAATAAAGCTAAATTCTTTAATAATTTTGCTCTAAAAAGAACCAAAGCCTTTCAGAGAATGTGTGACCTTTTTGTTGTCTGACAGTAACATATTTTAGGGACTCATCACCTTGCGTGTTTGATGAGTGATTGCAGCATGTTGGGAAATCAAGGTGTGCTGAACATGTCTGAGTGTGATCTATGCTCACTTAATAGCTTAAAACAGAGGTTGAGAGCTGGATTGAGTGAGAGGTGATACTGTGGGGAAAATAAATATTTAATACACTGCCAATTTTGCAAGTTATCCCATCTACAAAGAATGGAGATATCTGTAATTCTTATCGTACACTTCAACTGTGAGAGACAGAATCTTAAAAAAAATCCAGAAAATCACATTTTATGATTTATACATGATTATGTTGCATTTTATTGCTTGAATTAAGTATTAGATACAATAGAAAAATGGAACTTAACATTGTTAGGATTGGCGGAACGCACCGAATATATATTTATATGAGACAGTACAGTAGGTGCGTTCGCAACCCGCAGTCCACCGTGCAGGAGAGAAACCTGCTGCTAGTAACAGGCGGTACTATATGGCGGTATAAGCGGACTCTTTTACTTCACAGATTCACTACGAAAAGAGAACGCCGTGCCCTGTTAACCTCACAGGAGATCACAGCTACCTAATAGAGCCAACAGTGTTCATGCAGTCAGAATAACACACAAGCAACTCCTCTCCGGTGGAGCCGGAATTCTAAGGGTATGTGCACACGTTGCAGATTTTGCTGCGGATCCGCAGCGTTTCTGCAGCTGCGGGTCCGCAGCAGTTTCCCATGAGTTTACAGTTCAATGTAAACCTATGGGAAACCGAAAGCGCTGTGCACATGCTGCGGAAAAAAATGCGCGGGAATGCAGCGGTTTACAATCCGCAGCGGTTTACAATCCGCAGCATGTCACTTCTTTGTGCGGAATTGTGGCATTTCTGCACACATAGGAATGCATTGATCCGCTTACTTCCCGCATGGGGCTATGCCCACCATGCGGGAAGTAAGCGGATCATGTGCGGATGGTAACCGGGGTGGAGGAGAGGAGACTCTCCTCCAGGCCCTGAGAACCATATTTGTGTAAAAAAAAGAATTAAAATAAAAAATAATTATATACTCACCTCTCAGCGCTGCACACGGCCATCCGGTCGCAGGGTTGCTATGCGAGCAGGACCTGCGATGATGTCGCGGTCACATGACCGTGATGTCACGAAGGTCCTTCTCGCATAGCATCTTTGGAACCGGACCGCCGTGCGCAGCGCCGAGGAGATCGGGACGTCGGAGGGTGAGTATAACCATTTTTTAAATTATTTTTAACATTACTATTGATGCTGCATATGCAGCATTAATAGTGAAACAAGTGCAGGAGTAAACCCGCAGCGGAAACCGCAAGACAAACTGCGATAAATCTGCAGGGATAACCGCAGCGATTTTGCCCTGCAGATTTATCAAATCCGCTGCGGGAGAACCCACAGAGGACCCTTCCTACGTGTGCACATAGCCTAATGGCTATACGCCAGCCCTGAATCCACATACACAAAACTCCTCACCGGAGGTGCCGGTATTCTCGGGGCTTATTTCAGCCAAACCCTGACCACATACAACCATGGCCACACTGGCGCTGAGCTTATAACATAGGTTTGATACTAGCGCATGGCCGTGCGGCCATGCAAACCTTTTATAGTTTTAGCACTCAAGGACCTTCCTAGTGGTCCAACAGGAACCACTTCAGGACCTGCGCATGTGATCCCCAACCTCCAATAGGAGGTCATCCCGTGGGCATGCCCAGTATGGGAAAAGCAGGACTTAGTCCCAGAAAGATCTGCTCGCTGCTGATCAGTGCTGGCTACAAAGGCAGAGCCTGGAAGAACAGTAGTAACCAGATGCCCAGTATCAGCCTGAGACAGATGCTGGGACCGATGTCTCCACTGAGTAGGCTCCACTGTGGCTGGAGAAGAATGGGAGACTGCAGCGGGGATGGTTCGAGATTCCCCCTGTGCAGAGGCGGGAACTCGACACCTAACAAACATTTAGTACAGAAATTTTCTGTCAGGGTTTGGGGCTGTCGCTGGGCAATATTGAGTTTCAGCTCCCTCCAAAGATTTTCTATTGGAATTAGGTCTGGAAACTGGCTAGGACACTCCAGGACTTTGAATTGCTTCTTATGAAGCCACTTCTTAGATGCTGTGGCTGTGTGTTTTGGGTCATTGTCATGCTGGAAGACCCAGCAATGACCCATCTTCAATGCTCTTATTAAGGGAATGAGATTGGTAGCCAAAATCTTGCGATACATGACCCCATTCATCCTCCCTTCAATATTATATAGTCATCCTGTCAACTTTGCAAAAAAGCACCCTCAAAGTATGATGTTTCCCCCACCATGCTTTATGGTTGGGACCAGAGGCGTAGCCAGGGTTTTGGTTCAGGGAGGGCAAAACTTCTGAGTGGGCCCCTAACCAGGTAACCTTGATTACAACTCGGTGACACACCCTAATAGTGGAGGAGAACCTCAGCAGATGACCGCGCAGTTACTGAAAATAATCTCTATATAAAGACCAACATGGATATTACCGCCATATGGTCAGTGGTAGATACCAGCCCTACAGAACATAGATCACAGCACAGTTACAGATAATGTCTTACCGCTGATGTTCTTTCTGATGGAATTGTTCATTTTTCCCATCTTTTCCATCTGGCCCAGACCAACATGAAAAAAAAAACACCAGAACACAGGCAGAGATGCTTACCTGTTCAAGGCCTCCAACAATTGCACTAACCAGGGTGCACCAGGCCCAAGTAGAGACAGCAAATACACAGGTGCAAATAATACTAATGCAGCCAACCTACAATCAGGAATTGGCCGCTTGGAGCACCCGTGCAAAAAATAGTCTGTATGTGGCATGTTCACACAGGAATGCAAAGTATATGGTGCAAAGCCTATTAATGACGCCATATGTATAGCGGGCTAACCATGATGCATCCTGTGTGAACAGAGGCCACAGTGTACAGAGCCATCTAGGGCCCAGTCGCACCCTGGAAAAATATACAGTGTATTTGTTGTCTCTACTTGGGCCTGGTGCACCCTGGTTAGTGCAATTGTTGGAGGCCTTGAACAGGTAAGCATCTCTGCCTGTGTTCTGGTGTTTTGTTTTTTTTGTTTAGTATAGTGGAGGTTTTTCCTCTAATGGTGTTTTTTTAGATTAGGACTGCCAAGATACAAGGACCCTTGACGTGGGTTGGCAGCTTAAATATTGTGGCCATAATATCAACCAATACCTTGCATACATTGTTATGTTTTTGGTGCACTGTATATTTTTCCAGGGTGTGACTGGGCCCTAGATGGCTCTGTACACTGTGGCCTCTGTTCACACAGGATGCATCATGGTTAGCCCACTATACATATGGCGTCATTAATAGGCTTTGCACCATATACTTTGCATTCCTGTGTGAACATGCCACATACAGACTATTTTTTGCACGGGTGCTCCAAGCGGCCAATTCCTGATTGTAGGTTGGCTGCATTAGTATTATTTGCACCTGTGTATTTGCTGTCTCTACTTGGGCCTGGTGCACCCTGGTTAGTGCAATTGTTGGAGGCCTTGAACAGGTAAGCATCTCTGCCTGTGTTCTGGTGTTTTTTTTGTTTGTTTAGTATAGTGGAGGTTTTTCCTCTAATGGTGTTTTTTCCAGACCAACATGACAACTGCTTCCAGTACAACTCGTCTGCAGAGATTACAACAAAGACACATTTAACTTCTCATATTCCAGCCCCATCACCATCTATTCCCAACCTGCACAAACTCCTCATCCTGCTGATACCCCAATACTGAGCCGCTGCTGCCGTATGTGTCCCTATTACTACCCCTCATACCCCAATACTGAGCCACTGCTGCCGTATGTGTCCCTATTACTGCAGATGATACCCCGATACTGAGCCGCTGCTGCTGTATGTGTCCCTATTAGTGCACCTGATACCCCAATACTGAGCCTCTGCTGCCTTATGTCTCTTTTACTGCACCTGATACCCCAATACTGAGCCTCTGCTGCCCTATGTGTCCTTATTACTGCACCTGATACCCCAATACTGAGCTGCTGCCGTATGAGTCCCTATTACTGCACCTGATACCCCAATACTGAGCCTCTGCTGCCCTATGTGTCCTTATTACTGCACCTGATACCCCAATACTGAGCTGCTGCCGTATGAGTCCCTATTACTGCACCTGATACCCCAATACTGAGCCTCTGCTGCCCTATGTGTCCTTATTACTGCACCTGATACCCCAATACTGAGCCGCTGCTGCCGTATGTGTCCCTATCACTGCACCTGTTACCCCAATACTGAGCCTCTACTGCCATATGTGTCCCTATTACTGCACCTGATACCCCAATACTGAGCCTCTGCTGCCCTATGTGTCCTTATTACTGCACCTGATACCCCAATACTGAGCCGCTGCTGCCGTATGTGTCCCTATTACTGCACCTGATACCCCAATACTGAGCCGCTGCTGCCGTATGTGTCCCTATTACTGCACCTGATACCCCAATACTGAGCCTCTACTGCCATATGTGTCCCTATTACTGCACCTGATACCCCAATACTGAGCCTCTGCTGCCCTATTTGTCCCTAATACTGCACCTGATACTCCAATACTGAGCCGCTGCTGCCGTATGTGTCCCTATTACTGCACCTGCTGTGTGGTTCTCTGTGCCCTCTAAATTCTAAAGCACCCCTCTATAATATAGTAATGCAGGGTGCAAGTGCCCCAGAAAACAGTGCCCATATTTTGCCCCCTAGAAACTAATAATGCCCTGTGTGCCCCTTTGATAGTCACAGTAACCTGAGTTCCCCTATAACAATAAGTGCCCACTTTACATTTAATAATGTCCTGAATCTCCCCCCTGTACAGCTCCCCTATACACAGCATGATGCTCTCTTATACACAGTATAATGCCCCCTCATTGTATAGTACCACCCACACAGTATACTAGACCCCCAAACTGTTTGATGGCTCCAACACTGTATGATGGCCCCTTCACTGTAATCTCCATACTGTATGATGGCCCCCTAGATAGCCTCCATATACAGTAGCATAATGCACCAAATAGTCCAAAATATAGTATAATGCACTCCCCATAGGCAGACTCTATAGCATAAGGCAGCCCCCATAGTCAGACCCTGTAATAAGGCAGCCCCCACAGGCAGACACTGTAATAAAGCAGCACCCATAGTCAGACTCTGTGATAAGGCAGTACCCCCATAGGCAGACCCTGTAATAAGGCAGCACCCCCATAGTCAGACCTTGTAATAAGGCAGCACCCCTATAGGCAGACCCTGTAATAAGGCAGCACCCCAATAGTCAGACTCTGTAATAAGGCAGCACCCCATAGTCAGACCCTGTAATAAGGCAGCACCCCCATTGTCAGACCCTGTAATAAGGCAGCACCCCTATAGGCAGACCCTGTAATAAGGCAGCCCCCATAGTCAGACCCTGTAATTAGGCAGCACCCCTAGAGTCAGACCCTGTAATAAGGTAGCACCCCCATAATCAGACCCTGTAATGAGGCAGCACCCCCATAGTCAGACCCTGTAATGAGGCAGCATCCCTATAGTCAGACCCTGTAATAAGGCAGCACCCCCATAGTCAGACCCTGTAATAAGGCAGCCCCCCATAGGTAGACCCTATAATAAGGTGGCAGATCCCCATAGGCAGACCCTGTAATAAGGCAGCCCCCATAGTCAGACCCTGTAATAAGGCAGCCCCCCCATAGGCAGACCCTGCAATAAGGCAGCCCCCACAGTCAGACCCTGTAATAAGGCAGCCCCGACATAGGCAGACTGTTGTGAACTCTGTTTCCGGGCTCCCTCCTGTGGTCATGAGTGGTACTGTGTGAGTTCTCTCTTTGGGCTCCTCCTGGTGGCTTTTTTTGTTATTTTGCAGGTTTCTGGCAGGATCAGCTGTCTCGTCATCTGCTAGTTAGGTTTCCTATTTAATCCACCTGGCCCTTCATTCCTTGCCTGTTGCCGTTGTATTCAGTGCTATTCTGATTGCTCCTGTCTACATCCGTTATCAGTCTCTCCAAGAGAAGCTAAGTTCTGTTTGCTTATTTTTGCTCATCTGTGTTCAAGATGTTTCCTAGTATATGATGAGTTTTTGTCCAGCTTGCTAATATGTGATTTCCCTGCTTGCTGGTGCTCTGGGGTGCTGAGTTGCTCCCCCCACATCATTAGTTGGTGTGGGGGTTCTCGCATTCTCTGCGTGGATATTTTTGCATAGGGTTTTTTACTGACCGCACAGATCCCTTGCTATTTTCTGCTATCTAGCGTTAGCGGGCCTCATTTGCTTAACCTGTTTCATCTCTGCGTTTGTCTTTTCCTCTTAACTCACCGTTATTATTTGTGGGGGGCTTCTATATCTCTGGGGGATTTCTCTGAGGCAAGTGAGGTCTTTACTTTCTCTTTAGGGGTAGTCAGTTTCTCAGGCCGTGAAGAGACGTCTAGGATTTCAGGAAACGTTCCACGGCTGCCTATAGTGTGTGCGGTTAGGATCAGGTTTGCAGTTAGTCCAGTTACCACATCCCCAGAGCTCGTCCTATTATTTTCTACTTAGCTGGTTAGATTTGTGATCCTAAGCCACTAGGATCATAACAGCAGACCCTGTAATAAGGCAGCAGCACCCATAAAAAATAAATAAATACTCACCTCTCTTCTTCCTGGTTCATGCGCTGCTCCCGCTGATCTGACAGCAGAGCACAGCGCTCCTTCTCCCATCAATGTGATCAGCTGTATTGGCTAAATGTCGGTACAGCTGATCTTCCGATGATGGCGGGGGGGTCACTGCCGACACCGGGACCCACCGTCTGCTCAGGGGCCCCGTAGCGGCCGGGCGGCAGAGCAGGGAGATCGATTCTCCCTGCTCTGCCGCAGAATGCAACTGTATCAGTGTGCTGCGAACTTCAAATGGGCCTTGACATGTGTTGGCATGAGCAAGGGGAGCTTTCGTGCCCTGCAGGATTTTAATCCATGCTGGTGTAGTGTTTTAATAACGATAATGTTTGAGACTGTGGTCCAACGTCTCCCCAGGTCATTGACCAGGTCCACCCCTGTAATTCTGTGCTGATTCATGCCCTTTCTCAGAATCATCCTTACCCCATGAGGCGAGATCTTGCATGAAGCCCCAGACCAAGGAATATTGACAGTCATCTTTTGCTTTTTCCATTTTCTAATAGTTGTGCCAACAGTTGTTGCCTTCTCCCCAAGCTGCCTGCGTATTGTCCTGTAGCCCATCCCGGCCTTGTGCAGGTCTACAATTGTGTCCCTAGAGTCCTTAGACAGCTGTTTCGTCTAGGCTATGGTGGAAAGGTTGGAGTGTGATTGAGTGTATGGACAGGTGTTTTTTATACAGGTAACGAGTTCAAACATGTGCAATTCATACAGGTAATGAGTGCAAAGAAGGAGGGCTTCTTAAAACAAACTAACTGGTCTGTGAGAGGCAGAATTTTCGCTGGTTGATAGGTGATTAAATACTTATTTTGTGCATTAAAATGCAAATTAATTATTTAAAAACCATACAATGTGATTTTCTGTTTTTTATTTTTAGATTCTGTCTTACAGTTGAAGTTTAGCTACAATAGAAATTGCATAACTCTCCATTCTTTGTAGATGGGAAAACTTGCAAAATCCACAATGTATCAAATATTTATTTCCCCTACAAATTAATCCTTGCAGGTGCACTCCATGTTATATGCTGAGAAGTGTGTATGTGACAACTTGGTGGCAAGCTGTGGGCTACAGTTTCTTTTTCTTCTATTACTTATCTCTACTGGGGACAAGTAAGATCCTGTGCAGAACCCTCAAACTCTCAGGCCTCTGGAAGAGAACCCAAGAATGAGAAAGGACATAAAACCACCCCATAAGCGGATGAGAAAGTAATATTTTTATATACATAAACTGCATATAATACAATTATATACAGTAAATATATATATACTGTATATATATATGTGTGTATGTACACATTTTAATATAGATATACTGTACGTACAGTATGATGGATATAATGGCAGGTTTCATAATCCTGTTTTTAGACATCATTAACTTAGACAAAACAGTATCATAATGCACCAAAGCTACAATAGTAGATCTTGATGTACTGTATTATTATACATTGTTTGCATTTACTGCATTTGCAGTGCTCAGGCGCCGGGAAAGGTCTGAGAGGCTCGGCGCCTGCGCACTGCAGTACTTTGCTCTGCCCTCAACAGGGCAGACAAAGTGAGGACATCATCGTAAGAAGATGGAAGGCCCCGGACCGGATCGCGACGCCCATCGGACCCAGACCGCAGCTGGAACATCCCTGGGTGAGTATAATCTAACCTCTTTTTCTCATCTTTCAGGATGCATCGGGGGCTTATCTACAGCATTCCAGAATGCTGCAGATAAGCCCCTGATGCCGGTGGGCTTAGCTCACCTTCAATTTTTGGGGTGACAGGTTCCCTTTAACACTATTTCTTCATTTCTACTTTTAGACAAATTTTTGCAGAAAAATCTGATTCATGGCAATCAATACATTTAGTGCCTTTTTCTAAAACATTTAGCTACATCCCATCTTTTAAAATGCTCTATATGGCAACAATCCTACAAAGATAGTTTGTAGATACTTTAGGTGTCTAGTGAGAAATTAAAAATGTTGAAAATCCTTAAAATATAGATGATATAGTAGAATTCTGGCTTAGTTTCAGACAGAAACCTGGTATATTTTTGTGAATCTAATCTATCATGTTACAGGGAAACATGTTATCATGACAAATACAAAAATGTGAGAAATTTCCAAAATATTTCACTCACAATTCATGATATATGAGTTACTTATCCCATATTATTATGAACTTCCTACATAAGGGGCTAAAATATCGCTTATTCAATAGATGCGTTAAAGTTGCAAATAAAAAAAAGAAAATCCTAAAAATATTGCCTATAGTATTTTTAGCAAAAGCAAGTTAATTTCATAACTACTTGCAAGTTGCAAGTGCTTCTCACTAAATTAGAATATCACCAAAAAGTTAATTTATTTCAGTTCCTCAATACAAAATGTGAAACTAATATATTATAGAGTCATTACGAACAAAGTGATATATTTCAAGTATTTACTTCTGTTAATGTTGATGATTATGGCTTACAGCCAATGAAAACCCAAACGTCATTATCTCAGAAAATTTGAATACTTTATAACACCAATTTGAATACTTTATAACACCAATTTGAAAAATGATTTTAAAATCCAAAATGTTGGCCTACTGAAATGTATGTTCAATGATGGAACTGCAGTGCGCGCCATGTTTTTTGACTTCTCAAGTGCTTTCAATACCTTACAGCTGCCCTTACTATGTAATAAGTTGACAGATATGGCGGTAGATGAGGGGATTGTGAACTGGATAAACGACTACCTGACGGACAGGGCGCAGCTTGTAAGGATGGGGAGGTGGTATCTGGCAGTGTACGGAGCAGTGTTGGAACCCCTCAGGGTACAGTGCTGTCGCCCTTCCTCTTCACATTGTATACAGCTGACTTTCAGTATAAATCAGATTTTTGTCACCTCCAAAATTTCTCAGATGACTCAGTGATTGTAGGGGGCATTGTGAGGGGCCAGGGGGAGGAGGAATATAGAAGGGTGGTTTCTGACTTTGTGGATTGGTGCCGGACTAACTGTCTAGAACTAAATGTAAAGAAAACCAAGGAGTTGGTGGTGAGTTATCGAAAGAAAAAGGAGGATTACTTACTGATCACTATTGCTGGCCAGGAGGTTGAGATTGTTGAGAGCTACAAATATTTAGGGGTTCACCTTGACAGTAAACTCGATTAGAGGTGTCATACAGAAAAGGTTTACAAGAAGGGAATGAGCAGACTGTACATTCTTCGGAAGCTCAGGCGTTCAATGTGTGCAGTAAAATGCTTGAAATGTTCTGCCAGTCCTTTGTGGCAAGCGCCATCTTTTTTGCTATCATATGCTGGGGCAGTAGTGTGCGAGTAGCTGACGCTAATAAGCTCAACAAACTTATCAAGAAGGCAAGCGTGGCTGTTGGCCTCCATCTGGACTCTTTTGAGGAGGTATTGGAGGATAGAATTCAGAAGAAGTGTAGGGCTATAATGATCAATAATACACACCCACTATACGAGCTGTTCTTGAAGCAGAAGAGCACATTCAGCAGCTGCCCAATCCTACTAAGGTGTAAGAAGGAGAAATTCATGAAATCGTTTGAATCTACTACTATGGGGATGTATAATAATTTCCTAAGGGTGGTAGACAATAATGATTGATTGCTGGTGTACTAATGTCAATTAACAGTGTTTTATATATCTGAACCACCCACATTTATTTGTTATGTAATGTTCGTATACCTGTGCAAGATTTATGTCCAAATATTTTATGTACTGCTGTTTGTATTGCTGCTGTAATACTGTAATTTCCCCCCGGGATCAATAAAGTGTATCGTATCATATCGTAAATACTTGGTCGGGGTTCCTTTTGAACTAATTACAGCATCAATGCAGCGTGGCATGGAGGCGATCAGCCTGTGGCACTGCTGAGGTGTTAAGGTAGCCCATGTTGCTTTGATAGCAGCCTCCAGCTCGTCTGCATTATTGGGTCTGGTGTCTCTCATCTTCCTCTTGACAATACCCGATAGTGAATCTATGGGGTTAAGGTCAGGTGAGTTTTCTGGCCAATCAAGCGCAGTGATACTGTTGTTTTTAAACCAGGAATTGTTACTTTTGGCAGTGTGGACAGGTGCCAAGTCCTGCTGGAGAATTAAATTTCCATCGGCAAAAAGCTTGTCGGCAGAGGGAAGCATGAAGTGATCTTAAATTTCGTGGTAGACGACTGCACTGACTTTGGTCTTGATAAAACACAGTGGACCTACACCAGCAGATGACATGGCTTTCCAAACCATCATTGATTGTGGAAACTTCACACTAGACCTCAAGCAGCTTCGATTGTGTGCCTCTCCACTCTTCCTCCAGACTCTGGGACCTTGATTTCCAAATAAAATGCTAATTTTACTTTCACCTGAAAACAACGCCTTAAGGCCCCGTCTCACATAGCGAGATCGCTAGCGAGATCGCTGCTGAGTCACAAGTTTTGTGACGCAACAGCGACCTCAGTGCGATCTCGCTATGTGTGACACGTAGCAGCGACCAGGCCCCTGCTGTGAGATCGCTGGTCGTGTCGGAATGGCCTGGACCTTTTTTTGATCGTTGAGGTCCCGCTGGGTAACACACATCGCTGTGTTTGACACCTCACCAACGACCTCGTTGACGACTCAGACACCGACACATAGGTGTGCATTTGCGTTGCCTTTTCCGCGCCCATTCAGTTCCGATTGGTGGTCGCTACTGCGTTCTGATTGGTTTGCGGCCATGCCTATGAGGCGACACATTAGCCCTTCCGTCCTTTGTTCCTGACCGCATGGTGGTTTGCAGATCGTTGTAGAGTTCTCCGGCCTGCTACTCCTCTCTTCAACGGTTCTTCTGACAACTATACTTTGTGCACGGTAGGTATCGTTTGGGGTCTCAAATGCATTTTCATTTTCCCCTAAATTTTTGTAGGGCACCTACTAATTACCTGCTATCATTGCTCTGGAGGGAGGGAGTGAGGGCTTGGCTGCTATCTTTGTACATATACTTTTACACGGGCTGCTATTTTAGGGGGTCTTGTGCATGCACACCCATACAGCATGTTTTCTGTCATGCACGGTAATGGAATGGAGTGCATTTACTTTTTTATTATTTTATTTATTTTATTTTTTTTAATAACTTTCTCATCTTTTTATTTTATGTGTTTCAGTTTGCAGCATCATGAACAATGCGCAGTGTGCTGTTGTGTTTGCTGCATTGCTGGTTGAGGAAGCTCGGCGTCAAGATAAGGCACGGATGCTAGAGAGGCGTTCCAAACGAAAGCGTCGCATGTGGACCAGAGAGTGGCTGCAGAAGAGGTCTGATTTGTCCCACATGCAACTTGTAAGAGAGCTTCAGGATAAAAATCCTCATGATTTCCACAACTATCTGCGGATGTCTGAGGAATCCTTCAAACATTTACTGGAAAGAATTACTTCACTGATTCAACGGAAGGATACAGCGATGCATGCTGCCATCCCGGCAGATGAAAGATTGGCAGTCACGCTGCGATTCCTGGCCACCGGGTGCTCGCTACAAGACTTGCATTTTTCTTCAGCCATTTCAAGGCCCCTGCTCAGCGTTCTAATTCCAGAGACATGTAATGCGATTTTCCACAGTCTACGTAGCTACATGCAGTTTCCCAACACAGAGGAGGAATGGAAAAACATTGCCTCCGATTTTGAGCAGCTTTGGCAGTTCCCTAACTGTGGTGGGGCTTTGGACGGGAAACATGTCCGGATCACTCAACCACCGAACAGCGGATCCTATTTCTATAATTATAAGGGCTATTTCAGCATCATCCTGATGGCCCTTGTAAACGTGAATTATGAATTTATAAATGTAAATGTTGGCATGAACGGAAGGGTTTCCGATGGTGGTGTTTTAGAGCACACACTCTTTGGAGAGCGTTTGAACAACTGTGACCTTCACTTGCCTCCCAACTCTGAGACTAGAGGCAACCTTAATTTTGTTTTTGTCAGTGATGAGGCCTTCCCACTTCACCCCAATCTTATCAAACCGTTCCCCCAAAAAAGTCTAACAGAGGAAAGAAGAATTTTCAATTACCGCTTGTCAAGGGCACGTCGGGTTGTAGAAAATGCATTCGGTATCATGGCTAATCGCTTCAGAGTTTTCCACACGCCTATTAACATGAAGCTTGAATCGATAGACTCCGTTGTTTTGGCTTGTTGTGTGCTTCACAACTTACTTCGCCGTCGTGATGCTTTGGCGTACAGTCCACCTGGCTTCATGGACTCTGTGGGCCTAGTAAATGGGGAAGTGCAGCTCGGTGAATGGCACGCAAATGATCCCGCAATTGCAGGCCTTCAACCATTGGGACCTGGCAGAAACACCCACGATGCGAAGACCTGCCGAGACAACTACTGCCAATATTTTAACGGTCCTGGTGCTGTTACTTGGCAGCATCAGAACTTATAGTGGGCTACTACTGACATTTATACACTGTTTTAATTATTGTACTGATTTGTCTAATAAACTGTGTGTTTTACTTTGCAAAAGCTTTGTTTCTCATTCTTTCAGTAGTAAGGGCCCGTATATACATACGTGTACTCATATGTATACAGATACATCCATATACACTTACATAGAAATCTACACAGGAGGACCGCAGACAGACTTCCTAGGCCTAAAATAATAAAATAGGCTCTATCCACCATTAGGTGGCAGGAGTACTCAGGCAGCATTGGTGTGGTGAGCGGAGGACTTCCTAGGCCTAAAATAATAACATAGGCTATATGCAGCTTCCATTAGGTGGCATGGGTACATGCAATGCATATTCGGCCAATTAAGGGCAGGTGTCTATTTTGGATGCCCAGGAATCAAAGGGGAATGACGCTTGAGGGAGAACATCGGTAATGGAGGAAAAATAGTTAGTAACCATACTGGACAAATGCTGTCTCCTGTGACTTTGAATTGATGCAGCAGTACTTGTCATGTCTGCGGTCATTGCGAAATCACTCCACAACCTGGTCAGAAAACCCCTCTGTCCTACACCACTTCAGATTTGTGCACAAACACCTCTGCCCTGTTGCCCCCTGCAGCTCATGTGAGACCCATCACCAGCCCCTTTTGAGGATACACAAGGCATAATCCGGCATGTGGGCCAATTTTTCCAGTTGTCAACTCAGTGCATATGCTGGGTTGAGGAGCACTTGCTGGCAAATCAACGTCACTTGTCTCCCTCTAAAACCCTGAACCCGGCCATCCTCCTCGTCCTCCTCCTCTTCGTCCGCCACCTTGTCCTGTAGACTTCCCTGAGCAGACAATGGCAGACTGACATAAAGGCTTCCCTCGTCCTCGGCTGCAGACGCCTGTTCCTTTATGTGCGTCAAACTTTGCATCAGCAGACGCATTAGGGGGATGCTCATGCTTATTACGGCGTGGTCTGCACTAACCAGCCGCGTGCATTCCTCAAAACAGTAGTAAGGGCCCATATATACATACGTGTATTCCTATGTATACAGATACATCCATATACACCAACATAGAAATCTACACAGATACCTACATATACACATACATACTCACAGACATACGAATATAAATACCTATCTAAACATAAATACATATCCATACATTAAACCACCAACACTCCAGTCTTCCTGTGCAACCGGAGATGCTGTGTTGATAATGCGTCACTTTTAGAACGCAGTAGCGTCTTCGGTCTGACCTGGAGATTATAATTCAGGCCGCTTCCTTCGCGCACGCAGTAGCGTCCTATAATAACCCGCCGGTGACGTTGATGCGTCGTAGGCGTGGTTTACGGCGTTGATGCGTTGTGGGCGGGTTAAAGGACATTGCTGCGACCTAGCTTGTAACTAGAGGCGGCAAAATGGCGGCAAGGAGACGAGCAACACCATGGGGCGACGCAGAAGTGCGCTACTTAGTTACAGAGGTAGATGCCAGGGATTATGGGTGTCATGAGCACCCGGAACATCCAGTCCTCCACAAGCAGGCTGTGCTGCGGAGGATCAGTCGGGGCCTAGCCCAGAGATTTGGGGTGCAGCGCTCCAGTACCCAGATCCGGAAGAAGCTGGTGGATCTGCAGTACAGATCCAGTGAGCGCATCGCCAGCATCCGGTCACAGAGCCTGCCCCATCGTGGTGAGTGGTGTTAAGATAGGTTAGCATAAGATATGGCCAGAGCCGTATTTGGAGTTTCTGCAGCCATATGCACTTTTCGGGCTGCCTCCCCCATTGATGAGTATGCAGAGACTGTCAGCAGTGACTTGGGCTACTTTCACACCACTGTTTTTTGACATTCATGGCAGATCCAACAGTTTTTCCTCATCTGTCGTGTAACAGATCAGTTACGACAACACTGCATTTGGCCTCATTCATTCCCTATGGGACTTGTGGACATGTGCAGCACTTGCGGTTCTTGCAACAGCAGAAAAAAAAAAGCTGCTAGCAGTGTTTTTTTGTCTCAACACAAGTGTAAAACCGCAAGTGCCGCACATGTCCGCAAGTAGCCATCACTACCTTTCCCTGCACCTTCCTTGCTCATCACCATCCCTCCCTGACCATAAACTAAACTATAAAGCTTTCTATACTGTTTTCTATACACAAAAAAAAACATTTGTCCCACTTCTGCCACTGCAGACTTCCAGAGGAAGGGACTCGGCCTCATGTACTTACAAGACAGACCATTACCACAGGCAAGATATGTCATTACAGGACGGGGGATGTGATTACTGGACTGGAAACGTGTAATACAGGACAGGGGACGTTATTAAAAAGGCGGGGACATGTATATGTATCACAGATACACTGCTCAGGGGGGACAGTATACACACATATACGTATACACCACACAGTGCTCCATCTTGTATAATGGCAGCACATAATGCTCTGCTCCGTACACACACACGCATGTGGCTCTGCACACATGCCGGTCCGCTCGGCACACACCCGGCTCGGCTCCGCACGCCTCGTACACACCCGGCTCCGCTCAGTGCGCCTCGTACACACCCGGCTCCTCTCAGTGCACCTCGTACACACCCGGCTCCGCTCAGTGCGCCTCGTACACACCCGGCTCCTCTCAGTGCACCTCGTACACACCCGGCTCCGCTCAGTGCACCTCGTACACACCCGGCTCCGCTCAATGCATCTCGTACACACCCGGCTCCGCTCAGTGCGCCTCGTACACACCCAGCTCCTCTCAGTGCACCTCGTACACACCCGGCTTCGCTCAGTGCTCCTCGTACACACCCGGCTCCGCTACGTACACCGTACACACACACACACACGACTACGCTTCGCACCCACGCGGCTCCACTCCTTACACCTCGCACACATGGCAGTCATCTCCGTACAGCTCGTACACACCCGGCTACGCTCTCAGTGCTCCTCGTACACACCCGACTACGCTCTCAGTGCTCCTCGTACACACCCGGCTACGCTGTCAGTGCACCTCGTACACACCCGGCTCCGCTATGTACACCGTACACACACACACACAACTCCGCTTCGCACCCACGCGGCTCCACTCCTTACACCTCGCACACATGGCAGTCATCTCCGTACAGCTCGTACACACCCGGCTACGCTCTCAGTGCTCCTCGTACACACCCGGCTCTGCCGAGTGCTCCTCGTACACACCCGGCTCCGCTCTGTGCTCCTCGTACACACCCGGCTACTCTGTCAGTGCACCTCGTACACACCCGGCTCCGCTACGTACACCGTACACACACACACACACACACACACGACTCCGCTTCGCACCCACACGGCTCCACTCCTTACACCTCGCACACATGCCAGTCATCTCCGTACAGCTCGTACACATCCGGCTCCGCTCCGCACACCTCGTACACATGCGGCTCTGCTCCATCCACACTGTAAACCCCTCCTTACCCCACACATAAACGAACCCTCATCCATCACCATGACAACCAGCACTGCACAGTCCTGCATACAATGAGGCCCCTGATCATATGACCCAAAATACGGCCCTGTATATGGCGGCACATTAGTTACAACAGTAATTACAGTGCAGCACCTCAGGTATGTAATAATGTAATAATTTATTTTTTCTCCAGCACCTGCAGACCCGGAGCCCCAGCCGGAGTCACCTACAGGCTCGTCACCAACAGGCTCGCCAGCATCACTCCGTGATATGGGTGAAGCCTTGTCTCCCGGTAATTCTTGCACTTAAAAAAAGGCCCATACAACTTGTAAAGGATAGGACTGTCATGTACTATGAAGTGTTGTATCTTTCCCTAGCCGGTGATGCCAGAGGATCCGGGTGGTCCCTTAGCTCGTCATCACCCGATTTACCCGGAAACCGTTAGTGTTAAATAACAAACACGTACCTGAAAGTTAGATGCATGTACAAAATAAGTTTTACCATTCCCTCCATAGAAATCCCTACATTAGAGGACCTCCTGGCTTCACACAGGAGGATGATGGCGGCACAGCGGACACTGACTGAGCAAGTCAAACAGCACGGAGTGATGCTGGCAAGTTTTGTGGCTGCACAACAGCAGAGCGGCAGCCATTAATTTTTTTTTGGTGTTGTTGTTTTTGTTATATTTAAGTTTTTTGTTGTTGTTATCTTTATTTTTGTTATAAAACAAAATTACAGTTTATATCCACTGATGTGTACGCTTTGTTAAAAACAACTAACATGTTTCATCACTCACACTCATTATATGTATGCATCTGTATACATGCACCCAGCCCATTACCCCGCCTACTAGACCTGCAAATAACTATATGCTGAATTCAGTAAAGCAGGCTGCAAGTTTGAATCAACAAAACATTTTTATTTATAACAAATATTAACATAAATAAACATTTTAAATTAACTCTTTCATTAACAATAACTTAACTATTTAACAATTATACTTAAACCCTAAATGTTAAATGGCACTAAAGTTCTTCATAATGGTTTTCAGCATTCAAAAATCCTTGGCTGGGCGGAGAAGATAATTGTCCAAGGAAAGAATGGGAAAACCTGGGATATTGTGGTGGAGGGGCAAGCGGCAGGTTTGGATGATATATAATTCGACGGTGTGCTGGTGTGCCACGCATTGCCTCAGGCGTTTGTGTCATTGGCTGCTGCGAACAAGGATCACGTTCCATCCAACTGTGTACACTTGACGTTTCATCCAGTTGACCGCCTGCCGCTTTGCTTAAAGTTTCAAAAATGACCCTTTCGGCGTGGATCCTTTGTGTGTCTTCCAGCTTCCCTAGCCGATCAGCGGCAAAGTTGGCAAAGCTGTCAACGGTAGTGTTGCTCTGCTGGCTTAACATCTGCTTTGCCAAACTGACTAGCTCTGTTGATGGCGAAAAGGTGTCCTTTCTTCTACGACAATTGTTTATCCACCGTGGTACAGAAGCTGAGTTGGGGGTTGAGGGTGCAGGGTCTTCACTCGACCCCTCAGTAGCCTCCGCCAGGCTCGGTTCATCACCCAGCATGTCATCACTTGTTGGGGTGGACAGATCATCATGCCGATCTTGCTGCAGAAACAGAAAATTAGAAAATTAAGAATTAAGGGGAGGAACTAGTAGTACAGGATAGGATTTGTCATTCAACGGTATGAGCACTGAGTGGGGCAAAAAAGTAAAGGATTGTACTTATCTGAAGTGGAAGGGATAACTTTTAGAAAATGCAGCATAATAAAAGAGGGAAAAACTTATAGTTACTATTTTCTATTCTACTATGGCATGAGAGACCAAGTTTTAATGCCTTTTACAGGGAAGCAAGCAAAGAAGGTACTTACATCTCCAACAGGGGTGTCAGTCGGGATCACAGGGTCTTGATCCAGGGTCTGCCGCATTGAAGATGCCATTGTGCGCGGCAGCTCCTGGTCACGGGTGAAGCCAAGCAAGTCATAGTACCATAACGAGGGCACATAAACCTCATCTGTGGCAGCACCAGACTTCATTGACTTCACCACCTTGTTCAGCTCCTTTTTATAAACTGTGCGTAGACCCTGGATCTTTTTCCGGACAACGCTCTCATCCACCTTCTCGCAGGGGTTATGCTGCTTAAAAAAAGCAACAAGTTTGCCATATGCCTCCCTTTTTTATTTCTGTTACTGTAGTCAGCAGATTTAATCTGCCAAAGGCAGGGCAGGGACCGATACATCTCAATTAATTCCCGTACAAATTCCTCGGTATTGTAAGACATCTGAAAGAAAGAATAGCATACAGTGAGCATATATGGAACATTTTAAACAACATTTTAAAAAGAGTTAAGTTTGAGCCACACTACTGTGTGCCCACGAGACTACCTAAAATGGCTCCATGTGCAAAAGTATATGTACACAGATAGCAGCCAAGCCCTCCCTCCCTCCTTCCAGAGCAAAGATAGCAGATAATTAGTAGGTGCCCTATAATAAATTAAGGAAAATGGAAACGCATTTGAGACCCCAAAGATACCTACCATGCACAAAGTATAGATCTCAGAAGAACAGTTGAACAATAGAATCGAAGAGGAGTCGCAGGCCGGAGAACTCTTCAACGATCTGCAATCCACCACGTGCTCAGGAACAAAGGACGGAAGGGCTATCGTGTCGCCTCATGGCAAGGCCGCCAACCAATCAGAATGCAGTAGCTACCACCAATCGGAACTGAATGGGCGCGGAAAAGGCAACACAAATGCACGCCTGTGTGAGTACAACGTCACACAGGATGTCCCTCATCGAGGTCTGTATCGTCATAATAGCAGCCATGTGACAGGGTCACAACGACATCGTTGTACAGGTCGCTACAGGTCGCCGCATCGCTGCTGCGTCATTGGGAAGATCTCACTGTTTGACATCTCACCAGCGACCTCATAGCGATGCAGCAACGATCCCGGACAGGTCGTATCGTTGTCGGGATCGCTTTAGCGTCGCTAAGTGTGACGGGGCCTTTAGACCACTGAGCAACAGTCCAGTTCTTTTTCTCCTTGTTTCAGGTAAGACGTTTCTAGTGTTGTCTATTGGTCATGAGTGGCTTGACACAAAGAGTGCGACACTTGTAGCCCATGTCCTGCATATGTCTGTGTGTGATGGCTCTTGAATCAATGACTCCAGCAGCAGTCCATTCCTTGTGAATCTCACCCAATTTTTTTAGTGGCCTTTTCTTAACAATCCTTTCAAGGCTGCTGTTATCCCGGTTGCTTGAGCGCCTTTTTCTACCACACGTTTTCCTTCCACTCAACTTTCTATTAATATGCTTGGATACCGCACTTTGTGAACAGCCAGGTTCTTTAGCGATGACCTTTTGTGGCTAACCCTCCTTGTGGAGTGTGTCAATGACTGCCTTCTGGACATCTGTCAAGTCAGCAGTCTTCCCCATGATTGTGGAGCCTACTGAAAAAGACTATGGGACATCTTTAAATGCTTAGGAAGTCTTTGCAGGTGTTTTTGTTAATTATTCTAATTTACTGAGATGATGCCTTTTGGGTTTTCATTGGATGTAAGCCATAATCATCAACATTAGCAGAGAAAAAACACTTGAAATAGATCACTCTGTTTGTAATAACTCTATATAATATATGAGTTTCACTTATGGTTTGAAGAACTTAAATAAATTATCTTTTTGATGATATTCTAATTCAGCGAGAAGCACTTGTACTTGATAGTAAATAGGGCACTAATTCACCATCAGACATAATCAAAGTACAATATAGCAGACGTGTAACATGCAGTGTCTCCAGGAATCTCTCCTAAGCCTAACATTTAATCCTCAATATTAGTAAAATGTGTGTTCCTCGCCCTAATATGGGTGACCCCGCAGCAACACATTAGCCTCATCAGAGGCGGACACACACAGAAGAGGGCCCCTCTGAATGAACAATATATGGGCCCTTTGCAGTCCAATAACTCATCATAATGCACAATTTCACCTGCTTCAGAGGTGGAAATAGGCCCTCTTACCCCTTAGGCCTCTGTGCGGCTGCTAAGGTTGCCCCAAGGTTACGTGCATTCCTTATGTGAAGGAAGAAACAGAAGAACCAGGAGGAAACCCACATAAACACAGGGAGAACATACAAACTACTTTTAGATGTTGTCCTTGGTGGGCTTTGAACCCAGGACCCCAACGCTGCAGTGTTGTAGTGCTAACCACTGAACCACCGTGCTGCATACATGTTCTGGGGTTTTCATGAATAGAACATCTACCCATTATAGTCTATGATGCTGTTCACATAACACTTTTTTCTTTTGGAACACAGAGAATCACAGAGACATGTCTGTTTGTTTATCAAAGTCACTTGATTGAAGCCATATTCACACGTTCAGTATTTAGTTAGTTTTTTACTTCAGTATTTGTAAGCCAAAACCAGGAGTGGAACAATCAGAGAAAAAGTATATTAGAAACATGTCACCACTTCTGCATGCATTTTTTTCCCACTCCAGGTTTTGGTTTGCAAATACTGAAAAAACTCACTAAATTCTCAATGTGTGCATGTGGCCTAAAACTACCACTATAAGCCTATGGCTCTGTGGAAAATCATTGACAGCACACATTGCATATCCATGTTCTAACGGTGATTAACATTAACATAGTAACATAGTAACATAGTTATTAAGGTTGAAGGAAGACTTTAAGACAATCTAGTTGAACCCATAGCCTAACCTAACATGCCCTAACATGTTGATCCAGAGGAAGGCAAAAAAAACCCATGTGGCAAAGAGTAAGCTCCACATTGGGGAAAAATATTCCTTCCCGACTCCACATACGGCAGTCAGACCAATCAGACTAGTTCCCTGGATAGGAGAAGCTTTGAAGCATGTTATGACCCCAATGGCAGAGGGTCTCAGAATTTATAACCAAGTCTGCAAACACAAAAAACCAGCTCATAAGGCAGTGGTAACTAGGCTGACCGTATACCTGAACCTAGCACCACAAATGGCAGCAGCCGGGGAACGTACCTACGTTGGTTCTAGACGTCTCGCGCCAGCCGGAGAACTGTTATGACCCCAGTGGACAGGGTCTCAGAGGAACGTGTAAGTCTGCGAGATTCAAAAATCCAGCTCATAGGGCTGTGGTAACTGGGTTGACCAAATAGCTACTCCTAACGCCAACACTAGAAGTAGCCGGGGATCATGCCTACGGTGATCGCTAGATGACTCGCGCCAGCCGGAGAATCTAACTACCCCTAGGAGAAGAAAACAAAGACCTCTCTTGCCTCCAGAGAAAGGGACCCCAAAGCAAGATACAAGCCCCCCACAAATAATAACGGTGAGGTAAGAGGAAATGACAAACACAGAAATGAACCAGGTTCAGCAAAGAGAGGCCAGCTTACTAATAGCAGAATATAGCAAGATAACTTATCTGGTCAACAAAAACCCTATAAAAATCCACGCTGGAGATTCAAGAACCCCCGAACCGTCTAACGGTCCGGGGGGAGAACACCAGCCCCCTAGAGCTTCCAGCAAAGGTCAGGATACAGATTGGAACAAGCTGGACAAAAATACCAAACAAAACAAAAGCAAAAAGCAAGGAAGCAGACTTAGCTTGAAATACAGGAACAAGGATCATAGGACAAGAGCACAACAGATTAGCTCTGATTTCAACGATGCCAGGCATTGAACTGAAGGTCCAGGGAGCTTATATAGCAACGCCCCTGAACTAACGGCCCAGGTGAGGATATAGGAAAAGACAGAAGCTCCAGAGTCAAATCACTAATGACCACTAGAGGGAGCAAAAAGCAAAATCACAACAGTACCCCCCCCTTAGTGAGGGGTCACCGAACCCTCACCACGACCACCAGGGCGATCAGGACGAGCGGCGTGAAAGGCACGAACTAAATCGGCCGCATGAACATCAGAGGCGACCACCCAGGAATTATCTTCCTGACCATAGCCCTTCCACTTGACCAGGTACTGAAGCCTCCGCCTGGAGAGACGAGAATCCAAGATCTTCTCCACCACATACTCCAACTCGCCCTCAACCAACACCGGAGCAGGAGGCTCAGCAGAAGGAACCACAGGCACAACGTACCGCCGCAACAAGGACCTATGAAATACGTTGTGGATAGCAAACGACACAGGAAGATCCAGGCGAAAGGATACAGGATTAAGGATTTCCAATATCTTGTAAGGACCAATAAAACGAGGTTTAAATTTGGGAGAGGAAACCTTCATAGGAACAAAGCGGGAAGAAAGCCACACCAAATCCCCAACACGTAGTCGGGGACCCACACCGCGGCGGCGGTTGGCAAAGCGCTGAGCCCTCTCCTGTGACAACTTCAAGTTGTCCACCACAAGATTCCAGATCCGCTGCAACCTATCCACCACAGAATCCACCCCAGGGCAGTCAGAAGGTTCCACATGACCCGAAGAAAAACGAGGGTGGAAACCAGAGTTGCAGAAAAACGGCGAAACCAAGGTGGCGGAACTAGCCCGATTATTAAGGGCAAACTCAGCCAACGGCAAGAAGGTCACCCAATCGTCCTGATCAGCAGAGACAAAACACCTCAAATAAGCCTCCAAAGTCTGATTAGTTCGCTCCGTCTGTCCATTAGTCTGAGGATGGAAAGCAGACGAAAACGACAAGTCAATGCCCATCCTACTACAAAAGGATCGCCAGAATCTGGAAACGAACTGGGATCCTCTGTCTGACACAATATTCTCAGGGATGCCGTGCAAACGAACCACGTTCTGGAAAAACACAGGAACCAGATCGGAAGAGGAAGGCAGCTTAGGCAAAGGAACCAAATGGACCATCTTGGAGAAGCGATCACATATCACCCAGATAACAGACATCCCTTGAGACACCGGAAGATCAGAAATGAAATCCATGGAGATATGTGTCCAATGTCTCTTAGGGACAGGCAAGGGCAAGAGCAACCCGCTGGCACGAGAACAGCAAGGCTTAGCTCGAGCACAAGTCCCACAGGACTGTACAAATGACCGCACATCCCTAGACAAGGAAGGCCACCAAAAGGATCTGGCCACCAGATCTCTGGTGCCAAAAATTCCTGGGTGACCTGCCAACACCGAGGAATGAACCTCGGAAATGACTCTGCTGGTCCACTTATCAGGCACAAACAGTCTGTCAGGTGGACAAGAATCAGGCCTATCAGCCTGAAATCTCTGCAACACACGTCGCAGATCAGGAGAAATAGCTGACAAGATAATACCATCCTTAAGAATACCAACATGGTTCAGCGACTCCAGGAGCATCAGGCACAAAGCTCCTGAAAAGAGCATCGTCCTTCACATTTTTTGAACCTGGTAAATACGAGACAACAAAGTCAAAACGGGAGAAAAACAATGACCAGCGGGCCTGTCTAGGATTCAGGCGTTTAGCAGACTCGAGATACATCAGATTTTTGTGATCAGTCAAGACCACCACACGATGCTTAGCACCCTCGAGCCAATGACGCCACTCCTCAAATGCCCATTTCATGGCCAACAACTCCCGATTGCCCACATCATAATTTCGCTCCGCAGGCGAAAACTTCCTAGAGAAAAAGGCGCAAGGTCTCATAACAGAGCAACCAGGGCCTCTCTGCGACAAAACGGCCCCTGCTCCAATCTCTGAAGCATCCACCTCAACCTGAAAGGGAAGCGAGACATCAGGCTGGCACAAAACAGGCGCCGAAGTAAACCGACGTTTCAACTCCTGGAAAGCCTCCATGGCAGCAGGAGCCCAATTAACCACATCGGAGCCCTTCTTGGTCATATCCGTCAAAGGTTTCACAATGCTAGAAAAGTTAGCGATAAAACGACGGTAGGAGTTAGCGAAACCCAAGAACTTCTGAAGACTCTTAACTGACGAGGGCTGAGTCCAATGAAGAATAGCTCGGACCTTGACTGGGTCCATCTCCACAGCAGAAGGGGAAAAAATGAACCCCAAAAAGGGAACCTTCTGTACACCAAAAAGACACTTTGAGCCCTTGACAAACAAAGAATTTTCACGCAAAATTTTAAAGACCATCCTGACCTGCTCCACATGCGAGTCCCAATTATCAGAAAAAACCAGAATATCATCCAGATAAACGATCAAAAATTTATCCAGATAGTTCCGGAAAATGTCATGCATAAAGGACTGAAAAACTGAAGGGGCATTAGAGAGCCCAAAAGGCATCACCAAGTACTCAAAATGACCTTCGGGCGTATTGAATGCGGTTTTCCATTCATCTCCTTGCTTAATGCGCACAAGGTTGTACGCACCACGAAGGTCTATCTTGGTAAACCACTTGGCACCTTTAATCCGGGCAAACAAGTCAGACAACAGCGGAAAGGATACTGAAATTTGACAGTGATCTTATTTAAAAGCCGATAGTCAATACAAGGCCTCAAAGATCCGTCCTTTTTAGCCACAAAAAAGAATCCCGCACCAAGAGGGGAAGAAGACGGACGGATGTGTCCTTTCTCCAGAGACTCCTTGATATATGAACGCATAGCGGTATGTTCAGGTATCGACAGATTAAAAAGTCTTCCTTTAGGAAATTTACTGCCTGGAATCAAATCTATTGCACAGTCACATTCCCTATGAGGAGGCAATGCACTGGACCTGGACTCGCTAAAGACATCCTGATAATCAGACAAATACTCCGGAACTTCCGAAGGCGTAGAAGAAGCAATAGACACAGGCAGGGAATCCTCATGAATACCACGACAGCCCCAACTAGACACTGACATAGCCTTCCAGTCAAGGACTGGATTATGGGTCTGTAACCATGGCAGCCCCAAAACAACCAAATCATGCATTTTATGTAGAACGAGAAAACGTATCACCTCGCGGTGTTCAGGAGTCATGCACATGGTAACCTGTGTCCAATACTGCGGTTTATTTTCTGCCAATGGCGTAGCATCAATACCCCTAAGAGGGATAGGATTTTCTAATGGTTCAAGAATAAAACCACAGCGCTTAGCAAATGAGAGATCCATAAGACTCAGGGCAGCACCTGAATCTACAAACGCCATGACAGGATAAGATGACAGTGAGCAAATCAAAGTTACAGACAGAATAAACTTAGGATGCAAATTACCAACGGTGACAGGACTAACAACCTTAGATATACGTTTAGAGCATGCTGAGATAACATGTGTAGAATCACCACAGTAGTAGCACAAGCCATTCCGGCGTCTATGAATTTTCCTCTCATTTCTAGTCAAGATTCTATCACATTGCATCAAATCAGGTGTCCGTTCAGACAACACCATGAGGGAATTTGCGGTTTTTTTATCACATTGCATCACATCAGGTGTCTGTTCAGACAACAACATGAGGGAATTTGCGGTTTTGCGCTCCTGCAACCACCGGTCAATTTGAATAGCCAGGGACATGGTATCATTCAGACCTGTGGGAATGGGAAAACCCACCATAACATTCTTAATGGCCTCAGAAAGGCCATTTCTAAAATTAGCGGCCAGTGCACACTCGTTCCAATGTGTCAGCACGGACCATTTCCGAAATTTTTGGCAATACACCTCAGCCTCGTCCTGGCCCTGAGACATAGCCAGCAAGGCTTTCTCTGCCTGAATCTCAAGATTGGGTTCCTCATAAAGTAAACCGAGCGCCAGAAAAAACGCATCAATATCAGCCAATGCCGGATCTCCTGGCGCCAACGAAAAAGCCCAATCTTGAGGGTCACCCCGTAAGAATGAAATAACAATTTTTACTTGTTGAGCAGAGTCTCCAGACGAACAAGGTTTCAGGGACAAAAACAATTTACAATTATTCCTGAAATTCCTAAACTTAAATCGGTCTCCTGAAAACAGTTCAGGAATCGGAATCTTGGGTTCAGACCTAGGATTTATGGTAACTAGTGTTGAGCATTCCGATACTGCAAGTATCGGGTATCGGCCGATACTTGCTGTATCGGAATTTCCGATACCGAGATCCGATACTTTTGTGGTATCGGGTATCGGGTATCGCAACAACATTAATGTAATAATGTGTAAAAAAGAGAATTAAAATAAAAAATATCGCTATACTCACCTGTCCGACGCAGCCGGGACCTCAGCGAGGGAACCGGCAGCGTTGTTTGTTTAAATTTCGCGCTTTTACTTGGTTACGTGAAGTCCCGGCTTGTGATTGGTCAGGGCGGCCATGTTGCCGGGACGCGGACCAATCACAGCAAGCCGTGACGAAATTACGTCACGGCTTGCTGTGATTGGTCCGCGTCCCGGCAACATGGCCGCCATTAACCAATCACAAGCCGTGACGTCACGGGAGGCTGGACATGCGCGTATTTTGAAAAGCGCGCGTGTCCAGCCTCCAGTGACGTCCCGGCAACATGGCCGCCATTAACCAATCACAAGCCGGGACGTCACGGGAGGCTGGACATGCGCGTATTTTGAAAAGCGCGCGTGTCCAGCCTCCCGTGACGTCACGGCTTGTGATTGGTCAGGGCGGCCATGTTGCCGGGACGCGGACCAATCACAGCAAGCCGTGACGAAATTACGTCATGGCTTGCTGTGATTGGTCCGCGTCCCGGCAACATGGCCGCCATTAACCAATCACAAGCCGTGACGTCACGGGAGGCTGGACATGCGCGTATTTTGAAAAGCGCGCGTGTCCAGCCTCCAGTGACGTCCCGGCAACATGGCCGCCATTAACCAATCACAAGCCGTGACGTCACGGGAGGCTGGACATGCGCGTATTTTGAAAAGCGCGCGTGTCCAGCCTCCAGTGACGTCCCGGCAACATGGCCGCCATTAACCAATCACAAGCCGGGACGTCACTGGAGGCTGGACACGCGCGCTTTTCAAAATACGCGCATGTCCAGCCTCCCGTGATGTCACGGCTTGTGATTGGTTAATGGCGGCCATGTTGCCGGGACGCGGACCAATCACAGCAAGCCGTGACGTAATTTCGTCACGGCTTGCTGTGATTGGTCCGCGTCCCGGCAACATGGCCGCCCTGACCAATCACAAGCCGGGACCTCACGTAACCAAGTAAAAGCGCGAATTTTAAACAAACAACGCTGCCGGTTCCCTCGCTGAGGTCCCGGCTGCGTCGGACAGGTGAGTATAGCGATATTTTTTATTTTAATTCTTTCTTTTACACATTAATATGGTTCCCAGGGCCTGAAGGAGAGTTTCCTCTCCTTCAGACCCTGGGAACCATCAGGAATACCGTCCGATACCTGAGTCCCATTGACTTGTATTGGTATCGGGTATCGGTATCGGATTGGATCCGATACTTTGCCGGTATCGGCCGATACTTTCCGATACCGATACTTTCAAGTATCGGACGGTATCGCTCAACACTACTGGTAACATAATCTTGTATACTCTGCACACGAGCGGCAAGCTGGTCCACACTTGTAATCAAGGTCTGGACATTCATGTCTGCAGCAAGCTTAAGCCACTCTGAGGTAAAGGGGAAAAGAAAAAAAAAAAAAAAAAAATGAGAGAGGAAAAAAAAAACTCAAAATTTTCTTTCTTATAATCCCACTTCTGCAATGCATTAAACATTTAATACTGGCCTGGCATACTGTTATGACCCCAGTGGACAGGGTCTCAGAGGAACGTGTAAGTCTGCGAGATTCAAAAATCCAGCTCATAGGGCTGTGGTAACTGGGTTGACCAAATAGCTACTCCTAACGCCAACACTAGAAGTAGCCGGGGATCATGCCTACGGTGATCGCTAGATGACTCGCGCCAGCCGGAGAATCTAACTACCCCTAGGAGAAGAAAACAAAGACCTCTCTTGCCTCCAGAGAAAGGGACCCCAAAGCAAGATACAAGCCCCCCACAAATAATAACGGTGAGGTAAGAGGAAATGACAAACACAGAAATGAACCAGGTGCAGCAAAGAGAGGCCAGCTTACTAATAGCAGAATATAGCAAGATAACTTATCTGGTCAACAAAAACCCTATAAAAATCCACGCTGGAGATTCAAGAACCCCCGAACCGTCTAACGGTCCGGGGGGAGAACACCAGCCCCCTAGAGCTTCCAGCAAAGGTCAGGATACAGATTGGAACAAGCTGGACAAAAATACCAAACAAAACAAAAGCAAAAAGCAAGGAAGCAGACTTAGCTTGAAATACAGGAACCAGGATCATAGGACAAGAGCACAACAGATTAGCTCTGATTTCAACGATGCCAGGCATTGAACTGAAGGTCCAGGGAGCTTATATAGCAACGCCCCTGAACTAACGGCCCAGGTGAGGATATAGGAAAAGACAGAAGCTCCAGAGTCAAATCACTAATGACCACTAGAGGGAGCAAAAAGCAAAATCACAACAGAGAACTAACTAACCCTAGAAGGGAAAAGATAGACCTTTCTTGCCTCCAGAGAAAAGACCCCAAAAGTTGGATACAAGCCCCCAACAAATAATAACGGTGAGGTAAGAAGAAAAGACAAACGCAAGGAAGAACTAGGTTTTTTAGCAAAGAGAGGCCCACTGACTAATAGCAGAATATAGGAAGATGACTTATACGGTCAGCAAAAACCCTAACAAAATTTCCACGCTGAATATTCAAGAACCCCCGAACCGTCTAACGGCACGGGGGGAGAATATCAGCCCCCTAGAGCTTCCAACTATATCAGGAATCACATTTGGTACAAGCTGGACAGAAATAAGAGCAAATGCAAATAACCAAAAAATAAGGAAGCAGGACTTAGCTTATTTTGCAAGAACCAGGACCAGCAGACAGGAGCAAACAGAAAGGAACTGATTACAACGATGCCAGGCACCAGACTGAAAATCCAGGAAGCTTAAATAGCAACACCCCTGGACTAACGAGCCAGGTGGGTACCAAGCTAGAGAAAGAAGCTCAAAGTGTCATGTCGCTAGTGACCACAAGAGGGAGCCAAAAAGTCCAATTCACAACTGTACCCCCCCTTAAGGAGGGGTCACCGAACCCTCACCAAGACCACCAGGACGATCAGGATGAGCAGCGTGAAAGGCACGAACTAAATCGGCCACATGAACATCAGAGGCGACCACCCAGGAATTATCCTCCTGACCATAGCCCTTCCACTTGACCAGATACTGAAGCCTCCGTCTGGAGAGACGAGAATCCAAGATCTTCTCCACCACGTACTCCAACTCGCCCTCAACCAACACCGGAGCAGGAGGCTCAACAGAAGGAACCACAGGCACAATGTAGCGCCGCAACAAAGACCTATGGAACACGTTGTGAATGGCAAACGACACCGGAACATCCAAGCGAAAGGACACTGGATTAAGGATTTCCAAAATCTTATAAGGACCGATGAAGCGAGGCTTAAATTTAGGAGAGGAGACCTTCATAGGAACAAACCGAGAAGACAGCCACACCAAATCCCCAACACGAAGTCGGGGGCCCACACCGCGGCGGCGGTTGGCAAAACGCTGAGCCTTCTCCTGTGACAACTTTAGGTTGTCCACCACATGATTCCAGATCCGCTGCAACCTATCCACCACAGAATCCACCCCAGGACAGTTAGAGGGCTCAACATGTCCCGAGGAAAAACGAGGATGAAAAATGGCGAAACCAAAGTAGCGGAACTAGCCCGATTATTAAGGGCAAACTCAGCCAATGGCAAGAAGGTCACCCAATCATCCTGATCTGCAGAAACAAAACACCTCAAATAAGCGTCTAGAGTCTGATTTGTTCGCTCCGTTTGGCCATTAGTCTGAGGATGAAAGGCAGACGAAAATGACAAATCAATGCCCATCTTAGCACAAAAGGATCGCCAGAACCTGGAAACAAACTGGGATCCTCTGTCAGACACGATATTCTCAGGAATGCCGTGCAAGCGAACCACATTCTGAAAGAATAAAGGAACCAGATCGGAAGAGGAAGGCAGCTTAGGCAAGAACACCAAATGGACCATCTTGGAAAAGCGATCACATACCACCCAGATGACAGACATGCCCTGAGACACCGGAAGATCTGAAATGAAATCCATGGAAATGTGTGTCCAAGGCCACTTCGGGACAGGTAAAGGCAAGAGCAACACGCTGGCACGAGAACAGCAAGGCTTAGCTCGAGCACAAGTCCCACAGGACTGCACAAATGACCGCACATCCCGTGACAAGGAAGGCCACCAAAAGGACCTAGCCACCAAATCTCTGGTGCCAAAAATTCCCAGATGCCCTGCCAACACCGAGGAATGAACCTCGGAAATGACTCTGCTGGTCCATTTATCAGGAACAAACAGTCTGTCAGGTGGACAAGAGTCAGGTCTACCAGCCTGAAATCTCTGCAACACACGTCGCAAATCCGGAGAAATGGCTGACAAGATTACTCCCTCTTTAAGAATACCAGCTGGCTCTGAAACTCCAGGAGAGTCAGGCACAAAGCTCCTTGAAAGAGCATCAGCCTTCACATTCTTTGAACCTGGTAGGTACGAGACCACAAAGTCAAAACGGGAGAAAAACAATGACCAACGGGCCTGTCTAGGATTCAGGCGTTTAGCAGACTCGAGATACATCAGATTCTTGTGATCAGTCAAGACCACCACACGATGCTTAGCACCCTCGAGCCAATGACGCCACTCCTCAAATGCCCACTTCATGGCCAACAACTCCCGATTGCCAACATCATAGTTCCGCTCAGCAGGTGAAAACTTCCTAGAAAAAAAAGCACATGGTCTCATTACAGAGCAACCAGGGCCTCTCTGCGACAAAACGGCCCCTGCCCCGATCTCAGAAGCATCCACTTCAACCTGAAAGGGAAGTGAGTAGTGTTGAGCATTCCGATACCGCAAGTATCGGGTATCGGCCGATACTAGCGGTATCGGAATTCCGATACCGGGATTCCGATACTTGGCGCGTATCGGATACCGGAATCGGAAGTTCAATGATTCAAAATTCAGAAATTCAGCCAATGAGAAAGATTCCAAGTGTGGGCACATCCTGTTTAGCATGGAGGGCATGAAACTACTGGCAAGGCTGTGATTGGCTGCTGAAATGATGTCATGATGCAGTTTAAAAGTCGCTGGCGCCATTTTCCGATCACTCTGCTGTGAATTCAGTTAGTGACAGGACGCTGTTTGCTGACTGAGGGACAGTTTAGAGATAGCGATTTGCTTCTTTGTGCTTTCCAAAGGCTAATTTAGCAACCGCTGTGTTCACCTACTATTCACCTTGCTTTTGCCTTGTAGCGCTGTTTTCACAGCGATCTGCAAGGTCTGTGTGTGTGTGTGTGTGTGAGTGCAGCCCACTCTCTAGTCTGAGTGCAGCCACATAGGCCATCCATAGCTGGTTGTATTCAGTTCAGGGAGGGTGGTTCATTGCCTCATACTGTCCTTTTTTTTTTTTTTTTTGAAGTAGTGCAGGCTGCTGCACATTTTTTCCAAAAATTCCTATTAGTGTCTTTCCACCCGTCTCCAGCTAATTTGTGGAAAAACACTACATAGGATAAAGTAGAGGAGGGTTTTTGGGCCTTGCAGCGCCGTTTACGGCTGTCTGCACGGTCTCCGTGTGACTGCAGCTCGCCCTGTAATCTGTGAGCAGCTATAGCCTGGTTGTCTCCAGCTCAGGGTTTTTCACTGCGTCATACCGCCAAATCAATTTTCTTTTTTTTCAAAGTAGTGTAGTCTGCTGCTAATTTATTTTAAAAAATCCTATTAGTGTCTTTCCACCCGTCTCCAGCTAATTTGTGGAAAAACACTACATAGGATAAAGTAGAGGAGGGTTTTTGGGCCTTGCAGCGCCGTTTACGGCTGTCTGCACGGTCTCCGTGTGACTGCAGCTCGCCCTGTAGTCTGTGAGCAGCCGTAGCCTGGTTGTCTGCAGCTCAGGGTTTTTCACTGCGTCATACCGCCAAATCAATTTTCTTTTTTTTCAAAGTAGTGTAGTCTGCTGCTAATTTATTTTAAAAAATCCTATTAGTGTCTTTCCACCCGTCTCCAGCTAATTTGTGGAAAAACACTACATAGGATAAAGTAGAGGAGGGTTTTTGGGCCTTGCAGCGCCGTTTACGGCTGTCTGCACGGTCTCCGTGTGATTGCAGCTCTATCCGTTGTCAGTTCAGCCCCCAAAAAATAAATAAATAATAAAGTTCACCAAACACACCAGTTACACACCACTTTACATTTGTGTAGGCCACATTAGCTCATATTCAAGTCTAGTCCACACTTTAGAAAATTAGTGTGTCTTATACCTGTTAGGAGGAGTTGCTCAGGAATAAGCACACAAAGCCGTTAGTACTTTTCTGCTTATCTTTATCAGTCAACCAAGATGAAGAAGGCAGTGAGTAAGGCACGTGGGCGTGGGCGTGGGCGCGGAGCAGGGAGGGGACGTGGGGATTCTGTGCCTGCTGCGGGCACCGGTGAGTCATCAGCACCCACTTTCACAAGGGAACAGTCGTTCATGCGCAGCTTTGTCGCCAAGCGCCGTACACCGCTGCTGCGTGAAGACCAAATTGAAGCCGTTGTGGGATGGATGGCAGCTAATGCATCAACTTCCATTAGTGCCACATCCTCTCAGACACAGAGCACTGGAGAGCAGCCATCTGTCTCTTCACCACCTGCAAAATTGCCCAGGCAGACAGAGATCCCAAGACAGGAGCAGTCTCTACTTCTGTTCTCTGAATCATCTCTTGGCTTGGAAACAGGGGGCCAGCCAAGCAGCATTGGAGAAATGGAAGAAGAGGCAGGGTGCAGTGATGCCCAACAGCTTTTTCTGTCTTCCTCTGAAGAGGCGGTTGGGCCAGTGGCTCCGGTCACCACCTCGCAGGCCGCATCAGCTGATGATGACACTCAGGTGCCACTTACTGGTGCGTGCTCTGCTGCTGAGACTACCCAGGAGGAGCAGTTGGGGGCAGAGGGTAGTGTAGATGATGAGGTCCTTGACCCATCTTGGCGTCAGGGACAGGAAGGTGGTGGGAGCAGCTCTGAGGAAGAGATTCCCCGTACGGCCCAAAGAGGGAGAGGGAGGGGGAAGACTGCGGATCCTGCAGCCTCCGCTTTGGCACCCGTAAGGAGCATGTCTCTTCCAAAAGTCAAAAGGGGGGCTCCCAAGACTTGCAGTGCCTGGTCCTTTTTTGACACAGTTGCAGATGACATTTGCTATGTCAGATGCAAGGTGTGTCATCAAAAAATCAAAAGAGGTCAAAAAGTCGCCAACCTCAATACCTCCAACATGTGGAAACATGTGCGCAACAGGCACCCGGCGGAGTTAGACAAACACACTGAAGAGCTAGGCCAACCAACAGCGGCAGCTACCACCTCTTCAGCTCGTGTTGCCTCTTCCTCTAGCTCACACGCAGCTGGTTCGGCTTCCTCCCAGGATCGCCGTGGAAGAACCTCTGGCCCTGTTGTCCAGAGACCCGCTGTCATTCCACCCGCAGCACCACTTTCCCAGTCAACCACACACTCCCAGCCCAGTCTACAGCCATCGGTAGTACAGGCATGGGAGAAAAGGCGGCCTTTCTCGTCAAACCACCCACGAGCACAGGCTCTGACTGCAGGCATTGCCAAACTTCTGTCACTGGAAATGCTGTCATTCAGGCTGGTGGAGACTGACAGCTTCCGTGACTTGATGTCATTGGCAGTCCCACAGTACAGTGTGCCCAGCCGCTTTTACTTCAGCAGGCAAGCCGTCCCTGCCCTGCACAAGCATGTGGAGGGACACATAAAACACGTGCTACTGAACGCCGTCAGTAGCAAGGTCCACCTCACCACCGATGCGTGGACCAGTCAACATGGACAGGGGCGATACCTTTCCCTCACTGCCCATTGGGTTAATGTCGTTGAGCCGGGTACAGACCGTGCGAGTGGCGCAGGACGTGTCCTGCCCACTCCAAGGATTGCAGGAATCCATTCTGTACGCATTGACTCCTCCTCTTACACCAGTTCCTCAGAATCATCGCTGCAGGAGCCGTCACAGTCCACCTCCACATGGACCCGTGATGAACGTGTACCTGTTACGACTGACATGAGCACAGCCGTGGCCAAACGTCAACAGGCCGTCTTGAAATTAATTTTTTTGGGGAATCGTAGCCACACAGCGCAGGAGCTCTGGAATGCCATCAAGCAGGAGAGCGATGTGTGGTTTGAGCCAGCGAATCTCCAGCCAGGCATGGTAGTGTGTGATAATGGCCGAAATCTGGTGGCAGCCCTGGGCCTCGGCAACCTCACTCACATCCCATGTCTGGCACATGTGCTCAATTTGGTCGTGCAGAGTTTTTTGAGGGACTATCCGGATCTTGATGCACTGCTGCACAAGGTCCGCCTAGAGTGTGCTCACTTGCGGCGTTCCAGCACGGCAAAAGCGCGCATTGCGGCTCTGCAGCGCCGACACCGCCTGCCGGAACATCGCATCATATGTGACCTACCTACCAGGTGGAATTCCACGTTACATATGTTGGAGCGGTTGTGTGAGCAGCAGCAAGCTGTAATGGAGTACCAGCTGTATCAGGCGCAAAAAAGTCGCAGTCAGCGCCGTACAGACTTCACAACCACAGAGTGGGCCACTATGAAGGATGTCTGCCAGGTTTTGCGTCCCTTTGATTATTCCACGCGGATGGCGAGTGCAGATGATGCACTAGTCAGCATGACTGTCCCCCTTATCTGCCTGCTTGAAAAATCACTGCAAGCGCTAAGGGATGATGTTGTGGAAGAGGTGGAGGATGAGGATTCACCACTTCCATCATCTTCTGGACAGTCAGCGCCACGTGGTTCCTCACAAACGCGTAGGCAGGGGACAGTTTGTGAGGAGGATGAGGAGGAGTCAATGGAGGAGGAAGACATCCGTCCAGAGGAGGGAGTTCCCGAATTGTCCAGTACTCAGTGTGTACAGCGAGGGTGGGGTGATGACGAGCGGGCAGAGATCACGCCTCCAGCTGGGGACAGCGTTTCTTGGGCAGTTGGCAGTCTGCAGCACATGGTGGATTACATGCTGCAGTGCCTGAGAAACGACCGCCGCATCGACCACATTCTCAACATGTCTGATTATTGGGTGTTCACCCTCCTCGATCCTCGCTACCGGGACAACGTAGAAAGCCTCATCACACCGTTGAACCGGGAGCGAAAAATGCGGGAGTACCAAGACACACTGGTCAGTTCCATCATCTTCTCCATTCCAACTGAGAGAAGTGCTGCTAGTGCATTCCAAAGCAGCTCAGTGCGTCCAGGCAGTGGTGGAGGCTCTGCACAAAGAGGGAGCAGAAGCAGTGCCTCTGCCCAAGGCAAGACCAGTATGGCCGAACTGTGGCACAGTTTTCTGTGCCCGCCACAAAAGTCTACACCATCACAGACGGCTCCAGTCAGCAGGAGGCAACGGTTCCGTCAGATGGTGACAGACTACATGTCTTGCCCTCTTGCTGTACTCCCAGACGGCTCTTCCCCTTTCAAGTTTTGGGTCTCAAAGCTGGATACATGGCCAGAGCTAAGCCAGTATGCATTGGAGGTGCTGTCTTGCCCTGCGGCCAGTGTATTATCGGAACGTGTCTTTAGTGCTGCAGGTGGTGTACTAACTGACCGTCGCATGCGACTATCCTCCGATAACGTTGACCGGCTTACTTTCCTGAAAATGAACAAGGCCTGGATCTCGCAGGAATTTGCCACTCCTCCTCCTGATTAAATAATTAGGTCACTGTATACGTTATCCAGGTCTCCTGTTGTGTTCATCTTTCTACCACCTGAACTTAAATTCCTGGGCTCCAACACCGCCAGTTGAGGCTCAGATGTGCCGTCTGCACAGTCAAAACATACGACCCAGTGTTATTGGGTTTCAGTAACGTCAGCTGATCCCCAGCTGTGTAGCCGGCAATGTGTCATGCGACCGCCACGCTGACACAACAACTGAAATGTAAGGGAATCTGTCCCCCCCCCCCCCAAGGCGTTTGTTACTGAAAGAGCCACCTTGTGCAGCAGTAATGCTGCACAAGGAAAAAGGTAGCTATTTTGGTTTTGCTCCTTGCACACGCAAAACTTAACACTTATAAAATGTGTCCACTGATACCGTAAAACCGTCCCGGAGGTGGGACTTTCCTTCGTAATATGACGCAGCACAGCCGTCATTCCTACCCCCCCGGCGCCGCGCCCCGGCTCCTCAGCGTTGTTTGATTCCGTCCCGGAGCCTGCGCTGTTATGTTATCCCGTGGCCAGGCACACTTAGCGCTGCCCGTCTTCTGGCATCATTTGGTGTCAGGCTGGCTGCGCCTGTGCGGCCACGCTGGCCGAGAGCCCGCCTCGCAGTGTCTTCTGATTTAATCCCACTGGGGGCCTGGGATCTATGGACATGCGCAGTGCATATCTGAACCTCCACCTCTCACTCATCTCCCTATGGCTTCTTCAGACTGTTCGGTGTCAGCTGGTCCCTAATAGCATGCCACGGCCGTGACACCGCACAGTCTGAAAAAGAAGCCGTAGGGAGGGGAGTGAGAGGCGAGGATATGCACTGCGCATGGCCATGGATCCCAGGCCCCCAGTGGGATTACATCAGAAGACACTGCGAGGCGGGCTCTCGGCCAGCGCGGCCGCACAGGCGCAGCCAGCCTGACACCAAATGATGTCAGAAGATGGGCAGCGCTAAGTGTGCCTGGCCACGGGATAACATAACAGCGCAGGCTCCGGGACGGAATCAAACAACGCTGAGGAGCCGGGGCACGGCGGCGGGGGGGTAGTAATGATGGCTGTGCTGCGTCATATTACGAAGGAAAGTCCCACCTCCGGGACGGTTTCACGGCTTCAGGGGACACATTTTAAAAGTGTTTAGTTCTGTGTTTGCAAGGAGCATGATGAAAAGAGCCACCTTTTCCTTTTGCATCTTTTGTGCTGCACAAGCTGGCTCTTTCAGCTACAAACGCCTTGGGGGGGGGGTTAAAGGTTCCCTTTCGACTTTCTCAGGCTTCGGCCTACATTGTGTTCCTCTGCTTTTCCACCTGCCCCTGGGCTCCAACACCGCCAGTTGCCGTCCAGAAGTGCTGTACGCACAGTCAACAGTCCCTCCTCTGTTATTGGGGTTCAGTAACGTCAGCTGTTCCCCTGCTGTGTGTGTGGCAATCCCTCCTACCTCCTCCTACCTCCTCCAACCTCCTCCTCCTCCACCTGTCCCTGGGCTCCAACACCGCCAGTTGCCGTCCAGAAGTGCTGTACGCACAGTCAACAGTCCCTCCTCTGTTATTGGGGTTCAGTAACGTCAGCTGTTCCCCTGCTGTGTGTGTGGCAATCCCTCCTACCTCCTCCAACCTCCTCCTCCTCCACCTGTCCCTGGGCTCCAACACCGCCAGTTGCCGTCCAGAAGTGCTGTACGCACAGTCAACAGTCCCTCCTCTGTTATTGGGGTTCAGTAACGTCAGCTGTTCCCCTGCTGTGTGTGTGGCAATCCCTCCTACCTCATCCTACCTCCTCCAACCTCCTCCTCCTCCACCTGTCCCTGGGCTCCAACACCGCCAGTTGCCGTCCAGAAGTGCTGTACGCACAGTCAACAGTCCCTCCTCTGTTATTGGGGTTCAGTAACGTCAGCTGTTCCCCTGCTGTGTGTGTGGCAATCCCTCCTACCTCCTCCAACCTCCTCCTCCTCCACCTGTCCCTGGGCTCCAACACCGCCAGTTGCCGTCCAGAAGTGCTGTACGCACAGTCAACAGTCCCTCCTCTGTTATTGGGGTTCAGTAACGTCAGCTGTTCCCCTGCTGTGTGTGTGGCAATCCCTCCTACCTCCTCCAACCTCCTCCTCCTCCACCTGTCCCTGGGCTCCAACACCGCCAGTTGCCGTCCAGAAGTGCTGTACGCACAGTCAACAGTCCCTCCTCTGTTATTGGGGTTCAGTAACGTCAGCTGTTCCCCTGCTGTGTGTGTGGCAATCCCTCCTACCTCCTCCTACCTCCTCCAACCTCCTCCTCCTCCACCTGTCCCTGGGCTCCAACACCGCCAGTTGCCGTCCAGAAGTGCTGTACGCACAGTCAACAGTCCCTCCTCTGTTATTGGGGTTCAGTAACGTCAGCTGTTCCCCTGCTGTGTGTGTGGCAATCCCTCCTACCTCCTCCTACCTCCTCCAACCTCCTCCTCCTCCACCTGTCCCTGGGCTCCAACACCGCCAGTTGCCGTCCAGAAGTGCTGTACGCACAGTCAACAGTCCCTCCTCTGTTATTGGGGTTCAGTAACGTCAGCTGTTCCCCTGCTGTGTGTGTGGCAATCCCTCCTACCTCCTCCAACCTCCTCCTCCTCCACCTGTCCCTGGGCTCCAACACCGCCAGTTGCCGTCCAGAAGTGCTGTACGCACAGTCAACAGTCCCTCCTCTGTTATTGGGGTTCAGTAACGTCAGCTGTTCCCCTGCTGTGTGTGTGGCAATCCCTCCTACCTCCTCCTACCTCCTCCAACCTCCTCCTCCTCCACCTGTCCCTGGGCTCCAACACCGCTAGTTGCCGTCCAGAAGTGCTGTACGCACAGAGCCAAACACCTCGCCAATGTGTTAGTGGGGTTCAGCACCGCCAGCTGTTCCCCTGCTGTGTATACGGCAACGTGTACTGCGACCGCCACGCAGACACAACAAGTTAAATGTAAGGGAACCTGACCCCCCCCCCCCCCCAGGCGTTTGTTACTGAAGGAGCCACCTTGTGCAGCAGTAATGATGCCAAGGGAAAAAGTGCCTCTTTTCGTGATGCTCCTTGCACATGCTGAACCAAACACTTATGAAATGTGTCCCCACACAGCGTTAAACCGTCCGGTAGGTGGAACTTTCCTTTGTCGTGTGACGCAGCACAGCCATCATTTTTACCCCCTTGGCGCCGTGCGCCCCCTCCTCAGCGTTGTTTGAATCTGTCCCGGAGCCTGCGCTGTTAGGTTAGCCCTTGGCCATGCACACATGTTGCGCTGCCCGTCTTCTGACCTCATTTGGTGTCAGGCTGGCTGCGCCTGTGCGGGTGCGCTGGCCGAGATCCCGCCTCGCAGTGTCGTCTAATGTAATCCCACCGCGGGCCTGTGATCCGTGCCCGTGCGCAGTGCATATCCTCTCCTCTCACTCCCCTCCCTACGGCTTCTTCAGACTGTGCGATGTCAGCTGGTCCCTAATAGCATGCCACGGCCGTGACACCGCACAGTCTGAAAAAGCCGTAGGGAGGGGAGTGAGAGGAGAGGATATGCACTGCGCACGGGCACGGATCACAGGCCCGCGGTGGGATTACATTAGACGACACTGCGAGGCGGGATCTCGGCCAGCGCACCCGCACAGGCGCAGCCAGCCTGACACCAAATGAGGTCAGAAGACGGGCAGCGCAACATGTGTGCATGGCCAAGGGCTAACCTAACAGCGCAGGTTCCGGGACAGATTTAAACAACGCTGAGGAGGCGGCGCACGGCGCCAAGGGGGTAAAAATGATGGCTGTGCTGCGTCACACGACAAAGGAAAGTTCCACCTACCGGACGGTTTAACGCTGTGAGGAGACACATTTCATAAATGTTAGGTTCCGCATGTACAAGGACCATAATTAAAAGAGCTAAGTTTACCTTTTCCAGCATTAGTGCTGTACACAATGGCTCTTTCAGCTACAAACGCCTGGGGGGGGGGGGGGGGGGTTAAAGGTTTCCTTTCAACTTGCTCGAGTGCAGGCTTCGGCCTACACTCCGCTCCCCCTGCTCCTCCTGCTGACCCTGGGCTCTAACACCGCCAGTTTTTGCCCAGATGTGCTAGCTGCACAGAGAAAAACACCAGCCAATGTGTCAGTGGGGTTCAGCACCGCCAGCTGTTCCCCTGCTGTGTAGCCGGCAACGTGTCCTGCGACCGCCACGCAGACACAAGAACTGAAATTGAAGGGAACCTGTCCCCCCTCCCCCAGGTGTTTCTATGTTTTACAGCTACCTTGAACAGCAGTAATGCTGCATGTGTTCAAGGTGGCTCAGAAACGTATTCTCCTCGCACATGTGGAACTGAAAACACGTCTGAAATGTGTCCTCTGTGTGACCATTTAACCGTCCCGGTGGTGTGACTTTCCTTTGTAATGACACGCTGCAACCCCCTTGGTAGCGCTGCCCGTCTTCTGGCATCATTGTTTGGCTGGCTGCGCCTCTGCGGCCGCCCTGACCCACACAACGCCCCTCGGTGTCTTATTTATTGGGACTGCGAGGGTGTGATTGATGGGCAGGATCAGTGCATCAGTTCGCCTGTCCCTCCTCTCCTTCCGCCTTCTTCGGACTGTGCGGCTTCATGGCCGTGGCATGCGATAAGGGATCAGATGACGCCGCACAGTCTGAAGCGGGTGTAAGGACCCGAGTGTGAGAGGCGAACATATGTGCTGCGCCAGGCCCTGAATCCCAGCCCCGCAGTGTTTTAACAATGTTAAGACACTGCGGGGCTGGGATTCAGGGGCATCGCGAACCGCACCGGCCGACATTACATGATGCCAGAAGATGGGCAGCGCTAACGGCGCTAGGCCAGGGGATAACACGACAGCGCAGACTCCTGTACAGCAAATAACAACGCTCGGGAGGCTGCACCCAGCACCAAGGTGGGATTCTTGACACCTGTGCTGCGTCTCATTACAAAGGGAACTCTCGCCTCCATTACACAGTTTGACTGTATAAAGGGCTAAATGTTATACGTGTTCCATTCAGCGTGTGCAAGGAGAAAAATTACAAGAGCAACCTTTGACTTGCGCAGCACTGCTGCTGCATAAGCTGTGGCTCTTCTACTTTGTAACCCCTGAGGGGGGGTTAAAGGTGACTTTTGAAATCGGTTCAATTAGGCTTCGGCCTACACTCTGCTCCACCTGCAGAGCCCGGGCTCCAACAACGCTAGTTGCTGTCCGGAAGTGCTGGCTGCACAGAGCCAAACACCTCGCCAATGTGTCAGTGGGGTCCAGCACCGCCAGCTGTTCCCCTGCTGTGTAGCCGGCAACGTGTCCTGCAAAAGCCACGCAGACACAACACACCCAAAGCTGCCGCCTGTGCAGGCTTCGGCCTACACTCCCCTCCCCCTGCTCCTCCTCCTCCTGCTCCTCCTCCTGCTGTCCCTGGGCTCTAACACACCGCCAGTTGGGGCCCAGATGTGCTAGCTGCACAGAGAAAAACACCAGCCAATGTGTCAGTGGGGTCCAGCACCGCCAGCTGTTCCCCTGCTGTGCAGCCGGCAACGTGTCCTGCAAAAGCCACGCAGACACAAGAACTGAAATTGAAGGGAACCTGTCCCCCCTCCCCCAGGCGTTTTTACGTTATCCAGCCACCTTGTACAGCGGTAATGCTGCATGTGTGCAAGGTGGCTCAGAAACGTATTCTCCTCGCACATGTGGAACTGAAAACACGTCTGAAATGTGTCCTCTGTGTGACCATTTAACCGTCCCGGTGGTGTGACTTTCCTTTGTAATGACACGCTGCAACCCCCTTGGTAGCGCTGCCCGTCTTCTGGCATCATTGTTTGGCTGGCTGCGCCTCTGCGGCCGCCCTGACCCACACAACGCCCCTCGGTGTCTTATTTATTGGGACTGCGAGGGTGTGATTGATGGGCAGGATCAGTGCATCAGTTCGCCTGTCCCTCCTCTCCTTCCGCCTTCTTCGGACTGTGCGGCTTCATGGCCGTGGCATGCGATAAGGGATCAGATGACGCCGCACAGTCTGAAGCGGGTGTAAGGACCCGAGTGTGAGAGGCGAACATATGTGCTGCGCCAGGCCCTGAATCCCAGCCCCGCAGTGTTTTAACAATGTTAAGACACTGCGGGGCTGGGATTCAGGGGCATCGCGAACCGCACCGGCCGACATTACATGATGCCAGAAGATGGGCAGCGCTAACGGCGCTAGGCCAGGGGATAACACGACAGCGCAGACTCCTGTACAGCAAATAACAACGCTCGGGAGGCTGCACCCAGCACCAAGGTGGGATTCTTGACACCTGTGCTGCGTCTCATTACAAAGGGAACTCTCGCCTCCATTACACAGTTTGACTGTATAAAGGGCTAAATGTTATACGTGTTCCATTCAGCGTGTGCAAGGAGAAAAATTACAAGAGCAACCTTTGACTTGCGCAGCACTGCTGCTGCATAAGCTGTGGCTCTTCTACTTTGTAACCCCTGAGGGGGGGTTAAAGGTGACTTTTGAAATCGGTTCAATTAGGCTTCGGCCTACACTCTGCTCCACCTGCAGAGCCCGGGCTCCAACAACGCTAGTTGCTGTCCGGAAGTGCTGGCTGCACAGAGCCAAACACCTCGCCAATGTGTCAGTGGGGTCCAGCACCGCCAGCTGTTCCCCTGCTGTGTAGCCGGCAACGTGTCCTGCAAAAGCCACGCAGACACAACACACCCAAAGCTGCCGCCTGTGCAGGCTTCGGCCTACACTCCCCTCCCCCTGCTCCTCCTCCTCCTGCTCCTCCTCCTGCTGTCCCTGGGCTCTAACACACCGCCAGTTGGGGCCCAGATGTGCTAGCTGCACAGAGAAAAACACCAGCCAATGTGTCAGTGGGGTCCAGCACCGCCAGCTGTTCCCCTGCTGTGCAGCCGGCAACGTGTCCTGCAAAAGCCACGCAGACACAAGAACTGAAATTGAAGGGAACCTGTCCCCCCTCCCCCAGGCGTTTTTACGTTATCCAGCCACCTTGTACAGCGGTAATGCTGCATGTGTGCAAGGTGGCTCAGAAACGTATTCTCCTCGCACATGTGGAACTGAAAACACGTCTGAAATGTGTCCTCTGTGTGACCATTTAACCGTCCCGGTGGTGTGACTTTCCTTTGTAATGACACGCTGCAACCCCCTTGGTAGTGCTGCCCGTCTTCTGGCATCATTGTTTGGCTGGCTGCGCCTCTGCGGCCGCCCTGACCCACACAACGCCCCTCGGTGTCTTATTTATTGGGACTGCGAGGGTGTGATTGATGGGCAGGATCAGTGCATCAGTTCGCCTGTCCCTCCTCTCCTTCCGCCTTCTTCGGACTGTGCGGCTTCATGGCCGTGGCATGCGATAAGGGATCAGATGACGCCGCACAGTCTGAAGCGGGTGTAAGGACCCGAGTGTGAGAGGCGAACATATGTGCTGCGCCAGGCCCTGAATCCCAGCCCCGCAGTGTTTTAACAATGTTAAGACACTGCGGGGCTGGGATTCAGGGGCATCGCGAACCGCACCGGCCGACATTACATGATGCCAGAAGATGGGCAGCGCTAACGGCGCTAGGCCAGGGGATAACACGACAGCGCAGACTCCTGTACAGCAAATAACAACGCTCGGGAGGCTGCACCCAGCACCAAGGTGGGATTCTTGACACCTGTGCTGCGTCTCATTACAAAGGGAACTCTCGCCTCCATTACACAGTTTGACTGTATAAAGGGCTAAATGTTATACGTGTTCCATTCAGCGTGTGCAAGGAGAAAAATTACAAGAGCAACCTTTGACTTGCGCAGCACTGCTGCTGCATAAGCTGTGGCTCTTCTACTTTGTAACCCCTGAGGGGGGGTTAAAGGTGACTTTTGAAATCGGTTCAATTAGGCTTCGGCCTACACTCTGCTCCACCTGCAGAGCCCGGGCTCCAACAACGCTAGTTGCTGTCCGGAAGTGCTGGCTGCACAGAGCCAAACACCTCGCCAATGTGTCAGTGGGGTCCAGCACCGCCAGCTGTTCCCCTGCTGTGTAGCCGGCAACGTGTCCTGCAAAAGCCACGCAGACACAACACACCCAAAGCTGCCGCCTGTGCAGGCTTCGGCCTACACTCCCCTCCCCCTGCTCCTCCTCCTCCTGCTCCTCCTCCTGCTGTCCCTGGGCTCTAACACACCGCCAGTTGGGGCCCAGATGTGCTAGCTGCACAGAGAAAAACACCAGCCAATGTGTCAGTGGGGTCCAGCACCGCCAGCTGTTCCCCTGCTGTGCAGCCGGCAACGTGTCCTGCAAAAGCCACGCAGACACAAGAACTGAAATTGAAGGGAACCTGTCCCCCCTCCCCCAGGCGTTTTTACGTTATCCAGCCACCTTGTACAGCGGTAATGCTGCATGTGTGCAAGGTGGCTCAGAAACGTATTCTCCTCGCACATGTGGAACTGAAAACACGTCTGAAATGTGTCCTCTGTGTGACCATTTAACCGTCCCGGTGGTGTGACTTTCCTTTGTAATGACACGCTGCAACCCCCTTGGTAGCGCTGCCCGTCTTCTGGCATCATTGTTTGGCTGGCTGCGCCTCTGCGGCCGCCCTGACCCACACAACGCCCCTCGGTGTCTTATTTATTGGGACTGCGAGGGTGTGATTGATGGGCAGGATCAGTGCATCAGTTCGCCTGTCCCTCCTCTCCTTCCGCCTTCTTCGGACTGTGCGGCTTCATGGCCGTGGCATGCGATAAGGGATCAGATGACGCCGCACAGTCTGAAGCGGGTGTAAGGACCCGAGTGTGAGAGGCGAACATATGTGCTGCGCCAGGCCCTGAATCCCAGCCCCGCAGTGTTTTAACAATGTTAAGACACTGCGGGGCTGGGATTCAGGGGCATCGCGAACCGCACCGGCCGACATTACATGATGCCAGAAGATGGGCAGCGCTAACGGCGCTAGGCCAGGGGATAACACGACAGCGCAGACTCCTGTACAGCAAATAACAACGCTCGGGAGGCTGCACCCAGCACCAAGGTGGGATTCTTGACACCTGTGCTGCGTCTCATTACAAAGGGAACTCTCGCCTCCATTACACAGTTTGACTGTATAAAGGGCTAAATGTTATACGTGTTCCATTCAGCGTGTGCAAGGAGAAAAATTACAAGAGCAACCTTTGACTTGCGCAGCACTGCTGCTGCATAAGCTGTGGCTCTTCTACTTTGTAACCCCTGAGGGGGGGTTAAAGGTGACTTTTGAAATCGGTTCAATTAGGCTTCGGCCTACACTCTGCTCCACCTGCAGAGCCCGGGCTCCAACAACGCTAGTTGCTGTCCGGAAGTGCTGGCTGCACAGAGCCAAACACCTCGCCAATGTGTCAGTGGGGTCCAGCACCGCCAGCTGTTCCCCTGCTGTGTAGCCGGCAACGTGTCCTGCAAAAGCCACGCAGACACAACACACCCAAAGCTGCCGCCTGTGCAGGCTTCGGCCTACACTCCCCTCCCCCTGCTCCTCCTCCTCCTGCTCCTCCTCCTGCTGTCCCTGGGCTCTAACACACCGCCAGTTGGGGCCCAGATGTGCTAGCTGCACAGAGAAAAACACCAGCCAATGTGTCAGTGGGGTCCAGCACCGCCAGCTGTTCCCCTGCTGTGCAGCCGGCAACGTGTCCTGCAAAAGCCACGCAGACACAAGAACTGAAATTGAAGGGAACCTGTCCCCCCTCCCCCAGGCGTTTTTACGTTATCCAGCCACCTTGTACAGCGGTAATGCTGCATGTGTGCAAGGTGGCTCAGAAACGTATTCTCCTCGCACATGTGGAACTGAAAACACGTCTGAAATGTGTCCTCTGTGTGACCATTTAACCGTCCCGGTGGTGTGACTTTCCTTTGTAATGACACGCTGCAACCCCCTTGGTAGCGCTGCCCGTCTTCTGGCATCATTGTTTGGCTGGCTGCGCCTCTGCGGCCGCCCTGACCCACACAACGCCCCTCGGTGTCTTATTTATTGGGACTGCGAGGGTGTGATTGATGGGCAGGATCAGTGCATCAGTTCGCCTGTCCCTCCTCTCCTTCCGCCTTCTTCGGACTGTGCGGCTTCATGGCCGTGGCATGCGATAAGGGATCAGATGACGCCGCACAGTCTGAAGCGGGTGTAAGGACCCGAGTGTGAGAGGCGAACATATGTGCTGCGCCAGGCCCTGAATCCCAGCCCCGCAGTGTTTTAACAATGTTAAGACACTGCGGGGCTGGGATTCAGGGGCATCGCGAACCGCACCGGCCGACATTACATGATGCCAGAAGATGGGCAGCGCTAACGGCGCTAGGCCAGGGGATAACACGACAGCGCAGACTCCTGTACAGCAAATAACAACGCTCGGGAGGCTGCACCCAGCACCAAGGTGGGATTCTTGACACCTGTGCTGCGTCTCATTACAAAGGGAACTCTCGCCTCCATTACACAGTTTGACTGTATAAAGGGCTAAATGTTATACGTGTTCCATTCAGCGTGTGCAAGGAGAAAAATTACAAGAGCAACCTTTGACTTGCGCAGCACTGCTGCTGCATAAGCTGTGGCTCTTCTACTTTGTAACCCCTGAGGGGGGGTTAAAGGTGACTTTTGAAATCGGTTCAATTAGGCTTCGGCCTACACTCTGCTCCACCTGCAGAGCCCGGGCTCCAACAACACTAGTTGCTGTCCGGAAGTGCTGGCTGCACAGAGCCAAACACCTCGCCAATGTGTCAGTGGGGTCCAGCACCGCCAGCTGTTCCCCTGCTGTGTAGCCGGCAACGTGTCCTGCAAAAGCCACGCAGACACAACACACCCAAAGCTGCCGCCTGTGCAGGCTTCGGCCTACACTCCCCTCCCCCTGCTCCTCCTCCTGCTGTCCCTGGGCTCTAACACACTGCCAGTTGGGGCCCTAGGAAGACAAGCTTGAATAGGTCCCCATCCGGGTTCCAGTACCGTCAGCTGGTTCTCGGCAGTGTCTTTTGCTCTTGTACCTTCTGCTCCCCATCCTGGTTCCAGTACCGTCAGCTGGTTCCGGGCAGAGCCTTTGGCTTAGGTGCCTCCCTCTGGGTATCCGAGTTCCACCAACGTCAGGTGGTCCTTGGTAGTGCTTTCAGGCACGGGTACCTCCTGCTTAGTAACCGGGTTCCAGTAACGTCAGCTGGTCCTCGGTAGTTCCATTGGCTCTTGGACCTTCGGCTACCCATCCGGGTTCCAGTACCGTCAGCTGGTTCTCGGCAGTGTCTTTTGCTCTTGTACCTTCTGCTCCCCATCCTGGTTCCAGTACCGTCAGCTGGTTCCGGGCAGAGCCTTTGGCTTAGGTGCCTCCCTCTGGGTATCCGAGTTCCACCAACGTCAGGTGGTCCTTGGTAGTGCTTTCAGGCACGGGTACCTCCTGCTTAGTAACCGGGTTCCAGTAACGTCAGCTGGTCCTCGGTAGTTCCATTGGCTCTTGGACCTTCGGGTAGCCATCCGAGTTCCAGTTCCATCAGCTGTTTCTCGGCATTTTCTCAGCCTTCTTGTACCTTCTGCTACATTTCCAAGTTCAAGACCCGAAAGACGATGACCCGGAAGACCACCCCTAAGATGATGACGACACCAGAGACGACAACCACCGAGATGACGACGACCCTGGAGACGATGACCCTGAAGACGACCCCGATGACGACGACCCCGATGACGACGACCCCGATGACGACGACCCTGGAGATGACGACCCTGGAGATGACGACGACAACCTGGAAGACCGAGAAGCAGAAGAACAAGAGGCTGCAGAACAAAGAGCAGAAGAACATTAAGCATAAGACTAAATATCAGAGCAAAAGATATTATCTAAATTATAAGCAGAAGAAGACTAAGCAGTGTATGGGGGTGAGTCCGTTCCTCCTCGTGGTGCCCCTGGATAAAGCCTGATGCTGCAGGCCAAACTGAACGCGGACAAATGTAACTGTTTTGTGACAGGCAGAACGGAAGGTGTAATCTTCAAACTTTTATAGATAACAACTACGGGAATGCCTGTCACAAATAAGAATATGATGAAGAAGTTGAATATAAAAAAGATAATAGTTAAATAAAAAGAATATGAACAATGTAAAAAAAAATATATATATATACGTAGAAAAGAAGAAGATGAATAAGGTGAAGAAGTTGATGTCACAGAAGCTGATGATGAGGATAATGAAGAAGAAAGTGTGGGAGAAGTAAAAAATAGGGTGAAGGGCGTGGAAGTAGTGAAACATCAATATCTGACAAAATAAATAAAAAATTAACATAGAAAGAATTTGACTAACGCCGAACGTCATAAAAAAATTAAAAATACTGCTATTCTATTTGATTGGGATAAACCCCTGTGCCTTTAATGTCTCCGCCACCTCCCCCAATACATCCTACATTATTCTTAGTTGTTTTCCTTCATGTAGAATTAACCTACAAGGAAAGAAAGGGTTTATTTTAATTCCGATATTTTCGTCCCATTGACTTGCATTGGGATCGGGTATCGGATTGGATTCCGATACTGTGACGGTATCGGCCGATACTTTCCGATACCGATACTTTCCGATATCGGAAAGTATCGCTCAACACTAGAAGTGAGACATCAGGCTGGCACAAAACAGGCGCCGAAGTAAACCGGCGCTTCAGCTCTTGGAAAGCTTCCACGGCTGCAGGAGCCCAGTTAGCAACATCAGAACCTTTCTTGGTCATATCCGTCAAAGGTTTAACAACGCTAGAAAAGTTAGCGATAAAACGACGGTAGAAGTTAGCAAAACCCAAGAACTTCTGAAGACTCTTAACTGACGTGGGTTGAGTCCAATCATGAATAGCTCGAACCTTGACTGGGTCCATCTCCACCGCAGAAGGGGAAAAAATAAAACCCAAAAAGGGAACCTTCTGTACTCCAAAGAGACACTTTGAGCCCTTAACGAACAAAGCATTCTCACGCAAAACCTGAAACACCGTCCTGACCTGCTTAACATGGGAGTCCCAATCATCAGAAAAAAACAGAATATCATCCAGATAAACAATGATAAATGTATCCAGATACTTCCGGAAGATATCATGCATAAAGCACTGAAAAACTGAAGGAGCATTAGAGAGCCCAAAAGGCATCACCAAGTACTCAAAATGACCTTCGGGTGTATTAAATGCAGTTTTCCATTCATCTCCTTGCTTAATGCGCACAAGGTTGTACGCACCACGAAGATCTATCTTGGTGAACCACTTGGCACCCTTAATCCGGGCAAACAAGTCCCACAACAGAGGCAAAGGATACTGAAATTTAACAGTGATTTTATTCAGAAGCCGATAGTCTATACAAGGTCTCAAAGATCCGTCCTTCTTGGCCACAAAAAAGAATCCCGCACCAAAAGGGGAAGAGGATGGACGGATATGCCCCTTCTCCAGAGACTCCTTGATATACGAACGCATTGCGGTATGCTCAGGTACAGACAGATTAAATAATCTTCCCTTAGGAAATTTACTACCTGGAATCAAATCTATAGCGCAGTCACAGTCCCTATGAGGAGGAAGAGCACTGGACCTGGACTCGCTGAAAACATCCTGATAATCAGACAAATACTCAGGAACTTCCGAAGGAGTAGAGGAAGCAATAGACACCGGCGGGGAATCACCATGAATTCCCTGACAGCCCCAACTTGACACTGACATTGCCTTCCAATCCAAAACTGGATTATGGGTCTGTAACCATGGCAGACCCAAAACGACCAAATCATGCATTTTATGCAGAACAAGAAAACGAATCACCTCCCGATGTTCAAGAGTCATGCACATGGTTACCTGTGTCCAAAACTGCGGCTTATTTTCCGCCAATGGCGTAGCATCAATACCTCTAAGAGGGATAGGATTTACCAACGGCTCAAGTACAAAACCACAGCGCTTGGCAAATGACAGATCCATAAGACTCAGGGCAGCACCTGAATCCACAAACGCCATAGCAGGGTAGGAAGACAATGAGCAAATTAAAGTCACAGACAAAATAAATTTAGGTTGCAGATTACCAATGGCGACAGGACTAACAACCCTTGTTAGGCGTTTAGAGCATGCTGATATAACATGTGTAGAATCACCACAGTAAAAACACAACCCATTCAGACGTCTATGATTTTTCCGTTCATTTCTAGTCTGAATTCTACCACATTGCATTAAATCAGGTGTTTGTTCAGACAACACCACCAGAGGATTAGCGGCTTTGCGCTCCCGCAAACGCCGGTCAATCTGAATAGCCAGCGCCATGGAATCATTTAGACTTGTAGGAATGGAGAAACCCACCATCACATTCTTAATGGCTTCAGAAAGGCCATTTCTGAAATTTGCGGCCAGAGCACACTCATTCCACTGAGTAAGCACGGACCATTTCCGAAATTTTTGGCAATACACTTCAGCTTCATCCTGGCCCTGAGAGATAGCCAGCAAGGCTTTTTCTGCCTGAATTTCAAGATTGGGTTCCTCGTCAAGCAACCCGAGCGCCAGAAAAAACGCATCAATATTTGCCAATGCCGGATCTCCTGGCGCTAATGAGAAAGCCCAATCCTGAGGGTCGCCCCGCAAGAAAGAGATAACAATTTTAACTTGCTGAGCTGAGTCTCCAGATGAACGGGGTCTCAGAGATAGAAACAATTTACAATTATTCCTGAAATTCCTAAACTTAAATCGGTCTCCAGAAAACAGTTCAGGAATAGGTATTTTAGGTTCTGACATAGGACTACTGGTAACAAAATCTTGAATACCCTGCACACGAGCAGCAAGCTGATCCACACTAGTAATCAAGGTCTGGACATTCATGTCTGCAGCAAGCTCAAGCCACTCTGAGGTAAAGGGGAGGAAGAAAGAAAAAAAAAACAAAACTCAGAATTTCCTTTCTTATTATCCCACTTCTGCAATGCTTTAAACATTCACCTTTGGCCTGGCATACTGTTATGACCCCAATGGCAGAGGGTCTCAGAATTTATAACCAAGTCTGCAAACACAAAAAACCAGCTCATAGGGCAGTGGTAACTAGGCTGACCGTATACCTGAACCTAGCACCACAAATAGCAGCAGCCGGGGAACGTACCTACGTTGGTTCTAGATGTCTCGCGCCAGCCGGAGAACTAACTAACCTTAGAAGGGAAAAGATAGACCTTTCTTGCCTCCAGAGAAAAGACCCCAAAAGTTGGATACAAGCCCCCAACAAATAATAACGGTGAGGTAAGAAGAAAAGACAAACGCAAGGAAGAACTAGGTTTTTTAGCAAAGAGAGGCCCACTGACTAATAGCAGAATATAGGAAGATGACTTATACGGTCAGCAAAAACCCTAACAAAATTTCCACGCTGAATATTCAAGAACCCCCGAACCGTCTAACGGCACGGGGGGAGAATATCAGCCCCCTAGAGCTTCCAACTATATCAGGAATCACATTTGGTACAAGCTGGACAGAAATAAGAGCAAATGCAAATAACCAAAAAATAAGGAAGCAGGACTTAGCTTATTTTGCAAGAACCAGGACCAGCAGACAGGAGCAAACAGAAAGGAACTGATTACAACGATGCCAGGCACCAGACTGAAAATCCAGGAAGCTTAAATAGCAACACCCCTGGACTAACGAGCCAGGTGGGTACCAAGCTAGAGAAAGAAGCTCAAAGTGTCATGTCGCTAGTGACCACAAGAGGGAGCCAAAAAGTCCAATTCACAACAGAAGCAACAGCAACGGTATGTGGCAAACAGTCACTATTCTCTGAATTTTGCTATAGCAGAATATAACACTGGTCACTGATATGGTTGTGCAAACGAGCTTGAATGTATTAAAAATTAACCTTTATTCTTAAATTTTAAAATAAGTGTTGAGATCAAAAGGAATTAAACCCAACTGGGCTAAACCGCTCTAATTGTATGTAAGGACCTAGGACAGATTAAATCTCTAACAGGTTTTTGTTATGTAATCCGAGAGCAGAATGGTGTAGTGGTTGAGAACATGATTCTAGTGATGTATCAGTAACTCAGCTTTATTTGTTGGGGAATAGATAACAATAAAAATGTAATGATGAGAAATGTGCATTGGGACTCTACACCTTGGCTTTGCATACTCCTTCCACAATAATCAGACCTCACCAATGTATATACAACTGTTATTCCATTAATTCCATAGGAGGAGTCACCTCTGACACAATAAGAGAGATCACTTAAAGATACACTTTCCTTACAGTGCTGTTGTGATCCTAATGGCAGAGGATCTCAGGGTCTTCATCAAAGTCTGCAAACATAAAAACTAGCTCTTAGGGAGGTGGTAACTGAGCTGACCACATACCTGATCCTAGCCCACAAATAATAGCAGCCGGGGAACGTGCCTACGTTGGTTCTAGACGTCTCACGCCAGCCGGAGATCTAACTAACCCTTTCAGAGAAAATACAGACCTCACTTGCCTCCAGAGAAAGATACCCCAAAGTAGATACAGGCCCCCAACAAATAATAACGGTGAGGTAAGAGGAAAGGACAAACGTAAGTATGAACTAGATTCAGCAAAGAGAGGCCCACTAAATAATAGCAGAAATATAGAAAGCGGACTTATGTGGTCAGCGAAAAACCCTACTAAAATATCCACGCTGAATATCCAAGAACCCCCGTACCGACTAACGGTATGGGGGGAGAATATCAGCCCCCTAAGAGCTTCCAGCAAAATCAGGAATCACATTATGAACAAGCTGGACAAAAAACAGAATAATACAAATAAACAAAAAACAAGAAAGCAGGACTTAGCTTATGTTGCAAAAATCAGGACCAGTAGACAAGAGCAACCAGACAAGGACTGATTACATGGATGCCAGGCAATGGACTAAGACTCCAGGAAGTTTAAACAGAAACACCCAGAGTCTTAACGAACAGGTGACTACCAAGCTGAGGAAAGAGAATCCAAGAGCCATACCGCGAGTGACCACAAGAGGGAGCCCAAACGTATAGTTCATAACAGTACCTCCCCTTTAAGGAGGGGTCACCGAACCCTCACTACGACCACCAGGGCGATCAGGATGGGCAGCGTGAAAGGCACGAACCAAATCGGCCGCATGAACATCAGAGGCGACCACCCAGGAATTATCCTCCTGACCATAGCCCTTCCATTTGACCAGATACTGAAGCCTCCGTCTAGAGAGACGAGAATCTAAGATCTTCTCCACCACATACTCCAACTCGCCCTCAACCAAGACCGGAGCAGGAGGGTCAACAGCAGGAACCACAGGCACAATGTACCGCCGCAACAAAGACCTATGGAACACATTGTGAATGGCAAAGGACGCAGGAAGATCCAAACGAAAAGACACCAGATTAAGGACCTCCAAAATTCTATAAGGACCAATAAAGCGAGGCTTAAACTTAGGAGAGGAAACCTTCAGAGGGACAAACCGAGAAGACAACCAAACCAAATCCCCAACACGAAGTCGGGGACCCACACCGCGGCGGCGGTTGGCAAAACGCTGAGCCTTCTCCTGTGACAACTTCAAGTTGTCCACCACATGATTCCAAGTCCGCTGCAACCTATCAACCACAGAATCCACCCCAGGACAGTCAGAAGGCTCAACATGACCCGAGGAGAAACGAGGATGAAAACCAGAGTTGCAGAAAAATGGCGAAACCAAAGTAGCGGAACTAGCCCGATTATTGAGGGCAAACTCAGCCAATGGCAAGAAGGTCACCCAATCATCCTGATCCGCAGAAACAAAACATCTCAAATAAGCCTCCAGCCTCTGATTAGTTCGCTCCATTTGGCCATTAGTCTGAGGATGAAAGGCAGACGAGAACGACAGATCAATGCCCATCTTAGCACAAAAAGATCGCCAGAATCTGGACACAAACTGGGATCCTCTGTCAGACACGATATTCTCAGAAATGCCGTGCAAACGAACCACATTCTGAAAAAACAAAGGAACCAGATCGGAAGAGGAAGGCAACTTAGGCAAGGGCACTAAATGGGCCATCTTGGAAAAACGATCACACACCACCCAGATGACAGACATCCCCTGAGACACCGGAAGATCTGAAATGAAATCCATGGAAATGTGTGTCCAAGGCCTCTTCGGGACGGGCAAGGGCAAAAGCAACCCACTGGCACAAGAACAGCAAGGCTTAGCCCGAGCACAAGTCCCACAGGACTGCACAAAAGCACGCACATCCCGTGACAAGGAAGGCCACCAAAAGGACCTAGCCACCAAATCTCTGGTACCAAAAATCCCAGGATGCCCTGCCAACACTGAGGAATGAACCTCGGAAATAACTCTGCTGGTCCATTTATCAGGAACAAACAGTCTATCAGGTGGACAAGAGTCAGGTCTACCAGCCTGAAATCTCTGCAACACACGTCGCAAATCAGGAGAAATGGCCGACAAAATCACTCCCTCTTTAAGAATACCAGCCGGCTCTGAGACTCCAGGAGAATCAGGCACAAAGCTCCTAGAGAGAGCATCAGCCTTCACATTTTTCGAACCAGGCAGGTATGAGACCACAAAGTCAAAATGGGAGAAAAACAATGACCAACGAGCCTGTCTAGGATTCAGGCGTTTAGCAGACTCGAGATACATCAGGTTCTTGTGATCAGTCAAGACCACCACACGATGCTTAGCTCCCTCGAGCCAATGATGCCACTCCTCAAATGCCCACTTCATGGCCAACAACTCCCGATTACCAACATCATAGTTCCGCTCAGCCGGCGAAAACTTCCTGGAAAAAAAAGCACATGGTTTCATCATAGAGCAACCAGAGCCTCTCTGCGACAAAACAGCTCATGCACCAATCTCAGAAGCATCCACTTCAACCTGAAAGGGAAGTGAGACATCAGGCTGGCACAAAACAGGCGCCGAAGTAAACCGGCGCTTCAGCTCCCAGAAGGCCTCAATGGCCGCAGGAGCCCAATTAGCGACATCAGAACCTTTCTTGGTCATATCCGTCAGAGGTTTAACAACGCTAGAAAAGTTAGCAATAAAACGACGGTAGAAATTAGCAAAACCCAAAAACTTCTGAAGACTCTTAACAGACGTGGGTTGAGTCCAATCATGAATAGCTCTGACCTTGACTGGGTCCATCTCCATAGCAGAAGGGGAAAAGATAAAACCCAAAAAGGAAACCTTCTGCACTCCAAAGAGACACTTTGAGCCCTTCACAAACAAAGCATTATCACGCAAAACCTGAAACACCATCCTGACCTGCTTTACATGAGAATCCCAATCATCAGAAAAAATTAAAATGTCATCCAGATAAACAATCACAAATTTATCTAGATACTTCCGGAAGATGTCATGCATAAAGGACTGAAACACTGAAGGAGCATTAGAGAGCCCAAAAGGCATCACCAAGTACTCAAAATGACCTTCGGGCGTATTAAATGCAGTTTTCCATTCATCTCCCTGCCTAATGCGCACAAGGTTGTACGCACCACGAAGATCTATCTTGGTGAACCAACAGGCACCCTTAATCCGAGCAAACAAGTCCGACAATAGTGGCAGAGGGTACTGAAATTTAACCGTGATTTTATTCAGAAGCCGATAGTCTATACCAGGTCTCAAAGATCCGTCTTTCTTGGCCACAAGAACCAGGCAGGTATGAGACCACAAAGTCAAAATGGGAGAAAAACAATGACCAACTAGCCTGTCTAGGATTCAGGCGTTTAGCAGACTCGAGATACATCAGGTTCTTGTGATCAGTCAAGACCACCACACGATGCTTAGCTCCCTCGAGCCAATGATGCCACTCCTCAAATGCCCACTTCATGGCCAACAACTCCCGATTACCAACATCATAGTTCCGCTCAGCCGGCGAAAACTTCCTGGAAAAAAAAGCACATGGTTTCATCATAGAGCAACCAGAGCCTCTCTGCGACAAAACAGCTCCTGCACCAATCTCAGAAGCATCCACTTCAACCTGAAAGGGAAGTGAGACATCAGGCTGGCACAAAACAGGCGCCGAAGTAAACCGGCGCTTCAGCTCCCAGAAGGCCTCAATGGCCGCAGGAGCCCAATTAGCGACATCAGAACCTTTCTTGGTCATATCCGTCAGAGGTTTAACAACGCTAGAAAAGTTAGCAATAAAACGACGGTAGAAATTAGCAAAACCCAAAAACTTCTGAAGACTCTTAACAGACGTGGGTTGAGTCCAATCATGAATAGCTCTGACCTTGACTGGGTCCATCTCCATAGCAGAAGGGGAAAAGATAAAACCCAAAAAGGAAACCTTCTGCACTCCAAAGAGACACTTTGAGCCCTTCACAAACAAAGCATTATCACGCAAAACCTGAAACACCATCCTGACCTGCTTTACATGAGAATCCCAATCATCAGAAAAAACTAAAATGTCATCCAGATAAACAATCACAAATTTATCTAGATACTTCCGGAAGATGTCATGCATAAAGGACTGAAACACTGAAGGAGCATTAGAGAGCCCAAAAGGCATCACCAAGTACTCAAAATGACCTTCGGGCGTATTAAATGCAGTTTTCCATTCATCTCCCTGCCTAATGCGCACAAGGTTGTACGCACCACGAAGATCTATCTTGGTGAACCAACAGGCACCCTTAATCCGAGCAAACAAGTCCGACAATAGTGGCAGAGGGTACTGAAATTTAACCGTGATTTTATTCAGAAGCCGATAGTCTATACCAGGTCTCAAAGATCCGTCTTTCTTGGCCACAAAAAAGAATCCCGCACCAAGAGGGGAAGAGGATGGACGAATATGTCCTTTCTCCAAAGACTCCTTTATATAAGAACGCATCGCGGCATGCTCAGGTACCGACAGATTAAATAATCGTCCCTTAGGAAACTTACTACCAGGAATCAAATCTATAGCGCAGTCACAGTCCCTATGAGGAGGAAGAGCACTGGACCTGGACTCACTGAACACATCCTGATAGTCAAGCAAAAACTCAGGAACTTCTGAAGGAGTGGAGGAAGCAATAGACACTGACGGGGAATCGCAATGAATTCCCTGACAACCCCAACTTGACACAGACATAGCCCTCCAATCCAGAACAGAATTATGAGCCTGTAACCATGGCAGACCCAAAACGACCAAATCAGGCATTTTATGCAGAACAAGAAAACAAATCACCTCCCGATGTTCAGGAGTCATGCACATGGTCACTTGTGTCCAATACTGCGGTTTATTCTCCGCCAATGGCGTAGCATCAATTCCTCTAAGAGGAATAGGATTTTCCAAAGGCTCCAGGACAAAACCACAGCGCCTGGCAAACGACAAGTCCATAAGACTCAGGGCAGCGCCTGAATCCACAAACGCCATAACAGGGTAGGAAGACAATGAGCAAATTAAAGTCACAGACAAAATAAATTTAGGCTGCAGGTTACCAACGGCGACAGGACTAACAAACTTTGTTAGGCATTTAGAGCATGCTGATCTAACATGTGTAGAATCACCACAGTAAAAACACAACCCATTCTGACGTCTATGATTTTGCCGTTCAGTTCTAGTCTGAATTCTATCACATTGCATTAAATCAGGCGTCTGTTCAGACAACACCGCCAAAGGATTAGCGGATTTGCGCTCCCGCAAACGCCGATCAATCTGAATGGCCAGCGTCATAGAATCATTCAGACTTGTAGGAATGGGAAAGCCCACCATCACATTCTTAATAGTTTCAGAAAGGCCATTTCTGAAATTTGCAGCCAGAGCACACTCATTCCACTGAGTAAGCACGGACCATTTCCGAAATTTTTGGCAATACACTTCGGCTTCATCCTGGCCCTGAGAAATAGCCAGCAAAGCCTTCTCTGCCTGAATTTCAAGATTGGGCTCCTCATAAAGCAATCCGAGTGCCAGAAAAAACGCATCAATATTCGCCAATGCCGGATCTCCTGGCGCCAATGAGAAAGCCCAATCCTGAGGGTCGCCCCGCAAGAAGGAGATAACAATTTTAACTTGCTGAGCTGAGTCTCCAGACGAACGAGGTCTCAAAAATAGAAACAATTTACAATTATTCCTAAAATTCCTAAATTTAAATCGATCTCCAGAGAACAGCTCAGGAATAGGAATCTTAGGCTCTGACCTAGGACTGCCAATAACAAAATCCTGAATGCTCTGCACACGAGCAGCAAGCTGATCCACACCAGTAATCAGAGTTTGCACATTCATGTCTGCAGCAGAGTTTCAAGCCATTCAGAGGTAAAGGGGAAGGAAGAGAAAAAAAACAAAACTCAGAACTTCTTTTTTTCTTTTAATCCCACTTCTGCAATGCATTAACTATTCAGTGGCCTGGCATACTGTTGTGATCCTAATGGCAGAGGATCTCAGGGTCTTCAGCAAAGTCTGCAAACATAAAAACTAGCTCTTAGGGAGGTGGTAACTGAGCTGACCACATACCTGATCCTAGCCCACAAATAATAGCAGCCGGGGAACGTGCCTATGTTGGTTCTAGACGTCTCGCGCCAGCCGGAGATCTAACTAACCCTTTCAGAGAAAATACAGACCTCACTTGCCTCCAGAGAAAGATACCACAAAGTAGATACAGGCCCCCAACAAATAATAACGGTGAGGTAAGAGGAAAGGACAAACGTAAGTATGAACTAGATTCAGCAAAGAGAGGCCCACTAAATAATAGCAGAAATATAGAAAGCGGACTTATGTGGTCAGCGAAAAACCCTACTAAAATATCCACGCTGAATATCCAAGAACCCCCGTACCGACTAACGGTATGGGGGGGAGAAAATCAGCCCCCTAAGAGCTTCCAGCAAAATCAGGAATCACATTATGAACAAGCTGGACAAAAAACAGAATAATACAAATAAACAAAAAACAAGAAAGCAGGACTTAGCTTATGTTGCAAAAATCAGGACCAGTAGACAAGAGCAACCAGACAAGGACTGATTACATGGATGCCAGGCAATGGACTAAAGGCCCCGTCACACACAGCGACGCTGCAGCGATACAGACAACGATGCTGATCGCTGCAGCATCGCTGTTTTGTTGCTGTGTGGTCGCTGGGGAGCTGTCACACAGACAGCTCTCTCCAGCGACCAACGATCAGGGGAACGACTTCGGCATCGTTGAAACTGTCTTCAACGATGCAAAAGTCCCCCTGCAGCACCCGGGTAACCAGGGTAAACATCGGGTTACTAAGCGCAGGGCCGCGCTTAGTAACCCGATGTTTACCCTGGTTACCAAAAAAAACAAACAGTACATACTCGCCTTTCGGTGTCCGTCAGGTCCCTCGCCATCTGCTTCCTGCTCTGACTGAGCCGCCGTACAGTGAGAGCAGAGCGCAGCGGTGACGTCACTGCTGTGCTGCGCTCTCACTGTACGGCCGGATCTCAGTCAGAGCAGGAAGCGGACAGCGAGGGACCTGACGGACATCAGATGGTGAGTATGTAGTGTTTGTTTTTTTTTACATTTACGCTGGTAACCAGGGTAAACATCGGGTTACTAAGCGCGGCCCTGCGCTTAGTAACCCAATGTTTACCCTGGTTACCAGTAAAGACATCGCTGGATCGGTGTCACACACACCGATTCAGCGATGTCAGCGGGACCTCAACGATCAAAAAACGGCCCAGGCCATTCCGACATGACCAGCGATCTCGCAGCAGGGGCCTGATCGCTGGTACGTGTCACACATAGCGAGATCGCTACTGAGGTCGCTGTTGCGTCACAAAACTTGTGACTCAGTAGCGATCTCGCTAGCGATCTCGCTATGTGTGACGGGGCCTTAGGTCTCCAGGAAGTTTAAATAGAAACACCCAGAGTCTTAACGAACAGGTGACTACCAAGCTGAGGAAAGAGAATCCAAGAGCCATACCGCGAGTGACCACAAGAGGGAGCCCAAATGTATAGTTCATAACACAGTGCATCCTCTGTTCACTATCATTATCCAATATTTTAAAATGTGTTTTAAATGCTGAAGTATTTATGATAAAAAGGTGCTATTGTGGGCGAAAGGGTGGGAGAGAGAAAAACATAGATAGAGAATAAGTTGTGCGCTCTGACCTCCAATCTCTACACTGTGTAAGCACAAAATACTGACTTTCATAGTCTCATGATCGCCTGCGCTAGATCATGTGATGAGATAGCTGCAGGGCATTATGGGAAAGCCTGCCTGGCCGCCATTGTAGTCATTAGCCCCAATCTGCAAGTCTTCAGCAGTGTGTGAAAGGTGCTAAACATTTTTTTGGTCAACCTGCTCGAATTAACTGGCAAACTGTTCGAATTTGCAGGGATTGATCTTATCCTCTACTACTAGGTAGGAAATTATAAATCCCTTCTGTATTCCGTGGCTGTCTAGAGTTGAATTCATGCTCATGTCTATAAATATATACTTAAGAGGGTTCTCCATTTTTTACATTTTAAAATGGTTAGAATATTACAAAATGTCAATGGATATTTGCCTTATCAACACCTGCCACTTCAGTTCTATTATCTACCTGTATATCTTACTCCAGCAATGATCTATTGACAGGGACATATAACCACTGCAGCCAATTAATGACTGAAGGATATTTAGAGAAAGATTATTTTGTTTTTATGTATATCTATTTTCAATCAATCCTATGCCAGTTTTGATTTTGTGGGTTTATATATTTCATGCATACACTTTGTCACATAGCTATAATTTAATGCTGGTGTTCTCTTGCTTAACTGGTATTTTATATGTCAACCAATCATCTTGTTATTTCCATCATTATTTTCCACCAAAAATATTTCAATGTACTGAAAAATTACAAAAGTATGTGAATAAATTCACCCCAGGCAATGTGTACCCTACAGCAGTATGATATACCGTTGAAATTTCAAAACCATCCAGAAGATATTACTGCAGATTCCTATATATAATTAGCACAACGCACCAACCCATTTCCTCAGGTTCCAAATGGGTCACACTCCAATTTAAATATGAACATACTGACAGAATGGTTTATTAAACCCAGTCAAGAAGTGTATAATTATTTAAAAAAACTGAACCTTTATTAACATATAACAATACAAAAAATATTAAAACAGTGCCTCACAATCAAATACAATTTTGAATGCCAAGGAAAGCAGCAAATTTATATATATACTACCTAGCAGTTTCCTACTAATCACCAAATAGACATTTTTCCATGGTTTACACCACAGTCAACCACTAACACCGCACAATTGCTACCATTCTCATTCCTGGTGATTATATAGAAACCCTGTGTGACGTGGACAGAATAAACCCTCATTGACCAAATCGTGGTCCATACAGAGGGAAAATACTAAGGACTAACTACAATTCCTTGCATAGAGCATACGGGAAGCAACCCAGTATTGCACCTAACCCCTATCATTCAGTCATGTGCTCTACTTATACAGTCCCTGGCAGGGAATTCCCACCATCAGAAGAACATATCCCCTGATGACCGCTTCTTGTAATGTCCACCACACTATACAGGTGATATGTCTAATCAACCATAGTATGTAGCATTGCGGGCACACTGCCCGATACATATTACCTGAATCGCTATTCCTCCGCCTCGTGGCACGCTGCACCTTGACTACCCCGACGCGCGTTTCGCATCCGCTTCCTCCTGGGGGCGTGTTTGAGGTAAGGCATCTTGGTATATTTAAAACCCAGATCAACCAGTCAGATTAGTCGCTAAGGGATATCCCCAATACGTCATCATGGGTCATGCGGCCCTAGCTAACCAATCACATATCAGGGGCTGTCCCCAGTACGTCACCAGGGAATGCCTCTCATCCATTCTTATCCACGCTTCGCATATCAACGGGGAGGCTTACTTAACCGAATCGCCTATCATAAATATAGAGCCATACCCGGCTCGGCACCCGTGAGCAAAAGGGGGATGAGACACCCCAGTGAATTATTACCGGCGCAAACATTCGGAGTCAGCGTCCCAATCATAGCGCAGAGCACCATCCTGAAACACCGGCTCCGCAATGCTCTAAAGTGCCTCCCCGTTGATATGCGAAGCGTGGATAAGAATGGATGAGAGGCATTCCCTGGTGACGTACTGGGGACGGCCCCTGATATGTGATTGGTTAGCTAGGGCCGCATGACCCATGATGACGTATTGGGGATATCCCTTGGCGAGTAATCTGACTGGTTGATCTGGGTTTTAAATATACCAAGATGCCTTACCTCAAACACGCCCCCAGGAGGAAGAAGATGCGAAACGCGCGTCGGGGTAGTCAAGGTGCAGCGTGCCACGAGGCGGAGGAATAGCGATTCAGGTAATATGTATCAGGCAGTGTGCCCGCAATGCTACATACTATGGTTGATTAGACATATCACCTGTATAGTGTGGTGGACTTTACAAGAAGCGGTCATCAGGGGATATGTTATTCTGATGGTGGGAATTCCCTGCCAGGGACTGTATAAGTAGAGCACATGACTGAATGATAGGGGTTAGGTGCAATACTGGGTTGCTTCCCGTATGCTCTATGCAAGGAATTGTAGTTAGTCCTTAGTATTTTCCCTCTGTATGGACCACGATTTGGTCAATGAGGGTTTATTCTGTCCACATCACACAGGGTTTCTATATAATCACCAGGAATGAGAATGGTAGCAATTGTGCGGTGTTAGTGGTTGACTGTGGTGTAAACCATGGAAAAATGTCTATTTGGTGATTAGTAGGAAACTGCTAGGTAGTATATATATAAATCTGCTGCTTTCCTTGGCATTCAAAATTGTATTTGATTGTGAGGCACTGTTTTAATATTTTTTGTATTGTTATATGTTAATAAAGGTTCAGTTTTTTTAAATAATTATACACTTCTTGACTGGGTTTAATAAACCATTCTGTCAGTATGTTCAGATTTAAATTGGAGTGTGACCCATTTGGAACCTGAGGAAATGGGTTGGTGCGTTGTGCTAATTATATGTATTTCTGTCTTCAGGCAGTGCACCTGTGTTTTCAATATGGATTTTTCAGCCAGAGAAATGACCTGGCGTCAAAAAGCCTCAAGTATTTTTTGTCCCAGTGTCTCACAATCAGCGACTGACGTTTCGAGTAATGATAGAGATATAATGAAGGAATATAAGGATTATGTACACAAGAAGACAAAAGTATTGTGGACGAAGACCACCCTTGAGAATTATGTGAGCCAAAAAATCATCCCTAGAGGGCTTAGGGTGCAGCTATATCCCACTTTTGATCTGGGGGAACAACAGTTAGTTGACCGGTGGATGTTAGCCGCCTCAACTTGTTCCTTGGAATTCATGCGTATTATTATTGAGAGTCATGTCCAGTCTATTAAAAGAATAGAGGATGAGATCAGTAGGCTGGAACTCTCAATGAAAAAGGATTTAAAGAAAGAGCAGTTGGATAATTTTCTCAGGGAAGTCACCAATGATCTTGAAAAGTGGGAAAAGGACATTTGCTCTGTAAAAACTAAGAAATATTCCAGAGATGTTACAGACTATGAGAACAAAAGAGTTTACAAGTGGCAGGATCCACGATCCAATAAGGAAAGGAGGGACTTTAGAGCTACGTCTATTAGTTCAGCCTCATCGATGTCTGATGCGGGTATCTCCAATCAGGGCACAGAAACTGTCCCCTGGAACAAACGTACCAGATATGGTGGCACATTCAGATCACATGATGATTTTTTTAAAAAAAGACCTTACCAGAGGAAGGACAAAATGAAGGTGATTAATTTATCATCACATGTGCTGTCAGATGAACATATGTCTATTTTAGAGAAGGGTCTCACTTTTTGTCCTTCGTTCTCTCTAGATACATTTACATCAGTGAAAGATGTAAATCTTTTTTCAAGGAAGCTGATTTTGAAGAAATTACATCACAAAAGGCAAGGGGATTTGATTTGTGACACTGAGGTGGAAAGGGAAGCCCTGGCAGATTTAGAAGCATTGGAATTGGAAAGCAATCCTATGGAGGTGAGTGGGTTTCCAAACCATTTGGTTGGGAAGCCTAAAAAATTCCCAGCGTTTAGTATGTGCCCTGCAGTGGAGGTTTTCACACAGCTGGTCACTGATGACATTGAAAAATTGGCTGGGAGTGGGTTTGGCCACTCCAACATTAGACAGTCAGATCGGAGAGCATTGGACGATTTAAAAGGGTGGGGCGATGTCGTGTTCAAACCAGCCGACAAGGGTGGAAATCTAGTCATCTGGCCCCACACTCAGTATGAAAAACAGGCCCATAAACTCTTAGATAATAAAGACTGTTACAAAAAGCTGGCCACCAATCCTTTGGGGTCTTATCAGGAAGATTTGAGTGACATATTGGAAAAAGCATTTTGTGAGGGTGTAATCCCAAAAAGATTGTGGGAGGTGATTAAAAAGATGCACCCAAGGATGCCAACATTATATCTGCTACCCAAAGTGCACAAAGACCCCGTAGATCCCCCGGGAAGACCTATTGTGTCGGGTAATGGGGGTCTATGTGAGATTGTTGCTCAGGTCCTTGATTATTACCTCAAACCCTTGGTGGGCCAGCTGCCATCTTTTATCAAGGATACCACAGCTGCTTTGCGTAGGTTGGACAACCTTCAGCTTGGCCCCAACAGCATTATGGTTACCGGTTGTGAACTCTGTGTTCGGGCTCCCTCTTGTGGTCACTGGTGGTATGGTGTGACTTTTGCTTTGGGCTCCCCCTGGTGGCTTTGTCTGTTATCCTGCTGGTCTCTGGCTATCAGCTGGTTCGTTATCCTCTGGGAGGTTCCTATATAGCTCTGTTTTACTTCCACTTGTGGCCGGCTGTCGATGTAATAAGTGCTACTCAGATTCCTTCTGACTACCTTGCTCCCAGTCCATCCAGGATAAGCTAAGTTTTGTTTGCTCATTTTTTGATCAGCAGTGTTTATCATGTTTTCTTGTCCAGCTTGCTAAAATGTAATTTCCTCGCTTGCTGGTTGCTCTAGTGGGCTGAGTTTCTCCCCACACACCGTTAGTTGGTGTGTGGGTTCTTGAAATCTCAGGATGGATATTTTGTAAGGGTTTTTTATTGATCGCATAGACCCCTGCTCTATTTTCTGCTTTCTAGTACTAGTGGGCCTCTTTTGCTGAATCTGATTTCATCCCTATGTATGTGCCTTCTTCTTACTTCACCGTTAATATTTGTTGGGGGCTTCTATATCTTTGGGGATTATTTCTCTGGAGGCAAGCGAGGTCTTTCTTTCTCTTTGGGGGTAGCTAGTTCCTCAGGCTGGCTCGAGACGTCTAGGAATTTTTTAGGCACGTTCACCGGCTACCTCAGTTGTGTTTGATAGGTTCAGATTTGCGATCAGTCCATTTACCATCTCCCTAGAGCTCGTCCTTAGTTTAATCACTTGCTGGTCTATTTGTGATCCTCAGCCACTAGGGATCATAACAGTACAGCCGGCCAACAAAGTGTTAATTGCATGGCAGAAGCAGGAGAAAAGAAGCCTTGAGAATTTGTATTTTTTTTTCTTGTTGTTGCCGTGTGTCTAGCTGCTGTGCTAGCTTCTCTCCTCCTCTTAATCTTGGTGTGGCTCTGAGTTCAGCTGCTGACATGGATGTCCAGAGCTTGGCTTCCAGTCTGGATCATCTTGCTGCTAGAGTTCAAAGTATTCAGGATTTTGTTGTTCGCAGTCCTATGTCTGAGCCTAGGATACCTATTCCGGAGTTGTTTTCTGGAGATAGATCTAGGTTCCTGAATTTTAAGAACAATTGTAAGTTGTTTCTTTCTTTGAAACCTCGTTCCTCTGGTGATGCCGTTCAGCAAGTTAAGATTATCATCAAGTTTTTGTCAGACTACCAGGATGTATTTGAGGAGCCCAAACTCAATTCTCTACCTCCTCATAGGGACTGTGATTGTGCTATAAATTTGATTCCTGGAAGTAAGTTTCCTAAGGGACGACTTTTCAATTTATCTGTGCCGGAGCATGCTGCCATGCGGAGTTATATAAAGGAGTCTTTGGAGAAGGGACATATTCGCCCGTCCTCTTCCCCTCTTGGTGCGGGATTCTTTTTTGTGGCTAAGAAGGATGGTTCTGGATGATATTCTGGTTTTTTCGGATGATTGGGAGTCTCATGTTAGGCAGGTCAGGATGGTCTTTCAGGTCCTGCGTGACAATGCTTTATTTGTGAAGGGCTCAAAATGTCTTTTTGGTGTCCAGAAGATTTCTTTTTTGGGTTTCATTTTTTCTCCTTCTACTATTGAGATGGACCCAGTCAAGGTTCAGGCTATTCATGACTGGACGCAGCCTACATCTGTTAAGAGTCTTCAGAAGTTCTTGGGTTTTGCTAATTTTTACCGTCGCTTCATAGCTAATTATTTTGGTGTTGTTAAGCCTTTGACGGATTTGACCAAGAAAGGTTCTGATGTGACTAATTGGTCCTCTGCGGCTGTGGAGGCCTTTCGAGAGCTGAAGCGCCGGTTTTCTTCGGCTCCGGTCTTATGTCAGCCAGATGTCTCACTTCCCTTCCAGGTGGAGGTTGATGCTTCCGAGATTGGAGCGGGGGCTGTTTTGTCGCAGAGAAGCTCCGATGACTCTGTGATGAAGCCATGTGCTTTCTTTTCAAGAAAGTTTTCGCCTGCCGAGCGGAATTATGATGTCGGTAATCGGGAGTTGTTGGCTATGAAGTGGGCATTTGAGGAGTGGCATCATTGGCTCGAGGAAGCTAAGCATCGTGTGGTGGTCTTGACTGATCACAAGAATTTGATTTATCTCGAGTCGGCCAAGCGGCTGAATCCCAGACAGGCTCGTTGGTCATTGTTTTTCTCTCGTTTTGATTTTGTGGTTTCATACCTGCCTGGTTCGAAGAATGTGAAGGCTGATGCTCTTTCTAGGAGTTTTGTGCCTGACTCTCCTGGAGATTCTGAGCTGGCTGGTATTCTTAGAGAAGGGGTGATTTTGTCTGCCATCTCCCCAGATTTGCGACGTGTGCTGCAAGAGTTTCAGGCGGATAGACCTGATCGCTGTCCACCGGAGAGACTGTTTGTCCCGGATAGATGGACCAACAGAGTCATCTCCGAGGTTCATTCTTCGGTGTTGGCGGGCCATCCTGGAATATTTGGTACCAGAGACTTGGTGGCCAGGTCTTTTTGGTGGCCTTCCTTGTCGCGGGATGTGCGGTCCTTTGTGCAGTCTTGTGGAATTTGTGCTCGGGCTAAGCCTTGCTGTTCTCGAGCCAGTGGTTTGCTGTTACCTTTGCCTGTCCCGAAGAGGCCTTGGACGCACATTTCCATGGATTTTATTTCAGATCTCCCTGTCTCTCAGAGAATGTCTGTCATCTGGGTGGTGTGTGATCGTTTTTCTAAGATGGTCCATTTGGTGCCCTTGCCTAAGTTGCCTTCCTCCTCCGAGTTGGTTCCACTGTTTTTTCAAAATGTGGTTCGTTTGCACGGGATTCCTGAGAACATTGTTTCTGACAGAGGATCCCAGTTTGTGTCTAGATTTTGGCGGACCTTTTGTGCTAAATTGGGCATTGATTTGTCTTTTTCGTCGGCCTTCCATCCTCAGACGAATGGCCAAACCGAGCGAACTAATCAGACCTTGGAGACTTATTTAAGATGTTTTGTTTCTGCTGATCAGGACGACTGGGTTACTTTTTTGCCGTTGGCCGAGTTTGCCCTTAACAATCGGGCTAGTTCTGCTACTTTGGTTTCTCCTTTCTTTTGTAATTCGGGGTTTCATCCTCGTTTTTCCTCGGGTCAGGTGGAGCCTTCTGACTGTCCTGGAGTGGATGTTGTGGTTGATAGGTTGTATCAGATTTGGAATCATGTGGTGGACAATTTGAAGCTGTCTCAGGAGAAGGCTCAGCTCTTTGCCAACCGCCGTCGCTGTGTGGGTTCCCGACTTCGCGTTGGGGACTTGGTGTGGTTGTCTTCTCGCTTCGTCCCTATGAAGGTCTCCTCTCCTAAGTTCAAGCCTCGGTTTATCGGTCCTTATAAGATTCTGGAAGTCCTTGGCCCTGTGTCATTTCGTCTGGACCTCCCAGCATCATTTGCTATTCATAATGTGTTCCATCGCTCGTTGTTATGGAGGTATGTGGTGCCTGTGGTTCCTCCGGTTGAGCCTCCTGCCCCGGTGCTGGTTGAGGGAGAATTGGAATACGTGGTGGAGAAGATCTTGGATTCTCGTATTTCTAGACGGAGGCTCCAGTATTTGGTTAAATGGAATTGCTATGGTCAGGAGGATAATTCTTGGGTTGTCGCCTCTGATGTTCATGCAGCCGATTTGGTTTGTGCCTTCCATGTGGCTCATCCTGATCGCCCTGGTGGTTTTCATGAGGGTTCGGTGACCCCCTCCTCAAGGGGGGGGTACTGTTGTGAACTCTGTGTTCGGGCTCCCTCTTGTGGTCACTGGTGGTATGGTGTGACTCTTGCTTTGGGCTCCCCCTGGTGGCTTTGTCTGTTATCCTGCTGGTCTCTGGCTATCAGCTGGTTCGTTATCCTCTGGGAGGTTCCTATATAGCTCTGTTTTACTTCCACTTGTGGCCGGCTGTCGATGTAATCAGTGCTACTCAGATTCCTTCTGACTACCTTGCTCCCAGTCCATCCAGGATAAGCTAAGTTTTGTTTGCTCATTTTTTGATCAGCAGTGTTTATCATGTTTTCTTGTCCAGCTTGCTAAAATGTAATTTCCTCGCTTGCTGGTTGCTCTAGTGGGCTGAGTTTCTCCCCACACACCGTTAGTTGGTGTGTGGGTTCTTGAAATCTCAGGATGGATATTTTGTAAGGGTTTTTTATTGATCGCATAGACCCCTGCTCTATTTTCTGCTTTCTAGTACTAGTGGGCCTCTTTTGCTGAATCTGATTTCATCCCTATGTATGTGCCTTCTTACTTCACCGTTAATATTTGTTGGGGGCTTCTATATCTTTGGGGATTATTTCTCTGGAGGCAAGCGAGGTCTTTCTTTCTCTTTAGGGGTAGCTAGTTCCTCAGGCTGGCTCGAGATGTCTAGGAATTTTTCAGGCACGTTCACCGGCTACCTTGGTTGTTTTGGATAGGTTCAGATTTGCGATCAGTCCATTTACCATCTCCCTAGAGCTCGTCCTTAGTTTAATCACTTGCTGGTCTATTTGTGATCCTCAGCCACTAGGGATCATAACAGTTACTGCCGATGTAGAGGCGCTCTATTCCTCAATCAGGCATGCAGATTGGGTTAGGGCAGTGACATTGGTTTCTGGAGTCAAGCAACTTAGACAGAAAGCTGATTGTGTTGTTGCTTGAGCTATTGGAGTTCGTATTGACACACAATGTTTTTGTTTTTGGGCGAGGCACGTATCTGCAGCTGCAGGGCACCGCCATGGGGGCATGCTGCGCCCCCTCCTACGCAAACCTCTTCCTGGGGGCATGGGAGAGGGACATCTTCATGAGTAACCCCATCCCCCAGAGTCGTCTCATCCAGGAGTGGATGAGATATATTGATGACATTTGGTTTGTGTGGGAGGGGAGCGTTGCAGATCTCAATGCCCTCATGGTGAATTTAAATCAGAATGCTGTTAGTATCAAGCTCACCTTCAAGTGTGGTAGATCGGTGGATTTCCTGGATCTGCAGATACGTGCCCGCCCAGAGGGGGACATTATTACCAATGTCTTCCGTAAGGAGACAGCTACCAACTCTTTGTTGCATGCCCAGTCAGCGCATCTGCCCTCTACCATTAGAGGAATTCCGATTGGACAGTTTCTGCGGGTTCGCCGCATATGTTTGAGTGAGGTGGATTTTGAGGCGCAGTCAGGAGAACTGGCTGAGAGGTTCTCGCAACGCGGCTATGGCCAAAAAACGATCAGGAGGGGTTTGATGCGAGCAAGGAACACACCCAGAAATACCTTATTATATAATAATAACCCGAAAGTAAGGAATGACAACAGGGATCAGGTGCGCCTTATTACGGGATACCACAACAAATGGTTTGAATTTAGGCAGATTGTGGAAAAACACTGGGCTGAATTACAAACTGACCCAGTCCTTAAGTGGATTCTACCAGAAAAACCTGCGATAGTAGCGAAGAGATCAAGGAGTATCCACGATATTTTGGTACATAGTCATTATAAGCCCAATAAAAAGCAGGGCACTGGTAATGAGCTGATTGGTTTCTTTCCGTGTGGCCATTGCAAGGCTTGCGCTAACTGCACAAAAAGTAAGAAATTTGTCAATTTTGATGGATCCAAAACGTTTGAGATCAGGAAGTTCATTTCATGTACAGTTAAGTCCATATATATTTGGACAGAGACAACATTTTTCTAATTTTGTTTATAGACATTACCACAATGAATTTTAAACAAAACAATTCCGATGCAGTTGAAGTTCAGATTTTCAGCTTTCATTTGAGGGTATCCACATTAAAATTGAATGAAGGGTTTAGGAGTTTCAGCTCCTTCACATGTGCCACCCTGTTTTTAAGGGGACCAAAAGTAATTGGCCAATTGACTCCAAGGCTATTTCATGGACAGGCGTGGGCAATCCCTTTGTTACGTCATTCTCAATTAAGCAGATAAAAGGACTGGAGTTGATTTGAGGTGTGGTGCTTGCATTTGGAAGGTTTTGCTGTGAAGTAAACATGCGGTCAAAGGAGCTCTCCATGCAGGTGAAACAAGCCATCCTTAAGCTGCGAAAACAGAAAAAACCCATCCGAGAAATTGCTACAATATTAGGAGTGGCAAAATCTACAGTTTGGTACATCCTGAGAAAGAAAGAAAGCACTGGTGAACTCATCAATGCAAAAAGACCTGGGCACCCACGGAAGACAACAGTGGTGGATGATCACAGAATAATCTCCAAGGTGAAGAGAAACCCCTTCACAACAGCCAACTAAGTGAACAACACTCTCCAGGAGGTAGGTGTATCAATGTCCAAATCTACCATAAAGAGAAGACTGCATGAAAGTAAATGCAGAGGGTTCACTGCACGGTGCAAGCCACTCATAAGCATCAAGAATAAAAAGGCTAGACTGGACTGAGCTAAAAAACATCTAAAAAAGCCAGCACAGTTCTGGAAGAACATTCTTTGGACAGATGAAACCAAGATCAACGTCTACCAGAATGGTGGAAAGAGAAAAGTATGGTGAAGGTGTGGTACAGCTCATGATCCAAAGCATACCATATCATCTGTAAAACACGGCGGAGGCAGTGTGATGGCTTGGGCATGCATGGCGGCCAGTGGCACTGGGTCACTAGTGTTTATTGATGATGTGACACAGGACAGAAGCAGCCAAATTAATTCTGAGGTATTCATAGACATACTGTGTTCTCAGATCCAGCCAAATGCAGCCAAACTGATTGGTCGTCGTTTCATACTACAGATGGACAATGACCCAAAACATAAAGCCGAAGCAACCCAGGAGTTTATTAAAGCAAAGAAGTGGAATATTCTTGAATGGCCAAGTCAGTCACCTGATCTCAACCCAATTGAGCATGCATTTCACTTGATAAAGACTAAACTTTAGACTGAAAGGCCCACAAACAAACAGCAACTGAAAACCACCGCAGTGAAAGCCTGGCAGAGCATCAAAAAGGAGGAAACACAGCATCTGGTGATGTCCATGAGTTCAAGACTTCAGGCAGTCATTGCCAACAAAGTGTTTACAACCAAGTACTAGAAATGAAGATTTTATTTAAAATTATTTAATCTGTCCAATTACTTTTGGTCTCTTTAAAAACAGGGTGACACATGTTAAGGAGCTGAAACTCCTAAACAGTTCATCCAATTTTAATGTGGATACCCTGAAATGAAAGCTGAAAGTCTGAACTTCAACTGCATCTGAATTGTTTTGTTTAAAATTCATTGTGGTAATGTCTATAACCAAAATTATAAAAATGTTGTCTCTGTCCAAATATATATGAACTTAACTGTATATCTAAGGGGGTCATTTATCATTTGACTTGTCCATGTAAAAAGATATATATTGGCATCACCACGCGAGAGTTAAGGGTTTGTGTTCGAGAGCACTTCCTGGATATTGAAAGGGCAAAAACGACGAAAGATATTTTGAGCCTCAAGACAATTCCGAGGCATTATAGGGAATTCCGTGACTGTAATCCCCGACTTATGAGTGAAAAAGGGATAGATTTGGTTAGTTTGGGCCCCAGAGGAGGGGATCTGGGGAAAGTTTTGGCCCAAATTGAGAGCCGTTGGATTTATCGGCTCGGCACCCTGGCTCCACAGGGATTAAATGAAAACTTGGGTTTTGGATCTTTCTTGTGATTCTAATGGTCCGCTTCCCTTTGTTTTTGTATTGCTTGTGTACATACAATATTTGTAGGGCTAATTTTGGTCCATCAGTCGCTTTTAGTAATTTTATTGGTGTTTGGTTTTGGGCTTTGGTTTTATGGTTGTGTTGATTTTATGTGTTCCTGTTTTAATTTGTGGGTTATTCCTTTCAGATTCTCGTGTTTATATCCCCTGGGTCATGTTTGTTACCAATCGGGTGACGCAATCTGGAGATGACACTAAGAGGCTACTATAGCCTAGTTAAGGTGCAATATTGGGAGACCATCATTAGTCGGTTCCTTTGGATGGAATATAAAGGAGTGATCATCATTCGGATGGCGTCTTTCTCACTGATCGTGTGGACTGAAGCTGCTATGTCTGAAGGGACATCTTTTAACTGATGGTTTGCAATATAAAGGACTTTGTTTCTATGTTTCCATATGTGGGTTCCGAAAGGAGGGGATCCCACAATTATCTGTACCAAGGAAAAGAGGACATCTCCATTTACCGAATTGATATTTCTTCGTTTCCAACAAACACTGACTAGGACTTTGCTGGATCAAGAAGATACAACCTGCGACTCATGTAGTCTTATCTATGGATTGGGGAATTGTTTAATATCATTTTGACTATATAGTCTGTTTGATATGGTTTTGTGTTGGCATTTTAGGGGTATGGTACAATGAACCAACCACCATAGTCCAGCCCCGTATGGGACTGTCAGTGTGGCCAGCCTTGTTGTTTATTGTGGGTTAACAGAAAGGGGGTCGGTTACCTTCTGAAGCATATCACTCTGTATCACGCAGGAGGTGATGGTGTTGTCTGCACCCTGTCCTGCAGGTGGGGTTGCGGATGCTCCTCGCTATTCCTTTGTGTGATCAGGGTTATTTGCTTGGCCCTGTTTGGCCTTTTATGTGTTCTACAAGGTAGATGGACCTTTGGTCTACATGGCTTCTCCATTTTGGTGTTAGGGGTGGGGATTCACGTCTGTGCAGGCTAAGGGTTGCATTTAAATGGGGAGCCCCTCTTTTCTAGTGCTCTGTAGCAGAGTGTCATCTGGGATGTTTTGCGTGCACTTTAGAGCATTGCGGAGCCGGTGTTTCAGGATGGTGCTCTGCGCTATGACTGGGACGCTGACTCCGAATGTTTGCGCAGGTAATAATTCACTGGGGTGTCTCATCCCCCTTTTGCTCACGGGTGCCGAGCCGGGTATGGCTCTATATTTATGATAGGCGATTCAGTTAAGTAAGCCTCCCCGTTGATATGCGAAGCGTGGATAAGAATGGATGAGAGGCATTCCCTGGTGACGTACTGGGGACGGCCCCTGATATGTGATTGGTTAGCTAGGGCCGCATGACCCATGATGACGTATTGGGGATATCCCTTGGTGAGTAATCTGACTGGTTGATCTGGGTTTTAAATATACCAAGATGCCTTACCTCAAACACGCCCCCAGGAGGAAGCGGATGCGAAACGCGCGTCGGGGTAGTCAAGGTGCAGCGTGCCACGAGGCGGAGGAATAGCGATTCAGGTAATATGTATCGGGCAGTGTGCCCGCAATGCTACATACTATGGTTGATTAGACATATCACCTGTATAGTGCGGTGGACTTTACAAGAAGCGGTCATCAGGGGATATGTTCTTCTGATGGTGGGAATTCCCTGCCAGGGACTGTATAAGTAGAGCACATGACTGAATGATAGGGGTTAGGTGCAATACTGGGTTGCTTCCCGTTTGCTCTATGCAAGGAATTGTAGTTAGTCCTTAGTATTTTCCCTCTGTATGGACCACGATTTGGTCAATGAGGGTTTATTCTGTCCACATCACACAGGGTTTCTATATAATCACCAGGAATGAGAATGGTAGCAATTGTGCGGTGTTAGTGGTTGACTGTGGTGTAAACCATGGAAAAATGTCTATTTGGTGATTAGTAGGAAACTGCTAGGTAGTATATATATAAATCTGCTGCTTTCCTTGGCATTCAAAATTGTATTTGATTGTGAGGCACTGTTTTAATATTTTTTGTATTGTTATATGTTAATAAAGGTTCAGTTTTTTTAAATAATTATACACTTCTTGACTGGGTTTAATAAACCATTCTGTCAGTATGTTCAGATTTCTATATATACAGCTCTGGCAAAAAGTAAGAGACCACTGCAAAATATTCAGTTTTATAGGCTTTCGAGATGAATGGCACCAGCACGCCAAATGTTGTATAGGAGTACTTTGTTAGGTCATACCCCTTTAGACCCACAACATGCGGTTTCCATGCAATACTGGAACGTGGTGCTCAGCATCAAAAACCATGACAGCACAGTAATTCTTTGCACAAAAAATAGAAGAATGCGGCCCTCATCCACTTTGCGTAGTGAATGTCTTTTAATGTGTCTTCAATCCAGTTACAGACTTTTCATAAAACACGACAGCGAGCTGTGAGGGCGCGGGGAGGGTGAAGCGCTGATTGCGCAAAACGGCCGTTGTCCAGCTCACCCTCCCCGCACCCTCACAGCTCGCTGTCGTGCTTTATGAAAAGTCTGTAACTGGATTGAAGACACATTAAAAGACATTCACTACGCAAAGTGGGTGAGTGCCGCATTCTTCTATTTTTTGTGTAACAAATATTCAGTTTGTCTGATTTTTCTCTTTATAGGTATATTTTTGAGTAAAATGTAAATTTTTCTTTTATTCTATAAACTTCTGACAACATGTCTGAATTTCCCAGCAATAAATTTTGCATTTTTTTTTCTGAAAAGGAGAAATGGTCAAAATTAGAAAAAAAAAACAACAACGGGGCTTTCAGACATCATATAATGTAAAGAAAACAAGTTCACAATAATTTAGAAACAACAGTACTAATGTTTTAACTCAGGAAGAGTTCAGAAATCAATATTTTGTGGAAGAACCATGGTTTTTAATCACAGCTTTCATGCGCCTTGGCATGCTTTCCACCAGTCTTTCACACTGCTTCTGGCACAAAAATGTAAGCAGTTCTTCTTTGTTTGATGGCTTGTGACTATCCATCATCCTCTTGATTACATTCCAGAGGTTTTCAATGGGGTTCAGGTCTGGAGATTGGGCTGACCATGACAGGGTTTTGATGTGGTGGTCTCTTAATTTTTGCCAGAGCTGTAGTTCTATTTTTATTATTTTTTTCTGAATTTTTCTTAAAATAAATTTTGACTAACTAGAGACAGACAGTCAAGGTTAATGCACAAATACAATACAAGGAGCAAGTCTTGTCCTTGGGGGCAGTCAACCATACACTTATGCAGAAGTAGCTGCCTTCCCCAAGCAGAGCTTTTTTCCCATGGTTGCGGCATAATCAGGGTTGGTTTTCCCATAAGGCTAACCTAGGCTGTGGCCTAGGGCACAGTAGTCAGGGGCGCTACATACAGAAGGAATAAAAAAACAAATATTTACACATTTTTCAGTATTATCTTGAAAAAGCTAAAAATAAATGCTGATTTTTACATTTATAACCATATACAGTAAAAAAAAAATGACCAGAACATTTACATCTCTACAGGTTGTGCTTTATTGCTCAGTCACGGGCAAAAAGCATTTTCTATTTCTCTCTCACACACTCAGTGTAAACCACATAGTGATTCATTCTGGTCATATCGCTTGACTTCTACATATCTACTGCCATGATAAATGCTCTAAAATACCTCAAAAGGGACGAAACCCAAAAAAACAGGAACTCGAGCAGAAGCTAGATGTATGATCATCAAGCTGCAAAGACTTGAAACACAGTTAATGGCACAGTTTTGAGGAACAGAGCTGCATAGATTACACCAAGTGAACAAGTATGTACAATACGTGGAAATTGATGTTTTGGAAGTTGCCAATGTTCTCCAATTACTTGTAAAGTTTTTGAATGAACTATGAGAACAATTTGATTTATATAAGGAAAAAGCTGTTATTATTTCAGAAAAGAAAGTATGTGAACAGGATGAAAAGGACTCAATTCTCAGGAAACCTCAATCTGATGAGACGCGTTATGATGAAGTTCGCTTAAGCAGGCGTGACAACTTTCAAAACAATACTACATTTCTATTCAACATTTTGAGGGGGGGTGGGCGGAGTGCAGAATTATGTGTTTTGGCCTAGAGAGTATAAATTAGTAAATCCAGATGAGAGTGATTTTGACTCTCGAAGAATAGTGGCCATTGACTTACCAACCATCATGGTTAAAACACAGTCAAAGCATATCTATACTTTCACATTAAATACTTTGTCTATGGTTTACTTGCTTTCTAAATGCAAAATTAAGCAACTGTCTAAAAAGTCTTTTTTAAGAAATCAGTGTGTCAATAAGACTTCACCTAGCCGAGTGCTCTACACAAATGTTACAAATCAATCAGAGCTCTGGCTTTTCATCTGCTTAGTCCTGATCACCATTTCTGCAGTGCCCATACTTCTCTCTGTGGTAAAAATAACAGCAGGAACGGCGTATTTACAGATCTACACCGTGTGCAAAAAGGAAAAGTATCAGGGAGGACAAAACAAAAAAAACAGGTGGTAGAAAAACAGAAAAGCACATTACCATGAAATACAGTTTTGACCAAAAGTGTTGGCACCCATGAAATTGTTCCAGAAAATGAAGTATTTCTCCCTGAAAATTATTGCAATTACACATGTTTTGTCATACACATTCTTATTTCCTTTTTTAGTATTGGAACAACAAAAACAGAAAAATTTGACATTATTTCACACAATTTCATACAAAACCCCAAAAGTGGTCTGGACAAAATTGATTGGCATATTCAACTTAATATTTGTTTTTTAAACCCTTTTGTTGATATTTTTGTTCTCTAGTCCTCAGACAGTTCTCTTCTTTTTCCTTTCTCTGTGCTTTGTGTTGCACCCACAAACAGAATGCAAAGACTGACTTAACTTTTCCCCTTTTTAGGCCTGTCCCACACGTCCAGATAATTCCGGTACCGGAAAAATCGGTACCGGAGTTATCCGCGGCCGTGTGTCCGTGAGCTCACGTAGGCCATCCGTGTGGCACACGTGCGGCACACGTGTGCCGCCCGTGTGCCGACTGGGTACCACACGGAGTGTGCCGACTGGGTACCACACGGAGTGTGCAGGAGACAGCACTAGAGATAAGCGCTGTCCCCTGCATCTGGTGCTGAAGCCGCCATTCATATCTTCTCTCCAGCAGCGTTCGCTGGAGAGAAGATATGAAAAATCCTTTTTTTTTTCTTTTCATGTTTAAAATAAAGATCCCTGTCCCCTACCACCCCCCACCCCCTGTGCGCCCGCCCGCTGTTACTAAAATACTCACCCGGCTCCCTCGCTGCATCGATGTGCGCACAGTAACCAATGGCTTCTACATCGCAAATACGTCATGAAATTATCGCTCCAGCGCCGTGTATTGCAACGTGTGACCACAGTATACGACGCTGGAGCGATAATCAAGCGACGCTGCAACGTCACAGATCGTGCCGTCGTAGCGACCAAAGTGCCACTGTGTGACAGTACCCTAATAGTGACTTGTACATTTGTACATTGTGTTTATCTTTGTTTATTATGTGCTGATATGCTAATTGTGTATTATATTCTGTAACCAGTTTGTTGAATTTGAAGGTAGATAAGGAAAGGTTGTGAGGCTGGACTGAAGGACACTGGTTAAATCTAAAAATAGATCACATGCCTCAGGTATAAAAGAGATTTCTTTTCTTCTGGTTGGTGTCACTCTTCAGGATTACAGCTGAGGGTACATTGGACCCGGCTGAAGGAACACAGGACTGCTCTCGGTTATCTCCCTATGCTTGTCGTTACCCCCTCTCTCCGTGCTTATCACAGGTGGAGTAGCGACCCTGGGAGCTCAAACATAACATCTACCATTTTCTGGGTGAGTCAGTGAAAGGGTGAGACCCTGTAATGTGCACCATCTTGGGATAAATGCTGGGATTGCTCTGTTTGCTATTGGGTGTTGTTTTTCAATAAAATATTGCCACACTGTTTTACCCTCACCCTGTGTTGTCTGTGTAGTGTATTGCCCACCCTGAGATAGAGCGGGTGTTCAGTGGTATGAGCCCTGGTCCATGCAGTCTTGCTAATGGCAGCCAGGCCAGCGGACGAGAGCACCAACTGACCATATGTCTCCACACAAGTGTTAACCTCCAGGTAACAAAGCTTTTGCTTAAAACTGCATTAATTCTTCTATGTACACTTGCAAAAAGTCAGGGATTTTGTAACATTCTAGTAATGTGGAGCCTATTATGCCAAATGTGATAATGATTATTATTTTCATATGTAGGTTGAAACACAGTCAGATAAAACTGAAACAGCTGTGTAAGAGGCTTAAAACTGAATAAGGAACAGTGAAACTCTGCTACAAAAGTGTAGTTGTGAAGACATGTTCATACATACCACAGGTCATGCACCATTGCAAGACTGATTATAACATCAGCACATGAGATAGTCCTGCATCAGCAAGGTCTCTCCCAGGAATATACCTCTAAACAGACCGAGGTAATGAAATGGGTAACACAGAGGATTGTAGTCACAAGGATCAACAAAGGGAACTTTCTGCAGCAGATGAAAGACATATTATGGTTACTTCCCAGTGAATTCGGATGATGGACAGCAGTGTCATCAGCTCAGAACTGGCAGTAATCAGTGATGTCCAACTACACTCATCTACTTTCTGGAGAAGTCTGGCCAAAAGTGATCTTCATGGTAGAATTGCAGCCACGGAAGAATTGCATTGCCAGAGGTGGGGGGATTCTAGCAATCAAACCCTAATGAATTTAAAGGTTTTCTCCTGTGCTATTTATAAGTAATAACTTTGATTTGTTGGGAATTACATTAAAACATTTTTTTCAAGAGGCTGGTTGAGTATAATGTTTTTGTATGGCAAGACTGACAAGTAATACTTTCTGCTGATGTAAGTCCAAATTTGATGTGAGTGTCTGGTAGAAAGGCACCCAAGTATAGATTGTGTTGTAAAGATGAGATTGCTTATTTAAAACTTCTCCAAGTATATGCTAATGAAATGGTTAATTTTAGTTTAGTGAAATGAACAGGCATATGTTTTCAACCAAAATCTATGCGAAGAACATTCCTTATTATTTAAAACACCAATGGATTGTTTAGAGTTTTTCATTCAATTATTTGCTTTAATTGCATTAAAATCCAATCCTGCCAAACACAGTCTATTTCAACTGTATTTATTGAATTTTTATCAAACATAGTGTTAGGGCTGGCGGAACGCACCAAGTAAATATAATGATAGTAAAGGTGCATTCGCAGCCCAGGGTCCACCGTGCAGGAGTGGAACCTGCTGCTGGTTAATGGCGGCACTATACGGCGGTACTACGCCAGAATAGACCCGGGTTCCATCACCCAGTCTGTATGGGAACAAACTCTGTTGCTTCACAGAGTTGCAGGGAATAAAGGTAACACTGTGCCCTGTTAGCAGTCACAGGGTGCAGCAAATGGATACTAGTGGGATCCCTGAAATGCTGTGATCAAGCAGGAGTTCCCACCCTACACTGACGGATTGTCAGGAGAAGCTGGAGAAAGCTGCACAGAGTGCATACAGCACTGCACTGGCAGTCACTGCTGGTTAGACGCAGTATAGATTGTGCCTGGTGCTGGATGGCACTATCTGGCACTAGACAGCTCCAACATTCGCGAACATTCATCAACTCTAGGGATGGGAATTGTTATGATCCCAATGGTAGAGGATCTCAGGGTTTTCAGCAAAGTCTGCAAACATAAAAAACCAGCTCATAGGGAGGTGGTAACTGAGCTGACCGCATACCTGATCCTAGCCCACAACTAATAGCAGCCGGGGAACGTACCTACGTTGGTTCTAGACGTCTCGCGCCAGCCGGAGAACTAACTAACCCTTTCAGAGAAAATCAGACCTCACTTGCCTCAAGAGAAAGGTACCCCAAAGTAAAGACACGCCCCCAACAAATAATAACGGTGAGGTAAGAAGAAAGGACAAACGTAAGTATGAACTAGATTCAGCAAAGAGAGGCCCACTATATAATAGCAGAAATATAGAAAGCAGACTTATGCAGTCAGCGAAAAACCCTACAAAAATATCCACGCTGAACATCCAAGAACCTCCGCACCGACTAACGGTGTGGGGGGAGAATATCAGCCCCCTTAGAGCTTCCAGCAAAATCAGGAATCACATTATGAACAAGCTGGACAAAAAACAGAACAATGCAAATGAACAAAAATAAGAAAGCAGGACTTAGCTTATCTTGCAAAAATCAGGACCAGTAGACAGGAGCAACCAGACAAGGACTGATTACATTGATGCCAGGCAATGGACTAAGAATCCAGGAAGTTTAAATAGGAACACCCAGGGTCTAACGAACCAGGTGACTACAAAACCTGAGGAAAGAAAATCCAAGAGCCATACCGCTAGTGACAACAAGAGGGAGCCAAAAAGTATAGTTCACAACAGTACCCCCCCTTTAAGGAGGGGTCAGCGAACCCTCACTACGACCACCAGGGTGATCAGGATGGGCAGCGTGAAATGCACGAACCAAATCGGCCGCATGAACATCAGAAGCGACCACCCAGGAATTATCCTCCTGACCATAGCCCTTCCATTTGACCAGATACTGAAGCCTCCGTCTAGAGAGACGAGAATCTAAGATCTTCTCCACCACGTACTCCAACTCGCCCTCAACCAAGACCGGAGCAGGAGGGTCAACAGCAGGAACCACAGGCACAATGTACCACCGCAACAAAGACCTATGGAACACATTGTGAATGGCAAATGACACAGGAAGATCCAAACGAAAAGACACCGGATTAAGGACCTCCAATATTCTATAAGGACCAATAAAGCGAGGCTTAAACTTAGGAGAGGAAACCTTCAGAGGGACATACCGAGAAGACAACCAAACCAAATCCCCAACACGAAGTCGGGGACCCACACCGCGGCGGCGGTTGGCAAAACGCTGAGCCTTCTCCTGTGACAACTTCAAGTTGTCCACCACATGATTCCAAGTCCGCTGCAACCTATCAACCACGGAATCCACCCCAGGACAGTCAGAAGGCTCAACATGACCTGAGGAGAAACGAGGATGAAAACCAGAGTTGCAGAAAAATGGCGAAACCAAAGTAGCGGAACTAGCCCGATTATTGAGGGAAAAAAAACTCAGCCAATGGCAAGAAGGTCACCCAATCATCCTGATCCGCAGAAACAAAACATCTCAAATAAGCCTCCAGCGTCTGATTAGTTCGCTCCGTTTGGCCATTAGTCTGAGGATGAAAGGCAGACGAGAACGACAGATCAATGCCCATCTTAGCACAAAAAGATCGCCAGAATCTGGACACAAACTGGGATCCTCTGTCAGACACGATATTCTCAGGAATGCCGTGCAAACGAACCACATTCTGAAAAAACAAAGGAACCAGATCAGAAGAGGACGGCAACTTAGGCAAGGGCACCAAATGGACCATCTTGGAAAAACGATCACACACCACCTAGATGACAGAGATGACAGACATTCCCTGAGACACCGGAAGATCTGAAATGAAATCCATGGAAATGTGTGTCCAAGGCCTCTTCGGGACGGGCAAGGGCAAAAGCAACCCGCTGGCACGAGAACAGCAAGGCTTAGCCCAAGCACAAGTCCCACAGGACTGCACAAAAGAACGCACATCCCGTGACAAGGAAGGCCACCAAAAGGACCTAGCCACCAAATCTCTGGTACCAAAAATCCCAGGATGCCCTGCCAACACCGAGGAATGAACCTCGGAAATAACTCTGCTGGTCCACTTATCAGGAACAAACAGTCTGTCAAGTGGACAAGGGTCAGGTCTACCAGCCTGAAATCTCTGCAACACACGTCGCAAATCAGGAGAAATGGCCGACAAAATTACTCCCTCTTTAAGAATACCAGCCGGCTCTGAGACTCCAGGAGAGTCAGGCACAAAGCTCCTAGAGAGAGCATCAGCCTTCACATTTTTCGAACCAGGCAGGTATGAGACCACAAAGTCAAAACGGGAGAAAAACAATGACCAACGAGCCTGTCTAGGGTTCAGGCATTTAGCAGACTCGAGATACATCAGATTTTTGTGATCAGTCAAGACCACCACACGATGCTTAGCTCCCTCGAGCCAATGACGCCACTCCTCAAATGCCCACTTCATGGCCAACAACTCCCGATTACCAACATCATAGTTCCGCTCAGCAGGCGAAAACTTCCTGGAAAAGAAAGCACATGGTCTCATCACAGAGCAACCAGAGCCTCTCTGCGACAAAACAGCCCCTGCACCGATCTCAGAAGCGTCTACTTCAACCTGAAAGGGAAGTGAGACATCAGGCTGGCACAAAACAGGCGCCGAAGTAAACCGGCGCTTCAGCTCCCGAAAGGCCTCCACGGCCGCAGGAGCCCAATTAGCAACATCAGAACCTTTCTTGGTCATATCCGTCAGAGGTTTAACAACGCTAGAAAAGTTAGCAATAAAACGACGGTAGAAATTAGCAAAACCCAAAAACTTCTGAAGACTCTTAACAGACGTGGGTTGAGTCCAATCATGAATAGCTCGGACCTTGACTGGGTCCATCTCCACAGTAGAAGGGGAAAAAATAAAACCCAGAAAGGAAACCTTCTGCACTCCAAAGAGACACTTTGAGCCCTTCACAAACAAAGCATTATCGCGCAAAACCTGAAACACCATCCTGACCTGCTTTACATGAGAATCCCAATCATCAGAAAAAACCAAAATGTCATCCAGATAAACAATCACAAATTTATCTAGATACTTCTGGAAGATGTCATGCATAAAGGACTGAAACACTGAAGGGGCATTAGAGAGCCCAAAAGGCATCACCAAGTACTCAAAATGACCTTCGGGCGTATTAAATGCAGTTTTCCATTCATCTTCCTGCTTAATGCGTACAAGGTTGTACGCACCACGAAGATCTATCTTGGTGAACCAACAGGCACCCTTAATCCGAGCAAACAAGTCCGACAATAGTGGCAAAGGATATTGAAATTTAACCGTGATTTTATTCAGAAGCCGATAGTCTATACAAGGTCTCAAAGACCCGTCTTTCTTGGCCACAAAAAAGAATCCCGCACCAAGAGGGGAAGAGGATGGACGAATACGTCCTTTCTCCAAAGACTCCTTTATATAAGAACGCATCGCGGCATGCTCAGGTACCGACAGATTAAATAATCGTCCCTTAGGAAACTTACTACCAGGAATCAAATCTATAGCGCAGTCACAGTCCCTATGAGGAGGAAGAGCACTGGACCTGGACTCACTGAATACATCCTGATAGTCAAACAAATACTCAGGAACTTCTGAAGGAGTGGAGGAAGCAATAGACACCGACGGGGAATCGCAATGAATTCCCTGACAACCCCAACTTGACACAGACATAGCCCTCCAATCCAAAACTGGATTATGGGCCTGTAACCATGGCAGACCCAAAACGACCAAATCATGCATCTTATGCAGAACAAGAAAACGAATCACCTCCCGATGTTCAGGAGTCATGCACATGGTCACTTGTGTCCAATACTGCGGTTTATTCTCCGCCAATGGCGTAGCATCAATTCCTCTAAGAGGAATAGGATTTTCTAAAGGCTCCAGGACAAAACCACAGCGCTTGGCAAACGACAAGTCCATAAGACTCAGGGCAGCACCTGAATCCACAAACGCCATAACAGGGTAGGAAGACAATGAACAAATTAAAGTCACAGACAAAATAAATTTAGGCTGCAAGTTACCAATGGCGACAGGACTAACAAACTTTGTTAGGTGTTTAGAGCATGCTGATATAACATGTGTAGAATCACCACAGTAAAAACACAACCCATTCTGACGTCTATGATTTTGCCGTTCGGTTCTAGTCTGAATTCTATCACATTGCATTAAGTCCGGTGTCTGTTCAGACAACACCGCCAGAGGATTAGCGGATTTGCGCTCCCGCAAACGCCGATCAATCTGAATGGCCAGTGTCATAGAATCATTCAGACTTGTAGGAATGGGGAAGCCCACCATCACATTCTTAATGGTTTCAGAAAGGCCATTTCTGAAATTTGCGGCCAGAGCACACTCATTCCACTGAGTAAGCACGGACCATTTCCGAAATCTTTGGCAATACACTTCAGCTTCATCCTGGCCCTGAGAGATAGCCAGCAAAGCCTTCTCTGCCTGAATTTCAAGATTGGGCTCCTCATAAAGCAATCCGAGCGCCAGAAAAAACGCATCAATATTTGCCAATGCCGGATCTCCTGGCGCCAATGAGAAAGCCCAATCCTGAGGGTCGCCCCGCAAGAAGGAGATAACAATTTTAACTTGCTGAGCTGAGTCTCCAGACGAACGAGGTCTCAAAGATAGAAACAATTTACAATTATTCCTAAAATTCCTAAATTTAAATCAATCTCCAGAGAACAGCTCAGGAATAGGTATCTTAGGCTCTGACATAGGACTGCTAATAACAAAATCCTGAATGCCCTGCACACGTGCAGCAAGCTGATCCACACTAGTAATCAGAGTCTGAACATTCATGTCTGCAGCAGAGCTTCAAGCCACTCAGAGATAAAGGGGAAGAAGAAAAAAAACAAAAAACTCAGAACTTCTTTTCTTTTAATCCCACTTCTGCAATGCATTAACTATTCACTCGGCCTGGCATTCTGTTATGATCCCAATGGTAGAGGATCTCAGGGTTTTCAGCAAAGTCTGCAAACATAAAAAACCAGCTCATAGGGAGGTGGTAACTGAGCTGACCGCATACCTGATCCTAGCCCACAACTAATAGCAGCCGGGGAACGTACCTACGTTGGTTCTAGATGTCTCGCGCCAGCCGGAGAACTAACTAACCCTTTCAGAGAAAATCAGACCTCACTTGCCTCAAGAGAAAGGTACCCCAAAGTAAAGACACGCCCCCAACAAATAATAACGGTGAGGTAAGAAGAAAGGACAAACGTAAGTATGAACTAGATTCAGCAAAGAGAGGCCCACTATATAATAGCAGAAATATAGAAAGCGGACTTATGCGGTCAGCAAAAAACCCTACAAAAATATCCACGCTGAATATCCAAGAACCCCCGCACCGACTAACGGTGTGGGGGGAGAATATCAGCCCCCTTAGAGCTTCCAGCAAAATCAGGAATCACATTATGAACAAGCTGGACAAAAAACAGAACAATGCAAATGAACAAAAATAAGAAAGCAGGACTTAGCTTATCTTGCAAAAATCAGGACCAGTAGACAGGAGCAACCAGACAAGGACTGATTACATTGATGCCAGGTAATGGACTAAGAATCCAGGAAGTTTAAATAGGAACACCCAGGATCTAACGAACCAGGTGACTACAAAACCTGGGGAAAGAAAATCCAAGAGCCATACCGCTAGTGACCACAAGAGGGAGCCAAAAAGTATAGTTCACAACAGTACCCCCCCTTTAAGGAGGGGTCACCGAACCCTCACTACGACCACCAGGGCGATCAGGATGGGCAGCGTGAAAGGCACGAACCAAATCGGCCGCATGAACATCAGAAGCGACCACCCAGGAATTATCCTCCTGACCATAGCCCTTCCATTTGACCAGATACTGAAGCCTCCGTCTAGAGAGACGAGAATCTAAGATCTTCTCCACCACGTACTCCAACTCGCCCTCAACCAAGACCGGAGCAGGAGGGTCAACAGCAGGAACCACAGGCACAATGTACCGCCGCAACAAAGACCTATGGAACACATTGTGAATGGCAAACGACACAGGAAGATCCAAACGAAAAGACACCGGATTAAGGACCTCCAATATTCTATAAGGACCAATAAGGCGAGGCTTAAACTTAGGAGAGGAAACCTTCAGAGGGACATACCGAGAAGACAACCAAACCAAATCCCCAACACGAAGTCGGGGACCCACACCGCGGCGGCGGTTGGCAAAACGCTGAGCCTTCTCCTGTGACAACTTCAAGTTGTCCACCACATGATTCCAAGTCCGCTGCAACCTATCAACCACGGAATCCACCCCAGGACAGTCAGAAGGCTCAACATGACCTGAGGAGAAACGAGGATGAAAACCAGAGTTGCAGAAAAATGGCGAAACCAAAGTAGCGGAACTAGCCCGATTATTGAGGGAAAAAAAACTCAGCCAATGGCAAGAAGGTCACCCAATCATCCTGATCCGCAGAAACAAAACATCTCAAATAAGCCTCCAGCGTCTGATTAGTTCGCTGCGTTTGGCCATTAGTCTGAGGATGAAAGGCAGACGAGAACGACAGATCAATGCCCATCTTAGCACAAAAAGATCACCAGAATCTGGACACAAACTGGGATCCTCTGTCAGACACGATATTCTCAGGAATGCCGTGCAAACGAACCACATTCTGAAAAAACAAAGGAACCAGATCAGAAGAGGACGGCAACTTAGGCAAGGGCACCAAATGGACCATCTTGGAAAAACGATCACACACCACCCAGATGACAGACATTCCCTGAGACACCGGAAGATCTGAAATGAAATCCATGGAAATGTGTGTCCAAGGCCTCTTCGGGACGGGCAAGGGCAAAAGCAACCCGCTGGCACGAGAACAGCAAGGCTTAGCCCGAGCACAAGTCCCACAGGACTGCACAAAAGAATGCACATCCCGTGACAAGGAAGGCCACCAAAAGGACCTAGCCACCAAATCTCTGGTACCAAAAATCCCAGGATGCCCTGCCAACACCGAGGAATGAACCTCGGAAATAACTCTGCTGGTCCATTTATCAGGAACAAACAGTCTGTCAGGTGGACAAGGGTCAGGTCTACCAGCCTGAAATCTCTGCAAAACACGTCGCAAATCAGGAGAAATGGCCGACAAAATTACTCCCTCTTTAAGAATACCAGCCGGCTCTGAGACTCCAGGAGAGTCAGGCACAAAGCTCCTAGAGAGAGCATCAGCCTTCACATTTTTCGAACCAGGCAGGTATGAGACCACAAAGTCAAAACGGGAGAAAAACAATGACCAACGAGCCTGTCTAGGGTTCAGGCGTTTAGCAGACTCGAGATACATCAGATTTTTGTGATCAGTCAAGACCACCACACGATGCTTAGCTCCCTCGAGCCAATGACGCCACTCCTCAAATGCCCACTTCATGGCCAACAACTCCCGATTACCAACAACATAGTTCCGCTCAGCAGGCGAAAACTTCCTGGAAAAGAAAGCACATGGTCTCATCACAGAGCAACCAGAGCCTCTCTGCGACAAAACAGCCCCTGCACCGATCTCAGAAGCGTCTACTTCAACCTGAAAGGGAAGTGAGACATCAGGCTGGCACAAAACAGGCGCCGAAGTAAACCGGCGCTTCAGCTCCCGAAAGGCCTCCACGGCCGCAGGAGCCCAATTAGCAACATCAGAACCTTTCTTGGTCATATCCGTCAGAGGTTTAACAACGCTAGAAAAGTTAGCAATAAAACGACGGTAGAAATTAGCAAAACCCAAAAACTTCTGAAGACTAGGGTTGAGCGAAACGGGTCGTTCATTTTCAAAAGTCACCGACTTTTGGCTAAGTCGGCGTCTCATTTAACCCGATCCGACCCCTGTGCTTGTCGGCCATGCGGTACGCGACTTTCGCGCCAAAGTCGCGTTTCAATGACGCTAAAAGCGCCATTTCTCAGCTAATGAAGGTGAACGCAGAGTGTGGGCAGCGTGATGACATAGGTCCTGGTCCCCACCATCTTAGAGAAGGGCATTGCAGTGATTGGCTTGCTGTCTGCGGCGTCACAGGGGCTATAAAGGGGCGTTCCCGCCGACCGCCATCTCACTGCTGCTGATCTGAGCTTAGGGAGAGGTTGCTGCCGCTTCGTCAGAAGCAGGGAGAGCGTTAGGCAGGGTCCACTAACCACCAAACCGCTTGTGCTGTAGCGATTTCCACTGTCCAACACCACCTTCGGTGTGCAGGGACAGTGGAAGCTACATTTTTTTTTTCTCTCAGCGCTGAAGCTCATTGGGCTGCCCTAGAAGGCTCCGTGATAGCTGTATTGCTGTGTGTACGCCACTGTGCAAACCAACTGCTTTTTTCAAAGCACATATCCTCTTGTTCCTTCCTTTCTGCACAGCTATCTTTTTTGTTTGTCCACACTTTTTATTTAGTTTGTGCATCAGTCCACTCCTATTGCTGCCTGCCATACCTGGCTGAGATTACTGCAGGGAGATAGTAATTGTAGGACAGTCCCTGTTTTTTTTTTTTTTTTTTTTGGGAGATTAAGATTTGCATTTCTGCTACAGTGCCATCCGTGTGTGTGCCATCCCTGTGTGCGCCATCTCTCACTCAGTGGGCCATAGAAAGCCTATTTATTTTTTTGCTTGATTTGGGTTCTAGAATCTACCTGAAAAAAAAAACACTACATCCATCAGTGGGAGATTAATACTGTCCTCAGGGTTTGTGTGCCACTCCTGATCCTGACTCCTGTGCGCGCCATCTCTCACTCAGTGGGCCATAGAAAGCCTATTTATTTTTTTGCTTGATTTGGGTTCTAAAATCTACCTGAAAAAAAAACACTACATCAATCAGTGGGAGATTAATATTGTCCTCAGGGCTTGTGTGCCACTCCTGATCCTGACTCCTGTGAGCGCCATCTCTCACTCAGTGGGCCATAGAAAGCCTATTTATTTTTTTGCTTGATTTGGGTTCTAAAATCTACCTGAAAAAAAAACACTACATCCATCAGTGGGAGATTAATATTGTCCTCAGGGCTTGTGTGCCACTCCTGATCCTGACTCCTGTGAGCGCCATCTCTCACTCAATGGGCCATAGAAAGCCTATTTATTTTTTTGCTTGATTTGGGTTCTAAAATCTACCTTAAAAAAAAACACTACATCAATCAGTGGGAGATTAATATTGTCCTCAGGGCTTGTGTGCCACTCCTGATCCTGACTCCTGTGAGCGCCATCTCTCACTCAGTGGGCCATAGAAAGCCTATTTATTTTTTTGCTTGATTTGGGTTCTAAAATCTACCTGAAAAAAAAAACACTACATCCATCAGTGGGAGATTAATGCTGTCCTCAGGGCTTGTGTGCCACTCCTGATCCTGACTCCTGTGAGCGCCATCTCTCACTCAGTGGGCCATAGAAAGCCTATTTATTTTTTTGCTTGATTTGGGTTCTAAAATCTACCTGAAAAAAAAACACTAAATCAATCAGTGGGAGATTAATATTGTCCTCAGGGCTTGTGTGCCACTCCTGATCCTGACTCCTGTGAGCGCCATCTCTCACTCAGTGGGCCATAGAAAGCCTATTTATTTTTTTGCTTGATTTGGGTTCTAAAATCTACCTGAAAAAAAAACCACTACATCCATCAGTGGGAGATTAATGCTGTCCTCAGGGCTTGTGTGCCACTCCTGATCCTGACTCCTGTGCGCGCCATCTCTCACTCAGTGGGCCATAGAAAGCCTATTTATTTTTTTGCTTGATTTGGGTTCTAAAATCTACCTGAAAAAAAAACACTACATCCATCAGTGGGAGATTAATATTGTCCTCAGGGCTTGTGTGCCACTCCTGATCCTGACTCCTGTGAGCGCCATCTCTCACTCAGTGGGCCATAGAAAGCCTATTTATTTTTTTGCTTGATTTGGGTTCTAAAATCTACCTGAAGAAAAAAAACACTACATCCATCAGTGGGAGATTAATGCTGTCCTCAGGGCTTGTGTGCCACTCCTGATCCTGACTCCTGTGAGCGCCATCTCTCACTCAGTGGGCCATAGAAAGCCTATTTATTTTTTTGCTTGATTTGGGTTCTAAAATCTACCTGAAAAAAAAACACTACATCCATCAGTGGGAGATTAATATTGTCCTCAGGGCTTGTGTGCCACTCCTGATCCTGACTCCTGTGAGCGCCATCTCTCACTCAGTGGGCCATAGAAAGCCTATTTATTTTTTTGCTTGATTTGGGTTCTAAAATCTACCTGAAAAAAAAACACTACATCAATCAGTGGGAGATTAATATTGTCCTCAGGGCTTGTGTGCCACTCCTGATCCTGACTCCTGTGAGCGCCATCTCTCACTCAGTGGGCCATAGAAAGCCTATTTATTTTTTTGCTTGATTTGGGTTCTAAAATCTACCTGAAAAAAAAAACACTACATCCATCAGTGGGAGATTAATGCTGTCCTCAGGGCTTGTGTGCCACTCCTGATCCTGACTCCTGTGCGCGCCATCTCTCACTCAGTGGGCCATAGAAAGCCTATTTATTTTTTTGCTTGATTTGGGTTCTAAAATCTACCTGAAAAAAAAACACTACATCCATCAGTGGGAGATTAATATTGTCCTCAGGGCTTGTGTGCCACTCCTGATCCTGACTCCTGTGAGCGCCATCTCTCACTCAGTGGGCCATAGAAAGCCTATTTATTTTTTTGCTTGATTTGGGTTCTAAAATCTACCTGAAAAAAAAACACTACATCCATCAGTGGGAGATTAATATTGTCCTCAGGGCTTGTGTGCCACTCCTGATCCTGACTCCTGTGAGCGCCATCTCTCACTCAGTGGGCCATAGAAAGCCTATTTATTTTTTTGCTTGATTTGGGTTCTAAAATCTACCTGAAAAAAAAACACTAAATCAATCAGTGGGAGATTAATATTGTCCTCAGGGCTTGTGTGCCACTCCTGATCCTGACTCCTGTGAGCGCCATCTCTCACTCAGTGGGCCATAGAAAGCCTATTTATTTTTTTGCTTGATTTGGGTTCTAAAATCTACCTGAAAAAAAAAACCACTACATTCATCAGTGGGAGATTAATGCTGTCCTCAGGGCTTGTGTGCACCTCCTGATCCTGACTCCTGTGAGCGCCATCTCTCACTCAGTGGGCCATAGAAAGCCTATTTATTTTTTTGCTTGATTTGGGTTCTAAAATCTACCTGAAAAAAAAAAACACTACATCCATCAGTGGGAGATTAATGCTGTCCTCAGGGCTTGTGTGCCACTCCTGATCCTGACTCCTGTGAGCGCCATCTCTCACTCAGTGGGCCATAGAAAGCCTATTTATTTTTTTGCTTGATTTGGGTTCTAAAATCTACCTGAAAAAAAAAAAAACACTACATCCATCAGTGGGAGATTAATATTGTCCTCAGGGCTTGTGTGCCACTCCTGATCCTGACTCCTGTGAGCGCCATCTCTCACTCAGTGGGCCATAGAAAGCCTATTTATTTTTTTGCTTGATTTGGGTTCTAAAATCTACCTGAAAAAAAAACACTACATCAATCAGTGGGAGATTAATATTGTCCTCAGGGCTTGTGTGCCACTCCTGATCCTGACTCCTGTGAGCGCCATCTCTCACTCAGTGGGCCATAGAAAGCCTATTTATTTTTTTGCTTGATTTGGGTTCTAAAATCTACCTGAAAAAAAAAAAAACTACATCCATCAGTGGGAGATTAATGCTGTCCTCGGGGCTTGTGTGCCACTCCTGATCCTGACTCCTGTGAGCGCCATCTCTCACTCAGTGGGCCATAGAAAGCCTATTTATTTTTTTGCTTGATTTGGGTTCTAAAATCTACCTGAAAAAAAAACACTACATCCATCAGTGGGAGATTAATGCTGTCCTCAGGGCTTGTGTGCCACTCCTGATCCTGACTCCTGTGCGCGCCATCTCTCACTCAGTGGGCCATAGAAAGCCTATTTATTTTTTTGCTTGATTTGGGTTCTAAAATCTACCTGAAAAAAAAACATTACATCAATCAGTGGGAGATTAATATTGTCCTCAGGGCTTGTGTGCCACTCCTGATCCTGACTCCTGTGAGCGCCATCTCTCACTCAGTGGGCCATAGAAAGCCTATTTATTTTTTTGCTTGATTTGGGTTCTAAAATCTACCTGAAAAAAAAAAAACACTACATCCATCAGTGGGAGATTAATGCTGTCCTCAGGGCTTGTGTGCCACTCCTGATCCTGACTCCTGTGAGCGCCATCTCTCACTCAGTGGGCCATAGAAAGCCTATTTATTTTTTTGCTTGATTTGGGTTCTAAAATCTACCTGAAAAAAAAACACTACATCCATCAGTGGGAGATTAATATTGTCCTCAGGGCTTGTGTGCCACTCCTGATCCTGACTCCTGTGAGCGCCATCTCTCACTCAGTGGGCCATAGAAAGCCTATTTATTTTTTTGCTTGATTTGGGTTCTAAAATCTACCTGAAAAAAAAAAACACTACATCCATCAGTGGGAGATTAATGCTGTCCTCAGGGCTTGTGTGCCACTCCTGATCCTGACTCCTGTGAGTGCCATCTCTCACTCAGTGGGCCATAGAAAGCCTATTTATTTTTTTGCTTGATTTGGGTTCTAAAATCTACCTGAAAAAAAAACACTACATCCATCAGTGGGAGATTAATATTGTCCTCAGGGCTTGTGTGCCACTCCTGATCCTGACTCCTGTGAGCGCCATCTCTCACTCAGTGGGCCATAGAAAGCCTATTTATTTTTTTGCTTGATTTGGGTTCTAAAATCTACCTGAAAAAAAAACACTAAATCAATCAGTGGGAGATTAATATTGTCCTCAGGGCTTGTGTGCCACTCCTGATCCTGACTCCTGTGAGCGCCATCTCTCACTCAGTGGGCCATAGAAAGCCTATTTATTTTTTTGCTTGATTTGGGTTCTAAAATCTACCTGAAAAAAAAACCACTACATCCATCAGTGGGAGATTAATGCTGTCCTCAGGGCTTGTGTGCCACTCCTGATCCTGACTCCTGTGCACGCCATCTCTCACTCAGTGGGCCATAGAAAGCCTATTTATTTTTTTGCTTGATTTGGGTTCTAAAATCTACCTGAAAAAAAAACACTACATCCATCAGTGGGAGATTAATATTGTCCTCAGGGCTTGTGTGCCTCTCCTGATCCTGACTCCTGTGAGCGCCATCTCTCACTCAGTGGGCCATAGAAAGCCTATTTATTTTTTTGCTTGATTTGGGTTCTAAAATCTACCTGAAGAAAAAAAACACTACATCCATCAGTGGGAGATTAATGCTGTCCTCAGGGCTTGTGTGCCACTCCTGATCCTGACTCCTGTGAGCGCCATCTCTCACTCAGTGGGCCATAGAAAGCCTATTTATTTTTTTGCTTGATTTGGGTTCTAAAATCTACCTGAAAAAAAACACTACATCCATCAGTGGGAGATTAATATTGTCCTCAGGGCTTGTGTGCCACTCCTGATCCTGACTCCTGTGAGCGCCATCTCTCACTCAGTGGGCCATAGAAAGCCTATTTATTTTTTTGCTTGATTTGGGTTCTAAAATCTACCTGAAAAAAAAACACTAAATCAATCAGTGGGAGATTAATATTGTCCTCAGGGCTTGTGTGCCACTCCTGATCCTGACTCCTGTGAGCGCCATCTCTCACTCAGTGGGCCATAGAAAGCCTATTTATTTTTTTGCTTGATTTGGGTTCTAAAATCCACCTGAAAAAAAAACACTACATCCATCAGTGGGAGATTAATATTGTCCTCAGGGCTTGTGTGCCACTCCTGATCCTGACTCCTGTGAGCGCCATCTCTCACTCAGTGGGCCATAGAAAGCCTATTTATTTTTTTGCTTGATTTGGGTTCTAAAATCTACCTGAAAAAAAAAAACACTACATCCATCAGTGGGAGATTAATGCTGTCCTCAGGGCTTGTGTGCCACTCCTGATCCTGACTCCTGTGAGCGCCATCTCTCACTCAGTGGGCCATAGAAAGCCTATTTATTTTTTTGCTTGATTTGGGTTCTAAAATCTACCTGAAAAAAAAAAACACTACATCCATCAGTGGGAGATTAATGCTGTCCTCAGGGCTTGTGTGCCACTCCTGATCCTGACTCCTGTGAGCGCCATCTCTCACTCAGTGGGCCATAGAAAGCCTATTTATTTTTTTGCTTGATTTGGGTTCTAAAATCTACCTGAAAAAAAAACACTACATCCATCAGTGGGAGATTAATATTGTCCTCAGGGCTTGTGTGCCATTCCTGATCCTGACTCCTGTGAGCGCCATCTCTCACTCAGTGGGCCATAGAAAGCCTATTTATTTTTTTGCTTGATTTGGGTTCTAAAATCTACCTGAAAAAAAAACACTACATCAATCAGTGGGAGATTAATATTGTCCTCAGGGCTTGTGTGCCACTCCTGATCCTGACTCCTGTGAGCGCCATCTCTCACTCAGTGGGCCATAGAAAGCCTATTTATTTTTTTGCTTGATTTGGGTTCTAAAATCTACCTGAAAAAAAAAAAAACTACATCCATCAGTGGGAGATTAATGCTGTCCTCGGGGCTTGTGTGCCACTCCTGATCCTGACTCCTGTGAGCGCCATCTCTCACTCAGTGGGCCATAGAAAGCCTATTTATTTTTTTGCTTGATTTGGGTTCTAAAATCTACCTGAAAAAAAAAAAAACTACATCCATCAGTGGGAGATTAATGCTGTCCTCGGGGCTTGTGTGCCACTCCTGATCCTGACTCCTGTGAGCGCCATCTCTCACTCAGTGGGCCATAGAAAGCCTATTTATTTTTTTGCTTGATTTGGGTTCTAAAATCTACCTGAAAAAAAAAACACTACATCCATCAGTGGGAGATTAATGCTGTCCTCAGGGCTTGTGTGCCACTCCTGATCCTGACTCCTGTGCGCGCCATCTCTCACTCAGTGGGCCATAGAAAGCCTTTTTATTTTTTTGCTTGATTTGGGTTCTAAAATCTACCTGAAAAAAAAACACTACATCAATCAGTGGGAGATTAATATTGTCCTCAGGGCTTGTGTGCCACTCCTGGTCCTGACTCCTGTGAGCGCCATCTCTCACTCAGTGGGCCATAGAAAGCCTATTTATTTTTTTGCTTGATTTGGGTTCTAAAATCTACCTGAAAAAAAAACACTACATCAATCAGTGGGAGATTAATATTGTCCTCAGGGCTTGTGTGCCACTCCTGATCCTGACTCCTGTGAGCGCCATCTCTCACTCAGTGGGCCATAGAAAGCCTATTTATTTTTTTGCTTGATTTGGGTTCTAAAATCTACCTGAAAAAAAAAAAACACTACATCCATCAGTGGGAGATTAATGCTGTCCTCAGGGCTTGTGTGCCACTCCTGATCCTGACTCCTGTGAGCGCCATCTCTCACTCAGTGGGCCATAGAAAGCCTATTTATTTTTTTGCTTGATTTGGGTTCTAAAATCTACCTGAAAAAAAACACTACATCCATCAGTGGGAGATTAATATTGTCCTCAGGGCTTGTGTGCCACTCCTGATCCTGACTCCTGTGAGCGCCATCTCTCACTCAGTGGGCCATAGAAAGCCTATTTATTTTTTTGCTTGATTTGGGTTCTAAAATCTACCTGAAAAAAAAACACTACATCAATCAGTGGGAGATTAATATTGTCCTCAGGGCTTGTGTGCCACTCCTGATCCTGACTCCTGTGAGCGCCATCTCTCACTCAGTGGGCCATAGAAAGCCTATTTATTTTTTTGCTTGATTTGGGTTCTAAAATCTACCTGAAAAAAAAAAAAACTACATCCATCAGTGGGAGATTAATGCTGTCCTTGGGGCTTGTGTGCCACTCCTGATCCTGACTCCTGTGAGCGCCATCTCTCACTCAGTGGGCCATAGAAAGCCTATTTATTTTTTTGCTTGATTTGGGTTCTAAAATCTACCTGAAAAAAAAAAACACTACATCCATCAGTGGGAGATTAATGCTGTCCTCAGGGCTTGTGTGCCACTCCTGATCCTGACTCCTGTGCGCGCCATTTCTCACTCAGTGGGCCATAGAAAGCCTATTTATTTTTTTGCTTGATTTGGGTTCTAAAATCTACCTGAAAAAAAAAAACACTACATCCATCAGTGGGAGATTAATGCTGTCCTCAGGGCTTGTGTGCCACTCCTGATCCTGACTCCTGTGCGCGCCATCTCTCACTCAGTGGGCCATAGAAAGACTATTTATTTTTTTGCTTGATTTGGGTTCTAAAATCTACCTGAAAAAAAACACTACATCAATCAGTGGGAGATTAATACTGTCCTCAGGGCTTGTGTGCCACTCCTTATCCTGACTCCTGTGTGTGCCATCTCTCACTCAGTGGGCACTGGGCCATAGAAAGCTTTTTTTTTATTATTATTATTATTTGGTTTCTAAATTGTCCCTGAAAAAAACAATTTATCTTATTTGGTTTCTAAAGTCTCCCTGAGGAAAAAAAAAAGGTGGGAGATTAATATTGACATTTGTGCTTGAGTGACAGTCCTGCGTGTGTGGCATCTCTGTGATTTTGTGCCACAGAAAACAGAGTGTGTAACATTGTGCCTGATTTTCCTTGTGGTCTCACCAACCTGTTAAGGGATATTGAAATCATACTGAAGTTATAGCTTACCGTGTAAGTTGTTTGACAGCAACAAATAAAGTTACTTTGGTTAAGTTTTTAAAACAATGAGGAAGTCTGGTGCAAGAGGTCGTGGCCGTGGGCGTTCATTGTCAGCTGGTAATGATGGTAGTGGTAGTGGAGCATCAGGTGGTCGTGGGGATAAAAATATTCCACGTAAGTCTGGAGCTGTGGAGCCAGTTTCGTCGTCTGGCTACACAAGGCCTCGAACGCTCTCTTTTCTGGGAGTAGGAAAACCGCTTTTAAAGGCGGAGCAGCAACAGCAAGTTTTGGCTTACATTGCAGACTCAGCCTCTAGCTCTTTTGCCTCCTCTTCTGAAACTGGTAAATGTAAAAGCAGCGCGTCGCTTGTGGATGTCCACGGTCAGGGACAAGTCGCTTCCTTGTCCTCTTCAGCAAAAACTACAACAAGAGAGAAGGATGCAGCAGGCGACACAACGGGTTACTCCATGGAGCTCTTTACACATACCGTCCCTGGCTTACAAAGTGAAACACTTAACAGGCCATGCCCATTACAAGTTGATTCTGACATGGAGTGCACTGATGCACAGCCACAGCCAGAGTACTATGCTGCTCCTTTGACTCAGACCACCACATTGCCCTCTCAGGGTACTGATCCACAATCAGACCCTGATGAGACTATGTTGCCCCGCCACGAACGCTATACCACCGACCGACACAGTGACACAGACGAAGTTGCACACGAGCTCGAAGAGGAGTTAATAGATGACCCAGTTATTGACCCCGATTGGCAGCCATTGGGGGAACAGGGTGCAGGCGGCAGTAGTTCAGAAGCGGAGGTGGAGGAGGGGCCACAGCAGGCATCAACATCGCAACAGGTTCCATCTGCCGGGCCCGTATCTGGCCCAAAACGCGTGTCAAAGCCAAAACCTGTTGGAGGACAGCGTGGCCATCCGGTTAAAGCTCAGTCTGCAATCCCTGAAAAGGGATCCGATGCTAGGAAGAGTGCCGTCTGGCATTTTTTTAAACAACATCCAATTGATCAGCGCAAAGTCATCTGTCAAAAATGTTCAACTAGCTTAAGCAGAGGTCAGAATCTGAAATGTCTCAATACTAGTTGCATGCATAGACACTTAACCACCATGCATTTTCAAGCCTGGACTAACTACCAAACGTCCCTTAAGGTTGTAGCACCCTCGGCCAATGAAGCTAGTCAGCAACGCAACATCCCTTCCATCACTGTAAGGCCACCATTTTCCGCACCACCGGCAGTATCTGTGCAGGTTTCTTTGCCAGCCAAAAGCACTCAGGGTCAGGGAATCACCAGTTTTGTAGGAGGAAATATTGCATCTAGGTCACCGGCGGAAACAATACCATCTCCAACCGTCTCGCAGTCTGCCATGTCCACCGGCACACCCGCAAGTTCCACGATCTCCATCTCTCCAGTTCAGCTCACACTACATGAGACTCTGGTTAGAAAAAGGAAGTACTTACCCTCGCATCCGCGTACACAGGGTTTTAACGCCCACATAGCTAGACTAATATCGTTAGAGATGATGCCCTACCGGTTAGTTGAAAGCGAAGCTTTCAAAGCCCTGATGGAGTACGCTGAACCACGATACGAGCTACCCAGTCGACACTTTTTTTCCAGAAAAGCCATCCCGGCCCTGCACCAGCATGTTAAACAGCGCATCGTCCATGCACTCAGGCAATCTGTGAGTACAAAGGTGCACCTGACTACAGATGCATGGACCAGTAGGCATGGCCAGGGACGTTATGTGTCCATCACGGCACACTGGGTGAATGTGGTGGATGCAGGGTCCTCATTGGACATCAATTTCGGGACAGTTGTGCCTAGCCCACGGTCTAGGAAACAGTTGGCTGTAGGCGTTCGCACCACCTCCTCCTCCTCCTCCTCGTCCTCCTGCAGAAGCTACAGCTCTTCCACAGACCACAGTCGGCCAACCACTCCATCGGCAGATGACACTGTTGCACACCAGTTGTCCCATTATGGGCCAGCTACTGCCAAGCGTCAGCAGGCTGTATTGGCTATGAAGTGTTTGGGCGACAACAGACACACCGCGGAAGTTCTGTCCGAGTTCTTGCAACAAGAAACGCAGTCGTGGCTGGGCACAGTAGATCTTGAGGCAGGCAAGGTAGTGAGTGATAACGGAAGGAATTTCATGGCTGCCATCTCCCTTTCCCAACTGAAACACATTCCTTGCCTGGCTCACACCTTAAACCTGGTGGTGCAGTGCTTAGTGAAAACTTATCCTGGGTTCTCCGACCTGCTCCTCAAAGTGCGTGGACTTTGCTCACATATCCGACGTTCGCCTGTACACTCCAGCCGTATGCAGACCTATCAGCGGTCTTTGAACCTTCCCCAGCATCGCCTAATTATAGACGTTGCAACAAGGTGGAACTCAACACTGCACATGCTTCAGAGACTGTGCCAACAGAGGCGGGCTGTTATGTTTTTGTGGGAGGATACACATACACGGGCAGGCAGTAGGATGGCAGACATGGAGTTGTCTGGTGTGCAGTGGTCCAAGATACAAGACATGTGTCAAGTCCTTCAGTGTTTTGAGGAATGCACACGGCTGGTTAGTGCAGACAACGCCGTAATAAGCATGAGCATCCCCCTAATGCGTCTGCTGATGCAAAGTTTGACGCACATAAAGGAGCAGGCGTCTGCACCAGAGGAAGAGGAAAGCCTTGATGACAGTCAGCCATTGTCTGGTCAGGGCAGTGTACAGGACGAGGTAGCGGGCGAAGAGGAGGTGGAGGACGAGGAGGATGATGGGGATGAGTATATTTTTAATGCGGAAGCTTTCCCGGGGGCACTGGAAATTGGTTGCGTGGCAAGGCCGGGTTCTGGTTTTTTGAGGGACACAAGTGATGTAGATTTGCCTGAAACTGCCCCTCAACCAATCACAACCGGAGATTTGACAACTGGAACTTTGGCCCACATGGCGGATTATGCCTTACGTATCCTAAAAAGGGACACACGCATAACGAAAATGATGAACGATGACGATTACTGGTTGGCCTGCCTCCTTGATCCACGCTATAAAGGCAAATTGCAAAATATTATGCCACATGAGAACTTGGAACTAATATTAGCAACCAAACAATCAACTCTTGTTGACCGTTTGCTTCAGGCATTCCCAGCACACAGCGCACGTGATCGTTATCACACGAGCTCCAGGGGGCAGCAGATTAGTAGTGTTAGGGGTGCACACATCAGAAGTGGCGTTGGACAAAGGGGTTTCTGACCAGGTTGTGGAGTGATTTTGCTATGACCGCAGACAGGACAGGTACTGCTGCATCAATTGAAAGTGACAGGAGACAACATTTGTCCAGTATGGTTACTAACTATTTTTCATCCCTTATCGATGTTCTCCCTCAACCGTCATTCCCATTTGATTACTGGGCCTCAAAATTAGACACCTGGCCAGAATTGGCAGAATATGCATTGCAGGAGCTTGCTTGCCCGGCAGCAAGTGTCCTATCAGAAAGAGTATTCAGTGCTGCAGGTTCAATATTAACCGAAAAAAGGACTCGTCTGGCTACCCAAAATGTTGACGATCTAACATTCATTAAAATGAACCACAACTGGATTTCAAAATCTTTTGCCCCACCTTGCCCGGCCGACACCTAGCTTTCCTATGAAAAGCTCTTGCCTGTGGACTACTGTGAATTACTTTTCTAATGTCTAATTTTCTGCAGCTGATTGTCCGGCATATGACATGTTTACACCTCCCTAAATGGCCAAACTCACCACACGGGGCCGTGGTATCGCGACTTGGCGCAAGCACCCGTGAGACAGCTGTTTGCCTGAAGAGGTGGGTGTGCTCGCTTTTGGTCGACGGCATTGGTACTGGGTCCCTCATAGTACAATAAAGTGTCTCTGGCGGTGGTGGTGCGCACCCAACGTCAGACACACTGTTGTAACATGAGGGGCCCTGGGCCTGTACCGCCGGCCACAAGAGAGTTCACCCACCCCCAGGTCAAACATTGCTCTACCACTTCCACAGTTATCTCTCACACTTCCACCAATGTTTAGTCTATGCGCTGACATCCTTCCATACCTGCCACTGACAATACCATTGTGTTGACATGTATGATGGTACATAACATAGTCAGGGGCAGTGTCCTCTATTTACCACAGTAAATACTTTGCGCTAAATTAGTAGGTCTGAAACAACGCAGAGGATCCCACCCCTGAACCTAATGATTGCACCCTTTAGTGTCTTTGTTTTAATGCGAGACATTCACATTTATTTGTTGTTTTTTGACTACTAACTGGCAGACACTCATTACAACCGGCCTCCGTTGACCACACCACTGCTGCCCGTGTACCCCTGGAACCTATTTTACAGTGCCTACAGCCAGCCCATTTTATTATGTTAGGCCTTCGAAGCCTGTCTGCGGTCCCTCCTTCCACTAGGCCTCCACTGACCAGACCACTGCTGCCCGTGTACCCCTGGAACCAATTATAAAGTGCCTACAGCCAGCCCATTTTATTATGTTAGGCCTTCGAAGCCTGTCTGCGGTTCCTCCTTCCACTAGGCCTCCACTGACCAGACCACTGCTGCCCGTGTACCCCTGGAACCTATTTTACAGTGCCTACAGCCAGCCCATTTTATTATGTTAGGCCTTCGAAGCCTGTCTGCGGTCCATCCTTCCACTAGGCTTCCACTGACCAGACCACTGCTGCCCGTGTACCCCTGGAACCAATTATAAAGTGCCTACAGCCAGCCCATTTTATTATGTTAGGCCTTCAAAGCCTGTCTGCGGTCCCTCCTTCCACTAGGCCTCCACTGACCAGACCACTGCTGCCCGTGTACCCCTGGAACCTATTTTACAGTGCCTACAGCCAGCCCATTTTATTATGTTAGGCCTTCGAAGCCTGTCTGCGGTCCCTCCTTCCACTAGGCCTCCGCTGACCAGACCACTGCTGCCCGTGTACCCCTGGAACCAATTATAAAGTGCCTACAGCCAGCCCATTTTATTATGTTAGGCCTTCGAAGCCTGTCTGCGGTTCCTCCTTCCACTAGGCCTCCACTGACCAGACCACTGCTGCCCGTGTACCCCTGGAACCTATTTTACAGTGCCTACAGCCAGCCCATTTTATCATGTTAGGCCTTCAAAGCCTGTCTGCGGTCCTTCCTTCCACTAGGCCTCCACTGACCAGACCACTGCTGCCCGTGTACCCCTGGAACCAATTATCAAGTTTATAAGCATGTCCCGAGGAACACTCCGGTATAAAACATCAGAAAATATAAAAATAAGTATTTTGCTTATAATAAAGAAAATACTGGAGAGATATCAAATGCATACATTTTAACATTAAAAACAAAAACACATACAACCAAAAACTGGTACAGTACCAAAATTGGCCACCAGCTACAAAAACTTTCTCCTGCAAGTAGTTAACTGAAAGGTTTTTTTCCATTGAAAACACAGATATGGCATCCACCGAGTGTTGTCCTGTCGCGTCTTCTTTATATTATTGCAAAGAAGCTGCAACTGAATAAAGCTGTGCTTCAACCTTGTGGCTTTCGGCCTATAGTATCAGATATTAAACTGCATTTGGCCTTCAACTTTGGTTACGGCCTACTAACGGTGTCTGCCCCTCCCTGGTGTTGCCCTCAACTGAATCAAGCTGTGCTTCAACCTTGTGGCTTTCGGCCTATAGTATCAGATATTAGACTGCATTTGGCCTTCAACTTTGGTTACGGCCTACTAACGGTGTCTGCCCCTCCCTGGTGTTGCCCTCAACTGAATAAAGCTGAGCTTCAACCTTCTGGCTCTCATTAAGTGCTGTGTTTTTAAAAATTGGTGGTTAGGGCCTACTAACGGTGTCTGCCCCTCCCTGGTGTTGCGCTCAACTGAATAAAGCTGTGCTTCAACCTTCTGGCTTTCGGCCTATAGTATCAGATATTAAACTGCATTTGGCCTTCAACTTTGGTTACGGCCTACTAACGGTGTCTGCCCCTCCCTGGTGTTGCCCTCAACTGAATAAAGCTGAGCTTCAACCTTCTGGCTCTAATTAAGTGCTGTGTTTTTAAAAATTGGTGGTTAGGGCCTACTAACGGTGTCTGCCCCTCCCTGGTGTTGCCCTCAACTGAATAAAGCTGTGCTTCAACCTTGTGGCTTTCGGCCTATAGTATCAGATATTAAACTGCATTTGGCATTCAACTTTGGTTACGGCCTACTAACGGTGTCTGCCCCTCCCTGGTGTTGTCCTCAACTGAATACAGCTGAGCTTCAACCTTCTGGCTCTCATTAAGTGTTTTTTAAAAAACAAAATGGTGGTTAGGGCCTACTAACGGTGTCTGCCACTCCCTGGTGTTGCCCTCAACTGAATAAAGCTGAGCTTCAACCTTCTGGCTCTCATTAAGTGTTTTTTAAAAAACAAAATGGTGGTTAGGGCCTACTAACGGTGTCTGCCCCTCTCTGGTCTTGCCCTCAACTGAATAAAGCTGAGCTTCAACCTTCTGGCTCTCATTAAGTGCTGTGTTTTTAAAAATTGGTGGTTAGGGCCTACTAACGGTGTCTGCCCCTCACTGGTGTTGCCCTCAACTGAATTAAGCTGTGCTTCAACCTTGTGGCTTTCGGCCTATAGTATCAGATATTAAACTGCATTTGGCCTTCAACATTGGTTACGGCCTACTAATGGTGTCTGCCCCTCCCTGGTGTTGTCCTCAACTGAATACAGCTGAGCTTCAACCTTCTGGCTCTCATTAAGTGTTTTTTAAAAAACAAAATGGTGGTTAGGGCCTACTAACGGTGTCTGCCCCTCCCTGGTGTTGCCCTCAACTGAATAAAGCTGAGCTTCAACCTTCTGGCTCTCATTAAGTGCTGTGTTTTTCAAAATTGGTGGTTACGGCCTACTAACGGTGTCTGCCCCTCCCTGGTGTTGTCCTCAACTGAATACAGCTGAGCTTCAACCTTCTGGCTCTCATTAAGTGTTTTTTAAAAAACAAATTGGTGGTTAGGGCCTACTTACGGTGTCTGCCCCTCCCTGGTGTTGCCCTCAACTGAATAAAGCTGAGCTTCAACCTTCTGGCTCTCATTAAGTGCTGTGTTTTTCAAAATTGGTGGTTACGGCCTACTAACGGTGTCTGCCCCTCCCTGGTGTTGTCCTCAACTGAATACAGCTGAGCTTCAACCTTCTGGCTCTCATTAAGTGTTTTTTAAAAAACAAAATGGTGGTTAGGGCCTACTAACGGTGTCTGCCCCTCCCTGGTGTTGCCCTCAACTGAATAAAGCTGAGCTTCAACCTTCTGGCTCTCATTAAGTGTTTTTTAAAAAACAAAATGGTGGTTAGGGCCTACTAACGGTGTCTGCCCCTCCCTGGTCTTGCCCTCAACTGAATAAAGCTGAGCTTCAACCTTCTGGCTCTCATTAAGTGCTGTGTTTTTAAAAATTGGTGGTTAGGGCCTACTAACGGTGTCTGCCCCTCACTGGTGTTGCCCTCAACTGAATTAAGCTGTGCTTCAACCTTGTGGCTTTCGGCCTATAGTATCAGATATTAAACTGCATTTGGCCTTCAACTTTGGTTACGGCCTACTAATGGTGTCTGCCCCTCCCTGGTGTTGTCCTCAACTGAATACAGCTGAGCTTCAACCTTCTGGCTCTCATTAAGTGTTTTTTAAAAAACAAAATGGTGGTTAGGGCCTACTAACGGTGTCTGCCCCTCCCTGGTCTTGCCCTCAACTGAATAAAGCTGAGCTTCAACCTTCTGGCTCTCATTAAGTGCTGTGTTTTTAAAAATTGGTGGTTAGGGCCTACTAACGGTGTCTGCCCCTCCCTGGTGTTGCCCTCAACTGAATAAAGCTGAGCTTCAACCTTCTGGCTCTCATTAAGTGCTGTGTTTTTAAAAATTGGTGGTTAGGGCCTACTAACGGTGTCTGCCCCTCCCTGGTGTTGCCCTCAACTGAATAAAGCTGTGCTTCAACCTTGTGGCTTTCGGCCTATAGTATCAGATATTAAACTGCATTTGGCCTTCAACTTTGGTTACGGCCTACTAACGGTGTCTGCCCCTCCCTGGTTTTGTCCTCAACTGAATACAGCTGAGCTTCAACCTTCTGGCTCTCATTAAGTGTTTTTTAAAAAACAAAATGGTGGTTAGGGCCTACTAACGGTGTCTGCCCCTCCCTGGTGTTGCCCTCAACTGAATACAGCTGAGCTTCAACCTTCTGGCTCTCATTAAGTGTTTTTTAAAAAACAAAATGGTGGTTAGGGCCTACTAACGGTGTCTGCCCCTCCCTGGTCTTGCCCTCAACTGAATAAAGCTGAGCTTCAACCTTCTGGCTCTCATTAAGTGCTGTGTTTTTAAAAATTGGTGGTTAGGGCCTACTAACGGTGTCTGCCCCTCCCTGGTGTTGCCCTCAACTGAATACAGCTGAGCTTCAACCTTCTTGCTCTCATTAAGTGCTGTGTTTTTAAAAATTGGTGGTTAGGGCCTACTAACAGTGTCTGCCCCTCCCTGGTGTTGCCCTCAACTGAATACAGCTGAGCTTCAACCTTCTTGCTCTCATTAAGTGCTGTGTTTTTAAAAATTGGTGGTTAGGGCCTACTAACGGTGTCTGCCCCTGCCTGGTGTTGTCCTCCACTGAACAAAGCTGAGTTTCCACCTTCTGGCTCTTTTTTTTTTTTTTTTTAATTGCTGGATGGGGCCTAATAGCTCTGTTTGCTCCTCCCTGGTGTTTGTCCTCAACTAAAAAAAGCTGAGCTTCAACCTAATGGCTTTCGGCCTATAGTATCAGATATTAAACTGCATTTGGCCTATTAGTGTGTTTGGGCCCTTAAAACAGTGTCTGCTGCTCCTGGGTTTGCTACTCCACTCAACAAAGCAATGCCGCCTGTTTAGTCCTGTTACCAATTTTGAACTGCATTTAGCCTACTTTATTCTTTGGCCCTATATCTGTTTCCTCCTCATCCTGCCCACTGCCCACCCACTGCTACATGAGTCTGCTGGTACATTGACCTAGACCACTACATTCCCCTTGCACTCTACACAGCCAGAATCTGACCCTGCTGAAAGTCAAGTTCCCCTTCCCGCATGTTATACCACCTTACACAGGGACAAAGAGGAAGGTGCAGATGAAAGTGCAGGTTCCTTCATCAGGTGGGGGGGGGCATACTCGTTGGCGACGTCACTGGCACATGGCCCCTCAGAGTACGCAAAAGTGTCGCTGCTGGTGGGAGGCGCCCCCGCCGTGCAAACACACCGCTGTACTTTGAGGGGCCCTGTGCCAGTGCCAATGCCAACGAGTGGGCCCCCCTGCTTGCTTAGGATCACAGCACTTGCAAACTTGACATACTTACCTCTCACTGCTCCACCGCCGTGACGTAGTCCATGTTTCCTGTGCCCACTAAAACCTTGAACCAGCCCTACCCCCCACAACTTTTGCCAAATCACCCCCAATTTCCAGTGCCCAACTATTATTATAAAGTTAATTTAGATTGACAAGCTTCAGAAAACAAGAATGGATGTTTTTGGCATTAAAATGGGCACTGTAGGTGTTTTCCTGGCCTCCACTCACTGCCGGCTATGCTTCCCCATTGACTTGCATTGGGTTTCGTGTTTCGGTCGATCCCCGACTTTTAGCGATAATCGGCCGACTTCACTCGACTCGACTCTGGACTAAGTCGGGTTTCACAAAACCCGACTCGATCTTAAAAAAATGAAAGTCGCTCAACCCTACTGAAGACTCTTAACAGACGTGGGTTGAGTCCAATCATGAATAGCTCGGACCTTGACTGGGTCCATCTCCACAGTAGAAGGGGAAAAAATAAAACCCAGAAAGGAAACCTTCTGCACTCCAAAGAGACACTTTGAGCCCTTCACAAACACAGCATTATCGCGCAAAACCTGAAACACCATCCTGACCTGCTTTACATGAGAATCCCAATCATCAGAAAAAACCAAAATGTCATCCAGATAAACAATCACAAATTTATCTAGATACTTCTGGAAGATGTCATGCATAAAGGACTGAAACACTGAAGGGGCATTAGAGAGCCCAAAAGGCATCACCAAGTACTCAAAATGACCTTCGGGCGTATTAAATGCAGTTTTCCATTCATCTCCCTGCTTAATGCGCACAAGGTTGTACGCACCATGAAGATCTATCTTGGTGAACCAACAGGCACCCTTAATCCGAGCAAACAAGTCCGACAATAGTGGCAAAGGATATTGAAATTTAACCGTGATTTTATTCAGAAGCCGATAGTCTATACAAGGTCTCAAAGACCCGTCTTTCTTGGCCACAAAAAAGAATCCCGCACCAAGAGGGGAAGAGGATGGACGAATATGTCCTTTCTCCAAAGACTCCTTTATATAAGAACGCATCGCGGCATGCTCAGGTACCGACAGATTAAATAATCGTCCCTTAGGAAACTTACTACCAGGAATCAAATCTATAGCGCAGTCACAGTCCCTATGAGGAGGAAGAGCACTGGACCTGGACTCACTGAATACATCCTGATAGTCAAACAAATACTCAGGAACTTCTGAAGGAGTGGAGGAAGCAATAGACACCGACGGGGAATCGCAATGAATTCCCTGACAACCCCAACTTGACACAGACATAGCCCTCCAATCCAAAACTGGATTATGGGCCTGTAACCATGGCAGACCCAAAACGACCAAATCATGCATCTTATGCAGAACAAGAAAACGAATCACCTCCCGATGTTCAGGAGTCATGCACATGGTCACTTGTGTCCAATACTGCGGTTTATTCTCCGCCAATGGCGTAGCATCAATTCCTCTAAGAGGAATAGGATTTTCTAAAGGCTCCAGGACAAAACCACAGCGCTTGGCAAACGACAAGTCCATAAGACTCAGGGCAGCACCTGAATCCACAAACGCCATAACAGGGTAGGAAGACAATGAACAAATTAAAGTCACAGACAAAATAAATTTAGGCTGCAAGTTACCAATGGCGACAGGACTAACAAACTTTGTTAGGCGTTTAGAGCATGCTGATATAACATGTGTAGAATCACCACAGTAAAAACACAACCCATTCTGACGTCTATGATTTTGCCGTTCGGTTCTAGTCTGAATTCTATCACATTGCATTAAGTCCGGTGTCTGTTCAGACAACACCGCCAGAGGATTAGCGGATTTGCGCTCCCGCAAACGCCGATCAATCTGAATGGCCAGTGTCATAGAATCATTCAGACTTGTAGGAATGGGGAAGCCCACCATCACATTCTTAATGGTTTCAGAAAGGCCATTTCTGAAATTTGCGGCCAGAGCGCACTCATTCCACTGAGTAAGCACGGACCATTTCCGAAATCTTTGGCAATACACTTCAGCTTCATCCTGGCCCTGAGAGATAGCCAGCAAAGCCTTCTCTGCCTGAATTTCAAGATTGGGCTCCTCATAAAGCAATCCGAGCGCCAGAAAAAACGCATCAATATTTGCCAATGCCGGATCTCCTGGTGCCAATGAGAAAGCCCAATCCTGAGGGTCGCCCCGCAAGAAGGAGATAACAATTTTAACTTGCTGAGCTGAGTCTCCAGACGAACGAGGTCTCAAAGATAGAAACAATTTACAATTATTCCTAAAATTCCTAAATTTAAATCGATCTCCAGAGAACAGCTCAGGAATAGGTATCTTAGGCTCTGACATAGGACTGCTAATAACAAAATCCTGAATGCCCTGCACACGTGCAGCAAGCTGATCCACACTAGTAATCAGAGTCTGAACATTCATGTCTGCAGCAGAGCTTCAAGCCACTCAGAGATAAAGGGGAAGAAAAAAAAAAAAAAAAAAACCTCAGAACTTCTTTTCTTTTAATCCCACTTCTGCAATGCATTAACTATTCACTCGGCCTGGCATTCTGTTATGATCCCAATGGTAGAGGATCTCAGGGTTTTCAGCAAAGTCTGCAAACATAAAAAACCAGCTCATAGGGAGGTGGTAACTGAGCTGACCGCATACCTGATCCTAGCCCACAACTAATAGCAGCTGGGGAACGTACCTACGTTGGTTCTAGACGTCTCGCGCCAGCCGGAGAACTAACTAACCCTTTCAGAGAAAATCAGACCTCACTTGCCTCAAGAGAAAGGTACCCCAAAGTAAAGACACGCCCCCAACAAATAATAATGGTGAGGTAAGAAGAAAGGACAAACGTAAGTATGAACTAGATTCAGCAAAGAGAGGCCCACTATATAATAGCAGAAATATAGAAAGCGGACTTATGCGGTCAGCGAAAAACCCTACAAAAATATCCACGCTGAATATCCAAGAACCCCCGCACCGACTAACGGTGTGGGGGGAGAATATCAGCCCCCTTAGAGCTTCCAGCAAAATCAGGAATCACATTATGAACAAGCTGGACAAAAAACAGAACAATGCAAATGAACAAAAATAAGAAAGCAGGACTTAGCTTATCTTGCAAAAATCAGGACCAGTAGACAGGAACAACCAGACAAGGACTGATTACATTGATGCCAGGCAATGGACTAAGAATCCAGGAAGTTTAAATAGGAACACCCAGGGTCTAACGAACCAGGTGACTACAAACCTGGGGAAAGAAAATCCAAGAGCCATACCGCTAGTGACCACAAGAGGGAGCCAAAAAGTATAGTTCACAACAGGGAATGATTCGGAGATTTCACCAGAACAGGCATATATCCACACTCACACAATTATTGCATACCTCCCACCCGTCCCGGATCCCGTGGGACTGTCCTGATTTTGATAGTGAGCCCCGCGATCCCGGGAGGGACATTAGTTGTCCCGCACTACGTGCCTAGGGCGGGGACAATGCAGGGGGCGGCACCTGAGTAAGGTTTGTGGCTGTTTTTTTATTTTTTATAAAAGCTGGGTCACCTCCCGACCGACCCCGCCCCCTGTGCGGCGCTGCCACGCTGAGGGAGAGAGAGAGCCAGCAGCAATCAAGATGAAAGGTCAGCGACTCAGCATACCTCCTGTGTGTGCACGGAGCTCCGGCTTCTCCTGCTCTTATCTGGTATCCCGGCAGAGAAGGAGAGACGGGGGAGGTGCCGGGACAGTGCAGAGCTGTGAACAGGAGAAACTGAAGAGCTGCATATGGGCATCAGCCACCCCTGCATCACAGAGGAGATTGTGTGTGTGTGATGTGTGTGATGCTGCATGTGTGTCATGTGTGTATGAGGTATCTGGTGTGTGTGTGATGGCTGCGTGTGTGTGTGATGGCTGCGTTTGTGTGATGGCTGCGTTTGTGTGATGACTGCGTGTGTGTGTGATGGCTGCGTGTGTGTGATGGCTGCGTGTGTGTGTGTGATGCTGCGTGTGTGTGAGCTGTGTGTGCTGTGTGCTGTGTGTGCTGTGTGTGTGCTGCGTGTGTGTGAGCTGTGTGTGTGCGCTGTGTGCATGTGTGTGAGCTGTGTGCGTGTGTGTGAGCTGTGTGCATGTGTGTGAGCTGTGTGCATGTGTGTCTTTGTGTGAGCTGTGTGCGTGTGTGTCATTATGCAGCGGGGCTGTGCGTGTGTGTCATTATGCAGCGGGGCTGTGCGTGTGTGTCATTATACAGCGGGGCTGTGCGTGTGTGTCATTATACAGTGGGGCTGTGCAAGTGTGTCATTATACAGTGGGGCTGTGCGTCTGTGTCATTATACAGTGGGGCTGTTACCGCTCCTGTCACTGCGTGCCACCGCCGCTCCTCCTCCAGGTTCCAGCGCACCAGCTTCTCTTCCAGTGCAATGACCCATCCTCCTGCCGCTGCGCGTCCCCCCCCGCTCCTCTTCCAGGTCACAGTGCGCTCGTCCTCAGATCATCTCTTCACTTCCGGTATCTTGCTCTGTTAGGGGCATCCGGTGTTTGCGCAGGCGCTCTGGAATCATCAAAGGACGCATGCGTTCCTCTGCTATTCCTTCTCCCCCGGAGCTCTCCAGTGACAGCCAATGCGGGTAAGACTTCTCTTTTAAGAGGCTGACCTTCCTGCTTTGCGATGCCTGATTGTCATATAGCCTCTGCTTGTGCATCTGGCCAGTTCGCTCTACCTGTGCTCTGTCTTTTGTGTACTGCGTAGTCTGAGCCTATTGTCCTTGCCCTGCCTGCTTCGCCCCTGTGTTTGTTGCTTTTTTTCAGTTAGCCCGCCGTAATTATTTAGTTCTTCTTTATTTCTTTTTCCCTGCAGCCTTCACATGTCTCGGCTCCCCAGCCTCTCCGGTCTGACATCCATCTTCCTGGTCCTGAGGTTCGGTCCTGCCTTCCCGGTTTTCCTTTTTTGTTCTCCACCCTCCTTCGGCATTTTCCCCTCTGTTCTTGTTTTCTCTCTCTCTAGAGCCGCCCCTCTTGGTATGGCTACTACGGTTTTGTCTCCTCTGGGCTTGCCCCTGATGGTCCCTGTATAGGGGTCGGGTCCATAAGGTCAGCTCGCCCAGGGGTAGGTCTTTTCTGTGGTCCAGAGGGTCCACTCTCTTCCCTACATGTTCGCGCTACAGTAAAGGAAAATCGGGAAGGCAGGACCGAACCTCAGGACCAGGAAGACGGACGTCAGACCGGAGAGGCTGGGGAGCCGAGACAGGTGAAGGCTGCAGGGAAAAAGAAATAAAGAAGAACAAAATAAGTACGGCGGGGTAACTGAAAAATAGCAACAAACACAGGGGCGAAGCAGGCAGGACAAGGACAATAGGCTCAGACTACGCAGTACACAAAAGACAGAGAGCACAGGTAGAGCGAACTGGCCAAATGCACAAGCGAGGCTAAATGACAATCAGGCATTGCAAAGCAGGAAGGTCAGCCTCTTATAGGAGAAGTCTTACCCGGATTGGCTGTCACTGGAGAGCTCCGGGGAAGAAGAAATAGTAGAGGAACGCATGCGTCCTTTGATGATTCCAGAGCGCCTGCGCAAACACCGGATGCCCCTAACAGAGCAAGATACCGGAAGTGAAGAGATGCACTGTGTGTCGCGCACTGTGACCTGGAAGAGGAGCGGCGGGAACGCGCAGCAGCAGGAGGATGGGACATGGCACCAGAAGAGAAGCTGGTGAGCTGGAACCTGGAGGAGGAGCGGCGGCGGCACGCAGTGACAGGAGCGGTAACGGGCTGTGCGTGTGTGCCTGTCATTATACAGTGGGGCTGTGCGTGTGTGCCTGTCATTATACAGTGGGGCTGTGCATGTGTGTGTCATTATACAGTGGGGCTGTGCGTGTGTGTGTCATTATACAGTGGGGCTGTGTGTGTGCCTGTCATTATACAGTGGGGCTGTGCGTTTGTGCCTGTCATTATACAGTGGGGCTGTGCGTGTGTGTGTCATTATACAGTGGGGCTGTGCGTGTGTGTCATTATACAGTGGGGCTGTGTGTGTGCCTGTCATTATACAGTGGGGCTGTGCGTTTGTGCTTGTCATTATACAGTGGGGCTGTGCGTGTGTGTGTCATTACACAGTGGGTCTGTGCGTGTGTGCCTGTCATTATACAGTGGGGCTGTGCGTGTGTGCTGTCATTATACAGTGGGGCTGTGCATGTGTGTGTGTCATTGGTGCATTCACTCTGTGTCATTCTATGTGACTGCAGACTTGTGCATCTCACATTGCTCGCAGAGCTATGGTTATTTGGCAGGTGTCTGGCTGCAAGTTTGTGATTTGCATACATGCAGTCACATGCCGGCTAGACTTGCATGGCGAATGCAACTGTATTGAACAAGGCCCAAAACAGTCTAGTCGAAATGTGGCTGGGAATATATATATTGCATGCTTGTGGTCACAAGACCACCTGTTGCCGGTACCAGAGAATCTTCACAGCGCACAGTGCGCACGATATGAGGATTCACACATAGTGACTGTAGACATGTAGCATAAGATCCAACAACCCCTTTAAGGATGAGCCACTACTCATGGGCCACTGCTGTGTGCTTGCCCCCCAGGCCAAAATTTGCCAGTCAGCCCCTGGACGGGGGACAGGGTAGGGGAGATGAAGGAGGATGGTAAGCCACACCATTCAAGATGGGAGCGTGGGGGGGGGGTGGAGAGATGAGCCATGCATACAGGAGGGGGAAATATGAGCCATGCATACAGGAGGGGGAAATATGAGCCATGCATACAGGAGGGAGAAATATGAGCCATGCATACAGGAGGGGGGGAATATGAGCCATGCATACAGGGGGGGGAATATGAGCCATACATACAGGAGGGGGGGAATATGAGCCATGCATAGGGGGGATATGAGCCATGCATAAGGGGGGAATATGAGCCATGCATGGGGGGATATGAGCCATACATACAGGAGGGGGAAAAATGAGCCATGCATACAGGGGGGGAATATGAGCCATACATACAGGAGGGGGGGAATATGAGCCATGCATACAGGGGGGAATATGAGCCATGCATACAGGAGGGGGGTCATTATACAGTATTAAGCATCATGTGGGATCATTATACAGTATGGAGAACTGTGTGGCCATTATACAGTATGGAGCATCATGTGCAGCCAGTATACAGTATGGAGCATCATGTGCAGTCATTATACAGTATGGAGCATCATGTGCAGCCAGTATACAGTATGCAGCATCATATGCGGTCATTATACAGTATGGAGCATCATGTGCAGTCATTATACAGTATGGAGCATCATGTGCAGTCATTATACAGTATGGAGCATCATGTGCAGTCATTATACAGTAAGGAGCATCATGTGTGGTCATTATACAGTATGCAGCATCATGTGTGGTCATTATACAGTATGGAGCATCATGTGCAGTCATTATACAGTATGGAGCATCATGTGCAGTCATTATACAGTAAGGAGCATCATGTGTGGTCATTATACAGTATGCAGCATCATGTGCGGTCATTATACAGTATGGAGCATCATGTGTGGTCATTATACAGTATGGAGCATCATGTGTGGTCATTTTTCAGTATGGAGCATCATGTGCGGTCATTAGACAGTATGGAGCATCATGTGTGGTCATTATACAGTATGGAGAATCATGTGGGGCCATTATACAGTATGGAGCATCATGTGCGGTCATTATACAGTATGCAGCATCATGTGTGGTCATTATACAGTATGGAGCATCATGTGTGGTCATTATACAGTATGGAGCACTGTGTGGCCATTATACAGTATGGAGCACTGTGTGGCCATTATACAGTATGGAGCATCATGTGCAGTCATTATACAGTATGGAGCATCATGTGCGGCCATTATACAGTATGCAGCATCATGTGCGGTCATTATACAGTATGGAGCGTCATGTGTGTTCATTATACAGTATGGAGCGTCATGTGTGGTCATTATACAGTATGGGGCATCATGTGTGGTCATTATACAGTATGGAGCACTGTGTGGCCATATTTTTTGTTTATAATTATTGTATATGAAACAGTGTGATCAGCAGTGCTAAATCGGTGTGGTTGGGACGTGGATATGGGTGTGACTTTTAGGCGTGGCCTAAAATTTGCCGCGGCGTGCTTTGCGCACAGCAAACTTTGTCCCTCTTTCCCGTCTTCAAAAGTTGGGAGGTATGATTACTGATTTATACTAGCGCACGGCCATGCGGCCATGCAAACCTTTTATAGAGGAAGCTCTCCGGGACCATCCTAGTCATCAAACAGGAGCTGCTACAGGACCTGAGCATGTGACCCCCGACCTCCAATGAGAGGTCGTCCCTTGGGCATGCTCACTAGAGGAAAAGCAGGACTTAGTCCCAGGAGCGTCTGCTTGCCGCTGATCAGTGCTGGTTACAATGGCTGAGCCTGGAAGATCGGCAGTAACCAAGCGCACAGTATCTGCCTGAGCCAGATGCTGGGACTGACGTCTCTGCTGAGCAGGCTCCACTGCGGCTAGAGAAGAATGGGAGACCACAGCGGAGTTGGTTTGAGGTTCCCCCTGTGCAGAGGTGGGAACTTGACACCTAACATATAGTCTATAACAGGATTGCGGACACCGACAAACAATTGTTCGATCAACGTTCACAGGCACATTTTTATCTAATGTATACGGAGGCTGTTAATGCCTAATTCACATGACTGCATTACAGATCTTCACTAGTCGCATGATGTATAGATATATAATATTCAACTGTGTTTTGTAAAGGTTTTCTTGCCTCTAATACTGTATTTTTGCCGTGAACTCTTTTATTCGATACAAACATTTGTAAGGAAAAATTTGGGATTTCTTCAATAGCAATCTACATGACCTGTGAGTTGGATTTGTGAGAAGCTTCACCAGCTCCAGTACATAAGAAGTACACAACTCTTATAGAACAAAAATGGACAAATAAAGTATCTGTACTGGACACTATACAGAATCATAAAATGCTGCATGAAACTTCAGTGAAGAAGATTGCAAATCTGTGTTTGGTGTTACTATTGTTTACATTTATTTAAGGATTTATTTCCCAATAAGTATTAATGGGACATCATGTGATTAAATCTTTTGTCGCTTTTGTGTAAACCCATCCCTATACAGGTGGCAAGAAATAGTGTTCTGCAGATGAGTCTCTGAGTATAGACGAAGTACATGTCCCCTGTTAGCAGAGTTTGGATGAGAAATGAAACAGATGGGAATCTTAGAGAAAATTAGCTAGGAGAGACGTCTTTAAGATACAACACTTATAAATTGGTTTGTAGTGAGCTGAACAAAACATCTCCAGCACAGCAAGAAAAGATTAGATTACTTCCATAACATAATGCACCAATGTTAAAATAATGACTGAAGGGACCGATAAATAGAATCAAGGAAATACGATGATAAGGACAATTCTTCACAATCATTTTCTTGTTTTGTTGCCAATAACATGCTCCTCTACAACCTGTTCTTTGAACTCCAAATAAGCAGGAAAAAATGGAAAATTTGCCAAGCAGCATTACGATGTGGCATAATCATTACAGATGCCAGCTTCTTTAAAGTCTTTAGTGTTGACAGAGGCTCCCTCTTCTCTGTCTGTTATGTAGGCACACCTGTTTAGCCAGCAGGCAAGGGTATTGTTGGGCGTCTTTTTTCTTTGCCTTGCCCATCAGAAAATAAATGTTTAACTGCAGATCTTGTAAGACACATTATTCACTTTAGGCTTAGTGGAAAACAGTCTATTAATATTACAAAAGCATATGTTCCTTTCTTAGAAAAATGAAATTTAAAGGGGACTGACATTTTTTTCTTAATTTACCAAATGTGTTAAAAACTTACTAGTATATAAATATTACAGATTCTCCACCTGCACGTGTTAGAATAACCATCCTCACAGACTGCACAAAATAGCTGCTGGTGGATGACTATGTGACCAGACCTCTCTATGAGCCTACTCCACTCCATCAGCCTACTCTACTACATAAACACTTTTCCCATGTGAAGCGTTTTTCAATAGGAGGAAACTAATGACAGATCTGGTCAAGGAAGAAATATATCTTGGTACCGTGTTAGATCTGGTCAAATGCTCCTTCAACATTAGAAGGACAGGAAAGCTGTGAAGCCTGTCAGGAAGATTGTACTAACAAGTGCAGGAGGAGAACCTGTAAACTTAAATATTAGTAAGTGTCACAAAAGAATGTCCTCAAACACATTTGTTACAGTTTCTTATGATTAGCAGGGCTGGCGAAGCATCATCTGTGGGCCTCATGCCCCACAGATAACGTCTGCCAGCCCAGCTAATCAGAAGCCAAGCCTGGGAACGTTTGCACAGCTCCTGACAAAGCCAAATACTAGTGACCTAGACCATGGATCTGGTTGATCCAAAGTGATTTGCTCATTTTTACTCAGGAACCCAGGTATCTCCAGCATTAGATTAGAAAAATGGGGTGAAAACCAGTATCAGCAGCTTCCTCTTACCTCAGTACCACTGGCATTGACAGTATTGGACCAGAAAGAACGGGTGGAAAGCAGCAGTCACAGGAGACTGCAGAAGTCAATAATGTGTAATGTGAATCATCTCTACTGTATATATCAGTCTGCATAGCTTCTAGAAAACTATGGATTAACCAGCAGGTCAGATGACCTGCAGATTCAAGTTAGAGAAATCACAGAAGACTGCAGAGATGATTACAGTGCAATGTGAATAATCCCGAAATAACATTTTGTAATGCTTACAGCAAACAATTGGTTAAGCAGCAGGTCTGAGAAACAATATATAAAAGTTGTCAAAATCACAGACATTTAGAGAGATGATTGCAACTGAATGCAACACTAACTGAATACTCAGGGACACAGGTGTGTCTCAGTGGACCTTAAAAGACCTTGGATGATTATGTCAGAGAGGCACATCAGTCAAGTTGTAAAACCTACATAGAGTAAAGCACAGAGCGACAGCCAACTACAGTGGAGTGGAACTGAACCTTGGAGTTGAGATAGGGGCTATTTCAAAAGTCTATCTAACCTATGGATTTCAGCATGCCAAGATGGCTAATGTATGTGTTATTTTGCTTTAGCGATAGAACCATCCTGATTGGTACACCTTATTGTGGTGGGATGGCTTTTACACTTTTTTTTGTCAAAATAGTGTCAAATAAGTACCCTATGCTATTTACATGCACTATTACTATTTACTTATTTAATTACTGTAGGATATTTATTTATTCATTTAGTTTTTATTCTAGGTTATGTTTGCTAATGGCCATAGTGTGAATGTGTATTACACCTATATCAACATGTGTTCCATTTTTTCAGTGTTGCTTCAGTTCTTTGCCCTTTGTACATACAGGGGCATGGCTTCCCCTATTTTTTGGCCATGCATGCTATGCATTTAGTTTATAAAGCTTTTCAAGGGCAGGTGTTTAACCCCTTTGTGATTGAGCCAATTTTGACCTTAATGACCAGGCCAAATTTTTTGCATCTGACCAGTGTCAATTTATGTAGTAATAACTTTGGAATGCTTCAATGGATCCCAGTGATTCTGAGAAAGTATTTTCTTTACACATTGTACTTCATGATAGAAGAAAATTTTGTCCAATATGATTTGCATTTATTTGTGAAAATATCAAAAATTTGGCAAAAATCTACAAAATTTGCAATTTTCAAACTTTTAATTCTTATGCCCTTAGACCAGAGAGTTTTTTGCACACAAAATAGTTAATAATAGGGTTGAGCGACCTTTACTTTTAAAGGATCGGGTCGGGTTTTACGAAACCCTACTTTTTCAAAAGTCAGGTCGAGTGAAATCGGCCGATCCTATAAAAAAGTCGGGGTCGGGGTCGGCCGAAACTCGAAACCCAATGCAGTGCATTGGGTTTCCAATGGTTCCCAGGGTCTGAAGGAGCGGAAACTCTCCTTCAGGCCCTGGGATCCATATTTAAGTGTAAAATAAAGAATTAAAATAAAAAATATCGCTATACTTACCCTCTGACGGGCCCTGGTACTAACCGGGAACCTTCCTTCCTTAGAATCAGCCTTCCAGGACCTTGCGGTGACGTCGCGGTGACGTCGCGGCTTGTGATTGGTGGCGCGGCCGCCCATGTGACCGCTCGTGCGACCAATCACAAGCCGCAACGTCACCGTGACGTCACCGAAGGTCCTGGAAGGGCTGATTCTTAGGAAGGAAGGCTGCCGGAAAGAAGCAGGGCGTGTCCGAGGGTGAGTATATAACTAATAGGAATATACTCACCCTCGGCTTCGTTCCGGCAGCCTTCCTTCCTAAGAATCAGCCCTTCCAGGACCTTCGGTGACGTCACGGTGACGTCGCGGCTTGTGATTGGTCGCGCGAGCGGTCACATGGGCGGCCGCGCGACCAATCACAAGCCGCGACGTCACCGCGACGTCACCGCAAGGTCCTGGAAGGCTGATTCTAAGGAAGGAAGGTTCCCGGTTAGTACCAGGGCCCGTCAGAGGGTAAGTATAGCGATATTTTTTATTTTAATTCTTTATTTTACACTTAAATCTGAATTCCGATACCAATTCCCGATATCTTAAACATATCGGGAATCGGTATCGGAATTCCGATTCCAGATACAGAAGATCGCCGACTTCATGGCCGACCCCACACAGGGGTCGGGTCGGGTTTCATGAAACCCGACTTTGCCAAAAGTCGGCGACTTCTGAAAATTGCCGACCCGTTACGCTCAACCCTAGTTAATAACATTTCCCACATGTCTGTTTTACATGCATCATTTTGTAAACATCATTTTTTGTTAGAAAGATAAAAGGGTTAAAAGTTGATCAGCAATTTCTCATTTTTCCATCAAAATTTACAAAACCATCTTTTATGGATCATATCACATTTGAGGTGACTTTGGGGGCTTATATGATATTAGGAGATGTGGCTGTACATATAATATTCCACCCTTTTATCCAGAGATAAAGTTATTATTGCTGCTATATGTCTAATGTTTATAATGTTTTATTGCTTGTACTTGTTACATAGGGAAAGTAGTACTGAAGTTTGCCCATTTGATGGAGTACCTTAGAATAGTGTATATAGTACCATATGGGAGTTTCACTTGGTTAGGAACTAATAAATGTAGGAGAGGTCAGCTGCAGCTAAAGAAGGAACATTTTCTGATTCAGTTCAGAAGGGCCAGGGCACCCAGACAGTCCACACAGGCTTAAGTGCCAAGGACAATAGCAGCTACCACGCAACGTTGTTTGACTACGAGAAAAGATCTCAGCCATCCACAACATCAGGCCGGAACAGCGGAGGCCAGTACGGCAGTGGGAAAGGAGGAAAACAAAACAATACACAGGCACAGGTAGCCCTAGAATATGGCAGCTTATAGCGTGGGCAGATGTCATCAGTACTGGTGCAAAACAGAGGCTGGGGCAGCTCCCAGAAACAGTGAGCTTGGAACAGGAGAACGCTGGGTCATCACAGAGCACAATATTGAAGGGCAGGTCACTCGCCAGGTGGAAGCTAGCTTCAGAGATGAAAATTTTCTTGTCTGGTGTGAAACAGACTAAGGAAGGTCTAACCGTAGCAGAGCTGAATTGGGAGTATGCTGAGGAACCGTGTGGTACGGTCCAACCCTGGTGTGTGCTGTATGACAAGAAGGGAGATATAGGGATTGAACAATGTGAATCCTGTTGTAAATGCTGAGAAGAATCTGGATGTGCTGCGTAAAGCTAACAGTAAAGTTATTTGAAAGTTGAAAAGGACTGTGTCTCAATCTTTATTACACTGACTGATGGGAACACACAGCGAAACAGAGGTGACCCTGATGGCGCAGAGAATGGAGCCACAGGTACACATAGTAATGGACAATGTTTTCATATATTGGAAGACCAGGGCACTGATGCACCAGAGCGTTCAGCCATGACTACGGCCCTGGTCCAGCCCCTTACATGATGGAAAAAAGTGACACCATTCTAAAAACTGTACTCCTCAAAGTCAGCAAAACCACATCCAAGAAGTTCATTAACCCTTCAGGTGCTACACAGGACCTAAAGCAATGTGAAAGGAAAAAATGTTTACTTTTTTTTCACAAACATTTTACTTTAGCCCCAATTTTTTTATTTTCACAAGGGTAACAATAGAAAATAGATCTCAAAATTTGTTGTGTTTGGAGAGCCCCTGATGTGCCTAAACATCGGAAATCCCCCACAAATGACCCCATTTTGGGAACTAGACCCCTGAAGGAATGTACTTACTTAGTACACTGATACATGTTTGGCTGCATGGCAGGGCTCGGAAGAAAAGGAGCACCATTTGACTTTTTGAATGCAAAAATGGCTGGAATCGAGAGCCATGCTTTGTCATGTTTGGAGATACTCTGGTGTGCCTAAACAGTGGAAACCCCCCACAGTTACACCATTTTTGGAAACTAAGCCCCTCAGGGAACTTATCTAGATGTGTGGTGCACACCTTGAAACCCTATAGCTTCACAGACATTTATAACGTTGAGCCGTGAAAATAAAAAAAATCATATTTTTCCCAAAATGGACCACAAAATTTGTTGTTCAATTTCTGCTGAGCTCACAAATACTCCATATGTGATCGAAAACTACTTTTGAGGCACAATGCAAAACTCAGTAGGGAAGAAGTGCCATATTAAATGCAGATTTTGCTGCACTGGTTTGCGGGAACATTTCATATAGGTTGTGATCATATTGACATCACAGGTGTGTCACAAAATTTTATACCATTGTGCAGTGAAGAAAAAATAATTTACATTTTTTACCATCAAGATTGTGTTAGCACCAAATTTACAATTTCATGAGGCAGCAGAGTTACTCTGGATTCCATCTGGCCTCTGTTCAGCTGTGTCCTTCTTTTCAGAAGTGCACAAAACTGTGGCGGATGGTGTTTTTATGCACACCTAAAAATGATGTACACCCTCGTATCACAGATCAGACGTTGTCCACAGTGACTCCATTTGCCTCATTATATGGAACTAGCTATTGAACCCGTTCTACGCCCGGGTGGCGAGCATTTATATTGGTATATGGTCACCATCCTGTCATGTGCTGCTCCATCCTGCGTCCCCATCCTGTCATGTGCTGCTCCATCCTGCGTCCCCATCCTGTCATGTGCTCCTCCATCCTGCGGCCCCATCCTGTCATGTGCTGCTCCATCCTGCGCCCCCATCCTGTCATGTGCTCCTCCATCCTGCGCCCCCATCCTGTCATGTGCTCCTCCATCCTGCGCCCCCATCCTGTCATGTGCTGCTCAATCCTTCGTCCCCATCCTGTCATGTGCTCCCATCCTGCGCCCCCATCCTGTCATATGCTGCTCCATCCTACACCCCCATCCTGTCATGTGTGTGCCCCCATTCTGTCATGTGCTGCTCCCATCCTGTCATGTGCTGCTCCCATCCTGCGCCCCATCCTGTCATGTGCTCCCATCCTGCACCCCCATCCTGTCATGTGCTGCTCCCATCGTGCGCAATCATTCTGTCATGTGCTGCTCCCATCCCGCGCCCCCATTCTGCCTGTTCCTGTTTCCATTCTGCCATATGTTGCTCCCATCTTTCTCTCTCCGGCTCTACTGCCCGAGTGCAGCTGTGCTGAGTGCGGGCGGCTGTGCTGAGTGCGGGCGGCTGTGCGTGGCTCTGCTGAGTGCGGGCGGCTGTGCGTGGCTCTGCTGAGTGCGGGCGGCTGTGCGTGGCTCTGCTGAGTGCGGGCGGCTGTGCGTGGCTCTGCTGACTGCGGGCGGCTGTGCGTGGCTCTGCTGACTGCGGGCGGCTGTGCGTGGCTCTGCTGACTGCGGGCGGCTGTGCGTGGCTCTGCTGACTGCGGGCGGCTGTGCGTGGCTCTGCTGAGTGCGGGCGGCTGTGCGTGGCTCTGCTGAGTGCGGGCGGCTGTGCGTGGCTCTGCTGAGTGCGGGCGGCTGTGCGTGGCTCTGCTGACTGCGGGCGGCTGTGAGTGGCTCTGCTGAGTGCGGGCGGCTGTGCGTGGCTCTGCTGAGTGCGGGCGGCTGTGCGTGGCTCTGCTGAGTGCGGGCGGCTGTGCGTGGCTCTGCTGAGTGCGGGCGGCTGTGCGTGGCTCTGCTGAGTGCGGGCGGCTGTGCGTGGCTCTGCTGAGTGCGGGCGGCTGTGCGTGGCTCTGCTGAGTGCGGGCGGCTGTGCGTGGCTCTGCTGAGTGCGGGCGGCTGTGCGTGGCTCTGCTGAGTGCGGGCGGCTGTGCGTGGCTCTGCTGAGTGCGGGCGGCTGTGCGTGGCTCTGCTGAGTGCGGGCGGCTGTGCGTGGCTCTGCTGAGTGCGGGCGGCTGTGCGTGGCTCTGCTGAGTGCGGGCGGCTGTGCGTGGCTCTGCTGAGTGCGGGCGGCTGTGCGTGGCTCTGCTGAGTGCGGGCGGCTGTGCGTGGCTCTGCTGAGTGCGGGCGGCTGTGCGTGGCTCTGCTGAGTGCGGGCGGCTGTGCGTGGCTCTGCTGACTGCGGGCGGCTGTGCGTGGCTCTGCTGACTGCGGGCGGCTGTGCGTGGCTCTGCTGACTGCGGGCGGCTGTGCGTGGCTCTGCTGACTGCGGGCGGCTGTGCGTGGCTCTGCTGAGTGCGGGCGGCTGTGCGTGGCTCTGCTGAGTGCGGGCGGCTGTGCGTGGCTCTGCTGAGTGCGGGCGGCTGTGCGTGGCTCTGCTGACTGCGGGCGGCTGTGAGTGGCTCTGCTGAGTGCGGGCGGCTGTGCGTGGCTCTGCTGAGTGCGGGCGGCTGTGCGTGGCTCTGCTGAGTGCGGGCGGCTGTGCGTGGCTCTGCTGAGTGCGGGCGGCTGTGCGTGGCTCTGCTGAGTGCGGGCGGCTGTGCGTGGCTCTGCTGAGTGCGGGCGGCTGTGCGTGGCTCTGCTGAGTGCGGGCGGCTGTGCGTGGCTCTGCTGAGTGCGGGCGGCTGTGCGTGGCTCTGCTGAGTGCGGGCGGCTGTGCGTGGCTCTGCTGAGTGCGGGCGGCTGTGCGTGGCTCTGCTGAGTGCGGGCGGCTGTGCGTGGCTCTGCTGAGTGCGGGCGGCTGTGCGTGGCTCTGCTGAGTGCGGGCGGCTGTGCGTGGCTCTGCTGAGTGCGGGCGGCTGTGCGTGGCTCTGCTGAGTGCGGGCGGCTGTGCGTGGCTCTGCTGAGTGCGGGCGGCTGTGCGTGGCTCTGCTGAGTGCGGGCGGCTGTGCGTGGCTCTGCTGAGTGCGGGCGGCTGTGCGTGGCTCTGCTGAGTGCGGGCGGCTGTGCGTGGCTCTGCTGAGTGCGGGCGGCTGTGCGTGGCTCTGCTGAGTGCGGGCGGCTGCGCGTGGCTCTGCTGAGTGCGGGCGGCTGCGCGTGGCTCTGCTGAGTGCGGGCGGCTGCGCGTGGCTCTGCTGAGTGCGGGCGGCTGCGCGTGGCTCTGCTGAGTGCGGGCGGCTGCGCGTGGCTCTGCTGAGTGCGGGCGGCTGCGCGTGGCTCTGCTGAGTGCGGGCGGCTGCGCGTGGCTCTGCTGAGTGCGGGCGGCTGCGCGTGGCTCTGCTGAGTGCGGGCGGCTGCGCGTGGCTCTGCTGAGTGCGGGCGGCTGCGCGTGGCTCTGCTGAGTGCGGGCGGCTGCGCGTGGCTCTGCTGAGTGCGGGCGGCTGCGCGTGGCTCTGCTGAGTGCGGGCGGCTGCGCGTGGCTCTGCTGACTGCGGGGGGCTGCGCGTGGCTCTGCTGACTGCGGGGGGGCTGCGCGTGGCTCTGCTGACTGCGGGGGGGCTGTGCGTGGCTCTGCTGACTGCGGGCGGCTGTGCGTGGCTGTGCTGGGGGCCTGAGCAGGCGGGGACACCGGCGCGCTGTGGGGGTCAGGTGCCGGGGTCGCCGCTAGCTCAGGCCCCCGGCACTTGCTATATTTACCTGTCCTCCCGTTCCACTGCTGCGCGCCGGTCTGTCTTCCGGGTCCTGTCCTCTGGCTGTGACTGTTCAGTCAGAGGGCGGCGCGCATTAAGCGCGTCATCGTGCCCTCTGAACTGAACGTCTCAGGCAGAGGATGTGGAGGACGGAGGCTCGCGCGCAGCGATGGAACGGAGGACAGGTAAATATACTCACCCTCCTGGCTCCGTGGCTCGTCCCCGCTTCTCCGTTGGAGATCGCGGTGTGCGTTCAGTGCTTACGCATACCGCGATCTCCTGGGAGCGTCACTCTGTGGGGTCCAGACTGCGCCGGCGCTTGCGCTTGCGCAGTCTATAAAGGCTTCGGACAGAGTGACGCTCCCAGCGTTATATTATAGATCTTCCACTGTGGCTCCATTTGAGTCATACATTTCAGAGATTTACACGGAAACTCCAGTGGAAGCGCTCAGCGTAGAGTGCGGCATAAATGTGAGCCGAGCCATACTGCAATCTTTGGGAGGCAGAATGAAAAAATCAACAGCAGGTGATGAATTGGTGTTATTTATATTTTATGCCATTCCTCATTCGGTATATATGTGATTAGATATTAAAATAGAGATTAAATTCTTTGGGTCAGTGTAATTCTAGCGATACCATATTTATATTGCGTTTTTATGTTTGGCTGCTGTCACACACTAAAAGATGCTTTTTTTGTAAAAACTAATTTTTGCATCCCCATAATTAGCTATATTTTTTTCATATTTCATCCAACAGAGTCATATGTTGGCTTGTTTTTTGCGGGATGAGTTTTCATTTTTATTGGCACTATTTTTGGGCACATGACTTTTTTGATCACTTTCTATTCCGATTATTGGGAAGTATAAGGAACAAAAAACAGCAATTCAGGAACTGTTTTTCATTTTTTGGACTGTTCTGCCTGTGGTAAAATTGATAAAGCATCTTTATTCTTTTGGTCAGCACGATTACAGTGATACCCCATTTATTTTTTTTATGATTTGCGCTTTTACCTAATAAAAATTATTTTATATTAAAAAAAAATTTTTTTTCATTGCTTTATACTGAAAGCTATAACTTTTTTATTTTTCTGTTGATGGAGCTTTAACGTGGCTTGTTTTTTTGCAAGACATGATTACGTTTTCAGCTGTACCACTTTTATTTACATTTGTCATTTTGATCACATTTTATTGTACTTTTTTTTTAGTTCTATGGTTATAAAGCATTGTTTTTTGCCTCATTTTTTATTTATGTTTTTTACGGTGATCACTGAAGGGGTTAACTAGGGGTGGGACAGTATTATAGGTCGTGTTTTTTTTTTACATAAATAAATGTATTTATTGAATTAATATTTTTTATTTTTTTGTTCTTTGAGTATTTTTTAAAATATCTTTACATTTTGAATAACTTTTTTTTTTACTTTTTTACATTGTCCCAGGATGGGATATCACTGTACAGTGACAGATCATTGATCTGATACTCTGCAATGCTTCTTCACTGCAGGGCAACAGAGCAGCATATGACAGGCAGGAAAGGAGGAGTGCCAGCTTTTGCCCTTAGCAAGCGCTCACAAGCCACGTTCCCTGCAGAATCCTGAAGGACCCTGCGGCAATATTGTGGCCAGAGGTGTTGTGAATTCCGTCTGGGCTCCCTCTGGTGGCCTTTAGCGATACTGCGGTTCTGGAGCTGGGCTCAGCTGCCTCATTTCCTGCTATGCTGGTTCCTATTTAACTCCACCTGGACCTTTACTTGTTGCCTGCTGTCGTTGTATTCAGTACTGGTTGTGACCTCTCCTGGATTTCCCTGGTGACCTGTTTCTTTCTGAGAAGCTAAGTTTTGCTAGTTCTTTTTGCTCATTGTTTCCTTGAAAATGTTTCTCAGTATATGATGTGTTCAGTCCAGCTTGCTTATATGTGATTTTTCACTTGCTGGTAGCTCTGGGGTGCAGAGTGCGCCCCTCACATCGTGAGTCGGTGTGGGGGTTCTTGTACTTTCTGCCTGGATAGTTTTTGATAGTTTTTGTACCGACCGCACAGATCCCTTGCTCTCTTCTGTCTATTTAGTGTTAGCGGGCCTCATTTGCTTAAACCTGTTTTTCATTCCTACGTTTGTATTTTCCCCTTAACTCACCGTTATTATTTGTGGGGGGCTGTCTAAACTTTGGGGTTATTTCTCTGAGGCAAGTGAGGCTTTACTTTCTCTCTAGGGGTAGCCAGTTTCTCAGGCTGTGAAGAGGCGTCTAGGTTTTTAGGTAACGCTCCACGGCTGCCTTTAGTGTGTATGGATAGGATCAGGATTGCGGTCGGTATAGTTCCCACATCCCCGGAGCTTGTCCTACTATTCAGGTTTACCTATCAGGTCAGTTTGGTGATCCTACCACCGGATCATAACAGTACAGCAGGCCAGTAAAGAGTTAATGCATCGCAAAAGAGGGATAAGAGAAATCCTGAGTTCATTTTTTTTTTTTTCCTCTGCAGTGTGTCTAGCCTCTCTCCTCCCCTTAATCTCTGGGTGGTTCAGAATTGAGCTGCAGCTATGGACCTTCAGAGTCTGTCTTCTAGTGTGGATCATCTCACTGCTAGGGTACAAGGCATTCAGGATTATGTAGTCCACAGTCCTATGTCAGAGCCTAAGATACCTATTCCTGAGCTGTTCTCCGGAGACAGATCTAGGTTTTTGAACTTTAAAAATAATTGCAAATTATTCCTTTCTCTGAGACCTCGTTCCTCTGGTGATCCGGTTCAGCAAGTTAAAATTATTATTTCTTTGTTGCGTGGTGACCCTCAAGATTGGGCATTCTCTCTGGCGCCAGGAGATCCTGCATTGCAAAATGTGGATGCGTTTTTTCTGGCGCTTGGAGTGCTTTTTGAGTAACCTAATCTGGTAGACCAAGCAGAAAAGGTTTTGCTGGCTCTCTCCCAGGGTCAGGATGAAGCAGAGGTTTACTGTTAGAAATTTAGGAAATGGTCTGTGCTCACTCAATGGAATGAGTGTGCCCTGGCAGCAATTTTCAGAAAGGGTCTTTCTGAGGCCATTAAGGATGTTATGGTGGGGTTCCCCACGCCTGCGGGTCTGAATGAGTCAATGTCTTTGGCCATTCAGATTGATCGGCGTTTGCGGGAGCGCAAACCAGTGCACCATCTGGCGGTATTTTCTGAGCAGAAGCCTGAGTCTATGCAATGTGACAGGATTCTGACCAGAATTGAATGGCAAAATCACAGATGTCAGAATGGGTTGTGCCTTTACTGTGGTGATTCTGCTCATGTTGTCTCAGATTGTTCTAAGCGCACAAAAAACTTCGCTAAGTCTGTCACCATTGGTACTGTACAGCCTAAATTCATTTTGTCTGTTACTTTGATTTGCTCTCTGTCATCCTACTCATTTATGGCTTTTGTGGATTCAGGTGCTGCCCTGAATTTGATGGATTTGTCTTTTGCCAGGCGCTGTGGTTTTATCTTGGAGCCTTTGCAATTCCCTATTCCACTAAAGGGAATTGATGCCACGCCATTGGCCAAGAATAAACCTCAGTACTGGGCTCAAGTGACCATGTGCATGACTCCTGCACATCAGGAGGTGATTCGCTTTCTTGTGTTACATAATTTGCATGATGTTGTCGTGTTAGGTCTGCCATGGCTGCAGGCTCATAATCCAGTCCTGGATTGGAAAGCAATGTCTGTGTCAAGTTGGGGTTGCCAGGGGATTCATGGCGATGCTCCTTTGGTGTCAATTGCTTCTTCTACTCCTTCTGAAGTCCCTGAATTTTTGTCGGACTACCAGGATGTATTTGATGAGCCTAAGTCCAGTGCCCTACCTCCTCATAGGGATTGTGATTGCGCCATAAATTTGATTCCTGGTAGCAAGTTCCCTAAGGGACGACTTTTTAATTTGTGTGTACCAGAACATGCCGCTATGCGGAGTTATATCAAGGAGTCTTTGGAGAAGGGGCATATTCGCCTGTACTCGTCCCCTTTGGGTGCGGGGTTCTTTTTTGTGGCCAAGAAGGATGGTTCTCTGAGACCCTGTATAGATTATCGCCTTCTAAATAACATCACGGTCAAATTTCAGTATCCTTTGCCACTGTTGTCCGATCTGTTTGCTCGGATTAGGGGGGCCAGTTGGTTCACCAAGATAGATCTTCGTGGAGCGTATAATCTTGTGCGAATAAAGCAGGGCGATGAATGGAAAACAGCATTTAATACGCCCGAAGGCCATTTTGAGTACTTGGTGATGCCTTTTGGGCTTTCTAATGCCCCTTCTGTGTTCCAGTCCTTCATGCACGACATCTTCCGAGAGTATCTGGATAGGTTTATGATTGTGTACCTGGATGATATTTTGGTCTTTTCTGATGATTGGGAATCTCATGTGAAGCAGGTCAGGATGGTATTTCAGGTCCTGCGAGCCAATGCCTTGTTTGTGAAGGGCTCTAAATGTCTCTTCGGAGTCCAGAAGGTTTCCTTTTTGGGCTTTATTTTTTCTCCTTCTAACATTGAGATGGATTCAGTCAAGGTCCAGGCTATTCATGACTGGACTCAACCTACATCGGTAAAGAGTCTTCAGAAGTTCTTGGGTTTTGCTAATTTTTACCGTCGCTTCATCACTAATTTTTCCAGTGTGGTTAAGCCTTTGACGGATTTGACCAAGAAGGGTTCTGATGTGACGAATTGGTCTCCTGCGGCCGTGGAGGCCTTTCAGGAGCTCAAACATCAGTTCTCTTCGGCTCCTGTCTTGCGTCAGCCGGATGTCTCTCTGCCCTTCCAGGTCGAGGTTGATGCTTCTGAGATTGGAGCAGGGGCTGTCTTGTCTCAGACAAGCTCTGATGGCTCTGTGATGAGGCCATGTGCTTTCTTTTCAAGAAAGTTTTTGCCTGCCGAGCGGAATTATGATGTTGGTAATCGGGAGTTGTTGGCAATGAAGTGGGCATTTGAGGAGTGGCGACATTGGCTTGAGGGAGCCAAACATTGTATGGTGGTCTTGACGGATCACAAGAATTTGACTTATCTCGAGTCTGCTAAACGGCTAAATCCTAGACAGGCTCGATGGTCGCTGTTTTTCTCCCGTTTCGATTTCGTGGTTTCATACCTTCCGGGTTCGAAGAACGTGAAGGCTGATGCTCTTTCTAGGAGCTTTGTGCCTGACTCTCCGGGAGTTTCTGAACCGGCTGGTGTCCTCAGAGAGGGGGTGATTTTGTCTGCCATCTCCCCTGATTTTTCTACGGGTACTGCAGGAATTTCAGGCCAATAGACCTGACCATTGTCCACCGGAGAGACTGTTTGTCCCGGATAGATGGACCAGTAGAGTCATTTCCGAGGTTCATTCTTCAGTGTTGGCGGGTCATCCTGGGATTTTTGGTACCAGGGAATTGGTGGCTGGGTCCTTTTGGTGGCCTTCCTTGTCGCGGGATGTGCGTTCCCTTGTGCAGTCCTGTGGGATTTGTGCTCGGGCCAAGCCTTCCTGTTCTCGTGCCAGTGGATTGCTTTTGCCTGTGCCTGTCCCGAAGAGGCCCTGGACGCATATTTCCATGGACTTTATTTCGGATCTTCCAGTCTCTCAGAAGATGTTTGTTATCTGGGTGGTTTGTGATCGTTTTTCTAAAATGGTCCATTTGGTGCCCTTGCCTAAGCTGCCTTCCTCCTCCGATTTGGTTCCACTGTTTTTTCAGAATGTGGTTCGTTTGCATGGTATTCCTGAGAATATTGTGTCTGACAGAGGATCCCAGTTTGTGTCCAGATTTTGGCGGTCCTTTTGTGCTAAGATGGGCATTGAATTATCTTTTTCATCGGCTTTCCATCCTCAGATGAATGGCCAAACCGAACGAACTAATCAGACCTTGGAGACTTATCTGAGATGTTTTGTTTCTGCTGATCAGGATGATTGGGTGACTTTTTTGCCATTGGCTGAGTTCGCCCTCAATAATCGGGCAAGTTCTGCTACTTTGGTTTCGCCTTTTTTTTGCAATTCTGGTTTTCATCCTCATTTTTCCTCAGGTCAGGTTGAGCCTTCTGACTGTCCTGGGGTGGATTCTGTGGTGGATAGGTTGCAGCAGATTTGGAACCACGTGGTGGACAATTTGACGTTGTCACAAGAGAAGGCTCAGCGCTTTGCTAACCGCCGTCGCTGTGTGGGTCCCCGACTTCGTGTGGGGGATTTGGTATGGTTGTCTTCTCGTTATGTTCCGATGAAGGTTTCCTCTCCTAAGTTCAAGCCTCGTTTCATCGGTCCTTATAAGATTTTGGAAATCCTCAACCCTGTGTCATTTCGTTTGGACCTCCCAGCATCATTTGCCATTCACAATGTGTTCCATAGGTCATTGTTGCGGAGATATGTGGTGCCTGTGGTTCCTTCTGTTGATCCTCCTGCTCCGGTCTTGGTCGAGGGAGAATTGGAGTATGTGGTGGAGAAGATCTTGGACTCTCGTGTTTCGAGACGGAAGCTTCAGTACTTAGTTAAATGGAAGGGCTATGGTCAGGAGGATAATTCCTGGGTTGTCGCCTCTGATGTCCATGCGCCCGATTTGGTTCGTGCCTTTCATTCGGCTCGTCCTGATCAGCCTGGGGGCTCTGGTGAGGGTTCGGTGACCCCTCCTCAAGGGGGGGTACTGTTGTGAATTCCGTCTGGGCTCCCTCTGGTGGCCTTTAGCGATACTGCGGTTCTGGAGCTGGGCTCAGCTGCCTCATTTCCTGCTATGCTGGTTCCTATTTAACTCCACCTGGACCTTTACTTGTTGCCTGCTGTCGTTGTATTCAGTACTGGTTGTGACCTCTCCTGGATTTCCCTGGTGACCTGTTTCTTTCTGAGAAGCTAAGTTTTGCTAGTTCTTTTTGCTCATTGTTTCCTTGAAAATGTTTCTCAGTATATGATGTGTTCAGTCCAGCTTGCTTATATGTGATTTTTCGCTTGCTGGTAGCTCTGGGGTGCAGAGTGCGCCCCTCACATCGTGAGTCGGTGTGGGGGTTCTTGTACTTTCTGCGTGGATAGTTTTTGATAGTTTTTGTACGGACCGCACAGATCCCTTGCTCTCTTCTGTCTATTTAGTGTTAGCGGGCCTCATTTGCTTAAACCTGTTTTTCATTCCTACGTTTGTATTTTCCCCTTAACTCACCGTTATTATTTGTGGGGGGCTGTCTAAACTTTGGGGTTATTTCTCTGAGGCAAGTGAGGCTTTGCTTTCTCTCTAGGGGTAGCCAGTTTCTCAGGCTGTGAAGAGGCGTCTAGGTTTTTAGGTAACGCTCCACGGCTGCCTTTAGTGTGTTTGGATAGAATCAGGATTGCAGTCGGTATAGTTCCCACATCCCCGGAGCTTGTTCTACTATTCAGGTTTACCTATCAGGTCAGTTTGGTGATCCTACCACCGGATCATAACACAGAGGTTACCATGGAGATCATCAGCACAATGCAATTGCATTGTATTGTGCTGAAGGGAGCAGACAGGAAGCTCCCTCCCTGTATGATGTTGCTGTCACTATTGACCGTGGCATTATAGGGGTTATTATAGGGGTTAAACACCCGTGATTAGTGCTAGCACCTACCGTGGGTGCTGCTGCAGCTTGTCAACTCTCACATAGAGCTAACACCCGCACCCAATCATGGCAGCGCTCAAAGTATGCCCACGTGATCCTAGTGCCATATATGTCCTGCAGTTTGCGGGAATGCAGTACCCACAGCGCTGTACATGTATGGCGCATGTCAGCAAGGGGTTAAATTAGAGATATGTGTTAAAGTAAACAATGCCTGACCAACATGTGAACAATACCTTACCAATTCATTGGCTGTTGTGAATTCCGCTCTTGGGCTCCCTCCGGTGGTTGTAAGTAGCACTTTTGTGAATTCTGCTCTTGGGCTCCCTCCTGTGGTTTTGAGTGGTATAGCTGCTTCTTGGATTTAGCATCAGCAGCTGCTTCCACTGATCGTCTTTCTGTCTCGGCTATTTTAGTCTGGCCTTATCCCTCAATCAATGCCAGTTGTCAATTGTTCCTGCTTGGAGTCACTGCTCTTTTGGATTTCCCTGACACTCTGACCAGTTCTGCAAAGATAACTCCTTGCTTGTCCTTTTGCAGTCCACTTGTTGTGGACTTTATTGTTCAGAACATTCTATATTTTGCTCATTTGTCCAGCTTATCAGTATGGATCTATTCAGCTAAGCTGGAAGCTCTGGGCAGCAGATTTTGCTCTCCACACCTTTAGTCAGGTGTGGAGATTTTTGCATATCTCTGTGGTGGACTTTTTCTAGTTTTTATTACTGACCGCACAGTGTTCTTTCCTGTACTATCTATCTAGCTAGAAGTGGCCTCCTTTGCTAAATCTTGTTTCATACTACGTATGTCATTTCCTTCTCCTCTCACAGTCATTATTTGTGGGGGGCTGTCCTATCCTTTGGGGATTTTCTCTGAGGCAAGATAGTTTTCCTGTTTCTACCTTTAGGGGTAGCTAGTTCTCCCTCTGTGACGAGGTGTCCAGGGAGTGACAGGAACATCCCACAGCTACTGCTAGTGTTGTGTTAAGATCAGGAACTGCGCTCTGTATAGTTACCACCTGCTCAGAGCTAGTCGCATGTCGCTCCTAAATCACCAGTCCATAACAGTACAACTGGCCAATAATGAGTTGAATGCATCTCAAAAGAAGGAAAAGAAAAAGAGTTCTGAGCCATTTTTTTTTTCTTTAGTCTGTTTTGTCTTTTTCCTTCCTCTTAATCTCTGGGTGGTTCAGGATTTGGGCGCGGACATGGATGTTCAGGGTTTGTTTTCTCGTGTGGATCAGCTTGCTGCAGAGTATCCAAGATTATGTTGTTCAGACTCCAGCCTTAGAGCCTAGAATTCCTACTCCAGATTTGTTTTACGGGGATAGATCTAAGTTTTTGAACTTTAAAAATAACTGCAGATTGTTTTTTGCTCTGAAACCCCGTTCCTCTGGTTACCCCACTCAGCAAGTTAAAATAGTTATTTCTCTGCTGCGTGGGCATTCTCCCTTGAGTCAGGGGATCCGGCATTGCTTAATGTAGATGCATTTTTTCAATCGCTCGGATTATTGTATGACGAACCTAACTCTGTGGATCATGCGGAGAGAACCTTGTTGGCCCTGTGTCAGGGTCAGGAAGCGGCAGAATTGTACTGCCAGAAATTTAGAAAATGGTCTGTGCTCACTAAATGTAATGAGGATGCTCTGGCAGCAATTTTCAGAAAGGGTCTTTCTGAAGCCCTTAAAGATGTTATGGTGGGGTTCCCCACGCCTGTTGGTTTGAGCGGCAGCGTCCTCTGAACAGAGTCCTGAGCCTATGCAATGTGATAGGATTCTGACTAGAGTGAAACAGAGGGGATACAGACGTCAGAATGGGCTGTGTTTTTACTGTGGTGATTCTGCTCATACTATTTCTAAAAAAAGAGAGTTTAAACCACACTGATATGTATATTCAAGGATAATAAAATAATAATTAAAATTAAAATTAATGAAGTGTGGTTTAATAGACAGTGGAGATCACTAAATAACAAGAGAAAACACCAAACCCAGGAAGAGAAACTAAGAAAAGAGAGAGATATACAACCAAGGAATTCATATAAGTGTATCTTTATTAGGGTAGTAGCAAGTCAGTAGTAGCAAGACATAAAACAGTCCGGACATAGTCCCCTGACGAAGGAATTATTACCGAAACGCGCGTCGGGGTGCGTGTGCACGCTGATACCAATCCCATAAGGTACTTCTTATGTCCGGACTGTTTTATGTATTTTAGCCCCGTTTTTTTGATCTCTGGTATAGCTGTGTTATAGCTGTGTTATATCCACGTAACATTCACGTTGCTGTATTCACTCTGCCATTCCCTTTCCTTTTCTTTAGTGGCACAATGAATTCTTTATAGGTAATTGTTACCATATCATGGTGGTTTTGTGATATTATTCACAGTTTTTTGTAATTATTATTTGATACACATTTTGGGACGTTTATGTTTTATTATATAAAATGGCCCCTTCTTTCTCTTTTTTTGCTGTGGCACTTATGCACTTTATATATCCCCTCTATGTTAACACCTGGCATTACACAGTGTTCCTTCACAGTTTTTTTAAAAAAAATTTTTTACAGCGCTTTATCACATTTTTTAATTAATATATATTTTAATGAATAGTTCACTTTCTTAAATGGCCTGAGATCATTTTTTGCTTACCTTTATTCCGGACATATGGCATATATATAAATATTTAAATCTTTTTTATATAAATTGATTATTTTGTACCTTTTTGGTTATCTCGTGTTGCACTTTTATATATTTTGTGTAATAAATTTTAAATATTATTATTGTATATTGACTTGCTACTACCCTAATAAAGATACACTTATATGAATTCCTTTGTTGTATCTCTCTCTTTTCTTAGTTTCTCTTCTTGGGTTTGGTGTTTTCTCATACTACTTCTGATTGCCCTAAGCGTACTAAGAGGGTCGCTAGATCTGTTACCATTAGTACTGTACACCCTAAGTTTCTCCTGTCTGTGACCCTGATTTGCTCATTGTCATCTTTCTCTGTCATGGCATTTGTGGATTCAGGCGCTGCCCTGAACTTAATGGACTTAGATTTCGCCAGGCGCTGTGGTTTTTCTTTGCAGCCTTTGCAGAGCCCTATTCCTTTGAGGGGTATTGATGCTACACCGTTGGCCAAGAATAAACCTCAGTATTGGACTCAGCTGACTATGTGCATGGCTCCAGCACATCAGGAAGATTGTCGTTTTCTGGTGTTGCATAATTTACATGATGTTGTTGTACTGGGTTTTCCATGGTTACAAGTACACAATCCAGTGTTGGATTGGAAATCGATGTCTGTGACTAGTTGGGGTTGTCAAGGGGTACATAATGACGTTCCTTTAATGTCAATTTCCTCTTCCCCCTCTTCTGATGTTCCTGAATTTTTGTCAGATTTCCAGGATGTATTCGATGAGCCCAAGTCCAGTTCCCTTTCTCCTCATAGGGACTGTGATTGTGCTATTGACTTGGTTCCTGGCTGTAAGTTCCCTAAGGGCCGACTCTTCAATCTGTCTGTGCCAGAGCATGCCGCCATGCGGAGCTATGTTAAGGAGTCTTTAGAGAAGGGGCATATTCGTCCGTCTTCGTCACCATTGGGAGCGGGATTCTTTTTTGTTGCCAAGAAGGATGGCTCCTTGAGACCCTGTATTGATTATCGCCTTCTTAATAAGATCACGGTCAAATTCCAATACCCTTTACCTTTGCTCTCTGATTTGTTTGCTCGGACTTAGGGGGCTAGTTGGTTTACCAAGATTGACCTTCGAGGGGCATATAATCTTGTTCGTATTAAACAGGGTGACCAATGGAAAACTGCATTTAATACGCCCGAAGGCCATTTTGAACACCTGGTGATGCCTTTCGGGCTTTCTAATGCTCCTTCTGTATTTCAGTCCTTCATGCATGATATTTTCCGCAATTATCTTGATAAATTCTTGATTGTGTATTTGGATGATATTTTGATTTTTTCCAATGATTGGGAGTCTCACGTGAAGCAGGTCAGGATGGTATTCCAGATCCTTCGTGATAATGCTCTATTTGTGAAGGGGTCTAAGTGCCTATTTGGAGTTCAGAAGGTCTCTTTTTTGGGGTTTATTTTTTCTCCTTCGTCTATAGAAATGGATCCTGTTAAGGTCCAAGCCATTCATGACTGGATTCAACCCACATCTGTGAAGAGCCTTCAGAAATTTTTGGGCTTTGCTAATTTTTATCGCCGTTTCATTGCCAACTTCTCTAGTGTGGTTAAGCCCCTGACCGATCTGACGAAGAAGGGCGCTGATGTGACAAATTGGTCCTCTGAGGCTGTTGAGGCCTTTCAGGAGCTTAAGCGCCGATTTACTTCTGCCCCTGTCTTGCGTCAGCCTGATGTGTCTCTTCCTTTTCAGGTTGAGGTTGACACTTCTGAGATTGGGGCAGGGGCCGTTTTGTCACAGAGGAATTCTGATGGTTCCTTGATGAAACCATGTGCCTTCTTTTCCCGAAAGTTTTCGCCTGCGGAATGCAATTATGATGTCGGCAATCGGGAGTTGTTGGCTATGAAGTGGGCATTTGAGGAGTGGCGACATTGGCTTGAGGGAGCCAAGCACCGCGTTGTGGTCTTGACCGATCATAAGAATCTGATTTACCTCGAGTCGGCCAAGCGGCTGAACCCTAGACAGGCTCGATGGTCCCTGTTTTCCTCCCGTTTCGATTTTTTTGTGGTCTCATATCTTCCGGGATCTAAGAATGTTAAGGCGGATGCCCTCTCTAGGAGTTTTTTGCCTGATTCTCCTGGAGTTCTTGAGCCGGTTGGCATTCTTAGGGAAGGGGTGATTCTTTCTGCCATCTCCCCTGATTTACGGCGGGTGCTTCAGGAATTTCAGGCTGATAAACCTGACCGCTGTCCTGTGGGGAAGCTGTTTGTTCCTGATAGATGGACAAGTAAGGTGATTTCTGAGGTCCATTGTTCGGTGTTGGCCGGTCATCCTGGGATTTTTGGTACCAGAGATTTGGTTGCTAGGTCCTTTTGGTGGCCTTCCTTGTCGCGGGATGTGCGTTCTTTTGTGCAGTCCTGTGGGACTTGTGCCCGGGCTAAGCCTTGCTGTTACTGCGCTAGTGGGTTGCTTTTGCCTTTGCCTGTCCCTGAGAGGCCCTGGACGCATATTTCCATGGATTTTATTTCGGATCTTCCTGTGTCCCAGAGGATGTCTGTTATCTGGGTGGTTTGTGACCGGTTCTCTAAAATGGTCCATTTGGTACCTTTGCCTAAATTGCCTTCCTCCTCTGATTTGGTTCCATTGTTTTATCAGCATGTGGTTCGTTTGCATGGCATTCCGGAGAATATTGTGTCTGACAGAGGTTCCCAGTTTGTTTCCAGGTTTTGGCGGGCCTTTTGTGCTAGGATGGGCATTAATTTGTCTTTTTCTTCGGCGTTCCATCCTCAGACAAATGGCCAAACTGAGTGAACTAATCAAACCTTGGAAACCTATTTGAGATGCTTTGTGTCTGCTGATCAGGATGATTGGGTGGCTTTCTTGCCGTTGGCCGAGTTTGCCCTTAATAATCGGGCCAGTTCGGCTACTTTGGTTTCACCTTTTTTTTGTAATTTTGGTTTCCATCCTCGTTTTTCTTCAGGGCAGGATGAGCCTTCTGATTGTCCTGGTGTAGATTCTGTGATGGACAGGTTACAGCAGATTTGGACTCATGTGGTAGACAATTTGACGTTGTCTCAGGAAAAGGCTCAGCGTTTTGCTAACCGCCGTCGGTGTGTTGGTCCTCGGCTTCGTGTGGGGGATTTGGTCTGGTTATCTTCTCATCATGTTCCTATGAAGGTTTCTTCCCCTAAGTTCAAGCCTCGGTTTATTGGTCCTTATAAGATTTCTGAGATTATCAATCCAGTGTCTTTTCGTTTGGCCCTTCCAGCCTCTTTTGCCATCCACAATGTTTTCCATAGATCTTTGTTGCGGAGATATGTGGTACCCGTTGTTCCCTCTGTTGATCCTCCAGCCCCGGTGTTTGTTGAGGGGGAGTTGGAATATGTGGTTGAGAAAATTTTGGATTCTCGTTTTTAGAGGCGGAGGCTTCAGTATCTTGTCAAGTGGAAGGGTTATGGCCAGGAGGATAATTCTTGGGTGGTTGCCTCCGATGTCCATGCTGCCGATTTGGTTCGTGCTTTTCACTTGGCTCGTCCTGATCGGCCTGGGGGCTCTGGTGAGGGTTTGGTGACCCCTCCTCAAGGGGGGTACTGTTGTGAATTCCGCTCTTGGGCTCCCTCCGGTGGTTGTAAGTAGCACTTTTGTGAATTCTGCTCTTGGGCTCCCTCCTGTGGTTTTGAGTGGTATAGTTGCTTCTTGGATTTAGCATCAGCAGCTGCTTCCACTGATCATCTTTCTGGCTCGGCTATTTTAGTCTGGCCTTATCCCTCAATCAATGCCAGTTGTCAATTGTTCCTGCTTGGAGTCACTGCTCTTTTGGATTTCCCTGACACTCTGACCAGTTCTGCAAAGATAAGTCCTTGCTTGTCCTTTTGCAGTCCACTTGTTGTGGACTTTATTGTTCAGCACATTCTATGTTTTGCTCATTTGTCCAGCTTATCAGTATGGATCTATTCAGCTAAGCTGGAAGCTCTGGGCAGCAGATTTTGCCCTCCACACCTTTAGTCAGGTGTGGAGATTTTTGCATATCTCTGCGGTGGACTTTTTCTAGTTTTTATTACTGACCGCACAGTGTTCTTTCCTGTACTAGTTACAGCTGTATCTAGCTAGAAGTGGCCTCCTTTGCTAAATCTTGTTTCATACTACGTATGTCATTTCCTTCTCCTCTCACAGTCATTATTTGTGGGGGGCTGTCCTATCCTTTGGGGATTTTCTCTGAGGCAAGATAGCTTTCCTGTTTCTACCTTTAGGGGTAGCTAGTTCTCCGGCTGTGACGAGGTGTCCAGGGAGTGACAGGAACATCCCACGGCTACTGCTAGTGTTGTGTTAAGATCAGGAACTGCGGTCTGTATAGTTACCACCTGCTCAGAGCTAGTCGCATGTCGCTCCTAAATCACCAGTCCATAACAATTGGTCGACCGAGTTGTGACAGTTAACAATGCCCAACCAATATGTGAAAGTGAAGAATGCCTGACCATCTCAATGGTCTGTCAATGTGGAAAAGTAAACAATGACTACCAGCTCAATGGTCTTAACTGATGTGTGATAGTTAACAATGCCCGACCAACTCAATGCCAATGTCTTAGGTAAACTATTCCCGACCGATTCAACTGCCCCAGCTATTTTTACATTTGCATTTGTGTATTTTTTCATCAACTTATGTCAACTTCTCTGCTTAGAATAGTCACTATTTTCTCGGACATAAAAACATTTTCCACTAAACAATTTTATCAAATTGCCCTTTTATCCAAAGATGTTTTATGTCTTGCATTGGTGGCCTAGCATATTGCATTGTTTAAGCTTGTATTGGAAGCTGAACTTCGGCATCCTGAAAAATGCAGCAATAAAAAGCAACAAAAATGCAGTAAGAAAAGCAGCAAAATGCTTGCAAAACCTGCTTTTTGTTTGCCGCTTTTTTACTGTCAAGATATCAGGTCTTGGCTGCTGAAAAAGACAGCAAAAAAAGCAAAGTGTGAACATAGCTTTACTGTTTGCTTATGTTCCTTCTAGTAAAAGGTTAATAAAAGTTTGTTAATAAGTTGAATGTACCTTAAAATTATGCCACTTCTGAACACAACTGATCTTAAAGAAAACAAGCACTCAAATGACTATGCGAGTAAAAAATAAGAAAAATTTGTTTCGCGGAAGACAGAGAAGACACTGCTTGTGCAATAATGGTAAGTAACACAGATTTTCTTATTTTTACACAAAGAAATTATGGCATAAAAAAATAAACATTGAAATCTCTATCAGTTATGTCATTATGGCATTTCCTATATCGTTATTTTATTTATCCATTTAAAAGAAATGTTTAACTTGATTAATTCATGCAATACTCAACATTCAGCTTTAGATTATTGGTTAAATGACATTATTGGTTAAAAGACCAACTTGTGGCTATCATGGTCAAGTATTCCATGGGGACTACAATATTTAAAAAAAAATGGTTTTTAAAATGGAAAAAAATATATGGATATCATGCTAATGATTTGAAATCCTAGGCATTCCTTAATAAATCTCCTATATCATCTTAAGAGGGTAGGAGCATTAACTATATACACTTTAAACAGGGACATGTTAGAGGCTCTCCTCCTCAAAGTTTCTAGTAATCCACTTTGATCAACAAATATACCAATCAGTTGTAAAAAAAACTATCTTACCTACTTAGGCCGGTTTCACACGTCAGTGGCTCCGGTACGTGAGGTGACAGTTTCCTCACGTACCGGAGCCACTGACACACGTAGACGCATTGAAATCAATGCATCTGTGCAGATGTCATTGATTTTTTGCGGACCGTGTCTCCGTGTGCCAAACACGGAGACATGTCAGTGTTCGTGGGAGCGCACGGATTACACGGACCCATTAAAGTCAATGTGTCCATGTAAAACATGTACCGCACACGGACGTTGTCCGTGTGCAGTCCATGTGCCGTGCAGGAGACAGCGCTACAGTAAGCGCTGTCCCCCCCACATGGTGCTGAAGCCGCCATTCATATCTTCTCTGCAGCAGCGTAGAGAAGATATGAATAATCCTTTTTTTTTTGTTTCTCGTGTTTAACATAAAGATCCATGTCCCCACCCCCCTCCCACCCCCTGTGCGCCCACCCGCTGTTATTAAAATACTCACCCACCTCCCTCGCAGTGTCCTGTCCTGGCCGCAGCTTCTCCTGTATGCGGTCACGTGGGGCCACCCATTACAGAAATGAATATGCGGCTCCACCCCTATGGGAGGTGGAGCCGCATATTCATGACTGTAATCGGCGGCCCCACGTGACCGCTCATACAGTAGAAGGTGCGGCCAGGACAGGAAGCAGCGCCAGCGAGGGAGGCGGGTGAGTATTTTAATAACAGCGGGTGGGGCACAGGGGGTGGGGACATGGATCTTTATGTTAAACACGAGAAACAAAAAAAAAGGATTATTCATATCTTCTCTACAGCAAACGCTGTTGCAGAGAAGATATGAATGGTGGCTTCAGCACCACGTGGGGGGGACAGCGCTTACTGTAGTGCTGTCTCCTGCACGGTGCGTGTGGTACCCAGTCGGCACACAGGCGGCACACGTGTGCCGCACGTGTGCTACACTGATGTGCCACAGAAACGCACAGGCACACGGACACGGATAACTCCGGTACCGATTTTTCCGGTACCGGAATTATCTGGATGTGTGAGACTGGCCTTAGGGGTCACAATCACTAGATCTCCTCAGATGTTCTAGGTTAAAAACAAGTTCAATGAAACTAAGCCTTATCAGTTATAATCAGAGTTATATTAATCCCTACATTCAGTCACTAGAATCCCCTCTAAGGATATGGAGCCATTATACCCTTTCATATTTAGGTAGAGCAAACTTACTTAACATAGTAGAATTTCCTAAATTGCTTTACCTACTCCAATCCCTACCCATATACGTAAACCCAAAAGAAGTAAAACAAATCAATTATTTGTATCTATCCTTTATTTGGGGGGTGGGTGTCTTCAAATCCCTTTTCATATGCTATCTCAACCTAAGCTAAATGGTGGCATAATTTCCCCAACATAAAACTATATAATTCAGTTTATCTCCTTAGATATACTGTATAGCCATGGCAAAAAGTGTTGGCACCCTTAGGGTTTGTGCACACGTCAGGATTTCTTGCAGAAATTTTCCTGACAAAAACTGGACATTTCTGCCAGAAAACCGCATGCGTTCTTTACGCGTTTTTTCATGTGTTTTTGACGCGTTTTTGATGTGTTTTTGTGCCTTTTTTTCCAAATGCATAGAATTGCGGGAAAAACGCAGAAAATCCGCAAAATTAATGTAATGAACATGCTGCTTTTTTACCGCAATGCGTTTTTTTCGCGGAAAAAAACACACCATGTGCACAAAACATGCAGAATGCATTCTAAATGATAGGATGCATAATGTATGCGTTTTTAATGAGTTTTATAGCGTTTTTATCGTGAAAGAACGTGAAAAAACGCAAAAAAACCTTAACATGTGCACATAGCCTTAAGGAAAGATATATATCTTGGTACCGTGTTAGTACAGTATTTCTCCCAGAAAAGTATTGCATTTGCACATGTTTTGTTACTCACATGTTTATTTCCTTTGTGTGTATTAGAACAACACAAAAACACAGAGACAAAGGGCAAATTGGACATTATTTCACACAAAACCCCAAAATGGACCAGACAAAATTGTTGGCCCTTTTACAAATTTTTTTATAAACTATTTTGTTTCAATCATGTGATGCTCGTTCAAACTCAACTGTGGCAAGTAACCATAGTAGGCAATATGAAAATCACACCTGAAACCACATAAAAGGGGAGACATTATGTCAATCTTTGCATTATGAGTATGTGTGTGCCACACTTAGCATGGGGGACACAAAGAAAGTAGAGAGCTGTCTGAGGACTTGAGAACCAAAATTGTTGAACAATATCAACAATCTTAAGGTTACAAGTCCATCTCCAGAGATCTTCATGTTCCTTTGTCCACAGTATGCAACATAATCAAGAAGTTTAAAACCCATGGCACTGTAGCTAATCTCACTGGACATGGACAGCAGAGAGAAATTGATGGAAGGTTGAAAATCTTGCTAGTCCGGATGGTGGATAAGCACCCTTAATCAAGTTAAAAAAAATTCAAGCTGTCCTGCAGACTCAGGATGCATCAGTGTCAGCGCAAACTACGCGTTGTCATTTGAATCAAATGAAATGCTATAACAGGAGACCCAGGAGGATCTCACCGCTGACACACAGACATAAAAAACTAGTCTGCAATTTGCCAAAATGTATGTAAGGAAGACAAAATCCTTCTGGGAAAGCATTTTGGGGACAGATGAGACAAACATGGATCTTTTTGGCAAAGCACATCATTCTGCTGTTTACCGGAAATGAGATGAAGTCTACAAGGAAAATAAAACACTACCTACAGTCAAATATGGTGGAGGTTTAAATATGTTTTGGGGTTGTTTAGCTGCCTCTGGCACTGGGTTCCTTGACTGTGTGCAGAGCATCATGAAATCTGGCGATTACCAAAGTATTTTGAACACCTGTGGAGAGATCTTAACATTGTTGTTGGGAGAAGGCATCCTCTAAATATAAGAGACCTGTAGCAGTTTGTGAAAGAAGTGTGGTCCAAAATTCCAGTTGAGAGGTTTTAAAAGTTTGTTGTTGGTTAAAGGAAGCTATTAAGTGCAGTTATTCCTTTCAAAAGGTGTGCAATCAAATGATAACATGTGGGTGCCAACAATTATGTCTGGACCAATTTTGTGTTTTTTGTGAAATAAAGTTTAATTTGTAATTTTACCTCTATATTTTGTGTCTTGCTCCAATAGACACAAATGAAATAAAACGTGCCTTACAAAACGTGTATAATTGCAATAATTTTCTGGGAGAAATAATTAATTTTCTGGAACAATTTCAAGGGTAATAATACTTCTGGCCATGACTATGTATGTATATATGTATATATACACTGCTCAAAAAATTAAAGGGAACACTTAAACAACAGATTATAACTCCAAGTAAATCAAAGTTCTGTGAAATCAAAATGTCCACTTAGGAAGCAACACTGATTGACAATTTCACATGCTGTTGTGCAAATGGAAAAGACAACAGATGGAAATTATTGGCAATTATCAAGGCACTCTCAATAAAGGAGTGGTTCTGCAGGTGGGGACCACAGACCACATCTCAGTACCAGTGCTTTCTGGGGGATGTTTTGGTCACTTTTGAATGTTGGTTGTGCTTTCACACTCATAGTAGCATGAGACAAACTCTACAACCCACACAAGTGGCTCAGGTAGTGCAGCTCATCCAGAATGGCACATCAATGTGAGCTGTGGCAAGTAGGTTTGCTGTGTCTGTCAGCGTAGTGTCCAGAGGCTGGATGCGCTACCAGGAGACAGGCCAGTACACCAGGAGATATGGAGGGGGCCATAGGAGGGCAACAAACCAGCAGCAGGACCGCTACCTCTGCCTTTGTGCAAGGAGGAACAGGAGAAGCACTGCCAGAGCCCTGCAAAATGACCTCCAGCAGCCCACAAATGTGCATGTGTCTGCACAAACGGTTAGAAACCGACTCCATGAGGATGGTCTGAGTAACCGACGTCCACAGATGGGGGTTGTGCTCACAGCCCAACACTGTGCAGGATGCTTGGCATTTGCCACAGAACACCAGGATTGCAAATTTGCCATTGGCACCCTGTGCTCTTCACAGATGAAAGCAGGTTCACACTGAGCACATGTGACAGATGTGGCAGAGTCTGGAGATGCCGTGGAGACCAATCTGCTGCCTGCAACATCCTTCAGCATGACCAGTTTGGCAGTGGGTCAGTAATGGTTTGGGGTCTCATTTCTTTGGAGGGCTTCACAGCCCCCCATGTGCTCGCCAGAGGTAGCCTGACTGCCATTAGGTGCCGAGATGAGATCCTCAGACCCCTTGTGAGACCATATGCTGGTGCAGTTGGCCCTGGGTTCCTCCTAATGCAGGATAATACCAGACCTCATGTGGCTGGAGTGTATCAGTAGTTCCTACAAGATGAAGGCATTGATGCTATGGACTGGCCCGCCCGTTCTCCAGACCTGAATCCGATTGAACACATCTGGGACATCATTTCTCGCTCCATCCACCAACGTCACGTTGCACCACAGACTGTCCAGGAGTTAGTGGATGCTTTAGTCTAGGTCTGGGAGGAGATCCCTCAGGAGCCCATCCGCCGCCTCATCAGGAGCATGCCCAGACATTGTACAGTAGGGAGGTCATACAGTCATGTGGAGGCCACACACAATACTGAGCATCTTTTCCTTGTCATGAAGCATTTCCACGGAATTTGGATCAGGCTGTAATTTGATTTTCCACTTTGATTTTTAGTATCATTCCAAATCCAGACCTCCATGGGATATTCATTTTGACTCACATTGATAATTGCTATGTTTTATTGTTCTGAATACATTCCACTATGCAATGAATACAAATTTGCAACTGGAATATTTCATTCAGAGATATCTAGGATGTGGCACATTAAATTTCCCTTTATTTTTTGAGCAGTATATATATATATATATATATATATATATATATATATATACACTCACTGGCCACTTTATTAGGTACACCTGTCCAACTTCTTGTTAACACTTAATTTCTAATCAGCCAATCACATGGCGGCAACTCAGTGCATTTAGGCATGTAGACATGGTCAAGACAATCTCCTGCAGTTCAAACCGAGCATCAGTATGGGGAAGAAAGGTGATTTGAGTGCCTTTGAACGTGGCATGGTTGTTGGTGCCAGAAGGGCTGGTCTGAGTATTTCAGAAACTGCTGATCTACTGGGATTTTCACGCACAACCATCTCTAGGGTTTACTGAGAATGGTCCGAAAGAGAAAAAAAATCCAGTGAGCGGCAGTTCTGTGGGCGGAAATGCCTTGTTGATGCCAGAGGTCAGAGGAGAATGGGCAGACTGGTTCGAGCTGATAGAAAGGCAACAGTGACTCAAATCGCCACCCGTTACAACCAAGGTAGGCCTAAGAGCATCTCTGAACACACAGTGCGTCGAACTTTGAGGCAGATGGGCTACAGCAGCAGAAGACCACACCGGGTACCACTCCTTTCAGCTAAGAACAGGAAACTGAGGCTACAATTTGTACAAGCTCATCGAAATTGGACAGTAGAAGATTGGAAAAACGTTGCTTGGTCTGATGAGTCTCGATTTCTGCTGCGACATTCGGATGGTAGGGTCAGAATTTGGCGTAAACAACATGAAAGCATGGATCCATCCTGCCTTGTATGGAGCATCTTTGGGATGTGCAGCCGACAAATCTGCGGCAACTGTGTGATGCCATCATGTCAATATGGACCAAAATCTCTGAGGAATGCTTCCAGCACCTTGTTGAATCTATGCCACGAAGAATTGAGGCAGTTCTGAAGGCAAAAGGGGGTCCAACCCGTTACTAGCATGGTGTACCTAATAAAGTGGCCGGTGAGTGTATATATATATATATATATATATATATATATATATATATATATATATATGGATCAATATATATATATATATATATATATATATATATATATATACGGATCACATACCTTTCCCCTTTTAAAATAAAGAAATAATAAATAGAGAGATAACATACTTGTTTACACGGCATCCATAAAAGGTTGGTCTGACGAAATATAATATAGTAATTGACTGTAAATAGAAAGCCTTAATTAGAAACAATATTTTAAAAAGGCCAGACGTGACGTTTTTCTGTCTCGTAGCTTGGACAAAAAACTGTAATATGAAGTGATCAAACCATCATATTTACCCCTACAGAATGGTATCAATAAAATTTCAGCTCGAAAATCGATATGCAAAAATAATCCCTCAGAGAGCTCCATCTACGTTATAAAGAAAATGCTAGAGGTCTCTGAATCATGTTGACAAGATATTTTTAGCACGCGATAAGTAGCACAATAATAAAACCCCAAAACAATTGCAAAATTGCATTTTTTGTGATTTCAGAGTAATCAGAATATTTTATACTATATACTTTCCAGTGCATTTTATATGAAAATGAAAAGGTGTCTTTCAAAACTACAACTCATCTTACAAAAACTAAGTCCTCAAGCATTCTTGATATGAAAATATAAAAGATGTGGCTCTTGAAAGAAGGGGAGGAAAAAATAAAAACGTAAAAGAGAAAATAGCCCAGTCATGAAGCGGTCCAGTTTTGCGCCAAACTATTTGGGTTATGAATAGAGTTGGGCGAATTTTTTAAAATGCGGTTCCTATTGTGATTGGCGGCGAAAATTGTTTTTGCAATGTTCACCAAACACAGCCGAAAGTCATTGGAATCAATGGGAATAGAAATGACCGAATATGTTCAGAACTGATCATCAAATATAAATTCAGCATGAATAGGGTAACAATATGGCACGAATATGACAAATTCAGATTCGGCGACCGATTTCAAACATATTCTCTCATCTCTGGTTATGAAGGCCACATAAAGTTCCAGGGGATCAATTTTGCCCAGTTAGGAAATCTGTGGGTCTATTCAGCTGCTGGTTCCTTGCCCTTTTCCATATTAACCATTCCATCTGTATCACACATTTCAAGTTCATATATGACTTTCTCCTAGTAGATCTGCTTTTGATCAGTATTCAACATGTCATTCCATATGGCTGTAAAAAAACTAGTTATAAATATTGAACCCTCCTCTTCAATCGCTTCAATTCTTTCCACAACTCCAGTGATGCCATCGGTTAATACCTCCTCAGGCTCCTCCTCCTCTGGATATGTTAATGATGATATTTTAATATCCTTCCTGCGCGTGACATTAATTGATGCGCATGGAAATATTGAACCTTGAAACCTCGTCACGAATACTTGCATTTTAATTGCTTGCTTTTGACATTGTTTCACAAAACTATATGAAATTCACAAAAATTAATCAGATGTTCCAAATGAAAAGCGCTCATAGAAGAATGGAATTTGATGCATCGCTTCCCCCATCTAGCCTGAATAACAGAGAAGGACACAGGATGCGTATATATAAAGAATATTACTTGTGTTTTTGGAGAACATAAATTAGTACCAGTTACATGGTTATTTGACACAGTGAACAAGAAATCAGATCAGTGAACAGTGCTAAATATAGTTAATTACAGTAACTAGCGTAAAGAAACAAAGCTGCTGTCATTTAAATTAGCCACTCAAGTAGATAGAAAATCCAGTGTGAATTTGTGGTTCAGCTACATATTATGTAAGCTAAGATTTTCAAAGCCATCTGAAGTTAAAGGAAAATGTAAATGGTGCCTTGAGAGAGGACTGAAGGATGACAGCTGCTCCACTATGTACAAGGCCGATGAAAAGACATTCTGGGTTGAATTTCTATATTAACTTATTAAAAAAGATACAAATCTCATATTTTGTTAAATAGAGATCACACTAAAGGAGTCAATATGTCTAAAATGATTATCTAAACAAGTTAATCTCCGTCTCTAAAAAAAAAGGTGTCCACTGGCGACCAGCTGAACTTTGAATGCCATTGCAGTTAGTTGACATCCCAACAGCTAGAAGGTAAATGTACTATGATAATCAAGTAATAATTGGCCACAAAAAAAGTGGATAATACTCCAGCACATTGTAGAACATGTGTTATTTTTACTGCATCATTTGGCCTCACCCTAAAACATATCATGTACATTTTCTTTTGCAGTATTACTCAATGGAAATGTTCCAATAAATTGAGCTATACACATATAAAAAGCGGTTGAAAGCACGGCTGTCATTTCAAAAAGTGTTTCATAACAAGCTGTTATGTGTGTACATGAGAAATAACACTACTTATGGTATTTACATGTCTTATATTTTGCATTTTTCCCCTCTGCTGGTTATCATCAATTTTCAGTTCTCTCTGAACCAGTGGATGGAGTCTAGGTGTTATTATATAGCCTATACTTTGTAACACACAGAAGAAAGCTTCAGCATTATACAGCATCACTGAGCAGTGTTGCTGTTAATCCAGTTCAGACATGAAATGAATTTTCCTAAAGCAAAGCTGCAACACGATCAGCCTGTCTCTTTGCCAGTGACTGCTTGATCTCTCACTGTGCTGAGTGTAATAAGAGCTAAAATCTCATATGACAGTGAGTTGGCTGGCAGTCTTCTCTTAACTGTTTTTGAAAAGTGGATGCTGGCAGATGGAAAAATGTAAGAAGTGGATCATAAGTGCAGAAAGAAGAAAATCGCTGTGGTGAGATATCTTATAAAGTTTCTTATTTTCCACTTTGTTAAATGATGCAAAGTTTTTTGAAACCACTGAGCTCAATTAAGCTCTCCCATGAACTTTATTCTCTCTAAATCTGTGTAAATGTGTATGTGATTTACTGGCAGAGCATTAACTACCACAGTCTTCTCCGGTATCCAGTGTCACTCTGGTCCTTTTATGATGGACATCACCGCTGTTCAGGCCCTCTGGCTCACGCTAAGTTCTGTGCATGAACTAGAAGTCTGTTGTACAATTAAAGCCTGTGGAGCCTCCTTCTAATACTCCATAGACTAACATTATGAAACCACTTCCAGGTCACTCAGAGCGCAGTGTGACCAGAGAGTCTGAAGATCTGTTGCATCACCCAGCAGAGGAACAGAGTGGCACTGGATACCAGGGAAGATGGCGATAGGTGAGTATAATAACGCACAGACAGTACACATTTCAAGAGGGGACTTCTTTAAGTTATTGTGTTTAGGATTTAACACAGTCCACTTTTAAAAGAGAGATGGTAGGATTTTTCCCTTTTGAGAAACTATTCAGTTGAACTATTCTACTTGTGGTTTAATAAAACCCCCAAAATACTTTTTATTTGCCGTATATTCCCATAGTGAAGATTTTCATGTGTCTAGTTTCATTTACTATTTTAATAATTTTCTTCCTCCATTTAGGATTAACTATTGGCAATGAATGATGGCTGATGAATTCCATATAATGGCTATTTATATTTAGTGCCAAAGTTAGGACCATGTCTCATCTTGGGGAATTTGGAGAACTATAACTAAATAAAAGATTTGCAAAAGAGTTTCCAAATCAGCTATGGTGTGATCTGATATGTGTAATGCGTGTAATTGCTATAAATAGGGCTGAGTGGAGCAGCCAAAAGTCGAATTATCCTGTTTGCAAGGGTTTTCCCATGAAATTTGATTTGCGTGGATGTTAATCTCTGCAAATGTAATGTCCCTTATTATTCACATATTATTAACATAATACTGTATATATAAAAGAAAAAAAAATCCTTATACTCACCTCAATACTTACCTCTCCAGCCCCTATGCTCTTCACCATCACTCTTCCAGTCCTTGTTGCATCTTCTTATCCCTGTTACCTGCACTGAAATCACTGGACCTCTCACAGTGAGCCCGGACATCTGGCTCTGATGAGGTCCAGGTAGGTTCTGTGCAAGAGGTCCTAACTTCATGACGTGCACTGAGACCTTGCACACGCATACACAAAACCAATTTCACCATTAGCGGCAGGGATCAGAAGTTGAGGTGAAGACCAGACAGGTGATGGTGAGGAGCAGAGAGTAAGAGAGGTGAGCGATGAGGTGAGCGATAATGTGAATATGAGGATTTTTTATATTTTTAACCTCTTGATAGCCATTTTATGGATCAGAAACATAACGACCAGCCACCACTATTTTACTGAATCTTCGCAAAGTGAATTTCAAGAAACCCGCATTTGCTCATCTCCAGTCATCATTGCCTCAAGCACTGCAACAAATTGCTGTTTGTAGATCTTGCTTCCTAAACCCAAACACCCTGTATGTTTGGATGAGTTGATCATGTTATGAGTGTCATGGAGTCACAGAAGCTATGTGTGATTCCACATTTGTGGGCTAGGTTCGCATTGCTTTAACAGCAGTCCATTCAACACATACGTTAACGGGCTGCTGATAACGCAAGTGCCGGTATGGCAGCGCGCTAGCGCAGATAGAGCATCTGCTAGATCTATCTGCGCTAGCAGTGATGGACCCGGAAATGCTGCAGACCGCGTCTCGGGTCCGTCACTCAATGATGGCACACAGCTAGCGCATGCCCATTGTGGGCGTGCGCTAGCGATGCATCTGTCATAGGAATTAATGGCGGCGTTAACGGACTACGTTACACCGCGTTATGCCGTGGTGTAACGTAGTCCATCTAACGGACGCCAATAACGCAGTGTGAACCCAGCATTGAGCATAAAATTTACTGAGAATTTACTGTTTCATTGTATTCTCCTCACTAAGTAAAACTATGTAAATATTCTATGCTAAACCTTATTTTCCCATTCCCCTCACATTGCCTCTAGCGTGTAAATACATTGTTAGATTGAATTCTAGCCTATAATAACAACTACTCCTATTATTTTTTCTATTAAAGTAAACAATGAGTTTAATTAATTTCCCTCATTGATTCGCCATATCAATTCTTACGAGAGCTGAGGGAGAACCGAATGCGCTGTATCACAGTCTCTCATCTTCAAATGCCAAGCGCCGCTATGTTGTGTATTGCCGAGTTGATTAAATCACTAACACACATTATTATAGATCTGAACTTCATTATTGGCTAGACAGATTGTATATGCACTTTAATTTGTTCTTTACTCTCTGATAATTAGAAATGAATTGCAATTTCTATATTGGACAATAGCAATGTAGCCACTTCTAATCTGAAAACCATGTACTGTGTGATCAATAATAGTAAGTAGTGGGCAGATCTGAGTCTAAGCATACATTTTGGAGCTCATGAGACATCTGTCCTTAATCCCACTATTGCCCCTTGGCTCTTTTCGAACCAGGAGAACTGTCACATTTTTTGGAATTCTTTTTCCGTGATTCATAGCTAGCACAGCTATCCCCTTGAGGAAATCCCTCATTTACATTTTTTGGTTCTCATGGAGAGAGACAGGGAGTTTAATGCAGAGAAACTATACGTTCTTGAGACGTGGCAAGTCTCAACATGCACTGACAAACTGTCACAATTGTTCAGTAAATGACACTTCATAGCCCACTCAAAACAAGTAATTATGGGAATAGGTAAAAATATAGCACTTCCGATGGGAAAATGAAAAAAGAAAACATTGGAGAAGAAAAAAAAAAAACGCCAATCCATCTTAACACATGTAGTATGATAATTGCACACCCAGCCTACTTAATGTATCTGTTAATTAGAGAGATGGAAAAATGTAGATCTGCTTTCTCGTTTTAGATTCCAAAAGTTGAATTTCTAATTTTGTCTCAAGCTGTGTATTAGTGATAAGAAATTATGACAGATTGTTATTAAACTTTAACCGCTGCAGGATTGTAGATAAAAGTGTGTCTATAACCTTTACCCACACAGAAGATCAAACATTTTATTTTATTCTTAGATGGAAAAACTTATAACAAATAATTATAATTTTATGTAATTTCCTCAGCCTCCAAACATACAGGCCTGACATACATTTGTACTAAGGCAAATAAAATTAGCTCTGCCAGCTCCATTCGCTGCCTAAACTCATTAGCATTTGTCAAGCATTTGTCTTTTTACTTGTTTTAAAGTCATACAGTAAAATATAATACAAGAGTCTTGAATGAACATCTGCTGAGAAAACACATATTATATAATAGTTGCCTAATTAAATCTCTGAGGCAACCAAATTGCTGGGAGCAGATCAAATAGGAATGTTGGGGTTTCTAAGACAGTGCAAATTAATGGGCAGGATCTGATGCCAACATTCATTCATAGTTGGTCTCAATTGTTTGTCCTTCTATTGGTAGGTCTTAATGACTTCCATTATGTGTATGGTTTATATATAATTATTAGGTATGAGCAACATGCTTGGTGATACTCAGATATCACTTGAGTATCTGGGTGAACGGATATGGTCGTTACTCGGCGAGCATTAGCCAGTGCTCGATTTCAAACTAGAATTCCCGCCCCACATGTTTGACACCTGTTATACAGTCAATAAACATTTTTATATTGCCTGTGCATCACTGTAATGATTCAGTCATCTTAATTGTGGCATTGCTGTGATTGGCTGGCCTTGTGACATCATCGGGGGTTTTAAATGGAAAGGTGCCTCTAGCCTCGGCACACTGACGCCATTACACAGCACTGTGACTGCTGTTTTTGGTGGGACAGAGTGCTTATCCAGGCATGGGTTTGCACAGTTTAACAAATCAGAGTCCTGTAGTGGTGCTGAAGCTGAACCATCTTACTAACGGCCTTTCTAAGGGCAAGTCTTGTGCTATGGTGTTTGTATCAGATACAATCTGCACTTAGCCTAGGGAGGGATATAGAATTGCAGGAGCAGGGAAAGTGGCTGAATACAGCCTCTAGGCAGGGATTAGGGCTTTGCAGTCTATTGCTAAATGTATAGCTGAGTGTTACGATCTGGTGGCCTAGGAGCAGCATTGGACGTACTCTGGAGAAGGTGATACCTGTACTGACCGCAGACCCCGAACTTAACACCGAAACTAGAAGTAGCCGTGGAATGTACCTAGCACTCCCTGGAAATCTCGACACAGCCGGAGGACTAATTACCCCTAGAGATAGAAAAGGGAAAACTATCTTGCCTCAGAGAAAATCCCCAAAGGATAGACAGCCCCCCACAAATATTGACTGTGAGAGGAGAGGGAAATAACATACGCAGACTGAAAACAGAATTTAGCAAAGGAGGCCACTTCTAGCTAAATAGAAAGGATAGGACACAGTACTATGCGTCAGTATTAAAACACTAGAAAATATCCACCACAGAAAATACAAAATCTCCACATCTAACTAAAGATATGGAGGGTATATCTGCATCTCCAGAGATACCAGCTTGGCTAAACAAATCCTTATACAGACCAAGCTGGACAAGACAAAACATGAAAAAGAACTGAACAATAAGGCCCACAGCATGTGGACTGCAAAAATCAAGGCCAGAATTTAGCTTTGTTGAAATGAACAGAAAAGCAGGAGAGACCAGGCAGGAATGTGAATCCTCCAGGAACAATGGACAACTGGCACTGACTAAAGGGTCAAGCAAGACTAAATAGCCCAGTCAGGATTGCAAAAAGTGGACACACCTGATGAATGCTGCGATCCAGAGACAGCAGCACTACCACTTATAACCACCGGAGGGAGCCCAAGAGCAGAATTCACAACACTGAGGCAGTCCATTGGATGATGGGAGTGGTTGTCCCATTAGCTGACACCAGTGACTTTGTACCGCCTATCACAGCTGTGCACTCAAGCTGTTTTTTGACAGCGTGGGAACAGCGGCTCTCTAACCGGCAGGGATGATTTCACCGCCAATCAGAAGCTATGTTTGCCGTGCTGTTGTGCACAACACCCGGTGTTCAGGCAGCCAAACCTGAACAGTAACACAGACTTCCTGATGAAGTCTTTGTTCAATGTCCATGCCCGAACAGTAGGTGTTCGGTACGGACGGTGAACTTTACTGTTCGGGTTCGCCCATCTCTCCTAGTGATCCCACTCTAGGACGCTCAGAGGATCTCTTTACAACATCACTTCTTGATTGTGTCCTCTCACCTTCCAAGAGCGACAGGAGGAGATGCTGTTTAGTGATGCAAAAAACTTAGAGCAGCCACAGCCACAAGAAAATGACTGTGGGGAATGACAACTTTTGTCTAAGGAGGAAGATGATGATGAGACATAGTTGCTTATAAGTCAGGTTGTTGTTAAGTCAAGAGGACCAGGGTGTGGTGGTGGAGGACAAGGTAATGGAAGACAAAGTCACCGACCCAACCTGGGAATCTGCCACTCAGAGCGAGACCAGCAGCGCTCGGGGGGGAATATCAGCAGTACCGAAACAGGCCAGGAGAGGCAGTGGGTTGACCAGAGGGAGAAAGCAGGCAATTGTCCTGCAGAGCAATGACACTCGTGAAGTTCTTTGTCAAAGAGTTAGGTGTTTCCCCAGTCTTGTACTTTTTTAAATAGCGTTCCGTGATAAGAAAAATGATCATTCGCAACCTGTGCCATGCCTAGATCAGCAGGGGCCTAACCACTAAGAGCCTAACCACCACCAGTATAATCAGACACGTCATCTATGCACCTGGGTCAGTGGTCTGAACTCCTGGGTCCACGATTGGTGCCAGCACTGCAAGTGGATGACATCACTAACTTTTCCTCTGTGCTAGGTACTTTCCAGTCCCCTGTCCATGACACTGGCGCAGATGCCTCCCACCCTACACCTGTCCTTGCACATTCTGATGCACTATAATCAGGCACTTCAAATCCTTCTCCCAGCACAGAGTTCAACTATCCTGCTCCAGACCTTGGATTGAAATAGAACATTTCCAGACACCCATCCACAGGCCCAAAGACTAAATGGGCTAATTTCCAGGCAGTTTGCTATGGAAATGTTGCCATCTAGGCTTGTTGACACAGGATTTCTGCCGACTCATGGGTGATGATACACTGGGTGAACATTGTGGAGGCTGGAGTTAAGTTCCACCCTGGCACGTCACATGTGCTTCTAACAAAAAGGATTGCTGGTCCCACTTCTATCAGAGTTTCCCCCATGTCATTCACCAGTTCCTGCATGCCCTCCTGCTCCTCCTCATCCTCCATCTCTGATGTGTTTAGTCAGAGCACGTCATCCACATCAGCCAGAAGCTGGAAGCTCTGCAGCACTGCCTCAGCAAACCAGCAAAAGGCTCTGCTGAAGCTAACTTGCCTAGAAGACAAACCACATACCACAGCAGAACTACTTAAAGGAATAGCAGATCAGACAGATCTTTGACTTTTGCCGCAGAACCTCCAACCAGGAATGGCTGTGTGCGATAATGGACGTAATCTGGTGGCGGCTGTGAAGCTTGGGGAGCTCGCACACATACCATGCTTGGCCACAAGCTCAAATTGATAGTTCAGCAGTTTCTGAAAATATACCCAGATTTGCCAGAGCTTCTGGTCATAGTAAGCTGCGTCAGCACCCATTTTTGCAAGTCAGCTATAGCTGCCATCACTCTGGCAGTGCCAGCTTACAGACTGGTGTGCAACATGCCCACAGGCTGGACTTCCACACTGCACATGCTGGCAAGGCTTTGTGAGCAGAAGAGGCCAGTTGTGGAAAACCAACTCCAACAAGTTTGTAATTCTGGTGTATTCAGCCTCCATACACCACAACAGAAGAGTGGGCATGTATGTCTGGCATTTGTGTGAGGGCTCCACAAAGATGGGGAGCAGGAATGATGCCATGATCCTGCTTCTGTGCCTACTTAAACAGTCACTGCTCAGTTTTAAACATGAAGCTATGCATGCGGACCAGGTGGAGATGGAGGAAAACATGAGACATTGAGATACTACCAGTTAAGCCTCATCTCATGTGCTCAATGTGGATTGGGTAACAATGAAGACATGGAGACTGAGGAGGAGGAACAGGAGCTGTTATCTAGCACAACAGAGGTTAGTACCCACACAAACTTCGTCCCGTCTCTCCTACATGGATGGGCTAAGGATGGGAATGAGTAGGAAGAGAGGGAGGAAGAGATGGAGAGTCATCATCATGGTGGAGACAGGAATGTGTTGGCTGTAGGGTGCATGGCACATATGGCTGCCGCTGCCTTTCCTGTGATCTTTGCATTAAATTCATCTTGGCCAAAAATATAGCACTGGTTGCTCACCGTGCTAGAACCATGCTACAAGAACCTTTCATCTCTCCTTCATGAGGTGAAGAGGTCTTCTAAAATGGTGCTATCCCAGAAGACCACTGTGAAAAATATGTTGAAAAAATTCCCATTAGACAGCGTTAGCGGCAGGGCTTTATTGGGCAAGCTTCATTGCCCATTCAAGGAGGGGCGGCAAGGAAGACAAACTGCAGAGGCAGGGGTACACTGTGAAAGGTTTGGGACAATTTCATGATACCAGCCCTTCAGCCAGTGCCTGATGACTGAACATTTTTGACAAGGAGGAAAAAGGTTTTAAAGATGGTCAAGTAATACCTGCCACACAAAACCAAAATACTCCCTAATTCCTCTGTGACCTTCAGCTATTGGGTCTCAGAGCTGGACACCTGGCATGAGCTGTCCCTTTATGTCTTGGAAGTGTTGTGCTGCTGTGCCACTAATGTCTTGTCTGAGCAGATTTTTAGTGCCACCAAGTGGGTGATAACAGACAGGTGCTTTCTCCTGTCAACAGAAAGTGCTGACAGGCTCACTTTGATAAAATTGAGCAAAGACTCAGACCCAACTCAGACCCAACTTTTCCACACCACGAGTAGCACAAAAATGTTTTAAATGTTTAATATTTGAATGAGGCCCGCTAGTTGTTGCCTACTAGGGTTTATAGATGACTGGGTGATGGTAAGAGTACAACAACTGCAAGGGCCTTCAAGGGTGTATGGATGACCCTGCTTATAACTTGTGGCATGCTTTGCAGTTAGTGCATAGCCTTTATGAGTCTAGTACTACTATGTGATAATCTGAACAAAATGGAGGACCTCCTTTATGTCTAATACAGGGTGTACCTGAGTCCCTCTAAGTCCCTAACTTTTGGCATTTCTTCCTTCATAAATTACAGAGAAATGTACTTTTTTAAAAATAAAAAGTTCAATTTTGGTTTACTTCAATTATATTTTTTTCATTTTAATATTTTTAAAATGTTGCCTTATATACAAGTCATTATACAGGAAAAAATGTTTCTTAACATTTTTTTCCTGTAAACTCCAATTTCTCATTGATTTTGAATGTTTTATTGTAAGTCCTCAAAGTGGAGTAACAGTGTGACATCATTGTTTTTAGCAGCAATCTAGGAGTCAGAGATGCTTCCAGGGGTCTTCCTCATGCTGTCCTTCCATTTAGCACTTTTTCCATCCAATTCAACGTTTTCACTGCCCCACTTATAGGGCCTGCTGAAAAAATGCTCGGATTTCCTATTGACTCCTATCATATTCATTACTCAAAACGCGCTCTCGAGCATTAGAAATTGCTTGACTCGAGTAACAAGCATCCAAGCACTTTAGTGTTCGCTTATCTCTAATAATTACCTTATGTCTTATATTACTTTTCATAAAATGTGCTACTTTCATTTTCCGAAGATAATATTGAAAAGCTAAAAAACCCTTTCTGCAAACATGTTATCTATAACAGCACTTTTTGTGTCTTGTGAGATGTTGTTTCTTATTAGCAATTAAAATATTTGATTTGAGATGGTATCTCAGTGTTTGCAAAGGTAAAGGCTAATAATGAGCAGTGACTTTGTAAGCTTTGTAGGAGAACAATTTCAGAAAAAAAAACATTAGGAAAGAAAACTTTTTACTCTCACATCATGTCAGAGATTATTTTGTGGATGTCTTAGGCTAGGTTCCCATTGCATTAATGGGTGAGCGCTAACGGACAGCGTTGCACGGCGAAATTAATGCCATGCACCGCGTCCGTTAGCGCTCCCATTGCCAGCAATGTTTAAGCGCATTGCTAGCGCATGTCATTTTCCGCTAGCGATGTGCCGTTCTTTTGTAGCGTGCCTCGGATGCTGCTTGCAGCATCCGTGGCGCGCCCGAGGTCCGTTCCCCGCTCTCGCAGATCAGGGATCTGCGCTAGCGGGGACGTTTAACGCGATCACTTAAAAGACATTGCGTTAGCGCAATCCGCTAGCGCTTAGCGCTAAACGGATTGCCCTAACGCAATCTGAACCTAGCCTTACATAGGTACTAGCATGGAACACTCTTCAAAATGTAACACTTCAAGATCATCATGAATGAGCATTCCTAGGAACAAGATAATTATTTTGTCTAAACAGACTGCTAATCAACCAGTTAATGAGTAAAACATTAATTCCTCTGGGGGAAATAATCTTTTCTTGCTGTCCAAAGATTATCATTCTTGGTAGAACATCATGCTGTTTTATTGGGACTTGCATTACTGAAAACAATGGTAGCCTATGCGCAATGAGTGATCTATTACATATGCACGATTTGCCTTGGTGAACAGGCTATAAAATGACCACCAAAATTATTGATAAAATTGGTAAATATTTACCAACTGTCAGTCGTTTAATACCGCAAGTTAGATGGAGTAACTCTCCCTAAAGCTGCAATTTAGGCTGCGATCATAATGCATTTTTGTACTTGTCTATATATATATATAATCGTCTAAGGGGCACGTCCATCTGTTTGTCTGTCTGTCTGTCACGGAAATCCCAAGTCACTGATTGGTCGAGAAATGGCTGCTCCCTACTCCCCTGCAGTCAGTGCACCCTCCATACTCCCCCCCAGTCAGCGCCCGCCACCCACAAAGCGTTTTAGCAGTAAAAAGATATAATGTTAAAAATAATTTAAAAAAAAAATTGTGCTATTCTCACCTTCCGCCATCCACCGATGGACAGGTAATTTCGCAATGCATCTCTGGGAACGGAACGGAAGCTGACGGCAGCCTCGCCGCTCGTGCGCATCGGTGGACGCCGGAGGGTGAGTATATAAATATTTTTTATTTTAATTCTTTTTTTAACAGAGATATGGTGCCCACACTGCTGTATGCTATGTGGTTTATGTTATATACTGCATGACTGATATATACTACGTGGCTCTGCTATATACTACGTGGCTGTCTGTGTTATATAGTACATGTGCTGTGTTATATACTACATGGCTGTGCTATATACTACGCGACTGTGCTATATACTACGTGGCTGTGCTATATACTATGTGTCTGCTATATACTATGCGGCTGCTATATACTACGTGACTGCTATATACTACTGTATGTGGCTGCTATATACTATGTGGCTGCTATATACTACGTGGCTGTGCTGTATACTACGTAACTGTGCTATATTCTTCGTGGCTGTGCTATATACTACGTGGCTGACTACGTGGCTGTGCTATATACTATGTGGCTGTGTTATATATTACGTGGCTGCTATATACTATGTGGCTGCTATATACTCTGTGGCTGCTATATACTATGTGGCTGTGCTATATACTACGGGCTGTGCTATATACTACATACTATGTGGCTGTGCTATATATTACGTGGCTGTGTTATATACTACGTGACTGTACTAAATCCTGCACCCCGAACCCCCAACATCCAGTGCCCCGAACCCCCAACATCCTGGGACCAATCAGTGACAGACGCAGTCCAGCCACGAATTGACGCGGGATTTAAACCATGCTTCGCTGATTGGTTGCACCCGGCCGGCCGCGACCAATCAGCGATTTTGCCACGGGATTTAAACACCGCTTCAGTGATTGGTCGCGCACGGCCGGCGGCGACCAATCAGCGATATTGGCGTGGTATTTAAACACCACTTTGGTCATTGGTCATGCCCGACCGGCCATGACCAATCAGTGACAGGCGCAGTCCGGCCGCGAATTGGCGCCAGATTTGAACCACGCTTCGCTGATGGGCCAGCCGGGCATGACCATTCAGCGATATTGGCGTGGAATTTAACCCCCACTCACAGCGCGACATCCATACATACATACATATTCTAGAATACCCGATGCGTTAGAATAGGGCCACCATCTAGTTTACCATAAATGCCAAGGATTTTCCAACTTTACGTAGTAGACTGCGCTATTTTGTTCACAGAATACAGTAAAAAATCTTTAAACCTTTCACTGCCTTGGGTTTCTCAACATCTTGCGACTTTGAGAGCGTTACACATATGCATCTGCTCTTCAGGGCTTCATCACCTTCCCCTCTATGGCCGCTGCCCTCACCTGTGCTCCATATAGGGTTTATCAAGTAGCCGGCATGTTCTCTTGATACCATCTGCCTAGGCCCCTTTAAAACTCACTAAGACACACACCTTTGTCTAGGTAGTAAGACTCATAGTCCTGTGTTCTGTATGTTTCTGCTATGACTGCTAAAAATATTTACATGGGTAGTGTACAAACCAGGAAGACAAATACCTGAACCTGACAGATCTCTATTCAGACTAGGTAAAACCCCCTTCTGACTCTGGTCTGTCCCTGCCTGACCACAGAGAATGACACCCCTGCCTAACGCTATGGCACCCCAATTGACAGCGGCTTACCCTGAATGTCCTCAACAGGTCCTAGGATCACTAGATTAGCAATTTCCTAAGGAATAAAGGAACCACACACAAAACAGATGCAACCAACATAAACTTTAGCAAATTGAATGAATTAAGCAAAAACTATCACCAGCAGGAAACACCAGTAGTGGAATGTCCCCGAAAGGTGAAAGGGCAGCGAAAAAGAGAAATGAAAATCACTTTTTACCCCAAACTGACAGAAACAAAGCTAACAGAACTAAAAAGCCCAAATAAAAGGTGTATCTGTTATGGCTCAGCAGAAAGAGATGCTGACTACATAACATAGGATCAAGGGTTCAAAGCCAGAAGCATGACAGTACCCCCCTCTACGAGGGACCACTGGACCCACTGAGACCCCCAACTGCTGACACTGCAGATAGAGCTCCCTCACTAGGCAATTGGTATGTAGGTCTTCCGCATCCACCCAGGAATTATCCTCCCTCCACTTAACAAGAAACTGCAGTTGTCATCTGACATGCAGGGGTGGATTAAGGGTAGCCAGGGCCCCGGGCTGTTCAGACACTGTGGGCCCCCCGGTCATGTGACAGGGGTCATGTGACGGGGGGTCATGTGACGGGGGTCATGATATACCTGAACCAGATTATTCCAGAAAAATGGCCGGGCCCTACTCTACTGTAACCTATTAAATATTTGTTAAAATATGCAATACAATTTAGGTATATTTTGACCAATATCACATACAAGGAACAAATACCACCGCACCATGACCAAACCACAAATTACAACCACAGTGATCGAATAATATCACATACAAGGAACAAATACCACCGCACCATGTCAAGACCACATATTACCACCACTTGGTGACCAAATAGCACATACAAGGGACAAATACCACAATACCATTTCCGGACCACATATTACCACCACATAGTGACTGAATACTACAATACTGACCAGTAATAATAAAAAAAAACAATACTATCACCATAAGTGCCAGTATTCACAGGAGATCTGTACTTAGTATACAGTGTCAGTGTAGAGGTAATACAGAAATCACTGGTGGTATTATACACAGGAGCTCTGTATATAATGTATAGGTAATACAGTGATCACTGGTGACATTGTACACAGGACCTCTGTATATAGTATACAGTGTATAGTGTCAGTGTATAGGTAACTCTGACTCACCAGTGACGTCTCTAGGTGAAGTCCTTCATCTTTCATCCAGCACAGACCGCCATCATTTCTTCCAGCCAGGACTCGTTTCTGCAGGAAATAACACAGTTATCTTGAGCTCCGCTTGCAGAACACATTTCTTAATTTTTCACAACTTCTACATTACACTACATGAAGAAAAAAAGGCAACATAGTGTCACTCTGCACAGTAACAGGACCGCCCCCCATTTAAAGCAGTATACTCAAAAAACAAAATAAATACATCACTGCAGTAATAATATCCCTTAATTAGCCCCTATGGTAATAATATTCCCCATCCTGGCCCCATTTATCTCATTCCTGGCTCCAGCCATATGTTCTCGCATCCTGCCCTCATGAGTATCCATTCTACCCCATATGATCTCCCCATCCTGCCCAATCTGTCTCCATCGTATCCTCCTGCCCCATGATCCAATCCTGTCCCATGTCTTTCATTCTGCCCCGTGACTCCAATCATGCCCCGTATCTACATTCTGCCCATGCCTCCAGTCCTGCCCCCAGTGTGTCCAGCAATCTGCCCCAGTGTGTCCAGCATATTACCCCCAGTGTGTCCAGCAATCTGCCCCAGTGTGTCCAGCATATTACCCCCAGTGTCCAGCAATCTGCCCCAGTGTGTCCAGCAATCTGCCCCAGTGTGTCCAGCATATTACCCCCAGGGTGTCCAGCATATTACCCCCAGTGTATCCAGCATATTACTCCCAGTGTGTCCTCCAGCATATTACCCCCAGTGTGTCCAGCATATTACCCCCAGTGTGTCCAGCATTCTGCCCCAGTATGTCCAGCTTATTGCCCCAGAGTGTCCAGCATTGCCCCCAATGTGTCCAGCAATCTGCCCCAGTATGTGCAGCATATTGCCCCAGAGTGTCCAGCATTGCCCCCAGACAGTGTGTCCAGCAATCTGCCCCAGTGTCTCCAGCATTGCCCCAGTGTGTCCAGCAATCATCTTCCCCAGTGTGTCCTCCAGCATTGCCCCCAGTGTGTCCAGCAATCTGCCCCAGTGTCTCCAGCATTGCCCCAGTGTGTCCAGCAATCATCTGCCCCAGTGTGTCCTCCAGCATATTGCCCCCAGTGTGTCCAGCAATCTGCCCCAGTGTGTCCAGCAATCATCTACCCCAGTGTGTCCTCCAGCATTGCCCCCAGTGTGTCCAGCAATCTGCTCCAGTGTCTCCAGCATTGCCCCAGTGTGTCCTCCGGCTCCAGCATATTGCCCCCAGTCAGATAGTGTCACTGACTGTCCAGCATTCTGGCCCGCCCAGATTGCCGTTAGGTTTGCAAAAAACAAAAAAAAACAAACCGAGTTCTCCTCACCTGACCAGCGCTCCAGGCGGTGAGCTCCCTCCAGCAGCGCGCACTCGCCAGCGACTGACAATGACGTCAGATGCCGGCGACGTGTGCGCTGCGCCTGCGGCTGACTTCAGCTGCCAGCCTCCAATTGGCTGGTGGCTGTTGTTAACTATTGACGTGCGGGCACCCACCCACACATCAATAGGAAACCGCCGCAGCGCCAGTAGGGGCCCGGTGAGCAGATGACACGGGGCCCGATGTGGGCCCCCTCTCTCTGCCCACCGGGCCCATAAATGATACGCCAGTCAGGGCACGTGCACTCGGGCAGTAATGTCCTGAATGGCGGCGGGCAATCTGTGCGGTAGCCCAGGGCCCCCCCACACCACTGGGCCCTGGGCTACCGTCCTTATTGACCCTCTTATAATCCGCCCCTGCTGACATGTCTGGATTTCAAGACCTCATTCCACCTCATATTCCTTGTCCTCCTCCAAGTTTACCTCAATAATGTACTGAGAACCCAACATCCCTTCAAACTGAAGCTTTACAGTCACCAGGTTAATGATCTTGACATTCTGGTACGGTCCAACAAATTTAGGAGCACATTTTCTAGATGGAACTTTAAGACAGATTTTTAGAGGACAACTAGATAAAATATCCCACCTGACAGACAGGAGCTCTTCAGCAATTCCCTAAGGAATAAAGGCATCACATATAGAACAGCTGCCACCAGCATAAACTACAGCAAAAAGAATGAATTCAGCAAAGACTATCACCACACCAACAGGAAACACCAGCCGGGGAGAGTATATGAAGCTGTACCTGAAAGTTGATAGGGCAGACAAAGGGTAAATGAAATACACCTGTAACCTAAAACCAACACAAACAAAGATAACAGAACTAGAACACCAAAGAAAAGGTGTATCTGTTGTGGCTCAGCGGAAAGTGATGCTGAACACAGAACACAGGATAAAATATTTGAATGCAGAAGCATGACAGTTTACTTTTCTTTTTCATCAACTCCTGCTCTGCATCTATCTTGTGACTCTGCATACCTGCTTCCTTTGTTGCTTTGGACTAGCCTGCATCCTACCTCTACTTGTCCTCTGTGGTCTGTAGTGATCCAAACCCTCACTTTAAACATGCCTTCCTGCCTGCTGCACCAACACCTGTGATCTGATTTTCTAGCCGGACCTGTGGCTTTGTAGTAAAACCTCACCTGGTAACTCTAACAGAATAGCAAGACATGGATCCCAAAGGTGCAGTGGCTACAGCACCATTGCCATTGGGAACAAAGGATTAGCCAGCATTGATTTTGCAACTTGCTGTAAGTCAGCGGAAGCTTGTCCTGCTGTCTCGGACATCAACAGCTTTACCACCAGCTTCTCGACCCTTGCTACAGCCTAATATGCGCCTGCAACATTCAATTAGACAACTTCCCCACATTTTACCACTCCTGTTTGTTTTGATTGAGACATTAAGGCCTAACATGTAGCCAGTAGGAATGATTAAACTTGAACTGTAAAGTTCAGATTCCGTACAGTACACCTAGTTTCTGCTACTGAACACAAACTTCTTACTGTAGGTCCGGTTTCCTGTTTGGCTTTTGCAGAGTAATAAAACTTGCTGAAAGGCTGTAGCACAGACAATCAACAAGCTTTTCCAATGTGGGAATTTCTGATACCATCACAGCCATGCCAAGAGCTGGCATGGCTGTGACTGGCCAGCATATCACGTTAGAAATAAAATTATTAAAAAAAAGACGTGATTTTTGATGACAAGCTTCAGCCCTCAGCTGTCTGCTTATCTTGGCTGGTTATCAAAAATAGAGAGGTCCACACAACCTTTTTTCTTAATTATTTAAATAAATATTTTTAAAAAATGTGTGTGGTCAACCCAATTTTTTTATGACCAATCAAGGTAAAGCAGACAGCCGGGAGCTGATATTTTCAGATTGGAAAGGTCCATTGATATTTGGCTAAAAATAGCAGCCCGCAGCAGCTTCAGAAAAGGCGCTTCCATTAAAGGCAATCTAGCAGGCTCTTCCTGGTTGCCCGGGTGCATTGACAATTGGGTTAATATTTGGGCTTCATGTAAGCTCTGTAATGTCTGCTGACATCAAGCCCAGACAATAGTGATGGGGCGGTTTATATTAGACACCCCTAGTACTAACCCAGTAAGTGAATAGTTAAAAAAACACAGACACACAGGAAAAAATACTTTATTTGAATAAAAACTCCTCCATTCTCCCTCATTTACTCATTTGTTCATTCAAAATAATTCCAGAAAGTTCCGAAGGTAATCAAATAGTGAAATATCCCACGTCACCCATTGAATCCTATGGAGTCTCGTTGTAAGAAAGTTATCAGAACAAGATGTCAAAGTTCAATTGCAGTAGGAACTCCAGTAACCTTAAAGTCTCCCTTTAAGACTCACTTACGGTTTCCTGGCCTCATAGCTGCTAGGAGACCCGGTGGCAAAAGAGTGAATTTGCTGTGGAGGGTTTTTTTTTCAAATAAAGATTTGTTTTGGTGTTTTCTTTTCTTTTTACTTACTGCGTTACTTATTGAGTGTTTAATAAACACCTCCCCATTACTAATCTGAGGGCTTGATGTCAGCAGACATTGCACAGCTGACATCATCCCTAAAATCCCATTACACTGACTGCCACCGCATCAGGAAGAGCCTAGGCTGAGTGCCAAAATTGGTGCCTCTAATGGATGCTTCATTTCTTATTAGGCTGGGAATGGGCCAATATCCATAGCCCTTTCCAGCCAATAAATACCAGCTCCCTGCTCTCTGCTTTGCTTTAGCTAGCTATTAAAAATAGGGAGGACCCCAGGTAATTTTTTTAGGGTCCCCCCATTTTTAATATCAGCAAAGGCAAAGCAGACAGCTGGGGCTGATATTCTTAGATTGGGAAGGTCCATTGATATTGGCTCCTTATCAGAATAATAAGACCAGCTCACAGCTGTTTGCTTTCCCTTGGCTGGTTATTAAATATAGGGGGACCCCACATCTATTTTTCCTTAATTAATGTATTTATTTATTAGTATTTTCATTTATTTATTCATTTATTTATTAGTAATAAATAAGTAAATGAAAACAATGGCTTGGGGTTCTCCGTATTTATAATAAACAAATAAGAGAAAGCAGATAGCTGCGGGCTGATATTAATTTGCTGAAAATGCCCATGGTTATTAGGCCATTTTCAACCTATAAGGGTACTTTCACATTTGCGTTTCCCTGATCTGCGGACGGCTGCGGACTTCCTCTGTGAAGCCCCGCCCTCGGCCGCACCTCCGCCGCTAGCTCCGCCTACTTCTGCATGCCGCCCGCATGCGGCCTGCGTACCTATCTTTAACATTAGGTACGCAGGTTGTGCGGCTGTATGCGGAGGCTGCCGCATGCGTCGTTTTGACGCTGCGGTGACCAGCGTAGGACGCAGCCTGTAGCATTTTTTTTAATCTGCAGCGTCAAAATGACGCATGCGGCAGCCTCCGCATACAGCCGCACGACCTGCGTACCTAATGTTAAAGATAGGTACGCAGGCCGCATGCGGGCAGCATGCAGAAGTAGGCGGAGCTAGCGGCGGAGGTGCGGCCGAGGGCGGGGCTTCATGGAGGAAGTCCACAGCCGTCCGCAGATCAGGGAAATGCAAATGTGAAAGTACCCTTAGTATCAGTCTGCAGCCACCTCAGAAGTGGCGCATAATATTTGATGCCCCAATTCTGGCGCTTAGCCACTGCCCCTCTCTATTGCCCTGATGCGGTGGTAATCAGGGTAACTGTTTTGGAGGTTAGTAATGGAGAGGTGTCATTCAGAAAAAAACATTATTTGATTAAAGATTCCCCCACACTAGCCCTCATAAACCCATTTATTAATGCAATGAACCCATAAAGTCATCCACTTCCATCTTTTTTGTCTCCAATGCCTGTGGATAGCAGTAAAACTACCACTATGCACAGTCACCAACTGATGAGTACACTCATCAGCTTCACCTGCCCTCACTGCAATCAGCGGCAACCTTGTCACAGCTGTTGGCTCACATGCTGTCCTATGTGTGATAGCATTGGAACTGCGACACCCAGTGGCTATGACTGGCTGTGATTTTAGTAAAGTTACTACCAGTCAGAGCCGGTGTTTCCTACGCTGTCACACAGAGGACAGAATGGAAACCACCGGATTTTCAGGCACTCCATTGACTTGAATGGGGTTCAGGTTCAGGATCAAGTTCGGGTACCGTTTTGGTACGCCAACCAAACTTTTTTTTAAAAAGTTCGACCAAACCCAATGATATCGAACATCCAATTTCGCAATTTTCAAACTTTGAATTTTCACTCTTAAGCCAGATATGTATATCACACAAAATAGTTAATAAATAATATTCATTTCTACTTTACACAGCATCATTTTTGAAACATAATTTTTTTTATTAAGAATTTAGAAGATCTAAAAGTTTATCAGTAATTTCTCATTTTACGAACAAAATGTACAAAAAAAAACATGTTTTTACTGTCCATATCACATTTGAAGTGACTTTGAGGTGCCTATGCGACAAAAAATACCCAGAAGGGACACCATTTTAAAAAATTGCACCCCTCAATATATTCAAACTCAGATTCAAGAAATGTATTAAGCCTTCAGGTGCTTCATAGGAATTAAAGCAATGTGGAAGGAAGCAATGAAAATTAAAACATTTTAGACAAAAAATATTGCACTAGCTCCAAATGTTTCATTTTAACAGGGATAACAGAGCCCATGATGTGGCTAAACAATGAAATCCCTCATAAGTAACCCCATTTAGAAATATACACCCCTCAGAGAATTTATCTAGAAGTGTTGGAGTCCCGGGTTCAAATCCCACCAAGGACAACATCTGCAAGGAGTTTGTATTTTCTTCCCGTGTTTGCGTGGGTTTCCTCCAGGTGCTCTGGTTTCCTCCCACATTCCAAAGACATACTGATAGGGAATGTAGATTGTGAGCCCCATCGGGGACAGCGATGATAATGTGTGCAAACTGTAAAGCGCTGCGGAATGTTAGCGCTATATAAAAATAAAGATTATTCAGGTTGCGAGCACCTTGAACCCACTTTTTGAGCGCAAAATTGGCTGTAATATTGCATTTGTAGAACCCCTGATGTGCCTAAACAGTGAAAGCTACCCACAACTGATCCCATTTTGGAAACTACACCTCTCAAAGAATTTATCAAGACACGTAGTGAGAACCTTTAAACCACAAGTCATAGAAATATATAATGTTGAGCCAGGAAAGCAAAAAATTACATCTTTCCCACAAAAATGCTGCTTTAGCACCAAATGTTTCATTTTCGCAAGGGTAGCATGAGAAAATGGACCATAAAAATAGTTGCGCAATTTCTCCTGAGTATACCGTATGTTGTCGAAAACTACTGTTTCAGCACATGGCAAGGTTCGGAAGGAAAGGCACACCATTTGACTTTTGGAGTGTAAAATTGGCTGGAATAGATAGCGGACACCATGTCGCGTTTGCAGAGCCCCTGATGTGCATGAACAGTTTTAGCTCCCCCACAAGTGACCCAATTTTACAAACTACACCTCTCGAGTAATTTATCTAGAGGTGAAGTGAGCATGTTTAACTCTCGGGCGATTTACAGAATTGCATTACATTGGGCTGCGTAAGCAGGTGCGTAGGATGCAGTGACACACAGGAGGCAGAGCAAGGGTTAACAGGGATTTTATGTAACACAATAATAAATCAAGCAGGGGGGTATTATTGTAAAGAAAAACAACAGTTAAACTTATCAGTCTCTGGGCCTTGGTAGGAGGTGGCTGGAAGATCCCTCGGTGACGCTGCAGGTGGAGCGAGAAGTCTCCAATCCGGTCCTGCAGTAAGGCGATGCACTGGCTCCTTGCGGTGGTGAATCCTCCGGGTCCTTCGGCACGTGATCTCCTGGTACGGGCACGTGATGTTGTAAAGGTGTTGGTCTGCAGCAGGGCGGACATAGCAAACAGTTCAGCAGACAAGGCCGCAGGAATAATATGCAGTCCAGTGGTCACGGCCACAGGAGCAGGCTGGCACTCAGTTGGCACCGCAGGGAAAGGACTCAGCGGGGCCTCTGCGTTGGTGAGTGGAACGATGTCCTGAGGTCCATACTGGTCACTGTACAGTGTGGGGGTCTCTCTGGGCTCTTGGTCATCAGTTGAGATGACACTGCTAACCGGGTGAGAAGGCATGGATAGCTGGAGTCAGTAAGTCGAGAGAGAGTCAACTATCTCTGTGCTCTCACGCTGGTTCCCTGCCAAAAGCCCAGTCTTCCCGCACACACCGCTATTTATGTCGGACCCGCCCCCATCAGTCAGGTGTCCTGAACTGCTCCAGTCAGAAATCTCTTCTCCACGAGACAATGGTGACAGCCCCAACAGCTCCGGCCCAGACACGCAAGAGGGACCATTAGCTTGGCTCTCCTCCCTACAATGGCATGGTCACTGTAAATGACAGAAAACACACACCAACTAACTAATGGCAGCTAATAAAAATCCTAATAAAAGGCTACAGCATTGCAATTAACTCAGTTCAACATTGTGGCCCAGTTGCTGTGGATGTTGGCACACTGAAAAGGACTGTTGATGCACTTTATCATTTTAGGCCCAGCAAAATCCCTTCAGTAACAGTTCTCTCGTGAACTCCTTCAGCTTTGTCCCTGATCCTCACTGCACCTTCTGACTCGGAGGGACGGGAATTGGTCCTTGGGGACCTTTCTCCTGTTGTGGAAGGTTGCAACTGACAACATCCCAGTTGTACACTATTGATTGGGCACACAAAGAAACTCAAGGGAAGGAGTACCATTTTTAGTTCCAATTTTGTAGGAATCTTTTTCTGTCAACAAAGTATATTTGCAGAGCCCCTGAGGAATTAGTAAATAAGAAACCTCATCAGACATGAACACATTTTAGAAACTATACCCATGATGACATTTATCAAGTAATTTAACCAAGATGTCTTCAAAAAACTAATGTACATCCTTAGCAAACTTGTATTATCCTCCCCCTACCTATTTTCTTTAGGTAGTTTAGAGACATGTAAATGCTTTTTTTTTTTTTAATTATTTCTAACCCAAATATAATTATTGTGGTATTGTGTTTATTCACTTCGTATTTACATGCTTCTTTTTCCCCTCCCCAGTTATTGTAAAAACACCCTTAGTAAAAATACTATTAAAATAAAAATCTAATGTGCAACATATAGCAAAAAGTGAAAATTGCATTTTTCCCCTATTAAGGTTTATTATATTTTCAGTTAACCCCCAAGGGTGGTTTGCACATTAATGACCGGGCCAATTTTTACAATTCTGACCACTGTCCCTTTATGAGGTTATAACTCTGGAATTCTTCAACGGATCCTGATGATTCTGACATTATTTTCTCGTGACATATTGTACTTCATGATAGTGGTAAAATTTATTTGATATTACCTGCGTTAATTTGTGGAAAAAAAACGGAAATTTGGTGAAAATTTTGAAAATTTCGCAATTTTCCAACTTTGAATTTTTATGCCCTTAAATCATAGAGATATGTCACACAAAATACTTAATAAGTAACATTTCCCACATGTCTACTTTACATCAGCACAATTTTGAAACCAAATTTTTTTTGTTAGGGAGTTATAAGGGTTAAAAGTTGACCAGCAATTTCTCATTTTTACAACACCATTTTTTTAGGGACCACATCACATTTGAAGTCACTTTGAGGGGTCTATATGATAAAAAATACCCAAGTGTGACAACATCATAAATACTGCACCCCCCAAGGTTCTCAAAACCACAATCAAGAAGTTTATTAACACTTCAGGTGTTTCACAGGAATTTTTGGAATGTTTAAAAAAAAATGAACATTTAACTTTTTTTCACAAAAAATTCATTTCAGCTCCAATTTGTTTTATTTTAGGAGGTGTAACAGGAGAAATTGGATGACAAAAGTTGTTGTACAATTCGTCCTGAGTACGCTGATACCCTATATGTGGGGGTAAACCACTGTTTGGGTTCATGGCAGAGCTCAGAAGCGAAGGAGCGCCGTTTGACTTTTCAATGCAAAATTGACTGGAATTGAGATAGGACGCCATGTCGTGTCTGGAGAGCCCCTGATGTGCCTAAACATTGAAACACCCAAAAAGTGACACTATTTTGGAAAGTAGACCCCCTAAGGAACTTATCTAGATGTGTGGTTAGCACTTTGACCCACCAAGTGCTTCACAGAAGTTTATAATGTAGAGACGTAAAAATAAAAAATCATGTTTATTCACAAAAATGATATTTTCGCCCCCAATTTTTTATTTTCCCAAGGTTAACAGAAAAAATTGGACTCCATAAGTTGTTGTCCAATTTGTCTTCAGTATGCTGATACCCCATATGTGGGGGTAAACCACTGTTTGGGCGCATGGCAGAGCTCGGAAGGGAAGGAGAGCCGTTTGACTTTTCAATGCAAAATTGACTGGAATTGAGATAGGACGCCATGTCGCGTTTGGAGAGCCCTTGATGTGCCTAAACAGTGGGAACCCCCCACAAGTGAATACCATTTTGGAAAGTAGACGCCTTAAGGAACTTCTCTAGACATGTTGTGAGAACTTTGAACCCCTAAGTTTTTCACTAGAGTTTATAACGCAGAGTCGTGAAAATAAAAAATCCTTTTTTTTCAACAAAAATTATTTTTTAGCCCCCAGTTTTGTATTTTCCCAAGGGTAACAGGGGAAATTGGACCCCAAACGTTGTTGCACAAATTGTCCGGAGTACAATGATACCCCATATGTGGGGGGGCCACTGTTTGGGTGCATGGCAGAGCTCGGAAAGGAAGAAGCACTGTTTGGAATGCAGACTTGGATAGAATGGTCTGCAGGCATCACGTTGCATTTGCAGAGCCCCTGATGTACCTAAACAGTAGAAACCCACAAGTGATCCCATATTCAAACCTAGACCCTCCAAGGAACTTATCTAGATTTGTTGTGAGAACTTTGAACCCCCAAATGTTTCACTACAGTTTATAACGCAGAAAATAAAAAAAACATTTTTTTCCCACAAAAATGATTTTTAGCCACCAAATTTTTATTTTCCCAAGGGTAACAAGAGAAATTGGATGCCAAAAGTTGTTGTCCAATTTGTCCTGAGTGCGCTGATACCCCATTGTTGTGATTTTGCTTTTTGCTCCCTCTAGTGGTCATTAGTGATTTGACTCTGGAGCTTCTGTCTTTTCCTATATCCTCACCTGGGCCGTTAGTTCAGGGGCGTTGCTATATAAGCTCCCTGGACCTTCAGTTCAATGCCTGGCATCGTTGAAATCAGAGCTAATCTGTTGTGCTCTTGTCCTATGATCCGGGTTCCTGTATTTCAAGCTAAGTCTGCTTCCTTGCTTTTTGCTTTTGTTTTGTTTGGTATTTTTGTCCAGCTTGTTCCAATCTGTATCCTGACCTTTGCTGGAAGCTCTAGGGGGCTGGTGTTCTCCCCCCGGACCGTTAGACGGTTCGGGGGTTCTTGAATCTCCAGCGTGGATTTTTATAGGGTTTTTGTTGACCAGATAAGTTATCTTGCTATATTCTGCTATTAGTAAGCTGGCCTCTCTTTGCTGAACCTGGTTCATTTCTGTGTTTGTCATTTCCTCTTACCTCACCGTTATTATTTGTGGGGGGCTTGTATCTTGCTTTGGGGTTCCTTTCTCTGGAGGCAAGAGAGGTCTTTGTTTTCTTCTCCTAGGGGTAGTTAGATTCTCCGGCTGGCGCGAGTCATCTAGCGATCACTGTAGGCATGATCCCCGGCTACTTCTAGTGTTGGCGTTAGGAGTAGCTATTTGGTCAACCCAGTTACCACAGCCCTATGAGCTGGATTTTTGAATCTCGCAGACTTACACGTTCCTCTGAGACCCTGTCCACTGGGGTCATAACAGTATGCCAGGCCAGTATTAAATGTTTAATGCATTGCAGAAGTGGGATTATAAGAAAGAAAATTTTGAGGTTTTTTTTTCCCTCTCTCACTTTTTTTTTTCTTTTCCCCTTTACCTCAGAGTGGCTTAAGCTTGCTGCAGACATGAATGTCCAGACCTTGATTACAAGTGTGGACCAGCTTGCCGCTCGTGTGCAGGGTATACAAGATTATGTTACCAGAAATCCTAGGTCTGAACCCAAGATTCCGATTCCTGAACTGTTTTCAGGAGACCGATTTAAGTTTAGGAATTTCAGGAATAATTGTAAATTGTTTTTGTCCCTGAAACCTTGTTCGTCTGGAGACTCTGCTCAACAAGTAAAAATTGTTATTTCATTCTTACGGGGTGACCCTCAAGATTGGGCTTTTTCGTTGGCGCCAGGAGATCCGGCATTGGCTGATATTGATGCGTTTTTTCTGGCGCTCGGTTTACTTTATGAGGAACCCAATCTTGAGATTCAGGCAGAGAAAGCCTTGCTGGCTATGTCTCAGGGCCAGGACGAGGCTGAGGTGTATTGCCAAAAATTTCGGAAATGGTCCGTGCTGACACATTGGAACGAGTGTGCACTGGCCGCTAATTTTAGAAATGGCCTTTCTGAGGCCATTAAGAATGTTATGGTGGGTTTTCCCATTCCCACAGGTCTGAATGATACCATGTCCCTGGCTATTCAAATTGACCGGCGGTTGCGGGAGCGCAAAACCGCAAATTCCCTCATGTTGTTGTCTGAACAGACACCTGATGTGATGCAATGTGATAGAAAAACCGCAAATTCCCTCATGGTGTTGTCTGAACGGACACCTGATTTGATGCAATGTGATAGAATCCTGACTAGAAATGAGAGGAAAATTCATAGACGCCGGAATGGCTTGTGCTACTACTGTGGTGATTCTACACATGTTATCTCAGCATGCTCTAAACGTATATCTAAGGTTGTTAGTCCTGTCACCGTTGGTAATTTGCATCCTAAGTTTATTCTGTCTGTAACTTTGATTTGCTCACTGTCATCTTATCCTGTCATGGCGTTTGTAGATTCAGGTGCTGCCCTGAGTCTTATGGATCTCTCATTTGCTAAGCGCTGTGGTTTTATTCTTGAACCATTAGAAAATCCTATCCCTCTTAGGGGTATTGATGCTACGCCATTAGCAGAAAATAAACCGCAGTATTGGACACAGGTTACCATGTGCATGACTCCTGAACACCGCGAGGTGATACGTTTTCTCGTTCTACATAAAATGCATGATTTGGTTGTTTTGGGGCTGCCATGGTTACAGACCCATAATCCAGTCCTTGACTGGAAGGCTATGTCAGTGTCTAGTTGGGGCTGTCGTGGTATTCATGAGGATTCCCTGCCTGTGTCTATTGCTTCTTCTACGCCTTCGGAAGTTCCTGAGTATTTGTCTGATTATCAGGATGTCTTTAGCGAGTCCAGGTCCAGTGCATTGCCTCCTCATAGGGAATGTGACTGTGCAATAGATTTGATTCCAGGCAGTAAATTTCCTAAGGGAAGACTGTTTAATCTGTCGATACCTGAACATACCGCTACGCGTTCATATATCAAGGAGTCTCTGGAGAAAGGACACATCCGTCCGTCTTCTTCCCCTCTTGGTGCGGGATTCTTTTTTGTGGCTAAAAAGGACGGATCTTTGAGGCCTTGTATTGACTATCGGCTTTTAAATAAGATCACTGTCAAATTTCAGTATCCTTTGCCGCTGTTGTCTGACTTGTTTGCCCGGATTAAAGGTGCCAAGTGGTTTACCAAGATAGACCTTCGTGGTGCGTACAACCTTGTGCGCATTAAGCAAGGGGATGAATGGAAAACCGCATTCAATACGCCCGAAGGTCATTTTGAGTACTTGGTGATGCCTTTTGGGCTCTCTAATGCCCCTTCAGTTTTTCAGTCCTTTATGCATGACATTTTCCGGAACTATCTGGATAAATTTTTGATCGTTTATCTGGATGATATTCTGGTTTTTTCTGATAATTGGGACTCGCATGTGGAGCAGGTCAGGATGGTCTTTAAAATTTTGCGTGAAAATTCTTTGTTTGTCAAGGGCTCAAAGTGTCTTTTTGGTGTACAGAAGGTTCCCTTTTTGGGGTTCATTTTTTCCCCTTCTGCTGTGGAGATGGACCCAGTCAAGGTCCGAGCTATTCTTGATTGGACTCAGCCCTCGTCAGTTAAGAGTCTTCAGAAGTTCTTGGGTTTCGCTAACTTCTACCGTCGTTTTATCGCTAACTTTTCTAGCATTGTGAAACCTTTGACGGATATGACCAAGAAGGGCTCCGATGTGGTTAATTGGGCTCCTGCTGCCGTGGAGGCTTTCCAGGAGTTGAAACGTCGGTTTACTTCGGCGCCTGTTTTGTGCCAGCCTGATGTCTCGCTTCCCTTTCAGGTTGAGGTGGATGCTTCAGAGATTGGAGCAGGGGCCGTTTTGTCGCAGAGAGGCCCTGGTTGCTCTGTTATGAGACCTTGCGCCTTTTTCTCTAGGAAGTTTTCGCCTGCGGAGCGAAATTATGATGTGGGCAATCGGGAGTTGTTGGCCATGAAATGGGCATTTGAGGAGTGGCGTCATTGGCTCGAGGGTGCTAAGCATCGTGTGGTGGTCTTGACTGATCACAAAAATCTGATGTATCTCGAGTCTGCTAAACGCCTGAATCCTAGACAGGCCCGCTGGTCATTGTTTTTCTCCCGTTTTGACTTTGTTGTCTCATATTTACCAGGTTCAAAAAATGTGAAGGCCGATGCTCTTTCCAGGAGCTTTGTGCCTGATGCTCCTGGAGTCGCTGAACCTGTTGGTATTCTTAAGGATGGTATTATCTTGTCAGCTATTTCTCCAGATCTGCGACGTGTGTTGCAGAGATTTCAGGCTGATAGGCCTGATTCTTGTCCACCTGACAGACTGTTTGTGCCTGATAAGTGGACCAGCAGAGTCATTTCCGAGGTTCATTCCTCGGTGTTGGCAGGTCACCCAGGAATTTTTGGCACCAGAGATCTGGTGGCCAGATCCTTTTGGTGGCATTCCTTGTCTAGGGATGTGCGGTCATTTGTACAGTCCTGTGGGACTTGTGCTCGAGCTAAGCCTTGCTGTTCTCATGCCAGCGGGTTGCTCTTGCCCTTGCCTGTCCCTAAGAGACCTTGGACACATATCTCCATGGATTTCATTTCTGATCTTCCGGTGTCTCAAGGCATGTCTGTTATCTGGGTGATATGTGATCGCTTCTCCAAGATGGTCCATTTGGTTCCTTTGCCTAAGCTGCCTTCCTCTTCCGATCTGGTTCCTGTGTTTTTCCAGAACGTGGTTCGTTTGCACGGCATCCCTGAGAATATTGTGTCAGACAGAGGATCCCAGTTCGTTTCCAGATTCTGGCGATCCTTTTGTAGTAGGATGGGCATTGACTTGTCGTTTTCGTCTGCTTTCCATCCTCAGACTAATGGACAGACGGAGCGAACTAATCAGACTTTGGAGGCTTATTTGAGGTGTTTTGTCTCTGCTGATCAGGACGATTGGGTGACCTTCTTGCCATTGGCTGAGTTTGCCCTTAATAATCGGGCTAGTTCCGCCACCTTGGTTTCGCCGTTTTTCTGCAACTCTGGTTTCCACCCTCGTTTTTCTTCGGGTCATGTGGAACCTTCTGACTGCCCTGGGGTGGATTCTGTGGTGGATAGGTTGCAGCGGATCTGGAATCTTGTGGTGGACAACTTGAAGTTGTCACAGGAGAGGGCTCAGCGCTTTGCCAACCGCCGCCGCGGTGTGGGTCCCCGACTACGTGTTGGGGATTTGGTGTGGCTTTCTTCCCGCTTTGTTCCTATGAAGGTTTCCTCTCCCAAATTTAAACCTCGTTTTATTGGTCCTTACAAGATATTGGAGATCCTTAATCCTGTATCCTTTCGCCTGGATCTTCCTGTGTCGTTTGCTATCCACAACGTGTTTCATAGGTCCTTGTTGCGGCGGTACGTTGTGCCTGTGGTTCCTTCTGCTGAGCCTCCTGCTCCGGTGTTGGTTGAGGGCGAGTTGGAGTACGTGGTGGAGAAGATCTTGGATTCTCGTCTCTCCAGGCGGAGGCTTCAGTACCTGGTCAAGTGGAAGGGCTATGGTCAGGAAGATAATTCCTGGGTGGTCGCCTCTGACGTTCATGCGGCCGATTTAGTTTGTGCCTTTCACGCCGCTCGTCCTGATCGCCCTGGTGGTCGTGGTGAGGGTTTGGTGACCCCTCACTAAGGGGGGGGTACTGTTGTGATTTTGCTTTTTGCTCCCTCTAGTGGTCATTAGTGATTTGACTCTGGAGCTTCTGTCTTTTCCTATATCCTCACCTGGGCCGTTAGTTCAGGGGCGTTGCTATATAAGCTCCCTGGACCTTCAGTTCAATGCCTGGCATCGTTGAAATCAGAGCTAATCTGTTGTGCTCTTGTCCTATGATCCGGGTTCCTGTATTTCAAGCTAAGTCTGCTTCCTTGCTTTTTGCTTTTGTTTTGTTTGGTATTTTTGTCCAGCTTGTTCCAATCTGTATCCTGACCTTTGCTGGAAGCTCTAGGGGGCTGGTGTTCTCCCCCCGGACCGTTAGACGGTTCGGGGGTTCTTGAATCTCCAGCGTGGATTTTTATAGGGTTTTTGTTGACCAGATAAGTTATCTTGCTATATTCTGCTATTAGTAAGCTGGCCTCTCTTTGCTGAACCTGGTTCATTTCTGTGTTTGTCATTTCCTCTTACCTCACCGTTATTATTTGTGGGGGGCTTGTATCTTGCTTTGGGGTCCCTTTCTCTGGAGGCAAGAGAGGTCTTTGTTTTCTTCTCCTAGGGGTAGTTAGATTCTCCGGCTGGCGCGAGTCATCTAGCGATCACTGTAGGCATGATCCCCGGCTACTTCTAGTGTTGGCGTTAGGAGTAGCTATTTGGTCAACCCAGTTACCACAGCCCTATGAGCTGGATTTTTGAATCTCGCAGACTTACACGTTCCTCTGAGACCCTGTCCACTGGGGTCATAACACCCCATATGTTGGAGCAAACCCCTGTTTGGGCGCACGGGAGAGCTCGGAAGGGAAGGAGCATTGTTTTACTTTTTCAACGCAGAATTGGTTGGAATTGAGATCGGACGCCATGTCGCGTTTGGAGAGCCCCTGATGTGCCTAAAAAGAGGAACCCCCCAATTCTAACTGAATCCCTAACCCAAACACACCCCTAACCTTAATCCCAAACCTAACCATAACCCTAACCACACCCCTAACCTGAACACACCCCTTACCTTAATTCCAACCACACCCCTATCCCAACACACCCCTAACCCTAATCCCAACCCTAACCATGTACCTAACTCCAACACATCCCAACCCAAATCCCAACCATAACCCTAACCACACCCTTAACCCTGACACACCCCTAACCCTAATCCCAACCTTAAATGTAATCCAAGCCCTCTCCCTAACTTTAGCCCCAACCCTAACCCTAACTTTAGCCCCTACCCTAACTCTAACTTTAGCCCTAACCCTAACCCCAACTTTAGCCCTAACCCTAACTGTAGCTCCAACCCTAACCCTAATCCTAATGAGAAACTAGAAATAAATACTTTTTTATTTTCTTATTTTTCCCTAACTAAGGAAGTGATGAAGGGGGGTTTGATTTACTATTTATAGCTGGGTTTTTTAGCTGATTTTTATGATTGGCAGCAGTCACACACTAAAAGACGCTTTTTATTGCAAAAATTAGCAGTACCATGTTTATTTATATCTGTCTTTTTGACTGCGTGTTATTCCACTTTTTTTTCCGAGGTACGATAATAAAGAGTTGTTTTTTGCCTCGTTATTTTTTTTACGGTGTTCACTGAAGGGGTTAACTAGTGGGACAGTTTTATAGGTCGGGTCGTTACGGACGCGGTGATACTAAATATGTATACTTTTATTTTATTTATTTTTTTAATGTATTTATTAGAACATTATTTTTTTAATTTATTTATTTAGGTTGTTCTTTTTACACATGATAACATTTTTTTAAAATTTTTTTACTTTCTCCCATGGTGGGACATCATGTTATAGTGTCAGATCGCTGATTTGATGCTTTGCACAGCACTGTGTCAGATCAGCGATCTGACAGGCAGTGCTGCAGGCTTGCCGGCACCTGCTCTTAGCAGGCGCTTGCAAGCCTCCTCCCTGCAGCACCCGGAAGGAGCCCCGTGGCCATTTTGGATCCGGGGCCTGCAGGGAGGAGGACAGAGGAGACACCCGGAACAACGCGGGTCGCAGGGAAGCACGCAGGGAGCCCCTTCCCTGCGCGATGCTTCCCTATGCTGCCGGAACACTGCGATCATGTTTGATCACAGTGTTTCGGGGGTTAATGTGCTGGGAGCGGTCCATGACTGCTCCTGGCACATAGTGCCAGATGTCAGCTGTAATAATCAGCTGACACCAGACAGCGATCGGCCGTGCTCCCCCGTGATCGTGGCTGATCGCCCATGATGTACTATCCCGTCAATGGGAATTAAGTCCCAGGTCACCTCGACGGGATAGTACATCATATGGGATAAAGGGGTTAATAGTGTAACAAAACTGACATATTAAATTTACTTTGTTGGTTTGTATAATTAAAGAGATACCAAATTTATATAATTTTAATTAAGTTTTACTATTTTTGCATAAATGTTACTTTTAACAAAAGTAGTTGCAAAACACAAAAATATTTTTGTGTCGCCATTTTCTGTGAGGCATAACACTTTCATTTTTATGTTGACGGAGCTGTATGAGGACTTATTTTTTGCAGGATGAGTTGTATTGTCCAATTTCAAAGATTAAAATCCATTGCACTTACCAAATGTATATTCAGTTTCCATTAGGGTTCGCTCACACTTGCTTATATAATCAGTCCCATTCTCATCCAGGAGCGTGGAATGATTTTTTTTCTCACTTGTCATCCGTGTGCTCTCTGTATACAATCCGTTTTTTACTCAGCAGCTATTAATCTTTTACAGAACCATTTACAATTTCATATGCTACAGAATTGTAATGTATCTGTAAAAATCGGATGCGACTCTGTTGGACCATATGGGTGAAATAGCAGCATGCTGCTTAAAAAAAAAATACACAGATCTGCTCTGCCTCATTGAATAACATTGGTCCGAGTGCAATCCGATTTCACTTTGCGATTTATATGCAGGTGTGAGCGAACCCTTATTCATGGGTAATAGGTACACAGAAGTAAAGTATCTTAAAGTGACTTATGGCCATTTTGTGTGTGGCCATTTTGTTTCTCATGGCCTAGTTGTAGTTTTTGCAGGTATTTTAGAGCATACATAACATAAAAACAACAATTCTGATATTATATGTTTATTTCTTTGTTTTTTATGAAGATTAATAGCATGCTCCTTTTATAGTTTGTTTTTTTATGGGCACGAAGATAACATATGTTTAGTTTATTTATGCTTTATCATGTTTTTAGGATAAAATTAATTTTTTCACAAAAATGTTTTTATGTATTTCTATACTGTAAAAGCTGCATATTGTACATTTTTTGGGGGGTACATTTTATTCATGTTTTCAAGTGAAATGAACATAAAACAGAAATTCTGCCTTTGTTTTATTATTGTGTTTAAGAGACAGAATAAGTATCATGCCTGTTTTATAGCTTGGGTCTTTATGGACACGTGTATTTTTATTCATACATTCACACAATAACATCCCATCTTAACAAAAAGTCTGCTTTTTTGTACCGCCATAATCCATTACTTTTTTTTAAGGTAAAGTGACCAAAATAGTAGAAATTCTGGCTTTTTTACAGTATTTACTGGAGAAACTAATTGACAAGTTAGTTTGGTGATTTTGGTCGATACCATTATGATGCTGCTAAGGCCACATTCACATGTTCAGTATTTTTCATCAGTATTTGTAAGCCAAAACCAGGAGTGGAACAATGAGAGGAAAAGTATAATATAAACAGGTCACCACTTCTGTATTTATCACCCAGTCCTGGCTTTAGCTTACAAATACTGATGCTTGTGGAAGGATATCCCAAACTTTTGACCCAAGTCATTCAGTTTAAGGGCAATCGTACCATATACTAGTGAATGTATATAAACTTTTGACTTTGCAGTAAGCAATAAAATGTCTTAAAACATTTGCTCTCTCTCTCTCTCATTATTCTGGCATTTGGCAAATATTAATAATTATGATAATCCTAATTGACCTAAAACTGGAAAGGTTTATTTTGATTTCATGTCAGATATTGAGAAAAACATTCATATGTGTCTTTTTATATAGTGTAGGTAAACTTCTAATCACAACTGTATATATACACACAAACACAGCCATGGCCGAAAGTGTCAGCACCCTTGAAATTGTTCCAGAAAATGAAGTTTTTATCCCAGACTAATAGTCTAATGCAATTACACATGTTTTGGTTATACACATGTTTATTCCCTTTGTTTGTATTGGTCCAACAAAAAAAAAAGAAAAAAAGCAAATTGGACATCAATTTACACAACAAAACTCCAAAATGGGGCTGCCAAAATTGTTTGACCATCGCTTCTTTTGCAAACTGCTCCAGGTCTCTTACATTTGATATAAATCCCATTGAACACCTGTAAAGGACTTTTAAAATTGCTGGCCTTTACAGGTGATAAATGGGATTTAGATCTGGACTTATTGCTGGCCACTTCAGAACTCTCCAGTGCTTTGTTTCCATCCATTTCTGTGTGCTTCTTGAAATATTTTTGGGGTGATTGTACTGCTGGAAGAATCTAGAACGCAAACCAGCTTTCTGACACTGGGCACTACATTGCGACACACAATCCTTTTGATAATCTTCAGATTTCATGATGCCTTGTACAAAGTCAATCCACCCAGTGCCAGAGGCTGCAAAATGACCCCAAAATATTTTTGAACCTCCACCATATTTAACTGTAAGTACTTTGTTCTTTTATTTGTACGCCTCACTCTTTTTTTTGGGTAAACAGTTGAATGATGTGCTTTGCCAAAAAGCTCTATGTTGGTCTCATCTGTCCACAAGATGCTGTCACAGACGAATTTTGGCTTGCTCACAAAAATGTTGCCTTTTTTATGTCTCTGTGTCAGCAATGGGGTGTTGGATCTCCTGCTTTAGCGTTTCCTTTCACTCAAAAGTCGTCAGATAGTTCACACTGACATTGATGCACCCTGAGTCTGCAGGACAGCTTGAATTTCTTTGGAACTCAATTGGGGCTGCTTATCCACCATCCAGACTATCATGTGTTGCAACCTTTCATCAATTTTTCTCCATGTACAGTGAGATTAGCTTCAGTGCCATTGGTTGTAACTTGTAAACTTCTTGATCATGTTCAGCACAAGGGACAAAGGAACATCAAGATCTCTGGAAGTGGACTTATAATCTTGAGATACAATACAAACAATAACCAATAACCAAATAAACATTTGTATAATAAACGTGTCATTTCAATAATTTTCTGGGAGAAATACTTAATTTTCTGGGACAATTTCAAAGGTGTTGTTCTTCTATACTTTTTTTTATCCTCTGGGTCCGGGAGACAATAGCTTTGATGCAAACTGCTTTTTTATCACAAATTTGTAAAATTTTAATCTCAACATATTCTCTCATCTCTATTGATGGCCTATACTGTGGATAGGTCATCAATATGTTGTGGCCAGACACACTCTTTGAAGGTAGTGAAACAACTTTAAATACTTCAAAGTGATCACATATGATGACTATCTGATCAATAAAATAAAAAAGGCCATATTGACTAAGCAGTCAACTAATGAAGCTGTTTACTTGCAGAAAGTAGTGTATTTTTGTGAATTTATGTGTTGTTTTTTTAAGATGTAATTTTTTATGTTTAGTGTCACATCTTTGACAATACCATTATAATCAATATAGACACATCAGTACATTTTATATTGTTGGTAACAACTATTGTGCTGCATGTCTTGTCCAACTGATAACAAACAATGACATAGCCTATTGAGCTACTTTCGTATTCTGCATGCAGTCTGAAACTGTTAGATTTCACTGACTGTATTGATTTAGATGCAATAACTTTAGTTCATCTCTACTATGTATAAGACCTTTCATAGTACAAAGCAATTACATTTGTTGTTAAAATCAGGTTTGTCTCTTTTAGATGAAATTCGGCCACAGGAAGGTAGTACTTCAAAATACCAAATTAGGAATTAATTGCCTGCTGAAGTCCTAAACCAGCTCTGTTGCTCCCTATTGGCATTTCATCAGTGACATCCCATATACAACACATGACTGCTGCAGCCAATCACTGGCCTCAGTGGTCATAGCTAGGCGGATGGTAGTAAACCAGTGATTGGCTGCAGTGATTACATGTTACTCCAGTATGTCTCAAAACAATATGTTCAGTATTAATTAAATACTATAATCCATTACAGCAATAGCCGTCAGACATAAAGAGATTCTAACCAGAGAATTTAAAACATATAATTTTATTAATTATAATATAAAAGACAGATATATTAAAAAAAGACAGGGCAAAAAGGTCCTCCAAAGAAGGGGGAACACAGCACTTCAATTCAATTGCATGGTAGAGAAAGTAAAAAGATGCACAGTATAATATATCAAGTCATGGAGAAGGGAGTGCATACTAGTGCATAATACAGCAAAAATGCTATTAAACCTGACCGATCAAACTAGTAAAAGGCTAATGAAGAAGCAACTATTATTCAAGCACCCATCTCCATTTTTGTCAACCATTACAGAAGATCGACTCTCCACTCTACTCTCAAGATCGCATCTCACCACCTGTGCACTTGACCCGATCCCATCCCACTTCATCCCAAACCTCACCACAGTCTTCATCCCAACCCTAACCCATCTCTTCAACCTATCACTAACAACTGGTGTTTTCCCCTCAAGCTTTAAACATGCCTCAATCACACCTATCCTCAAAAAGCCCTCTCTTGACCCATCCTCTGTATCTAGCTATCGCCCTATATCACTTCTCCCATATGCCACCAAACTACTGGAACAACATGTCTATCTTGAACTGTCCTCCCATCTCTCTTCTTGCTCCCTCTTCGACCACTTACAATCTGGCTTCTGGTCACAGCACTCCACTGAAACTGCCCTAACTAAAGTCACCAATGACCTATTAACCGCCAAGAGCAAGCGACACTACTCTGTCCTCCTCCTCCTGGACCTGTCCTCTGCCTTTGACATATTCCCTGTTACTACAGACACTCTCATCCCTTGGCATCACAGACTTGGCCCTATCCTGGATCTCGTCATACCTAACAGACTGGACATTCAGCATCTCCCACTCACACACCATCTCCTCACCTTGCCCCCTTTCTGTCGGAGTCCCATAAGGTTCAGTCCTAGGGCCCCTACTCTTCTCCATTTACACCTTTGGCCTGGGACAGCTCTTAGAATCTCACGGCTTTCAGTATCACCTCTATGCTGATGACACACAGATCTACATCTCTGGACCAGATATCACCTCCCTACTAACCAGAATCACTCAATGTTTGTCCACTATTTCATCCTTCCTCTCCACTAGATTTCTGAAACTTAACATGGACAAAACAGAATTCATCATCTTTCCCCATCTTATGCGACCCCCCCAATGGACCTATCCATTACAGTAAACGGCTGCCCACTCTCCCCAGTCTCACAAGCTCACTGCCTTGGGGTAATCCTTGACACTGATCTCTCCTTCAAACAACATATCCAAGCCATTTCCACTTCCTGCTGACTTCAACTCAAAAATATTTCACGGATCTGTACATTCCTCAACCAAGAATCTACAAAAACCCTAGTCCATGCCCTTATCATCTCTTGCCTTGACTACTGCAACCTCCTACTCTGTGGTGTCCCCTCGAACACTCTCGCACTCCTCCAATCTATTCTAAACTCTGCTGCCCAACTAATCCACCTGCCCCCCGCTATTCCCCAGCCTCTCCCCTCTGTCAATCTCTCACTGGCTCCCCATTGCCCAGAGACTCCAGTACAAAACCCTAACCATGACATACAAAGCCATCCACAACCTTTCTTCTTCATACATCTGTGACCTCGTCTCCCGGTACTTAACTGCACGCAACCTCCGATCCTCACAAGATCTCCTTCTCCACTCCCCTCTTATCTCCTCTTCCCACAATGTATACAAGATTTCTCTCATGCATCACCCCTACTTTGGAACTTTCTACCACAACATATCAGACTCTCGCCTACCATTGAAACCTTCAAAAAGAACCTGAAGACCTACCTCTTCCGAAAAGCCTACAACCTGCATTATCCACCTATCGACCAAACCACTGCACAACCAGCTCTACCCTCGCCTACTGTATTTTCACCCATCCCACCCATAGATTGTGAGCCTTCGCGGGCAGGGTCCTCACTCCTCCTGTACCAGTTGTGACTTGTATTGCTTAAGATTATTGTACTTGTTTTTATTATGTATACCCCTCCTCACATGTAAAACACCATGGAATAAATAGCACTATAATAATAAATAATAATAATAATAATTTTTGTAGGTGTACTATTAAGATTTTAATTATTATAGGCATTGAGAACCTTAATAAATGTTTAAAACACTCTGGTCAGTTCTTGGTTAGAAGTTTTTTTGTTTATCCTATCATCTGATTACCTGCACAATGGACATTAGTTGAATTTGGTCCCTAGACATTTTGTACTTAAGGTACCTTCACATTAAGCGACGCTGCAGCGATAGCGACAACGATGCCGATCGCTGCAGCGTCGCTGTTTGATCGCTGGAGAGCTGTCACACAGACCGCTCTCCAGCGACCAACGATGCCGAGGTCCCCGGGTAACCAGGGTAAACATCGGGTTACTAAGCGCAGGGCCGCGCTTAGTAACCCGATGTTTACCCTGGTTACCAGCGTAAAATGTAAAAAAAACAAACAGTACATACTTACATTCGCGTCCCCCGGCGACCGCTTCCTGCACTGACTGAGCGCCGGCCCTAACAGCAGAGCGGTGACGTCACCGCTGTGCTGTACTTTCACTTTCACTTTACGGCGCTCAGTCAGTGTGGGAAGCGGACGCCGGGGGACGCGAAGGTGAGTATGTACTGCTTGTTTTTTTTACATTTTACACTGGTAACCAGGGTAAACATCGGGTTACTAAGCACGGCCCTGCGCTTAGTAACCCGATGTTTACCCTGGTTACCAGTGTAAAACATCGCTGGTATCGTTGCTTTTGGTGTCAAACACGACGATACACGCCGGTCTGACGACCAAATAAAGTTCTGAACTTTGTTCAACGACCAGCGATATCACAGCAGGATCCTGATCGCTGCTGCGTGTCAAACTAAACGATATCGCTAGCCAGGACGCTGCAACGTCACGGATCACTAGCGATATCGTTTAGTGTGAAGGTACCTTTAGTTACTGTCATCCATCTATGAATAAAAGGTTACTCTTAGCACCTTTCCTGGCTTTCACTTTTTCTGGTCTTGTCACTAAGTATATGTTATACATAAACTGTAAATATAAATATATATATATATATATATATATATATATATATATATATATATATATATACTGTATAAATACACATCTGTATGGGCTTCTGTGTCTACATTTGTGTATTTATAAATATTTCCATTATTATTTTATTTTTATTTATCAATATTATTTTTTCTTTATTCTTCATTAATTTTCTTTATTATCCCTTATTACTTTTTGTCTATTTATGTGGTTTACTTCCCCTTTTTTGCACACAATCACTGTAGCGAGTGTTCTTCATGTTTCTATAATTGACATAAATACTAAATTTCAGGCCTTGGTTTATTATAGTTGATTTAATCACTAAACTCTAGTATCCTTAATGAATAGTATTTTATCTATTTATCTTTTTCTTTTTAAACATTCTTATGTTATCATATTATTTTTATCTTCTTTTCTGTTGATGATCTGTTGGGAGGCACACTGCTATTAAACAGAATGAATATTCACTGCTCTCCATGCCCATGGCAATGGAGAGCAGTGAATATTTATTCTCTTTAATATCGGGCACAAATGATCGCTCTGTGGCTGTGGATAACACTGTGCCCGCTTTTAAAAAAATTAATATTCACTGCTCTCCAAGCCCATGGAAGTGGAGAGCAGTGAATATTCATTCTATTTAATAGCGGGAACACGTGATCGCTCTGTGGATCCCAGGCGTGGAGCACAGTGCGTATTCTGGCAGCTGACCTCAGCATGTGACGGTGCATAGCAGTGACGTTATGCACTGTTACATGCTGAAATCAGTTGCTGGCATCAGAACAGGACGTTTTCCAGGATGGTGGATGGGGGCCATGTATACCAGGATGGGGATGGTGGCCATATATAGCAGGATTGGTATGGGGGCCATGCATACCAGAATGGTGATGGTGACCATGTATAACAGGATGGGGATGGTGGTTGTGTATACCAGGATGGGAAAAGGGTGCCATGTATACCAGGAAGGGGGGCCATATATACCTGGATGGTTAGCCATGTATACCTGAATGGGGACATATATATCAGGATGAGGGGCATATACTGTATATACAAGGATAGGAGATGTTATCCCTATAGCAGTGTCAGCAGCATCTCCTCTCCCCATAACAGTATGTCATGACCACATTTTTTACTTTAATTTTTTTCTATATACCTCCTCTGAAACCTAGGTGCATTTTGTGGTCCAATGCATCTTCTAGTCCAAGAGATACGGTAGCTTCATAACTAGTTCCCTTAGACCATTCCTATTTCCCTCCCTATCTATATATTGAAGCTATAAAGTATTGCTTCAAGATATCCAGTTACCTATGTCTGTCCACTTGATGCCTTCTCTTTATATAATCTATAATGTGTAGGTTTACCCTATCTGGTCATTTAGGTCAGCCCATTTTAAGCCTTCTATTCAGATGGATGGCTCTTATCCTCGGACGCTCTATCTGAGCCCTTTTTTCATTCTCGCCTGTGGCTGTGTGCTTGTGCAGGGTCCGGATCCCCTCTGACTCTTGGGAGTACAAAATCAGGTAACCGCTATACATTTCTGGACACTGCTCACCTAGCACGATCCCGAAGTCCCTTTTGCAATAGAAGGCAGAGTCCATGCACCATGCTCCACCTATAGACAGGATGCACATATGGCATGGAGAGTCTTTATTGGTCATCGGTCACATTTAAGCACCAATGGGTCAACATCTGTATGACACGCCAGCAAGAAGCTAGCAGCGAAATGGTGTCTGTCGACTGTGGGGTGACCACAACCTTCTCGCTTCATCCCTGACTTACTCAGCTTACCTTTAGGTAATATACCATGGATTTTCATTGATGCAATGCTGCTTGAGTAATTTTAGGGATGTGTTTTCTCTGGATTTGATGGTTAAGGTGGAGTGATGGAGATACATGATACATATCTTATGCCTATAATAGGGATTAAAGCACTAGAACCGTCCTCACCCCTTAGAATATCCTATTTTCCACTTCACCACCTGCCCTCCTCTCCATGGAATATGTATTCAGTCTGGAAATGGGTGTTTGAATAATAGCTGCTTCTGCAATAGCACTTTACTAGTTAGATCTGTCAGGTTTAATAGCATTTTTTGCTGTATTTTGCACTAGCATGCACTCCCTTCTCCTTGACTTGATATATTATACAGTGCAACTTATTACATTCTCTACCATGCAATTAAATTGCTGCATTCCCCCTTCTTTTGAGGCCTTTTTTGCCCTGTCTTTTTAATATATCTGTCTTTTATATCATAACTAATTAAATATTATGTTTTCAAATTCTCTGGTTAGAAGAATCTCTTTCTGACGGTTATTGCCATAATGGATTATGGTGTTTAAGTGATCACATGTTGAAGTCCAGAGGTAACTGCTGAGTTACTGTGGCAATGTTGCCAAGGAAAGGACTTCATCAATTAAGAAATGCCTATTCTGGTAATATAACACATTACCTTCCTGTGATCAAATTTTGTCAGAAAACAGAAAACAGAAAACCCCTTAAAATTTTCCTTTCTACTTTATCTTGTTTTTTTAATAAATTTGTTGAAGACATTATTGTAGGATGCTTACTAATTTAAAAGTATTGCAGGTTCACTGCCAATATCATTCTTTGTGAAGCTTGTTAGGTCAGCTTTCCTTACAATCAACTTAGCTATGTGGTTCCCAGAATGGTTGCTAATTAAAGATCATGTCATCAAACATGTCCATCAGCTTCTTTCATTTGACAGACGATGCAGATAAACTCAATTTAATTGGAGGAGGCAGATGAATATGTCTGGTGACATAACCCATTATCACGTCTGTGAGGAAAGCTATACTTTCAAGTGGATGGTGCTCCACAAATTTGCAGAATTACAGACAACCTTTATACAACCGGGAGTGCCACAAAATCATGTCCCCAACTCATTTGTTAAAATAACGATAATGTGTACAAAACCTTTAAACTTGGACTTCAGGATGCACAACAATGTCTTAGTCAGTTCCTCCTACCTATCCACAGCTAGCCTTAAAAGTATAGTTTACAGTTCAAAAGCAGAATCATTAACAGATTTTCCACTGTCTTGGACATTTGTAATAATAGTTTTTTTCCTATGTAACAGAAGGGTCTTTGGGCTTCCATAGGTAAAAAAAAACTCTGTGCAACTGCTATATTTGTATCTGGTCAGCTTTAAGCTTCTCCACGCCTATCGGTGACACACAATGACACACTGCCTTCCCGGTGTCTTTACACAGGAGGTGGAAATTAAAGAAGGCATGACTTTTTCACATGGGGTGGTGCAAAAATAATCCCTTTCTTTATGTTAAATGAAGAAGTGATAGCATTTTCATAAGTCTTTCAAAAATTACTTTTATATTAAGTGAGCAGGAACAGGTTAGCTATTTTGAAAGAATTAATGGTGTCTCAAAATTATAGCATTTTTGACATCTGCAACAGATTTGCTATTCTCAAAATGTTTAAACTTTTACAGGGAGTTTCTATATTATCTGTTTTCCATGGCGCAAGAGCAGGCTAGCTGTTTTTGAATTGAAGTAGCAATGACTTGTTAACAAGCCATTCAAAAATATAGTCTGTTTCATGTATGTGTACCCTCAAAAGAATATGCTTCCCAGCAACAATTAATTAAAGTTATAAAACACAGGGGCCCCCATCCTATAAAATTCTGCCCATCCTGGCTCTCATTCTGCAATAATGTACCGACTCTGGTCTTAGTCATGCCATAATGTCCCCTATCCTGACCCCTTCTTGTAATAATGTCCTCTAATCCTGGCTCCCATCCTGGTAATTTTCCCCATCTGGGCTTCTTCCTGCACTAATGCCCCATGTCCTGGCCCCTTTGTGTAAAACTGTCCCATAGCCTCTAATAACGTCCATAATGTCCTGGTCCCTATCATGTCACAGTGTCTTCGATCCAGGCCTCATCCTGTTATAATATCCTCTCATACTGGCCCGCATCCTGTAATAATGTTCTGTATCCTGTAGTACTTTCCTTGCTCTTTCCTGTAACAATTTCCTCTATCATGGCCTACTTCCTGCAGTAATGTCCTCCATCATGGCACCCATCCTGTAATAATGTCAGCTGTCCTGGCCTCTTCCTGTAGTTCCAGGCCACCATCCTGTATTAACATTTCACATCCTAGCCTACATCCTGTAGTAATGTCCCCATCTTGTCCTCCATCCAGTAGTAATGTACCTAGACTTGGCCCCATCCAGTAATAATGTCCTCCCTCATACCTACCTACCTGTATTAATGTTCTCCATCCTGTTCCTCTTCCTGTAATAATGTTCCCTTACAGTAAAGCAGGTGGTACTTCTAATTTAATCATTTGCATCAGCCATAGATGAATAAAGGATGATACTGATCCATGCCTGATACATTTTCATCCCTTCCTATAATAATTTCCCCTATCCTGGTCCCTTTCTATAATAATGTCCCCCATACTGTAATAATTTTCCCTTCCTGGCTCTCATCCTGTAATAATGTCCCTCATTTTGAATTGATAGGACTTGATTTGGAAATCTTATATAGACACACCTGTCTAAATAAGACCTCACAGCTCACAGTGCATGTCAGACCAAATGAGAATCATGAGGTCAAAGGAACTGGCGAATGAGCCCAGAGACAGAATTGTCGCAAGGCACAGATCTGGCCAAGGTTACAACAGAATTTCTGCAGTACTCAAGGTTCCTAAGAGCACAGTGGCCTCCATAATCCTTAAATGAAAGAAGTATAGGACCACCAGATGTCTTCCTAGACCTGGCCGTCCAGCCAAACTGAGCATTCGTGGGAGAAGAGCCTTAGTGAGAGAGGTAAAGAAGAACCCCAAGATCACGGTGGCTGAGCTCCAGAGATGCAGTAGGGAGATGAAAGAAAGTTACACAACGTCATCTATCACTGCAGCCCTCCACCAGTCAGGCCTTTTTGGCAGAGTAGCCTGACGGAAGCCTCTCCCCAGTGAAAGACATATGAAAGCCCACATAGAGTTTGCTAAAAAACACATGAAGGACTCCCAAACTGTGAGAAATAAGATTCTCTGGTCTGATAAGATGAAGATAGACCTTTTTGGTCATAATTCTAAGCGGTATGTGTGGACAAAAACAGGCACTGCTCATCACCAGCCCAATACAATCCCAACAGTGAAACATGGTGGTGGCTGCATCATGATAGGGGGGTGTTTTTCAGCTGCAGGGATAGGACGACTGGATGCCATTGATGGAAACATGAACGCGGCCAAGTACAGAAATATCCTCAGACTTGGCCGAAGGTTCATCTTCAAACAAGACACTGACCCTAAGCACACAGCTAAAATAACAAAGGAGTGCCTTCAGAACAACTCTGTGACCATTCTTGACTGGCCTTGCCAGAGCTTTGACCTAAACCCAATTGAGAATCTCTGCAGCGACCTGAAAATGGCTGTCCACCAACGTTCACCATTCAACCTGACAGAACTGGAGAGGAACTGCAAGGAAGAATGGCAGAGGATTCTCAAATCCAGGTGTGAAAAACTTGTTGCATCATTCCCAAGAAGACTCATAGCTGTACTAGCTCAAAAGGGTGCTTCTACTCAATACTGAGCAAAGGGTCTGAATACTTATGACCATGTGATATTTCAGTTTTTCTTTTTTAATAAATTTGCAAAAATTACTACATTTCTAACAAGAAAAAAGAAAAAAGTAAGCCGGCACCAACAGCACGCTAAGTCATCAGCACATACTGATCACAGCTGACATTGCGTTATTTTGCCAATAGCGGAATCCGGGTGCTCATTCAGATAAAGAGTAAGTCCAAACAAATATACTGGTATTCAAGAAGAAGAGCACTCACTCTCCGCAAACTTTTTCAGTCTTTATTCTGGCATCAAATAAATAGCAGGACCATATAGGGAGAACAGTGGATCCAAAAGACCCATAGAAGTGCGGCAGCGCGAAACGGCCATTGTCTTTTGGATCCACTGTTCTCCCTATATGGTCCTGCTATTTATTTGATGCCAGAATAAAGACTGAAAAAGTTTGCGGAGGGTGAGTGCTCTTCTTCTTGAATACCAGTATATTACTACATTTCTGTTTTTATTTCAATCAAGATGGGGTGCAGAGTGTACATTAATGAGAAAAAAATAAACTTTTTTGAATTTACCAAATGGCTGCAATGAAACAAAGAGTGAAAAATGTAAAGGGGTATGAATACTTTCCGTACCTACTGTATGTCCAGGATCCTCGCCTCATCCTGTAATAATGTCCCCCTTCTTGTAATAATGTCCTCTATGCTATTCCCTTCCTGTAATAATGTTCCCATCTTGTAAAAATGTCTTCTATCTTGGCCCCTTCCTGTCCTAATATAACAAGTCCTAGACCCGTCCTTTAAGGCCGAAGTCATATGAGCGTATGCAAAATCGCTGCAGCTGCACCAAAAATGGCACATCACATTAAATGCACCATTTCGGGTGCTTTGCTTTGCTTTTCCGGATTGCTCTGGTGCTGTGTTAATAGTGGTAATGGGGCCTGGAGTTGATATCAGCTGTGATTTGTCAAACATTACAGCTGGCATCAAGCCCTGGAGTTAGTAATGGAGAGGTGTCTATCAGACACCCCATTACTAACGCAGTAATCAAAAATAAAAACACGCAGATATTTTTTTTATTTGAATAAACACTCCCGACACTTTCATTGGTTCATCAATTTATAAAAAACAACCAATCCTTGCCATAGTCCAGGGAATCAGACACAAATGGAAACCTGAAAAACATAAAAAAAGGAGAAAAAAAGACACTGTCCCTCGTTTACCAATTTATTAGGAAACATTTCTACACAGGTCCAACGTAGTGCAGAATTCTCCAAATCTGGTCCTGGCAACTGTGAATAGCAATAACGTTACTGCTATTCACAGTCACTAGGTACTGACGTCACAGCTCATTAGAGTCACCAGCTCATGCTGCGCTCAGCATAACCCAGTGGTTTTGAACAACTGTGATGTCAAAAACTATACCACTCAGAGTCTCCAAGTCTCACAAAAGGCAATATGAGTCAGCATCATTGCTCTTCAGAGCTGCCAGGTCTCGTGGAGCACAGTGGGAGTCGAAAGTGGCTGCTGCTTAAAGCCTATAGAGACTCAGAACGAGTCTCCATTGACTTTTATCGATGGATTAGGGAAATATCGTGGGAAGCATTGGACTATGTTGGAGTTCCGTGGGACCCTTATTTTCTAATAAATTATTGAAAGAGGGACGGTGTCTTGTTTTTATTTCTCTCTTTTTATGTCTTTCAGGAATCCATTTGTGGACTATGTCAGATTTGATGGACTATGTTGAATTCACTGGACTAGAGCGGACCTACATTTGTTTGCTTTTTGTTTTTAATAAATTATTGAACCAGGGAAAGTGTTGAGGAGTGTTTATTTTTCTGTGTGTGTTTTTATGTGTCATTACTGGGTTAGTAATAGGGGTGTCTGACAGACACCTCTCCTTTACTAACACCAGGGCTTGATGCTAAACTGTGATTTTTGAAAAATCACAGGTGACATCAACCCAAACTACCATTACCCCAATTGCTGCCACCACACCAGGGCTATCAGGAAGAGGGAAGGCAAGTGCCAGAATTGGCACATCTAAGGGGATGCGTTACTTAGGTGGTGGCTACGGGCTGGTATTTTTAGGCTTGGAAGGGCCCAATAGCCATGATCCTTCCCAGTCTATTAATATCAAGTCTCAGTTGTCTGCTTTACCTTTGCTGGTTAACAAAAAATTATTTATTTATTAGATTAAACCAGGCTAAAATTATCTTTAGTGCCACATGAAAGGAACTAAAGCTTGCAAGCTTATTATATGTAGAGGGCTTTTGAAATGATATATCTGCAGGATATCTATTTATTCTATCTTTTTATTATCTATCTATTATATAACTAATATTTTCTATCATCTATCTTTACATAAGATTGATTTATTAGTTTTAAACTAACTTTAAGTTACATATAGTAGAGCTTTATAGTATGTAAAAGATGATGTTAAAAACACGTTGCATACAGATTGCATATGTAAAGATGAGCGATTCTCATGACCAAGCTGCTCTCCCGTTATGCTCTGACGCTTTATATGAAAACTCTGTCCCAATCCCTGTGTGCAGTCAGGTGTTGGGTGCATCACACTCCCTTGTAGGCCATAGGCCTCCACTGAGTCCAGGCCTCCATCATTAGGAGTTGCCGCACACAGTACAGGGGACACCAAGTTCATTTGAACAAACAGAAGTTTACTGAACAGTCCAAGTTCATCAGATTATGACATGTGGGATATGGCACAACATTTCTTATTCCTTTCTTCTTTAGTGCAATACATCTTCAGTCCTACCATTCATTCATCCTGGACTATCCCTATTCCCACTGGCTCTTTCAGTCTCAGTGATTTCCAGCCAGTTCCCAGTACACAATGGATCCACTACCTTCCCTTCACATGGTTCAGCGTCCATCTTACCCTGTGCCCTTCAGCCCTTCAGCCCTTAAGCCAGGTCTTGAGCTCTTGACATTATCGGAATGTCCACCCAGGATTCTGATACAGCTTACGAATGCCTTGAATGATAGGTACATGCTGGCCATAGCAGCTCACTGAACTTGAACTTGTCCTTGTTACTTTACTTCCCTATCTGACACCCACCAGATAACCTTCTCCTACTGTGGGCTTGTCCCAAACATTAACTGTATCTTATCCAATACCTATATCAACATGTCCTATACCTCTGCCACATCTCATACTATATTAATAGAATAGTTACTATATACACTATGCATTTTACACTTTATACATTAAACATTACCATATCATCATATATATAAAAGATGCATAACATTATTCACATTACAGAATATAGACATGATTGGTGTCTTCAAGGGCAAGAACACAGCAGGCAGTCCACCACTCTTACACATATGCATGTCTTACAGATGTCATATGGATGCTAGGAGAGAAAAAAATTGCACACTCGCATATCACTTGCATGACATATGGATTGACAAACACATGACACTCATCCAACTTTTCGGGACGAACATCAGACTTATTTTTAATATTCAGATGTGAGCAAACCCTTATTCTGTCATAGTGTCCCAAGTTTAGACCTCCATCTTGTAATGATATTTCTATCCTTGCCTCTATTCCATAGTAATGTCCTCCATCCTGGCCACCATGCTGTAATAATTTCTCCCATCCTGGCACCTTCTGGCAATAATGTCCCCAGTCCACGCCCATTTCTGTAATAATGTCTCCTATCCTGGCCCCTTCCTGTAATAATTTCCGTCATACTAGCCTCTTCTTGTACTAGCTTTCCCTATCTTGACCCATTCCTGTAATAATGTCCCTCATTCTATCCTCCTTCTTCTAATAATGTCCCAGGTCTTGCCTCCATCTTGTAATAATGTACCCATTATGGCCCCCATCCTGTAGCAATGTCCTCGGTCCTGGCCCATTGATATAATAATGTCCCCTGTCCTGGCCCCTTCTTGTAATAATTTCTCCCATCCTGGCTCCTTCTTGTAATAATGTTCACTGTTCTGGCCCTTTCCTGTAATTATGACTCCATTCCTGGCTTCTTCATGTAATAATGTCCATCATTGTGACTCTTTTCCATAATAATATCCTCCTTTATGTAATAATGCCCCTTGTCAGGACTCCCATCCTGTAATAATGTCCCCCTTCTTTAAATAGTGCCCCCATCCTGTAATAATGCCCTTTGCTCTGGCCCTTTTCCTGTAATAATGACTGCAGTCTTAGCCCTTTTCCTGTAATAATGTTCTCCATCCTGGGCCCCTTCCTGTAATAATGTCCCAATTCCAGCCCCTTTCCTGTAATATTATCCTCTGGTCTGGCCCCCTTCCTCTAACAATGTCCCTTGTTTTGTGCCCCTCCCTGTAATACAGTCCCCCTCCCTTTAATAATGTCCCCTTGACAGGCGCTTTTCTTCATATTAAAAAAATAAAACAATAACAAATCATTTTACCTCTAACTATTACCACAGCAAGCAATGTACTCTTCCTCATCCATAGCCATCCCAGGGGGGCAGGTGGTGTATGGCAGGGACGTCAGGCACCACCTGTGACAATATCAGTTGCTGACCTCAGATTGGCCAACAGCCTGCATAGGTATTATAGTGCATGGAGCCAGTGGCTCTCTGCACCACAATATATTTCAAATGTATCTGTGTCCACAGATGCACATTTAGCTGAAAATGGCACTGGCTTCAATGGGGCCTCTTCCTCAGGTGAACATGTGATCATTAAACCTCTGCTGACAGTGTAGGGCCAGCAATAACAGCCCCAGCAGCAGTAGTATAGTTTCGATGACATGATGGATATGAACTTATTCATGGGCCTTAGGTATTGGCAGCAGCATAATTGTGTTGAAGACAGAGATTTGATTTTTATGCTATCAGATTTATAGCTGATTTAAACATTGGCATCAGCCATAGATGAATAAAAGTTGGCACTGATCGATGTTTGATTCATTTTGACAAATGCAAGGTTTTCCACACTTCCAGTGGACATCATGTTTAGATTAGATGTGTGACAAAGCCACCGGCTGTGACTGAACTTGGCTGCTCAAAGGGCACAACTCCATTTGCTGATGTGCATCAAGTTGGTGCAGTGGCAGATAGAGTTGAGCGACTTTAATTTTTTTAAGATCGAGTCGGGTTTTGTGAAACCCGATTTTGTCCAGAGTCGAGTCGAGTGCAGTCGGCCGATTATCGCTAAAAGTCGGGGATCGACCGAAACACGAAACCCAATGCAAGTCAATGGGGAAGCATAGTCGGCAGTGAGTGGAGGCCAGGAAAACACCTACAGTGCCCATTTTAATGCCAAAAACATCCATTCTTGTTTCTGAAGCTTGTCAATCTTAATTAACTTTATAATAATAGTTGGGCATAGGGAATTGGGGGTCATTTGGCAAAAGTTGTGGGGGGAGTAGGGCCGGCTCAAGTTTTTCGTGGGCCCAGGAAATGCGGACTACGTCACGGCGGTGTTGCAGGGAAAGGTAAGTATTTCAACGTTGCAAGTGCTGTGATCCTGAGCAAGCAGGGGGGGCCCACTCGTTCGCATTGGCACTGGCACAGGGCCCCTCAAAGTACAGCGATGTGTGTTTGCATGGCGGGGGCGCCTCCCACCAGCAGCGACACTTTTGCGTACTCTGAGGGGCCCTGTGCCAGTGACGTCGCCAACGAGTATGCCCCCCCACCTGATGAAGGAACCTGCACTTTCATCTGCACCTTCCTCTCTGTCCCTGTGTAAGGTGGTATAACATGCGGGAAGGGGAACCTTACTTTCAGCAGGGTCAGATTCTGGCTGTGTAGAGTATAAGGGGAATGTGGTGGTCTAGGTCAATGTACCAGCAGACTCATCTAGCAGTGGCTGGGCAATGGGCAGGATGAGGAGGAAACAGATATAGGGCCAAAGAATAAAGTAGGCTAAATGCAGTTCAAAATTGGTAACAGGACTAAACAGGCGGCATTGCTTTGTTCAGTGGAGTAGCAAACCCAAGAGCAGCAGACACTGTTTCAAGGGCCTAACCACACTAGTAGGCCAAATGCAGTTTAATATCTGATAGTATAGGGCGAAAGCCAGAATGTGGAAGCTCAGCTTTGTTCAGTTGAGGACAACACCAGGCAGGGGCAGACAGACACCTTTAGTAGGCCGGAACAGCCAATTTTTTAAAAAAACAGCAGTTAGTAAGAGGCAGAAGGTAGAAGCTCAGCTTTATTCAGTTGAGGACAACACCAGGCAGGGGCAGACAGACACCTTTAGTAGGCCGGAACAGCCAATTGCATTTTTAAAAATGGTAATTTGGAACTGAAGGTTGAAGCTCAGCTTTATTCAGTTGAGGACAACACCAGGCAGGGGCAGACAGACACCTTTAGTAGGCCGGAACAGCCAATGGCATTTTTAAAAATGGTAATTTGGAACAGAAGGTAGAAGCTCAGCTTTATTCAGTTGAGGACAACACCAGGCAGGGGCAGACATTCACCTTTAGTAGGCCGGAACAGCCAATTGCATTTTTAAAAATGGTAATTTGGAACAGAAGGTAGAAGCTCAGCTTTATTCAGTTGAGGACAACACCAGGCAGGGGCAGACAGACACCTTTAGTAGGCCGGAACAGCCAATGGCATTTTTAAAAATGGTAATTTGGAACAGAAGGTAGAAGCTCAGCTTTATTCAGTTGAGGACAACACCAGGCAGGGGCAGACATTCACCTTTAGTAGGCCGGAACAGCCAATTGCATTTTTAAAAATGGTAATTTGGAACAGAAGGTAGAAGCTCAGCTTTATTCAGTTGAGGACAACACCAGGCAGGGGCAGACATTCACCTTTAGTAGGCCGGAACAGCCAATTGCATTTTTAAAAATGGTAATTTGGAACTGAAGGTTGAAGCTCAGCTTTATTCAGTTGAGGACAACACCAGGCAGGGGCAGACAGACACCTTTAGTAGGCCGGAACAGCCAATTTTTTAAAAAAACAGCAGTTAGTAAGAGGCAGAAGGTAGAAGCTCAGCTTTATTCAGTTGCAGCTTCTTGGCAATAATATAAAGAAGACGTGACAGGACAACACTCGGTGGATGCCATATCTGTGTTTTCAATGGAAAAAAACCTTTCAGTTAACTACTTGCAGGAGCAAGTTTTTGTAGCTGGTGGCCAATTTTTGTACTGTACCAGTTTTTTGTTGTATGTGTTTTTGTTTTTAATGTTAAAATGTCTGCATTTGATATCTCTCCAGTATTTTCTTTTTTATAAGCAAAATACTGCAGTTTTACATCGGTTACATGGATACACAGGCAGCTTGGTGGTCAGTGGAGGAGTATTTAAAGTAGGGACCGCAGACAGGCTATCAAAGGCCTAAAATAACAAACAATAGGCTCATGGCAGCTTTACAGCGGTTACATGGATACACAGGCAGCTTGGTGGTGAGTGGAGGAGTATTTAAAGTAGGGACCGCAGACAGGCTATCAAAGGCCTAAAATAACAAACAATAGGCTCATGGCAGTTTTACAGCGGTTACATGGATACACAGGCAGCTTGGTGGTGAGTGGAGGAGTATTTAAAGTAGGGACCGCAGACAGGCTATCAAAGGCCTAAAATAACAAACAATAGGCTCATGGCAGCTTTACAGCGGTTACATGGATACACAGGCAGCTTGGTGGTGAGTGGAGGAGTATTTAAAGTAGGGACCGCAGACAGGCTATCAAAGGCCTAAAATAACAAACAATAGGCTCATGGCAGTTTTACATCGGTTACATGGATACACAGGCAGCTTGGTGGTCAGTGGAGGAGTATTTAAAGTAGGGACCGCAGACAGGCTATCAAAGGCCTAAAATAACAAACAATAGGCTCATGGCAGCTTTACAGCGGTTACATGGATACACAGGCAGCTTGGTGGTGAGTGGAGGAGTATTTAAAGTAGGGACCGCAGACAGGCTATCAAAGGCCTAAAATAACAAACAATAGGCTCATGGCAGTTTTACAGCGGTTACATGGATACACGGGCAGGCAGCTGGTGATGAGTGGAGGAGTATTTAAAGTAGGGACCGCAGACAGGCTATCAAAGGCCTAAAATAACAAACAATAGGCTCATGGCAGTTTTACAGCGGTTACATGGATACACGGGCAGGCAGCTGGTGATGAGTGGAGGAGTATTTAAAGTAGGGACCGCAGACAGGCTATCAAAGGCCTAAAATAACAAACAATAGGCTCATGGCAGCTTTACAGCGGTTACATGGATACACAGGCAGCTTGGTGGTGAGTGGAGGAGTATTTAAAGTAGGGACCGCAGACAGGCTATCAAAGGCCTAAAATAACAAACAATAGGCTCATGGCAGTTTTACATCGGTTACATGGATACACAGGCAGCTTGGTGGTCAGTGGAGGAGTATTTAAAGTAGGGACCGCAGACAGGCTATCAAAGGCCTAAAATAACAAACAATAGGCTCATGGCAGCTTTACAGCGGTTACATGGATACACAGGCAGCTTGGTGGTGAGTGGAGGAGTAGTGCAAGGAGTGTCTGTCCCAGTACTCCCAAAATATAAATAGATGTTAATGTCTCGCAAAACAACCAAAACAAAAAAAAAGGTGGCATACTTAGGTACAGGGGTGGGCTCATCTACTGAGTTTCTGACATAGTAATTTGGCAGTAACTATTTAATGGTGCCAATATAGGACACAGACACAGACTACTTTAAGTTGCATCATAGATGTCTACAAATTTGTATTGTCAGTGCCAGACATTGAATGATGTCAGCGAATAGACTAAAGATTGGTGGAGCTGTGCGACATAATTTTGCACGTGGTAGAGCACATTTTGAGCTGGGGTAGGGGGGAACTCTCTTGAGGCCGGCGGGACCGCCCCAGGGCCCCTCATGTTACAACGGTGTGTCTGACGTTGGGTGCGCACCACCACCGCCAGAGACACTACATTGTACTATGAGGGACCCAGTAGCAATGCCGTCAACCAAAAGCGAGCACACCCACCTCTTCAGACAAACAGCAGTCTCACGGGTGCTTGCGCCAAGTCGCGATACCACGGCCCCGTGTGGGGAGTTTTGCCATTTAGGGAGGTGTAAACATGTCGTATGCTGTACAATCAGCTGCAGCAAATTAGACATTAGAAAAGTAATTCACAGGCAAGAGCTTTTCATAGGAAAGCTAGGTGTCGGCCGGGCAAGGTGGGGCAAAAGATTTCGAAATCCAGTTGTGGTTCATTTTAATGAATGTTAGATCGTCAACATTTTGGGTAGCCAGACGAGTCCTTTTTTCGGTTAATATTGAACCTGCAGCACTGAATACTCTTTCTGATAGGACACTTGCTGCCGGGCAAGCAAGCTCCTGCAATGCATATTCTGCCAATTCTGGCCAGGTGTCTAATTTGGAGGCCCAGTAATCAAATGGGAATGACGGTTGAGGGAGAACATCGATAAGGGATGAAAAATAGTTAGTAACCATACTGGACAAATGTTGTCTCCTGTCACTTTCAATTGATGCAGCAGTACCTGTCCTGTCTGCGGTCATAGCAAAATCACTCCACAACCTGGTCAGAAAACCCCTCTGTCCAACGCCACTTCTGATGTGTGCACCCCTAACACTCCTAGTCTGCTGCCCCCTGGAGCTCGTGTGAGAACGATCACGTGCGCTGTGTGCTGGGAATGCCTGAAGCAAACGGTCAACAAGAGTTGATTGTTTGGTTGCTAATATTAGTTCCAAGTTCTCATGTGGCATAATATTTTGCAATTTGCCTTTATAGCGTGGATCAAGGAGGCAGGCCAACCAGTAATCGTCATCGTTCATCATTTTCGTAATGCGTGTGTCCCTTTTTAGGATACGTAAGGCATAATCCGCCATGTGGGCCAAAGTTCCAGTTGTCAAATCTCCGGTTGTGATTGGTTGAGGGGCAGTTGCAGGCAAATCTACGTCACTTGTGTCCCTCAAAAAACCAGAACCCGGCCGTGACACGCAACCAATTTCCTGTGCCCCCGGGAAAGGTTCGGCATTAAAAATATACTCATCCCCATCATCCTCCTCGTCCTCCACCTCCTCTTCGCCCGCTACCTCGTCCTGTACACTGCCCTGACCAGACAATGGCTGACTGTCATCAAGGCTTTCCTCTTCCTCTGGTGCAGACGCCTGCTCCTTTATGTGCGTCAAACTTTGCATCAGCAGACGCATTAGGGGGATGCTCATGCTTATTACGGCATTGTCTGCACTAACCAGCCGTGTGCATTCCTCAAAACACTGAAGGACTTGACACATGTCTTGTATCTTAGACCACTGCACACCTGACAACTCCATGTCTGCCATCCTACTGCCTGCCCGTGTATCCTCCCACAAATAAATAACAGCACGCCTCTGTTCGCACAGTCTCTGAAGCATGTGCAGTGTTGAGTTCCACCTTGTTGCAACGTCTATGATTAGGCGATGCTGGGGAAGGTTCAAAGACCGCTGATAGGTCTGCATACGGCTGGCGTGTACAGGCGAACGTCGGATATGTGAGCAAAGTGCACGCACTTTGAGGAGCAGGTCGGAGAACCCAGGATAAGTTTTCAATAAGCACTGCACCACCAGGTTTAAGGTGTGAGCCAGGCAAGGAATGTGTTTCAGTTGGGAAAGGGAGATGGCAGCCATGAAATTCCTTCCGTTATCACTCACTACCTTGCCTGCCTCAAGATCTACTGTGCCCAGCCACGACTGCGTTTCTTGTTGCAAGAACTCGGATAGAACTTCCGCGGTGTGTCTGTTGTCGCCCAAACACTTCATAGCCAATACAGCCTGCTGACGCTTGGCAGTAGCTGGCCCATAATGGGACAACTGGTGTGCAACAGTGTCATCTGCCGATGGAGTGGTTGGCAGACTGCGTTCTGTGGAAGAGCTGTAGCTTCTGCAGGAGGACGAGGAGGAGGAGGAGGAGGGGGTGCGAACGCCTACAGCCAACTGTTTCCTAGACCGTGGGCTAGGCACAACTGTCCCTAAATTGATGTCGCCTGTGGACCCTGCATCCACCACATTCACCCAGTGTGCCGTGATGGACACATAACGTCCCTGGCCATGCCTACTGGTCCATGCATCTGTAGTCAGGTGCACCTTTGTACTCACAGATTGCCTGAGTGCATGGACGATGCGCTGTTTAACATGCTGGTGCAGGGCTGGGATGGCTTTTCTGGAAAAAAAGTGTCGACTGGGTAGCTCGTATCGTGGTTCAGCGTACTCCATCAGGGCTTTGAAAGCTTCGCTTTCAACTAACCGGTAGGGCATCATCTCTAACGAGATTAGTCTAGCTATGTGGGCGTTAAAACCCTGTGTACGCGGATGCGAGGATAAGTACTTCCTTTTTCTAACCAGAGTCTCATGTAGGGTGAGCTGGACTGGAGAGCTGGAGATCGTGGAACTTTCGGGTGTGCCGGTGTACATGGCAGACTGAGAGACGGTTGGAGACGGTATTGTTTCCGCCGGTGCCCTAGATGCAATATTTCCTCCTACAAAACTGGTGGTTCCCTGACCCTGACTGCTTTTGGCTGGCAAAGAAACCTGCACAGATACTGCCGGTGGTGCGGAAAATGGTGGCCTTACAGTGACGGAAGGGATGTTGCGTTGCTGACTAGCTTCATTGGCCGAGGGTGCTACAACCTTAAGGGACGTTTGGTAGTTAGTCCAGGCTTGAAAATGCATGGTGGTTAAGTGTCTATGCATGCAACTAGTATTTAGACTTTTCAGATTCTGACCTCTGCTTAAGCTAGTTGAACATTTTTGACAGATGACTTTGCGCTGATCAGTTGGATGTTGTTTAAAAAAATGCCAGACTGCACTCTTCCTAGACTCGGATCCCTTTTCAGGGATTGCAGACTGAGCTTTAACCGGATGGCCACGCTGTCCTCCAACAGGTTTTGGCTTTGACACGCGTTTTGGGCCAGATACGGGCCCGGCAGATGGAACCTGTTGCGATGTTGATGCCTGCTGCGGCCCCTCCTCCACCTCCGCTTCTGAACTACTGCCGCCTGCACCCTGTTCCCCCAATGGCTGCCAATCGGGGTCAATAACTGGGTCATCTATTACCTCCTCTTCGAGCTCGTGTGCAACTTCGTCTGTGTCACTGTGTCGGTCGGTGGTATAGCGTTCGTGGCGGGGCAACATAGTCTCATCAGGGTCTGATTGTGGATCTGTACCCTGAGAGGGCAATGTGGTGGTCTGAGTCAAAGGAGCAGCATAGTACTCTGGCTGTGGCTGTGCATCAGTGCACTCCATGTCAGAATATACTTGTAATGGGCATGGCCTGTTAAATGTTTCACTTTCTAAGCCAGGGACGGTATGTGTAAAGAGCTCCATGGAGTGACCCGTTGTGTCGCCTGCTGCATCCTTCTCTCTTGTTGTAGTTTTTGCTGAGGAGGACAAGGAAGCGACTTGTCCCTGACCGTGAACATCCACAAGCGACGCGCTGCTTTTACATTTACCAGTTTCGGAAGAGGAGGCAAAAGAGCTAGAGGCTGAGTCTGCAATGTAAGCCAAAACTTGCTGTTGCTGCTCCGCCTTTAAAAGCGGTTTTCCTACTCCCAGAAAAGAGAGTGTTCGAGGCCTTGTGTAGCCTGACGACGAAACTGGCTCCACAGCTCCAGACTTAGGTGGAATATTTTTATCCCCACGACCACCTGATGCTCCACTACCACTACCATCATTACCAGCTGACAATGAACGCCCACGACGACCTCTTGCACCAGACTTCCTCATTGTTTTAAAATCTTAACCAAAGTAACTTTATTTGTTGCTGTCAAACAACTTACACGGTGAGCTATAACTTCAGTATGATTTCAATATCCCTTAACAGGTTGGTGAGACCACAAGGAAAATCAGGCACAATGTTACACACTCTGTTTTCTGTGGCACAAAATCACAGAGATGACACACACGCAGGACTGTCACTCAAGCACTAATGTCAATATTAATCTCCCACCTAATTTATTTTTTTTTTTTCTCAGGGAGACTTTAGAAACCAAATAATATTAAAAAAAACAAAAAAATAAATAGGCTTTCTATGGCCCACTGAATGAGAGAGAGAGGTGGCACACCCAGGAGTCAAGACTGGCACACAAGCTGAAAGGGCAATATTACTCTCCCACTGTTTTTTTATGTATTTTTTGTTTTTTAAGGGAGACTTTAGAAACCAAATAATATTAAAAAAACCAAAAAAATAAATAGCCTTTCTATGGCCCACTGAATGAGAGAGAGAGAGGTGGCACACCCAGGAGTCAAGACTGGCACACAAGCTGAAAGGGCAATATTACTCTCCCACTGTTTTTTTATGTTTTTTTTTTTTTCAGGGAGACTTTAGAAACCAAATAATAAGAAAAAAAATAAATAAATAAATAGGCTTTCTATAGCCCACTGAATGAGAGATAGCACACACAGCAGTGGCACACAAGCCCTGACTGAGGCCAATATTTTTCTCCCACTGATTGATGTAGTGTTTTTGAGTTGAGGTAGATTTTAGAACACAAATCAAGGAAAAAAAAAAAATGCTTTCTATGGCCCACTGAATGAGAGAGAGAGGTGGCACACCCAGGAGTCAAGACTGGCACACAAGCTGAAAGGGCAATATTACTCTCCCACTGTTTTTTTTATGTTTTTTTTGTTTTCAGGGAGACTTTAGAAACCAAATAATATTAAAAAAACCAAAAAAATAAATAGGCTTTCTATGGCCCACTGAATGAGAGAGAGAGGTGGCACACGCAGGAGTCAAGACTGGCACACAAGCTGAAAGGGCAATATTACTCTCCCACTGTTTTTTTATGTATTTTTTGTTTTTTAAGGGAGACTTTAGAAACCAAATAATATTAAAAAAAAAACAAAAAAAAAAAGGCTTTCTATGGCCCACAATTAGAGAGAGAGAGGTGGCACACCCAGGAGTCAAGACTGGCGCACAAGCTGAAAGGGCAATATTACTCTCCCACTGTTTTCTTAAGTTTTTTTTCTTTTATTTTCAGGGAGACTTTAGAAACCAAATAATATTAAAAAAACCAAAAAAATAAATAGCCTTTCTATGGCCCACTGAATGAGAGAGAGGTGGCACACCCAGGAGTCAAGACTGGCACACAAGCTGAAAGGGCAATATTACTCTCCCACTGTTTTTTTTTTTTTTTTTTTTTTCAGGGAGACTTTAGAAACCAAATAATAAGAAAAAAAAATAAATAAATAAATAGGCTTTCTATAGCCCACTGAATGAGAGATAGCACACACAGCAGTGGCACACAAGCCCTGACTGAGGCCAATATTTTTCTACCACTGATTGATGTAGTGTTTTTGTGTTGAGGTAGAATTTAGAACACAAATCACGGAAAAAATAAATAGGCTTTCTATGGCCCACTCAGTGAGAGATGGCACACACAGGGATGGCACTGTAGCAGAAATGCCAATCTTAATCTCCCACAAAAAAAAAACAAAAAAAAAAAAAACAGGGACTGTCCTACAATTACTATCTCCCTGCAGTAATCTAAGCCAGGTATGGCAGGCAGCAATAGGAGTGGACTGATGCACAAATTAAATAAAAAGTGTGGACAAACAAAAAAGATAGCTGTGCAGAAAGGAAGGAACAAGAGGATATGTGCTTTGAAAAAAGCAGTTGGTTTCCACAGTGGCGTACACACAGCAATACAGCTATCACGGAGCCTTCTAGGGCAGCCCAATGAGCTACAGCGCTGAGGAAAAAAAAAAAAAAATAGCTTCCACTGTTCCTGCACACCGAAGGTGGTGTTGGACAGTGGAAATCGCTACAGCACAAGCGGTTTGGTGGTTAGTGGACCCTGCCTAACGCTCTCCCTGCTTCTGACGAAGCGGCAGCAACCTCTCCCTAAGCTCAGATCAGCAGCAGTGAGATGGCGGTCGGCGGGAACGCCCCTTTATAGCCCCTGTGACGCCGCAGACAGCAAGCCAATCACTGCAATGCCCTTCTCTAAGATGGTGGGGACCAGGACCTATGTCATCACGCTGCCCACACTCTGCGTTCACCTTCATTGGCTGAGAAATGGCGCTTTTCGCGTCATTGAAACGCGACTTTGGCGCGAAAGTCGCGTACCGCATGGCCGACAAGCACAGGGGTCGGATCGGGTTTCATGAGACGCCGACTTAGCCAAAAGTCGGCGACTTTTGAAAATGATCGACCCGTTTCGCTCAACCCTAGTGGCAGATAAGACATCTGGTCCATCATGTCATATATTATGAATCACTGCTGCTGCCTTGGTTATTTGTAACTCTAATGGTGGTTAATTGCCCAAAACAAGTTGAAAAAACCTGTGAAGGGTCAAATCCTACACAGGATGCTACTGGGAAAAGTTATCCCAGATGCAGGCAGAAAAAAATAATTTAATCAAAAATTAAAGAGAAGGTGAGAGTTGTCAGACATTTTGAAAATTTAATACATTAACCAAGACAAAATTTATTTAGGAAAAAATGTTGCATCTTTCAATAAATCAACTGCAAGAACCTATCCTGGTTTAGTAACTTCTTCAGCCTCATGGTGCTGTGAGTTAGGGGACTAATGAGCAGAACAGAAATGTGTCATTGACAGAATGGAAATTCCGCTCTGCACAACCTTAAATGTTATGATGACAAAGAAGGTAGAGTGGGCAGAAAATGGGCTCAAATTTGATTCGAAGTAGACCCTGCGTTGATCGATATGCTCATCTCTTCTGCCAAGGCATACATGCATTTATTTAAAAACTCCATGCATAAATCTCTTAATTTTGCTCTGTTCTAATCACCAAAATGTATATGTAATAGAAGTAACCTCTTGACAATATGCAAAGATCTTGACACTATCAAGAGAGACAAGTCACTTTCTGCCCAATTAGTTTCTCAAATTTTGATGATTTGCAAATCAATTAGCAATTGACTTGTTCTTGGGATAAACCAAAATGGATTTTACATAACTCAGGTCTTCTGTTGGAGAGTATAATTGGCAAATTAAGTAATCCATTGTAATATAAAATAGGATGATTGGGACCTGGGGCAAACGAGGTAGATTGATTCATCACTAATTGTCAGATTAAATGTTTCAGCGTTAAGCATAAGCACAGGATATTGTAGCAGAGAACAAGCAGTTACAATCTGAGGTCCCATGTACAAGCAAGTCCTTTTTCTGTCTGGACCCAACACTAGGCGGCATGTTCTGAGTTGCCACATGACCAGAACTGTTTGTGAAGAGGCAGGCTACCTGCTCATTTGAATAGCTAAGCCAGTCTCCTCCTATGTCAATATATAGGCTTTGACAGAGAAGGGGAATGGCTTAACTATTCAAATTAGTAGTTGGCCAGTTCTTTTCACACACAGCATTGATGACATAGTCCAGAGTGGGACACAGAAATATATCAATAAGATGCATAAATTAAACATTGAAGCTTTTTCAACGACAGTTTTTTTTTAGCTAGAATCTTAAAGGGAGTAATATTATACACACACTATTTTTCCCATGCAGACTCTATATGAATCTGAGAAAACTGAAATAAAATGTGAGGAACAGGAGGTCAATTGGACAGATGTGCTTGGAGCTTTTCTGGCAAACATATCCATATTCTCTCTTTTCACTCTTTTACCTGATGGGGGCCAAAAGAGTATTCTTCTGGCCTCAATCAGATAAGTACAAATCAGTTTATCTTTTTCTCTGTTGTATGAAATAGTAGACTACTGTGTTATTTTTTACAGAGGTATTCAGTTAAAAAAAATATATTTACCATGCAGTAGACATTTTTTTCATAACGGCACCCTTTGGGTAATAGACACCACTGTATGATTATGCAGTGAAATTTGTTGGAGGTGTATATTGGGAAATATTCCCATCATATGTCTAAAACAGATATGGCAAAATGCTGTGTATGAAAGTGGGGCGCTGAGTCACTTCTCACAGCCAAGCTGTGAGTCAGGATAGTCAAGGAGTCCAAAGTCAGAAGCCAGGAGGGTACATCATAAACAGAAGGCAAAGACAAAAGCATAGTCAGGTAACATTTCGAGGTCAGAATACCAGGAGAATGGCGGATCAGAGCACAAGGGGTCAAACAGACAGGTGGTCAGAACGAGGTCCAAGGTCAGGCAACGAAAGATCTGTAAACAGAATGCAAGCCACAGAGAGAAAAACCACACAGTAGCTGAATGTATGTCTGGCAGAGGTCTGGGAGAAACAGCTCAGTTAAGTAGCCTGCTAATCACCTGTGATAATGAACACCGGGAGACAGCCAGTGTCTCCCAGTCTCAGAATGGACAGCTAAACTGTCAATCAACATAAGAACAGCTCAGCATTCCCCTGTACCAGACTGGAAGACTGACCTGTCAATCAAAGCAGCGATAGCTACATAACACCCCTATGCTAGATTGGATGGCTGAACTGTCAGTAACTGCATCCCAGACATACTGAGGGGTGGAACCGTGACAGAAAGCATTTGTACAGTACCAACCATTGTAGGGTATGGACACCGGATCTACAGTATATGCCAATGGATCATGTAAGTTTAATTTCTATTTTGGACATAACATGCAAAGTTCTAGCTGTAAACTTAAGATCTAAAGAATTACATAATAGAAGTAAGTAAACTGTGAATCGCTCTATATGAATCGCTTAAAATAACTTCCGCTATTTGTATGTCATACTGGTTACGTTATATTCTGGGTCCTCTTCTTTCAAGTAGGATCAGAAGCTGAGCTTGAAATATTAACATAAAATAATGCCCGTGTTATTATAAAGCCATCATCTACTCCTAACAGCAGCGAGGGGAGCTGAGCTCTACTTGCTGCTGCTAACTCCTTAAATACTGTTATCAATCTCTTACAACGGCTTTTACAAAGAATGTCCCAGGGGCGCAACGATTTAAGCGTCCATCAGCCACCCTATGATGTGATTGCAGGATGCCAATGGATTGCCATGATAGCAAAGGGTCTGCTGTAGATAAAAAAAAGTTTTAAAAAATATCAAAAATATAAATAAATAAAAATAACAGTATATGAACTCCGCAAACTGAGCCACATTACAAAAAAAGATTTTATTTTTTTATTAAATGTATGTGTGGTATTGCAGCATCCAAAAAAGTCTAATCTATCAAAATATAAAATGAATTTTATATTTTGAATACAGTTACAACAACAAAAAAAACAAAATGTCACAATTTTTGTTATTTGGTCACTGCAACACCTCCAAAATATAAAATGAGAAGCTAGCAAAACATCTTATCTGTACTAAAATGGTATCAATAAAATGAAAGCCCATCATACAAAAATAAGCCTCCATACTGCTCCGTCAACAGAAAGAATGAAATTGTCATGGGTCTGGGAACACGTTAAAACAAACAAAATTGTTTTCTATGAATTTGACTTTTTTTTTGTCGCTTAAGTAAAAAAAAAAATATATATATACAAGTTTGGAATCATCGTAATCGTACTGACCTGGAAAATCATATTTCCAGTTGATTTTGACAGGACAGTGAACACCATAGAACCAAAACCCCAAACTCAATTGTGGAATTGCTTTTTTTGCACACTTAGAATTTTACTTTCATTTTTGCAGTACGTTTACTGATAAATAAAGATGAGCGAGCACTAAAATACTCAGATGCTTGTTACTATAACCAAGCAATTCTTAATGCTGGTTTCATGTAACGAGTATGATGGGAGTAAATGGGAAATCCGAGCATTTTGCCACCAGACTCTACAAGGAGGTTTGGTGGGCAGTGAAAGTGTTGAAATGGATGGAAAAAGTACTGAATGGAAGTAGAACAGCATGAGGAAGATCCCTGGAAGCATCACTGACTCCCAGATCGCTACTGAGATGAATAGTGTCAAACTTTTACTCCATTTTAAGGACTGACAATAAAACATTCAAAATCGATGAGTTTATAGGAAAAAATGTTAAAAAAAACATTCTTTCCTGTATAAAGACTTCTATGTAAGGCAAAATTTTAAAATGATTTAAAAATATTATTTATTTAAGTAAATCAAAATTGAAATTTTTATTAAAACATTGTAAATATTTGTGTAATTAATGAAGGAAGCTAGAACTGCCAAAAATATGTTGGAAGAGGGACTCAGATATATCCTATATAAAGTAAGGCCTCATAAGCATTCTGTTCAAATTGTCATGAAGTGGTAGTCCTAGATTCCTAAAGGCTATGCACTAAGTGGAAAGCCTGCCAAAAATTTCAAGCAGGGTTATCCATACAACCTTGAAGGCACCAAGTGTAGTACCTCATTCAAATATTGTGAACAAAGTGTAGTTTTGGTACTTCTACACTCAAAAAAGCTCTTTACACAGTGCAAAGCCTGCCAAAAATTAGAAGCAGTGTCAACCATTCACCTTTGAAGGCACCAACTGGTGTGCCTCATAAAAAAAGTTAAGAAAGTGTAGTTTGGGACTTCTACACTCATAAAGGCTCTGCACACAGTGCAAAGCCATGAAAAAATGATAAATAGGGTAATGCAATCATCCATAGACCCTCGAAGGCAACAACTGATTCAAATCTTAAATATTAAAAACACTTTAGGTGCTGCTGTTATCTAGTGGTGTGCAAAAGTTGGGGCTGATCCAAGCTTTGCTAGTTTTTATGAGACTGAGCTTGTCCAAACTTTCTCTTGACAGGCAAAAGCGCCAGTCTGTTTTGACCCCCCTGGCAGCAATGAAAACCTGCTCAGACAAAACACTAGCGATAGGACAGTACAACATCTCACAGGCAAAGAGGGACAGCTCATGCTAGGTGGCCAGCTTTGAGACCCAATAGCTGAAGGTTGCAGAGGAATTAGGGCATACACTGGTTTGATCAGCTAGGTATTGCTTGACCATCTTTAAAAACTTTTCTCTCCTTGTCAAAAATACCTGATCCAAATTTTTTGAAAGCTTTTAATTTAACGCTTTTTTGTAATGTTATATACTACTGAAATGTAATAGAAAGCACGTGATACTCTATGGATAACTAATTGAATCTTGAAATATTTTTAAATGCATTTTTGGAGTGTTATATACCACCGAAATGTAACAGAAAGCATTTAATACCCAATGGGTGAGTAATTAAATCCAGAAAAAAATTTAAATTCTTTTTTGCAGTGTTAAATAGCACAGAAACATATCACAGAGCACATATTACTCTCTGGATGAGTAATTCAATACAGAAATATTTTTCAGCACTTTTTGAAGTATTATATAACATCAAAATGTACCACAAAGCATGTAATACTCTATGGATGACATTATAGTAAACTTTTTAGCCCCCCCAAAAGATTGTGGTCAACTAAAGCACCTATATATTTCGCAATGGACCGCAAAGCCCTAAGTCCTGCCTAGCGACTGTATTCAGCCACTCTTCCTGTTCCTGCAACTGTCCCTTCCTAGGCTAAATGCAGAATGTTTCTGATACAAACAGCAACGCACAAGAATAATCCTTAGAAGGACTGTTAGTAAGATGGTTCAGCATTAGCACCAGTATCAACACTAGAGGACTCTTCATTAAACTCTGCACACACAGGCCTGGACGAGCATTCTCTTCCTCCAATAAGAACTGTCCCTGAGCTGTGCAATGGCGTCAGTGTGCCGAGTGTGGCTGCGCTGATCCTTCTTATAACCCCTGATGATGTCATACAGCCAGCCCATAACAGTAATGCCACTACCAAAATGGCTATGGCATTAGAGTGACTCAAAGGCAATCCCCGCATGCTTATTGGCTGTGAAAAAGGCATCAAATATGCAGGGCGGGGATTCAAATTTCAAATTTGAGCACTGACTAATGCTCGCCAAGTGCTAAGCACATCCGAGCACCCAGATGCTCGAGTGATATCCGAGTATCACCGAGCACGTTCGCTCATCTCTAATGGTAAAATGAATATTGTCATTCAAAACTACCACTCATCCTACACAAAACAAGCCCGTATATGGCTATAAAGAAAAAATAATAAAAATATTATGAAAAAAGAAAATCACCACGTTTGTACTGGGTTAATAAAGGATAAGATTCACTATCATGTGTCATGGGCAGCAATTTTTTATTATGAATTATCAGTTAACAACAGTCATCTTACAGTCCTAAAATAATTTGCCATTTGCATAATTCTTAAATTACAATAATTGCTACCGACTTGGATATAATTTTCTGCAAAATTAATTTAAAAGAAGTTATTCACATTTCAAATGGAGACTTTATGAAACTCTTCGAAATGAAATTCAATGACAGAATACAACGCTAATAGCAAGTGGCACATTGACATACAGTATGTTTAGATTATTAGAACATGACAGAAGGTTAGTTGACCAACATTTGTAGATCACAGAAGATCAGGTGTTTTCTTCTATTACCCAATGCTTAACAAGCACATAAAAGCCATTAGCTGGGTTGATTTCATCCCATCATATTAAGACTGGCATCCGAGTACAGTCTGATTTTTTCAATGGATTCATTGGTTTGCATGGTCAAGTGCGATAAGATTTTTGGATGAAAACAGGGCATGGTGCAATTTTTTTTCTGACAGACTTGGTCCAGACATGTGCATAAGGTCATAGAATAACATTGGTCCGAGTGTGATCCAATGCTTTGTCAGATCACACTCATACCAAAAATATGGTGGTCTGCATGAGCCCTAAGAGAAATAAGGAGCATGTATCAACCAGGTCTCGTTGTGTAGCTTGCTCATATACAAGCCTCCAATGTACTTTTCCTGCTCTCCACTTTTATTTGATCTGATGAATTGAATGTTGAAGAATAAGCACTGCACTGCTCCAGTAAAGTGTTTTTATACTGTCAAACTTCCATACAGCAAGGCAGTGAATAGTGTTCCCATTTTCTAGTATGCATCAGTGCGCTAAGCACAGACCCAGGAGCTATTAAAAATTATGGGGGAAATGTGTCTGCGGCATCAATTTTTAATTTTTTAAGATTAAGCCATTCAATAAGAAATAAATAGAGATTATATTGTCACTCCTGAAATTTTAATGCATTAAAATACTATTAATTCTGACTGTAACATGGTATCGAGGTTAAAAATAATCTATTTTTAACTGTTTTTTCTGTCCAATTCGAAAAAATCTCTAAACAGTCCAATTTCGACATGCTCCTATAATCTCATATAATGAGTATGTAATAAAATTGTCAGCATCTAATGCCAGGAGAGGAAATAACAAGGCAGTGAGTTGAATAATTTGTGAAAGATGAGGAAATATTAGGAATATCTAGTCTGGCAAAACTGCTGCCTCGCTTAGACAAACGTGGACAGAGTTTCAAGTTCTCTTGACTAGAATGACTCTATTGCATATCTGGCTGGTGTTCTGTTGAAGGGACAAGAATTCATTTCGGTGTGGCAACTCCATTCCCTCCAGCAATCCAGAGGTTAATTATACCACAAGTATAACTTGTCCCTCAAAACCTCTTTTGGTATGTAAGTGGTTTTAAGTAGGTTTGAAAGCAAACATTCTAAAGTTTGGATATGCACCTTGGAGATTGGCTAGAACAAAAAAATGATTTATTAAATAATTAAGTAATAGCTTCCAGCTATATCTCCCATTAAAATCTAAAGGCCATTGTATTCTATATTACTCAGTCCTTTTCCTTTTAGTTATGCTTCACCAGCTTTAATAAATAAGTAATACGGAGAATAAAAAACATTTATTTCATAGTGCTTTGCTATAGCCCTGTAGGGCTCTTTCCATCGCTCCTGCTCAAAATAGATTGAGTCGGGAACAATGATTTCTGCACAGACAAATGATGTAGCTGCTTAGAAAAAAAAGACCTTTAGAAACTCAAGGTGATCAAAGAATTTGAAGTCTGAAATGCCCTTTCTGATCTTAAATTATAGTGGCAATCATAGTAAATAATACATTAATGAAAGCTCACAGCAGAATTTGCATGTTTCAATGGAAAAATAACTGGTTATTAAGATAAATGATCCTTGTAGAACACAATAAGAAGAAAAAACGTTTTCTACCTTAGAAGTTTTCTGAAACCAGTGTGTATTGCAGCCACTTGCTCTGATTAGATTCTTAATTAATTAATGTATTCATGATTTACTAAATCATTCAAATTGCATGCAAATGAAAAATTAACATTTTACGAAGGGTGTGTTTTCAGAAGGCTTTTGTGCTGCAGAAAGACACAAGATAAATTACTCAATTGTCCAGACGTGTTAAGCACTGTAATTGGAGCTATGCCCTTGACATTAGCAGGCAACAGTATTTGCTGATTATTGTGTTTGTTGAATTTCACCCAAGGATATGTCAAGAAGGAGCAGCAAACATGGAGACGTCATGGTAAAAGTAGGGCATAGGGCATTGTGGTACGCCATATCATCACTCCTGGCTTGCATCTACATAACATGAACATATTGAAATGCAATCAAGACTGGGCTATACATTTAATCAGGTCATAGGCATTCCATGAACTTATTGGTAGGGTGACTTAATACTAGCATAAAAGTCATATAATTAGGTCATATTTTTCCTCTCTTCATAGTCTCTCTGGTCCAAGATCATGTGCTGTATTTGACAAACTACCTACAACAAATTTGTGACATTTATTGCAGCATGAAGTACCAAAAATATACAAGGACTTACTATAATTATTCATAAGTAGAGATCGGCAAATGTATTCAATTGATTGTAGATTGACTTCTCAAATTTTACCAACATCCACTTTTTGAAGAATTCTCACCTCATGCTCACCTCTGTGGCAACTATTGCTTTTTGCTACCTGCTATCAGGTCCTCTTTGTGTCTATGTCGCATTGCATCTGGAGCCGGGTGTTAACTCTAGGACAGGCCTTCCAGCATTGAACCGACTCTGTAGCTCACTTTGCATGCTCCTGGGCCTAAGCATATAAAACTGTATGAATTGCTTACTATTCTTTTTTTCTCAAAGATATCCCTATTAGTGATGAGCGAGTGTACTCGTTGCTCGGGTTTTCCCGAGCATGCTCGGGTGACCTCCGAGTATTTATGACTGCTCGGAGATTTGGTTTTCATCGCCCCAGCTGAATGATTTACAGCTACTAGCCTGCTTGATTACATGTGGGAATTCCCTAGCAACCAGGCAACCCCCACATGTACTCAGCCTGGATAGTAGCTGTAAATCATTCAGCTGAGATGCTGAAAACTAAGTCGCCGAACTCTAACAAATAGTCGGAGGTCACACGAGCGTGCTCGGGAAAACCCGAGCAACGAGTATACTCGCTCATCACTAATCCCAATCTTCAGCTCTTTGCTGTAAACTTTCTATAAACTTTTAGACTTGGACACGCAGTGTAATTACACCAATTTTTATCACACTGTTAAGCATTGAATGAAAATGCTTCCTTTCCTCAGATCTGGAATTATGCTCTTTGACGTCATACTTTTATGTTTGTTTGACACACAAAAAAGTAAACAGTTTTTTTTGACAGGTTGTGGAGCCCATAGTCCACCATACACACCGGATGGCTGTCATCTGAATAATAGTATGGCCAATCATTCAACTGGCAGCCATCTCAGCCGGCTCTTCCATACACATGAATGCTCATTAGGCCGAGAGCTCCTGTACACCCTTTGAGAGAGCTACTACCTGGCATTTATGGTGGCGGTTTATCTCCAGCAGACAATATGATCAGCAGTCCAAAACCAAACATTCATATTTTCCCTGACAAAAAATTATTCAAAAATGGAAATACAAAAGAAAATGATAGATTTTCCTTACCAGTGGATCTATTTCTAGCTTTGTTTAAAAAAAACAGACTGAAAATCACAAAACTGTACAATTTCTGGAAGCACCATTACTTCAGTTATTTTGTTATACTAGTTTTATCCTCACTTTCCCGACTACAGAAATATGTTAAACACAAATCTTTATAAAAACAGTATTTACTCAACTTGAGTAAAAGGTGGCTGAATAATTTACTACCTAGCCACTTTCATGCTCTCATAGTTGTGTATTTTTTACATTTAACATAGGTAGTTGTACAAATTATTAATGGAAAAGTATTTTAAAAAGCATTGCACTGAACTATTTACATTGTTAAGAAATTCTAGGGTCTCAGGGGTCATGGAAATTAATTTAAGTTTAATTAAACCAGAACTCCACCCAAAGTACAGGTTTGACTGCAATTAACCTTAATGCCTCACCCATCTATATCCTAAGAGAACTTCAGGTGGTCTCAGATCAAGATGATAGTATGCAATTGCTTTCCTGCACCAAAAAAACTGATTTAGATGTTTTTATCTCACAAAATGACATGTAGAATAGTAGGTGTTAGGTGTTGAGTTCCCACCTCTGCACAGGGGGAATCTCAAACCATCTCCGCTGCAGTCTCCCATTCTTCTCCAGCTGCAGTGGAGTCTGCTCAGCGGAGACGTCGGTCCTAGCATCTTGCTCAGTCTGACTCTGTGCATAGGGTTACTGCTGCTTTTCCAGCTTCTGCCATTGAAGCCAGTGCTGGGCAGCGGCGAGCAGCCACTTTTGGGACTAAGTCCTGCTTTTCCCCTTCTGAGCATGCCCAGGGCAAGATCTCCCATTGGAGATCGAGGGTCACATGCTCAGATACTGCAGCAGATCCCATTGGTCCTCCAGGAAAGTTCTGAAGGTGCTCAACTTCTGTGGCAGCTTCCCATTGGTCGGTCCTTCTGGGAAGATCCTGTACATGCTACAGCTATAAGAGGTTTGCATGGCCGCACGGCGATGCACTAGTGTGCATTTGTATATGTGTGTGTGTTGATGAGTGCAAGTCGTCCTTAAATATCCCATCCCTATTGAATGACTGCTCGCGTAAGGTGGATGATTGATATCTAGCACCCGACTTAGCCATCAGCACGTAACACACAAAACAGCGTCTATTGCTGTGACCGCCAGTGCAGTGCCATGCGCTTTCACAGCGCTTTCCTGACCCAAGCCTGGGTGGTTAGTGGCGTCCGCCAGTGCGCCACCGCACGCACTCTCGTGCATCTTTATTAATATTATTTCTTTCTCTCTGACACCCCGGTTGCGGTGTTGAGCGCAAGAGGTCTATATGAACTCAAATCCTGTGTCTTGGGATTGAGTTCTGAGACTCCTTGCTTGCGCTCTTGGTGCGGTACCGTGGCCCTGTGACGCAACGGGGTTCGCTTCCTCCACACAGGGTGAAGTTAACCCGTGTGTGTATCCACATTGTACCGCCATATAGTCCGTCATTACTTAGCAGCAGGTTCCTTCTCTGCACGGTGGACCCCTGTTGTGAACTCTGTTTTTGGGCTCCCTCTTGTGGTCACAAGTGGTACTGTGTGAGTGCTGTCTTTGGGCTCCCTCTGGTGGCTCTTTGTGTCATTCTGAAGGTCTGAGGCTGGATCAGCTGTCTCGTTATCTGTTAGCTGGTTTCCTATTTAGCTCACCTGGACTTTCAGTGTTTGCCTGCTGTCGATGTATTCAGTGCTATTTTGATCTCTCCTGAATTCCTTCGCTATCAGTCTCTTCAAGAGAAGCTAAGTTTTCTGTTTGGTTATTTTTGCTCATCAGTGTTCAATATGTTTCTTGGTTATTTACTTGTCCTTGTCCAGCTTGCTAATATGTGATTTCCTTGCTTGCTGGTAGCTCTAGGGGGCTGAGTTTCTCCCCTCACACCGTTAGTTGGTGTGGGGGTTCTTGAATTCTCAGCGTGGATATTTTGTATAGGGTTTTTTACTGACCGCACAGTTCCCTGCCTGTCTTCTGCTATCTAGTATTAGTGGGCCTCATTTGCTGAATCTGTTTTCATTTCTACATTTTGTATTTTCCCCTTACCTCACCGTTAATATTTGTTGGGGGCTTCCTATATCTTTGGGGTCATTTTTCTGAGGCAACTGAGGTCTTACTTTCTCTATAGAGGTAGCAAGTTTCTCAGGCTGCGTCGAGACGTCCAGGAATTTAGGCACGTTCACTGGCTACCTTCAGTGTGTTTGGTTAGGATCAGGTTTGCGGTCAGTCCAGTTACCACCTCCCTAGAGCTCGTTCTATGTTCAGTTACTTAGCTAGTTCATTCTGTGATCCTCAGCCACTAAGGATCATAACAGTACAGCAGGCCAAAAAGTGCTTAATGCATCGCAGAAGTGGGATAAGAGAAGTCCTGAGTACAATTTTTTTTTTCTCTCCCTTTGCTGCAGTCTGTCCAGCTTCTCTCATCCCCTTAATCTCTGGGTGGCTTTGAGTTCAGCTGCAGACATGGATATTCAGAGTCTGACTTCTAGTGTGGATCATCTTGCTGCAAGGGTGCAAAGCATTCAGGATTTTGTTGTTCACAGTCCTATGTCTGAGCCAAAAGTACCTATTCCTGAGTTGTTTTCTGGAGACAGATCTAGGTTTCTGAATTTTAAGAATAATTGTAAATTATTTCTTTCTTTGAGACCTCGTTCCTCTGGTGATTCAACAAGTTAAAATTGTTATCTCCCTGTTACGTGGCAACCCTCAAGATTGGGCTTTCTCCCTGGCGCCAGGATATCCTGCATTGCTGAATGTGGATGCGTTTTTTCTGGCGCTTGGTTTGCTTTATGAGGAACCTAATCTTGAGAACCAGGCAGAAAAGGCCTTGCTGGCTCTCTCTCAGGGCCAGGATGAAGCTGAGGTGTATTGTCAAAAATTTCGGAAATGGTCGGTGCTTACTCAATGGAATGAGTGTGCCCTGGCTGCAAATTTCAGAGAAGGTCTTTCTGAAGCCAGTAAGAATGTTAATGGCCTGCAAGTCTGAATGACTCAATGGCTTTGGCCATTCAGATTGTTCGGCATTTGCGGGAGCGCAAATCTGTGCACCATCTGGCGGTGTTTTCTGAACAGAGACCTGAGTCTATGCAATGTGACCGAATTCTGACCAGAATTGAGCGGCAAAATCATAGACGTCAAAATGGGTTGTGCTTTTACTGTGGTGATTCAACTCATGTTATCTCAGCATGCTCTAAGCGCATAAAAAAAATTGCTAAATCTGTCACCGTTGGTACTATACAGCCTAAATTCATTTTGTCTGTTACTTTAATTTGTTCTTTGTCATCCTACTCGGTTATGGCTTTTGTGGATTCAGGTGCTGCCCTGAACCTGATGGATTTGTCGTTTGCCAGGCGCTGTGGTTTTGTTCTGGAGCCTTTAGAATTCCCTATTCCACTGAGGGGAATTGATGCTACACCATTGGCTGAGAATAAGCCTCAGTATTGGACTCAAGTGACCATGTGCATGACTCCTGTACATCAGGAGGTGATTCGCTTTCTTGTGCTGCATAATTTGCATGATGTTGTCGTTTTGGGTCTGCCATGGCTGCAGGCCCATAATCCAGTTCTGGATTGGAAAGCTATGTCTGTTTCAATTAGGGGTTGCCAGGGGATTCATGGCGATGCTCCTTTGGTGTCAATTGCTTCTTCCACTCCTTCTGAGGTCCCTGAGTTTTTGTCGGACTACCAGGATGTATTTGATGAGCCCAGATCCGGTGCCCTGCCTCCTCACAGGGATTGTGATTGTGCTATAAATTTGATTCCTGGTAGTAAGTTCCCTAAGGGACGACTTTTTAATTTGTCTGTACCAGAACATGCCGCGATGCGGAGTTATATAAAGGAGTCTTTAGAGAAGGGACATATTCGCCCGTCATCCTCCCCTCTTGGTGCAGGATTCTTTTTTGTGGCCAAAAAGGATGGTTCTCTGAGACCTTGTATAGATTATCGTCTTCTAAATAAAATCACGGTAAAATTTCAGTATCCTTTGCCATTATTATCTGATCTGTTTGCTCGGATTAAGGGGTCCAGTTGGTTCACCAAGATAGATCTTCGTGGTGCGTATAACCTTGTGCGTATTAAGCAGGGGGATGAATGGAAAACAGCATTTAATACGCCCGAAGGCCATTTTGAGTACTTGGTGATGCCTTTTGGACTCTCTAATGCTCCTTCTGTGTTCCAGTCCTTCATGCATGACATCTTCCGAGAATATCAGGATAAATTTATGATTGTGTATCTGGATGACATTTTGGTCTTTTCTGAGGACTGGGAGTCCCATGTGAAGCAGGTCAGGATGGTATTTCAGGTCCTGCGTGCTAATGCCTTATTTGTGAAGGGCTCAAAATGTCTCTTCGGAGTACAGAAGGTTTCCTTTTTGGGTTTTATTTTTTCTCCTTCTACTATTGAGATGGACCCAGTCAAGGTCCAGGCTATTCATGACTGGACTCAGCCTACATCTGTTAAGAGTCTTCAGAAGTTCTTGGGTTTTGCTAATTTTTACCGTCGCTTCATTGCTAATTTTTCTGGCATGGTTAAACCCTTGATGGATTTGACCAAGAAGGGTTCTGATGTGACTAATTGGTCTCCTGCGGCCGTGGAAGCCTTTCGAAAGCTGAAGCGCTGGTTTTCTTCGGCTCCAGTTTTGTGTCGGCCTGATGTCTCTCTTCCTTTTCAGGTCGAGGTTGATGCTTCTGAGATTGGAGCAGGGGCTGTTTTGTCGCAGAGAAGCTCTGATTGCTCTGTGATGAAACCTTGTGCTTTCTTTTCAAGAAAGTTTTCGCCTGCCGAGCGGAATTATGATGTTGGTAATCGGGAGTTGTTGGCTATGAAGTGGGCATTTGAGGAGTGGCGACATTGGCTCGAGGGAGCTAAGCATCGTGTGGTGGTCTTGACTGATTACAAAAATCTGATTTATCTCGAGTCTGCCAAGCGGCTGAATCCTAGACAGGCTCGTTGGTCGTTGTTTTTCTCCCGTTTCGATTTCGTGGTCTCATACCTGCCTGGTTCGAAGAACGTGAAGGCTGATGCTCTTTCTAGGAGTTTTGTGCCTGACTCTCCGGGAGTTTCAGAGCCGGCTGGTATCCTCAGAGAGGGAGTGATTTTGTCTGCCATTTCCCCAGATTTGTGACGAGTGCTGCAGAAATTTCAGGCGGATAGACCTGACCGTTGCCCACCAGAGAGACTGTTTGTCCCAGATAGATGGACCAGCAGAGTTATTTCCGAGGTTCATTCTTCGGTGTTGGCAGGCCATCCTGGGATTTTTGGTACCAGAGATTTGGTGGCTAGGTCCTTCTGGTGGCCTTCCTTGTCGCGGGATGTGCGTTCCTTTGTGCAGTCCTGTGGGATTTGTGCTCGGGCTAAGCCTTGCTGTTCTCGTGCCAGCGGTTTGCTTTTGCCTTTGCCTGTCCCGAAGAGGCCTTGGACGCACATTTCCATGGATTTTATTTAGGATCTTCCAGTCTCTCAGAGAATGTCTGTCATCTGGGTGGTGTGTGATCGTTTTTCCAAAATGGTCCATTTGGTGCCCTTGCCTAAGTTGCCTTCCTCCTCCGATTTGGTTCCTCTATTTTTTCAGAATGCGGTTCGCTTGCACGGCATCCCTGAAAATATTGTGTCTGACAGAGGATCCCAGTTTGTGTCCAGATTTTGGCAGATCTTTTGTGCTAAGATGGGCATTGATTTGTCTTTTTCTTCGGCCTTCCATCCTCAGACGAATGGCCAAACCGAGCGAACTAATCAGACCTTGGAAACTTATTTAAGATGTTTTGTTTCTGCTGATCAGGATGATTGGGTGACTTTTTTGCCATTGGCCGAGTTTGCCCTTAATAATCAGGCTAGTTCTGCTACTTTGGTTTCGCCTTTTTTCTGCAATTCTGGTTTTCATCCTCGTTTTTCCTCGGGTCAGGTTGAGCCTTCTGACTGTCCTGGGGTGGATTCTGTGGTGGATAGGTTGCAGCAGATTTGGAACCATGTGGTGGACAATTTGAAGTTGTCACAGGAGAAGGCTCAGCGCTTTGCCAACCGCCGTCGCGGTGTGGGTCCCCGACTTCGTGTTGGGGATTTGGTATGGCTGTCTTCTCGGTATGTTCCTATGAAGGTCTCCTCTCCTAAATTCAAGCCTTGCTTCATCGGTCCTTATAAGATTTTGGAAATCCTTAACCCGGTGTCATTTCGTTTGGACCTCCCAGCGTCGTTTGCCATTCATAACGTGTTCCATAGGTCTTTGTTGCGGAGGTATGTGGTGCCTGTGGTTCCTTCTGTTGAGCCCCCTGCCCTGATGCTGGTTGAGGGCGAATTGGAGTACGTGGTGGAGAAGATCTTGGATTCTCGTATTTCTAGACGGAGGCTTCAGTATTTGGTTAAGTGGAAGGGCTATGGTCAGGAGGATAATTCCTGGGTTGTCGCCTCTGATGTTCATGCGGCCGATTTGGTTCATGCCTTCCATGTGGCTCATCCTGATCGCCCTGGGGGTTTTGATGAGGGCTCGGTGACCCCTCCTCAAGGGGGGGTACTGTTGTGAACTCTGTTTTTGGGCTCCCTCTTGTGGTCACAAGTGGTACTGTGTGAGTGCTGTCTTTGGGCTCCCTCTGGTGGCTCTTTGTGTCATTCTGAAGGTCTGAGGCTGGATCAGCTGTCTCGTTATCTGTTAGCTGGTTTCCTATTTAGCTCACCTGGACTTTCAGTGTTTGCCTGCTGTCGATGTATTCAGTGCTATTTTGATCTCTCCTGAATTCCTTCGCTATCAGTCTCTTCAAGAGAAGCTAAGTTTTGTGTTTGGTTATTTTTGCTCATCAGTGTTCAATATGTTTCCTGGTTATTTACTTGTCCTTGTCCAGCTTGCTAATATGTGATTTCCTTGCTTGCTGGTAGCTCTAGGGGGCTGAGTTTCTCCCCTCACACCATTAGTTGGTGTGGGGGTTCTTGAATTCTCAGCGTGGATATTTTGTATAGGGTTTTTTACTGACCGCACAGTTCCCTGCCTGTCTTCTGCTATCTAGTATTAGTGGGCCTCATTTGCTGAATCTGTTTTCATTTCTACGTTTTGTATTTTCCCCTTACCTCACCGTTAATATTTGTTGGGGGCTTCCTATATCTTTGGGGTCATTTCTCTGAGGCAAGTGAGGTCTTACTTTCTCTAAAGGGGTAGCAAGTTTCTCAGGCTGCGTCGAGACGTCCAGGAATTTAGGCACGTTCACCGGCTACCTTCAGTGTGTTTGGTTAGGATCAGGTTTGCGGTCAGTCCAGTTACCACCTCCCTAGAGCTCGTTCTATGTTCAGTTACTTAGCTAGTTCATTCTGTGATCCTCAGCCACTAAGGATCATAACAGACCCCGGGCTGCGAACGCACCTTACTCTATCTTCCTAATTATTTGGTGCATTCCGCTAGCCCTAACAGTAGGTGATCACTATTGAATATCATTCTTTGTAAAAGAAAGAAAACAGTATAATTGGCTTACTGCCCATGAAAAACTATCATTGTGTCAGAGAAAGATGAATAATTGGAATTAAATCTGCGACACAGAAGAGAAAGCAACGGCCATAAAAAACGGGGCTCACCAGACAGCAGGATATAATGCAAAAAAGGATCACACAGCTTTATTGAGGTATAACATAGATACTGAAACGGTTAAAAGCATTTAAAAACAGTAAGAAACAAACTTCTGCCCAAAATAAGGCACATGCCTGAAACCAAGTTTGTAGGGAACAATAAGAAATACATACATCCATAAATACTTGTGCACCTGGTCATACGGATCCTATATGGACAGCATATATATCTAGTTATGGGGTATAAAAAATTCACCTTAAACCCCCAATAGATGTGAATGTAAGCAATTGGAACTCTAGACAAGACTAAGAAAATATATTTTCTATAATAAGAGCTTAGAATAAGCTTATTCTAAGCTCTTATTATAGAAAATATATTTTCTTAGTCTTGTCTAGAGTTCCAATTGCTTACATTCACATCTATTGGGGGTTTAAGGTGAATTTTTTATACCCCATAACTAGATATATATGCTGTCCATATAGGATCCGTATGACCAGGTGCACAAGTATTTATGGATGTATGTATTTCTTATTGTTCCCTACAAACTTGGTTTCAGGCATGTGCCTTATTTTGGGCAGAAGTTTGTTTCTTACTGTTTTTAAATGCTTTTAACCGTTTCAGTATCTATGTTATACCTCAATAAAGCTGTGTGATCCTTTTTTGCATTATATCCTGCTGTCTGGTGAGCCCCGTTTTTTATGGCCGTTGCTTTCTCTTCTGTGTCGCACATTTTCACTCTCATCGGTCAAGGTTGGATCCCAGTAGTTATTTTTCCATGGTGCCCCCATAACTTGTATATGTATAATTGGAATTAAATCAGAATTTAAAAAATAATTTCAGTTTTCCTGAATCCTATTTTTTTTGGAATTTCAGAAAGATAATGACGACTGGCTATTTTTTCCTTCTCTGTTACTCTGTGCTTCCTACTGAGTAGGAATTAGTCAGCTCTTTGTGTGTTACCCAAGGGCTACTCAGCACAGGAAGCTTAGCCCCATACAAAAGGAAGCTATGGAAAAGGAAGTCTCCTGTTTTGAAGATAGAAAAATGGGAGGGAGTCGCCTGGGAACTAACTGGGGAGCTGTTGCGTCAAGCCAGGTGAGCTTCGAGGTGAACATACTAATATTTATTTTCTAATCCCTATGTTTATTATCCTTTTTTGAACACGTAATAAGGCATAGTAATACATTTGACTTGGTTGATTTTATTTCCTGGTCATTTTCAAGCAAATATGCTGATTTTGAAATATTGCAGATTTATCACTTCAGTTAAATCATTTCTCTAAGAAGATGATCCCAAAGACAGAAATTTAAATACAACCTGCAGATACTTAGTGAACATGGGTGGTATAACAGAAGATATTACAGCAGTGAGACCTGTTCTTGTATTGATAGTAAAACTGCTGATATCCACAAATTGTAATTGATAAAATCACCATGCATAAGGTAACTCATATATTTTGGGTCTTTGGATCTTCTGAACTAGTGAATAATAGACATGTTTGGATCAATCTACAGAGGTTTGAGTTCAAGTCAAATTTCACATTGATGAAGTTTCAGAGACCAGACTAATATCATTTTGCTTGCTTCACAGGCTTCTCACAAAAGTTAGCAATCAGTTCAGGGATTCAAAAGGCCAGTCTGGCATAGAAAAATACTTGTATTTAAAATAGTAAATACTTTAACTGATATACATTAAAAACTAGAAAGATTGAAAAACTATATATATATATATATATATATATATATATATATATATATACACACACATAGGGTGGGCCATGTATATGGATACACCTAAATAAAATGGGAATGGTTGGTAATAACAACTTCCTGTGTGTGGCACATTAGTATATGGGAGGAGGAAACTTTTCAAGATGGGTGGTGACCATGGCAGCCATTTTGATGTCGGTAATTTTGGATTCAACTTTGTTTTTTCCAATGGGAAGAGGGTCAAGTGACACACATCAAACTTATTGAGAATTTCACAAGAAAAACAATGGTCTGCTTGGTTTTAACATAACTTTATTCTTTCAGGAGTCATTTACAAGTTTCTCTTTGTTTCACAGGCATTGACATGTCGCAAAGGTTAACACGTGAGGAGCAGATAGAAATTGTGTTGATGTCTGGTGAACGGAGTACCCGGGTCATTGCCGCAGATTTCAATGCAAGACACCCTACACAAGAAAGCTGTCACAATTCCCATGTTATTTAGGTGTATCCATATAAAAGGCCCACCCAAAAAAGTTTGACTCATCACTGAACATAATGTTCTGTGTAAACTGAGGGTCCTATTACATTTTTGTTTTGCCCATTCTGCAAATTCAGCGTGTCACATGACCCTCTTCCCAATGGAAAAAATAAAGTTGGATCCAAAATGGCTGACTTCAAAATGCCCACCATGGTCACCACCTATCTTGAAAAGTTTTCCCCCTCCCATATGCTAATGTGCCACAAACAGGAAGTTGATATCACCAACCATTCCCATTTTATTTAGGTGTATCCATATACATGGCCTACCCTGTGTATACTGTACAGTACAGACCAAAAGTTTAGACACACCTTCTCTTTTAAAGGTTTTTCTGTATTTTCATGACAATAAAAATTGTAGATTCACACCGAAGGCATCAAAACTATGAATTAACACATGTGGAATTATATACTTAACAAAAAAGTGGGAAACAACTGAAATTATGTCTTATATTCTAGGTTCTTCAAAGTAGCCACCTTTTGCTTTGATGACTGCTTTGCACACTCTTGCCATTCTTTTGATGAGCTTCAAGAGGTAGTCACCGGGAATGGTCTTCCAACAATATTGAAGGAGTTCCCAGAGATGCTTAGCACTTGTTGGCCCTTTTGCCTTCAGTCTGCAGTCCAGCTTACCCCAAACCATCTCAATTGGGTTCAGGTCTGGTGACTGTGGAGGCCAGGTCATCTGGCGTAGCACCCCATCATTCTCCTTCTTGGTCAAATAGCCCTTACACAGCCTGGAAGTGTGTTTGGGGCCATTGTCCTGTTGAAAAATAAATGATGGTCCAACTAAACGCAAACCGGATGGAATAGCATGCCGCTGCAAGATGCTGTGGCAGCCATGCTGGTTCAGTATGCCTTCAATTTTGAATAAATCACCAACAGTGTCACCAGCAAAGCACCCCCACATCATCACACCTCCTCCTCCATGCTTCATGGTGGTAACCATGCATGTAGAGTCTATCCGTTCACCTTTTCTGCGCCACACAAAGTCACGGTAGTTGGAGCCAAAGATCTCAAATTTGGACTCATCAGACCAAAGCACAGATTTCCACTGGTCTAATGTCCATTCCTTGTGTTCTTTAGCCCAAACAAGTCTCTTCTGCTTGTTGCCTGTCCAGTGGCTTCCTAGCAGCTATTTTACCATGAAGGCCTGCTGCACAAAGTCTCCTTTTAACTGTTGTTGTAGAGATGTGTCTGCTGCTGGAACTCTGTGGCATTGACCTGGTCTCTAATCTGAGCTGCTGTTAACCTGCGATTTCTGAGGTTGGTGACTCAGATAAACTTATCCTCAGAAGCAGAGGTGACTCTTGGTTTTCCTTTCCTGGGGCGGTCCTCATGTGAGCTAGTTTCTTTGTAGCACTTGATGGTTTTTGCCACTGCACTTGGGGAAACTTTCAAAGTTTTCCCAATTTTTCGGACTGACTGACCTTCATTTCTTAAAGTAATGATGGCCACTCGTTTTTTTTCTTTACTTAGCTGCTTTTTTCTTGCCATAATACAAATTCTAACAGTCTATTCGGTAGGACTATCAGCTGTGTATCCACCAGACTTCTGCACAACACAACTGATGGTCCCAACACCATTTATATGGCAAGAAATCCCACTTATTAAACCTGACAGGGCACACCTGTGAAGTGAAAACCATTACCTCTTGAAGCTCATCAAGAGAATGCCAAGAGTGTGCAAAGCAGCCATCAAAGCAAAAGGTGGCTACTTTGTAGAACCTAGAATATAAGACATACTTTCAGTTGTTTCACACTTTTTTGTTAAGTATACAATTCCATATGTGTTAATTCATAGTTTTGATGCCTTCAGTGTGAATGTACAATTCTCATAGTCATGAAAATACAGAAAAATCTTTAAATGAGAAGGTGTGTCCAAACTTTTGGTTTGCACTGTATATATAAATGTATAATATGTATGTATATATATATATATATATATATATATATATATATATACACATATACGGTTGTGAGAAAAAGTGACTGCCCCTTCCTGATTTCCCATTCTTCTGCATGTTTTTCACACTTAAATGTTTCAAATCATCAAATAAACTTAAATATTAAAGAGATAAGACAAGTAAACACAAAATTAAGTTTGTAAATGAAGGTCTTTATTATTAAAAAATGAATCCAAACCTACAGGGCACTGTGTGAAAAAGTGATTGCCCCCCTCTTAAAACAAAAATTAACAGTGGGTTATCACATCTTTGTGAAGCTGAGTTCAATTTCCCTAGTCACACCCATGCCTGATTACAGCCACACCTGTTCTCAATCAAGAAATATCTTAAATAGGACCTACTTGACAAAGTGAAGTAGACCAAAATTTCCTCAAAACTAGTTATCATCCAAAGAAATTCTGGAACAAATGAGAAACAAAGTAATTGAGATCTATTGGTCTGGGGAACGTCATTAAACTATTAGGAATCAAGCAAACCACAGTAAGATCCATTATCCACAAATGGCAAAAACGTGGAACAGAGGTGATCTTCCCAGGAGCAACTAAAATGACTACAAGAACGCAGTGAAGACTCATCCAAGAGGTCACAAAAGATCCAACAACATCATCCAAAGAACTTCAGGCCTCACTTGCTTCAGTTAAGGTCAGTGTTCATAACTGGCCTGCATGGCAGAGTTCCAAGATGAGAACCACTGTAAAGCAATAAGAACATAAAGGCTCTTCTCAGTTTTGCCAGAAAACATCTTGATGATCCCCAAGACTTTTGGGAGAAAACTCTGTGGACTGACAAGACAAAAGTTGAACTTTTTGACAGGGGTATGTCCTATTGTATCTGGCACTGAAGTAACAACACTTCAGAAAAGGAACATCATAACAACAATAAAATATTGTGGTAGTAGTGTGATGGCCGGGGGCTGTATAGCTGCTTCAGGATCTGGAAGACTTCCTGTGATAAATGGAACCATAAATGCTGCTGTCTACCAAAAAATCCTGAAGGAGAATGTCTGTTTATCTGTTTATGACCTCAAGCTCATGCGCACTTCGGTTATGCAGATTTACAATGATCCAAAACACAGCAGCAAGTCCAAACAAAATTAAGACTTACTAGTGGCCTAATCAAAGTCCTGGCCTAAATCCAATTGCAATGCTGTAGTAAGGGTACCGTCACACAGTGAAATTTTCATCGCTACGACGGCACGATTCGTGACGTTCTAGCGATATCATTACGATATCGCAGTGTCTGACACGCTACTGCGATCAGACATCACGCTGAGAATCGTACGTCGTAGCAGATCGTTTGGAACTTTCTTTCGTCGCTTGATCACCCGCTGACATCGCTGGATCGTTGTGTGTGACAGCGATCCAGCGATGTGTTCGCTTGTAACCAGGGTAAACATCGGGTAACTAAGCGCAGGGCCGCGCTTAGTAACCCGATGTTTACCGTGGTTACCAGCGTAAACGTAAAAAAACCAAACAGTACATACTTACATTCCGGTGTCTGTCCCCCAGCGTCTCAGCTTCTCTGCACTGTGAGCACCTGCCGGCCGGAAAGCGAGCACAGCGGTGACGTCACCGCTCTGCTTTCCGGCTATGGTGCTTACACAGTGCAGAGAAGCAGAACGCCGGGGGACAGACACCGGAATGTAAGTATGTACTGTTTGTTTTTTTTACGTTTACGCTGGTAACCAGGGTAAACATCGAGTTACTAAGCGCGGCCCTGCGCTTAGTAACCCGATGTTTACCCTGGTTACCCGGGGACTTCGGCATCGCTCCAGCGCCGTGATTGCAAAGTGTGACCGCAGTCTACGACGCTGGAGCGATAATCATACGACGCTGCGACGTCACGGATCGTGCCGTCGTAGCGATGAAAATGGCACTGTGTGACGGTACCCTAAGACCTTAAAAAGGCAGTTTGTGTTCAGAAACCCTCCAGTGTGGCTGAATTATAACAGTTCTGCTAGGATACGTGAGACAAAATTCCTCCAGAGCGTTGTAAAAGACTAATTGCCAGTTATTCAACTGCTTGATTGCAGATGTTGCTGCTAAGGGTGACCCTACCAGCTATTAGGTTTAGGAGGCAATCAGTTGTTCACACAGGGCCCTGCAGGTTTGGATTTCTTTTTACCTTAATAATAAAGACCTTCATTTAAAAACTGCCTTTTGGGTTTACTTGTGTTATATTTGTCTAATATTTAGACAACATTTTTCAGCGATACACTATTTCGTAGTGTGGAGTAATTCTGTGATTATTACACTATTCCATTGTGTGGATAACATTTCTGTTATCCCAGTGAAGAAAAGCTTTTCAAAATTTTGTTGGCCTCAATTTCTCAGACATACAGCGTTACTTTGTGCATATTTCTGTGATCTCTAAAAGTGAACAAATGCTTTTTAAAAATGTTATAAGCCTCAATTTCTCACACAGTGTTACATAATCTGTGAATATTTCTGTGATCTGTAAAACTGCAAAAAAGCTTTTTGAAATGTTGTAGGCCTCTTTGTTTCAGACATACAGTATTACTTTGTCTGTAAATATTTCTGTGATCTGTAAAACTGCAAAAAAGCTTTTAAAGTGAGCAAAAGCTTTACAAAAGTGTGTAGGCCTCCATTTTTCAGTCATACAGTTTTACATGGTCTGTGAACATTTCTGTTATTACTAAAACTGAGAAAAAGCATTGAAACATTTTCTGGACTGAATTTTGTTTTTCATCTATACACTTTTGCATTCTTTCTGTCACTTTATGGTGGAGTGAACTCACAAAAACTGCTTTGATTGCTGCAGGTGACCAATTTTTTTCATTTATTAAAAATAAACTTGATTTCAAGAGACCTAGCAATTAGAAAATGCATATGACGTGCATTGAGGGATGGGGAAGTGGTAGTGCCGATGAAGGTGCACCCAGATGCTGAGGACAGGTACGACTATGCCTGTTGCTGGAGCACAAGAAACATTCCCATCCACGACAAATAGGTTCCTGTCCCACTTTGCAGGCAGGCATGATACACCACTACTGATGCAAGAGCAGTGCAAACAGATGGTTGGATGGATAGCAGATAATGCTATCTCATCCCTTGGCCTCACAGACTTGGCCCTATCCTGGATCTCGGGTTATCCTTGACACTGATCTCTCCTTCAAACCGCATATCCAAGCCCTTTCCACTTCCTGCCACCTTCAACTAAAAAAAAATTCACGGACCCGTACATTCCTAAACCAAGAATCTGCAAAAACCCTAGTCCATGCCCTCATCATCTCCCGCCTCGACTACTGTAACCTCCTGCTCTGTGGCCTCCCCTCTAACACTCTCGCACTCCTCCAATCTAATCCACCTGTCCCCCCGCTATTCCCCGGTCTCTCCCCTCTGTCAATCCCTTCACTGGCTCCCCATTACCCAGAGACTCCAGTACAAAAGCCTAACCATGACATACAAAGCCATCCACAACCTGTCTCCTCCATACATCTGTGACCTCGTCTCCCGGTACTTTCCTGCACGCAACCTCCGATCCTCACAAGATCTCCTTCTCTACTCCCCTCTAGTGTTGAGCGATACCGTCCGATACTTGAAAGTATTGGTATCGGAAAGTATCGGCCGATACCGGCAAAGTATCGGATCCAATCCGATACCGATACCCGATACCAATACAAGTCAATGGGACTCAAGTATCGGACGGTATCCCTGATGGTTCCCAGGGTCTGAAGGAGAGGAAACTCTCCTTCAGGCCCTGGGAACCATATTAATGTGTAAAATAAAGAATTAAAATAAAAAATATTGCTATACTCACCTCTCCGACGCAGCCTGGACCTCACCGAGGGAACCGGCAGCGTTGTTTGCTTAAAATGCGTGCTTTTCCTTCCTTCCGTGACGTCACGGCTTCTGATTGGTCGCGTGCCGCCCATGTGGCCGCGACGCGACCAATCACAGCAAGCTGTGACGTAAATTTCAGGTCCTTCTAGGCATTCAGTATTTTAAAATTACGTTCCGGCTTTGTGATTGGTCGCGTCGCGGTCACATGGGCGACGCGACCAATCACAAGCCGTGACGTCACGGGAGGCAGGAGGCATTTTAAAATGCGCGCGTGTCCAGCCTCCCGTGACGTCACGGCTTGTGATTGGTCGCGTCGCCCATGTGACCGCGACGCGACCAATCACAAAGCCGGAACGTAATTTTAAAATACTGAAGGACCTGAAATTACGTCACGGCTTGCTGTGATTGGTTTGCGTCGCGGCCACATGGGCGACGCGACCAATCACAAGCCGTGACGTCACGGGAGGCTGGACACGCGCGCATTTTAAAATGCGCACGTCTTCTGCCTCCCGTGACGTCACGGCTTGTGATTGGTCGCGTCGCCCATGTGACCGCGACGCGACCAATCACAAAGCCGGAACGTAATTTTAAAATACTGAATGCCTAGAAGGACCTGAAAATTACGTCACGGCTTGCTGTGATTGGTCGCGTCGCGGCCACATGGGCGGCACGCGACCAATCAGAAGCCGTGACGTCACGGAAGGAAGGAAAAGCGCGCATTTTAAGCAAACAACGCTGCCGGTTCCCTCGGTGAGGTCCAGGCTGCGTCGGAGAGGTGAGTATAGCAATATTTTTTATTTTAATTCTTTATTTTACACATTAATGTTGTTTCGATACCGATACCCGATACCACAAAAGTATCGGATCTCGGTATCGGAATTCCGATACAGCAAATATCGGCCGATACCCGATACTTGCGGTATCGGAATGCTCAACACTACTCCCCTCTTATCTCCTCTTCCCACAATCGCATACAAGATTTCTCTCACGCATCACCCCTACTCTGGAACTCTCTACCACAACATATCAGACTCTCACCTACCATCGAAACCTTCAAAAAAAACCTGAAGACCTACCTCTTCCGGCAAGCCTACAACCTGCAGTACCCACCGATCAACCAAACCACTGCACAACCAGCTCTATCCTCACCTACTGTAGCCTCACCCATCCCTTGTAGATTGTGAGCCCTCGCGGGCAGGGTCCTCTCTCCTCCTGTACCAGTTGTGACTTGTATTGTTCAAGATTATTGTACCTGTTTTTATTATGTATACCCCTCCTCACATGTAAAGCGCCATGGCGCTATAATAATAAATAATACTAATAATAACGCTTCCAGCATGCTTGGCAGCACACACAGTTTTCCACACAGTCCAGTGTCATCAGCCTAAAGTCTGGATAACTTAATCATCACTGTAATCCTTCTTCCTGCCACAATGTTGAGTCCCAGGAGACTAGTGATCCCACATTAGGACACTCTGATGAGCTGTTTACCACAACATATCTTGATTGTGACCGTTCAGCCTGATGGTCCAAAAGGGACAGCATGACATGCTGTTTAGTGATGCACAAAACTTAGAGCAGCCATGGCCACAAGAAGATGACAATGGGAGTGTCAAATTTGGGGCAAGGAGGAGTAAGATGATTATAATGCACAGTTGACGCTATGTCTTGTTTTTGTTACGTCACAAAGTCAGGAGGACCAGGGGGTGGTGGCAGAAGATAGGATGGTGGATATCGAAGTCACCGACCCAACATGGGAAGCTGGCCTTCAGAGCGAGGCCAGCAGAGCTGAGGGGGAGCAGCACCGAAACAAACAGCAAGATGCAGTTAGGTGACCAAAAGGAGAAGGCTGGGATCTGTTCTGCAGAGCACTGACAATCCTCAATTCTTCAAAGAGTTAGGTGTTCCCCAATTTGGGACTTTTTAAAGGAGATTTCTAAGACAAACAAAAGGCCCATTTGCAACCTGTGCTAAGCAAATATCAGCAGGGTTTTTGCTTACTTTTTTCTCTTGTAGGTTTTAATGTTTTGTGGCCAATGTGAACATGTGTTTAACCTCTGCATGTGTACCAACTCAAGTTAAGCTACATTTTTGGGGTTTTTTTTCTCTGTATTGTTGCATTCTGTGCAAGCGGGGTGTGGCATCCCTGTTTCTGAGCTAGAGATTATATATAAGGCTTCCCCAGACTGGTGTTTCACTGGTTGGGCCCGGTCGTTTTGTCTGCCCTTATTCACACTGAGGTCAATATTGACACATGGTAAGGTTTCAATATTAGACAGTGTAGGACTGTCCCGATCAGAGTTACATTGACACGGTGGGATGGCTTTCGTGCTATTTTTTGATCAAAAAACAGTATTACTAAAAACTATGTGTTAATTAAATGCACTTTTGCTTTTTTACTTAGTTATATCAGGGTTTTTGCTTACTTTTTTTCTCTTGAAAACAGACAATGGCACACTGGCGCTGATGAGGTATGTGTGCAAGCTGCTGATCAGACGAGTGCCGTGACTCACTCGTCACACCTACTGGTGAACAAAAATAATCATAAAACTGAGATCGCGCTAAAACACTATGTATGTTGATCAAGCCTCTTAGATTTTATAAAAACCTTCACTATATTAACACACTATCGCCATTCTAAGTGCCAGAACCAGTAAAAATGATGTACAGGAGGTAAACTGTGCGCCTTACCCAGAGGATGGCTTGGTTTACAGCTGGTATAGTGATACTGGTACTGGTTGTAGGTGTCGGTACAACTGGCGGCAGGAGTGGATAATGAAAAAAGCCTGTGATCAGAAGACGCGCAGAGCCAGAAGCGCTCCGGCCGGCAGCGATCCTGGATGCGCGTGTGGAAAAGATGGCCGCCGCTGCTAAACAGCAGCGTGTGACGTCACAAAAAACCTACGACGTGTAACACAGGACAAGAAGCTAACCAACGCGTTTCGAGGGACTCCGTCCCTCTTCATCAGGGACTGGTTCTGGCACTTAGAATGGCGATAGTGTGTTAATATAGTGAAGGTTTTTATAAAATCTAAGAGGCTTGATCAACATACATAGTGTTTTAGCGCGATCTCAGTTTTATGATTACTTTTTTCTCTTGTAGGTTTTAAATTTCAGCAGGGGCCTGAACACTAAGAATAGGCACATGTCATCTAAGCAACTGCCTGGGTTCACAATTGGTGCATTGGGTGACATCACTGCCTCTTCCCCTCTACTAAGGGCTTCCCAATCACCTGTTGCAAAACACTGGCACAGATACCTCCTGCCCTACATCTATCCTTGCACATTCTGACTTACCATCGTCAGGGATTTCCAAATCCTTGTCCCAGCACGGCGTTCAAGTGTCCCTACCCCAGGCTTTGGAACAAAAAAGAAAGTTCCCAGCCACCCTCCCACAGGACCAAATGCTAAATGGGCACATTTCCAGGCTGCTTGTAGTGGAAATGTTGCAAATTAGCAATTTAGGCTGGTAGATATGGAGGTTTTCTTCCAACTCATGGCGGCAGTCCTCCCTCGGTACTTTGTCCCAACTGCCACCTTTTCTCCCGATGTTGCATCCCCATCTTGTACCAGTACCAATGTTTCGCAGACAGTTTAATCCTCACAGATCACCTTGGAACTAGAAGAAGCTTTAGTAATGACACCGAAGGTGTCACTGGTGCAGCCTAGTGGGCACTATCAGAGGGCACAGGAACAAATGCCAGGAGTGGGGAAACAAGGCACGCAGTGTACAAGGACCTGAGACTAAGCAGTGAGCACAGGACCTGGAACAAAGCAGTCACATGATGACAGGGGTGCGGAGTCACCACACATGCGGCCAGGGATGGCAGCTGGGAGCGCGGAGTACAGGGCACAGAAAAGAAACATAGTCAAAGTAGAGCCGAGGGTGAAAAGCCAGATGAGAGTATAGTACCAAGGGACAAGACAGAGAGTAAACCGATACGAGCCAAGGGATCAGACAATCAGGAAGGACAGGGCTGTACAATGCAAGATACAGAGGCAAAAGTCAGAGGACAAACCAGGTCAAACACAGCAAAAGCTCACACACAGAGGCACAGCGATTACAGACGAGTAACCTGGGTCAGCAACCACATATCGAGTATATGGAAGTATCACCGACACCAAACCCAGGAACTACCAACATTAAATAGCCACCCCAGAACCAAAGAGAGGCAGACTAGAATGAGCCCTAGAACAAAAAAAAGGAAAAATACTAGCTCACCTGTCGGCATGTGTTGTGGGGAAGCACGGATATCGTGTAGTCATCATGTGAATAAAGTAGAGCAAAAAGGAGGAAAAATCCAGCTTCCAAAAATTTACAAATTTATTAAGAATAAAATGCAAAGTCCAGTCCAATCAATCACATAATAGTGAATAGCAACCAGTGCATTTCAAACAATGGTATGCTCTTTCTCAAAGCTACTACACACATGTAGTTGGTCACACAGGGTTAATAGCTGCGTTAATGGAGTGCATTACACCGCAGTCCATTAACGCTGGCATTAACCCTGTGTGAGCGCTGACTGGAGGGGAGTATGTGCCCATTGCTGATTGGTCGTGGCAATGGTCGTGGGCATTTTGCCACGACCAATCAGCGACTTGGATTTCCATGACAGAGAGAGGCCACGACCAATGAATATCCGTGACAGACAGACAGACAGACGGAAGTGTCCCTTAGACAATCATATAGTAGATAAGGGGTGACCTTCTCAATGAGCTTATCTCTTAGGGAAAATCACTGTATCCTTTTTTAAAACACAATAAGTGCTAATAGTCTTTGAACTAAAGATGAGAGAATCTTTTGAAATTCCAATTTGCCAACTTAGCCGAATTTTTAAAAAAATATTAATCGATTCGTAGTTACTAAATTTGTCGCAAATCTCATTGCTGCTAATCTTGTAATTGCTTATGAGAGGAAATATAGTACCGAGCTGACCAGAAGAGCTTACATTTTACAGGCAAGAGAGAGAGAGAAGAGACATTGCTGACCACAAGAGCTTAAACACTATGGAAGTGAAAGAGAGAGAGAGGGGAGCACACTGATCATTAGATATCACACACAAAAAGAGAGAGAGACTTAACCTAGTGACTCTGCAAATTGAAAAAAACCTCTGCTGTTCAAATCGAGCTCCACTGGGAACTACAGATACCATATCACCCATGCACTGACCACCACTGTAAGAGGTATGGTAATTAGCTGCAGGGCATTATGGGGAGGCTCATTCAGCAACGCAAAATGACATTAGCCTGCTCCCTGATGCTTCAGCAGTGTGGGAAATGATGGCGGGCAAGTTTTTTTTGTGAACCGCAAATCAAATCTCAAGATGTTCAAATTTGCGGGAAGATGGCAATTTCAGGGAATTTGTCTAAAACTTGATCCTCCACTGATGGATCCACTCTTCTCTACTTAGAACATATTTGTTATAAATCTGTATATTGTTATAAAGTTGCCCTTGTTATAAAGTTGTCCTTGTTATAAAGTTGTCCAAAGCAGAACGTTGCAAGTAACGAGTGAAAAGAACGCACAAGTCTCCATGATGCTTCCTCTATGTGGAGAGCTGCCCAAGGTAAGAGTTGCCTCCAAGGAATTGTTCAGCCTCCATGCATCACTTGCATAGCATTGTGAGCTAATCAGAAACTGCTTATGGGCAAGATTCTCAGCAATAAATCTCTTGGTCTTGCCAGAAAAATATTTAGAATTGAGAGTCCTCAGTGGTTGATACCTTTGATACTGGTCAAGCCAGTAATGTTATCTGGAGGAGAAGCTTTTGACCTAGCTATGCAAACGTGTTTTCTCCATGACAGAGCCATTGCCATTCATTTCTGGCGGCAGCTTATGTCAATGGATAGGCAGCTCTATATCGGACATGCAAGGAACATCTGTCAGGGGCCCTGATACATATAAGCTGAATCTGTCAATATTGGCAGGTTCCATTGTCATAAGTTTAATGTGTACAGGTTCCTTTACTGTATCATTCTCATTAAATTGGAGCAGAACATGACAAAAAGATTACAATTATTACTGCATGTGCTTTTATTATTACTAAATGCATTTTGGCTGCATCTGAGGAAGGCTGGATGCAATCGAAATGCATAGCGTTTTTTTAAATAAAAGTTTATATATTTTTATATAGCTTTTTATGTATACTCATTGGATCCATTGCCCATTCCATTTTGATGGGAGCAACTTTATCTGATCTTTTCACTTTATCAAGCTCTACTGGAACCCTTTATGGAGGAAAGTCCCATGCTATACCAGATTGGCTGCACCCACTGGAACCCATTATATTTGGAGTTGTGCCTTCAGCACCTCTCTGCCAGGTGAGAACATTCCATACAATTGTTTATATATATTGTTAACCTTCAATGCTTAGAAAGCGCTCCTTTCTCTTCTTTTTTTCCACTAAGGAAATTCCATTTATTGGTATACCTGACAGTACAATGTGCACCCTGATGTTTCCCCTTCAAAAAATAAAAATCTACTTATAAATATAAGTACTTCAGTTGTCCTTATCTGTCAGGTTGTTAAAAATGGAGTCCTGACAATAGTCAAAAGTGTTATCAATCAAAAATCTGCACTCTGACAATAAAGAGCGCTAATTCCTAATCTCTGTAATGTTATCCACAAATATTCAGTTTCCAGAATTGAGTTTTTGTATTAATTATGGAAATGATAAAGCTGTCAGTAGAAGAGAGAAGATGCCAATAATATGTCATGTGAGAAGAAGAAATATCTTATTGCATCTTTTTATACGGGTATGTGATTACAAATTGTCATTGTAAATTATTGTCAGTGAATGCTAAGAAAATGGAAAGAAATCGTCGTACGTAAAGAAAGCATTTATTCCTAAAAACAGTGAAAGGGAGACATAGTCATTGGTTATCAGGTTCCTCCAAGAATGACCACCAACTGCTTCTAGGCACTAATTAAGTGGCGCTTAATTGGTGGTACTAAATGCATCAGCAATACGAAGGACTACTCCTATCAACAAAAACGGAAGCATATGCCAATTCAAATTAAAAATTTATATATTTTATTATACAGAACATGTACACAAATAACGAGGAGACATAAAATACAGAATAGCTGCTACTACAGAGCCACGTCCTCCATGCACAAATATCCATATAGCCTGTGTATCTACATGAATCAAAAAATGCTATAATAGAGAACCAATCCCATATTTGGGAAAAAGAGGTGAAGGACTCTAAAATGAAGAAGTTCCAAAGGGATCTTCAAGACCTCAAAAGTGGAACAGTCTACAGATGGCAAACAGCTGTGACAAGGAGCCATGAGATGACAAGGACTTCATCTTTTTCATCCATATCATCCAGAGAGGAGGATAATAATGGTAGGACTGATAATCGTTTCTATAATCTGAGGAGGAATACTAATCAGAGAAGAGGAAACAATTATAAAAGAAAGGAGAAACGGAGAAATGATCCATCGACATCTGGGTTACAGGTAATTAATCTATCTGATTACAAACTTACGGAAGCACAGGTGGAGGTATTGAGCTTGGGTCTGAGTTTCTCACCCACTGCTTCATTTGATTTTTTCTCAGCACTGAAAGACTTAAATTTATTTGCACGTAAGCTGGTTCTAAAAAAACTTCATGAAAAACCAAATCTGGGTGAAGTATGGACAGAGAGGGAGTTAGAAGCTATTGCCATTCTTGACGAACTCAGTAATGAACAGGAACCAATAGTGAGTATAAACAAATTTGTGCCCCCCATTCCTAAAAAATTCCCTCCTATGAATCTTTACCCGAATATTGAACTCTTTGTCAAAATGGTCACTAATGAATTCCATAAGATATCACCAAGGATAAATAATGATAATCTCACTTGGTATCAGAGGAAGGCCCTAAAAGAACTGAGAGATTTAAAGGGAATAGTGATAAAATCGGCAGACAAAGGAGGGAATGTGGTGGTTTTACCTGTTGGACTATACGAAAAAGAAGCTTTGAGACAATTGAGGGATCCAGCTCACTATAAGAGATTGACTTTTAACCCAACTTTGAAATTTGTAGGTGACCTGGAGGGGATCTTGGAAGAAGCTTTTCAGAATGGGATTATCACAAAACAAATCAGAGACAATTTGATACCTACCTACCCAAAGATGGCATGTATCTATTTCTTGCCCAAAGTTCATAAAAATTTAAATAACCCACCGGGTCGTCCAATTGTATCGGGCAACGGGAGCCTCTGCGAAACAGTTGGTAAGTACCTTGATTCTCACCTTAAACCTTTGGTCCACATGTTACCTTCCTATATTAGGGACACTGGAGATTTCCTGTCAAAAATTGAAGGCATACCAATGGAGGAAGATATGTGGTTTGTGACTCTTGACGTAGAGTCTCTTTATACCTCTATTCAACATAAAGATGGAATCCAAGCAGTTAAAACCTTTCTATCTATGACTGATTACAGTATTGAGGTTATCGATTTTTTGATTACTCTTCTGGAATTTGCACTGACCCACAACTTTTTTATTTTTAAAGAAACCATTTACTTGCAAAACCAGGGCACAGCGATGGGGGCGTCTTTCGCCCCCTCATACGCTAATTTATTTTTAGGTCTATGGGAGAGAACCATCTTCTTCACTAGACCAGTTGACTTTATTGAGAAGGTCCTGTTCTGGGTACGTTTCATTGACGATATTTTTCTGATTTGGCAGGGCTCAGAACAGGACCTCCTCCTGTTCCTGGAAATCCTTAACAACAATGGTATCAATGTGAAACTCACTTGCAAGTATAGTCAGAGCAATTTAGAATTTTTGGATGTCATGGTAAGGAAGGGTACTAATGACTTTATTGAGACAAATGTATTCCGGAAGGATACTGCTGTAAATTCCTTATTACATGCATCATCAGCACACCCTAGACCGCTGATAAATGGTATACCAACGGGTCAGTTCCTGAGGATCAAGAGGATATGTTCCAGTGAACAATCATTTCATGAAGAAGCAGATGCCTTGGCTACAAGGTTCGAGAACAGAGGCTACTCTAAACGCAGTATTAAGAGGGGAAAGAAAAAAGCTGTCCAAGCTAAGAGAGAAGATTTACTACGAACCAAAAATAAGCCGCCATCAGATCAAGTAGTGAGATTTATATCTACATTTAGTGATAAAGGTTCGGCCATGAAACAAGCGTTGGAGAAATATTGGCCAATGCTAAAAATGGACAAAACACTTGCTAAATATCTTAATGATCAGCCTTCGATTACGTATAGAAGAGCAAAAAATTTGAAAGATATATTGGTTCATAGCTATCACTCAGGACAAACCCCGGAAAAAGCCTTTGGCTCTAAAGGCCCTAAATGGGGCTTTTTTCCTTGTAACGACTGTATAGCCTGCCCTAATATGTCTCGAGCTAGTAATTTTTTATCGAGTGATGGTACAAAGACCTATACAATTACCCAACACATTACGTGCAATAGTGTGGGTGTGGTCTACTACGCCACCTGTCCATGTATGAAAATATACGTTGGTCTAACATCCAGACCTTTAAAGATACGGGTAAGGGAACATCATAGAGATATCGTGAACTCTAAAGATATTGAGGACATATCAACATTAAAACCCATACCCAGACATTTCAGATTGAAGCATGGGTGCAATGCAAAACTTTTGAAAGTAATAGGCATTGATAAGGTTCATATTGATCAGAGAGGTGGTAATTGGCGCAAGAATTTGGCTCAGTTGGAAGCTAGGTGGATCTCTATGATTGATTGTGTACAGCCACATGGGCTTAATGAGATCCTTAGTTTTGCTCCTTTTCTTTAATAGAGTATGTTATTTACCACTTTTTGCTTTTTATTATTTTTTGTTAGGTGTTTTTTATTTTTATATGTCTGAAAATATTTTAATCTGTTTTTATATGGACTCTAATAATTTATGTTTTCATCTCTTTAGTGTTTTATACACGTCTTTACTGCTTGAATATGAGGAGTTGTGGATTGGGGAATTATTGATCAGATGACATCAATATTGGAAGAAATATATGGATACCACTGTGGGATGGCCCAGAACCATCTGGAGGATTTGTCTCCCGGGATTGTATATTAATAGAGCACTGCACTTTGAGGATATATATATTTTTTAGACATTTATTATCCAATTGTCCGTTGCACTTTTTTAAATATGTTATTTGTTAGGACTGTATAACATTATAATGAACTTTGTTTGCGGTTCTTATATTTTTATGTATTAGTAATGTATATATGTTTGATTTATGTGCACTTATTCACTGGACGTTAAATGAACTTTGTAGCCATGTAGCTATTTTAGGATATTTACGGTTTTTTCTTAATCAATTATCTTTTTATAATGGCTATTCTATATAATAGGTTTTATACCTCTTTTTTTGTAACTTCACTGATTTCACTTTCTATTATGCTTCATGCAGATTATGTTTTAGGTATTTATAAATAGGATTTTATATATAATGTGTGGCACATCTCTTCCTCAGTGGCTATATTAGAGTGATTACGGTTCCCTCCTTCTCCTAGCAGCGGTGTGCGCTTCCTGAGTCTCCGGCTGGTGAGTCTCCATGGCGACGCGTCTTGATCTTTGCCTGTGCCGTCTCCCTCTCTGACGCGTCGGAGGGGGATGCGGACTGGTGACGTGAGACGCCGGTCCGTGGAAGACGTCACTTCCGGTTTTCGGCAACGGAAGCGCCGCTCACATGCCGCTGCTTTCATTGATTTTTTAAGGTATATTAAGACGTGAATTAACACCTCTCAGTTATACTGAATTCCCCCAAGGAAGAAGCTATACGCGAAACGCGCGTCGGGGTCTGCGCTGCAGGGGTCTGCGCTGCATACACAGGTCATGTATTGAAATCCCTCCTAGGACTTATTTGTATTTATTTACTTATGGCTGCACTTTAATACCAATATTGACTATTATTATCTTTAGGTCACTTGGCATTTACTTGTCCCTAACTAGGATAGCGCTGTCTTATATGGAAGCTATTATTATATACAAATAAACTCTTTATTTATTTTTTTGCACTCTTACATGGGATATAGATGGAATATAATATAATTTTTGTCACTAGGCACTTTATATATATATTTTTTATCCAGGGCTTGTGCGCCCCCTATGGGACAAGAGATGTATTTGTATTTATTTAGCGTCCAATGAATAATAACAACATTTATATGTATATTGTGCAGTATTGAGCTATTTATAAATTTGTTCATCTTTGGCATATAGACCTTTTTTGTGATATACTTCTGTTTATGCCCTTATTATTTTGTGGTAGATACTCTAATCTAGGTGCAATTTATACCTTATATGTACCATAATATATTATAGCATTTTTTGATTCATGTAGATACACAGGCTATATGGATATTTGTGCATGGAGGACGTGGCTCTGTAGTAGCAGCTATTCTGTATTTTATGTCTCCTCGTTATTTGTGTACATGTTCTGTATAATAAAATATATAAATTTTTAATTTGAATTGGCATATGCTTCCGTTTTTGTTGATAGGAGTAGTGTTATTGGAAGTGCCTTTGATTAGGCCTAAAAATCTTTTGGTTTAGCAATACGAAGGAATTGACATTGGACAATGACCAGCTGTATACCCAAATGCCTCGCAATTTGCTTTCTATCAGCACCTGTGACTTACTGAGTCGTGGGTCCCTTAGGAGGTAAAGCATTAGTCAGCATATCAGATTGGACGCAATGGTAAGATCACATCCCGAGGCATGCGGCAGAGGCACCTTCCTTAGAATCACCTTGCTTTGAGCCAGTGGAAACTATAAGAAAATCCTGCACTACTAAGCAGCATGTACATAGATGAGGACATAACTGCATTTTAGATTACATTTACGGAAACACAAAATCCCCCGGTGATATTTGTCCTTAACCAAAGTGACAGGGTCTTAAAAGTAAAGGAACGACTCCAGCCAATCGCAGCCCGGTTCCTACCTGATTAATAAATAAACTGTACTAAACCTTATAATAATGTGTATTTTATTTTCCTGCTCTATATAATGGTGTTTGGGCTGATTCTAAGGGTAATGAAGGGTGCAGGCCCCTCGCATCTGGTTCAGAAAGTCTTGATTAAATCTCAAGCACAAATAGCTAACATGGTGAAAGAGAATCTCCACCGAGGGAATTTAGCACAGAAGGAGGATGCAGATGATCTTATTAATTCAGCCCTACATTCCAAAGTAGAGATGGAGTAATATAAAAGGATTTTCTCAAATCAATGCTTTTGCTTTAAGGTTAATACTTTATAGCAATCACTGTGCTGATAAAAATGATGAGTTTTGCTCGTGTAACACTATGAAGCTTCGATACTGTTTTTTCTTTATCTTTTTTTTTTTGCAAATGGATTTAATCCTTATCCTTTAAGACTGAAAGGCTTCCTATTTCCATTCCCTCATATGCATTTTCTTTCCTATTTCAATTCGTTCCTTGCATGGAAACACGTGAAGCAGAATGGCTGGAGCTGACCTTGCAGAAAGAGGGAAACAAAAAAAAATAGGAGCGCTGAAGCGAAAAGGGGACAAAAGTCAGCAGCTCCTCCAAAAAAAAAAAAAAGCAATGAGACGGCAAAGAGGAGGGAAGCGAGTGAGAGAGAGAGAAGGCACAAAGACTTGTACATTATCATTGAAAAGTCATTAGAAATCTGTTAGGAACGTCGGCACAGATTGCTGACACTGACATAGTGCAAAACCACATGTTTCTCCCTATAATGACGGAATTGAAGTGGAAAAGAAGTGGGCATGGCTGACGGCTGACACAAATGAGACCGGCACAACAGAAAAGTAAATGCCCCTCCCTGATGGGATTCATTAGGCCCTTCTTTTCCCTTTTCCCACAAAAAAAGTTGTATTCATGAGTTGTTAACCATTTTGTCTAGCAAATCAGTTGACCGAATTTGCTGTTTAATTTCCAGATGCCAGATGGCTTCAAAGAAAGCCCTTAAATCCATACCCTACTGAGCTTATTTGCTTACAGTGTAAAGGCATCAGCATGCCAAGCACAGACGCAGAAGAGATATCTGGTGTAAGAAATGAGAGAAAGACCGAGCTGAGCCTCTTAACGATTCCCAACTTTCCCCTGCTATTTGCAAACACTCAGCTATCTTGGCAGAGGCGGCAGTGTCGCGTTATGGCACATAGCCGCTGATCTATGCTTTGTAAATCCTTAATTGTGACACTTAATTGACACACAGCAGTTTAGCGGTGAAAGGAAATCCTGCACCGGAAAAAGAAACTTTGATCGATAAACAATATATATATATATATATATTTTTTAATAATCCAGACTGCTGGAAGTTAATAGGAACAGCAAACGGGAGATACAAACCTCTATTCATTAACTTCAAGGCAATACGTACTACACCATCTGCTCTGTCTAGCTACAGAAACTAGATTTGCCAGCACACAACCTTTAAGAGATTTTAGTAGTGATATAACAATACAAGCGCACATTGCCAGAGATTATTTATCTGCTGTGTAACAACTGATAAGTATCTTGTCCAAACTAGAGCCGGATTTTTTTTTTTTATCTAGCAGAGATTAATGCAATCTATCTTCACTGTGTGTTCCCTTCCATCCATTTGCAGTATATTCACAATATATGTCGGCTTTTGTTTGTTTTATGCTTTTATTCGCAAAAAAATCTCATCAAATGTTTTTCTTTTCCGCTGTCACATATTTCTTTCTATGATATATTTCCCAATATAGAATTTTGTCTTGGAAAAATATGTCAAAAATAAAGCAGACGAAACATAATATCAGTAAAGAACAAGTTGTATTTTTTTATTAATGCAACTGAAGGGCAGCCATAAACAAATCAACCAAAAGTTAGATTGCAAAAGACATAGTCTCTGACTCAATAAGACTGTACATGCGCCAGTGTTAATTCTCATACAGCAGTCTTAATGAGGGACGTGCATGAAAAGAGGCACCAAATGTATTAAGAGATGCATGCCACTTAATGAATTTGGAGCATCTTATTAATGGTGTGCACCAAACCGGCATGTTGCTAGAAATGTGACTCCAGTCATTGACTGGAGTCACATTTCTGACATAAGAAACATTGCCACTGTTGATGAATTTGATGTGTGAGAGTAGCCACACCATAACTGGGCTCCTCCCCAGCTCCACCTATTTTGAGGGAACATCTCCAAACTGGTGTGACATTGCAAAATGTAACAAAATATTTGCCCAACTCCATGTTATACAGAAAAATTGCACATTTTTAAAGTGTTTTTTTTTTTTCCCCAGCTTTCAGGCTACAACACTTTGCTGAATTGCCCCAATATTCTCTCATATTGTCCCGGCCAGCACACATTTACTCCTGTACAAGTGGGAAAGCAGAGCATTAGTATAAAGGTTAAGTGTTGGTTTTAGATGCTCAAAAGTAACTCTCAATCTTATACCCCATAGTTGGCCACAGTACTCAATTTCTCAGATACTACGGTATTGTTTAGTCAACATACAGTACATCTAATGTCAATCAATACCCCATCGATCCACTGCCACTCCACTTAGGACAGTTACCTGGACCCTGTTCGTATCTGCTGCCTAGCCCTTTTTTCTGAGTGTTGAGACAGGGCCAGAGAGTAATTATTAGTGTGCTCCTAGTAAGCATGGGTCATAAGTGAGAGCTGTCAATGTGAGTATTGCTTCTATTCTTTTCTAGGACACACAGAGATTTTTTCAAAAATAAAATTGATTTGTCAGACAAACTTGTAATTGATACATTTTGCCTGCAGTGAAAATGGGTAGCTGCCCATATCTTCTTCAAGGGATAGCATGTAGGGATCAGTGCTCAACTCATATTCTGGAAGTCTTACTTCAGAAAAGGAGTTACCCAATCACATCAACCCTACAATCATAAAGAAATCATGATGCCCCCATGCAAGACCAACCTCAAGTGCAGATGGAAAATACAGACCCTCTTAGGCCCCTTTCACACATCAGTTTTTTGCCGTCAGTCACAATCCGTTGGCTTGACGGATCCATCGCAGATTGTGAAAAACTGATGAGACGGATTCGTTTTTTAGACGGATCTGACTAGCGGATTTGGCTAAATAAATCGGATCATGCTCAGTTAAAAAAACCAGAATCCGTCACTGGATTCCGCATTTGATGGATCCGGCGCCCATAGGCTTCCATTCTAGCAAACGACGGATGACGACGGATCCGTCGCTGTCAGTTTTTTTGACGTACACAAAAAACGTTACTTTGTCCGTTGTCTCCGGCTACCGGACCAACAATTTTCGATGGATCCGGTGAACGACAGATGAAACGTGAGGCCATCCATCGCAATCTGTCGCCAATACAAGTCTAGTAGGAAAAAATGGATCCGGCACCAACAGTCGCCGGATTTGTTTTTTTTTTCAAAATTCGACGGATTGCGACTGATAGCAAAAAACTGGTATGAAAGGGGCCTTAAGGGCATATTTATGAGACCTACTTTTAGAAGCAATGATGATCAAATCTGGTATACAATAATGTCCCATCATTTGTCAAAAATATGTATGCAATGGGGTGCAAGATAGAGACAGGAGTTTTATATCTGTTAGCTGCCCTGCCCCTATCCCTTATTAGTATAGTTACAGAATATGGAGGAAGCAGTCAGAAACAAGTCCTATTCCTTAGAAACCATGGGCTCCAAAGGCTACATGCATATGAGCACTATGTATGAGGGAGGGTAGGCACAAAGAATTACTATAGTAAGTAGTAAGTAAAAATGTCAGTCTGCTTCTTTTATTGGATGGGACAGCCAACCAGATTATGCTATCCTGTCATCAAAAAAGCAAAAAAAAAGAAAACCAATATGCCAACTAATAGCGTTTGCCATCAGAAAAATTCCGGTGAAATATCTCGGTACTGTATGTGTGGAGCAGAATAACATAAAGGAAAATACTGTGTGAGCACACTTAGAGCAGCCTATTGTTCAAAGAGCTAAACTGTGGCTCACAGCATGTCAGTGTCATTGTATCACAGTGAATTACACCCCGCACACCAAACCGGCAGATCGATAAGCCGATATCGATGTGTTTTTCTAGTTCACACACAGAATTTTTTCTAACAATCAGAACAACTTTTTTTTCTCAAGAAAAATGTTGATAGTTTTGAATTTGATATCCCTTGCTTGCCACACTAAGCTTAATTTCTATTTACTTGCATTGAGTTGAAGACAATATCTTTAGGTTAGCCTCTTACACAGGACACTCATTATATGTTTGAGCAGTGGTGGACACAGATAGAAAATGGCCCCTATGGAAAAATATTAAGTAGACCCTTTGCAGTCCAATAGATCTGTCTATGAGAGATGCTTCTTGTTGATTTGGAGGGGTAGTGGACCCTCTTACAACCCCTGGGAAAAATTATGTAATCACCGGCCTTGGAGGATGTTCATTCAGTTGTTTAATTTTGTAGGAAAAGAGCAGATCATAAAACTAAAGTCATTTCAAATGACAACTTTCTGACTTTAAGAAACACTAAAAGAAATCAAGAACAAAAAATATGATAGTAATGGTTACTTTTTTAACCAAGCATAGGGTAGAAATTATGGAGCCACTCAATTGTGAGGGAAAAAAATATGGAATCACCCTGTAAATTTTCAATCTCAAAACTAACACCTGCATCAAATTAGATCTGCTTGTTAGTCTGCATCTAAGGCCGGTTTCACACGTCAGTGGCTCCGGTACGTGAGGTGACAGTTTCCTCACGTACCGGAGACACTGACACACGTAGACCCATAAAAATCAATGCATCTGTGCAGATGTCATTGATTTTTTGCGGACCGTGTCTCCGTGTGCCAAACACGGAGACATGTCAGTGTTCGTGGGAGCGCACGTTTTACACGGACCCAATAGAGTCAATGGGTCCGCGTAAAACACGGACCTCACACGGACATTCTCCGTCTGGGGTCCGTGTGGCGTGCCGGAGACAGCGCTACAGTAAGCGCTGTCCCCCCCACATGGTGCTGAAGCCGGTATTCATATCTTCCCTGTAGCAGCGTTTGCTATAGAGAAAATATGAAGAATAGTGTTAAAAATAAAGATCCATGTGTCCGCCGCCCCCCCACCCCCTGTGCGCCCCCCCGCTGGTCAGAAAATACTTACCCGCTCCCTCGCTCCTTCCTGGTCTGGCCGCGCCTCCTACTGTATGCGGTCACGTGGGGCCGATCATTTACAATCATGAATAGTCGGCTCCGCCCCTATGGGGGGTGGAGCCACATATTCATGACTGTAAATGATCGGCCCCACGTGACCGCATGCAGGAGAAGCCGCGGCCAGACCAGGAAGGAGCGACAGCCGACGGGGGACCCGGGTAAGTATTTTCTGACCAGCGGGGGGGCGCACAGGGGGTGGGGGGGCGGCGGACACATGGATCTTTATTTTAAACACTATTCTTCATATTTTCTCTGCAGCAAACGCTACTGCAGAGAGGATATGAATCGCAGCTTCAGCACCATGCAGAGTGGGTACCACACGCTCCGTGTGGTACCCACTCGCCATACGGGTGGCACACGTGTGCCGCAAGTATGGCCTCCGTGAGTTCCCAGGCACACGGACACGGATAACTCCGGTACCGATTTATTCCGGTACCGGAATTATCTGGACGTGTGGGACAGCCCTAAAAAGGAGTGATCGCAGCTTGGAGAGCTGTTGCACCAAGTGGACTGACATGAATCATGGTTCCAACACGAGAAATGTCAATTGAAGCAAAGGAGAGGATTATCAAACTCTTAAAAGAGGGTAAATCATCACGCAATGTTGGAAAAGATGTTGGTTGTTCACAGTCAGCTGTGCCTAAAATCTGGACCTGGATTACATAATTTTTACCAGTTGTATCTCTTGGGCCCCTGTGCGGCTTCACAGGCTGCACCAATGATATGTCCACCAATGTGTTTGAGAAAATACACAGCAAGTAACTGCATCTGCTGCTTTTCATGTGGACTCTACGTGTGTAATTTATGGCCTGATTAAAATGCATTAGCACCATATTTTCGTGCATGCATGAGGCCTTAAAATGTCCAAGTGATAACACAGAATTCCATTGAAAGGAAACCATTGTTTTCTTATAGATTCTGGGTATGAAAACTCATCAGTTGTATACCTGGACTTATATTAATGCTGCTTTATTTCATGCCATGAAAACAAAAGATTTATTTGATCTCCTTCTTATTACTATTAAATTTATTCATCAGGATAAATCCATGTGTAAGTGCTTGTGATTAGATTCACTCATTACCAGCATGAAACATTGATATTACTGTTGATGCTGTTATATCTGCCCTGGATTCCTGTTGTTAGGTGTGATCAGATACTTATGACAGTTTAATATGTCACAAAGCCTCTTATTAGAACTTTCCATTGATACTGGTTACAGGGTGCCATACTATTAGGACCTACAGCAATCAGTTGTCCCATGTGAGTGATCATGACAGCAAGGGTGCAATTCTTCTGAAACATTACCCTAAGGCAATTAACTATCACACAGTTTATACATGGCATTTAGAAGGGAAACAATACTGAAAGTCTTAATTTTAGTAAAAGACGACTTTCCGCCATGTCAAAAGCTACTAGTCTTTGCTAATATTTTATATCCTTGAGTATTCTATTTTTTTAATCCAACATACAGTTCTTGAGAAATGGAATATCTTTTATTCAGTGCGATAAATACTAATTGTTATGGTTTTTACAAAGGGGCATTCCTCACAGGGGTTTCTGGGGATGTGTTTTTAGGCTGCTCAGTATTATTACCTGTGCAACGCACCCTTTGTAAAAACCAAACAATTTGCATATTGGGAGCACTAAATCAAAAGCTCATATCTTCGGAACTGTATCATGAATTTAAAAAAAAAATAAACCAAAAAAGATGATTACTCAGGGGAGCAGCAGGAATGAAATATAAGCAAAAACGATCCCCTTATCATGATCCAGACTGGGTTTTGACTCATGTCTTCCCCTTTTTCCAGTCTGGTCATGCCAGGGGTTATGTTTCTCAGCCTCAGTCTGGTCTCAGGTTTGCTAATTATCTCCACTGTGTCCTGCAGACCATGTCAGTTATAGTTTCTGCTTACGGCATGCGTAGCTCACTCTGTTTGCCCTAATTTGTCCTGCTGCTTGGCTACTGAACCTGTGTCTGTTTATCCCTTCTTCCCTTTCTGACTCTGTGTTCCCATTTCGTGTATTGACTCACTGATTTTGACTTGGCTTGGACCCTGACTTTTCATTTTGTCTCTTTTCTTTGGCATATCTGCCCTTGACTGGTACTCATCCATTTGGCTTGTTATTGACTCTGTTTGCTTATTCCTTTTGTATTGCGCTAAAGTCTTATGTCGACCCAGCTTGTTTTTACTATTCTGCTGGTGGCCTTGTGGTGGCCTTGCCCATGTATTTCAGGTCTGGTCCTGCTATGTGCAGTCCTCCCTCCACTCTATTGCCACCTAGTGGAGCTGAAAATACCTGCATTGCGGCGATGTGACACCCCTTATGACATGGTGACAGCTTCTCGTCTCCCCTTAAAACCACATTTATTGGCATATTTGTCTCTGAAATGTAAATACATCAACACCTTTGTATCATTTATTCTTCTATCTGTTGCTGCAATCACAAGGAATTAGTATTTTAATACACATGCAACTTGGACATTAATTGTTCTGGCCATGCCAGAGGACTGAATCAACCTTTTACCTCCAAAAGTTATTTCTCCCATTAGCACTAGCCACTTTAGCCTGATCAACAGCACACTGTCTGTGTGACGTCATGTGCCAGGTGACAAAAACAGACCGCGAGCTATTAATCCCTTCACGACACGTGCCGTACTAGTACAGCGCATGTCGTGTCTCCCCCTTTGATGTGGGCTCCGGCGGTGAGCCCACATCAAAGTTGTGACATGTCAGCTGTTTTGTACAGCTGACATGTGCGGCAAATAGTGGCGGGTAAAATCGCGATTCACCCGCCGCTATTAATCTGTTAAATGCTGCTGTCAAATGCTGACAGCAGCATTTAACTACCGCTTCCGGCCGCGCGGCCGGAAATGAGTGCATTGCCGACCCCCGTCATGTGATCGGGGGTCGGCGATGCATCAGGATGGTAACCATAGAGGTCCTTGAGACCTCTATGGTTACTGATGCAGGCCTGCTGCGAGCGCCACCCTGTGGTCGGCGCTCATATCAAGCCTGCAATTCAGCTACATAGCAGCGATCTGATGATCAATAAAAAAAAGCATTAACCTGATCGCTAAACAGAGTAGCGAGAAACAAATTCAAAACGCCAGAAATACGTTTTTTTGGTCGCCGCGACATTGCATTAAAATACAATAACGGGTGATCAAAAGAACATATCTGCACAAAAGTGGTATTAATAAAAACATCAGCTCGGCACGCAAAAAAAAAGCCCTCACCCGACCCTAGATCACAAAAAATGGAGACGCTATGGGTATTGGAAAATGGCACTTTTTTTTCTTTTTTTTTTTTTTAGCAAAGTTTTGAATTTTTTTTCACCAGTTAGATAAAAAATAACCTAGACATGTTAGGTGTCTATGAACTCACAATGACCTGGAGAATCATACTATGAGGTCAGTTTTAGCATTTAGTGAAGCTAGCAAAAAAGCCAAACAAAAAACCAGTGTGGGATTGCACTTTTTTGCAATTTCACCTCACTTGGAATTTTTTTCCTGTTTTCTAATACAGGACATGGTAAAACCAATGGTGTCGTTCAAAAGTACAACTTGTCCCACAAAAAATAAGCCATCACATGACCATATTGACAGAAAAATAAAAAAGTTATGGCTCTGGGAAGGAGGGGAGCGAAAAACGAAAACACAAAAACGTAAAAGGGCCGTGGCGGGAAGGGGTTAATCAAGGTAAAGAGACTTTTCCGGGAGAGGAAATAAGCTCAATAGCCAGAGGCTAGTTAATTGGTACTGATTTTAAAGACTGTTGTCACTCCCTTACATTCTGCTGTGGATTCTATAATCTGCATCTGCTCTGATTAACCCATCGTTTGCAAACTGTTATTAAACTTTTTTCAAATTACAGTTTTATCTGCTGCTGTCATTGTTACCTATATCTGTCTGTTTACTGCCATTTTCTTTTCCTTCTGCCCTTCTACTTCTTGTTGGTGTGTCCTGCCTTACTTGTTTGTCATCTAAAACACAAGCAAGGTGGTGACTTAGGCCGGCCTCACACTCAGCGTATGTAAATACGGTCCGTTTTTTACGGCCGTAATACGCAGAAAAGTCCCCAAAATAGTGATCCGTATGTCATCCGTAGTCAGGGTGTGGCAGCGTATTTTGCGCATGGCATCCTCCGTATGTAATCCGTATGGCATCCGTACTGCGATATTTTCTCGCAGGCTTGCAAAACCGACATCTAATGGATTTACGTGCTCAAATGTTCGTTAAAACATATATACAGTATATATATATATATATATATATATATATATATATATATCTAATATATAAAGCTGAATGTGTGTATGTGTGTATGTGTGTATGTCCGGGATTGGCATCTGAACCATCGCAGCTACAGCCACAAAATTTTGCACAGTCACACGTCTGGACCCCGAGAGCGTCATAGGCTATGTTGTGAGGTGAAATTTTAACCCCGCGCTTTCCAATTCACCAAACAATTTTGCCCCTATCTACATAATTGGGAAAAAGTGAAAGGAAAAGTGTTGGAGGCGTCGCAGCTACAGGCACAAAATTTTGCACAGTCACACATCTGGACCCCGAGAGCGTCAAAGCTATGTTGTGAGGTGAAATTTTAACCCCGCACTTTCCAATTCACCAAACAATTTTGCCCCTATCTACATAATGGGGAAAAAATGAAATGTTGGAGGCAAATTAACAGCTGCCAGATGTGAACAAGGGGGACTTAAAGAATGAGAGCGATGGCGCCAAAGAGTATATACTGTACAGTTGCTAAGGTGGGGCCCCGACATGGGATAATCACCACACCACCACGAGGATATGAACACACACACAAAATGCGCCACACACTACCACGTGCTCGAACACATATACCACCCTCAGCGCACATTTCACCACACATACACCAACCTCGCCACATAAAAGTCGAAACACAAAAGTCGCCGCTCAAAACTCGCCACGCGCAAAACTCTCCACATGCAAAACTCACCACACGTGCAAAACTCACCTCATGGAAAACTCGCCACACGCAAAACTTGCACACGTGGAAAAATTGCCACATGCACAAAAGTTGCAACACATGCAAAAGTTGCCTCACACAAAACTTGCACATACTCAAAAGGCACCACACATAAAACTCGCCACGCGCAATACTCGCCATGCGCAAAACTTGCTGCACACAACTTGCTACACTAACCTGTCACATGCAACTTGACACACAAAAAGTTGCTACACGCATGTCGCCACACAAAACTCATCTCACAAAAGTCGCTACATGCATGTCGCCACACGCAACTCAACACACACAACTTGACACACGAAACTCGCCCTAAAACACACACAAGTCTGGTATTATCCTTCAAAAATAAAAATCTGATTAATAAGCAGACAAACAACAAGAGCAACAAATGTACCATATAGGAATCCGGCAGCTGTCAGTCACATGACCAGTCTATTATGTGTATGTGTGAGCTAATATATACTGCCAGGGGGTGGGCTTACTGTTGGCTGGGGATTTATCAGGCTGCCAATTTAGCTTACAAATACTGAGGTAAAAATACTGACCAAATAAAGTGTGAACGAGGTCTAATACAGGAGGAGATGACATACAGATATATACTATATACAGGAGGAGATGACACACAGGTATATACTATTTACAGGGGAGATGACACACAGGTATATACTATATACAGGTGGAGATGACACACAGATATATACTATATACAGGAGAGATGACACACAGGTATATACTATATAGAGGAGGAGATGACATACAGGTACATACTACATACAGGAGGAGATGATATACAGGTATATACTATATACAGGAGGAGATTACATACAGGTATTTACTATATATAGGAGGAGATGACATACAGGTATATACTATATACAGGGGAGATGACACACAGCAGGTATATACTATATACAGGGGAGATGACATACAGGTATATACTATATACAGGAGATGACATACAGGTGTATACTATATATAAGGGAGATGACAAACATGTATATACTGAGGTGAAAATGAGAGGTGTGAGGTGAAAATGAAAAGGTGTGAGTGCAAAATGAGAGGAGTGAGGGAAAATAGTGGAGTGATCGGAAAATGACAAATGTGAGGTCGAAATGACAAGTGTTAGGGGGGAATGAGAGGAGTGAGGGGGAAAATAAGAGGAGTGAGGGGGAAAATGAGAGGTGTGAGGGAGAAAATGAGAGATGTGAGGGGGAAAATGAAAGATGTGATTGGGAAAATGAGAGGCGTGATGGGAAAATAAGAGAAGTGAGGTGCTATAACTAACCACAGATATTTACTATGCCCAGGCAACGCCGGGCTCTTCAGCTAGTATATATATATATATATATATATATATATATATATATATATATATATATGTCATTGAGACACATATATATATATTCTGTATTTGTATTTAATTCAGTGCGATATATGTGAAAAGCCGGTAATTCAATTGCCGGCTTTTCATTTCTCCTTCCCAAACCCGACAGGATATGAGACATGGTTTACATACAGTAAACCATCTCATATCCCTTTTTTTTTGGCATATTCCACACTACTAATGTTAGTAGTGTGTATGTACAAAATTTGGGCGCTGTAACTTGTAAAATAAAGGGTTAAATTGTGGAAAAAATTGGCATGGGCTCCCGCTCAATTTTCTCCGCCAGAGTGGTAAAGCCAGTGACTGAGGGCAGATATTAATAGCCTAGAGAGGGTCCATGGTTATTGGCCCCCCCTGGCTACAAACATCTGCCCCCAGCCACCCCAGAAAAGGCACATCTGGAAGATGCGCCTATTCTAGCACTTGGCCACTCTCTTCCCATTCCCATGTAGCGGTGGGATATGGGGTAATGAAGGGTTAATGTCACCTTGCTATTGTAAGGTGACATTAAGCCAGATTAATAATGGAGAGGCGTCAATTATGACACCTATCCATTATTAATCCTATTGTAGTAAATGGTTAATAAAACACACACATGTTTACAAAGTATTTTAATGAAATAAAGACACATGTTGTTGTAATATTTTATTAGACACTTAATCCACCTGAAGACCCTCATTCTGTAACAAAGTTAAAAAAACAAACAACAATATTCCATACCTTCTGTCATTATGTCCTACGATGTAAATCCATCTGAAGGGGTTAAATCATTTTACAGCCAGGAGCTGTGCTAAAGCACTCGCTCCTGTCTGTAAAACCCCGGGTACTGAAAGGAATGCTGGGTGAGGTGACCTGTAGTTACCTTGAGTTGCGGTGATGCGCCCTCTGCTGGATGTCCTCATATGAACTCAAGCGTGGGAACTTTTCCAAGGCTCCAGTTCATGAGGACATCCAGCAGAGGGCACATCACCGCAACTCAAGGTAACTACAGATCACCCTGCTTTCCTTTCAGTACCCGGGGTTTACAGGCACGAGCGAGTGCATTAGCGCAGCTCCTGGCTGTAAAATGATTTAACCCCTTCAGATGGATTTACATCGTGGGACATAACAACGGAAGGTATGGAATATTGTTGTTTGTTTTTTTTACTTTGTTTCAGGACGATGGTCTTCAGGTGGATTAAGAGTCTAATAAAATATTACAACATGTGTCTTTATTTCATTAAAATACTTTGTAATCATGTGTGTGTGTTTTATTAACCATTTAGTACTATTGGATTATTAATGGATAGGTGTCAGAATTGACGCCTCTCCATTATTAACCTGGCTTAATGTCACCTTACAATAGCAAGATGACATTAACCCTTCATTACCCCATATCCCACCGCTACACTGGAGTGGGAAGAGAGTGGCCAAGTGCCAGAATAGGCGCATCTTCCAGATGTGCCTTTTCTGGGGTGGCTGGGGGCAGATGTTTGTAGCCAGGGGGGGGCCAATAACCATGGACCCTCTCTAGGCTATTAATATCTGCTCTCAGTCACTGGCTTTACCACTCTGGCGGAGAAAATTGAGCGGGAGCCCACGCTAATTTTTTCCGCGATTTAACCCTTTATTTTACAAGCTACAGCGCCCAAATTTTGCACATACACACTACTAACATTAGTAGTGTGGAATATGCAAAAAAAAGGGATATGAGATGGTTTACTGTATGTAAACCATGTCTCATATCCTTTCGGGTTTGGGAAGGAGAAATGAAAAGCCGGCAATTGAATTACCGGCTTTTCTCTAACACCGGTGCGTATTTCTCGCAAGTCACACACATGGTTCGTGTGTAATCCGTATTTTTCTCGCCCCCATAGACTTTCATTGGCGATTTTTTTGCGCAATACGGTGACAAACGCAGCATGCTGCGATTTTGTACGGCCGTACAAGACCGTATAATACGGATCAGTAAAATACGGCTGATAGGAGCTGGGACATAGGGAATCATTGGGCCATGTGTTATGCGTATTTTATGGACGTAGTTTATGCGCTCATACGTCCGTAAAACTCGCTAGTGTGAGGCCGGCCTTAGACTCTGCTTTCCAATCTAGCCAGTAAAAGAACTATAGTGGAAGAGGTTTTCCAGTACTATGATATTGATGATAAGCTATTTGAAAATCCATGTAGGGAAACTTTTTGTAGGGGATAAGAGTAAAAATCTGGGTAATTCCTTAGACTCTGTAATACCTTCAAGCCAGTAAAAAACAATTGTTGTTTAAATGGATTTTCCCGTGCAATGCAATTTATGACAATCTATCTAGAGGATGATGTGAGTATTGGTTGTCACCATCAAATTTATAGTACTGGATAGGTCCTTAAGATAAGTCATCATCATTAATATCATAGTACTGGGAATCCTTTTTCAACTGCAATTTTTTTTTTATTGACTAGACTGAAGGAGTCTTAAGAATCACCAATGTTTTCACCCTAATCAATCATAAAGAAGTATGTACTTGTCCTAAATGGACATTCAGATTCCTTGGACAAAGTTTCCAGGATAATCACTGCCGACTGGAAGGACGTTACTGGTTAACTTGTAGCACAGTCAGCGTAACTTTACGCAGGGAGGTAGCTGTAACCAAGGCACCTGTCTAATATGCCTCGGCACTCTACATAAAAATGGAATACTTCCTGGGTGCATGTGTGTGGTTGTGTTGCTGTTGCAGACACCTTCATTTTCAGCTCTACCATGATTTGTGTGGCGCCGGACCCTTTTTGACCCCAAATTGAAACCAGACCAGCCTGTAAAAGGGAAATCCTTTTTACCGACAATCAAGGATACCAGGAAATAAGCTTACTGTTTTCTTCTGCACAATACAGAGACACAATCTTGATTGCATGGACAGCGACACAATACTTGAAATGAACATTATTGTAGAACTGTAGGTTAAGCTGAGGACTTCCATCATCCCAGTATAGAGATACCCAGATCGATGTGTTTCGCTGTGATCACAACTTTCCAACTACACTTCCTGAGAACAACAAACTTGACCCAGCCTAGCTGACAATACCTCACTGACGGCAAATTTCAGATCTGACTAACACTAAAGAAATTTCCAAAAGTCTCTTAAATACATTCCTAAAAGTCTCTAGGTACCCTGACTTGCCAGCATATGGAAGAACACTGACACCGTTGAAGATCCCTTGCTGAAACTTTCCTGGTCTCAACAACACAAACACCCAGTGATGATTCCCTTCCTCTGAGGGTGTCCTTTCTTGTCTCCCTCTCACTAACAACTCTTTCATTATGAACAGGACCTGCCTACAGCTGCTCAATCCGTCTCCCTACTATGGACCGTCCCTACAGTTAACTTCATCACCCCTGACTAACAGGCAGTGCAGACTCAAGGAGAGTAACACATACAATACAGTACATTTTCATTTATTTAAAACGGGGATCTCCAGAGAGGTGACACGTCATCCTCTCCACCTCTACACTCCCCTCCTCTTTATTGATGGCCATCAGCGGCCATCTAGGACTTATAACAAAGAGGTTAGTTTATACACAATAATGCACTTGGTACTGAAGTCTTGCTGACTAAAGATGTCTTCTTCACGGTCACTAGCATCCTTCATGGTATCCGTTCCTTCTCAGTTAAGACCCTGGAAGAGTGTGTAGCACATTCCTGCACAATTTTCAAAGTCCTTGAAATTTACTGGACTTGGTCTTTTCAGGTAAGGACCTTGGAAACATAAGAGTCAATAAAAAGCACTGTCTTTTTTACTTGAGGTTTCTGACCCTACTGGCTGCACCAGCATTGAAGTCCAGCAGAAAAAGATGCAATGGTTGCAACAAAATGAAAAGAGAAACAAGAGAAAAGTTCAGCCTATTCGGCTCATAAAAGCCTTCCTTTGGTCATCAGGGTTTGGAACAGTCCCTCAGATCAAAGGCATGTTTACCTTAAACTAAATCTTCACCAGAGGTCCAACTGGTCCCCTGCCTTTTGACAGGGTTACCCAGAACTCAACTCTTTAACAATGCTTACTTCGGCCAACCAAAACAATGGATGCAACAAGACGCTTCTTCAGATGTCATTCAGTTTTTTGTAGAAAGTTTTGTATGGGCCACCTCGAACCCCTCTGTTATGACTGTGCCTTAATACTCACACGGGAAAGGACAAATCAGGGAGATATTACCTGCACATCACAGGTTATTATACAGACTAGGCAAAATCATAACCTGACCCTGATTTGTCCCTGGCTGTCAGTGAAGTTTAGCACCCTAAAATTACACAATGATGCTCCTGCTCAACATAGGCTGACCCTGAGTGTCCTTAACTGCACTATCAACTATACATAGAGTGTAACCCAAAACAACAACAAACATGTGTAGTGCACACAGAGAGAGGGTGATACAAAGAGCTAAAGAATTGTTCACACAGTCATACTTGAAAGACGGAAGAAAAATATAGGAACCCAAAAGATGTGAAAACCACCAGACCCTGAATGTAACAAAATGGGAAAAGTGCTCTGAAGGGGAACACAAAACCAAACTGGAGAGGTGAGACTGCAAACATCCATCTAACTTGGAATATAGCCAGCAAAAACTGCATGTGCAGTGAGCATAAATAGCCCATCCCAAGATGTCATATAACAAACCAAAACAAGAAAGTGAAAACATCTGCATAGAAGCAACAGAACAAAGCAAAGAGCATTATTAGTGGCTGGACAAAAACAACACATGCTGTGTCACTGGATTGAGCTCCAGAATCAAGCCAAGACATTCTCCCAAGGTAGTCTTTCTAACCTCCATGGCTGATCGGCTGATCCAGGTGTCAGACATACCCAGGATCTTCTCTAGCTTGTGGTGGACCCCCGCAGGTCACTAGAGTGGGAACATAGCTGTCATGCGGGTACTGGGTAGACTACAGTTGATTACCCAGGCCCCTGCGATATCCCTCAGACTAGGGAAAACCCTGTCTGTCCCTCTCCCAGAATTTACACTGATGGTGTGCTTGTCTGGGCTGCCAGGCCTGACCCTGACTCCTGTTTCAGTCCTATGCTGAAACCTCCACCTGCCACCCAGTGATTAGACCACACACTAACCCCTACAGAAAGCACAGACAGGGAAAACTAAAATGCACCATGCCGCAGACACACAGGAAAAAACAAAAATGTGCACAGGGCAAAACAAATACAAATATAGGAAGAAGAAATATGACAAAGGATAATACACCACCAGATACGATATTTCTTCCCCTAGACCACCACTCCAGACCGAGATCACCAGGCACAAGACACAAGCTATAATCGGCGATGCCCAAAGTCCAGAATGACTATTTAAAGGCCACGGGCATGACCCAGCCTCCAACCCAATTACCAGCTAGATTAACCCCGGACAACCTGGATAAAGTCTAGCCGGCGCCACTGAGCGTATAGTGGACGAATGTGGAATTACCGCTGTCTGTCGGATGCCCTAGTGTGAATAGCGTCCGACATGACAGTACCCCGCCTTCTACAAGGGACCCCAGGGCCCTCATGACTTATAGGACCCGGCTTGTCCGGATGGCGGCGGTGAAACATACTGACCAGCCGGTCCGCATGTATGTCCGAAGCTGGTACCCAAGACCTCTCCTCCGGCCCATAACCACGCCAGTGTACCAGGTACTGTAATGTGTGGCGCACTATACGAGAGTCCACCAACTTGGAGACTTCAAACTCCAAATTGCCATCCACCAAGACTGGAGGTGGCATTGGCGCCGCGTCCACGGAACCCACCACCTTCTTTAAAAGAGGTCTGTGAAACACGTTGTGTATCTTATATACCGTAGGAAGTTCCAATCGGTAGGCTACCGGGTTAATGATGGCGGCGACCCTAAATGGACCAATAAACCTTGGACCCAATTTCAGGGATGGTACTTTGAGTTTTATATTTTTTGTGGACAGCCACACCCAATCACCCACACTCAGGTCTGGACCTGGCACACGTCTACTGTCAGCCACTCATTTGTACCTTGCACCCACGCTCAGCAAGCGCTGTTTCACTCTCCTCCAAATGAATGACAGTTGTGCTCCTAGCTGGTCCTCCTCCGGAACGCCAGCAGAGCCACCCTGATGCAGAGTACAAAACTGAGGATGGTGCCCTTAAACACAAAAGAACGGAGACTCCCCAGACGATTCCTGGTGGTGATTATAAATGGCAAACTCAGCCAAATGAAGGAACGTCGACCACTCCGCCTGGTTGTCAGAAACAAAGCAGCGTAAGTACTGCTCCAAATTCTGGTTCATACGCTCGGTCTGACCATTTGACTGAGGATGAAATGCCGAAGAATGCAACAACTTGATCCCCAGCCATGAGCAAAATGCTTTCCAAAACTTTGCCACAAACTGAGTACCCCTATCAGACACTATGTCAGACGGGACCCCGTGAAGTCTGACCACCTCCTGCACAAAAACCTGAGCCAGAGTCTTCACGTTAGGCAACGAAGGCAAGGACACAAAGTGCGACATCTTTGAGAACCGATCAACAACCACCAAGATGACCGTGTTCCCAGCTGAGGAGGGTAGGTCTGTAATAAAATCCATGGAAATCTCTGTCCATGGCCTACTGGGTACCCCTAGAGGATGTAATGAGCCAGCAGGATGGGAGCGAGGCGTCTTAACTCTAGCACACGTGGTACATGCTGATACGTACGAGACCACGTCCTGTCGGATTTTGAGCCACCAAAACCAATGCGACACCAACTCCAAGGTACCCCTAACCCCTGGATGGCCAGCCAGAACAGCATCATGATGCTCACCCAACACCTTTAGGCAAATATGGAGCGGTACAAATGATTTGTTAATGGGAAGCTCTGGTGGTACTTCCTCCTGAGCCTCGACAATCTCAGCCTCAACCTCTGTCGTGAGAGCCGAGACCACTACACACTTTTGGAGGATGGGTACCGGATCTTCCAGAGGTTCTCCCCCTGGAAAACACCTGGATAAACCATCTGCCTTAATGTTCTTAGACCCTGGTCAGTACATAACAAAAAAGTTGAATCGCGTGAAAAACAATACCCAGCGAGCCTGCCTGGGGGACAGACGCTTGGCTGACTCTAAATAAAGCAGATTTTTATGGTCGGTGATAACTGTAACCTGGTGGACCGACCCCTCCAAGAAGTGTCGCCATTCCTCAAAAGCCAACTTGATAGCCAACAACTCCCTGTTGCCGATATCATAGTTACGTTCGGCGGGCCACAGCTTCTTGGAAAAGTAGGCGCATGGACGCAACTCGCCCAAGGATGAGCCTTGTGACAGCCCTGCCCCCACTCCAACCTCAGACGCATCGACTTCCACGGTAAACAGTTTTGATACGTCCGGTTGCACCAGAATGGGGGCAGAAGCAAAACTGTTCTTCAGAAATTCGAATGCGCGCACAGCAGCCTCAGGCCAGGCGGAGAAATTGGTACCCTTTTTCGTCATGTCAGTAAGCGGTTTAGCAATGGTAGAAAAATCTTTGATAAATTTTCTATAATAATTAGAGAATCCAAGGAACCGCAGGAGTGCTTTTAGGTTATCAAGCCATTCCCAATGCAACACCGCTTGCACCTTAGCGGCGTCCATTTTAAACCCTGAAGCAGACACAATATAACCCAAGAAAGGCAACTCCTGAACCGAAAAAAACACATTTCTCCAGTTTTGCATAGAGCTTATTTTTTGTGAGTAGCTGTAACACCTGCCTCACATGCTCTAAATGAGTATCACGGTCGCATGAATAAATGAGAATGTCATCTAGGTACACAATAACAAATTTCCCCAGTACATGCGCGAACACATCATTTATGAAATGTTGAAATACCGCAGGCGCGTTTGTCAACCCAAATGGCATCACCAAATTTTCAAAATGACCCTCAGGAGTATTAAAAGCCGTCTTCCACTCATCACCTTGACGGACTCTTATGAGGTTGTATGCCCCCCTGAGTTCAAGCTTGGAAAACCACTTAGCACCAGCCACCTGGTTGAACAAATCAGGTATCAGTGGCATAGGGTATGGATCACGAACCGTAATCTGATTTAACTCCCTGAAATCCAGACACGGGTGTAGTCCGCCATCTTTCTTCTTAACGAAGAAGAACCCCGCTGCCACCGGCGAGGACGAAGGCCTGATGTGCCCTTTGCTCGAACTCTCAGCAATGTAGTCTTTTAAAGCTTGTCTCTCGGGACCAGAGATGTTAAACATCCTAGCTTTCAGCAATTTGGCCCCTGGTTTAAACCTAATAGTACAGTCATAGGGTCGATGAGGTGACAATTCTGAGCAACCCTTCTCAGAGAACACATCTGCGAAATCCAGAAGTGACTCAGGAATGCTAGGAGTCACAGCAGACACACATGTGGCCAGGCAATTCTCCTGGCAGAATCCGCTCCACTGAATTATGTCCTGAGTTTTCCAGTCAATCACCGGGTTGTGCATAGACAACCATGGAAAACCCAGAACCATTTGTGCAGGAAGATTACTGAGCACCCTACATGTAACTTGCTCAGAATGTAGGACCCCAATGTGGAGTTTAACCTCAGCCACAAACTCAGTAATCTACCCCTGTGGGAGTGGAGTAGCATTGATGGTAACCACCCGAATAGGATGAGGCAGTTTTTCGACCGTGAACCCGGCCGTGCACGCAAACTCCTCATCAATGAGATTAGTGGCCAACCCACTATCCACAAAAACAGTGATTGGCAGCTCTCTGCCAGCGAGCATAACTCTGGCAGGAAGCATACATTGAGAGACCACCATGGAGGATATGCATAAGCTCAGATTGGCCTCCTCCACACCCTCTGAGCTTAGTAGTTTTCCGCCGTTGCACTTTTCTTAGAAAACAGAGGACAAGCATTAACATAATGCCCTTTTTTACCACAGCAAAAACAGGCTCCCTGCTTCCTGAGCAAGGGGGCTCGATGATGTGACACCCCTGCGATTTGCATAGGCTCCGTGTACTCACCTGCAGCAACCTCACGTGCACCTACGCCCTCCCCCATAAGCGGCATCTCTTGCACCCCCTGACGCAAACGGCAATCAATGCGGACAACAAGACTCATGGCAGACTCTAGAGAAGCAGGAGTCTCATACATCAGGAGGGCTTGTTTAACCCTTCTCGAAACCCCATGTACGAACTGACTCCGCAGTGCCGGGTCATTCCATTGTGTGTCCACTGCCCAGCGGCTAAATTCAGAACAGTAATCCTCCGCCATTAGCTCCCCCTGGCAGAGAGCGCGTATTTTAGATTCTGCTAGAGCCAATTTGTCAGGATCATCATATATGAGCCCAAGAGCAGAAAAAAAAACTCCACTGAATCAGATGGTAATGAAAATGCCCATGCTTGGGGGTCTCTGTTCAGTAATGACAATACCAGGCCCACACGCTGAGCCTCATTACCTGAGGAAACCAGGCGCATACGAAAATATAATTTGCAAGCTTCACGAAAAACAACAAATTTACTGCGTTCCCCAGCAAACCTCTCAGGTAAAGGAATCTTTGGCTCTGCAACTCTACCTGCATTTTCAGCTTGCACATTAGATACTACAAGACCCTGTTGCTGAACTGCCCCTTCAACTCAGTGACCTGTAAGGACAGCACCTCCAACTGGCGGGTTATGGAAGTCATGGGATCTATGGCATCCAAAATTTATTTAGGCCGATTATAATGTCATGCGGGTACTGGGTAGACTACAGCTGATTACCCGGGCCCCTGTGATATCCCTCAGACTAGGGAAAACCCTGTCTGTCCCTCTCCCAGAATTTACACTGATGGTGTGCTTGTCTGGGCTGCCAGGCCTGACCCTGACTCCTGTTTCAGTCCTATGCTGAAACTTCCACCCGCCACCCAGTGATTAGACCACACACCAACCCCTACAGAAAGCACAGACAGGGAAAACTAAAAATGCACCACGCCGCAGACACACAGGAAAATACTAAAATGTGCACAGGGCAAAACAAATACAAATATAGGAAGGAGAAATATGACAAAGGATAATACACCACCAGATACGATATTTCTTCTCCTAGACCACCACTCCAGCCCGAGATCACCAGGCACAAGACACAAGCTATAATCGGCGACGCCCAAAGTCCAGAATGACTATTTAAAGGCCACGGGCGTGACCCAGCCTCCAACCCGATTACCAGCTAGATTAACCCCGGACAACCTGGATAAAGTCTAGCCGGCACCACTGAGCATATAGTGGATGAATGTGGAATTACCGCTGTCTGTCGGATGCCCTAGTGTGAATAGCGTCCGACATGACAATAGCTGTTCACCCGGATGTTCTGTTGGACAGACATGAAAGATGATGCAGGTGCCCAAATCTTTTTTTTTTTCTCCTGATGCCCATTCAGGTAATTGTGACTCTCCCTCTTCTACAACCGGCCTTTGAAAGACCCAAGCGGCCCCCTCTGGAGTGCCCCCCCGATGTTGAAAACCTATGAGAGCCTGCTTAGCCCAAACCCACTGGCCTGTGTTCCCGATGACCTCTTTCTTCCAGCTTTCGATGTCGCCGGCCGTTGAGGATTGTATCATCCCTGCCACATACCAGCACTTGCAGCACCACAGCTTAATGAATCCAGCACCTTACTGGGGTATAAATTGTGGAACCACTGGCCAAAGTATTTTCAATTTAACATGCTGTGGTTGATGTAGACTCTGTCTTTGGTTCCCACTTCCTTCAAGATCCCAAATCCACTGTCAATGTTGAATTCCAGGACGCAACCCTTGGTCTGCAAGTCCTACACAGCAAAACAACAGGTAGCATCAGCTTCTTTCAACCACCCCCTCAAAAAGATGTTGGCCCACTTCTCCTCGATGACGTCATCTTTTTCAGACACTTGCCCATGCCAATGGCTTCTTGGCAGAGGTACAAGGGTGACAATTCAAACCACAGCCTCCACCAGTTTACCTCCTCCTTTGGTGTCGCTGGCCTCACTGCAGAAAATCCAGCTTCCTTCCTTTTAAGACCCGCTAAGTCTTCAGGGTCCAATGTGTCTTCAACCAGAGGCTGCTCCATTGTAACAGGGATGGCTTCTCCAAGAGGTGATGCTGCAGGATCAGCTGCCCTGAATGCTGTCTCCTAAGGTGCCTACACAGCCTGCTGCATGGCTGTTGAGCATGTCCCTACTTTGCCGGCTGAAATTCCTTCTTCCAGCATCTGGCTCCTGCACCAGACACACAACTCATGCATGAGCAGGCCTACCTCAGACTGTGGGGTGGTGGCCGACCTCATCTCAAGCTGCAGCAGTTGTGTTCGATCTCCTACAGCTCCTTCTGGGCAATAACTCTCCATCACAGCTCCGGGCATCACAATTTTTAGTATCTCCTCCAGATCATCACAGGGTCCCATCCGCCACATAGACTGCGCTCTCACCTCACGGTCTCTATGCACCATCACATCTTGAGATCTCTACTTTAGCTCCTCTCTTGTTACATGCTGCAGGGAAAATGTCACCGGTCTTCCACTCACCACACATTTCCTGTTTGTTCGAATCCACCTCTTCTGGGGCAAGTGTCCTGACAAGATTACCACATCATGCGTCACTCTCAGCGACTCCACCTCAAGCCATATTTCCTGCATTTGCACCACGCCCTCTTCCAGCATGCACCTCTCATCTTGGGCCGAATCCTGGCTGTATATGTTGAGTTTAGAAGCATAGACAGAAGTCAGGCCAGGAATTGATACATGTAGTGGAAACACAACAATCAGGCAAGAAATGAAAATGAAGACACAATGTGGAATAAGGCAAATGTTAAGGTCAGGATAAGAGTAAGGATATGAGATCTGGAGTAAGAACCTTACAAGGATGCACCCTAATAAGCAGGTGCGAAAGCTATGGTAGTTTTTCTATTAAGTAGGAGACATCAACATTGGCTTCCAGTCACCATGTGAACCAGACATGACCTATAAATAGGAGCATAGAATCTGGAGACACTATATTGAACTTGCCACTGGAATCAGTTGAGACAAGTAGCAATAGTAAGCATATTATAAAGTGATTTATAAGGAGCTCAATCTGGATGACCACCTAGGACCCAGGGAGGGAAGCCATGACCAAATTGCCATCATTACAATGATTTGTGTATCACCATCTGCAGCACACATCTCTGGGCAGGGAGGTGTCCTGAAGAATGAAAAAGGGCGTAATCAGATGAGTTGTCAGCGGTAAGTAACTGGATTTAAATATTTTTTGTATAGGGATACTCTACAGGGTAATGTTTACATGGATCAACTGGCGGCACTAAACAACCAATAATCAGTAGACCATTACCGATCAGCAGTCATTCACTGGGGTCTGTGTGTTTAGAGATTGGGAGCTTTTCCTTAACCCCTTCATGACCTTGGGATTTTTCATTTTTCCGTGTTCGTTTTTCACTCCCCTCCTTCCCAGGGCCATAACTTTTTTATTTTTCCGTCAATTTGGCCATGTGAGGGCTTATTTTTTGCGGGACAAGTTGTACTTTTGAACAACATCATTGATTTTAGCATATCATGTACTAGAAAATGGGAAAAAAATTCCAAGTGCAGTGAAATTGCAAAAAAAGTGCAGTCCCACACTTGTTTTTTGGTTGGCTTTTTTGCTAGGTTCACTAAATGCTAAAACTGACCAGCCATTATGATTCTCCAGGTCACTATGAGTTCATAGACACTTAACATGACCAGGTTATTTTTTACCTAAGTGGTGAAAAAAAATTCCAAACTTTGCTAAAAAAAAAAAAAAAAATTGCGCCATTTTCCGATACTCGTAGCGTCTCCATTTTTCCATGATCTGGGTTTGGTTGAGGGCTTATTTTTTGCGTGCTGAGCTGGCATTTTTAATGATAGCATTTTGGTGCAGATATGTTCTTTTGATCGCCCGTTATTGCATTTTAATGCAATGTCACGGCGACCAAAAAAACGTAATTCTGGTGTTTCTAATTTTTTTCTCGCTACACTGTTTAGCAATCAGGTTAATGCTTTTTTTTTAATTGATAGATCGGGCGATTTTTTTTTATTGATTTATTTTGATTGGGGCGAAAGGGGGGTGATTTAAACTTTTATATTTTTTTTATTTTTTTCACATTTTTTTTTTACTTTTGCCATGCTTCAATAGCCTCCATGGGAGGCTAGAAGCAGGCACAGCACGATCGGCTCTGCTACATAGCAGCGATCTGCTGTTCGCTGCTAAGTAGCAGAAAATCAGGTGTGCTGTGAGCGCCAACCACAGGGTGGCGCTCACAGCTGCCGGGGATCTGTAACCATAGAGGTCTCAAGGACCTCTATGGTTACAATACTGAAGCATCGCCGACCTCCGATCATGTGACGGGGGTCGGCGATGCCGTCATTTCCGGCCGCCCGGCCGGATGCGGTAGTTAAATGCCGCTGTCTGCGTTTGACAGCGGCATTTAACTAGTTAATAGGCGTGGGCAGATCGCGATTCTGCCGGCGCCTATTGCGGGCACATGTCAGCTGTTCAAAACAGCTGACATGTCCCGGCTTTGATGCGTGCTCACCGCCGGAGCCCGCATCAAAGAGGGGCTTCTGACCTCGGACGTACTATCCCGTCCGAGGTCAGAAACGGATTAAAGTATATTAGAGAAAAGATTAGATTATGATATTAAATAGATAGAGTTTAGGATGAAAATAAAAAAAAAATTATTCCACCCTTTTAAACATTGCTTACTGAGTGATCCTTCCGATATTATATTGCATTTGCTTTTGTTATATATAGTGCTGTTCCATATTATATAGTGTCCTCTTGTTATATATAGCACAGTTTCTTATTACTGTATATAGAATCCGCACAAAAAAATAAATGGCGCACTTAAACAACACAATGTAACTCCAAGTTAATCACACTTCTGTGAAATCAACCTGTCCAGTTATAAAGCAACAATGATAATGAATCGATTTTTCCTGCTGTTTTGCAAATAGAACAGAATACAGGTAGAAATGATAGGAAATTTGCAAGACAACCCCTATAATGGAGTGGTTCTGCAGGGGTGACCACAGACCATAATTCTGTTCGCATCCCTTTTTACTGTTGTTTTGGTCAATTTTGCATTTTTCATTGCTCTCACCCCTAGAGATACTGTACAGTAGCATGAGACAGTGTCTACAACCCACAAATGTTGTTCAGGTAATGCAGCTCATCCAGGATGGCACATTAATGTGAGCTGTGGCAAGAAGGGTGTCTGTCAGCACAGTGCTCGGAGCATGGAACAGATACCTGGAGGCAGGCTTCTACACTAGGAGAAATGGAGGGGGCCGTTGAAGGACAACAACCCAGCAGCAGTCCTGCTACCTCCCTCTTTGTTCAAGGACAAGTAGGAGGAGCAGTGCCAGAGCCCTGCACAGTTACCTCTAGCAGGCCACTAACATCCATGTGTCTGTTCAAACTGTCAGAAACAGACTGCATGAGGGAGGCATAAGGGCCTGAGCCCATAAGTGGGTGTTGTGCTTTCAGCCCAACACCATGAAAGGAAATTAGTATTTGCAGAGAACACAGATTGGCTGATTTGACATTGGTGCCGTATGTTCTTTACGGATGAGAGCAGGTTCCCACTGAGCATTTGTGACACATGTGACAGAGTCTGGAGATGTCGTAGAGAACATTCTACTGCCTGCAACATCCTCCAACATGACCGCTTAGGCAGTAGGTCATTAATGGTGTGGGGAGACATTTCTTTGGAGAGCTGAAAAGACCTCCATATGCTAGCCAGAGGTACCCTGACTGCCATTAGGTACTGGGATGAGATCCTCAGACCCATTGTGAGACCATATGCAGGTGCACTTGGCCCTAGATTCCTTCTGATGCATGACAATGCTAGGCCTTATGTGGCTGAAGTGTGTCAGCGGTTTCTGCATGATGAAGGCATTGATGCTATGGACTTGCCTTCCTGTTCCCAATTGAGCACGTCTGAAACACCATGTCTTGTTCCATCCATCATCACCACATTGCACCACATACTGTCCAAGAGTTGACAGATGCTTTAATCCAGGTCTGGGAGAAGATCCCTCAGGAAAACATGAGCACTACAAGTTATCAAACTATCCTGTGAATATGTGATAACTTCATTTAACCGGACAATCCCTTTAATAAGTCTGCATAAAAGTTAATGGCCATGCCCACTTTTCTCTTCATTATTAAAAACTAGCGTGATTAAATCAATTTGGGCCCTTGTATTCTCAAGTGGTAATGTTTTACTTTAGAGTGGGGATTCTTTTGCACCTTTACTTTGAGTGCAGCGCCCCAGAGTCCTGGTCGTTGCAGTAATGTTGTTCTTCCACCAGGGGGAGCGATATTACTTCTGAAGGCAATAAAGGAAATCCTCTGTCCAGGTATCACAACCACACAACATACTTCACACTCGATCCACCAGGGGGAGCAAAGGTTCTATTTATTAGGCCACTCCTCACAGTTAGGTAAAACTGGCAGTTGGAGGGAAAGTTAGAGAGTTCCTGGCTGGGGACCGAGACAGAAAGGTCTCCAGATCGAGCTGGCTGCAGTGATCTCCAGTCAGATCCAGACTGTGGTCTGAGGAGGACGAGGGTCCACGGAGCTGCGCCTGTCCCACGTGCGGTAGCATCCTAAGAAAGAGATATAGAAGAGAAGTGTATTGCAGTGAGTGAGAAACGAAGGCATAGCAACAAGTGGATACCAGAGAGGAGAGTGGCTGAGAGAAGCTGCATCCTTCTGGCGCGCGATCCGGTAGCCGGAATACCGAGGGAGTAAGTGCTCTATGCCTTGCTTCAGAGACCGGCAGGGCAGGTGATTCCAAGTTGCCTGTCCGTCCTTTATACACAGGAGGCAAGGTGGCAACCTTAAAGAGGCCGGGGCGTGCTAGAGTCCCTAACCAAAGTCTCAAGTCACCGGTCATACGTGTTTTGTTCTATCCGATCACAGGGAACAGTGAGAGGAGTAATAACAGTGAGGACCTTATTGGAGCTTATCCAAGTAGGGACCTACTGTGTTACTGTGTGCATAGGAAGGCTATTGCATTCCACCTGGATAAGGGGACTCTGGATTTGCCTTCGGACCGGCGGGACTCTGCCTACCCTGTGGTCTGTACCCTGGACTGTGGACACTGAAGCCTTCAGTAAAGGTAAAGAGACTGCAACCTTGTGTCCTTGTTCTTCACTGCGCCTCACACCGTTCACCGTCTACACTCTGGGAAGCCCTGGGGATACACTTCACCTGTGGGAAGGTATACCATCTAGCTGCCATAACATCACCCCAGCGGACCCCTAAGCAGCGTCGGTCACCCTGACCAAATACCACAGGTGGAGTCACGAACACTTCCCCTTTAAAGACCTTTCCCATATATAAACTCTTTTCCTTGACACCCTTGAGGGCCACGGACCGGGTCAGCCACTGTGACATCCCCCGAACCGAAGAACCTCGGTGCCGAGTACCCCATTGCCCTACCCTGGGGGCGATTCATGAGCACACCTTACTTTTTTCTTATTTACATATACAGTATCTATATTCAGTAATTATAGCCCCTGCAACAGTCTTTTATCAAATCTTAGTTGGATCTGATTAGGGCATTGTGACTTAAACTAAAATCCTTATTACTAGGGTTGAGCGAAACGGATCGGACAAATTCAAAAATCGCCGACTTTCGGCAAAGTCGGGTTTCATGAAAACCGACTCGATTCTAGTATGGAATTGGCCATGAGGTCGCCGATCTGCGCCCAAAAGTCGCGTTTCATATGACGCTTTCAGCGCCATTTTTCAGCCAATGAAGGAGGACGCAGAGTGTGGGCAGTGTGATGACATAGGTCTCGGTCCCCACCATCTTAGAGAAGGGCATGACAGTGATTGACTTGCTTTCTGCGGCATCACAGGGGCTATAAAGGGGCGTGCACGCCGACAGCCATCTTACTTCTGCCGATCTTAGCATAGGGAGAGGTTGCTGCAGCTTCATCAGAAGAAGGGATATAGTTAGGGAGGGAAGATTAACCCCCAAACTGCTTGTGCTGTAGCGATTTCCACTGTCCAACACCACCTTTTTTTTGCAGGGACAGTGGAGGCTATATTTTTGTGCATCAGCTCTGTAGCTTATTAGGCTGCCTTATAAGGCTCCCTGATAGCTGCATTGCTGTGTGCACGGTGCTGTGCAAACCAACTGCTTTTTTAAAAGCAAAAATCCTGTTGCTCCTTTCTGCACAGTTATCTTGTTCATTTGTCCACACTTTTGTGTGCAGCAGTCCTTTTTATTGCTGCCATACTTGTCCTGAGATCATTGTGGGGAGATTGAAATTGTACTACAATCCTTGTATTTTTTCATATATCTTTCAGCCACTTTCTGCAACTTACATTTTGTTGTTTTATACACTGGGCCTGAGTTTTGGTTCAGTCTCCAAAAAAAAAGTGAGATTCAAATTCTCACAAAGTGGATATACTTCAGTCCTGTTAGTTTGTCGTATGTCAGCCAGCCACTTTCTGCCACTTAGATTGCATTGTTATATACACTGGGCCTGAGTTTTGGTTCAGTCTCCCCCCAAAAAAAGTGAGATTCAAATTCTCACAAAGTGGATATACTTCAGTCCTGTTAGTTTGTCGTATATCAGCCAGCCACTTTCTGCCACTTACATTGTGTTGTTTTATGCACAGGGCCTGAGTTTTGGTTCAGTCTCCCCCCCAAAAAAGGTAGATTTAAATTCTCAACAAGTTTATATACACCTTCTACCTTGTTTTACAGTACCATATACCAGTACCAGTACCTGACAAGACAGGTACTGCTGCATCGATTCAATGTGACAGGAGACAGCATTTGTCCAGTATGGTTAAGAACTACTTTTCCTCCCTTATCGATGTTCTCCCTCACAGGTCATTCCCCTTTGATTACTGGGCATCTAAAATAGACACCTGGCCTGAATTGGCAGAATATGCATTACAGGAGCTCGCTTGCCCTGCTGCTAGTGTGCTATCAGAAAGAGTCTTCAGTGCTGCTGGTTCAATACTGACCAAAAAAAGGACACGTCTGGCTACCAAAAATGTTGATGATCTAACCTTCATTAAAATGAACCAATCATAGATTTCAAATTATTTTGCCCCACCTTCCCCTGCTGACACGTAGCTTGCCTGAAAAATGTCTTGCTTTTGGCCTCCTCTTACTGACTTCTCCAATTCCTCCATTTGCAGCTGCTGAATGTCCACCATAGGCCATTTTTATACCTCCCTAAATGGGCTGACTCCCCCCACAGGGCCGTGGTCACCAGCTGGCGCAAGCACCCATGCGAGTGCCGTTTGCCTGGACAGGTGGGTGGGCCCACTCTTGGGCAACAGCAGTGGCACAGGGTCCCTCAGAGTACAATAAAGTGTCTCTGATGGTGGTGGTGCACAACCAACGTCAGACACACCGTCGTAATATGAGGGGCCCTGTGCCAGTACCGCTGCCCACGAGAGAGTGTTCCCCCCCAGCTCGAACAGTGCTCTACCACTTGCAATGCTTACCTCTCCCTGCTCCACCACTGTGTAGTATGTGCTGTTAAATCCTTCAATGCCACTGCCAATACAAATTTGTTGAAATGATAGATGATAGTTAAAATATACTGGGGCCCTGGCCTCCATTTAGACCAGTTAATACTTTGCGCCTACTACCACTGTCTGCTACTCAGCAGAGGAGCCCACCCCTGTACCTAGCTATGCCACCTGTTTATTTATGAACAATTTTTTGGCAGACATTTAGCCCACTTTATTATTTGGGCCTACTAACTGTGTCTGCCACTCATTACAGTTTTCCTCCACTGAACAAAGAAATGCCGCTTGTTTAGTCCTGTTACCAATTTTGAACTGCATTTAGCCTACTTTATTATTTGGGCCTATATCTGTGTTTCCTCCTCATCCTGCCCATTGCCCAGCCAGTGCTAGATGAGTCTGCTGGTACATTGACCCAGACCACTACATTCCCCTTGCACTCTACACAGCCAGAATCTGACCCTGCTGAAAGTCAGGTTCCCCTTCCCGCATACTAGACCACCTTACATGGGGAGAAAGAGGAAGTTGCAGATGAAAGTGCAGGTTCCTTCATCAGGTGGGGGGTGGCATACTCGTTGGCGACGTCACTGGCACAGGGCCCCTCATAGTACGCAAAAGTGTCTCTGCCAGTGGGAGGTGCCACCTGCCGTCAAACACACCGCCGTACTATGAGGGGCCCTGTGCCAGTGCCAACGAGTGGGCCCCCTGCTTGCTCAGGATCACAGCACTTGCAAAGTTGAAATACTTACCTCTCCCTGCTCCACCGCCGTGACGTATTCCGCGTTTCCTGGGCCCACGAAAATTTTGAGCCAGCCCTACCCCCCACAGCTTTAGCCAAATGACCCCCAGTTTTCAATGCCTAACTATTATTATAAAGTAAATTAAGATTGACAAGCTTAAGTAATAGGAATTTATGTTTTTGGCATTAAAATTGGCACTGTAGGTGGTTTCCTGTCCTCCACTCACTGCCGACTTTGATTCCCCATTGACTTGCATTGGGTTTCGTGTTTCAGTTGGCCCCCGACTTTTCGCAATAATCGGCCGATTTCACCCGACCCGACTTTTGACAAAGTCGGGTTTCACGAAACCTGACTCGATCCGAAAAAAGTAAAAGTCGCTCAACTCTACTTATTACATTTGGTTAACATAAGAATTTTGCAATAAAAGTATATTTCGACAAACTGAATAATATTCCTGCTCTTTTCTTTGTGTAAAACAATCTTCCTAATGAGTGTTCTTCATCATATCTTATAAGTACAGAGATAGGAGCTTTCAGGAAAGGTTTTCTGATTACTATATTTTGATGTTTTTCAATACTAATCAAAGTGGGAGAGAATAAAACTTTTGAACCACATAGCACAATAAAAGTAATCTTTTATAATCACTGTTGGCCTTGCTATAGACAAGCCATGATTAATGATTAGTGATGAGCGAATAGTGAAATATTCGGATTTGGGAAAATCATCACAAATATTTCTAATATCTATGTATTCGTTAGTGTTGAGCATTCCGATATCGGAATTCCGATACCGAGATCCGATACTTTTGTTGTATCGGGAATCGGTATCGGGATTAATATCAATGTGTAAAAGAAAGAATTAAAATAAAAAATAGGGATATACTCACCTCTCCGGCGGCCCCTGGACTTTACCGCCGTAACCGGGAGCCGTTGTACCTAAGAATGCGCGCTTGAAGGGCCTTAGATGACGTCACGGCGCTCTGATTGGTCCGTAGCGGTCGCGTGACCGCTAGGCGACCAATCACAAAGCCGTGACGTCACCCTAAGGTCTTTCAAGCGCTTGAAAGACCTTAGGTAACGTCACGGCTTTGTGATTGGTAGCGTAGCGGTCACGCGACCGCTACGCGACCAATCAGAAGCTGCGGACGTCTTCTAAGGTATTTCAAGCGCTTGAAAGACCTTAGGGTGACGTCACGGCTTTGTGATTGGTCGCCTAGCGGTCACGCGACCGCTACGGACCAATCAGAGCGCCGTGACGTCATCTAAGGCCCTTCAAGCGTGCATTCTTAGGTACAACGGCTCCCGGTTACATCGGTAAAGTCCAGGGCGCGTCAGAGGGTGAGTATATCCCTATTTTTTATTTTAATTCTTTCTTTTACACATTGATATGGATCCCAGGGCCTGAAGGAGAGTTTCCTCTCCTTCAGACCCTGGGAACCATACAGGATACCGTCCGATACTTGGTGTCCCATTGACTTGTATTGGTATCGGGTATCGGTATCGGATTAGATCCGATACTTTGCCGGTATCGGCCGATACTTTCCGATACCGATACTTTCAAGTATCGGACGGTATCGCTCAACACTAGTATTCGTACCAAATAACGGATCCAATGCAAGTCAATGGAAAGGCCGAATATTTTTCAGCTGTGCCCTACAAATAGGTCTGGGAGCCTGAGAAAAAAAGCTGAAATGGATGTGATAGATAGATAGATGGAGATGAAAGGCTGGCAATCCATCTGCTGCGTACAGCAAAATCACAGCGTGACAGGTTAGAATAGAATAGATAGAATATATATACTGTACACACAGAATACATAGATATAAAGATGTCAGTGGCATATATATATATATATATACTGTATATATATTACATCTAGCTAACAAAAAGCTGGCAATTCAGCGGCCACGTACTGTGAAATCACAGCAGGTACCGACAGGATGGAATGGATGGATTACATAAAGTACACTGTGTGCAGAATTATTAGGCAAGTTGTATTTTGATCACATGATACTTTTTATACATGTTGTCCTACTCCAAGCTGTTCAGGCTTGAGAGCCAACTACCAATTAAGTAAATCAGGTGCTGAGCATCTCTCTAATGAGGAGGGGTGTTGTCTAATGACATCAAAACCCTATATAAGGTGTGCTTAATTATTAGGCATCTTCCTTTCCTTTGGCAAAATGAGTCAGAATACAGATTTGACAGGCTCTGAAAAGTCCAAAATTGTGAGGTGTCTTGCAGAGGGATGCAGCAGTCTTGAAATTGCCAAACTTTTGAAACGTGATCTCGAACAATCAAGCGTTTCATGGCAAATAGCCAACAGGGTCACAAGAAGCGTGTTGGGCAAAAAAGGCGCAAAATAACTGCCCATGAATTAAGGAAAATCAAGCGTGAAGCTGCCAAGATGCCATTTGCCACCAGTTTTTCCATATTTCAGAGCTGCAATGTTACTGGAGTAACAAAAAGCACAAGGCATGCGATACTCAGGGACATGGCCAAGGTAAGGAAGGCTAAAAAACGACCACCTTTGAACAAGAAACATAAGATAAAACGTCAAGAGTGGGCCAAGAAATATCTTAAGACTGACTTTTCAAAGGTTTTACGGACTGATGAAATGAGAGTGACTCTTGATGGGCCAGATGGATGGGGCAGAGGCTGGATCAGTAAAGGTCAGAGAGCTCCACTCCGACTAAGATGCCAGCAAGGTAGAGGTGGGGTACTGGTATGGGCTGGTATCATCAAAGATGAACTTGTGGGACCTTTTTTGGGTTGAGGATGGAGTGAAGCTCAACTCCCAGACCTACTGCCAGTTTCTGGAAGACAGCTTCTTCAAGCAGTGGTACAGGAAGAAGTCGGTATCGTTCAAGAAAAACATGATTTTCATGCAGGACAATGCTCCATCACATGCCTCCAACTACTCCACAGTGTGGCTGGCCAGTAAAGATCTCAAAGAAGAAAAAATAATGACATGGCCCCCTTGTTCACCTGATCTGAACCCCATAGAGAACCTGTGGTCCCTCATAAAATGTGAGATCTACACGGAGGGAAAATAGTACACCTCTCGGAACAGAATCTGGGTGGCTGTGGTGGCTGCTGCACACAATGTTGATGGTAAACAGATCAAGCAACTGACAGAATCTATGGAAGGAAGGCTGTTAAGTGTCATCATAAAGAAAGGTGGCTATATTGGTCACTGATTCTTGGGGGTTTTGTTTTTGCATGTCAGAAATGTTTATTTCTAAATTTTGTGCAGTTATATTGGTTTACCTGGTGAAAATAAACAAGTGAGATGGAATATATTTGTTTTTTATTAAGTTGCCTAATAATTCTGCACAGTAATAGTTACCTGCACAAACAGATATCCTCCTAAGATAGCCAAATCTAAGAAAAAAACACTCCAACTTCCAAAAATATTAAGCTTTGATATTTATGAGTCTTTTGGGTTGATTGAGAACATACACTCACCGGCCACTTTATTAGGTACACCTGTCCAACTTCTTGTTAACACTTAATTTCTAATCAGCCAATCACATGGCGGCAACTCAGTGCATTTAGGCATGTAGACATGGTCAAGACAATCTCCTGCAGTTCAAACCAAGCATCAGTATGGGGAAGAAAGGTGATTTGAGTGCCTTTGAACGTGGCATGGTTGTTGGTGCCAGAAGGGCTGGTCTGAGTATTTCAGAAACTGCTGATCTACTGGGATTTTCACGCACAACCATCTCTAGGGTTTACAGAGAATGGTCCGAAAAAGAAAAAAAATCCAGTGAGCGGCAGTTCTGTGGGCGGAAATGCCTTGTTGATGCCAGAGGTCAGAGGAGAATGGGCAGACTGGTTCGAGCTGATATAAAGGCAACAGTGACTCAAATCGCCACCCGTTACAACCAAGGTAGGCCTAAGAGCACCTCTGAACGCACAGTGCGTCGAACTTTGAGGCAGATGGGCTACAGCAGCAGAAGACCACACCGGGTACCACTCCTTTCAGCTAAGAACAGGAAACTGAGGCTACAATTTGTACAAGCTCATCGAAATTGGACAGTAGAAGATTGGAAAAACGTTGCTTGGTCTGATGAGTCTCGATTTCTGCTGCGACATTCGGATGGTAGGGTCAGAATTTGGCGTAAACAACATGAAAGCATGGATCCATCCTGCCTTGTATGGAGCATCTTTGGGATGTGCAGCCGACAAATCTGCGGCAACTGTGTGATGCCATCATGTCAATATGGACCAAAATCTCTGAGGAATGCTTCCAGCACCTTGTTGAATCTATGCCACGAAGAATTGAGGCAGTTCTGAAGGCAAAAGGGGGTCCAACCCGTTACTAGCATGGTGTACCTAATAAAGTGGCCGGTGAGTGTAGTTGTTGATCAATAATAAAAATAATCCTCTAAAATACAACTTGCCTAATAATTCTGCACACAGTGTATATAGAAATATAGATATTCAGATGACAGTGACATATACATTTAGTACAATGTGTGTGCAGCTTACTGGACATGTAGTTAATTATTAAAAGACTTTTTCAGATAAAAATGGCATGGGCTCCCTAGTAATTTTCTTAACCAGCAGAGGGAAAGCCAATGGCTGGGGGCCGATGTTTAGAGCCTGGGAAGGGGGTAATACCCATGGAGCTTCCCAGGCTGTTAATATCAGCCGACAGCTGTATACATAGCTTTAACTAGCTATAAAAATGGAGGACCCCCACAAAAAATGATGTAGGATCCCCCTATAATTAATAACCAACAAAGGCTATGCAGACAGCTGTGAGCTGATATTAATAGTTTAGGAAGGGGCCATGTATACTGCCCCCCCTCCCCCCAGGCTAAAAACATAAGTTCTCAGCCTCCCCAGAAAAGGCACATCTCTAAGATGTGCCAATTCTGGCACTTAGCCTCGCTCTTCACACTTGCCCTGTAGCAGTGGCATGCGGGGTGATAGTTCAGGGGGTTGATGTCACCTTTGTTTTGTCAGGTGACAGCAAGCCCAGAGGTTAGTAATGATGAGGTGTCAATAAGATGTCCCCATTACTAATCTCCTAGTTATATTGCACAAAAACACACAGAAAAAAAGTCATTTAATTGAAAGAATGACACAGACTCCTTTTAAAAAACCTTATTTAAACCATACTTACGACATCACCTATTCCACCAACACCATTGTCATCTGCAAAAGAGTTAAAATAAAAAACAACCATATTCCTCACCTTTCCACAGAGAAAATGATAATCCATTTGTCCCACAATGAGTCTAGCTCTGCTACATCTAGATGGCAGGCTGCATGGTTGCATGATGCAACCATACAACCTACCAGTCAGCAGAGACACTCAGCAGCATCTGCTACCGCTAATAACAGTGAGAACAGGTGCGGCTGATGAGAGTATTCATCAGCTGGCTCCTGTGCTATAAATAGATAAAATGAATCAAAAAAATGTTGTGGATTGCCCTGTATTTTCTATAACCAGCCAAGCAAAACTGACAGCTGGGGGCTGCAACCTTCAGCTGCCAGCATTAGCAAGAATAGAGGAGTTCCCACGCCATATTTTTTAATTATTTAAATTAATTTAATTAATTAAGTAAATAATTAAAAAAAGACGGTGTGGGGTCCCCCCATTTTTTGACAACCAGCCTTGCTAAAGCAGACAGCTGGGGCTGGTATTCTCAGGATGGTAAGGGGCCAGGCATATTGACCCCCCAGCCTATTAGATGAGTCAATACGCCTAAGTCCACTGAATCCCTCGTCTTCTGTAAGAAAACAAACATAAAAAACAACACTATCCCTCACCTCTCTATCGCTCTATCCCACACTGTAATCCATGTCTGGGGGATAAATAGTTTGCAACCTATTCGGTGCCAAGACGCGACCGTCCAGGCTGAGAACCATTGGTGAATGAGCTGCTCGCAGCCTCAGTGGCTAGAAATTACGTCATTGAAGTTAACTCCAGTCACTAAGGCTGTGTTCCCAGCCGGGCTGAACTGTGATGATCACTTCAGCCCTATGGGAAAAAAGTCAGTGACAATGTCACCGCAGTTCAAGCATACTGACTTCACCGCAGAAGACAGTGATAAATTCTGATCTGCTGTGAAGTCACTGAGCTTGATCTGTGGTAACCTTATCACTGACTTTTTCAGTGGCATCATCCAGTTGGAAAACTCTTTATTCTCCAGACATGTATTATGGTGTGAGACAGAGCAATGGATAGGTGAGTGATATTGTTGTTTTTTTATTTTTGTTTTCTTACAAGAGACCAGGGATTCAGTGGAATTAGGCATTAGGTGAGTATAACTGTGTTTGCTATTTTTAAATAAAAATGAAAAAGTGTTTTTTGCGTTATTTCTAATAAAAGACTTCATTCTTGCTGTGTCTTTATTTACCTTATAACTATAAGACTAGTAATGGATAGGTGTCTTATAGATGCCTCTCCATTAGTAATCCGTGGGCTTGATGTCATCTGACAATGTAAAGGTGACATCAACCCCACAAATATTAACCCCATTTGCCACCACTACAGGGCACGTGAGAAGAGCCAGGCAATGAACCAGAATTGGTGCATCTAATAGATGTGCCTTTTCTTGGCGGGCTGCTAGTTTTAGGCTTGGGGGTCAATATCCATAGCCCCTTACCAGCCTGAGAATATCAGCCCCCAGTTATCTGCTTTAGCTGACAGCTGAGGGTTGCAGCCTGGCTGGTTATCAAAAATACAGGGGAACCCACTTTTTTATAAAACTATTTATTTGCAGTGCAGGAGCCAGCTGATGAATATTCCCTGCTCTCACTGTTATTAGCGTCAGTAGCCATCGGCTGATGGGAGCTGTAGTCCCATCAGCTGACACCAATGTCCGGAGTTAAACTTTATACCTCCGATCACAGCTGTTTGATCACACTGTCTTTTGACAGCATGGGAACCACGGCTCTCTGACCGGTGGGGATGATTTCACCGCCATTCAGCAGCGATGTTTGCCGCTCTCTCATGCACATGACAGTGCGACAAACATCTGGTGTTCAGGCAGCCAATCGCTGTAATGCCACACCAAAGATAGTGCCAGCATTTATGTGATTGGCAAGCAAATAAAGCGGCAAACATGCTGGGTGGGTCACTCAAATATACCGAGGCAAATACCAAATTATTTGCTGAGTAACGAATAGCCCGAATAGTGTACTATTCGTGCAAGTAACGAATAGTGCCAAATGTATTCCCTCATCACTAGTGTTGAGCATTCCGATACCGCAAGTATCGGGTATCGGCCGATATTTGCTGTATCGGAATTCCGATACCGAGATCCGATATTTTTGTGGTATCGGGTATCGGTATCGAAACAACATTAATGTGTAAAATAAAGAATTAAAATAAAAAATATTGCTATACTCACCTCTCCGACGCAGCCTGCACCTTACCGAGGGAACCGGCAGCGTTGTTTGCTTAAAATTCGCGCGTTTCCTTCCTTACGTGAAGTCCCGGCTTGTGATTGGTCGCGTGCCGCCCATGTGGCCGCAACGCGACCAATCACAGCAAGCCGTGACGTAATTTCAGGTCCTTCAGGATTTTAAAATTACGTTCCGGCGTTGTGATTGGTCGCGTCGCGGTCACATGGGCGACGCGACCAATCACAAGCCGTGACGTCACGGGAGGCTGGACACGCGCGCATTTTAAAATGCGCGCTTGTCCTGCCTCCCGTGACGTCACGGCTTGTGATTGGTCGCGTCGCCCATGTGACCGCGACGCGACCAATCACAACGCCGGAACGTAATTTTAAAGTCCTGAAGGACCTAAAATTACGTCACGGCTTGCTGTGATTGGTCGCGTCGCGGCCACATGGGCGGCACGCGACCAATCACAAGCCGGGACTTCACGTAAGGAAGGAAACGCGCGAATTTTAAGCAAACAACGCTGCCGGTTCCCTCGGAGAGGTGAGTATAGCAATATTTTTTATTTTAATTCTTTCTTTTACACATTAATATGGATCCCAGGGCCTGAAGGAGAGTTTCCTCTCCTTCAGACCCTGGGAACCATCAGGGATACCGTCCGATACTTGAGTCCCATTGACTTGTATTGGTATCAGGTATCGGTATCGGATTGCATCCGATACTTTGCCGGTATCGGCCGATACTTTCCGATACCGATACTTTCAAGTATCGGACGGTATCGCTCAACACTACTCATCACCATTAATGATAAAATGGTGAGCTGCAGCTCCTTTATACAATTAGCATATTTCTGAGCAATATCATTAAGGCTGGTTTCACACTTGCGTTTTTGTCCGCTGCGTTTTAGTGCTAAAAAACGCATGCGTTTTTTTTCTATACTTAACATTAAAAAACGCATGCGTTTTTTAGCGTGCGTTTTGATGCGTTTTCGGCAACGCATGCGTTTTTTGACGCGTGCGTTCATTTGCAGAAATGCAACATGTAGTAATTTTTAGCGGCGTTTTTTTTGCCGCAAAAAACGCATGCGTTTATTCGCGGCAAAAAAATGCATTGCTGTCTATGTAAACGCATGCGTTTTTAAGCACATGCGTTTGCTTGCGTTAAAAACGCATGCGTTTTTATAGAAAAACACAAGAAAACACAAGGAAAAACAAGAAAACCCTAACCCTATCCCTAAACACAAGAAAAAACAAGAAAACCCTAACCCTACCCCTAACCCTACCCCTAACCCTAACCCTGACAAGCCACCCCCCACCATCAAGGTGATAAAGGGATCCAAACCCTAACCCTAACCCTACCCCTAACCCTAACCCTAACCCTGACAAGCCAACCCCCACCATCAAGGTGATAACGGGATCCAAACCCTAACCTTAACCCTACCCCTAACCCTACCCCTAACCCTACCCCTAACCCTAACCCTAGGGATCCTAGGGATCCATAGGAATTGGCTATTATGTTGACCTGGTGACCAGGACATTCTTCTAATAAAAAGCTTTGTTCAATGTGGACACCCCAAGATATACGGTATTGCTATAGAGTACTAAAAATATAAACTCGTATTGACTATCATATAGGGTTAGGGGTAGGGTTAGGGTTAGGGTTTGGATGCCTTTATTACCTTGATGGTGGGGGGTGGCTTGTCAGGGTTAGGGTTAGGGGTAGGGTTAGGGTTTGGATGCCTTTATCACCTTGATGGTGGGGGGTGGCTTGTCAGGGTTAGGGTTAGGGGTAGGGTTAGGGTTTGGATGCCTTTATCACCTTGATGGTGGGGGGTGGCTTGTCAGGGTTAGGGTTAGGGGTAGGGTTTGGATGCCTTTATCACCTTGATGGTGGGGGGTGGCTTGTCAGGGTTAGGGTTAGGGTTAGGGGTAGGGTTTGGATGCCTTTATCACCTTGATGGTGGGGGGTGGCTTGTCAGGGTTAGGGTTAGGGTTAGGGGTAGGGTTAGGGTTTGGATGCCTTTATCACCTTGATGTTGGGGGGTGGCTTGTCAGGGTTAGGTTTAGGGTTAGGGTTTGGATGCCTTTATCACCTTGATGGTGGGGGGTGGCTTGTCAGGGTTAGGGTTAGGGTTAGGGTTAGGATCCCTAGGGTTACTAGGGATCCTAACCCTAACCCTAACCCTAACCCTAGCTATTTCTGTTTATAGTGGGTTTTCTAGTTGATTTTGATGATTGGCAGCTGTCACACACTTCTCAGCATGCATTTAAAAACCGCAAACGCTGGAAAAAACGCATGTAATCATGGCAAAACGCCGCGTTTTTTTTCTGCATGCAAAAACACATGCGTCTAAAAAACGCGGCGTTTTGCCGCGTTTACATGCGTTTTTTCACCACATGCGTTTTTTTAAAAAACGCTGCAGATCAAAACGCAAGTGTGAAACCAGCCTAACTCATTAAACCTAAACATGGAATAATTACTAGCCTGACATATTGCATCTTTCTGACAAGGGTGAATCAATAGCTTATTTAATTTTGTTGGTCAATTTCATTGGCATGTAACATTTTATTATGGCTGAAGTTGTGTACAGCATGGCTTCTTAATGTGTTATCTTGGTTCTTTAATAATTACTGATTCTTTACAATAATTCTGCACTTTTTGTCTAGCTTAAAGAGTATTTCAGTAAGAATATGGTATCACTTATTCCCTAGATTGGTGATAACAACTAACTAGATTGTTGGGAGTCTGATATCTCAGACATCCAACGATAACTTAAATAGGGAATTTCTGATAGCTACGTAAATGAATGAATGAAGCTGCAGTGCACATGCTCGACCACCGCTCTAATGTTGGAGAGATTTCCCCCCTTCTATCTCAGTTGTTCGACCCCTATTGGTCTATAATGTATTATTTTATACCCCTTTTTGTAAGCTCCCTGGAGAAAAGTACTCTACAAATCCAATGAATATACATATTTGACCACCTGAAGAAAATAAACGTATGTATCACTTAAAAAATATTTGAGGTTGATTTTTATTTGGTTGGTGTAAATCCAACCAGCCAACATCAGTATGGAATTTGTGTGTTCTCCCCATGTTCATGTGGGTTTCTGCTGCTGTATATTCTAAATTTCCTTTGCACTCTTTTAATAAATAGTAATAGACTCATTGTCATCATATGATACAGATCCTAGCATGTATATATTTGAGATAGGGGCATCACTTATGGACCCCTCCAGGGAGCAGAAGTAATGAAAATTGTGTTTTTTTCATTTTCAGTCATGTATATATGCAAATAGTGCCATTACTTTTTTTTTTTTATCCAGTGCTATACTAAACCCCTTGAAGCCCCTTAGTATCATTGGGACCAGAACTAATATGTTTTTAAATTTACTTGCAAGTAATTCAATTTTATTAAACAGAAGAAAATGTAAGTTATTCAAACATAATTATAAGTCAAAGAAGATAATCAACTAATGTTGACCTGGGGTGTAGGCCTATCTCAACCCAACACAGACGAATGCAACCCTGGGACATGCTGCAAACATGTTTACTCCAGTGGTGCTCCAGGTGTGCTGAGCATCAATGGAGAAAATCACTTTCAGAAGAAGACTTCATCCAGCATAAGTTTGTTCTCAAAACATATTACTCTGTTCTCCATCTGGCCAAAACAAGACTACTTCACCATACTCATCATATCACTATGCGAAAATCTAAAACTAATCTTTAAAATGTTCCACTCCCTCCTGAGCCCTAAAGTACAGGCCCTTGTCACCAAACTTATTGCTGATGATCTGGCCACTTATTTCCAAGAAAAAAAACGACAGCTATAAGGTAAGGACACTTTCACCCAATTCCTTCACAGCTTAGATCACCTTCCCTCCCGTACCAAAAATTCACTTTCCACCTTTGAACCTGTTACAAAAGAAGAAGTTACCAAACTACTTGCTTCTTCTCGCCCTACAACCTGCATCAATTAACCTATTCCCTCACATTTCCTTCAGTGCCTCTCCCGGCTGTCACTGCCCACCTAACGGAAATATTTAACCTCTCTCTTTCATCCGGAATCTTTGCCTCCTCGTCCAAACACGCTGTCATAACCCCTTTACTAAAAAAAATCCTTCAACCAGAACTGCACTGCTAACTACAGACCTCTTTCTAATTTTCCGTTCATTTCTAAACTTTTGGAATGCTTTGGTCCTCTTTTATCTACTCTGCTATCTCTCCAAAAACTCTTCTTAACTCATTATAATCCAGTGTTAGTTATTTAGACTCTACTAAAATGGCCCATACTAAAGTCTCTAACGATCTATTAACAGCTAAGTCTAATGGCTACTATCCCTGCTAATTCTCTTGGATCTCTCTGCTGCATTTAACAATGTGGATAACCAGCTCCTCCTCATTATGCTCTGCTCTCTGGGCCCCAAAGAAACTGCTTTCTGTTGGGTCTTCGCCTATATCTCTGACCACTGATTCAATGAATCATTTGCCAACTTTCTTCCTTTACCTTGCCCTTTATTGTCAGAATTCCTAAAGGTTCAATCCTAGCCCCTCACCTCTTCTTTTAATAAACAAACCTTCAGCAATTTTGGTTTCCAGTACCATGTTGATGACCGACAAATATACACATCTTCCCCTGACATCACCCCCACCTAAAAAGGAATCTGTCAGTAGGTTCTTGCTTCCTCATCTGAGAGCAGGATAATATACTAAAAGAGACCCCAAATCCAACAGTGTATCAATTAATTTATTGGGTGCAACATTTCTGACACAATCAGAGCTTTTAGACTTAGCAATGTAGCATAGCTGAGAAAGCTGCCACTACCCACACCAGGCTCTCTGTGTACATAGCTATAGACAATGAGCTGCTTATCAAAGGAGGGGGTGGAGTCGAACTACCAGAAGAGCTCTGTTGTGTTCCAGCAATGATATGCTCCTGGTGCTAAAACAATCATTGTTTGCAAACAAAAGCATGGAGATTGATAAGAGAGGCAATGCTGAAATCTGTGTTTTAACCCCTACCTAATGCTGTTTTTAGATTAAGTAGCAAAAACCTGCTGGCAGATTCCCTTTAATACAAAATACCAGGAATTTTCTCCCTGCTGTCTCTAACATCATGTCTTCTTTATACCTGAAATTGAATCTTTCCAAAACTGAACTTATCTTGTTTCCTTCCTCTTCCCTTCCTATACCTGGTATTGCAATTGCCGTTGGTGTTTCACCCGTAACCCATACTCTCTTTCTTGGTTTCATATTTGACACAGAATTTTCCTTTATTCCCTGTATGCAATCATTCACTCGCTCATGTCACCTGCATCTTAAAAACATATCCAGAATCCGACATTCTTTCACATTTGAAATTGCAAAAATTCTTATTGTCACTTTTATTCATTCTCGTCTGGAGTACTGCAATTCTCTACCAATCGGTTTCCCTCTTTCCAAACAATCTCCGAATCAGTGGGATACGTTGAAGCTTTCCAGAGCTCTAACCTCATAAAGTGACAGTGGTCAGAATTATAAAAATTGGCTTGGTTATTAAGTACCAAATTAGTTCTGTCACTAAGTGGTTAAATGTAAACTGCTGCGGAATATGTTTGGGCTATGCAAATAAAGTTATTATTACAGGATGATTAGTAAAAAATCTTAATATGAGAATTGCATGGAAACATTTTTTCCTTAAATTGCTGGAACTCATAAGGAAGTTCACTGAAATCAAAGAAAACAATATTAGAAAGAAACATGGTCATAAATATGGCACCACATCCATAGAGAGTATTTATTTTTCCTGCAAATGCAAAAACCCAAATATAACCTAATGTAACCAGATTCTATCATATGTAACCTATTGCCCAAACTAAGTACCTACTTCAATCACCATAAATACTATACAAAAATGCACAGCACAGAAATGCAGCTAAAATACTTGATATGTTGATGAACATTTCTATATTATAACTCTATAGGCTAAAAGCCACAGATAAAAATCCTAGATATTCTGAATTCTAAAATACTAAACTCAACATTCTAAGCAGCATCAGAGTTAATGAAAAATCTGTGCATTTATTTGTGGTAATTCATTCTTGATTTAATGTAAGATCTCATCTAAAAATATCCCCCACAGCTGCTTCAGAGTTTTAGTGAATTACTTCCACAGCATCTCATTTCAGCATATTTAACCATGTTTTTTTTCAGACTTTTATTTGAAATTGTTTTTAGTTTCAGCAAATATCAATTGCAATGCAAAAAACACTGCCAAGTTAACAAATTTATAAAAGAATTTTTAAATGCTCCCCTCTCCCTAAAATAGAGTCCATTCATCAAGGAGCAATTAATCAAAGATGTTTCTTTTTTTGCCTGAGAGCTGTACTCCATAGTTTCTGCTGCCTTCATGGAAAGAGCATCCTTGCACTGTTCTCTCCTTGGCCTGTATTTTTGAATGTCTGTAATCATGAAAGGAAAAATCCAAGTGTACCAGATTTGCTACAGACAAAGTCCAAAGCCAATCACAAGCATCCACAGGGAAATTTGTAGTTACAAATCCACACCGAGTTGTGCTGGTCTTGTTGTGAACTTCAGCAGCAAAGTAGAATGCAAATATTCAGCTCCTCTGTTGCGTCATCACTCCTAGGTCTCCTTGCAAGCTGATCTCAGTACATTGTGGCTTCCTGTGGTCACATTTCTTCTCATAAATACTCTACAACCTTCTGATTTTCCGTATTGGTCACATAGAGTATATAATCACTGCACTCGTCGTACAAATTGAGGAATTTTGCTTCAAGTGAAAAATTTAATACAGGTGGCAGGTGAACTGACAGGCAAATTAACGTTTCGATGGCTTCGTTAATGGCCTTGATCAAAATGCCACCCTTGGAAAAATTTCTCTAGGTTAGAACACGAAATGTCAATATGGATGGTTGGAGCAAAAGTGAATGGACAAAATCTTCCGTAAGTGGTACAGTTGTGCATGCAGACACGAATGTGTCTTAGGAACAGCTGGATAGCGTTGCAGCAGAAGCCGACACCAGTGGCTATTTAGCAAATGCTGGCACAACACTGGTGTCGGCTTCTGCTGCAACGCTATCCAGCTGTTCCCAAGACACATTCGTGTCTGCATACACAACTTTACCATTTATGGAAGATTTTATCCATTCACTCTTACTCCAACCATCCATATTGACATTTTGTGTTCTAACCTAGAGAAATTTTTCTAAGGGCAGCATTGTGATCAAGGCCATTAACTGGCTGAAACGTTAATTTGTCTGTCAGTTCACCTGCCACCGGTATTAACTTGTTCACTTAAAGCAAAATTCCTCAATTTGTACGAGTGCAGTGATTATATACTCTATTGTTTATGGGACTATTGGCTCCGTTCACTAGCACCGTCATATCTATAGAATTGAGTGCTAGCCTTCTGCCTTTTTACAGTATCGGTCACATAGGTTGAAATGTCACCACAAATGGTTGGATTTTAGAAATGGAAATAGTCCTATAAATTGCAAAAGAAGAAGAAATAAGTATAAAGTAAATGTAAAATACCCATAAGATTTCACTGGACAGAGTTATTTAAAGGAATTGTTCACCACTAAACAACCCCAGCTTAATCAATTCAAGACAATTACCATATTTTTCGGACTATAAGATGCACCGGACGATAAGACGCACCCAGGTTTTAGAGGTGGAAAAATATATTTGATGCAACAAATGTGGTAAAATATTTAATAACATAAATAACATACTATTATATGTGATGTTATTATATATAATAGTACGTTATTATGTTGGAAGCTACGGGTAGAAGAAGGTGCTGTGGGACCAGTGTGGTGTCTGTAAAGTACTACCATATTTTCTGGCGTATAATAAACCAAAAGAAAAATGGACATCAAAGCTAAAAATAACAATTTTATTGAAAACCATTACATCAGTAAGCAAATTGTATAAATGAAATAAATTAAGAGACAAAATAATAAGAAAAAAATAATAATACAGAAGAGAGGCAACACTAGTGCCGCATACAAATACAACCTGCTAAATAACAGGGTGAAAGAACAAGAAGGAGGTGTGCCACAGCAAGGTATCCAATAAATAAAAAGAAAATAAATATAATGCTATGAAGTATTCATGGTGACACAGATCCAATAAGTGGTCTAGCAGCAATGAGATATTCTTTCACAGGTGGAGAGCAGGTACAAGGGACAGAGAGTGTGCATGTAAGTAGCAGACAGATAAAAATAAATATAAAGTGCCTCAGCGTAATACAGTGTGGCAAAATAACCCTACGTATCTATATTAATCTCAACACATGTGTGCGAATATACCGGAAAAAATCCCATAAACATATGTGGCAAAAGAACCCCATATACCTATGTTAGTCTTTAACACATGTGTGCAGATATACCGGAAAGAATCCCATAGAGATACATGAGTAGGGCCGTATTATACTTACAAAGAGTAGAAAAGTTGTAGGCACACGCAGAGTCCCACCCTGTGGCAGTATGCGGGAATATTTCTGGCGTATAAGATGACTTTTTAACCCCTAAAAATTGTCCCAAAAATCGGGGGTCGTCTTATACGCCGGGTACGGGTGCACAGAGCGATCCTGGATGGTTCCCATGGTCTGAAGGTAAGGAGACTCTCCTTCAGGGCCTGGGATCCATATTCATGTAAAAAATAAAGAATAAAAAGAAAAAATATGGATATACTCACCCCTCCGACGGACCCTTGCTCTCACCGGTGCAAGCGTCTGCCTCCGTTCCTAAGAATGCAGTGAGTGAAGGACCTTCGATGACGTTGCGGTCACATGAGCGGTCGCGTGACCGCGACATCATCGCAGCTCCTTCACTCACTGCATTCTTAGGAACGGAGGCAGACGCTTGCACCGGTGAGAGCAAGGGTCCGTCGGAGGGGTGAGTATATCCATATTTTTTATTTTTATTCTTTATTTTTTACATGAATATGGATCTCAGGGCCTGAAGGAGAGTCTCCTCTCCTCCAGACCCTGGGAACCACACGCCGTATAAGATGACTGGGCGTATAAGATGACCCCCGTCTTATACGGCGGGTATATCCCACATTCCATATTTTATATGGAAAAGTTGGGGGTCGTCTTATACGCCCAGTTGTCTTATACACCAGAAAATACGGTATATGAAGACGCTGGAGGGTGAGTATAAGAATGGGGGCACAGGGCTTATATTTAAAGCACCACTCCAGCACTGAAAAATAAAACTGGAATGCTGCTTTAAGATCCCGTGGGAGAACTATAACTCCCAGCATGCCCTGCAGATCCTATGGCATGCTGGGAGTTATAGTTCATCACAGGTGTGGCAGAGTGCTTTTGTATGTGCTGTAATCATTAACCTTTTAATGAATTCTTTCTTGTACAGGCTGTGCTCAGTGCAGGTCCTGCAGCAAGCCATCACCGCACAGAGCCCTCCCTCTTATGACCTCACCACAGATCATGTAACAGGAAGGAAGCTGCACTGTTTGTGACATTAATAAGAGGCAGGGCTTGTGTGCGGTCATGTGATGCTCCAGCTCGCCCTCTTTGTGACCTCAGCACAGGTCCTCCACAGAGCATTCAGCATTGATTCAGCACTGTCATGTATGCGGTATCTGTCCCTCCTCTGGCACCCTGCTGCTGCCGCCTCCTCCACCAGTCACAGATCTCCCCAGCTGCTGCAGGAATCTGGTCCTGGGTAACCATGTATGTCCGCTGTTTTAGTGAAAGAATATTGGTTTGCTGCTCCCTGCTCACTACTGACAGGTGGGCAGGGAAGCGGCTAATGAATATTCACTTCACTTCAAGTTTCGGAACCACGTGGTTTCCTCAGCACCAGAATCCTGCAGCAGAGACATTTTCATGCCTCCTGCAAGTGCGATCCCACTCTGTCGCTGCCCTCTCCCCACATGCTACATTCCGACCATAAGACGCACCCACACTTTCCTCCCAAATTTGGAGGAAAAAAAGTGCGTCTTATGGTCCTATAAATACGGTAAATTAAAAGCAGGCGATACTTACCCACCTCAGAAATGTCATTCCAATGTTAACACTGCTGTTTTCGGAAAGTTATGCGACTTGTTGTATTACATTCTAACTCCAGCCATTGATCGGCTGCTTGTCAGTTGCAGCCTTTACTGTTTCATCAAAGCGGACGAACGCCCTGACAAAATATCGATCATCTTCAGCTAAAGAGTGTCACCTGATTGGCTGCAGACAGAATGTGACACAAGTCACGCCACTTTCTGCAATCAGTTATGATGATATCACTTCAGCTGCACCGCTGTGGAAGATGAACATCCACTGTTTATATTTTACTTGGGATCAGTTTATTAAGCTTGGATTGTCAAATAGTGGACATCCCCTGTAATTTTGAAAAGAGATTTGGTCCAGGAAATAGCAATTGAAAAAAAAATTCTCTTGGTCAAAAGAAAGATAGAAAAATTTTCTGCAACTTACTTTCTGAAATGTTCACAGAATTCCTTCTCTGTTATAAGTCTTTGTGCCAAGCAAGTAATTGATTGGATATTTTTTTGTTTTATTAAATCAATGATAAGTAGCATTCTGTAAGTACTAAGAGAAAATAACTAATGTTCACTTCTGGACTTGGGTGTTCAAATACAGTATATCAAAAAAGTGAGTACACCCCTCACATTTATGTATCTTTTCTTGGGGCAACACTGAAGATCTAACACTTTGAAGCAATGTAAAGTAGTCCGTGTACACCTTGGACAACAGTGTAAATTTGCTGTGACCTCTAAATAACTCAACAAACAGCCAATAATATCCAAATCAAATCTCTTGCCACAAAAGTGAGTACACCCATAAATAAAAAGGGCTAATTTGGCACAATTTGTCCATTTCCACTAAGTGGTGCATTTTGAACTGTCCTTCCACCTATCCTCCTGCTCTCTCTTCAGCCACTTATAATCTGGCTTCTGACCGCATTACTCCACTGAAACTGCCCTGACTAAAGTCACCAATGACCAACTAACCGCCAAAGCCAAGTGACACTACTCTGTCCTACTACTGGACCTGTCCTATGCTTTTGACACAGTGGACCATTCCCTATTACTACAGAACATCACAGACTTGGCTCTATCGTGGATCTTGTCATACTTAACAGGTGGGACAATCAACGTCTCCCACTTACACACCATCTCGTCACCTCAGCCCCTATCTGTTGGTGTCCCACAAAGTTCACTCCTAGGGTCCATGCTCTACTCCATGTACACCTTTGACCTTTGTACTTACCTGCATGCAACCTCCGATCCTCAAAAGATCTCCTTCTCTACTCCCCTCTTATCTCCTCTTCCCACAATCGCATACAAGATTTCTCCCACGCATTCCCCCAACTCTGGAACTCTTTACCCCAACATATCAGACTCTAGCCTTCCAAGGTAACCTTCAAAAAGAACCTGAAGATCCACCTCTTCCGACAAGGCTACAACCTGCAGTAACCACCAATCCACCAAACTGCTGCACGACCAGCTTTACTATCACCCACTTTATCCTCACCCATCCCTTGTAGATTGTGACCCCTCGTGGGCAGGGTCCTTTCTCCACTGTACCAGTTGTGACTTTTCACCACATATTCACATGTAAAGTGCCATTTATTCCATAATAGTAAATAATAAGAATAATTTAACCCCTTCATGACCCAGCCTATTTTGGCCTTAATGACCTTGCCGTTTTTTGCAATTCTGACCAGTGTCCCTTTATGAGGTAATAACTCGGGAACGCTTCAACGGATCCTAGCGATTCTGAGATTGTTTTTTCGTGACATATTGGGCTTCATGTTAGTGGTAAATTTAGGTCGATAATTTCTGCGTTTATTTGTGAAAAAAATGGAAATCTGGCGAAAATTTTGAAAATTTTGCAATTTTCACATTTTGAATTTTTATTCTGTTAAACCAGAGAGTTATGTGACACAAAATAGTTAAAAAATAACATTTACCACATGTTTACTTTACATCAGCACAATTTTGGAAACAACATTTTTTTTTGCTAGGAAGTTATAAGGGTTAAAATTTGACCAGTGATTTCTCATTTTTACAACAAAATTTACAAAACCATTTTTTTTAGGGACCACCTCACATTTGAAGTCAATTTGAGGGTTCTATATGGCTGAAAATACCCAAAAGTGACACCATTCTAAAAACTGCACCCCTCAAGGTGCTCAAAACCACATTCAAGAAGTTTATTAACCCTTCAGGTGTTTCACAGCAGCAGAAGCAACATGGAAGGAAAAAATGAACATTTAACTTTTTAGTCACAAAAATGATCTTTTAGCAACAATTTTTTTATTTTCCCAAGGGTAAAAGGAGAAACTGGACCACGAACGTTGTTGTCCAATTTGTCCTGAGTACGCTGATACCTCATATGTGGGGGTAAACCACTGTTTGGGCGCACGGCAGAACTCGGAAGGGAAGGAGCGCCATTTGACTTTTTGAATGAAAAATTGGCTCCAATCTTTAGCGGACACCATGTCGCGTTTGGAGAGCCCCCGTGTGCCTAAACATTGGAGCTCCACCACAAGTGACCCCATTTTGGAAACTAGACCCCCCAAGGAACTTATCTAGATGCATAGTGAGCACTTTAAACCCCCAGGTGCTTCACAAATTGATCCGTAAAAATGAAAAAGTACTTTTTTTTCACAAAAAAAATATTTTAGCCTCAATTTTTTAATTTTCACATGGGCAACAGGATAAAATGGATCCTAAAATTTGTTGGTCAATTTCTCCTGAGTACACTGATACCTCACATGTGGGGGTAAACCACTGTTTGGGCACATGGTAAGTCTCGGAAGGGAAGGAGCGCCATTTGACTTTTTGAATGAAAAATTATCTCCATCGTTAGCGGACACCATGTCGCGTTTGGAGAGCCCCTGTGTGACTAAACATTGGAGCTTCCCCACAAGTGACCCCATTTTGGAAAGGAGACCCCCCAAGGAACTTATCTAGATGCATAGTGAGCACTTTAAACCCTCAGGTGCTTCACAAATTGATCCGTAAAAATGAAAAAGTACTTTTTTTTCACAAAAAAATTCTTTTAGCCTCAATTTTTTAATTTTCACATGGGCAACAGGATAAAATGGATCCTAAAATTTGTTGGACAATTTCTCCTGAGTACACCGATACCTCATATGTGGGGGTAAACCACTGTTTGGGCGCATGGCAAGGCTCGGAAGGGAAGGCGCGCCATTTGACTTTTTGAATGGAAAAGTAGCTCCAATCGTTAGCGGACACCATGTCGCGTTTGGAGAGCCCCTGTGTGCCTAAACATTGGAGCTCCCCCACAAGTGACCCCATTTTGGAAACTAGACCCCCCAAGGAACTTATCTAGATGCATAGTGAGCACTTTAAACCAACAAGTGCTTCACAGAAGTTTATAACGCAGAGCCGTGAAAATAAAAAATAATTTTTCTTTCCTCAAAAATGATTTTTAGCCCAGAATTTTTTATTTTCCCAAGGGTAACAGGAGAAATTGGACCCCAAATGTTGTTGTCCAGTTTGTCCTGAGTACGATGATACCCCATATGTGGGGGTAAACCACTGTTTGGGTGCATGGCAGGGCTTGGAAGGGAAGGCACGCCATTTGGCTTTTTGAATGGAAAATTAGCTCCAATCATTAGCGGACACCATGTCGCGTTTGGAGAGCCCCTGTGTGCCTAAACATTGGAGCTTCCCCATAAGTGACCCCATTTTGGAAACTAGACCTCCCAAGGAACTAATCTAGATGTGTGGTGAGCACTTTGAACCCCCAAGTGCTTCACAGAAGTTTATAACGCAGAGCCATGAAAATAAAAAATATTTTTTCTTTTCTCAAAAAATTTTTTTTAGCCCTGAATTTTTTATTTTCCCAAGGGTAACAGGGGAAATTTGACCCCAATAGTTGTTGTCCAGTTTCTCCTGAGTACGCTGATACCCCATATGTGGGGGTAAACCACTGCTTGGGCACACGTCGGGGTTCGGAAGGGAAGTAGTGACGTTTTGAAATGCAGACTTTGATGGAATGCTCTGCGGGCGTCACGTTGCGTTTGCAGAGCCCCTGATGTGCCTAAACAGCAGAAACCCCCCACAAGTGACCCCATTTTGGAAACTAGACCCCCAAATGAACTTATCTAGATGTGTGGTGAGCACTTTGAACCCCTAAGTGCTTCACAGAAGTTTATAACGCAGAGCCGTGAAAATAATAAATACGTTTTCTTTCCTCAAAAAAAAATTTTTTAGCCCTGATTTTTTTATTTTCCCAAGGGTAACAGGAGAAATTTGACCCCAAGATTTGTTGTCCAGTTTCTCCTGAGTATGCTGATACCCCATATGTGGGGGTAAACCACTGTTTGGGCACATGCCGGGACTTGGAAGTGAAGTAGTGATGTTTTGAAATGCAGACTTTGATGGAATGCTCTGCGGGCATCACGTTGCTTTTGCAGAGCCCCTGATGTGCCTAAACAGCAGAAACCCCCCACAAGTGACCCCATTTTGGAAACTAGACCCCCAAATGAACTTATCTAGATGTGTGGTGAGCACTTTGAACCCCTAAGTGCTTCACAGAAGTTTATAACACAGAGCCGTGAAAATAATAAATACGTTTTCTTTCCTCAAAAAAAAATTTTTTAGCCCTGATTTTTTTATTTTCCCAAGGGTAACAGGAGAAATTTGACCCCAAGATTTGTTGTCCAGTTTCTCCTGAGTATGCTGATACCCCATATGTGGGGGTAAACCACTGTTTGGGCACATGCCGGGACTTGGAAGTGAAGTAGTGATGTTTTGAAATGCAGACTTTGATGGAATGCTCTGCGGGCATCACGTTGCTTTTGCAGAGCCCCTGATGTGCCTAAACAGTAGAAACCCCCCACAAGTGACCCCATTTTGGAAACTAAACCCCCAAGGGAACTTATCTAGATGTGTGGTGAGCACTTTGAACCTCTAAGTGCTTCACAGAAGTTTATAACACAGAGCCGTGAAAATAATAAATACGTTTTCTTTCCTCAAAAAATTTTTTTTAGCCCTGATTTTTTTATTTTCCCAAGGGTAACAGGAGAAATTTGACCCCAAGATTTGTTGTCCAGTTTCTCCTGAGTATGCTGATACCCCATATGTGGGGGTAAACCACTGTTTGGGCACATGCCGGGACTTGGAAGTGAAGTAGTGATGTTTTGAAATGCAGACTTTGATGGAATGCTCTGCGGGCATCACGTTGCTTTTGCAGAGCCCCTGATGTGCCTAAACAGTAGAAACCCCCCACAAGTGACCCCATTTTGGAAACTAAACCCCCAAGGGAACTTATCTAGATGTGTGGTGAGCACTTTGAACCTCTAAGTGCTTCACAGAAGTTTATAACACAGAGCCGTGAAAATAATAAATACGTTTTCTTTCCTCAAAAAAATTTTTTTAGCCCTGATTTTTTTATTTTCCCAAGGGTAACAGGAGAAATTTGACCCCAAGAGTTGTTGTCCAGTTTCTCCTGAGTACGGTGATACCCCATATGTGGGGGTAAACCACTGTTTGGGCACTTGCCGGAGCTCGGAAGTGAAGTAGTGACGTTTTGAAATGCAGACTTTGATGGAATGCTCTGCGGGCATCACGTTGCGTTTGCAGAGCCCCTGATGTGCCTAAACAGTAGAAACTCCCCACAAGTGACCCCATTTTGGAAACTAAACCCCCAAGGGAACTTATCTAGATGTGTGGTGAGCACTTTGAACCCCCAAGTGCTTCACAGAAGTTTATAACGCAGAGCCGTGAAAATAAAAAATCATTTTTCTTTCCTCAAAAATAATTTTTTAGCCCGCAATTTTTTATTTTCCCAAGGGTTACAGGAGAAATTGGACCCCAAAAGTTGTTGATCAGTTTCTCCTGAGTACGCTGGTACCCCATATGTGGGGGTAAAGCACTGTTTGGGCACACGTCGGGGCTCGGAAGGGAGAGAGCACCATTTTACTTTTTCAACGCAAGATTGGCTGGAATCAATGGTGGCGCCGTGTCGCGTTTGGAGACCCCCTGATGTGCCTAAAAAGTGGAAACCCCTCAATTCTAACTCCAACACTAACCCCAACACACCCCTAACTCTAATCCCAACCCTAACCACAACCCTAACCCCAACACACCCCTAACCCTAGTCTTACCCCTAATTCCAACCCTAAGGCTATGTGCTCACGTTGCGGATTTGTGTGGATTTTTCCGCAGTTTTTGAAAAATCTGCAGGTAAAACGCACTGCGCTTTACCTGCGGATTTACCGCGGATTTCCAGTGTTTTTTGTGTGGATTTCACTTGCGGATTCCTATTATGGAGCAGGTGTAAAACGCTGCGGAATTGCACAAAGAATTGACATGCTGCGGAAAATACAACGCAGCGTTTCCGCGCTGTATTTTCTGCACCATGGGCACAGCGGATTTGGTTTTCCATAGGTTTACGTGGTACTGTAAACGTGATGGAAAACTGATACGAATCCGCAGCGACCAATCCGCTGCGGATCCGCAGCCAAATCCGCACCGTGTGCACATAGCCTAATTCTAACCCTAATTCTAACCCTAATTCTAGCCCTAAGTGCAACCCTAGCCCTAAGTGCAACCCTAAGTGCAACCCTAAGTGCAACCCTAGCCCTAAGTGCAACCCTAAGTGCAACCCTAAGTGCAACCCTAGCCCTAAGTGCAACCCTAAGTGCAACCCTAGCCCTAAGTGCAACCCTAAGTGCAACCCTAAGTGCAACCCTAAGTGTAACCCTAAGTGCAACCCTAGCCCTAAGTGCAACCCTAAGTGCAACCCTAAGTGCAACCCTAAGTGCAACCCTAGCCCTAAGTGCAACCCTAAGTGCAACCCTAAGTGCAACCCTAAGTGCAACCCTAAGTGCAACCCTAGCTCTAAGTGCAACTCTAAGTGCAACCCTAAGTGCAACCCTAAGTGCAACCCTAGCCCTAAGTGCAACCCTAAGTGCAACCCTAGCCCTAAGTGCAACCCTAAGTGCAACCCTAAGTGCAACCCTAGCCCTAAGTGCAACCCTAAGTGCAACCCTAAGTGCAACCCTAGCCCTAAGTGCAACCCTAAGTGCAACCCTAAGTGCAACCCTACCCCTAACCCTACCCCTAACCCTACCCCTAACCCTAACCCTAATGGAAAAACAAAAATAATTATATTTTCTGTATTTTATTATTATCCCTACCTATGGGGGTGATAAAGGGGGTGATTTATTCACTATTTTTTTTATTTTGATCGCTGTGATAGAACTTATCACAGCGACCAAAATGTGCAGGAACGAATCTGCCGGCTTGCAGATTCGGCGGGCGTACTGCGCATGCGCCCGCCATTTTCCAAGATGGCGGCGCCCATGAAGCAGACGGCCGGACACCGGGAGGGACATCGGAGCTAGGTAAGTATGGGGGGGTGGGACCGGAACACGGGGGGGGGGATCGGAGGACCTGGGGAGCGGACAGGAGGACCGGGGGAGCCGACAGGAGGGAGGAGGGGAGCGGAACGGAGATCGGGGCAAAAAGGACGACTGGGGGGGCGATCGGTGGGCTGGGGTGGGGGCAGATCGGGGTCTCCAGCCATGGCAGATGCTATTGCAGCATCGGCCATGGCTGGATTGTAATATTTCACCATTTTCATAGGTGAAATATTACAAATCGCTCTGATTGGCAGTTTCACTTTCAACAGCCAATCAGAGCGATCGTAGCCACGGGGGGGTGAAGCCACCCCCCCTGGGCTGAAGTACCACTCCCCCTCTCCCTGCAGATCGGGTAAAATAGGAGTTAACCCCTTCACCCGATCTGCAGGGACGCGATCATTCTGTGACACAGCATATGCGTCACAGGTCGGGAAGGCACCGACTTTCATGACGCATACGCTGTGTCACAGGTCGGGAAGGGGTTAAATCAGCCCCTGAAGATCTTCCTTGTCAGAAAAGAGCAAACATTCAGAGAAATGGAAATTCTGGTCTGGAAACCTTTTGATATATAGACAATACACTGCTATGATTTGGAATATTCTATCACAGTAAATGGCACATTAACATATTAAAAAGTTTCTGGCCACTGTGGTCTAAAAAACAATACATAATAAAATTTTGTTGAAATAATGCATCGAAGTATACCCATTTTCATTCTGAAATATTCTAAAATATTGCCCTTCAGTCAATAAGACATCTGTGTCTTATATTCAAGCCATTATTATCTTTTTTTAGTATTGCTTATTACAATGTTTTTGTATTTCTAAAGGAGAGGCTCCATAAATATTAATTAGTCACTTTTGAACAAGTACTATTACTATACTATGTATTATGATATGTACTCGCAGTTCATTTCAGTAGTTATTCATATTTTCATGAAAAACAAAATAAGTAAAATACATATTATGGAATCACAGCATCATGAATCATTGCAATATATGTAATATGACATAGTGTAAATTTCAGTAGACATTGCCTCATTCTTGACTTCCAAGAAAATGTGACTTTATGGAATTAATTGGCATCCAATTCAGTAAAGTTAATTAACTAACTGACAAATTGGTGATTCTTCATGACAAATTTGTGAGCTCCTATAAGATAATTAATTTCTTTTTAAGTCACATGTAATACAGAAAAAAATGATATTTGAATCTAACATAAGCAAATATCTTAAAATGGCACACAAAAAAAAAAGTAGTTTTCCAGGATCTTTCAAAAAGTGTCTACCAACAGGGAATGTGGTTTATCTTGTTAATATTCACTCGCTGTCATTGATGCATTCATCACTACTGCGGGGTACATGTGAAACTATGGAACATGATCAATGCAGCAAAGTATACAAAGAAGACCAGAAGAGACCATTGGGTCTGTAGCATTGAATTGAAAGGGTAATTAATAAATGAGCATTGTTATTATTTTCATTCTCACATTACCTACTGTTAGAAATATTTTTAATCCTAAAATAATCCTTTTTAGCAGCTCATGCTTATTGTGTAGCGCTAAGGTTATTTTACAGATTTCCACCCACAATAGAGAGAACAAGGTATCATATAAACTGGAGATCAGGAACATGCATTATTATGTTCTTGATATGGCCTGCCAAAACAGGATGCTAATCATCTGAATAAAAGAAAACTACAAACATACAAATGCACTAACCAAACAACTGAGTGGAAATGAAGGAAACTGTAGGAGAGATAAACCAAATGGGAGAGAAGTAGGATAAACACACAACACCAAGTCCAAGCAGATATATCCTGTAAACTACACCAACCAACTGCTACTAATTCAGAACTGTCCTTCACCATCAAATAAGGAAGTTGCAACTATCACTGGCAACTCCCAAGTGCCAGTGGCAAGCATATACACCAGAGAGGATGAACTGCTGAGACAATTCAGGAGGGAGAGCTCCAGAAGATTAACTTAACTGATTAACCCTTGCAATGACAGAGCAATGAAAACCAGCCCTGTTTAATAGGATGGTGAAGCAGTTCTAATCAGTGCTGTAATTCATGTACCTGGCACCACAATCTTCTGGCCCTTCTCTGTCACGGTATACCTGGGACAGCTATATTGTCACATTCACGCTCTTTGACAGTGGCTTTATATCCGCAACAACTTCATATTTCAGGATGCTCGTATCTCTACAATTTCGAACCTCAGTTTCTTGCTTCATTCTTGTAGAAGTGCTCAGTGTAGCCTTTCAATCTTTTCTTGATCTGATTTGGCTTAGTTAGTTTTTTCCTGTTGGTGTCTTTCAACATGCCCACCCTTGGTTGAAAATTTCATTGTATCTCTTTGATCTTTGGGTAAGTCTTTCTTGCCCCTCAGATGTTCACTTTCTATCTCATACATTTTTTTTTGTAATAAAGTTCTTTGTCTGCTTGAATGTCTCTCTTTAGTTTTTTACTGATGTTGTCTGCAACCTTTTTGTAACCTTTTGCTTTTGTCACTCATCTTTCTTCAACGATATTTAGGGTCTCTTCTGCTAATCAGGACTGCGAATGTCTCTTCTGCCTCTTTATTGACTTACTGGTTTCTTCAGTAATAATAGTCTTTACAATAGCTTGCAAAAGTATTCACCGCCATTGACTTTTACATATTTTGTTACATCGCAACCTGTGTTTAAAAATTTTTGTAATCCGATTTGTGCCTAATGCATCAGCACTAAATAATCTAAGTTGGTAAAGAGAAGTAAGAAAAATATAGGCAGAAATTAAATGTATGGGATCAAATAATGAAAAATTGGCACGTGTATATGTATTTATACTTTTTGCTATGAAGCCCTTAAAAAATTCTGGCACAAGCAATTACCTTCATAAGTCACATGCTTAGTGAAATGATGTTCACCTGGGTACAATCTAAATGTCACATGGTTTGTCAATATATACACACCTTTTCTCAAAGGCTACAGAGGCTGTAACACCATTAAGCAAGATACAATACTAACTAAAAAAAACCATGAAGAGAAAAAAGATCTCCAAACAAGTGAGGAACAAATGTGTTGAGAAGTACAAGTCAGTGTTGGGTTATGAAAAAATATACCAATCTCTAATGGTCCCCTGGAGAACTATCAAATCCATTATTATCAAAGGGAAAGGGAACATGGTACTACTACAAACCTGCCAATAGAGGGCTGCCCACCAAAACTTTCAGCCTGGGGATGGAAGGCATTAATCAGATAGGCAGAGTGGCTGCACAGTACCCAAGCAGAGACTGGAGTATTAGTCTGTATGGCCTCTAAAAGTCATAAGTTAGCCTTTAGAGATGAGAAAAAGCTTTTACATACACACAAAAAGTGTAAGGCTCGTTTTGAGTTTGCCAAAGGACATGTGGGAGACTGCCCAAATGTATGGAGGAAGGTGCTGTGGTCAGATGAGACAAAAATTGACTTTTTTTGTCCACCAAGTTAAACGCTATGTCTGGCACTAAATAAACACAGCTCATTACCACAATAACACCATCCCCACAGTGAAATACGGAGGAGATAGTATCATGCTGTGGGGATGCTTTTCAGCATTAGGGACAGGGAAAATAGATTGAGTGGCATGGAAGATGGATGGTGCGAAATACAGGGATATTCTTGAGCAAAACTTGTTTCAGTTTGTCAGTGATTTGAGACTGGGATGGAGGTTCACCTTCCAACAAAAAAATAACCAAAAGCATACTGCTAAAGGAACACTTGAGTAGTTTAAGGGGAAATGTGTAAATGTTTTTGAGTGGCCTAGTCCAATTGAGAACCTGTGGTCAGACTTGAAGATTGCTGTTTACCACAGAAGAATGCATCTAGCTTGAAGCAGCTGGAGCAGTTTTGCCTTGAAATGGGTAAAATCCCAATGACAAGATGTAGAAAGCTCAAAGTGGCTTGCAGCTGTAATTGCAGCAAAAGGAGGCTCTCTACAAAGTACTGAATTTTGGGAGGCGGTGAATAGTTATGCACACTGAAGTTTTCAGGTATTTTATTATATTTGTTGTTTACTTCACAATAAAAAGAAAACCAAATTTTCACAGTTGCCACAGTTGTAGTCATGTTCTTTACATGAACTGATGGAAACCCTCAAAAATCCCAGTGAAATTCCAGGTTGTGAGGTAGCAAAACAATAGATATGCAAAGGGGGTGAACACTTTCTCAAGCCATTGTATATGTGTCCAAAATTCCTCATATTTCCTCATTCCTTTATTTCATTTGTGTCCACTAATATAAATCAGTTGTGCAGACCTTGTCAAAAAACTTTAAGTATATTGGTCAAATCGAAGTTGGAAACAGTGTTTTATTTAGTCCATTTGTGGAACTTGTTTCCCAAAAATGACCTTCATTTTTGGTGAATACATTTGTAATAAATCTAATTCTTATAGGCCCCATTCGGTGATGTCCATGTGTAGTGTAAATGTTTGTAATTTTGGAAGAAGGTGTTCATGATGGACAATTGATTTGTCATAAAAGTCATAAATCTTCCTCCAACCATGTTTTGTTCACCAAGTCCAAAGTTTCCAACAGCGGTTACGTTTGTCATTGCCCCCTTTTGTATTCAAGTCTCCCATGTTAATGTGTAACTTTTGTTCCATTGTATTGTCGATTTCCTCTTGAACTTGATAGTGGAATAATTCAATGTCCTCCTCATCAGTATCTGTTGTTGGTTTATTAGGTAAAAAGAGAGAAAATCCTGACAGGACTCCTAGGAGAAGTAGTAAGAGTCCTGTTTACTACAGACACATAGGATGATTGACAACATATACTCAAATCAGTGTAAAGCTGTCAATTCGCCAATAGAGAAAATGAACCCACAAAACAATAAATGAGCAGAAATAAAGCTTAATGTTTGGTTTCTACTTGCTTAGCAGTATGAGCGCTCATAATTATCTACTGGAGAAAGAATATATCCACATCACAAATCCCTTAAAATGTGTTCCCAGTACATTTTAACCTTACAATTGTACTAAATGTTCCACTGGTAGACATTTTTCTAATTTGTATCTGTTGGCTTTTGTATTTCCTTTTCCTTAATAACACTCAGACAACTTGAAATAATTATACTCATTCAGATAAATCTTCTCCATTATGTTAGAAATTGAATTTGAATTCAATTCCATGCTAGAGAGACTGGCCTCCTCGTCGTTCAATATGTGATCTCCTAGGCTATTAGCAACAATCAGGTGTCTATTTTAATTTTGTTTGTTTTGTCAACTGTGTTCCACATTATTGATAGCTTCCCTTCAACTCCTGTACCGTCTTATTCTTTTTTTTGTATCTACGTGCATCATTTCGTTCAAACCATTTCAATTCAACTTATTAAATTTTTCTTTCGGAATTGCACTTTGCTCAAAACTAGAGAATGATACAGGTTATTCAAAGACAATACAACATCTTGAGGTATATTTGTATAGCCAATGTTCTGTTGAATTGTACCACTTTGCTGTAGTATATCTCCATTATGCTGCATTAGGCCTTCTTCACACATCCGTTTTTTATGTCTGTATTCAGACTGTTTTTTAAGGACAGCAAATACAGTCATACACACATCCATTGTATTCAATGGCTTTGCGCACATGTCTGTTTTTTCACACAGACACATGTAAGTTTTTTTGTACAGCATGGTTAAAATGCATGCACATCTATGCGTCATCAGCGTGGCACCTACCAGTGCCTGGAATCAAGCGGTACAGTTTGAGCTGTTCCCAGGTGCCAGCTGATGAAGGCAGCTCTCATCATTGTCTCCTGGTCGCACTGAGATCAGTGCGACCAGTAGACAATGATGGGAGTTATATTCAGAAGCATCTCTGTAACTACTGTAAAAAATAAAGAATTAAAAAAAATGATGTGGGTTCACATGCAATTTTCATAACCAGCAGAGGGAAAGCCCACAGCTAGGGACTGATGTTAATAATATGGGACAAGTTACAACACCCCATAAGGTTCCCATGCTATTAATAACAGGTCACAGCTGTTTTCTTAGCCTTAACTCGTGATTTTACGGGGAACCCAAGAAAAAAAACTATGTGGGGTCCCTTATAAATTCAAACCAGCAAAGGCTAAACAGACAACCGTCAGTTGATATTAATAGCCTGGGAAGGGGTCAGAGATATTGCCCCCCTCCCCCCGATACCAACATCAGCCCTCAGCCACTCCAGAAATGTTGCATCCATAAGATGCACCATATCTGGCACTTAGCCTCGCTCTTCCCATTTGTCCTGTGATGGTGGCAAGTGGGATAATATTTGTGGGGTTAATGTCATCTTTATATTGTCAGGTTATCTGAAACATTAACTGACACATGGACATACGGACGGCACACGGATATCACATACGTACACATGTACGCGTCCACGGATCTTACCAGTACTGGTTTTCCTTTGCAGGAATCACCAGGATGTGTGAAGGAGGCCTAACACAGACCTGAAAATGAATGACCTCGGGGAGATCAAAACATCCAACACCGCGGAGACACCATCACGTATTTCTCAATGCAGTGATCCAGAACACTGTCCCCATCCCTTAAGGGAAATATGCAAATGCATGTAGAAAAGCCGCAGAGACACCATCACATGTTTCTCAACGCAAGCAATGAATAGCCAGGTCTTTCACCGGGAAGGAACAACCACGGGAAGGGCAGCATCCACTTACATGGCCATATTGACGGAAAAATAAAAAAGTTATGGCTCTGGGAAGGAGGGGAGCGAAAAATGAAAACGAAAAAATGGGGGTGAAGGGGTTAAACATCCAAAGGAGCATTGTGTAAGCAATCATATTGAAATGGAATGAGTATCATACCACTGCAAATCTACCAAGACCCGGCCGTCCCTCTAAACTTTAATCTCAAACAAGGAGAAGACTGATCAGAGATGAAGCCAAGAGGCCCATGATCACTCTGGATGAACTGCAGAGATCTACAGCTGAGGTGGGAGAGTCTGTCCATAGGACAGCATTCATTATTACACTGCACAAATCTGGCCTTTATGGAAGAGTGGCAAGAAGAAAGCCATTTCTCAAAGATATCTAAAAAAGTGTTGTTTATAGTTTGCAACAAGCCACCTGGGAGACACACCAAACATGTGGAAGAAGGTGCTCTGGTCAGATGAAACCAAAATCGAACTTTTTGGCAACAATGCCAAACGATATGTTTAGCATAAAGGCAACACAGATCATCACCCTGAACAAACCATCCCCACTGTCAAACATGGTGGTGGCAGCATCATGGTTTGGGCCTGCTTTTCTTCAGCAGGGAAAGGGAAGATGGGTAAAATTGATGGGAAGATGGATGGAGCCAAATACAGGACCATTCTGGAAGAAAACCTGTTGGAGTCTGCAAAAGACCTGAGACTGGGATGGAGATTTGTCTTCCAACAAGACAATGATCCCAAACATAAAGCAAAATCTACAATGGAATGGTTCACAAATAAAGGTATCCTGGTGTTAGAATGGCCAAGTCAAAGTCCAGACCTCAATCCAATCGAGAATCTGTGGAAAGAGCTGAAAACTGCTGTTCACAAACGATCTCCATCACCTCACTGAGCTTGAGCTGTTTGCCAAGGAAGAATGGGCAAGAATTTCAGTCTCTCGATGTACAAAACTGATAGAGACATACCCTAAGCAACTTGCAGCTGAAATCACAGCAAAAGGTGGCGCAACAAAGTATTAAGTTAAAGGGGCTGAATAATATTACACGCCCCACTTTTCAGTTTTTGAATTTCCACAAAAATTTAAAATAACCAATACATTTCGCTCAACTTCACAATTGTGTTACACTTGTTGTTGATTCTTCACCAAAAATTTACATTTGGTATCTTTATGTTTGAAGCATGATATGTGGGAAAAGGGTGAAAAGTTCCAGGGAGCCGAATACTTTCACAAGGCACTGCATACACTACCGTTCAAAAGTTTAGGGTCACTTCGAAATTTCCTTATTTTTGAAAGAAAAGCACAGTTTTTTCCATTGAAGCTAACATTAAATGACTCAGAAATACACTCTATACATTGTTAATGTGGTCAATGACTAATCTAGCTGCAAATGTCTGGCTTATAATGCAATATCTTCATAGATGTATAGAGGCCCATTTCCAACAACAATCACTCCAGTGTTCTGGTACTTATGGTACTTTGTGTTTGCTAACTGTGTAAGAAGGATGGTTAAAATACCCTTGAAAATCTTTGTGCAAGTATGTTAGCACAGCTGAAAACCGTTTGTCTGATTAGAGAAAGTATAAGCCTGAACTTCTTTTGAGCTAGTTGAGAATCTGGAGCATTACATTTGTTGGTTCCATTAAACTCTCAAAATGGGCAGAAAAAAAGAAGTCTCATGTGAAACTCGACAGTCTGTTCTTGCTCTTAGAAATGAAGGCTATTCCATGCGAGAAATTGCCAAGAAACTGAATATTTCCTACAACGGTGTGTACTACTCCCTTCAGAAAAGAGCACAAACAGGCTCTAACCAGAGTAGAAAGAGAAGTGGGAGGCCCTGCTGCACAACTGAGCAACAAGACAAGTCTGTAGTTTGAGAAATCGATGCCTCACAAGTCCTCAAAAGGCAGTTTCATTAAATAGTATACCCAAAACGCCAGTGTCAACATCTGCAGTAAAGAGGCGACTCCGGGATGCTGGCCTTCAGGGCAGAGTGGCAAAGAAAAAGCCATATCTGAGACTGGGTAATAAAAGGAAAAGATTAATATGGGCAAATGGACACAGACATTGGACAGAGGAAGATTGGAAAAAAGTGTTATGGACGGAATAATCCAAGTTTGAGGTGTTTGGATCACAACATTTGTGAGACGCAGATGAAAAGATGCTGGAAGAGTGCTTGACACCATCTGTCAAGCATGGTGGAGGTAATGTGATGGTCTGGGGTTGCTTTGGTGCTGGTAAAGTGGGAGATTTGTACAAGGTAAAAGGGATTTTGAATAAGGAAGGCTATCACTCCATTTTGCAACGCCATGCCATACCCTGTGGACAGCATTTGATTGCAGCCAATTTCATCCTACAACAGGACAATGGCCCAAAGCACTCCTCCAAATTATGCAAGAACTTTTTAGGGAAGAAGCAGGCAGCTGGTATTCTGTCTGTAATGGAGTGGCCAGCGCAGTCACCAGATCTCAACCCCATTGAGCTGCTGTGGGAGCAGCTTGACAGTATGGTACGCAAAAAGTGCCTATCAAGCCAAACCAACTTGTGGAAGGGGCTTCTGGAAGCATGGGGTAACATTTCTCCAGATTACCTCAGCAAATTAACTGCTAGAATTCTTGTTTGAGGGATTTTCATTCATTCTTCCTTGGAAAATTCTTCCAGTTCTGTAAAATTGCTGGGTCATTTTGCATGTACTGGGGCGACAATGATGCTCAAATCAGGGGGCTGTGAGGGCCACTGTAAAACCTTCAGCTTGTACCATTTGAGGTAGTCTATTGTGAATTGTGATGTGTGTTTAGGATCATTATCCATTTGTAGAAGCCATCCTCTTTTCAATTTCAACTTTTTTTTTACACATGGTGTTATGTTTGTGTCAAGAATTTGTGAAAATTTCATTGAATTTATTATTCCCTCTACCCATGAAATGTTCTCTGTGCCATTGGCTGCAACACAGCCCCAAAGCATGATTGATCTATTGCAATGCTTAATGGTTGGCAAGATGTTCTTTTCCTGAAATTCTGTGCCCTTTTTTCTCAATACATACCTTTGATCAGTGTAGACAAAGACTTCTATTTTATCCTCATCGGTCCACAGGACTTGTTTCCAAAATGCATCAGGCTTGTATAGATGTTCTTTAGCATACTTCTGATGCACACAAATCTCTATTGTAGTTCAAACATTTGCATTGGACCATTTATTTTTATGTAATTTTTAAAATGTAAAAGATGAAAATATACAGTTTTTTGGGACGGGCCTAAAAGACAAAGAAAATGTGTCATCTTTAACTTTAGGCCTTTTAGAGATCATTTTCATCTTTAACTTTCTTAACTGTTCACAGTAGCAGTAATTTTAACCAAGGGTGCCCAAACTGTTACATAACACTATATATGTCCCTGCTATGTACTGTGTAGTCGGTATGTCTGGCCATGCTGGGACATGGTCTGAACATACCACAAATCCTGGTCAGGGGAGTAAGCAAAAGGTATAAAGTTATTGCAGCATGGGATTACAGCTGATTCTTTTCAAAACTTTTCACTGCCTGTTTTAAGCAATATTTTACCTAAAAGAAAGAATCAGCTCTGATCCCATGCTGTAATGTTTGTATGTGCGTCCTTCCCTGCCCAGTAGCTGTGGTATATTCAGACCATGTCCCTGTACGGTCAGACACCGCCATTACACAATACACAGCAGAGGCACATCTATAAGATTATCTCAGCACAGGAATATTTTTTTATACTCATCCAATTGTAGAGCTTAGCATTATTCAAGGATCTATTGATGAAAATGTTGATTAAAATTAACTTTGTTAGTGGGAAAAACCTTCTAATTTTAACTAGGTTTTTAATATTTGAAGCCCCAATATAGGGCCAGTAATTGCTGCCCAGCCTTGGCTTTGGTCTTAATCTTTATCTTAAATATACATTTCTGGTCACCTATAATCCTCAGAAGATATTTAACTTACTTATACCATATTTACTTGTACATGGCATGTCATCCACTGGGGGCTTTCTTGTGCTGAGCTGCTCATGTATTAAATGACTCCTTTGTATTAGATTTAAAGTTTGACCTTTACATGCAAATACCTGATATTAAATGTAAGTTATTTTCAGGATTTGAATATATTCTCAAGTATCACAAGTAATATACATGGTTAAGGATGTATTTACGACAGTCTTATACAGTCAGCAGGTTTTAAAGAAAAAAATGAAAATAATTGATTGGAAAATAGGCTTAATTGTTATTATTATTTATGAAAATTCATATCACAAAATCGCCAATGAGATAAAGAAAGGGAATTGGAAGTAAGGACACTTTATACTTGATCTTGTTATTTCATATGCATTGGATACAAAAATGACTAATGGCTTCTTCAAGCATGAAGCCTCCCAATATAATATTGTTTATTTCATCAAATCACACAATGGGGGGCATTTATCGAAATTGTTACTTTTAGAAAGTGAATTATTGTTGAAATTGTCTTTGAATTATGCTTATCACTTTCAGACTATAGACAATATAGCTACTATAGTTTAAAGACAAATAAAGTATGAATATAACAGAAGTAGTTTGTTCTGTGCACATTTATAAGGTAAGTGTAAAAAATGACATGACACCTACCAAACCCAGATTGCTTCTTTGCAAAAAATGAAAATATCAGATCAACAGTAAAATTAATCCAGCATGTCAAGACTTTATGGATGGCAACACAGTGCCACATGAGATCTCATCTATTATGAATTCAATGATATAGTATATTATATATGCAGTCTATAACTAATTTTCAGAATATTACAAGTAAATATCAAACATGTATATGGGCTATCCAGGTAAGGTATAATGGTACATTGTACAAATATCATTCATGATAGATTGAAAAAAAAAATTGTAAAGAAAAACTTTGCCCTCATCAGGGCTCAAGGCTAGTCAAAGACACATACATATTTATATTTGCTCAACTCTGCATGCTTAAGTGCTTGCCCTTCTATCTCCTTCGGGTCACGCCATTCAGGTGTTCTTCAGTTTTTGCGTTCATTGCCTTGTCTTCAGTTTGTATCAGCTACCTCTTTCCACTCTTAAGTATCATGATTTATGGCATTGATGCTTTTGTTGTTTGATTCCTGATTCAAATTCCAATTGTTTTTTGGCAACAGTTTTCAGCCAAATCTTTTGGTTTTCATCCCTGGTGCATCTTCTAGCACTATTCCATCAAGCAGCAGTCTTAATATGCCAAATGCAGAAGAATTCTCGTACAATTTGCGCTAAAAAATTCTCATACGCAATATGCATCATATTTGTCATGAGTTTTAGATCAGTGTGTTGTGAATCAGATGTGATGTTTGGAGCTGTTAGGTGTCGAGTCTCCGCCTCTGCACAGGGGGAATCTCAAACCATCTCCGCTGCAGTCTTCCATTCTTCTCCAGCCGCAGTGAAGTCTGCTCAGCGGAGACGTCGGTCCTAGCGTCTAGCTCAGGCTGATACTGGACGACTGGTTACTACTGCCCTTCCAGGCTCTGTCCTTGTAGCCAGCAATGTTCAGCAGAGAGCAGGTTTTTCTGGGACTAAGTCCAGCTTTTCCCTTTCTGAGCATGCCCACGGGACGACCTCCCATTGGAGGTCGGGGGTCACATGCTTAGATACTGCAGCAAATCCCATTGGTCCTCTAGGAAGGTCCTGAAGGTGTTCTTTTTCTGTGGCAGACTTCCATTGGTCCTTCTGGGAAGGTCCTGTACTTGCTGCAGCTATGAAAGGTTTGCATGGCCACACAGCCATGCACTAGTCTACATTTGAAAACGTGTGTGTGTTGATGAGTGCAAGTCGTTCTTTAAACATCCCCTCCCTTGTGTGTGACTGCTCACGAAAGGTGGATGTCTGCTATCTAGTGCCCGACTGAGCTATCAGCACAAAGCCACATGTAAACAGCGTCTAACTGCTGTGACCGCCAGTGCAGCACCGTGTGCTATTAGAGCACTTACCTTACCCAAGTCTGGATGGTTAGTGGCGTCCGCCAGTGTGGCACAGCAGGCACTTCTGTGCATATTAGTTATAGTGATACCCCAATTGCGGTGTCGATCGCAAGAGGTCTACACGAACTCTAACCCTGTGTCCTGGGATAGAGTTCTGTGATTCCTTGCTTGTGCTCTCTGTGTGGTACCGCGACCCTGTGACGTAACAGGGTTCGCTTTCTTCATACAGGGTGAAGTTAACCCATGTGTGTGTCCTCATTGTACCGCCATATAGTCCGTCACTACTTAGCAGCAGGTTCCATCTCTGCACGGTGGACTACGAACGCACCTTATTCTATCTATTTAATTATTTGGTGCGTTCCGCTAGCCCTAACATTATACTAGCGCCAGGGTCTGGCTAGTAATGACGGACAAACAGCAATCTTTGCAGTACATCCAGCAGCTGGAGGGTAGGTTGGCGGCTCTCGAGCGCACAACCTCAGCTGTGGATGTAACCGCAGTTGCTGTTCAGGCTGCTAGCGTGGCAGCAGCAACCTTGTCCACTGCCACCCCTGTTCCGACTCTATCTCGCCTCCCGCTGCCAGAAAAATTTTCTGGTGATAGTAAATCTTGTAGAGGTTTCGTGAGTCAGTGCTCTATACATTTCGAGCTTCTGGCTGCACGTTTCCCCACAGAGCGGGCTAAGGTGGGATTTATTGTGTCTCTCCTGTCAGACAGGGCGTTGGAGTGGGCTATGCCGCTGTGGTAGCGTGGCGATCATGTGGTTTAGAATGCTCCGTTGTTTCTGAGCACTCTGAAACAGGTCTTTTTAGGACCTTGTGTAACCCATGATACGGTGCTCCAACTGTTGGCATTGACTCAGGGCTCGTCCTTGGTCAGCCATTTTGCCGTCCACTTTCGCACCCTAGCATCTGAGCTGGGGTGGTCGGATAAAGCCCTTATTCCGATATTTTGGAGGGGGCTCGCTGACCACGTGAAGTATGCTCTGGCCACTAGGGAGATTTCCGCCACACTGGAAGAGTTAATAGCAGTGTCCACTCGTATTGACCTCCATTTTCACGAGCGGAGGTTAGAGCTAGCCCAGTGTAGGCAGAGGTTTCGGCTGGCTCCCACCTTCGCCAAACCTTTGGAATCTCCAGTCCAGGCCCCTGAGTCACATGAGCCTAGGGTAGTGTCAAGAGCGGGATCTAAGTCCCGGACCGCTCGTGCACTCCAGGTTTGTCATGTTTGCCAGCAGTCAGGACATCTTGCCACGAGATGCCCCCAGCGGTTGAGGAAACATCAGCGTCTAGTGGTAGTAGGTGGAGGTACACTAGACATGGCGACATTTGCCTCCAAATTGTCCTTTAAGGGGACAATTACTATAGGCTCATTTTCCCACTCGGTAGAGCTCTGCGTGGATTCTGGGGCAGAGGACTATTTTATGTAATCTGCCTTCGCCCAATGTCACGCAATTCCCCTGGTAATGTTAGCTCAACCAGTGACCGTACGAGTGGTAAATGGGTCGACACTGCCCTCACAGATAACACACCAGACCATCCCTTTCACTCTGTCCATGTCGCCATCTCATCAGGAGATTATATCTCTGCTCGTCATTTCTGAGGGAATTGACAAGGTCCTGTTGGGGATGCCTTGGCTACGGTACCACTCTCCTCATATTGAGTGGTCCACAGGCAGAATTTTGGGATGGGGTGAATCTTGTGGGGGTAGATGTCAGAGGGAATGTGTTCAGGTTGCTACTACTGAGGTACCCGCAGATCTATCCTCTCTCCCCAAGCAATATTGGCCCTATGTGGATGTGTTCTCCAAAAGAGCTGCGGAGACCCTTCCGCCTCACCGCCCCTATGACTGTCCTATTGACCTCTTGCCTGGTGCTGAGCCTCCCCGGGGTCGAGTCTCTCCGTTATCTCTCCCGGAGATGGAGGCAATGTCACAGTACATCAAGGAAAATTTGGCAAGAGGATTCATTAGGAAGTCAGTGTCACCTGCAGGGGCTGGGTTCTTCTTCGTGCAGAAGAAGAACGGGGAACTACGTCTATGCATAGATTACAGGGGTCTTAACGCCATTACCATTAAGAATAAGTATCCTTTGCCCCTAATATCTGAGCTCTTTGATAGGCTTCGGGGAGCAAGGGTACTTACAAAATTAGATCTGCGGAGTGCTTTTAACACCAGGGATGGGCATTATGAATATCTGGTGATGCCCTTCGGGCTCTGTAATGCCCCAGCCGTTTTCCAAGACTTTGTGAACGACATCTTCTGGGATCCCACGGGACGACCTCCCATTGGAGGTCGGGCGTCACATGCTTAGATACTGCAGCAAATCCCATTGGTCCTCTAGGAAGGTCCTGAAGGTGTTCTTCTTCTGTGGCAGACTCCCATTGGTCCTTCTGGGAAGGTCCTGTACTTGCTGCATCTATAAAAGGTTTGCATGGCCGCACAGCCATGCGCTAGTATACATTTGAAAACGTGTGTGTGTTGATGAGTGCAAGTCGTTCTTAAAAGATCCCCTCCCTTGTGTATGACTGCTCACGAAAGGTGGATGTCTGCTATCTAGCGCCCGGCTGAGCTATCAGCACAAAGCCACACGTAAACAGCGTCTAACTGCTGTGACCACCAGTGCAGCGGCGTGTGCTATTAGAGCACTTACCTTACCCAAGTCTGGGTGGTTAGTGGCGTCCGCCAGTGTGGCACAGCACGCACTTCTGTGCATATTAGTTACTCTGATACCCCAATTGTGGTGTCAATCGCAAAAGGTCTACACGTACTCTAATCCTGTGTCCTGGGATAGAGTTCTGTGATTCCTTGCTTGTGCTCTTTGTGTGGTACCGCGACCCTGTGACGTAACAGGGTTCGCTTTCTTCATACAGGGTGAAGTTAACCCATGTGTGTATCCTTATTGTACCGCCATATAGTCCGTCATTACTTAGCAAAAGGTTCCATCTCTGCACGATGGACTCCGGGCTGCGAACGCACCTCATTCTATTTATTTAATTATTTGGTGCCTTCCGCTACCCCTAACAGGAGCAAACTGTGATGTTGCCCTGTGATGTTGGTCTGCGTCCCAAGTACATTTTTTGAAGTTGTTTTATTATTTCAGGGTACTTTCACACTTGCGTTTACCTGATCTGCGGCAGGCTGCGGACTTCCTCCGTGAAGCCCCACCCTCGGCCGCACCTCCGCTGCTAGCTCCGCCTACTTCTGCATGCGTCCGCATGCGACCTCCGTACCGATCTTTAACATTAGGTACGCAGGTCGTGCGGCTGTATGCGGATGCTGCCGCATGCGTCGTTTTGACGATGCGGAAAAAAAAAATGCTACAGGCTGCGTTCTACGCTGGTCGCCGCATCGTCAAAACGAAGCATGCGGCAGCATCCTCATACAGCCGCATGACCTGCGTACCTAATGTTAAAGATAGGTACGGAGGTCGCATGCTGGCCGCATGCAGAAGTAGGCGGAGCTAGCGGCCGAGGGCGGGGCTTCACGGAGGAAGTCCGCAGCCTGCCGCAGATCAGGTAAACGCAAGTGTGAAAGTAGCCTCAGACTCCGCTTATAGTCTGTCTTACAAAGGAAAACCTAATATGCAACACTGTGTGCCAAAAAAGAAATGGTAATGATGACCTAATATGCAGTGATATGTGTGTGTGTGAGCTGTGGAGGCATCATTCTTTGTTGTGGGACTGGTTGGGCATCACACAGTGTGATGACCAACCAGTCCCACAACAAAGAATGGGGCTATAGGGCATGTGGGGCATCATACAGATTCCATGGAAGGGGGTGGGGGGACATCATACTGTGTTGCCTCTGTGGGGTATCATACTCTGTTGTGGGACTGTGGTGGTATCAAACAGGATGGAAGGATTGTGGAGGCATAATACTGTATTAGGGGGCTGTGGGGATATCATACTGTGTGAGGAAACTATAGGGTCATCATACAGTGCTGCTGAACTGGTGGAGAATCATTCCGTGTTGTACTGTGGAGTAATCATAGTGCATGGGGGTTATTGTCAGGACATCATTCAATGTGTGTTTTTGATTGTAACGGCATCAAAATATGTTGGGGAACAGGTTGGTATCATATTATAGAAGAGCTGCGGCGGTATCATACTGTGTGTGTGTGTGTGTGTGTTGAGGACTTTAGTTAGGACATTGGGACATCATACTGTGTAGTGGCACTGTGGGGGCATCGTATATTGCATGTGGTGGAGACTAGTGTTGAGCGATACTTTCCGATATCGGAAAGTATCGGTATCGGAAAGTATCGGCCGATACCGTCAAAATATCGGATCCAATCCGATACCGATACCCGATCCCAATGCAAGTCAATGGGACGAAAATATCGGAATTAAAATAAACCCTTTATAAACTTGTAGGTTCATTCTACATGAAGGAAAACAACTAAGAATAATGTAGGATGTATTGGGGGACGTGGCGGAGACATTAAAGGCACAGAGGTTTAGCCCAATGTAATAGAATAGCAGGATTTTGGGGTTTTTTTATGACGTTCGGCGGTAGAAAGATTTTGACTATGTTAATTTTTTTTTTTATTTTGTCAGATATTGATGTTTCACTACTTCCACGCCCTTCACCTTCTTTTTTACTTCTCCCACACTTTCTTCTTCATTATCCTCATCATCAGCTTCTTTGACATCAACTTCTTCACCTTATTCATCTTCTTCTTCATCTTCTACCTATTATTTTTTTGGTTACATTGTTCATATTCTTTTTATTTTACTATTATCTTCATCATATTCTACTTCTTCATCATATTCTTATTTGTGACAGGCATTCCCGTAGTTGTTATCTATAAAACTTTGAAGATTACACCTTCCGTTCTGCCTGTCACAAAAGAGTTACATTTGTCCGCGTTCAGTTTGGCCTGCAGCATCAGGCTTTATCCAGGGGCACCACGAGGAGGAACGGACTCACCCCCATACACTGCTTAGTCTTCTTCTGCTTATAATTTAGATAATTTTTTTTGCTCTGATATTTAGTGTTATGCTTAATGTTCTTCTGCTCTTTGTTCTGCAGCCTCTTGTTCTTCTGCTTCTCGGTCTTCCAGGTCGTCGTCGTCTCCAGGGTCGTCGTCTCCGGGGTCGTCGTCATCGGGGTGGTCTTCAGGGTCGTCGTCTCCGGGGTCGTCGTCATCGGGGTGGTCTTCGGGGTCATCGTCTCCAGGGTCGTCGTCATCACGGTGGTTGTCGTCTCTGGTGTCGTCGTCATCTTAGGGGTGGTCTTCCGGGTCATCGTGTTTAGTCTCTTGAACTTGGAAATGTAGCAGAAGGTACAAGAAGGCTGAGAAAATGCCGAGAACCAGCTGATGGAACTGGAACTCGGATGGCTACCCGAAGGTCCAAGAGCCAATGGAACTACCGAGGACCAGCTGACGTTACTGGAACCCAGTTACTAAGCAGGAGGTACCCGTGCCTGAAAGCACTACCAAGGACCACCTGACGTTGGTGGAACTCGGATACCCAGAGGGAGGCACCTAAGCCAAAGGCTCTGCCCGGAACCAGCTGACGGTACTGGAACCAGGATGGGGAGCAGAAGGTACAAGAGCAAAAGACACTGCCGAGAACCAGCTGACGGTGCTGGAACCCGGATGGGTAGCCGAAGGTCCAAGAGCCAATGGAACTACCGAGGACCAGCTGACGTTACTGGAACCCGGTTACTAAGCAGGAGGTACCCGTGCCTGAAAGCACTACCAAGGACCACCTGACGTTGGTGGAACTCGGATACCCAGAGGGAGGCACCTAAGCCAAAGGCTCTGCCCGGAACCAGCTGACGGTACTGGAACCAGGATGGGGAGCAGAAGGTACAAGAGCAAGTGTCTGCGTGGCTTTTGCAGGACACGATGCCGGCTGCACAGCAGGGGAACAGCTGGCGGTGCTGAACCCCACTGACACATTGGCTGGTGTTTTTCTCTGTGCAGCTAGCAGTACCAGGCCCCAACTGGCGGTGTTGGAGCCCGGGGTCAGCAGGAGGAGGAGATGGAGCAGAGTGTAGGCCGAAGCCTGCACTGGCGGCAGCTTTGGGTCTGTTGTGCCTGCGTGGCTGTTGCAGGACACGTTGCCGGCTGCACAGCAGGGGAACAGCTGGTGGTGCTGAACCCCACTGACACATTGGCTGGTGTTTTTCTCTGTGCAGCTAGCAGTACCGGGCCCCAACTGGCGGTGTTGGAGCCCAGGGCTCTGCAGGGGGAGCAGAGTGTAGGCCGAAGCCTAATCGAACCAATTTCAAAGGTAACCTTTAACCCCCCCTCAGGGGTTACAAAGTAGAAGAGCCACAGCTTATGCAGCAGTAGTGGTGCACAAGTCAAAGGTTGCTCTTTTAATTTGGCTCCTTGCACACGCTGAATGGAACACGTATAACATTTAGCCCTTTATACAGTCAAACTGTGTTGGAGGCGCGAGTTCCCTTTGTAATGAGACGCAGCACAGATGTCAAGAATCCCACCTTGGTGCTGGGTGCAGCCTCCTGAGCGTTGTTATTTGCTGTACAGGAGTCTGCGCTGTCGTGTTATCCCCTGGCCTAGCGCTGTTAGCGCTGCCCATCTTCTGACCTCATTTAATGTTGGCTGGTGCGGTTCGCGATGCCCATGAATCACAGCCCCGCAGTGTATTGACATAGTTAAAACACTGCGGGGCTGGGATTCATGGCCTGGCGCAGTACATATGTTCGCCTCTCGCTTGGGTTCTTACACCTGCTTCAGACTATGTGGCGTCAGCTGATCCCTTATCGCATGCCACGGCCATGAAGCCGCACAGTCTGAAGAAGGCGGAAGGAGATGAGGGACAGGCGAACTGATGCACTGCTCATGCCCATCAAACACACCCTCGCAGTCCCAAGAAATAAGACACCGAGGGGCGTTGTGTGGGTCAGGGCGGCCGCAGAGGCGCAGGCAGCCAAACAATGATGCCAGAAGACGGGCAGCGCTACCAAGGGGGTTGCAGCGTGTCATTACAAAGGAAAGTCACACCACCGGGACGGTTAAATGGTCACACAGAGGACACATTTTAGACGTGTTTTCCGTTCCACATGTGCGAGGAGAATACGTTTATGAGCCACCTTGCACACATGCAGCATTACCGCTGTACAAGGTGGCCTTAAAAACGTACAAACGCCTGGGGGAGGGGGGACAGGTTCCCTTCAATTTCAGTTCTTGTGTCTGCGTGGCTTTTGCAGGACACGATGCCGGCTGCACAGCAGGGGAACAGCTGGCGGTGCTGAACCCCACTGACACATTGGCTGGTGTTTTTCTCTGTGCAGCTAGCAGTACCGGGCCCCAACTGGCGGTGTTGGAGCCCGGGGTCAGCAGGAGGAGGAGATGGAGCAGAGTGTAGGCCGAAGCCTGCACTGGCGGCAGCTTTGGGTCTGTTGTGCCTGCGTGGCTGTTGCAGGACACGTTGCCGGCTGCACAGCAGGGGAACAGCTGGCGGTGCTGAACCCCACTGACACATTGGCTGGTGTTTTTCTCTGTGCAGCTAGCAGTACCGGGCCCCAACTGGCGGTGTTGGAGCCCAGGGCTCTGCAGGGGGAGCAGAGTGTAGGCCGAAGCCTAATCGAACCAATTTCAAAGGTAACCTTTAACCCCCCCTCAGGGGTTACAAAGTAGAAGAGCCACAGCTTATGCAGCAGTAGTGGTGCACAAGTCAAAGGTTGCTCTTTTAATTTGGCTCCTTGCACACGCTGAATGGAACACGTATAACATTTAGCCCTTTATACAGTCAAACTGTGTTGGAGGCGCGAGTTCCCTTTGTAATGAGACGCAGCACAGATGTCAAGAATCCCACCTTGGTGCTGGGTGCAGCCTCCTGAGCGTTGTTATTTGCTGTACAGGAGTCTGCGCTGTCGTGTTATCCCCTGGCCTAGCGCTGTTAGCGCTGCCCATCTTCTGACCTCATTTAATGTTGGCTGGTGCGGTTCGCGATGCCCATGAATCACAGCCCCGCAGTGTATTGACATAGTTAAAACACTGCGGGGCTGGGATTCATGGCCTGGCGCAGTACATATGTTCGCCTCTCGCTTGGGTTCTTACACCTGCTTCAGACTATGTGGCGTCAGCTGATCCCTTATCGCATGCCACGGCCATGAAGCCGCACAGTCTGAAGAAGGCGGAAGGAGATGAGGGACAGGCGAACTGATGCACTGCTCATGCCCATCAAACACACCCTCGCAGTCCCAAGAAATAAGACACCGAGGGGCGTTGTGTGGGTCAGGGCGGCCGCAGAGGCGCAGGCAGCCAAACAATGATGCCAGAAGACGGGCAGCGCTACCAAGGGGGTTGCAGCGTGTCATTACAAAGGAAAGTCACACCACCGGGACGGTTAAATGGTCACACAGAGGACACATTTTAGACGTGTTTTCCGTTCCACATGTGCGAGGAGAATACGTTTATGAGCCACCTTGCACACATGCAGCATTACCGCTGTACAAGGTGGCCTTAAAAACGTACAAACGCCTGGGGGAGGGGGGACAGGTTCCCTTCAATTTCAGTTCTTGTGTCTGCGTGGCTTTTGCAGGACACGATGCCGGCTGCACAGCAGGGGAACAGCTGGCGGTGCTGAACCCCACTGACACATTGGCTGGTGTTTTTCTCTGTGCAGCTAGCAGTACCGGGCCCCAACTGGCGGTGTTGGAGCCCGGGGTCAGCAGGAGGAGGAGATGGAGCAGAGTGTAGGCCGAAGCCTGCACTGGCGGCAGCTTTGGGTCTGTTGTGCCTGCGTGGCTGTTGCAGGACACGTTGCCGGCTGCACAGCAGGGGAACAGCTGGCGGTGCTGAACCCCACTGACACATTGGCTGGTGTTTTTCTCTGTGCAGCTAGCAGTACCGGGCCCCAACTGGCGGTGTTGGAGCCCAGGGCTCTGCAGGGGGAGCAGAGTGTAGGCCGAAGCCTAATCGAACCAATTTCAAAGGTAACCTTTAACCCCCCCTCAGGGGTTACAAAGTAGAAGAGCCACAGCTTATGCAGCAGTAGTGGTGCACAAGTCAAAGGTTGCTCTTTTAATTTGGCTCCTTGCACACGCTGAATGGAACACGTATAACATTTAGCCCTTTATACAGTCAAACTGTGTTGGAGGCACGAGTTCCCTTTGTAATGAGACGCAGCACAGATGTCAAGAATCCCACCTTGGTGCTGGGTGCAGCCTCCTGAGCATTGTTATTTGCTGTACAGGAGTCTGCGCTGTCATGTTATCCCCTGGCCTAGCGCTGTTAGCGCTGCCCATCTTCTGACCTCATTTAATGTTGGCTGGTGCGGTTCGCGATGCCCATGAATCACAGCCCCGCAGTGTATTGACATAGTTAAAACACTGCGGGGCTGGGATTCATGGCCTGGCGCAGTACATATGTTCGCCTCTCGCTTGGGTTCTTACACCTGCTTCAGACTATGTGGCGTCAGCTGATCCCTTATCGCATGCCACGGCCATGAAGCCGCACAGTCTGAAGAAGGCGGAAGGAGATGAGGGACAGGCGAACTGATGCACTGCTCATGCCCATCAAACACACCCTCGCAGTCCCAAGAAATAAGACACCGAGGGGCGTTGTGTGGGTCAGGGCGGCCGCAGAGGCGCAGGCAGCCAAACAATGATGCCAGAAGACGGGCAGCGCTACCAAGGGGGTTGCAGCGTGTCATTACAAAGGAAAGTCACACCACCGGGACGGTTAAATGGTCACACAGAGGACACATTTTAGACGTGTTTTCCGTTCCACATGTGCGAGGAGAATACGTTTATGAGCCACCTTGCACACATGCAGCATTACCGCTGTACAAGGTGGCCTTAAAAACGTACAAACGCCTGGGGGAGGGGGGACAGGTTCCCTTCAATTTCAGTTCTTGTGTCTGCGTGGCTTTTGCAGGACACGATGCCGGCTGCACAGCAGGGGAACAGCTGGCGGTGCTGAACCCCACTGACACATTGGCTGGTGTTTTTCTCTGTGCAGCTAGCAGTACCGGGCCCCAACTGGCGGTGTTGGAGCCCGGGGTCAGCAGGAGGAGGAGATGGAGCAGAGTGTAGGCCGAAGCCTGCACTGGCGGCAGCTTTGGGTCTGTTGTGCCTGCGTGGCTGTTGCAGGACACGTTGCCGGCTGCACAGCAGGGGAACAGCTGGCGGTGCTGAACCCCACTGACACATTGGCTGGTGTTTTTCTCTGTGCAGCTAGCAGTACCGGGCCCCAACTGGCGGTGTTGGAGCCCAGGGCTCTGCAGGGGGAGCAGAGTGTAGGCCGAAGCCTAATCGAACCAATTTCAAAGGTAACCTTTAACCCCCCCTCAGGGGTTACAAAGTAGAAGAGCCACAGCTTATGCAGCAGTAGTGGTGCACAAGTCAAAGGTTGCTCTTTTAATTTGGCTCCTTGCACACGCTGAATGGAACACGTATAACATTTAGCCCTTTATACAGTCAAACTGTGTTGGAGGCGCGAGTTCCCTTTGTAATGAGACGCAGCACAGATGTCAAGAATCCCACCTTGGTGCTGGGTGCAGCCTCCTGAGCGTTGTTATTTGCTGTACAGGAGTCTGCGCTGTCGTGTTATCCCCTGGCCTAGCGCTGTTAGCGCTGCCCATCTTCTGACCTCATTTAATGTTGGCTGGTGCGGTTCGCGATGCCCATGAATCACAGCCCCGCAGTGTATTGACATAGTTAAAACACTGCGGGGCTGGGATTCATGGCCTGGCGCAGTACATATGTTCGCCTCTCGCTTGGGTTCTTACACCTGCTTCAGACTATGTGGCGTCAGCTGATCCCTTATCGCATGCCACGGCCATGAAGCCGCACAGTCTGAAGAAGGCGGAAGGAGATGAGGGACAGGCGAACTGATGCACTGCTCATGCCCATCAAACACACCCTCGCAGTCCCAAGAAATAAGACACCGAGGGGCGTTGTGTGGGTCAGGGCGGCCGCAGAGGCGCAGGCAGCCAAACAATGATGCCAGAAGACGGGCAGCGCTACCAAGGGGGTTGCAGCGTGTCATTACAAAGGAAAGTCACACCACCGGGACGGTTAAATGGTCACACAGAGGACACATTTTAGACGTGTTTTCCGTTCCACATGTGCGAGGAGAATACGTTTATGAGCCACCTTGCACACATGCAGCATTACCGCTGTACAAGGTGGCCTTAAAAACGTACAAACGCCTGGGGGAGGGGGGACAGGTTCCCTTCAATTTCAGTTCTTGTGTCTGCGTGGCTTTTGCAGGACACGATGCCGGCTGCACAGCAGGGGAACAGCTGGCGGTGCTGAACCCCACTGACACATTGGCTGGTGTTTTTCTCTGTGCAGCTAGCAGTACCGGGCCCCAACTGGCGGTGTTGGAGCCCGGGGTCCGCAGGAGGAGGAGATGGAGCAGAGTGTAGGCCGAAGCCTGCACTGGCGGCAGCTTTGGGTCTGTTGTGCCTGCGTGGCTGTTGCAGGACACGTTGCCGGCTGCACAGCAGGGGAACAGCTGGCGGTGCTGAACCCCACTGACACATTGGCTGGTGTTTTTCTCTGTGCAGCTAGCAGTACCGGGCCCCAACTGGCGGTGTTAGAGCCCAGGGCTCTGCAGGGGGAGCAGAGTGTAGGCCGAAGCCTAATCGAACCAATTTCAAAGGTAACCTTTAACCCCCCCTCAGGGGTTACAAAGTAGAAGAGCCACAGCTTATGCAGCAGTAGTGGTGCACAAGTCAAAGGTTGCTCTTTTAATTTGGCTCCTTGCACACGCTGAATGGAACACGTATAACATTTAGCCCTTTATACAGTCAAACTGTGTTGGAGGCGCGAGTTCCCTTTGTAATGAGACGCAGCACAGATGTCAAGAATCCCACCTTGGTGCTGGGTGCAGCCTCCTGAGCGTTGTTATTTGCTGTACAGGAGTCTGCGCTGTCGTGTTATCCCCTGGCCTAGCGCTGTTAGCGCTGCCCATCTTCTGACCTCATTTAATGTTGGCTGGTGCGGTTCGCGATGCCCATGAATCACAGCCCCGCAGTGTATTGACATAGTTAAAACACTGCGGGGCTGGGATTCATGGCCTGGCGCAGTACATATGTTCGCCTCTCGCTTGGGTTCTTACACCTGCTTCAGACTATGTGGCGTCAGCTGATCCCTTATCGCATGCCACGGCCATGAAGCCGCACAGTCTGAAGAAGGCGGAAGGAGATGAGGGACAGGCGAACTGATGCACTGCTCATGCCCATCAAACACACCCTCGCAGTCCCAAGAAATAAGACACCGAGGGGCGTTGTGTGGGTCAGGGCGGCCGCAGAGGCGCAGGCAGCCAAACAATGATGCCAGAAGACGGGCAGCGCTACCAAGGGGGTTGCAGCGTGTCATTACAAAGGAAAGTCACACCACCGGGACGGTTAAATGGTCACACAGAGGACACATTTTAGACGTGTTTTCCGTTCCACATGTGCGAGGAGAATACGTTTATGAGCCACCTTGCACACATGCAGCATTACCGCTGTACAAGGTGGCCTTAAAAACGTACAAACGCCTGGGGGAGGGGGGACAGGTTCCCTTCAATTTCAGTTCTTGTGTCTGCGTGGCTTTTGCAGGACACGATGCCGGCTGCACAGCAGGGGAACAGCTGGCGGTGCTGAACCCCACTGACACATTGGCTGGTGTTTTTCTCTGTGCAGCTAGCAGTACCGGGCCCCAACTGGCGGTGTTGGAGCCCGGGGTCAGCAGGAGGAGGAGATGGAGCAGAGTGTAGGCCGAAGCCTGCACTGGCGGCAGCTTTGGGTCTGTTGTGCCTGCGTGGCTGTTGCAGGACACGTTGCCGGCTGCACAGCAGGGGAACAGCTGGCGGTGCTGAACCCCACTGACACATTGGCTGGTGTTTTTCTCTGTGCAGCTAGCAGTACCGGGCCCCAACTGGCGGTGTTGGAGCCCAGGGCTGTGCAGGGGGAGCAGAGTGTAGGCCGAAGCCTAATCGAACCAATTTCAAAGGTAACCTTTAACCCCCCCTCAGGGGTTACAAAGTAGAAGAGCCACAGCTTATGCAGCAGTAGTGGTGCACAAGTCAAAGGTTGCTCTTTTAATTTGGCTCCTTGCACACGCTGAATGGAACACGTATAACATTTAGCCCTTTATACAGTCAAACTGTGTTGGAGGCGCGAGTTCCCTTTGTAATGAGACGCAGCACAGATGTCAAGAATCCCACCTTGGTGCTGGGTGCAGCCTCCTGAGCGTTGTTATTTGCTGTACAGGAGTCTGCGCTGTCGTGTTATCCCCTGGCCTAGCGCTGTTAGCGCTGCCCATCTTCTGACCTCATTTAATGTTGGCTGGTGCGGTTCGCGATGCCCATGAATCACAGCCCCGCAGTGTATTGACATAGTTAAAACACTGCGGGGCTGGGATTCATGGCCTGGCGCAGTACATATGTTCGCCTCTCGCTTGGGTTCTTACACCTGCTTCAGACTATGTGGCGTCAGCTGATCCCTTATCGCATGCCACGGCCATGAAGCCGCACAGTCTGAAGAAGGCGGAAGGAGATGAGGGACAGGCGAACTGATGCACTGCTCATGCCCATCAAACACACCCTCGCAGTCCCAAGAAATAAGACACCGAGGGGCGTTGTGTGGGTCAGGGCGGCCGCAGAGGCGCAGGCAGCCAAACAATGATGCCAGAAGACGGGCAGCGCTACCAAGGGGGTTGCAGCGTGTCATTACAAAGGAAAGTCACACCACCGGGACGGTTAAATGGTCACACAGAGGACACATTTTAGACGTGTTTTCCGTTCCACATGTGCGAGGAGAATACGTTTATGAGCCACCTTGCACACATGCAGCATTACCGCTGTACAAGGTGGCCTTAAAAACGTACAAACGCCTGGGGGAGGGGGGACAGGTTCCCTTCAATTTCAGTTCTTGTGTCTGCGTGGCTTTTGCAGGACACGATGCCGGCTGCACAGCAGGGGAACAGCTGGCGGTGCTGAACCCCACTGACACATTGGCTGGTGTTTTTCTCTGTGCAGCTAGCAGTACCGGGCCCCAACTGGCGGTGTTGGAGCCCGGGGTCAGCAGGAGGAGGAGATGGAGCAGAGTGTAGGCCGAAGCCTGCACTGGCGGCAGCTTTGGGTCTGTTGTGCCTGCGTGGCTGTTGCAGGACACGTTGCCGGCTGCACAGCAGGGGAACAGCTGGCGGTGCTGAACCCCACTGACACATTGGCTGGTGTTTTTCTCTGTGCAGCTAGCAGTACCGGGCCCCAACTGGCGGTGTTAGAGCCCAGGGCTCTGCAGGGGGAGCAGAGTGTAGGCCGAAGCCTAATCGAACCAATTTCAAAGGTAACCTTTAACCCCCCCTCAGGGGTTACAAAGTAGAAGAGCCACAGCTTATGCAGCAGTAGTGGTGCACAAGTCAAAGGTTGCTCTTTTAATTTGGCTCCTTGCACACGCTGAATGGAACACGTATAACATTTAGCCCTTTATACAGTCAAACTGTGTTGGAGGCGCGAGTTCCCTTTGTAATGAGACGCAGCACAGATGTCAAGAATCCCACCTTGGTGCTGGGTGCAGCCTCCTGAGCGTTGTTATTTGCTGTACAGGAGTCTGCGCTGTCGTGTTATCCCCTGGCCTAGCGCTGTTAGCGCTGCCCATCTTCTGACCTCATTTAATGTTGGCTGGTGCGGTTCGCGATGCCCATGAATCACAGCCCCGCAGTGTATTGACATAGTTAAAACACTGCGGGGCTGGGATTCATGGCCTGGCGCAGTACATATGTTCGCCTCTCGCTTGGGTTCTTACACCTGCTTCAGACTATGTGGCGTCAGCTGATCCCTTATCGCATGCCACGGCCATGAAGCCGCACAGTCTGAAGAAGGCGGAAGGAGATGAGGGACAGGCGAACTGATGCACTGCTCATGCCCATCAAACACACCCTCGCAGTCCCAAGAAATAAGACACCGAGGGGCGTTGTGTGGGTCAGGGCGGCCGCAGAGGCGCAGGCAGCCAAACAATGATGCCAGAAGACGGGCAGCGCTACCAAGGGGGTTGCAGCGTGTCATTACAAAGGAAAGTCACACCACCGGGACGGTTAAATGGTCACACAGAGGACACATTTTAGACGTGTTTTCCGTTCCACATGTGCGAGGAGAATACGTTTATGAGCCACCTTGCACACATGCAGCATTACCGCTGTACAAGGTGGCCTTAAAAACGTACAAACGCCTGGGGGAGGGGGGACAGGTTCCCTTCAATTTCAGTTCTTGTGTCTGCGTGGCTTTTGCAGGACACGATGCCGGCTGCACAGCAGGGGAACAGCTGGCGGTGCTGAACCCCACTGACACATTGGCTGGTGTTTTTCTCTGTGCAGCTAGCAGTACCGGGCCCCAACTGGCGGTGTTGGAGCCCGGGGTCAGCAGGAGGAGGAGATGGAGCAGAGTGTAGGCCGAAGCCTGCACTGGCGGCAGCTTTGGGTCTGTTGTGCCTGCGTGGCTGTTGCAGGACACGTTGCCGGCTGCACAGCAGGGGAACAGCTGGCGGTGCTGAACCCCACTGACACATTGGCTGGTGTTTTTCTCTGTGCAGCTAGCAGTACCGGGCCCCAACTGGCGGTGTTGGAGCCCAGGGCTGTGCAGGGGGAGCAGAGTGTAGGCCGAAGCCTAATCGAACCAATTTCAAAGGTAACCTTTAACCCCCCCTCAGGGGTTACAAAGTAGAAGAGCCACAGCTTATGCAGCAGTAGTGGTGCACAAGTCAAAGGTTGCTCTTTTAATTTGGCTCCTTGCACACGCTGAATGGAACACGTATAACATTTAGCCCTTTATACAGTCAAACTGTGTTGGAGGCGCGAGTTCCCTTTGTAATGAGACGCAGCACAGATGTCAAGAATCCCACCTTGGTGCTGGGTGCAGCCTCCTGAGCGTTGTTATTTGCTGTACAGGAGTCTGCGCTGTCGTGTTATCCCCTGGCCTAGCGCTGTTAGCGCTGCCCATCTTCTGACCTCATTTAATGTTGGCTGGTGCGGTTCGCGATGCCCATGAATCACAGCCCCGCAGTGTATTGACATAGTTAAAACACTGCGGGGCTGGGATTCATGGCCTGGCGCAGTACATATGTTCGCCTCTCGCTTGGGTTCTTACACCTGCTTCAGACTATGTGGCGTCAGCTGATCCCTTATCGCATGCCACGGCCATGAAGCCGCACAGTCTGAAGAAGGCGGAAGGAGATGAGGGACAGGCGAACTGATGCACTGCTCATGCCCATCAAACACACCCTCGCAGTCCCAAGAAATAAGACACCGAGGGGCGTTGTGTGGGTCAGGGCGGCCGCAGAGGCGCAGGCAGCCAAACAATGATGCCAGAAGACGGGCAGCGCTACCAAGGGGGTTGCAGCGTGTCATTACAAAGGAAAGTCACACCACCGGGACGGTTAAATGGTCACACAGAGGACACATTTTAGACGTGTTTTCCGTTCCACATGTGCGAGGAGAATACGTTTATGAGCCACCTTGCACACATGCAGCATTACCGCTGTACAAGGTGGCCTTAAAAACGTACAAACGCCTGGGGGAGGGGGGACAGGTTCCCTTCAATTTCAGTTCTTGTGTCTGCGTGGCTTTTGCAGGACACGATGCCGGCTGCACAGCAGGGGAACAGCTGGCGGTGCTGAACCCCACTGACACATTGGCTGGTGTTTTTCTCTGTGCAGCTAGCAGTACCGGGCCCCAACTGGCGGTGTTGGAGCCCGGGGTCAGCAGGAGGAGGAGATGGAGCAGAGTGTAGGCCGAAGCCTGCACTGGCGGCAGCTTTGGGTCTGTTGTGCCTGCGTGGCTGTTGCAGGACACGTTGCCGGCTGCACAGCAGGGGAACAGCTGGCGGTGCTGAACCCCACTGACACATTGGCTGGTGTTTTTCTCTGTGCAGCTAGCAGTACCGGGCCCCAACTGGCGGTGTTGGAGCCCAGGGCTCTGCAGGGGGAGCAGAGTGTAGGCCGAAGCCTAATCGAACCAATTTCAAAGGTAACCTTTAACCCCCCCTCAGGGGTTACAAAGTAGAAGAGCCACAGCTTATGCAGCAGTAGTGGTGCACAAGTCAAAGGTTGCTCTTTTAATTTGGCTCCTTGCACACGCTGAATGGAACACGTATAACATTTAGCCCTTTATACAGTCAAACTGTGTTGGAGGCACGAGTTCCCTTTGTAATGAGACGCAGCACAGATGTCAAGAATCCCACCTTGGTGCTGGGTGCAGCCTCCTGAGCATTGTTATTTGCTGTACAGGAGTCTGCGCTGTCATGTTATCCCCTGGCCTAGCGCTGTTAGCGCTGCCCATCTTCTGACCTCATTTAATGTTGGCTGGTGCGGTTCGCGATGCCCATGAATCACAGCCCCGCAGTGTATTGACATAGTTAAAACACTGCGGGGCTGGGATTCATGGCCTGGCGCAGTACATATGTTCGCCTCTCGCTTGGGTTCTTACACCTGCTTCAGACTATGTGGCGTCAGCTGATCCCTTATCGCATGCCACGGCCATGAAGCCGCACAGTCTGAAGAAGGCGGAAGGAGATGAGGGACAGGCGAACTGATGCACTGCTCATGCCCATCAAACACACCCTCGCAGTCCCAAGAAATAAGACACCGAGGGGCGTTGTGTGGGTCAGGGCGGCCGCAGAGGCGCAGGCAGCCAAACAATGATGCCAGAAGACGGGCAGCGCTACCAAGGGGGTTGCAGCGTGTCATTACAAAGGAAAGTCACACCACCGGGACGGTTAAATGGTCACACAGAGGACACATTTTAGACGTGTTTTCCGTTCCACATGTGCGAGGAGAATACGTTTATGAGCCACCTTGCACACATGCAGCATTACCGCTGTACAAGGTGGCCTTAAAAACATACAAACGCCTGGGGGAGGGGGGACAGGTTCCCTTCAATTTCAGTTCTTGTGTCTGCGTGGCTTTTGCAGGACACGATGCCGGCTGCACAGCAGGGGAACAGCTGGCGGTGCTGAACCCCACTGACACATTGGCTGGTGTTTTTCTCTGTGCAGCTAGCAGTACCGGGCCCCAACTGGCGGTGTTGGAGCCCGGGGTCAGCAGGAGGAGGAGATGGAGCAGAGTGTAGGCCGAAGCCTGCACTGGCGGCAGCTTTGGGTCTGTTGTGCCTGCGTGGCTGTTGCAGGACACGTTGCCGGCTGCACAGCAGGGGAACAGCTGGCGGTGCTGAACCCCACTGACACATTGGCTGGTGTTTTTCTCTGTGCAGCTAGCAGTACCGGGCCCCAACTGGCGGTGTTGGAGCCCAGGGCTCTGCAGGGGGAGCAGAGTGTAGGCCGAAGCCTAATCGAACCAATTTCAAAGGTAACCTTTAACCCCCCCTCAGGGGTTACAAAGTAGAAGAGCCACAGCTTATGCAGCAGTAGTGGTGCACAAGTCAAAGGTTGCTCTTTTAATTTGGCTCCTTGCACACGCTGAATGGAACACGTATAACATTTAGCCCTTTATACAGTCAAACTGTGTTGGAGGCACGAGTTCCCTTTGTAATGAGACGCAGCACAGATGTCAAGAATCCCACCTTGGTGCTGGGTGCAGCCTCCTGAGCATTGTTATTTGCTGTACAGGAGTCTGCGCTGTCATGTTATCCCCTGGCCTAGCGCTGTTAGCGCTGCCCATCTTCTGACCTCATTTAATGTTGGCTGGTGCGGTTCGCGATGCCCATGAATCACAGCCCCGCAGTGTATTGACATAGTTAAAACACTGCGGGGCTGGGATTCATGGCCTGGCGCAGTACATATGTTCGCCTCTCGCTTGGGTTCTTACACCTGCTTCAGACTATGTGGCGTCAGCTGATCCCTTATCGCATGCCACGGCCATGAAGCCGCACAGTCTGAAGAAGGCGGAAGGAGATGAGGGACAGGCGAACTGATGCACTGCTCATGCCCATCAAACACACCCTCGCAGTCCCAAGAAATAAGACACCGAGGGGCGTTGTGTGGGTCAGGGCGGCCGCAGAGGCGCAGGCAGCCAAACAATGATGCCAGAAGACGGGCAGCGCTACCAAGGGGGTTGCAGCGTGTCATTACAAAGGAAAGTCACACCACCGGGACGGTTAAATGGTCACACAGAGGACACATTTTAGACGTGTTTTCCGTTCCACATGTGCGAGGAGAATACGTTTATGAGCCACCTTGCACACATGCAGCATTACCGCTGTACAAGGTGGCCTTAAAAACGTACAAACGCCTGGGGGAGGGGGGACAGGTTCCCTTCAATTTCAGTTCTTGTGTCTGCGTGGCTTTTGCAGGACACGATGCCGGCTGCACAGCAGGGGAACAGCTGGCGGTGCTGAACCCCACTGACACATTGGCTGGTGTTTTTCTCTGTGCAGCTAGCAGTACCGGGCCCCAACTGGCGGTGTTGGAGCCCGGGGTCAGCAGGAGGAGGAGATGGAGCAGAGTGTAGGCCGAAGCCTGCACTGGCGGCAGCTTTGGGTCTGTTGTGCCTGCGTGGCTGTTGCAGGACACGTTGCCGGCTGCACAGCAGGGGAACAGCTGGCGGTGCTGAACCCCACTGACACATTGGCTGGTGTTTTTCTCTGTGCAGCTAGCAGTACCGGGCCCCAACTGGCGGTGTTGGAGCCCAGGGCTCTGCAGGGGGAGCAGAGTGTAGGCCGAAGCCTAATCGAACCAATTTCAAAGGTAACCTTTAACCCCCCCTCAGGGGTTACAAAGTAGAAGAGCCACAGCTTATGCAGCAGTAGTGGTGCACAAGTCAAAGGTTGCTCTTTTAATTTGGCTCCTTGCACACGCTGAATGGAACACGTATAACATTTAGCCCTTTATACAGTCAAACTGTGTTGGAGGCGCGAGTTCCCTTTGTAATGAGACGCAGCACAGATGTCAAGAATCCCACCTTGGTGCTGGGTGCAGCCTCCTGAGCGTTGTTATTTGCTGTACAGGAGTCTGCGCTGTCGTGTTATCCCCTGGCCTAGCGCTGTTAGCGCTGCCCATCTTCTGACCTCATTTAATGTTGGCTGGTGCGGTTCGCGATGCCCATGAATCACAGCCCCGCAGTGTATTGACATAGTTAAAACACTGCGGGGCTGGGATTCATGGCCTGGCGCAGTACATATGTTCGCCTCTCGCTTGGGTTCTTACACCTGCTTCAGACTATGTGGCGTCAGCTGATCCCTTATCGCATGCCACGGCCATGAAGCCGCACAGTCTGAAGAAGGCGGAAGGAGATGAGGGACAGGCGAACTGATGCACTGCTCATGCCCATCAAACACACCCTCGCAGTCCCAAGAAATAAGACACCGAGGGGCGTTGTGTGGGTCAGGGCGGCCGCAGAGGCGCAGGCAGCCAAACAATGATGCCAGAAGACGGGCAGCGCTACCAAGGGGGTTGCAGCGTGTCATTACAAAGGAAAGTCACACCACCGGGACGGTTAAATGGTCACACAGAGGACACATTTTAGACGTGTTTTCCGTTCCACATGTGCGAGGAGAATACGTTTATGAGCCACCTTGCACACATGCAGCATTACCGCTGTACAAGGTGGCCTTAAAAACGTACAAACGCCTGGGGGAGGGGGGACAGGTTCCCTTCAATTTCAGTTCTTGTGTCTGCGTGGCTTTTGCAGGACACGATGCCGGCTGCACAGCAGGGGAACAGCTGGCGGTGCTGAACCCCACTGACACATTGGCTGGTGTTTTTCTCTGTGCAGCTAGCAGTACCGGGCCCCAACTGGCGGTGTTGGAGCCCGGGGTCCGCAGGAGGAGGAGATGGAGCAGAGTGTAGGCCGAAGCCTGCACTGGCGGCAGCTTTGGGTCTGTTGTGCCTGCGTGGCTGTTGCAGGACACGTTGCCGGCTGCACAGCAGGGGAACAGCTGGCGGTGCTGAACCCCACTGACACATTGGCTGGTGTTTTTCTCTGTGCAGCTAGCAGTACCGGGCCCCAACTGGCGGTGTTAGAGCCCAGGGCTCTGCAGGGGGAGCAGAGTGTAGGCCGAAGCCTAATCGAACCAATTTCAAAGGTAACCTTTAACCCCCCCTCAGGGGTTACAAAGTAGAAGAGCCACAGCTTATGCAGCAGTAGTGGTGCACAAGTCAAAGGTTGCTCTTTTAATTTGGCTCCTTGCACACGCTGAATGGAACACGTATAACATTTAGCCCTTTATACAGTCAAACTGTGTTGGAGGCGCGAGTTCCCTTTGTAATGAGACGCAGCACAGATGTCAAGAATACCACCTTGGTGCTGGGTGCAGCCTCCTGAGCGTTGTTATTTGCTGTACAGGAGTCTGCGCTGTCGTGTTATCCCCTGGCCTAGCGCTGTTAGCGCTGCCCATCTTCTGACCTCATTTAATGTTGGCTGGTGCGGTTCGCGATGCCCATGAATCACAGCCCCGCAGTGTATTGACATAGTTAAAACACTGCGGGGCTGGGATTCATGGCCTGGCGCAGTACATATGTTCGCCTCTCGCTTGGGTTCTTACACCTGCTTCAGACTATGTGGCGTCAGCTGATCCCTTATCGCATGCCACGGCCATGAAGCCGCACAGTCTGAAGAAGGCGGAAGGAGATGAGGGACAGGCGAACTGATGCACTGCTCATGCCCATCAAACACACCCTCGCAGTCCCAAGAAATAAGACACCGAGGGGCGTTGTGTGGGTCAGGGCGGCCGCAGAGGCGCAGGCAGCCAAACAATGATGCCAGAAGACGGGCAGCGCTACCAAGGGGGTTGCAGCGTGTCATTACAAAGGAAAGTCACACCACCGGGACGGTTAAATGGTCACACAGAGGACACATTTTAGACGTGTTTTCCGTTCCACATGTGCGAGGAGAATACGTTTATGAGCCACCTTGCACACATGCAGCATTACCGCTGTACAAGGTGGCCTTAAAAACGTACAAACGCCTGGGGGAGGGGGGACAGGTTCCCTTCAATTTCAGTTCTTGTGTCTGCGTGGCTTTTGCAGGACACGATGCCGGCTGCACAGCAGGGGAACAGCTGGCGGTGCTGAACCCCACTGACACATTGGCTGGTGTTTTTCTCTGTGCAGCTAGCAGTACCGGGCCCCAACTGGCGGTGTTGGAGCCCGGGGTCAGCAGGAGGAGGAGATGGAGCAGAGTGTAGGCCGAAGCCTGCACTGGCGGCAGCTTTTGGGTCTGTTGTGCCTGCGTGGCAGTTGCAGGACACGTTGCCGGCTGCACAGCAGGGGAACAGCTGGCGGTGCTGAACCCCACTGACACATTGGCGAGGTGTTTTTCTCTGTGCAGCTAGCAGTACCGGGCCCCAACTGGCGGTGTTGGAGCCCGGGCTCTGCAGGGGGAGCAGAGTGTAGGCCGAAGCCTGCACTGGAGCAAGTTGAAAGGAAACCTTTAACCCCCCCCCCAGGCGTTTGTAGCTGGAAGAGCCATCGTGTACAGCACTAATGCTGGAAAAGGTAAACTTAGCTCTTTTAATTATGGTCCTTGCAGATGCTGAACCTAACACTTATGAAATGTGTCCCCTCACAGCGTTCAACCGTCCGGTAGGTGGAACTTTCCTTTGTCATGTGACGCAGCACAGCCGTCATTTTTACCCCCTTGTCGCCGTGCGCCGCCTCCTCAGCGTTGTTTGAATCTGTCCCGGAGCCTGCGCTGTTAGGTTACCCCTTGGCCATGCACACATTTTGCGCTGCCCGTCTTCTGACATCATTTGCTGTCAGGCTGGCTGCGCCTGTGCGGGTGCGCTGTCCGAGATTCAGCCTCGCGGTGTCGTCTAATGTAATCCCACCGCGGGCCTGGGATCCGTGTCCATGCGCAGTGCATATCCTCGCCTCTCACACCCCTCCCAACGGCTTCTTAAGACTGTGCGGTGTCACGGCCGTGGCATGCTATTAGGGATCAGCTGACACCGAACAGTCTGAAGAAGCCGTAGGGAGGGGAGTGAGAGGCGAGGATAGTCACTGCGCATGGACACGGATCCCAGGCCCGCGGTGGGATTACATTAGACGACACCGCGAGGCTGAATCTCGGACAGCGCACCCGCACAGGCGCAGCCAGCCTGACAGCAAATGATGTCAGAAGACGGGCAGCGCAAAATGTGTGCATGGCCAAGGGGTAACCTAACAGCGCAGGCTCCGGGACAGATTCAAACAACGCTGAGGAGGCGGCGCACGGCGACAAGGGGGTAAAAATGACGGCTGTGCTGCGTCACATGACAAAGGAAAGTTCCACCTACCGGACGGTTGAACGCTGTGAGGGGACACATTTCATAAGTGTTAGGTTCAGCATCTGCAAGGAGCACCACGAAAAGAGGCACTTTTTCCCTTTGCATCATTACTGCTGCACAAGGTGGCTCCTTCAGTAACAAACGCCTGGGGGGGGGGGACAGGTTCCCTTAAATTTAACTTGTTGTGCCTGCGTGGCGGTCGCAGTACACGTTGCCGTATACACAGCAGGGGAACAGCTGGCGGTGCTGAACCCCACTAACACATTGGCGAGGTGTTTGGCTCCGTGCGTACAGCACTTCTGGACGGCAACTGGCGGTGTTGGAGCCCAGGGGCAGGTGGAGGAGGAGGAGGTTGGAGGAGGTAGGAGGGATTGCCACACACACAGCAGGGGAACAGCTGACGTTACTGAACCCCAATAACAGAGGAGGGACTGTTGACTGTGCGTACAGCACTTCTGGACGGCAACTGGCGGTGTTGGAGCCCAGGGACAGGTGGAGGAGGAGGTAGGAGGAGGTAGGAGGGATTGCCACACACACAGCTGGGGAACAGCTGACGTTACTGAACCCCAATAACAGAGGAGGGACTGTTGACTGTGCGTACAGCACTTCTGGACGGCAACTGGCGGTGTTGGAGCCCAGGGACAGGTGGAGGAGGAGGTAGGAGGAGGTAGGAGGGATTGCCACACACACAGCTGGGGAACAGCTGACGTTACTGAACCCCAATAACAGAGGAGGGACTGTTGACTGTGCGTACAGCACTTCTGGACGGCAACTGGCGGTGTTGGAGCCCAGGGACAGGTGGAGGAGGAGGTAGGAGGAGGTAGGAGGGATTGCCACACACACAGCTGGGGAACAGCTGACGTTACTGAACCCCAATAACAGAGGAGGGACTGTTGACTGTGCGTACAGCACTTCTGGACGGCAACTGGCGGTGTTGGAGCCCAGGGACAGGTGGAGGAGGAGGTAGGAGGAGGTAGGAGGGATTGCCACACACACAGCTGGGGAACAGCTGACGTTACTGAACCCCAATAACAGAGGAGGGACTGTTGACTGTGCGTACAGCACTTCTGGACGGCAACTGGCGGTGTTGGAGCCCAGGGACAGGTGGAGGAGGAGGAGGTTGGAGGAGGTTGGAGGAGGTAGGAGGGATTGCCACACACACAGCTGGGGAACAGCTGACGTTACTGAACCCCAATAACAGAGGAGGGACTGTTGACTGTGCGTACAGCACTTCTGGACGGCAACTGGCGGTGTTGGAGCCCAGGGACAGGTGGAGGAGGAGGAGGTTGGAGGAGGTTGGAGGAGGTAGGAGGGATTGCCACACACACAGCAGGGGAACAGCTGACGTTACTGAACCCCAATAACAGAGGAGGGACTGTTGACTGTGCGTACAGCACTTCTGGACGGCAACTGGCGGTGTTGGAGCCCAGGGACAGGTGGAGGAGGAGGTAGGAGGAGGTAGGAGGGATTGCCACACACACAGCTGGGGAACAGCTGACGTTACTGAACCCCAATAACAGAGGAGGGACTGTTGACTGTGCGTACAGCACTTCTGGATGGCAACTGGCGGTGTTGGAGCCCAGGGACAGGTGGAGGAGGAGGTAGGAGGAGGTAGGAGGGATTGCCACACACACAGCAGGGGAACAGCTGACGTTACTGAACCCCAATAACAGAGGAGGGACTGTTGACTGTGCGTACAGCACTTCTGGACGGCAACTGGCGGTGTTGGAGCCCAGGGACAGGAGGAGGAGGAGGAGGTTGGAGGAGGTTGGAGGAGGGATTGCCACACACACAGCAGGGGAACAGCTGACGTTACTGAACCCCAATAACAGAGGAGGGACTGTTGACTGTGCGTACAGCACTTCTGGACGGCAACTGGCGGTGTTGGAGCCCAGGGACAGGTGGAGGAGGAGGTAGGAGGAGGTAGGAGGGATTGCCACACACACAGCTGGGGAACAGCTGACGTTACTGAACCCCAATAACAGAGGAGGGACTGTTGACTGTGCGTACAGCACTTCTGGATGGCAACTGGCGGTGTTGGAGCCCAGGGACAGGTGGAGGAGGAGGTAGGAGGAGGTAGGAGGGATTGCCACACACACAGCAGGGGAACAGCTGACGTTACTGAACCCCAATAACAGAGGAGGGACTGTTGACTGTGCGTACAGCACTTCTGGACGGCAACTGGCGGTGTTGGAGCCCAGGGACAGGTGGAGGAGGAGGAGGTTGGAGGAGGTTGGAGGAGGTAGGAGGGATTGCCACACACACAGCAGGGGAACAGCTGACGTTACTGAACCCCAATAACAGAGGAGGGACTGTTGACTGTGCGTACAGCACTTCTGGACGGCAACTGGCGGTGTTGGAGCCCAGGGACAGGTGGAGGAGGAGGAGGTTGGAGGAGGTAGGAGGGATTGCCACACACACAGCAGGGGAACAGCTGACGTTACTGAACCCCAATAACAGAGGAGGGACTGTTGACTGTGCGTACAGCACTTCTGGACGGCAACTGGCGGTGTTGGAGCCCAGGGACAGGTGGAGGAGGAGGAGGTTGGAGGAGGTAGGAGGGATTGCCACACACACAGCAGGGGAACAGCTGACGTTACTGAACCCCAATAACAGAGGAGGGACTGTTGACTGTGCGTACAGCACTTCTGGACGGCAACTGGCGGTGTTGGAGCCCAGGGACAGGTGGAGGAGGAGGAGGTTGGAGGAGGTTGGAGGAGGTAGGAGGGATTGCCACACACACAGCAGGGGAACAGCTGACGTTACTGAACCCCAATAACAGAGGAGGGACTGTTGACTGTGCGTACAGCACTTCTGGACGGCAACTGGCGGTGTTGGAGCCCAGGGACAGGTGGAGGAGGAGGAGGTTGGAGGAGGTTGGAGGAGGTAGGAGGGATTGCCACACACACAGCAGGGGAACAGCTGACGTTACTGAACCCCAATAACAGAGGAGGGACTGTTGACTGTGCGTACAGCACTTCTGGACGGCAACTGGCGGTGTTGGAGCCCAGGGACAGGTGGAGGAGGAGGAGGTTGGAGGAGGTAGGAGGGATTGCCACACACACAGCAGGGGAACAGCTGACGTTACTGAACCCCAATAACAGAGGAGGGACTGTTGACTGTGCGTACAGCACTTCTGGACGGCAACTGGCGGTGTTGGAGCCCAGGGACAGGTGGAGGAGGAGGTAGGAGGAGGTAGGAGGGATTGCCACACACACAGCTGGGGAACAGCTGACGTTACTGAACCCCAATAACAGAGGAGGGACTGTTGACTGTGCGTACAGCACTTCTGGACGGCAACTGGCGGTGTTGGAGCCCAGGGACAGGTGGAGGAGGAGGAGGTTGGAGGAGGTTGGAGGAGGGATTGCCACACACACAGCAGGGGAACAGCTGACGTTACTGAACCCCAATAACAGAGGAGGGACTGTTGACTGTGCGTACAGCACTTCTGGACGGCAACTGGCGGTGTTGGAGCCCAGGGACAGGTGGAGGAGGAGGAGGTTGGAGGAGGTTGGAGGAGGTAGGAGGGATTGCCACACACACAGCAGGGGAACAGCTGACGTTACTGAACCCCAATAACAGAGGAGGGACTGTTGACTGTGCGTACAGCACTTCTGGACGGCAACTGGCGGTGTTGGAGCCCAGGGACAGGTGGAAAAGCAGAGGAACACAATGTAGGCCGAAGCCTGAGAATGTCGAAAGGGAACCTTTAACCCCCCCCAAGGCGTTTGTAGCTGAAAGAGCCAGCTTGTGCAGCACAAAAGATGCAAAAGGAAAAGGTGGCTCTTTTCATCATGCTCCTTGCAAACACAGAACTAAACACTTATAAAATGTGTCCCCTGCAACCGTAAAACCGTCCCGGAGGTGGGACTTTCCTTCGTAATGTGACGCAGCACAGCCGTCATTCCTACCCCCCCGGCGCCGCGCACCGGCTCCTCAGCGTTGGTTTATTCCGTCCCGGAGCCTGCGCTGTTATGTTATCCCGTGGCCAGGCACACTTAGCGCTGCCCGTCTTCTGGCATCATTTGGTGTCAGGATGGCTGCGCCTGTGCGGCCGCGCTGGCAGAGAGCCCGCCTCGCAGTGTCTTCTGATTTAATCCCACTGGGGGCCTGGGATCCATGGACATGCGCAGTGCATATCCTCGCCTCTCACTCCCCTCCCTACGGCTTCTTAAGACTGTGCGGTGTCACGGCCGTGGCATGCTATTAGGGACCAGCTGACACCGAACAGTCTGAAGAAGCCATAGGGAAATGAGTGAGAGGTGGAGGTTCAGATATGCACTGCGCATGTCCATGGATCCCAGGCCCCCAGTGGGATTAAATCAGAAGACACTGCGAGGCGGGGTCTCTGCCAGCGCGGCCGCACAGGCGCAGCCATCCTGACACCAAATGATGCCAGAAGACGGGCAGCGCTAAGTGTGCCTGGCCACGGGATAACATAACAGCGCAGGCTCCGGGACGGAATAAAACAACGCTGAGGAGCCGGTGCGCGGCGCCGTGGGGGTAGGAATGACGGCTGTGCTGCGTCACATTACGAAGGAAAGTCCCACCTCCGGGACGGTTTTACGGTATCAGTGGACACATTTTATAAGTGTTAAGTTCTGCGTGTGCAAGGAGCTAAACAAAAATAGCTACCTTTTCCTTGTGCAGCATTACTGCTGCACAAGGTGGCTCTTTCAGTAACAAACGCCTTGGGGGGGGGGGGACAGATTCCCTTACATTTCAGTTGTTGTGTCAGCGTGGCGGTCGCATGACACATTGCCGGCTACACAGCTGGGGATCAGCTGACGTTACTGAAACCCAATAACACTGGGTCGTATGTTTTGACTGTGCAGACGGCACTTCTGAGCCTCAACTGGCGGTGTTGGAGCACAGGAATTTAAGTTCAGGTGGTAGAAAGATGAACACAACAGGAGACCTGGATAACGTATACAGTGACCTAATTATTTAATCAGGAGGAGGAGTGGCAAATTCCTGCGAGATCCAGGCCTTGTTCATTTTCAGGAAAGTAAGCCGGTCAACGTTATCGGAGGATAGTCGCATGCGACGGTCAGTTAGTACACCACCTGCAGCACTAAAGACACGTTCCGATAATACACTGGCCGCAGGGCAAGACAGCACCTCCAATGCATACTGGCTTAGCTCTGGCCATGTATCCAGCTTTGAGACCCAAAACTTGAAAGGGGAAGAGCCGTCTGGGAGTACAGCAAGAGGGCAAGACATGTAGTCTGTCACCATCTGACGGAACCGTTGCCTCCTGCTGACTGGAGCCGTCTGTGATGGTGTAGACTTTTGTGGGGGGCACAGAAAACTGTGCCACAGTTGGGCCATACTGGTCTTGCCTTGGGCAGAGGCACTGCTTCTGCTCCCTCTTTGTGCAGAGCCTCCTCCACTGCCTGGACGCACTGAGCTGCTTTGTAATGCACTAGCAGCACTTCTCTCAGTTGGAATGGAGAAGATGATGGAATTGACCAGTGTGTCTTGGTACTCCCGCATTTTTCGCTCCCGGTTCAACGGTGTGATGAGGCTTTCTACGTTGTCCCGGTAGCGAGGATCGAGGAGGGTGAACACCCAATAATCAGACATGTTGAGAATGTGGGCGATGCGGCGGTCGTTTCTCAGGCACTGCAGCATGTAATCCACCATGTGCTGCAGACTGCCAACTGCCCAAGAAACGCTGTCCCCTGCTGGAGGCGTGATCTCTGCCTGCTCGTCATCACCCCACCCTCGCTGTACACACTGAGTACTGGACAATTCGGTAACTCCCTCCTCTGGACGGACGTCTTCCTCCTCCATTGACTCCTCCTCATCCTCCTCACAAACTGTCCCCTGCCTACGCGTTTGTGAGGAACCACGTGGCGCTGACTGTCCAGAAGATGATGGAAATGGTGAATCCTCATCCTCCACCTCTTCCACAACATCATCCCTTAGCGCTTGCAGTGATTTTTCAAGCAGGCAGATAAGGGGGACAGTCATGCTGACTAGTGCATCATCTGCACTCGCCATCCGCGTGGAATAATCAAAGGGACGCAAAACCTGGCAGACGTCATTCATAGTGGCCCACTCTGTGGTTGTGAAGTCTGTACGGCGCTGACTGCGACTTTTTTGCGCCTGAAGCAGCTGGTACTCCATTACAGCTTGCTGCTGCTCACACAACCGCTCCAACATATGTAACGTGGAATTCCACCTGGTAGGTAGGTCACATATGATGCGATGTTCCGGCAGGCGGTGTCGGCGCTGCAGAGCCGCAATGCGCGCTTTTGCCGTGCTGGAACGCCGCAAGTGAGCACACTCTAGGCGGACCTTGTGCAGCAGTGCATCAAGATCCGGATAGTCCCTCAAAAAGCTCTGCACGACCAAATTGAGCACATGTGCCAGACATGGGATGTGAGTGAGGTTGCCGAGGCCCAGAGCTGCCACCAGATTTCGGCCATTATCACACACTACCATGCCTGGCTGGAGATTCGCTGGCACAAACCACACATCGCTCTCCTGCTTGATGGCATTCCAGAGCTCCTGCGCTGTGTGGCTACGATTCCCCAAAAAAATTAATTTCAACACGGCCTGTTGACGTTTGGCCACGGCTGTGCTCATGTCGGTCGTAACAGGTACACGTTCATCACGGGTCCATGTGGAGGTGGACTGTGACGGCTCCTGCAGTGATGATTCTGAGGAACTGGTGTAAGAGGAGGAGTCAATGCGTACAGAATGGATTCCTGCAATCCTTGGAGTGGGCAGGACACGTCCTGCGCCACTCGCACGGTCTGTACCTGGCTCAACGACATTAACCCAATGGGCAGTGAGGGAAAGGTATCGCCCCTGTCCATGTTGACTGGTCCACGCATCGGTGGTGAGGTGGACCTTGCTACTGACGGCGTTCAGAAGCGCGTGTTTTATGTGTCCCTCCACATGCTTGTGCAGGGCAGGGACGGCTTGCCTGCTGAAGTAAAAGCGGCTGGGCACATTGTACTGTGGGACTGCCAATGACATCAAGTCACGGAAGCTGTCAGTCTCCACCAGCCTGAATGACAGCATTTCCAGTGACAGCAGTTTGGCAATGCCTGCAGTCAGAGCCTGTGCTCGTGGGTGGTTTGACGAGAAAGGCCGCCTTTTCTCCCATGCCTGTACTACCGATGGCTGTAGACTGGGCTGGGAGTGTGTGGATGACTGGGAAAGTGGTGCTGCGGGTGGAATTACAGCGGGTCTCTGGACAACAGGGCCAGAGGTTCTTCCACGGCGATCCTGGGAGGAAGCCGAACCAGCTGCGTGTGAGCTAGAGGAAGAGGCAACACGAGCTGAAGAGGTGGTAGCTGCCGCTGTTGGTTGGCCTACCTCTTCAGTGTGTTTTTCTAACTCCGCCGGGTGCCTGTTGCGCACATGTTTCCACATGTTGGAGGTATTGAGGTTGCTGACATTTCGACCTCTTTTGACTTTTTGATGACACACGTTGCATCTGACATAGCAAATGTCATCTGCAACTGTGTCAAAAAAGGACCAGGCACTGCAAGTCTTGGGAGCGCCCTTTTTGGCTTTTGGAAGAGACATGCTCCTAACGGGTGCCAAAGCGGAGGCTGCAGGATCCGCGGTCTTCCCCCTCCCTCTCCCTCTTTGGGCCGTACGGGGAATCTCTTCCTCAGAGCTGCTCCCACCACCTTCCTGTCCCTCACGCCAAGATGGGTCGAGGACCTCATCATCTACACTACCCTCTGCCCCCAACTGCTCCTCCTGGGTAGTCTCAGCAGCAGAGCACGCACCAGTAAGTGGCACCTGAGTGTCATCATCAGCTGATGCGGCCTGCGATGTGGTGACCGGAGCCACTGGCCCACCCGCCTCTTCAGAGGAAGACAGAAAAAGCTGTTGGGCATCACTGCACCCTGCCTCTTCTTCCATTTCTCCAATGCTGCTTGGCTGGCCCCCTGTTTCCAAGCCAAGAGATTCAGAGAACAGAAGTAGAGACGGCTCCTGTCCTGGGCTCTCTGTCTGCCTGGGCAATTTGGCAGGTGGTGAAGAGACAGATGGCTGCTCTCCAGTGCTCTGTGTCTGAGAGGATGTGGCACTAATGGAAGTTGATGCATTAGCTGCCATCCATCCGACAACAGCTTCAATTTGGTCTTGACGCAGCAGCGGTGTACGACGCTCTGACACAAAGCTGCGCATGAACGACTGTTGCCTGGTGAAAGTGGGTGCTGATGAGTCACCGGTGCCCGCAGCAGGCACAGAATCCCCACGTCCCCTCCCTGCTCCGCGCCCACGCCCACGCCCACGTGCCTTACTCACTGCCTTCTTCATCTTGGTTGACTGATAAAGATAAGCAGAAAAGTACTAACGGATTTGTGTGCTTATTCCTGAGCAACTCCTCCTAACAGGTATAAGAAACACTAATTTTCTAAAGTGTGGACTAGACTTTAATATGAGCTAATGTGGCCTACAGAAATGTAAAGTGGTGTCACTGGTGTGTTTGGTGAACTTTATTATTTATTTCTTTTTTTGGGGCTGAACTGACAACAGATAGAGCTGCAGTCACACAGAGACCGTGCAGACAGCCGTAAACGGCGCTGCAAGGCCCAAAAACCCTCCTCTACTTTATCCTATGTAGTGTTTTTCCACAAATTAGCTGGAGACGGGTGGAAAGACACTAATAGGATTTTTTTAAATTAATTAGCAGCAGACTACACTACTTGAAAAAAAATTTAAAATTGATTTGGCGGTATGACGCAGTGAACAACCCTGAGCTGGAGACAACCAGGCTACGGCTGCTCACAGACTACAGGGCGAGCTGCAGTCACACGGAGACCGTGCAGACAGCCGTAAACGGCGCTGCAAGGCCCAAAAACCCTCCTCTACTTTATCCTATGTAGTGTTTTTCCACAAATTAGCTGGAGACGGGTGGAAAGACACTAATAGGATTTTTTTAAATTAATTAGCAGCAGACTACACTACTTGAAAAAAAATTAAAATTGATTTGGCGGTATGACGCAGTGAACAACCCTGAGCTGGAGACAACCAGGCTACGGCTGCTCACAGACTACAGGGCGAGCTGCAGTCACACGGAGACCGTGCAGACAGCCGTAAACGGCGCTGCAAGGCCCAAAAACCCTCCTCTACTTTATCCTATGTAGTGTTTTTCCACAAATTAGCTGGAGACGGGTGGAAAGACACTAATAGGATTTTTTTGAATAAATTAGCAGCAGACTACACTACTTGAAAAAAAAAAAAAAAAAAGAACAGTATGAGGCAATGAACCACCCTCCCTGAACTGAATACAACCAGCTATGGATGGCCTATGTGGCTGCACTCAGACTAGAGAGTGGGCTGCACTCACACACACACACACACACACAGACCTTGCAGATCGCTGTGAAAACAGCGCTACAAGGCAAAAGCAAGGTGAATAGTAGGTGAACACAGCGGTTGCTAAATTAGCCTTTGGAAAGCACAAAGAAGCAAATCGCTATCTCTAAACTGTCCCTCAGTCAGCAAACAGCGTCCTGTCACTAACTGAATTCACAGCAGAGTGATCGGAAAATGGCGCCAGCGACTTTTAAACTGCATCATGACATCATTTCAGCAGCCAATCACAGCCTTGCCAGTAGTTTCATGCCCTCCATGCTAAACAGGATGTGCCCACACTTGGAATCATTCTCATTGGCTGAATTTCGGAATTTTGAATCTGGGAACTTCCGATTCCGGTATCCGATACGCGGCAAGTATCGGAATCCCGGTATCGGAATTCCGATACCGCAAGTATCGGCCGATACCCGATACTTGCGGTATCGGAATGCTCAACACTAGTGGAGACTTGAATGGCATTATTCTATGTAAAGGGACTGTGTGGCCATTGAGGGGGCATCACACTGTAGGAGGAAATGTACTCTTGGGGGACATCATGTTTTGTGGGAAGTGTACTATCAGGCTTAAATGTTAATGTCTGTATAAATGTCTGTTTTCTGTGGGTCCCGGGTTGGACTGGCCCTCCGGGAGATCGGAGGATCCTTCGGTGGGCCCACCCCTCAGTGGACCCTCCCCCTCACCAGACTCCTGCCTCATTTTGTGCCTGCTCTGCCCTGTATTATGATTGCATGCATCCAGCGGTGAGTGTGTTATTCTATACCTGGTGCAGGCTGCACTCCGCACTGCTCAGCAGCAAGTGATGTGAAATGAGCGTTTTCTCATCACCTGCTACTGCAGCTTCTACTGATCTCATGGTGCTCACCACTCTCTCAGCTGTGCAGTGCTCAATAAGATCAATAGAAGCAGCAGCTGCAGGTGATGAGAAAGGGCTCACCTCACATCACTTGTTGCTGAGCAGTGCAGACTGTGGCCAGCACCAGATATAGAATAACGCACTCACAGCACAGCCGGCACAGAGCCACAGGCTGTGAGACTGCACACAGCATGGGAGCGTCTAGAATGTAGTTGATTTTTTAGGGAATGATGTCACAGGAAGGGGCGGAGCCTCCATCAGACCAGTGAAGACCCCATAGCAGGAAGCAGTGCTGTTCTGCTAAGGCTGCAGGAGAGTAAGCAAATGAGAGGCTTCAGCATGGAGCCCTGTGAGAAGAGGACTGAGGGGCTGCACAATCGACCCTTGCACAAATAGGAATGAAGACCCAGGACTCAATGTGAGTGGTCAGAGGATGTATTTTGGAAAGGGTTGATATAACTTGAGTGGGGCTGCATAGGGAAGATGATGAGGGGCTGTGTGGAGAAGGGGGGATGATAATGAGGGGCTGTGTGGAAAAGGGGTCATGATGATGAGGGGCTATGTGGAAAAAGGAAGGGATGAGCGGATTTGTGAAAAGGTGGTATGATGAGGGTCTGTGTAGAAAAGGGGGGATGATGAGCTTTGTGGAAAAGAGGTGGTGATCAGGGGCTGGGTGGAGAAGGGGGGAGTGAGAAAAAGCCTCTTGGTGCATTGGTGGGTTCACTGGGAGAAATTACTCAAAAGTGAACTGCGGTAAACTTGCCTCTGTACCATGGGACTTTCTCACTGTGCTAGTGGGGGTCTCACCAAGGTCACAACAGTTCAGGAGCCCGGCTGGTAACACAGCCTCAGTGACTTGCCATAACCTCGATGAGGTCACTACTGGCCACTGAGGCTGTGATCGCAGCAGCTCAATCCTGAGTGGTTCTCAGAGTGGTAATCAAAAATACAGGGGAACCCACGCCATTTAAAAAAATTATTTTGAGTGTGGACACCGGCTGATGAATAAACCCAACAGCAGCTCCTACTGTCGCTATTATTAGCAGCAGCATGTGTAGGCTGATGGGAGCAGTAGTCCCATTAGCCGACGCCAGTGACCGGAGGTAAACTTTATACCTCCGATCACAGCTGCGGGCCCACATTATTTGACAGCATGAGAGCCTCAGCTGTCTGACCGGCAGTAATGATTTTACTGCTGATCAGACGCAGTGTTTGCTGCACTGTCTTGCACCTGACATAGTGGTAAACACTGGATGCTCAGGCTCCCCATTCAAGCGATTGAGGTCTAGATACTGTTCTGGTACCCGAACCTGGACTTTTTTTTTTAACTGTTTGGCCGGACCCGAACATCCAGGGGTCCGTTCATCTCTAATCCTGTGTCTAGTGTATGACTGGTGTTTGTATGTCATTTGTGTGTGTCATGTGTCTAGCGTGTGACTGGTGTGTATTTGCCATGTCTAGTGTGCATATGTGGCACATGTCTAAATAATAAAATCTTTCTGTGCTTATAGAATATCATTGTTCTCAGCAGCACTTGTCTTGTTTACAGAAAATTATCTGCTGCAGAAAAGGGTGCTTGACTAGATGGAAGCTAAGGGAAGACTCTGCAGCTAGTACCCCTTAAGCATGGTGGGCCCCTAGAATGATTTTCTCTGGTGGGCCCAAACTACTCCAGTCCGACGCTGTGTGGGTCTGATAGCTGGGACATTACTAGTCACAAGTGCAGGGTCCAAAAAGCAACTTTTTTGAATAAAGAGGTAATGAGCATGTACTAGCAATGCTCCAGAACTTGTTTATAGAAGTGGTGGCTGTATATACTTTCTAGAATTCTATTCACTGTGGGTTCCTTACTGTGCATGAGGAGCTGTGGGAGAGTCATACTGTGCGAAGGTATGTACCGTGTGGGCATCAGACTGTGTTTGGAGGAGTGTAGAGGCATCAAACTGTGTGGGGAAATTAACTGTAGGGGCATCATTCTGTATAGAGGCATGGTAATACAAAACCCATTCAGACACACCCAACCGAAAGAATACACCAGGACACCAATGATGGATAGAGAAAAGGCCATGATGCTTATTAAGAGTAATGTATTAAATCTTTAATGAAAAAACATAAATGGATAAATTACAACCATTATATCATAACCATAAGACCAAATCCACCCAGCCAGGCTGGGCGATTTTCCCACTAATAAATATCATGACAATAAAATAAAGTTGAAAAAAGAGGGAGGGTGGGCAGGGTGGTGCTCTTTTGCAGTTTTAATGAACAGCTGACAGAAAATTGGGATATTTATGGACCAAAATCATCCCGCACTTTTTTTAAGTTAACCAATCAGATTTAAACAAAAAGACCGGCAAAAAACGGGTTTTCACTGGAACGATAACCTGCTCGTGAATACACGCCTGACTGGGAGTTGAACTTTTGACCTCAAAGAAAACCATACCATACACCATAATACAAAACACAATAAGGGGGAGGAAGGGTTTGTGTTATCATGAGACCCCCATTATATCTGTCATGGGGCTTCCAATATGTGTGTGTGTTAGAATATAAAAACATCATTCTGTGTAGGGATATAATACTATGTATTGGGGGTTGTGAAGCTATAATAATGTGTGTGGGGAGAATGTACTGTTGGGACATCATAATGTGTGTGTGCAATTGTACTGTGGGGACCTTTTACTGTGTATGGGGAAAGTACTATGGGGAAACACAGTGTTTGGGAATGTACTCTGTGGTGCATCATACTGTGTGTGTGTGGATCTTAGGCTACATTTCCACTGGCGAGGAAAACGGACGAGTGCAATCCGATAAAAAATCGGATTGCACTCGGACCAATGTTATTCAATAGTTGTCTTTTCATTTGCGATTTTTTTCTCAGCCGAAATCGGACTGAGAAAAAAATCGCAGCATGCTGCGATTTGCTGCGAGTCTCGGACGAGACTCGCCAATGCAGGTCAATGGGTGCGAGAAAAAAAACGGACGGAATACGGACCATCCGTATTCCGTCCGTTTTTTACGGATACATCACCATTCTGTGGCCTAGAACACTGTCCATGGTCCTGTAAATGACTGTAGAAAAATAGTTGCAGAGAAATAAAACGGATTGCATACGGATGTCATACGGATGTAAAACGGATGGTGCGATTAAAAATCGCATTGCACTCGCATTACACTCGCATGACAATCGCATATGCTACATCCCTTTTTTCGGTCCAGATTACGGACCGATTTATCTCTCGGCAGTGGAAATGTACCCTAAGACTGAGTGTGGTTGGCACTATATGGGGCCATGAAAGTAGTATCGTATTTTGTGAATACACAAAATTTGTAGGTTTCACAAGGAACAACATTTATGTCTAGATTCATACAAAGGATTGGTTGAGGTTAGTAAAGTGGTTAGTGTAAAATAGAAATTTCTGTATTGAGCTGTGCGTGTCACAGTATATGTCCGTCTTTCAAAATTGGAAGGATTTTGTCTTTGTCCTGCTTCAAGTTTCACACATATTTATGCTCTGGAGCCACATGTGCTTTTTGTGGGGAAGCTTTGGCTATCTTTATAACAGGTTCTTGGTGTCACTACTGTGGGGGTAGAGGGCGCTGAATGTGGCTCATGACCATCTCTCAAAGCTGAATGTGGCTCTCACGATAAGAAAGGTTGGGGACCTCTGCTCTAAATTATGACAGCGATCTATCACAGCTAAACAAATAAGAGCTGTACTGAGAACCACAATAAATCCTCCTACAGTTAAATCCAAACCTTCTTACAGGGTGTAAGCATGGAAACTAGACACTTTAGACACTTCTTAAGCTATGAGCCACAGCCTAAGCACTACTCATTCACTTGTGCCATGAAAGGCCCACATTCAAATTTGTAGTTAATAGTAATGTCTTTTCTTTGGGTTGAAATTATTACAAAGGTATTTTTCTTCAGTTCAGACAACACACTTTTGCTTTGCTGTAACTTTTGTGCAGTATTCAGGATATTTATTTTAATATTATTGTGATATAAGGTTTGTTTGACCCTTCAAAAGCAATTTTAAATGCACTTTAGACTTTGAAGCATTGAGCACAGATCCATTTTTTCCTTGAATGAAACCATGCTCAGTCTGTAAAGTGAATAACCCATGCATTAAATGGATGGTGCATGGATACCACTGACCTGGAAGAGCATAACAATAGTCACCAATAGGGTTGAGCGAAACGGATCGTTCATTTTCTTAAGTCGCCGACTTTTGGCAAAGTCGGCGTCTCATGAAACCGAGCCGATCCCTGTGTGGGGTCTGCCATGCGGTACGCGACTTTCGCGCCAAAGTCGCGTTTCAATGACGCTAAAAGCGCCATTTCTCAGCCAATGAAGGTGGACGCAGAGTGTGGGCAGCGTGATGACATAGATCTCAGTCCCCACCATCTTAGAGAAGGGCATTGCAGTGATTGGCTTGCTTTCTGCGGCGTCACAGGGGCTATAAAGGAGCGTTCCCGCCGACCGCCATCTTACTGCTGCTGATCTGAGCGTAGGGAGAGGTTGCTGCAGCTTCTTCGGAAGCAGGGATAGTGATAGGCAGGGTACATAAAGCTACAAACCGCTTGTGCTGTAGCGATTTCCACTGTCCAACACCACCTTTTGATTGCAGGGACAGTGGAAGCTACTTTTTTTTTTCCTCAGCGCTGTAGCTCATTGGGCTGCACTAGAAGGCTCCCTGACCCTGATAGCTGCGTTGCTGTGCCTGTGTGTACGCCGCTGTGCAAACCAACTGCTTTTTTCAAAGCACAAATCCTGTTTTTCCTTCCTTTCTGCACAGCTATCTTGTGTGTTTGTCCACACTTTTGTGTGCAGCAGTCCTTTTTATAGCTGCCTGCCATACTTTTCTGAGATTACTGCAGGGAGATAAAGATTGGCAAGTCTGCCTCTGTGCCAGTGCTGTGTGTGGTATCTGTCTCTCATTGTGTGCCACCGAAAACAATGTGTAATACTTGGCCCTTTTTTTTTTTTTTTGCTAAATTCTCCCTTTTCCAAAAAAACAATTAGTGGGAGATAAATATTGGCAAGTCTGCCTCCGTGCCATTGCTGTGTGTGGCATCTGTCTGTCATTGTGTGGCACCGAAAACACTGTGTAATACTTGGCCTTTTTTTTTGGGGGGGGGGGTACATTCTCCCTTTTCCCAAAAAAAAATTAGTGGGAGATAAATATTGGCAAGTCTGCCTCCGTGCCATTGCTGTGTGTGGTATCTGTCTCTCATTGTGTGCCACCAAAAACACTGTGTAATACTTGGCCATTTTTTTTTTTTTTTTTGCTAAATTCTCCCTTTTCCCCAAAAAAGATTAGTGGGAGATAAATATTGGCAAGTCTGCCTCCGTGCCATTGCTGTGTGTGGTATCTGTCTCTCATTGTGTGCCACCGAAAACAATGTGTAATACTTGGCCCTTTTTTTTTTTTTGATAAATTCTCCCTTTTCCCAAAAAAAAATTAGTGGGAGATAAATATTGCAAGTCTGCCTCCGTGCCATTGCTGTGTGTGGCATCTGTCTGTCATTGTGTGGCACCGAAAACACTGTGTAATACTTGGCCTTTTTTTTTTGGGGGGGGGTACATTCTCCCTTTTCCCAAAAAAAAATTAGTGGGAGATAAATATTGGCAAGTCTGCCTCCGTGCCATTGCTGTGTGTGGTATCTGTCTCTCATTGTGTGCCACCGAAAACACTGTGTAATACTTGGCCATTTTTTTTTGGGGGGGGTACATTCTCCCTTTTCCCAAAAAAAAATTAGTGGGAGATAAATATTGGCAAGTCTGCCTCCGTGCCATTGCTGTGTGTGGTATTTGTCTGTCATTGTGTGGCACCGAAAACACTGTGTAATACTTGGCCATTTTTTTTTTTTGGGGGGGTACATTCTCCCTTTTCCCCAAAAAAAATTAGTGGGAGATAAATATTGGCAAGTCTGCCTCCGTGCCATTGCTGTGTGTGGTATCTGTCTCTCATTGTGTGCCACCGAAAACACTGCGTAATACTTGGCCCTTTTTTTTTTTTAGGGTAAATTCTCCCAGAAAAAAAAAAAAATAGTGGGAGATTAAGATTGGCATTTCTGCTTGAGTGCTGGTCCTGTGTGTGCCATCTGTCTTAAATTATTGGGGCACAGAAAACCTAGTGTGTAACATTGGGCCTGATTTTCCTTTCAGTGTCAGGCACTTCCTACAGAAGTTTGAGTTCACCTGATAAGTTGTTTTACAGTGACAAATAGTGTTACTTTGGTTACGTTTTGCAAACAATGAGGAAGTCTAGTGGAAGAGGTCGTGGCCGTGGGCGGTCATTGTCAGCTGGTAATGATGGTAGTGGTGGTGGAGCATCAGGTGGTCGTGGTAAAAGCAGTACAGCACCTAAGTCTCGAGTTGTTGAGCCAGTTTCGTCGTCTGGCTACACAAGGCCTCAAACGCTCCCTTTTCTGGCTTACACGGTGACACAGACGAAGTGGCACACAACATAGAAGAGGAGGTCATAGATGACCCAATTGTGGACCCCGATTGGCAGCCATTGGGGGAACAGGGTGCAGGCGGCAGTAGTTCTGAAGCGGAGGAGGAGGAGCCGCAGCAGGCATCAACATCACAACAGGTTCCATCTACCGGGCCCGTATCTGGCCAAAAACGCGTGGCAAAACCAAAACCAGTTGGAGGACAGCGTGGCCATCCGGTTAAAGAAGCTCAGTCTGCAATGCCTGAAAAGGTATCCGATAGTAGAAAGAGTGCAGTCTGGCATTTTTTTAAACAACATCCAAATGATCAGCGCAAAGTCATCTGTCAAAAATGTTCAACTACCTTAAGCAGAGGTCAGAATCTTAAAAGTCTAAATACAAGTTGCATGCATAGACATTTATCCACCATGCATTTGCAAGCCTGGACTAACTACCAAACGTCGCTAAAGGTTGCAGCACCCTCGGCCAATGAAGCTAGTCAGCAACGCTACATCCCTTCCCTCCCTGTAAGCCCACCATTTCTCGCGCCACCTGCAGTATCTGTGCAGCTTTCGTCGCCAGGCCAAAGCAGTCAGGGAATCACCAGGTTAGTAGTAGGAAACACTGCATGTAGGGCACCGGCAAGAATACCATCTCCAACCCTCTCTCACTCACCCATGTCCACCGGCACCACCGCTAGTTCCACGATCTCCAGCTCTCCAGTCCAGCTCACCCTACATGAGACTCTTGTTAGGAAAAGGAAGTACTCATCCTCGCATCCGCGTACACAGGGTTTAAACGCCCACATTGCTAGACTAATCTCATTAGAGATGATGCCCTACCGGTTAGTTGAAAGCGAAGCTTTCAAAGCGCTGATGGACTACGCTGTACCACACTACGAGCTACCCAGTCGGCACTTCTTTTCTAGAAAAGCCATCCCAGCCCTCCAACAGCATGTTAAAGACCGCATCGTCCATGCACTCAGGCAGTCTGTGACTACAAAGGTGCACCTGACAACAGATGCATGGACCAGTAGGCATGGCCAGGGACGTTACGTGTCCATCACGGCACACTGGGTGAATGTGATAGATGCAGGGTCCACAGGGGACAGCAATATTTGGACAGTTCTGCCTAGCCCACGGTCAAGGAAAGAGTTGGCTGTAGGCGTTCGCCCCCCCTCCTCCTCTTCCTCCTCCTTCTCCTGCAGAAGCGAGAGCTCGTCCACAGACCACAGTCGCACATCCACTCCATCCGCAGCTGCCACTGTTGCACACCAGGTGTGCCATTATGGGACAGCTAGTGGCAAGCGTCAGCAGGCTGTATTGGCAATGAAGTGTTTGGGCGACAACAGACACTCCGCGGAAGTTCTGTCCGAGTTCTTGCAGAAAGAAACTCAGTCATGGCTGGGCACTGTACATCTTGAGGCAGGCAAGGTAGTGAGTGATAACGGAAGGAATTTCATGGCTGCCATAGCCCTTTCCCAACTGAAACACATTCCTTGCCTGGCTCACACCTTAAACCTGGTGGTGCAGTGCTTCCTGAAAAGTTATCCGGGGTTACCCGACTTGCTCCTCAAAGTGCGCAGACTTTGCTCGCATATCCGCCGTTCGCCTGTACACTCCAGCCGTATGCAGAACTATCAGCGTTCTTTGAACCTTCCTCAGCATCGCCTAATCATCGACGTTGCAACAAGGTGGAACTCCACACTGCACATGCTTCAGAGAGTGTGCGAACAGAGGCGTGCTGTTATGTATTTGTGGGAGGATACACGGGCAGGCAGTTGGATGGCAGACATGGAGTTGTCAGGTGTGCAGTGGTCGAAGCTACAAGACCTGTGTCAAGTCCTTCAGTGTTTTGAGGAATGCACACGGCTGGTTAGTGCAGACAACGCAATAATAAGCATGAGCATCCCCCTAATGCGTCTGCTGATGCAAAGTTTGACGCACATAAAGGAGCAGGCGTCTGCAGCCAAGGAAGAGGAAAGCCTTGATGACAGTCAGCCATTGTCTGGTCAGGGCCGTGTAGAGGACGCGGTAGCGGGCGAGAGGAGGAGGAGGACGAGGAGGATGATGGGGATGAGTACTTTTTTAATGAGGAAGCTTCTCCTGGGCCAACAGAAATTAGTGGCGTTGCAAGGCCGGGTTCTGTTTTTGTAAGGGAGACAAGTGACGTAGATTTGCCTGTAACTGCCCCTCAAACCAGCAAAACCCAGATTTGCCAACTGGAACTTTGGTCCACATGGCGGATTATGCCTTACGTATCCTCAAAAAGGACCCACGCATTATTAAAATGATGAGCGATGACGATTACTGGTTGGCCTGCATCCTTGACCCTCGCTATAAAGGCAAATTGCAAAATATTATGCCACATGAGAACCTCGAACAAATATTAGCAACCAAACAAGCTACTCTTGTAGAACGTTTGATTCAGGCATTCCCAGCACACAGCGCCGGTGATGGTTCTCACACGAGCTGCAGGGGGCTACAGGGCAGAGGTGTTAGAGGTGCACAGATCAGAAGTGGCGTTGGACAGAGGGGTTTTCTGACCAGGTTGTGGAGTGATTTCGCAATGACCGCAGACAGGACAGGTACTGCAGCATCTATTCAAAGTGACAGGAGACAACATTTGTCCAGTATGGTTACTAACTATTTTTCAGCCCTTATTGATGTTCTCCCTCAACCGTCATTCCCATTTGATTACTGGGCATCCAAATTAGACACCTGGCCTGAATTGGCAGAATATGCGTTGCAGGAGCTTGCTTGCCCAGCAGCTAGTGTGCTATCAGAAAGAGTATTCAGTGCTGCTGGTTCAATATTAACCGAAAAAAGGACTCGTCTGGCTACCCAAAATGTGGATGATCTCACCTTCATTAAAATGAACCACTCCTGGATTTCAAATTATTTTGCCCCACCTTTCCCGGCTGACACCTAGCTTTCCTATAAAAAGGTCTTGCTTGTGGACTGGTCTTACTGAGTGTTCAAATCTCTTAATTTGCAGCAGCTGTTTGACCAGCATACGACATGTTTACACATCCCCCAATAGGAAAACTCCCCCCACGGGGCCGTTGTCTCACTCTCGACACTTGGCGCAAGCACCCGTTAGTTACAGTGCTGTTTGTCAGAAGAGGTGGGTGTGCTCGCTTTTGGTCGACGGCACTGCCACTGGGTCCCTCATAGTGCAATGTAGTGTCTCTGGCGGTGGTGGTGCGCACCCAACGTCAGACACACCGTTGTAACATGAGGGGCCCTGGGGCGGTACCGCCGGCCACAAGAGAGTTCCCCCCCCCCAGCTCAAACTGTGCTCTACCACGTGCAAAATTATCTCGCACAGCTCCACCAATGTTTAGTCTATGCGCTGACATCATTCAATGCCTGGCACTGACAAACAATACCAATTTTTTGACATCTATGATGCTAGTTAAAGTAGTCTGGGTCAGTGTCCTATATTGACACCAGTAAATACTAATTTACTGCCAAATTACTTTGTCATAAACTCTGCAGATGAGCCCACCCCTGTACCTAAGCATGCCACCCTTTTTTTTATTTATAGTTGTTTTGCGAGACATTAACATCTATTTATTTTTTGGGAGTACTAACTGTATCAGACACTTCTTCCAATACTCCTCCACTGACCACAATGCTGCCTGCCTGTGTATCCATGTAACCGATTTAAAACTGCCATGCCTGACTATTGTTTGTTATTTTAGGCCTTTGATAGCCTGTCTACGGCCCCTACTTGCAATACTCCTCCACTGACCACAATGCTGCCTGCCTGTGTATCCATGTAACCGATTTAAAACTGCCATGCCTGACTATGGTTTGTTATTTTAGGCCTTTGATAGCCTGTCTGCGGCCCCTACTTGCAATACTCCTCCACTGACCACAATGCTGCCTGCCTGTGTATCCATGTAACCGATTTAAAACTGCCATGCCTGACTATTGTTTGTTATTTTAGGCCTTTGATAGCCTGTCTGCGGCCCCTACTTGCAATACTCCTCCACTGACCACAATGCTGCCTGCCTGTGTATCCATGTAACCGATTTAAAACTGCCATGCCTGACTATGGTTTGTTATTTTAGGCCTTTGATAGCCTGTCTGCGGCCCCTACTTGCAATACTCCTCCACTGACCACAATGCTGCCTGCCTGTGTATCCATGTAACCGATTTAAAACTGCCATGCCTGACTATTGTTTGTTATTTTAGGCCTTTGATAGCCTTTCTGCGGCCCCTACTTGCAATACTCCTCCACTGACCACAATGCTGCCTGCCTGTGTATCCATGTAACCGATTTAAAACTGCCATGCCTGCCTATTGTTTGTTATTTTAGGCCTTTGATAACCTGTCTGCGGCCCCTACTTGCAATACTCCTCCACTGACCACAATGCTGCCTGCCTGTGTATCCATGTAACCGATTTAAAACTGCCATGCCTGCCTATTGTTTGTTATTTTAGGCCTTTGTTAGCCTGTCTGCGGCCCCTACTTGCAATACTCCTCCACTGACCACACCAATGCTGCCCGTGTACCCCTGGAACCTATTTAAAAGTTCATAGAGCCTAGTTATATATTTTATTTACTATTAATAAGGCCATGATGGACTACGCTGTACCACGCTACAAGCTAACCAGTCGACACTTCTTTTGCGAGAAAAGCCATCCCAACCCTCCACCAGCATGTAAAAGACCGCATTGTCCATGCACTCTGGCAATCTGTGAGTACAAAGGTGCACCTGACAACAGATGCATGGACCTGTAGGCATGGCCATGGAAGATTACGTGTCCATTACGGCGCAATGGGTTAATGTGGTGGATGCATGGTCCACAGGGGACAGCCTACTAAGTCTGTCTGCAGTCCCTAATTCAAATTGTCCTCCACTGTCTAAATCGGAGCTTCCACCTTCTGGCTTTCGGCCTATAGTATCAGAAATTAAACTGCATTTGGCCTTCAACTTTGGTTACGGCCTACTAACGGTGTCTGCCCCTGCCTGGTGTTTGCCCTCAACTGAATAAAGCTGAGCTTCCACCTTCTGGCTTTCGGCCTATAGTATCAGATATTAAACTACATTTGGCCTTCAACTTTGGTTACGGCCTACTAACGGTGTCTGCCCCTGCCTGGTGTTTTTCCTCAACTGAATAAAGCTGAGCTTCAACCTTCTGGCTCTCATTAAGTGCTGTGTTTTTAAAAATTGGTGGTTAGGGCCTACTAACGGTGTCTGCCCCTCCCTGGTGTTTGCCCTCAACTGAATAAAGCTGAGCTTCCACCTTCTGGCTTTCGGCCTATAGTATCAGATATTAAACTGCATTTGGCCTTCAACTTTGGTTACGGCCTACTAACGGTGTCTGCCCCTGCCTGGTGTTTTTCCTCAACTGAATAAAGCTGAGCTTCAACCTTCTGGCTCTCATTAAGTGCTGTGTTTTTAAAAATTGGTGGTTAGGGCCTACTAACGGTGTCTGCCCCTCCCTGGTGTTTGCACTCAACTGAATAAAGCTGAGCTTCCACCTTCTGGCTTTCGGCCTATAGTATCAGATATTAAACTGCATTTGGCCTTCAACTTTGGTTACGGCCTACTAACGGTGTCTGCCCCTGCCTGGTGTTTTTCCTCAACTGAATAAAGCTGAGCTTCAACCTTCTGGCTCTCATTAAGTGCTGTGTTTTTAAAAATTGGTGGTTAGGGCCTACTAACGGTGTCTGCCCCTCCCTGGTGTTTGCCCTCAACTGAATAAAGCTGAGCTTCCACCTTCTGGCTTTCGGGCTATAGTATCAGATATTAAACTGCATTTGGCCTTCAACTTTGGTTACGGCCTACTAACGGTGTCTGCCCCTGCCTGGTGTTTTTCCTCAACTGAATAAAGCTGAGCTTCAACCTTCTGGCTCTCATTAAGTGCTGTGTTTTTAAAAATTGGTGGTTAGGGCCTACTAACGGTGTCTGCCCCTCCCTGGTGTTTGCCCTCAACTGAATAAAGCTGAGCTTCAGTCTTAGGCTTTTGGCCTAAAGTATCAGATATTAAACTGCATTTGGCCTATTACTGTGTTTGGGCCCTTAAAACAGTGTCTGCTGCTCCTGGGTTTGCTACTCCACTGAACAAAGCAATGCCGCCTGTTTAGTCCTGTTACCAATTTTGAACTGCATTTAGCCTACTTTATTCTTTGGCCCTATATCTGTTTCCTCCTCATCCTGCCCATTGCCCAGCCACTGCTAGATGAGTCTGCTGGTACATTGACCTAGACCACTACATTCCCCTTGCACTCTACACAGCCAGAATCTGACCCTGCTGAAAGTAAGGTTCCCCTTCCCGCATGTTATACCACCTTACACAGGGACAAAGAGGAAGGTGCAGATGAAAGTGCAGGTTCCTTCATCAGGTGGGGGGGCATACTCGTTGGCGACGTCACTGGCACAGGGCCCCTCAGAGTACGCAAAAGTGTCGCTGCTGGTGGGAGGCGCCCCCGCCGTGCAAACACACCGCTGTACTTTGAGGGTCCCTGTGCCAGTGCCAATGCGAACAAGTGTGCCCCCCTGCTTGCTCAGGATCACAGCACTTGCAACGTTGAAATACTTACCTCTCCCTGCTCCACCGCCGTGACGTAGTCCACGATTCCTGGGCCCACTAAAACCTTGAACCAGCCCTACCCCCCACAACTTTTGCCAAATGACCCCCAAGTTCCATTGAACAACTATTATTATAAAGTTAATTAAGATTGACAAGCTTCAGAAACAAGAATGCATGTTTTTGGCATTAAAATGGGCACTGTAGGTGTTTTCCTGGCCTCCACTCACTGCCGACTATGCTTCCCCATTGACTTGCATTGGGTTTCGTGTTTCGGTCGATCCCCGACTTTTAGCGATAATCGGCCGACTGCACTCGACTCGACTCTGGACAAAGTCGGGTTTCACAAAACCCGACTCGATCTTTAAAAAATGAAAGTCGCTCAACCCTAGTCACCAATACTCTTGTGCTTATACTGATTGACCTACACTACAACAATATTTTTCTCCTCATGTTAAAAAGACTAAGTGTCCATAGAGGCATTTCTGGCATAAGAACACACATTCCTAAAACTAATGGCAAGTCTTTTTGATATCTTATAAGAAGTATATATTCTTTGTTTTATGTTTTCATTATTAGAGATGAGCGTACCTGAACAGTAAAGTTCGGGGTCCATAGCGAACACCTAGTGTTTGTGCACGGTCCCCGAACATGGGCTTCTCCAGGAAATCCGTGTTAGGCCATAGTCATACTAGAGAGGAAAACAGATGAGTGCTATGTGAGAAAAAAATGAAATAGCACTCGGACCAATGTTAATCTATGGGGTAGCTCCCATCACCGTTTTTTTCTCGGCCATATTATATGTGCGAGTGAAATCACAGCATGCTGCGATTTGCACTGTATATCATCCGAGACTCACCAATACAAGTCTATGGGTGGGTGAAAAACTCACACACCACACGGACCATCAGTGTGACTTCCGAGAAATACGCACTGTTGTCCTTTGATAAGCCGGCAAGTGCGGTGTACAGTAAATTCACACTCACAGCTTACAATAGAATAGATAGAATAGATATATACACCTAGTATAGGTGTATATACTGTATATATATATATATATATATGTCAGTGACACACACATATATATATTCACTACCATTCAAAAGTTTAGTGTCACTTAGAAATGTCCTTATTTTTGAAAGAAAAGCACAGTGTTTTCCAATGAAGCTAACATTAAATGATTCAGAAATACACTCTATACATTGTTAATGTGGTAAATGACTATTTTAGCTGCAAATGTCTGGTTTGTAATGCAATATCTTCATAGATGTATAGAGGCCCATTTCCAACAACCATCACTTCAGTGTTCTTATGGTACATTGTGTTTGCTAACTGTGTAAGAAGGCTAATGGATGGTTAGAATACCCTTGAAAACCCTTGGGCAAGTATGTTAGCACAGCTGAAAACAGTTTGGCTGATTAGAGAACCTATTAACCTGACCTTCCTTTGAGCTAGTTGAGAATCTGGAGCATTACATTTGTTGGTTCCATTAAACTCTCAAAATGGCCAGAAAAAAAGAGCTTTCATGTGAAACTCAACAGCCCATTCTTGTTCTTAGAAATGAAGGCTTTTCCATGTGAGAAATTGCCAAGAAACTGAAGATTTGCTAAAATGATGTGTCATACTCTCTTCAGAGGAGAGCACAAACAGGCTCTAACCAGAGTAGAAAGAGAAGTGAGAGGCCCCGCTGCACAACTGAGCAACAAGACAAGTACATTAGAGTCAGTAGTTTGAGAAATCGACACCTCATAGGTAGTGTTGAGCATTCCGATACCGCAAGTATCGGGTATCGGCCGATACTTGCGGGTATCGGAATTCCGATACCGAGATCCGATACTTTTGTGGTATCGGGAATCGGTATCGGGATTAATATCAATGTGTAAAATAAAGAATTAAAATAAAAAATAGGGATATACTCACCTCTCCGGCGGCTCCTGGACTTTACCGCCGTAACCGGGAGCCGTTGTAACTAAGAATGCGCGCTTGAAGGGCCTTAGATGAGGTCACTGCGCTCTGATTGGTCCGTAGCGGTCGCGTGACCGCTACGCGACCAATCACAAAGCAGTGACGTCACCTAAGGTCTTTCAAGCGCTTGAAATACCTTAGAAGACGTCACTGCTTTGTGATTGGTCGCGTAGCGGTCACGCCACCGCTACGCGACCAATCAGAAGCTGCGGACGTCTTCTAAGGTATTTCAAGCGCTTGAAAGACCTTAGGTGACGTCACTGCTTTGTGATTGGTCGCGTAGCGGTCACACGACCGCTACGGACCAATCAGAGCGCAGTGACCTCATCTAAGGCCCTTCAAGCGCGCATTCTTAGGTACAACGGCTCCCGGTTACGGCGGTAAAGTCCAGGCTGCGTCGGAGGGTGAGTATATCCCTATTTTTTATTTTAATTCTTTCTTTTACACATTGATATGGATCCCAGGGCCTGAAGGAGAGTTTCCTCTCCTTCAGACCCTGGGAACCATACAGGATACCGTCCGATACTTGGTGTCCCATTGACTTGTATTGGTATCGGGTATCGGTATCGGATTAGATCCGATACTTTGCCGGTATCGGCCGATACTTTCCGATACCGGCCGATACTTTCCGATACCGATACTTTCAAGTATCGGACGGTATCGCTCAACACTACTCATAGGTCCTCAACTGGCAGCTTCATTAAATAGTACATGCAAAACGCCAGTGTCAACTTCTACAGTGAAGAGGTGACTCCAGGATGCTGGCCTTCAGGGCAGAGTGGCAAAGAAAAAGCCATATCTGAGACTGGCTAATAAAAGGAAAAGATTAATATGGGCAAAAGAACACAGACATTGGACAGACGAAGATTGGAAAAAAGTGTTATGGACAGACGAATCCAATTTTGAGGTGTTTGACTGTTTGGATCACAAAGAAGAAGCTTTGTGAGATGCAGAACAACTGAAAAGATGCTGCAAGAGTGCCTGACGCCATCTGTCAAGCATGGTGGAGGTAATGTGATGGTCTGGGGTTGATTTGGTGCTGGTAAAGTGGGAGATTGTACAAGGTAAAAGGGATTTTGAATAAGGAAGGCTATCACTAGGGTTGAGCGAAACGGATCGGTCATTTTCAGAAATCGCCGACTTTTAGGCAAAGTCGGGTTTCATGAAATCCAAACCGATACTAGTGTGGGATCGGCCATGCGGTACACGATCAGAGCGCCAAAGTCGTGTTTCGTATGACGCTATTACCGCTGTTTTTCATCCAATGAAGGAGGACGCAGAGTGTGGGCAGCGTGATGACATAGGTCTTTGTCCCCACCATCTTAGACAAGGGCATGGCAGTGATTGGCTTGCTGTCTGCGGCGTCACAGGGGCTACAAAGGGACGTGCACGCCGACCGCCATCTTACTTCTGCCGATCTGAGCATAGGGAGAGTTTGCTGCAGTTAGTCAGAAGCAGGGACAGAGTTAGGGAGGAAATATAAACCCCCAAACCGCTTGTGCTGGAGCGATTTTCACTGTCCCACACCACCTTTTTGTGCAGGGACAGTGGAGGTCGTATTTTAGTGCAGCAGCTGCATAGCTGTGTGCACAGTGCTGTGCAAACTAACTGCTTTTTTCAAAGCAAAAATCTTGTTGCTCCTTTCTGCACAGTTACCTGTCTTGTTTATTTGTCCACACTTTTTTGTTCTGAAGTCCTTTTTATTGCTGCCATACTTGTCCTGAGATCATTGTAGGGACTAGGGAACGTGTTATTGCAGTAATTTTTTTTTTTTTATATAATAATTACAGCCACTTTCTGCCACGTTCATAGTGTTGTGTTATACCACTGTGCCAGAGTTGTGGTTCAGTTTCTCCGCCCAAAAGTGAGATAGTAATTCTCACACAGTTTATATTCTGCTGTACTGCTAGTGTGGTATATCAGGCAGCCACTTTCTGCCAGGTTCATAGTGTTGTGTTATACCAATGGGCCTGAGTTGTGTTTCAGTGTCTCCCCCAAAAGTGAGATAGTATTTCTCACACAGTTTATATTCTGCAGTACTGCTAGTGTGTCATATATCAGGAAGCCACTTTCTGCCACGTTCATAGTGTTGTGTTATACCACTGGGCCAGAGTTGTGGTTCAGTGACTCCCCCCAAAAGTGAGATAGTATTTCTCACACAGTTTATATTCTGCTGTACTGCTATTGTGTCGTATATCAGGCAGCCACTTTCTGCCACGTTCATAGTGTTGTGTTATACCACTGGGCCAGAGTTGTGGTTCAGTTTCTCCCCCCAAAAGTGAGATAGTAATTCTCACACAGTTTATATTCTGCTGTACTGCTAGTGTGTCATATATCAGGCAGCCACTTTCTGCCACATTCATAGTGTTGTGTTATACCAATGTGCCAGTGTTGTGTTATACCACTGGGCCAGAGTTGTGGTTCAGTGACTCCCCCCAAAAGTGAGATAGTATTTCTCACACAGTTTATATTCTGCTGTACTGCTATTGTGTCGTATATCAGGCAGCCACTTTCTGCCACGTTCATAGTGTTGTGTTATACCACTGGGCCAGAGTTGTGGTTCAGTTTCTCCCCCCAAAAGTGAGATAGTAATTCTCACACAGTTTATATTCTGCTGTACTGCTAGTGTGTCATATATCAGGCAGCCACGTTCTGCCACGTTCATAGTGTTGTGTTATACCACTGGGCCAGAGCTGTGGTTCAGTGTCTCCCCCCAAAAGTGAGATAGTATTTCTCACACAGTTTATATTCTGCAGTACTGCTAGTGTGTCATATATCAGGCAGCCACTTTCTGCCATGTTCATAGTGTTGTGTTATACCACTTGGCCAGAGTTGTGGTTCAGCGTCTCCCCCCAAAAGTGAGACAGTATTTCTCACACAGTTTATATTCTGCAGTACTGCTATTGTGTCATATCAGGCAGCCACTTTCTGCCATGTTCATAGTGTTGTGTTATACCACTTGGCCAGAGTTGTGGTTCAGCGTCTCCCCCCAAAAGTGAGACAGTATTTCTCACACAGTTTATATTCTGCAGTACTGCTATTGTGTCATATATCAGGCAGCCACTTTCTGCCACGTTCATAGTGTTGTGTTATACCACTTGGCCAGAGTTGTGGTTCAGTGTCTCCCCCCAAAAGTGAGATAGTATTTCTCACAAAGTTTATATTCTGCTGTACTGCTAGTGTGTCGTATATCAGGCAGCCACTTTATGCCACGTTCATAGTGTTGTGTTATACCACTGGGACAGAGTTATGGTTCAGTGTCTCCCCCCAAAAGTGAGATAGTAATTCTCACACAGTTTATATTCTGCTGTACTGCTAGTGTGTCGTATATCAGGCAGCCACTTTCTGCCACGTTCATAGTGTTGTGTTATACCACTGGGCCTGAGTTGTTGTTCAGTGTCTCCCCCCAAAAGTGAGATAGTATTTCTCACACAGTTTATGTTCTGCAGTACTGCTAGAGTGTCATATATCAGGCAGCCACTTTCTGCCACGTTCATAGTGTTGTGTTATACCACTGGGCCAGAGTTGTGGTTCAGTTTCTCCCCCCAAATGTGAGATAGTAATTCTCACACAGTTTATATTCTGCTGTACTGCTAGTGTGTCATATATCAGGCAGCCACTTTCTGCCACGTTCATAGTGTTGTGTTATACCACTAGGCCAGTGTTGTGTTATTCCACTGGGCCAGAGCTGTGGTTCAGTGTCTCCCCCCAAAAGTGAGATAGTAATTCTCACACAGTTTATATTCTGCAGTACTGCTTGTGTGTCATATATCAGGCAGCCACTTTCTGCCATGTTCATAGTGTTGTGTTATACCACTGGGCCAGAGCTGTGGTTCAGTGTCTCCCCCCAAAAGTGAGATAGTATTTCTCACACAGTTTATATTCTGCAGTACTGCTAGTGTGTCATATATCAGGCAGCCACTTTCTGCCACGTTCATAGTGTTGTGTTATACCACTGGGCCAGAGTTGTGGTTCAGTGTCTCCCCCCAAAAGTGAGATAGTAATTCTCACACAGTTTATATTCTGCAATACTGCTAGTGTGTCATGTATCAGGCAGCCACATTCTGCCACGTTCATAGTGTTGTGTTATACCACTGGGCCAGAGCTGTGGTTCAGTGTCTCCCCCCGAAAGTGAAATAGTATTTCTCACACAGTTTATATTATGCAGTACTGATAGTGTGTCATATATCAGGCAGCCACTTTCTGCCACGTTCATAGTGTTGTTATACCACTTGGCCAGAGTTGTGGTTCAGTGTCTCCCCCCAAAAGTGAGATAGTATTTCTCACACAGTTTATATTCTGCAGTACTGCTAGTGTGTCATATATCAGGCAGCCACTTTCTGCCACGTTCATAGTGTTGTGTTATACCACTGGGCCAGAGTTGTGGTTCAGTTTCTCCCCCCAAAAGTGAGATATAATTCTCACACAGTTTATATTCTGCTGTACTGCTAGTGTGTCATATATCAGGCAGCCACTTTCTGCCACGTTCATAGTGTTGTGTTATACCACTAGGCCAGTGTTGTGTTATACCACTGGGCCAGAGCTGTGGTTCAGTGTCTCCCCCCAAATGTGAGATAGTAATTCTCACACAGTTTATATTCTGCAGTATTGCTAGTGTGTCATATATCAGGCAGCCACTTTCTGCCACGTTCATAGTGTTGTGTTATACCACTGGGCCAGAGTTGTGGTTCAGTTTCTCCCCCCAAAAGTGAGATATAATTCTCACACAGTTTATATTCTGCTGTACTGCTAGTGTGTCATATATCAGGCAGCCACTTTCTGCCACGTTCATAGTGTTGTGTTATACCACTAGGCCAGTGTTGTGTTATACCACTGGGCCAGAGCTGTGGTTCAGTGTCTCCCCCCAAATGTGAGATAGTAATTCTCACACAGTTTATATTCTGCAGTATTGCTAGTGTGTCATATATCAGGCAGCCACTTTCTGCCACGTTCATAGTGTTGTGTTATACCACTGGGCCAGAGCTGTGGTTCAGTGTCTCCCCCCAAAAGTGAGATAGTATTTCTCACACAGTTTATATTCTGCAGTACTGCTAGTGTGTCATATATCAGGCAGCCACTTTCTACCACGTTCATAGTGTTGTGTTATACCACTGGGCCAGAGTTGTGGTTCAGTTTCTCCACCCAAAAGTGAGATAGTAAATCTCACACAGTTTATACTCTGCTGTACTGCTAGTGTGTCATATATCAGGCAGCCACTTTCTGCCACGTTTATAGTGTTGTGTTATACCACTGGGCCAGAGTTGTGGTTCAGTTTCTCCCCCCAAAAGTGAGATAGTAATTCTCACAAAGTTTATGTTCTGCTGTACTGCTAGTGTGTCGTATATCAGGCAGCCACTTTATGCCACGTTCATAGTGTTGTGTTATACCACTGGGACAGAGTTATGGTTCAGTGTCTCCCCCCAAAAGTGAGATAGTAATTCTCACACAGTTTATATTCTGCTTTACTGCTAGTGTGTAGTATATCAGGCAGCCACTTTCTGCCAGGTTCATAGTGTTGTGTTATACCAATGGGCCTGAGTTGTGTTTCAGTGTCTCCCCCAAAAGTGAGATAGTATTTCTCACACAGTTTATATTCTGCAGTACTGCTAGTGTGTCATATATCAGGAAGCCACTTTCTGCCACGTTCATAGTGTTGTGTTATACCACTGGGCCAGAGTTGTGGTTCAGTGACTCCCCCCAAAAGTGAGACAGTATTTCTCACACAGTTTATATTCTGCTGTACTGCTATTGTGTCGTATATCAGGCAGCCACTTTCTGCCACGTTCATAGTGTTGTGTTATACCACTGGGCCAGAGTTGTGGTTCAGTTTCTCCCCCCAAAAGTGAGATAGTAATTCTCACACAGTTTATATTCTGCTGTACTGCTAGTGTGTCATATATCAGGCAGCCACTTTCTGCCACGTTCATAGTGTTGTGTTATACCACTGGGCCAGAGTTGTGGTTCAGTTTCTCCCCCCAAAAGTGAGATATAATTCTCACACAGTTTATATTCTGCTGTACTGCTAGTGTGTCATATATCAGGCAGCCACTTTCTGCCATTTTTATAGTGTTGTGTTATACCACTGGGCCAGAGTTGTGGTTCAGTTTCTCCCCCCAAAAGTGAGATAGTAATTCTCACAAAGTTTATGTTCTGCTGTACTGCTAGTGTGTCGTATATCAGGCAGCCACTTTATGCCACGTTCATAGTGTTGTGTTATACCACTGGGACAGAGTTATGGTTCAGTGTCTCCTCCCAAAAGTGAGATAGTAATTCTCACACAGTTTATATTCTGCTGTACTGCTAGTGTGGTATATCAGTCAGCCACTTTCTGCCACGTTCATAGTGTTGTGTTATACCACTGGGCCAGAGTTGTGCTTCAGTGTCTCCCCCCAAAAGTGAGATAGTAATTCTCACACAGATTATATTCTGCAGTACTGCTAGTGTGTCATATATCAGGCAGCCACTTTCTACCACGTTCATAGTGTTGTGTTATACCACTGGACCAGAGCTGTGGTTCAGTGTCTCCCCCCAAAAGTGAGATAGTATTTCTCACACAGTTTATATTCTGCAGTACTGCTAGTGTGTCATATATCAGGCAGCCACTTTCTACCACGTTCATAGTGTTGTGTTATACCACTGGGCCAGAGTTGTGGTTCAGTTTCTCCCCCCAAAAGTGAGATAGTAATTCTCACACAGTTTATATGCTGCTGTACTGCTAGTGTGTCATATATCAGGCAGCCACTTCCTGCCAAGTTCATAGTGTTGTGTTATACCACTGGGCCAGAGTTGTAGTTCAGTGTCTCCCCCCAAAAGTGAGATAGTAATTCTCACACAGTTTATATTCTGCAATACTGCTAGTGTGTCATATATCAGGCAGCCACTTTCTGCCACGTTCATAGTGTTGTGTTATACCACTGGGCCAGAGCTGTGGTTCAGTGTCTCCCCGCAAAAGTGAGATAGTATTTCTCACACAGTTTATATTCTGCAATACTGCTAGTGTGTCATATATCAGGCAGCCACTTTCTGCCACGTTCATAGTGTTGTGTTATACCACTGGGCCAGAGCTGTGGTTCAGTGTCTCCCCCCGAAAGTGAGATAGTATTTCTCACACAGTTTATATTCTGCAGTACTGATAGTGTGTCATATATCAGGCAGCCACTTTCTGCCACGTTCATAGTGTTGTGTTATACCACTGGGCCAGAGCTGTGGTTCAGTGTCTCCCCCCAAAAGTGAGATAGTAATTCTCACACAGTTTATATTCTGCAGTATTGCTAGTGTGTCATATATCAGGCAGCCACTTTCTGCCACGTTCATAGTGTTGTTATACCACTGGGACAGAGTTGTGGTTCAGTTTCTCCCCCCAAAAGTGAGATAGTAATTCTCACAAAGTTTATATTCTTCTGTACTGCTAGTGTGTCGTATATCAGGCAGCCACTTTATGCCACGTTCATAGTGTTGTGTTATACCACTGGGACAGAGTTATGGTTCAGTGTCTCCCCCCAAAAGTGAGATAGTAATTCTCACACAGTTTATATTCTGCTGTACTGCTAGTGTGTCGTATATCAGGCAGCCACTTTCTGCCACGTTCATAGTGTTGTGTTATACCACTGGGCCTGAGTTGTGGTTCAGTTTCTCCCCCCAAAAGTGAGATAGTAATTCTCACACAGTTTATTTTCTGCTGTACTGCTAGTGTGTCGTATATCAGGCAGCCACTTTCTGCCACGTTCATAGTGTTGTGTTATACCACTGGGCCTGAGTTGTTGTTCAGTGTCTCCCCCCAAAAGTGAGATAGTATTTCTCACACAGTTTATGTTCTGCAGTACTGCTAGAGTGTCATATATCAGGCAGCCACTTTCTGCCACGTTCATAGTGTTGTGTTATACCACTGGGCCAGAGTTGTGGTTCAGTTTCTCCCCCCAAAAGTGAGATAGTAATTCTCACACAGTTTATATTCTGCTGTACTGCTAGTGTGTCATATATCAGGCAGCCACTTTCTGCCACGTTCATAGTGTTGTGTTATACCACTAGGCCAGTGTTGTGTTATACCACTGGGCCAGAGCTGTGGTTCAGTGTCTCCCCCCAAAAGTGAGATAGTAATTCTCACACAGTTTATATTCTGCAGTACTGCTTGTGTGTCATATATCAGGCAGCCACTTTCTGCCATGTTCATAGTGTTGTGTTATACCACTGGGCCAGAGCTGTGGTTCAGTGTCTCCCCCCAAAAGTGAGATAGTATTTCTCACACAGTTTATATTCTGCAGTACTGCTAGTGTGTCATATATCAGGCAGCCACTTTCTGCCACGTTCATAGTGTTGTGTTATACCACTGGGCCAGAGTTGTGGTTCAGTGTCTCCCCCCAAAAGTGAGATAGTAATTCTCACACAGTTTATATTCTGCAATACTGCTAGTGTGTCATATATCAGGCAGCCACATTCTGCCACGTTCATAGTGTTGTGTTATACCACTGGGCCAGAGCTGTGGTTCAGTGTCTCCCCCCGAAAGTGAAATAGTATTTCTCACACAGTTTATATTATGCAGTACTGATAGTGTGTCATATATCAGGCAGCCACTTTCTGCCACGTTCATAGTGTTGTTATACCACTTGGCCAGAGTTGTGGTTCAGTGTCTCCCCCCAAAAGTGAGATAGTATTTCTCACACACTTTATATTCTGCAGTACTGCTAGTGTGTCATATATCAGGCAGCCACTTTCTGCCACGTTCATAGTGTTGTGTTATACCACTGGGCCAGAGTTGTGGTTCAGTTTCTCCCCCCAAAAGTGAGATATAATTCTCACACAGTTTATATTCTGCTGTACTGCTAGTGTGTCATATATCAGGCAGCCACTTTCTGCCACGTTCATATTGTTGTGTTATACCACTAGGCCAGTGTTGTGTTATACCACTGGGCCAGAGCTGTGGTTCAGTGTCTCCCCCCAAATGTGAGATAGTAATTCTCACACAGTTTATATTCTGCAGTATTGCTAGTGTGTCATATATCAGGCAGCCACTTTCTGCCACGTTCATAGTGTTGTGTTATACCACTGGGCCAGAGTTGTGGTTCAGTTTCTCCCCCCAAAAGTGAGATATAATTCTCACACAGTTTATATTCTGCTGTACTGCTAGTGTGTCATATATCAGGCAGCCACTTTCTGCCACGTTCATAGTGTTGTGTTATACCACTAGGCCAGTGTTGTGTTATACCACTGGGCCAGAGCTGTGGTTCAGTGTCTCCCCCCAAATGTGAGATAGTAATTCTCACACAGTTTATATTCTGCAGTATTGCTAGTGTGTCATATATCAGGCAGCCACTTTCTGCCACGTTCATAGTGTTGTGTTATACCACTGGGCCAGAGCTGTGGTTCAGTGTCTCCCCCCAAAAGTGAGATAGTATTTCTCACACAGTTTATATTCTGCAGTACTGCTAGTGTGTCATATATCAGGCAGCCACTTTCTACCACGTTCATAGTGTTGTGTTATACCACTGGGCCAGAGTTGTGGTTCAGTTTCTCCACCCAAAAGTGAGATAGTAATTCTCACACAGTTTATACTCTGCTGTACTGCTAGTGTGTCATATATCAGGCAGCCACTTTCTGCCACGTTTATAGTGTTGTGTTATACCACTGGGCCAGAGTTGTGGTTCAGTTTCTCCCCCCAAAAGTGAGATAGTAATTCTCACAAAGTTTATGTTCTGCTGTACTGCTAGTGTGTCGTATATCAGGCAGCCACTTTATGCCACGTTCATAGTGTTGTGTTATACCACTGGGACAGAGTTATGGTTCAGTGTCTCCCCCCAAAAGTGAGATAGTAATTCTCACACAGTTTATATTCTGCTTTACTGCTAGTGTGTAGTATATCAGGCAGCCACTTTCTGCCAGGTTCATAGTGTTGTGTTATACCAATGGGCCTGAGTTGTGTTTCAGTGTCTCCCCCAAAAGTGAGATAGTATTTCTCACACAGTTTATATTCTGCAGTACTGCTAGTGTGTCATATATCAGGAAGCCACTTTCTGCCACGTTCATAGTGTTGTGTTATACCACTGGGCCAGAGTTGTGGTTCAGTGACTCCCCCCAAAAGTGAGACAGTATTTCTCACACAGTTTATATTCTGCTGTACTGCTATTGTGTCGTATATCAGGCAGCCACTTTCTGCCACGTTCATAGTGTTGTGTTATACCACTGGGCCAGAGTTGTGGTTCAGTTTCTCCCCCCAAAAGTGAGATAGTAATTCTCACACAGTTTATATTCTGCTGTACTGCTAGTGTGTCATATATCAGGCAGCCACTTTCTGCCACGTTCATAGTGTTGTGTTATACCACTGGGCCAGAGTTGTGGTTCAGTTTCTCCCCCCAAAAGTGAGATATAATTCTCACACAGTTTATATTCTGCTGTACTGCTAGTGTGTCATATATCAGGCAGCCACTTTCTGCCACGTTCATAGTGTTGTGTTATACCACTAGGCCAGTGTTGTGTTATACCACTGGGCCAGAGCTGTGGTTCAGTGTCTCCCCCCAAATGTGAGATAGTAATTCTCACACAGTTTATATTCTGCAGTATTGCTAGTGTGTCATATATCAGGCAGCCACTTTCTGCCACATTCATAGTGTTGTGTTATACCACTGGGCCAGAGTTGTGGTTCAGTTTCTCCCCCCAAAAGTGAGATATAATTCTCACACAGTTTATATTCTGCTGTACTGCTAGTGTGTCATATATCAGGCAGCCACTTTCTGCCACGTTCATAGTGTTGTGTTATACCACTAGGCCAGTGTTGTGTTATACCACTGGGCCAGAGCTGTGGTTCAGTGTCTCCCCCCAAATGTGAGATAGTAATTCTCACACAGTTTATATTCTGCAGTATTGCTAGTGTGTCATATATCAGGCAGCCACTTTCTGCCACGTTCATAGTGTTGTGTTATACCACTGGGCCAGAGCTGTGGTTCAGTGTCTCCCCCCAAAAGTGAGATAGTATTTCTCACACAGTTTATATTCTGCAGTACTGCTAGTGTGTCATATATCAGGCAGCCACTTTCTACCACGTTCATAGTGTTATGTTATACCACTGGGCCAGAGTTGTGGTTCAGTTTCTCCACCCAAAAGTGAGATAGTAATTCTCACACAGTTTATACTCTGCTGTACTGCTAGTGTGTCATATATCAGGCAGCCACTTTCTGCCATTTTTATAGTGTTGTGTTATACCACTGGGCCAGAGTTGTGGTTCAGTTTCTCCCCCCAAAAGTGAGATAGTAATTCTCACACAGTTTATATTCTGCTTTACTGTTAGTGTGTAGTATATCAGGCAGCCACTTTCTGCCAGGTTCATAGTGTTGTGTTATACCAATGGGCCTGAGTTGTGTTTCAGTGTCTCCCCCAAAAGTGAGATAGTATTTCTCACACAGTTTATATTCTGCAGTACTGCTAGTGTGTCATATATCAGGAAGCCACTTTCTGCCACGTTCATAGTGTTGTGTTATACCACTGGGCCAGAGTTGTGGTTCAGTGACTCCCCCCAAAAGTGAGATAGTATTTCTCACACAGTTTATATTCTGCAGTACTGCTAGTGTGTCATATATCAGGCAGCCACTTTCTACCACGTTCATAGTGTTATGTTATACCACTGGGCCAGAGTTGTGGTTCAGTTTCTCCACCCAAAAGTGAGATAGTAATTCTCACACAGTTTATACTCTGCTGTACTGCTAGTGTGTCGTATATCAGGCAGCCACTTTATGCCACGTTCATAGTGTTGTGTTATACCACTGGGACAGAGTTATGGTTCAGTGTCTCCCCCCAAAAGTGAGATAGTAATTCTCACACAGTTTATATTCTGCTTTACTGTTAGTGTGTAGTATATCAGGCAGCCACTTTCTGCCAGGTTCATAGTGTTGTGTTATACCAATGGGCCTGAGTTGTGTTTCAGTGTCTCCCCCAAAAGTGAGATAGTATTTCTCACACAGTTTATATTCTGCAGTACTGCTAGTGTGTCATATATCAGGAAGCCACTTTCTGCCACGTTCATAGTGTTGTGTTATACCACTGGGCCAGAGTTGTGGTTCAGTGACTCCCCCCAAAAGTGAGATAGTATTTCTCACACAGTTTATATTCTGCTGTACTGCTATTGTGTCGTATATCAGGCAGCCACTTTCTGCCACGTTCATAGTGTTGTGTTATACCACTGGGCCAGAGTTGTGGTTCAGTTTCTCCCCCCAAAAGTGAGATAGTAATTCTCACACAGTTTATATTCTGCTGTACTGCTAGTGTGTCATATATCAGGCAGCCACTTTCTGCCACATTCATAGTGTTGTGTTATACCAATGTGCCAGTGTTGTGTTATACCACTGGGCCAGAGTTGTGGTTCAGTGACTCCCCCCAAAAGTGAGATAGTATTTCTCACACAGTTTATATTCTGCTGTACTGCTATTGTGTCGTATATCAGGCAGCCACTTTCTGCCACGTTCATAGTGTTGTGTTATACCACTGGGCCAGAGTTGTGGTTCAGTTTCTCCCCCCAAAAGTGAGATAGTAATTCTCACACAGTTTATATTCTGCTGTACTGCTAGTGTGTCATATATCAGGCAGCCACGTTCTGCCACGTTCATAGTGTTGTGTTATACCACTGGGCCAGAGCTGTGGTTCAGTGTCTCCCCCCAAAAGTGAGATAGTATTTCTCACACAGTTTATATTCTGCAGTACTGCTAGTGTGTCATATATCAGGCAGCCACTTTCTGCCATGTTCATAGTGTTGTGTTATACCACTTGGCCAGAGTTGTGGTTCAGCGTCTCCCCCCAAAAGTGAGACAGTATTTCTCACACAGTTTATATTCTGCAGTACTGCTATTGTGTCATATATCAGGCAGCCACTTTCTGCCATGTTCATAGTGTTGTGTTATACCACTTGGCCAGAGTTGTGGTTCAGCGTCTCCCCCCAAAAGTGAGACAGTATTTCTCACAAAGTTTATATTCTGCAGTACTGCTAGTGTGTCATATATCAGGCAGCCACTTTCTGCCACGTTCATAGTGTTGTGTTATACCACTGGGACAGAGTTGTGGTTCAGTTTCTCCCCCCAAAAGTGAGATAGTAATTCTCACAAAGTTTATATTCTGCTGTACTGCTAGTGTGTCGTATATCAGGCAGCCACTTTATGCCACGTTCATAGTGTTGTGTTATACCACTGGGACAGAGTTATGGTTCAGTGTCTCCCCCCAAAAGTGAGATAGTAATTCTCACACAGTTTATATTCTGCTGTACTGCTAGTGTGTCATATATCAGGCAGCCACTTTCTGCCACGTTCATAGTGTTGTGTTATACCACTAGGCCAGTGTTGTGTTATTCCACTGGGCCAGAGCTGTGGTTCAGTGTCTCCCCCCAAAAGTGAGATAGTAATTCTCACACAGTTTATATTCTGCAGTACTGCTTGTGTGTCATATATCAGGCAGCCACTTTCTGCCATGTTCATAGTGTTGTGTTATACCACTGGGCCAGAGCTGTGGTTCAGTGTCTCCCCCCAAAAGTGAGATAGTATTTCTCACACAGTTTATATTCTGCAGTACTGCTAGTGTGTCATATATCAGGCAGCCACTTTCTGCCACGTTCATAGTGTTGTGTTATACCACTGGGCCAGAGTTGTGGTTCAGTGTCTCCCCCCAAAAGTGAGATAGTAATTCTCACACAGTTTATATTCTGCAATACTGCTAGTGTGTCATGTATCAGGCAGCCACATTCTGCCACGTTCATAGTGTTGTGTTATACCACTGGGCCAGAGCTGTGGTTCAGTGTCTCCCCCCGAAAGTGAAATAGTATTTCTCACACAGTTTATATTATGCAGTACTGATAGTGTGTCATATATCAGGCAGCCACTTTCTGCCACGTTCATAGTGTTGTTATACCACTTGGCCAGAGTTGTGGTTCAGTGTCTCCCCCCAAAAGTGAGATAGTATTTCTCACACAGTTTATATTCTGCAGTACTGCTAGTGTGTCATATATCAGGCAGCCACTTTCTGCCACGTTCATAGTGTTGTGTTATACCACTGGGCCAGAGTTGTGGTTCAGTTTCTCCCCCCAAAAGTGAGATATAATTCTCACACAGTTTATATTCTGCTGTACTGCTAGTGTGTCATATATCAGGCAGCCACTTTCTGCCACGTTCATAGTGTTGTGTTATACCACTAGGCCAGTGTTGTGTTATACCACTGGGCCAGAGCTGTGGTTCAGTGTCTCCCCCCAAATGTGAGATAGTAATTCTCACACAGTTTATATTCTGCAGTATTGCTAGTGTGTCATATATCAGGCAGCCACTTTCTGCCACGTTCATAGTGTTGTGTTATACCACTGGGCCAGAGTTGTGGTTCAGTTTCTCCCCCCAAAAGTGAGATATAATTCTCACACAGTTTATATTCTGCTGTACTGCTAGTGTGTCATATATCAGGCAGCCACTTTCTGCCACGTTCATAGTGTTGTGTTATACCACTAGGCCAGTGTTGTGTTATACCACTGGGCCAGAGCTGTGGTTCAGTGTCTCCCCCCAAATGTGAGATAGTAATTCTCACACAGTTTATATTCTGCAGTATTGCTAGTGTGTCATATATCAGGCAGCCACTTTCTGCCACGTTCATAGTGTTTTGTTATACCACTGGGCCAGAGCTGTGGTTCAGTGTCTCCCCCCAAAAGTGAGATAGTATTTCTCACACAGTTTATATTCTGCAGTACTGCTAGTGTGTCATATATCAGGCAGCCACTTTCTACCACGTTCATAGTGTTGTGTTATACCACTGGGCCAGAGTTGTGGTTCAGTTTCTCCACCCAAAAGTGAGATAGTAATTCTCACACAGTTTATACTCTGCTGTACTGCTAGTGTGTCATATATCAGGCAGCCACTTTCTGCCACGTTTATAGTGTTGTGTTATACCACTGGGCCAGAGTTGTGGTTCAGTTTCTCCCCCCAAAAGTGAGATAGTAATTCTCACAAAGTTTATGTTCTGCTGTACTGCTAGTGTGTCGTATATCAGGCAGCCACTTTATGCCACGTTCATAGTGTTGTGTTATACCACTGGGACAGAGTTATGGTTCAGTGTCTCCCCCCAAAAGTGAGATAGTAATTCTCACACAGTTTATATTCTGCTTTACTGCTAGTGTGTAGTATATCAGGCAGCCACTTTCTGCCAGGTTCATAGTGTTGTGTTATACCAATGGGCCTGAGTTGTGTTTCAGTGTCTCCCCCAAAAGTGAGATAGTATTTCTCACACAGTTTATATTCTGCAGTACTGCTAGTGTGTCATATATCAGGAAGCCACTTTCTGCCACGTTCATAGTGTTGTGTTATACCACTGGGCCAGAGTTGTGGTTCAGTGACTCCCCCCAAAAGTGAGACAGTATTTCTCACACAGTTTATATTCTGCTGTACTGCTATTGTGTCGTATATCAGGCAGCCACTTTCTGCCACGTTCATAGTGTTGTGTTATACCACTGGGCCAGAGTTGTGGTTCAGTTTCTCCCCCCAAAAGTGAGATAGTAATTCTCACACAGTTTATATTCTGCTGTACTGCTAGTGTGTCATATATCAGGCAGCCACTTTCTGCCACGTTCATAGTGTTGTGTTATACCACTGGGCCAGAGTTGTGGTTCAGTTTCTCCCCCCAAAAGTGAGATATAATTCTCACACAGTTTATATTCTGCTGTACTGCTAGTGTGTCATATATCAGGCAGCCACTTTCTGCCATTTTTATAGTGTTGTGTTATACCACTGGGCCAGAGTTGTGGTTCAGTTTCTCCCCCCAAAAGTGAGATAGTAATTCTCACAAAGTTTATGTTCTGCTGTACTGCTAGTGTGTCGTATATCAGGCAGCCACTTTATGCCACGTTCATAGTGTTGTGTTATACCACTGGGACAGAGTTATGGTTCAGTGTCTCCCCCCAAAAGTGAGATAGTAATTCTCACACAGTTTATATTCTGCTTTACTGCTAGTGTGTAGTATATCAGGCAGCCACTTTCTGCCAGGTTCATAGTGTTGTGTTATACCAATGGGCCTGAGTTGTGTTTCAGTGTCTCCCCCAAAAGTGAGATAGTATTTCTCACACAGTTTATATTCTGCAGTACTGCTAGTGTGTCATATATCAGGAAGCCACTTTCTGCCACGTTCATAGTGTTGTGTTATACCACTGGGCCAGAGTTGTGGTTCAGTGACTCCCCCCAAAAGTGAGATAGTATTTCTCACACAGTTTATATTCTGCTGTACTGCTATTGTGTCGTATATCAGGCAGCCACTTTCTGCCACGTTCATAGTGTTGTGTTATACCACTGGGCCAGAGTTGTGGTTCAGTTTCTCCCCCCAAAAGTGAGATAGTAATTCTCACACAGTTTATATTCTGCTGTACTGCTAGTGTGTCATATATCAGGCAGCCACTTTCTGCCACATTCATAGTGTTCTGTTATACCAATGTGCCAGTGTTGTGTTATACCACTGGGCCAGAGTTGTGGTTCAGTGACTCCCCCCAAAAGTGAGATAGTATTTCTCACACAGTTTATATTCTGCTGTACTGCTATTGTGTCGTATATCAGGCAGCCACTTTCTGCCACGTTCATAGTGTTGTGTTATACCACTGGGCCAGAGTTGTGGTTCAGTTTCTCCCCCCAAAAGTGAGATAGTAATTCTCACACAGTTTATATTCTGCTGTACTGCTAGTGTGTCATATATCAGGCAGCCACGTTCTGCCACGTTCATAGTGTTGTGTTATACCACTGGGCCAGAGCTGTGGTTCAGTGTCTCCCCCCAAAAGTGAGATAGTATTTCTCACACAGTTTATATTCTGCAGTACTGCTAGTGTGTCATATATCAGGCAGCCACTTTCTGCCATGTTCATAGTGTTGTGTTATACCACTTGGCCAGAGTTGTGGTTCAGCGTCTCCCCCCAAAAGTGAGACAGTATTTCTCACACAGTTTATATTCTGCAGTACTGCTATTGTGTCATATATCAGGCAGCCACTTTCTGCCATGTTCATAGTGTTGTGTTATACCACTTGGCCAGAGTTGTGGTTCAGCGTCTCCCCCCAAAAGTGAGACAGTATTTCTCACACAGTTTATATTCTGCAGTACTGCTATTGTGTCATATATCAGGCAGCCACTTTCTGCCACGTTCATAGTGTTGTGTTATACCACTTGGCCAGAGTTGTGGTTCAGTGTCTCCCCCCAAAAGTGAGATAGTATTTCTCACAAAGTTTATATTCTGCAGTACTGCTAGTGTGTCATATATCAGGCAGCCACTTTCTGCCACGTTCATAGTGTTGTGTTATACCACTGGGACAGAGTTGTGGTTCAGTTTCTCCCCCCAAAAGTGAGATAGTAATTCTCACAAAGTTTATATTCTGCTGTACTGCTAGTGTGTCGTATATCAGGCAGCCACTTTATGCCACGTTCATAGTGTTGTGTTATACCACTGGGACAGAGTTATGGTTCAGTGTCTCCCCCCAAAAGTGAGATAGTAATTCTCACACAGTTTATATTCTGCTGTACTGCTAGTGTGTCGTATATCAGGCAGCCACTTTCTGCCACGTTCATAGTGTTGTGTTATACCACTGGGCCTGAGTTGTGGTTCAGTTTCTCCCCCCAAAAGTGAGATAGTAATTCTCACACAGTTTATATTCTGCTGTACTGCTAGTGTGTCGTATATCAGGCAGCCACTTTCTGCCACGTTCATAGTGTTGTGTTATACCACTGGGCCAGAGTTGTGGTTCAGTGTCTCCCCCCAAAAGTGAGATAGTAATTCTCACACAGTTTATATTCTGCAATACTGCTAGTGTGTCATATATCAGGCAGCCACTTTCTGCCACGTTCATAGTGTTGTGTTATACCACTGGGCCAGAGTTGTGGTTCAGTTTCTCCACCCAAAAGTGAGATAGTAATTCTCACACAGTTTATACTCTGCTGTACTGCTAGTGTGTCATATATCAGGCAGCCACTTTCTGCCACGTTTATAGTGTTGTGTTATACCACTGGGCCAGAGTTGTGGTTCAGTTTCTCCCCCCAAAAGTGAGATAGTAATTCTCACAAAGTTTATGTTCTGCTGTACTGCTAGTGTGTCGTATATCAGGCAGCCACTTTATGCCACGTTCATAGTGTTGTGTTATACCACTGGGACAGAGTTATGGTTCAGTGCCTCCCCCCAAAAGTGAGATAGTAATTCTCACACAGTTTATATTCTGCTGTACTGCTAGTGTGTCATATATCAGGCAACCACTTTCTGCCACATTCATAGTGTTGTGTTATACCAATGTGCCAGTGTTGTGTTATACCACTGGGCCAGAGTTGTGGTTCAGTGACTCCCCCCAAAAGTGAGATAGTATTTCTCACACAGTTTATATTCTGCTGTACTGCTATTGTGTCGTATATCAGGCAGCCACTTTCTGCCACGTTCATAGTGTTGTGTTATACCACTGGGCCAGAGTTGTGGTTCAGTTTCTCCCCCCAAAAGTGAGATAGTAATTCTCACACAGTTTATATTCTGCTGTACTGCTAGTGTGTCATATATCAGGCAGCCACTTTCTGCCACGTTCATAGTGTTGTGTTATACCACTGGGCCAGAGCTGTGGTTCAGTGTCTCCCCCCAAAAGTGAGATAGTATTTCTCACACAGTTTATATTCTGCAGTACTGCTAGTGTGTCATATATCAGGCAGCCACTTTCTGCCATGTTCATAGTGTTGTGTTATACCACTTGGCCAGAGTTGTGGTTCAGCGTCTCCCCCCAAAAGTGAGACAGTATTTCTCACACAGTTTATATTCTGCAGTACTGCTATTGTGTCATATATCAGGCAGCCACTTTCTGCCACGTTCATAGTGTTGTGTTATACCACTGGGACAGAATCGTGGTTCAGTTTCTCCCCCCAAAAGTGAGATAGTAATTCTCACACAGTTTATATTCTGCAGTACTGCTAGTGTGTCGTATATCAGGCAGCCACTTTCTGCCACGTTCATAGTGTTGTGTTATACCACTGGGCCAGAGTTGTGGTTCAGTTTCTCCCCCCAAAAGTGAGATAGTAATTCTCACACAGTTTATATTCTGCTGTACTGCTAGTGTGTCATATATCAGGCAGCCACTTTCTGCCACGTTCATAGTGTTGTGTTATACCACTGGGCCAGAGCTGTGGTTCAGTGTCTCCCCCCAAAAGTGAGATAGTATTTCTCACACAGTTTATATTCTGCTGTACTGCTAGTGTGTCGTTTATCAGGCAGCCACTTTCTGCCACGTTCATAGTGTTGTGTTATACCACTGGGACAGAGTTGAGGTTTAGTGTCTCCCCCCAAAAATGAGGAAGTCTGGTGGAAGAGGCCGTGGGCGAGGGTTGCCAGCTAGTACAGATGGTGGTGGTGGTGCTGCATCTGGTGGTAGTGGCAAAAGCAGAGTAGCACCTAAGGCTGGAGGTGTTGAGCCTGCGTCATCATCTGGCTACACAAGGCCTCAAAGGCTCCCTTACCTGGGAGTAGGAAAACAGCTTTTAAAGCCGGAGCAGCAGGAAAAAGTTTTGTCTTTCCTTGCTGACTCAGCCTCTAGCTCTTTCGCCTCCTCTTCCCAAAGTTCAAAATCTAAGAGGAGCCAGTCGTCAGTGGATGCTTCCGGTCCGGAAAAAGACGTTTCCTTGTGTCCTTCTCCCAAACCAAAAGTGAAGGATGCGTCAGGCGACACTACAGGTTACTCCATGGAGCTCTTTACCCATACCGTGCCAGGGTTAGAAAGGGAAATTGTACACTGCTCATTACAAAAAGAATCAGACATGGAGTGCACTGATGCACAGCCACAGCTAGATTATGATGCTGTTCCATTGACTCAGATCACTTCATTGACCTCGCAGTTTCCTGAGCCAGAATCTGACCCTGATGAGACTATGGTGCCCTGTCCCGAACGCTATAGCACCGGCTTACACGGTGACACTGAGGAAGGTGCACATGACATTGTGGAGGAGGAGGTGATAGATGACCCAGTTCTTGACCCAGATTGGTAGCCATTGGGGGAAGAGGGTGCCGCTGGCACTAGCTCACAAGCGGAGGAGGGTTATCCGCAGCAACACCAATCTACATCGCAACAGCTGTCATCAGCCAGGCCCATATCAGGCCCAAAACGTGTGACAAAAACAGTTTTAGGACAGCATGGCCAACCGCTGAAAGTTGCACAGCGTGCAATGCCTGAAAAGGAATTCCATAGTAGGAAGAGTGCAGTGTGGCATTTTTTTGACCAAGATTCCAATGATCAGTCTAAAGTGATCTGTAAGAAATGCTCAAAGACCTTTAGCAGAGGGAAGATTCTTCAAAATTTAAATACAACGTGCATGCGTAGACATTTAACCAGCATGCACTTGCAAGCCTGGACTAATCACCAAACGTCCTGTACCATTGGTGCACCTGGTCAGAATGAAGGTAGTCAGCAACACTACATTGCTTCCCTCACTGTAAGCCCACCGGTTCGGACACCACCAGCAGCAAATGTGGAGGGATCGTCGCAAGGCCAAAGCAGGCAGGGAATCAGAAGTTTATTGGTAGGAAGCACTGTATGTAGGCCAACATCACCAACTGTCTCTCAATCCTCCATGTCCAGTACCACCACCACCGCTAGTTCCACCATCTGCAGGTCTCCTGTCCAGCTCACCCTAGAAGAGACTCTCGTGAGGAAAAGAAAGTACTCATCCTCTCATCCGCGTACACAGGGTTCGAACGCCCACATTGCCAGATTAATCTCGTTAGAGATGATGCCCTACCGGTTGGTCGAAAGCAAAGCTTTCAAAGACCTGATGGCCTACGCAGTACCACGCTATGACCTACCCAGTCGCCACTTCTTTGCAAGAAAAGCCATCCCAGCCCTCCACCAGCATGTCAAAGACCGCATTGTCCATGCACTGAGTCAGTCTGTCAGTGGAAGGGTGCACCTCACCACAGATGCATGGACCAGTAGGCATGGCCAGAGACGTTACGTGTCCATCACGGCGCACTGGGTTAATGTGGTGGATGCAGGGTCCACAGGGGACAGCCATAGTGGGTCAGTTCTGCCTAGCCCATGGTCTAGGAAACAGTTGGACGTAGGCGTTCGACACCCCTCCTCCTCCTCCTCCAGAAGCGACAGCTCGTCCACAGAGCGCAGTCGCCTGGCAGCTCCATCCGCAGCTGCCAGTGTTGCACACGAGGTGTCTCATTATGGAACAGCTAGTGGTAAGCGTCAGCAGGCTGTGTTGGAAATGAAGTGTTTGGGCGACAACAGACACACCACGGAAGTACTGGCCGAGTTCTTGCAGCAAGAAAGTGAGTCATGGCTGGGCAGTGTACATCTTGAGGCAGGCAAGGTAGTCAGTGAAAACGGAAGGAATTTTATGGCTGCCATAGCCCTTTCACAACTTAAACACATACCTTGCTTGGCTCACACTTTGAACCTGGTGGTGCAGTGCTTCCTGAAAAATTATCCGGAGTTACCAGCCCTGCTCTCGAAGGTGCGAAAACTTTGTTCGCACATCCGCCGGTCGCCCGTACACTCCAGCCGTATGCTGAACCATCAGCGATCGCTAAATCTTCCACAGCAACGTCTAATTATAGATGTTGCAACAAGGTGGAACTCCACACTGCACATGGTTCAGAGGCTGTGTGAACAGAGGCGTGCTGTCATTTATTTGTGGGAGGATACGCATACACGAGCAGGCAGTTGGATGGCAGACATGGAGTTGTCTGGTGTGCAGTGGTCGAAGCTACAAGACCTCTGTTAAGTTCTTCAGTGTTTTGAGGAATGCACACGGCTGGTAAGTGCAGACGACGCCATCATAAGCATGAGCATCCCACTTATGCATCTGCTGATGCAAAGTTTGACGCACATTAAGGAGCAGGCATCTGCAGCCGAGGAGGAGGGAAGCCTTGATGACAGTCAGCCATTGTCTGGTCAGGGAACTGTCCAGGACGAGGTGGCAGATGAAGAGGATGAGGAGGAGGATGATGGGGATGAATATGTATGGGAGGAGGGAGCTTCTCAGGGCAATAGAAACTGGTGCCGTTGCAAGGTCTGGTACAGGTTTCTTGCGGGACACTTGTGATGTAGATTTGCAAGAAAGTGCTCCTCAGTCCTCAACCCAGCAGAAGCAGTGAATTGACACCTGGAACATTGGCCCACATGGCTGAGTATGCCTTGCGTATCCTAAAAAGGGACCCCCGCATTGTCAAAATGATGACCGATGACGATTACTGGTTGGCCTGCCTACTGGATCCACGCTACAAAGGGAAATTGCAAAATATCATGCCACATGAGAACCTAGAGCAAATTACTATTTAGGCCAACATACTGTGTCAGCCACTTATTCCAGTTGTCCTCCACCGAACAAAGCAGTGCCACCAGTTTACTCCTGTTACCAGTTTAGAACTGGATTGAGCCTACTTTTTTATTTTAGGCCTAGTAAGTCTGTCTGCGCCACTCCTAGCAATCGTCCTCCGCTGACCAAACCAGTGCTGCCTGTGTACCCCTGTTACCCATTTTAAACTGCATTGAGCCAACTATTTTATTTTAGGCCTAGTAAGTCTGTCTGCGCCACTCCTAGCAATCGTCCTCCGCTGACCAAAACAATGCTGCCTGTGTACCCGTTACCCATTTTGAACTGCATTGAGCCTACTTTTTTACTTTAGGCCTAGTAAGTCTGTCTGCGCCACTCCTAGCAATCGTCCTCCGCTGACCAAACCAGTGCTGCCTGTGTACCTCTGTTACCCATTTTAAACTGCATTGAGCCAACTTTTGTTTTTTAGGCCTAGTAAGTCTGTCTGCACCACTCCTACTAATCGTCCTCCGCTGACCAAAACAATGCTGCCTGTGTACCCGTTACCCATTTTGAACTGCATTGAGCCTACTTTTTTATTTTAGGCCTAGTAAGTCTGTCTGCGCCACTCCTAGCAATCGTCCTCCGCTGACCAAAACAATGCTGCCTGTGTACCCGTTACCCATTTTGAACTGCATTGAGCCTACTTTTTAATTTTAGGCCTAGTAAGTCTGTCTGCGCCACTCCTAGCAATCGTCCTCCGCTGATCAAACCAGTGCTGCCTGTGTACCCCTGTTACCCATTTTAAACTGCATTGAGCCAACTTTTTTATTTTAGGCCTAGTAAGTCTGTCTGCGCCACTCCTAGCAATCGTCCTCCGCTGACCAAACCAGTGCTGCCTGTGTACCCCTGTTACCCATTTTAAACTGCATTGAGCCAACTTTTTTATTTTAGGCCTAGTAAGTCTGTCTGCGCCACTCCTAGCAATCGTCCTCCGCTGACCAAACCAGTGCTGCCTGTGTACCCCTGTTACCCATTTTAAACTGCATTGAGCCAACTTTTTTATTTTAGGCCTAGTAAGTCTGTCTGCGCCACTCCTAGCAATCGTCCTCCGCTGACCAAACCAGTGCTGCCTGTGTACCCCTGTTACCCATTTTAAGCTGCATTGAGCCAACTTTTTTATTTTAGGCCTAGTAAGTCTGTCTGCACCAGTCCTACTATTCGTCCTCCGCTGACCAAAACAATGCTGCCTGTGTACCCGTTACCCATTTTGACCTGCATTGAGCCTACTTTTTTATTTTAGGCCTAGTAAGTCTGTCTGCGCCACTCCTAGCAATCGTCCTCCGCTGACCAAACCAGTGCTGCCTGTGTACCCCTGTTACCCATTTTAAACTGCATTGAGCCAACTTTTTTATTTTAGGCCTAGTAAGTCTGTCTGCGCCACTCCTAGCAATCGTCCTCCGCTGACCAAACCAGTGCTGCCTGTGTACCCCTGTTACCCATTTTAAACTGCATTGAGCCAACTTTTTTATTTTAGGCCTAGTAAGTCTGTCTGCGCCACTCCTAGCAATCGTCCTCCGCTGACAAAACCAGTGCTGCCTGTGTACCCCTGTTACCCATTTTAAACTGCATTGAGCAAACTTTTTTATTTTAGGCCTACTAAGTCTGTCTGGGCCACTCCAGTCCTGACAATCATCCTCCGCTTAACAATGCTCTGCCGCCTGTGTACCCCTGTAACCAATTTTAAACTGCATTGAGCCAACTTTTTAATTTAGGCCTACTACCTGTGTCTGCGCCACTCAATACAGCTGTCCTTCACTGCACAAAGCAGAGCCTCAATTTTCAGCCGATATCACATATTAAAGTGCATTTGGCCTACTAGTTTGGTTGGGCCTACTAACAGTGTCTGACGCTCCTTGGTATTCTGTGTTTTTCTCCTGAGCTTCAATCTTCAGGCTTTCGGCCTATAGGAATTTTAAAACTGCATTTGGCCTACTGGTTTGGTTGGGCCTACTAACGGTGTCTGCCGCTCCTTGCTGTTCTCCTCCACTGAACAAAGCAGTGCTGCCTGTTTACTCCTGTTACCAATTTTGAACTGCATTTAGCCTACTTTATTCTTTGGGCCTATATCTGTGTTTCCTCCTCATCCTGCCCATTGCCCAGCCACTGCTAGATGAGTCTGCTGGTACATTGACCTAGACCACTACATTCCCCTTGCACTCTACACAGCCAGTATCTGACCCTGCTGAAAGTCTGGTTCCCCTTCCCGCATACTATACCACCTTACACGGGGACAAAGAGGAAGGTGCAGATGAAAGTGCAGGTTCCTTCAACAGGTGGGGGGGGCATAATCTTTGGCGACGTCACTGGCACAGGGCCCCTCATAGTACGCAAAAGTGTCTCTGCCGGTGGGAGGCGCCCCCGCCGTCAATCACAACGCCGCACTTTGAGGGGCCCTGTGCCAGTGGCAATGCGAACGAGTGTGCCCCCCTGCTTGCTCAGGATCACAGCACTTGCAAAGTTGAAATACTTACCTCTCCCTGCTCCACCGCCGTGACGTAGTCCGCGTTTCCTGGGCCCACGAAAAACTTGAGCCAGCCCTACGCCCCCCACAACTGTTGCCAAATGACCCCCAAATTTTCAATGGCTAACTATTATTATAAGGTAAATTAAGATTGACACGCTTAAGTAACAAGAATTGATGTTTTTGGCATTAAAATGGGCTCTGTTGGTGTTTTCCTGTCCTCCACTCACTGCCGACTTTGATTCTCCATTGACTTGCATTGGGTTTCGTGTTTCGGTCGGATCCCCGACTTTTCGCAATAATCGGCCGATTTCACCCGACCCGATTTTTGACAAAGTCGGGTTTCGCAAAACCCGACTCGATCCTGAAAAAGTAAAAGTCGCTCAACCCTAGCTATCACTCCTTTTTGCAACACCATGCCTTACCCTGTGGACAGCGCTTGTGTGGCACCGCAGGAGTTCAGGTACCACAGTGGTATTGCCTTCCTCTCAGGGAGGGTAATGCCATGCCTGGAGACAGTAGGGATCCCTTTGGCAGGTAATCTTACATGCAACTTTTTCTGACTCCAGGCCAGAAGGGGGAGCTCTAAACCTGGTTAAAGGGGAACTTCCCTATATACATCCTAGTTAGTTTGGTGCAGACAAGCAGACAGTTGACAGCTGGTAGCAGACAGTGAAGGAGCACAGAAGGACTTAGGAGCTAGAGGAGGACTGCTACTGGGCCTCTCTAAGCTGAGCGCAGAAACCGGGCACCCGGAGCCCGAGGTCGTGAGGAACTACAGGTCCCATGACTGAACCCGAGGGCAGGAAACTAAAAGGGACTTGCCCACATGGTACCTGAGGTACAACAGCAATCAGAGTCTGGAGTCACCGTGGAAAGAGACCTCAAAGAGAATGCTGAAGTTGCCTACCATGCAGGTACTGTCCCTGGACAGGGAAGAAAGAGAGCCACAGACCAGCGCATAGTGGAAGGCTCCCAAACTGACCTGTCAAGGGGATTTCCACCTGTCTTCGGGCTGCCTGGACTCCATCTTTACCTGTTGCTGGTACCCTGGACTGAGGCTGTTTAACACCAGTAAACTAGGTAAAGACTGCAACCCTGTGTCCTCCATTTATTTGCCGGCATTCACCATCTCTGCCAAGCACACCTGGAGCTCTGGGGACACTGCTTCACCTGTGGGAAGAAACACCATCTTTGCTGCAACACCATGGCCCCCAGAGGACCCCTTTAAGCAGCGTCAGTGACCTCTGACCAAGAACCACAGGTGGCATCACAAACTTTCATTATTTCCACAACCCCTTTAAAGACCATCCCTTTTACTTGGGCGCCCAGGGCCATGGACCAGGTCGCTGCCACCGTGACCACCCCTTTAATTGCGACCGGACCTGGTACCGAGTACCTCACTGTCCTGACAGGCGACTGAACTTGATTGGAGCCAATTTCATCCTACAACAGGACAATGACCCAAAGCACACCTCCAAATTATGCAAGAGCTATTTAGGGAAGAAGCAGGCAGCTGGTATTCTATCTGTAATGGAGTGGCCAGCGCAGTCACCAGATCTCAACCCCATTGAGCTATTGTGGGAGCAGCTTGACCATATGGTATGCAAAAAGTGCCCATCAAGCCAAACCAACTTGTGGGAGAGGCTTCTGGAAGCATGGGGTGAAATTTCTCCAGATTACCTAAGCAAATTAACTGCTAGAATGTCAAAGGTTTGCAAAGCTGTAATTGCTTCAAAGGGAGCATTCTTTGACGAAAGCAAAGTTCGAAGGAGAAAATTATTATTTCAAATAAAAATCTTCTTTTCGAACCTTGTCACTGTCTGGACTAGATTTTCAATTAGATTGGCAACTCATTTGATTAATAAAAGTGGAAAACACAAAATTGTCTGGGTGACCCTAAACTTTTGAACGGTAGTGTATACATATATATATATATATATATATTTATATTTCACAGACAGATAGATAGCAGAATAATAATTCATTTGTCGGCTTCTGTACAATCATTGCAGAAGCTGACAGGATAGGAGACATGGTTTACATATAGTAAACCGTTGCAGAACAGTTGATTTATAGATGTCAGTAGTGTCTAATACTGTTAGTAGTATGTGTGTGTAAAATTTGGGACCTGTATGCATTTAATAAAAGAATATTTTCACTGAAAAACCTGGTGTGGGCTATCGTGCAATTTTCTGCATCAGAAAGGGAAAGCCAGTGACTGAGAACAGATATTAATAGCCTAGAGGGACCATGGTTATTGCCCCCCCTGGCTAAAAACATCTGCCCCCAGCCACCCCAGAAAAGGAGTATCTGTTAGATGCGCCAATTCTGTCACTTAGCCTCTCTCTTCCAACTGCCCTGTAGCGGTGGCGTATGGGGCAATATGGGGTTAATGTCACCTTTGTATTGTAAGGTGACATCAATCCCTTATTACCCTATATGCCACCACTACAGGGCACAGAAAAGCTCACATGCACAGACGCACAACAATTACAGATGAGAAACCTGGGCCAGCAATCCTAGGTAAACTGAAGTATCACCAACACTGGAGCCAGGAACTTCCAGCATTAAATAGCTGCCTCAAAACCAAAGAAAGGCGAAGTATCTTAACCCTGACCTGACCAGGGCGGAGTCAGAACCACCCTGTCCTTAGTCATGACACCAGCCCTGCAACTGGATCCATAACCAAGGGAGAGGAGAAAAAAAACACGCCCGAAAAAAAAACTAAAATAAAGCCACATGTCAAGTTTTTTTTTCTAATTATGCACAGCCGATGATAATGTCACGCACAGTATGGGAAAGACTAAGGGTACCGTCACACATTGAAATTTTCATCGCTGCGACGGCACGATTCGTGACGTCGCAGCGTCGTATAATCATCGCTCCAGCGTCGTAGACTGCGGTCACACGTTGCAATCACGGCGCTGGAGCGATGCCGAAGTCCCCGGGTAACCAGGGTAAACATCGGGTAACTAAGCGCAGGGCCGCGCTTAGTAACCCGATGTTTACCCTGGTTACCAGCGTAAACGTAAAAAAACAAACAGTACATACTCACCCGTCGGTGTCCTTCAGGTCCCTTGCCGTCTGCTTCCTGCTCTGAGTGCAGCCGTACAGTGAGAGCAGAGCGCAGCACCGCTGTGATCTGCTCTCACTTTCCGGCCGGCACTCAGAGCAGGAAGCAGACGGCAAGGGACCTGAAGGACACCGACGGGTGAGTATGTACTGTTTGTTTTTTTACGTTTACGCTTGTAACCAGGGTAAACATCGGGTTACTAAGCGCGGCCCTGCGCTTAGTTACCCGATGTTTACCCTGGTTACAAGCGAAGACATCGCTGGATCGCTGTCACACACAACGATCCAGCGATGTCAGCGGGTGATCAAGCGACGAAAGAAAGTTCCAAACGATCTGCTACGACATACGATTCTCAGCAGGGTGTCTGATCGCAGTAGCGTGTCAGACACAGCGATATCGTAACGATATCGCTAGAACGTCACGAATCGTAACGTCGTAGCGATGGAAATTTCAATGTGTGACGGTACCCTAAGTGAAACACGAAGGGATAAGGGAAAGGGAGCCCAAACACTAGGGAATGGGGAAGTGGAGACCCCTAGGCAGATCTTATAACACCCTGCCTACCCTACCATCCCTAAATTGGTTCCACAACAATCACTGAGCATTAATCTTTATCACTGTATATCCCTAGAGATAGGCCCTGGATAGGGAGGGGAGATGGGCACTGGTCAGTCCCCAATAATAACTAAAGACAACAAAGGAGACAAACAAGAGAGAGGAACTTAACTTGAGCAGACTCCAGAGAGATAATGCCAAACATCCTCCAAGAGCAACATAGAGGAAGTTAGCTGATAGCTACAACTCCAAGCCTTCACAAGGGAAAAAGTGAATATCACCAGCAACTCCCTGAAGCAGGCTGGGAGTTTATAAACACCAAGGTCCTGGTGTGTCAACTAGAGCCGAAGGGAGGTTTCCACTGATTCCTACAGTCAGAAGGATTAAAAAGGTGTCTGCAATGCCAAACGCAGAGACCTTCTGCAGCCAGATGTAGAGCGACTGTCTGTTGCATCTGACACACTCGTGACAGGGTGGTTATGATCATGTATTCATGTACGGATGGTGTTTCTGGTGATGTTTTCATGAACTGATGGTGTTTCTGGTGACATTTGTATACTGATGGTGGTTCTGGTGATGGATGTATTTATTTAATGATGATGATTCATGTACTATTGATCGCACTTGTTGTCTAATTTTATACTGATGATGTTTTTGGCTTCTTATACATGTACTGATGATGGTTCTGGTGATGAATATATCACCAGAATCATCAGCACTACATGAATATATCACCAGAACCACCATCAGTTTTGAGCAAGCTGTATTTATTATTATTATTATTATTATTATTTATTTATATAGCACCATTAATTCCATGGTGCTGTAAATAAGAAAAGGGGTTACATACAGGGTTATAGATAACGTTTACAGTAAAAAAATTTACAATGACAGACAGGTAGAGAGGGGAGAGGACCCTGTCCTTGCGGACTTAAATTCTACGGGATAATGGGGAGGAGACAGAAGATCGGGGGAGTGGCAGCTCTGGTGGTGGTGAGGCGGCAGCTCTGGCAGTGGTGACGAGGCAGCTCTGGAGGTGATGACACGGAAGCTCTGGTGGTGGTGACGCGGCAGCTCTGGCAGTGGTGACGCAGCAACTCTGGTGATGGTGACGCGGCAGCTCTGGCGGTTGGTATTTATCACATAATGGATACAAAAACCATCAGATGTATCCCTTTATTGATAATGGAGGTCTGTTTATTTTCCATTAGGGTATTTGCCAAATGCTGGACACCTTAACTGAAACCAAAAAGGCCCAAATATAGCTATGCTTCATTAGTTTCCATAACTATCCTTGGGTTCTACATTTGAAATATAGGACATCAGGGATGAGTATCTCTATTTTTCCCCTGTATTGTGTAACTGGTCCACAAAAAATGATTGATTCTGTATATATCTTTGAAATTGCACAGCCTGTTAAGTCACATCACTAAAGTACACCACAATTTTTTTTTATTTTTTGTTAACTTTTTTTGTGAAAAAGGAAACAATTCTAGGAGAAGTGGTCATCAGAATTTGCTACCTAACCCATTGGTATTGAAGGGGGAATGTGCTGTGCGTTACCTTAATCCCTGAGCCATTCTTTTGCCTTGGGTTGGGGGGCACCATTGGTTTCATCTGCCTAGGGCACCAAAATACTTTGCCCCTGCCCTGCTGGAAAGGGCATGAGAGCAGTAGCAGGTAATTGTAGACTTTCAACTGCAACACGCACTCAGCGGAACAACCACACTTCACCACAATTACAGGGCTTCAATATGGGACGCATGTGTCGTATTGCGCTGCTTAGAATATTCCTGCAAAATGGGCAGCGCTGATGACACAATCATTAGCGCTACAATATCAATTTTTTAGAAACATATTTGGGCTAATGGAAACAGAAAATTTATAAACAGCCAAGTGACCCTGTATCAGAGTGAGGATAGTGTAATGTGGTTATAGTGCAAATATAGTAAGAAAAAACATGTAAGGAAAAATGCACAAGAAACCAAGTAGAATGCAAAACATAATATTTATTAGGAATACATATTCCCCCAGAATAAGGCACTGTAGCCTAAACATGCATTGGTGGCACTACAGCTCCCAGGTAAATCATGCTCTGGACAGTCTTTAGGTTAACCTACCACCTCATAATGTTTATGTGTTCCCCCTGGCAATTTGAGTATTACTCACCAGTTTATGATTGGGTATTTTTTCTGACTCTTGCATTAATTTCTTATCTATTCCCTTTTATGTACCTGTGCATAATTTTTTCACCATTTGTGTCATCAGTGTGCAGCTTTGGTGCTTCTGTTTTTGACCATTCCCTGACCCTGTCTCCACCATGCAATTCATTTAATTCCCTACTTTTTTCATTACATTTTAATATATATTCCTAATAAATATTATGTTTTATATTCTACTTTGTTTCTTGAGCATTTTTCCTTATATGTTTTTCAATATAAATTTTTTTTCTGCTGGGAAAAAACTTACAGTCAATGATGCATGAGGCAGTTTGAGAACAGGAAGAGGAGCAGGAGGAACAGGGAACATTCGAAGCATTGTCGGGCCTGTCATCAACACAAGGGTACAACCAGGAGGCAGTATTGGATAATGAGTAGGATGACAAAGATGAGGAACAACAGCTGTGTTCACAGCAGGCTGGCTCTCACAGCAGCTCAAGGGCATCTTTGTGGATGGGAGGATAGTAAGTACACAGACTATAAACCGCCCACCAAGGACAGCAGATCATTGCCTCTGGGGAAAATAAAAAACATGAGTCAATACATGCTGCACAGCGACAGCCGAGATGCCTGTATTTGTGCCAGTGAAGAGTACTAGGTGACCACCCAGCTGGACCCACCTACAAGGACTACGTCCCATCATTGCTTCAGTCAATGAAGTGGGATCAAAAAAATGCGACGATGCAAGAAGACACTTGTACAGAATTTACTGATGGTGTTCCCACATGACAGTTTAAAAAAAAAAAGTGTTGGCCCCACTACTTCTTCCAAGTCCACCACCACATCCACCTCCACCCTCTTCTCCACTTGGACCTCTGCGTCATGGTTCAATTTGTTTTATTTTTGGAGATTTTTCGGTTGGATATGTTATTTACTTTTAAGTTATTCTTATTTTTTGTTTATTTCAATTTTTGTCTATGTTATTTTAAGTTATGTACCTAAAAAAATGTGGAATGAATGATGGATGATCTGATGAGGGAGGGATGGATGGGGCTTTTAGTTAAACACTAAGACTGAAAATACAGCCACCTGAATGATGCTGTATGTCAGTTAAAGCATTGTCTACGTGTGCACCTGAAAACAAACTGATCCTTGTTCCTATAATGATCCACTCATAAATTTGACTTAGAAATATTTATATCTACGGTACATTAAAACAGAACCGCTATTAGTACATATATATCAACAGAACCAACATTATTACAGGAATATACCACAAAATCATCATTACTACATAAATACATTACCAAAAAAATCCTTAGTACAGGTAAAACATAATTTACTCAATAGGATATACTTCATTTAACATGCTACTAAATGCACATTAAAAGAAGAGGTATTGTAATTTAATAAGAACCAAAAATGAAGTGTTGCCAATAATTAGTAATGATACATTGTAGTATCACACTGTGCGCTTGAGGCATACCATATCACTTTATACATTCTCTTTCTCTTACCACAATATGGATTCTTAATACTGGAGTTGGTATGAATTGATCATCCATTGGCAATGATAGTAATCTCTGGCTGCTGGATGGCAGCTGTGCGGATCAACTCTTACAATTCAACATCCATGGCCTTCATTTTAAATAGCTGGCCTGATGCAACATCATATGTGCATCATCCACAAAGATCCCACATCACGCCAGGCCGGCTAATCCAAAGAAGAGCAGCAGATGTCATCAGGTTGGAAAATGTTCTCTTGGCTCCCATCCTGAGATTATTCTTGGGGCCGATGCACAGGGTCGTGTAAATTGATTCACACTAACTCTAGGTGATACATGTATTTATCTTCCTAGCATTACTTATTTTTATGCTTACATTATTAACTGGAATAATATACAGTAACACCTTTATGTTCCTCATCTCATGTAGCGCACTATTTGTCTGACTTGAAAAGAAACTTTATAATTGTAAATATGTGTGATATCATCAATGTCTGCTTAAGTGTTATGAGATCTATAATTTTTTAACCTCGTAATGTGAGCTTTATATGTTATGTGTTAGGTGTAATTTTGTATAAATAATTTAAAGTCCACCTTCTGGTACTACACTGCCAAATCATCTGGGTCTGCCCATTTTGTTTCCTAATTTGTAAAATATGGCAGCATTTATACAGCTCAATCATTGCCGTTAAAAGATCATCAATTATCTAAATGGAAACCAATCAGCGGTTGTTTAACTCTTCACCCTAAGCCTGTTTTCACTTTCCTGACTAGGCCAAATTTTTAAATTCAGTGAGGCAAGACAGGAACTGTTTCCATTTAAATATCCATGCTGGTTATTGAAGCATCATAAACCATGTCAAAGTAAACATTTCTTAACAAACTCACTTTAATTCTAATGGGGTGCGATGATACAGTCCATGGCCATCTGTAAGGTGCACAGGGCTCCCTGCAGTCCAAACGGCATCCGGATGTATTGGAAGCATCCAATGTTAAGTCCAAGGTGGTTATGTACATTGCCGGCCCAAGTCTCTCGATCAGCTCATCAACATGCGGCATTGCATAGGCATCAAACTTGGAGACTTCATTTAGCTTCCTATAATCATTACAGAAACTCCATTCGCCATCAGGTTTTGGAAACAGGACAATTGGGCTAGACCACCAGCTCTTGGATTCTACAATGACTCTGAGAATCAACATACGCATTACTTCTTTGGATATCAGCTCTTGACAGGCCTTGGGACTTCGATAGGGCTTCAAGTTCACCCACGAATGGGGTACCGTCAGAACCTCATGTTCTATGACCATTTGTACACCCTGACAAATCTAAGAACATGTCCCTGTTCTGCTGAAGCAACTCCCGATACTGCTATGTTTGGGCCTTCAACAGAGTCTCCGCTATTGTGACTCATTCAAAATCTGCTTCTGGCTTGACCAGCAAACATAGAGTTTTAATGGGCTCCCTTTCTTGCCATGGCTTGAAAAAAATTGATGTGATATGCTTGGTACAGTTTTTGTATTCCTGGTTGGCGAAACGTGTAATTCAGCTCACCAAGTTTCTCCACCATCTCATAGGGTCCTTGCCATTTGTCCAAGAACTTACTCTCCACTGTGGGAATAAGTATCAGGACTCCATTTCCAGGGCTGAACTACTTCACTTAGGCTGACTGATTGTAGACCCTAGCTTGAGCATCTTGTGCCTGGAGGAGATGTCCATTTACAACTGGCATCATCTTTGCAATCCTCTCCTGTATTTGGATGATGTGTTCGATGATGCTCCAAGGTGGCGTGACTTCGGCTTCCCAGGTTTCATTCTCTATATCAAGGAGACCCTGCGGATGTCGGCCATGCAGAAGTTTAAACAGAGAGAATCTGGTAGAGGGTTGTGGAACCTTCAGAATAGAAAACAACAGATACAGTAAGAGACAGTCCCAGACTCTACTGTTCTTCAATATGACCTATATGACCTTCTTCAGCATACTCTTCAATGTTTCATTGAACCTTATCACAAGGCCGTCCATCTGGGAATGGTACCCTGACATTTTCAATTGTGTGATTTGCACCAATTCACACAGCTCTCATCACTTTACTCATAAAGGGTATTCCTTGATCGGTCAGGATCTCCCTTGGTAATCCTGTCCAGGAAAAAAATGTGTACCAACTTGCAGGATATACCTTTTAAAAAGAAGTTTCTCAGGGGTACCGCGTAGCATAGTCAAGGATGACTAATATGTATTGATGCCCACGAGTAGATTTAACGAAGGGACCGACCAAGTCCATGGCAACAGCACTTCTATCATGGGTAATGGCACAAGGGGGCTTCAAATGTAAGAGGGGAGCGGTTATTTGGCAGGTGGGACAGGACCTGCAATACTTTAAGATATGTGCAGATGGCCACCCAAGACATGTGAATGGGCTATGTCCAATACCCTTTGTTTATAGGGTCCTGGTACCCTCAATTGTTCCACTATTTCCTCTCTGACCTTAGTGACCCGGTACAATAAGTCGCCGTTCAACATAAAATAGGGAAACCTGGTGTGTCATGGTTCCCAATGGCAAGGGAACGTAAGAAACATATAAGTAACGAACGAGCTCTCGGGTGATGGAAACTCGAGTTGACCGTGAGCTAAATCTACCACACAACTAACAGTAGCCAGGGAGCATACCTACGGCTTCCTATATGCCACGCGCCAGCCGGAGGACTAACTACGCCTGGTAGAGGAAGAAACAGACCTGGCTTACCTCTAGGGAAATACCCCAAAAGATGATAGCAGCCCCCCACATTTAATAACGGTGAATTAAGAGGAAAAGACATACACAGTATGAAAGTAGATTTAGCAAAGAGAGGTCCACTTACTAGATAGCAGAAGGATACAAAAGAGGACTTCACGGTCAACTGAAAACCCTTTCAAAAACCATCCTGAAATTACTTTAAGACTCCTGTGTCAACTCATGACACAGGAGTGGCAATTTCAGCCCGCAAGAGCTTCCAGCTACAGAGAATTACAAAAACTGCAAACTGGACAAAAGGTACAAAACAAAAGGACAAAGTCCACTTAGCTGATCAGCAGACTAGTAGCAGGAACATGCAACCGAAGGCTCTGGTTACAATGATGACCGGCAAGGAAATGACTGGAGAGCAAGACTAAATAGGAAACTCCCAAACACTGATGGAAGCAGGTGAACAGAAGAAGCAAAGTGCAAACAAGTCACCAGTACCACCAGCAACCACCAGGGGAGCCCAAAAAGCGGATACACAACAGTACCCTCCCCTTAATGAGGGGGCACCGAACCCTCACAAGAACCGCCAGGGCGATCTGGATGAGCCCTATGAAAGGCACGAACCAAATCCGAGGCATGAACATCAGAGGCAGTTACCCAAGAATTATCTTCCTGACCATAGCCTTTCCATTTAACCAGATATTGAAGTCTCCGTCTGGAAATACGGGAGTCCAAGATCTTCTCCACGACGTACTCCAATTCACCCTCCACCAGCACAGGAGCAGGAGGTTCAGTAGAAGGAACCACCGGTACCTCATATCTCCGCAACAACGACCGATGGAACACATTATGGATAGCGAAAGATGCCGGGAGGTCCAAACGAAAGGAAACAGGGTTAAGAATCTCCAAAATCCTATAAGGACCGATGAACCGAGGCTTAAATTTGGGAGAAGAAACCCTCATAGGGACAAAACGGGAAGACAACCACACCAAGTCCCCAACGCGAAGGTGGGGACCAACACGACGACGACGGTTAGCAAACTGCTGAGTCCTCTCCTGGGACAATTCCAAATTATCCACCACTTGTCCCCAAATCCGATGCAACTGATCCACCACCACATCCACTCCAGGACAATCCGAAGATTCAACCTGACCAGATGAAAAACGCGGATGAAACCCTGAATTGCAAAAGAAAGGAGAAACCAAAGTGGCAGAACTAGCCCGATTATTAAGAGCAAACTCCGCCAACGGCAGAAAGGCAACCCAATCATCCTGATCCGCAGACACAAAACACCTCAAATAAGTCTCCAAAGTTTGATTAGTTCGCTCCGTCTGGCCATTGGTCTGAGGATGGAATGCAGACGAAAAGGACAAATCAATGCCCAACCTGGCACAGACTGCCCGCCAAAATCTAGACACGAACTGGGTACCCCTGTCAGAAACGATGTTTTCCGGAATACCATGCAAGCGAACCACATTTTGAAAAAACAGAGGGACCAACTCAGATGAGGAAGGCAACTTAGGCAATGGCACCAAATGAACCATTTTAGAAAAACGGTCACACACCACCCAGATGACAGACATCTTCTGAGAAACAGGGAGATCCGAGATAAAGTCCATAGAGATGTGCGTCCAAGGCCTCTTCGGAATAGGCAAGGGCAACAACAACCCACTAGCCCTAGAACAACAAGGCTTGGCCCGAGCACACACATCGCAAGACTGCACAAAAACACGCACATCTCGAGACAGGGAAGGCCACCAGAAGGATCTAGCCACCAAATCTCTGGTGCCAAAAATTCCCGGATGACCTGCCAGAGTAGAAGAATGAACTTCCGAGATGACTCTAGTGGTCCACTCGTCAGGAACAAACAGTCTACCAGACGGACAACGATCAGGTCTATCCGCCTGAAATTCTTGCAAAGCACGTCGCAAATCTGGAGAGACAGCAGACAAAACCACTCCATCCTCAAGGACACCAGCAGGTTCAGAATTCCCAGGAGAGTCAGGCTCAAAACTCCTAGAAAGAGCATCTGCTTTCACATTCCTAGAACCCGGTAAGTACGAGACCCCTTCTTAATTCGCACCAAATTATACGCCCCACGAAGATCAATCTTAGAGAACCACTTAGCCCCCCTTATGCGAGCAAACAAATCAGTCAGCAAAGGCAACGGATACTGATATTTGACTGTAATTTTATTCAGGAGATGATAATCAATACAAGGCCTCAGAGAGCCATCCTTTTTAGAGACAAAGAAAAAACCGGCTCCTAAAGGTGATGAAGAAGGACGAATATGTCCCTTTTCCAGGGACTCCTTAATATACTCGCGCATAGCAGCATGTTCAGGTACAGATAGGTTAAACAAACGACCCTTTGGAAATTTACTGCCAGGAATCAGATCTATGGCGCAATCACAATCCCTGTGAGGAGGGAGTGAACCAATCTTAGGCTCTTCAAAAATATCACGATAATCAGACAAAAATGCCGGAATCTCAGATGGAATAGATGACGAAATGGACACCATAGGAGTGTCCCCATGAGCCCCCCGACATCCCCAGCTTAACACAGACATAGCCTTCCAGTCAAGAACTGGGTTATGAGACTGTAACCATGGTAATCCAAGCACCAAAACATCATGTAAATTGTACAACACAAGGAAGCGAATCACCTCCTGATGGTCTGGAGTCATACGCATAGTCACTTGCGTCCAGAACTGTGGTTTATTACAAGCCAAAGGTGTAGAATCAATACCCTTCAGAGGTATAGGGACTTCCAGAGGCTCTAAATCAAACCCACAGCGCCTGGCAAAGGACCAGTCCATAAGACTCAGAGCGGCGTCCGAGTCCACATAGGCATCCACGGTAATAACTGATAATGAACAAATCAAGGTTACAGACAAAATGAATTTGGACTGTAAAGTGCCAATTGAAATGGACTTGTCAACCTTCCTAGCACGCTTAGAGCATGCCGATATAACATGAGCAGAATCACCACAATAGAAGCATAACCCATTTTTACGCCTATAATTCTGCCGCTCGCTTCTGGACATAACTCTGTCACATTGCATTTTCTCTGGCGTCTCTTCAGAAGATACCGCCAAATGGTGCACGGGTTTGCGCTCCCGCAAACGCCGATCAATCTGAATTGCCATTGTCATGGACTCATTCAGACCTGTAGGCTGTTGTGGATTCTGTTTGTGGGCTCCCTCTGGTGGTTACTGCTGGTACTGGGTGACTTTGGTGGGTTGCGGCCTTTGGTTTCCACCTGTCCATCAGAGGCTGGGTGTTTCCTATTTTACCTGGCCTTTCTGTCATTCCCTTGCCGGCTATCAATGTATTCAGATGTGCTCTGTTTGGTTCCTGCCTACCTGCTCCCAGATCTTTCAGGATAAGCTAAGTGCTGATTTTCAGTTGTTGTTTTTTTTGTCCAGCTTGCTTATTATGTCTCTATGCTAGCTGGTAGCTCTAGTGGACTGAGGTTCTCCCCATGTGCCATGAGTTGGCACATGGGTTCTTGTAATCTCAGGATGGTTTTTTGATTAGGGTTTTTTGCTGACCGCTCAGACCCCTTTTGTATCGTTCTGCTTTCTAGTTTACAGCGGGCCTCAATTTGCTGAACCTATATATATCATCTCTATGTGTGTGCCTTCCTCTCATTTCACCGTCAATACATGTGGGGGGCAACTATACCTTTTGGGGTTCATTCCTCTGGAGGCAAGTGAGGTCTTTATTTTCTCTGCAGTACTAGTTAGCTCTTAGGCTGGTGCGTGGCGTCTAGAACCAACGTAGGCACGCTCCCTGGCTATCTCTAGTTGCGTTTGTCAGGCGTAGGGCAGCGGTCAGCCCAGGTTCCATCACCCTAGAGCTCGTCCGATATTTTGTATTACTTTGCTTGTCCCTTGCTATCCCTAGCCATTGGGATTCATGACAGTATAGCCGGCCCACAAAGTGTTAATTGTTTGGGCTGAAGCAGGAGAAAAAGAAGTGTTTAAGGGAAATTTTTTTTTTTTTTTTCCTTCAGAGTTTTGCTGCCTAGCCCTTAATTGCTGTCTATCTGCTTCTTACCTCCTCTTAACCCTTGAATGGCTCTGATATTAGCTGTTTAACATGGATGTCCAGAGTTTGGCTTCCAGCCTGAGTAATCTCGCGGCAAAAGTTCAAAACATACAGTATTTTGTTGTTCACACTCCCATGTCTGAACCTAGAATTCCTATTCCAGAGTTCTTTTCTGGAGATAGATCTACCTTCCTGAATTTCAGGAACAATTGTAAATTGTTTCTTTCTTTAAAATCTCGCTCCTCTGGAGACCCTGCTCAACAGGTCAAGATTGTAATATCTTTCCTGCGAGGCGACCCTCAGAATTGGGCATTTGCATTGGCACCAGGGGATCCTGCATTGCTCAATGTGGATGCGTTTTTTCTGGCATTGGTATTGCTCTATGAGGAACCCAACCTGGAGATTCAGGCTGAAAAGGCTTTATTAGCCCTCTCTCAGGGGTATGATGAAGCGGAAATATATTGTCAAAAATTTTGGAAATGGTCGGTGCTTACTCAGTGGAATGAGTGCGCCCTGACTGCAAACTTCAGAAATGGTCTTTCCGAGGCCATTAAGGATATTATGGTGGGGTTCCCTACGCCTACAGGTCTGAATGAGTCGATGGCTATGGCCATTCAGATTGATCGGCGTTTACGGGAGCGCAAACCCGTGCACCAGTTGGCGGTGTCTTTTGAACAGGCACCTGAGACTATGCAATGTGATAGAATTCAGTCCAGAAGTGAACGGCAAAATTATAGGCGGAAAAATGGATTGTGTTTTTATTGTGGTGATTCAGCTCATGTTATATCAGCATGCTCTAAACGCACAAAAAGGGTTGATAAATCTTTTGCCATTGGTACTCTGCAGCCTAAGTTCATTTTGTCTGTGACTCTGATTTTTTCACTGTCTTCCATTTCCGTCGATGCCTATGTGGATTCGGGCACTGCCCTGAGTCTTATGGATTGGTCATTTGCTAAACGCTGCGGTTTTAGTCTGGAACCTCTGGAAGTTCCTATTCCTCTGAAGGGAATTGACTCTACACCATTGGCTATGAATAAACCGCAGTATTGGACACAAGTGACCATGCGCATGACTCCCGTTCATCAGGAGGTGATTCGCTTCCTTGTACTGTATAATTTACATGATGTACTAGTGCTTGGTCTGCCATGGTTACAAACTCATAATCCTGTCCTGGACTGGAAAACAATGTCTGTGTTAAGCTGGGGATGTCAGGGGGTTCATGATTATGCACCTCCGATTTCTATCGCTTCATCTACTCCTTCTGAGATCCCTGCGTTTTTGTCTGACTATAGGGATGTTTTTGAGGAGCCTAAGCTCAATTCGCTCCCTCCGCATAGAGATTGTGACTGTGCTATAGAATTGATTCCTGGCAGTAAGTTCCCTAAGGGTCGTTTATTTAATCTGTCACTGCCAGAGCATACTGCTATGCGGAATTATATTAAGGAGTCCTTGGAAAAGGGACATATTCGTCCATCTTCGTCCCCTCTGGGAGCAGGTTTTTTTTTCGTGGCAAAAAAAGATGGTTCCCTGAGGCCTTGTATAGATTATCGCCTTCTGAATAAGATTACAGTCAAGTATCAGTATCCATTGCCATTATTGACTGATTTGTTTGCTCGCATTAAGGGGGCTAGGTGGTTCACTAAGATAGATCTTCGCGGTGCGTATAATCTGGTGCGGATAAAACAGGGTGATGAGTGGAAAACCGCATTTAATACGCCTGAGGGCCATTTTGAGTATTTGGTAATGCCTTTTGGACTCTCCAATGCTCCGTCAGTCTTTCAGTCCTTTATGCACAATATTTTCTGTGAATATCTGGATAAGTTTATGATTGTGTATTTGGATGATATTTTGGTGTTTTCTGATGACTGGGAGTCTCATGTTCTACAGGTCAGGAAGGTGTTTCAGGTTCTGCGGGCCAATTCTCTGTTTGTGAAGGGCTCAAAGTGTCTCTTCGGAGTCCAGAAGATTTCTTTTTTGGGGTACATTTTTTCTCCTTCTACTATTGAGATGGATCCCGTCAAGGTTCAGGCGATTTGTGACTGGACACAACCTACATCTGTTAAGAGCCTTCAGAAGTTCTTGGGGTTTGCTAATTTTTATCGTCGGTTCATTGCTAATTTTTCCAGTATTGTTAAACCTTTGACTGATTTGACTAAAAAGGGTGCTGATGTTGCTGATTGGTCTCCTGCAGCCGTGGAGGCCTTTCAGGAACTTAAGCGCCGGTTTTCTTCTGCTCCTGTGTTGTGTCAACCAGATGTTTCACTTCCTTTTCAGGTTGAGGTTGTTGCTTCCGAGATTGGAGCGGGGGCGGTTTTGTCACAGAGAAGTTCTAATGGCTCGGTGATGAAGCCATGTGCATTCTTCTTTAGAAAATTCTCGCCCGCCGAGCACAATTATGATGTGGGTAATCGGGAGCTTTTGGCCATGAAGTGGGCATTTGAGGAGTGGCGTCATTGGCTTGAGGGTGCTAAACATCGTGTGGTGGTCTTGACTGATCACAAGAATCTCATTTACCTTGAGTCTGCCAGGCGTTTGAATCCTAGACAGGCTCGTTGGTCGTTGTTTTTTTCTCGTTTCAATTTCGTGGTTTCATACCTGCCAGGTTCAAAGAATGTGAAGGCTGATGCTCTTTCCAGGAGTTTTGTGCCTGACTCTCCTGGAGACTCTGGGCCTACTGGTATCCTTAGGGATGGGGTATTATTGTCCGCCGTATCCCCAGACTTGCGACGTGCATTGCAGGAGTTTCAGGTGGATAAACCGGATCGTTGTCCACCAGAAAGACTGTTTGTTCCGGATGATTGGACCAGTAGAGTCATCTCCGAGGTCCATTCTTCTGTGTTGGCTGGTCATCCTGGAATATTTGGTACTAGAGACTTGGTGGCCAGGTCTTTTTGGTGGCCTTCCTTGTCTAGGGATGTGCGTACCTTTGTGCAGTCTTGTGAAGTGTGTGCTCGAGCTAAGCCTTGCTGTTCTCGGGCCAGTGGGTTGTTGTTATCCTTGCCCATCCCGAAGAGGCCTTGGACGCACATTTCCATGGATTTTATTTCTGATCTCCCGGTTTCACAGAAAATGTCCGTTATCTGGGTTGTGTGTGACCGCTTTTCTAAGATGGTTCATTTGGTGCCCTTGCCTAAGTTGCCTTCCTCCTCTGAGTCGGTCCCTTTATTTTTTCAGAACGTGGTTCGTTTGCATGGGATTCCGGAGAATATCATTTCTGACAGGGGATCCCAGTTTGTGTCTAGATTTTGGCGGACGTTTTGTGCCAAGATGGGCATTGATTTGTCTTTCTCGTCTGCATTCCATCCTCAGACGAATGGCCAGACGGAGCGAACTAATCAGACCTTGGAAACTTATTTGAGGTGTTTTGTTTCTGCTGATCAAGATGACTGGGTTGCTTTTTTGCCACTGGCCGAATTTGCTCTTAATAATCGGGCTAGTTCTGCCACGTTGGTCTCTCCTTTTTTTTGTAATTCGGGGTTTCATCCTCGTTTTTCCTCTGGTCAGGTGGAGTCTTCGGATTGTCCTGGAGTGGACGTGGTGGTGGACAGGCTGCATCAGATTTGGAACCAGGTGGTGGACAATTTGAAGTTATCTCAGGAGAAGACTCAGCAGTTTGCTAATCGCCGTCGCTGCGTGGGTCCCCGACTTCTTGTTGGGGATTTGGTGTGGTTGTCTTCTCGTTTTGTCCCTATGAAGGTCTCTTCTCCTAAGTTCAAGCCTCGGTTCATCGGTCCTTATAGGATCTCGGAGATTCTTAACCCTGTATCTTTTCGTTTGGATCTCCCAGCTGTTATGACCCCAATGGCGAGGGTCTCAGAGGAACGTGGAAGTCTGCAGAATACAAAAATCCAGCTCATAGGGCATTGGTAACTGGGTTGACCATATATCTACTCCTAACGCCAACACTAGAAGTAGCCGGGGATCATTCCTACGTTGATTCTAGATGACACGCGCCAGCCGGAGAATCCAGCTACCCCTAGTAGAGGAAAACAAAGACCTTTCTTGCCTCCAGAGAAGGGGACCCCAAAGCTGGATAGAAGCCCCCCACAAATAATGACGGTGAGGTAAGAGGAAATGACAGACACAGAAATGAACCAGGTTTAGCACAGAGAGGCCCGCTTACTGATAGCAGAATAAAGAAAGGTAACTTATATGGTCAACAAAAACCCTATCAAAATCCACACTGGAAATTCAAGAACCCCCGAACCATCTAACGGTCCGGGGGGAGAACACCAGCCCCCTAGAGCTTCCAGCAAAGGTCAGGATATAGATTTGGAACAAGCTGGACAAAAATACAAAACCAAAACAAATAGCAAAAAGCAAAAGGCAGACTTAGCTGATATAACTGGAACCAGGATCAGTAGACAAGAGCACAGCAGACTAGCTCTGATAACTACGTTGCCAGGCATTGAACTGAAGGTCCAGGGAGCTTATATAGCAACACCCCTAACTAACGACCCAGGTGCGGATAAAAGGAATGACAGAAAAACCAGAGTCAAAAAACTAGTAACCACTAGAGGGAGCAAAAAGCAAATTCACAACAGTACCCCCCCCTTAGTGAGGGGTCACCGAACCCTCACCACGACCACCAGGGCGATCAGGATGAGCGGCATGAAAGGCACAAACTAAATCGGCCGCATGAACATCAGAGGCGACCACCCACGAATTATCCTCCTGACCATAGCCCTACCACTTGACCAGGTACTGAAGCCTACGCCTGGAGAGGCGAGAATCCAAGATCTTCTCCACCACGTACTCCAACTCGCCCTCAACCAACACCGGAGCAGGAGGCTCAGCAGAAGGAACTACAGGCACAATGTACCGCCGCAACAAGGACCTATGAAATACATTGTGAATAGCAAACGACACAGGAAGATCCAGACGAAAAGATACAGGATTAAGGATTTCCAATATCTTGTAAGGCCCAATAAAACGAGGTTTAAATTTGGGAGAGGAGACCTTCATAGGAACAAAGCGGGAAGAAAGCCATACCAAATCCCCAACGCGTAGTCGGGGACCCACACCGCGGCGGCGGTTGGCAAAGCGCTGAGCCTTCTCCTGTGACAACTTCAAGTTGTCTACCACATGATTCCAGATCTGCTGCAACCTATCCACCACAGAATCCACCCCAGGACAGTCAGAAGGCTCCACATGACCCGAAGAAAAGCGAGGATGGAAACCAGAGTTGCAGAAAAAAGGCGAAACCAAGGTGGCGGAACTAGCCCGATTATTAAGGGCAAACTCAGCCAACGGCAAGAATGTCACCCAATCGTCCTGATCAGCAGAGACAAAACACCTCAAATAAGCCTCCAAAGTCTGATTGGTTCGCTCCGTCTGTCCATTAGTCTGAGGATGGAAAGCAGACGAAAACGACAAATCAATGCCCATCCTACTACAAAAGGATCGCCAGAACCTGGAAACGAACTGGGATCCTCTGTCTGACACAATATTCTCAGGGATGCCGTGCAAACGAACCACGTTCTGGAAAAACACAGGAACCAGATCGGAAGAGGAAGGCAGCTTAGGCAAAGGAACCAAATGGACCATCTTGGAGAAGCGATCACATATCACCCAGATAACGGACATGCCCTGAGATAGCGGAAGATCAGAAATGAAATCCATGGAGATATGTGTCCAAGGTCTCTTCGGGACAGGCAAGGGCAAGAGCAAACCGCTGGCACGAGAACAGCAAGGCTTAGCTCGAGCACAAGTCCCACAGGACTGCACAAATGACCGCACATCCCTTGACAAGGAAGGCCACCAAAAGGACCTGGCCACCAGATCTCTGGTGCCAAAAATTCCCGGGTGACCTGCCAACACCGAGGAATGAACCTCGGAAATGACTCTGCTGGTCCACTTATCCGGGACAAACAGTCTGTCAGGTGGACAAGACTCAGGCCTATCAGCCTGAAATCTCTGCAACACACGTCGCAGATCCGGAGAAATAGCTGACAAGATAACTCCATCTTTAAGAATACCAACAGGATCAGCGACTCCAGGAGCATCAGGCACAAAGCTCCTAGAAAGAGCATCGGCCTTCACATTCTTTGAACCTGGTAAATACGAGACAACAAAATCAAAGCGGGAGAAAAACAATGACCAGCGGGCCTGTCTCGGATTAAGGCGTTTAGCAGACTCGAGATACATCAGATTTTTGTGATCAGTCAAGACCACCACACGATGCTTAGCACCCTCAAGCCAATGACACCACTCCTCAAATGCCCATTTCATGGCCAACAACTCCCGATTGCCCACATCATAATTTCGCTCGGCAGGCGAAAACTTCCTAGAGAAAAAGGCACAAGGTTTCATAACAGAGCAACCAGGGCCTCTCTGCGACAAAACGGCCCCTGCCCCAATCTCCGAAGCATCCACCTCAACCTGAAAGGGAAGTGAGACGTCAGGCTGGCACAAAACAGGCGCCGAAGTAAACCGGCGTTTCAACTCCTGGAAAGCCTCCACGGCAGCAGGAGCCCAGTTAGCTACATCGGAGCCCTTCTTGGTCATATCCGTCAAAGGTTTCACAATGCTAGAAAAATTAGCGATAAAACGACGGTAGAAGTTAGCGAAGCCCAAGAACTTCTGAAGACTCTTAACTGACGAGGGCTGAGTCCAATCAAGAATAGCTCGGACCTTGACTGGGTCCATCTCCACAGCAGAAGGGGAAAAAATGAACCCCAAAAAGGGAACCTTCTGTACACCAAAGAGACACTTTGAGCTCTTGACAAACAAAGAATTTTCACGCAAAATTTTAAAGACCAACCTGACCTGCTCCACATGCGAATCCCAATCATCAGAAAAAACCAAAATATCATCCAGATAAACAATCAAAAATTTATCCAGATACTTCCGGAAAATGTCATGCATAAAGGACTGAAAAACTGAAGGCGCATTGGAGAGCCCAAAAGGCATCACCAAGTACTCAAAATGACCTTCGGGCGTATTGAATGCGGTTTTCCATTCATCACCTTGCTTAATGCGCACAAGGTTGTACGCACCACGAAGGTCTATCTTGGTGAACCACTTGGCACCCTTAATCCGGGCAAACAAGTCAGACAACAGCGGTAAAGGATACTGAAATTTGACAGTGATTTTGTTTAAAAGCCGATAATCAATACAAGGTCTCAAAGATCCGTCCTTTTTTGCCACAAAAAAGAATCCCGCACCAAGAGGGGAAGAAGACGGACGAATTTGTCCTTTCTCCAGAGACTCCTTGATATATGAACGCATAGCGGTATGTTCAGGTACCGACAGATTAAACAGTCTTCCCTTAGGAAATTTACTGCCTGGGATCAAATCTATAGCACAGTCACAGTCCCTATGAGGAGGCAGTGCACTGGACTCAGACTCACTGAAGACATCCTGATAATCAGACAAATACTCCGGAACTTCCGAAGGCGTAGAAGAAGCAATAGACACAGGCAGGGAATCCCCATGAATACCACGACAGCCCCAACTTGAGACTGACATAGCTTTCCAGTCCAGGACTGGATTATGGGTCTGTAACCATGGCAGCCCTAAAACAACCAAATCATGCATTTTATGTAAAACCAGGAAACGTATCACCTCGCGGTGTTCAGGAGTCATGCACATGGTAACCTGTGTCCAATACTGCGGTTTATTTGCTGCCAATGGTGTAGCATCAATACCCCTAAGAGGTATGGGATTTTCTAATGGTTCAAGAGTAAAACCACAGCGCTTAGCAAATGAGAGATCCATGAGACTCAGGGCAGCACCTGAATCTACAAACGCCATGACAGGATAAGATGACAGTGAGCAAATCAAAGTTACAGACAGAATAAATTTAGGTTGCAAATTAACAATGGTGACAGGACTAACAACCTTAGCTATACGTTTAGAGCATGCTGAGATAACATGTGTAGAATCACCACAGTAGTAGCACAAGCCATTCCGGCGTCTATGAATTTTCCGCTCATTTCTAGTCAGGATTCTATCACATTGCATTAAATCAGGTGTCTGTTCAGACAACACCATGAGGGAATTTGCGGTTTTTCTATCACATTGCACCGAATTAGGTGTCTGTTCAGACAACACCATGAGGGAATTTGCGGTTTTGCGCTCCCGCAACCGCCGGTCAATTTGAATAGCCAGTGCCATAGTATCATTCAGACCTGTGGGAATGGGAAAACCCACCATAACATTCTTAATGGCTTCAGAAAGGCCATTTCTAAAATTAGCGGCCAGTGCACACTCGTTCCAATGTGTCAGCACGGACCATTTCCGAAATTTTTGGCAATACACTTCAGCCTCGTCCTGCCCCTGAGACATAGCCAGCAAGGCCTTTTCTGCCTGAATCTCAAGATTGGGTTCCTCATAAAGTAAACCGAGCGCCAGAAAAAACGCATCAAGATCAGCCAATGCCGGATCTCCTGGCGCCAGCGAAAAAGCCCAATCCTGAGGGTCGCCCCGTAAGAACGAAATAACAATTTTTACTTGCTGAGCAGAATCTCCAGATGAACAGGGTCTCAGGGACAAAAACAATTTACAATTATTCACGAAATTCCTAAACTTAAACCTGTCTCCGGAAAACAGTTCAGGAATCGGTATTTTAGGTTCTGACCTAGGATTTCTGATAACATAGTCTTGTATGCCCTGCATACGAGTAGCCAGCTGGTCCACACTTGTAATCAAGGTCTGGACATTCATGTCTGCAGCAAGCATAGCCACTCTGAGGTAAAGGGGAAGAAGAAAAAAAAAAACTCAGAATCTTCTTTCTTATAATCCCTCTTCTGCAATGCATTAAACATTTAATATTGGCCTGGCAAACTGTTATGACCCCAATGGCGAGGGTCTCAGAGGAACGTGGAAGTCTGCAGAATACAAAAATCCAGCTCATAGGGCAGTGGTAACTGGGTTGACCATATATCTACTCCTAACGCCAACACTAGAAGTAGCCGGGGATCATTCCTACGTTGATTCTAGATGACACGCGCCAGCCGGAGAATCTAGCTACCCCTAGTAGAGGAAAACAAAGACCTTTCTTGCCTCCAGAGAAGGGGACCCCAAAGCTGGATAGAAGCCCCCCACAAATAATGACGGTGAGGTAAGAGGAAATGACAAACACAGAAATGAACCAGGTTTAGCACAGAGAGGCCCGCTTACTGATATCAGAATAAAGAAAGGTAACTTATATGGTCAACAAAAACCCTATCAAAATCCACACTGGAAATTCAAGAACCCCCGAACCGTCTAACGGTCCGGGGGGAGAACACCAGCCCCCTAGAGCTTCCAGCAAAGGTCAGGATATAGATTTGGAACAAGCTGGACAAAAATACAAAACCAAAACAAATAGCAAAAAGCAAAAGGCAGACTTAGCTGATATAACTGGAACCAGGATCAGTAGACAAGAGCACAGCAGACTAGCTCTGATAACTACGTTGCCAGGCATTGAACTGAAGGTCCAGGGAGCTTATATAGCAACACCCCTAACTAACGACCCAGGTGCGGATAAAAGGAATGACAGAAAAACCAGAGTCAAAAAACTAGTAACCACTAGAGGGAGCAAAAAGCAAATTCACAACACCCAGCATCGTTTGCTATTCATAATGTGTTCCATCGGTCGTTGTTGCGGAGGTATGAGGTGCCCGTTGTTCCTTCGGTTGAGCCTCCTGCTCCGGTGCTGGTGGAGGGAGAATTGGAGTATGTTGTTGAGAAGATCTTGGATTCTCGTGTTTCCAGACGCAAACTCCAGTATTTGGTTAAGTGGAAGGGTTATGGTCAGGAGGATAATTCCTGGGTGGTCGCCTCCGATGTTCATGCGACTGATTTGGTCCGCGCCTTCCATAGAGCTCACCCTGATCGCCCTGGGGGTTCTCGTGAGTGTTCGGTGACCCCTCCTCAAGGGGGGGGTACTGTTGTGGATTCTGTTTGTGGGCTCCCTCTGGTGGTTACTGCTGGTACTGGGTGACTTTGGTGGGTTGCGGCCTTTGGTTTCCACCTGTCCATCAGAGGCTGGGTGTTTCCTATTTTACCTGGCCTTTCTGTAATTCCCTTGCCGGCTATCAATGTATTCAGATGTGCTCTGTTTGGTTCCTGCCTACCTGCTCCCAGATCTTTCAGGATAAGCTAAGTGCTGATTTTCAGTTGTTGGTTTTTTTGTCCAGCTTGCTTATTATGTCTCTATGCTAGCTGGTAGCTCTAGTGGACTGAGGTTCTCCCCATGTGCCATGAGTTGGCACATGGGTTCTTGTAATCTCAGGATGGTTTTTTGATTAGGGTTTTTTGCTGACCGCTCAGACCCCTTTTGTATCGTTCTGCTTTCTAGTTTACAGCGGGCCTCAATTTGCTGAACCTATATATATCATCTCTATGTGTGTGCCTTCCTCTCATTTCACCGTCAATACATGTGGGGGGCAACTATACCTTTTGGGGTTCATTCCTCTGGAGGCAAGTGAGGTCTTTATTTTCTCTGCAGTACTAGTTAGCTCTTAGGCTGGTGCGTGGCATCTAGAACCAACGTAGGCACGCTCCCTGGCTATCTCTAGTTGCGTTTGTCAGGCGTAGGGCAGCGGTCAGCCCAGGTTCCATCACCCTAGAGCTCGTCCGATATTTTGTATTACTTTGCTTGTCCCTTGCTATCCCTAGCCATTGGGATTCATGACAGTAGGCGCAGGGAACCCGACCATAACATCTTTAACGGCATCAGAAAGGCCCTCTCTGAAATTTGCCGCTAAGGCGCACTCATTCCACTGAGTAAGCACAGACCACCTACGAAATTTTTGGCAGTATATCTCCGCTTCATCTTGCCCTTGAGATAGGGCTATCAAAGCTTTTTCAGCTTGAATCTCCAAATTAGGTTCCTCATAAAGCAACCCTAAAGCCAGGAAAAACGCATCCACATTGAGCAACGCAGGATCCCCTGGTGCCAATTAAAATGCCCAATTTTGAGGGTCACCTCGCAGCAAAGAGATTACAATCTTAACCTGCTGGACAGGATCTCCTGAGGAGTGAGGTCTGAGAGAAAGGAATAATTTACAATTATATTTGAAATTCAAAAACCGAGATCTATCTCCGGAAAACACCTCTGGTGTAGGGATTTTAGGTTCAGAAATAGGAGCATGTATAACAAAATCTTGTAAATTTTGAACCTTCGTAGCAAGATTATTTAAACCTGCAGCCAAACTCTGGACATCCATGTTAAACAGCTAAGGTCAGAGCCATTCAAGGGTTAAGAGGAGGTAAGAAGCAGCTAGACAGCAATTAAGGGCTAGGCAGCAAAACTCTGAGGGAAAGAAAAAAAAAAAAACATTTCCCTTCAACACTTCTTTTTCTCCTGCTTCAGCCCAAACAATTAACACTTTGTAGGCCGGTCATACTGTCATGGTTCCCAATGGCAAGGGAACGTAAGAAACATATAAGTAACAAACGAGCTCTCGGGTGATGGAAACTCGAGTTGACCGTGAGCTAAATCTACCACACAACTAACAGTAGCCAGGGAGCATACCTACGGCTTCCTATATGCCACGCGCCAGCCGGAGGACTAACTACGCCTGGTAGAGGAAGAAACAGACCTGGCTTACCTCTAGGGAAATACCCCAAAAGATGATAGCAGCCCCCCACATGTAATAACGGTGAATTAAGAGGAAAAGACATACACAGTATGAAAGTAGATTTAGCAAAGAGAGGTCCACTTACTAGATAGCAGAAGGATACAAAAGAGGACTTCACGGTCAACTGAAAACCCTTTCAAAACCATCCTGAAATTACTTTAAGACTCCTGTGTCAACTCATGACACAGGAGTGGCAATTTCAGCCCGCAAGAGCTTCCAGCTACAGAGAATTACAAAAACTGCAAACTGGACAAAAGGTAAAAAACAAAAGGACAAAGTCCACTTAGCTGATCAGCAGACTAGTAGCAGGAACATGCAACCGAAGGCTCTGGTTACAATGATGACCGGCAAGGAAATGACTGGAGAGCAAGACTAAATAGGAAACTCCCAAACACTGATGGAAGCAGGTGAACAGAAGAAGCAAAGTGCAAACAAGTCACCAGTACCACCAGCAACCACCAGGGGAGCCCAAAAAGCGGATACACAACACTGGTGTCAGCCCCCAGTTCCTGCGCTTTACCATTTGTGACAGTTACCTTATTGAATACCTCCTTTAGAGTTAGATCCCTATGTTGAGTGGACCCAAAATGTTCGCCGGTCATCCCAAACTCACTAATGTCAGCCTCAGGGGACATTACCTCCTCATCCTCTACAAGGACACAGAAAGGAAACCTGTCAGACTCTGGGTGTGGTGACACGTCTTTAGGGGCAACCCATCTGTTATCTGAGCAATAGAGCTCTGTCTCCCTCCATTAGAAGTCTCAAAACAAACAAAACTCCCGGCCTATGATAATGGGGTTCAATTAGTCCTGGACTATGCCAACCTTGTAGGACTCAGTACCTTGGGCTGTTTCAGTGCCCACTCTGGCCACTGGCAAGTCTTTAGCAATCCTATGAATGCAGCAGATGCCAACATTCTTCCCAGGGATCAGGTGGAGAGGATGTGTGTTCCTCATGAGGGTCACCAAACTCCCTGAGTCTAGCAGTCCAATCACTTGCTGACCATTCATCTTTGCGGGACAAGCTTTTCATGCCTCGCTGAGTGGATAGTTCACACTGCAGGACGGATACGCATTGTATGAACAGCGGCGATGATCTAGGCTACAGTCTATCTGCTCTGAGGTCAGGGGGCAACAGGTGACTATATGGCCTGGGCTGTGACATTTCCAACATATAATATTGTCTGCTGGGACCTTCGGCATATCTTCCCCCTCCCCTTTGAACCTTGGATGCCCCACCCCAGGTTGGGACCCCAAGTATGCAGTGAGTTGCCTCCCCAAGGAACCCTCCGATCGCTGATATCTTTCCAGCAGTCCAACCAGGTCATTAGTTTTCCAGTGATCACCCTGGGCAACCCAAGTCTGAATTGGCCTAGGAAGGGCGTGCATGAACCAGTCCATTACCACTCGCTCGATCATCTGTCCATGGGTAAAGGGCTCTGGCTGTAAAGTAACCATTTTTGGACCAGGTGCAGCATAAAAAACTTTGGGAGCGAAGGGCGAAGGGAAGTGTCATGGTGATATGCTCAGCGGTGAATACTTTGTGCCCTGAAAGTCATTGTCATCCCCCAAACAAGCCAAGATTTCAGTTTTTTTATAAATTCCTTGGCATCTTGTAAGGCTAAGTCATTTTAGGCCTTTTGAGGCTCCCCCGTTAATTATAGCGCCAGCACTTCTGCCCATTGTTCTGGCGGGAGTTTCTACCTATCTGCGACCCTTTCAAAAGTGTTCAAAAAGCCCTCTGTGTGGTCACCCTTGGTCATTTTCTGAGGGGCTCTCCTTACAGCCTTCGGGATGGAAAAATCATCAGCTGACCTTAAAGTCAGAGCTGCCGCTGCACTACGAACTGCCTCTGTGAGTAAATCAAACTGCTGCTGTGGTTGACGGTGCTGCTGTTGCTGTTGTTGATGCTGGATCTGTTGCATAAGCACCTTATTCATCTCCTGGTGCGTCAGCTATTCGTGTTGCTGCTGCTGCAGCTGTGCTTGCACTAGGTGTATAACCAGGTCCTCCTTGTTGCCTGATGTTGCTTGCTGGCTTATGGCCACCTTCAGCCAGGACATGCAATACCTCTGTATCAGTAATACATTTTCCCAGGGAATGGTGCCCGAACTTCTGATTCCAATTATGAGAATGCTACTCACTTGAGTCGTAGTAAGGTAACATTTGAACTGCTTCCATTTAAATGTCCATGCTGGCTTATTGGTGCGTTATTAACCATGCCACAAGCAAAGAGAAAGAAATGGCCTTTCAGTGCAGGCAAAATAAAGTAAGCAGTTCTTAACAAAAGACAATTTAGAGACAGTTAGGGTATGTGCACACGTCAGGATTTCTTGCAGAAATTTCCTGAAGAAAACCGGAAATTTTCTGCAAGAAATCCGCATTTTTTTTTTGCGTTTTTTTCCCGTTTTTTTTGCGGTTTTTTTTAGCATTTTGCAAGCGTAATTAGCTTGCAGAATGCTAAAGTTTTTCAAGCGATCTGTAGCATCGCTTGGAAAACTGACTGACAGGTTGGTCACACTTGTCAAACATAGTGTTTGACAAGTGTGACCAACTTTTTACTATAGATGCTGCTTATGCAGCATCTATAGTAAAAGATAGAATGTTTAAAAATAATTAAAAAAATTAAAAAATGGTTATACTCACCCTTTGCAGACAGCCGATATCCTCAGCGGCGTCCGTTCCTATGGATGGTGTGGTTCAGGACCTTCGATGACGTCGCGGTCACATGACCGGTCTCGCGACCAATCACAAGACAGCGACGTCATCGCAGATACTGAACCACACCATCTATAGGAACCAAAGCGGCAGCATGCAGCGGTGAGAGGCGGGAACACTCCGGGGGCCATCGAAGGTGAGTATATGACTATTTTTTATTTTAATTCTTTTTTTTTTGACCAATTATATGGTGCCCAGTCCGTGGAGGAGAGTCTCCTCTCCTCCACCCTGGGTACCAACCGCATATAATCTGCTTACTTCCCGCATGGTGTGCACATCCCCGTGCGGGAAGTAAGCAGATCAATGCACTCCTAGGTGTGCGGAATCCCCGCAATTCCGCATTTTTAATGAACATGTTGCTTTTTTTTCCGCGATGCGATTTTTTCGCGGAAAAAAATGCAACATTTGCACAAAAAATGCGGAATACACTGTAAATAATAGGAGGCATATGTTAGCGTTTTTTTCGTGTTTTTATCACGTTTTTATAGCGAAAAAACGCAAAAAATACTGAACGTGTGCACATGGCCTTAAGGTGACAATCCAGTATACCCGCTTAGTCTGGAGATAACACACAGGAGGCCTTCTTACCTCCACACACACAGACTACGTGTCAATTAAACAATGTCTCCTCCATTTTACCCTGTGAACCACATCCAGGGGTGGGGAGTGTGGTCAGCCAGACCTGCCCAACTCTTAGGCTGCCCATAAAACTTGGCTCAGATACTCAAAACATGCCTCTAAGGCCTCTTTCACATTTCCGTCTTTTGCTGTCTGTTGCAATGCGTTGTTATGTGCAAAAAACGCATCCTGCAAAGTTGCCCGCAGGATGCGTTTTTTGCCCATAGACTTGTATTGCCGACGGATCGCGACGTATGGCCATACGTCGCGTCCGTCGTGCACTGGATGCGTCGTGTTTTGGCAGACCGTCGTATCATAAAAGCGTTCAAGGGAACGTTTTTTCGTACGTCGGATCCTGCAATTCCTACTGCGCATGAGCAGCCGAAACTCCGCCCCTCCTCCCCGGGACTTTAGAATGGGCAGCGGATGCGTTGAAAAGCTGCATCCGCTGCCCACGTTGTGCCGAATTTTCACAACGTTCGTCGGAACGTCGCGCCGACGCTTTGTGACGGCCCCGTACCGACGGAAGTGTGAAAGAAGCCTTAGTACTATGTGCACTAGAGCAATACTCCAGGTTTACATCACAGTAGATAACCACCTATGTGATACATACTTCCCATCAACTATGTGTCCAGTAGCCACCTTGCAATACACATACTATATACATATCAGATACATGTAGCATATTCATACCACTTATGTATTAGACACGCTTTGCATGAACACTTATACCACTTATATATAAGACACACATAGCACATACATACCCTTATATATCAGACACACACATCACCCACATATGCTTACATATTAGCCACCCACATCATACATATACCAATTACATATCAGACACATGCAGCATACTCATATCACTTATGTATCAGACACACTCTGAACAAATACATATACCACTTATATATTAGACACACACACACAACATATACATACGCTTACATATAAGGCTACTTTCACACTAGCGTCATGCACTGCACGTCGCTATGCGACGTTGCAGGGCACCGACGCATAGTGTGGAAGCGCCGCACAATGGGGGCAGCGGATGCTGTTTTACATCGCATCCGCTGCCCCATTGTGAGGTGCGGGGAGGAGGGGGCGGAGTTCAGGCCACGCATGCGTGGTCGGAAAAGACGCTATCGACGCACAAAAAAACGTTACATGCAACGATTTTTTTGTGCCGACAGTCCGACGCAACACGACGCAACCGTCGCACGACGGTTGCGACATGTGGCAATGCGTCGCACTGCGTCGCTAATTCAAGTCTATGGAGAAAAAACGCATCCTGCAAGCAATTTTGCTAGTGTGAAAGAGGCCTAAGACAGAAAAACTGACCAGTACCAGAGGCATAGCTAGGGTTTTGGTTCAGGGGGGACAAAACTTCTGAGTGGGCCCCTAAACAGGTAACCCTGAGTACAACTGGGTGACGCACCCTTAGGGCTCCTACTCACTTGCGAGCAACTCGGATGAGTCTCGCATGTTTAAAACCCGGCTCTGCACCCGGCACTCAGATCAGAGCATGCGGCCGCATAGGAATACATGCAGCCGCACACTCTGCTCCTCTATACCAGGTGCAGTGCCGGGGTATTGCCGTGCGAGACTCATCCGAGTCTCGCGCAAGTGAGTAGGAGCCCTAATAGTGGAGGAGAACCTCAGCAGATGACCACACTGTTACTGAAAATAATCTCTATATAAAGACCAACATGGATATTACCGCCATATGGTCAGTGGTATATACCAGTCCTATGGAACATGTAAGAGATCATCTCTATATAATCTCTATATAAAGACCAACATGGATATTACCGCCATATGGTCAGTGGTATATACCAGTCCTACGGAACATGTAAGAGATCACAGCACAGTTATTGATGGTGACTTACAGCTGATGTTCTGATGGAATCGTTCACCTTTCCTGTCTTTTCCATCTGGCCCAGACCGACATGAAAACTTCATCCAGCCAGGACTCGGCTGAAGAGATTACAACAAAGACACATTTCACGTCTCATATTTTCAGCATCGTCTCCATCCATCCCCAACCTGCACAACCTCCTCATCCTGCTGATACCCCAATGCTGAGCCACGGCTGAAGTATGTGACCCTATTACTGCACCTACTGTGTGATTCTCTGTGCCCTCTAAATTCTAAAGCAACCCTCTAGAACAGGGGTCTCAATCTGCATTCCTCGAGGGCCGCAAATCATGCGTGTTTTCAAGATTTCCTTAGCATTGCACAAGGTGCTGTAATCATTATGTGTGTAGGTTGTTAAATTATCACCTGTGCAGTACAAGGAAATCCCGAAAACATGACCTGTTTGCGGCCCTTGAAGAATGCAGTTTGAAACCTCTGCTCTAGAATATAGTATACCAGGTGCACGTGCCCTAGAAAACAGTGCCCACATTTTGTCCCCTAGAAAGTAATAGTGCCCTTTGTGCCCCTTTGACAGTCACGGTAACCCGAGTTCCCCTATAACAATAAGTGCCCACATTACATTTAATAATATCCCGAGTCTCTCCCTTACAGCTCCCTAATACACAGTATGATGCGCTCTTATACACAGTATAATGTCCCCTCACTGTATATATACCCCAAACTGTTTGATGGCAACACTATATGATGGCCCCCTCACTGTAATCCCCACACTAAATGATGGCCCCCTAGATAGTCTCCATATAGGATAATGCACCAGATAGTCCTCAATATAGTATATTGCACTCCCCATAGGCCTCCAAATAGTATAATGCACCTGATAGTCCTCATTGTAGCATAATGCACCCCCCATAGGCAGACTCTATACAGTATAATACAGCCCACCCATATGCAGACTATAGTATAATGCAGCCACCCATATGTAGACACTAATGGAATGCAGTCCGCATATGCAGACTCTAATAAAATGCAGCCCCAAAATAGGCAGACTCTAATTAAATGCAGCCCCCCATAAGCAGACTCTAATAAAATGCAGCCCCCCATAGGCATAGTCTAATAAAATGCAGCCCCCCATAGGTAGACTATAATAGAATGAAGCCCCCCCCTTAGGCAACCTCTATAGTATAATGCAGCCCCATAAAACAATAAATCCAATACTCACCTTGCTTCCTGGTTCCTCCTCTGCTCTGAGCGTCCGCACATCTCCGGACTGCAGGCCTCGAGTAGTGACATCATCATGACCCCCTGTCAGTGTCGGCGACCGTGAAGTCAGATGCTGACAGGGGGATGATGGGAGAGGGAGTGTAACACTCCTCTCATCAATGCGGTCAGCAGTATTGGCATTCAACCAATACAGTTCAACTTGCTATGATGGGCAGGAGGACCCACTGCTGTCACCGGGCCCCATGCCTGCTCAGGGGCCCCATAGAGTACGGGTGGTAGAGCAGGGAGATTGATTCTCCCTGCTCTGTGCAGAATGTAACTGTATCGGCGCACTGTGCACACCGATACAGTTACAGTAGCATAACTCCAGGTGGGCCCCTTCAGAGCGTGGGGCCCAGGACGACCCCCCCCTCTTCCCCCCCGGTAGCTATGCTACTAAGCACATCCCAACTAGTGTGAACAGGTGCCAGCTAACTGAACAATTCTAAGAAAATACAAAGCTGTACTCTGGATTGCTTAGGATGGTAAAGCTAGAAAATTGGAACTGCACTCCTGCCATAGAAAATAGGTATGTGCTATATTATGTACATATGGAGCATTGGAAAATTGGAACTGCCTTATTGCTATAGGAAAATTTACAGTAAAAAGAAGGTACTTAGCACATAAATTGACCAATGTATATGAGCCCAACTGCCACCGTCAAGGAGTACCTTATAGTTGGGTCCCTTTCCTGATAAGATACCTCTCTTGGACTAAAAAGCCTACAATATATGGGGCAGGAAGAAACCAGCTAGGTAAAACCACCTGGGGCTGATGGGATTGAGAGTGCACATGTCACAGGAGTTTGCTACAAACAGAAAAACTGACCAGTACATTCCAAATAGTGTGAACAGGTGCCGCCAACTAACACAACAATTCTAAGAAATTACAAAGCTGCATACTGATCAGACCTACGCAGCACACATATATCACTAACATTTCATTGCACACGAATGCCACTAACATATCAGACACACATGGCACACATTTCATATTTTGCAAGACAGCTGAGCACATTGTAAACTTCAAGAAATTATATAGTAATAATACTTACCTGAAAAGATCTTCCCTGCAAGGGCAGAGTCGCACTGTGAAGCTATGCCCTCAATATAAATTCACCAAAAAGAACCAAAATATCACAAAAAAGGAAGCCATATTTACTAACTCCAAGACTAATGCATTGCAGGATGTTGCTACATGATAATGGAGGATGCAGCACGTGTGCAAGATACTGATGAAAAAGCAGCTTTTGTTTAACGTACTAGTCACACAGATAACTGTAGGGCACAGTCTCTATCACTAATAGGCTGTAAGACAGACACTGTGCGCTACATGTAACATATATAAAACTGGCCAACCACCTCCTCCATTATTGGTAAGTGTGTGTTTTTGTTTCATTAGTATTGTGCACTTGTGCTGCCTCCGTTTCTATCATGGGGGTCTGCTGCATCCTGCAGTGCATTAACATTGCGTATTGGTGTTGGTAAATATGTCTATCTTTTTTCTCTGTCCTCAATATAATACCAACCTAACCGCTTTCATTTAATTTTTGTCCATGCCCCTGATTGCAATATCGTTAGTACTGTCCTGATGGCAGCTTTGTAATTTGTAAATAATTCTTCAAAATAAGTGGCAAGAAAATTGTATGGATATCCGAAGCAGAGATGGCAATCTTGTCTTCTTCTTACCTACCATTGAAAATATATATTTATTATTTATGGCTTGTCACCATTTTGTACAATGTTATAGTAAAATTGAAATGCCGTCCTAATATGATACTGCTAAACAGTATACACATTAAAGGGGTGTCCAGGACTTTTAGACTGATGGACTATCCTTAGGATAGATTATCAATATCTCATTGGTGGGGGTGACACTCCTGCCAATCATCTGTTCCCAGTGCTGATGGTGGCCAGATGTGCTGAGATGTGGAACAGCACAGCTTAGTCAACTGCATAGTACCCGCGGTCAGGTATTGCACATCCATCCCCTATTGATTCGAATAGGAGGTGGATCTGCAGTACCCAGCCGTGTCCGCTTTCCACTGACGGAGCTGTGCTTTTCCACAGCTCAGCACATCTAGCAATCACCGCCACTGAGAACAGCTGATTACCCTCAACCAATCTAAGGATCCTAAGGATTGCACATCAATGTAAAAGTTTCGGATAGCCTCTTTAAATTTTGGTCAAATGAAATCTGCAGACAGCATCCAGAAGTTCAAAAATGTTTTTGTCCTGCAGTGTCAAAATAATACAGCCATAGAGTGTATTCACATGGAGATTTATAAGTGAAATCTGAAGTTTCAAATCCACATCAAAACCTCAGTGTGAACATAGTCCTGCCATTATGATACCCATACGCAATCACAGAAATATCTCCCCGTCTGCTCTGCTTAAGCATACCGGTATACAAAAGTCTGAACTGCTGGAATCAGCTTTTGAAAGTTTCTGATTTACTAATTCTGTGCTATAGTTTTCAACCATCCACTAACATATTTTCCTTTGCGCGCTTCACAACAATTTCTGCTGCATATTATGGCTTTCTTAGGTGGCACAGATGCTGGACCCTGTTGGCACAGATCACTCGATTGCCGGGACATTGAGAATCTTCATCTTCATCTCAGGGATGATCCAGTTTACCAGCTACTCAAGAAGCCCAACAAGTGGACCAATCAGGTGGCTGGTGCTGCGGCTCATCGGATCGCACAGGGACATTCTTTTAAACATGATGCCATCAAATTTCACCATACTAACTGCAGACATTACCACATGGATCTATAAGACCTGATAAGGCTGATATACATACTGTGAGAATCCATTGTCAGAATCGCTGCATGAATGGCAAGTTATTTCTAGCAATCCATAAATGTGAATACAAAATGAAATAGTGATGAGAAAAGCAAGTGCAATAGACTTCAGTGTACATTTTATTTACAAGGACAATGATCAAGAAGATGTTTCTACATTAAAGTGGCCAAACGCTAATATCTTTAGCCGCCTGGTAGCTGCCTTGCATCAATATAATTTATAACACTATAAATTACTATCTTTCATTTTCACACTTTAAGCAAATTGCTATAGCAGCCATCGGGAAGTCACAGAAGCCATTATTTGTCTCATCCTGATGCTTTAACAAAAAAAAAAATAGCGTCCCTGAAAATGACAACACAGCACTAAGTCTCTACAGATATAGAAATGCTTTGTATTAACCCTTGTTTACAAGACGCTTTAAGGAAACATAAGCGCTTTCAGTAAATTACATGAGATCAGCTGTCTGGCCTGACATAAAATATGCTTGCCAGTGTGTTAGAGTGGAAAAGAGGAGTCTTCCATCAAAAATACATTAGCATATTCTGCCTCATTAATATCCTTGGTTCAGCATTAATTTGCTTAATTACAATATTGAGGATTCAATATGGAAAGACAGAGAGAGAGGGGGGGAGAGAGAGAGTAAAGGAAAGAAAGAAGGAAAGAAAGAAAGAAAGAAAGAAAGAAAGAAAGAAAGAAAGAAAGAGAAAAAGAGAGAAATCTGAATAATTGCAAATTTATGGATTCAATATGGAGACAAAGAAAAAGAGAATGAAAGAAGAAAAAGACAGAAAGAGAAAAAATGGAAGAAAGAGAAAGAAGGGAAGAAAGAAAAGTGGCAAGAAAGAGAACAAAGAGAATAAAGAAAAAGGAACAAAAAAAGAGAAAGAAGAGAAATCTGAGTAATTGCAATTTTAACGATTCCATATAGAGAAAAGGAGAGAGAAAAAAGGGAAGAAAAAGAGAAAAGGGAAAAAGAAGAGAAACAAAAAAGAGAACAAAGAAAATGAAGAGTAAGAAAGAAAGAGAAAGAAAAATCTGAGTAATTGCAATTTTATGGATTCCATAGAGAGAGAAAGAAGTAAAGAAAGAAAGAAAAAGAAGGAAAGAAGGGGATATAGAAAGAAAGAAAGAAAGAAAGAAAGAAAGAAAGATTTGAATAATTGCAATTTCAAGGATTCAATATAGAGGGAAAGAGAGAGAAAGAATGAAGGGAATAAAGATAAAGAATGGGAAAAGAAAAAGAAGGGAAGAATGATATATATAAAAAAGATAGAAAGAAAGAAAGAAAGAGAAAGAAAAAGAAAGAAAGAAAGAGCAATATTTGAATAATTGCAATTTCAAGGATTCAATATAGAGGGAGAGAGAGAGAAAGAAAGAAGGGAATAAAGATAAAGAATGGGAAAAGAAAAAGAAGGGAAGAATGAAGAAAGAAAGAAAGAAAGAAAGAAAGAAAGAAAGAAAGAAAGAAAGAAAGAAAGAAAGAAAGAAAGAAAACGCCAGCTCCTATCAGCCATTTGTATAAAAATCACCATGACTGAACATTTCTTCATACTGTTTCTTTCCATTACACAGTAGGCAGCAGTTGAAAATGAGATTGTGGTAACATAATGGGCCGAGCACAGAATAGATATTGTTACCGTTCGTGGCCATTCTGACTCAATTACCTGAGAGCACATTATTAAGAAAGCTGCACGTATTTAATAAATAGATAATTGTGGTTTTAACGCCGGTAGGAGAATAGCTTATTTACTGTATATTTCACCCTCAGGTGTGCTGATTTCTCAGTCTGCTCTTTATAGAAATCCTCACAACCTAATGTGTTCGTTTCATTGTGTGAGGAGGTCCTGAAATCAATCATTCTGCCAGCCTTTCAAGCCTCTTTTGACTTTTTTAATGCACTGGCAGCTTTTCATTAAGTCCCGTTTTTCTGAAACAGGGAGCGCAGGTAGGGAACGCCAATGAATCAGCAGTAATATTGATTGATATAGAAAAGCAATAATTAACAATATTTTCTAGGTCTTAGAATACTTACACCCAGCACAGAAATAGAAAAGGACCTAGAGAAACAACCAATTAGCTAAGGGTATCAAGTTAGAAGTAATGAAGGCCTGGGGTATTGATTATTACATTTATACAGTATCAGGTGAATTTTTTCATGCCCTTGCTGACATTAGAAACATACTTTCAGAATATAGTAAATCACTATCAAAGGTTGTGTCTTGTGATGAGACTAGTATTTTACTGGATGAGAGGTGAATTTTGTAATTTCAAAAGAAACTTACATTATCACAAATATCTAAGTTTATTATAACATGAATGTATTACCGTGTCAACAAATCATAGCATATAAAATTACTGACACTGATATAGTTTATTAAAATTCATGTACAGAATCTATTATCTGTTGCAGCATAGTGGATGGGATTTTAAGAAATCCCATGTCCACTATGCGTCCAGAGAAGCCCGCGGATCACCTGCGGAAACGGACATGCGGCACATCTTTCCATACAGCAGCATGTTTATTTCACCCATACAATGTATTGGATGCTGTGAATCCGCATTGTTAAGTGATCACATGCGGATTCATCTGCATTCAATAGACAGCAGCGCTTTGGACGCAGCGAACATGCGCTGTGTCCAAAGCGCTACCAGTTCCGGTTCGTCTTCACATACCCTGACCCATACCCAATGAACTGTAAGGCTATGTGCACACGGAAAATATGCAAGGTTTTACAGTACATGCAAAGTGAATGAGATTCCTGAAGTCTCATGCACACATTGCTTATTATTTCCTTGAAGAATAAAATCTGCACAATGTCAACTGCAGCATATTTCAACCATACTAATGGGGGAAAATACGTAACAAAAGCATGGCAAAAATGTATTGTACACAGCGTTCTTCCTGCCAACACAATAGGATATGCAGCAGAATTATCTCCTGAAAATTCTGAACATGTGCACATAGCCTTAGTCCCTGTCCTGTGTCCCCCCCATTCATTATAAGTCCTTGATAGCATCATAATCAATTTGGGGGTGGGAGAAAACATTATCAGGTGCTGAGTATCCTCCGCCACCTCCCAATTCATTACAAGTCTTTGACTGCATCTTCTCCCTCCTTTCAATTCATTATGAAGCATCCTATGCATCTATCCCCCTCCTCTCCCCCATAAATTTTAAGTCCCTGATAGTGTCATAATGAATTGTAATACAGAGGAGGACGCTATCAGGGACTTAGCACCTTCCTCCACCACCCAATTCATTTTACATCTATATCTAACTTCCTCCTACACCTCCCCCTGTTCATAAGTCCATTATAAGCCACCCTTACTCTCATCCCAATTCCCCACTCCCCTCATTGTCCTCTCTCCCACCCCTTTCATTGTCCTTGCTCCCACATCAATCATTGTCTTCTTCCCCACCCTCATCATTGTCCTCTCCCCCACCCCACTCATTGTCCTCTCCTCCACCTCAATCATTCTTCTCTCCACCACACCGCAGTGTTCTTTCCACCATGCCATCATTATTCCCCCCACAATACCTGTGTCCTCTGCACCAGCCCCATCATTGTTCACTCCCATCCTCATCATTGTTCTCGACCACAGCCATCATTATTCTTCCCCACACATCAGTGTCCTCTGCAACCCCTTTCATTATTCTCACCCACCATACCTGTGTCTTCTCCTCTACCACATCTCAGTGTCCTCTCCCCCAGCCCCATCATTATTTCCCCCCACCCCCATGATTGTTGTCCCCACCCTCATCATTGTTCTCCCCACCACACCCCAGTGTCCTCTCCACCAGCCCCATCATTTTTCTCCCCACCACACCTCAATGTGTTCTCCACCAGCCCAATCATTGTTCTCCCCACCACACCTACTCCTCTGCACCAGCCTCATCATTGTTCTCCCCCACCCTCATCATTGTTCTCCCCACCCACATCATTATTCTCTCCCTGTGGGACCCCACCACACCTTTGTGTCCTCTCCCCACCACACCTCAATGTCATCTCAACCAGCCCCATCATTGTTCTCCCCACCACATCTATGTCCTCTACACCAGCCCCATCATTGTTCTCTCCCACCCTTCATTGTTCTCCCCACCCTCATCATTATTATCTCCCAGTGGGACCCCAACCACACCTTATTGTCCTCACCCCACCACACCTCAATGTCATCTCCAGCCGCCCCATCATTGCTATCCCCACCACAACTATGTCCTCTAAACCAGCCCCATCATTGTTCTCCCCCACCCTCATCATTGTTGTCCCCCACCCTCATCATTGTTCTTCCCACCACACCTGTCCTTTCCCTACCACACCTCAGTGTCCTCTATACCAACCCCATCATTGTTCTCCCCAACCTCATCATTATTCTCTCCTTGTGAGACCCCACCACACCTTAGTGTCCTCTCCCCACCACACCTCAATGTCATCTCCCCACCAGATCTACATCCTCTATACCAGCCCCATCATTGTTCTTCCCCACCCATATCATTCTTCTCCCCACCCTCATTATTATTCTTTCCCAGTGGGACCCCCACCACACCCTATTATCCTCTCCCCACCACACCTCAATGTCATCTCCACCAGCCCCATCATTGTTCTCCCCACCCTCATCATTGTTCTCCTCCAGTGAAAATCCACCACACCTTAGTGTCCTCTCCCCACCATGTCTCAATGTCCTCTCCACCAGCTCCATAATTGTTCTCCCACCCTCATCATTGTTGTCCCCACCCTCATCATTGTTCTCCTCACCACATCTGTCCTTTCCCCCACCACACCTCAGTGTCCTCTATACCAGCCCCATCATTGTTCTCCCCACCCTCATCATTGTTCTCCCCACCTTCATTATTCTCTCCCTGTGGGACCCCACCACCCCTTAGTGTGTCATATCAATCAGCCCCATCATTGTTCTCCCCACCACATCTATGTCCTCTACACCAGCCCCATCATTGTTCTCTCCCACCCACATCACTGTTCTCCCCACCCTCATCATTGTTCTCCTCCAGTGGGATCCCTACCACACCTTAGTGTCTTCTCCCCACCACACCTGTGTCCTATCCCTGACATCTCAATGTCCTCTCCACCAGCTCCATTATTGTTCTCTGTTATGGTTCTCAATGGCAAGAGAACATAGCCCAGCATACATAGGAACTAGCTCTTGGAAGGATGGAAACTTAAACTGACCATGAACTAAACCTGCCGCACAACTAACAGTAGCCGGGTAGCGTAGCCTGCGTTTTATCCCTAGACGCCCAGCGACGGCCGGAGGACTAACTAATCCTGGCAGAGGAAAATATAGTCCTGGCTCACCTCTAGAGAAATTTCCCCGAAAGGCAGACAGAGGCCCCCACATATATTGGCGGTGATTTAAGATGAAAATGACAAACGTAGTATGAAAATAGGTTTAGCAAAATCGAGGTCCGCTTACTAGATAGCAGGAAGACAGAAAGGGTACTTTCATGGTCAGCTGAAAACCCTATCAATACACCATCCTGAAATTACTTTAAGACTCTAGTATTAACTCATAACATCAGAGTGGCAATTTCAGATCACAAGAGCTTTCCAGACACAGAAACGAAACTGCAGCTGTGAACTGGAACAAAATGCAAAAAACAAACAAGGACAAAAGTCCGACTTAGCTGGAAGTTGTCTGGTAGCAGGAACATGCACAGAAAGGCTTCTGATTACAATGTTGACCGGCATGGAAGTGACAGAGGAGCAAGGTTAAATAGCGACTCCCACATCCTGATGGGAACAGGTGAACAGAGGGGATGATGCACACAAGTTCAATTCCACCAGTGGCCACCGGGGGAGCCCAAAATCCAATTTTACAACAGTACCCCCCCCTCAAGGAGGGGGCACCGAACCCTCACCAGAACCACCAGGGCGATCAGGATGAGCCCTATGAAAGGCACGGACCAGATCGGAGGCATGAAAATCAGAGGCAGTCACCCAAGAATTATCCTCCTGACCGCATCCCTTCCATTTGACCAGATACTGGAGTTTCCGTCTGGAAACACGGGAGTCCAAGATTTTTTCCACAACGTACTCCAACTCGCCCTCAACCAACACCGGAGCAGGAGGCTCAACGGAAGGCACAACCGGTACCTCATACCTGCGCAACAATGACCGATGAAAAACATTATGAATAGAAAAAGATGCAGGGAGGTCCAAACGGAAGGACACAGGGTTAAGAATCTCCAATATCTTGTACGGGCCGATGAACCGAGGCTTAAACTTAGGAGAAGAAACCCTCATAGGGACAAAACGAGAAGACAACCACACCAAGTCCCCGACACAAAGCCGAGGACCAACCCGACGCCGGCGGTTGGCAAAAAGCTGAGTCTTCTCCTGGGACAACTTCAAATTGTCCACCACCTGCCCCCAAATCTGATGCAACCTCTCCACCACAGCATCCACTCCAGGACAATCCGAAGATTCCACCTGACCAGAGGAAAATCGAGGATGAAACCCCGAATTACAGAAAAAAGGAGACACCAAGGTGGCAGAGCTGGCCCGATTATTGAGGGCAAACTCCGCTAAAGGCAAAAAAGCAACCCAATCATCCTGATCTGCAGACACAAAACACCTCAAATATGTCTCCAAAGTCTGATTCGTCCGCTCGGTCTGGCCATTAGTCTGAGGATGGAAAGCAGACGAGAAAGACAAATCTATGCCCATCCTAGCACAGAATGCCCGCCAAAATCTAGACACGAATTGGGTTCCTCTGTCAGAAACGATATTCTCCGGAATACCATGCAAACGAACCACATTTTGAAAAAACAGAGGAACCAACTCGGAAGAAGAAGGCAACTTAGGCAGGGGAACCAAATGGACCATCTTAGAGAAACGGTCACACACCACCCAGATGACAGACATCTTCTGAGAAACAGGAAGATCTGAAATAAAATCCATCGAGATGTGCGTCCAAGGCCTCTTCGGGATAGGCAAGGGCAACAACAATCCACTAGCCCGAGAACAACAAGGCTTGGCCCGAGCACAAACGTCACAAGACTGCACAAAGCCTCGTACATCTCGTGACAGGGAAGGCCACCAGAAGGACCTTGCCACCAAATCCCTGGTACCAAAGATTCCAGGATGACCTGCCAACGCAGAAGAATGAACCTCAGAAATGACTTTACTGGTCCAATCATCAGGAACAAACAGTCTACCAGGTGGGCAACGATCAGGTCTATCCGCCTGAAAATCCTGCAAGGCCTGCCGCAGGTCTGGAGAAACGGCAGACAATATCACTCCATCCTTAAGGATACCTGTAGGTTCAGAATTACCAAGGGAGTCAGGCTCAAAACTCCTAGAAAGGGCATCAGCCTTAACATTCTTAGAACCCGGTAGGTATGACACCACAAAATTAAACCGAGAGAAAAACAACGACCAGCGCGCCTGTCTAGGATTCAGGCGTCTGGCGGACTCAAGATAAATTAAATTTTTGTGGTCGGTCAATACCACCACCTGATGTCTAGCCCCCTCAAGCCAATGACGCCACTCCTCAAAAGCCCACTTCATGGCCAAAAGCTCCCGATTCCCAATATCATAATTCCGCTCGGCGGGCGAAAATTTACGAGAAAAAAAAGCACAAGGTTTCATCACGGAGCAGTCGGAACTTCTTTGCGACAAAACCGCCCCAGCTCCGATTTCAGAAGCGTCGACCTCAACCTGAAAAGGAAGAGCAACATCAGGCTGACGCAACACAGGGGCGGAAGAAAAGCGGCGCTTAAGCTCCCGAAAGGCCTCCACAGCAGCAGGGGACCAATCAGCAACATCAGCACCCTTCTTAGTCAAATCAGTCAATGGTTTAACAACATCAGAAAAACCAGCAATAAATCGACGATAAAAGTTAGCAAAGCCCAAAAATTTCTGAAGACTCTTAAGAGAAGAGGGTTGCGTCCAATCACAAATAGCCCGAACCTTGACAGGATCCATCTCGATGGAAGAGGGGGAAAAAATGTATCCCAAGAAGGAAATCTTTTGAACCCCAAAAACGCACTTAGAACCCTTCACACACAAGGAATTAGACCGCAAAACCTGAAAAACCCTCCTGACCTGCTGGACATGAGAGTCCCAGTCATCCGAAAAAATCAGAATATCATCCAGATACACGATCATAAATTTATCCAAATAATCACGGAAAATGTCATGCATAAAGGACTGAAAGACTGAAGGGGCATTTGAAAGGCCAAAAGGCATCACCAAATACTCAAAGTGGCCCTCGGGCGTATTAAATGCGGTTTTCCACTCATCCCCCTGCTTAATTCGCACCAAATTATACGCCCCACGGAGATCTATCTTAGAGAACCACTTGGCCCCCTTTATGCGAGCAAACAAATCAGTCAGCAGTGGCAACGGATATTGATATTTAACCGTGATTTTATTCAAAAGCCGATAATCAATACACGGCCTCAAAGAGCCATCTTTCTTAGACACAAAGAAAAAACCGGCTCCTAAGGGAGATGACGAAGGACGAATATGTCCCTTTTCCAAGGACTCCTTTATATATTCTCGCATAGCAGCATGTTCAGGCACAGACAGATTAAATAAACGACCCTTAGGGTATTTACTACCCGGAATCAAATCTATGGCACAATCGCACTCCCGGTGCGGAGGTAATGAACCAAGCTTAGGTTCTTCAAAAACGTCACGATAGTCAGACAAGAATTCAGGAATCTCAGAGGGAATAGATGACGAAATGGAAACCAAAGGTACGTCCCCATGCATCCCCTTACATCCCCAGCTTAACACAGACATAGCGTTCCAGTCGAGGACTGGGTTATGAGATTGCAGCCATGGCAATCCAAGCACCAACACATCATGTAGATTATACAGCACAAGAAAGCGAATAATCTCCTGATGATCCGGATTAATTCGCATAGTTACTTGTGTCCAGTATTGTGGTTTATTACTAGCCAATGGGGTGGAGTCAATCCCCTTCAGAGGTATAGGAGTTTCAAGAGGCTCTAAATCATACCCACAGCGTTTGGCAAAGGACCAATCCATAAGACTCAAAGCGGCGCCAGAGTCGACATAGGCATCCGCGGTAATAGATGATAAAGAACAAATCAGGGTCACAGATAGAATAAACTTAGACTGAAAAGTGCCAATTGAAACTGACTTATCAAGCTTCTTAGTACGCTTAGAGCATGCTGATATAACATGAGTTGAATCACCACAATAAAAGCACAACCCATTTTTTCGTCTAAAATTCTGCCGTTCGCTTCTGGACAGAATTCTATCACATTGCATATTCTCTGGCGTCTTCTCAGTAGACACCGCCAAATGGTGCACAGGTTTGCGCTCCCGCAGACGTCTATCGATCTGGATAGCCATTGTCATGGACTCATTCAGACCCGCAGGCACAGGGAACCCCACCATAACATCCTTAACGGCATCAGAGAGACCCTCTCTGAAATTCGCCGCCAGGGCGCACTCATTCCACTGAGTAAGCACAGACCATTTACGGAATTTTTGGCAGTATATTTCAACTTCATCTTGCCCCTGAGATAGGGACATCAAGGCTTTTTCCGCCTGAAGCTCTAAATGAGGTTCCTCATAAAGCAACCCCAAGGCCAGAAAAAACGCATCCACATTGAGCAACGCAGGATCCCCTGGAGCCAATGCAAAAGCCCAATCTTGAGGGTCGCCCCGGAGCAAGGAAATCACAATCCTGACCTGCTGAGCAGGATCTCCAGCAGAGCGAGATTTCAGGGACAAAAACAACTTGCAATTATTTTTGAAATTTTGAAAGCAAGATCTATTCCCCGAGAAAAATTCAGGCAAAGGAATTCTAGGTTCAGATATAGGAACATGAACAACAAAATCTTGTAAATTTTGAACTTTCGTGGTGAGATTATTCAAACCTGCAGCTAAACTCTGAATATCCATTTTAAACAGGTGAACACAGAGCCATTCCAGGATTAGAAGGAGAGAGAGAGAGAGAGAGAGGAAGGCTGCAATATAGGCAGACTTGCAAGTGATTCAATTGAAAGCACACTCAGAACTGAAGGAAAAAAAAAAAAAAAATTTTTCAGCAGACTTCTTTTTTCTCTCCTTTCTCTGCCAATTAATTTAACCCTTTGTGGGCCAGTCAAACTGTTATGGTTCTCAATGGCAAGAGAACATAGCCCAGCATACATAGGAACTAGCTCTTGGAAGGATGGAAACTTAAACTGACCATGAACTAAACCTGCCGCACAACTAACAGTAGCCGGGTAGCGTAGCCTGCGTTTTATCCCTAGACGCCCAGCGCCGGCCGGAGGACTAACTAATCCTGGCAGAGGAAAATATATTCCTGGCTCACCTCTAGAGAAATTTCCCCGAAAGGCAGACAGAGACCCCCACATATATTGGCGGTGATTTAAGATGAAAATAACAAACGTAGTATGAAAATAGGTTTAGCAAAATCGAGGTCCGCTTACTAGATAGCAGGAAGACAGAAAGGGTACTTTCATGGTCAGCTGAAAACCCTATCAATACACCATCCTGAAATTACTTTAAGACTCTAGTATTAACTCATAACATCAGAGTGGCAATTTCAGATCACAAGAGCTTTCCAGACACAGAAACGAAACTGCAGCTGTGAACTGGAACAAAATGCAAAAAACAAACAAGGACAAAAGTCCGACTTAGCTGGAAGTTGTCTGGTAGCAGGAACATGCACAGAAAGGCTTCTGATTACAATGTTGACCGGCATGGAAGTGACAGAGGAGCAAGGTTAAATAGCGACTCCCACATCCTGATGGGAACAGGTGAACAGAGGGGATGATGCACACAAGTTCAATTCCACCAGTGGCCACCGGGGGAGCCCAAAATCCAATTTCACAACAGTTCTCCCCACCCTGATCATTGTTGTCCCCATCCTCATCCTTGTTCTCCCCACCACACCTTCACCTCTTTGTCTGTTCCCCCACAGCATCGTCATTGCCTGCAACTGTGTCTCTGAAACAGGTGCGCGCTGCTGCTTGCTGACATCGTCAAATGTGCCTGTGTCAGGAAGTGTTCTCTCGACTACTCCATAATTGTTCTCCCCCACTCTCATCATTGTTGTCCCCCACCCTCATCATTGTTCTCCCCACCACACCTGTCCTTTCCCCCACTACACCTGTGTCCTCTATACCAGCCCCATCATTGTTCTCCACCACCCCATCATGGTTCCCCCCCACCACACCTGTCCTTTCCCCACCACACCTCAGTGTCCTCTCCCCCACCACATCTCAGTGTCCTCTCCAACAGCCCCATAATTGTTCTCCCCCGACCCTCATCATTGTTGTCTGCACCCTCATCATTGTTCTTCCCCCCCAAACCTGTCGTTTCCCCACCACACCTCAGTGTCCTCTCCACCAGCCCCATCATTTTTCTCCCCCACCCTCATCATGCTTCTCCCCATCACACCTGTCCTTTCCCTCACCACACCTCAGTGTCCTCTCCACCAGCCCTATCATTGTTCTCTCCCACCCTGATCATTGTTCTCCCCAGCACATCTCAGTGTTTTCTCTACCAGCCACTTAATTGTTCTTCCTGCCTTCATCATTGTTGTCCCCCCACACTCATCATTGTTTTTCTCCACCACACCTCAGTGTCCTTTCCACCAGCCCCATCATTGTTCTCCCCCACCTTCATCATCATTCTCCCCACCACACCTCAGTGTCCTCTCCACCACCCTCATCATTGTTTTCCCCACCACATCTAAGTGTCCTCCCCACCACTCTCATCATTGTTCTCCCCTACCACCTCTCATTGTCCTCTCTACCACCCTCATCATTGTTTCCCCCACCACCTCTCAATGCCCTCTCCATCACCCTCATCATTGTTCTCTCCTACCAAACCTCAGTGTTCTCTCCCAAGTGTAAAAAAACACCACCACTCACCTCTCCGTCAAAATTTTTTTTTAACTTATAGAAATGAATGAAAATCAAGGTTCCCAGCGCATAAATTGGCCAACCCACTTATTCCCACCAACCACGGCAAGGCAACCTCCCTCTGATGGGTCCCTGCTCTACTATACATGCCTTCTCTTCAACTATCAACCTACAATTTTGGACATTCATATCTACTCCTGGGTTTAGCCTACAATTTATGGGCAAGTATGCGCTGGGAAACTTAATTATCATTCATTTCCGTATTCATTCATTTTTAAAAAAAATAAATAAATACATTTTTTTGAGCAGGAAAATCTAGATTACATGTTTTTAACCCCTTCATGACCCTAGCTTTTTTCGTCTTTGCATTTTCGTTTTTCGCTCCCCTCCTTCCCAGAGCCATAACTTTTTTATTTTTCCATCAATATGGCCATGTGAGAGCTTATTTTTTGTGGGACAAGTTGTACTTTAGAACGACATCATTGGTTTTATAAAGCATGTTGTGCACTAGAAAACGGGAAAAAAATTCCAAGTGCGGTAAAATTGCAAAAAAAGTGCAATCCCACACTTGTTTTTGTTTGGATTTTTTGCTAGGTTCACTAAATGCTAAAACTGACCTGCCATTATAATTGTCCAGGTCATTATGAGTTCATAGACATAAAACATGTCTAGGTTATTTTTTATCTAAATGGTAAAAAAAAATTCCAAACGTTGCTAAAAAAAAATTGCGCAATTTTCCGATACCTGTAGTGTCTCCATTTTTTGTGATATGGGGTTGGGTGAAGGCTTATTTTTTTTGCACAGAGCTGACATTTTTAATGATACCATTTTGGTGCAGATACATTCTTTTGATCGCCCATTATTGCATTTTAATGCAATGTCGCGGTGACCAAAAAACGTAATTCTGGGGTTTTAATTTTTTTCTCGCTACGCCGTTTAGCGATCAGGTTAATCCTTTTTTTTCTTGATAGATTGGGCGATTCTTTTTGCGGCGATACCAAATATGTGTATGATTGATTTTTATTATTGTTTTATTTTGAATGGGGCGAAAGGGGGGGTGATTTAAATTTTTTTTCATATTTTTTTAAAAAAATTTTTACTTTTTGTCAAGCTTCAATAGCCTCCATGGGAGGCTAGAAGAAGGCATAACCTGATCGGCTCTGCTACATAGGAACGATGCTCAGATCGCTCCTATGTAGTAGAATTGCTGCATTGCTATGAGCGCCGACCACAAAGTGGCGCTCACAGCAGTCTGGCATCAACAACCATAGAGGTCTTCAATAGACCTCTGATTGTCATGCAGCGCATCGCTGACCCCGATCATGTGACGGGGGTCAGCGATGCGCGCATTTCCGGCCCGACGGCCGGAAGCACTAGTTAAATGCCGCTGTCAGCGTTTGACAGTGGCATTTAACTAGTTAATAGCAGCGGGTGGATTGCAATTCCACCCGCTGCTATTGCGCGCACATGTCAGCTGTACAAAACAGATGACATGTCCCGGCTTTGATGCAGGCTCACCGCCGGAACCCGCATCAAAGCGGGGGTTCTGTCCTCGGACATACTATCCCATCTGAGGACAGAAAGGGGTTAATGTTTTTCTGTGTTTTCACATGGCCTAAACTTATACTTAGTGCTGCTGTGCTTTCTTTTTTCTATATCATGCAGTCTGGCAGCTTGCACATGTTCACACTTAGGAGGTGCTGGTCAGTTTTTTTTTGTATATTTAACTACTGGACGTTGGCTGCATCCAGCCTGATTCTGCACTCCTCCCATTGACCTGCAGGTGGCCGTAATCAGCTCAACTTTAAAATTTAGATTATATGTTTTTAATGTTTTTCTGTGTTTTCACATGGCCTAAACTTATACATAATGCTGCTGTGCTTTCTTTTTTCTATATTAAGTAAAAAACGCAAGTTTGACATAATTTCACACAAAACACCAAAGTAGCCTGGACAAATAATGTTGGCACTTTCCAAAAATGTGGGTAAACAACTTTGTTGACAGTATATATATATGTATAGTTGTAATTTAAAGATGGGTACAATCTCTATGGGTACAGTCATTTCATCACTAGCACAGTCTTGATATAGTTGAGCTATAAAAGTTTGAGAGGTTACATGGCCAGATTTGAGCAGTCAGGAGATATGTACATGTGGATAAAATGTTAATGCAATCTTCTGTCTCAATCTTTGAGTTTAAATGAAGCAAAATTAAAGTGTACTATAAGATTGAGATTGTGTTTTATGATTTTGATAATAATGTTCTCCCTTACCAAAACATGTCTAACGTCTGCAATAATCAGATATTTATTTCTTATAATAATGCACCCAAGCACAGCAAGAGGGAAGAGAGTCTGAAAGTCAAGAGGTAAAATACAGGAACATCTTTGCTTTATTACATGCTCTAGTTTTCTCTGCTAATTAGCCAGTCTTTGAAGCAATTAATATAATGGTAAAATAATTAATATTAAAAATGTAAATATTTCAGCGTGGGTGTTGACAATGTGAAAACATGATGACTTTAATTTAAATCATATATTATTTCTAGGCATAAGTTACTGCTTAAAAGAAAATTGAAAATTTGTGACATTCTCCATTGCTAGTTTAGAACTGACTTTAATGCATACAATATAAGACTTGTTCATCACTGGGCTTTAGCTCATGCACTATAGGAATTCTTGTAGAAAGTAATGTCTTAGGATACATAAAGTATATCAATCAGCCAGAATATTAAAACTACCTTCCTAATAACCAAACTACTCTGATTCATCAATGAATGGTCTCTACAAGAAATTCCTGAATAATTAAAGTGATGAGCAAATGTGCTCGGATAGGGTGTTATCTGAGCATGCTCGTTTGCTAACCGAGCATCTTCGGAGTGGTCGAAAAATATATTTTAGTCCCTGGGGCTGCATGTCTTGTTGCTGCTCAACAGCTGCAACACATACAGGGATTGCCTAACAAACAGGCAATCTCTTCATGTGTTGCTGCTGTCGAACAGCTGCGAGACGTGCAGCCACAGGGACTCGAACATATTTTTCCAGCACGCTGAAGACACTCTGTTATCACATGAGCATGCTCAGATAACACCTTATCCGAGCACGTTCGCTCATCACTAACAGGGAACATTATGGCTAAATAGGTCACTTCCACTAGGAAACACCTTTGTATTTTGTCAGTCTGCCCCGTGTATCACATAAGTGTATCATAAAAGTGTGATGCTCATAATTAATTCCAGAATTGAACCAGAAGGGAACTGAAGGTAACTGGATTCAGTCACTGTAAACAATGGTTCTGTTTGTTTTCACTCTCACCCCTATAATCCTTCACTTTCTGCTAACTCCCCTAATCCTCACACCTAGTAAGGAACTGGTAATCTCTTCTTCAATCCTCCCCATCCACCGCACCTCCTCCTCAAAACTGTTCCTCAACATACAATCCTCTTTCTCCAAACACAGACAGTCTTCTCATGCTCTCTCCTGCTCCCACCTGCTAACACTTTCTCTGCTCCTCCTCACTGCCGGTGATATTGCTCCAAATCCTGGTACTCCTCACCACATCCCCACAGTCAGTTCTTCCTCCCATCCATGCTCTATTACAACTTTACGTAACCTTTCTAACCTTATACCCATTCGCCCAGCCCCGACTTCCCGAGTCCCACTAACAGGAGCTCTATGGAACGCTCGCTCTGTCTGCAACAAACTTTCCTACATCCATGATCTTTTCATTACTCACAAACTTTCCTTCCTCACCATCACCAAAACCTGGCTCACCCCCTCTGACACAGCCTCTCTTGCTGCACTCTTGTATGGTGGATTCCACCTTTCCCACACACCCCGCCCCAGCAGCAAGCATGGCGGAGGAGTTGGCGCTGTTACTAAAAAAAATCTCTATACAAAGACCAACACTGATATTACTGCCATATGCTGACCATATAGTGGTAGACAGCAGTGTGGCAAAACATGTAAGAGATTACAGTACAATTACAGATAGTGACTTACAACTGAAGTTCTTTCTGGTGGAGTCATTCACTTTTCTCATCTTATCCATCTGGCCTAGACTGACACCACAACGTCTTCAAGCCAGGACTCCGTTGCAGAGATTAAAATAAAGACATATATGACTTTTCATATGTCCAGCACCATCCCCATCTATTCCCAACCTGCACAAACTCCTTATCCTGCTGATACCCTAATGCTGAGCCACTGCTGCAGTATGTGTCCCTATTACTGCAACTACTGTGTGGTGCTGTGTACCCTCTAAATGGTAAAACAAACTTCTAGAGTACATTAATGCCCTGTGCAAGTTCCTTAAAATACAGTGCCCACATTTTGCCTCCTACAAAGTGATAGTGCTCCTTTGACAATTACAATAACCTGAGTTCCCCTAAAACAATACTTGGCCAATAAACATTTAAAAATGTCCTTAGTTTCCCCCTGTACAGCTCCTCTCTACACAGTATGATGATCTCCCATTCACAGTATAATAACCCCCACACTGTGTTGCATCACCCACACAGTATACTGACCCCCTAGTAGCCCCAAAACTATTTGATGGCACCAACACTGTATAATGGCCCCCACATTTACACATTGTACATTAGCTCCCACACTGTATGATGGCCCCTAAATAGCCTCCATATAGTATAATGCACTCCCCATAGGCCTCTGTACAGTATAATGCACTTCCCATATGCCTTCATACAGTATAATGCACTGTCCATAGCCTTCCATATAGTAGAATGCACTCCTCATGTACCTCCATATAGTATAATGCACTCCCCATAGGCCTTTATATACACTGCTCAAAAAGATAAAGGGAACACTAAAATCCCACATCCTAAATATTACTGAATGAAACATTCCAGTTGTAAATCTTTATTCAATACATAGTGGAATGTGTTGAGTGTTATGCTGTAAGAATCAGGCTGCACTCAGATGTCACCCGTGTGCAGTCCTATTTAAGTGTGATGATTCAAAGAGGGAAAAACGGAGACTGGACCCTCTAGACCGCGATGACGAACCCCTCACGGACAAGCTGACCAGATAGACCGCCCCCTATACAGGGAGAGTTAGGGGCTGGACCGTGAGGGACTATCGCCACGGAAGCTGGAGGACCAGGACGGGAGAAGACCAAGAAGAGGCGGAGATAGTAAGACCACAGGATAGGTGAGTACTGCAGAGAAACAGGACTGATGGGTAAAACAGGACTGATGGGTAAAACAGGACTGATGGGTAAACTGCAGCAGTACAGGGACTGGCGGAGGAACTGAGGAAACGCAGAGGCTAGCAGGATACAGGAAAGACAGGATAAACCCAAATTTAGAGGGAAAACGAACTTCACAGAGACTAAGAGCGGCCAGGAACACCTGAAGGATCAAATGATAACCAGGCACAGAGGGACGGCAGGAAGCAGTTTAAATACCCAAAGGCAGGGTAGCACTTCTGGGTAACAGACCTCCAGAACCATAGAGAGGACAATAAGGAGGACCGACTTCCAGGTACTAGTCCTCCAGGGCCATAGAGGAGATGAAGAGGAGCGCCAACAGAAGATCATAAGTGCACACGCACAGCACTGAACCTGGTATGCGTGTGCGCACGAGAAGCAGAGGCTGGGAGCGAGCGAGGAGGTGGCAGCAGCGGTATGATAGTATCCCCGTCTTTACATCCCTCCCTCCTCTTTAGGCCAGAAAGAAACTTAGCTAAGATTTGGGGAGCCTGAATATTCTCCCGAGGCTCCCAGGATCTCTCCTCAGGACCGAAACCCTTCCAGTCGACCAAAAACAAAGTTCTACCTCTAATTTTTTTCATGGCCAAAATGTCCTTAACCTCAAAAACATTGTCTACGGAAACAGGCGAAGGTGAAGAAAGAGTCGAGGTATGAAACCGATTAAAAACTACAGGCTTAAGGAGAGATACATGAAAGGAATTAGGGATACGAAGAGAGGCAGGTAACTTAAGTTTGTAAGAAACGTTGCTAATACGTGCCAAAACCTCGAAAGGACCAATATAACGGGGACCCAGTTTATGTGAAGGGATTTTAAGGCAAATAAATCTAGAAGAAAGCCAGACCTTATCCCCAGGATGGAACACAGGAGAATCGAGACGCCTTTTATCTGCATGCCTCTTCATCCTATGCTGAGCTAGTTCGAGAGCAGACTTGGTCTCCTGCCAAACCCTGGAGAATTCTCTAGACAGAAGATCTGCCACCGGCACAGTAGAGACAGGAGGAACTGGTAGAGGAAGACCAGGGTGTTGTCCGTAGACGACAAAAAATAGAGATTTGGTAGAAGCTTCGCTGGTGGGTTATTATAAGAAAACTCGGCCCATTGTAGTAAGTCAGACCAATCATTTTGATGAGCGTTGGAGAAATGCCGGAGATAAGTAACCAGGATCTGATTGGTACGCTCCACTTGGCCGTTGGACTGTGGATGATAGACCGAAGAAAACTCAAGCGAAATGTTCAATGACTTACAGAGAGATCTCCAGAAACGAGTAGTGAACTGAACTCCCCGGTCAGAAACAATGTGTTGTGGAAGACCATGAATGCGAAAAATTTGTTGAACAAAAATCTTCGCCAGTTCAGGAGCCGAAGGCAGACCAGGAAGAGCAATGAAATGTGCCATTTTAGAAAAACGGTTCACAACCACGAGGATGATGGTACAACCACAGGAACTAGGCAAATCAGTTAAGAAATCCATTGCGATATGTTGCCACGGAGCGGTAGGCACTGGAAGAGGAAGAAGAAGCCCTGAAGGAAGCCGCCTGGGTACTTTGTTCTTGGCACAGGAAGGACAAGAGACCACAAAAGCTTGGACATCCTTCAAAAGAGTCGGCCACCAGTAGTAACGAGATACAGTCATATGAAAAAGTTTGGGCACCCCTATTAATCTTAAGCTTAATGTTTTATAAAAATTGTATAAAATTACAAAAAGGTGTTATGCATGGCGGCAAAAAAACACAGTGCGTTGTATAGTTGACCGATGCGCACAGTGACACCATCTGCAGCAAGTTGATGCTGCAGCTCTCTGGAGATGGTCTGAGGATTGTCCTTGACTGATCTCACCATTCTTCTTGTCTGCCTTTCTGATGTTTTATTTGGCCTGCCACTTCTGGCCTTGACAAGAACTGTACCTGTGTTCTTCCATTTCCTTACTATGTTCCTCACAGTGGAAATTGACAGGTTAAATCTCTGAGACAGCTTTTTGTATCCTTCCCCTGAACAACTATGTTGAATAATCTTTGTTTTCAGATCATTTGACAGTTGTTTTGAGGAGCCCATGATGCCACTCTTCAGAGGAGATTCAAACAGGAGAACAACTTGCAAGTGGCCACTTTAAGTAGCTTTTCTCATGATTGCATACACCTGGCTATGAAGTTCAAAGCTCAATGAGGTTACAAAACCAAAAAAAGTGCTTCAGTTAGTCAGTAAAAAGTAGGTAGGAGTATTTAAAACAAGAAAATGATAAGGGTGCCCATAATTATGCACCTGTCAAATTTTGTTTGAATGCAGATTGCACATTTTCTGTTAGTACAATAAACCTCATTTCAAGGCAGAAACATTACTGTGTCCAACAGTTATTAGATATATGAAACTGAAATAGCTGTTGCAAAAAAAACAATTTTTATAAAACATTAAGCTTAAGATTAATAGGGGTGCCCAAACTTTTTCATATGACTGTATTAGATCAAGAGTTTTCTTGAAACCGACATGTCCCGCTAGCTTGGAAGCATGTCCCCAGAGTAACACACATCTCCTGTTCCTCTCAGAAACGAAAGTCTTACCCAGAGGTAAAGAGGTCATAGATACTGGAGCAAGTGTGATGATTTTAGCGGGGTCAATGATGTGCGAGGACTCCTCCTCAGTGTCCACCGACAAGAAGGACCTGGATAGAGCGTCAGCTTTGAAGTTCTTTTCTCCAGGTAGGAAGCGAAGTTCAAAGTCAAATCGGGCAAAGAACAAGGCCCACCTGGCCTGTCGGGGATTCAGTCGGTGCGCTGAACGGATGTATGCCAAATTCTTATTATCCGTAAAGATGACAGAGGGATGTAAGGCTCCTTCCAACAGATATCTCCACTCCTCTAAAGCCAATTTAATGGCCAAAAGTTCTCTGTCGCCAATGGAATAATTTATTTCAGAAGAAGAGAAAGTCTTGGAGAAGAAACCACAGGGCACAAGACGACCAGTAGAAGACTTCTGAGAAAGCACAGCTCCGGCACCGACAGCAGAGGCGTCAACCTCTAGGAAGAAGGGTTTATTAGCTTCAGGGCGATGGAGTAAAGGAGCGGAGGCGAATGCTTCTTTGAGAGAATGAAAAGCCTTTTCAGCCTCTGCTGGCCAAAGACGAGGATTGGCACCCTTCTTTATCAAAGAAGAGATGGAAGCCGACAAGGAGGAGAAATGAGGAATAAATTGCCTATAGTAATTCGCAAATCCTAGAAAACGCTGAATCGCCTTAACCCCAAGCGGATGTGGCCAGTTGAGTACGGCAGAAACTTTAGCCGGATCCACACACAGACCAGAATCAGAGATGATGAATCCCAGGAACGGTAGGGATGACTGTTGAAAGGAACACTTCTCAAGTTTAGCATACAGACGATTCTCCCTCAGACGGAGAAGAACTTGCCGCACATGTCTCCTATGAGAAAGCAAATCCGGTGAAAACACAAGGATGTCGTCCAAGTATACCACTACACAGGTGTAAAGTAGGTCCTGAAAAACATCATTCACCAACTCTTGAAAAACTGCAGGAGCATTACATAAGCCGAAAGGCATCACCAAATACTCATAATGACCGTCTCTGGTGTTAAACGCAGTCTTCCATTCATCTCCCGAACGAATTCGGATCAAGTTGTAGGCTCCTCTGAGATCCAGTTTAGTGAAGATTCGTGCTCCACGCAGACGATCAAAAAGTTCTGGGATGAGAGGAAGTGGATACTTGTTTTTAATGGTGATGTCATTGAGACCACGGTAATCAATGCAGGGACGAAGGGAACCGTCCATCTTCTTGACGAAGAAAAAACCAGCGCCTGCTGGAGAGGAGGACTTCCGTATAAAGCCTCTGGCCAGATTCTCTTGAACGTAGTCAGACATGGCTTGAGTCTCGGAGGGTGACAGAGGATAAATACGACCTCTAGGAGGAGTAGAGCCGGATACAAGATCTATCAGACAGTCGTATGGGCGATGCGGAGGTAAGACCTCTGCTTCCTTTTTGTTGAAAACGTCTGAAAAAGAGTGATAAGCTGCGGGTAGATTCGCTAGTTCCGGAGCCGAGGGAGGGAGACTAGCAGGCTTGACGGGAAGCAGGCATCTGTTTTGACAAAACTGTCCTCAGGATAGGATGTCCCCAGTACGCCAATTCAGAGTAGGTTCATGGTTTCTTAGCCAGGGGAGTCCTAAAAGAAATGCATGGGATAAAGACGGTAAAACATAAAATGCCAACTTTTCTCGATGTAAAGCTCCAATTTGAATCTCAATCTCCTCTGTGACAGAAGAAACGACCTCCCGCAAAGGCTGACCGTCGACAGAAGCTATTTGCCTATGAACCTCCAAGGATCTGACAGGAATCCCAAGCCTCTCGACCAGCTCAAGTTGAACAAAATTCCCAGCCGCACCAGAATCTACATAAGCCTCAAGAGAGAAGCGACTGGAACCCATGTATAAAATGACAGGCAAAATCAAAGGTGGAGAGAAATCATGGCTACCTAGGGAGGCCTCTCTTACCTGACCTAGGTGGAGGCGTTTCCCAGCTTCTGGGGACAAGAACGCAGAAGATGAGAAGCGGTGCCACAATAAAAGCATAAGCCCTGTGCAAGTCTCTCCTTTCGGCGTTGTTCGGCAGGCTTGAGGCCATCCCATCTGGGTAACAGACCTCCAGAACCATAGAGAGGACAATAAAGAGGACCGACTTCCAGGTACTTGTCCTCCAGGACCATAGAGGAGACGAAGAGGAGCGCCAACAGAAGATCAGAAGTGCACATGCGCAGCACTGAACCTGGTATGCGCGCGCACAAGAAGCAGAGGCCGGGAGCGAGTGAGGAGGCGGCAGCAGCGGTATGATATTGAGAACAATAAAACCTAAAAATTATCAGCGTAAATCACAACCAATATCCCACGGAGGTCTGGAGTTGGAATGATGCTCAAAATCAAAGTAGAAAATGAAGTTACAGGCTGATCAAACTTCAGTGGAAATGCCTCAAGACAAGGAAAAGATGCTCAGTAGTGTATGTGGCCTCCACGTGCCTGTATGACCTCCATACAATGCCTGGGCATGCTCCTGATGAGGTGGCGGATGGTCTCCTGAGGGATCTCTTCCCAGTCCTGGACAAAAGCATCCGCCAACTCCTGGACAGTCTGTGGTGCAATGTAACATTGGTGGATGGTACGAGACATGATGTCCCAGATGTGTTCAATCAGATTCAGGTCTGGGGAACGGGTGGGCCAGTCCATAGCTTCAATGCCTTCATCTTGCAGGAACTGCTGACACACTCCAGCCACATGAGGCCTGGCATTGTTCTGCATTAGGAGGAACCCAAAGCCAACCGCACCAGCATAAGGTCTAACAAGAGGTCTGAGGATCTCATCTCCGTACCTAATGGCAGTCAGGCTACCTCTGGTGAGCACATGGAGGGCTGTGCGGCCCTCCAAAGAAATGCCACCCCACACCATTACTGACCCACTGCCAAACCAGTCATGCTGAAGGATGTTGCAGGCAGCAGATAGCTCTCCACGTCATCTTCAGACTCTGTCACATCTGTCACATGTGCTCAGTGTGAACCTGCTTTCATCTGTGAAGAGCACTGGGCGCAAGTGGTGAATTTGCAAATCCTGGTGTTCTGTGGCAAATGCCAAGCGTCCTGCATGGTGTTGGGCTGTGAGCACAACCCCCATCTGTGGACGTTGGGCACTCAGACCATCATAATCTCAAGAAAATTAAATTGGCGCGAGGTACAACCATCAAAATCATATAAGGATCCTCGAAATTTAAAACCACTTTTTATTATTAAAAACGAGGCCACCTATAGTGACAAACAAAAACCAACAAAAACAAATGTGCTCTGAAAGACAATATAAAAACCTAATGGGGAAATACTACACCACCCTAGCTGAAGCACCTATATCTGCCCCTGCCTAGCTGCGGAGGTAGACACCCTAGGGGGGAACGCTGTGGCGCCCCAGCTCCGCAGGCACAATGATAATACTGATCACTATTCCATAAATGTCCAATAGTATAAGGATATGTTCTGATGTTTTCATGGTTTTTTTTCAGTATGAAAAACACATGCTAAGGCCCAAAAAAACGCAATGAAAAACGTGTGTTTTTTTATGCATTTTTATTGTGTTTTTTGGAGCTACAGCTAAGTCTTTTTGATCTCAATGAAGAAATATTGCTGTAAAAACATTGAGAGAATGAATATGATGTGTTTTTTAAACAAACACCCCACATGTCAAAAGATGCATGGAAAATATCATTTATTTTGCTTTTAGTGTAAAAAGCAACAAAAACGCTTAGTGTGAACAAGCCCTTAGTCCTTCATTTCGGCTTCGCATCACAAAAACTGCATTCAAATCTTCACCTCCCATAGACAATAATGGAGAGTATGCATGTTCTACTGTGAAACAAGAGTCAGAGGACCTTCATTCTTTTTACAAGTAGTGGTTCTAGGGGTAGGACTTCGGTCTCTCAGACATAAATATAATTGATCAAGTTATCCCTTTAAACAGAATCTCAGCTGCTTGATAAATATAGCACCGAGAGCCTGGGACAATTTTTTAGCCCCCTCATACTCCAGTTTACAGCTCTGACACATTGATAAATCTGCCTCAGTAAACTCATCACGGTCTCTCATTAATGTTGCATGGCTGCATATACACTATTTAAGAAAAGGTTGTACTTGCTCAGTGTTATAGATTAGGAAAGGTTTTCTCACTTTGTATAATCTATGTCGCAGTTATATCTCACGATCACAAGTGTTTCCTATTACAAAATACATTAGCAGTCTGGTGTAATGATCGGCGCATTGTGCGGAGCCTTTATATGGATTTGAAAACTGGAATTTGTATGAGCGTAAATGTTGCAGATTTTATTGCCTTTTCTTCATTATAAGTGCTACCACCCACAGTGATAACATAATTGAAAAAGCTTCTGTTGTCTTTGCTGGAGACTGATAGGAAATTGTGTTTTTTTCTTTTTTTTCAGATGCTCTAAATACTGGGTGTCTCTATCAAAACAACACAAAAAAAAACAAAAAAGCATTTATATACAACCAGATCATTCGGTGTCTTTTTTGTACTTGGATCAAACAAGTGTTATGACATAAAGCATTGGTCAGTACATATGGAATAGAAGATGCCTCTTTTGAGACATTTTTTGTTGAAGCAGCCAGTTTTCAATTTTGTTTTGTGGCCCATTAGTTGGAAATGTGTAGCAAATATGTTGGTGTCTGTTTTTGCTAAACTAAATGTATGACTGTGTTCACACATCAGATTCATTAATTCTGCAACTAAGGACTCGCTCCCACTTGCGTATAAATCGGACGAGTGCAATCCGATAAAAATCGGATTGTACTCGGACCAATGTTGTTCAATGAGGCAGTGCAGATCTGCTTATGTTTTCTCAACGGTATTCAGCATGATAAAAAAGTCACAGCATGATGCGAATACATTCCGACATCGGACAGTGTGAGAAAAAATTGCATGTCACATTGATACTTTACAATTCTGCAAGATAGGAAACTGTAATTGGTTCTGTAACAGCTGCTGAGTAAAAAATGGATTGTATGCGAAGAGCACACGGATAACAAGTGAGAAAAAATTGTCCCACTCTCCTGGATGAGGGCAGGACTGATTTAAACACAAGTGTGAGCGAATCCTAAGAATGGTTTCATATGGGACTACTCATTGGCAGAAATTTGCTATGTGTGAAAACAGTCTTCTGTCAGCTCTATGCTGCCTGAACCTATATTATGGTACGTTCACATTTGCGTTGTGCGCCGCAGCGTCGTCACCGCAATGCACAACGCAAACAAAAACGCAGCAAAACGCATGCACAACGCTGCGTTTTGCGCCGCATGCGTCCTTTTTTTCATTGATTTTTGACGCAGCAAAAATGCAACTTGCTGCGTCCTCTGCGCCCAGACGTGGGCGCCGCAGGGACGCATGTGGCGCAAAACGCAAGTGCGACGCATGTCCATGTGCCCCCATGTTAAATATAGGGGCGCATGACGCATGCGGCGACGCTGCGGTGCCCGACGCTGCGGCGCACACCGCAAATGTGAACGTAGGGTTTGTTGTTAACTGTATCTGAATTTTGGCAGCTCACAACAGGTTCAAGAGAATATATGTAAGTACGGCAAATCTTAATGGTACATTATGATTGTCGTTACATATGTGTAATTTTGTAGGTGAGGAAAAACAAATGTTTTAAAAACTAAAAAAGTGCTTATTTGTTTCGACCAAAACAATAAAAAAAAATGTTGCACACACAAAGAAAAATAAACAACATACTAGCACCGATCATAAAACACACACTATACATGTTATTGCATACTGAATCCTTTACCTATATTATTTTATTATTCAAAATTCTTTCACTTTTCTTTCCAGTGGGTTTAGTGATAAGAAAATGGAGGAATGGCCGGGGCCAGGTCTGCCACGGAGCAAGAGCAGTGGTGTTGAAAAGGCCATACCTCTATTATGACTGGCTCCAGTTTTTGGCTCCTTTTGGCTACCTTTTTCATTTTGTTGTTTGCAATGTTTTCATTACAAATTTGCATTCAAAACATAATTTTTTTCTGTCATTCCTTTCTGTCATCCCTCACCTTACACATCGGGCCGGGGTGAAAATGGAACTACCTCAAGCTCGGAGGTGCTGGAAGCCAGGGAGGATTCTGAACTGGAGGCTAGACATGAGGGCCAGGAAGAAGATGGGCCTGCGGAAACCATCATCCACTGACACTACCAGCAAAGTAGGGCCCCCTACACCATCACTGTTGCTCCTGACATGGAAGCTGCTGTGAGTGATGATGGGGAGGAGGATTTCTGTCATAGGTTGGCCCACTATTTCTTCCATGTCCTTTTTTGTTTGAGGCTGAGGATCAGGGCTGCCCTTCGAATCATTTTGAGTGCCACAACACCTCCAAATTTTGAAATGCCAGTTTACGAGTCCCTGGAGAGGTTGCAGCTTTCAGAGAAAAACCAAAGCCTACCATTGGACCCCAATGGAGGCTACTTACCCAAGCCACCTGCGCAACTCCCTCCACCTCCAGTTCCACCTTCCCACCAGCCAGCACCACCTCCTCCAGTGCCAGCCACCCAGAAGCCACCACTACCTCCTCCAGTGGCAGCCACCCGAAAGCCACCACCATCTAATGCAGTTCCAGACACCCAGCAGCCACCATCACTTCCTCCAATCCAATGAATTTGGCACCAACAACCCTCTCACCACCATGTCTCCTGTCACTAAACACCTTTGCGTGGTTGTAGTGTGGAGAAAAACCCAGAGAACAATGGCAGAGAGAAATATACAACTGAGGATTTCTGTGCTGAGATGCCACCACAGAAGCCACCTGAACCACAGCAAGGGGGTGGTATACTTGGGTGGACAACCCTTTCCTTCCCAACATTACCGACCATGGGGTATTCCCACCCTTTTACTCTCTTTCCCTCACTTACTCCACTCCTGTTGCTGCTTCCCCACCTTTTTTCAACATCACGTACTGGCCTTTATTTGAGTTCACCACCTTCTTACTATAATCTGTCTTTTTTTTTTTCATTTTTAAATGTGTTTTGTGTTGTATTACTGATGGTTTGGCATGCATCATTAATATGCCTATGTTATTTTTTTATTTTGAAACATTTTGTAGGCTTCCATTTCTCAAACATACACTGTAACATGGTCTGGGAACATTTCTGTGATCTCTAAAACTGAGAAAAAGCTTTGAAAAATATTTTAAAGCATCCAATGCTCAGACATACGATGTTATGTGGTCTGTGAACATTTCTGTGATCTCTAAAACTGAGAAAACCATTGAAACATTTTTCTGGATCGAATTTGATTGTCATCCATACAGTTTTGCTTTCTTTCTGTTACATTATGGTGGAGTAAACTCCCCAAAACCACTTTAAGTGCTGCAGGTGACCAATTTTTTCTTTTATTAAAATTAAACTTGGTTTCAAGAGACCTAGCAATTACAAAATGCATAAGAAGTGCATTAAATGATGGGGCAGGGAAAGTGCTGAAGACGGTGCATGCAGATGTTGAGGACATGGGAGGCAGTTGAGACTATGCCTGTTGCTGGAGCACAAGAAACCCGCCTATCCACAACACACAGGTTCCTGCCCCACTTTGCAGGGAGGCATGGTACACCACTTTTGAGGTCAGAGCAGTGTCAACAGGTGGTCGGTTGGATAGGAGATTGTTATGACCCCAATGGCAGAGGGTCTCAAAAGTACATACCAAGTCTGCAAACACAAAAAAACAGCTCATAGGGCAGTGGTAACTGGGCTGACCATATATCTAATCCTAGCACCACAAATAACAGCAGCCGGGGAACGTGCCTACGTTGGTTCTAGACGTCTCGCGCCAGCCGGAGAACTAACTGACCCAAGAAGGGAAAAGATAGACCTTTCTTGCCTCCAGAGAAAAGACCCCAAAAGTTGGATACAAGCCCCCAACAAATAATAACAGTGAGGTAAGGAGAAAAGACAAATGTAAGAATGAACTAGATATTTAGCAAAGAGAGGCCCACTGACTAATAGCAGAATATAGTAAGATGACTTATATGGTCAGCAAAAACCCTATCAAAATTTCCACGCTGGATATTCAAGAACCCCCGAACCGTCTAACGGCCCGGGGGGAGAACACCAGCCCCCTAGAGCTTCCAGCAAAATCAGGAATCACATTTAGTACAAGCTGGACAAAAAATAAGAGCAAAGCAAATAACCAAAAAACAAGGAAGCAGGTCTTAGCTTAATTTTGCAAGATCCAAGACCAGCAGACAGGAGCAAACAGAAAGGAACTGATTACAACGATGCCAGGCACTGGACTGAGAAACCAGGAAGTTTATATAGCAACACCCCTGGACTAACGACCCAGGTGGGTGCCAAACTGAGGAAAGACAATCCCAGAGTCATATCACTAGTGACCACAAGAGGGAGCCAAAAAAGTCTAATTCACAACAGTACCCCCCCTTTAAGGAGGGGTCACCGAACCCTCACCAAGACCACCAGGGCGATCAGGATGAGCAGCGTGAAAGGCACGAACTAAATCGGCCGCATGCACATCAGAGGCAACCACCCAGGAATTATCCTCCTGACCATAGCCCTTCCACTTGACCAGATACTGAAGCCTCCGCCTGGAGAGACGAGAATCCAAGATCTTCTCCACCACGTACTCCAACTCGCCCTCAACCAACACCGGAGCAGGAGGCTCAACAGAAGGAACCACAGGTACAACGTACCGCCGCAACAAAGACCTATGGAACACGTTGTGAATGGCAAACGACACCGGAAGATCCAAGCGAAAGGACACAGGATTAAGGATTTCCAATATCTTGTAAGGACCGATGAAGCAAGGCTTAAATTTAGGAGAGGAGACCTTCATAGGAACAAATCGAGAAGACAGCCATACCAAATCCCCAACACGAAGTCGGGGACCCACACCGCGGCGGCGGTTGGCAAAACGCTGAGCCTTCTCCTGTGACAACTTCAAGTTGTCCACCACATGATTCCAGATCCGCTGCAACCTATCCACCACGGAATCTACCCCAGGACAGTCAGAAGGCTCCACATGTCCCGAGGAAAAACGAGGATGGAAACCAGAGTTGCAAAAAAATGGCAAAACCAAAGTAGCGGAACTAGCCCGATTATTAAGGGCAAACTCAGCCAACGGCAAGAAGGTCACCCAATCATCCTGATCTGCAGAAACAAAACACCTCAAATAAGCCTCCAGAGTCTGATTAGTTCGCTCCGTTTGTCCATTAGTCTGAGGATGAAAGGCAGACGAAAACGACAAATCAATGCCCATCTTAGCACAAAAGGATCGCCAGAACCTGGAAACAAACTGGGATCCTCTGTCAGACACAATATTCTCAGGAATGCCGTGTAAACGAACCACATTCTGAAAGAACAAAGGAACCAGATCGGAAGAGGAAGGCAGCTTAGGCAAAGATACCAAATGGACCATCTTGGAAAAGCGATCACATACCACCCAGATGACAGACATGCCCTGAGACACCGGAAGATCTGAAATGAAATCCATGGAAATGTGTGTCCAAGGCCTCTTCGGGACAGGCAAGGGCAAGAGCAACCCGCTGGCACGAGAACAGCAAGGCTTAGCTCGAGCACAAGTCCCACAGGACTGCACAAATGACCGCACATCCCATGACAAGGAAGGCCACCAAAAGGACCTAGCCACCAGATCTCTGGTGCCAAAAATTCCCGGATGCCCTGCCAACACCGAGGAATGAACCTCGGAAATGACTCTGCTGGTCCACTTATCAGGAACAAACAGTCTGTCAGGTGGACAAGAGTCAGGTCTACCAGCCTGAAATCTCTGCAACACACGTCGCAAATCCGGAGAAATGGCGGACAGGATAACTCCCTCTTTGAGAATACCAACTGGTTCTGCGACTCCAGGAGAGTCAGGCACAAAGCTCCTTGAAAGAGCATCAGCCTTCACATTCTTTGAACCTGGTAAATACGAGACCACAAAGTCAAAACGGGAGAAAAACAATGACCAGCGGGCCTGTCTAGGATTCAGGCGTTTAGCAGACTCGAGATACATTAGATTTTTGTGATCAGACAAGACCACCACACGATGCTTAGCACCCTCGAGCCAATGACGCCACTCCTCAAATGCCCACTTCATGGCTAACAACTCCCGATTGCCAACATCATAATTCCGCTCAGCAGGCGAAAACTTCCTAGAGAAAAAAGCACATGGTCTCATTACAGAGCAACCAGGGCCTCTCTGCGACAAAACGGCCCCTGCCCCAATCTCAGAAGCATCCACTTCAACCTGAAAGGGAAGTGAGACATCAAGCTGGCACAAAACAGGCGCCGAAGTAAACCGGCGCTTCAACTCTTGAAAGGCTTCCACGGCTGCAGGAGCCCAGTTAGCAACATCAGAACCTTTCTTGGTCATATCCGTCAAAGGTTTAACAACGCTAGAAAAATTAGCGATAAAACGACGGTAGAAGTTAGCAAAACCCAAGAACTTCTGAAGACTCTTAACTGACGTGGGTTGAGTCCAATCATGAATAGCTCGGACCTTGACTGGGTCCATCTCCACCGCAGAAGGGGAAAAAATAAAACCCAAAAAGGGAACCTTCTGTACTCCAAAGAGACACTTTGAGCCCTTAACAAACAAAGCATTCTCACGCAAAACCTGAAACACCATCCTGACCTGCTCTACATACGAGTCCCAATCATCAGAAAAAAACAGAATATCATCCAGATAAACAATCATAAATTTATCCAGATACTTCCGGAAAATATCATGCATAAAGGACTGAAACACTGAAGGAGCATTAGAGAGCCCGAAAGGCATCACCAAGTACTCAAAATGACCTTCGGGCGTATTAAATGCAGTTTTCCATTCATCTCCTTGCTTAATGCGCACAAGGTTGTACGCACCACGAAGATCTATCTTGGTGAACCACTTGGCACCTTTAATCTGGGCAAACAAGTCCGACAACAGAGGCAAAGGATACTGAAATTTAACAGTGATTTTATTCAGAAGTCGATAGTCAATACAAGGTCTCAAAGATCCATCCTTCTTGGCCACAAAAAAGAATCCCGCACCAAGAGGGGAAGAGGATGGACGGATATGCCCCTTCTCCAGAGATTCCTTGATATACGAACGCATTGCGGTATGCTCAGGTACAGACAGATTAAATAATCTTCCCTTAAGAAATTTACTACCTGGAATCAAATCTATAGCGCAGTCACAGTTCCTATGAGGAGGAAGAGCACTGGACCTGGACTCGCTGAATACATCCTGGTAATCAGACAAATACTCAGGAACTTCCGAAGGAGTAGAGGAAGCAATAGACACCGGCGGGGAATCACCATGAATTCCCTGACAGCCCCAACTTGACACAGACATTGCCTTCCAACCCAAGACTGGATTATGGGTCTGTAACCATGGCAGACCCAAAACGACCAAATCATGCGTTTTATGCAGAACAAGAAAACGAATCACCTCCCGATGTTCAGGAGTCATGCACATGGTTACCTGTGTCCAAAACTGCGGTTTATTTTCCGCCAATGGCGTAGCATCAATACCTGTAAGAGGGATAGGATTTACCAACGGCTCAAGAACAAAACCACAGCGCTTGGCAAACGACAGATCCATAAGACTCAGGGCAGCACCCGAATCCACAAACGCCATAACAGGGTAGGAGGACAATGAGCAAATTAAAGTCACAGACAAAATAAATTTAGGTTGCAAATTACCAATGGCGACAGGACTAACAACCCTAGTTAGGCGTTTAGAGCATGCTGATATAACATGTGTAGAATCACCACAGTAAAAACACAACCCATTCTGACGTCTATGATTTTTCCGTTCATTTCTAGTCTGAATTCTACCACATTGCATTAAATCAGGTGTTTGTTCAGACAACACCACCAGAGGATTCGCGGCTTTGCGCTCCCGCAAACGCCGGTCAATTTGAATAGCCAGCGCCATGGAATCATTCAGACCTGTAGGAATGGAGAAACCCACCATCACATTCTTAATGGCTTCAGAAAGGCCATTTCTGAAATTTGCGGCCAGAGCACACTCATTCCACTGAGTAAGCACGGACCATTTCCGAAATTTTTGGCAATACACTTCAGCTTCATCCTGACCCTGAGAAATAGCCAGCAAGGCTTTTTCTGCCTGAATTTCAAGATTGGGTTCCTCGTAAAGCAATCCGAGTGCCAGAAAAAACGCATCAATATTTGCCAATGCCGGATCTCCTGGCGCTAGCGAGAAGGCCCAATCCTGAGGGTCGCCCCGTAAGAAAGAGATAACAATTTTTACTTGCTGAGCTGAGTCTCCAGATGAACGGGGTCTCAGAGATAGAAACAATTTACAATTATTCCTGAAATTCCTAAACTTAAATCGGTCTCCAGAGAACAGTTCAGGAATAGGTATTTTAGGTTCAGACATTGGACTACTGGTAACAAAATCTTGTATGCCCTGCACACGAGCAGCAAGCTGATCCACACTTGTAATCAAAGTCTGGACATTCATGTCTGCAGCAAGCACAAGCCACTCAGAGGTAAAGGGGAGGAAAAAAGAGGAAAGAAAAAAAAAAAAAACTCAGACTTTCCTTTCTTGTAATCCCACTTCTGCAATGCATAAAACATTCAACCTTGGCCTGGCATACTGTTATGACCCCAATGGCAGAGGGTCTCAAAAGTACATACCAAGTCTGCAAAGACAAAAAACCAGCTCATAGGGCAGTGGTAACTGGGCTGACCATATATCTAATCCTAGCACCACAAATAACAGCAGCCGGGGAACGTGCCTACGTTTGTTCTAGACGTCTCGCGCCAGCCGGAGAACTAACTGACCCTAGAAGGGAAAAGATAGACCTTTCTTGCCTCCAGAGAAAAGACCCCAAAAGTTGGATACAAGCCCCCAACAAATAATAACGGTGAGGTAAGGAGAAAAGACAAATGTAAGAATGAACTAGATATTTAGCAAAGAGAGGCCCACTGACTAATAGCAGAATATAGTAAGATGACTTATATGGTCAGCAAAAACCCTATCAAAATTTCCACGCTGGATATTCAAGAACCCCCGAACCGTCTAACGGCCCGGGGGGAGAACACCAGCCCCCTAGAGCTTCCAGCAAAATCAGGAATCACATTTAGTACAAGCTGGACAAAAAATAAGAGCAAAGCAAATAACCAAAAAACAAGGAAGCAGGACTTAGCTTAATTTTGCAAGATCCAAGACCAGCAGACAGGAGCAAACAGAAAGGAACTGATTACAACGATGCCAGGCACTGGACTGAGAAACCAGGAAGTTTATATAGCAACACCCCTGGACTAACGACCCAGGTGGGTGCCAAACTGAGGAAAGACAATCCCAGAGTCATATCACTAGTGACCACAAGAGGGAGCCAAAAAAGTCTAATTCACAACAGTAGATAATGATTCCAGCAGGCTTGGCAGCACCACCTAGACTTCCACACAGTCCACTCTCACCAGCCTAATGTCCGGATCACTTAATGCTCACCCTGATCCTCCTTCCTGCCACCATGTTGAGTGGAGACTAGTGATCCCCTACAAGGGCACTCCGAAAAGCTCTTTACAACATAATTTCTTGATTGTAACCTCTCAACCTGCATTCTCCAAAAGGGACAGGAGGACATGCTGTAAAGTGCTGCACACACTTTAAAGAAGCTATGACCACAAGAACATGATGGTGGGGAACAGCAAATTTGGCATAAGGAGGAAAATGATGATGAGAGACAGTTGCTACTAAGTCTTCTTGTTGTTAAGTCACAAAGTCAGGAAGACCAGGTTGCGGTATTGGAGGACAAGTTGGTGGATGACGATGTCACTGACTCATCCTGGAAAACTGATATGCAGAGCAAGGCCAGCAGCTCTTAGAGAGAGATCAGCAAAACCAAAACAGACAGAATGAGACAGTGGGGTGACCAAAGGGACAAGGTGGGTAACTGTTCCGTAGAACACCGACACTCATACATTTCTCCATCAAAGAGTTAACTGTTCCCCAGTTTGGGACTTATTTAAAGACAATTCTGAAACTACAAAATTGCCATTTGTAACCTGTGCCATGCCAAGCTCAGCCTGGGCATGATCACTAAGAGCCTAACCACCACCAACGTGATCAGGCACATGTCATCTAAGCACCATTGCCTCTTCCCCTGTGCTAGGTGCTTCACAATTCCCTGTCCAAAACACTGGCACAGATGCATCCTGTCCTGCACCCATCCTTGCATATTCTGACATACCACCATCAGGCACTTCCAAATCCTATTCCCAACACAGCATTCAGCTGTGCCTACCCCAGGCCTTGGAACAAAAAAGAAAGTTCCCAGCTACCCACCCACAGTCCCAAATGCTAAACAGGCACATTTCCAGGCTGCCTGCCATTTAAATGTTGACATTTAGGCTGGTAGACATGGATGATTTCTGCTAACTCATGGCGGCAGCCGTGATTCAGTACTTGGTCCCCAACCACCACTTTTTCTCCAGCTGTGACATCCCCGTCTTGTACGAGCACATGTCCAGGAATATCTACCTTGACCTTATCAATCCAATTACTGTAATTGTCCACTTAATGACCGACATGTAGAAAATAATTTCCCCGATGGCACACTGAGTGAACATTGTGGAGGCTGGGGCCGAGTCACATCCTGGCATGGCACATGTGCTATCGACGCAGACGGTTGCTGGCCCTACTTCTATTAAGGTTTCCTCCATCTCCTACAGCAGTTCCTGCAGCCCCTCCTGCGACTACTTATCCTCCATTTCTTATGCACATCGTCCATATCACCAGGAAGCTGGAAGCTCTGCAGCACTGCCTCAGAGAAGCAGCAACAGGCTCTGCTTAAGCTAATTTGTCTAGGAGACAAATCGTACACTGCGGCGGAGTTACTTAAAAGAATAAAAGACCAGACAGATCTGTGTTTTTTACCTCTGAACTTCCTCTGAAGGTATGGTCATGTGTGATAATGGGCGTAACCGGGTGACAACTGTGAAGCTTTGTATGCTCTCACATGTACCATGCGTGTCACACGTGCTCAAATTATTAGTTCAGTGGTTTCTGAAAACATACCCAAATTTAACAAAGCAGCTGGTAATGGCATGCTGCATCAGCACCCATTTCTGCAAGTCATTTAACCCCTTAACCCCCAAGGGTGGTTTGCACATTAATGACCGGGCCAATTTTTACAATTCTGACCACTGTCACTTTATGAGGCTATAATTCTGGAACGCTTGCATGGATCCAGGTGATTCTGACACTGTTTTCTCACTACATATTGTACTTCATGTTAGTGGTAACATTTCCTTTACATTACTTGCGTTTATTTGTGAAAAAAAGGAAATTTGGCAAAAACGTTGAAAGTTTTGCAATTTTCCAACTTTGAATTTTCATGCCCTTAAATCACAGAGATATGTGAGTAGCCGCGCGGGCTAGGGGTACTCGGTACTGGGTCCGGTGTTCACAGGGGGATGTCACGGTGGCTGCGACCTGGTCCGTGGCCCTGGGCGCCCATGTAAAAGGGGAAAGGTCTTTGAAGGAATAAAGTTTATGTTCGTGACACCACCTGTGGTATTCGGTCAGTGGGGACAGACGCTGCTTTAAGGGGTCCGCTGGGGTGATGTTATGGCAGCTAGAAGGTATATCTTCCCACAGGTGAAGTATATCCCCAGGGCTCCCGGTGTGTAGATGGTGGTATAGTGAGAGGTGCAGAGAAGAACGAGGACTAGTGTTGAGCATTCCGATACCGCAAGTATCGGGTATCGGCCGATACTTGCGGTATGGAATTCCGATACCGAGTTCCGATACTTTTGTGATATCGGAAATCGGAATCGGATCCATCTTCATGTAAAAAATAAAGAATTAAAATAAAAAATATGGATATACTCACCTCTCCGGCGGCCATTGGACCTTACCGATGTAACCGGCAGCCTCCGTTCCTAAGAATGAGCGCGTGAAGGGCCTTCGATGACGTCGCGGCTTCTGATTGGTCGCGTGACCGCTCATGTGACCGCTCACGCGACCAATCACAAGCCGCGACGTCATTGCAGGTCCTTCACGCGCTCATTCTTAGGAACGGAGGCTGCCGGTTACATCGGCAAGGTCCAGGGGCCGCCGGAGAGGTGAGTATATCCATATACTCACCTCTCCAGCGGCCCCTGAACCTTACCGCTGTAACCGGCAGCCTCCGTTCCTAAGAATGAGGAGTTTAGGACCTTCGATGACGTCGCGGCTTGTGATTGGTCGCGTGAGCGGTCACATGAGCTCATTCTTAGGAACGGAGGCTGCCGGTTAACAGCGGTAAGGTCCAGGGGCCGCCGGAGAGGTGAGTATATCCATATTTATTATTTTAATTCTTTATTTTTTACATTAATATGGATCCCAGGGCCTGAAGGAGAGTTTCGTCTCCTTCAGACCCTGGGAACCATCCAGGATACCTTCCGATACTTGAGTCCCATTGACTTGTATTGGTATCGGGTATCGGTATCGGCGATATCCGATATTTTTCGGGTATCGGCCGATACTATCCGATACCGATACTTTCAAGTATCGGAAGGTATCGCTCAACACTAACGAGGACACAAGGTTGCAGTCTCTTTACCTTTACTGAAGACCACAGCATCCACAGTCCAGGGCACTAGACCACAGGGCAGGCAGAGAAGTCCGGGCAGTCCAGAGACAAGAAAGTTCCCCTGGGTAAGTCAGGTGGGAGCCTACCACTCTGCGCTTTCTGTCTCTAAGTACCTGCTGCCACTAAGTGTCTCAACAAGGTCTTTAATCATTCTGCTGTCCTAGGACAGGTACCTGTATGGCTGGCAGCTCGGGCCGTGTGAACTGGCGTCTGTTCTCGGTGACTCCAGGCTCCTAGGTGCTGCTGTGCCACAGGTAATTATGGGCGAAGTCCTTGTAGAACAGTGCCCTCCGGTTCTGCTCTGTGTTTTATAATCCACAAAAGCCCCGGACTCCCGGTACCTGGATTCTTGCGCTGATACTCTTCAGAGGCCTGCTTGTGGCCTCTTGGAGCTTTCACTTTCCTCTGTGCTCCACTCCTGTCTGTCCTCGCACACAGACTTCTGCTACAAACTGAGCTCTCTCTGCCTCCAAACCAGGATCTTTATTGCGGGAAGCTGTCCTAAAACAGGGCTTGGAGCTCCCCCTCCTGGCCTGGAAGTGGAAGGTGTTGTGTGTGTGTAAACCTACCAAAGGAAACCTCACTTGTCTCCAGTAGCATTGAGCGAAACGGATCGGTCATTTTCATAAATCGCCGACTTTTAGGCACAGTTGGGTTTCATGAAACCCGAACCGATCCTAGTGTGGGATCTGCCATGCGGTCGGCGATCAGAGCGCCAAAGTCGCGTTTCGTATGACGCTGTTACCGCCGTTTTTCATCCAATGAAGGAGGACGCAGAGTGTGGGCAGCGTGATGACATAGGTCTCTGTCCCCACCATCTTAGACAAGGGCATGGCAGTGATTGGCTTGCTGTCTGCGGTGTCACAGGGGCTATAAAGGGGCATGCACGCCGACCGCCATCTTACTTCTGCCGATCTGAGCATAGGGAGAGTTTGCTGCAGTTAGTCAGAAGCAGGGACAGAGTTAGGGAGGAAATATAAACCCCCAAACTGCTTGTGCTGGAGCAATTTTCACTGTCCCACACCACCTTTTTGTGCAGGGACAGTGGAGGTCGTATTTTAGTGCAGCAGCCGCATAGCTGTGGGCATGGTGCTGTGCAAACCAACTGCTTTTTTCAAAGCAAAAATCCTGTTGCTCCTTTCTGCACAGTTACCTGTCTTGTTTATTTGTCTACCAATTTTTTGGTTCAGCAGTCCTTTTTATTGCTGCCATACTTGTCCTGAGATCATTGTAGGAAGCTTGTTATTGCAGTAATTTTTTTTTTCTTTTTATAATAATTACAGCCACTTTCTGCCACGTTCATAGTGTTGTGTTATACCACTGGGCCAGCGTTGTGGTTCAGTGTCTCCCCCCAAAAGTGAGATAGTATTTCTCACACAGTTTATATTCTGCAGTACTGCTAGTGTGTCATATATCAGGCAGCCACTTTCTGCCACGTTCATAGTGTTGTGTTATACCACTGGGCCAGAGTTGTGGTTCAGTGTCTCCCCCCAAAAGTGAGATAGTAATTCTCACACAGTTTATATTCTGCAGTACTGCTAGTGTGTCATATATCAGGCAGCCACTTTCTGCCACGTTCATAGTGTTGTGTTATACCACTGGGCCAGAGTTGTGGTTCAGTGTCTCCCCCCAAAAGTGAGATAGTAATTCTCACACAGTTTATATTCTGCTGTACTGCTAGTGTGTCGTATATCAGGCAGCCACTTTCTGCCACGTTCATAGTGTTGTGTTATACCACTGGGACAGAGTTGAGGTTTAGTGTCTCCCCCCAAAAATGAGGAAGTCTGGTGGAAGAGGCCGTGGGCGAGGGTTGCCAGCTAGTACAGATGGTGGTGGTGGTGCTGCATCTGGTGGTAGTGGCAAAAGCACAGTAGCACCTAAGGCTGGAGGTGTTGAGCCTGCGTCATCGTCTGGCTACACAAGGCCTCGAAAGCTCCCTTACCTGGGAGTAGGAAAACAGCTTTTAAAGCCGGAGCAGCAGGAAAAAGTTTCGTCTTTCCTTGCTGACTCAGCCTCTAGCTCTTTCGCCTCCTCTTCCCAAAGTTCAAAATCTAAGAGCAGCCAGTCATCAGTGGATGCTTCCGGTCCGGAAAAAGACGTTTCCTTGTGTCCTTCTCCCAAACCAAAAGTGAAGGATGCGTCAGGCAACACTACAGGTTACTCCATGGAGCTCTTTACCCATACCATGCCAGGGTTAGAAAGGGAAATTGTACACTGGCCATTACAAGAAGAATCGGACATGGAGTGCACTGATGCACAGCCACAGCTAGATTATGATGCTGGTCCATTGACTCAGATCACTACATTGACCTCGCAGTTTCCTGAGCCAGAATCTGACCCTGATGAGACTATGGTGCCCTGTCCCGAACGCTATAGCACCGGCTTACACGGTGACACTGAGGAAGGTGCACATGACATTGTGGAGGAGGAGGTGATAGATGACCCAGTTCTTGACCCAGATTGGCAGCCATTGGGGGAAGAGGGTGCCGCTGGCACTACCTCACAAGCGGAGGAGGGTTATACGCAGCAACACCAATCTACATCACAACAGCTGTCATCAGCCAGGCCCGTATCAGGCCCAAAACGTTTAACAAAAACAGTTTTAGGACAGCGTGGCCAACCGCTGAAAGTTGCACAGCGTGCAATGCCTGAAAAGGAATTCCATAGTAGGAAGAGTGCAGTGTGGCATTTTTTTGACCAAGATCCCAATGATCAGTCTAAAGTGATCTGTAAGAAATGCTCAAAGACCTTTAGCAGAGGGAAGATTCTTCAAAATTTAAATACAACGTGCATGCGTAGACATTTAACCAGCATGCACTTGCAAGCCTGGACTAATTACCAAACGTCCTGTACCGTTGGTGCACCTGGTCAGAATGAAGGTAGTCAGCAACACCACATTGCTTCCCTCACTGTAAGCCCACCGGTTCGGACACCACCAGCAGCAAATGTGGAGGGATCGTCGCAAGGCCAAAGCAGGCAGGGAATCAGGTTATTGGTAGGAAGCACTGTATGTAGGCCAACATCACCAACTGTCTCTCAATCTGCCATGCCCACCACCTAGGCCAACATCACCAACTGTCTCTCAATCTGCCATGCCCACCACCACCGCTAGTTCCACCATCTGCAGGTCTCCTGTCCAGCTCACCCTAGAAGAGACTCTCGTGAGGAAAAGTACTCATCCTCTCATCCGCGTACACAGGGTTTGAACGCCCACATTGCCAGATTAATCTCATTAGAGATGATGCCCTACCGGTTGGTCGAAAGCAAAGCTTTCAAAGACCTGATGGTCTACGCAGTACCACGCTATGACCTACCCAGTCGCCACTTCTTTGCCAGAAAAGCCATCCCAGCCCTCCACCAGCATGTCAAAGACCGCATTGTCCATGCACTGAGGCAGTCTGTCAGTGGAAAGGTGCACCTCACCACAGATGCATGGACCAGTAGGCATGGCCAGGGACGTTACGTGTCCATCACGGCGCACTGGGTTAATGTGGTGGATGCAGGGTCCACAGGGGACAGCCATAGTGGGACAGTTCTGCCTAGCCCACGGTCTAGGAAACAGTTGGCAGTAGGCGATCGACACCCCTCCTCCTCCTCCTCCTCCTCCAGAAGCGACAGCTCGTCCACAGAGTGAAGTCGCCTGGCAACTCCATCCGCAGCTGCCAGTGTTGCACACGAGGTGTCTCATTATGGAACAGCTAGTAGTAAGCGTCAGCAGGCTGTGTTGTAAATGAAGTGTTTGGGCGACAACAGACACACCGCGGAAGTACTGGCCGAGTTCTTGCAGCAAGAAAGTGAGTCATGGCTGGGCAGTGTACATCTTGAGGCAGGCAAGGTAGTCAGTGATAACGGAAGGAATTTTATGGCTGCCATAGCCCTTTCACAACTTAAACACATACCTTGCTTGGCTGTTATGGTTCTCAATGGCAAGAGAACATAGCCCAGCATACATAGGAACTAGCTCTTGGAAGGATGGAAACTTAAACTGACCATGAACTAAACCTGCCGCACAACTAACAGTAGCCGGGTAGCGTAGCCTGCGTTTTATCCCTAGACGCCCAGCGCCGGCCGGAGGACTAACTAATCCTGGCAGAGGAAAATATAGTCCTGGCTCACCTCTAGAGAAATTTCCCCGAAAGGCAGACAGAGGCCCCCACATATATTGGCGGTGATTTAAGATGAAAATGACAAACGTAGTATGAAAATAGGTTTAGCAAAATCGAGGTCCGCTTACTAGATAGCAGGAAGACAGAAAGGGTACTTTCATGGTCAGCTGAAAACCCTATCAATACACCATCCTGAAATTACTTTAAGACTCTAGTATTAACTCATAACATCAGAGTGGCAATTTCAGATCACAAGAGCTTTCCAGACACAGAAACGAAACTGCAGCTGTGAACTGGAACAAAATGCAAAAAACAAACAAGGACAAAAGTCCGACTTAGCTGGAAGTTGTCTGGTAGCAGGAACATGCACAGAAAGGCTTCTGATTACAATGTTGACCGGCATGGAAGTGACAGAGGAGCAAGGTTAAATAGCGACTCCCACATCCTGATGGGAACAGGTGAACAGAGGGGATGATGCACACAAGTTCAATTCCACCAGTGGCCACCGGGGGAGCCCAAAATCCAATTTCACAACAGTACCCCCCCCTCAAGGAGGGGGCACCGAACCCTCACCAGAACCACCAGGGCGATCAGGATGAGCCCTATGAAAGGCACGGACCAGATCGGAGGCATGAACATCAGAGGCAGTCACCCAAGAATTATCCTCCTGACCGTATCCCTTCCATTTGACCAGATACTGGAGTTTCCGTCTGGAAACACGGGAGTCCAAGATTTTTTCCACAACGTACTCCAACTCGCCCTCAACCAACACCGGAGCAGGAGGCTCAACGGAAGGCACAACCGGTACCTCATACCTGCGCAACAATGACCGATGAAAAACATTATGAATAGAAAAAGATGCAGGGAGGTCCAAACGGAAGGACACAGGGTTAAGAATCTCCAATATCTTGTACGGGCCGATGAACCGAGGCTTAAACTTAGGAGAAGAAACCCTCATAGGGACAAAACGAGAAGACAACCACACCAAGTCCCCGACACAAAGCCGAAGACCAACCCGACGCCGGCGGTTGGCAAAAAGCTGAGTCTTCTCCTGGGACAACTTCAAATTGTCCACCACCTGCCCCCAAATCTGATGCAACCTCTCCACCACAGCATCCACTCCAGGACAATCCGAAGATTCCACCTGACCGGAGGAAAATCGAGGATGAAACCCCGAATTACAGAAAAAAGGAGACACCAAGGTGGCAGAGCTGGCCCGATTATTGAGGGCAAACTCCGCTAAAGGCAAAAAAGCAACCCAATCATCCTGATCTGCAGACACAAAACACCTCAAATATGTCTCCAAAGTGATTCGTCCGCTCGGTCTGGCCATTAGTCTGAGGATGGAAAGCAGACGAGAAAGACAAATCTATGCCCATCCTAGCACAGAATGCCCGCCAAAATCTAGACACGAATTGGGTTCCTCTGTCAGAAACGATATTCTCCGGAATACCATGCAAACGAACCACATTTTGAAAAAACAGAGGAACCAACTCGGAAGAAGAAGGCAACTTAGGCAGGGGAACCAAATGGACCATCTTAGAGAAACGGTCACACACCACCCAGATGACAGACATCTTCTGAGAAACAGGAAGATCCGAAATAAAATCCATCGAGATGTGCGTCCAAGGCCTCTTCAGGATAGGCAAGGGCAACAACAATCCACTAGCCCGAGAACAACAAGGCTTGGCCCGAGCACAAACGTCACAAGACTGCACAAAGCCTCGTACATCTCGTGACAGGGAAGGCCACCAGAAGGACCTTGCCACCAAATCCCTGGTACCAAAGATTCCAGGATGACCTGCCAACGCAGAAGAATGAACCTCAGAAATGACTTTACTGGTCCAATCATCAGGAACAAACAGTCTACCAGGTGGGCAACGATCAGGTCTATCCGCCTGAAAATCCTGCAAGGCCCGCCGCAGGTCTGGAGAAACGGCAGACAATATCACTCCATCCTTAAGGATACCTGTAGGTTCAGAATTACCAGGGGAGTCAGGCTCAAAACTCCTAGAAAGGGCATCCGCCTTAACATTCTTAGAACCCGGTAGGTACGACACCACAAAATTAAACTGAGAGAAAAACAACGACCAGCGCGCCTGTCTAGGATTCAGGCGTCTGGCGGACTCAAGATAAATTAAATTTTTGTGGTCGGTCAATACCACCACCTGATGTCTAGCCCCCTCAAGCCAATGACGCCACTCCTCAAAAGCCCACTTCATGGCCAAAAGCTCCCGATTCCCAATATCATAATTCCGCTCGGCGGGCGAAAATTTACGAGAAAAAAAAGCACAAGGTTTCATCATGGAGCAGTCGGAACTTCTTTGCGACAAAACCGCCCCAGCTCCGATTTCAGAAGCGTCGACCTCAACCTGAAAAGGAAGAGCAACATCAGGCTGACGCAACACAGGGGCGGAAGAAAAGCGGCGCTTAAGCTCCCGAAAGGCCTCCACAGCAGCAGGGGACCAATCAGCAACATCAGCACCCTTCTTAGTCAAATCAGTCAATGGTTTAACAACATCAGAAAAACCAGCAATAAATCGACGATAAAAGTTAGCAAAGCCCAAAAATTTCTGAAGACTCTTAAGAGAAGAGGGTTGCGTCCAATCACAAATAGCCCGAACCTTGACAGGATCCATCTCGATGGAAGAGGGGGAAAAAATGTATCCCAAGAAGGAAATCTTTTGAACCCCAAAAACGCACTTAGAACCCTTCACACACAAGGAATTAGACCGCAAAACCTGAAAAACCCTCCTGACCTGCTGGACATGAGAGTCCCAGTCATCCGAAAAAATCAGAATATCATCCAGATACACGATCATAAATTTATCCAAATAATCACGGAAAATGTCATGCATAAAGGACTGAAAGACTGAAGGGGCATTTGAAAGGCCAAAAGGCATCACCAAATACTCAAAGTGGCCCTCGGGCGTATTAAATGCGGTTTTCCACTCATCCCCCTGCTTAATTCGCACCAAATTATACGCCCCACGGAGATCTATCTTAGAGAACCACTTGGCCCCCTTTATGCGAGCAAACAAATCAGTCAGCAGTGGCAACGGATATTGATATTTAACCGTGATTTTATTCAAAAGCCGATAATCAATACACGGCCTCAAAGAGCCATCTTTCTTAGACACAAAGAAAAAACCGGCTCCTAAGGGAGATGACGAAGGACGAATATGTCCCTTTTCCAAGGACTCCTTTATATATTCTCGCATAGCAGCATGTTCAGGCACAGACAGATTAAATAAACGACCCTTAGGGTATTTACTACCCGGAATCAAATCTATGGCACAATCGCACTCCCGGTGCGGAGGTAATGAACCAAGCTTAGGTTCTTCAAAAACGTCACGATAGTCAGACAAGAATTCAGGAATCTCAGAGGGAATAGATGACGAAATGGAAACCAAAGGTACGTCCCCATGCATCCCCTTACATCCCCAGCTTAACACAGACATAGCGTTCCAGTCGAGGACTGGGTTATGAGATTGCAGCCATGGCAATCCAAGCACCAACACATCATGTAGATTATACAGCACAAGAAAGCGAATAATCTCCTGATGATCCGGATTAATTCGCATAGTTACTTGTGTCCAGTATTGTGGTTTATTACTAGCCAATGGGGTGGAGTCAATCCCCTTCAGAGGTATAGGAGTTTCAAGAGGCTCTAAATCATACCCACAGCGTTTGGCAAAGGACCAATCCATAAGACTCAAAGCGGCGCCAGAGTCGACATAGGCATCCGCGGTAATAGATGATAAAGAACAAATCAGGGTCACAGATAGAATAAACTTAGACTGAAAAGTGCCAATTGAAACTGACTTATCAAGCTTCTTAGTACGCTTAGAGCATGCTGATATAACATGAGTTGAATCACCACAATAAAAGCACAACCCATTTTTTCGTCTAAAATTCTGCCGTTCGCTTCTGGACAGAATTCTATCACATTGCATATTCTCTGGCGTCTTCTCAGTAGACACCGCCAAATGGTGCACAGGTTTGCGCTCCCGCAGACGTCTATCGATCTGGATAGCCATTGTCATGGACTCATTCAGACCCGCAGGCACAGGGAACCCCACCATAACATCCTTAACGGCATCAGAGAGACCCTCTCTGAAATTCGCCGCCAGGGCGCACTCATTCCACTGAGTAAGCACAGACCATTTACGGAATTTTTGGCAGTATATTTCAACTTCATCTTGCCCCTGAGATAGGGACATCAAGGCTTTTTCCGCCTGAAGCTCTAAATGAGGTTCCTCATAAAGCAACCCCAAGGCCAGAAAAAACGCATCCACATTGAGCAACGCAGGATCCCCTGGAGCCAATGCAAAAGCCCAATCTTGAGGGTCGCCCCGGAGCAAGGAAATCACAATCCTGACCTGCTGAGCAGGATCTCCAGCAGAGCGAGATTTCAGGGACAAAAACAACTTGCAATTATTTTTGAAATTTTGAAAGCAAGATCTATTCCCCGAGAAAAATTCAGGCAAAGGAATTCTAGGTTCAGATATAGGAACATGAACAACAAAATCTTGTAAATTTTGAACTTTCGTGGTGAGATTATTCAAACCTGCAGCTAAACTCTGAATATCCATTTTAAACAGGTGAACACAGAGCCATTCCAGGATTAGAAGGAGAGAGAGAGAGGAAGGCTGCAATATAGGCAGACTTGCAAGTGATTCAATTGAAAGCACACTCAGAACTGAAGGAAAAAAAAAAAAAATTTTCAGCAGACTTCTTTTTTCTCTCCTTTCTCTGCCAATTAATTTAACCCTTTAAGGCCGGTCAAACTGTTATGGTTCTCAATGGCAAGAGAACATAGCCCAGCATACATAGGAACTAGCTCTTGGAAGGATGGAAACTTAAACTGACCATGAACTAAACCTGCCGCACAACTAACAGTAGCCGGGTAGCGTAGCCTGCGTTTTATCCCTAGACGCCCAGCGCCGGCCGGAGGACTAACTAATCCTGGCAGAGGAAAATATAGTCCTGGCTCACCTCTAGAGAAATTTCCCCGAAAGGCAGACAGAGGCCCCCACATATATTGGCGGTGATTTAAGATGAAAATGACAAACGTAGTATGAAAATAGGTTTAGCAAAATCGAGGTCCGCTTACTAGATAGCAGGAAGACAGAAAGGGTACTTTCATGGTCAGCTGAAAACCCTATCAATACACCATCCTGAAATTACTTTAAGACTCTAGTATTAACTCATAACATCAGAGTGGCAATTTCAGATCACAAGAGCTTTCCAGACACAGAAACGAAACTGCAGCTGTGAACTGGAACAAAATGCAAAAAACAAACAAGGACAAAAGTCCGACTTAGCTGGAAGTTGTCTGGTAGCAGGAACATGCACAGAAAGGCTTCTGATTACAATGTTGACCGGCATGGAAGTGACAGAGGAGCAAGGTTAAATAGCGACTCCCACATCCTGATGGGAACAGGTGAACAGAGGGGATGATGCACACAAGTTCAATTCCACCAGTGGCCACCGGGGGAGCCCAAAATCCAATTTCACAACAGTACCCCCCCCTCAAGGAGGGGGCACCGAACCCTCACCAGAACCACCAGGGCGATCAGGATGAGCCCTATGAAAGGCACGGACCAGATCGGAGGCATGAACATCAGAGGCAGTCACCCAAGAATTATCCTCCTGACCGTATCCCTTCCATTTGACCAGATACTGGAGTTTCCGTCTGGAAACACGGGAGTCCAAGATTTTTTCCACAACGTACTCCAACTCGCCCTCAACCAACACCGGAGCAGGAGGCTCAACGGAAGGCACAACCGGTACCTCATACCTGCGCAACAATGACCGATGAAAAACATTATGAATAGAAAAAGATGCAGGGAGGTCCAAACGGAAGGACACAGGGTTAAGAATCTCCAATATCTTGTACGGGCCGATGAACCGAGGCTTAAACTTAGGAGAAGAAACCCTCATAGGGACAAAACGAGAAGACAACCACACCAAGTCCCCGACACAAAGCCGAAGACCAACCCGACGCCGGCGGTTGGCAAAAAGCTGAGTCTTCTCCTGGGACAACTTCAAATTGTCCACCACCTGCCCCCAAATCTGATGCAACCTCTCCACCACAGCATCCACTCCAGGACAATCCGAAGATTCCACCTGACCGGAGGAAAATCGAGGATGAAACCCCGAATTACAGAAAAAAGGAGACACCAAGGTGGCAGAGCTGGCCCGATTATTGAGGGCAAACTCCGCTAAAGGCAAAAAAGCAACCCAATCATCCTGATCTGCAGACACAAAACACCTCAAATATGTCTCCAAAGTCTGATTCGTCCGCTCGGTCTGGCCATTAGTCTGAGGATGGAAAGCAGACGAGAAAGACAAATCTATGCCCATCCTAGCACAGAATGCCCGCCAAAATCTAGACACGAATTGGGTTCCTCTGTCAGAAACGATATTCTCCGGAATACCATGCAAACGAACCACATTTTGAAAAAACAGAGGAACCAACTCGGAAGAAGAAGGCAACTTAGGCAGGGGAACCAAATGGACCATCTTAGAGAAACGGTCACACACCACCCAGATGACAGACATCTTCTGAGAAACAGGAAGATCCGAAATAAAATCCATCGAGATGTGCGTCCAAGGCCTCTTCAGGATAGGCAAGGGCAACAACAATCCACTAGCCCGAGAACAACAAGGCTTGGCCCGAGCACAAACGTCACAAGACTGCACAAAGCCTCGTACATCTCATGACAGGGAAGGCCACCAGAAGGACCTTGCCACCAAATCCCTGGTACCAAAGATTCCAGGATGACCTGCCAACGCAGAAGAATGAACCTCAGAAATGACTTTACTGGTCCAATCATCAGGAACAAACAGTCTACCAGGTGGGCAACGATCAGGTCTATCCGCCTGAAAATCCTGCAAGGCCCGCCGCAGGTCTGGAGAAACGGCAGACAATATCACTCCATCCTTAAGGATACCTGTAGGTTCAGAATTACCAGGGGAGTCAGGCTCAAAACTCCTAGAAAGGGCATCCGCCTTAACATTCTTAGAACCCGGTAGGTACGACACCACAAAATTAAACCGAGAGAAAAACAACGACCAGCGCGCCTGTCTAGGATTCAGGCGTCTGGCGGACTCAAGATAAATTAAATTTTTGTGGTCGGTCAATACCACCACCTGATGTCTAGCCCCCTCAAGCCAATGACGCCACTCCTCAAAAGCCCACTTCATGGCCAAAAGCTCCCGATTCCCAATATCATAATTCCGCTCGGCGGGCGAAAATTTACGAGAAAAAAAAGCACAAGGTTTCATCACGGAGCAGTCGGAACTTCTTTGCGACAAAACCGCCCCAGCTCCGATTTCAGAAGCGTCGACCTCAACCTGAAAAGGAAGAGCAACATCAGGCTGACGCAACACAGGGGCGGAAGAAAAGCGGCGCTTAAGCTCCCGAAAGGCCTCCACAGCAGCAGGGGACCAATCAGCAACATCAGCACCCTTCTTAGTCAAATCAGTCAATGGTTTAACAACATCAGAAAAACCAGCAATAAATCGACGATAAAAGTTAGCAAAGCCCAAAAATTTCTGAAGACTCTTAAGAGAAGAGGGTTGCGTCCAATCACAAATAGCCCGAACCTTGACAGGATCCATCTCGATGGAAGAGGGGGAAAAAATGTATCCCAAGAAGGAAATCTTTTGAACCCCAAAAACGCACTTAGAACCCTTCACACACAAGGAATTAGACCGCAAAACCTGAAAAACCCTCCTGACCTGCTGGACATGAGAGTCCCAGTCATCCGAAAAAATCAGAATATCATCCAGATACACGATCATAAATTTATCCAAATAATCACGGAAAATGTCATGCATAAAGGACTGAAAGACTGAAGGGGCATTTGAAAGGCCAAAAGGCATCACCAAATACTCAAAGTGGCCCTCGGGCGTATTAAATGCGGTTTTCCACTCATCCCCCTGCTTAATTCGCACCAAATTATACGCCCCACGGAGATCTATCTTAGAGAACCACTTGGCCCCCTTTATGCGAGCAAACAAATCAGTCAGCAGTGGCAACGGATATTGATATTTAACCGTGATTTTATTCAAAAGCCGATAATCAATACACGGCCTCAAAGAGCCATCTTTCTTAGACACAAAGAAAAAACCGGCTCCTAAGGGAGATGACGAAGGACGAATATGTCCCTTTTCCAAGGACTCCTTTATATATTCTCGCATAGCAGCATGTTCAGGCACAGACAGATTAAATAAACGACCCTTAGGGTATTTACTACCCGGAATCAAATCTATGGCACAATCGCACTCCCGGTGCGGAGGTAATGAACCAAGCTTAGGTTCTTCAAAAACGTCACGATAGTCAGACAAGAATTCAGGAATCTCAGAGGGAATAGATGACGAAATGGAAACCAAAGGTACGTCCCCATGCATCCCCTTACATCCCCAGCTTAACACAGACATAGCGTTCCAGTCGAGGACTGGGTTATGAGATTGCAGCCATGGCAATCCAAGCACCAACACATCATGTAGATTATACAGCACAAGAAAGCGAATAATCTCCTGATGATCCGGATTAATTCGCATAGTTACTTGTGTCCAGTATTGTGGTTTATTACTAGCCAATGGGGTGGAGTCAATCCCCTTCAGAGGTATAGGAGTTTCAAGAGGCTCTAAATCATACCCACAGCGTTTGGCAAAGGACCAATCCATAAGACTCAAAGCGGCGCCAGAGTCGACATAGGCATCCGCGGTAATAGATGATAAAGAACAAATCAGGGTCACAGATAGAATAAACTTAGACTGAAAAGTGCCAATTGAAACTGACTTATCAAGCTTCTTAGTACGCTTAGAGCATGCTGATATAACATGAGTTGAATCACCACAATAAAAGCACAACCCATTTTTTCGTCTAAAATTCTGCCGTTCGCTTCTGGACAGAATTCTATCACATTGCATATTCTCTGGCGTCTTCTCAGTAGACACCGCCAAATGGTGCACAGGTTTGCGCTCCCGCAGACGTCTATCGATCTGGATAGCCATTGTCATGGACTCATTCAGACCCGCAGGCACAGGGAACCCCACCATAACATCCTTAACGGCATCAGAGAGACCCTCTCTGAAATTCGCCGCCAGGGCGCACTCATTCCACTGAGTAAGCACAGACCATTTACGGAATTTTTGGCAGTATATTTCAACTTCATCTTGCCCCTGAGATAGGGACATCAAGGCTTTTTCCGCCTGAAGCTCTAAATGAGGTTCCTCATAAAGCAACCCCAAGGCCAGAAAAAACGCATCCACATTGAGCAACGCAGGATCCCCTGGAGCCAATGCAAAAGCCCAATCTTGAGGGTCGCCCCGGAGCAAGGAAATCACAATCCTGACCTGCTGAGCAGGATCTCCAGCAGAGCGAGATTTCAGGGACAAAAACAACTTGCAATTATTTTTGAAATTTTGAAAGCAAGATCTATTCCCCGAGAAAAATTCAGGCAAAGGAATTCTAGGTTCAGATATAGGAACATGAACAACAAAATCTTGTAAATTTTGAACTTTCGTGGTGAGATTATTCAAACCTGCAGCTAAACTCTGAATATCCATTTTAAACAGGTGAACACAGAGCCATTCCAGGATTAGAAGGAGAGAGAGAGAGGAAGGCTGCAATATAGGCAGACTTGCAAGTGATTCAATTGAAAGCACACTCAGAACTGAAGGAAAAAAAAAAAAAATTTTCAGCAGACTTCTTTTTTCTCTCCTTTCTCTGCCAATTAATTTAACCCTTTAAGGCCGGTCAAACTGTTATGGTTCTCAATGGCAAGAGAACATAGCCCAGCATACATAGGAACTAGCTCTTGGAAGGATGGAAACTTAAACTGACCATGAACTAAACCTGCCGCACAACTAACAGTAGCCGGGTAGCGTAGCCTGCGTTTTATCCCTAGACGCCCAGCGCCGGCCGGAGGACTAACTAATCCTGGCAGAGGAAAATATAGTCCTGGCTCACCTCTAGAGAAATTTCCCCGAAAGGCAGACAGAGGCCCCCACATATATTGGCGGTGATTTAAGATGAAAATGACAAACGTAGTATGAAAATAGGTTTAGCAAAATCGAGGTCCGCTTACTAGATAGCAGGAAGACAGAAAGGGTACTTTCATGGTCAGCTGAAAACCCTATCAATACACCATCCTGAAATTACTTTAAGACTCTAGTATTAACTCATAACATCAGAGTGGCAATTTCAGATCACAAGAGCTTTCCAGACACAGAAACGAAACTGCAGCTGTGAACTGGAACAAAATGCAAAAAACAAACAAGGACAAAAGTCCGACTTAGCTGGAAGTTGTCTGGTAGCAGGAACATGCACAGAAAGGCTTCTGATTACAATGTTGACCGGCATGGAAGTGACAGAGGAGCAAGGTTAAATAGCGACTCCCACATCCTGATGGGAACAGGTGAACAGAGGGGATGATGCACACAAGTTCAATTCCACCAGTGGCCACCGGGGGAGCCCAAAATCCAATTTCACAACACTTGGCTCACACTATGAACCTGGTGGGGCAGTGCTTCCTGAAAAATTATCCGGAGTTACCAGCCCTGCTCCGGAAGGTGAGAAAACTTTGTTCGCACATCTGCCGGTCGCCCGTACACTCCAGCCGTATGCTGAACCATCAGCGATCGCTAAATCTTCCACAGCAATGCCTAATTATAGATGTTGCAACAAGGTGGAACTCCACACTGCACATGGTTCAGAGGCTATGTGAACAGAGGCGTGCTGTCATTTATTTGTGGGAGGATACGCATACACGGGCAGGCAGTTGGATGGCAGACATGGAGTTGTCTGGTGTGCAGTGGTCGAGCTACAAGACCTCTGTCAAGTCCTTCAGTGTTTTGAGGAATGCACACGGCTGGTAAGTGCAGACGATGCCATCATAAGCATGAGCATCCCACTTATGCGTCTGCGGATGCAAAGTTTGACGCACATTAAGGAGCAGGCGTCTGCAGCCGAGGAGGAGGGAAGCCTTGATGACAGTCAGCCATTGGTCAGGGAACTGTCCAGGACGAGGTGGCGGACGAAGAGGATGAGGAGGAGGATGATGGGGCTGAATATGTATGGGAGGAGGGAGCTTTTCTGGGGGCAATAGAAACTGGTGCCGTTGCAAGGTCTGGTACAGTTTTCTTGCGGGACACTTGTGATGTAGATTTGCAAAAAAGTGCTCCTCAACCCAGCAGAAGCAGTGAATTGACACCTGGAACATTGGCCCACATGGCTGAGTATGCCTTGCGTATCCTAAAAAGAAACCCCCGCATTGTCAAAATGATGACCGATGACGATTACTGGTTGGCCTGCCTACTGGATCCACGCTATAAAGGGAAATTGCAAAATATCATGCCACATGAGAACCTAGAGCAAATATTGGCTACCAAACAAGCAACTCTTGTAGACCGTTTGGTTCTGGCATTCCCAGCACACAGCGGCGGTGATGGTTCTCACACGAGCTGTAGGGGGCAACATGGCAGAGGTGCTAGCGGTGCAGAAATCCAAAGTGGCGTTGGACAGAGGGGTTTTATGACAAGGTTGTGGAGTGATTTTTCAATGACTGCTGACACGACAGGGACAGCTGCATCGATTCAAAGTGACAGGAGACAGCATTTGTCCAGTATGGTTACAAACTACTTTTCCTCACTTATCGATGTTCTCCCACACAGGTCATTCCCCTTTGATTACTGGGCATCTAAACTAGACACCTGGCCTGAATTGGCAGAATATGCATTACAGGAGCTCGCTTGCCCTGCTGCCAGTGTGCTATCAGAAAGAGTCTTCAGTGCTGCTGGTTCAATACTGACCGAAAAAAGGACACGTCTGGCTACCCAAAATGTTGGTGATTAGTGTTGAGCATTCCGATACCGCAAGTATCGGGTATCGGCCGATACTTGCGGGTATCGGAATTCCGATACCGAGATCCGATACTTTTGTGGTATCGGGAATCGGTATCGGGATTAATATCAATGTGTAAAAGAAAGAATTAAAATAAAAAATAGGGATATACTCACCTCTCCGACGCAGCCTGGACTTTACCGCCGTAATCGGGAGCCGTTGTACCTAAAAATGCGCGCTTGAAGGGCCTTAGATGATGTCACGGCGCTCTGATTCACAAAGCAGTGACATCACCTAAGGTCTTTCAAGCGATTTCACCCGACCCAACTTTTGACAAAGTCGGGTTTCGCGAAACCCGACTCGATCCTGAAAAAGTAAAAGTCGCTCAACCCTAGTCTCCAGACATAGCACTATCCTCCCCGTGAGGAAGACAGCACTACCGTGGTACCTGAACTCTTGGGGTGCCGCATTCTAAATCCAGTGCTCCTGGACTGGGAAAAGAGAATAACAAAATAAAAGTTAAATAATGCAAACAATTTGACAAACATTTGAACAATAATAAAATTTGTCTTCCCTTTATGGGAGGTGAGGACACTTGAACGTTGCAAAAAACAAGTTTTTAAAAGTACATCTGATATTGTCTTTGGTCAGCTGAAACAAACAAAGGCTCTACCCACGCCACAAATGGGCAGAACCAGTGTGCACCATGAGGGTGCCAAACTATTTACAATGAAAGTTTTTGGGTAAGCATTATCTATTACCTCAATGTCCATTTTAAACCTGTAACAAAGATAAGCAAGAAATTCAAACAAATAACAGCAATTATTGACATTTTTAGTCCCTGTAACAAGCTGAGATTTGACCTTTGGTACTACAAGTAGACCTGCGTGGTTCCTGATCTAACATGTCTGCTGCTACTGTAGTGGACCCACCAGTGTGTGTACTATCTGTAGGCCTGCATTGTGTGGGTAAATTGGGCAAGAGTCTGCATCTTCTTAGATTCACCATAGGTCTAACAGATTCACCAATTGCAGAGGGTGGATTTTGTGGTTCCACTGCTGGGGTGACATTTGCTGCTTGAAGCTGTTGGTGCAGAGTCTCTGCTAGTTCAGAATGGTCTGGAATCACATTTTGTTCTGGTATTTCCAGCTGGGGAAAAGTCAAGACAGGTATCACGATGGCCTGATGTACTTGAGGCCAAGACTGGGGAAAATGTCCAAGAACAGTGTGAATCTTCTTTTCCTTTGGTTCCATGGGTGGAGATGTTCCTGGGTCTGTTTCTCTGTATCTCAATTTTTCAGGGAATACCTTGAGATGGTCTCTGGATACTGCCATCGAAGTTTCTCCTCCATCTTTGCTGATAAGGCAGACTTTCGTGTTGTCAAAGTTGGAAGGTTGAATAGTGTAAGGTTCCGCTTCCCATTGGTCATCAAGTTTGTGCAATCTCCTTTTACACTTGAGCACTTGTTCACCTGGTGACAAGGGACTTGCAGGAGCATGTTGATTAAAGTCTCTTTCTTGCTTTTGTCTGGCTTGTGCTAAACAAAATCCACCAAATGGATTGCGGGGTCGCTATCCTGCGTTTCGGCCCATCCATGGTGGGGCAACGGATTCAGCGTGGCTTCGCGTTTGTTTTTCCGTCTGTTTCTCATGTAATGAGAGTATTGAGTCGCTCCAGGGCGATGGAACGCTGGCAGCTCTACCTCTTCAAGTTCTTCTGGATCCTCTCCCACATCAGGTAGGTTGGACATTCTGGACAACGCATCTGCGTTGGCATTCTTGTGCCCGACACGGTATTTGATGGTGAAGTCGTAATTGGACAACTGAGCCATCCATCGCTGCTCCAAAGCATCGAGTTTTGCAGTCTCTAAGTGGGTCAGCGGGTTGTTATCCGTGTAGACTGTAAATTTTGCAGAGGCTAGATAATGTTTAAATCTCTCTGTCACTGCCCAGATGATGGCAAGGAATTCCAGCTTGAAGGAGCTGTAATTTCCGGGGTTCCTTTCTGTGGGGCGCAGCTTCCTGCTGATTACCCTATCTTTGCCTTTTTGTACCTGGGACAGCACTGCTCCCAATCCCACGTTGCTGGCATCCGTGTACAGCACAAATGGTTGGTCGTATTCTGGGTAGGCCAGTACTTCTTCTCCCGTGAAAGCCAACTTCAATCGAGTGAAGGATCTCTCCAGCCCATCGTCCCAGTCAAATGGGGTATTCTTACCCTTAGTTTTCTTGGATTGACCCACTAACCGGTATTGCAGTGGTGCGGCTATCTTAGTGAAGTCTTTCACAAATCTTCGGTAATAGCCTACCAACCCGAGGAACTGTCGGACTTCATGGAGGTTACTGGGTTTTGGCCAGTTCTTGATGACGGTAACCTTGTCTGGATCTGGGGCCACTCCTTCTGAGCTCACCACATGGCCCAGGTATTGCACTTTGGATTTCAACAGATGACATTTTGAGGGTTTTACCTTCAAGCCAAAGTTGGACAGGGCTTCAAACACATCGGCCAGGTGCTTCAGATGATCCTCATGCGTCTTGGAGAAGACAATGACATTGTCCAGGTACAACAAGACAGTTTTGAAGTTCTTGTGTCCGAGACAGCATTCCATCATCCTCTGAAACGTTCCTGGGGCATTGCACAGTCCAAATGGCATGTAATTGAACTCGGAGAGACCCATCGGTGTTGTGAAGGCTGTCTTCTCCTCATGGTGCCGTCTTTCTTTCTGATGAGGACTAATGGAGCTGCCCAGGGGCTACAACTATCTCTGATTACCCCAGCCTCCTTCATCTCTTGCAACATACTTTTGGCACACTGGTAATGAGCTGGAGGTACCGGCCGGTACCTCTCCTTGATGGGTGGATGACTACCCATGGGAATTTAATGTTGTACCCCTTTTACCTGCCCGAAGTCTAGTGGGTGTTGACTGAAGACTCGTTCATACTCTTGAACCACCCTGTAAGCCACTTGTTTCTGGTAGGAAGGTGTAGAATCAGTACTCACATGTAATTTTTGACACCAATCTTCCATTTGACCTACAGAGCCCTTGTCCTCCGCCTGGGTCGACGGGACCAAGGTTTCCGTCACCTGTATTACATTGTTGTTGACAGTAAACAGTTTGGCAATTGTGGCATATCTGGTTAAGTGATCTTCTTTCTCTCCACAGTTGAGAACACATACTGGTACTCTCCCTTTGCAGACTTCAACCACCCCTCTGGCTGTCAGGATCGTAGACCTACTATCAGAATACACAGGTTCTACAAGCGACTGGTAGTCTTTACCTCTGATACCTATTGATGCCCGACACCATATCAACATTTCACTTCTGGGGGGTATTGCAATGGGGATTGGATCACTCACTGTGACTCTGCCAATTTCTCCACCAGACAATTCTACCTGCTGTCATTGTACCAGAGCCCTGATTTCTTTATGTACGACTCTCTGTTCACTGGAACTAGCTGTTTCGGCCACCTGCTGTAACAAGACAATAACCTCGGACAGACAATTTTCAATAACATTAGTGCCAATGGTCATCATGGGGTTACATTCACGTCGATCAATATCAACAATCACAATCCCTTGGGACTTTAACTCTACCCATCCCACTTTAATGGTGACCTCTTTGTATCCCACTTGTGGTAATGGCTGACCGTTACTGGCTACTATGGTGAAATCATCATCAGGGCCACGGGTAATGTCTATGTCAGCCCAATAATGTTTATATAGAATGTAAGGCATAGTTGTCACCTGAGAACCAGTGTTGAGCAAAAAGTTCATGGGGATACAGTCGATCACAATGGGTTGAATAGGTTGTCCTCCAACGTATTTGGTTCGCCAATTGTTTGGGCCTGGTCGTCCTACTCCCGGGGATTGGCCCTCTGCTCCAGGGGTTGCTCATTTAAATGACAGTATCTTGCAATGTGGCCTGCCAGGTTGCAGCGGCAGCAGATGGGTCATCCGTCCTGATGATAGCTGTAGAGATCAGATTGAAGAATCCATTTTGTCTTCCTATTCAGAAACGTCTGGCTCATATGAGCAAACTTGAGCAAGGTAGACATTTCCTTTTATGGACGCATTCCTTCTTGTTATTGTGACCTTTAACCTACATTCCAGAAGTTGAACGTTATCAGTAGAATAGATACTCTTTTGTTAGAGAATATGAGCACTTGTACGCATGTCTGTAAATGCTTATCTCATTCCTATATAAACAGGAGGGGTGAGCCCAGTGAGTCAGAGGCGAGCTCCTGGGCGATCCCTGCATATGATCACACAACTCTTGTGCTGCGTGTCATTACTTGGATTCCTATATTAGTAAGCCGGGGACTGATAAGGACTCAACATTTCCTGGCGCTCGAACAGGGACCCGAGGTGAGAGTATTTACTCAAGATTTACCTGCGGATACGGACAACGGAGATCTGGGATAATGGACGGCAAATGAAAAAAACCTGGCCAGGTAAGAGACATTATTAGTTCTCTTTTATCTGCCCTGTATTATCCGAAAGATCTCTATGAGCCGTGTCACGCTGGGTTAGTCTAGTAGTGAGTAGATACCTATAAAACTCGGGTTACCATATTGTATAGATTTATGAGTCTAGTCCCTGGCAGTGTGTGAACAGTGTGTGAACAGTGTGAAGGTTGTGACATGTTGTGAAAGAAGAATAGAAGTACGTAGAACAATAAGCCACGATTGTTAGAACAAGGTTATTGGTGAAGTCAGCCTAACTGGGTTATGAGGTAGCGTCCTTCTGGGAGACCTCCGCCCATGCTTGACTCTCCTATAGAACTTGTTTCTACATTCCCTGGATAAGGTGTGATAGAATGAGCCCAGGACGCGGTTTTCATGAGCCTGGGACAAGTATGCTAACTGACACAGAAAGTTTTGTGATCTGTATGGTGTTGCTGGGTCTGTGTGCATAATAGCACTTAAGTACGTCCTGCATATTAGAAGAAACAGAGCAGACAAGCCCTTCAATATTTTAGCTCCCTAGGAGAGAAGGCAACGAGACGCCACCAACAGAGGAAGTGGTTGTCCAAACGTCACCTGGGGTAGAAATAGCAAATATTGAAAGGATATTTTAGCTCCCTAGGAGAGAAGGCAACGAGACATCACCACAGTGATTGTCCAAACGTCACCTGGGGTAGAAATAGCTAAAATGAGAAATAAACAGACCAAAACTGTCTTAGGACAAGTGGAAGCAGCAGATATCATACAGGAAAGATGTGGAAAGATAGTCAGAAGTCAGATTAGGAGAGTGAGAGAAAAATTGGGAATTTCAGAAGCACTTATGTTCAGTACAGAATGGGAAAGACTGAGTAAAGAACGAGGTGGAATTATCAAAGATAATGGGTGGGAAGAAATCATACATTGTATGATAGAGGTCTCAAAAACAGCTAAAGAGGAGAATTGGAAGTATGATCCAGACACTTCCAAATGGATCATGGGAAAGGGAAAAAGTTGTGATATAATCCCACCACCTTACCTAGATCCAAAAGCCCAATCATTTGTACCATCTGGAAGAGCAGAAGGAGGAAAACAGAGGGAAAGGGGATCAACAGGTGTGATTATGCAGAAATTTGGGCAAAGTATTGAAGAATATAGTCAAGAACTAGAAAATAGCTTTAGGGATGAAGGATTGGATTTGACTGATGCTTCAGTAAGGAGACTTTTTTACAAAACAATTAATAGAGGGGCTAGATCCGAAAATCAGAGAAAAATTTAAATCCTCTACTCCAGATTGGAGAACAATTGAACAACCAAATATTGTGAAACAACGATGTTTAGGAATAGCCATGGATATGAGAGAGAATCATAAGCCTGTTAGAATAGCACAAGCTAATACAGGAGGAAGAATGAGACACAATTTTCCTTGTCACTACTGTAAAAAGCCAGGTCATTTCCAAAGAGAGTGCAGGAAAAAGTTGGCAGATATAAAGTCAGGCAAATTTGTTCCCAGAAATAACCCTCTCCAAACGGCCAATCAGCAGAAATCTACCATCATAGATGGTCCCATACCAGATTCAGATTGACTCGATGTGTTACAAACTTCCCTACCAGCTAGAAGACCTATGATACAGGTGAATGTGGGGGGGAGAGAGATTCCATTTTTGATAGATACAGGTGCAACTTCCTCAATTTTGAATCAAGATTTTCTTCCAAATCCGGAAGATATTTCAGAACAAACAACTTTTGCTGAGGGTTATGATGGGGTAATTCGAACACTGCCATATACTGTGCCCCTAGAGGTCTCATTAGGACCTAAATGTTTTGCATCCAGATTTTTGTATGCCAGAGGTGCCCCAACATGTCTGTTAGGAACTGATGTACTAAAGAAATTAGAAGCTAACATCAATTTTAGGGAAGATGGCACAGTTATGTTGACTATCCCTGATGATGCAGAAACATTAGAACAATATGTCAGAATTCAGGCTTTTGAGGATTATGCTGAAGAAAAAGAGTACACCACAGATCTAGATCTCTCAATGGTCCCAGAAACACTGTGGGCACAGGGTGACACTGATGTGGGATTATTGCATATCTCTCCTGTAAAATTATCTGTGCAACCAGGAGCTGTTCTCCCACAGCTCAGACAATACCCTGTGAGTGCCCAGCAGGAATTAGCAATTACAAAACAGATAGAGGGATATAGAGAGAAAGGAGTTTTGGTAGAGATACAATCACCTGCTAACACTCCTCTGTATCCAGTCAAGAAGAGAACTCTTGATAAGAGTTCTATGCCCAAATATCGTATGGTACATGATCTAAGAGAAATAAACAAAGTTCTAGATCCAATCACCCCAGTTGTACCCAATCCTCATACGTTACTATCACAGATACCAGCCAGTTCTCAAGTGTTTACTGTAATAGATCTTTCAAATGCATTTTTCTCGGTTCCTTTACACCAAGATAGTTGGCATTTGTTTGCATTTACATTTAAGGGCAAACAGTTGGCGTGGACACGCCTTCCACAGGGAATGATACACTCCCCTACTCTTTATTCAAATGCCCTACAAACAGTTCTTCAAAGGTTTGAACCTGAATCACAGGTAGTAATTTTGCAGTATGTGGATGACCTACTACTTTGCTGCCCAGATCTAGAAACAGCAGAAAGGTCCACTGTGAGTTTACTATGTTTTCTAGGAAAAGAAGGGTGTAAAGTGAATAGACAAAAGCTACAAGTTTGTCAGATCAAAGTGGTCTTTCTAGGTCATTGCATTTCTCAAGGTAAAAAGCATCTTACACCTCAAAGAACTGAAGCAATAAGACAGATGAATGAGCCTAGAAATCATAAACAGCTACGAGCATTTTTAGGAATAGTGTCTCATTGTAGACAATGGATTATACATGCCAGTCAACTAATGCAACCACTGTATGACTGTGTAAAAAGTGAACCTTATTTGTTGACAAAAGAAGGTCAGATTTCGTTCCAACAATTAAAAGATGCCCTTGTTTCAGCTCCAGCGTTAGGGCTACCAGACTATCACATTTGCTAGGCTTCAGACTCTTAATTTAGCAACACTGCTACCTCTCGAGTCTGAAGGGGGGAATAAGGACACTGATCCACACGCAAATTTTTTCCCTACAGACACACATGATTGTACAGAGCTCATTTTACAAGAAACGGTAGGCTTACCCAATGTATCCGAAACACCACTTCAAAATCCAGATTTAGAGCTGTTTATAGATGGTAGTAGGTTTGCAGATGACACAGGTAATTTCCATACAGGGTATGCAGTTGTGTCAGAATCTGAAACTCTCAAAGCAGAACCTCTTCCACCGAAACAGTCTGCACAAGAAGCAGAACTAACAGCATTGATTGAAGCGCTAAAAATAGCTGAGAATCAGACAGCTAATATATACACTGATTCTAGGTATGCACATGGTATTGTGTTTGATTTTGGAGTAATCTGGAGAGCTAGAGGTTACATGACAGCGTCAGGCCAACCTGTAAAACATGCTTCTCTGATCAAACAGATCTTAGAGGCTGCACAAGAAACAAAAGAAGTAGCAGTAATTAAGGTAGCTGCACATGTGAGACTCGACACTAGGGAATCTAGGGGAAATGATAGGGCTGATAAAGCAGCCAAAGCAGCAGCGGTCAAACCCTTACAGCAGGTTCATACTGTAAACCCCACAGAAAATACTGAAGATAGACTGAGACAAGCACAGGAAGATGCAGGAGAAGAGGAGAGGGACAGGTGGAAAAAGGAAGGGGCAGAAGAACAAGCAGGAATTTGGAAGAAAGATGGACTAATATGTCTACCTAGAGCCTGGTACCCGATTGTAGTTGGTGGACTGCACCACCCTACTCATGTGTCTGCAAATGCAATGACACTACTGGCAAAGCAAGTCTGGTTGGCTCCAGGTTTTGGCAACTACGCAAGAGACTATTGTGCTGCATGCGTTATATGCCTGGCACATAATCCCGGACAGACGACAAAGACCCCTATGAAGCACCACGTCCGACCTCTCTATCCGTTTCAGCGGTTACAAATAGACTTTATCCAGCTGCCAAAAAGTAATGGGTATGAGTATGTGTTGGTATGTGTGGACATGTTCTCGGGGTGGCCAGAGGCCTATCCAGTTCGGAAGGCTTCAGCTAAAAACACTGCTGTAAAGCTAGTTGCCGAACTGATACCCCGTTACGGTCTCCCTGAAGTGATCGAGTCAGATAGGGGTACTCATTTCACTGGAGAAATATTTCAAAATGTATTGAAAATGTTGGGTGTTGAAAGTCAGTTACACACTCCATACCATCCTCAAAGTTCTGGTAAGGTGGAACGCATGAATGGAACTTTAAAATTAAAAATACAGAAAGCCATGGCTGAAACAGGAAAGCCTTGGACAGAATGCCTTCCACTGGCCCTTTACTCAATACGCAATACCCCAAGGGGTAAGACTAAACTGTCTCCATATGAAATTTTGTTTGGCAGGACTGCCAATTTAGGATGTTATTTTCCACAACAACTTGTGTTAAATATTGAGTCATTGACTTCTTATGTGCAAAATCTTCAGAAACAATTAACTAAGGTGCATGCACAAGTTTTTGCTTCTCTTCCAGATCCTGACAACATTGAAGGAAGTCACAAGTTGGAACCAGGTGATCAAGTCTATGTAAAAAGACACACCAGAAAGGCTGTTGAACCAAGATTTGACGGACCCTTCCAAGTCCTGTTGACAACACCTACATCAGTCAAGCTTGAAGGAAAGGCATCATGGATACATGCAAGCCATTGCAAAAGAGCAGTATAAAACTCATAACATTGATGTTAATAGTATTAACCTCAACGGAGGCATGGGATAGACTAAATTCTTTAACCCCTTTGAATAATAGATTCGTGCAACATCATAGAAAATTAGTACATGACATTTAAATTAAAGGACGTACAACGACTCAGAGATCAGTATGATAAAGACAATGACCAGAATAAGGATAGCTGGTGGTCTGATACTTTCTCTTTTCTCAACCCAGCCAACTGGTTCAGAGGAATCGGTGGGTGGGTTGCTGGGATCATGCAGAGCATAATACATATAGTTATGATTATTGTAGTCATATACGTACTATTCCAGATTGTGCTCAAGGGTATCTCAGTATGCACAGATAAATTTTGTGTAATAGATGCAAGAGTATAAATTTTCTTCTTTATTCTTATGTTATCCTCTAGTGATTCTAATTAATATTACTGTACTAATCTTTGTTTTTTTTATATTTTAGTATACTTATTGCAGAACAAAGAAAAGGTTGTGAGAGTTAAACGGAAGAATTGATAGTAGATTTGATTCTCTTATTGAATACAAGCGTGTACATGTGTAATACCAAAAATAAAGGCTTTGTCTTTGGCCCTGTGGTAATCTAAAATATGGATATGTTAAAGGGGGATTTGTGATAGATTATAAAAGGAATATGTCAAAGGGGGGAATTGTAGAGATCAGATTGAAGAATCCATTTTGTCTTCCTATTCAGAAACGTCTGGCTCATATGAGCAAACTTGAGCAAGGTAGACATTTCCTTTTATGGACGCATTCCTTCTTGTTATTGTGACCTTTAACCTACATTCCAGAAGTTGAACGTTATCAGTAGAATAGATACTCTTTTGTTAGAGAATATGAGCACTTGTACGCATGTCTGTAAATGCTTATCTCATTCCTATATAAACAGGAGGGGTGAGCCCAGTGAGTCAGAGGCGAGCTCCTGGGCGATCCCTGCATATGATCACACAACTCTTGTGCTGCGTGTCATTACTTGGATTCCTATATTAGTAAGCCGGGGACTGATAAGGACTCAACATAGCGATCGTAGTCTTTCCCTCTGGTCAGCGGGATCCTCTTCTGTCATCACCAGGGAACATCCTCCGGTCTGGAAGCCAGCTTGATCTTCTCCTTGGGGGCCTCCTGTAGGGACTGCACGGTCCAGGCTAATGCAGCAAAGTTCTTGGTCAGCTTCTGCATCTGGAGATGTAGTCCTGTGGGAGAATCATCATCGAGGACCTGTGCATCGGCCTCAGCAGGGACTTGAGGATATGATTCTACCTCCTGGTGGTACGAGAGGGCTGGTCGCTTAGGAGGTACTGCACGGCTGGGTGGAGGTTCATGCAACACCCGGATGGCATTGTCCTTAAAGTCTAGGTCGGGGTTTTGCAAAGCCAGAATACATAATTGAGCCTTGTGGGTATGAGATAGAAGCTCCTCAATGAACTGCTCTTTCAAAGGTTTATCTGCATCCTGTATGCTGTTAGGATCTACTTGTTCAACAGCCCAGAGTGCCTCCTGCAAATTAAGTGCATAGTCCTGTATACTGTCTTTGGCTTTTTGCTTATACCCGAAGAACTTTATTTTTATCTCTGCAGTGGTGCGGGTGTCAAAAGTATTTTGCACTTAGCAAAGATCTGCTGCACAGTCCTTTTATCCACATCTGGCCAGGATTTTACCTCCCTCAGGGCTGCTCCAGACAGTTGGCCAGTTAGAGCATCAGAAGATTCATATTCTGTCAGGGGATACACTTCCCACACTTTCACTTTCACTTTCTTTCTTTAAAATCGGTGAACATATGTGGTTCGGGAGCCAGGCTGCTCCAGGTATGTACGGCATGGACAAGGGCATGATGGCCGCTGTAGCTGTGGCAGTGTCCGGCCAGCTTATGGAAGCTGCGGCCTCGACTAGCGGTACGGGGACTGCGGCTGCGTTCTCCGCTGGGCTCGGGGGCATCACTAGGCTGGCAGGTGCGTCTGCTGCTGGGCCTGGGGGTGCTATGAGGTCTGTGGCTGCGACCGCCGTCAACTCCCCTCCCGGACTGGACATGGCTCTTTCCCCTCACTAACCTGGTAGCAGTTGGATCTCCTCTCCGGAATCTGCGGTGGCCTCTCCGGTGCTCCGCTCGGCACTTTGCAGCATCTTTTCTTGCGGCTCTGCTGTACGACGTCTTCACTTCTGGCATTCTTCTCAGCAGCGCGGCACCCGTTTTCCTGCTTCGCGCTCTTTTTGGCTGGCTCCGCTCATGAAGGTATGTCTCCTCCTCCTCGCGCTCCACGCGGCGCGGCAATGGCGGATTTTGGCAGCAATTCACAATACACTGTTGTCCAATTTGTCCTGAGTACACTGGTACCCCATATGTGGGAGAAAACTACTGTTTGGGAGCATGACAGAGCTCGGAAGGGAATAAGTGGTGTTTTGGAATGCAGACTTTGATGGAATGGTCTGCGGGCGTCACGTTGCTTTTTCAGAGCCCCTGATGTACCTAAACAGTAGAAACTCCCCACAAGTGACCCCATATTGGAAACTAGACCCCCAAGGAACTTATCTAGATGTGTTGTGAGAACTTTGAACCCCCAAGTGTTTCACTAAAGCTTATAACGTAGAGCTGTGAAAATAAAGGAATCTTTTTTTTCCACAAAAATGATTCTTTAGCCCCCAGTTTTGTATTTTCCCAAGGGTAACAGGAGAAATTGGACCCTAAAAGTTGTTGTCCTATTTGTCCTGAGTACGCTGATACCCCATATGTGGGGGTCAACCACTGTTTGGGCGCTCAGCAGAGCTCAGAAGGGAAGGAGCACCGTTTTACTTTTTCAACGCAGAATTGGATGGAATTGAGTTTGGACATCATGTTGAGTTTGCATAGCCCCTGGTGTGCCTAAACAGTGGAAACCTCCCATTCTAACTCCAATCCTAATCCCAACACACCCGTAACTCTTATCCCAACCCCAACATACCCCTAACCCTAATCCCAACTCTAATCATACCCCTAACCCTGACACACCCCTAACCCAACCATAAACGTATTCCAAACCCTAACACCAACTCTAACCCCAACCCTAACTTTAGCCCAAACCCTAACCCTAACTTTAGCCCCAACCCTAACTCTAACTTTAGCCCCAACCCTAACTCTAGCCCCAACCCTAACCCTAATGGGAAGATGGAAATAAATACATTTTTTTTATTTTATTATTTTTCCTTAACTAAGGCCGGAATGCTGCCATCATGTTTGATCTCCGTATTCCAGGGATTAATGTGCTGGGAGCAGTCCGTGACCGCTCCTGGCACATAGTGCCAGATGTCAGCTGTAACAATCAGCTGACACCCTGCCGCGATCGGCCGCGCTCCCCATGTGAGCGCGGCCGATCGCCTATGACGTACTATCCCATCCCTGGTAATTAAGTCCCAGGTCACTTCGACTGGATAATACATCAAATGGCAGAATGGGGATAAAGTTGCTGCCGATTTGACGATGCTGAAGCAGCGCATGCAAGTGTCAGCTCACCGACTGTTGTGCGAATTCACATGTGCCGGAACTCTACACTACATGATGGCAAGGCTTTGTTAGCAGAAGAGGACAACCGTCGGTATTCTGGTCAGCTTCCGCACATAACAACTGAAAAGTGGGCATGGTTGTCTGACATTTGTGCAGTTCTCCAAGACTTTGAGGACTACATTTGAAAATGTGGCTTCTCTGTTCACATTTCTTACCCACATGCTATTCCATGTTCTGGGGTACATTTTTGTGATATATAACATTCAAAAAATGTTAAAACTTTTTGCTGGGTTACATTTTTCTGCCATACAGTTTTACATGTTTTTGGGTACATTTCGTTGGTATATAACCCTCAAAAACCTTGTTCAAAATGTTAACATTATTATATTGATCACCTATAGACTATCCTATGGTCTGTAGTATATTTCTTTAGTATGCAACCCTTAAAAAACTTGTTCAACATTTACCTGTAATATATTTCTTATTCATAGGGTATTTCATCTTCTTAGGTACATTTCAGTGGCATATAGGCCTCAAAAAACTTGTTTAAAATTGTGTCTGTATTATATTGCTCATCCATATACTTTAATATATTCTTGGGTACATTTCAGTGGTATATAAGCCTTAAAAAAAACTTGTTCAAAAACGTATTGGTATTATTTTGCTCATTCATAGGTTATTACATCTTCTTGGGTACATTTCGTTAGTATATAAGCCTCAAAAACTCGTTCATAAATTTATCGGTATTATATTGCTCACCCATGGACTATTCCGTGGTGGGGAGTACATTTTGTTGCTATATATGCCTCAAAAATCTTGTTCAAGATGTTATTGGTATTATATTGCTCATCCACAGACTATTCCATGGTCTGGAGTACATTTCCTTGGTATATAATCCTCAAAAGTGCATAGCCTTTATGAGTTTAGAAGTACCAATACATGACAATTTGAACAGAATGTAAATTACATTGAAATTTCCTATTTTTTTAATTTAAAAAAATAATAAAAAAATCAAGTTTGGTTTACTTACATTATATTTTTTTAATCCTTTTTAAATTTTACCTTATACACTAGTCATTATACAGGAAACAACGTTTCCTAATATTTTTTTTTTCCTGTAAAATGCAATTTCTCGTTGGTTTGGAATGTTTTATTGTCACTCCTTAAAGTGAAGTAAAAGTGTGACACCATTGTTCTCAATAGCGATCTGATAGTCAGAGATGCTTCCAGGGGTCTTCCTCATGCTGTTCTCCTTCCATTCAGCACTTTTTCCTTCCATTTGAACATTTTCAATGCCCCCAGACCTCTTTGTAGGGTCTGGCGGAATTAAGCTCGGCTCTCCCACTGATACCCATTATGCTCGTTACTGGAAACAAGCATGTGAGTTACACGGTTCAAACAACGAGCACCCGATTATTTTAGAGTTCACTCATCCCTAACCCATTATAAATAGTGTTGAGCATTCCGATACCGCAAGTATCGGGTATCGGCCGATATTTGCTGTATCGGAATTCCGATACCGAGATCCGATACTTTTGTGATATCGGGAATCGGTATCGGGATCGATATTAATGTGTAAAATAAAGAATAAAAATAAAAAATATTTATATACTCACCTCTCTGACGCAGCCTGGACCTTACCGATGTAACCGCCAGCCTCCGTTCATAAGAATGAGCGCTTGAAAGTCCTTAGATGATGTCGCGGCCTGTGATTGGTCGCGTTGCGGTCACGTGACCGCTCCGCGACCAATCACAGGCCGCGACGTCATCTAAGGACTTTCAAGAGCTCATTCTTATGAACGGAGGCTGGCGGTTGCAACCAGGGCGAGTCAGAGGGTGAGTATATCAATATTTTTTATTTTTATTCTTTATTTTACACATTAATATGGATCCCAGGGCCTGAAGGGGAGTTTCCTCTCCTTCAGACCCTGGGAACCATCAGGATACCTTCCAATACTTGGTGTCCCATTGACTTGTATTGGTATCGGGTATCGGTATCGGCGATATCCGATACTTTTCGGGTATCGGCCGATACTATCCGATACCGATACTTTCAAGTATCGGACGGTATCGCTCAACACTAATTATAACACGAATGTTAGGCCTCCTTCACACATCCATGCTTCCAGTACATGTGGTATAAGTTTTTTTACGTGTCGTATCAGTTTTATTTTTTTTTACCCATTATAAACTATGGTGCTATTCCCATGTCCGTGTTTTTACACAGACCGTGTATCCATGCAAAACAGAAGGATACATGTCCGTTTTTTGTGGGCAACATGGATAACAAAACAACGGATCCATAGACCCATGAAAAACATGTGCAAGTACAAGTATAAGAGAAGCTTTGTAATTTAAAGGGAACCTGTCACCCCCCCCCCACCCCCAGTCATTTCAAACTAAAAGAGCCACCTTGTGTAGCAGTAATGCTGCATTCTGACAAGGTGGCTCTTTTAGTTCTGGGTGCTGTAACTGCCGAAATAATCAGTTTTATAATTTGTCTGAAATACCTGGTCCTCATTCAAGTGGGCCGGCGTTTCCCCCCTGCTTCAGACAGCACACAGCTGTCACTCACATCTTCTTGGCGCCGGGCGCCACCTCCTCCTCACTGCTGTTTTCAAAAGTAGCCGGCGCCTGCGCTCTTTTCCCCTGCCTGGTGCAGGCGCAGTAAGTGCTGGCCGTCTTTCCTCATATGCAGTCTAGCTGACTGCGCCTGCGCGGCCACCCTGCTTGTGAATCCCAGCCCCACAGTGACTTATGATTTATTCATATTGCGGGGCTGGGATTCACAGGCAGGGTGGCCTCACAGGCGCAGTCAGCTAGACTGCATATGAGGAAAGACGGCCAGCGCTTACTGCGCCTGCACCAGGCAGGGGAAAAGAGCGCAGGCGCCGGCTACTTTTGAAAACAGCGGTGAGGAGGAGGTGGCGCCTGGCGCCAAGAAGATGTGAGTGACAGCTGTGTGCTGTCTGAAGTAGGGGGGAAACGCCGGCCTCCTTGGCTGAAGACCAGGTATTTCAGACAAATTATAAAACTGATTATTTCTCAAGTTACAGCACCCAACACTAAAAGAGCCACCTTGTCAGAATGCAGCATTACTGCTGCACAAGGTGGCTCTTTTAGTTTGAAACGACTGGGGGGGGGTGACAGGTTCCCTTTAATTCTTTCTTTATCCATAAGGGAAAAACACGGATAACACACTGATGGTAAAAATAGACACACGGATGACACACTGATGGTAAAAATTGACACACTGATGGCACGATGATGGTAAAAATGGACACACGGATAACACAGGCATGGTAAAAACGGACACATGGGTGACACACTGATGATAAAAATGGGCAAATGGGTGACACACTGATAATAAAAATGGGCAAATGGGTGACACACTGATAATAAAAATGGACACATGGGTGACACACTGATAATAAAAACTGACACATGGATGACACAGATGGTAAAAACAAGCACATGGATGACACACTGATGGTAAAAACGGACACATGGGTGACACACTGATGATAAAAATGGACACATGGATGACACACTGATGGTAAAAATGGACACATGGATGACACACTGATGGCAAAAATGGACACATGGATGACACACTGATGGTAAAAATGGACACATGGATGACACACTGATGGTAAAAATGGACACATGGATGACACACTGATGGTAAAAACGGACACATGGGTGACACACTGATGGTAAAAATGGACACATGGATGACACACTGATGGTAAAAATGGACACATGGATAACACACTGATGATAAAAATGGACACATGGATGACACACTGATAATAAAAACTGACACATGGATGACACAGATGGTAAAAAGAAGCACATGGATGACACACTGATGGTAAAAATGGACACATGGATGAATGGTAAAAAGAGGCACATGGATGACACACTGATAATAACAACGGACACATGGATGATACGCTGATGGTAAAAATGAACACACAGATGATACACCAATGGGAAAAACTAACACATGGATAACACACTGATGGTAAAAACGGGCACATGGATGAATGGTAAAACGGTACACACGGATAACACACCCATGGTAAAAATGAACACATGGAAAACACACTGATGGAAAACATTGATGACCCCGGTACCACTATTTCATGGACGTGTTTAAACACTGACTTGTGAAAGAGGCTTAAATCGCCGTAAAGAGAGTGTTAGATGTCGCTGTCACTCTTTGCTCTGTCATTTCTACTGTTGATTTTATAGTTACAATTTTCTTATTCTTTCACAGTAATAATATTTACGGTACTCTCTAATTGTTATATCTTTTACTTACTATTACAAACCATGTCCTAACATTTCTTACAAATTTATGGATCTTTTCTTGTTCTCTCCATATTTTACTGACATTGTTCCAATCATTCTCCTGCAAGTCATTAATCTTTCTCGTGACAGCTGTATTTAGAAAATTAATAAGATGTTTTAATCAAATGTTAGCTGCTTTCAATGTTCTCGTGCTATTCTGCCTGTACATATTCCCAGATATAGGGGCAGGATGAGTACCAAGGAAATCCAGCCAACAGTGGGCTTATCCAGAGGCCTGACAGATATGCTCCTGGCGTCCTCATCTGGCTTCTTGGCACTCACCACTGGCAGCTGTACCAACAGCCTGGCTCTTGCCCCGGAGCATGTCATGTGGTCATGGGCCTCACTGCTGCCGGCTTTTCACCCCCACTCCTCCTGGATATAGTTTCCCTTTGATTCACCTTGAATACAAGGAGCATGTGTCTGATCTTTAACGGAAAGTAATTTACTGATCCAGCCACTGCCCAGATACCTGATTTAATCTTTTTATATGCTTGTTACCTTTTTATTGAAAACAACACTAACACTTTTCACATTACATTAATAGTCACTCTTTATGGGGACATAAATTCTGTGCGGATTTGCAGATGCACTTTAATGTGCATGAGTAATGCTGCTTTTTATATAAATTATTCATTCTGTCATTCTCTTTTCCATTTGTAGTGATTCTCCTGTAACAGACACTATATTTTGCATTACATCCTTTCAGAATGTGCATATAATGAGCCGACATTCTATATTATTATGCTCCACATAACATACAGCATTTGCGAAAATCAGTATCATCAAACCTAATATCAGCATGACAGTAAATATATATGGGATCATAACAATCATTGCACTGGAAGGACACCGTTGCAATGCATCAAACTGTGATAAGGAAATTCGTGATACACCAAATGAAATGTTAATAATGGAGGAAATCCTTCCTAATAAAATAAAAATAAAATAACGCAAGCGTTTAAATTTTCCTTCTTTATAGCTGTTCAATTACCTCGTTTGCATATATATTATTGTTATGGCTTTTGTTGTTCAAACGAGTGCAGATCATTGCCAGGCGTTTGTATTAGAATTATAGGATATTATCACAGGAAGTATAGTCGGAATACCGAGAACTTCTTGAATTAAACAGTCAGTGGCTTTGGAATATAAATACTTATCGGAAAAATTGGAGGAACCAAATTAGTTTCTATTGCTGCCATGTAAATAAAATGAAATACATTCATGTGACATTCAATTAAGCTTTGCAGCAGCCCAAGTAGTTAATATAGTGGCTGAGCGCTTCCTCATAGACACAATAGAGAAATTGAAGTACAAGCTGGCTGGATAGTTTAGTGCAGGGCTATTCAGTAAAGTAGCAGCTTATAATGAATTATAAAAGTCAGTGGCTCTAATAGATCTCAAATTATAATATTTAAGTTGGTTGTCATATGTAAAACCTCAGTATGAGGTGAGGAAAACAGGGAAAAGAAGCTCCCATATTAGTATGAGAAAAATGTATCAGAAAATCTAAAAAAAAATGAAAAAATACTTTTATTAAGTATCAATGGGTTTCGGCTGTATCCAGCCTTCCTCAGGTGTCCATACAGCTGAAACCCATTGTGGTTTTATTAAAACAACTTTTTATTTTTGTTTTACTTTTTCTGGTTCATTTTATCTTCTCTTAATAACAAAGCAACACCTTTTATCTGCTTTTCCTTACTTCATAATTCTTTGCCAGTAATCTCCTTGGAGCAAATTCCTACAGCATACCAGTTTGGCTGCACCCATTGGACTTTTTAAATGAAGGTCTTTGTTATTAACGTGGAAAGAAATCCAAACCTACCCCTGATTGCCCCACTCCCCTTAAATTAACAGTGGTTTATCACATCTTTGGGAAGCTGAGTACAAATTCCCTAGCCTGATTACTGCCATACCTGTTCTCAATCAAAAAATCACTTAAATAGGACCTGCCTGATGAAGTGAAGTACACCAAAAGATCCTCAAAAGCTAGGCATCATGCCATGATCCAAACAAATTCTGGTGCAAATGACAAACAAAGTAATTGAGATCTATCAGTCTGTAAAAGTTTATAAAGCCATTTCTAAAGCTTTGGGACTCCAGCGAACCATAGTGAGAGCCATTATCGACAAATGACAAAAACATGCATCAGTGGTAAATTTTATCAGGAGTGAGAACCAACCAAAATTACCGCAAGAGCGCAGCGATGACTAATCCAAGAGGTCACAAAAGACCCCAAAGCAACATCCAAAGAACTGCAGACCTCACTTGCCTCAGTTAAGGTCAGTGTTCATTACTCAACTATAAGAAATAAACTCAGCAACAATGGCCTGCATGGCAGAGTTCCAAGATGAAATCCACTGCTGAGCAATAAGAACATAAAGGCTTGTCTCAGTTATGCCAGAAAACATCTTGATGATCCCAACATTTTGGGATAATACTCTGTGGAATGACAAGAGAAAAGTTTAACTTTTTGGAAGGCGTTTGTCCCATTACATCTGATGTAGAAGTAACACAGCATTTCAGAAAGGGAACATCATACCAACAGTAAAATATGGTAGTGGTAGTGCAATCATTTGGGGCTGTTTTGATGCTTCCGGACCTGGAAGACTTTTTGTGCTAAATGGAACCATGAATTTTGCTGTCTACCAAAAAATCTAGAAGGAGAATGTCCGGCTAAGTGCTCGTGACCCCAAGCTGAAATGCACTTGCGTTATGCAGCAGGACAGTTATCCAAGACACACCAGCAAGTCCACCTCTAAATGGCTTAAGAAAAACAAAATTTAGACTTTTGCAGTAAGAATGCAGTGACAAGAATCTACATAATTAAACACATGCAAAATAGATGCAAGTCAAATTTATGTATGAGATAGCCAAGAAGATTGCTTATAAAATGATGGTAGTCTCACGTTTAAAGCAGAAGTGGATGGTGAGATATGGAATGTCAAAAGTTCAAAACATTATTACTCTTTTGCTCGTCAGTGTAAGAAATGCATAAAAATTGAGAGAAGAAATGTGTGTATAAAGTTTTATATATTTCATTCATACTTAAATCAGTCAAAGGTTCAGAAGTTGTCCTTCCTTGGACTATTTTGGTACCATAGCATACCTGAAGATGCTTTGAACCAGTGGCATAACTTGAAGCTTGTGGACCATAATGCAAAAGTTCTAGTGGATCTCCTTATTATGAAAGACTTGAAATAGTTAAGGTCTATTCATATTGTCCAAAGACACTTTTTGGAGGCTCCAGGGCCTAGGTGCAATTGCAACTCCTGCACCTATCAGAGTTACACCCTGCTCTGAACCAATTATCTAGCCATGACAATTTGATGAAATGCTGTAAAAGTCACTCAGTTCCTTATACTTGATTATTTTTTCTACATCCAGAACATTAACTTCAAGAACTGGCAGTTCACTTGCTGTAAAGAATATCCTCTATCTCACCAGGTGCCAGGGTAATGAGATAATCAGTTATTCACATCACATGTCAGTGGTTGTAATGTGATAGTTGATTAGTGTATATATTAGTAGAGATCATGGTTTGGATTCATGTCTTTATGACAATATTGCACCTGATAGAACCCAAAGTATGCATTAAAGGATGTTTTGTACATATTTTTTGGTATGTCCCCGTTATATAACAGGTGTATTGAAAACAATTTCTAGGTATATTTATATACTCAGAGTAAGAGTATTGTTCCTTGTAACATTCAGTCAAGACATAGATAGACTTCTTGAAAAAGAAAAATTACAGATCATTTCCTTAGTAAATGACACGACCTCCTTCTACATGCCTTGATGATGAATGAATTAATTAATTTTATGCTTATTGGGCATTTCTCAGCTCAGTCTTGTAGAACTCTAAGATTGCAAACACTTAAAGTATGTCTGTCATTAGTGTAGAGGTATGTATTCTGTCACTATGGGAAACCAACTACACACAGATAAATATACAAGGACATACACATGCCACTTTCACATATGCACACAATTGTAGATACGCACACACAAACACACTCACACACATACCCACTAATACACACATGCACGTTCACACACACACAAACATCCAGTTGTAACACCGGCCTCACTGCATGTGCCCGCTTCAAACCACCAAATGTAGAGATTTGCTCTTGTAGGCAATGGCAGAGACACAGTAAAGAGGCACACGCAGGTTTTCAGTCAAAGCTCAGTGCTTTTTTCACAGTGGCAGCAGAAAAAAACCACACAATCTTACATCAGACAAAGCAAAAGTCCATCTTATTTCCACAACATACCTTAGGGCCCAGACATACCAGTCCGTTCAGGTCTGATGTTGCCACAAAACACCCCTCAACACTTTCCCACCCACTAACGCACACTGAGGAGTTCTGATTGCCTATTTATGCTGTGCTAGGACCTGCAGCTGTGCAACCTGGACATTGCCCCCAAAACATGGAATAGCAGAGAAGGTTCAGGCCAGGTCTTGACCTTCATCCCTGTTGTTTACCAGTGCTTGCTGAAAGGAATGTACAGTTGTGCTCAAAAGTTTACATACCCCAGAAGAATTTTTGCTTTCTTGGCCTCTTTTCAGAGAATTTGAATGATAGCACCAAAACTTTTTTCTCCACTCATGGTTAGGGGTTAGGTGAAGCCATTAATTGTCAAACTACTGTGTTTTCTCTTTTTAAATCAAAATGACAACCCAAAACATCCAAATGACCCTCATCAAATGTTCACATATCCCATTTCTTAATACCGTGTACTGCCCCCTCTAACATCAATGACAGCTTGAAGTCTTTTGTAGCAGTTGTGGATGAGGCTCTTTATTTTCTCAGATTGTAAAGCTGCCCACTCTTCTTGGCAAAAAGCCTCCAGTTCCTGTAAATTCCTGGGCTGTCTAGCATGAAGATCTCCCTAGAGTGGCTCAATGATATTGAGGTCAGGAGACTGAGAGGGTCACTCCAGAACCTTCACTTTGTTGTGTGACAGGTCGACTTGGCCTTGTGTTTTAGATCGTTGTCATGTTGGAACGTCCAAGTACGTCCCATGCGCAGCTTCTAGGCTGATGATTGCAAATTTGCCTCCAGTATTTCCTGATAATGTGCTGCTTTCATCTTTCTTTCAACGTTGATGAAGTTTCCTGTGCCTTTGTAGCTCACACATCCTAAAAACATCAGCGAACCACCTCCGTGCTTTACAGTAGAAACGGTGTTCCTTTCATCATAGACCTTGTTGACCTCTCTCCAAATTTCAAATTTGGTTTGTAAACAACAGTATCACTTTGCTTGATTGGCCAGCAAACTCGCCTGACCTTAACCTTATAGAAAATCTATGGGGTATTGTCAAGAGGAAGATGAGAGACAGCAGAAGCACCTGTATATATGCTGCTCGATAGAAAATCTTACAAACACCTCCTTATATAAAGTGAAATGTAACATACTGTAGTACCTGTTAGCATACGCCATATACTGCTCATATACGCAGCACGCCAGTAGATGGGCTGAATGCCTGGGTACAAAATACGTGTTTGACGGTGAAACCACTGGACCTTCTCCTGTGTCACGCCCCTCCCAATCTGCTGTCCAGGAAGAAGGCGCTGATGCTTCCTGCCCACAACCTGAAGTTGCACAGACACAACAGTCAGCAACCACGTCCAGTTCATTGTCCCAGCGCAGCGTTCAGCTGTCCGTTGTCAGCATATATGTCTGTTCACAAATTGTTAGATAGGGCATACATATTCGTTAGCAATTTACAGTGTCCGGTGCTGGACAAAGACCATTGCTGACTTTTCCAGGATCGCAAATGAGACCTGTCTCTTTCTTAAACTGTGCCTTTCCTTTCATTTTCTAAATTCAGGTCCTTACAAAAAAATGGTGGTGGGGTATTTGCCAGTTTCTGTACATTTTAAGCACTTCTAAGAGACTGGGTTAATACACAGACCTATTCAGGCTGCAGCCTTACACATACTAGAACATGGTCATTGCCACACTAAGGCCTTTACCTGAGCTCTGTAGCACTGCCTGTCATACACTCCGCAGACCTCAACACTAGGGTTGAGCGAAACGGATCAGACAAATTCAAAAATCGCCGACTTTCGGCAAAGTCGGGTTTCATGAAACCCGACCCGATCCTAGTGTGGGATCAGCCATGAGGTCGGCGATCTTCGCGCCAAAGTCGCGTTTCATATGACGTGTTCAGTGCCATTTCTCAGCCAATGAAGGAGGACGCAGAGTGTGGGCAGCGTGATGACATAGGTCTCAGTCCCCACCATCTTACAGAAGGGCATGACAGTGATTGGCTTGCTTTCTGCGGCATCACAGGGGCTATAAAGGGGCGTGCACGCCGACCGCCATCTTACTTCTGCCGATCTTAGCATAGGGAGAGGTTGCTGCAGCTTCGTCAGAAGCAGGGACATAGTTAGGGAGGGAAGATTAACCCCCAAACCGCTTGTGCTGAAGCGATTTCCACTGTCCGACACCACCTTTTTTTGCAGGGACATTTGAGGATATATCTTTGTGCATCAGCTCTGTAGCTTATTAGGCTGCCTTATAAGGCTCCCTGATAGCTGCATTGCTGTTTGCACGCTGCTGTGCAAACCAATCCTGTTGCTCCTTTCTGCACAGTTATCTTGTTTATTTGTCCACACTTTTGTGTGCAGCAGTCCTTTTTATTGCTGCCATACTTGTCCTGAGATCATTGTAGGGAGATTGAAATTGTACTACAGTCCTTGTATTTTTTCATATATCTTCCAGCCACTTTCTGCCACTTCCATTGTGTTGTTTTATACACTGGGCCTGAGTTTTGGTTCAGTGTCCAAAAAAAAAAGTGAGATTGAAATTCTCACAAAGTGGATATACCTCAGTCCTCTTAGTTTGTGGTGTATCAGCCAGCCACTTGCTGCCACTCACATTGCGTTGTTTTATACACTGGGCCTGAGTTTGGGTTCTGTGTCCCAAAAAAAAAAGTGAGATTGAAATTCTTACAAAGTGGATATACCTCAGTCCTCTTAGTTTGTGGTGTATCAGCCAGCCACTTGCTGCCACTCACATTGCATTGTTTTATACACTGGGCCTGAGTTTGGGTTCAGTCTCCCCCCCAAAAAAAGTGACATTCAAATTCTCACAAAGTGGATATACCTCAGTCCTCTTAGTTTGTCGTATATCAGCCAGCCACTTGCGGCCACTCACATTGCGTTGTTTTATACACTGGGCCTGAGTTTGGGCTCAGTCTCCCCCCAAAAAAAGAGAGATTTAAATTCTCAACAATTTTATATACACCTTCTACATTGTTTAACAGTTCCATATAACGGTTGTTATTTTGGTTAGATTTTCCCAAAAATGAGGAAGTCTGGTGGAAGAGGCCGTGGGCAGTCGTTGCCAGCTGGTACTGATGGTGGTGGTGGTGGTGGAGCATCTGGTGGTAGTGGGAAAAGCAAAATAGCACCTAAGGCTGGAGGTGTTGAGCCAGCATCATCGTCTGGCTACACAAGGCCTCGAAGGCTCCCTTATCTTGGAGTAGGAAAACAGCTTTTAAAGCCGGAGCAGCAGGAAAAAGTTTTGGCTTTCCTTGCTGACTCAGCCTCTAGCTCTTTCGCCTCCACTTCAGAAAGTTCCAAATATAAAAGCAGCGAGTCGTCAGTGGATGCTCCCGGTCAGGAACAAGTCGCTTCCCTGTGTCCTTCACCCAAACCAAAAGTGAAGGATGTGTCAGGCGACACTACAGGTTACTCCATGGAGCTCTTTACACATACCGTGCCTGGGTTAGAAAGGGAAATTGTTAACTGCCCATTACAAGATGAATCGGACTTGGAGTGCACTGATGCACAGCCACAGTCAGATTATTATGCTGTTCCATTGACTCAGATCACTACATTGCCCTCGCAGTGTACTGAGCCAGAATCTGACCCTGATGAGACTATGGTGCCCCGTCCCGAACGCTATAGCACCTTACACGGTGACACAGAGGAAGGTGCACATGACATTGAAGAGGAGGTGATAGATAACCCATTTGTTGACCCAGATTGGCAGCCATTGTGGAAGAGGGTGCCGCTGCCAGTAGCTCAGAAGTGGAGGTGGATGATCCTCAGTAGCCATCTACATCGCAATAGCTGTTATCTGGCAGGCCCATATCAGGCCAAAAAAGTGTGTCAAAAACAGTTTTAGGACAGCGTGGCCATCCGGTGAAAGCACAGTGTGCAATGCCTGAAAAGGTATTCCATAGTAGGAAGAGTGCAGTGTGGCAATTTTTTAACCAAGATCCGAATGATCAGTGCAAAGTTATCTGTAAGAAATGCTCAAAGACCTTTAGCAGAGGGAAGAATCTTCACAAATTAAATACAACGTGCATGCGTAGACATTTAACCAGCATGCACTTGCAAGCCTGGACTAACTACCAAATATCACGTACCGTTGGTGCACCTGCTCAGAATGAAGGTAGTCAGCAACGCTACATTGCTTCCCTCACTGTAAGCCCACCGGTTAGGACACCACCAGCAGCAAATGTGGAGTATCGTCGCAAGGCCAAAGCAGTCAGGGAATCACAAGGTTATTGATAGGAAACACTGTATGTAGGCCAACATCAAGAATACCATCACCAACCCTCTCTCAATCCGCCATGTCCACCACCACCGCTAGTTCCACCATATGCAGCTCTCCAGTCCAGATCATCCTACAAGAGACTCTCGTTAGGAAAAGAAAGTACTCATCCTCTCATCCGCGTACACAGGGTTTGAACGCCCACATTGCTATACTAATCTCGTTAGAGATGATGCCCTACCGGTTGGGTGAAAGCGAAGCTTTCAAAGACCTGATGGCCTATGCAGTACCACGCTATGACCTACCCAGTCGGCACTTCTTTGCGAGAAAAGCCATCCCAGCCCTCCACCAGCATGTCAAAGACCGCATTGTCCATGCACTGAGGCAATCAGTCAGTGGAAAGGTGCACCTCACAACAGATGCATGGACCAGTAGGCATGGCCAGGGACGTTACGTGTCCATCACGGCGCACTGGCTTAATGTGGTGGATGCAGGGTCCACAGGAGACAGCCATAGTGGGACAGTTCTGCCTAGCCCATGGTCTAGGAAACAGTTGGCTGTAGGCATTCGCCACCCCTCCTCCTCCAGAAGCGAAAGCTCATCCACAGAGTGCAGTCACACGACCACTCCATCCGCAGCTGCCAGTGTTGCACACGAGGTGTCCCATTATTGAACAGCTAGTGGTAAGCGTCAGCAGGCTGTGTTACAAATGAAGTGTTTGGGCGATAACAGACACACCGCGGAAGTACTGGCCGAGTACTTGCAGCAAGAAACTCAGTCATGGCTGGGCAGTGTACATCTTGAGGCAGGCAAGGTAGTCAGTGATAACGGAAGGAATTTTATGGCTGCCATAGCCCTTTCAGAACTGAAACACATACCTTGCCTGGCTCACACCTTGAACTTGGTGGTGCAGTGCTTCCTTAAAAATTTTCCGGGGTTACCAGCCCTGCTCCTGAAGGTGCGAAGACTTTGCTCGCACATCCGCCGGTCGCCCGTACACTCCAGCTGTATGCTCAACCATCAGCAATCGTTGAAGCTTCCCCAGCACCGCCTAATGATCAACGTTGCAACAAGGTGGAACTCCACACTGCACATGCTTCAGAGGCTGTGCGAACAGAGGCGTGCTGTAATTTATTTGTGGGAGGATACACATACACGGGCAGGCACTTGGATGGCAGACATGGAGTTGTCTGGTGTGCAGTGGTCGAAGCTGCAAGACCTCTGTCAAGTCCTTCAGTGTTTTGAGGAATGCACACGGCTGGTAAGTGCAGACGACGCCATCATAAGCATGAGCATCCCACTAATGCGTCTGCTGATGCAAAGTTTGATGCACATTAAGGAGCAGGCATCTGCAGCTGAAGAGGAGGGAAGCCTTGATGACAGTCAGCCATTGTCAGCTCAGGGAACTCTCCTGGACGAGGTGGCGGACAAAGAGGAGGAGGAGGAGGATGATTGGGATGAATATTTATGGGAGGAGGGTACTTCTCAGGGGGCAATAGAAACTGGTGGCGTTGCAAGGTCAGGTACAGGGTTTTTGCGGGACACAAGTGATGTTGATTTGCAAGAAAGTGCTCCTCAACCCAGCACAAGCAGTGAATTGACACCTGGAACATTGGCCCACATGGCTGAGTATGCCTTGCGTATCCTAAAAAGGGACTCCCGCATTATCAAAATGATGACTGATGACGATTACTGGTTGGCCTACCTCCTGGATCCACGATATAAAGGAAAATTACAAAATATCATGCCACATAAGAACCTTGAGCAAATATTGGCTACCAAACAAGTAACTTGTAGACTGTTTGGTTCAGGCATTCCCAGCACACAGCGGCGGTGATGGTTCTCACACGAGCCGCAGTGGGCAACATGGCAGAGGTGTTAGAGGTGCACCAATCCGAAGTGGCATTGGACAGAGGGGTTTTATGACCAGGTTGTGGAGTGATTTTGCAACGCCCACTGACACAACAGGTACTGCTGCATCGATTCAAAGTGACAAGAGACAGCATTTGTCCAGTATGGTTCCGAACTACTTTTCTGCCCTTATCGATGCTCTCCCTCACAGGTCATTCCCCCTTGATTAATGGGCATCTAAAATAGACCTGGCCTGAATTGGCAGAATATGCATTACAGGAGCTCGCATGCCCTGCTGCTAGTGTGCTATCAGAAAGAGTATTCAGTGCTGCTGGTTCAATACTAACCAAAAAAAGGACACGTCTGGCTACCCGAAATGTTGATGATCTAACCTTCATTAAAATGAACCAATCATGGATTTCAAATTATTTGGCCCCACCTTCCCCTGCTGACACATAGCTTGCCTGAAAAATGTCTTGCTTTTGGCCTCCTCTTACTTACTTCTCCAATTCCTCCATTTGCAGCTACTGAATGTCCACCATAGGCCATTTTTATACCTCTCTAAATGGGCTGACTCCCCCCACAGGGCCGTGTTCACCACCTGGCGCAAGCACCCGTGCGAGTGCCGTTTGCCTGGACAGGTGGGTGTGCCCACTCTTGGGCGACGGCACTGGCACAGGGTCCCTCATAGTACAATGAAGTGTCTCTGATGGTGGTGGTGCACAACCAACGTCAGACACACCGTCGTAATATGAGGGGCCCTGTGCCAGTACCGCCACCCATGAGAGTGTTCCCCCCAGCTCAAACAGTGCTCTACCACTTGCAACACTTACCTCTCCCTGCTCCACCACTGTGTAGCCTGTGCTGTTAAATCCTTCAATGGCACTGCCAATACAAATTTGTTGAAATGATAGATGATAGTTAAAATATACAGGGGTCCTGGCCTCCATTTAGACCAGTTAATACTTTGCGCCTACTACCACTGTCTGCTACTCAGCAGAGGAGCCCACCCCTGTACCTAGCTATGGCACCTGTTTATTTATGAAAAAAATTTGGCAGACATTTAGCCTACTTACTTATTTGGGCCTACTCACTGTGTCAGCCTCTCCTTACAATTGTCCTCCGCTGAACAAAGCAACGCCACCAGTGTAGTCCTGTTACCAATTTTGAACTGCTTTTAGCCTACTTGCTTATTTGGGCCTACTAACTGTGTCAGCCACTCCTTACAATTGTCCTCTGCTGAACAAAGCAACGCCGCCAGTGTAGTCCTGTTACCAATTTTGAACTGCTTTTAGCCTACTTGCTTATTTGGGCCTACTAACTGTGTCAGCCACTCCTTACAATTGTCCTCCGCTGAACAAAGCAATGCCGCCAGTGTAGTTCTGTTACCAATTTTGAACTGCTTTTAGCCTACTTGCTTATTTGGGCCTACTAACTGTGTCAGCCACTCCTTACAATTGTCCTCCGCTGAACAAAGCAACGCCGCCAGTTTAGTCCTGTTACCACATTTGAACTGCTTTTAGCCAACTTGCTTATTTGGGCCTACTCACTGTGTCAGCCTCTCCTTACAATTGCCCTCCGCTGAACAAAGCAACGCCGGCAGTTTAGTCCTGTTACCAATTTTGAACTGCTTTTAGCCAACTTGTTTATTTGGGCCTACTCACTGTGTCAGCCTCTCCTTACAATTGTCCTCCGCTGAACAAAGCAACGCCGCCAGTTTAGTCCTGTTACCACATTTGAACTGCTTTTAGCCAACTTGCTTTTTTGGGCCTACTCACTGTGTCAGCCTCTCCTTACAATTGCCCTCCGCTGAACAAAGCAATGCCGCCAGTTTAGTCCTGTTACCATTTTTGAACTACATTTAGCCTACTTACTTATTTGGGCCTACTCACTGTGTCAGCCACTCCTTACAATTGTCCTCTGCTGAACAAAGCAACGCCGCCAGTTTAGTCCTATTACCACATTTGAACTGCATTTAGCCCACTTTATTATTTGGGCCTATATCTGTATTTCCTCCTCATCCTGCCCATTGCCCAGCCACTGCTAGATGAGTCTGCTGGTACATTGACCCAGACCACTACATTCCCCTTGCACTCTACACAGCCAGAATCTGACCCTGCTGAAAGTCAGGTTCCCCTTCCCGCATACTATACCACCTTACACGGGGACAAAGAGGAAGTTGCAGATGAAAGTGCAGGTTCCTTCATCAGGTGGGGGGGCATACTCGTTGGCAACATTACTGGCACAGGGCCCCTCATAGTACACAAAAGTGTCTCTGGCGGTGGGAGGCGCCACCCGCCGTCAAACACACTGCCGTACTATGAGGGGCCCTGTGCCAGTGCCAATGCCAATGAGTGGGCCCCCACTGCTTGCTCAGGATCACAGCACTTCCAAAGTTGAAATACTTACCTCTCCCTGCTCCACCTCCTTGACGTATTCTGCGTTTCCTGGGCCCACGAAAAACTTGAGCCAGCCCGACCCCCCCCCACAACTTTAGCCAAATGACCCCAAGTTTTCAATGCCTAACTATTATTATAAAGTAAATTAAGATTGACAAGCTTCAGTAATAAAAATTGATGTTTTTGGCATTAAAATTGGCACTGTAGGTGTTTTCCTGTCCTCCACTCTGTGCCGACTTTGATTCCCCATTGACTTGCATTGGGTTTCGTGTTTCAGTCGGCCCCCAACTTTACGCAATAATCGGCCGATTTCACCGATTTTTGACGAAACCCGACTCGATCCTAAAAAAGTAAAAGTCGCTCAACTCTACTCGACACTCTCTGGGACATATCCTCTAATTTCTCCATTGTTTCTCAAAACCATACAAAAGATACATTCTGCCTGGTTGGATAATTAGTTTCCAGAAGAAGTGTGTAGGCTTGTAGATTGGTCAATGGCACTCCTGTCGCCTTCCTTTGAGGAGGCTACTTCCAAGTAAAATTAAGCTAGTACATGTTCCTGACATGTGTTTCATACCTGACAGACTGAGCAAAATACAGGCCCTTGCTTGCGTACACTGTATTAATTCTTTCTGCATTTGGTGTCTGGTAGAATCTTGTTAACTATTTGGCATGAGGAAGGGACCTCCCAAATTAAGGCATGAGAGCCCTCACAAATGTTAAAGTAAAAACTAATGCCAAAACACTCCGTGAACATATGCTAAAGCGGAGGTATAATTTATTTTATTTTTGTTTGCGTTATATACATGTAATTATGAAGGAAAAAATGTTTCTTAGCATTTTTCCTTTAAAAAAAATTTTTGGTTTGGTAGGTCTTTTTAAAAAATCTGTAAAATTTGTGCAATAGTCTGACAACATTATTCTCAGATACTATATGTAAGTCAGAAAGGCATGCAGGCATCTTCTCCATGCTGTTCCCATTTAGTTTTAGCTCTTTCCCATCCATTTAAGCTTTTTTCTCAGGCCCCCAGACCTGTTTGTTGAGTACAGCAGAAAAATATTCGGCTTTCCAATTGACTTGCATTGGATTTATTATTCGTTACGAACACACGGATATTAGAAATTATTTCAGCCGATTTTCCTGAAACCAAATATTTCACTATTCGATCATCACTAATCATGTACCTTTTAAAATGCTGATGTATAAATATGGATATTACACAGATGGAAAATATGGATTCACCGATGGCACAAAGAAGACAATATCAAAGAAAATGATTTGACTTTTGTGCAGGAAAACTGGTTGACTTTCATATGCTTGTCTGACCCTGGTCTTAGAAATTTCCTGTAAAGTGATCATCAGAGACAGGTGCAACACAACCATAGTTCATTGAAATGTTTTTTAGACCCCATAATAGCCATTGCAAGTATTTTGTATTTTTATCTATGCTTATTTATTTACTTTCTTATTACTCTATGGATAGTTTTCTCAACAGACTTTACAATTGTTTATTTGTGCAACATACAATAATATGGCACTGGATTGCTCCTATTAATTAGTTTCAATTTACACTAGTCTCTAGGCGGAGCGGCAGTTAGGAGATTTTTGCAGTGGTAGTGCAAAGCAGTATAAAATAAGTGATAAGATGCATTCTCTTACATAGGTGGGAATATAATTTCACTGTACACCTTCATATTGACGTTAAGCTGCACACATACTTTACGTCACTATGCTACACACATAAATTGTGCCACTATGTATAAACATCACACACATTAGAAATATATATACATTGCACACACATACACACATTATACAGGCACACATACATACAGAATATTCACACTTTGATTGTATCTACAACACCCATTGTTACATCCAAGAATTTCTAACACCGTTTGCCGTTCTCTGCTCGTGCTCTTCCGGCCATCATACTTGCATACATACTTACAGACACATTTCACACAAACATTGCGTTCTCATATATGCACATAATACACATATATCAATACCCTCTGTCAAATACCAATAGTGGAGAGGAAACCATGTTGAGCAGTGCAGGGAAGGAAGTAAAAGAGAGAATACAGACAGGACAGAAGGGGATCGGAGCTGCTGCTTTCTGTGAGGTAAAACATCTCCCTGGCTGTTTAAAACTGCTTGTACCTCGGAGAAATAATCATCTGTGATCCCATGCTGTAATGTCTGTATACTCGCTCTTGCTTCCTCCCCTGCCCAGGAGCTGTGGTATGAGATCATATCCCTGTACGGTCAGACACAGACATTACACAGTACACTGCATGGACACAATTATAAGATTATCTCAGCACAGGAACATTTTGTTTTTACAAATCTAATTGTGGAACTTATTTCTATTACAAGATATATTAATGAAAATGTATTTTGTTCTTCGGAAAACCCTTTTAGGTCTACTGGCAGATATCTATATAAACAGTCTTGAAATATTGTAAGATCACTCTTGCCTCACAAAGGTAATTACGGAAATACTGACACTACTGTGAAATTAATATTTAAGCAATTTCCTATTGCTTGAACTTACACATATTCACAGTATTTATAATCTATATGTAACTGTGTGACAAAGAATGCCTTGGTTTATATATCACTGGCTTTATAGCCAATAAAATGTAACCTTTTCACCAGATGGTGGGGTTTTGTCCTACTGTCTTGGGAATAATAAAAACATCCTTCTTTTTTTCAGATACAGCTATAGTCTATCTATTTTTTGCAGAGTACCAGCAGCTTTACCACTCAACATCCCTTATGTATGCGATCAAGTGCTGCTCTATTCTAAACATTTATTTTCTTAACCGAGTAAAAATTAGAAAGATAAATCATTCTTTTGTTCTTCCGGATCTCTGGTCCTGTAATGTATTCTGTTAGTCACTTGTCAAGGTTTTCAATTAATGTTGCTGCTCCAGAGTTGTACCAAACAGGCTTTTGCACTAAATGAAAACACAATAAGCATCTCCGAATAACCCATTATAGTAATCTGCCTGGTGCGCTTTATCTGAAGACTCTATCCAAAAGTTCCTTTCTGTAGTTTACATTTCCCAACTTTCATCTAGTGAGAATGTTCTACAATCTAAATATATTTTCACTACTAGTTTTGGAGAAAGGTTTGGTAAACTTCATTTAATAAATAGTTAGTTTTAGGGATATTCCTTAAAAGGAGTAGTATCAGCTCCAAAATCAGTATCAAAGTAGACACAACCCGAAGGCAAAAAAAAAAATCATAAAAGGGACATCAGAATAAAACCTCTCCTGCATCCTCAAAAATAAAATTCACAATCAAAGTATGAAAAAGGACATCTGAACAAACCTGATGCATTTTGAAAACAAGCCCTGTGGACCGATGAGGTTGAAATAGAAATCTTAGGCCACAATGATCAAAGCATTGTGTAAAGAAAAAAAAGAGCACAGAATTTCTGGAAAAGAACATCTCACCAACTATTAAGCATGAAGTGGATCAATCATGCTTTGGTGTTTCCAGACAATGGAACGGGGGAACATGTCACGGGTAGAGGGAAGAATGGATTAAATGAAATTTCAGAAAAGTCTTGATGCAATCATAACACCATCTGTAAAAAAGCTGAATTTGAAAAGAGGATGGCTTCTACAAATGGATAATGATCGTAAACACACATCAAAATCCACAATAGACTATCTCGAACGGCGCAAGCTGAAGGTTTTACAATGGCCCTCACAGTCCCCTGATCGGAGTATCATTGAAAATCTGTGGCTAAACCTCAAAATAGCAGTGCATGCAAGACGACCCAGGAATCTCACAGAAGTGGAAGAATTTTCCAAGGAAGAATTTATGAAAATCCCTTAAACAAGAATTGAAAGACTTGGTTGCCTACTGAAAGCGTTTGCAAACTGTGATACTTGCAAAAGGGGGTGATACTAGGTACTAACCATGAAGGGTATCCAAAACTAGTGCATCGGCCCATTTTACTTTTTGCAGTTTTTGAAATTTAAAAAATTACAATTTTTCTGCCTAAAATTCAAAGGAAATGTGATATCTTCAACTTTAGACCTTTTAGAAATCATTTCATTTTCAACTTAACTGTTCAAAATAACAATAATTTTGACCAGGGGTGCCCAAACTTTTACCTGCCACTGTATGTGTGAACTGTGCAGTTGCACATGGTGCTGACTGCTAGATTTGAGTGGTAAGTGGGGCAAATCAGTTTCAAACTTACTGCAGATGCTCCACTGTTGGCGCATTTAATGGGAAAAAGATGTTCACCCCACCAGTTGCTGATGAAGAGCATGAGGAAAGCAACATCATGGACTGAGCCTCAGTCTATGGGCTGGCTCACATCGGCGTATAACACAGCCAACCCAACTGTTATCTGATGTTTTATTGGATAGCAATCAAATCTATGCTATTATATGGGGCAGTGCAGATCTACTATTTTTTTAACGTGCAGAATCAGCATGAGAAAACAATTTCAGCATGTTGCAAGTGTCTCTGGAACTGAGATAACATGCACCCATGCAAGTCTATGAGTACATGTGTAACTTCGGCCTGCACTCTGATGTCATCTGAGTGCTGCCCGACATCAGCGGACTCACACAATGGAGACGATGTAGAAATTAAGTTCTCAGCCTTCTCCACACCTGTGATACGATTCTCGCATGTAAGTGAGTTGGATCACTCTACTGTAAGATGACACTGACAGAGTTTGAGCCAAGCGGCATTAGCATAATCGATCCGTTTCTCTCGCATGAGAGAACATATGGCCATGTGGTCCCGGCCTATGAGTAATGCAGAATGTGGTAGGTAAGCAGGACAGAGATCCATACCTGTGTGGCACTGCTATGCTGAAGTGTGTGTGCGTTGGGCCATTATCTTTCTGGTTGTATGTAAAGCCATCAGCGTGGGTCTTGACGATAGGGAACATTATGGAGTAAGTGCAGTGCTGTGTCTACACTGCAATGTGGGGTGACTATTTATTATGCTACAAGATGGAGGAATAATTACTTAAAAGTAATATGTGTTTATTAGGGATGAGTGAGCACTAAAATGCTCGGGTGCTCGTTGCAATTCCTAATACTTTCATGCTCATTTTGAGTAATGAGTATAATGGGAGTCAATGGGAAAGCCAAGCTTTTTTCCGGCAGACCCTACAAAGAGGTCTGGTTGGGGGCAGTAAAAATGTTCAAATGAATGGAAAGAGAACAGCATGGGGAAGACCCTTGGAAGCATCTCTGACTCCCAGATCACTGCTGAGAACAAAGGTGTCACGCTTTTACTCCACTTTAAGGAGTGACAATAAAACATTCCAAAACGACGAGAAAATGCATATTACAGGAAAAAAAATGTTCAGAAAATGTTTTTCCTGTATAATGACTTGTATATAAAGTCGAATTTAAAAAGGATTTAAAAAAATATAATTTAAGTAAACCTAAATTTATTTTTTTATCAGTTTAATTTATGACGGAAGGAAGAACTGCCAAAAATTAGACTCAGATACACCCCGCATTAGACATACAGAAGGGCCTCATACACATTCTGTTCAAAGTGTCATGTATTGGTTTTCCTAGACTCATAAATGAAATGTACTCCAGACCTTGGAATAGCCCATGAGTGAGCAATATAATACCGAGAAGGGTATGTGTACATGTTGAGTAAAATTTCTGCATCATTTCTGCATCTCTTGGCTGGAAACATGCAGCTGCAAAAACACGCGTTTTTGCCTAATTTTTGGTGCTTTTTTGCCCTGAAGTCAATGATGAAAAGCAAAGAGCAAAAACGCACAGAGAGAATTGACACGCTACAGATTATTTTCTGCACCAAAACTGCGAGTGAAAAATACTTAACTTTTGCATTAGGTTTCTCATTAACTTTGCTGTCATGAGGTTTTGTTTCAGGTTCTGCCACAAATCCGCGCCAAAAAGTGACAAAAATGCAAAAAATTTGTAATGTGTGCACACAGCCTAAAATTTTGAACAATTGTTTTGAGGCTTATAAGGCAGCAATATCTACAAAAGAATATGTTAACCCCTTCACCCCCAAGGGTGGTTTGCACGTTAATGACCGGGCCAATTTTTACAATTCTGACCACTGTCCCTTTAGGAGGTTATAACTCTGGAACGCTTCAACGGATCTTGGCGATTCTGACATTGTTTTCTCGTGACATATTGTACTTCATGATAGTGGTAAAATTTCTTCGATATAACTTGCGTTTATTTGTGAAAAAAACGGAAATTTGGCGAAAATTTTGAAAATTTTGCAATTTTCCAACTTTGAATTTTTATGCCCTTAAATCACAGACATATGTCACACAAAATACTTAATAATTAACATTTCCCACATGTCTACTTTACATCAGCACAATTTTGGAACCAAAATTTTTTTTTGTTAGGGAGTTATAAGGGTTAAAAGTTGACCAGAAATTTCTCATTTTTACAACACCATTTTTTTTTAGGGACCACATCTCATTTGAAGTCATTTTGAGGGGTCTGTATGATAGAAAATACCCAAGTGTGACACCATTCTAAAAACTGCACCCCTCAAGGTGCTCAAAACCACACTCAAGAAGTTTATTAACCCTTCAAGTGTTTCACAGGAATTTTTGGAATGTTTAAATAAAAATGAACATTTAATTTTTTTTCACACAAAATTTATTTCAGCTCCAATTTGTTTTATTTTACCAAGGGTAACAGGAGAAAATAGACTGCAAAAGTTGTTGTACAATTTGTCCTGAGTACGCTGATACCCCATATGTGGGTGTAAACCATTGTTTGGGCGCATGGCAGAGCTTGGAAGGGAAGGAGCGCCATTTGACTTTTCAATGCAAAATTTACTGGAATTGAGATGGGACGCCATGTTGCGTTTGGAGAGCCCCTGATGTGCCTAAACATTGAAACCCCCTACAAGTGACACCATTTTGGAAAGTAGACCCCCTAAGGAACTTATCTAGATGTGTGGTGAGCACTTTGACCCACCAAGTGCTTCACAGAAGTTTATAATGCAGAGCCGTAAAAATAAAAAATCATATTTTTTCACAAAAATGATCTTTTCGCCCCCAATTTTTTATTTTCCCAAGAGTAAGAGAAGAAATTGGTCCCCAAAAAATGTTGTGCAATTTGTCCTGAGTACGCAGATACCCCATATGTTGGGGTAAACCACTGTTTGGGCGCATGGCAGAGCTTGGAAGGGAAGGAGCGCCATTTGACTTTTCAATGCAAAATTGACTGGAATTGAGATGGGACGCCATGTTGCGTTTGGAGAGCCCCTGATGTGCCTAAACATTGAAACCCCCTACAAGTGACACCATTTTGGAAAGTAGACCCCCTAAGGAACTTATCTAGATGTGTGGTGAGCACTTTGACCCACCAAGTGCTTCACAGAAGTTTATAATGCAGAGCCGTAAAAATAAAAAATCATATTTTTTCACAAAAATGATCTTTTCGCCCCCAATTTTTTATTTTCCCAAGGGTAAGAGAAGAAATTGGTCCCCAAAAAATGTTGTGCAATTTGTCCTGAGTACGCAGATACCCCATATGTTGGGGTAAACCACTGTTTGGGCGCATGGCAGAGCTCGGAAGTGAAGGAGCGCCATTTGACTTTTCAATGCAAAATTGACTGGAATTGAGATGGGACGCCATGTTGCGTTTGGAGAGCCCCTGATGTGCCTAAACATTGAAACCTCCTACAAGTGACACCATTTTGGAAAGTAGACCCCCTAAGGAACTTATCTAGATGTGTGGTGAGCACTTTGACCCACCAAGTGCTTCACAGAAGTTTATAATGCAGAGCCGTAAAAATAAAAAATCATATTTTTTCACAAAAATGATCTTTTCGCCCCCAATTTTTTATTTTCCCAAGGGTAAGAGAAGAAATTGGTCCCCAAAAAATGTTGTGCAATTTGTCCTGAGTACGCAGATACCCCATATGTTGGGGTAAACCACTGTTTGGGCGCATGGCAGAGCTTGGAAGGGAAGGAGCGCCATTTGACTTTTCAATGCAAAATTGACTGGAATTGAGATGGGACGCCATGTTGCGTTTGGAGAGCCCCTGATGTGCCTAAACATTGAAACCCCCCACAAATGACACCATTTTGGAAATTAGACCCCCTAAGGAACTTATCTAGATGTGTTTTGAGAGCTTTGCACCCCCAAGTGTTTCACTACAGATTATAACGCAGAGCCGTGAAAATAAAAATTCCTTTTTTTTTTCACAAAAATGATTTTTTAGCCCCCAGCTTTTGTATTTTTACAAGAGTAACAGAATAAACTGGACCCCAAAAGTTGTTGTCCAATTTGTCCTGAGTACGCTGATACCCCATATATGGAGGGTAACCACTGTTTGGGCGCATGACAGAGCTCGGAAGGGAAGGAGCGCCATTTGGAATGCAGACTTAAATGGATTGGTCTGCAGGCGTCACGTTGCATTTGCAGAGCCCCTGATGTACCCAAACAGTACAAACCCCCCACAAGTGACCCCATATTGGAAACTAGACCTCCCAAGGAACTTATCTAGATGTGTTGTGAGAACTTTGAACCCCCAAGTGTTTCACTACAGTTTGTAACGCAAAGCCGTGAAAATAAAAATTCTTTTTTTTTTCACAAAAATGATTTTTTAGCCCCCAGCTTTGTATTTTTACAAGGGTAACAGAATAAATTGGACCCTAAAAGTTGTTTTCCAATTTGTCCTGAGTATGCTGATACCCCCTATGTGGGGGGTAACCACTGTTTGGGCACATGACAGAGCTCGGAAGGGAAGGAGCGCCATTTGGAATGCAGACTTAAATGGATTGGTCTGCAGGCGTCACGTTGCATTTGCAGAGCCCCTGATGTACCCAAACAGTACAAACCCCCCACAAGTGACCCCATATTGGAAACTAGACCTCCCAAGGAACTTATCTAGATGTGTTGTGAGAACTTTGAACCCCCAAGTGTTTCACTACAGTTTGTAACGCAAAGCCGTGAAAATAAAAATTCTTTTTTTTTTCACAAAAATGATTTTTTAGCCCCCAGCTTTGTATTTTTACAAGGGTAACAGAATAAATTGGACCCTACAAGTTGTTGTCCAATTTGTCCTGAGTACGCTGATACCCCCTATGTGGGGGGTAACCACTGTTTGGGCACATGACAGAGCTCGGAAGGGAAGGAGCGCCATTTGGAATGCAGACTTAAATGGATTGGTCTGCAGGCGTCACGTTGCATTTGCAGAGCCCCTGATGTACCCAAACAGTACAAACCCCCCACAAGTGACCCCATATTGGAAACTAGACCTCCCAAGGAACTTATCTAGATGTGTTGTGAGAACTTTGAACCCCCAAGTGTTTCACTACAGTTTGTAACGCAAAGCCGTGAAAATAAAAATTCTTTTTTTTTCACAAAAATGATTTTTTAGCCCCCAGCTTTGTATTTTTACAAGGGTAACAGAATAAATTGGACCCTACAAGTTGTTGTCCAATTTGTCCTGAGTACGCTGATACCCCCTATGTGGGGGGTAACCACTGTTTGGGCACATGACAGAGCTCGGAAGGGAAGGAGCGCCATTTGGAATGCAGACTTAAATGGATTGGTCTGCAGGCGTCACGTTGCATTTGCAGAGCCCCTGATGTACCCAAACAGTACAAACCCCCCACAAGTGACCCCATATTGGAAACTAGACCTCCCAAGGAACTTATCTAGATGTGTTGTGAGAACTTTGAACCCCCAAGTGTTTCACTACAGTTTGTAACGCAAAGCCGTGAAAATAAAAATTCTTTTTTTTTCACAAAAATGATTTTTTAGCCCCCAGCTTTGTATTTTTACAAGGGTAACAGAATAAATTGGACCCTACAAGTTGTTGTCCAATTTGTCCTGAGTACGCTGATACCCCCTATGTGGGGGGTAACCACTGTTTGGGCACATGACAGAGCTCGGAAGGGAAGGAGCGCCATTTGGAATGCAGACTTAAATGGATTGGTCTGCAGGCGTCACGTTGCATTTGCAGAGCCCCTGATGTACCCAAACAGTACAAACCCCCCACAAGTGACCCCATATTGGAAAATAGACCTCCCAAGGAACTTATCTAGATGTGTTGTGAGAACTTTGAACCCCCAAGTGTTTCACTACAGTTTACAACGCAGAGCCGTGAAAATAAAACATATTTTTTTCCCACAAAAATGATTTTTAGCCCCCCAAATTTTTATTTTCCCAAGGATAACAAGAGAACTTGGACCCCAGAAGTTGTTGTTCAATTTGTCCCGAGTACGCTGATAACCCATATGTTGGGGTGAACCCCTTTTTGGACGCACGGGAGAGCTCGGAAGGGAAGGAGCACTGTTTTACTTTTTCAACGCAGAATTGGCTGGAATTGAGATCGGACGCCATGTCGCGTTTGGAGAGCCCCTGATGTGCCTGAACAGTGGAAACTCCCCAATTCTACCTGAAACCCTAACCCAAACACACCCCTAACCCTAATCCCAACGGTAACCCTAACCCTACCCCTAACCTCACCTCTAACCGTTTAATGAACATTTTCTGACAGTCATAAGTGCCACGTATTTAAGTGCCACGTATTTAAGTGCCACATATTTAAGTGCCACGTATTTAAGTGCCACGTGTTTCAGTGCCACGTGTTTCAGTGCCACGTGTTTCAGTGCCACGTGTTTCAGTGCCACGATATTTCAGTGCCACGTATTTCAGTGCCACGTACTATAAATACTATAACTATGTGGTTATACGTGGCACTCAAATATCGTGGCACGTAAATACGTGGCACTTAAGTACGTGGCACTTAAGTACGTGGCACTTAAGTACGTGGCACGTAAATACGTGGCACGTAAATACGTGGCACGTAAATACGTGGCACTTAAGTACGTGGCACTTAAGTACGTGGCACTTAAGTACGTGGCACTTAAGTACGTGGCACTTAAGTACGTGGCACTTATATACGTGGCACTTATATACGTGGCACTTATATACGTGGCACTTATATACGTGGCCACTGAAATATCGTGGCACTTATATACGTATATAAACGTATATTTTAGTGCCACGTATTTCAGGTTAGGGGTAGGGGTAGGGTTAGGGGTAGGGTTTTTTTTTTTTGTTTGTTTTCTTGTGTTTTTCTATAAAAACGCATGCGTCTAAAAACGCATGCGTTTTACCACGTTTACATGCGTTTTTTCACACATGCGTTTTTTTAAAAAACGCATGCAGATAAAAACGCAAGTGTGAAACCAGCCTAAAAGACGCTTTTTATAGCAAAAAAGTTTTTGCATCTCCACATTTTGAGACCTATAATTTTTCCACATTTTGGTCCACAGAGTCATGTGAGGTCTTGTTTTTTGTGGGACGAGTTGACGTTTTTATTGGTAACATTTTCGGACACGTGGCCATTTTTGATCACTTTTTATTCCGATTTTTGTGAGGCAGAATGACCAAAAACCAGCTATTCATGAATTTCTTTTGGGAGAGGCGTTTATACCGTTTCGCGTTTGGTAAAATTGATAAAGCAGTTTTATTCGTCGGGTCAGTACGATTACAGCGATATCTCATTTATATAATTTTTTTATGTTTTGGCGCTTTTATACGATAAAAACTATTTTATAGAAAAAATAATTATTTTGGTATCGCTTTATTCTCAGGACTATAACTTTTTTATTTTTTTGCTGATGATGCTGTATGGCGGCTCGTTTTTTGCGGGACAAGATGACGTTTTCAGCGGTACCATGGTTATTTATATCCGTCTTTTTGATCGCGTGTTATTCCACTTTTTGTTCGGTGGTATGGTAATAAAGCGTTGTTTTTTGCCTCGTTTTTTTTTTTTTTTTCTTACGGTGTTTACTGAAGGGGTTAACTAGTGGGGCAGTTTTATAGGTTGGGTCGTTACGGACGCGGCGATACTAAATATGTGTACTTTTATTGTTTTTTTTATTTTATTTAGATAAAGAAATGTATTTATGGGAATAATATTTTATTTTTTTTTTCATTATTTTGGAATATTTTTTTTTTTTTTTTTTTTTTTTTTACACATTTGGAAATTTTTTTTTTTAACTTTTTTACTTTGCCCCAGGGGGGGACAATACAGATCGGTGATCTGCCAGTTTGCATAGCACTCTGACAGATCACCGATCTGAGGAAAGTGCAGGCTGCTTCACAGTGCCTGCTCTGAGCAGGCGTCTGTGAAGCCACCTCCCTCCCTGCAGGACCCGGATCCGCGGCCATCTTGGATCCGGGTCTGGGAGCTGCAGGGAGGGAGGTAAGACCCTCGCAGCAACGCGATCACATCGCGTTGCTGCGGGGGGCTCAGGGAAGCCCGCAGGGAGCCCCCTCCCTGCGCGATGCTTCCCTGCACCGCCGGCACATCGCGATCATGTTTGATCGCGGTGTGCCGGGGGTTAATGTGCCGGGGGCGGTCCGTGACCGCTCCTGGCACATAGTGCCGGATGTCAGCTGCGATAGGCAGCTGACACCCGGCCGCGATCGGCGGCGCTCCCCCCGTGAGCGCCGCTGATCGCGTATGACGTACTATCCCGTCGGCGGTCATACGGGCCCACCCCACCTCGACGGGATAGTACGTCCGATGTCAGGAAGGGGTTAAACTCTATGGATGAGCAATATAATACTGCTAAGTTTTTGAACAAGTTTTTTGAAGGTTGTATACCAAAGAAATGTATTCTAGATCACAGGATAGTCTGTGGGTGACCAACATAATACCGATGAGGGTATGTGCACATGCTGAGTAAAATTTCTGCATCTCTAGGCAGGAAAAACGTAGCTGCAAAAAAGTGCGTTTTTGGTGCTTTTTTGATGCGTTTTTTACTGATTTGAGTGGTCAATGGAGAAAAGTGCAGGGCACAAATGCACAGAGAATTTACACGCTGCAGATTATTTTCTGCACCAAATCTGCAGTTCAAAAATACTTAACGTGCGCATGACACTTTAGGTTTCTCATTCACTTTGCTAGCATCAGGTTTTGTGACAAATCCGGGCAGAAAAAACATGTTAAAAATGCACCAAATTTGCAACGTGTGCACACAGTCTAAAATTTTCAACAAGTTTTTTCAGGCTTATATAGCAATGAAAACTTCTCAAGAACATGTAAAAGACTATCGATGAGCAATATAATACCGATACATTTTTTATCATGTTTCTGAGACTTATATAGCTATGAAATGTACCCAAGAAGATGTAATACTTTATGGAGGCGAACTATATTATACCAATCAATTTTAGAACACATTTTTTGAGGCTTAAATAGCAACAAAATGTACTCAAAACTAGAGATGAGCGAATATTTCAATGTTCTGTTCGGATTACGACCACTGAATTTGAAATATTCGCCGATTTATTTATCAAATATTTGCCGAACATAGCCGAACGCCTTTCAAGTGAATGGGAGGCAAAAACAAACGGATGCACAACACCTTCAAAGGGGCCCAAATGCTGCCAAAACACATCAAAAGAAGGGGAGACACCAGGAAAGTGGCCTCAGTTCACCCACAGTACAAATTGGAGCATGGCACGGCAGCAATCAGTCAGGCATGAGGTATCGGGGGTCAGCATTTACAACTTTTTATTGATCTTCAAATTAAGACGAGGTAGGTGAGGGATCGGTGTAGGCCTGCTGTGCTGGGAGCCCTGATACCACATGCAACAGATCAACCTGCTTTCCATACCAAATTATATGACAAGGGCGCACTGGTCAATTATCAATGCATGCTAAAAAGAGGTGCTGCGACACAAGTTAAATCCTTACAATGGAACGAATGAAAATAAAGAACTACAAAGAATTGTGCACACTCAGGAATGCATAATAATATTCAAAGTTTATTAACATGAAAGGGACAAGAAGGGTGGACATACAATTAAAATCAATTAAAACAAATAAAAAAGTCCCCGAGTCCTGTAGCCATATGTATGAAACAATATAATACAATAACACCATTATAAGCACTCTAAAATGACCTACAAACTCTGCATATGAAATAAGCCAAAATAGAACCATGCGGTATGTTGATTATAATAACACCTAAGTCATGAAAGATACATGCAGCAGAGAATAATACTGACATATAAAGCCAAAAAAAGGTCGGATGTAAATACAAATCCGTGTTCGAAAATTAAAACTCACACATGGGAATGAGTATGTGCTCCAGGAGAGCCATGTGCAGAAAAGCAGGGTTGCAAGCAGCACTGGGGCAGTAGTAGTCCAAATTAGGTTTGAGCGAAACGGATCGTTCATTTTCATAAGTCGCCGACTTTTGGCAAAGTCGGCGTCTCATGAAACCAAGCCGATCCCTGTGTGGGGTCTGCCATGCGGTACGCGACTTTCGCGCCAAAGTCGCGTTTCAATGACGCTAAAAGCGCCATTTCTCAGCCAATGAAGGTGGATGCAGAGTGTGGGCAGCGTGATGACATAGATCTCAGTCTCCACCATCTTAGAGAAGGGCATTGCAGTGATTGGCTTGCTTTCTGCGGCGTCACAGGGGCTATAAAGGGGCGTTCCCGCCGACCGCCATCTTACTGCTGCTGATTTGAGCGTAGGGAGAGGTTGCTGCCGCTTCTTCGGAAGCAGGGATAGTGATAGGCAGGGTACATAAAGCCACAAACCGCTTGTGCTGTAGCGATTTCCACTGTCCAATACCACCTTTTGTTTGCAGGACAGTGGAAGCTACATTTTTTTTCCTCAGCGCTGTAGCTCATTGGGCTGCCCTAGAAGGCTCCCTGATAGCTGCGTTGCTTTGTGTGTACGCCGCTGTGTAAACCAACTGCTTTTTTCAAAGCACAAATCCTGTTTTTCCTTCCTTTCTGCACAGCTATCTTGTGTGTTTGTCCACACTTTTGTGTGCAGCAGTCCTTTTCAGCTGCCTGCCATACTTTTCTGAGATAACTGCAGGGAGATAAATATTGGCAAGTCTGCCTCCGTGCCATTGCTGTGTGTGGCATCTCTCTCTCATTGTGTGGCACCGAAAACACTGTGTAATACTTGTCCTTTTTTTTTTTTTTTTCTAAATTCTCCCTTTTCCAAAAAAAAAATTAGTGGGAGATAAATATTGTCAAGTCTGCCTCCGTGCCATTGCTGTGTGTGGCATCTCTCTCTCTCATTGTGTGGCACCGAAAACACAGTGTAATACTTGGCCTTTTTTTTTTTTTTTTTTCTAAATTCTCCCTTTTCCAAAAAAAAAATTAGTGGGAGATAAATATTGTCAAGTCTGACTCCGTGCCATTGCTGTGTGTGGCATCTCTCTCTCATTGTGTGGCACCGAAAACACAGTGTAATACTTGGCCTTTTTTTTTTTTTTTTTTCTAAATTCTCCCTTTTCCAAAAAAAAATTAGTGGGAGATAAATATTGTCAAGTCTGACTCCGTGCCATTGCTGTGTGTGGGATCTCTCTCTCATTGTGTGGCACCGAAAACACTGTGTAATACTTGGCCTTTTTTTTTTTTTTTTTTCTAAATTCTCCCTTTTCCAAAAAAAAATTAGTGGGAGATAAATATTGTCAAGTCTTCCTCTGTGCCATTGCTGTGTGTGGTATCTCTCTCTCATTGTGTGGCACTGAAAACACTGTGTAATACTTGGCCTTTTTTTTTTTTTTTCTAAATTCTCCCTTTTCCAAAAAAAAATTAGTGGGAGATAAATATTGTCAAGTCTGCCTCCGAGCCATTGCTGTGTGTGGCATCTCTCTCTCATTGTGTGGCACCGAAAACACTGTGTAATACTTGGCCTTTTTTTTTTTTTTCCTAAATTCTCCCTTTTCCCAAAAAAAATTAGTGGGAGATAAATATTGTCAAGTCTGCCTCCGTGCCATTGCTGTGTGTGGCATCTCTCTCTCATTGTGTGGCACTGAAAACACTGTGTAATACTTGTCCTTTTTTTTTTTTTTTTTTCTAAATTCTCCCTTTTCCAAAAAAAAAAATTAGTGGGAGATAAATATTGTCAAGTCTGCCTCCGTGCCATTGCTGTGTGTGGCATCTCTCTTTCATTGTGTGGCACTGAAAACACTGTGTAATACTTGTCCTTTTTTTTTTTTTGTCCTAATTTCTCCCTTTTCCAAAAAAAAAATTAGTGGGAGATAAATATTGTCAAGTCTGACTCCGTGGCATTGCTGTGTGTGGCATCTCTCTCTCATTGTGTGGCACTGAAAACACTGTGTAATACTTGTCCTTTTTTTTTTTTTTTCTAAATTCTCCCTTTTCCAAAAAAAAAATTAGTGGGAGATAAATATTGTCAAGTCTGCCTCCGTGCCATTGCTGTGTGTGGCATCTCTCTCTCATTGTGTGGCACCGAAAACACTGTGTAATACTTGGCCTTTTTTTTTTTTTTTCTAAATTCTCCCTTTTCCAAAAAAAAAATTAGTGGGAGATAAATATTGTCAAGTCTGACTCCGTGCCATTGCTGTGTGTGGCATCTCTCTCTCATTGTGTGCCACTGAAAACACTGTGTAATACTGGGCCTTTTTTTTGGGGGGTAAATTCTCCCAGAAAAAAAAAAAAATAGTGGGAGATTAAGATTGGCATTTCTGCTTGAGTGCTGGGCCTGTGTGTGCCATCTGTCTCAAATTATTGGGCCACAGAAAACCTAGTGTGTAACATTGGGCCTGATTTTCCTTTCAGTGTCAGGCACCTATAAAGGTATATATAAATCCAAACAACAAAGTCCAAGATGTATGAACGGCACCAAGCTGTATTGCACAAATTATGGTGAAGGTCTGCTGGATCCTCAACGGACTCGTGTGGCGGGCGTACCTGCAGTAATGCCCAGGGGTGCTCAACATAGAAAAAATCAGCAATGTCCGAAAAATAAAGAAAAGAAGAATGTGGCACTCACCCAGATAGACTGCTAAATTAATGTCCTTTATTCGTCATGCGGTACAACATATACCATAAGGAGAGGCGGCTGGGATCGGGTAATGGTGCTGGGAGTGAGGAGGAGGACGACGGCCGTTTCGCGCCGATGCGCTTCCATGAGGAGGAGGACGACGGCCGTTTCGCGCCGATGCGCTTCCACGGGTCCAGGTCCTGGACCCGTGGAAGCGCATCGGCGCGAAACGGCCGTCGTCCTCCTCCTCACTCCCAGCACCATTACCCGATCCCAGCCGCCTCTCCTTATGGTATATGTTGTACCGCATGACGAATAAAGGACATTAATTTAGCAGTCTATCTGGGTGAGTGCCACATTCTTTTTTTCTTTATATATAAATCCTACAGAAGTTTGAGTTCACCTTATAAGTTGTTTTACAGTAACAAATAGTGTTACTTTGGTTACGTTTTGCAAGCAATGAGGAAGTCTAGTGGAAGAGGTCATGGCCGTGGGCGGTCATTGTCAGCTGGTAATGATGGTAGTGGTAGTGGAGCATCAGGTGGTCGTGGTAAAAGCAGTGCAGCACCTAAGTCTCGAGTTGTTGAGCCAGGTTCCTTGTCTGGCTACAAAAGGCCTCGAACGCTCTCTTTTCTGGGAGTAGGAAAACCACTTTTGAAGCCGGAGCAGCAGGAACAAGTATTGGCTTTCATTGCTGCCTCTGCCTCTAGCTCTTTCGCCTCCTCCTCGGAAAGTGCCAAATGTCAGAGCAGTGCATCGTCAGTAGATGCTCCCGGTCAGGGACAAGTCGCTTCCTTGTCTTCTTCACCCAGAACAAGAGAGAAGGATGTGTCAGGAGACACAACGGGTTACTCCATGGAGCTCTTTACACATACCGTTCCTGGGTTAGACAGTGAAACAGTTAACAGGCCATGTCCATTAGAAGTTGAATCGGACATGGAGTGCACAGATGCACAGCCACAGCCAGATTACTCTGCTGTTCCTTTGACTCAGACCAGAACATTGCCCTCGCAGTGTACTGAGGCAGAATCAAACCCAGCGGACACTATGGTGCCCCGTCACGGACGCTATACCACCGGCTTACACGGTGACACAGACGAAATCGCACACGACATAGAAGAGGAGGTCATAGATGACCCAGTTGTGGACCCCGATTAGCAGCCATTGGGGGAACAGGGTGCAGGCGGCAGTAGTTCTGAAGCGGAGGAGGAGGAGCCGCAGCAGGCATCAACATCACAACAGGTTCCATCTACCGGGCCCGTATCTGGCCAAAAACGCGTGGCAAAACCAAAACCAGTTGGAGGACAGCGTGGCCATCCGGTTAAAGAAGCTCAGTCTGCAATGCCTGAAAAGGTATCCGATAGTAGAAAGAGTGCAGTCTGGCATTTTTTTAAACAACATCCAAATGATCAGCGCAAAGTCATCTGTCAAAAATGTTCAAAAACCTTAAGCAGAGGTCAGAATCTTAAAAGTCTAAATACAAGTTGCATGCATAGACATTTATCCACCATGCATTTGCAAGCCTGGACTAACTACCAAACGTCCCTAAAGGTTGCAGCACCCTCGCCCAATGAAGCTAATCAGCAACGCTACATCCCTTCCCTCCCTGTAAGCCGACCATTTCCCACACCACCTGCAGTATCTGTGCAGCTTTCGTCGCCAGGCCAAAGCAGTCAGGGAATCGCCAGGTTAGTAGTAGGAAACACTGCATGTAGGGCACCGGCAAGAATACCATCTCCAACCCTCTCTCAGTCACCCATGTCCACCGGCACCACCGCTAGTTCCACGATCTCCAGCTCTCCAGTCCAGCTCACCCTACATGAGACTCCTGTTAGGAAAAGGAAGTACTCATCCTCGCATCCGCGTACACAGGGTTTGAACGCCCACATTGCTAGACTAATCTCATTAGAGATGATGCCCTACCGGTTAGTTGAAAGCGAAGCTTTCAAAGCGCTGATGGACTACGCTGTACCACGCTACGAGCTACCCAGTCGGCACTTCTTTTCTAGAAAAGCCATCCCAGCCCTCCAACAGCATGTTAAAGACCGCATCGTCCATGCACTCAGGCAGTCTGTGACTACAAAGGTGCACCTGACAACAGATGCATGGACCAGTAGGCATGGCCAGGGACGTTACGTGTCCATCACGGCACACTGGGTGAATGTGGTGGATGCAGGGTCCACAGGGGACAGCAATATTGGGACAGTTTTGCCTAGTCCACGGTCAAGGAAAGAGTTGGCTGTAGGCGTTCGCCCCCCCTCCTCCTCTTCCTCCTCCTCATGCAGAAGCGAGAGCTCGTCCACACACCCCAGTCGCACATCCACTCCATCCGCAGCTGCCACTGTTGCACACCAGGTGTGCCATTATGGGACAGCTAGTGGCAAGCGTCAGCAGGCTGTATTGGCATTGGCATGAAATTAGTGGCATTGCAAGGCCGGGTTCTGTTTTTTTAAGGGAGACAAGTGACGTAGATTTGCCTGTAACTGCCCCTCAAACCAGCACAACCGCAGATTTGCCAACAGGAACTTTGGCCCACATGGCGGATTATGCCTTACGTACCCTCAAAAAGAACCCACGCATTACTAAAATGATGAGCGATGACGATTACTGGTTGGCCTGCATCCTTGACCCTCGCTATAAAGGCAAATTGCAAAATATTATGCCACATGAGAACCTCGAACAAATCTTAGCAACCAAACAAGCTACTCTTGTAGACCGTTTGATTCAGGCATTCCCAGCACACAGCGCCGGTGATGGTTCTCACACAAGCTGCAGGGGGCTACATGGCAGAGGTGTTAGGGGTGCACAGATCAGAAGTGGCGTTGGACAGAGGGGTTTTCTGACCAGGTTGTGGAGTGATTTCGCAATGACCGCAGACAGGACAGGTACTGCAGCATCTATTCAAAGTGACAGGAGACAACATTTGTCCAGTATGGTTACTAACTATTTTTCTTCCCTTATCGATGTTCTCCCTCAACCGTCATTCCCATTTGATTACTGGGCATCAAAATTAGACACCTGGCCTGAATTGGCAGAATATGCGTTGCAGGAGCTTGCTTGCCCAGCAGCTAGTGTGCTATCAGAAAGAGTATTCAGTGCTGCTGGTTCAATATTAACCGAAAAAAGGACTCGTCTGGCTACCCAAAATGTGGATGATCTCACCTTCATTAAAATGAACCACTCCTGGATTTCAAATTATTTTGCCCCACCTTTCCCGGCTGACACCTAGCTTTCCTATAAAAAGGTCTTGCTTGTGGACTGGTCTTACTGAGTGTTCCAATCTGTTAATTTGCAGCTGCTGTTTGTCCAGCATACGACATGTTTACACCTCCCCCAATGGGAACAATCCCCCCACGGGGCTGTTGTCTCGCAACTTGGCGCAAGCACCCGTTACAGTGCTGATTGTCTGAAGAGGCGGGTGTGCCCGCTTTTGGTCGATGGCATTGCCACTGGGTCCCTCATAGTACAATGTAGTGTCTCTGGCGGTGGTGGTGCGCACCCAACGTCAGACACGCCGTTGTAACATGAGGGGCCCTGGGGCGGTACCGCCGGCCACAAGAGAGTTCCCCCCCCCAGCTCAAACTGTGCTGTACCATGTGCAAAATTATCTCGCACAGCTCCACCAATGTGTAGTCTATGCACTGACATCATTCAATGCCTGGCACTAACAAACAATACCAATTTGTTTGCATCTATGATGCTAGTTAAAGTAGTCTGGGTCAGTGTCCTATATTGACACCAGTAAATACTAATTTACTGCCAAATTACTTTGTCATAAACTCTGCAGATAAGCCCACCCCTGTACCTAAGCATGCCACCCTTTTTTTACTTATAGATGTTTTGCGAGACATTAACATCTATTTGTTTTTTTGGAGTACTAACTGTGTCAGACACTCCTTGCAATACTCCTCCACTGACCACAATGCTGCCTGCCCGTGTATCCATGTAACCGATATAAAACTGCCATGACTGCCTACTGTTAGTTATTTTAGGCCTTTGTGAGCCTGTCTGCGGCCCCTACTTGCAATACTCCTCCACTGACCACAATGCTGCCTGCCCGTGTATCCATGTAACCGATATAAAACTGTCATGAGCCTATTGTTTGTTATTTTAGGCCTTTGATAGCCTGTCTGCCGTCCCTACTTGCATTACTCCTCCACTGACCACAATGCTGCCTGCCTGTGTATCCATGTAACCGATATAAAACTGCCATGACTGCCTACTGTTTGTTATTTTAGGCCTTTGTGAGCCTGTCTGCGGCCCCTACTTGCAATACTCCTCCACTGACCACAATGCTGCCTGCCCGTGTATCCATGTAACCGATATAAAACTGCCATGAGCCTATTGTTTGTTATTTTAGGCCTTTGATAGCCTGTCTGCGGCCCCTACTTGCAATACTCCTCCACTGACCACAATGCTGCCTGCCCGTGTATCCATGTAACCGATATAAAACTGCCATGAGCCTATTGTTTGTTATTTTAGGCCTTTTAAAGCCTGTCTGCGGCCCCTACTTGCAATACTCCTCCACTGACCACAATGCTGCCTGCCCGTGTATCCATGTAACCGATATAAAACTGCCATGAGCCTATTGTTTGTTATTTTAGGCCTTTGATAGCCTGTCTGCCGTCCCTACTTGCATTACTCCTCCACTGACCACAATGTTGCCTGCCCGTGTATCCATGTAACCGATATAAAACTGCCATGAGCCTATTGTTTGTTATTTTAGGCCTTTGATAGCCTGTCTGCCGTCCCTACTTGCATTACTCCTCCACTGACCACAATGCTGCCTGCCCGTGTATCCATGTAACAGATATAAAACTGCCATGAGCCTATTGTTTGTTATTTTAGGCCTTTGATAGCCTGTCTGCCGTCCCTACTTGCATTACTCCTCCACTGACCACAATGCTGCCTGCCCGTGTATCCATGTAACCGATATAAAACTGCCATGAGCCTATTGTTTGTTATTTTAGGCCTTTGATAGCCTGTCTGCCGTCCCTACTTGCATTACTCCTCCACTGACCACAATGCTGCCTGTCCGTGTATCCATGTAACTGATATAAAACTGCCATGAGCCTATTGTTTGTTATTTTAGGCCTTTGATAGCCTGTCTGCCGTCCCTACTTGCATTACTCCTCCACTGACCACAATGCTGCCTGCCCGTGTATCCATGTAACCGATATAAAACTGCCATGACTGCCTACTGTTTGTTATTTTAGGCCTTTGTGAGCCTGTCTGCGGCCCCTACTTGCAATACTCCTCCACTGACCACAATGCTGCCTGCCCGTGTATCCATGTAACCGATATAAAACTGCCATGAGCCTATTGTTTGTTATTTTAGGCCTTTGATAGCCTGTCTGCCGTCCCTACTTGCATTACTCCTCCACTGACCACAATGCTGCCTGCCCGTGTATCCATGTAACCGATATAAAACTGCCATGAGCCTATTGTTTGTTATTTTAGGCCTTTGTGAGCCTGTCTGCGGCCTCTACTTGCAATACTCCTCCACTGACCACACCAATGCTGCCCGTGTACCCCTGGAACCTATTTAAAAGTTCATAGAGCCTAGTTATATATTTTATTTACTATTAATAAGGCCATGATGGAATACGCTGTACCACGCTACAAGCTAACCAGTCGACACTTCTTTTGCGAGAAAAGCCATCCCAACCCTCCACCAGCATGTAGAAGACCGCATTGTCCATGCACTCTGGCAATCTGTGAGTACAAAGGTGCACCTGACAACAGACGCATGGACCTGTAGGCATGGCCACGGAAGATTACGTGTCCATTACGGCGCAATGGGTTAATGTGTTGGATGCATGGTCCACAGGGGACAGCCTACTAAGTCTGTCCGCAGTCCCTAATTCAAATTGTCCTCCACTGTCTAAATCGGAGCTTCCACCTTCTGGCTTTCGGCCTATAGTATCAGATATTAAACTGCATTTGGCCTTCAACTTTGGTTACGGCCTACTAACGGTGTCTGCCCCTCCCTGGTGTTTGCCCTCAACTGAATAAAGCTGAGCTTCAACCTTCTGGCTCTCATTTAGTGCTGTTATTTTAAAAATTGGTGGTTAGGGCCTACTAACGGTGTCTGCCCCTCCCTGGTGTTTTTCCTTTAACTGAATAAAGCTGAGCTTCAACCTTCTGGCTTTCGACCTATAGTATCAGATATTAAACTGCATTTGGCCTTCAACTTTGGTTACGGCCTACTAACGGTGTCTGCCCCTGCCTGGTGTTTTTCCTCAACTGAATAAAGCTGAGCTTCAACCTTCTGGCTCTCATTAAGTGCTGTTATTTTAAAAATTGGTGGTTAGGGCCTACTAACGGTGTCTGCCCCTCCCTGGTGTTTTTCCTCAACTGAATAAAGCTGAGCTTCAACCTTCTGGCTTTCGGCCTATAGTATCAGATATTAAACTGCATTTGGCCTTCAACTTTGGTTATGGCCTACTAACGGTGTCTGCCCCTGCCTGGTGTTTTTCCTCAACTGAATAAAGCTGAGCTTCCACCTTCTGGCTCTCATTAAGTGCTGTTATTTTAAAAATTGGTGGTTAGGGCCTACTAACGGTGTCTGCCCCTCCCTGGTGTTTGCCCTCAACTGAATAAAGCTGAGCTTCAACCTTCTGGCTCTCATTAAGTGCTGTTATTTTAAAAATTGGTGGTTAGGGCCTACTAACGGTGTCTGCCCCTCCCTGGTGTTTTTCCTCAACTGAATAAAGCTGAGCTTCAACCTTCTGGCTTTCGGCCTATAGTATCAGATATCAAACTGCATTTGGCCTTCAACTTTGGTTACGGCCTACTAACGGTGTCTGCCCCTCCCTGGTGTTTGCCCTCAACTGAATAAAGCTGAGCTTCAACCTTCTGGCTCTCATTAAGTGCTGTTATTTTAAAAATTGGTGGTTAGGGCCTACTAACGGTGTCTGCCCCTCCCTGGTGTTTGCCCTCAACTGAATAAAGCTGAGCTTCAACCTTCTGGCTCTCATTAAGTGCTGTTATTTTAAAAATTGGTGGTTATGGCCTACTAACGGTGTCTGCCCCTCCCTGGTGTTTGCCCTCAACTGAATAAAGCTGAGCTTCAACCTTCTGGCTTTCGGCCTATAGTATCAGATATTAAACTGCATTTGGCCTACTAGTGTGGTTGGGCCCTTAAAACAGTGTCTGCTGCTCCTGGGTTTGCTACTCTACTGAACAAAGCAATGCCGCCTGTTTAGTCCTGTCCTGTTACCAATTTTGAACTGCATTTAGCCTACTTTATTCTTTGGCCCTATATCTGTTTCCTCCTCATCCTGCCCATTGCCCAGCCACTGCTAGATGAGTCTGCTGGTACATTGACCTAGACCACTACATTCTCCTTGCACTCTACACAGCCAGAATCTGACCCTGCTGAAAGTAAGGTTCCCCTTCCCGCATGTTATACCACCTTACACAGGGACAAAGAGGAAGGTGCAGATGAAAGTGCAGGTTCCTTCATCAGGTGGGGGGGCATACTCGTTGGCGACGTCACTGGCACAGGGCCCCTCAGAGTACGCAAAAGTGTCGCTGCTGGTGGGAGGCGCCCCCGCCGTGCAAACACACCGCTGTACTTTGAGGGGCCCTGTGCCAGTGCCAATGCGAACAAGTGTGCCCCCCTGCTTGCTCAGGATCACAGCACTTGCAATGTTGAAATACTTTCCTCTCCCTGCTCCACCGCCGTGACGTAGTCCACGATTCCTGGGCCCACTGAAACTTTGAACCAGCCCTACCCCCCACAAATTTGCCAAATGACCCCCAAGTTCCATTGAACAACTATTATTATAAAGTTAATTAAGATTGACAAGCTTCAGCAACAAGAATGGATGTTTTTGGCATTAAAATGGGCACTGTAGGTGTTTTCCTGGCCTCCACTCACTGCCGACTATGCTTCCCCATTGACTTGCATTGGGTTTCGTGTTTCGGTCGATCCCCGACTTTTAGCGATAATCGGCCGACTGCACTCGACTCGACTCTGGACAAAGTCGGGTTTCACAAAACCCGACTCGATCTTAAAAAAATGAAAGTCGCTCAACCCTAGTCCAAATGATGCAAAGAGGACATAGCCCAGATCCTGGGATAATAGTGATGATGAGTAAGGAGAGGGTGTGGTAGAATAATACCTACTAACACCCAGGCTGCAGAATGGAGAGGAGTGCAGGAGCGAATAGCATACAGGGATTAGGGGCTGAGACGCACATGTATCACTGCATCAGGCATGGCTTTGTCAGGGCAAGTGTGGGGAATCAACTCCACTCATGTTTAAATACTAACGTTATTATAGGTAAATGACTTAGAGGTGCCGGTCATGTGACTGCCGCACGGAAACAGGGATGTTAGGGCCAAGTGAGTACAAGCTGATTCCTGTGCCCGAAAGTCATGGGTGCGCCTGCACAGCTGAGTATGTGGCGCTCAATCAGGCAGAGTAATACGGCACTTGCATAGCAGAAAAATAATACGGAAACAAGGAAAATATATACATAGATGTGAAGGCTGGGAGATAAGTAAGAGGTGGTGACAATAAAACACATAAAAGACCATGAGAAAAAGAATAAATAAATAAATGTGTGTATATAATTGTCTTTGTATGTAAGTTGGTGATGAAGCCCTAACCATGAATTATAGGGTACTCAAATAGAATAATAAGGGAGTAGAGAAAAAGATTAGTTAACGTAGAGTTAGAGAAGAGCCCAATGATGGAATCTAGGGCCCATATACTGATGGAATGGCAATAAAGAAACCAGACAGTAGGCTGATTTAAAATAAATAAAGAAGTAGAGGGTATACGTGAGACCACGTGTATGGGCAAAAGGGATCCTAAACCCCAAGGTAGCTAAAAACATAAACTTAAATAAACATAAAGAAATAGTGACATCACTAAATATCACAGTAAAAATCCTATGAAAACTGTTGAAGGAAAGAGCGCAAATAGAGTCTTATCTGAGAAGGTTAAAAGGTTAATCCATAATATTGCACTCACCAGATGTAGCTGAGTTGAAGCATTGAAAGGATTCGCTGCAGCAGATCCACGAGTCCAGGAAGGACCAATCATTAGATACAGATTGGGGTAATTGTGGTAAATTTCTGCGCTGCTGAATGACTAGAATTCCAGAATTATTAGTACATGTGGCTTTATTATTCTACACATTTCAAAGTTCAAGACTCCTTCATCAGGAAACACCACAGAAATGCGTAGAATAATAAAGCCACATGTACTAATAATTCTGGAATTCTAGCGATTCGGCAGTGCAGAAATTTACCACAATTATCCCAATCTGTATCTAAATATCAGAGTAATAAGAATAACAACAAGATATATACATATACTGAAGTTATTACGTTTGGACTAGTAAAGGTAGATCAGGGCATATGATTAGATACCCTATCCACAGCGGAAATGCGACACAGGACAATGCTGTTAATCAGCTGCATAGATAACCCAGCAGATACATTTCTATGGAGAGTAGCACCCCATTCAATAAAGTGTAAGAATATATCTAGATAGAAAAAGTACTCATCTAGAGGATTGCCACCAGCCTTCCATAGCATCAATGCATTTTGCTGTGCTGGTTCATCAGGAGGCCCGATATCGCATGTTGTGTCTTGACAGAAAGTGATGTGGGAGCTTTCAATACCAAATCTATCTCCCGCCTGTCCCCGGACCATTTGTATGCTGTGTTGGCAGATATGCAACAGATACAGACTTATTTGTCTGCAGGAGGAGTTTACTCTGTTCTGACAGTAGATGGCAATATTGTTACTGTTATATGCTTATTTGAATGTAATGCATATACTTGTTTTAATTTGGTGTACTTTCTCTCTGGAAAAAAAGTCCTTTAGACTTCCTATTGCTGATACAAGTACCTCATGTTCTGTGTAGAGGAAAGTTGAATTAGCCCATATAATCTACTCTCACAAACTATGCAACAGGTTATGGGCACAGCAGAGAAGACAAAAAGGACTTGGTGAATGCAAAAGAATACTTTAGAGCAATTCTCTTCAAACAAGTAAAACAAATACTAGGCTGAACAATGGGAACTATCAGTTATGGAAGTTCAAAGTAGAGATGTTATTCTCTAAAGATGATTTATGTGAGGTAATCACTACAGAGAGACCCAGTGATAATAATCAGACATGGGATAAGAAAAACAGACAAGCAAGATCTACTATCAGCTTATTAGTAGAGGATGATCAGTTAATCCACATAAGGAATGAGAATATAGCAAAGGGAATGTGGGAAGCATTGAGGAAGCTACATGAAAGATCCAGCTTAAATCACAAACTATTCCTGCTAAGAAAACTTTACAAGATGAGATTAAGTCCAAGGAAAGACATGCAGTAGCATATAAACTCCATGATGGAGGTGGTAACACAGTTGAGATCAGTCAGTGAAGACATTAAGGAAAGCCATATAGCAGCAATATTATTGTGCAGTTTACCAGATTCATACACTGCTCTGATAAATGCATTAGAGAGAAGACCTGAAGCAGACATTACACTAGAGTTTGTAAAGACCAGACTTATACATGAATATCATAGAAGGAAAGAGCAAACAAACGATTCCTCTGAAAGGGATAATGAAAATGTTCTTAAAGCGACAGACAAGAAGCCCCATAATACAGAGACAAGAGAATGTTTCAGATGTAAGAAAAAGGGACATTTAAAGAAAGACTGTACTATAAGGAAAGCAGAACAACAGAAATTACTCCAAAAGGAAATAAACAAAAAGTAAAAAGCACAATTTCTAACCGACAGGCAGATCACTGGAATGGTACTTTTAAAGTAACTGATAAAGAGTCATCGTCAGGCTGGTTTATTGATTCAGGATAAAAGTGATAAAAGCTAGTCATGAAAGCTTCTTTACTGACTAGTGATAAAAGCTTCTTTACTGAACTTGATGAAAATAAGAAGGAAGTAATTTATCTTGCAGATGGGAGTAAAATACCCACAGAAGGTATTGGACAAGGAATGGTAATCTGTCCTGATAGATTTGGGCATAATTCAAAATTACTAGTAAAGGATGGGTTATATGTTCCAGGACTAGAAGGAGGATTGTTATCTGTAAAACGTCTGACAACCAAAGGACTTACTGTAAAATTCAAAGATGATAATTGTACAATCCTAGTGGGAGATAAAGTAATAATGTCAAAGCAGGTGAACAATTATATCATCTAGAAACATTAAAGGAACAGATGAAGGTATGTACACATGATCACAAGAATTGTATTCACATGTGGCATAGATGTCTAGGACACAGACATCCTATGGTGTTACAAAAGAAGAATTTGACAAAAGACCTATTGATATCTGATTGCTCAATTACCGTAAAATGTGAATCTTGTATATAATCTAAAGCTACAATAAAATTTATGAACCTACTGTATATCTTGGGAGGACATTTCTCAACTTTCAGAAGAAGAGGCCAACAAATGGATAAAGGCTGCAGAAACAGCAATAGAATCCATGCATGATTCAAAGACATGGACAGTGACAGAACTACCAAAAGAAAAAAGGCTATAGGATGTTAAAGGGTTTTTAAAGTAAAATACCAAGCAGAAAGCACAGCTGATCGATACTGAGCAACACTCGTAGTGAAAGGCTATATACATGGTGGGCCATGTATATGGACAAACCTAAATAAAATGGGAATGGTTGGTGATATCAACTTCCTGTTTTAGGCACATTAGTATATGGGATGGGGAAAACTTTTCAAGATGGGTGGTGACCATGGCGGCCATTTTGAAGTGGGCCATTTTGGATGCAACTTTATTTTTTCCAATGGTAAGAGGGTCATGTGACGCATCAAACTTATTGAGAATTTCACAAGAAAAACAATGGAGTGCTTGAATTTAACGTGACTTTATTCTTTCATGAGTTATGAGTTATTTAAAAGTTTCTCATTGTTTACAGCCATTGACATGTCGCAGAGGTTAACACGTGAGGAGCGGATAGAAATTGTGTTGATGTCTGGTGAACGCAGTACCCGGGTCATTGCAGCAAATTTCAATGCAAGACAAACTGTCACCATTCCCTTATCACTGAATAGAATGTTCTGTTTAAACTAAGGGTCCTGTTCCATTTTTTTGTTTTGCCCATTCTGCAAATTCAGCAAATTCAGCGCGCCTATCAGGCATCAGTCAAACATCCCTTTGGCTGATATTAGCTGCTCACAAATGGCACCCTTACAAAATCCAGCTGCTGCAGCATCTTAATGAGGATGACCCAGATCGGCGCTCTGAATATGCAGAATGGGCAAAACAAAAATTGGAACAGGACCCTCAGTTTAAACAGAACATTTTCTTGCTCTCAGGTGGACCAATCTAAGAAACAATCTATAGTACCACTGTCGTCGACAGAAGCAGAATATGTCAGTCAAGAAGTTCTATGGTTAAGACAACTGCTAACAGACTTAAGACAACAATAATTGGGACCAACAAAGATGTATGAGGACAATCAAGGTTGTTTAGTTCTTACTCAGATGGAAGGAGTTAATCCAAGAACTTAACATACTGATGTAAAGTTTCACTTCTTGAGAGATCACCAGGAACAAGGAATCCTAAATTTAGAGTACTGCCTAACTGAAGATATAACATCAGATATTTTCACAAAGGTATTGAATGCTGAAAGACATCAGAGACTGATGAAGAAATTAGGCATAACTGAATAAGTCTTTACTGTTGAGAAAGGGTGTTGGCAAATATGCAACAGATATAGACTTATTTGTGTGCAGGAGGAGTTTACACTTTTCTGACAGTAGATGGCGATGTTACTGTTATATGCTTAGTCGAATGTAATGCATATACTTGGTGTACTTTGGTTTCACTTACTCTCTGGTAAAAGGTCCTTTAGACTTCCTGGCATACTGTATTAAGAAGCTGATGCACGTACCTCATGTTCTGTGTAGATAAAAGTTGAATTACCCCATATAATCTACTCTCACAACATGTTGCCACCAAACTATGCAACATGTTGAAGCAATTCCTCCTTAATCTTAAGAATTGAGGGGATGCCCTTCTTTAGGGAAGACGTGGCGGCTGCTCCATTTCAAAAGAATATTTGTACTTGTGGGTTTACGGCAGAGGTGTATCTAGGGGGAGAAGCTGGGGCTCGTGAACCAGGTGCAGCCAGCAGTGTGGCGCAGTCGGGCCATCTCCCCCAGCAGCTGCATTCTACCACCCTGGACTGGGAGTCGGCAGTGCGCTGGCTCCCAGTGTTCAACTGTACTCACATCTTACAGATGCGAGTACAATTGAACCTCTGCCAACCGGGTCAGAGCAACGCCAGCTGTGTGATCATGTCATGTGATCATGCTGCTGACATCACTCACCAGCGCCGCAGAGGCACAAATTGGTGGTAAGTGCTCCACGTTAGTTAAGCTGCAGATACCGAAGGTGTACAGTAAATACTTGTGGCTAGGGTGCCATCTGGCTGCTTTTAATTATAATATCAAAGAATGATATTCATTGTTATGAAATCCTGATTAGAATCTCAAGCTGATCTAATTGATATTTATGTTAGAATCTGGTTTGTTTTTTGACCATCCGCCATCTTGTTGTGGTTTTCTGGCTGCTGGTCTTTTTCCCCTGGTGCTGGATTGTCCTAAGTCAGGTGATTGTATCACCCTTTATTACCCAGCACCTGCCTCCCATTCCTTGCTGGACAACAGTGTTAATCCGCTAGAGTTCTGGCTAGGTGCTTTGATAGCTTTCTGTGTTTGATATTGTGCAGTTCTGGGATCCCTGGTTCTGCTATCCTTAGTTTCTGTTTTCAGTTGGTTTCTGCAACCGTCTCTGTGTTTTCTATTAGGAGGTGACCTGTTTTTATACCCAGTCCTTAGATCTTTCAGGGACCACCTTCTCCCTGTCTATAGGTCTTCGCTGGAGTTTAACCTAGGATCGTGGGTGGGTCTATTCGCAAGGAATGGGTCGCCCAGTCCATCGTAGGGTATCAGCCTAGTCTCAGTGCAGGGTCAGTTTTCCCTCCTTCTATTCTAGTTCTATGTTGCAGGTCCGTAACAATTTACCTCCATGACAAATTCATTGAGCTGATCACCTGTTCCTGTCCAGGCGACAAATATGTAATCTACGAATCTATACCACCAACCGGCTCCCCTAAAGGACATCCCCAAGGGCCAATTCTTAAGACTAAGGAGGAATTGCTCCAACATACAAACGTTCCGGGATCAGGCAGGAGATATGCATAATAGATTTAGTGAAAAAGGTTACCCTGGACACATCCTAGATGCGACTTATAATCTTACTGAGAAGGAGGATAGGCCCTGCTAAGAAAAACGGAGGACAGAAGAAAATGATGCCCCAAATGACATGACCAGAATTATTGGTACTTTTGATCACCAACATCACAGGCTCAGGGATGTGATCAATAGACACTGGTTTGTGTTAAGAATGGATTAGATCTTAGAAAGATTGTGAGGGAATGTCCAACAATTACCTTCAGGAATGGTCAAGCTCTAAAAGATATGCTTGTGCATAGTCATTACAAGAGACCTTAAGGTAAGTTTTACATACCACTGTAATGTAACAGTTAAACTACATGAATGAGTCATTGAATCCATAAAAAATTGCAAGAAAATATTGTAAAAGTGTATTGATATACTTATACAGTCATAAAGACTGTTCAGAAAGTGCAAAGCCAGATAGAAATTATGAGGAGGGTCATCCATAGTCCCCTGAAAGCTGGCTTCATTAACATATAGAATATTACAAAAATTTTATGTGCTGCTGTCATCTGGTGGTGTGGAAAAGTGTGGGCTAAGCCAGGCTTTGTTCATTTTTATGGGAGTGAGAATAAATTTTCCATTCACAGGCGAAAGCACTTGTCTGTTATGACCCTCCTGGCGGTACTATAAACCCATTTAGACACCTCCAAGGCAGAGAGGGACAGCTCATGCCAGGTGTTCAGCTTTGAGATCCAATAGTTGAAAGTCACAGAGAAATTAGGGAGTATGCTGGTTTGGTCAGTCAGGTATTGCTTGACCATCTTTAAAAAGTTTTCCCTCCTTGTCTAGAATACCCAGTCACCAGGCACTGGGCTCTGGGCTGATGTTATGAAATTGGCTCACAACTTTGACAGTGTACCCCTGCCTCTGCTGTGTGTCTCCATGGCCTCTCCTCCTTGGGTTAGCAAGGAAGCTTTTCCCATGCGGGTAGCGTTGTCTGATGGGAATTTTTTGTACATATTTTCCACAAAAGCCATCTAGTATAGCACCATTTTAGAAGACCTCTCCACCTCAGGAAAAACAGATGCAAAGTTCTCCTTGTAGCATGGGTCTAGCAGGGTGAACAACCAGTACTACTTTTTGACCAAGATGAATATAACATGAGGCTCATGTGAAGGGCAGTGATACATATACTGTAGTTGGCCATATGTGCCAAGCTCAATACAGCCAACACTTCCCTGTCTCCACCATGATGATGACTCTCCATCTCTTCCTCCTCCTCCCTCCCTTCCTCCTTGTACCCATCCTCAGCTCATACAAGTAGGAGAGACAGGACAAAAGTTGTGTGATTGATAGCTTCTGATGCGCTAGCCACCAACTCCTGTTTCTCCTCTTTCTGCTCCTCAGCTTTCACCTCCTCATTGATACCCAATCCGCGCTGAGCAGATGAGATGAGGCTGGGCTGACTACAATCTCTCTGTGTTATGTCTATCTCCATCCCCAGCTGCTCCGCATGCAAATCTTCATGCTTAATTATGAACAGCGACTGTTTAAGTAGGCACAGAAGTGTGATAGCTGCGCTGACTGTAAAAAACTGTACGGTACATTTTCTACTGTTGCCCTAGTGAAAATAAAAAAATTGCCACAAAAAAACATTTTGTGGGGAAAAATGTGATTTTTCATTTTCATGTCTAGTTTCCAAAAATGGGGTCACTAGAGAGGTGTTTACACTGTTTACGTACATCAGGGGATCTCCAAATGTGACAAGGCATTCAAAATTTTGCATTCAAAAAGTTAAACTGTGCTCCTTCCCTTCCGAACCCTGCCATGCGCCCAAACAATAGTTTTGCTCCACTAATAGCACATTGGCGTACTGAGGAGAAATTGCACTACAAATTTTGAGGTTCAATTTCTCTAGAATTAAAAAATGAGCAAAGAGTAATAATCATAATAAGTATAAATGCCACAGTGGGAAAACCCATATCAGGTGTCACAGCCCCCTTAATCAACTCCAGATTAAGGATGCTGTGATACCTGAAAAGCGTAGATGCTGGTGACTTGCATGTTTTAGCCATGTTATCTACCTGCATTTACTCACTCCAAAAAAGAAGACTGACAGTTTGTAAAGATGGATTTTACTGTTCTCTTGTCTACATCACTTTCAATAGACATTGTTCACAGAAAGCAGTGGTGTGGGCAGGGTCAGTTTTCTTAGCTCTGCTTCATGCTACATTGAAATACTCTGATTGTATCACAACTGCTGTACTTGTTTCTCTTTCTCTATATTATGCTGCTCTCAGATGAGGTAGCAAAAACCTGATGACAAATTCCCTTTAAAGAGCTACAGGTAAACCAACATATTAAAGAAGTACTCCAGGAGAACTCAAGTAGGTCAGCAGAAAAGTGAAGCAGTGGCACTAAAGTAGGTCAGCAGAAAAATGAAGCAGTGGCACTAAAGTAGGTCAGCGGAAAAGTGAAGCAGTGGCAAGAAAGTGGGGCAGGAGAAAAGTGAAGCCAATGGCACGAAAGTAAGGCAGCGGAAAAGGGAAGCAGTAGCACAAAAGTAGGTCAACGGAAAAGTGAAGCAGTTGCACAAAAGTGAGGCAGCAGAAAAGTGAAACAGTGGCAAGAAAGAAGCATCAAAGTTAAGCAGTGTCACCATAGTGGGTAAGCAGAAAAGTGAAGCAGTGGCACGAAAGTAGGTCAATGGAAAAGTGAAGCAGTGGCACGAAAGTAGGTCAGCAGAAAAGTGAAGCAGTGGCATGAAAGTAGATCAATGGAAAAGTGAAGCAGTGGCATGAAAGTAGATCAATGGAAAAGTGAAGCAGTGTCACAAAAAGTAGCTAAGCGGAAAAGTGAAGCGGTGCCACAAAAGTAGGTCAGCAGAATTGTGAAGCAGTGACACAAAAGTAGGTCAGCAGAAACGTGAAGCAGTGGCATGAAAGTAGGTCAGCAGAAACGTGAAGCAGTGGCATGAAAGTAGGTCAGCAGAAAAGTGAAGCAGTGGCATGAAAGTAGGTAAGTGGAAAAGTGAAGCAGTGGCATGAAAGTAGGTAGGTGGAAAAGTGAAGCAGTGGCACGAAAGTAGCTCAGCGGAAGAGTGAAGAAGTGGTATGAAGATAGTGAAGCAGGAAATGGAAGCAATGGCCCATAGTATCTCATCACACTAGAACAGATCACGTATCTGCTCTGAACAGCACTAAAGCTTTGCAGTAAAGTAAATGCTGGAGCAACACAGGGATGCAGAATGGCCAACCAATGGCAAAGGGAATGTATCAAGGGAATGGCCAGTGAAAGAGGACTCTGAAGGACATTTTGGCTGCCTCATTTACCCTCTGTCTGTTACTGCACTGTAAAGAAAAGTCACTTTGGAAGGGATCTCGGAAAGAATTAGGAATGCAGACTGGCAGATAATGAGAGAGACTAATCTGCCTGACAACATGGTATCTCCACTTCTATGTTTTTGGGGGGCTAGTGAGTGTTTACATAGAAGCGCGAAAGTGGATGCATACATCAGACTGACAGAGATTAGGAGGCTGATTGCTTTCATGGGGAAAATAATGTGTCTTGCATTCTCCTTGAGTAGTAAAGCCATCCTTACTGTAAATCAGTTTTATTGTGGTAAAGTCGAAAGCGTTAGACAGTAACTTACATTTTGCACACGGAGGAGAACATGATTAGCAATGATGATTAAACAATATTTTAGATCATTCATTGTCAATAAAATAAAAAAATAAAAAATGTTTCCTTTCTTTTCTGGAAGCAATTATATAAAGTCATACAGGATTTTACAGCGCACAATCCTTTAATAATACAAGATAATCAAATACTTGCTTGTTCTCGGCTGCGTCTACTCATTTAGATGAGGATATTAAATTCTGTAATGCATGTTTTTATGTCAATGTGATTTCTGAGCAATCATTCCGGGAGCCAATCAGCATATATTGAGGGGTTAAAAGTGTGCTTTGTTTCCCTTTTATTGAGTTGACAGATCACTCATATGATTACTGTATGGATTTGCAGAGACACCGGTTTTTATATAGAACAGCCAATAAAATTTGGGTTTTGGGACAGTTCTCACCTGGAATCATAGCTACAAGTTTCATACTGAGAAATGGATTGTATCTGTTGAGATAAAATCGGCGCGCCGCTTACCTAAAGTAGTTGTTTGGGCTCAAAATATATGTTACACAGTTTTATATGGTCCTGTGATTATAGGCTGGCTTTATATAGTGATAGGGACACAAGAGGCGCAAATCCAGCATGTGTTAATGTGTGTCATGATAGGTGAAACATATGCGGCGTAATGTGATCAAATTCACATTGCAATGTAGCATCGCAATATTGTAATCTCTGATCACACAACATATGTCAATTTAAAGGGCCATCGTGTTGCCCAATCCTCATGTGTCTTGTAGAGGTGGTGCGAATCGGGATTTCCAGGGCCCACTTCTGCATCCACATCAGCAATCTGTGGCTGCTGAACGGGGGCCCACAGAACCACCTCTTATGTCCAGGCATCCACGGATCCTCATTTCATTAGTAGGCCTGGCATCATTGTTAAAATGTGACACACATGTGACATCGTGATAGGCCGGCTAATCAAATGAGGAGCCATAGAAGCTGTCTGGTAAGAGTCTCCCATCCAGTGGTCACAGATTACTGACTTGGCTGATGGACTAAGTATTAGCCTGCTTTCACACATCAGTTTTTGGTTTCAGGCTAAATCCGGCAAATTTGGAAAAAAACGGTTTGTTTTTTTTACGCCGGATCCTTTTTTTTTCCATACAGTTGTATTAGCGCCGGATTGTGCCTGAAGGAATCAATTTGCACCAATTCTAGTGTCATTATATTGACACAGTAACACTATGAAAAATTAAAGGGATGGTCCAAAACTAAAATTTATTTTAATCCTAAATTTAATCATAATCTAAGCTTTATTTCTAATAAACATTAATTAAAAAGTCAATATCGTTCCCTCACTACTGTAACTGCTTTTTTTTATTACTTCATGTGTGATGATGCTGTGTTTGAGAATTGCAGTATATGCTGGGATACTCAAACGAGTCATCATCAGGGAGCAGAGGCTACGATCACTGCAGAATCCTGTGTCTCAACCCTGAAACGAAGCATTATCATTGACCTCCGTTTCAGGGGCTCAGCTAGTCCCTTCTCTACTGAGAATGAGTTGGTTGTCAATTCCGACATATGCTCAGTTGGATCTTGTCTCTGAGCACTAGTATTCTCAGTGCACATTGACAGTGCACTTTCTCACTTCTTCTGATCAGAAGTGATGAGCCAGCAACAAAACACAAGGCGCACTGTCATTCCACATTGCAAGGAGAGAACGAGTAAACAGAGACTAGCGCCGCCCGTGCAAGTGATGTCACTTCCTGGGGCAGCATGCGCTGGGATTCTCAAATGAAGTCATCACACAGGAAATAGTAAAACAAAAAATAAACAGTTATAAAGAGCAGTGAGGGAATGATAAGCACTTTTTAATTAAAGTATATACGAAAAAAGATTATATTATGACATTATATAGATAGATTTAAGAATAAAATAAATTATAGTTTCGAACCACTCATTTAATGCTTAGAAATATTTTCGGAAAACTAATTTTATACAGAAGTGTACTGAGATTTTTCCAATGAAACAATTATCATGGCATGCACTATCACAAGTCCTATAACAGAGTTCTGCCCACTGTGGCAGTTTCAGAATGGGTTTCTCCATCAGTCCATGAAGTTGGACAATCAGTCATTTAATTTTTGGATGTTGCCCCACCTATTGTTAGTTTTCATAGGTCACATTTACACTGAACTATCCTGATGAGTGTTTTTTCAATGCTCTTTATCCAAAACCATGAATGAGTAAAAAATATAAAAGAGATGCAAAGCTGTCCATTAGGATATGTGCACACGATCAGTAAAAGCTGCGGGTTTGATGCTGTGTACTTGCGCAGTGTCCAACCCGCAACATCCAGATATTACAGCATAGTGGGTGGGATTTCAAGAAATCCCATACTCACTATGTGTCCACAGATGCTTGTGGCTCACCCGCGGAGACAGACAGGCGGCGGATCTATTTATCAGCAAGATAAATTTCACCCATACAATGTATTGGACAAGGTGAATCCGCACAGTTCAGTTATCACATGCGGATTCTCCTGCGTTCAATAGAAGGCAGCGCTTTGGATGCAGCAGACATGCACTGCGTCCAAAGTACTGCCAGTTCCTGATTGTCTGCACATACTCTTATACTTTCTCTCTGTGTTTGCTCAACTTTTGGTTTCGGCTTACAAATATTTAAGCAAAATATTGATCAGCATACAGACATGTAAAAGAGGATTTTTTCTAAAGGAAAACACTAACAAATTTGTAATATATTTAGCCAGCTCAAGACCAGGCCATTTTTCCCTGTTCATGACAGGCAGAGGTCTTTTTTGTACATTTTTCACATATTCAAATATTTTTTGTTTATTTGTCTAATGCAGCATGGAGCCTAATATTTATGTCATTACTTTTTTTGTACCAAGAAAGAAAAGAAAATATGTGTCTATTTTTCAATTTTTTTTTTATCATAATAAAGGTCCACTAAAAAACTGTGTCCCTCTCTAAGATATTGATTTTTATATATCAGAGATGCTATGTTTTGCTTTTTTGAAGGAGAATGGCTAGAAACATATATTTGGACTTTTTATATTTTGCTTTATTTTTTTTCCTGTTTTTTTGCTTTTAGCTTTTGATTTATGTTACATATTGTTCCCCTCATAAGGTCATAAAAGACCTTTGGGAGGGAATTACAACATTTAAATACGTCTAAACAAAAAAGAAAAAGAAGAGCACTCACCATCCGTAAAAAAATCCAGTCTTTTATTGTGACATACAAGTCAACAGCAGGGTAACACGGGAGAATGTGAACTGCAAACTGACGATGGCCGTTTCGCGCTACCGCACTTCCACGGGTCTTAATGCTGAGAGAGGATGGAAGGGCCTCTTAACAGGAACAGCAGTGAGGCCACCTCCCACCATCTGACATCATCACAGTATCAGAAACACCTACTCATCAGAATAAAAACATAAAAACATTTCTTATTAAAAAATATATAGGAATAAACAGAGCATAAGCACCATAACACCACTAGATGGAGAATCTTCACAGAAACACGATCATATCTGTCCTTTCGTTTAGCACTTTTGGTCCCATAGCGCATGCTTGCAAAATCCATCTGGCTTCCCTCCTGAGCAGGAGCCTATTCAGACCACCCCCTTGTTGAGATAAGTCAACCCTCTCTAAACCAGCAAAACGCTTCAAAGCTGCATTACCTCCATGGCATGACCACATATGGTTAATGAAGGCGAGGGACTCCCTTGCCAGACTAATGGAATTAAAGTGTTCCCTGAACCTTACAAAAAGGGGGCGAATGGTCTTCCCAATGTAGAAAAAGCCATAAGGGCAAAAAACTACATAAACCACATGCATGGTTCTACATGATATGAAGTCACGGACAGTGTGTTGAATGGGGCCAATCCTAATAACCTTATTAGTTACATGGTAAGAACAAAAATTGCAATGGCCACATCTCAAATTTCCTTTTGGAATGCTTGCTCTTAACCAATTCTCCTCCTCATTAATAACTCTATTATGTACCAAAAGATCTTTTAAATTGTTTCCGCTATTTATCGCGCTATTTGGATTTGTTGCTGCATCCGCTGCTTCCCGACATACCTTCTTATGTTCGCGATACTAAAAACTTTTTGCAGGTTCTAAAGGGTTTTATCTGGCTGGAGGGCTTCGCTCTGACTTCCATCGATATAGAGAGCTTGTATACTCATTTTCCTCAGCATTTAGGAGTTGAGGCAGTCAGAGAAGTCCTCATTCACACAAATACACACAAAAACACAATACTATTATTATTATTTATTATTATAGCGCCATTTATTCCATGGCGCTTTACATGTGAGGAGGGGTATACATAATAAAAACAAGTACAATAATCTTGAACAATACAAGTCACAGCTGGTACAGGAGGAGAGAGGACCCTGCCCGCGAGGGCTCACAATCTACAAGGGATGGGTGAGGATACAGTAGGTGAGGGTAGAGCTGGTCGTGCAGCGGTTTGGTCGATCAGTGGTTACTGCAGGTTGTAGGCTTGCCGGAAGAGGTAGGTCTTCAGGTTCTTTTTGAAGGTTTCGATGGTAGGTGAAAGTCTGATATTTTGTGGTAGAGAGTTCCAGAGTAGGGGTGATGCCCGAGAGAAATCTTGTATGCGATTGTGGGAGGAGGAGATAAGAGGGGAGTAGAGAAGGAGACCTTGTGAGGATCGGAGGTTGCGTGCAGGAAAGTTCCAGGAGACGAGGTCACAGACGTATGGAGGAGACAGGTTGTGGATGGCCTTGTATGTCATGGTTAGGCTTTTGTACTGGAGTCTCTGGGTAATGGGGAGCCAGTGAAGGGATTGACAGAGGGGAGAGGCCGGGGAATAGCGGGGGGACAGGTGGATAAGTCGGGCAGCTGAGTTTGGAATAGAATAGAAGGGTGCGAGAGTGTTAGAAGGGAGGCCACAGAGCAGGAGGTTACAGTAGTCGAGGCGGGAGATGATGACAGCATGGACTAGGGTTTTTGCAGATTCTTGGTTTGGGAATGTACAGATCCGTGAAATATTTTTGAGATGAAGGTGGCAGGAAATGGAAAGGGCTTGGATATGCGGTTTGAAGGAGAGATCAGTGTCAAGGATTACCCCGAGGCAGCGAGCTTGTGGGACTAGGGAGAGGGGGCAGCCATTTACTGTAATGGATTTGGAGCGCCCCCAGACGCAGGGCCGCGGGGTACTCAGTACCAGACCTCTCTGTCTCGGTTCTGGGGTTGTCACGGTGGCTAGGCCCGGTCCGTGACCCTGCTAAGGGGCGTCCAATGAAAGATGTGATGAGGGTGCGTGGTGCAAGGTGCGATGAATAACGAGGACACAGGGTTGCAGTCTCTTTACCTCTGTACTGAAGGCTTCAGGATCCGCAATCCAGAGCTCTGCTAACAGGGCTGGCTGAGACCGGCCGGTCCGAAGGCACATCCAGAGTTTCCTTTGCAGGTGGAAATCAGTGCCTACCTTCTAGCGCCTGTGTGTTGTAGTACCTCCCTGCTGAGCACCACGGGATAGTCCTCACAACTGTTGTGTCTGTTTCTGATGTTCTTCCTCACAACTATCGTTTCTGTTCTGATGTTCTTCTCCGTCCCCCAGATGATTTGGCTAGGACGCACCCGTATGACGGGTAGGCCTGGAGTTCTTCCGGGACCCCCGGTTAAATCCAGTACTCCCGGACTGGGAAGAAGAACAACAATACATGTTAGCAAAAGACATACAAAATTTTGAAATGCAATGAACAAGTAAATTTAACAGTGCTTCCCTTTATGGGAGGTGAGGAGGACACTTGAACGTTACAAACGAAAACATATTTAAAGTTTTTAAATAACACTTATTAAATTACTGACTATAAATAACCATCTTTACCCAGCCGGGTATTCTATCTACTAAGTGCAAATTCTGGAACAATAATTTAACTTTTCCTTTAAGGGCGTATAGGCTGAACCCACTAAAGGCTTACTATAAAACTCAAAAATATAAATTAACTTGGTCTTTATTTTTCTTTTCTTTCTCTTTACTCTCTGATTTTGGAACATGCAGGACCGCCTGGCTACTCGTCCGGGCCTACTGCCTCTTTTCTTTTGCAAGCTTAATCTTTATTCACAGTATAAGGTCAATCAACCATCTCTCTATGGTTTCCAGGAGGACTCACTAACCCCTACGGGTTCACTTTCATTGAAATTCGGTTTTCAATTCTTTCCTGTCCTCAATCTCTAATAACATCATTGAACATTTTCTATTTTAAATAACTACACACTATCTATTATCATTCAACATTCTCAAAGTAACATTATACTTAAGTGCAACATATGAACATTCCCTTTAAGAGGGACTCAAGTCTCTTTAAGGTAGTGCAGACTCTCTATCTGCAAGTCCGTTTAAGGCAAGAACTTCTGCGCTGTATTCAAGAACAGTCTCTCCAAAAAGTTCTCCTTCTTGTAAAACCAGTAGGGGGCACCTTTAAGAAGGTGCGAACTATTTACAACACAGTTTGTGAACCATTCACCGTCCATGATTCGGCAGTCTTTAAAACAGTGATGAACAAAAGCAAAAACAAAAAGCAAAAAAAATAGGGATCCCGGGTAAACAAAGGGACCCCTTAAGAACTAACCCTGGTCGGGTTTAAAACAGCAAAACATCGGGAAGACAAACAGTTAACTATTTACATTAGTTCCAGTTTCAAGGTTTACTCCTCACAGTAGGTTGCAAGACACCAGCCTTGTTGTAAATTCCGTTCTCGGGCTCCCTCCTGTGGTCATGAGTGGTATTGTGTGAGTTCTGTTCTTGGGCTCCCTCTGGTGGCCTTTAGTGCTTACTGCGGGTCTGTAGCTGGAATCCAGCTGCCTCGTTTTCTGCTAGTCTGGCCTCTATTTAACTCCACCTGGACCTTCACTTTTTGCCTGCTGTCGTTGTATTCAGTACTGGTTCTGATCTCTCTGGACTTTCCTTGTGACCTGTCTCCTCCTGAGAAGCTAAGTCTTGCTAGTTCATGTTTGCTCATTATTTCCTTGAAAATGTTTCTCTGTATATGATGAGTTCTGTCCAGCCTGCTTATATGTAATATTCTCGCTTGCTGGAAGTTCTGGGGTGCAGAGTTGCGCCCCTCACATCGTGAGTTGGTGTGGGGGTTCTTGTAATCTCTGCGTGGATTATTTTTGATAGCATTTTATACTGACCGCACAGATCCCTTGCTGTCTTCTGTCTATTTAGTGTTAGCGGGCCTCATTTGCTAAAAAACCTTTCATTTCTACATTTGTGTTTTCCCCTTAACTCACCGTTATTATTTGTGGGGGGCTGTCTAAAACTTTGGGGTGATTTCTCTGAGGCAAGTGAGGCTTGCTTTCTCTGTAGGGGTAGCTAGTTTCTCAGGCTGTGACGAGGCGTCTAGGATTTTAGGTAACGCTCCATGGCTGCCTATAGTGTGTATTGATAGAATCAGGGTTGCGGTCAGTATAGCTCCCACATCCCCAGAGCTTGTCCTAAGGATTTCTGTTACTTAGCAGGTCAGTTTGCGATCCTTGCCACCAGGATCATAACAGTACAGCAGGCCATAAAAGAGTTAATGCATCGCAAAAGAGGGATAAGAGAGATCCTGAGTTCATTTTTTTTTTTTTTTACCTCTGCAGTGTGGATAGCCTCTCTCCTCCCCTTAATCTCTGGGTGGTTCAGAATTCAGCTGCAGACATGGACATTCAGAGTCTGTCCTCTAGTCTGGATCATCTCACTGCAAGGGTACAAGGTATCCAGGATTATGTAGTTCACAGTCCTATGTCAGAGCCTAAAATACCAATTCCTGAGTTATTCTCTGGAGATAGATCTAGGTTTTTGAATTTCAAAAATAATTGTAAATTATTCCTTTCTCTGAGACCTCGTTCCTCTGGTGACCCTGTTCAGCAAGTTAAAATTATTATTTCTTTGTTGCGTGGTGACCCTCAGGATTGGGCATTATCTCTGCCGCCAGGAGATCCTGCATTACTAAATGTGGATGCGTTTTTTCTGGCGCTTGGATTGCTTTATGAGGAACCTAATCTAATAGACCAGGCAGAAAAGGTTTTGCTGGCTCTCTCTCAGGGTCTGGATGAAGCAGAGGTTTACTGTCAGAAGTTTAGGAAATGGTCTGTGCTCACTCAGTGGAATGAGTGTGCCCTGGCAGCAATTTTCAGAAAAGGTCTTTCTGAAGCCATTAAGGATGTTATGGTGGGGTTCCCCACGCCTGCGGGTCTGAATGAGTCTATGTCGTTGGCCATTCAGATTGATCGGCGTTTGCGGGAGCGCAAACCTGTGCACCATCTGGCGGTATTTTCTGAGCAGAAGCCTGAGTCTATGCAATGTGACAGGATTCTGACCAGAATTGAACGGCAGAATCACAGACGTCAGAATGGGTTGTGCTTTTACTGTGGTGATTCTACTCATGTTATCTCTGATTGTTCTAAGCGCACAAATAGGTTCACTAAATCTGTCACCATTGGTATTGTACAGCCCAAATTCATTTTGTCTGTTACTTTGATTTGCTCCCTGTCATCCTACTGAGTTATGGCTTTTGTGGATTCAGGCGCTGCCCTGAATTTGATGGATTTGTCTTTTGCCAGGCGCTGTGGTTTTATCTTGGAGCCTTTGCAATTTCCTATTCCACTAAAGGGAATTGATGCTACGCCATTGGCCAAGAATAAGCCTCAGTACTGGACTCAAGTGACTATGTGCATGACTCCTGCACATCAGGAGGTGATTCGTTTTCTTGTGTTACATAATTTGCATGACGTTGTCGTGTTGGGTCTGCCATGGCTGCAGGCTCATAATCCAGTCCTAGATTGGAAAGCAATGTCTGTGTCAAGTTGGGGTTGCCAGGGGATTCATGGCGATGCTCCTTTGGTGTCAATTGCTGCTTCTACTCTTTCTGAAGTTCCTGAATTTCTGTCGGACTACCAGGATGTATTTGATGAGCCCAAATCCAGTGCCCTACCTCCTCATAGGGATTGTGATTGTGCTATAAATTTGATTCCTGGTAGTAAGTTCCCTAAGGGACGACTTTTCAATTTATCTGTACCAGAACATACCGCTATGCGGAGTTATATAAAGGAGTCTCTGGAGAAGGGGCATATTCGCCCGTCCTCGTCCCCTTTGGGTGGGGGGTTCTTTTTTGTGGCCAAGAAGGATGGTTCTCTGAGACCTTGTATAGATTATCACCTTCTAAATAACATCACGGTCAAATTTCAGTATCCTTTGCCATTGCTGTCTGATCTGTTTGCTCGGATTAAGGGGGCTAGTTGGTTCACCAAGATAGATCTTCGAGGAGCGTATAATCTTGTGCGTATAAAACAGGGCGATGAATGGAAAACGGCATTTAATATGCCCGAAGGCCATTTTGAGTACTTGGTGATGCCTTTTGGGCTCTCTAATGCACCTTCCATGTTTCAGTCCTTCATGCACGACATCTTCCGAGAGTATCTGGATAGATTTATGATTGTGTACCTGGATGATATTTTGGTATTTTCTGACGATTGGGAATCCCATGTGAAGCAGGTCAGGATGGTATTTCAGGTCCTGCGTGCCAATGCCTTATTTGTGAAGGGCTCTAAATGTCTCTTCGGAGTCCAGAAGGTTTCCTTTTTGGGCTTTATTTTTTCTCCTTCCACTATTGAGATGGATCCAGTTAAGGTCCAGGCTATTTATGACTGGACTCAACCTACATCAGTGAAGAGTGTTCAGAAGTTCTTGGGCTTTGCTAATTTTTACCGTCGCTTCATCACTAATTTCTCTAGTGTGGTTAAGCCTTTGACGGATATGACCAAGAAGGGTTCTGATGTGACCAATTGGTCTCCTGCGGCCGTGGAGGCCTTTCAGGAGCTGAAACGTCGGTTTTCTTCGGCTCCTGTCTTGCGTCAGCCGGATGTCTCTCTCCCTTTCCAGGTCGAGGTTGATGCCTCTGAGATAGGAGCAGGGGCTGTCTTGTCACAGAAAAACTCTGATGGCTCTATGATGAGGCCATGTGCTTTCTTTTCAAGAAAGTTTTCGCCTGCCGAGCGGAATTATGATGTTGGTAATCGGGAGTTGTTGGCAATGAAGTGGGCATTTGAGGAGTGGCGACATTGGCTTGAGGGAGCCAAACATCGTGTGGTGGTCTTGACGGATCACAAGAATTTGACTTATCTCGAGTCTGCCAAACGGTTAAATCCTAGACAGGCTCGATGGTCGCTGTTTTTCTCCCGTTTCAATTTCGTGGTTTCATACCTTCCGGGTTCAAAGAACGTGAAGGCTGATGCCCTTTCTAGGAGTTTTGTGCCTGACTCTCCGGGAGTTTCTGAACCGGCTGGTATCCTCAGAGAGGGGGTGATTTTGTCTGCCATCTCCCCTGATTTGCGGCGGGTGCTGCAGGAATTTCAGGCCAATAAACCTGACCGTTGTCCACTGGAGAGACTGTTTGTCCCGGATAGATGGACCAGTAGAGTTATTTCCGAGGTTCATTCTTCGGTGTTGGCGGGTCACCCTGGAATTTTTGGTGCCAGGGATTTGGTGGCTAGGTCCTTTTGGTGGCCGTCCTTGTCGCGGGATGTGCGTTCCTTTGTGCAGTCCTGTGGGATTTGTGCTCGGGCCAAGCCTTGCTGTTCTCGTGCCAGTGGTTTGCTTTTGCCTTTGCCTGTCCCAAAAAAGCCTTGGACGCATATTTCCATGGATTTTATTTCAGATCTTCCAGTCTCTCAGAGGATGTCTGTCATCTGGGTGGTTTGTGATCGTTTTTCTAAAATGGTCCATTTGGTGCCCTTGCCTAAGCTGCCTTCCTCCTCCGATTTGGTGCCGCTGTTTTTTCAGAATGTGGTTCGTTTGCATGGGATTCCGGAGAACATTGTGTCTGACAGAGGATCCCAGTTTGTGTCCAGATTTTGGCGGTCCTTTTGTGCTAAGATGGGCATTGATTTGTCGTTTTCGTCGGCCTTCCATCCTCAGACGAATGGCCAAACTGAACGAACTAATCAGACCTTGGAAACTTATCTGAGATGTTTTCTTTCGGCTGATCAGGATGATTGGGTGTCCTTTTTGCCATTGGCTGAGTTCGCCCTCAATAATCGGGCTAGTTCTGCTACTTTGGTTTCACCTTTTTTTTGCAATTCTGGTTTTCATCCTCGTTTTTCCTCAGGTCAGGTTGTGCCTTCGGACTGTCCTGGGTGGATTCTGTGGTGGATAGGTTGCAACAGATTTGGAACCACGTGGTGGACAATTTGACGTTGTCACAAGAGAAGGCTCAGCGCTTTGCTAACCGCCGTCGCTGTGTGGGTCCCCGACTTCGTGTGGGGGATTTGGTATGGCTGTCTTCTCGTTTTGTTCCTATGAAGGTTTCCTCTCCTAAGTTCAAGCCTCGTTTCATCGGTCCTTATAAGATTTTAGAAATCCTTAACCCTGTGTCATTTCGTTTGGACCTCCCAGCATCGTTTGCCATTCATAATGTGTTCCATAGGTCATTATTGCGGCGTTATGTGGTGCCTGTGGTTCCTTCTGTTGATCCTCCTGCTCCGATGTTGGTTGAGGGAGAATTGGAGTATGTGGTGGAGAAGATCTTGGATTCTCGTATTTCGAGACGGAAGCTTCAGTACTTGGTTAAGTGGAAGGGCTATGGTCAGGAGGATAATTCCTGGGTTGTCGCCTCTGATGTCCATGCGGCTGATTTGGTTCGTGCCTTTCATCTGGCTCGTCCGGATCGGCCTGGGGGCTCTGGTGAGGGTTCGGTGACCCCTCCTCAAGGGGGGGGTACTGCTGTGAATTCCGTTCTCGGGCTCCCTCCTGTGGTCATGAGTGGTATTGTGTGAGTTCTGTTCTTGGGCTCCCTCTGGTGGCCTTTAGTGCTTACTGCGGGTCTGTAGCTGGAATCCAGCTTCCTCATTTTCTGCTAGTCTGGCCTCTATTTAACTTCACCTGGACCTTCACTTTTTGCCTGCTGTCGTTGTATTCAGTACTGGTTCTGATCTCTCTGGACTTTCCTTGTGACCTGTCTCCTCCTGAGAAGCTAAGTTTGCTAGTTCATGTTTGCTCATTATTTCCTTAAAAATGTGAAAATGTTTCTCTGTATATGATGAGTTCTGTCCAGCTTGCTTATATGTAATATTCTCGCTTGCTGGAAGTTCTGGGGTGCAGAGTTGCGCCCCTTACATCGTGAGTCGGTGTGGGGGTTCTTGTAATCTCTGCGTGGATTATTTTTGATAGCATTTTATACTGACCGCACAGATCCCTTGCTGTCTTCTGTCTACTTAGTGTTAGCGGGCCTCATTTGCTAAAAAACCTGTTTTCATTTTTACGTTTGTGTTTTCCCCTTAACTCACCGTTATTATTTGTGGGGGGCTGTCTAAAACTTTGGGGTGATTTCTCTGAGGCAAGTGAGGCTTGCTTTCTCTCTAGGGGTAGCTAGTTTCTCAGGCTGTGACGAGGCGTCTAGGATTTTAGGTAACGCTCCACGGCTGCCTATAGTGTGTATTGATAGAATCAGGGTTGCGGTCAGTATAGCTCCCACATCCCCAGAGCTTTTCCTAAGGATTTCTGTTACTTAGCAGGTCAGTTTGCGATCCTTTCCACCAGGATCATAACACAGCCGGAAGCGAACACTTCCTGACCGGGGAAGCTCCGGTTCCCTGCCCTTGGCTGATGCGGCATCGGTATCAATGGTTCGTTTCTCAGGTGCGGCCAGGTCACCCGGTGTCTGGATTCGAATGTCGGCTTTGGTTGCAAGCTCAGTAGCAGCAATAATGCACACCGTAGCGATGGTAGCAGAATTTGTCAAGTCCGAATTAGTCGTAGTCAGGGCAGCAGGCGGCGCCACTGCAGGCTCGCATCTCTGGACGTTCCGAGCGCACCATCCCTGCGCACTCCGATGGCGAGTGTATGTCACCTGGTCCCCTTTACATATTAGTGGATCGTCACATCTGTTGCGGAACGGGGTCTTCACATTGTAGCTGGTAAAGAAGATTTCAGTCGGCAGTCCCGGTTCTTGTATAGAGCCCCAACCTTTTTTCGGGTGAAAGGCTAGTACAGTCCCCCGTTTTATCAGGTCCTTCTTTCCGCGTACAGTCGTTGGGCTTTGTACTTTCGGTGGGTCACTTTGTTCTGTCTCTTTTCGGTTTTTCCAGAGCAGAATTAAGCATTGCTTATACTGTTCCCAAGTGAGCACAGCAATGCTGAGGCCCTTTTGTCTGGCCCCGTCTGGCCCTATCCTCGGGGTATCCCATTGGAAGATCACCCCCTCTGAGCTCACATCTAGCGGTTCTCCCATAGTCGTCGGTAGCAGAGGCACCAGCTTCTCCATAGTGTCGGAGGTTACCACTACCAGCTCAGTGGAGAGGAATCGGTCACTGTCGGGATGGGGAGCGGTCACGGAACAGGATCGGTCGGGAGAGCAGGGGCGCTTTCCGTACCTGCGTCTGATGTAGTTCCATCGATGCCGATCTGTTCCACTGACGAGGACACTGGAGTCGGCAGCGGCGCGGACCGCGGTTCCTCCCAGGCGTCTCTCTGGCATGGCTGTCATGTTCCCAATGGCAGGGAATTAAACACATAACACGGGCAAAAACAGGACGAGCTCTAGGGTGATGGAACCTGAGCTGACCGCGATCCTGAACCTCAACACTCAACTAACAGCAGCCGGGGAACGTTCCTGGGGGGACTCTAGACGTCTCGCGCCAGCCGGAGTTCTAGCTACCCCTATCAGAAGAATCACAGACCTATCTTGCCTCCAGAGAAATATTCCCACAGAAATAGCACCCCCCCACATATAATGACGGTGAAATGAGAGGAAGGCACAAACGTAGTTATGAAAACAGATTCAGCAAAGTGAGGCCCGCTTAAGCTAGATAGCAGAGGATACAAAAGGTGAACTGCGCGGTCAGCTTAAAACCCTTCAAAATACCATCCTGAAATTACTTGAACTCATGTGCCAACTCATGGTACATGAGTGGTAATTTCAGCCCACTAGAGCAACCAGCAGCAGAGAATTACATATCTGCAAGCTGGACTAAAAACATGAAAGCAAACATGAAACAGGGAAATCCAGACTTAGCTTGTCTTGAAGGCCTAGGAGCAGGTAGCAAAGGTAACAGAGACACACTGATACATTGATAGCCGGCAAGGGAATGACAGGAAAGCCAGGTTAAATAGGAAACACCCAGCCTCTGATGGACAGGTGGAAACCAGAGACCGCAACCCACCAAAGTCACCCAGTACCAGCTGTAACCACCAGAGGGAGCCCAAAAACAGAATCCACAACAAATGGCTCCGCATTCCATTGCCTCACATCTGCTGGCTCCGTGTTCGGGATAGGTTGACTCAGCTCCTCCTCCTGCGGCTCTGAGAAGTTCGGGCCCTTCAGCTGCGGTGTGTCCGGAGCCACTTCTGACTGGTGGAGATAGTCCGGGATCACTTCGTCGTCGTTCAGGTACTCGCTGGTCACCTTCGCTGTCTTGGAGTCGGCCGCTGCACATGCACCTGACTCCGCCATTTCTCGGGGGTCGAGCTCCTTGTCTTGGTTCCCGCCGTTGCACTCCTGGGGGTGGTTCTCTTGCTTCAGGGCAGGTCATCATCTTGCAGCAATAGTCGGAGGGGGCGGTCGCCACTTTTGGCGCTGCTTTGATAGTCTCTTCCCATGGCACGCCCTTCTTCTTCTTCTGTGCTTCTCATGGCGCAGCAATGGCGGCGTTTTTTTTCGGGAATTTTTGGCGGCAAAAAGCAATACACAGTCTTTGCAATAAATCACTGTTCAAGCACAATTCAATCACAGTTCCAAGGCACACATGAACTGATCCTTCAGGCTTAAGTAGATCCTGTTCGTGACACCAAGTTGGAGCGCCCCCAGACGCAGGGCTGCGAGGTACTCGGTACCAGGCCTCTCTGTCTCGGTTCTGGGGTTGTCACAGTGGCTAGGCCCGGTCCGTGACCCTGCTAAGGGGCGTCCAATGAAAGATGTGATGAGGGTGCGTGGTGCAAGGAGCGATGAATAACGAGGACACAGGGTTGCAGTCTCTTTACCTCTTTACTGAAGGCTTCAGGATCCGCAATCCAGAGCACTGCTAACAGGGCTGGCTGAGACCGGCCGGTCCGAAGGCACATCCAGAGTTTCCTTTGCAGGTGGAAATCAGTGCCTACCTTCTAGCGCCTGTGTGTTGTAGTACCTCCCTGCTGAGCACCACGGGATACTCCTCACAACTGTTGTGTCTGTTTCTGATGTTCTTCCTCACAACTATCGTTTCTGTTCTGATGTTCTTCTCTGTCCCCCAGATGATTTGGCTAGGACGCACCCGTATGACAGGTAGGCCTGGAGTTCTTCCGGGACCCTAGAGTCGCCCCTCTCCCACAATTGCCTCCTATGTCTGCTTAGGTGATTTATGTGAGACAGCCAACCAAAAGTCAACTGCCCTGCCACTGTTTGAAGTAATGCTTGGAGCCCAATATTTCCTCGGCGTTCCGGCCACCGGCTACGCACCTCAGTAGGATGTTGCCGATCTCGGGGCATGACTCCTACTGGTTCTATTCTCCTTTGTGCTGTGATCTCGTTTATCACTTCTCCACAATATGCTTCGCTTCTTGTCCTTTCTTAAGATACCGCCGCAATGAAGTGCAGGCGCTGTTCCGTAACGATCTGTCCTTTTTGCTAGGCCTCTGTCAGGATCCCACCCCTGACAGGGACCCCCCTGAATCTTCCCAAGCAACCCCTTCTCTCACTATGTGTTGCCTGGGCAAAACCCAGTCAGCTTCTCCCTAACTTCCTATCCAGCCCCCAGTTTTACCAGATTGTGAGGAGTGGCCTAATCATAGAACCCTTTGCTCCCCCTGGTGGCCAGAGTGTGAAGTGTAATGTGTGACTGTGATACCTGGTCAGGTGAACTCCTTAAGTGCCGTCAGACGTACCATCACTCCCCTTAGCGGCGGAGCAACAGTACTGCAACGACCAGGACTCTGGGGCGCTGCAGATAGGTTAGTTGGGGGGGGTCACGTGAGATGGGGGAAAGACAATTAATTCTGTTTTGTCCATGTTAATTTTTAGAAATCTAGCAGAGAAGAAGGATGAAATAGCGGATAGACATTGAGGGATTCTGGTTAGTAGGGTGGTGATATCTGGTTCAGAGATATTGATCTGTGTGTCATCAGCATTGAGATGATACTGAAAACCGTGAGATTTTATGAGCTGTCTCATGCCAAAAGTGTAAATGGAGAAGAGCAGGGGACCTAGAACTGAAACTTGCGGGACTCCGACAGATAGGGGGCGAGGTGAGGAGGTGGTGTGTGAATGGGACACGCTGAATGTTCAGTCAGTTAGGTATGACGAGATCCAGGATAAGGCCAAGTCTGTGATGCCAAGGGATGAGAGGGTCTGTAGTAATAGGGAATGGTCCACTGTGTCAAAGGCAGAGGACAGGTCCAGGAGGAGGAGGATAGAGTAGTGTCGCTTGCTCTTGGCGGTTAATAGGTGATTGGTGACCTTAGTTAGGGCAGTTTCAGTTGAGTGGTGTGACCGGAAGCCTGATTGTAAGCGGTCAAAGAGGGAGCACGGAGATAGACGGGAGGACAGTTCAAGATGGACGTGTTGTTCCAGTAGTTTTGAGGCATAGGGGAGAAGTGATATAGGGCGATAGCTAGATACAGAGGATGGGTCAAGAGAGGGCTTTTTGAAGATAGGTGTGATTGAGGCATGTTTAAAGCTTGAGGGGAAAATGCCACTAGTTAGTAATAGGTTGAAGAGATGGGTTAGAGTTGGGTTGAAGTCTGGGAAGTGGGAAGACTGTTGAAGTGGGAAGGGATCGGGTCAAGTGCACACAGGTGGAGAGATGCGATCTTGAGAGTAGAGTGGAGAGTCGATCTTCTGTAATGGTGGAGAAGTTGGTTTTGGAGGTGGAGGGCTGGGTAGTTGGGAGGAAGGGCTCTGGGGGTTGTCGAATAAAACTGTCTCTGATGTTCTCAATCGTCTGCTTGAAAAATGAGGCAAAATCTTCAGCTGAGATGAGTGGGGAGGGAGGAGGTGCTGGTGGATGGAGGAGAGAGTTGAAGGTGTTGAATAACTGTTTAGGGGGAGCGCAACCGATCGCGGCCGGGTGTCAGCTGACTATCGCAGCTGACATCCGGCACTATGTGCCCGGATCGGTCACGGACCACCCCCGGCACATTAACCCCCGGCACACTGCGATCAAACATGATCGCAGTGTTCCGGCGGTATAGGGAAGCATCACGCAGGGAGGGGGCTCCCTGCGGGCTTCCCTGAGACCCCCGGAGCAACGCGATGTAATTGCATTGCTCCGAGGGTCTCTTACCTCCTCCTCCCTGCAGCAGGCCCGGATCCAAGATGGCCGCGGCTTTCGGGTCCTGCAGGGAGGTGGCTTCACTGCGCCTCTATAAAAAATAAAAGTACACATATTTAGTATCGCCGCGTCCATAGTGACCCGACCTATAAAACTGTCCCACTAGTTAACCCCTTCAGTGAACACCATAAAAAGAAAAAAAAAAAGCGAGGCAAAAAACAACACTTTATTATCATACCGCCAAATAAAAAGGGGAATAACACGCGATCAAAAAGACGGATATAAATAACCATGGTACCGTTGAAAACGTCATCTTGTCCTGCAAAAAACGAGCCACAATACAGCGTCATCAAAGAAAAAATTAAAAAGTTATAGTCCTCAGAATAAAGCGATGCAAAAATAATTATTTTTTCTATAAAATAGTTTTTATCGTATAAAAGCACCAAAACATAAAAAGATGATATAAATGAGGTATTGCTGTAATCGTACTGACCCGAAGAATAAAACTGCTTTATCCATTTTACCAAACGCGGAACGGTATAAACACCTCCCCCAAAAGAATTTCATGAATAGCAGGTTTTTGGTCATTCTGCCTCACAAAGATCGAAATAAAAAGCGATCAAAAAATATCACGTGCCCGAAAATGTTAAAACTAAAAACGACAACTTGTCCCACAAAAAACAAGACCCTACATGACTCTGTGGACCAAAATATGGAAAAATTATAGCTCTCAAAATGTGGTAAAGCAAAAAATATTTTTTGCAATAAAAAGCGTCTTTCAGTGTGTGACGGCTGCCAATCATAAAAATCTGCTAAAAAACCCGATATAAAAGTAAATCAAACCCCCTTCATCACCCCCTCAGTTAGCGAAAAATTAAAAAATTAAAAAAATGTATTTATTTCCATTTTCCCATTAGGGTTAGGGTTAGGGCTAGGGTTAGGGCTAGGGTTAGGGCTAGGGTTAGGGTTAGGGCTAGGGTTAGGGCTAGGGTTAGGGCTAGGGTTAGGGCTAGGGCTAGGGTTAGGGTTAGGGTTAGGGCTAGGGCTAGGGTTAAGGCTACAGTTAGGGTTGGGGCTAAAGTTAGGGTTAAGGTTGGGGCTAAAGTTAGGGTTAGGGTTTGGATTACATTTACGGTTGGGATTAGGGTTGGGATTAGAGTTAGGGGTGTGTCAGGGTTAGGGGTGTGGTTAGGGTTACCTTTGGGATTAGGGTTAGGGATGTGTTTGGATTAGGGTTTCAGGGGGGGTTTCACTGTTTAGGCACATCAGGGGCTCTCCAAATGCGACATGGCGTTCGATCTCAATTCCAGCCAATTCTGTGTTGAAAAAGTAAAATGGTGCTCCTTCCCTTCCGAGCTCTCCCGTGTGACCAAACAGGGGTTTACCCCAACATATGGGGTATCAGCGTACTCAGAACACATTGGACAACAACTTTTCGGGTCCAATTTCTCCTGTTACCCTTGGAAAAATACAAAACTGGGGGCTAAAAAATAATTTTTGTGGAAAAAAAAGGATTTTTTATTTTCATGGCTCTGCGTTATAAACTATAGTGAAATACTTGGGGGTTCAAAGTTCTCACAACACATCTAGATAAGTTCCGTGGGGGGTCTAGTTTCCAATACGGGGTCACTTGTGGGGGTTTCTACTGTTCTGGTACATTAGGGCCTCTGCAAACGCAATGTGATGCCTGCAGACCAATCCATCCAAGTCTGCATTCCAAATGACGCTCCTTCCCTTCCGAGCTCTGCCTTGCGCTCAAACGGTGGTTCCCCCTCACATATGGGGTATCAGCATACTCAGGACAAATTGGACAACAACTTTTGGGGTCTAATTTCAACTGTTACCCTTGGAAAAATACAAAACTGGGGGCTAAAAAATAATTTTTGTGGAAAAAAAATAATTTTTATTTTCACGGCTCTGCGTTATGAACTGTAGTGAAACACTTGGGGGTTCAAAGCTCTCACAACACATCTAGATGAGTTCCTTGCGGGGTTTACTTTCCAAAATGGTGTCACATGTGGGGGGTTTCAATGTTTAGGCACATCAGTGGCTCTCCAAACGCAACATGGCGTCCCATCTCAATTCCTGTCAATTTTGCATTGAAACGTCAAACGGCGCTCCTTCCCTTCCGAGCTCTCCCATGCGCCCAAACAGTGGTTTACCTCCACATATAGGGTATCAGCATACTCAGGACAAATTGTACAACAACTTTTGGGGTCCAATTTCTTCTCTTACCCTTGAGAAAATAAAAAATTGGGGGCAAAAATTCATTTTTGTGAAAAAATATGATTTTTTATTTTTACGGCTCTACATTATAAACTCCTGTGAATCACTTAATGTGTCAAAGTGCTCACCACACATCTAGATAAGTTCCTTAGGGGGTCTACTTTCCAAAATGTTGTCAATTGTGGGGGTTTCAATGTTTAGGCACATCAGAGGCTCTCCAAACGCAACATGGCATCCCATCTCAATTCCAGTCAATTTTGCATTGAAAAGTCAAATGGCGCTCCTTCGCTTCCGAGCCCTACCATGCGCCCAAACAGTGGTTTACCCCCACATATGGGGTATCGGCGTACTCATGACAAATTGTACAACAACTTTTAGGGTTCATTTTCTCCTGTTACCCTTGGTAAAATAAAACAGATTGGAGCTGAAATAAAGTTTTTGTGAAAAAAAGTTAAATGTTCATTTTTATTTAAACATTCCAAAAATTCCTGTGAAACACCTGAAGGGTTAATAAACTTCTTGAATGTGGTTTTGAGCACCTTGAGGGGTGCAGTTTTTAGAATGGTGTCACACTTGGTTATTTTCTATCATATAGACCCCTTAAAATGACTTCAAATGAGATGTGGTCCCTAAAAACAAATGGTGTTGTAAAAATGAGAAATTGCTGGTCAAATTTTAACCCTTATAACTCCCTAAAAAAAAAATTTTGGTTCCAAAATTGTGCTGATGTAAAGTAGACATGTGGGAAATGTTACTTATTAAGTATTTTGTGTGACATATCTCTGTGATTTTATTGCATAAAAATTCAAAGTTGGAAAATTGTGAAATTTTCAAAATTTTCGCCAAATTTCCATTTTTTTCACAAATAAACGCAGGTAATAGCAAAAAAAATTTATCACTATCATGAAGTACAATATGTCATGAGAATACAATGTCAGAATCACCGGGATCTGTTGAAGCGTTCCAGAGTTATAACCTCATAAAGGGACAGTGGTCAGAATTGTAAAAATTGGCCCGGTCATTAATGTGCAAACCACCCTTGGGGGTAAAGGGGTTAATGAGCAGGAGAATTGGTTAAGAGCAGGCATTCCAAAAGGGAATTTGAGATGTGGCCATTGCAATTTTTGTTTTTACCATGTAACTAATAAGGTAATTAGGATTGGCCCCATTCAACACACTGTCCGTGACTTCATATCATGTAGAACCACGCATGTGGTTTATGTAGTTATTTGCCCTTGTGGCTTTTTCTACATTGGGAAGACCATTCGCCCCCTTTTTTTAAGATTCAGGGAACACTTTAATTCCATTAGTTCGGGCAAGGGAGTCCCTCGCCTTCATTAACCATATGTGGTCATGCCATGGAGGTAATGCAGCTTTGAGGCATTTTGCTGGTTTAAAGAGGGTTGACTTACCTCAACAAAGGGGTGATTTGAATAGGCTCCTGCTCAGGAGGGAAGGCAGATGGATTTTGCGCACAAGGACAGATATGTCCGTGTTTCTGTGAAGATTCTCCATCTAGTAGGATGCTTATGCTCTGTTTGTTCGTATGTATTTTCTAATAAGAAATGTTTTTATGTTTTTATTCTGATGAGTAGGTGTTTCTGATACTGTCAGATGGTGGGAGGTAGCCTCACTGCTGTTCCTGTTAAGAGGCCCTCCCATCCTCTCTCAGCATTAAGACCCGTGGAAGTGCGGTAGCGCGAAACGGCCGTTGTCCGTTTGCAGTACTCGTTCTCCCGTGTTACCCTGCTGTTGATTTATATGTCACAATAAAAGACTGGATTTTTTACAGATGGTGAGTGTTCTTCTTTTTCTTTTCCTGTTTTGTTTGGACATATCTTTTTTTCTTGAATGAGCACCTGGATTCCATTGGGGCCAGTAGCAACATTTCATCAGCTGTTATATTGTGTGTGTCTGTGGTTCATCGTGTGCAGGAGCTGCGGACAACTTTCTTCTTTGCAGCTACAACATTTAAATACATTTATTTATTTTTTTATTTCTCTAGTATATTCTGACCCGGCATGATCTGGGTATGCTAGAACCCAGCAGCTACTGCTCTCTCTTGGTGAACACATTATCACTACGATGGAATGAGGAAAGTCTGTCAGTGCTTCCTATACAGTATATACAACCCTCATTTAGTGCATATAGCATTCATGGAGGCAGAGATGGTAATAAACCATCTCTGCCTTCTCGGGGGGCAGTTCAGCTGTGTCTGATAGTGGGCTCCAAACCACTGTAGCTACACAATCAAGTGCAGCTGTTTTCTGTTTAATTACATTTTAGAAACTTATTTAAACTGTAATAAGAGGACCGCATGAATGGTCCTAACTCAGCTCATAACCCAGTGTGTTTAAAAATAAAAAAAATATAGTCCTTCTCTTTCATCTTCTTAGACAACTGCTTAATGCTTTTTTCCTTGTCTTTGCTTTCAAATTAATTGTGTTAATAAAAATGTAATACATTAAAGAAAACCTATCATGTAAAAAAAATAGTTAATAACCTGTAGATATGGGGTTAATTGTCAAGTTAAGAGTACTCTGAAGTTGCCTTGCACATGGCTAACGGGAGGAAATTAAATGTATTCCTCCTGGCTTTTAGCCATAAGTCTTCGGTGACCAATCAGTGCGTAATGAGCGGTGGCTATAACCATGCCCCAGCACTGACTGACAGCCAGCTCGACAATAGACATTGTGGTCTCTAGAATGTGAGTTACTATAAGGACATATTCACATATTCACTATTTAGGTATTTAGTCAGTACTGACAGGAAAAACATGCTGCAAAACTACTAAAGCAATTGACATGCTGCAAATTTGAAACTGTTTCAGATCTGCAACAAAATAAATAAGCGATATGTGCCTGATACTTTAGGAACCTCATTCACTTTCCTAGTACTAGGAAATGCTTCTATTTTTGTGGTAAAACTGCAAAAAATCAGCAAATACTGTATGTAAAGTGACCACAGGCGGTAGCCATGACAAGGCTGCTGCTTCACATTGCACTTTACAGGAAAATCGTGTGCCTGTCCCAATGTACTGCCCAGTGTGGGGTGCATCACCCTCACATGTAGGCCGCAGGCCTCCACTATCTCCAGTCCTCCATCTTCTGGAGCTGCCGCACTTAACTCAGGGACACAGAGTTCGTACAAACCAGCAACAGTTTATTGGACAGTTCTTCAGGCTGTAACAGGTAGCACTGGGCACAACACTTCTTGTTCCTTGTTTCCTTGACACAGTACATTTCCTTAACAAAGTCCATGTACAGCTTTACTATCCGTCCCTTCCAGACTATCCCTACATTGGCTATTACTGTCTGCCACAGAGATTTCCTGTCCAGTCCCGCACTGCACACGGGATCTGTTTCCATTTTGCAGTTCATCGTCCTCTATATGCCAGAGGATAAGGCAACTTTCACACTTGCGTCGTGTGACATACGTCGCAATGCGTCATTTTGGAGAAAAAACGCATCCTGCAAAGTTGCCCGCACGATGCGTTTTTTCTCCATAGACTTTCATTAGCGACACATTGCGACGGATTGCCACACGTTGCATCCGTCGTGCGACGGATGCGTCGTGTTTTGGCGGACCGTCGGCACAAAAAAAGTTCCATGTAACTTTTTTTGTGCATCACGTCCGCCATTTTCGACCGTGCATGCGCGGCCGAATCTCCGCCCCCTCCTCCCCGGACTGCAGAATGGGCAGTGGATGCGTTGTAAAACTGCATCCGCTGCTCACGTGTTGCAGTTATTTCACAGGTTCCGTCGGCCCGTACCGATGCAAGTGTGAAAGTAGCCTAAGGCACTCCTCCTAATACCTGGACCGAGCTCTGAGTATTGAAGGAATGCCCAGAAGGGTTTCCAGTAAGGCATCCCACTGCCATGAGCGATAGTTCCTTGCTTCAACTGCACTTAAACTTAACCTTGGTTACTGCACTTCCGTATCTGACTAATTAGGAAGCAGTCTGCTTTATACTAGTATTAGCCTCATCCCATTGTGGGCTAGTCCCAAACATTAACTGTACCTTACCCTGTGTCCCCAGCTAACTACAGTTAGTATCCAATACCAGTATGTACTAAGCCTATTGTCCTAAATCCTAATCTAGATCTTACCCCCCATGCTGTACACTACCATAACACAGTCTGTTCACAATATACAGCTCTGGCAAAATTTAAGAGACCACTGCAAAATGTTCAGTTTGTTTGATTTTTCTCTTTATAGGTATATTTTGGGTAAAACCTCAATTGTTCTTTTATTCTATAAACTCCTGTCAACATGTCTCCGAATTTCCAAGCATTAAATTTTGTATTTTTTTTCTGACAAAGAAAAATGGTCAAAATAAAAAGAAACCCAGTGCTTTCTGACCTAAAATAATGCAAAGAAAACAAGTTCATAATCATTTAGAAACAACAATACCAATGTTTTAGCTCAGGAAGAGTTCAGAAATCAATATTTTGTGGAATAACCAGGATTTTTAATCACAGCTTTCATGCGTCTTGGCATGCTTTGAACCATTCTTTCACTCTGCTTCTGTTGCAAAAAATTTAAGCAGTTCTTCTTTGTTTGATGGCTTGTGACTATCCATCTTCCTCTTGATTACATTCCAAAGGTTTTCAATGGGGTTCAGGTCTGGAGATTGTGCTGCCCATGACAGGGTTTTGATGTAGTGGTCTCTTAATTTTTGCCAGAGCTGTATATGTAACACTTACAGTACAGACCAAAAGTTTGGACACACCTTCTCATTTAAAGATTATTCTGTATTTTCATGACTATGAAAATTGTACATTCACGCTGACGGCATCAAAACTATGAATTAACACATGTGGAATTATATACTTAACAAAAAGTGTGAAACAACTGAAATTATGTCTTATATTCTAGATTCTTCAAAGTAGCCACCTTTTGCTTTGATGACTGTTTTGCACACTCTTGGCATTCTCTTGATGAGCTTCAAGAGATAGTCACCGGGAATGGTTTTCACTTCACAGGTGTGCCTGTCAGGTTTAATAAGTGGGATTTCTTGCCTTATAAATGGGATTGGGACCATCAGTTGTGTTGTGCAGAAGTCTGGTGGATACACAGCTGATAGTCCTACTGAATAGACTGTTAGAATTTGTATTATGGCAAGAAAAAAGCAGCTAAGTAAAGAAAAACGAGTGGCCATCATTACTTTAAGAAATGAAGGTCAGTCAGTCCCAGGAAAGGAAGACCAAGAGTCACCTCTGCTTCTGAGGATAAGTTTATCTGAGTCACCAGCCTCAGAAATCGCAGGTTAACAGCAGCTCAGATTAGAGACCAGGTCAATGCCACACAGAGTTCTAGCAGCAGGCACATCTCTACAACAACTGTTAAGAGGAGACTTTGTGCAACAGGCCTTCATGGTAAAATAGCTGCTAGGAAACCACTGCTAAGGACAGGCAACAAGCGGAAGAGACTTGTTTGGGCTAAAGAACACAAGGAATGGACATTAGACCAGTGGAAATCTGTGTTTTGGTCTGATGAGTCCAAATTTGAGATCTTTGGTTCCAACCACCATGTCTTTGTGCGACGCAGAAAAGGTGAAATGGTTGGACTCTACATGCCTGGTTCCCACCGTGAAGCATGGAGGAGGAGGTGTGATGGTGTGGGGGTGCTTTGCTTGTGACACTGTTGGAGATTTATTCAAAATTGAAGGCATACTGAACCAGCATGGCTACCACAGCATCTTGCAGCAGCATGCTATTCCATCCGATTTGCGTTTAGTTGGACCATCATTTATTTTTCAACAGGACAATGACCCCAAACACACCTCCAGGCTGTGTAAGGGCTATTTGACCAAGAAGGAGAGTGATGGGGTGCTACGCCAGATGACCTGGCCTCCAGAGACACCAGATGTGAACCCAATCAAGATGGTTTGGGGTGAGCTGGACCGCAGAGTGAAGGCAAAAGGGCCAACAAGTATTAAGCATCTCTGGGAACTCCTTCAAGATTGTTGAAAGACCATTCCTGGTGACTACCTCTTGAAGCTCATCAAGAGAATGCCAAGAGTGTGCAAAGCAGTCATCGAAGCAAAAGGTGGCTACTTTGAAGAACCTAGAATATAAGACATCATTTCATTTGTTTCACACTTTTTTGTTAAGTATATAATTCCACATGTGTTAATTCATAGTTTTGATGCCTTCAGTGTGAATGTACAATTTTCATAGTCATGATACAGAAAAATCTTTAAATCTTTAAAAGAAGGTGTGCCCAAACGTTTGGTCTGCACTGTCCTATAATACTATACATTAATTATGTATTACAATCCCCTATATTACCTAGTGTCTGGTAGCAGCACATATCACATTCTGTACATTATACATACATGAAAGACGCATAAAATTGTTCATACTATAATACAACATGATTGATGACTTCAGGGGTAGAAACGCAATAGTACAGTCCACCATTCATACATGTGCACATACTCAAACGAACACATCACCAAGGAACAGCCAAGGTTTATGTAAACAAGACACCCAAATGTATTCAGCACTTTTTATATACATAACATTCAATTATATTTTATTAAAAGCAAAAATGTAAAAATAAAAAATTCCCTGGCCACTTGCTTGAGCTCCAGTGCTACAGAAAAAAAAGCAATGCATGTGCTGGGCACACCCAGCCTTCTCCGTGCAGCAGCTTGTTATCAGTCTGTGCTAGACAGGCTATTTACCAGCAGACTGAATTAGAATATTGGCATGCCATGCTTGTAATTGACATTGTTTAAAGTTTTTGATGGGATTAAGCCATTTGTAGTGTTTCTTTGCTTGCTTCCATGCGGGACACCAAATTTCTAATACAGGGTTTACGTGCTAGAGATTGTTGATGTTGCCGGAGTTTGGAGTTCAATAAGACAGCTAATCCTTTAACATCATGCCTTCCAATACTAGCAGCACAAAGATAAATACTACTCAGGGAGAATTGTAGACGCATTATTTCCCCCACAAAAGCAATCAGCCTCCTAATCTCCATCAGTCTGATTTATGCCTCTGGGTATACCTTCTCTGTACACATCAGCTATCACTAGATGCACAAAATCTGATGTATTATACTTGTATAATACACTGAATCAAAATCCCCCTAGTTATAAATGACTTTTCCTCACTGAGAACCATAAAGGTATATTTATAAAGTGTAATTATTTGGCATATTTAGGTATTTGGTTACATTATGTATATATTAATAAATGTGTTCTTGACTTCCATTCATCGATGTTCTAGTATAGAGTAGATCAAGACTTTTGTCCTTCATGGGGATTTTAATGCCCAAAAATAGCAGTGAGGAGTTAAAATCGTCTTCCTGTTGAGAGTTTCTCTATCAGCAGCTGCAGTAGCTAAGAAGTAACAGTTCTCAATCTCTAAGGAATTGCAAGTGTGCGCTGATTGCAAAGCCTCCGAGAGATAAAACAATTTGCATTTTTATAGTTGCTTTCATCTAAACAGGTCTCCAATGTGCATTGTAATAATTTTTTTGGAGCCGGAGAGTAGCCATCACTATAGAGGGGTTAAGGACTAGAAGAGTCATTTGGCAAATATATTCAACTGAAAAGCTGGAGGTACTAGTCTGATGCACCGACATGTCGTTCATACTGAAAAAATGCCACAGGGATTTTCTCCTTTACATAATAGAACTATTTTTGTAACTAGAAAATGTTTATATATAGAGCCAAAATCACTTCATTATGTCATAAACCAAAGTATAATACGTAGATTGGTGCTGGAAAATTTGTGAATTCTACAGAATTTTCTATATTTCTGCATAAATTTGATCTAAAATGACAAGAGTGATGAGCGAGTACATTCGGCACTATTCATTACTCACACGAATAGTACGCTATTTGGGCTATTTGTTACTTGGCGAGTAATTTGATATTTGCCTTGGTATATTCGGGTGACCCGTCCAGCATGTTTGGTACTTTATTTGTAGCCAATGACCATGCTGGGCTTGCTTGCCAATCACAGTAATGCCCACGCATCTTTGGTGTGGCATTACTCTGATTGGCTGGCCTTACAGCATCATAGGGGATATTTAATCCCTGCCGGCGATATCTTGCACACATTGCAGCCAGAAACAGCATAGGGAGAGCATAGTGTGAGCGTAGGGAGAGTGAAAGGAGCATATAGGGAGAGTTTGTGATTCCAAAAAGCTGTTTTAATAGCTCATGAGGGTGAAGATTAAAGTTCTTTGTTAGGTGGAGATAGAACAGGGAGAGATGGAAAGGCAGGCACCTGGGTGTTCTCATTATCACATCATCATTGCAAGTACATGCTGCAGATCTCTGCTAGTCTGCATTGTGTTGTATAGTTTAGGATTAGGAACAGACTGTGGGATTAGGATGAGATAGGCAAGCTCTCATCTACTACCATAATCTACAAATCAGCTCTTTTTAGAGCCAAATAATATTCGTTAGTACCAGCATATACTAAATAAATTTTTTAGAGCTACATAATAATTCTGCATACCATCCTTTTTTTGCAGCTAAATAATATTCTTCAGTGCCAGCATATAGCATGATCATTTTTAATAGCTAATTGCTAAATAATATAAATAATATTCCTCGCCTATTGCATAAATAGCTAATATTTATCTAGCAGGTGTGTGACTTGTGCAAAACCTGCTGAGCTATGGAAACCTCACTGTTGGTAATTTCCCTGAGACTGCTGTTGGCGTGTCTCATTATTATTATTTATTTATATAGCACCATTACTTCCATAGTGTTGTACATGGGAAGGGGTTACATACAAATTACAGATATCACTTACAGTAAGCAAACTAACAATTACAGACTGATACAGAGGGGCGAGGACCCTGCCCTTGCGGGCTTACATTCTATAGGTTGGTGGGGAAGGAGACAATAGGTTGAGGGTTGCAGGAATTCCAGTGTTGGTGAGGCGGTAGCTCCGGTAGTGGTGAGGAGGCTGCAGGGACCGGAGATTACGTGAGGGAAGATATTGGGAGATTAGTTCAGAGATATATGGAGGAGACAGGTTATGGATGGTCTTGTAGGTGAATATTAGTAATTTGAACTGGATACGCTGAGGGAATGGGAGCCAGTGAAGAGATTTGCAGAGAGGGGAAGCGGAGGAGTAGCGAGGAGAGAGATGAATTAGTCAGGCAGCAGAGTTAAGGATGGACTGGAGAGGTGCAAGGGTGTTAGCAGGGAGGCCACAGAAAAGGATGAATGCATGTAAGGCTACTTTCACACTAGCGTCGGTACGGGCCCGTCAAAGTGCGCTGGGCCGACGTACTGATGCATGCTGTGAAATTTCTGCAAGACGTGGGCAGTGGATGCAGCTTTGCAACGCATCCGCTGCCCATTCTGCAGTCTGGGGAGGGGGCGGAGTTTAAGCCGCGCATGCGCGGTCGAAAATGTCGGAGGCGACGCACAAAAAAACGTTACATGTAACTTTTTTGTGCCAACAGTCCGCCAAAACATGACGCATCCGTCGCATGACGGATGTGACGTGTGGCAATCCGTCGCAATGCATCGCTAATGAAAGTCTATGGAGAAAAAACGCATCCTGCGGGCAACTTTGCAGGATGCGTTTTTTCTCCAAAACGACGCATTGCGACGTGCGTCACACGACGCTAGTGTGAAAGTAGCCTAAGTTTCAAAGATTGCCCAAAATGAACATTGCTCAGAACATCAAAGTGCCTCTGGTGGTTTGTTTTTCTATTTTGCATTCTGGTGCCATCTCAACCCCAGTTAAGCAACATACACCCTGCCATCCACATAATATATTGATTTAAAGGAAATGTCATTTATCAGACCCGACCACCTGCTTCCATTGGTTTATAATAATAATGTTATACATAAGGTTCCAGCATAATCCGAAGCACTTTACAATGCAGAGGGTACAAGTGCAAACAATGTTAAATATTACGAAATAACATAGATTTCCCCAATTCGATGACGGCCCTGTTCACAAGAGCTTTGATTCTGTATGTTGCTTAAGATTTCATCAGCCAGAGAGTGCTCATATGATCTCAAGCATGGCCACGAGGAATTCCCCATAATGTCTTGCACCTATAACATCACGTTACAATGCAGCCAGTCAGAAGGGACTATCAGAGCCACTATAAATCCTGAGGCAATTAATGCAGCAGGCATTTTAGGGTTTTACAGGCTATAAAAAGGAATTATAGCACACAGCTCATCATTAGAAGCTGGGAGAGAAACAGAAAGGACTAAAATATTGGTCAACTACTCCAGGCTTAGTGTGGTGTACAACTTGTGGATAACTGTATCACTGAAGATAGAACATATTAGTCTGTAAATAATACATACTGTATATTACATTGATTGGGGGAGTGAGAGATGATAGAGGAGTTAACAGTAGACTTTATAATTGAACAGTGATATACTCAATGAGGGCTTGGACCTGAAAACTGTTGCACATATTCTTTTCATTCTGCTACATTCAGCACAATTCTTCTGTTGAAGAAAAAATAAGTAATCAGTGTTATTCAAAGAAAGTGATGTTGCTTGTGAAAAGCAATAAGCGACTGGTTTGAGTTTTTGCATCCTTTGTGCAATTCTTTTTGCAAAAGAGGTGAATAATGATTTTAAAGACAAAAGAAAATTCCAAACAATCAAGATGTTTAAAGGTGACTGTTTACCTTACAAATTGCGCATGTTACAAACATCATTTTTTTTTTTTGCTTACTTGCTTTACAAGTTAAATTTGACATATGTACTGTACATGCCATACTAGTGCTGTGACACATTGAAAGTGGTTGCTTTTAGGATATGTATATAACTAGCATTTTTGTTACATTCTATTTGGGAAAATATGGATTGAATTTTGTTATAAAAATAATAAAATGATAGATGTAATAAAAATCTAAACATTTGACTCTGCAAGTTTGATTGTGCCCTTCATTAGTTAAATCTGAAACCCATACAAGCCACTCCAATACTAGGGGCTGTTGTTGCATTAGGCTTTTGGGGCATCACATACTGCATACCTACATAACATTGCTTGTTCAGTCCTTTTTGTTAATGGTTCTTTAACTGTGGGTGAAAATTTGGGGAAAACATTTTTTTACTTGTGTAAAAAATGTATTCTAAAAGAAAAAGTTGCCATGGCAATACATGGGGTAATGTGAATTTTTTTTTTATCAAGGCTAACATTTTGGGAGATGCTAGCAGCACCATCGCCACCACTGGTACCAGCCATACAGGCAGTAAAGTAAAACTACCAATCCCAGGTCATATTTGGCCTCCTTTGCCCCTGACAAGCTCAATATTGTGCAGGAAGCAGAGGCGATAAAGGAATCTATTATACATCACTCATTTCTGTTACAGCAGGATGATGTAACCTCTGACACCAACACATTCAGTTTGAGTCAATATTCAGCACAGTTCACCTTCTACAAACAACACCTAAAAGGATTGTCGACTACTCAGACAACCCCTTCTCAATTGCTGTATATCCCGTGTAAAATCAAAACAGTCTATACTCCCCTCCGGTGCCGGTGCCATTCTAGGACATCAGCTCTGGGGCTCATGTGACATTATGCCATGTGATCCCTGCAGCCAATCAGCTGCTGTTTTCACTCTCACTTTTTTTGGATGTAACTGATATCTGGATGAAGTCAGAAGCAGCAGTTCGTACTTCCCCTGGGTGTCAGTTATGTCTGAAGGAAGCAAGAGTGAAGCAACCTTTGACTGACTGTAGGGATCATGTGATATAACAATATCACACCAGCCCCAGGTGACCTGGTGCCTATGTCCCTGGAGCGGTGCCAGCAAAGGAGGTGACTACAGGTTGTGTTCATTTTACAGTGAAGAATATATAGCTAATGAGAAAGAGTTCTCTGAGTAATGTGTAAACCCTTTAAGGCCCATTTAACTAGCCATCAGGAATAAATGTTGCTAAGACTGTGTGCTTCCTATTGCCGAGTCTAAAGAGGTTACCCAAAATGCTTGTTCTTAAGGAAAATGATTTTTAAAGGGGTTGTCCAGTCTCAGAAGTAAAGTCTGCAGAATCATAATAATATTCAATTCAGTAATTCAGTCTGCTGTATTCCTTGTATAGGTGGGAGGTCTCATCCGACTTCTTTCAATTCAAGGGAATATACAGATGCTGAATCAGACTAGTCAGTATGTGACTGCAAGTATTCAAATCTCACACAGACCGTCACACTCACCAGCACAGGGAAAATGAGGGAATACCAATAGCGTGCACATTACATACTGCCACGATTCGACAGTCTGCAGTCACATAGAGCACCTGCAGACTGATTCTGCAGACTGAACCTGTTTCTGAGCCTGGACTACCAATTTAAGCTTACTTAAAAATCACTGCTCTCAGCAATAGAAGCCTTATTTAATTACTGGATGGTGGCCCGATTCTAACGCATCGGGTATTCTAGAATATGTATAGTAGTATATAGCGCAGCCCACGCAGTATATAACACAGCCCACGTAGTATATAACACAGGCCACGTAGTATGTAACACAGCCCACGTAGTATATAACACAGCCCACGTAGTATATTGCATAGCCACGTAGTATATAGCACAGCCACGTAGTATATTGCCCAGCCCACATAGTATATAGCACAGAGACGTAGTATATAACACAGGCCACGCAGTATATAACACAGTCCATGCAGTATATAACACAGCCCACATAGTATATAACACAGCCCACGTAGTGTATAGCAATGTGGGCACCATATCCCTGTAAAAAAGGAATTAAAATGAAAAATAGTTATATACTCACCTTCCGGCGGCCCCCGGATCCAGCCCAGGCATTTAGCAATGCTCCTGGCGACGCTCCGGTCCCGAGAATGCATTGCGGCAGGCGGCGTAAGGTGAGAATATAATGATTTTTTATTTATTTTTATTTTTTTAACCTTAGATCTTTTTACTATTGATGCTGCATAGGCAGCATCCATAGTAAAAAGTTGGTCACACAGGGTTAATAGCAGCGCTAACGGACTGCTAAACCGCTATGGGGGCACTGACTGGAGGGCAGTAGGGAGGGGGCACTGACTGGAGGGGAGTAAGGAAGGGCGAATTCACTGTGCCCGTCGCTGATTGGTCGCAGCCGCAACCAATCAGCGACGCGGGATTTCCGTGACAGACACACAGACAAGCAGACGGAAGTGACCCTTAGACGATTATATAGATAGATGTTTTCCTGCTTTAGCAATGGATTTTGAGCAAAGTTCTATCATATTCCATATGATGAGGGATTGTCTCTATGCCATACAGAATATCTTAGCAGATCACTGAAACTGAGCAGCCACTGTTACAAAGGTGAGGAACGCAGTCCATAAATCTGATATGCTACATTTCCAATTCAAATATGCATTAGAAAAGGCTGCTTTGTTACAAGGCGCATGACAACAGGTAGAATAAGTTGGTCTTGGATTCTTCCGTGCGGAGATATTAGCTGGACAACTTTAACATTTATTTATTTTCGATGTCTTAAGTGCCCTTCTATATCTTGAATTGCAAACTATTACATATTATTCATGGATTGCGCAAATACAGTACTGTACCATTACCATCTTTGTTGTTCTTCTTACACATAGTGCATTTTATTTTCGATCATTGTAATCATATAAAGTGCAGCTACACAAAATGCGCTAATGTATATAAGTGGACTTATTCAGTATAATATATTACTTACACACCTATTAACAGTTTAGAATTTGCACCAGTTGGCAGGATGCATCTTGAAGTGCTCACATTTGACCCTTGAATAGTACATTTTAGATAATGGAAGTTAAAAGGTATCATTCATTATGATTCAATAGATATCAGCTGCATTACATACCAGAATGTATGCAAATAGGTGACCATACAAAAACACAGCAATTTATTGGGTTTTAACAACTTATTAGGAGATATCGTTTCAAATTTAAACTATTAAATTATATATCTAAACTGCAAATATTCTAAAGTACACTTAAATGTGATCTGTCATTTGCTCAAAAAATGTAGTTAAATACATTGTAAAGATCTTGTTTTCCATTTTGCACCTACATCACTTCATTGCAGAGATAATCACATTAGATGCTTTTGGACCTCAGGATGTGAAATCTCTGCTTGTAGTTCAATAGGGGGTTTCTTCAGAGCCTTCTCTGAAGCATGTGCTTTCATCCCTCCCTACCAGATGCTGCCAATCACAGCTTGGCAGAGTCTGGTTACTGCTAGACTGCTAGTTCAACTGCTAAGCTGTAATTGGCAGAGTCTGTGAGGGGAGAAAGGACACGCCCCCGGAGAAGACTCTGAAGAAACACCCAATTGCACTACAAGCAGAGATTTCACATACTGTGCTCCAAAAGCAGCAAATGTGAATATCTCTGTAATGGAGGGAGGCAGTGCAAAATGGAAAAGAGTGGCAGAATCAGGAAAGCTCATGGATTTTTTACAAGGTATGTCATGCAATTTTGTTTGAGCAAGTTACAGGTCTTGTTTAATTATTTGATTCAATTATACAGCAGCTCATTATACATACCATTTACTAGCAAATATTAATTAAATATGCAAACGTATGTTGATTGATAGCATTTGTGAGGCCCAAACCAACTGTTTTATATCTATGACACCATTTGTTGCAGACATATTGCATGCAAAGATTAAAAACTAACACTGTCAATGATAAGAGGATAAGAGTATATCTTGTGCAAAGCAAAAGCCATAGAACTCAGAACCTGATGCTTGAGTTGCAGCAAAGATTCTAATGGCCCATAAGATGACACACGTATCGTATATGATTATTGGGCTTCTTACAAAAGTTTCATTGGCACCCAAAAGCAAAGGGTTAGTTGTTGTGAATTAGACTTTTTGGCTCCCTCTTGTGGTTACTAGTGATATTACTCTGGGATTGTCTTTGCTCAGTTTGGCACCCACCTGGGTCGTTAGTCCAGGGGAGTTGCTATATAAGCTTCCTGGATCCTTAGTCCAGTGCCTGGCATCGTTGTAATCAGATCCTTTCTGTTTGCTCCTGTCTGCTGGTCCGGGTTTGTGCAAAATTAAGCTAAGTCCTGCTTCTTGTTTTTTGGTTATTTGCTTGCTCTCATTTTTGTCCAGCTTGTACTAAATGTGATTCCTGACCTTGCTCGAAGCTCTAGGGGGCTGGTGTTCTCCCCCCGGGCCGTTAGACGGTTCGGGGGTTCTTGAATATCCAGCGTGGATATTTTGATAGGGTTTTTGCTGACCATATAAGTCATCTTACTATATTCTGCTATTAGCTAGTGGGCCTCTCTTTGCTAAATACCTAGCTCATTCTTACGTTTGTCTTTTCCTCTTACCTCACCGTTATTATTTGTTGGGGGCTTGTATCCAACTTTTGGGGTCTTTTCTCTGGAGGCAAGAAAGGTCTTTCTTTTCCCTTCTAGGGTTAGTTAGTTCTCCGGCTGGCGCGAGACGTCTAGAACCAACGTAGGCACGTTCCCCGGCTGCTGCTATTTGTGGTGCTAGGATTAGATATATGGTCAGCTCAGTTACCACTGCCCTATGAGCTGGTTTTTTGTGTTTGCAGACTTAGTAATTATTTCTGAGACCCTCTGCCATTGGGGTCATAACAGTTAGTACTGTGCCTGTTGTTCTATTTCAAATAATATATTAACATGCTGAATAATTTTATAAGACTTTTTTGTTATTAAAGTCTCATCATGATCAAAATCTTTGTTATATATGGCTCTTCAATGTACTTTGTCTGGTTTAGTATCGTTGATTCTGGAACTTCAGCTCCACAGCACAGCATTCAACAAAACCTTGGAGGACATCCTCCCCTATTGTTACTGGTTATTGGACTTCACTCTTTCTGTCACAGCTAAACATTTCTCATGGACGCTTGTGCGATTTTTTAAAATTTGTTAAAGGGAAAATGTCAGACTACTTCCTCAGATTATAGCAAGGACTGACTGTGTATCTGTCCTGGCAGATACCTGACCCTTTATTTCATTGCTGGTACACCTCTGGCAATCCTGCAGGATGATTTGTCTGGGGTTTTATAGTTACGAGGCATTCTCTTCTTATTTTCTTTCAACATGAGATGACCATTTCTTTGATATGAATGTCCCATTAAGGGACCACAATATTTAGGACCTTAGTGTTACAGCCCTGATGTGAAACTTTGAAACACGACAGGCTTATGCAGAAATTAGTGTTGCCCAATGTAGACTCATCAGGGATAAAAGTTTTATGTAGTTTCTGTTCTTCGGCATGCTCGAAAAATATGTTTGATCCCCCACAGCTGCATATCTTGTGGCTGTTAGACAGCCACAACACATCCAGTGATTGCTTATCAAACAGGCAATCCCTGCATGTCTGGCTGCTGTCTAACAGCTGTAAGACATGCAGCCACGGGGGTTCAAACATATTTTTCAAGCACACTGAAGACAGTCAGTTAGCACTAGTGTTGAGCGATACCTTCCGATATTTGAAAGTATCGGTATCGGATTGTATCGGCCGATATCCGAAAAATATCGGATATCGCCGATACCGATACCCGATACCAATACAAGTCAATGGGACACAAATATCGGAAGTGATCCTGGATGGTTCCCAGGGTCTGAAGGAGAGGAAACTCTCCTTTAGGCCCTGGGATCCATATTCATGTGTAAAATAAAGAATAAAAATAAAAAATAGGGATATACTCACCCTCTGACGCGCCCTGGTTGTAACCGCTGCAACCGGCAGCCTCCGTTCCTAAGAACCTTCGATGACGTGGCGGCTTGTGATTGGTCGCGTGACCGCTCATGTGACCGCTCACGCGACCAATCACAAGACCGCAACGTCATCGCAGGTCCTTCACTCGCTCATTCTTAGGAACGGAGGCTGCCGGTTGCAGCGGTTACAACCAGGGCGCGTCAGAGGGTGAGTATATCCCTATTTTTTATTTTTATTCTTTATTTTACACATGAATATGCATCCCGATCCCGATTCCCGATATCGCAAAAATATCGGAACTCGGTATCGGAATTCCGATACCGCAAATATCGGCCGATACCCGATACTTGCGGTATCGGAATGCTCAACACTAGTTAGCACATGAGCATGCGAGAATAACACCTTATCTGAGACGTTCGCTCATGGCTAGTTACAATTACTAAAGCCTTGAAAAGCCTAATAATAATATTACTACTAGTGATGAGCGAATATACTCGTTACTCGAGATTTTTCGAGCACGCTCGGGTGACCTTCGAGTATTTTTTAGTGCTCAGAGATTTAGTTTTTCTTGCCGCAGCTGAATGATTTACATCTGTTAGCCAGCATAAGTACATGTGGAGATTCCCTAGCAACCAGGCAACCCCCACATGTACTTATGCAGGCTAAAAGATGTAAATCATTCAGCTGCGGCAAGAAAAACTAAATCTCCGAGCACTAAAAAATACTCGGAGGTCACCCGAGCGTGCTCGAGAAATCATACGAGTATATTCGCTCATCACTAATTACTACCAAAATAGCTCCCTTCATGTTAGTTTTTCATTCATCTTATTGTTTTGTTCATGGATAAGAACTAAGCAACAATGGCAACTTGTTTTCTCTTATGTAGTGGCTGCAACCATTTATGTCTAATACAATAATACAAAGAGGTAAATTGACTAAATAAAAATTGCTTTCTGATAAAGATCTGTTGAAACTGAAATTTGCCGGCTTGGCCATATTTTCTTAAAAACTTCAATTTGTAACTGATAAGTTTGCGTGCATCTCAATACTGAAAAGGAAAGATGGAGAGAAAAAGAGAAAGATGGAGAGAGAGAGTGAAAAAGGCAGAAAGAAAGACAGAGAGGGAGAGAGAGAGACATGATATGTATATTCTACTTATATAGAGGAATCTAGAGAAGGAAACCAACTCTCCCGTCCAAATTGAACATCCTGTGCACGACTGTGCTCCAGTGGGAATCACTGATCTCTGATGATCCAGGTACTGACCACCACTGTACAAGGCATGAGAATATAATACAAGGTACACCAATGTACGAGGTATGTCACAAGTGTGGGGCATATGGGGAAGTTCACACGGCACTGCAAAAAACACTAGCCTGTTCTCTGAAGCTTCAGCAGTGAAAGAAATAGTATCATCCAAGTTGTTTTTTTTTTTTGCATATCTTAAATCGAATTTCAAACTGTTTGCATTCATAGGGAATCAGAAATTTCAGGAAATTCTACTTGAACTTGATGCTCAGCATCTCGTCTTTCTTATCATCTACAGTGTGATAAAGCACATTAGAAATAATGGTTTGAAGCTGCTCCTCGTTAAGCTAGCATACACATTAGATTATAGTTGACTGAAACCAACAGCTTAATTTGTATACCGAAAGCTCAATAGTCCCACAATAGGCCCCAACTTTTGTTTCCATGGAAGACAGCACACTGCTAGAAAATGGCAGCAGCAGTACATCTTGCCATTGAAATTAACATGTATGCTCATTCAGACAGAACATCCATGATCATGGGAAGAATCATGGATATTGGACAAGCATATGTTTGGAAAAGAGCTGTCTTAAAGCTAGTTAATCACCTAAAATAGCAGTCTACAAATCAATAACTTTTCCAGCTCCTAGTTTATTTGACTGACAGGTATTCCTCCATTCCTCAAGTTCTCACTCCAACACATACACACATATGTACACATGACCATCCAACCATGCATGAGTTCTCAATATGGCGACAAATCTGGCAGCGACTTATATTTCGTAAATACTAAAAGATCAGGTACAGTGCCTTGAAAAAGTATTCATACATGATTAACTGAGCATAGAGTTATGCATTAAGCCCAAAAAGTTCTACTTTGATCTTTTCTGACCAGAGCATCTTCTTCTACATGTCATGTAGGTAACATAGATAGCATGTGGATGAAGGTGCTCTGGTTAGATGAGACCAAAGTAGAACTTTTTGGGCTAGATACAAAACTCAATGTGTGGTGGAAAACTAACACTGCACATCACTTTAAAACACCATCCCCATCATCAAGCATGGTGGTGGCAGTATCATGTCATTGAGATGCTTGTCTTCAGCTGGGACTGGGAAAATGGTCAGAGTTGATGGAAAGATGCATGGAGCTAAGTACAGGACAATCCTGGAGGACAACCTGTTAGAGGCTACAAAAGATTTGAAATTGGGTAGTAGGTTTATCTTCCAGTAGGACAATGACCCTAAACATACTGCCAGAGCTACAATGGAATGGTTTAAATGAAAGCTTATTCATGTGTGTGAATGATCCAGTCACAGTCCAGACCTAAATCCTGTTGAGAATCTGTGACAAGACTTGTAAATTGCTGTTCACAAATGGTCGCCGTTCAATCTCACTGAGCTAGAGCGAGAGTGCAAATAAGAATGGGCAAACATTTCAGCCACTAGATGTGCAAATCTGGTCGAAATTTACCCCAAAAGACCTGCAGCAGTAATTACAGAGAAACTAGGGTTGAATGAAAATGCAAGTCACAATTTTCAAATTATTATTTTTAAAATATTTACAAAATCATGTATCATTTCTTCTACAGTTCACAAAGACTTGCTACTTTGTGTTGGTATAGCACATAAAATCGCAATAAATACATTTGTTTGTGGGTGTAATGTGAAAAAATTTGGAAAAGTTCACGGGGTCTGAGTGTCTTTTTAAGGCACTGTGTGTTGACATGCAATACTCATAACCCTTGATACACTGGCATCTTCTGTCGGAGGATTTTTAGAACACCATTACACATTAGACGTTTGGCTGGAATCTATTGTCTGTCCTCATTTATCCAACGTGTATGGTCAATTTATGTTGTAAGGCTAGCCGAAATCTACAAGCAGCAAGAAAGCAAGTCTGAGTGTTCTTCATTTGGGAATCTAACATTTATATGCCTGTATTTCTGTTGCAACATCCCAGTATTTCTAATTTATAGTATGCCTCTGCGTGCTATGTGGAGCAGTATCAGGTGCTTTAGAAAAATCTATATATATGTCACATAGACTGCATTACCACAATCCAGATTGCAACTTAACTTATCATAAAAAATAATCAGATTGGCTGCTAAGAAAAGTCTTTCATGATCCCATGTTGACAGCCTGAAAGAAGATTATGGTATTTTCTATAAATTAAGTCTTGATAATGTCCTTACAAATGCATTTTACTTCTAACTCTGTCTTAAGCCCTTCTAGTCTGTAATATCAAGTGTCACATTGGGCTATTTTTCTTCTATCAGGGATGTACGAGTCCCATGCTAAATTACTATTTCTTAGAAATAATGTTGTGTATATCACCATGCCCAATTCCTACACAAAAGCCTGTTTGCCATTTAGTAGAATCAATTCGTCTATCATAAATGATACATAAGAGTTTGACTCTTCAGGTTACTTCAGGTTAGCACAATAAAGAAAAATTAAATGATTTTGCCAATTTCACACATTAATAATGGATTGTCGTGCACTGCTGGTCAAAGCAACGTATTGTTCAGAATCTGAAATATCTTTCATTGTACAATGAGAAACTCATTAGGGAATTCAACATACTGTCTAAAGAATAATTCATGTACATGCCGAGCTTCCTAGACAGCACCAAAAAACAGATTAGTTCATGTGTAGAAGAAATATGAAAAGCAGAACTCACCACATCATTTTTCTAAAACGTCCTTTAATCAATTAGATGGGGTATCATTGCGTTATGTAGTTTTGCAAGGGATATATATGGGAGACAAAGTGAACAACGGCCATTTTGCGTCCAGCTGACGCTTTTACGGGTCCATATTGGAAGTGACCTATTGCCAATTCCTATAAAAAAAACAGATTAGGTGCATGCCTAGCAGCAAGCCTTGCCTCTAACAGTACATGATTTACACACTGGCAAATCTGGCACTAGGATCCATCTTTCGAGAGTACCCAAAAAAACTAGTCCCCCTGAAAGGGAAGCATTTAAACCTTCACTGTCCTAGATCAAAATAAAACTAATAAACTGCACTTATACTCTTTCTACTTATTGCCCCCATGTCCCAATTTCAGACCATGCCTCATGGTCCAAGCCCCTCCAAATCTGACTTAATTTTGTCACATAAGAGAGCCCCCTTTCCTCTGGGTACCATGCATGAAGAGGGCTGTTTCTCAGGATCATTTCAGTAGCAAAGCCAGCCCTTTCTCTTTCTCACAGTTGATTCATCGGCATAGAAGGGGACTGCCTTAGTTATTGAAGTGATCCTGACAACCAGCCCCTTCATCAGGTGCCATAAAAAGAGATTTTCTGCTGTGTCAAAATATGCCTTAAATGCAGGTGTCAGGACCAGAAGTTTTACTCACTTTCATTTTGGCAACACCCATATGCAATTTTTTTGTTATTCCTAAATAACACCTTTTACATTGCAAAACTCGACGAAACATGAAAAGTGTCCTATATTCTCCGCTTTTAGCCAAATAGTAAACGCAATCACGGAAGTACAGCATATATTCCTGATGGACAATAATCTAAAGACATTAATAATCTACACAATACGAAACCACTATAGATATGCCTCATTTTGTCTCATGTATGAATTTACTCATTTTTTGTTTTGGTGGCAATTGCAGAAATGTATTCATTAGCGATGAGTAGTGTTGAGCATTCTGATACCGCAAGTATCGGGTATCGGCCGATATTTGCTGTATCGGAATTCCGATACCGAGTTCCGATATTTTTGTGATATCGGAAATCGGAATCGGAAGTTCCCAGTGTATGGTTCCCAGGGTCTGGAGGGGGAAAAAAAAATAAAGAATTAAAATAAAAAATATGGATATACTCACCCCTCCGGCGGACCCTGGACCTTAGCGATGTAACCGGCAGCCTCCGTTCCTAAGAATGCAGTGAGTTTAGGACCTGCGATGACGTCGCGGCTTGTGATTGGTTGCGTGAGCGGTCACATGAGCGGTCACATGAGCGGTCACGCGACCAATCACAAGCCGCGACGTCATTGAAGGTCTTTCACTCTGCATTCTTAGGAACGGAGGCTGCCGGTTACATCGCTAAGGTCCAGGGGCCGCCGGAGGGGTGAGTATATCCATATTTTTAATTTTAATTCTTTATTTTTTACATGAATATGGATCGCAGGGCCTGAAGGAGAGTTTCCTCTCCTTCAGACCCTGGGAACCATCCATACCTTCCGATATTTGTGTCCCATTGACTTGTATTGGTATCGGGTATCGGTATCGGCGAGATCCGATATTTTGCCGGTATCGGCCGATCCAATCCGATACCGATACTTTCGAATATCGGAAGGTATCGCTCAACACTAGCGATGAGTGAATACATTCAGCACTATTCGTTACTCGCATGAATAGTATGGTATTCGGGCTATTTGTTACTCGGCGAGTGATTAGGTATTCGCCTCGGTATATTCGAGTGACCCGCCCTGCATCTTTGGCTCTTTACTTGCAGCTAATGAACACGTTTGGCTGGCTTGTCAATCACAGAAATGATGGCGCCATCTTTGGTGTGGCATTACTGTGATTGGCTGGCCTGCCATCGTCATAGGGATTGTTTAAAGATCTTGTGCACATTGCAGCCAGAAACAGCATAGGGAGAGCATAGAATCAGCTTAGGGACAATGAAAGGAGTGTAGGGACAGTGATAGAAAGTTATAGATAGCATTATTTATTCCAAAAAGCTCTTTTAAGAGCTGAAGATTGTCAAGATTAGTTGTTTGTTAGGTGGGGATTTATTAGGGAGAGATTTAGGTAGGCACCTGGGTGTTCTCATCATTGCAAGTACATGCTGCAGCTCTCTGCTATTTTCCACCTAAATACCTAATATTTGTCTAACAGTTGTGTGACTGGCGCAATCTGGGCAGAGATAATTGTACGTGACAATTTAGCAGGGGCATTAATCTTCATTACTCCGAATTTGGAAGGAGTCAGCAAGACGACTGAAAAAAATCATAATTTTCTATTGGTTTAAAAAATAGTGTATCTTTATCTAGCAGTTGTGCGACTGGCAAAAGCCAGGTACAGATCAGATAATCTTACATGACAATTTAGCAGGGACAATAATCTTCATTACTCCGCATTTGGAGTGTGTAAGCAAGACGATCTCCAAAAAAATAGCCACACATTGCTAGATACAGTGAATTTGTACATAAGACCTTTGTAAGTGCATTTGTAAAAAATAAAGCCAGTATTTTTTGTTTCATAAGCATAATGTATTCAAGATGAGAAAGGGTGACGTTAAGGGATGTGGATGTGGTGGTGCCTGCCAAGGCCATGTGACAAATTCGAAGGTGACTGTTTCTTGTTCTCGGTCAAAATTTGGTTAGCGTGCTATACCACTAATGAACCCAGACAAGTGCGAAGATGCTGTGGGTTGGATGGCAGACAAAGGCTTCAGTGTGTTGACAAGCAGCACCACGAAGTCTTCCACAAGTCTCAGTCTCAGTAGCCAAGAGGCTGGGACTCTGAATCTTCAACCTGGCCCTTCTTCATCCCACCATCAAGAGACCCAGGAGACATATGATCCCAAAGCAGGCCACTCTAAGGAACTGTTTACATTCCTTTGTAATTTGCCAGGCCTCTCAACCTGCCTCATGAAAAAGGGTCATGAAGAGGTGGAGTGCATTGATGCACAAAAATTTGAGCACCCATGGCCAAGAGAAAGGCACGTTGGGGAAGGTCAACTGATGTTTGAAGAGGAGGAGAATAATCATGAGGCACAATTGCCATCAGGTCAGCCTCATATCGCAGCTCAGAAGGAGGAACAGACTGAGGATTTGGAAGCCGGCGTGGTGGAGGAGGAGGCAACAGATCCAACCTGGCACGGTGGTATGCCTGGCAAGCACAGCAGTGCAGAGAGGGATGGATCCGTAGCAAGAAAACAGGCAAGAAGAGGTAGTGGTTTGCCCAGAGGTAGAACTTGGTCAACTGTTCCACAGAGCTCCCCCCCACTCGGCTAGATAACAGGCCAAGGGTGCCTTGTTCCCCTGTATGGCAGTTTTTTCTCTGAAAGTCCTTCAGATAAAACAACTGTAATTTGCAGCATCTGCCAAACCAAACAAGAACACTGCCAACCTGAGCACCACCAGCATGCAAAAGCACATGGCAGCCAAGCACCCCAGTAGGTGGGCGGAACACCTGGGTACCAAATTTGTGTCTGAGTGTGAAACCACTGCCTCTTCCCCTGTGTTATGGCCTTCCCAATCTGCTAACCATGAAGCAGGTGCTGATGCCTCCTGCCCACAACCAGCGTTGCACACACACAACAGTCAGCGACAATGTCCACTTCGATATCCCAGAGCAGCATTCAGTTTTCCTGCCCCACACATTTACTAGAAAGCAGAAATATACAGCCACCGATTCACAGGCCCAAAAGCTAAACACCCACATTTCCATTTCGACTTGTAGGAACTGAGTCTTTCCATGACCTTTTGGTGGTGGCAGCCCCACGGTACTCAATTCCCAGCCGACACTATTAATCCCAGTGTGCCATCTCTACATTACATAAGCATGTGTTACACAATATCAGCTGTGCTCTGACCAACACAGTCACAGGGAAGGTCTACCTAACCACAGACTCGTGGACAAGTTCTTTTGGACAGGGACGTTTCCCTGATGGCACACTAGGTTAGGCTACGTTCACACTTGTGTACCGGGTCTTTGCAGATGGCTGCGTACTTCCTCCCTGAAGCACCACCCGCTTCCGCACTTCTTCCTTTTAGGTCCGCCTACCTCGGCATGCATCCTGTGTACCTTTAACATTGGGTATGCAGGACATGTGGATGTATGCGGATGCGTGTTGCATCCCCATGCGGTCAGTGGGCGAGTCAAACTGACGCATCCACATACATCCTCATGCATCCACATGTCCTGCGTGCCCAATATTAAAGATAGGTACGCAGGATACATGCACAAGTAGGCGGACCTAAACCGAAGAAGAGTGGAAGTGGGCGGAGCTTCAGGGAGGAAGTCCACAAAGCCCCAAATGTAGCCTTTATCTGGAGGAGTCTGGGACAGAGTCAGAGGCTGGGACATCGCATATCTTAGCCATACCAAGAATAGTGGGCCCAATTTCCGTCAGGGTTTTAGTCTCCTCGTGTTCCACTTCCTGTCTCTCCTCCTCCTCATCCAGAGCTGAACTAGCCTCCCCATCACTCCTCAGCTGGGAAGTCTGCAGTACTGTCTTGGCAAAGGGGCAGCATGCTCTGCTGAAGCTCATATGCTTAGGTGATAAAGCTCACAACGCAGCCGAGCTGTTGAAGGTGATAAAAGAACAGACCGATCAGGGCATCTCCCCGCTGAACCTCCAACCAGATCTGGTTGTGTGCGGTGTTGTGAATTAGACTTTTTGGCTCCCTCTTGTGGTCACTAGTGGTATGACTCTGGGATTGTCTTTTTTCTGTTTGGCACTCACCTGGGTCGTTAGTCCAGGGGTGTCGCTATATTAACTTCCTGGATCCTTAGTCCAGTGCCTGGCATCGTTGTAATCAGATCCTTCTGTTGCTCCTGTCTGCTGGTCCTGACTCTTGCAAAATTAAGCTAAGTCTTGCTTCTTTGTTTTTTTGAGTTACTTGCTTTGCTACTATTTTTGTCCAGCTTGTACTAAATGTGATTTCTGACCTCGCTGGAAGCTCTAGGGGGCTGGTGTTCTCCCCCCGGCCGTTAGACGGTTCGGGGGTTCTTGAATATCCAGCGTGGATATTTTAATAGGGTTTTTGCTGACCATATAAGTCATCTTACTATATTCTGCTATTAGCTAGTGGGCCTCTCTTTGCTAAATACCTAGCTCATTCTTACGTTTGTCTTTTCCTCTTACCTCACCGTTATTATTTGTTGGGGGCTTGTATCCAACTTTTGGGGTCTTTTCTCTGGAGGCAAGAAAGGTCTTTCTTTTCCCTTCTAGGGTTAGTTAGTTCCCCGGCTGGCGCGAGACGTCTAGAACCAACGTAAGCACGTTCCCCGGCTACTTCTATTTGTGGTGCTAGGATTAGATATATGGTCAGCCCAGTTACCACTGCCCTATGAGCTGGTTTTTTGTGTTTGCAGACTTGGTATTGATTCCTGAGACCCTCTGCAATTGGAGTCATAACAGTATGCCAGGCCCCATTGAATGTTTAATGCATTGCAGAAGTGGGATATAAGAAAGGAAATTCTGAATTTTTTTTTTTTTCCCTCTCTTCCTCCCCTTTACCTCTCAGTGGCTTGAGCTTGCTGCAGACATGAATGTCCAGACCTTGATTACAAGTGTGGACCAGCTTGCTGCTCGTGTGCAAAGCATACAAGATTTTGTTACCAGTAGTTCTATGTCTGAACCTAAAATACCTATTCCTGAACTGTTTTCTGGAGACCGATTTAAGTTTAGGAATTTCAGGGATAATTGTAAATTGTTTCTATCTCTGAGACCCCGTTCATCTGGAGACTCAGTTCAGCAAGTTAAAATTGTTATCTCTTTTTTACGGGGCGACCCTCAGGATTGGGCTTTCTCGCTAGCGCCAGGAGATCCGGCATTGGCAAATATTGATGCGTTTTTTCTGGCGCTCGGATTGCTTTACGAGGAACCCAATCTTGAGGTTCAGGCAGAAAAAGCCTTGCTGGCTATTTCTCAGGGCCAGGATGAAGCTGAAGTGTATTGCCAAAAATTTCGGAAATGGTCCATGCTTACTCAGTGGAATGAGTGTGCTCTGGCCGCAAACTTCAGAAATGGCCTTTCTGAAGCCATTAAGAATGTGATGGTGGGTTTCTCCATTCCTACAAGTCTGAATGATTCCATGGCGCTGGCTATTCAAATTGACCGGTGTTTGCGGGAGCGCAAAACCGCTAATCCTCTGGTGGTGTTGTCTAAACAAACACCTGATTTGATGCAATGTGATAGAATTCAGACCAGAAATGAGCGGAAAAATCATAGACGTCAGAATGGGTTGTGTTTTTACTGTGGTGATTCTACACGTTATATCAGCATGCTCTAAACACCTAACAAGGGTTGTTAGTCCTGTCGCCATTGGTAATTTGCAACCTAAATTTATTTTGTCTGTGACTTTAATTTGCTCATTGTCCTCTTACCCTGTTATGGCGTTTGTGGATTCAGGTGCTGCCCTGAGTCTTATGGATCTGTCATTTGCCAAGCGCTGTGGTTTTGTTCTTGAGCCGTTGGTTAATCCTATCCCTGTGAGGGGTATTGATGCTTACGCCATTGGCGGAAAATAAACCGCAGTTTTGGACACAGGTAACCATGTGCATGACTCCTGAACATCGGGAGGTGATTCGTTTTCTTGTTCTGCATAAAATGCATGATTTGGTCGTTTTGGGTTTGCCATGGTTACAGACTCATAATCCAGTCTTGGATTGGAAGGCAATGTCTGTGTCAAGTTGGGGCTGTCAGGGTATTCATGGTGATTCCCCGCCAGTGTCTATTGCTTCCTCTACTCCTTCGGAAGTTCCTGAGTATTTGTCTGATTATCAGGATGTGTTCAGCGAGTCCAGGTCCAGTGTTCTGCCTCCTCATAGGGACTGTGACTGTGCCATAGATTTGATTCCAGGTAGCAAATTTCCTAAGGGAAGACTATTTAATCTGTCTGTACCTGAGCATACTGCAATGCGTTCGTATATCAAGGAATCTCTGGAGAAGGGGCATATCCGTCCTTCCTCTTCCCCTCTTGGTGCGGGATTCTTTTTTGTGGCCAAGAAGGACGGATCTTTGACACCTTGTATTGACTATCGGCTTTTGAATAAAATCACTGTTAAATTTCAGTATCCTTTGCCTCTGTTGTCAGACTTGTTAGCCCGAATTAAAGGTGCCAAGTGGTTCACCAAGATAGATCTTCATGGTGCGTACAACCTTGTGCGCATTAAGCGAGGAGATGAATGGAAAAACGCGTTTAATACGCCCGAAGGTCATTTTGAGTACTTGGTGATGCCTTTTGGGCTCTCTAATGCTCCTTCAGTGTTTCAGTCCTTTATGCATGATATTTTCCGGAAGTATCTGGATAAATTTATGATCGTTTATCTGGATGATATTCTGGTTTTTTCTGATGACTGGGACTCGCATGTAGAGCAGGTCAGGATGGTGTTTCAGGTTTTGCGTGAGAATGCTTTATTTGTTAAGGGCTCAAAGTGTCTCTTTGGAGTACAGAAGGTTCCCTTTTTGGGGTTTATTTTTTCCCCTTCTGCGGTGGAGATGGACCCAGTCAAGGTCCGTGCTATTCATGATTGGACTCAACCCACGTCAGTTAAGAGTCTTCAGAAGTTCTTGGGTTTTGCTAACTTCTACCGTCGTTTTATTGCTAATTTTTCTAGCATTGCTAAACCTTTGACGGATATGACCAAGAAAGGTTCTGATGTTGCTAACTGGGCTCCTGCAGCCGTGGAGGCTTTCCAGGAGTTGAAGCGCCGGTTTACTTCGGCGCCTGTTTTGTGCCAGCCTGATGTCTCACTTCCCTTTCAGGTTGAAGTGGATGCTTCTGAGATTGGGGCAGGGGCCGTTTTGTCGCAGAGAGGCCCTGGTTGCTCTGTGATGAGACCTTGTGCCTTTTTCTCGAGGAAGTTTTCGCCTGCTGAGCGGAATTATGATGTTGGCAATCGGGAGTTGTTGGCCATGAAGTGGGCATTTGAGGAGTGGCGTCATTGGCTCGAGGGTGCTAAGCATTGTGTGGTGGTCTTGACTGATCACAAAAATCTGATGTATCTCGAGTCTGCTAAACGCCTGAATCCTAGACAGGCCCGCTGGTCATTGTTTTTCTCCCGTTTTGACTTTGTGGTCTCGTATTTACCAGGTTCAAAGAATGTGAAGGCTGATGCTCTTTCAAGGAGCTTTGTGCCTGACTCTCCGGGAGTCGCAGAACCAGTTGGTATTCTTAAAGAGGGAGTAATCTTGTCAGTCATTTCTCCGGATTTGCGACGTGTGTTGCAGAGATTTCAGGCTGGTAGACCTGACTCTTGTCCACCTGACAGACTGTTTGTTCCTGATAAGTGGACTAGCAGAGTCATTTCCGAGGTTCATTCCTCGGTGTTGGCAGGGCATCCGGGAATTTTTGGCACCAGAGATCTGGTGGCTAGGTCCTTTTGGTGGCCTTCCTTGTCACGGGATGTGCGGTCGTTTGTGCAGTCCTGTGGGACTTGTGCTCGAGCTAAGCCTTGCTGTTCGCGTGCCAGCGGGTTGCTCTTACCCTTGCCTGTCCCGAAGAGGCCTTGGACACACATTTCCATGGATTTCATTTCAGATCTCCCGGTGTCTCGGGGCATGTCTGTCATCTGGGTGGTATGTGATCGCTTTTCTAAGATGGTCCATTTGGTACCTTTGCCTAAGCTGCCTTCCTCTTCCGATCTGGTTCCTGTGTTCTTTCAGAATGTGGTTCGTTTATACGGCATTCCTGAGAATATTGTGTCTGACAGAGGATCCCAGTTTGTTTCCAGGTTCTGGCGATCCTTTTGTGCTAGGATGGGCATTGAGTTGTCGTTTTCGTCTGCCTTTCATCCTCAGACTAATGGACAAACGGAGCGAACTAATCAGACTCTGGAGGCTTATTTGAGGTGTTTTGTTTCTGCGGATCAGGATGATTGGGTGACCTTCTTGCCGTTGGCTGAGTTTGCCCTTAATAATCGGGCTAGTTCCGCTACATTGGTTTCGCCATTTTTCTGCAACTCTGGTTTCCATCCTCGTTTTTCCTCGGGACATGTGGAGCCTTCTGACTGTCCTGGGGTAGATTCTGTGGTGGATAGGTTGCAGCAGATCTGGAATCATGTGGTGGACAACTTAAAGTTGTCACAAGAGAAGGCTCAGCATTTTGCCAACCGCCGCCGCGGTGTGGGTCCCCGACTTCGTGTTGGGGATTTGGTATGGCTGTCTTCTCGATTTGTTCCTATGAAGGTCTCCTCTCCTAAATTTAAGCCTCGCTTCATCGGTCCTTACAAGATATTGGAAATCCTTAATCCTGTGTCCTTTCGCTTGGATCTTCCTGTGTCGTTTGCCATTCACAACGTGTTCCATAGGTCTTTGTTGCGGCGGTACGTTGTACCTGTGGTTCCTTCTGTTGAGCCTCCTGCTCCGGTGTTGGTTGAGGGCGAGTTGGAGTACGTGGTGGAGAAGATCTTGGATTCTCGTCTCTCCAGGCGGAGGCTTCAGTATCTGGTCAAGTGGAAGGGCTATGGTCAGGAGGATAATTCCTGGGTGGTTGCCTCTGATGTGCATGCGGCCGATTTAGTTCGTGCCTTTCACGCTGCTCATCCTGATCGCCCTGGTGGTCTTGGTGAGGGTTCGGTGACCCCTCCTTAAGGGGGGGGTACTGTTGTGAATTAGACTTTTTGGCTCCCTCTTGTGGTCACTAGTGGTATGACTCTGGGATTGTCTTTTTTCTGTTTGGCACTCACATGGGTCGTTAGTCCAGGGGTGTCGCTATATTAACTTCCTGGATCCTTAGTCCAGTGCCTGGCATCGTTGTAATCAGATCCTTCTGTTGCTCCTGTCTGCTGGTCCTGACTCTTGCAAAATTAAGCTAAGTCTTGCTTCTTTGTTTTTTTGAGTTACTTGCTTTGCTACTATTTTTGTCCAGCCTGTACTAAATGTGATTTCTGACCTCGCTGGAAGCTCTAGGGGGCTGGTGTTCTCCCCCCGGCCGTTAGACGGTTCGGGGGTTCTTGAATATCCAGCTTGGATATTTTAATAGGGTTTTTGCTGATCATATAAGTCATCTTACTATATTCTGCTATTAGCTAGTGGGCCTCTCTTTGCTAAATACCTAGCTCATTCTTATGTTTGTCTTTTCCTCTTACCTCACCGTTATTATTTGTTGGGGGCTTGTATCCAACTTTTGGGGTCTTTTCTCTGGAGGCAAGAAAGGTCTTTCTTTTCCCTTCTAGGGTTAGTTAGTTCTCCGGCTGGCGCGAGACGTCTAGAACCAACGTAAGCACGTTCCCCGGCTACTTCTATTTGTGGTGCTAGGATTAGATATATGGTCAGCCCAGTTACCACTGCCCTATGAGCTGTTTTTTTGTGTTTGCAGACTTGGTATTGATTCCTGAGACCCTCTGCCATTGGGGTCATAACAGTGCGGTAATGGGCATAACTTGGTGGCAGCTTTAAAGCTCGGTAAGCTGGTACACGTTCCATGCATGGCCCACATTTTGAACTTGGTTGTACAGCAGTTTTTAAAAACACACCCTGTGTTGCCTGACCTACTTGTCACGGTACGCCGTGTCAGCAGCGCTCATTTCTGAAAGTCATCTCAGGCTTTCACCAATCTAGCTTTGCTGCAAAACACTTTAAATTGATTTGACTGATTTGTGACCTGCCCACACGCTGGAACTCGACCTTCCATATGTTGGCAAGGCTTAGTGAGCAGCAGAGGGCAGTCTCTGAAATCCAGCTTCTCAATGCCCATCAGAGCAACACTCAGTCCCCACATATAACAACTGCCAAGTGGGTGTGGATTGCTGATTGTGAGGTTCTTTAAAACTTTGAGTACTGTACCAGGATGGTGAGCGCTGATGATGCTATTATGAGCGTAACCATCCCACAGCTCTATTAAAACGTTTGCTGCAGAATCTGAAAGAGGAAGCTTTGAATGCTGAGCAGGTGGCTATGGAGCAAGATTGTACAGTAGCTGATACCACACAGCCCAGCCTCACACAGTATTCTCAGGCAACATTGGGTGATGACAAGGAACACTACGCTACAGAGAGGACTCCAAGTTCCAGCGTCTTGCCTGTTCAGCATGGATGGCCTGAAGAGGAGGAGGAGTAGGCTATGCATCGTGAGGAGGAGAGGATGGTTAGTGTTGTTGCTGGTGAGGACACTGGACATTTGACTCTTTGTAGTCTGTCACACATAGCAGAGTTCATGTCGAGATGCCTTTCCCAAGACCCTCGCGTGAAAGACATTTTGTCCACATGAAATACTGGCTGTGCACCTTTCTTGACCCAAGGTACAAGGAGAAATTTGTTTCTCTAATGTCGGAGGCAGACTTGCCATTTTCATTGCATGCATGCCACAGGGCCATAGTGGAAGACTTGCTCAAAAGATTACCCGTAGACAACGCTGATGCCTGAGGTACTGGCTTTTTCCACCCACAAGGATTACAGGGGAGGTTCACAAACACCAGGTGCAACTCAGGGGCAAAATGTGCACCAACTCAGCCATTTTCATGACACCGTCACATCAGCAAGGGCTATCTGTGAGTGTAACTATGATGAGGAGGGAGAAGATGACCAAGATGGTAAGAGACTACTTAAGTGACCATACCAGCGTCCTTCCTGATTCTTCAGTGCCCTTTAACTATTGGTTGTCCAAGCTGCACACTTGGCCCAAACTCTCCTTGTACGCATTGGAGGTGCTGCTATGCCCTTCTGCGAGTGTGTTGTCTATGCGGGTTTTTAGTTCGGCAGGTGCAATCATAATGGATAGGAGCACACGGCTGTAAATGGAAAATGCAGACAAGCTGACTCTTCTAAAATTGAGCAAGGGCTGTATTTCCTCCGAATTTGTAAGCCCTGCGGATGACAGCAACGTTGTGTAAATGCAGACCAAATTTTTTTGGGGGGAAGTTGTCTTAACGTCCATTCCTTACAATCCAAAACCATTTTGTTCAAGAAATCAACTTTTCCTCCTCCTGATTCTGCAACAAGTACTTAGAGTTCATCTATGTATACAGGATGTGGGTATTGTTTTGAAGTTTTTGAAACTTTTCCACATTGTGCAATGGTGAAACTTGTACTCCCTATCTCTACCTATTCTAATAACTGCAAAATGTATTGTGAGTTCCCCATCACCGTCTCTTTCAGCATGTATGATACAGACCTCTTGGGTAATTTTTGGAAAACTTTGCATATTCTGCAATGGTGAAACGTACTCCCTATCTCTACCTCTTGCAATAACTGCAAATTGTATTGTCATGTCCCAATCACGGTGTCTTTCAGCATGTATGATACAGACACCTTGGGTAATTTTTGGAAACTTCTGCACATTGTGCAACGGTGAAACTTGTACTCCCTATTAGGGTTGAGCGACTTTCATTTTTTTAAGATCGAGTCGGGTTTTGCGAAACCCGACTTTGTCCAAAGTCGAGTCGAGTGAAGTCGGCCGATTATCGCGAAAAGTCGGGGATCGACCGAAACATGAAACCCAATGCAAGTCAATGGGGAAGCATAGTCGGCAGTGAGTGGAGGCCAGGAAAACACCTACAGTGCCCATTTTAATGCCAAAAACATCCATTCTTGTTTCTGAAGCTTGTCAATCTTAATAAACTTTATAATAATAGTTGGGCATTGGAAATTGGGGGTCATTTGGCAAAAGTTGTGGGGGGTAGGGCTGGTTCAAGGTTTTAGTGGGCCCAGGAAACGTGGACTACGTCACGGCGGTGGAGCAGTGAGAGGTAAGTATTTCAACTTTGCAAGTGCTGTGATCCTGAGCAAGCAGGGAGGCCCACTCGTTGGCATTGGCACTGGCACAGGGCCCCTCAAAGTACGGCGGTGTATTTGCACGGCGGGGGCGCCTCCCACCGGCAGCGACACTTTTGCGTACTCTGAGGGGCCCTGTGCCTGTGACGTCGCCAACGAGTATGCCCCCATACCTGTTGAAGAAACCTGAACTTTCATCTGCACCTTCCTCTTTGTCCCTGTGTAAGGTGGTATAGTATGCGGGAAGGGGAACCTGACTTTCAGCAGGGTCAGATTGTGGCTGTGTAGCATGCAAGGGGAATGTAGTGGTCTGGGTCAAAGTACCACAAGACTCATCTAGCACCGGCTGGGCAATGGGCAGGATGAGGACGAAACACTGATATAGGCCCAAATAATAAAGTGGGTAAAATGCAGTTCAAAATTGGTAACAGGACTAACCAGGTGGCATTGCTTAGTTCAGTGGAGTAGAAAACCCAGGAGCGGCAGACACCGTTAGTAGTGCCGAACCACACTAGTAGGCCCTATGCAGTTTAATATTACAAATGAAGGCCGAAAGCCTGAAGATTAAAGGTCAGGAAAATAACACAGGACAACACCAAGGTGCGACACACACCGTTACTAGGACCAACAAAAGTAGCAGGCCAACTGCAGTTTAATTATTTAAAATGTAAGCCGAAAGCCTGAACATTGAAGGTCGGGACAACAAAACAGGAGAAAACCCAGTAGCGTCAGACACCGTTTTAAGGGCCCAACCACACATTTTAAAAGCAACTACTTAACGAGAGCCTTAAGATTGAAGCTCAGCTTTATACAGTGGAGGACAACACCATGGAGCGGCACACACCATTAGTAGGCCCCAACCACCAATTTTTAAAAACAACTACTTAATGAGAGCCTTAAGGTTGAAGCTCAGCTTTATACAGTGGAGGACAACACCAGGGAGTGGCACACACCGTTAGTAGGCCCCAACCACCAATTTTTAAAAACAAATACTTAATGAGAGCCTGAAGGTTGAAGCTCAGACAAGGAAACCTGGAGGAGAACACCAAGGAGGAGGAGAACACCAGGGAGCGGCAGACACCGTTAGTAGGCCCCAACCACCAATTTTTAAAAACAAATACTTAATGAGAGCCTGAAGGTTGAAGCTCAGACAAGGAAACCTGTAGGAGAACACCCAGGAGGAGGAGAACACCCAGAAGGAGGAGAACACCCAGAAGGAGGAGAACACCCAGGAGGAGGAGAACACCCAGTAGCGTCACACACCGTTTTAAGGGCCCAACCACACATTTTAAAAACAACTACTTAACGAGAGCCTTAAGATTGAAGCTCAGCTTTATACAGTGGAGGACAACACCAGGGAGCGGCACACACCATTAGTAGGCCCCAACCACCAATTTTTAAAAACAAATACTTAATGAGAGCCTGAAGGTTGAAGCTCAGACAAGGAAACCTGGAGGAGAACACCAAGGAGGAGGGGAACACCAGGGAGCGGCAGACACCGTTACTAGGCCCCAACCCAGGTAGCAGGGCAACTGCAGTGTTACATTTAAAAATACTTTATGAGAGCCTGAAGGTTGAAGCTCAGACAAGGAAACCAGGAGGAGAACACCAAGGAGGAGGAGAACACCAAGGAGCGGCAGACACCGTTACTAGGCCCCAACCCAGGTAGCAGGGCAACTGCAGTGTTACATTTAAAAATACTTTCTGAGAGCCTGAAGGTTGAAGCTCAGACAAGGAAACCTGGAGGAGAACACCAAGGAGGAGGAGAACACCAGGGAGCGGCAGACACCGTTACTAGGCCCCAACCCAGGTAGCAGGGCAACTGCAGTGTTACATTTAAAAATACTTTCTGAGAGCCTGAAGGTTGAAGCTCAGACAAGGAAACCAGGAGGAGAACACCAGGGAGGAGGAGAACACCCAGGAAGAGGAGAATACCCAGGAGCGTCAGACACCGTTAGTAGGCCCCCAACCACCAATTTTTAAAAACAACTACTTAATGAGAGCCTGAAGGTTGAAGCTCAGCTTTATACAGTGGAGGACAACACCAGGGAGCGGCACACACTGTTAGTAGGGCCCAACCAAAGTTGTAGGCCAAATGCAGTTTAATATCTGCTACTATAGGCCGAAAGCCTAAAGACTAAAGCTCAGCTTTATACAGTGGAGGACAACACCAGGGAGCGGCACACACCGTTAGTAGGGCCCAACCAAAGTTGAAGGCCAAATGCAGTTTAATATCTGCTACTATAGGCCGAAAGCCTAAAGACTGAAGCTCAGCTTTATACAGTGGAGGACAACACCAGGGAGCGGCACACACCGTTAGTAGGCCCCAACCACCAATGTTTAAAAACAACCACTTAATGAGAGCCTGAAGGTTGAAGCTCAGCTTTATACAGTGGAGGACAACACCAGGGAGCGGCACACAATGTTAGTAGGGCCCAACCAAAGTTGTAGGCCAAATGCAGTTTAATATCTGCTACTATAGGCCGAAAGCCTAAAGACTAAAGCTCAGCTTTATACAGTGGAGGACAACACCAGGGAGCGGCACACACCGTTAGTAGGGCCCAACCAAAGTTGAAGGCCAAATGCAGTTTAATATCTGCTACTATAGGCCGAAAGCCTAAAGACTGAAGCTCAGCTTTATACAGTGGAGGACAACACCAGGGAGCGGCACACACCGTTAGTAGGCCCCAACCACCAATTTTTAAAAACAAATACTTAATGAGAGCCTGAAGGTTGAAGCTCAGCTTTATACAGTGGTGGACAACACCAGGGAGCGTCAGACACCGTTAGTAGGCCCCAACCACCAATTTTTAAAAACAACCACTTAATGAGAGCCTGAAGGTTGAAGCTCAGCTTTATACAGTGGAGGACAACACCAGGGAGCGGCACACACCGTTAGTAGGGCCCAACCAAAGTTGAAGGCCAAATGCAGTTTAATATCTGCTACTATAGGCCGAAAGCCTAAAGACTGAAGCTCAGCTTTATACAGTGGAGGACAACACCAGGGAGCGGCACACACCGTTAGTAGGCCCCAACCACCAATTTTTAAAAACAAATACTTAATGAGAGCCTGAAGGTTGAAGCTCAGCTTTATACAGTGGTGGACAACACCAGGGAGCGTCAGACACCATTAGTAGGCCCCAACCACCAATTTTTAAAAACAACTACTTAATGAGAGCCTGAAGGTTGAAGCTCAGCTTTATACAGTGGAGGACAACACCAGGGAGCGGCACACACCGTTAGTAGGGCCTAACCAAAGTTGAAGGCCAAATGCAGTTTAATATCTGCTACTATAGGCCGAAAGCCTAAAGACTGAAGCTCAGCTTTATACAGTGGAGGACAGCACCAGGGAGCGGCACACACCGTTAGTAGGCCCCAACCACCAATTTTTAAAAACAAATACTTAATGAGAGCCTGAAGGTTGAAGCTCAGCTTTATACAGTGGAGGACAACACCATGGAGCGGCACACACTGTTAGTAGGGCCCAACCAAAGTTGTAGGCCAAATGCAGTTTAATATCTGCTACTATAGGCCGAAAGCCTAAAGACTAAAGCTCAGCTTTATACAGTGGAGGACAACACCAGGGAGCGGCACACACCGTTAGTAGGGCCCAACCAAAGTTGAAGGCCAAATGCAGTTTAATATCTGCTACTATAGGCCAAAAGCCTAAAGACTGAAGCTCAGCTTTATACAGTGGAGGACAACACCAGGGAGCGGCACACACCGTTAGTAGGCCCCAACCACCAATTTTTAAAAACAAATACTTAATGAGAGCCTGAAGGTTGAAGCTCAGCTTTATACAGTGGTGGACAACACCAGGGAGCGTCAGACACCGTTAGTAGGCCCCAACCACCAATTTTTAAAAACAACTACTTAATGAGAGCCTGAAGGTTGAAGCTCAGCTTTATACAGTGGAGGACAACACCAGGGAGCACACACACCGTTAGTAGGGCCCAACCAAAGTTGAAGGCCAAATGCAGTTTAATATCTGCTACTATAGGCCGAAAGCCTAAAGACTGAAGCTCAGCTTTATACAGTGGAGGACAACACCAGGGAGCGGCACACACCGTTAGTAGGCCCCAACTACCAATTTTTAAAAACAAATACTTAATGAGAGCCTGAAGGTTGAAGCTCAGACAAGGAAACCAGGAGGAGAACACCAAGGAGGAGGAGAACACCAAGGAGCGGCAGACACCGTTACTAGGCCCCAACCCAGGTAGCATGGCAGCTGCAGTGTTACATTTAAAAAATACTTTCTGAGAGCCTGAAGGTTGAAGCTCAGACAAGGAAACCTGGAGGAGAACACCAAGGAGGAGGAGAACACCAGGGAGCGTCAGACACCGTTACTAGGCCCCAACCGAGGTAGCAGGGCAACTGCAGTGTTACATTTAAAAATACTTTATGAGAGCCTGAAGGTTGAAGCTCAGACAAGGAAACCAGGAGGAGAACACCAAGGAGGAGGAGAACACCCAGGAGGAGGAGAACACCCAGGAGGAGGAGAACACCCAGGAGCGGCAGACATCAACAGTAGGCCCCAACCAAACTAGTAGCCCAAATGCAGTTTCCTATTTTTTTAAAAAGCCCGAAAACCTGAATTGAGGACAATTTGAATTAGGGACTGCAGACAGAGTTAGTAGGCTGTCACCTGTGGACCATGCATCCACCACATTAACCCATTGCGCCGTAATGGACACGTAACCTTCCGTGGCCATGCCTACAGTTCCTTGCGTCTGTTGTCAGGTGCACCTTTGTACGCACAGATTGCCAGAGTGCATGGACAATGCGGTCTTTTACATGCTGGTGGAGGGTTGGGATGGCTTTTCTCGCAAAAGGAGTGTCAACTGGGTATTTCGTAGCGTGGTACAGCGTAGTCCATCATGGCTTCATTAATATTAAATAAAATAAAAAAATAGGCTCTATGCACTTTAAAATAGGTTCCAGGGGTACACGGGCAGCATTGGTGTGGTTAGCGGAGGACGATTGCAAGGAGGGACCGCAGACAGGCTTACTAGGCCTAAAATAAATAAAAATAGGCTCAAGGCAGTTTTAAATAGGTTACATGGGTACACAGGCAGCATTGGTGTGGTCAGTGGAGGAGGATTGCAAGGAGGGACCGCAGACAGGCTTACTAGGCCTAAAATAAATAAAAATAGGCTCAAGGCACTTAGAGTTATCTCGCAGGGGTACACAGGCAGCATTGGTGTGGTCAGCGGAGGACGATTGCAAGGAGGGACCGCAGACAGGCTTACTAGGCCTTAAATAAATAAAAATAGGCTCAAGGCACTTAGAGTTATCTCGCAGGGGTACACAGGCAGCATTGGTGTGGTCAGCGGAGGACGATTGCAAGGAGTGTCTGACACAGTTAGTACTCCCAAAAAATAAATAGATGTTAATGTCTCGCAAAACAACAAAACAAAAAAAAAAAGTGTGGCATACTTAGATACAGGGGTGGGCGCCTCTACTGAGTTTCAGACATAGTAATTTGGCAATACGTATTTACTGGTGTCAATATAGGACACTGACCCTGACTATTTTAACTAGCATCATACATGTCAACAAATTGGTATTGTCAGTGCCAGGCATTGAAGGATGTCAGCGCATAGACTAAACATTGTTGGAGCTGTGAGAGATAATTTTGCACGTGGTAGAGCACAGTTTGAGCTGGGGGGGGGGAACTCTCTTGTGGCCGGCGGTACAGGCCCAGGGCCCCTCATGTTACAACGGTGTGTCTGACGTTGGTTGCGTGCCACCACCGCCAGAGACACTTTATTGTACTGTGAGGGACCCAGTGGCAGTGCCGTCGACCAAAAGCGGGCACACCCACTTCTGCTGCTTTTACATTTAGCACTTTCAGAAGAGGAGGCAAAAGAGCTAGAGGCTGAGTCAGCAAGGAAAGCCAAAACTTGTTCTTGCTGTTCTGGCTTTAAAAGCGGTTTTCCTACTCCCAGAAAAGGGAGCGTTCGAGGCCTTGTGTAGCCAGACGACGAACCTGGCTCAACAACTCGAGACTTAGGTGCTGTACTGCTTTTACCACGACCACCTGATGCTCCACCACCACTACCATCATTACCAGATGACAATGACCGCCCACGGCCACGACCTCTTCCACCAGACTTCCTCATTGTTTGCAAAACGTAACCAAAGTAACAGTATTTGTTACTGTAAAACAACTTATAAGGTGAACTCAAACTTCTGTAGGATTTATATATACCTTTATAGGTGCCTGACACTGAAAGGAAAATCAGGCCCAATGTTACACACTAGGTTTTCTGTGGCCCAATAATTTGAGACAGATGGCACACACAGGACCGGCACTCAAGCAGAAATGCCAATCTTAATCTCCCACTATTTTTTGTTTTCAGGGAGAATTAAAAAAAAAAAAAAAAATTTAACAGTATGACACACTAGGTTTTCTGTGCCCCAATAATTTGAGACAGATGGCACACACAGGACCGGCACTCAAGCAGAAATGCCAATCTTAATCTCCCACTATTTTTTTTTTTTTCAGGGAGAATTAAAAAAAAAAAATAAAAATGGCCCAGTATTACACACTAGGTTTTCTGTGGCACACAATGAGAGACAGATGCCACACACAGCACTGGCACAGAGGCAGACTTGCCAATCTTTATCTCCCACTATTTATTTATTTTTTTCAGGGAGAGTTAAAAAAAAAAAAAAAAAGGCCCAGTATTACACACTAGGTTTTCTGTGGCACACAATGAGAGACAGATGCCACACACAGCACTGGCACAGAGGCAGACTTGCCAATCTTTATCTCCCTGCAGTAATCTCAGAAAAGTATGGCAGGCAGCTATAAAAAGGACTGCTGCACACAAAAGTGTGGACAAAAAAACAAGATAGCTGTGCAGAAAGGAAGGAACAACAGGATTTGTGCTTTGAAAAAAGCAGTTGGTTTGCACAGCGGCGTACACACACACACACAGCAACGCAGCTATCAGGGAGCCTTCTAGGGCAGCCCAATGAGCTACAGCGCTGAGGAAAAAAAAATGTAGCTTCCACTGTCCCTGCAAACAAAAGGTGGTGTTGGACAGTGGAAATCGCTACAGCACAAGCGGTTTAGGGGTGAATGTACCCTGCCTAACACTATCCCTGCTTCTGACGAAGCGGCAGCAACCTCTCCCTACGCTCAGATCAGCAGCAGTAAGATGGCGGTCGGCGGGAACGCCCCTTTATAGCCCCTGTGACGCCGCAGAAAGCAAGCCAATCACTGCAATGCCCTTCTCTAAGATGGTGGGGACTGAGATCTATGTCATCACGCTGCCCACACTCTGCGTCCACCTTCATTGGCTGAGAAATGGCGCTTTTAGTATCATTGAAACGCGACTTTGGCGTGAAAGTCGCGTACCGCATGGCCGACCCCACACAGGGATCGGGTCGGGTTTCATGAAACCCGACTTTGCCAAAAGTCAGCGACTTATGAAAATGACCGAAATGTTTCGCTCAACCCTACTCCCTATCTCTACCTATTGCAATAACTGCAAAATGTATTATGAGGTCCCCATCATGGTCTCTTTCAGCGTGTATGATACAGCTGTGACGCTAGTCACTTCTCACTGCCAAGCCATGAGTCAGAGAAGTCAAGGAGTCAAAGGTCAGAAGCCAGGAGGGTACATCATGAACAGAAGGAAGAGACAAAATTGTAGTCAGGTAAGGTTCCGAGGTCAGAGTACCGGGATGATAACTGGTCAGAGCTGAAGGGGATAAACAGGCGGGTATTTAGAACAAAGTCGAGGGTCAGGCAACAGATCAGACATATAGAACTCAAGGCACAGAGAGCACAGCACAAACCTCACAAGATGAATGTACGTCTGGCAGTGTTCTGGGAAACTCAGCTCAGTTAAGAAGCATGGCCATTAAGTGGAATAATGAACACATGAGACAGCCGACACCTCACAGACTCAGATTGGATAGTCGAGCTATCGTTTTTTGGCTTTTTTTAGGCTTTTTTTGCCTTGTTATACTTTTTAAATATGGATACATGTGCTGGTGTGAGCAGTGGAGAGCCAGCATCCACCTGTTTTCATTACACCGACGAAGATGCTTTGAGGATCATATCGAGCGCAGAGGGGGATAACTCCTATTTGAAACAACCATCTGTGGAAATATTGAAAACGAGATGGGAGGCAGAAAAGAAAAAGATAATCTCATTGGAGTTGCATGCAGGTACATTGGTGGAGTATTTCAAGGCTAAGAGAATCCCGAGGGGATTAAGGCCTAATTTGAGACCCACCCTGCTGCCGAATAATATACAATTCTGTGCAAAGTTTGAGGCAATTGGTAACAAATATGCCTTTGATATTATGCTGCTGAACATTGAGTTTTTAAAGAAAGAAATTGAAACTCTGAGAATTAAGCAGGAGGAGACAAAGAATGCCATTTTATCCATTGTAACAGCTGATGAATATGGCCACATTAATTCCGGAATGGAAGAGAAATTAGCCAAATTTAGGACCGGATTAGAAGATATCAAAAGATCCAAATGGCATAGAGATTTGGAGGATTACGGCAGTGGCAGGATCTATGGTTGGCAATTTAAGAACTCTGTATCAAATAAGCCAACATCGGGATATGGACGCCCTAGGGGTGCTCCCAGAAAAATGAGGAGACCTCGTAGAGAACCCAATGTACAGGCATCCTTTGGTTTCACAGGTGGAGAATCGGACTCTACAGATGAAGGAGGAGTGGTGAATTCAACCCATTTTTTGTCCAAGGAACCAACGACGGCCCAAGGAGGCGGAGGGGCCACAGGGGTGGCAAGAAGCACAGAAAGAGAGAAACAAGGCCTGACGACGAGATCCAAGGGGAAGAAGAGATGAATGAGAGATCCTCCTTGGTGGTAAATATTTCTTCATTAACCCTTTCTAATTTGCAGGTCAGAGTGCTTTCTAAGGGGCTTTCGTTTTGCCCTTCAAGTAATGCGAATTGGTTTAACATTGACAATGATTTGTATTTGTTCTTCAGACGGTTAAAATTAGCGGCATTCTTTTCAGGGAAAGAGAGGGTGGTGACACCAGGTTCTAAGACACAGCTTTCCCTTGATGAATTGGGTCTCTTCAACAAAAGTGATTTTGTGCCTCCTGTTCAGGATCCTGTTGTGGAGACCTTCTGTAAATTGGTAAAGGCTGATGTAGCCAGACTTAAATATGGTGGTAATGGCAGTGGTTATGGTAATGGCCGTCCAAACCTATCGTATGCAGAGCGTAGGGAGATTGATGTCTTGAAGAACAATAAATCCATCACCATCAAGGCGGCCGACAAAGGCGGAGCCTTGGTGGTGATGGACACCACATATTATGTGGAGGAAATTAAATCACAACTTGCTGACATGAATGTCTACGAGAGGCTCCAGGTGAACCCAGCCCAGAGGTTTAAATTGGAGTTGGATGGGATTATTGAGGATGCGCTTATTAGCGGCCTAATCGATGATAAACTGGCTAAATATCTTAAAGTAGAACATCCAGTGGTTCCTGTCCTGTACACCCTGCCTAAGATTCATAAGGATCTACAAAGACCCCCTGGTCGCCCGATTGTATCGGGTAGGGGGTCCCTTTGTAATAAAGTAGCAATTTTTCTGGATCACTTGCTGAGGAAATTTGCGATTGCAGCACCATCCTACGTTAAGGATACAAGTGATTTCATTAGATCCTTGCAGGGTGTACAGGTCAGTGAGACGACATGGTTAGTGTCATTTGATGTGACATCATTGTACACATCCATTGAACATACGAGGGGATTATCTGCCGTCGATGTGGCGCTGGCCGGCTCCGGCATGGCTCCTGACTGTACACGGTTCGCCCTGACGCTGTTGGAGTTCATCCTGGGGAGGAATTTTTTCTTCTTCGGTGATGAATTTTTCCTTCAGCGCCGCGGGACAGCCATGGGGTCCAATGTGGCCCCCACCTATGCTAATATCTATATGGCTGTCCTGGAGGGCGAGCTTGTGTACAAGTCACCGTTTTGGAGTCATGTCAGGGGCTGGCGGCGCTACATCGACGACATTTTCCTAATTTGGGATGGAGGGTATGATGAGCTTGTGCGGTTCCATTCCTTTTTGAATAACATCCATCCGGGCTTGGGTTTCACCATGGAGAGCTCTCAGACAAGTATACAGTTTCTCGATACGAATGTTTACAAGCATGAGGGGTTGTTACATACTGACCTATTTGTTAAACAGACCGACAGAAACAATCTGTTATATTTCACTAGCGAACATCCACGTAAAATGGTGGAGTCTTTGCCATGGAGCCAACTCCTGAGGGTCAGGAGAATCGTCTCTGATGAGTCCAGAATAGACACTAGATTGAATGAAATGTGTCAAAAATTTCTAATGAGAGGATATCCAAGGAGAGATTTGGACAAATTTAAATTAAAAACATTGAGTAAAAACAGGGATGAGCTCCTGACCCCCAGGGTGGCTCCTGTTTTGGCAAGGAGGATTCCATTTGTTACAACTTTTAATAATCAAAGTGGACGGATCTCAGAAATTATTCGGAGTCATTGGTCGGTACTGAGTAGGGGACATGGGAATGTCAATGAGTTTCAATCTCCTCCTTTATTTTCGTATAAGAGGAATAGGAGTTTGAAGGACAAGTTGGTGACCTCTGATGTGGGTAGTTCAAGGATAGATCTACAGACCACTTTGAGTCGTCCGAGCATGGGTAATTTCCCATGTCTCGGCTGTGCTAGTTGCAACAATCTTCTGAAGGGGGCATCATTTCATCACCCCCATACTGGGAAGAAATATGCTATACATAAACGGTACACTTGCACAAGCAGTTATGTGGTCTATGTCTTGAGCTGCCCGTGTGGCCTCTACTATGTAGGGGAGACCACAATGGAGGTCAGAGCGAGAATTTCTAAACACAAAAGTACGATAAGAAAAAAACTCATTGACCTCCCAGTACCCCGACATTTTCATGACTTGGGACACTCAATTAACCAACTTAGGTATCGTGTTATTGACAATGTACCAATGCTCAGACGTGGGGGGGATCGGATTTCTCTGCTTAAAAGAAAAGAGCTGAAATGGATATATGAGTTGGATACACTCTCCCCTAGGGGTTTAAATATCGACTATCCACAGGGTTGTCTTTTGTAAACGCTCTGGTGCTCTACTGTAGCCTCTCGTCGTTGTAATTTTGTTTTTAACCTCTGTTATATAGTGTTTTAAGATATGTATTGGAATAGCCCCAGTATTATGAGATTACCCTCCATTGGGGACATTTTGCATTTATTTTTTCCATGGATGACTCTATATAGAGATAATGATGTTATGATGGTTTATGATTAACTATATATATGTATATGTACCTCCATTGGAATATATTTATGCATTATAATTCTATGATAATGTATGTCCCTTCAAGCCTTTATTTATTGCATAGATTTCTATGTTGGTTTCTCCTTGTACATGTGATTTCTCATTTCAGGTCCATGAGATGTGGTTGAGTTTGTTCCCTGCCTATGGACCTGAAATAGTGAAATATCTTGAAGCTCCTGGATTATGGGTTAGACCAATTTCTGTACATATCTGGGATCTCGAGATGCTATTGGAGGAGATCTCCATGAAATGTACGCTGTTGCGCTGTGTTTTCCGGCGCTGGATAGGTGTGGAATCCTGAATGGTGACTTGCGCACAGAGGAGTGAAGGGAAGATGATGTCACGGACATGCGCATTACAGAGCGGTTGCTGGAGAGAGCGTTGCATGCCGGTGATATGACGTCTATCTGCTATGCTGGACTCCTGTTGATGCGATTGGACCGGCGTAATCATGGACACGCCCCGTTACTATGGCAGGGGTGGACGCATTGAATGGATTGGTGCGATCGTCGGTGTACACAAATAGAACGTGGGGATTTTATATTTGGCTTTTTTGGAGATATTGTATATTAAAAGAGCGATCAGGGAGGCTGTAACCTTGTGGGGGGTGATTATATGTGGTGGGCTATGTATAGTTTATGAATTTTTAACTGTATTGTCATGGTTTTGGTGTAATCTATATCTGTTCTGTTTGTACTGAACCATCCTATTGGCTGTGAGTCAATTGCTGGGGCGGGATTAATGATATATAATGGTGGTTGGAGTGCTTTTATGTCATGCTTGAAAAAGGTCTGCGGACCGAAACGTTGCAGGAGGTGGAATAAAAACGTGATTTTTTCGTCTTCACAACTGCTGTGGTGCTGTCCCTCTTTTATATTTTGATTTGGATAGTCGAGCTGTCAATCAAGACACTGACAGCTCAGCACACCGCTATACCAGATTGGACGGCTGAGCTGTCAGTAACTGCATCCCAGACACCCTGATGGGTAGAACCGTGACAACAGCCCCTTTGGATAAATTTTTCGATACCTTTGTACATCGTGCAATGGCCAAATTTCTATTTTCAAACTTTATATATTCTATTAGTATTAATTTTTTTATTGTGTTGCCCTTCTCACGGTCTCTTTAAGCTTGTATATGGTAGCCTGATGTTGTTTTCTGGGTCTGCACTTGGACATTTTTGAACATACCGGTGAATGCATTAATATGCTCCACACAATTCTTCAGGTTTCAGCCTTACACAGAATAAGAATATGAGTAATGAAACATACTCTATATATGCTGCTAGTTGTAAAATCTTTCCCATACATCCCTTTATAAAGGGAAATTCGACATAATACCCCTGTTAGCATGCGCCATATACTGCTCATACATGCAGCACCCCAGTAAGTGGGCGGAATCCTGGGTACAAAATATGTGTCTGAGGGTGAAACCAATGGCCCTTCCCCTGTGTTATGTCATTCCCACTCTGCTGTCCAGGAAGAAGGCGCTGAGGCCTCCTGTCCACAACCTGCTATTGCACAGACACAACAGTCAGGAACCACATCTAGTTCGTTGTCCCAGCTTTCAGTTATCCCTTGTCAGCATATATGTCTGTTCACAAATTCTTAGTTAGATAGGGCATACATATTCGTTAGCAATTTATATTGCGGGACAAAGACCATTGCTGACTTTTCCAGGCTCCTAAATGAGACTTTTATCTCCTTATTAAACTGTGGCTTCCTTTACATTTTCTAAATTTGTGTCCTTACAAAAAAATGGCTTTGGGGTATTGGCCAGTTTCTGTATATTTTAAGCACGTCTAAGAGACAGGGTTAAAACGCTCCGCAGAAGTACTCAGGCCGCAGCCTTACACATATTGGAACATGGTCATTGCTGCACTAGGGCCTTTACCTGAACTCTGTAGCACTGCCTGTCACCTGAGTAATACACTTCACAGACCTCGACACTCTCTGGGACATATCCTGTAATTACTCCATTGTTGCTTAAAACCATGCAAAAGATACATTCTGCCTGTTTGTGTAGTTTCCAGAAGAAGTGCGTAGGCTTATGCAGATTGGTCAATGGCACTCATGTCTCTCTCCCTTGAGGAGGCTGCTTCCAAATAAAATGAGGCTTGTACAAGTTCCTGACATGGGTTTCAGGCCTGACAGACTGACCACAATACAGGCCCTCACTTACATACACTGTATTCTGAATTTAATTCTAATGCTTTTGGTGTCTGGTAGAATCCAATTTACTGACATTGATCATACAGCTCACCCAACTCCTGTATTATATTCACCTTACAGCAGCTTCACCCGCTATGACTGTGGTTCAATTGGGATCCGGTGGCAAAAATGAACTGTTGACCTTACAAAACGCAGGTTTCACAGTACCTGGTGTCTCTCTGAAAATTAAAAGCGAGGGCCGCATAATGACATGGCGGTGGACATGGTGGTGGTGGTGGCGGGCAAAGTCCATAATTCAATTGTTATGTTTGAAATGGCATTGTAAAGGGATGGAGAATATGTATACTACTATCTTGCTAACTATTTGGCATGAGGGAGGGACCTCCCGAATGTAGGTGGAACGCCCCCCAGGGCTAGGGGTACTTGGTACCGGGTCCTTCGGTTCTCAGGGGGATGTCATGGTGGCTGACCCGCTCCGTTGCCCTTGGGATGTTCGTTGTAAAAGAGGAAAGGTCTTTAAAGGGATATGTTCGTGACGCCACCTGTGGTATTCGGTCAGGATGACTGACGCTGCTTTAAGGGGTCCGCTGAGGTGATGTTATGGCAGCAAGATGGTATACCTTCCCACAGGTGAAGTATGTGGAACGCCCCCACAGTAAGGGCAATGGGGTACTCAGTACCGGGTCTGTCTCTCGGTTCTGGGGATGTCACGGTGGCCCGACCCGGTCCGTGGCCCTTTGAGGGACGTCCAGTGAAAGAGTTTATATATAAGGGAATTGTTCGTGACGCCACCTGTGGTATTCGGTCAGGGTGACCGACGCTGCTTAGGGGTCTGCTGGGGAGATGGAATGGCGGCTAGATGATGTTTCTTCCCACAGGTGAAGTGTATCCCCAGGGCCTCCCAGGAGTGTAGATGGTGATGGTGGACGATGTAAGGAGCAGTGAATAACGAGGACACAAAGGGTACAGTCTCTTTACCTTTACCGAAGACTTCAGCATCCACAGTCCAGAGTACCGTTCACAGGGCAGGCAGAGTCCGGCCGGTCCAAAGGCACATCCAGAGTTCCCTTATCCAGGTGGAAATCAGTAGCCTTCCTACTAGCGCCTGTATGTTGTAGTACCTCCCTGCTGAGCACCACGGGATAGTCCTCACAACCTTTGTAAATGTTCTTGATGTTATTTCTTCCTCACTGTGCCCCAGATGGTATGGATAGGACAACCCGTATGATTGGGATAGCCTGGGGCTTGTTTGTAGGGACCCTAGAGACGCCCCGACCCCCACAATTTGCCACCGTGTCTTCTTAGGTATTAAGGTCGGGCAGCCAACTTGGAATTGACTGTCCTGCCGGTCTCTGAAGTAATGCGTAGAATCAGTTACTCCCTCGGAGTTCCGGCCACCGGCTACGCGCCTCAGAAGGAGGCTGCTGATCTCGGGGCAGAACTCCTCCCGGTATTATCTCCTTGTGCTGTGACTTCGTTTCTCACTCTCCACAATACAATTCCTTTCTTGTCCTTTCTTAGGATGCTGCCACACGTGGGGCAGGCATAGCTCCGTGTCTTTCTGTCTCGCTAGGCCTCTGTCAGGATCCCACCCCTGACAGGGACCCTCTGTCTGCAGCTCAGATGTTCCTCCTTTTCCCCCTGTCTGCCTGACAGGTGCTCACTGGGTCGAACCCAGGCAGCGTCTCCCTAATTTCCTATCCAACCCACCAGTTTTACCCTAATGTGAGGAGTGCCCTAATAGATAGGAGCAAGGCTCCCCCTGGTGGACTGGAGTGTGAAGTGTAGTGTGTGACTTGTGATACCTGGCAAGGTGAACTCCTTTAGTACCATCAGATGTAATATCACTCCCCCTGGTGGAAGAGCGACATTACTGCAACGACCAGGACTCTGGGGCGCTGCATATGTCCCCAGGGCTTACCAGTGTGTAGATGGTGGATGGTGAGAGGCGCAGTGAAGAACGAGGCCACAAGGTTCCAGTCTCTTTACCTTTTTACTGAAGGCTTCAGCATCCACAGTCCAGAGCACCAGATCACAGGGCAGGCAGAGTCCTGCCGGTTTGGAGGCAAATCCAGAGTCCCCTTATCCAGGTGGAAATTAGTAGCCTTCCTCTAGCGCCTTGGTGTTGTAGTACCTTACTGCTAAGCCTCTCATAGGGTCCTCACAGATGTTGTAGATGTTATCGGTGTTATCTCTCTCTCTCTGTCCCCCAGATGGATAGGACAAACCCGTATGACCGGTGGCTTGAGGCTTTTTACAGGGACTCTATCATGCCCCGGCCTCTCGTGAGTGCCACCTTGCCTCCTGGGTATAGGGCGGATCAGTAACTTGCAATTAGCTGTCCTGCCGGTCTCTGGAGCAAGGCATAAAGGACTGTTGCTCCCTTGGTGTTCCGGCTACTGGGATCGTGCGCCTCAGAAGGAGGCAGCCTGTGCAGGGCAGAACTCCTTCTGGTTTCCACTCCTTTGCTATGACTTCTTCACCCTCTCTACAATACAGCTCTCTGTTTGTGTCCTTTCTTTGGAACTCCCGCACGTGGGGCAGGCGCAGCTCCATGACCTTCTGTCTAGGCTTCTGACAGGCTCCCACCCCTGTCAGGGACCAACTACCTGAGCGAAGCTCAGCCAGCAACTGCCTAACTTACTCTACAGGCCACCAGTTTTACCTAAGTGTGAAGAGTGCCCTAATAAATAGGAGCATAGCTCCCCCTGGTGGACTGGAGTATGAAATGTGTTGTATGTTTGTGGTACCTGGTAAAGAGATCTCCTTTATTGCCTCCAAACGTAAGATCACTCCCCCCTAGAGGAAAATGACATTACTGCAACGACCAGGACCCTGGAGCGCGGCATAGGAGTAAGAGCTCTCCCAAATGTATGATACACGACCACTTGAGGGTCCTTACCAAACTCAGGTTTCTCAGCACCTGCTGGCACTCTGCTAATTGTCAGCGAGGGCCGCACAATGACAAGGCTGTGAACATGGTGGTGGTGGTGGTGGTGGGCAAAGCCCAAAATTCAAATAGGCATGTTTTAGCTGGCATTGTAAAGTGATGGGGAATATGTATTCCACTATCTGGCTAACTATTTGGCATGAGGGAGGGTCCTCCTGAATGTAGGAGTGAGAGCTCTCCCAAATGTATGATACAGGGCCACCTGAGGGTCCTTACCAAACTCAGGTTTCTCGGCACCTACTGGCACTCTGCTAATTGTTAGCGAGGGCCACACAATGACATGGCTGTGGACATGGTGGTGGAGGGAAAGCCCAAAATTCAAATGACAAGTTTTGGCTGGCATTGAAAAATGATGGGGAATATGTATTCCACTATCTGGCTAACTATTTGGAATGAGGGAGGGTCCTCCCAAACGTAGGAGTGAGTGCCCTCACAAATGTTAAAGTAAAAAATAAAGCTAAAACACTCCGTGTTAACATATGCTAAAGGGAAGGTATAATTTTGTTTGCATTATATACATGTATTTATGATGGAAATAATGTTTCTTAGCATTTTTCCCTTAAAAAAAAATTGGTTTGGTTTGGTAGATCTTTTTGAAAACCTGTAAAACCGGCGCAATAGTCTGACAACATTATTCCCAGATACCATATGTGAGTCAGAAAGGCATGCAGGCATCTTCTCCATGCTGTTCCCAATTAGTTTTAGCTCTTTCACATCCATTTCAGCTTTTTTCGCATGCTCCCAGACCTGTTTGTTGGGTCCAGCAGAAAAATATTCGACTTTCCCATTGACTTGGATTGGATTCGTTATTCGGTATGAATACACGGATATTAGAAATTATTTGTGCTGATTTTCCAAATCCGAATATTTCACTATTCGATCATCACAAGTAATCATCCACATCAAATGATATTACAACGATATCTACTTTTACACCTTAAAAGCAAGAGTGAATCATTAAAGTCTGATTCTGTATGCTCGATTTCACAATTTTTACAGCATTTCAATTACATAAGACACAAATATTGGCCGCGATTCATCATTGCCACTGCACCGTTTTTTTGTCAAATTTTGTACCCTTTTTTTGTATGACACCCAAGTCATTATTCTATGTGTGCTTGTATTAAGTCTACGTAATATGTACTCGCCTGATGTTGTTTTTTTTGTGTTTTGTGGACAGAGTTTAGCAATCCTAGATGGTTTCACCTGATTCATCAATTGGGACTTTTTAAAAATGCAACACAACTTCACTACAGTCCCCCTCCCTATGTATGTTTGAGTATGTCAATATTTTGGTGCAGTTTTTGCCCATTTTGCAATCAATGTGATTTTTTGTGCTAAAAAGTTGTAAAAACAGCTCAAGACAAAAAGAAAAAACGTAATTCGAAATAATTAGCAAAATTACATCAACTATTTCCAACAGACAAAAAAGGAAAGTGACTTAAAATAAACACAAATGATGAACCAGGGCTTCAGTCTATAAATAAAAGTAATGACGTGACACGAAGTTTATTGTAGTATGTGAGCTGCTTAGGAGAATGTATTTGGTATGCGATAGTCCACTTCCAAGCTTCTCTGGGTAGATATAATGCATTAATCAAATAAAGGTTTTCTGAATATCAAGCCTGATCTATTCTTGATTTTCCCATTTAAACTACTTACATACAAAACACTAGTAAGGCAAGTAAGTTCCCCTCATAGAAAAATCCACTCTCTAAAATCCTTTCCATGTGTGGTTTCCTATCCTCGTAGATCTATTCCTAATTAAAAATAAATTACATGCTATATAGAATGGGAAACTAGAGTGATAATCCTATTACTCAGGAGCTTCTATGCCACATTTACCCCTTTCAAAATGGAAGAAAGCCGAGATGAATCTGAAGCATTTTCCTAAACTATGCCCAAACTTCTCAATAGATTGTATCCATCATGTGACGCAAGTGTTTGCACAAGACTAGTACAATGCCCGCATTAGACTTTGCAGGCTATCTTTCACATTCTCCCCCTATGTAAGGCTTTGTGGCTTGTTTAGTCTCATGACTGGTAGACATTTGTCTACTGCATGGTTCACATGAACACTGGGGCTCCTTTGAGGCAGTAAAAAGCCTATTGACATGACAAAAAGAAGCTTTTGTATAGAGGATCAGTTGCACTGGGTGTTTTTTTTTTAACTCCCTGTAGGGATCTAAGGATTGATACTTTCAATGACATTTGCTTAATCCCGGTGGCTGTGCCGTATCTGTGTATCCAAGGATAATGCCCAGTTTGGATGTAAGATGAATTTGGTTAGCAAGGGCAGTAATTCCATACCTAAAGTCAAACCGTGCATGTGTCTTAGGAAGGGTAAGGAGGAAAGCGGCCAGATGCTCAGTCTGCTACTGGGTTGGAAGAAAAGTAACAGACAGGCTCTTATTAGCCTCAAGCTTGCTTCATTCACATGCCAGGACATCTCCTCCATACATGATCACTGTGCTGGCATGGGATTAGATGGGCGCTGTATATGTTAAGGCTAAGCTCTATGTGACAAAAGATAGAGCCAACTGGCATATACAGCCAACAGAAGGCTACCAGAGGGGGTATTGTGCAGATACTCATCACAATCGCCTGCGTAATGACCAGTCGTTAATGTTTAACACACAGCAGCAGCCATCTACAACAGTTCTCAGGTGGAACTGATCATCCCCGCGTGAAAGATGATACATGGATATGGATGTAATATTTCGGATTGCAGAAAAACACAATGTTAGTTAGCCAAGTGGAGCAAGAAATGGCCTCTCGATTTCTTTAGTTCAATTTTGCAGAAGTAGGAAACAAAACAGCTTTTGCGTAAAGCAAACAAAGCTTAACAAATGTCTAAATTGTACACCTTGTATGCTTGATCTGTTCTGACACATTGTAAACTATCTAGCAGGCTTGTCATGTCCTCTAATGGCACTGTTCATGCTGGATCAGCAAAGCATATCGTCAACCTGAAAGGCCATATGGTCATTACCTGCAAGCTGTGTTTTGATGTGATGAGCGGCTTGAGCTTGAGCTATATGAACCATCCTGTTGCATATTCAGAAGTCTTACTCATCACCTGCCTGTAACTCGGCAGTATTAGTCTGCACCCTTCTGTGCTTTTTCAACAAATGACTTCTAGAGGTACAGTAATTTAATATAGCAGTCCATGGTTTATTCTGCTTATTTCCATTAGAGAGAATTGCTTAGAAGAATTATTAAGTTCAAAATGTTATTATTTAAATTATATCTGACCAATATTCATATCAAATTGAAGTGTTCCTCAAAGTTCTTTGGGTACCAAAATTAAGTTTTCTCTTATTTAATGGGGTTATAAAAAGACAAATCCTGTCTAAATGTCCTAATATGGAACATAATATAGACATCATTGTTGAAGTTGTTCTTTTCTGTAACTTCTTTGCCTCAGCAGAGAGTCATTAAAAAGTAGCATTGCCCACTATGGCAAGTATGGCCCACCACGTATAGCATCACAGACCATTCTTGAGTGTGGCCGATGTAACAGGAGAGGTTCTTCATCCGAGATGAGGATTCGCTGGCTACTTCAACGTAGGTGATCTGGATGACACTTTTTCATTCTTAGCGTGTGGCCAATGACTGTTTGAATGTGGCAGCTATCCTTGGCCATATTAGTATTTCATAGGGCAGTTTATACGTTTTAAGCAGTTGTCTAATCTCAGTATCGTTTGAAGAAGGGGTAAACCTTGTGATTCGGTCCCTTTCTTATTTTTTTTCTTCCATTCTGGTTACATTGCAACTTTTTTGCATAATATAACATTTGAACGTAGAAAGAAAAACTCTGTGGGCGCCACTGTAAAAAGTGACAGAAAGCATGGATAGTGATCGCTAAATCAGACTGATGGAAGGATACATGCTTCTTGTGTAAACTCTGCACCTCCAACATAGATACAAATCACAGCTTTATTGAATCCAAAAAATACATTAGATTCTAATAATTATAGGACAAAACTTACAGACTTATTAAATGCAAAAACACACACAAATTATTATTATTATTATTATTATTATTATTATTATTACTATTATTATTTTAATAATCATACACAAATAGGTGTATACTAACACCACCCCTATCCAAGATAATGAACAGAGGAATGGAATACATCAAGCACCTACAATACAAATAGCAGTCAGGAAACAACAAATAATAATCAGTCAGATATAATGTATGTATGATCTCTGTTATATGTGAAACCTACAAAATAATAGTGAATCCCCAACCCTCAAATCCCCCTCCCCCCCCAAAGATAGTGAGCGAAAAAGATATTAACCAAAGAATCAGAAATAAAGTCACACATATTCATAAATAGGAGGCCTAGGTAGAAAACACCCTGCATGTATCGCTGTACTTGACGGCTTCATCAGGGGACAATTTTGTAACAACAAAAGGATGCTCTCTATTACAGTATATTGAAGACATTTATCAACTATTGGTTTTATATATACAGCACAGACCAAAAGTTTGGACACACCTTCTCATTTAAAGATTTTTCTGTATTTTCATGACTATGAGAATTGTACATTCACACTGAAGGCATCAAAACTATGAATTAACACATGTGGAATTACATACTTAACAAAAAACTGTGAAACAACTGAAATTATGTCTTATATTTTAGGTTCTTCAAAGTAGCCACCTTTTGCTTTGATGACTGCTTTGCGCACTCTTGGCATTCTCTTGATGAGCATCAAGAGGTAGTCACCGGGAATGGTTTTCAATTCACAGGTGTGCCCTGTCAGGTTTAATAAGTGGGATTTCTTGCCTCATAAATGGGGTTGGGACCATCAGTTGTTTTGTGCAGAAGTCTGGTGGATACACAGCTGATAGTCCTACTGAATAGACTGTTAGAATTTGTATTATGGCAAGAAAAAAGCAGCTAAGTAAAGAAAAACAAATGGCCATCATTACTTTAAGAAATTAAGGTCGGTCAGTTCAAAAAATTGGGAAAACTTTGAAAGTGTCCCCAAGTGCAGTTGCAAAAACCATCAAGCGCCACAAAGAAACTGGCTCACAGGAGGACCGCCCCAGGTAAGGAAGACCAAGAGTCACCTCTGCTTCTGAGGATAAGTTTATCCGAGTCACCAGCCTCAGAAATCGCAGGTTAACAGCAGCTCAGATTAGAGACCAGGTCAATGCCACACAGAGTTCTAGCAGCAGACACATCTCTACAACTGTTAAGAGGAGACTTTGTGCAGCAGGCCTTCATGGTAAAATAGCTACTAGGAAACCACTGCTAAGGACAGGCAACAAGCAGAAGAGACTTGTTTGGGCTAAAGAACACAAGGAATGGACATTAGACCAGTGGAAATCTGTGCTTTGGTCTGATGAGTCTGTTGTGAAATTGGATTTTGGGCTCCCCCGGTGGCCACTGGTGGAATTGAACTGGTGTGCATCATCCTCTCTGTTCACCTGTTTCCATCAGGATGTGGGAGTCGCTATTTAGCCTTGCTCCTCTGTCACTTCCATGCCGGTCAACATTGTAATCAGAAGCCTTTCTGTGCATGTTCCTGCTGCTAGACATCTCCCAGCTAAGTTGGACTTAGTCCTTGTTTGTTTTTGCATTTTGTTCCAGTTCACAGCTGTAGTTTCGTTTCTGTGTCTGGAAAGCTCTTGTGATCTGAAATTGCCACTCTGATGTTATGAGTTAATACTAGAGTCTTAAAGTAATTTCAGGATGGTATTTTGATAGGGTTTTCAGCTGACCATGAAAGTGCCCTTTCTGTCTTCCTGCTATCTAGTAAGCGGACCTCAATTTTGCTAAACCTATTTTCATACTACGTTTGTCATTTCATCTAAAATCACCGCCAATATTTGTGGGGGCCTCTGTCTGCCTTTCGGGGAAATTTCTCTAGAGGTGAGCCAGGACTATATTTTCCTCTGCCAGGATTAGTTAGTCCTCCGGCCGGCGCTGGGCATCTAGGGATAAAACGCAGGCTACGCTACCCGGCTACTGTTAGTTGTGCGGCAGGTTTAGTTCATGGTCAGTTTAGTTTCCATCCTTCCAAGAGCTAGTTCGTATGTTTGCTGGGCTATGTTCTCTTGCCATTGAGAACCATAACAGTTTGACCGGCCTAAAGGGTTAAATTAATTGACAGAGAAAGGAGAGAAAAGAGAAGTCTGCTGAAGATTTTTTTTTTTTTTTTCTCAGTTCTGAGTGTGCTTGTAATTGAATCTCTTGCAAGTCTGCCTATATTGCAGCCTTTCTCTCTCTCTCTCCTTCTAATCCTGGAATGGCTCTGTGTTCACCTGTTTAAAATGGATATTCAGAGTTTAGCTGCAGGTTTGAATAATCTCACCACGAAAGTTCAAAACTTACAAGATTTTGTTGTTCATGTTCCTATATCATTAAAGGAATATATCACAGAATGTAGATAAATGTGTCCTCATCAAATCTGCTCACTATCAATGACACTATAACAAATACTATAGATAACACTTATAAAACTTAACATTTAATTAATTTATAATAAAACACCATACACGACCTAAAAATATGATCTGCTAATAAAGGTACAAGGTGCATACGTTCCCTATAGAGCCAACTATCTGTCTCCTACCTGACAGCGGAGGTTGGCACCCTATACCACCTGCGCAATGGCGCCCCCGCTCAACGTTGACTAACCCCAACTAGCCCTATAGGGCCCTATCGTGAGGAAAAAGAGAGATACACTCAGCAGACCATACAAACAGACAAGACATTGAAAAGAAAGTCACTAAGGAATATATTGCACTTAATGAAGAGATGTTTTTGCACTATTAATTAAATGTGATAACATCCAAAAATTCTTGTGTGGGATCTTTTTTCAATGGCTCATATGTGAGTCTATCTTTCAGAATACCTTCACACATATTTTGATATTGGCAAATGTCAAGCATCACCAAATTTCCTCCTTTATCAGAAGGTTTAAAAATATAATTTTTATTCTTTGCCAAACCATCCAACACATTTCTCTCCTCCAATGACAGATTTGGATGATGCCCACCACCTGTGGCCCCAATCCTCCCCAAATCCTCCACCACCAGTTTCAAAAATACCTCTATATTATCATGGCTACTTTGAGGGGGCATCCTCCTACTCTTAGGTCTTAAATCCGTAAAAGGTCCCACACCCAGAGGTCTCTCATTTTCCCCCATCAGCTCAGTCAAGATCCTAACACTTGATAAATCCGTTTCATCTATACCCAGGGCTACACATTCAGCATAGTCATGTGTTTTAAAGAATTTTTTCCATCTTATTTTTCTCACAAAAAGGTTAAGGTCTTTGACCCAACCGAATTCATCAAATCTATTGGTGGGTACAAATGAAAGACCCCTAGACAACACACTTCTCTCAATGTCGTTAAGAGGATAGGAGGAAAGATTAATAATTCTGTTATTGTTCATTACTTTTTGTTTTTGTCCTTCGGAGGGTCCGTCCCCAAGGGTAACCTTTTCTCTAAAAAAGACAAGGCAGGAGCAGAGGACGAAGATGCCCCCGATGGTGATGCTTCCCTTCTGTATCCGTTTCTTGTTATCATATAGTCCCTGCGTTCCTGTCTTACCCATTTCTGTTTATTGTTTTTCCTTCGTGTACCTCCAAAAATGCCTCTTCCTTCCAAATAACTAGGAGCCACTCTATCAGTATCCGATGAATCTATATCAGATGATGATATGTCTTTTATAGATTGCGAACAAGGCTGACAGAGACCGGCAGGTGCAGGATGGATATTGCTCCCCACTGCGTTTAGAGGCTTTATCGCTCCTCGAGAACATAGTCAGATAAGTCACTATTTTGTTCTGTTATGATATGGGTATGTCTCCTGATGAACCTACATAGGGGAAACGCGTCGAGCATAAGCATACTCAGGGCTAGAAGCCAAGCATAATTTAATGCTAATACATACTTGGTCATATTTGAAGTCACGGGGTTTATGACAATTTTTGCACTTTATATGCACTGGCTTTGCACTTTATCTGGCCTGCACTGAATAGCTCACTTTATCTTGCCTGCATTGTACATTTCATTTTATCCTGACTGTCCCTATCTGAGCAGGAACATCTAACTAAGGGAAAGTTAGGGACAGACGACTAGAGTGGGGGCGCCATTTGCGTAGGACTATAGGGTGCCAACCCCCGCAGACAGGTAGGGTGTACTGGTTAGGTTCAGTTCAGGCTCAATATGTGCAATATTTAATACGGGTCAGTACCCGTTGCACAGTTATCACATTTAATTAATAGTGCAAAAACATCTCTTCATTAAGTGCAATATATTCCTTAGTGACTTTCTTTTCAATGTCTTGTCTGTTTGTATGGTCTGCTGAGTGTATCTCTCTTTTTCCTCACGATAGGGCCCTATAGGGCTAGTTGGGGTTAGTCAACGTTGAGCGGGGGCGCCATTGCGCAGGTGGTATAGGGTGCCAACCTCCGCTGTCAGGTAGGAGACAGATAGTTGGCTCTATAGGGAACGTATGCACCTTGTACCTTTATTAGCAGATCATATTTTTAGGTCGTGTATGGTGTTTTATTATAAATTAATTAAATGTTAAGTTTTATAAGTGTTATCTATAGTATTTGTTATAGTGTCATGTTCCTATATCTGAACCTAGAATTCCTTTGCCTGAATTTTTCTCGGGGAATAGATCTTGCTTTCAAAATTTCAAAAATAATTGCAAGTTGTTTTTGTCCCTGAAATCTCGCTCTGCTGGAGATCCTGCTCAGCAGGTCAGGATTGTGATTTCTTTGCTCCGGGGCAACCCTCAGGATTGGGCTTTTGCATTGGCTCCAGGGGATCCTGCGTTGCTCAATGTGGATGCGTTTTTTCTGGCCTTGGGGTTGCTTTATGAGGAACCTCAGTTAGAACTTCAGGCGGAAAAGGCCTTGATGTCCCTATCTCAGGGGCAAGACGAAGCTGAAATATACTGCCAGAAATTCCGTAAATGGGCTGTGCTTACTCAGTGGAATGAGTGCGCCCTGGCGGCGAATTTCAGAGAGGGTCTCTCTGATGCCATTAAGGATGTTATGGTGGGGTTCCCTGTGCCTGCGGGTCTGAATGAGTCCATGACAATGGCTATCCAGATCGATAGGCGTCTGCGGGAGCGCAAACCTGTGCACCATTTGGCGGTGTCTACTGAGAAGACGCCAGAGAATATGCAATGTGATAGAATTCTGTCCAGAAGTGAACGGCAGAATTTTAGACGAAAAAATGGGTTGTGCTTCTATTGCGGTGATTCAACTCATGTTATATCAGCATGCTCTAAGCGAACTAAGAAGCTTGATAAGTCTGTTTCAATTGGCACTTTACAGTCTAAGTTTATTCTATCTGTGACCCTGATTTGTTCTTTATCATCTATTACCGCGGATGCCTATGTCGACTCTGGCGCCGCTTTGAGTCTTATGGATTGGTCCTTTGCCAAACGCTGTGGGTATGATTTGGAGCCTCTTGAAACTCCTATACCCCTGAAGGGGATTGACTCCACCCCATTGGCTAGCAATAAACCACAATACTGGACACAAGTAACTATGCGGATTAATCCGGATCACCAGGAGATTATTCGCTTTCTTGTGCTGTATAACCTACATGATGTGTTGGTGCTTGGATTGCCATGGCTGCAATCTCATAACCCAGTCCTTGACTGGAAAGCTATGTCTGTGTTAAGCTGGGGATGTAAGGGGACGCATGGGGACGTACCTGTGGTTTCCATTTCATCATCTATTCCCTCTGAGATTCCTGAATTCTTGACTGAATATCGTGACGTTTTTGAAGAACCTAAGCTTGGTTCATTACCTCCGCACCGGGAGTGCGATTGTGCCATAGATTTGATTCCGGGTAGTAAATACCCTAAGGGTCGTTTATTTAATCTGTCTGTGCCTGAACATGCTGCTATGCGAGAATATATAAAGGAGTCCTTGGAAAAGGGACATATTCGTCCTTCGTCATCTCCCTTAGGAGCCGGTTTTTTCTTTGTGGCTAAGAAAGATGGCTCTTTGAGGCCGTGCATTGATTATCGGCTTTTGAATAAAATCACGGTTAAATATCAATATCCGTTGCCACTGCTGACTGATTTGTTTGCTCGCATAAAGGGGGCCAAGTGGTTCTCTAAGATAGATCTTCGTGGGGCGTATAATTTGGTGCGAATTAAGCAGGGGGATGAGTGGAAAACCGCATTTAATACGCCCGAGGGCCACTTTGAGTATTTGGTGATGCCTTTTGGTCTTTCAAATGCCCCTTCAGTCTTTCAGTCCTTTATGCATGACATTTTCCGTGATTATTTGGATAAATTTATGATTGTGTATCTGGATGATATTTTGATTTTTTCGGATGACTGGGACTCTCATGTCCAGCAGGTCAGGAGGGTTTTTCAGGTTTTGCGGTCTAATTCCTTGTGTGTGAAGGGTTCTAAGTGCGTTTTTGGGGTTCAAAAGATTTCCTTTTTGGGATATATTTTTTCCCCCTCTTCCATCGAGATGGATCCTGTCAAGGTTCAGGCTATTTGTGATTGGACGCAACCCTCTTCTCTTAAGAGTCTTCAGAAATTTTTGGGCTTTGCTAACTTTTATCGTCGATTTATTGCTGGTTTTTCTGATGTTGTTAAACCATTGACTGATTTGACTAAGAAGGGTGCTGATGTTGCTGATTGGTCCCCTGCTGCTGTGGAGGCCTTTCGGGAGCTTAAGCGCCGCTTTTCTTCCGCCCCTGTGTTGCGTCAGCCTGATGTTGCTCTTCCTTTTCAGGTTGAGGTCGACGCTTCTGAAATCGGAGCTGGGGCGGTTTTGTCGCAGAGAAGTTCCGATTGCTCCGTGATGAGACCTTGTGCTTTTTTCTCGCGTAGATTTTCGCCCGCCGAGCGGAATTATGATGTTGGGAATCGGGAGCTTTTGGCCATGAAGTGGGCTTTTGAGGAGTGGCGTCATTGGCTTGAGGGGGCTAGACATCAGGTGGTGGTATTGACTGACCACAAAAATCTAATTTATCTTGAGTCCGCCAGACGCCTGAATCCTAGACAGGCGCGCTGGTCGTTGTTTTTCTCTCGGTTTAATTTTGTGGTGTCCTTCCTGCCGGGTTCTAAGAATGTTAAGGCGGATGCCCTTTCTAGGAGTTTTGAGCCTGACTCCCCTGGTAATTCTGAACCTACAGGTATCCTTAAGGATGGAGTGATATTGTCTGCCGTTTCTTCAGACCTGCGGCGGGCCTTGCAGGAGTTTCAGGCGGATAGACCTGATCGTTGCCCACCTGGTAGACTGTTTGTTCCTGATGATTGGACCAGTAAAGTCATTTCTGAGGTTCATTCTTCTGCGTTGGCAGGTCATCCTGGAATCTTTGGTACCAGGGATTTGGTCCGTGCCTTTCATAGGGCTCATCCTGATCGCCCTGGTGGTTCTGGTGAGGGTTCGGTGCCCCCTCCTTGAGGGGGGGGTACTGTTGTGAAATTGGATTTTGGGCTCCCCCGGTGGCCACTGGTGGAATTGAACTGGTGTGCATCATCCTCTCTGTTCACCTGTTTCCATCAGGATGTGGGAGTCGCTATTTAGCCTTGCTCCTCTGTCACTTCCATGCCGGTCAACATTGTAATCAGAAGCCTTTCTGTGCATGTTCCTGCTGCTAGACATCTCCCAGCTAAGTTGGACTTAGTCCTTGTTTGTTTTTGCATTTTGTTCCAGTTCACAGCTGTAGTTTCGTTTCTGTGTCTGGAAAGCTCTTGTGATCTGAAATTGCCACTCTGATGTTATGAGTTAATACTAGAGTCTTAAAGTAATTTCAGGATGGTATTTTGATAGGGTTTTCAGCTGACCATGAAAGTGCCCTTTCTGTCTTCCTGCTATCTAGTAAGCGGACCTCAATTTTGCTAAACCTATTTTCATACTACGTTTGTCATTTCATCTAAAATCACCGCCAATATTTGTGGGGGCCTCTGTCTGCCTTTCGGGGAAATTTCTCTAGAGGTGAGCCAGGACTATATTTTCCTCTGCCAGGATTAGTTAGTCCTCCGGCCGGCGCTGGGCGTCTAGGGATAAAACGCAGGCTACGCTACCCGGCTACTGTTAGTTGTGCGGCAGGTTTAGTTCATGGTCAGTTTAGTTTCCATCCTTCCAAGAGCTAGTTCGTATGTTTGCTGGGCTATGTTCTCTTGCCATTGAGAACCATAACATGAGTCCAAATTTAAGATCTTTGGTTCCAACCACCGAGTCTTTGTGCGATGAAGAAAAGGTGAACAGATGGACTCTACATGCCTGGTTCCCACTGAGAAGCATGGAGGAGGAGGTGTGATGATGTGGGGGTGCTTTCCTGGTGACACTGTTGGGGATTTATTCAAAATTGAAGGCATACTGAACCAGCATGGCTACCACATCATCTTGCAGCGGCATGCTATTCCATCCGGTTTGCATTTAGTTGCACCATCAATTATTTTTCAACAGGACAATGACCCCAAACACACCTCCAGGCTGTATAAGGGCTATTTGACCAAGAAGAAGAGTGATGGGGTGCTATGCCAGATGACCTGGCCTCCACAGTCACCAGACCTGAACCCAATCAAGATGGTTTGGGGTGAGCTGGACCGCAGAGTGAAGGCAAAAGGGCCAACAAGTGCTAAGCATTTCTGGGAACTCCTTCAAGATTGTTGGAAGACCATTCCCGGTGACTACGTCTTGAAGCTCATCAAGAGAATGCCAAGAGTGTGCAAAGCAGTCATCAAAGCAAAAGGTGGCTACTTTGAAGAACCTAGAATATAAGACATATTTTCAGCTGTTTCACACTTTTTTGTTAAGTATGTAATTCCACATGTGTTAATTCATAGTTTTGATTCCTTCAGTGTGAATGTACAATTTTCATAGACATGAAAATACAGAGAAATCTATAAATGAGAAGGTGTCCAAACTTTTGGTCTGTACTGTATATGATATTAACATGTTAGCGGGAATTAGCAGGGTGATCTAAAGCTATCCCTACTGCAGGCTTTATCACAGCAACTAATAGTGTCACATGCAAAATGATTAAAGGAGCGTTCTCAAGTTTGTAAGTTATCTCCTATCCAAAGGATAGTTGATAACTTTCCAATCGTTGAGGATCCAACTATTCTGGTCCCCACTGATCCCGAGAACCTGTGCCCTGAAGATCTCCAGCAGAATAGATCGGTGGTCGATCATGCACAGTTCTACTCCATTCATTCTAATAGGCGCTCCAAAGATCAGCCGAGTGCAGTGCTCAGCACTCCTTGGCGCTCCCATAAATAATGAATGGAGTAATATTGTTCTTGATCAACCTCTGATTCATTCAGACAATGGTATTGAGAGCCCAGTGTCTTGACATTGGTGGGGGCCATAGCAGAGATCATAAATTTCTGTGGATAGGGGAGAACTTTTAAACTTGAGAATATGTCTTTAACATCATTCAACACGCATTTACAAGCTACAGAGCGAAAAAGAGCCATGTTTTTTACCCTGAAGGACTACCATCACAGTCACAGGATAGATATATTAGGTGACTTTATTATTATTTTTATTGAAGATTAATTGCAATCACTTCATGGTGTGAGGCATTTAATAATTGTAAAAGTAGTGAACAAGATTGACGATACTGGTCCTGGTTTACCATTAGTTAAACTGTGGTGAGCACATTCTTTAGCATATTTCACCCTCCTAAGCCATCACCCAAAAACCACAAGCAGAGTTTCAATGAGTTTGCTGCTAGTCGCCACCTAGTGTTTAGAGATGAAACTGCAGCTGTCCTCATGAGAAAAAAATGTATGTGGACTTGGAGGCATAGATTGATTCTTATACCAAGAGGTATAAGAAAAATGTGGATATGTAGTCAAAGACGGGCAGGATCAGTAGTAGATTGGTGTGTAAGTCCAGAGACGGGGAACAGAGTCACAGTATGCGAGTCAGAGGTCAGGTGGGCTTGATTCCCACCCTGTAGTGTATCATTAGTGTGTATTCCAGGAAAATTTCCTAACGTACAGTATGTATTAACAACACACTTAGAAGACTTTACCTGGAAGACAGAAGCCAGACTGACCTTTTTGCATATCTTGGGTTGGGAAAAATTTGGAATCTTGCAGCACCATTTGTATTAATAAGCGCACACATGTGGCAAGGGTCAGAAATCTTTGGCAAAAATGCCACAGCCAGCACAGGGGTCATATTTGCTTGGCACACTGTAAAGCACGGATCCCCAACCTGTGGTTACCTGTGGCTTGTGGGCCCATTTTGTGTGCCAGCTCAGTGGTTTGATTATATAATTGCTTGATTATCTGGATTAGTTCAAACGGCTCACCAAGAAACTGATACCATTAAAAATGAACCTTTATTGAGCTTAATTATAAACGTCCAACGAACACGTATAGTGCCTAGCCAGGAATCACAGCAATGGCCATAGACAAGGCATAACTTACCGACCGTTTCCATGCCATGTCTATGACCACTGCTGTGATTCCTGCGCTTGGAGTCATTTTCATCCTGTTTTATGACATCAGGATATTGGCTGATATCATATATTCTCTCACCCCTGTCCCCTATATATATCAGATTACCTATTTGATTTAAAACACACTTATACAGTGTGAGGTAACCGGCCTTCATCCAAGTGGCTTTATTGAAGATTTTGGTTGCTTTTTATGGTGTTGATGTCTCAAGGCCAATTTGTATTCAAAACTGGATGTCAACCTCCGCTGACAGGCAGGGTCTAATTAGGGGATAATAGGGTGAACTAGGCATACCCATTGGGATACCATTTGATGTATAGTCAGCTGTAGCTGAAGGTCAGTTATATATATAGATTTTTGCCTGGCTAGGTGTTATACGTGTTTGTTGGTCGGTTATAATTAAGTTCAATAAAAGTTCATTTTTAATGGTATTAGTTTTTTGGTGAGGCTTCCTCGGGGTTTGCCAGCTTGATACAATAGCACCAAGCCAGAAAATAGATTTGAAGTATGAAGTATGAAGATATTTTGTGAGTAGCCCCACATAATAAAGCAGAACTGGATACACATATACTGGCCTTGTGGTTGGAGAGATATATTAAGCAAACGCTAGGCTGGACATAGGAAAATACTGCCAGATAGAGGGGGTGATCATAGCTGGATGTGATCGCTTGTGTGAGGATACTGACTGGGGGTAAGGTGGGAACCCCTGGATGATAATATACTACTTTGGTGTGATTTCTGTGGGGCAGATGGGGTTGTCATTATACCAATAATGGGGGTCTGGGTGTCACTACTGTGGGAGAGGCAGAAGCTGAGGACCTGCTCAGGGGGAGCTCTAGGTGTGGCCCTGACACTGTCTCAGAAGCGAATGTTGCACACTGTCCAGCTCTCCGGTTGTCAGACTCTATGCTTACCTGTGGTGCCTTAGACTACACTATATATAAGTAAAGGTGCATAGTTGCCTCATACTGTATGTATATACATATGGCCAGACCACTGTAAATGATACCACCAAATGTACTCACCAAACGGTACCTAACGGTTTTGCCACACAGCAATCATTATGCCAAAGGTCGGATACACAATAGAGGTGTAAAAAGTTTGCTATGATCAGGAAAGATAACTAAAGCACGACCCGAGCACAGGCCCGTATGGTCAGGTGTAAGAGCCACAAGATCAGGACACAAAGGCAATAGAAATAAGTGTAGACTGTGTGTGTGTGTAGTGTGACGGCATCCGAAGGTAATGGGTTTAGACATGGAGGAGAAAGGCGACATTCATATTTCTATTTGCTTATAATAACACAATACGTTGGTATAAATGATATCACAATGTTTAGTGTATGTTAGACTGTGTTATGTCGACCTCAGTGAATGTAATGAGGACATAGGACGTACAGTCGTGGAGCAGAGATGTGCCGGGAAGAGTCGCTCATGACGAGACTCCACAGACGACACACCCTAGATATGTGGCACCGACGGAATGACAATTAGGAGGTAAAGACAAAGTAGGACAAAGCGGTGATCTTCAATGTCACACATAGGCAGACACTTAATAGCATTAAACAATTGAGTGTGACCATAACCTGATAAAAATAGTTGATCCTCTGGATAATTAACCTTGTCTTTCTTGGTTTCATGCCAGGTTTCTATGTGACAGCGTGCAGATGTGAGGAGAAAAAAAAATCACATTTCGCCCATGAGATGATATTCATGTATGCTTCGACTTCTAAAAGCGTCCTTCAGGAATGGATGAGTAAAATTCCTATCTTTAGCCGCTTGTGTCATTATTTAGAGCATGTCATTGATAGATTTCCATTGAGTTCTATGGATAGTAGAAAGTTACGCTCTTGAATCTGTGCAATATATAGGAAATATATAAGAGCAGCAAAATGAAGCAGAAGGAATGAGAGAGGGATGGATTTCACTACTAAGTGCTGGAATTAGAGCATGTAAGACATTTTCATGCATTGGCCAAATTACGGTTGGTAAATTCTTCACATGGGGCAAGTGTGTTAACAGCCATAATAACGAATATAGGATCAGCTGTAAGTCTGATTGTACAGATGGCATTTTGATTGAAAGGGGTATTCCCATCTCCAAGATCCTATCCCAATATGTAGTAGGTGTAATAATAATAATGTTAGCAAATACTTCCAATAGGAAATGTAGTATAGTTCTTCTGATTAGTTACCTACCCCATTTGCAGGCATTGCAGTAGATTAGGTATCCATGGTTATAACCACTCATAGTGATAGTTAGATGTTAGGCTGGCGTCACACTCAGCGTATGAAAATACGGTCCGTTTTTTACGGCCGTAATATGCAGTAAGGCTGCTTTCACACTTGCGTTTTTGAACGCTGCGTTTTTTACAAAAAAAACGCATGCGTTTTTTCCCCTATATTTAACATTGAAAACGCATGCGTTTTTTGGTGTACGCGTTTGCACGCGTTTGTGAACGCATGCGTTTTTTAACTGCATGCGTTCATTTTATAAAATGCAACTTGTAGTATTTTGAGGGGCGTTTTTTTTTCCTAAAAAAACGCATGCGTTTACATGCGTTTTTTTGGACAAAAAAATGCATTGGAGTCAATGGAGACGCATGCGTTTTTTTGACATGCGTTTGCATGCGTTTGCATGCGTTTTTTTGACGCATGCGTTTTTTTTGGCACCACTGAATTAACTGTAGATAAAGATGTCTAGACACTGATAAGACTCCCCCATAGCAGCAAGGTTATAAAGGGAAGGTGGGGGGAAGTTTCTGGTCACTTCTCATCAGACTCCAAAGAAGACAGCACCCTGCCCAGACGCATTCTTGGACAAGACACAGAGCAATGTGAGTATATCCTAGCCAATGCATTCATTTTCAATTTTTTGGATCTACATCTCCTAATTTCTTCTATTTTTTTTCTTTCAACACGCATCAGAATGTCTTCTCCGGTTTCCTCGTCTGATGAGGAGTTCCAGCCACGTCAATCAGAAGTGGATCACGTGAGCGAGGTATGTTTTTTGTACGTCAGCTTGGTAAGTATTGACTGTCACATCGACACATGAGGCAATTTTTTTTTTAAAATTTTATAGAGCACTTCAACAGAGGGACAGAGAGGTACTGAGCAGCGGAGTCAAGGTCCAGGTGGAAGACGGCAGCGGGTATGTATACCAGGCAGACTGTCCTTATTGTAATATTCTTTTAACTTCCTTTCTGTACCCTTGTTTTTCTATACATATTTCTTATATCATCCTTTTCTGAAAGTTGTCTTTCATATTCCTGCCCTTTCTCATCTTCGTGTCTTATTTTTTACAAATGTGGTTGAGCAAACTTAAATGATTTTGTTTTAATTTTAGGTTTCACAACGGGACGACGACCGGATTGATAATGACCTGCTGATCAGTCTGGTCCAGGAGCGAGTCCCGTTGTGGGACAGCCGGGATAAACAGCACGCCGTCAATACTGTTCTCCGTCGTTTGTGGAGTGAGGTGGCCCAAGCGTTGTGGGATGGCTGGGAGAATTCCACGCCACGGGTCCGTAATGCATTTGGTAAGTATTGCACGGTAGTGTGAAGCAACAGACCTTGGCCATGCTCTCTTGACTGTGTGTGATGAAAGAAACTTTTCGTAGTTTCTGTCATCACACACAGTCACAAGAGCACGGCCAAAAGTTCTTATTCTGACCATTATATTTTATTGTTATTTCACAGTGGAAAAAGTAAGGACACGTTGGCGTTCCATGAAGGACCGCTTCAACTGTGACCTACGTGCAGAGAAGAGTGCAGCTAGTGGTTCCGGAGCAAGGCACCGGCTCTACAAATACCACCGTGTGTTGGCCTTCCTGAGACCGGTCCTTCTCATGAGAACGTAAGTATTTCTCACATGCCTCCGGTTGTATTGCATTGACATAATCTGTCACTTTTAATTCCACAGGATGTACCGTCTTGTTATAGTTTGGTATTAATTTTCTGTTTTGTTTTTTCACAGCACACACTGCACGACTGTCGCCACAGGTGCTGGAGCGGTCCTTCAGCCGGAAGCCACGGACCCGTCACAGCCATCCAGCAGCGCAGCACCAGGTGGGTCTTCCACACTCACTGGAGACCAGGGGGCTGGCCCATCAGGTCTTCCCCTTTCGCAGTCCTCTTTCGCTGCACCCATTTTGGCGGGCTCATCCCGGCAGCGACAGAGGGCTTCGGATAGGTCCCTCATGCCCGAGTTTTTACACTTGAGCTCGGTTTTACATGATGCTATCAAGGCTTTAGGTGACAGAATGGATGTGAACCATAATCTCTTAAATTGCCGCATCCAGGATGTCGCCAAAAGCGTTGATCAATTGAAAGCCGACCTCAATAAGCCAGCTCATCATTTTTTCAATCAAATCCTAGAGGGCATGTCGGAACACCTTAGCCCTGATCTCCAGCTGAGTGTGATGCAGGCCTGCAATGTTGCTTTTGTGCAGGCTATGCAGCAGAGTCAGAGTCGTAATGTGGCGGCCTATCCAACTGTGCCGTCACTGTCACAAGTAAACACTATTCCTACCTCTGCTGCATACCACTGCACGGCCACCTCTATTCCCTCTACAGGTGTACTCCACTACAGCGCCAACACGATGACGAGTGCTGTTGGACATCCCACCGCCACCACCGTGACGACCGCTGCTCCGGCTTGGACCTCCTCCGCTGACACCACGAGGACGCAGGACCTTGGCATGGCTTATCGGGCCGGCACCCTCCCGATGCAGCAGGACCCATCCATGCAATATCGGACCGGCCCACCCCAGATGCAGCAGGACCGAGGCCTGGCATACCGGACCGGACCCACCCCGATGCAGCAGGACCGAGGCGTTGCATACCGGACCGGACCCACCCCGATGCAGCAGGACCGAGGCGTTGCTTTCCTGGCAGGACACCCCCCGATGCAGCAGGACCCATCCATGGCGTATCGCCCTGGGCCCCCCATGATGCAGCACGACCAAGCCATACCTTTCCAGGCAGGACCCACCCTGATGCAGCAGGACACATCCATGGCTTTATGTTCCCCCCCACCAGCAATGCAGCAGGACACTGTTATGGGATTTGTTTCCCCCCCCCCAACGAGGCACCAGGATCCTGGAAGGGTTTTTGTTTCCCCCCCCCAACGAGGCACCAGGACCCAGGCGTGAGTTTATCTTTCCCCCCATTGGACTCAGACATTGCCGAGCGCTCCACAATGGAGACTGACTGTGTGGAGCCGGGTCCTGACGTGTCTCCCGCCCACACTTTACAACATAGCCCAAGAAGACTTCCCCCAACCCGGAAAACCCAACGTAAAACTGGCAAAACGCATAAAAAACAAAAAACTTTGATTATTCCTCCCCCATCACCTACCGATGTGTCTCAACATTCCAGTGTGTCTCAAGCCCCTCATGTTTTAAGCCCCATCCCCGAACTTCCAGACCCTTCAAGTTTTCTTGCCCATTCTCCTGCCACCTCTGCCTCCTCCATGGTGAGCCAGGCTTCAGTTCTGAATACCCCCCAGTTACGTTACTCAACCCCAAGCCGGCATGGTTCAACCCGGCGCGGTACCAAAAAATAAATTTGTTTTCTTTTTCCTCAATAAAAAAAAAGTTTATTTGAAAAAATTATGTTTGGTTTATTGTGTCTATCACCTTTCTCAATACACACCAATAAACTTCATCACACACTTATTCTTTTGGCCTACACATATCTCCAGTAGTATAAAATACAAGACAACATCTATATGTGTTTCTTTAGTATACAGATATGAGTTGGCCAAAAAAATAGTACTTATTTCCATACTCTTTTATTTTTGTACCTAGTGTAGTGTCACTGTACAAAGAGAAAATGGTGGAAATCAAGTTCAGAACTTAACTGAACCGGTCATATGTCAAAATATATACCTGACCGATTAAGTTGATTACTGCCTTGTATATTCACCATATTCTATATAGCTCATTATGTGACAATGGTTGTCAAACAGATGGGACAAGTGTTCTCACACTCTACATATCTACAGGCCAGGTGTAAGAAATTGTGAATTCATGATCATGTATATGTTTATCATGAATTTATTATTGCTTACACTTGACTTGATGGATATAGAGACCGTGACAGTCTTGACGCAATGACGTCAACAATATTAGAATTAATAAATAAAAATAAATAAAAATTTTGTACCATTATTATAAGTATGGGGCCCGTGGTTTATATCATTCTTTGAAAACCAAAATAGGGAGTGCAACATAGGTAAATTACGATGAAAAATTTAAAATTTATTACCTCAACAACTATCACCCACTCCTGGTTTTGGATTACAAAATATGATATACATATCTACTGCCCATCTTTGGTCAACCTTTGTTTAGAGAGGAAAAAGATATTAGACATGGTGAACACAAAAAAGTTTATTAATTAGAAAAATGTTTATCAGTGTTTAATAATTGGTAAACATAAACATACAACAGGACATTTAAACAACATTGTCCTGCCATGACACACGTCCAATATCGGACACAAAATAGGCCGCAAATTGGTCCCGCATAAGACCAACGGCTGCAGTTGACCGCATCGGGTGATGCTGAAAATCAGGCAATGGGTGTGCAACAGGTTCATCAAGTTCAATGTGGGGTCGCTCCTTAGCCATTATATAATTGTGTAGCACCACACAGGCTTTGACCACCTCGTCCACTGTTTCCACTTTTAGATTGATGGCTGTTGCAAGAATGCGCCATTTAGCAACAAGAATGCCAAAGCTGCACTCTACGGTTCTTCTGGCCCTGGTCAGTCTGTAGTTGAATATTCTTCTAGTGTGGTCCAAGTCCCTACTAGAATAGGGCTTCAGGAGATTTTCACACATTTGGAAGGCCTCATCCCCAACCATAACAAATGGCAGCGGTGGGCCTTGAGTGTTGGGGAGAGGCTGTGGAGGGGGAAAATTAAAATTGTTGCCATACAACCGACGGCCCATATCCGAGGTCTTGAAGGTTTGGGAATCATTGCCACGGCCAAAAGCTCCAATATCCACGGCGATGAAGCGACACTCCGCATCCGCTATTGCCATAAGCACTACCGAAAAATATTTTTTATAATTATAAAACTCAGATCCGGTTCTGGCCGGTTTGACAATGCGGATGTGCTTTCCATCCACCGCCCCTAAACAGTTTGGGAAATCACACACGTTCAAAAATGTCGTTGAAATTTCCCGCCACATGTCCACGGTGGGTACGGGTATAAACTCCTCACGGAGTGCATTCCATAACGCACGACAGGTGTCCACAACAATTCCGGAGAGGGTTGAGATTCCAAGGCGATATTGGAAGTGCAGGGAAGATAAACTCTCTCCTGTGGCAAGAAATCTAGAAGAAAAAGAAACAAAAACAAAAAAAATTAAAAATCGGCTCTAATGGTGTGTTTTAAAAAAAAATAAATAATAAAAAAAAAAAAACATAGAAAACATGTCATAACAACAAAGTTGACGGTCATTGGTTTAGTTTAGGAACGTACCGTAATGTCACTAACAGACGTTCCTCAGGTGGAATCGCTCTACGGAGCCGTGTGTCCTGTCGCCTTATGGATCCTTCAACACGAGCCAGTAAATCCCGGAAAGAATCTTGAGACATTCTGGTATAATCCTGGAATTTCTCCGGGTTGGCATTCAGCTCCGCATAGAGCGTGTGATATGCTCCACGGCTCTCACGCACTTCAATGATGGGGTGCCTCCAAAAACGCCGACGCTGTCTCCTTCTCCATCTTTGGCGGTTTCGGTCTTGCTCCCAAGCAAAAACACAGGCAATGAAAATCTTGAAGCTGAACTCCAGTTTGAAATAAAAGTTATCCATAGAAAGATCCATCGTGACACCGGAAACAGTAGCAAGCTCTGAAAATTTCTGTTCCCCTAGGGTCAATATATTGAGAGACAATCATATACGCCCTCTCTATTCCCATTGGTTGTGTCTGGGGTTTTTTTTATTTATTTATTTTTTTTTTGGAAAAATGTTAAAAAAAACGCAAACGCATGCAAAAACGCATGTAAACGCGTGTAAACGCTGCGTTTTTTGGACACACGCGTTTAACGCATGCGTCAAAAAAACGCAGCGTTTACATGCGTTTACATGCGTTTTTGCACCATGCGTTTTTTTAAAAAAACGCATGCGTTCAAAAACGCAAGTGTGAAACCAGCCTAATTGTCCCAAAATACTGTTCCGTATTCAATGCGAGGATGCGATTTTTACGCACAAATTTATCCGTGCATCTAGTTCACTCTCTGACTTTGAACCAGTTACAGAAGAAGAAGTAAGCAGGCTCCTTGCATCTTCTCGCCCGACCACTTGCACCAGCGACCCCATTCCGTCGCATCTCCTCCAGTCCCTTTCCCCGGCTGTCACCTCTCACCTAACAAAAATATTCAACCTTTCCCTCACTTCCGGTATTTTTCCCTCCTCATTTAAGCATGCCATCATACATCCACTACTTAAAAAGCCCTCCCTCGATCAAAATTGTGCCGCTAATTATAGACCTGTCTCTAATCTTCCCTTCATCTCTAAACTCCTGGAACGCCTGGTCCACTCCCGTCTTACCTGCTATCTCTCAGATAATTCTCTTCTCGACCCTCTTCAATCTGGTTTCCGCTCTTTACACTCTACTGAAACTGCCCTCACTAAAGTCTCTAATGACCTACTAACAGCTAAATCTAATGGTCACTATTCCATGCTCATTCTCTTGGATCTCTCCGCAGCATTCGACACTGTGGATCATCAGCTCCTTCTCACTATGCTCCGCTCCATCGGCCTCAAGGACACCGTTCTCTCTTGGTTCTCCTCCTATCTCTCTGGCCGATCCTTCACTGTTTGTTTTGCTGGTTCCTCCTCCTCTCACCTTCCCCTTACTGTTGGGGTTCCTCAAGGATCAGTCCTAGGCCCCCTCCTCTTCTCTTTGTATACTGCCCCTATTGGACAAACAATCAGTAGATTTGGTTTCCAGTACCATCTCTATGCTGACGACACCCAATTATATACCTCTTCTCCTGTTATCACGCCGACCTTTTTAGAAAACACCAGTGATTGTCTTACCGCTGTCTCTAACATCATGTCCTCCCTCTATCTGAAACTGAACCTGTCAAAAACTGAACTCCTCGTGTTCTCTCCCTCTACAAACCTACCTTTGCCCGACATTGCCATCTCTGTGTGCGGTTCCACCATTACTCCAAAGCAACATGCCCGCTGCCTTGGAGTCATCCTTGATTCCGAGCTTTCATTCACCCCCCACATCCGATCACTGGCTCGCTCTTCTTATCTGCATCTCAAAAACATTTCCAGAATTCGCCCTTTTCTTACTTTCGACTCTGCAAAAACTCTTACTGTCTCACTTATTCATTCTCGTCTGGACTATTGTAACTCTCTACTAATTGGCCTACCTTTTACCAGACTCTCCCCGCTCCAATCTGTCCTGAATGCTGCTGCCAGGATCATATTCCTCGCCAACCGTTACACCGATGCCTCTACCTTGTGCCAGTCATTACACTGGCTACCCATCCAATCCAGAATCCAGTACAAAACTACTACCCTCATCCACAAAGCACTCCATGGCTCAGCACCACCCTACATCTCCTCTCTGGTCTCAGTCTACCAACCTACCCGTGCCCTCCGCTCTGCTAATGACCTCAGGTTAGCATCCTCAATAATCAGAACCTCCCACTCCCGTCTCCAAGACTTTACACGTGCGGCGCCGATTCTTTGGAATGCACTACCTAGGTTAATACAATTAATCCCCAATCCCCACAGTTTTAAGCGTGCCCTAAAAACTCATTTGTTCAGATTGGCCTACCGCCTCAACGCATTAACCTAATTATCCCTGTGTGGCCTATTAATAAAAAAAACAACAACATAATCACGTTCCTCCATCATGTTCTCATACACTTTATGCAGTTAATAGCCTCTGTGTCTGTACTGTTACATACTTAGGTAGTTAACTGGTTCATGCAGCTTTACATGAACACCCGAGCCTTACACTATGGCTGGTCCAAATAACTAAAGCAATTGTTACCATCCACCTCTCGTGTCTCCCCTTTTCCTCATAGATTGTAAGCTTGCGAGCAGGGCCCTCATTCCTACTGGTATCTGTTTTGAACTGTGATTTCTGTTATGCTGTAATGTCTATTGTCTGTATAAGTCCCCTCTATAAGTTGTAAAGCGCTGCGGAATATGTTGGCGCTATATAAATAAAATTATTATTATTATTATTATTATTATCCGTGTGTCATCCGTATGGCTTCCGTACGGCGACATTTTTTGCGCAGGCTTGCAAAATGGACATAACATGGAACCATCGGCTCAAATATTCTTAAAAACATATATACAGTCTCTCTCTCTCTCTATATATATATATATATATGTCAGTGAGACACATATATATATATATATATATATATATATATATATATATATATATATATATATATATATATGTATAATTCAGCGCTAGATAGCAGAAAAGCCGGTAATTCAATTGCTATTTCCTTCACAAACCCGGCAGGATATGAGACATGGTTTACATACAGTAAACCATCTCATATCCCTTATTTTATTACATATTCCTCTTTACTAATGTAAGAAGTGTCTCTGTGTAAAATTTGGGGGCTCTAGGTATTAAATTAAAGGGGTAAATCCCGTAAAAAATTGGCGTGGGCTCCCGCACAATTTTCTCTGCCAGAGTGGGAAAGCCAGTGACTGAGGGCAGATATCAATATCCTAGAGAAGGACCATGGTTATTGGCCCCCCCTGGCTACAAACATCTGCCCCCAGCCACCCCAGAAAAGGCACATCTGGAAGATGCGCCTATTCTGGCACTTAGCCTCTCTCTTCCCACTCCCCTGTAGCGGTGGGATATGGAGTAATGAAAGGTTAATGTCACCTTGCTATTGTAAAATGTAAAATGATTTAACCCCTTCAGATTGGTTTACAGCGTGGGACAAGACTGTAACGATGGAAGGTATGGAATATTGTTGTTTGTTTTGTTTAACTTTATTTCAGGTGACAAGGTTGTTCAGGTGGATTAAGAGTATAATAAAATATTAAAACACCCTGTGTGTGTTTTATTAACCATTTCGTACTATTGGATTAATAATGGATAGGTGTCATAATTGACGCCTCTCCATTATTACCTGGCTTAATGTCACCTTACAATAGCAAGGTGACATTAACCCTTCATTACCCCATCTCCCACTGCTACACGGGAGTGGGAAGTGAGAGGCTAAGTGCCAGAATAGGCGCATCTTACAGATGTGCCTTTTCTGGGGGGCTGGGGGCAGATGTTTTTAGCCAGGGGGGTCCTATAACCATGGTACCTCCCTAGGCTATTAATATCTGCCCTCAGTCACTGGCTTTCCCACTCTGGCGGAGAAAATTGCGCGGGAGCCCACGCCAATTTTTTCCGGGATTTAACCCTTTCATTTAATAGCTAGAGCCCCCAAATTTTACACAGAGACACTTGTTACATTAGTAAAGAGGAATATGTAATAAAAGAAGGGATATGAGATGGTTTACTGTGTGTAAACCATGTCTCATATCCTGTTGGGTTTGTGAAGGAGATAGGAAAAGCCGGCAATTGAATTATCGGCTTTTCTGCTATCTAGCGCTATATGAAATATAAATATAAGTATATATATATATATATATATATATATATATATATATATATATATGTGTCTCACTGACATATATATATATATATTCTATGTGTAGACATTTATTCTACCTATTCTATTCTGTCAGTGTGATTTTACTGTACACTGCACTGAATTGCCGGCTTTTCTATAGAACACCGGTGCATATTTCTCGCAAGTCACATGCATGGTTCGTGTGTAATCCGTAATTTTCTCGCCCCCGTAGACTTTCATTGGTGGATTTTTTGCGCAATCCACTGACAAACGCAGCATGCTGCGATTTTCTATGGCCGTACAAGACCGTATAATACGGATCCGTAAAATACGGCAGATAGGAGCTACCCCATAGAGAATCATTGTACCGTATGCAATTTGTATTTTCTGCGCCTCTCATAAGTCCGTAAAACACGCCAGTGTGACGCCGGCCTTAGTGGTCGTAACCATGGATATCTAAGCTACTGCAATTCCCTGCACATGGGGTAAGGCACAGAGTGAATCAGGAGAACTATATTACATTTCTAATTGGAGGTATTTGCTAATATTATTATTATCACTACTACGTGTTAGGATATGATATTGGAGATGGGAATACCCCTTTAAATAAGATCAATATCAAAATATGTCATTAAATGGAACAAAACACTGATCTGGTTATTTCAGGTGGAGAAATGTTGCTAAAGTGGGATCCCTGCTCCAAACCTTGGTATTTCCACAAAGCAGACAGATATAGCGGTGATTGCCTCGGCAGCGTACACGGCTCTCACACACCGCTAAACTGCGTAGTATGTGTGTTAGATGAAAGTATAGGAACTCTAGGAAGTGTTTTCCTTTCTCCTTCTACCTTTAGGAAGGCTTGCAGATATTGTTCACTTTTCAATAGGATAATCAAACAATAACCAATGTTACTACAGATGTGAAGACACTGTAATCCGGCACAGACCCTTATTCCAGGTTGCCGTTATAATAGGGGTATAAGATGAAATCATCAGATGAAACAGCTGACTCGGAGCAGAGATGGCGCGTATCCCTCACAGCCCCATGTCACTGTCTGTGCGATGTCTGCGCCGCTTCCCTCCCTGTGTTATGGGCTCTTTTCTTTCTAGAGCAGCCTTATTACATTATCAAAATAGCAGCCTGGATGCTTCAAAGAGATTGCTAAGCCATTTCACTACACATAAAAAGCAATGCGCTGTAATCACCAAGACTGTAACCACACTGCCCTAATCATTAAAATAATGGATGTGTCTGAATTGAAAAGTGTGCACAATCCAGATGCCTAAAGCTTGCACTGGTACACAATGGATGCAACCTCCTGATAACATATACCTAGTGATGATTACATTGGGGTGAGAAGAGACCACATTTCATTTTCCAGAGACAAGCCCCTAGAGGATGGAGAGCCAGATATTCCTTCAGCTATGTGAAGTACATAGATCTCCATGTGATAATGATCAGACGGAGCCCAGCGTTCTCCTGTACGTGGCTGATGTCCTCTTTATGGGAAGGGCTATGAACTTTAGGGTAAAATGAACATTTGCTGTTGTATCTGCCACTTGGCAATGGCATAAAGCATCATTCAGATATTTCAGTGTCCACACACAGCGGTTTTTTTTTCCTGCATCCAAAACCAAAACCTGCTCTCTTGGCAGTAAAAAAACTGCCTTCAGTCCTCAGGTTTTGCTGCTTTTTTTCTGCTGATTGTTACTTATGTGTTTTTTTCCACAGTACATGTTTGATAAAGCTAGCTTTATTCACCAAAAATCCTGTCAAAATGTAAGAAGGCAGAGCGCAGCGTTTTTGCACTTTCTCTTTGCATTCTATGGATGAAAAAACAAGAAAGAGCCAACATGCTGAGGATTTAAAAAAATATAAAAATAAAACTAAGAGAAGTCATAGTTTTTGCTGTAACCATACCTCCCAACTTTTGAAGATGGGAAAGAGGGATGAAGTTTGCGGCGCGCAACGCGCGCCGTGGCAAATTTTAGGCCACGCCTCTGATCACATCCATTCATAATTAGTCACACCCATATCCACGTCCTAACCACACCCATTTAGCACTGCTGATCACACTGTTTCATATACAATAATTATAAACAAAAAAATATGGCCACAGAGTGCTCCATACCGTATAATGGCCACACATGATGCTCAATACTGTATAATGGCCGCACATGATGCTCAATACTGTATAATGGCCACACAGTGCTCCATACTGTATAATGACTGCACATGATGCTCCATACTGTATAATGGCCGCACATGATGCTCCATACTGTATAACGACCACACATGATGCTCAATACTGTATAATGGCCACACACAGTTCTCCATACTGTATAATGATCCCACATGATGCTCAATACTGTATAATGACCCCCCTCCTGTATGCATGGCTCATCTCCCTCCCATCCCATATACATGGCTCATATCCCCCCTCCTGTATGCATGGCTCATATTCCCCCTCCTGTATGCATGGCTCATATCCCCCCTCCTGTATGCATGGCTCATATTCCCCCTCCTGTATGCATGGCTCATATTCCCCCCCCCTGTATGCATGGCTCATATTCCCCCCCCTGTATGCATGGCTCATATTCCCCCCCCTGTATGCATGGCTCATATTCCCCCCCGTGTATGCATGGCTCATATTCCCCCCCTGTTTGCATGGATCATATTCCCCCCCTGTATGCATGGCTCATATTCCCCCCTGTATGCATGGCTCATATTCCCCCCCCCTGTATGCATGGCTCATATTCCCCCCCCTGTATGCATGGCTCATATTCCCCCCCCCTGTATGCATGGCTCATATTCCCCCCCCTGTATGCATGGCTCATATCCCCCCCCCCCGTATGCATGGCTCATATTTCCCCCCCTGAATGCATGGCTCATATTCCCCCCTGGATGCATGGCTCATATTCCCCCCTGAATGCATGGCTTATCTCTCCACCCAAACCCCCCCCCGCTCCCATCTTGCATGGCACGCCGGCTTATGTCCTCCTTCATCCCCCCGTCCCCCCGTCCCATACTCACCTGTGCCACACTGCACAGCCGCGCCGACATCCCTCTCGCTCTGTCCCAACTCCCAGTGCAGCACCTTCTTCCTGCGTGAGTGGTGACGTGATACCGCTCATTAAGGTCATGAATATGCGCATATTCATGACCTTAATGAGCGGCACCACGTGACCGCTCATTCAGGACGAGCTGTGTACGCCGAGACCAGGCTGTTGTGGATTCTGTTTGTGGGCTCCCTCTGGTGGTTACTGCTGGTACTGGGTGACTTTGGTGGGTTGCGGCCTTTGGTTTCCACCTGTCCATCAGAGGCTGGGTGGTTCCTATTTTACCTGGCCTTTCTGTCATTCCCTTGCCGGCTATCAATGTATTCAGATGTGCTCTGTTTGGTTCCTGCCTACCTGCTCCCAGATCTTTCAGGATAAGCTAAGTGCTGATTTTCAGTTGTTGGTTTTTTTGTCCAGCTTGCTTATTATGTCTCTATGCTAGCTGGTAGCTCTAGTGGACTGAGGTTCTCCCCATGTGCCATGAGTTGGCACATGGGTTCTTGTAATCTCAGGATGGTTTTTTGATTAGGGTTTTTTGCTGACCGCTCAGACCCCTTTTGTATCGTTCTGCTTTCTAGTTTACAGCGGGCCTCAATTTGCTGAACCTATATATATCATCTCTATGTGTGTGCCTTCCTCTCATTTCACCGTCAATACATGTGGGGGGCAACTATACCTTTTGGGGTTCATTCCTCTGGAGGCAAGTGAGGTCTTTATTTTCTCTGCAGTACTAGTTAGCTCTTAGGCTGGTGCGTGGCGTCTAGAACCAATGTAGGCACGCTCCCTGGCTATCTCTAGTTGCGTTTGTCAGGCGTAGGGCAGCGGTCAGCCCAGGTTCCATCACCCTAGAGCTCGTCCGATATTTTGTATTACTTTGCTTGTCCCTTGCTATCCCTAGCCATTGGGATTCATGACAGTATAGCCGGCCCACAAAGTGTTAATTGTTTGGGCTGAAGCAGGAGAAAAAGAAGTGTTTAAGGGAATTTTTTTTTTTTTTTTTTTTTCCTTCAGAGTTTTGCTGCCTAGCCCTTAATTGCTGTCTAGCTGCTTCCTACCTCCTCTTAACCCTTGAATGGCTCTGATATTAGCTGTTTAACATGGATGTCCAGAGTTTGGCTTCCAGCCTGAGTAATCTCGCGGCAAAAGTTCAAAACATACAGGATTTTGTTGTTCACACTCCCATGTCTGAACCTAGAATTCCTATTCCAGAGTTCTTTTCTGGAGATAGATCTACCTTCCTGAATTTCAGGAACAATTGTAAATTGTTTCTTTCTTTAAAATCTCGCTCCTCTGGAGACCCTGCTCAACAGGTCAAGATTGTAATATCTTTCCTGCGGGGCGACCCTCAGAATTGGGCATTTGCATTGGCACCAGGGGATCCTGCATTGCTCAATGTGGATGCGTTTTTTCTGGCATTGGGATTGCTCTATGAGGAACCCAACCTGGAGATTCAGGCTGAAAAGGCTTTATTAGCCCTCTCTCAGGGGCATGATGAAGCGGAAATATATTGTCAAAAATTTCGGAAATGGTCGGTGCTTACTCAGTGGAACGAGTGCGCCCTGGCTGCAAACTTCAGAAATGGTCTTTCCGAGGCCATTAAGGATATTATGGTGGGGTTCCCTACGCCTACAGGTCTGAATGAGTCGATGGCTATGGCCATTCAGATTGATCGGCGTTTACGGGAGCGCAAACCCGTGCACCACTTGGCGGTGTCTTCTGAACAGGCACCTGAGACTATGCAATGTGATAGAATTCAGTCCAGAAGTGAACGGCAAAATTATAGGCGGAAAAATGGATTGTGTTTTTATTGTGGTGATTCAGCTCATGTTATATCAGCATGCTCTAAACGCACAAAAAGGGTTGATAAATCTTTTGCCATTGGTACTCTGCAGCCTAAGTTCATTTTGTCTGTGACTCTGATTTTTTCACTGTCTTCCATTTCCGTCGATGCCTATGTGGATTCAGGCGCTGCCCTGAGTCTTATGGATTGGTCATTTGCTAAACGCTGCGGTTTTAGTCTGGAGCCTCTGGAAGTTCCTATCCCTCTGAAGGGAATTGACTCTACACCATTGGCTATGAATAAGCCGCAGTATTGGACACAAGTGACCATGCGCATGACTCCCGTTCATCAGGAGGTGATTCGCTTCCTTGTACTGTATAATTTACATGATGTACTAGTGCTTGGTCTGCCATGGTTACAAACTCATAATCCTGTCCTGGACTGGAAAACAATGTCTGTGTTAAGCTGGGGATGTCAGGGGGTTCATGATGATGCACCTCCGATTTCAATCGCTTCATCTACTCCTTCTGAGATCCCTGCATTTTTGTCTGACTATAGGGATGTTTTTGAGGAGCCTAAGCTCAATTCGCTCCCTCCTCATAGAGATTGTGACTGTGCTATAGAATTGATTCCTGGCAGTAAGTTCCCTAAGGGTCGTTTATTTAATCTGTCACTGCCAGAGCATACTGCTATGCGGAATTATATTAAGGAGTCCTTGGAAAAGGGACATATTCGTCCATCTTCGTCTCCTCTGGGAGCAGGTTTTTTTTTTCGTGGCAAAAAAAGATGGTTCCCTGAGGCCTTGTATAGATTATCGCCTTCTGAATAAGATTACAGTCAAATATCAGTATCCACTGCCATTATTGACTGATTTGTTTGCTCGCATTAAGGGGGCTTGGTGGTTCACTAAGATAGATCTTCGCGGTGCGTATAATCTGGTGCGGATAAAACAGGGTGACGAGTGGAAAACCGCATTTAATACGCCTGAGGGCCATTTTGAGTATTTGGTAATGCCTTTTGGACTCTCCAATGCTCCGTCAGTCTTTCAGTCCTTTATGCACAATATTTTCCGTGAATATCTGGATAAGTTTATGATTGTGTATTTGGATGATATTTTGGTGTTTTCTGATGACTGGGAGTCTCATGTTTTACAGGTCAGGAAGGTGTTTCAGGTTCTGCGGGCCAATTCTCTGTTTGTGAAGGGCTCAAAGTGTCTCTTCGGAGTCCAGAAGATTTCTTTTTTGGGGTACATTTTTTCTCCTTCTACTATTGAGATGGATCCCGTCAAGGTTCAGGCGATTTGTGACTGGACACAACCTACATCTGTTAAGAGCCTTCAGAAGTTCTTGGGGTTTGCTAATTTTTATCGTCGGTTCATTGCTAATTTTTCCAGTATTGTTAAACCTTTGACTGATTTGACTAAAAAGGGTGCTGATGTTGCTGATTGGTCTCCTGCGGCCGTGGAGGCCTTTCGGGAACTTAAGCGCCGGTTTTCTTCTGCTCCTGTGTTGTGTCAACCAGATGTTTCACTTCCTTTTCAGGTTGAGGTTGATGCTTCCGAGATTGGAGCGGGGGCGGTTTTGTCACAGAGAAGTTCTAATGGCTCGGTGATGAAGCCATGTGCATTCTTCTCTAGAAAATTCTCGCCCGCCGAGCGCAATTATGATGTGGGTAATCGGGAGCTTTTGGCCATGAAGTGGGCATTTGAGGAGTGGCGTCATTGGCTTGAGGGTGCTAAACATCGTGTGGTGGTCTTGACTGATCACAAGAATCTCATTTACCTTGAGTCTGCCAGGCGTTTGAATCCTAGACAGGCTCGTTGGTCGTTGTTTTTTTCTCGTTTCAATTTCGTGGTTTCATACCTGCCAGGTTCAAAGAATGTGAAGGCAGATGCTCTTTCCAGGAGTTTTGTGCCTGACTCTCCTGGAGACTCTGGGCCTACTGGTATCCTTAGGGATGGGGTAATATTGTCCGCCGTATCCCCAGACTTGCGACGTGCATTGCAGGAGTTTCAGGTGGATAAACCGGATCGTTGTCCGCCAGAAAGACTGTTTGTTCCGGATGATTGGACCAGCAGAGTCATCTCCGAGGTCCATTCTTCTGTGTTGGCTGGTCATCCTGGAATATTTGGTACTAGAGACTTGGTGGCCAGGTCTTTTTGGTGGCCTTCCTTGTCTAGGGATGTGCGTACCTTTGTGCAGTCTTGTGAAGTGTGTGCTCGAGCTAAGCCTTGCTGTTCTCGGGCCAGTGGGTTGTTGTTATCCTTGCCCATCCCGAAGAGGCCTTGGACGCACATTTCCATGGATTTTATTTCTGATCTCCCGGTTTCACAGAAAATGTCCGTTATCTGGGTTGTGTGTGACCGCTTTTCTAAGATGGTTCATTTGGTGCCCTTGCCTAGGTTGCCTTCCTCCTCTGAGTTGGTCCCTTTATTTTTTCAGAACGTGGTTCGTTTGCATGGGATTCCGGAGAATATCGTTTCTGACAGGGGATCCCAGTTTGTGTCTAGATTTTGGCGGACGTTTTGTGCCAAGATGGGCATTGATTTGTCTTTCTCGTCTGCATTCCATCCTCAGACGAATGGCCAGACGGAGCGAACTAATCAGACCTTGGAGACTTATTTGAGGTGTTTTGTTTCTGCTGATCAAGATGACTGGGTTGCTTTTTTGCCACTGGCCGAATTTGCTCTTAATAATCGGGCTAGTTCTGCCACGTTGGTCTCTCCTTTTTTTTGTAATTCGGGGTTTCATCCTCGTTTTTCCTCTGGTCAGGTGGAGTCTTCGGATTGTCCTGGAGTGGACGTGGTGGTGGACAGGCTACATCAGATTTGGAATCAGGTGGTGGACAATTTGAAGTTATCTCAAGAGAAGACTCAGCAGTTTGCTAATCGCCGTCGCCGCGTGGGTCCCCGACTTCTTGTTGGGGATTTGGTATGGTTGTCTTCTCGTTTTGTCCCTATGAAGGTCTCTTCTCCTAAGTTCAAGCATCGGTTCATCGGTCCTTATAGGATCTCGGAGATTCTTAACCCTGTATCTTTTCGTTTGGATCTCCCAGCATCGTTTGCTATTCATAATGTGTTCCATCGGTCGTTGTTGCGGAGGTATGAGGTGCCCGTTGTTCCTTCGGTTGAGCCTCCTGCTCCGGTGCTGGTGGAGGGAGAATTGGAGTATGTTGTTGAGAAGATCTTGGATTCTCGTGTTTCCAGACGCAAACTCCAGTATTTGGTTAAGTGGAAGGGTTATGGTCAGGAGGATAATTCCTGGGTGGTCGCCTCCGATGTTCATGCGACTGATTTGGTCCGCGCCTTCCATAGAGCTCACCCTGATCGCCCTGGGGGTTCTCGTGAGGGTTCGATGACCCCTCCTCAAGGGGGGGGTACTGTTGTGGATTCTGTTTGTGGGCTCCCTCTGGTGGTTACTGCTGGTACTGGGTGACTTTGGTGGGTTGCGGCCTTTGGTTTCCACCTGTCCATCAGAGGCTGGGTGGTTCCTATTTTATCTGGCCTTTCTGTCATTCCCTTGTCGGCTATCAATGTATTCAGATGTGCTCTGTTTGGTTCCTGCCTACCTGCTCCCAGATCTTTCAGGATAAGCTAAGTGCTGATTTTCAGTTGTTGGTTTTTTTGTCCAGCTTGCTTATTATGTCTCTATTAGGGTTGAGCGAAACGGGTCGATCATTTTCAAAAGTCGCCGACTTTTGGCTAAGTCGGCGTCTCATGAAACCCGATCCGACCCCTGTGCTTGTCGGCCATGCGGTACGCGACTTTCGCGCCAAAGTCGCGTTTCAATGACGCGAAAAGCGCCATTTCTCAGCCAATGAAGGTGAACGCAGAGTGTGGGCAGCGTGATGACATAGATCCTGGTCCCCACCATCTTAGAGAAGGGCATTGCAGTGATTGGCTTGCTGTCTGCGGCGTCACAGGGGCTATAAAGGGGCGTTCCCGCCGACCGCCATCTTACTGCTGCTGATCTGAGCTTAGGGACAGGTTGCTGCCGCTTCGTCAGAAGCAGGGAGAGCGTTAGGCAGGGTCCACTAACCACCAAACCGCTTGTGCTGCAGCGATTTGCACTGTCCAACACCACCTTCGGTGTGCAGGGACTGTGGAAGCTATTTTTTTTTTTTTTTCCCCTCAGCGCTGTAGCTCATTGGGCTGCCCTAGAAGGCTCCGTGATAGCTGTATTGCTGTGTGTACGCCACTGTGCAAACCAACTGCTTTTTTCAAAGCACATATCCTCTTGTTCCTTCCTTTCTGCACAGCTATCTTTTTTGTTTGTCCACACTTTTTATTTAATTTGTGCATCAGTCCACTCCTATTGCTGCCTGCCATACCTGGCTTAGATTACTGCAGGGAGATAGTAATTGTAGGACAGTCCCTGTTTTTTTTTTGTTTTTTTTGTGGGAGATTAAGATTGGCATTTCTGCTACAGTGCCATCCCTGTGTGTGCCATCTCTCACTGAGTGGGCCATAGAAAGCCTATTTATTTTTTCCGTGATTTGTGTTCTAAATTCTACCTCAACACAAAAACACTACATCAATCAGTGGGAGAAAAATATTGGCCTCAGTCAGGGCTTGTGTGTCACTGCTGTGTGTGCTATCTCTCATTCAGTGGGCTATAGCAAGCCTATTTATTTTATTATTTTTTTTAATATTATTTGGTTTCTAAAGTCTCCCTGAAAAAAAAAAAAAAACCTAAAAAAACAGTGGGAGAGTAATATTGCCCTTTCAGCTTGTGTGCCAGTCTTGACTCCTGGGTGTGCCACCTCTCTCTCTCATTCAGTGGGCCATAGAAAGGCTATTTTTTTTTTTGGTTTTTTTAATATTATTTGGTTTCTAAAGTCTCCCTGAAAAAAAAAAAAAAAACATAAAAAAACAGTGGGAGAGTAATATTGCCCTTTCAGCTTGTGTGCCAGTCTTGACTCCTGGGTGTGCCACCTCTCTCCCTCTCATTCAGTGGGCCATAGAAAGCCTATTTATTTTTTTAAAAAAATATTATTGGGTTTCTAAAGTCTCCCTTAAAAAACAAAAAATACATAAAAAAACAGTGGGAGAGTAATATTGCCCTTTCAGCTTGTGTGCCAGTCTTGACTCCTGGGTGTGCCACCTCTCTCTCTCATTCAGTGGGCCATAGAAAGGCTATTTTTTTTTTTGGTTTTTTTAATATTATTTGGTTTCTAAAGTCTCCCTGAAAAAAAAAAAAAAAACATAAAAAAACAGTGGGAGAGTAATATTGCCCTTTCAGCTTGTGTGCCAGTCTTGACTCCTGGGTGTGCCACCTCTCTCCCTCTCATTCAGTGGGCCATAGAAAGCCTATTTATTTTTTTTTTAAAATATTATTGGGTTTCTAAAGTCTCCCTTAAAAAACAAAAAATACATAAAAAAACAGTGGGAGAGTAATATTGCCCTTTCAGCTTGTGTGCCAGTCTTGACTCCTGGGTGTGCCACCTCTCTCCCTCTCATTTAGTGGGCCATAGAAAGCCTATTTATTTTTTTTTTTAAATATTATTGGGTTTCTAAAGTCTCCCTTAAAAAACAAAAAATACATAAAAAAACAGTGGGAGAGTAATATTGCCCTTTCAGCTTGTGTGCCAGTCTTGACTCCTGGGTGTGCCACCTCTCTCTCATTCAGTGGGCCATAGAAAGCATTTTTTTTTTTTTTTCCTTGATTTGTGTTCTAAATTCTACCTCAACACAAAAACACTACATCAATCAGTGGTAGAAAAATATTGGCCTCAGTCAGGGCTTGTGTGCCACTGCTGTGTGTGCTATCTCTCATTCAGTGGGCTATAGAAAGCCTATTTATTTATTTATTTTTTTTCTTATTATTTGGTTTCTAAAGTCTCCCTGAAAAAAAAAAAAAAAAAACAAAACAGTGGGAGAGTAATATTGCCCTTTCAGCTTGTGTGCCAGTCTTGACTCCTGGGTGTGCCACCTCTCTCTCATTCAGTGGGCCATAGAAAGCATTTTTTATTTTTTTCCTTGATTTGTGTTCTAAAATCTACCTCAATACAAAAACACTACATCAATCAGTGGGAGAAAAATATTGGCCTCAGTCAGGGCTTGTGTGCCACTGCTGTGTGTGCTATCTCTCATTCAGTGGGCTATAGAAAGCCTATTTATTTATTTATTTTTTTTCTTATTATTTGGTTTCTAAAGTCTCCCTGAAAAAAAAAAAAAATACATAAAAAAACAGTGGGAGAGTAATATTGCCCTTTCAGCTTGTGTGCCAGTCTTGACTCCTGGGTGTGCCACCTCTCTCCCTCTCATTCAGTGGGCCATAGAAAGCCTTTTTTTTTTTTTTTTTTAAATATTATTGGGTTTCTAAAGTCTCCCTTAAAAAACAAAAAATACATAAAAAAACAGTGGGAGAGTAATATTGCCCTTTCAGCTTGTGTGCCAGTCTTGACTCCTGGGTGTGCCACCTCTCTCCCTCTCATTCAGTGGGCCATAGAAAGCCTATTTATTTTTTTTTTAAAATATTATTGGGTTTCTAAAGTCTCCCTTAAAAAAAAAAAAATACATAAAAAAACAGTGGGAGAGTAATATTGCCCTTTCAGCTTGTGTGCCAGTCTTGACTCCTGGGTGTGCCACCTCTCTCTCTCTAATTGTGGGCCATAGAAAGCCTTTTTTTTTTTTTTTTTTTTAATATTATTTGGTTTCTAAAGTCTCCCTGACAAAAAAAAAAAAATAAATTAGGTGGGAGATTAATATTGACATTAGTGCTTGAGTGACAGTCCTGCGTGTGTGTCATCTCTGTGATTTTGTGCCACAGAAAACAGAGTGTGTAACATTGTGCCTGATTTTCCTTGTGGTCTCACCAACCTGTTAAGGGATATTGAAATCATACTGAAGTTATAGCTCACCGTGTAAGTTGTTTGACAGCAACAAATAAAGTTACTTTGGTTAAGATTTTAAAACAATGAGGAAGTCTGGTGCAAGAGGTCGTCGTGGGCGTTCATTGTCAGCTGGTAATGATGGTAGTGGTAGTGGAGCATCAGGTGGTCGTGGGGATAAAAATATTCCACCTAAGTCTGGAGCTGTGGAGCCAGTTTCGTCGTCAGGCTACACAAGGCCTCGAACGCTCTCTTTTCTGGGAGTAGGAAAACCGCTTTTAAAGGCGGAGCAGCAACAGCAAGTTTTGGCTTACATTGCAGACTCAGCCTCTAGCTCTTTTGCCTCCTCTTCCGAAACTGGTAAATGTAAAAGCAGCGTGTCGCTTGTGGATGTTCACGGTCAGGGACAAGTCGCTTCCTTGTCCTCCTCAGCAAAAACTACAACAAGAGAGAAGGATGCAGCAGGCGACACAACGGGTCACTCCATGGAGCTCTTTACACATACCGTCCCTGGCTTAGAAAGTGAAACATTTAACAGGCCATGCCCATTACAAGTATATTCTGACATGGAGTGCACTGATGCACAGCCACAGCCAGAGTACTATGCTGCTCCTTTGACTCAGACCACCACATTGCCCTCTCAGGGTACAGATCCACAATCAGACCCTGATGAGACTATGTTGCCCCGCCACGAACGCTATACCACCGACCGACACAGTGACACAGACGAAGTTGCACACGAGCTCGAAGAGGAGGTAATAGATGACCCAGTTATTGACCCCGATTGGCAGCCATTGGGGGAACAGGGTGCAGGCGGCAGTAGTTCAGAAGCGGAGGTGGAGGAGGGGCCGCAGCAGGCATCAACATCGCAACAGGTTCCATCTGCCGGGCCCGTATCTGGCCCAAAACGCGTGTCAAAGCCAAAACCTGTTGGAGCACAGCGTTGCCATCCGGTTAAAGCTCAGTCTGCAATCCCTGAAAAGGGATCCGAGTCTAGGAAGAGTGCAGTCTGGCATTTTTTTAAACAACATCCAACAGATCAGCGCAAAGTCATTTGTCAAAAATGTTCAACTAGCTTAAGCAGAGGTCAGAATCTGAAAAGTCTAAATACTAGTTGCATGCATAGACACTTAACCACCATGCATTTTCAAGCCTGGACTAACTACCAAACGTCCCTCAAGGTTGTAGCACCCTCGGCCAATGAAGCTAGTCAGCAACGCAACATCCCTTCCGTCACTGTAAGGCCACCATTTTCTGCACCACCGGCAGTATCTGTGCAGGTTTCTTTGCCAGCCAAAAGCAGTCAGGGTCAGGGAACCACCAGTTTTGTAGGAGGAAATATTGCATCTAGGGCACCGGCGGAAACAATACCGTCTCCAACCGTCTCTCAGTCTGCCATGTACACCGGCACACCCGAAAGTTCCACGATCTCCAGCTCTCCAGTCCAGCTCACCCTACATGAGACTCTGGTTAGAAAAAGGAAGTACTTATCCTCGCATCCGCGTACACAGGGTTTTAACGCCCACATAGCTAGACTAATCTCGTTAGAGATGATGCCCTACCGGTTAGTTGAAAGCGAAGCTTTCAAAGCCCTGATGGAGTACGCTGAACCACGATACGAGCTACCCAGTCGACACTTTTTTTCCAGAAAAGCCATCCCAGCCCTGCACCAGCATGTTAAACAGCGCATCGTCCATGCACTCAGGCAATCTGTGAGTACAAAGGTGCACCTGACTACAGATGCATGGACCAGTAGGCATGGCCAGGGACGTTATGTGTCCATCACGGCACACTGGGTGAATGTGGTGGATGCAGGGTCCACAGGCGACATCAATTTAGGGACAGTTGTGCCTAGCCCACGGTCTAGGAAACAGTTGGCTGTAGGCGTTCGCACCCCCTCCTCCTCCTCCTCCTCGTCCTCCTGCAGAAGCTACAGCTCTTCCACAGAACGCAGTCTGCCAACCACTCCATCGGCAGATGACACTGTTGCACACCAGTTGTCCCATTATGGGCCAGCTACTGCCAAGCGTCAGCAGGCTGTATTGGCTATGAAGTGCTTGGGCGACAACAGACACACCGCGGAAGTTCTGTCCGAGTTCTTGCAACAAGAAACGCAGTCGTGGCTGGGCACAGTAGATCTTGAGGCAGGCAAAGTAGTGAGTGATAACGGAAGGAATTTCATGGCTGCCATCTCCCTTTCCCAACTGAAACACATTCCTTGCCTGGCTCACACCTTAAACCTGGTGGTGCAGTGCTTATTGAAAACTTATCCTGGGTTCTCCGACCTGCTCCTCAAAGTGCGTGCACTTTGCTCACATATCCGACGTTCGCCTGTACACGCCAGCCGTATGCAGACCTATCAGCGGTCTTTGAACCTTCCCCAGCATCGCCTAATCATAGACGTTGCAACAAGGTGGAACTCAACACTGCACATGCTTCAGAGACTGTGCGAACAGAGGCGTGCTGTTATTTATTTGTGGGAGGATACACGGGCAGGCAGTAGGATGGCAGACATGGAGTTGTCAGGTGTGCAGTGGTCTAAGATACAAGACATGTGTCAAGTCCTTCAGTGTTTTGAGGAATGCACACGGCTGGTTAGTGCAGACAACGCCGTAATAAGCATGAGCATCCCCCTAATGCGTCTGCTGATGCAAAGTTTGACGCACATAAAGGAGCAGGCGTCTGCACCAGAGGAAGAGGAAAGCCTTGATGACAGTCAGCCATTGTCTGGTCAGGGCAGTGTACAGGACGAGGTAGCGGGCGAAGAGGAGGTGGAGGACGAGGAGGATGATGGGGATGAGTATATTTTTAATGCCGAACCTTTCCCGGGGGCACAGGAAATTGGTTGCGTGTCACGGCCGGGTTCTGGTTTTTTGAGGGACACAAGTGACGTAGATTTGCCTGCAACTGCCCCTCAACCAATCACAACCGGAGATTTGACAACTGGAACTTTGGCCCACATGGCGGATTATGCCTTACGTATCCTAAAAAGGGACACACGCATTACGAAAATGATGAACGATGACGATTACTGGTTGGCCTGCCTCCTTGATCCACGCTATAAAGGCAAATTGCAAAATATTATGCCACATGAGAACTTGGAACTAATATTAGCAACCAAACAATCAACTCTTGTTGACCGTTTGCTTCAGGCATTCCCAGCACACAGCGCACGTGATCGTTCTCACACGAGCTCCAGGGGGCAGCAGACTAGGAGTGTTAGGGGTGCACACATCAGAAGTGGCGTTGGACAGAGGGGTTTTCTGACCAGGTTGTGGAGTGATTTTGCTATGACCGCAGACAGGACAGGTACTGCTGCATCAATTGAAAGTGACAGGAGACAACATTTGTCCAGTATGGTTACTAACTATTTTTCATCCCTTATCGATGTTCTCCCTCAACCGTCATTCCCATTTGATTACTGGGCCTCCAAATTAGACACCTGGCCAGAATTGGCAGAATATGCATTGCAGGAGCTTGCTTGCCCGGCAGCAAGTGTCCTATCAGAAAGAGTATTCAGTGCTGCAGGTTCAATATTAACCGAAAAAAGGACTCGTCTGGCTACCCAAAATGTTGACGATCTAACATTCATTAAAATGAACCACAACTGGATTTCGAAATCTTTTGCCCCACCTTGCCCGGCCGACACCTAGCTTTCCTATGAAAGGCTCTTGCCTGTGAATTACTTTTCTAATGTCTAATTTGCTGCAGCTGATTGTACAGCATACGACATGTTTACACCTCCCTAAATGGCCAAACTCCCCACACGGGGCCGTGGTATCGCGACTTGGCGCAAGCACCCGTGAGACTGCTGTTTGTCTGAAGAGGTGGGTGTGCTCGCTTTTGGTTGACGGCATTGCTACTGGGTCCCTCATAGTACAATGTAGTGTCTCTGGCGGTGGTGGTGCGCACCCAACGTCAGACACACCGTTGTAACATGAGGGGCCCTGGGGCGGTCCCGCCGGCCTCTAGAGAGTTCCCCCCTACCCCAGCTCAAAATGTGCTCTACCACATGCAAAATTATGTCGCACAGCTCCACCAATCTTTAGTCTATTCGCTGACATCATTCAATGTCTGGCACTGACAATACACATTTGTAGACATCTATGATGCAACTTAAAGTAGTCTGTGTCTGTGTCCTATATTGGCACCATTAAATAGTTACTGCCAAATTACTATGTCAGAAACTCAGCAGATGAGCCCACCCCTGTACCTAAGTATGCCACCTTTTTTTTTGTTTTGGTTGTTTTGCGAGACATTAACATCTATTTATATTTTGGGAGTACTGGGACAGACACTCCTTGCACTACTCCTCCACTCACCACCAAGCTGCCCGTGTATCCATGTAACCGCTGTAAAACTGCCATGAGCCTATTGTTTGTTATTTTAGGCCTTTGAAGCCTGTCTGCGGTCCCTCCTTCCACTAGTCCTCCACTGACCAGACCACTGCTGCCCGTGTACCCCTGGAACCAATTATAAAGTGCCTACAGCCAGCCCATTTTTTTATGTTAGGCCTTTGAAGCCTGTCTGCGGTCCCTCCTTCCACTAGTCCTCCACTGACCAGACCACTGCTGCCCGTGTACCCCTGGAACCAATTATAAAGTGCCTACAGCCAGCCCATTTTTTTATGTTAGGCCTTTGAAGCCTGTCTGCGGTCCCTCCTTCCACTAGTCCTCCACTGACCAGACCACTGCTGCCCGTGTACCCCTGGAACCAATTATAAAGTGCCTACAGCCAGCCCATTTTTTTATGTTAGGCCTTTGAAGCCTGTCTGCGGTCCCTCCTTCCACTAGTCCTCCACTGGCCAGACCACTGCTGCCCGTGTACCCCTGGAACCAATTATAAAGTGCCTACAGCCAGCCCATTTTTTTATGTTAGGCCTTTGAAGCCTGTCTGCGGTCCCTCCTTCCACTAGTCCTCCACTGGCCAGACCACTGCTGCCCGTGTACCCCTGGAACCAATTATAAAGTGCCTACAGCCAGCCCATTTTTTTATGTTAGGCCTTTGAAGCCTGTCTGCGGTCCCTCCTTCCACTAGTCCTCCACTGACCAGACCACTGCTGCCCGTGTACCCCTGGAACCAATTATAAAGTGCCTACAGCCAGCCCATTTTTTTATGTTAGGCCTTTGAAGCCTGTCTGCGGTCCCTCCTTCCACTAGTCCTCCACTGGCCAGACCACTGCTGCCCGTGTACCCCTGGAACCAATTATAAAGTGCCTACAGCCAGCCCATTTTTTTATGTTAGGCCTTTGAAGCCTGTCTGCGGTCCCTCCTTCCACTAGTCCTCCACTGGCCAGACCACTGCTGCCCATGTACCCCTGGAACCAATTATAAAGTGCCTACAGCCAGCCCATTTTCTTATGTTAGGCCTTTGAAGCCTGTCTGCGGTCCCTACTTTAAATACTCCTCCACTCACCACCAAGCTGCCTGCCCGTCTATCCATGTAACCGCTGTAAAACTGCAATGAGCCTATTGTTTGTTATTTTAGGCCTTTGATAGCCTGTCTGCGGCCCCTACTTGCAATACTCCTCCACTGACCACAATGCTGCCTGGAGTGCCTGCCTGTGTATCCATGTAACCGATGTAAAACTGCCATGACTGCCTACTGTTTGTTATTTTAGGCCTTTGATAGCCTGTCTGCGGCCCCTACTTGCAATACTCCTCCACTGACCACAATGCTGCCTGGATTGCCTGCCTGTGTATCCATGTAACCGATGTAAAACTGCCATGACTGCCTACTGTTTGTTATTTTAGGCCTTTGATAGCCTGTCTGCGGCCCCTACTTGCAATACTCCTCCACTGACCACAATGCTGCCTGGAGTGCCTGCCTGTGTATCCATGTAACCGATGTAAAACTGCCATGAGTGCCTACTGTTTGGTATTTTAGGCCTTTGATAGCCTGTCTGCAGCCCCTACTTGCAATACTCCTCCACTGACCACACCAATGCTGCCCGTGTACCCCTGGAACCTATTTTAAAGTTCATAGAGCCTAGTTATATATTTTATTTACTATTAATAAGGCCATGATGGACTACGCTGTACCACGCTACAAGCTAACCAGTCGACACTTCTTTTGCGAGAAAAGCCATCCCAACCCTCCACCAGCATGTAGAAGACCGCATTGTCCATGCACTCTGGCAATCTGTGAGTACAAAGGTGCACCTGACAACAGACGCATGGACCTGTAGGCATGGCCACGGAAGATTACGTGTCCATTACGGCGCAATGGGTTAATGTGTTGGATGCATGGTCCACAGGGGACAGCCTACTAAGTCTGTCTGCAGTCCCTAATTCAAATTGTCCTCCACTGTCTAAATCGGAGCTTCCACCTTCTGGCTTTCGGCCTATAGTATCAGAAATTAAACTGCATTTGGCCTTCAACTTTGGTTAGGGCCTACTAACGGCTTCTGCCCCTCCCTGGTGTTGCCCTCAACTAAATAAAGCTGAGCTTCAACCTTCTGCTCCAAATTACCATTTTAAAAAATGCAATAGGCTTTTCCGGCCTACTAAAGGTGTCTGTCTGTGTGCCCCTGCCTGGTGTTGTCCTCAACTAAATAAAGCTGAGCTTCAACCTTCTGCTCCAAATTACCATTTTAAAAAATGCAATAGGCTTATCCGGCCTACTAAAGGTGTCTGTCTGTGTGCCCCTGCCTGGTGTTGCCCTCAACTAAATAAAGCTGAGCTTCAACCTTCTGCTCCAAATTACCATTTTAAAAAATGCAATAGGCTTTTCCGGCCTACTAAAGGTGTCTGTCTGTGTGCCCCTGCCTGGTGTTGTCCTCAACTAAATAAAGCTGAGCTTCAACCTTCTGCTCCAAATTACCATTTTAAAAAATGCAATAGGCTTTTCCGGCCTACTAAAGGTGTCTGTCTGTGTGCCCCTGCCTGGTGTTGTCCTCAACTGAATAAAGCTGAGCTTCAACCTTCCGGCTCTCATTAAGTGGTTTTTAAAAAACAAAATGGTGGTTAGGGCCTACTAACGGCTTCTGCCCCTCCCTGGTGTTGCCCTCAACTAAATAAAGCTGAGCTTCAACCTTCTGCTCCAAATTACCATTTTAAAAAATGCAATAGGCTTTTCCGGCCTACTAAAGGTGTCTGTCTGTGTGCCCCTGCCTGGTGTTGTCCTCAACTGAATAAAGCTGAGCTTCAACCTTCCGGCTCTCATTAAGTGGTTTTTAAAAAACAAAATGTGGTTAGGGCCTACTAACGGCTTCTGCCCCTGCCTGGTGTTGTCCTCAACTAAATAAAGCTGAGCTTCAACCTTCTGCTCCAAATTACCATTTTAAAAAATGCAATAGGCTTTTCCGGCCTACTAAAGGTGTCTGTCTGTGTGCCCCTGCCTGGTGTTGTCCTCAACTAAATAAAGCTGAGCTTCAACCTTCTGCTCCAAATTACCATTTTAAAAAATGCAATAGGCTTTTCCGGCCTACTAAAGGTGTCTGTCTGTGTGCCCCTGCCTGGTGTTGTCCTCAACTGAATAAAGCTGAGCTTCAACCTTCCGGCTCTCATTAAGTGGTTTTTAAAAAACAAAATGGTGGTTAGGGCCTACTAACGGCTTCTGCCCCTCCCTGGTGTTGCCCTCAACTAAATAAAGCTGAGCTTCAACCTTCTGCTCCAAATTACCATTTTAAAAAATGCAATAGGCTTTTCCGGCCTACTAAAGGTGTCTGTCTGTGTGCCCCTGCCTGGTGTTGTCCTCAACTGAATAAAGCTGAGCTTCAACCTTCCGGCTCTCATTAAATGGTTTTTAAAAAACAAAATGGTGGTTAGGGCCTACTAACGGCTTCTGCCCCTCCCTGGTGTTGCCCTCAACTAAATAAAGCTGAGCTTCAACCTTCTGCTCCAAATTACCATTTTAAAAAATGCAATAGGCTTTTCCGGCCTACTAAAGGTGTCTGTCTGTGTGCCCCTGCCTGGTGTTGTCCTCAACTAAATAAAGCTGAGCTTCAACCTTCTGCTCCAAATTACCATTTTAAAAAATGCAATAGGCTTTTCCGGCCTACTAAAGGTGTCTGTCTGTGTGCCCCTGCCTGGTGTTGTCCTCAACTGAATAAAGCTGAGCTTCAACCTTCCGGCTCTCATTAAGTGGTTTTTAAAAAACAAAATGGTGGTTAGGGCCTACTAACGGCTTCTGCCCCTCCCTGGTGTTGCCCTCAACTAAATAAAGCTGAGCTTCAACCTTCTGCTCCAAATTACCATTTTAAAAAATGCAATAGGCTTTTCCGGCCTACTAAAGGTGTCTGTCTGTGTGCCCCTGCCTGGTGTTGTCCTCAACTAAATAAAGCTGAGCTTCAACCTTCTGCTCCAAATTACCATTTTAAAAAATGCAATAGGCTTTTCCGGCCTACTAAAGGTGTCTGTCTGTGTGCCCCTCCCTGGTGTTGCCCTCAACTAAATAAAGCTGAGCTGCAACCTTCTGCTCCAAATTACCATTTTAAAAAATGCAATAGGCTTTTCCGGCCTACTAAAGGTGTCTGTCTGTGTGCCCCTGCCTGGTGTTGTCCTCAACTAAATAAAGCTGAGCTTCAACCTTCTGCTCCAAATTACCATTTTAAAAAATGCAATAGGCTTTTCCGGCCTACTAAAGGTGTCTGCCCCTCCCTGGTGTTGTCCTCAACTGAACAAAGCTGAGCTTCCACATTCTGGCTTTCGCCCTATACTATCAGATATTAAACTGCATTTGGCCTACTAGTGTGGTTAGGCCCTTGAAACAGTGTCTGCTGCTCTTGGGTTTGCTACTCCACTGAACAAAGCAATGCCGCCTGTTTAGTCCTGTTACCAATTTTGAACTGCATTTAGCCTACTTTATTCTTTGGCCCTATATCTGTTTCCTCCTCATCCTGCCCATTGCCCAGCCACTGCTAAATGAGTCTGCTGGTACATTGACCTAGACCACTACATTCCCCTTGTACTCTACACAGCCAGAATCTGACCCTGCTGAAAGTAAGGTTCCCCTTCCCGCATGTTATACCACCTTACACAGGGACAAAGAGGAAGGTGCAGATGAAAGTGCAGGTTCCTTCATCAGGTGGGGGGGCATACTCGTTGGCGACGTCACTGGCACAGGGCCCCTCAGAGTACGCAAAAGTGTCGCTGCTGGTGGGAGGCGCCCCCGCCATGCAAACACACCGCCGTACTTTGAGGGGCCCTGTGCCAGTGCCAATGCGAACGAGTGGGCCCCCCCCTGCTTGCTCAGGATCACAGCACTTGCAACGTTTAAATACTTACCTTTCCCTGCAACACCGCCGTGACGTAGTCCGCATTTCCTGGGCCCACGAAAAACTTGAGCCAGCCCTACTCCCCCCACAACTTTCCCCCAATTCCCTATGCCCAACTATTATTATACAGTTAATTAAGATTGGCAAGCTTCAGAAACAAGAATGGATGTTTTTGGCATTAAAATGGGCACTGTAGGTGTTTTCCTGGCCTCCACTCACTGCCGACTATGCTTCCCCATTGACTTGCATTGGGTTTCGTGTTTCGGTCGATCCCCGACTTTTAGCGATAATCGGCCGACTGCACTCGACTCGACTCTGGACAAAATCGGGTTTCCCAAAACCCTACTCGATCTTAAAAAAATGAAAGTCGCTCAACCCTAGTCTCTATGCTAGCTGGTAGCTCTAGTGGACTGAGGTTCTCCCCATGTGCCATGAGTTGGCACATGGGTTCTTGTAATCTCAGGATGGTTTTTTGATTAGGGTTTTTTGCTGACCGCTCAGACCCCTTTTGTATCGTTCTGCTTTCTAGTTTACAGCGGGCCTCAATTTGCTGAACCTATATATATCATCTCTATGTGTGTGCCTTCCTCTCATTTCACCGTCAATACATGTGGGGGGCAACTATACCTTTTGGGGTTCATTCCTCTGGAGGCAAGTGAGGTCTTTATTTTCTCTGCAGTACTAGTTAGCTCTTAGGCTGGTGCGTGGCGTCTAGAACCAACGTAGGCACGCTCCCTGGCTATCTCTAGTTGCGTTTGTCAGGCGTAGGGCAGTGGTCAGCCCAGGTTCCATCACCCTAGAGCTCGTCCGATATTTTGTATTACTTTGCTTGTCCCTTGCTATCCCTAGCCATTGGGATTCATGACACCAGGCATCGCTGGAGCAAGGTGAGTATCGTCTTCAAGGAGGGCGGGTGGGAGGGAGGCGGGCGGGCAGGTGGCCGGGGGGGGAGCGCGGGGGGGGGGTTGGTCAGTCGGGAGGTGACCCAGGACTTGGCTTAACACAGGGGTGTGGCTTAACACAAGGGGGCTTGTCGGTTCGCCTTTCCTGCTGTCTGCGGGATCAGAGCGTCCCGTGCGGGACTGCAGGGCAAAGCATCAATTCCGGGACAGTCCCGCACAATGAGGGACGGTTGGGAGCTATGCTGTAACCGTAAAACACAGCTTCTTATTTGCATTAAAAAAACACTGAAAAAAATGCTGCAAAAACGCTGCATGTGAACATGTTCTAAGGGTTTGTTTGCATTTTGGGGTCATGCTGCAATTTTTTATCATCATTTTACAAAATTAAAGGGAACCTGTGGCATCCGTAAACACTATGCAGCTCTAGATATAGATGTAATCTGCAGGAAAATGCTTTTCATGTCACTTCTGGGTGACTTACTGGAAGCGCAACTACAGAGAGAAAACGATGCTTTATTGTCACTGCAGCCGCTCACTTAGGCCGGTTTCACACGTCAGTGGCTCCGGTACGTGTGGTGACAGTTTTCTCACGTACCGGAGACACTGACCCACGTAGACACATTAAAATCAATGTGTCTCTGTACATGTCAGCATGTTTTCACGGACCGTGTGTCCTTTTGAAGAAAAAACACGGAGACATGTCAGTGTCCGTGTGAGCGCACGGATCACATGGACCCATTAAAGTCAATGGGTCCGTGTAAAACACGTACCGCACACAGATGCTGTCCGTGTGCAGTCCATGTGCCGTGCAGGAGACAGCGCTACTGTAATGAGCGGTACCATGTGACCGCTCATACAGGAAGAAGCTGCGGCGCTGAGAGGAAGCATCGAGGGAGCCGGGTATTTTATTTCCAGCGGGCGGGCGCACAGGGGGTGAAAGGGGGGTTGTGACAAGGATCTTTATTTTAAACACAAAAAAATAAAAAAAAAAATGATTTTTCGTTCCTTCTCTCCAGCAAACGCTGCTAGGAAGAAGGAATGAATTCCGGCTTCAGCACCAGATGCAGGGGACAGCGCTTATCTCTAGCGCTGTCTCCTGCGCGGTCCGTGTGGTACCCAGTCGGCACATGGGCGGCACACGGCTGCCGCACGTGTGCCACACTGATGTGCCACGTGAGCACACGGACACACAGACACGGATAACTCCGGTACCGATTATCTGGACGTGTGAGACTGACCTTTCAGTCATTTGGGTGGTGCAGAGAAATATTACCATCACCGATTTTTTGTCGGCCGTTTTCCTCTGTCCGAGACAATCGCAGCATGCTGCGATTGTCACGGACACTCGGCCGACTCTCGGCTCACTCGCACCCATATAAGCTTATGGGTGCGAGTGAGACAGCGCACACCACTCGGATATAAACGCGGACCCCGGCAATGGAGAAGATGAAGAAATTAGTTTCTCCGCCTCCTCCGCAGCTGTGCTCCGATCCGCTCTGCGCGAGAGGCTCGTTGCACAGACGCATGACACTCAGCTCCTGCTCGCAGCAGAGCAGGAGCTGAGGGTCATTAGCATATCGCATCTGATGCAATACGCTTATGTGACCCGGCCTTAAAGGGTTTGTCCCCTAATAGTACAACCTCTTGCTCAATAGGCTGAAATTAGGAAAATGTGTGCGTATTTGACGCAAGCTGATGCTCCGTGTGGCATCTGAGTTTTTCTCGCCCCCATAGGCCTGCATTGGGCAGTCTCGGATGATATACGCGTACAGTCACAGCATGCTGCAATTTTACATGCACGTTGAATACGCCTGACAAAAAACGGTGATGTGAGCTGCCTATAGATTAGCACTGGTCCGAGTGATATGCGATGTTTTCTCGCATAGCACTTGTCCGTATTCTACGCTAGTGTGACCCCGGCCAAATAACAATATTATGTAAGCACTGGAAACGATATTGCCGACACCTCTGGAATGGCACCAGAGATGAGTGTTTATGTATTAACAGGGACAAACATTCAGAGTGAGAAGGGGTTGTTCGAGTAGTGGACAATCCCTCTAAAGGGGTTGTCGAGCCTTAGGCTACAAGTCTGTAGTCACTCTATATGTAGCAGACTTGTGAATCCTCACAGCATGCAGTGTGCTCTCTGTGAGGATTCTGCGTTGCCGGCACCAGGAGCAGCAGGCATGTGACCACAAGTATTTGATTTGCATACATGTGGTCACGTGCAGACTAGACATGCGCAGCTCGATCAATGCATGTTTATTTGCAGACTTGAAGCAAGGCTACATAACCCCTTTAAGGAGGAACTGTATACTGGTGCATACTGTATACCTATAGGTTTTGTGAGACAGTGAGGGGAATTATTTGTGAGGGCCATTATGTATCCTCTAGGATGTGCTTAGAAGCATACTGAACCTGCCGGAGTGCATTATAAGGACAGCTATAGCTTTGGCTACAAGGCAAAATATAAGCAAGTGTGGACTTGGTCAAGCTATTTGACCAGTTCAGATTTAGGAAAACTGGCATGGGTATTTATTTTTGGAGAGACCTATAGGATTGGTAGTGGGGTGGGTCTCTCTCTCCTCTCCAGGTTTTGGGAGTGGCCCATGTCCATGACTCCCATTTAAACTTTCAGTTTCGCTTTAGGTATGTCAGTGTTTGGCTTGCAAGCTTGAGAGCTGGAGCTCTCTGCATCACAGGTCTGTGTGAGACTGAACATAGGCCCGGGACAGAGAAAACAAAGCCACCGACGCACCCACGAGAGATACGTTATTGTAGTCGCCCACTTTGCAGGCGGTTATGGGCGATCCGGCAGTGATCCGGAGGATAATGTTTGCCTTATTTTGTGAGTTGCCAAATCAAATACTTTTAAGTTAGCGTAACCTGGGTCACTGCCTCTTTACCGCACTGTGTGAACACTGCGCACTGCAGTATCTAATATGTAGCCAGAAGGATTTCACATGCTTATTTGCGGGATACATAAAGGTAGCATTTACTAAAACAAAACTGTGTTAATTATCAGAGATTCAGTCCATCATTAGTAAAAGAATTGACACCTGTTCTGACATTAAGTTTTCATACATTGTTACTGATAGTAGAATGTTGGAGAGTGCCTGCTCGTGGCCTAGTCATCAGTGTGCACAGAGGCCATATGAATAATGGTGCCATATTTTAGGTGTATTCATAAGTTCATAATCAGTTATCATAGAAAAAGCTACATGCACATCAATTGTCATAAATAATAGCTACAATTGTAGGAGAGAATTCTCACCTACAAAATCGCTCTCATCATTGTAGATACCATGCAGGGATAATTTTCCCAACTGCAAACAGCGTGGGGAATGGATGCCGCCTGTGCCGGCTCAGCGCTTCAGAGAGATGTGAAGTAGTGTCTGATCTGTTCCATATCTGTGAACATCGTCTTCTTCTATGTACAGTATATTGCGTATATTGCCGCCTGTGACTAGGGAGCCCTTGGTACCTCTGCCATACCTACTAGAGATGAGACAACAGAATATCACTACCCTGGTCTGGCGCCCACTTCAGTACTCCATGGTTGCCGGACAAGGACAATGTGAACTTTCTCACCTGGACTTGAATGACTCCTGGGTTTGGGATCCTTGTATTCTCAAGAGGTGCCCTGGATGCCAGCATTCAAGTGCCGCCATGCTTCTGCATAGGATACCAAGGTGGACCCCAGTGCACATCTTCTTCTAATTTCTAAGGCTACGTTCACATTTGCGCCTTTGGGCGCAGCGTCGTCGATGCAACGCACAACGCATGGTAAACGCATTTAAAACGCAGGTTTTTTTGACGCATGCGTTCACCGCACGCGTCGGAAAACGCGTTTTTTGTAAAAAAAACTTGCGTTTTTAACAAAAAACGCAGCGTTTTCTGACGCATGCGTTGGCCTAAAGTGATGTCATTCTTTACACAATTGCACAAAAATAAAGCCCCAATTAGTGTCTAGACACTAGATAAAGACCACCAATGGCTAGAAGAGGGTGGGTGTAATGGAATTAGTGTATATATACCCTGGCAAATTCATTTGGCTGGTTTGCATCATGATGAAGCGTCCCATGGCGAGTATCTACATGAATATGGAGTTGGATTTTGCCTTGGCTAATGCTTATGCTATTGCCTATTACGAGCAAAGGAAAAGAGATAAACGGAGAAGGAGTCATCGGCGCTTTTGGCTACACCCTATAGTTGAAGTCCTGGAGAGCACTGGAGCCTACCATTGCTTGTTTGGCGAGCTAAATGACAACCTGGAAAAATATTTTGAATATACCAGGATGTCTCAAGACAGCTTCCGCTATCTGCTGCGTCTTGTGGAAGGAGCCATTACCAGGCAGGACACACAGCTCCGGAGATCAATTTCTGCAGAGGAACGGCTGCTGGTGACTCTACGGTACGTAATTTAGCTATTTGAACGACTGTCATATGTTCTGCCCTTTATATATATATTTTTTTTGTTTGGTATGGTAAATGTATTTTTTTTAATTAAAATGTACTTTAATTAAATTTATTTATTTCTCTTCTTGGCAGTTTCCTGGCTACCGGAGAGACCTTAAGATCCCTGCATTTCCAATTTCGGATTGGAGTCTCCACACTTTCTGGAATTATTGCCGATACATGCCATGTTTTGTGGGACAATCTCCGGGATGAATTTTTACCAATCTCAACAACAGAGTTATGGGAGGCCAACGCCAATAAATTTGAACAACTGTGTTCTTTCCCTAACTGTATTGGAGCAGTGGATGGGAAGCACATTAGGATTACAAAGCCTGCAAGAACTGGATCTCTGTTTTTTAATTATAAAAAATATTTTTCCACCGTGCTCATGGCAATTGCAGGTGCGGACTGCAGGTTTCTCGCCGTGGACATTGGAGCGTTTGGCCATACAAATGACTCACGGACATATAAGGAGTCTGATATGGGCCAAAGGTTATATGGGAACAATTTTAATTTCCCCCAGCCACGACCTCTTCCCAACACCGAAGGCCCGGCAATGCCATTTGTTGTGGTTGGGGATGAGGCATTTCAAATGTGTGCCAACCTACTGAAACCCTACTCCAGTCGGGGCTTGGACCACACCAAAAGTATTTTCAATTACAGAATGTCCAGGGCCAGAAGAACTGTGGAGTGCGCCTTTGGCATCCTGGTCTCCAAATGGCGTATTTTAGGAACCGCCATTAATCTGAAAATTGAGACAGTGGATGAGGTGGTGAAGGCTTGTGTGGTTCTCCACAATTATATTATGGCCAAAGAGAGACTGAACGTGGATTTAGATGAACCCATACCAAACCCATTGCCCGATTACCAACATCATCCTCTGAGGACAACAGTTGAAATTGGGCAGATGAGGGATCGATTTGCTTCCTATTTTGTTTCTGATGTTGGCTGTGTGTCATGGCAAGATACAATGGTGTAGTGTTTATGTTTTACAGTTATACTTTAGTCTGCTTTTAACTGAAAAATACTAACTTTATTTTGCTTATAATAAAAGAATATAATGACAATAAAAGATTTGTACACTATTGTGTCCAATAAATGTCACCAGTTTAAAGGTGCCAAATGTAATATTATTGCAAATTTGTAATCTACATAGATTTTCAACTGTTGTGTGTTTTGAATAAAATTACTTTATTGTCCCTTAACATATCAAAACCTGCTCCCCTTTTTTTTTTTAAATGTTGTTGTTAATAAAAAAATGTTTACACTTTTCCAATGTCCATTTTCCTACCAAATGGTCTAAAAGTGTGTACCGCCAAAAATGTACGCAGGTGATCACCACCTCCCAAATATACTCAGGTGATCCCCAGCTCCCAGATTGACTCAGCCAAACCACCCCACTTATGTTCACATGGCCGTGTGTTCGATAGTTGAGCGAAAATGATCGGCTCCCTCCTTGGCAAACTGTCAAGCTTCTCGACTAGTTGCATATGGAACCCGGCTTCATGGAGCGCGCTGGCTGATCAGCAGTTTTCACCCGCCGCAGCTGCATGTGCCACGGCTGTGTGACAGGCACTACACATGTATAACAAATAGAGGAGAAAATCCAGCTTCCAAAAATATCAAAATTTATTAAAGATAAAATCCAAAGTCCAAAAACATGGTTCACAGGAGAAGAAATAGCAGCAAGCTACATGTTTCGAACAATAAGTTCTTTTTCAAAGCTGCTCACCATGCACCAGAGTGAGGTTTAAATAGCAGCTGTGAAAATCACAGAAAATCACTCCACCACCTGATGCAGCAGTGATTATATACAATAAAAACGCAAAAATATCACAAAAAACATCACAAAAAAACAAAGAAATATATAATATACATATGTGAAATATATAGTACAACTAGACAATGTGAATCTCTCAGTAATGAAACATGATTTCCTTGCGAGCATTTAAGCCCATGGGATGGCAAGTGTTAAGGTAAAACATCCAATAAGCTTCACGCGTCATAAGACGTCTCTTCAAGTCTCCTCCTCTGGCTGTCACTCCAAGCCTCTCAATGCCGACAACCCGAAGGAATGCAGTATTTCTTTGATGACTGGTGATAAAATGCTTAGACGCATGAGACACAGAACGATTATTATTAGTGGACACAACAATATCAGTGATATGTTCAGAGATACGCGTCTTTAACATGCGAGTGGTACAACCTATGTAACTTAATTTGCATTTCATGCATGTTATCATATAAACCACATTCTTACTATTGCAGTTAATAAATTGCTGGATTTTATGTTCTTGTTTATCACTGCTATCAGTAAAAGAATGCGTGACAACGGAATGGGCACATGTGCGACATTTAGAAGCACCACAGTGATAAAAACCTATATGGTGTAACCATGTATGGGAGACTTTACTAGATTTAAATAGGCTGGGTGAGAGAATGTCAGACAAAGTGGTAGCCTTTTTTGCAATCACCTGACAGCCTGAAGATAGAATTTCAGAAAGAATCTCGTCCTCATATAAAATAGGAATGTTTTTCAAGATAAGAGATTTAATATTGTTGTATTGAGGACTATATTTGATAGAGCAAAAGGTTTTTTGATTTTGATACACTTTTTTCTCCTTATTTTTTGATACCAGCATATCGCTGCGTTTTTTTTTGTTGTACTATATTTTTAGCTCTATCAAGAGACCAATTAGAATAGCCTCTTTTTTCTAATTTTTTACAACACAGATCGGTCTCTTGCTTTAAAATACTGGCATCATTACAATTCCTGGTTATTCTGGTAAGCTCGCCCACTGGTATGGACTTTATTGTATGTCCAGGATGGCTGCTGGACGCATGTAAAATGCTATTGCCAGAGAGGGGTTTATGAAATGTGGAGGTGGTAATAACATGGCCCACAGTACTGCACAGTGTCAAGTCCAAAAAAGAGATCATGTGCGGATTATGACTGCATGTGAAGCGAAGATTGAAGTCATTAGAATTGAGATGGACAAGAAACTCTGGTATGGCAGACACATCGCCACTCCAGATGAGGAGTGAATCGTCGATGTATCTACCATACCAGAAAATGTCCATCGCAAATGGGTTGCAATCCGAATAAAAAAACAATTCCTCCCAATATGACATTACCAAGTTAGCAACAGATGGTGAGTGTTTACCTCCCATAGAAACTCCTTTGCATTGGAGAAAGAACTGCTGATCAAAGGAGAAATAATTATGAGTCATTAAGAAAAAGATAACCTGTATAACATAATTACACAAATCAATAGTGTAGTTACTGTACTTATGCAGATGAAATTCTAGTGCTTGAATGACAATGTTTTGTGGAATACAGGTATACAATGAAATGACATCACAACTTATCCATTGAAAACCATCACACCATGCAATATTAGAGAGCTGATGTAGAACATCTCTTGAGTCTCTCAAAAAACCTGGAACTCTCACAACCAATGGCTGTAGAAGAGAGTCAACCCATTGGCTTAGACGTTCTGTTAGAGAACCCATCCCTGATAATATAGGGCGCATTGGTGGAGGTGTAATACCTTTGTGTACTTTGGGTAAGCCATACATTGTAGGTATAGTGGGGCAATCAACCTTGAGATACTCAACATGTGTTCTGGTTAGAACACCCAAAGCTGCGCCTTCATCTATCAAGCTGAACAGTTCTTTTTTGTAAACCGATGTGGGATCTGAAGGCAGTTTTCTGTACGTTGTGGTGTCATTCAAGAGATTGTTCATCTGATCTTTATACATCAATGTGTCCATGACAACAATCAGGCCACCTTTGTCTGCCTTTTTTATAGTGATCTGGTCCATCTTTTTAATTTCCTGGAGAGCTCTGCGCTGCTTCCAATTTAAATTACCTTTATGTGTTCTATGCTGGACATGTGTGTCTAAAGATCTCAGATCTCGTTCAATGACAGCTTGAAATCTGTCCATGCAGTCAACACGTGATTGAATAGGATAAAATGATGGATTTTTTGTTACAAATTGATCAGCTTGATTTACATCTCGGTTTAAAGATACATTAGACCCATTCAAGTCATTCAGATTTCTCAAAAGACATTGTTCATTAAACGTAAGGTCACAAAATTCATTCCTGACAGCAGAGGTATCCACAATGGAGGTAGATTCCTGTTTGAAAAAATGTCTTTTGACTGTCAAATTACGAATAAATCTGTTGATGTCTATCAATGTATGAAATAAATCAAACCGTTGATCCGGTGCATATTTGAGTCCCAAGGACAACACTTGCAATTGTTCAACTGAGAGATCACAACTAGAAATATTTAAAATATTAGAAAAATCACCTGAAAAAGATGTTACTTTCTGTTGCGGGTAGCCATGCGAAAGTTTCCTGCGGTGTTTGCGGCCCCCGCGCCTCTTGCGTTTTTTGAGTTAAATCTTCTTGGTTTACGGTAGTAGGTGTTGGTGTTATCCACATTTTGATTGATGTTTTCATCACCACCAGTTTCAATAGACCCATTATCCATAGAATCCATGTCTGAGGAACTGAAAGAAACTCGGCGCTCAGATATATCAGAGGAATTAGTACGTTTCAGGATTGGGCGAGGGCTTTTGTGTGCTTTCTGCCATCTACCCCATTCATATACCTGATTTGTTTGATAATCTCTTAAGTCACGTTGAAATTTGTTTTTCTTGCGACTCATGATTAAATCTTCTGTTTTCAATAAAGATATTTTTATATTTTTTAATTCCTCATTATATTTAATAGTGTCTTTATTTTCCAAGCTAGTTTTAATGTTGTTGATTTCTGACTGAATATTTTTCAGCTTGGTGTCCTCATATTTCATGATTAATTGCATTAGCTGAATGGAGCAATTACTTAGGATCATATTCCACTCTTGCACAAACTGCTGTGAATATGTGGTGGTGGGAATTTTCTTAATGCGCAACCCTCTGGGGATCATTTCTTTTTGCACATAATTGTCCAAAGTAGTAAAATCCCACCACACTTTCATTTCATTTATCATCAGTTTTTCTAGCTTATTAACGTCTGTGCTGAAAAGGTCTGACTCAGACCCATCCATTGTGGAGGATAAATCCATTGAGAACAACTGAGCGGCTTTACGAGCTCTTTAGAAATCTGAATGACTTGAATGGGTCTAATGTATCTTTAAACCGAAATGTAAATCAAGCTGATCAATTTGTAACAAAAAATCCATCATTTTATCCTATTCAATCACGTGTTGACTGCATGGACAGATTTCAAGCTGTCATTGAACGAGATCTGAGATCTTTAGACACACATGTCCAGCATAGAACACATAAAGGTAATTTAAATTGGAAGCAGCGCAGAGCTCTCCAGGAAATTAAAAAGATGGACCAGATCACTATAAAAAAGGCAGACAAAGGTGGCCTGATTGTTGTCATGGACACATTGATGTATAAAGATCAGATGAACAATCTCTTGAATGACACCACAACGTACAGAAAACTGCCTTCAGATCCCACATCGGTTTACAAAAAAGAACTGTTCAGCTTGATAGATGAAGGCGCAGCTTTGGGTGTTCTAACCAGAACACATGTTGAGTATCTCAAGGTTGATTGCCCCACTATACCTACAATGTATGGCTTACCCAAAGTACACAAAGGTATTACACCTCCACCAATGCGCCCTATATTATCAGGGATGGGTTCTCTAACAGAACGTCTAAGCCAATGGGTTGACTCTCTTCTACAGCCATTGGTTGTGAGAGTTCCAGGTTTTTTGAGAGACTCAAGAGATGTTCTACATCAGCTCTCTAATATTGCATGGTGTGATGGTTTTCAATGGATAAGTTGTGATGTCATTTCATTGTATACCTGTATTCCACAAAACATTGTCATTCAAGCACTAGAATTTCATCTGCATAAGTACAGTAACTACACTATTGATTTGTGTAATTATGTTATACAGGTTATCTTTTTCTTAATGACTCATAATTATTTCTCCTTTGATCAGCAGTTCTTTCTCCAATGCAAAGGAGTTTCTATGGGAGGTAAACACTCACCATCTGTTGCTAACTTGGTAATGTCATATTGGGAGGAATTGTTTTTTTATTCGGATTGCAACCCATTTGCGATGGACATTTTCTGGTATGGTAGATACATCGACGATTCACTCCTCATCTGGAGTGGCGATGTGTCTGCCATACCAGAGTTTCTTGTCCATCTCAATTCTAATGACTTCAATCTTCGCTTCACATGCAGTCATAATCCGCACATGATCTCTTTTTTGGACTTGACACTGTGCAGTACTGTGGGCCATGTTATTACCACCTCCACATTTCATAAACCCCTCTCTGGCAATAGCATTTTACATGCGTCCAGCAGCCATCCTGGACATACAATAAAGTCCATACCAGTGGGCGAGCTTACCAGAATAACCAGGAATTGTAATGATGCCAGTATTTTAAAGCAAGAGACCGATCTGTGTTGTAAAAAATTAGAAAAAAGAGGCTATTCTAATTGGTCTCTTGATAGAGCTAAAAATATAGTACAACAAAAAAAACGCAGCGATATGCTGGTATCAAAAAATAAGGAGAAAAAAGTGTATCAAAATCAAAAAACCTTTTGCTCTATCAAATATAGTCCTCAATACAACGATATTAAATCTCTTATCTTGAAAAACATTCCTATTTTATATGAGGACGAGATTCTTTCTGAAATTCTATCTTCAGGCTGTCAGGTGATTGCAAAAAAGGCTACCACTTTGTCTGACATTCTCTCACCCAGCCTATTTAAATCTAGTAAAGTCTCCCATACATGGTTACACCATATAGGTTTTTATCACTGTGGTGCTTCTAAATGTCGCACATGTGCCCATTCCGTTGTCACGCATTCTTTTACTGATAGCAGTGATAAACAAGAACATAAAATCCAGCAATTTATTAACTGCAATAGTAAGAATGTGGTTTATATGATAACATGCATGAAATGCAAATTAAGTTACATAGGTTGTACCACTCGCATGTTAAAGACGCGTATCTCTGAACATATCACTGATATTGTTGTGTCCACTAATAATAATCGTTCTGTGTCTCATGCGTCTAAGCATTTTATCACCAGTCATCAAAGAAATACTGCATTCCTTCGGGTTGTCGGCATTGAGAGGCTTGGAGTGACAGCCAGAGGAGGAGACTTGAAGAGACGTCTTATGACGCGTGAAGCTTATTGGATGTTTTACCTTAACACTTGCCATCCCATGGGCTTAAATGCTCGCAAGGAAATCATGTTTCATTACTGAGAGATTCACATTGTCTAGTTGTACTATATATTTCACATATGTATATTATATATTTCTTTGTTTTTTTGTGATGTTTTTTGTGATATTTTTGCGTTTTTATTGTATATAATCACTGCTGCATCAGGTGGTGGAGTGATTTTCTGTGATTTTCACAGCTGCTATTTAAACCTCACTCTGGTGCATGGTGAGCAGCTTTGAAAAAGAACTTATTGTTCGAAACATGTAGCTTGCTGCTATTTCTTCTCCTGTGAACCATGTTTTTGGACTTTGGATTTTATCTTTAATAAATTTTGATATTTTTGGAAGCTGGATTTTCTCCTCTATTTGTTCTATTGCCTCACGTGAAGACTGCACGTCATCCGGGCTTCCCCACAACAAATGCCTAGTAGGTGAGCTGGTTTTGTCTCATTTTTTTTTTTTCTTCTGTTATACTACACATGTATGGCAAGGCCAACAAATAGGCTTGGGTTGTGCATGTGTTGTGCCTGTCACAGCCTTGGAACATGCGGCTGCGGTGCCGGAAAAAAGCAGACCATCAGCCGCACACCAGGAAGCCGGGTCCATATGCAAGTAGTTGGCAAGTGGCTTGCCAAGGAGGGAGCCGATCATGTTCGCTCCACTGTAGCGAGTAAAATCTATTCGTCAGGATGCTGAAATACATCCTGATTCAAATAGTGTCGACACTTGGCCACGTGACCATTGCAACCACCTCACCTGAGCCATGACCTTATTGTATGTGTAAAATCTATAAAAGATGTGATAATCCGGTTTGTGTTTGTAAACACCGCATAGAACAATGAGAGACACCAAAAAAAAGGCTAATTAAAATTTGATAAAATAGTGTCTGACATTGTATATATAGGAGGTGTACAAAACACAAGATTTGTGTAGACGGCGCATGGTGTGAGTTGCCATAAAATAATTTTGAACAATACAAACAAATATAGTTTAAAATATAATATGTTTATTTGGGGAAACAGAAAAAAAAGGGGGAAAGATAAAGATAATTAAGGGGTATCCACTTGGGCTATCAGGGGTGAATGATAGCTACCCGCTTGGGAGTGGGTAGAGGAGTAGGAGGAGGTGGAAGCATAGTCCAGCAGGCTTTAGGGTAGTTCAGACCACCCTGTATGAGAGGGTGATGATATTGCCACCTCTGTAGGTGAGGGAGGAGGCAACACTAGTCTGCTGGTAGATCTTGATTGGCTCTGGCTGCTCCTGCTCCAGCTTGACCCCGGCCGAGACCTTGGTGTGTGTGTTGGAGCAGCCAGAGACGCAGCAGCTGTCCGCGTTGTCTTCCTCCTTTTCCTCCTTTCCTGCTCTGCTCGTTCCTCAGCTTGAGGGGTTCTGGAGGTTGAGATACTAGCAGGAGCAGGACTCGTAGGCTGTGTGTGATGGTGTCGGTGGCGGTGTCCCTCGGCACGCGGACCTCGGTAGAGTGGCTGTGCAGCAGGAGTCGGAGTCATGCTAGCCAGCGATGGTACTACGGGCATTGTAGTCGCTGACTGCATGATCCGAGCCTGCTGCAGAGCACTCACGTAGGCGTTGTTGCAGGCCTGCATCACCGAAATCTGGAGTTCCGGTGTAAGAAGTTCCACCATGCCCTTAGCAATGGCACTAAAAAAATGTTTTGCCGGCCTCATAAGCTCGGATTCCATTGTTTCAAGGCGCCGGTCGAGCAGTGTCCATCCTATCTCCCAGCACCTTGAAACAATTCTGGAAAACCGTGCCCAAATGAAAATATTCGGGCATTAGCGGCCTGTCCGAGGCCCGCTGACGCTGGCGGCAATACCCAAAAGAAGGAGCGACAGAGGCCTCGGCCAGGGGGAAACCGGATGGACCGGCTGCCGGTTCTCCAGAAAGTGCTGCAAGCCTGCTCTCGCTGTGGGATGGCTGTGATGGGTCAGATGGCGATTCATGAAGGACCGCTCCAGATGGCCGAACAGGTTCGAGGGTGCTGCTGTGTGTTCTGTGAAAAGATAAGGAAAACATTAGTATTCTAAAAAAAACATTTCACATACGCCAACTCCAATATAACCAAGTTACAGTACATCACACAACACTATACAATACTTTGACATATAATTGTAAGGGTCACTTCCGTCTGTTAGTCTGTCTGTCCTTAACTCACGGTAATCATTCGCTGATTGTTCTCGCCAGCTGCCTGTCATGGCTGACGCGAGCAATCAGCGACGGAAACAGTCCAGGAGAAAATGAGCGCTCCTCCCCGCAGTCAATGCCTGTCGCCCGCATACTCACCACTGTCATCGCTACACGGCCGGCGTTAATGCAAACCGTTGTTGCCGAAAAACGTTGGTGTCACCAACTGTTTACTATTGACGCTGCCTATGCCACATCAATATTAAACAATTTAAAGTTACCAATTTGATTAAAAAATATACCATGCTATACTTGCCCTCCGTTGGCGTTTGAGACGACCGCCATCTTTTACGCTGATTGCAGGACCTGCCATGACATCACGGTCATGTGACCGAGACGTAATCACTGTTCCTGCGATCAGACCACCCCTGGATGGGACCGGAACCTGTCGTGGACTACAAGGACTCGCGCGGTAAATTATCTTTTTTTAATTTTATTTAAAAAACTGTGACGAACCTGGATGGGCAATATACCATGCCACTAGGAAAAATTTTACGTGGCTGGCCAGTATGCTATGTGGCTCTGTGCTGTATACTGCATCACTTGAAAAAATGTCATGTGTGGCTTGGCAATATACAACGTGACTCTGTACTATACTACGTCACTGGGCAATATACTAGTTGGCTGCGCAATATACTATGTGGATGGGCAATATACTACGTGGCTGGCCAATATACTATGTGGATGGGCAATATACTTCGTGGCTGGCCAATATACTATGTGGATGTGCAATATAATACGTGGCTGGGCAATATACTACGTGGACATGCATATTGTGCAGTACCCGATGCGTTGCCCTAGGTACACCAAAAATTAAATACTTACGCTCGGCGGCCAAGGATCGGTCTCAGGAAGTGCAACGCCCTTGTGTATTTGTATGTTGATGACCTGGCCGCAGCAGCACCACTTCGAGCCTGTTCCTCCTCCTTCCTCAGGCCCCGATTGAAACGGTCCTTCATGGAACGCCATCTGGTCTTCAATTTTTTGACTGTGAATGCAAACAACAAAAAAGGTTAGATATTGTACATTTCCAAATGATAACACAACTGTGTGCGATGCAAAAAAATAGAAGGAGTTGATCACATCACACACGGTTGTGTTTTATCCTGGCCTGATGGATTTGAGCGGAGTTTCAGAAATACTTACCAAAGTTTGATTTATCCGCTGCGGAAGCGCTGTCAAAGCCATCCCACAGCGATTTTGCCACCTCAGCCCACATCCGCCTCAAGACCACCTGGTCCGCGTGCCGGGGGTCACGGCTGTCCCACAATGGGCCACTGTTGTGAAATTGGATTCTGGGCTCCCCCGGTGGCCACTTGTGAAATTGTACTTGTGTGCATCATCCCCTCTGTTCACCTGCTCCTATCAGGATGTGGGAGTCGCTATATAACCTTGCTCCTCTGTCAGTTTCATGCCGGTCAACAATGTAATCAGAAGCCTTTCTGTGCATGTTCCTGCTACTAGACAACTCCCAGCTAAGTTGGACTTTTGTCCTTGTGTGTTTTTGCATTTTGTTCCTGTTCACAGCTGCTGTTTCGTTACTGTGTCTGGAAAGCTCTTGTGAGCGGAAATTGCCACTCTGGTGTTATGAGTTAATGCTAGAGTCTTAAAGTAATTTCTGGATGGTGTTTTGATAGGGTTTTCTGCTGACCATGAAAGTGCCCTTTCTGTCTTCTTGCTATCTAGTAAGCGGACCTCGATTTTTGCTAAACCTATTTTCATACTACGTTTGTCATTTCATCTAAAATCACCGCCAATATATGTGGGGGCCTCTGTCTGCCTTTTGGGAAAATTTCTCTAGAGGTGAGCCAGGACTGTCTTTTCCTCTGCTAGGATTAGGTAGTTCTCCGGCTGGCGCTGGGCATCTAGGGATAAAAAAACGTAGGCATGCTACCCGGCCACTTCTAGTTGTGCAGCAGGTTTAGTTCATGGTCAGTATAGTTTCCATCTTCCAAGAGCTAGTTCTCATATATGCTGGGCTATGTTCTCTCGCCATTGAGAATCATGACAGTTTGACCGGCCAAAAAAAAAAAAAGGGTTAAATTACTGGCTGAGAAAGGAGAGAAAAAAGAAGTCTGCTACAATTTTTTTTTTTTTTTTTTTCCTCTAGTTCTGAGTGTGCTCTTAATTGAATCACTTGCTAGTCTGCCTATACTGCAGCCTTCCTCTCTTTCTCTCCTTCTAATCCTTGAATGGCTCTGTGTTCACCTGTTTCAAATGGATCTTCAGAGTGTAGCTACAGGTTTGAATAATCTCGCCACAAAGGTACAAAATTTGCAAGATTTTGTTGTTCATGCACCTATGTCTGAGCCTAGAATTCCTTTGCCTGAATTCTTCTCGGGGAATAGATCTCACTTTCAAAATTTTAAAAATAATTGCAAATTGTTTTTGTCCCTGAAGTCTCGCTCTGCCGGAGACCCTGCACAGCAGGTCAGGATTGTAATTTCCTTGCTCCGGGGCGACCCTCAAGACTGGGCTTTTGCATTGGCACCAGGGGATCCTGCGTTGCTCAATGTGGATGCGTTTTTTCTGGCCTTGGGGTTGCTTTATGAGGAACCTCATTTAGAGCTTCAGGCGGAAAAGGCCTTGATGTCCTTGTCTCAGGGGCAAGATGAAGCTGAAATATACTGCCAAAAATTCCGCAAATGGTCTGTGCTTACTCAGTGGAATGAGTGCGCCCTGGCGGCGATTTTCAGAGAAGGTCTCTCTGATGCCATTAAGGATGTTATGGTGGGGTTCCCTGTGCCTGCGAGTCTGAATGAGTCCATGACGATGGCTATTCAGATCGATAGGCGTCTGCGGGAGCGCAAACCTGTGCACCATTTGGCGGTGTCTACAGAGAAAACGCCAGAAAATATGCAATGTGATAGAATTCTGTCCAGAAGCGAGCGGCAAAATTTTAGACGAAAAAATGGGTTGTGCTTCTATTGTGGTGATTCAACTCATGTTATATCAGCATGCTTTAAGCGTACTAAGAAGCCTGACAAGTCTGTTTCAATTAGCACTTTACAGTCTAAGTTTATTCTATCTGTGACCCTGATTTGTTCTTTGTCATCTATTACCGCGGACGCCTATGTCGACTCTGGCGCTGCTTTGAGTCTTATGGATTGGTCCTTTGCCAAACGCTGTGGGTATGATTTGGAGCCATTGGAGGCTCCGATGCCTCTGAAAGGGATTGACTCCACCCCATTGGCTAGTAATAAACCACAATACTGGACACAAGTGACTATGCGTGTTAATCCGGATCACCAGGAGGTTATTCGCTTTCTGGTGCTGTATAATCTACATGATGTTTTGGTGCTGGGATTGCCATGGCTGCAATCTCATAACCCAGTCCTCGACTGGAGAGCTATGTCTGTGTTAAGCTGGGGATGTAAAGGAACTCATGGGGACGTACCTTTGGTTTCCATTTCATCATCTATTCCCTCTGAGATTCCTGAATTCTTGTCTGACTTTCGTGACGTTTTTGAAGAACCCAAGGTTGGTTCACTACCTCCGCACCGGGAGTGCGATTGTGCCATAGACTTGATCCCGGGTAGTAAATACCCTAAGGGTCGTTTATTTAATCTGTCTGTGCCTGAACACGCGGCTATGCGAGAATATATAAAGGAGTCCTTGGAAAAGGGACATATTCGTCCTTCGTCATCTCCCTTAGGAGCCGGTTTTTTCTTTGTGTCTAAGAAAGACGGCTCTTTGAGGCCGTGTATTGATTATCGACTTTTGAATAAAATCACGGTTAAATATCAATATCCGTTACCACTGCTTACTGATTTGTTTGCTCGTATAAAGGGGGCCAAGTGGTTCTCTAAGATTGATCTCCGTGGGGCGTATAATTTGGTGCGAATCAAGCAGGGGGATGAGTGGAAAACCGCATTTAATACGCCCGAGGGCCATTTTGAGTATTTGGTGATGCCTTTTGGTCTTTCAAATGCCCCTTCAGTCTTCCAGTCCTTTATGCATGACATTTTCCGCGATTATTTGGATAAATTTATGATTGTGTATCTGGATGATATTCTGATTTTTTCGGATGACTGGGACTCTCATGTCCAGCAGGTCAGGAGGGTTTTTCAGGTTTTGCGGTCTAATTCCTTGTGTGTGAAGGGTTCTAAGTGTGTTTTTGGGGTTCAAAAGATTTCCTTCTTGGGATACATTTTTTCCCCCTCTTCCATCGAGATGGATCCTGTCAAGGTTCAGGCTATTGGTGATTGGACGCAACCCTCTTCTCTTAAGAGTCTTCAGAAATTTTTGGGCTTTGCTAACTTTTATCGTCGATTTATTGCTGGTTTTTCTGATGTTGTAAAACCATTGACTGATTTGACTAAGAAGGGTGCTGATGTTGCTGATTGGTCCCCTGATGCTGTGGAGGCCTTTCGGGAGCTCAAGCGCCGCTTTTCTTCCGCCCCAGTGTTGCGTCAGCCTGATGTTGCTCTTCCTTTTCAGGTTGAGGTCGACGCTTCTGAAATCGGAGCTGGGGCGGTGTTGTCGCAGAGAAGTTCCGACTGCTCCGTGATGAGACCTTGTGCTTTTTTTTCCCGTAAATTTTCGCCCGCCGAGCGGAATTATGATATTGGGAATCGGGAGCTTTTGGCCATGAAGTGGGCTTTTGAGGAGTGGCGTCACTGGCTTGAGGGGGCCAGACATCAGGTGGTGGTATTGACTGACCACAAAAATTTAATTTACCTTGAGTCTGCCAGGCGCCTGAATCCTAGACAGGCGCGCTGGTCGTTGTTTTTCTCTCGGTTTAATTTTGTGGTGTCTTACCTACCGGGTTCTAAGAATGTTAAGGCGGATGCCCTTTCTAGGAGTTTTGAGCCTGACTCCCCTGGTAATTCTGAGCCCACAGGTATCCTTAAAGATGGAGTGATATTGTCTGCCGTTTCTCCAGACCTGCGGCGGGCCTTGCAGGAGTTTCAGGCGGATAGACCTGATCGTTGCCCACCTGGTAGACTGTTTGTTCCTGATGATTGGACCAGTAGAGTCATCTCTGAGGTTCATTCTTCTGCGTTGGCAGGTCATCCTGGAATTTTTGGTACCAGGGATTTGGTGGCAAGGTCCTTCTGGTGGCCTTCCCTGTCACGAGATGTGCGAGGCTTTGTGCAGTCTTGTGACGTTTGTGCTCGGGCCAAGCCTTGTTGTTCTCGGGCTAGTGGATTGTTGTTACCCTTGCCCATCCCGAAGAGGCCTTGGACGCACATCTCGATGGATTTTATTTCGGATCTGCCTGTTTCTCATAAGATGTCTGTCATCTGGGTGGTGTGTGACCGTTTCTCTAAGATGGTCCATCTGGTTCCCTTGCCTAAGTTGCCTTCTTCTTCCGAGTTGGTTCCTCTGTTTTTTCAAAATGTTGTTCGTTTGCATGGTATTCCGGAGAATATCGTTTCTGACAGAGGGACCCAATTCGTGTCTAGATTTTGGCGGGCATTCTGTGCTAGGATGGGCATAGATTTGTCTTTTTCGTCTGCTTTCCATCCTCAGACTAATGGCCAGACCGAGCGGACTAATCAGACCTTGGAGACATATTTGAGGTGTTTTGTGTCTGCGGATCAGGATGATTGGGTTGCTTTTTTGCCTTTGGCGGAGTTCGCCCTCAATAATCGGGCCAGCTCTGCCACCTTGGTGTCCCCGTTTTTCTGTAATTCGGGGTTTCATCCTCGATTTTCCTCCGGTCAAGTGGAATCTTCGGATTGTCCTGGAGTGGATGCTGTGGTGGAGAGGTTGCATCAGATTTGGGGGCAGGTGGTGGACAATTTGAAGTTGTCCCAGGAGAAGACTCAGCTTTTTGCCAACCGCCGTCGTCGTGTTGGTCCTCGGCTTTGTGTTGGGGACTTGGTGTGGTTGTCTTCTCGTTTTGTCCCTATGAGGGTTTCTTCTCCTAAGTTTAAGCCTCGGTTCATCGGCCCGTACAAGATATTGGAGATTCTTAACCCTGTGTCCTTCCGTTTGGACCTCCCTGCATCCTTTTCGATTCATAATGTTTTTCATCGGTCATTGTTGCGCAGGTATGAGGTACCGGCTGTGCCTTCCGTTGAGCCTCCTGCTCCGGTGTTGGTTGAGGGTGAGTTGGAGTACGTTGTGGAAAAGATCTTGGACTCTCGTGTTTCCAGACGGAAACTCCAGTATCTGGTCAAATGGAAGGGATACGGTCAGGAGGATAATTCTTGGGTCACTGCCTCTGATGTTCATGCCTCCGATCTTGTCCGTGCCTTTCATAGGGCTCATCCTGATCGCCCTGGTGGTTCTGGTGAGGGTTCGGTGCCCCCTCCTTGAGGGGGGGGTACTGTTGTGAAATTGGATTCTGGGCTCCCCCGGTGGCCACTTGTGGAATTGTACTTGTGTGCATCATCCCCTCTGTTCACCTGCTCCTATCAGGATGTGGGAGTCGCTATATAACCTTGCTCCTCTGTCAGTTTCATGCCGGTCAACAATGTAATCAGAAGCCTTTCTGTGCATGTTCCTGCTACTAGACAACTCCCAGCTAAGTTGGACTTTTGTCCTTGTGTGTTTTTGCATTTTGTTCCTGTTCACAGCTGCTGTTTCGTTACTGTGTCTGGAAAGCTCTTGTGAGCGGAAATTGCCACTCTGGTGTTATGAGTTAATGCTAGAGTCTTAAAGTAATTTCTGGATGGTGTTTTGATAGGGTTTTCTGCTGACCATGAAAGTGCCCTTTCTGTCTTCTTGCTATCTAGTAAGCGGACCTCGATTTTTGCTAAACCTATTTTCATACTACGTTTGTCATTTCATCTAAAATCACCGCCAATATATGTGGGGGCCTCTGTCTGCCTTTTGGGAAAATTTCTCTAGAGGTGAGCCAGGACTGTCTTTTCCTCTGCTAGGATTAGGTAGTTCTCCGGCTGGCGCTGGGCATCTAGGGATAAAACAACGTAGGCATGTTACCCGGCCACTTCTAGTTGTGCGGCAGGTTTAGTTCATGGTCAGTATAGTTTCCATCTTCCAAGAGCTAGTTCTCATATATGCTGGGCTATGTTCTCTCGCCATTGAGAATCATGACAGGCCACGCTCCTGTATACTGGCTATGAGATCAATATTTATCCCCTCCTCGTGGTCCCGTTGTGAAACCTAGAATAATATAAAAACATTTATGTTTTCAAGTTTAATGAAAATTGCCAACAACCACCACAACCCACCACCCCCCGAAAATAAAAAACAACGAAAAATAAAAAACATTCCTTTTGTTTTGAAAAATACTTACTCGCCGTCTTGCCGCCACAGCTTGGCCCCGAGGTCGCTGCTCCTGCTGGGTACCTTCCTCCTCACTTGAAGAAGCCTGTTAAAAATTTTTACAAAAAAAATTAGTGCCAAGTCTACAAATGACACCGAATAGTAAGCAACTGTAGATAATTTACTCACTGAACTCCCCTGCGCCGTGTGGCTTGAGTCTGTCACCATTCTTTAAACAAGATAAAAATTCTGCAAGGCAAAATTGAAAAAATTATTACATTAAAAGCACAAAACAAAGCCACATACAATAAAATAGCAAAAATACCATACATAACATTACTACCACAACGGACAGTTCACTCATAGGACAATGCCAACTCAACAAGCGCTGATCAAACCACACCGCCATACATTGAAATAAAAATCAATGGCAGAGACGACACAATGCAGAGTATAGCAAAAGCTGAATAAAGTTCCAGAAAAGATAAAAAAACAATTCATCAACAACAGCCCCCTATGTACAAATAAAAAAACCAAAAAACAAAAACCTTTTTTTGAAAAAAAAAAAAAAAAACATTTACAAAGGGCCAAGAAAAGCTAATATAAAGTGCCAGACTGTACAATTAAAAACAACAAGACATGAGCCAAAACAACACCATCTTGTTACATATAACCGCAGAAATTCATCAGAAACAGATAAAGGATAAAAACCATTCTATATTTAAAAAAAAAAAAAAAAAAAAGGCCAAAGAAAACGCAATCCAGTATAAACGGCCATACTTTACAATAAAAAACAGCAAGGCATGAGCCAAGAAAACGCCCTACGGTTTTACCCCCAGAAATAGAAACCAAAATTAAAACTACATAAACCTGAAATTAAACTAGAAAATCATATTTCAAAACACAGTGGAACAACCGCATGACATTACAGAACAACCCAAAAGAAATTAGAACCAATCCAAAAACAAACAAGGCTGGAGACAAGAAAACGCCATCATATAACGCCAGAAATACATCAGAACAAGATTTAAAAACACAAATTTTCAAAAAAAAACAACAACAGTATAGCCGTAATAAAGTACAGACCAAATATACCAGCACAAATTTTAAAAATGTAAAAATAATACACACATAAAGAAGAAAAATGCACTGAGAAATTATATACTTACAGCTTTTGAAAGCAGATCTCAGGTGTTGTCTGTCTTCTGTCCTGCTGGCAATTGAAAGACAATGCCAACCCCTTTTTTTATATTTATAGGGTCTTTTGTCACTGTCTAGACACTGTCTAGACACTTTTCTTGTTTTTTAATTAAAGGATGCATGCGTCGTACAACGTGCTGCAACGCAAGTACTTGCGCCTTCTGCGTTGTCAATAAACTTGAATGGTGGTTTTGGCACATAGACGACGCAAGCGCGACGCATGCGTTTTTTGACAAAATTATGACGCCGAAAAACTGCAACATGAAGCGTCTGTTGCGCCCTGCCAGGTGCGCCGAAACGACGCATGCATCGCAAAACGCACCAAAACGCATAACAACGCATGTCCATGCGCCCCTAATGTTAAAGATAGGGGCGCATGACGCATGCGTCGCTATGTGTCGACGACGCTGCGCCCAAAGGCGCAAATGTGAACGTAGCCTAATACTTACTTCTGCTAAAAGTCTTTTAGGCTATGTTCACACATGTATTTTGCTTTGTTTTTTTCCCATATAAAAGTCTTGGTGAAATGCATGAAAAAGTGTGCACACATAGGGTATGGGCACACGCTGCGGATTTTGCTGCGGATCCGCAGAGGATTGATCGCTGCAGATTCGCAGCAGTTTTCCATGCGTTTAGAGTACCATGTAAACCAATGGAAAACAAAATCCGCAGTGCACATCGTGCATTAAAAAATGCGCGGAAACGTAGCGTTGTTTATTCCGCAGCATGTCAATTCTTTGTGCGGATTCCGCAGTGGTTTACACCTGCTCCATAATAGGAATCTGCAGGTGTAAAACCACAAAAAAAGCTGTAAATCAGCGGTAATTCCGCAGGAAATCTGCAGTGTGGATTACCTGCGGATTTACCAAAATCAGTCCTGAAAAATCTGCAGGGTAATCCACAGCGTGTGCACATAGCCATAGAGCTTGTTGAGTTTAAAAAAAATGCCGAAAATCCCATGAAAACATAGCGAAAATCTGAAACAAATGTCACAAAAAGCCCCCTATTTGTAGCGTGTTCAATATTTCCTATTGATTTTCATCCAACATCTTTGACAAAATGAATAGTTTTTGCTAAAGGGCAACATGTAAAACCATTGTAAAAGCGGGCCAGTCATCGGATCACAAGTGCTCAATTTTTGCTCTTATTTTATTACCGTTGCTCGCCTGAGTATTCCGTTTTTTAATTATTTTTTTTAAATCCATCACACCATTTCAGAGATTTGTTTATTTTTTTTTTGTTTAGTGCTAATTTTTATGTTTTTTTCTAAGAGGGCGTGGCTCACAGAATACCCTGGGGGCATGTCTTTATGCTGCTTTACATTATTACCATGTGAGCACTACCCCCTTGGAAAAGACCATAAAAATAAGGCCGGGGTCACACTAGGGTGTTTTACGGACGTATGAGCGCAGAAAATACGTCCAGAAAATACGCATTCCACATGGCCCAATGATTCTCTATGGGGCAGCTCCTATCAGCCGTATATTACGCATCCGTAATATACGGTATGTTACGGGCGTAGAAAATCGCAGTATGCTGCGTTTGGCAGCGTACTGCGCAAAAAATATGCCAATGTCAGTCTATGGGGGCGAGAAAATTACGGATTACACACGGACCATATATATACCCTATATACTTATATATATATATATATATATACTTATATTTAATTCAGCGCCAGATAGCAGAAAAGCCGGTAATTCAATTGCCGGCTTTTGCTATCTCCTTAACAAACCCGACAGGATATGAGACATGGTTTACATACAGTAAACCATCTCATACCCCTTCTTTTATTACATATTCCTCTTTACTAATGTAAGAAGTGTCTTTGTGTAAAATTTGGGGGCTCTAGGTATTAAATTAAAGGGTTAAATCCCGGAAAAAATTGGCGTGGGCTCCCGCGCAATTTTCTCCGCCAGAGTGGTAAAGCCAGTGACTGAGGGCAGATATTAATAGCCTACAGAGGGGCCATGGTTATAGGACCCCCCTGGCTAAAAACATCTGCCCCCAGCCAACCCAGAAAAGGCACATCTGTAAAATGCGCCTATTTTGGCACTTAGCTTCTCTCTTCCCACTCCCATATAGCAGTGGGAGATGGGGTAATGAAAGGTTAATGTCACCTTGCTATTGTAAAGTGACATTAAGCCAGGTTAATAATGGAGAGGCGTCAATTATGACACCTATCCATTATTAATCCAATAGTACGAAATGGTTAATAAAACACACACACATTATTAAAAAGTATTTTAATGAAATAAAGACAGATGGTGTTTTAATATTTTATTATACTCTTAATCCACCTGAAGACCCTTGTCACCTGAAATAAAGTTAAAAAAAAAAAAACCAACAATATTCCATACCTTCCGTCGTTACAGTCTTGTCCCACGCTGTAAATCCATCTGAAGGGGTTAAATAATTTTACACCCAGGAGCTCTGCTAATGCAACTATGCTCCTGCCTGTAAAACTAGGTGAATGAATGGAATGCAGGGGAATGTACTGTAGTTACCTCGAGTCGTGGTGATGTGCCTTCTGCTGGATGAACTCATATGAACTCGAGCATGGGAAAATATTGTGAAAAGTTCCCAGGCTCGAGTTCATATGAGTTCATCCAGCAGGGGGCGCATCACCACGACTCGAGGTAACTACAGTACATTCCCCTGCATTCCATTAATTCACCAAGTTTTACAGGCAAGAGCACAGCTGCATTAGCAGAGCTCCTGGGTGTAAAATGATTTAACCCCTTCAGATGGATTTACAGCATGGGACAAGACTGTAACGACGGAAGGTATGGAATATTGTTGTTTGCTTTTTTTTACTTTATTTCAGGTGACAAGGGTCTTCAGGTGGATTGAGAGTATAATAAAATATTAAAACACCATGTGTCTTTATTTCATTAAAATACTTTTTAATAATGTATGTGTGTTTTATTAACCATTTCGTACTATTGGATTATTAATGGATATGTGTCATAATTGACGCCTCTCCATTATTAACCTGGCTTAATGTCACCTTACAATAGCAAGGTGACATTAACCCTTCATTACCCCATCTCCCACAGCTACACGGGAGTGGGAAGAGAGGCTAAGTGCCAGAATAGGCGCATCTTACAGATGTGCCTTTTCTGGGGTGGCTGGGGGCAGATGTTTTTAGCCAGGGGAGGGCCAATAACCATGGTCCCTCTCTAGGCTATTAATATCTGCCCTCAGTCACTGGCTTTCCCACTCTGGCGGAGAAAATTGCACGGGAGCCCACGCCAATTTTTTTCCGGGATTTAACCCTTTAATTTAATAGCTAGAGCACCCAAATTTTACAAACAGACACTTCTTACATTAGTAAATAGGAATATGTAATAAAAGAAGGGATATGAGATGGTTTACTGTATGTAAACCATGTCTCATATCCTGCCGGGTTTGTGAAGGAGATAGGAAAAGCTGGCAATTGAATTACCGGCTTTTCTGCTATCTAGCGCTGATTTAAATGTATATATATATATATATATATATATATATATATATATATATATATATATATATATATATATATATACTACAGTAGATGTTTCCAGCCAGCTAACGCTCGGCACGCTCATTGCTATCTAATTAACGCTGCTAGTGATTAAACTAAAGTAAATAATGACAACATTCAATAGCCCTTATGCAGGTGGTAAATTAACTTAAAATGAAGTTAATAACAATAATAATCATGTGTGGGGAAGAAGCCTCGTGTGGTAATGTGGAGGGATGGAGCATCGTGTGTTAGGCCGGTTTCACACGTCAGTGGCTCCGGTACGTGAGGTGACAGTTTCCTCACGTACCGGAGACACTGACACACGTAGACCCATAAAAATCAATGCATCTGTTCAGATGTCATTGATTTTTTGCGGACCGTGTCTCCGTGTGCCAAACACGGAGACATGTCAGTGTTCGTGGGAGCGCACGTTTTACACGGACCCAATAGAGTCAATGGGTCCGCGTAAAACACGGACCTCACACGGACATTCTCCGTCTGGGGTCCGTGTGCGTGCAGGAGACAGCGCTACAGTAAGCGCTGTCCCCCCCACATGGTGCTGAAGCCGGTATTCATATCTTCCCTGTAGCAGCGTTTGCTGTAGAGAAAATATGAAGAATAGTGTTAAAAATAAAGATCTATGTGTCCGCCGCCCCCCCTCCCCCTGTGCGCCCCCCCCCCGCTGGTCAGAAAATACTTACCCGCTCCCTCGCTCCTTCCTGGTCTGGCCGCGCCTCCTACTGTATGCGGTCACGTGGGGCCGATCATTTACAATCATGAATAGTCGGCTCCGCCCCTATGGGAGGTGGAGCCACATATTCATGACTGTAAATGATCGGCCCCACGTGACCGCATGCAGGAGAAGCCGCGGCCAGACCAGGAAGGAGCGAGGGAGCGGGTAAGTATTTTCTGACCAGCGGGGGGGCGCACAGGGGGTGGGGGGGCGGCGGACACCTAAATCTTTATTTTTAACACTATTCTTCATATTTTCTCTGCAGCAAACGCTACTGCAGAGAGGATATGAATCGCAGCTTCAGCACCTTCAGCACCATGCAGAGTGGGTACCACACGCTCCGTGTGGTACCCACTCGCCATACGGGCGGCACACGTGTGCCGCACGTATGGCCTCCGTGAGTTCCCAGGCACACGGACATGGATAACTCCGGTACCGATTTATTCCGGTACCGGAATTATCTGGACGTGTGGGACAGCCCTTAAAGTGTGAGGACGGAGCCTCGTGTGGTAATGTGTGGGGACGCAGCCTCGTGTGGTAATGTGAGGACGGAGCCTTGTGTGGTAATGTGGGGTGATGGAGCCTCGTGTGGTAATATGGGGGGGGATTATGTGTGGTAATGTGGTGGGGGGCAGGATTATATGTGGTAATGTGGTGGGGGTGGGATTATGTGTGGTGGGAGGGCGAAATTATGTGTGGTGATGTGGTGGGGGTGCGAAATTATGTGTGGTGATGTGGTGGGGGGCAGGATTATGTGTGGTGATGTGGTGGGGGGCGGAATTATGTGTGGTGATGTGGTGGGGGGTGGTATTATGTGTGGTGATGTGGTGGGTAGGATTATGTGTGGTATTGTGGTGGGGGGCGGGATTATGTGTGGTGATGTGGTGGGGGGCGGGAGTATGTGTGGTAATGTGGTGGGGGCTGGATTATGTGTGGTAATGTGGTGGGGGGGTGGGAATATGTGTGGTAATGTGGTGGGGGCGGGATTGTGTGGTGAAGTGGGGGGAGGGATTATGTGTGGTGATGTGGTGGGGAGGCGGGATTATGTGTGGTAATGTGGTGGGGGTGGGATTATGTGTGGTGATGTGGTAGGGGACAGAATTATGTGTGGTGATGTGGTGGGGGGCGGGATTATGTGTGGTGATGTGGTGGGGGGCAGGATTATGTGTGGTAATGTAGTGGGGGGTGGGATTATGTGTGGTAATGTGGTGGAGGGGTTGGATTGTGTGTGGTAATGTGGTGGGGGGGCGGGATTATGTGTGGTAATGTGGTGGGGGCGGGATTGCATGTGGTGATGTGGTGGGGGGTGGAGCTACTGTGCAGGGGGCGGGATTAGCGAGTAATCACGATGCCTCTTATATATATAGAGATATATATATATGTGTTTTTAAGAATATTTGAGCCGATGGATCCATGATATGTCCATTTTGCGAGCCTGCTAGAAAAAAATCGCCGTACGGAAGCCATACGGATGACACACGGATAAATTTGTGCGTAAAAATCACATCCTCGCACTGAATACGGAACAGTGTTTTGGTACAATTACTGCGTATTACAGCCGTAAAAAACAGACCGTATTTACTTACGCCTAGTGTGACCCCGGCCTTATACCAAATAAAAAGGGCCCATATGTCTAGAACCGTATGGGGGATTTAAAAAAAAAAATCAAAAATGAGTGGAGCAGCGGGAATAAAAAAGGAGCGAAAACTGGACACTTTTGACTTAGGCTGCGTGTCCACGCTCAGGATGGCCGGCGGTATCGCCGCAGCGGCGAAGCCGCTCTGCGCTAAGCCCCGCCCCCTTTCTGGGACGCGATGGTGCCGGATGTGTACTGTACACATCCGGGATCATCGCACCCCTCGCCATAGGGCCCTGTGATATGCCTTGCGGGGACGCTGCGTCCCCGCAAGGTGTACGGACATGCTGCGATCTGAAAAGACGCGCAGCATGTCCGGAGTCGCAGGCCCGCCGCGTGCGGGTTTCCACGCATAGTGGACACGGGATTTCAACAAATCCCCTCCACTATGCTGGAACATCTGGACGCTGCGTGTTTGACGCTGCAGCGTCAAACAAGCAGCGTTTCCTGACAGTGGACACTCACCCTTAGGCTACTTTCACACATCAGTTTTTTGCCATCAGTCACAATCCGTCGAATGTTGAAAAAAACGTCGCAGATTGTGAAAAACTGATGCGACGGATCCATTTTTTCGACGGATCCTACTTTCTGATCCAGCTAATTGGATCCTGAAAAAATCGGAGCATGCTCAGTAAAAAAAAAACGGAATCCGTCGCCGGGTTCCGTAATTTGACAGATCCGGCGGCACAGGCTTACATTCTAGCAAACGACGGATGGATCCGTTGCTGTCCGTTTTTTTTACGAACACAACAAACGTTACTATGTCTGTTTTCTCTGGTCTCCAGATAAACAATTTTCGACGGATCCGGTGAAAAACGGATGAAACGTGAGGCCATCCGTCGCAATCCGTTGCTAATACAAGTGTATGGGAAAAAAACGGATCCGGTGGCAACTTTTGCCGGATCTGTTTTTTTTTAAATTCTCCGGACTGTGACTGACGGCAAAAAACTGATGTTTGAAAGGGGCCTTAGTGACAGGTCCTCTGTAAGGCCATGTTCACACGTTGCGGTTTTTACCGCAGATCCGCGGCGTTTTTGACGCTGCGAATCTGCAGCAGTTTCCCATGCGGTTTACAATACCATGTAAACCTATGGAAAACCAAATCTGCAGTGCAAATGCTGCGAAAAAAACGTGCGGAAACGCAGCGTTGTTTTTTCCCCAGCATGTCAATTCTTTGTGCGGATCTGCAGCATTTCTGCACCCATTGACTTGTATTGAGTCGGGCACTTCCGCAGCAAAACCGCAGATGTAAAAAAACATCTGTGGTTTAGCTGCGGGTGAAACGCTGCAGATCGGGAGGGGGGAGTGTGTGGGCAGAGACTGTGCGTGTCTGTGTATGCAGGCGGGGTCTGTGCGGGACTCTCGGGGGGCCTGTGCGGGCCTCTCGGGTGTCTGTGCGGGCCTGTCTGGGGTCTGTGCTGTGATCTCGTGGGTCTGTGCGGACTGTCGGGGGTCTGTGCGGGCCTCTCGGGGATCTGTGTGGGCCTCTCGGGGGTCTGTGCGAGCCTGTCGGGGGTCTGTGCGGGGCTCTCGGGGGTCTGTGCGGGCTGCCGGGGGTCTGTGCGGGCCTCTCGGGGGTCTGTGCAGGCTGTCGGGGGTCTGTGCGGGCTGTCAGGGGTCTGTGCAGGCTGTCATGGGTCTGTGCAGGCTGCCAGGGGTCTGTACGGGGCTCTCGGGGGTCTTTGTGTGTGTGAGTTCAGGCATCGTCGGGCTATGCCTGCTACAGTGACAGTGATTGACACATTAGCCAATGTGGTGAATGTAAAAAAAAATGAATGTCCGGCTAATGTGTTAAATGTATAAAAAAAAAAACATACAACATAACATACAACATATAACAGAACATACAGTACAACATATAACATATAACAGAACATACAACATAACAGTACATACAACATATATCTTGTGTTATATGTTATAACATACAATATAGAACAGAACATACAACATATAACATACAATACATACAGTACATTCATACATTACATACAGTACATACAGTACATATAACAGAGTACATGCTCACCATCACCTTGCCACTTTGATCCCCGAAGCCAGTGTCACCTGTAAAAAATATTAAAATAATAAACAAACACTATACTCCCTGATCCGCAGAAACCCAATTAAAATGAGTGTCCCACGACGATCTTCCGTGGAGAGCAGCCACATCAGCTGATGCGACCGCTCTCCAGGGGCTCCAGGAATACAATGACGGAAGGTATCCTTCCGCACTGTATTCCTCCGCCACTGTAAAAAATAGTCCCTAGTCTCACTTGTGGCACTGCTGTGTGAGAAAGTTCCCATGCAGCAATGCCATAAACTGAGACCCTGAACTCGGGTAACCTCAGTGATACACAGCAGGAGCCATTGTCTCCCGTCAGTGTGTCACTGAAGGTCTATAGAGCAGTGACATCACCCGATGCCACTGTTCTATAGGGGTGATCGTCGTGGGACACTCGTTATTAATTGGACTGCGTTGGACAGGGAGTATATGGTTTATTATTTTTAATTTTGTACAGGCGATCGAGTATGGTAAGGATGGTTAGATTAAGAATATTAAAATACTTTTTTCTGGCTGTGTCTTTATTTTTTTAACTCTTTCACTACTCTAGGATTAATAATGGATAGGCGTCTTATTGACGCCTCCCCATTATTAACCCAGCTTAATGTCACCTTACAATAGCAAGGTGACATTACCCTTTTTTACCCCATATCCCACCGCCACTCAGGAGTGGGAAGAGAGGGGCTAAGTGCTGGAATTGGTGCATCTCGCAGATGCGCCATTTCTGTGGCGGCTGGGGGCTGGTATTTGTAGCCGGGGGGCCAATATCCATGGCCCCTCTCTAGGCTATGAACATCAGCCCGCAGCTGTCTGAGTAGCTTTTCTGGCTATAAAATATAGGGGGACCCCAAGTCATATTTTTTTGGGGCCCCCCTATTTTAATAGCTAGTAAAGGCTACGCAGACAGCTGCGGGCTGATATTCATAGCCTGGGAGGGGCCATGGGTATTACCCCCTTCCCAGGCTAAAAATATTGGCCCCCGGCCATCGGCTTTCCCCCTCTGGAGCAGAAAATTACGCGGGAGCCCATGCCATTTTTTTTTTTTTTTTTTAATCATTCATTAAGAAATATAGGCCTTGCTATTACATATCTATGGATATATCTATGGAAATATTTTGCACAAGGGCCAATAAACCACATTTATTTTTTCTATTGGAGTACTGCCTTCATTTTTCTGGATAATAGCATGAGGTTTGGTATATACCTGGAAGGATTTTTTGCACCCTTTGTTTTCTTTTGGTGCTGCTTTTTGTTTTCTTTTTCCATAGATAAATCTATCTCTACATGGATATCTATGGATATATGTATAGATATAACTGTGCATATATCTATAGATATAACTATGGCTATATCAATCTATAGATATATTTATAGATAGATATATCTATAGATACATACATGTATGTATCCATATATCTATCTGGCTACTTTCACACATCAGGTTTTTGCCGTAAGGCACAATCCGGCAAGTTTTGATAAAAAATGGATCCGTGTTTTTTTCCTCTGGATCCGTTTTTTTCTCATAGGGTCCCTTTCCACTTGCGAGATAAAAAACGGTCCGTAATCTGGACCGAAAAAACGGATGGAACGTATGCGATTGTCATGCGAGTGTCATGCGAGTGTTATGCGAGTGCCATGCGATTTTTTAATCGCACCATCCGTATGACATCAGTATGACATCCGTATTGCTGTCCGATTTTTACGCACCAGTGTCCTTTGAAAAGCCGGCAATTCAGCGCTGTGTACAGTAAAATCACACTGACAGGTTAGAATAGAGTAGATATATGCACATAGAATGTGTATATATACATATATACATGTCAGTGAGACACCTATATATGTATATTTATATTTAATGCAGCGCTAGATAGCATAAAAGCCTCTAATTCAATTACCGGCTTTTTCCTTCTCCTTCACAAACCCGACAGGATATGAGACATGGTTTACATACAGTAAACCTTCTCAGATCCCCATTTTTTTTGCATATTCCACACTACTAATGTTAGTAGTGTGTATGTGCAAAATTTGGCCGCTGTAGCTGCTCAAATAAAGGGTTAAATGGCGGAAAAAATTGGCGTGGGCTCCCGCGCAATTTTCTCCGCCAGAGTGGTAAAGCCAGTGACTGAGGGCAGATATTAATAGCCAGGAGAGGGTCCATGGTTATTGGCCCCCCCGTGGCTAAAAACATCTGCCCCCAGCCACCCCAGAAAAGGCACATCTGGAAGATGCGCCTATTCTGGCACTTGGCCACTCTCTTCCCACTCCCTGTAGCGGTGGGATATGGGGTAATGAAGGGTTAATGCCACCTTGCTATTGTAAGGTGACATTAAGCCAGATTAATAATGGAGAGGCGTCAATTATGACACCTATCCATTATTAATCCAATTGTTGGAAAGGGTTAAAAAACACACACACACGATTAAAAAGTATTTTAATGAAATAAGCACAGCGGTTGTTTTAATAATTTATTGCTCTCTCATTCCATTTTCATACCCTCGCTTGGCAAAACAATAAACACACAAGATACATACCCTCTCTGATGAACTGTCACGTCCCACGAGGTAATCCATCTGAAGGGGTTAACTAATATTACAGGCAGAGCTGCGATAATCCACTCGCTCGTGCCTGTAATCCCCGGGTGCTGAAAGGAAAGCAGTGATCTATACTTACATTCAGTCGCGGTGATGCGCCCCTGCTGGATGTTCTCATGAACTGCAGCCTGGGAACTTTTTCCCACGCTCCAGGTCATATGAGGACATCCACCAGGGGGCGCATCACCGCGACTGAAGGTAACTATAGGTCATTGACCTACATTTCCTTCAGTCGCGGTGATGCGCCCCCTGGTGGATGTCCTCATATGACCTGGAGCATGGGAAAAAGTTCCCAGGCTGCAGTTCATGAGAACATCCAGCAGGGGCGCATCACCGCGACTGAATGTAAGTATAGATCACTGCTTTCCTTTCAGCACCCGGGGATTACAGGCACGAGCGAGTGGATTATCGCAGCTCTGCCTGTAATATTAGTTAACCCCTTCAGATGGATTACTTCGTGGGACGTGACAGTTCATCAGAGAGGGTATGTATCTTGTGTGTTTATTGTTTTGCCAAGCGAGGGTCTGAAAATGGAATGAGAGAGCAATAAATTATTAAAACAACCGCTGTGCTTATTTCATTAAAATACTTTTTAATCATGTGTGTGTGTGTTTTTTAACCCTTTCCCACAATTGGATTAATAATGGATAGGTGTCATAATTGACACCTCTCCATTATTAATCTGGCTTAATGTCACCTTACAATAGCAAGGTGGCATTAACCCTTCATTACCCCATAGCCCACCGCTACAGGGAGTGGGAAGAGAGTGGCCAAGTTCCAGAATAGGCGCATCTTCCAGATGTGCCTTTTCTGGGGTGGCTGGGGGCAGATGTTTTTAGCCACGGGGGGGCCAATAACCATGGACCCTCTCCTGGCTATTAATATCTGCCCTCAGTCACTGACTTTACCACTCTGGCGGAGAAAATTGCGCGGGAGCCCACGCCAATTTTTTCCGCAATTTAACCCTTTAATTTAATAGCTAGATCCCCCAAATTGTGCACACAGACACTTGTTACATTAGTGAAGAGGAATATGTAATAAAAAAAGGGATATGAGATGGTTTACTGTATGTAAACCATGTCTCATATCATGTCGGGTTTGTGAAGGAGAAGGAAAAAGCCGGCAATTGAATTAGAGGCTTTTAAGCTATCTAGCGCTGCATTAAATATAAATATACATATATAGGTGTCTCACTGACATATATATATGTATATATACCTATTCTATGTGTATATATCTACTCTATTCTAACCTGTCAGTGTGATTTTACTGTACACCGCGCTGAATTGCCGGCTTTTCAAAGGACACTGGTGCGTAATAATCGGACAGAACTCGCATGGTGCGAGTGCTGTGCGATTTTTTTCTCGCACCCATTGACTTGCATTGGCGAGTCTCGTCCGAGAATCGCAGCAATACGCAGCAGGCTGCGATTTTTTTCTCAGCCGATCCAGATTTTTCTCAGTCCGATTTCGGCTGAGAAAAAAATCGCAAATGAAAAGCCACCTATTAACTAACATTGGTCCGAGTGCAATCCGATTTTTTATCGGATTGCACGCGTCCGTTTTCCTCGCAAGTGGAAAGGGACCCATAGAGTTGTATCAGCGCCGGATTGCGCCTGATGGCCTCATGTTTCATCCGTTTTTTGCCAGATCCATCAGAAAAGCTGTTTCCAGCGGACGGAGAAAACGTGCAGAAGAACGGTTTTTCTGTCCGGTGAAAAAATGCCCAGCAACAGATCCGGCGAAAAACGTATGAAACTGAGATGTGAAATGATGAATCCGGCCTCCGAATCAGTTTTTTCATGAATTTTTCCATTGAAATCATGCACATTTTCTGTTCTCTCTCTCTCTCAAAAAAAAACAAAACGGATCAGTTGCAACAGTTTTTCACTATTTGCAACGGATCCGTTTTTTCAAAAATTCGCCGGATCCTGCCTGATGGAGAGATGTAGATGGATATATGGATAGTTAGGCTACTTTCACACATCAGTTTGTTTCCATCAGGCAGCATCGAGCGTATTTTTGAAAAAACGGATCTGTTGCAAACAGTGAAAAACTGATGCAACTGATCCGTTTGTTTTTTTTTAGAGAGAGAGCGAGAGAGAGAGAACGGAAAATGTGCATGATTTCAATGGAAAAATGCATGAACAACCGGATTCGGAGGCCGGATTCATCATTTGACATCTCAGTTTCATATATTTTTCGCCGGATCCGTCGCTGGGAGTTTTTTCGCCGGACAGAAAAAACTTTCCTCTGTACGTTTTCTCCATCTGCCGGAAAGAGTTTTTTTTTACGGATCCGGCAAAAAACGGATGAAATGTGAGGCCATCAGGCGCAATCCGGCGCTAATACAACTCTATGAGAAAAAAAACGGATCCGTTTTTTCAAAACACGCCGGATTATGCCTGACAGCAAAAACCTGATGTGTGAAAGTAGCCTAACTATCCATATATCTATCTGTCTATCTAAGTGTGTAATGGAGTGTGGGTTGGACAGAAATGACATCACAAATCTTTTTTTTTTTTTTTGTTCAATAATGCATCTTTATTAAGCTTTCAAAAACGCATACAAAAACGCAGCAAAACTGCGCAAAAACACACCTGCAATTTCTGTCAAGAGCTGCGGATTTAGTGCAGAAAAATCCGCAGGCAAATCTGCAAGGTGTGCACATACCCTAAGGAAGCTTCTGATCTTTTAATGATTAGTAGAACACAGTTCACATGTAACTGTTAGGGTATGTGTCTACGTTCAGGAAACGCGGCGTGTTTGACGCTGCGTGGGGCCACAGCGTCAAACACGCAGCGTCCAGATGTTCCAGCATAGTGGAGGGGATTTTATGAAATCCCATCTCCACTATGCATGGTAACATGCACCCGGCGGCCCTGCGACTACGGACATGCTGCGCGTCTTTTAAGATCGCAGCATGTCCGTGTACCTGCGCTGCCGCAAGGAATAACACAGGGCCCTATGTGTGGGGTGCGATGATCCCGGATGTGTGCAATGAACACATCCGGCATCATCGCGTCCCAGAAGGGGGCGGGGCTTAGCGCCGAGCGGGTTTGCCACTCCGACGATACCGCCGGCCATCCTGATCGTGGACACGTACCCTTAGGCTGCAATTAGTCATGCAGTTTTTTTAGCTATAGTCAGAATGATTGGAAAATATAAAGGACTTGTACTTTTTCCTCCTGGATCGACTTCTGGTTTTGGCTAAAAATCCTGCAACAACAAATGACAGTAGTAAGCAACCCTTAGGGTATGTGTCCACGGTCAGAAAACGCTGCGTGTTTGATGCTGCGTAGAGCCGCAGCGTCAAACCCGCAGCGTCCAGATGTTACAGCATAGTGGAGGGGATTTTATGAAATCCCGTCTCCACTATGCGTGGAAACACGCACCCGGCGGCCCTGTGATTCCGGACATGCTGCGCGTCTTTTTAGATCGCAGCATGTCCATGTACCTTGCGGTGACGCTGCGCCGCCGCAAGGTATATCACAGGGCCCTATGTGTGGGGTGCGATGATGCCGGATGTGTGCAATGAACACATCCGGCATCATCGCATCACAGAAGGGGGCGGAGCTTAGGGTGGAGCGAGTTTGCCGCTCCGTCCAAACCGCCGGCCATCCTGAAGGTGGAGACAAACCCTAAGGGTATGTTTCCATGTTCAGGAAATGCTGCGTGTTTGACGCTGCGCAGAGCCTCAGCGTCAAACACGCAGCGTCCAGATGTTACAGCATAGTGGAGGGGATTTCATGAAATCCCGTCTCCACTATGCAGTAAAAGACGCATGCGGCAGACCCGTGGAAACGGACATGCGGCGCGTCTTTTAAGAAGCAGCATGTCCTTACAATGCTGAAACAACGCAAGGACAACGCAGGTGACCTGCCAGTGACCTCAGGTGCAGATTTGGTCAGGATTTACCTGCATAAAATCCTGACCAAATCCTGATGCAATCCTGAACGTGGACACTAAGGGTATGTCTCCACGTTCAGGATTGCATCAGTCTTTGGTCAGGATTTTATGCAAGTAAAATCCTGACCAAAACTGCACCTGAGGTCACTGGCAGGTCACCTGTGGTGTGCCTGCGTGTTTTGCTCATAGTAGCAACATGCAGCGTTTTGAAAAAACGCACAACGCATGCGTTTTCGCGGCAAAAACGCATGCGTTTTTAAACGCATAGTGGAGTCTGGATTTCATAAAATCCCATCCACTATGCTGTAACATCTGGACGCTGCGTTTTTGACGCAGCAGAAAAACGCAGCGTCAAAAACGCAGCGTTTCCTGAACGTGGAAACATACCCATACCCTTTAACTACTGCACAAATATAACCTATATTTTGATACAGGAAAGAAAGCTTGCAATTTGTTACCATCTTTTCAGTTAGCCATTAAAAGGTATCAACCACAGAGGACTCTCAATTCTAAATATTTTTCAAATATAACCTAGTAAGAGATGATGTTCTTTTTACGTAATTTTTCTATAAAGAACTGTAAGATAAATCTCTAGCATGAGCCTCCGCTATGGACAGCAGTAACACCGCACTATAGTGCACATGATCTACAGCTGATATATACTGTTAGGTCTGTGGAAGAAATGCCTCGCTGACCTCCATCCTCACAGGTTTGATAACGGCCCATAAAGTCCTTGCCATGAATCTATGAAGCTGCTGTTAGTGGGGACAGTGGGCAGGATGCGCTGCGCAGCACACGTGTTGGCGGTACAGTAGCCCGCGGCAGTAACGCTGGTGACCCACAGCACAGTGTATAGACGTCTTCATACATCCTAGAGGCAGATGGTTGAGTCCCTGAAGGTTCGTGCCAGGTTTAACCCCCTACTGTGCTTTTGTGAGCCTGGAACGAGACTGGTGTTGCTTCCCAGAGAGGCCCTGTTAGCAAAAAATGAAAATCCCCAAATAGGCGGAACAGAGCCTCAGGAGGGATCGCTTACTAAATGCATTCTAATAGGGAGCGGCCATTGTCCCCATCCAGCACAGATCATCGTTTAGCCGAGGAGTTCTGGCACTGATTGCTGCTGAATGGCGGTGGAGGACGGATACATGTGGCGGCCGCTCATTAGATTCATCGCACTCCAATTCCTCTGTGGAAACTGTTCAACTTTGCTCCTCTGCGCCTGTCACGCTGACATAATCCAGACATTGGGGTCTCCGGTGGGATAGCCCGCCACGCCATTATCTAACCAGAGCTTCATAAGCCTTTGATTCTGTCTGATCTTTGAAACGTTTCCAAAGCTCCTCAAGCTTCAGCTAAATCCTATCTGGGACATTCATTCTTTCTTGGGTCTGCCAGTGTCCAGGCTTCTGCCATGCACACTGAGGCAGCGGACGGGCAGATCCCGGTGTGGGCAGATCCCGGTGGGGGCAGATCACGATGGGGGCAGATCACGGTGGGGGCAGATCACGGTGGGGGCAGATCACGGTGTGGGCAGATCCCGGTGGGGGCAGATCACGGTGGGGGCAGATCACGGTGTGGGCAGATCCCGGTGTGGGCAGATCACGGTGGGGGCAGATCACGGTGGGGGCAGATCACGGTGGGGGCAGATCACGGTGTGGGCAGATCACGGTGGGGGCAGATCACGATGGGGGCAGATCACGGTGGGGGCAGATCACGGTGGGGGCAGATCACGGTGTGGGCAGATCCCGGTGGGGGCAGATCACGGTGGGGGCAGATCACGGTGTGGGCAGATCCCGGTGTGGGCAGATCACGGTGGGGGCAGATCACGGTGGGGGCAGATCACGGTGTGGGCAGATCACGGTGGGGGCAGATCACGGTGTGGGCAGATCACGGTGTGGGCAGATCACGATGGGGGCAGATCACGATGGGGGCAGATCACGGTGGGGGCAGATCACGGTGTGGGCAGATCACGATGGGGGCAGATCACGATGGGGGCAGATCACGGTGGGGGCAGATCACGGTGTGGGCAGATCACGGTGTGGGCAGATCACGGTGGGGGCAGATCACGGTGGGGGCAGATCACGGTGGGGGCAGATCACGGTGTGGGCAGATCACGGTGTGGGCAGATCACGGTGTGGGCAGATCACGATGGGGGCAGATCACGATGGGGGCAGATCACGGTGGGGGCAGATCACGGTGTGGGCAGATCACGGTGTGGGCAGATCACGATGGGGGCAGATCACGATGGGGGCAGATCACGGTGGGGGCAGATCACGGTGGGGGCAGATCACGGTGTGGGCAGATCACGGTGTGGGCAGATCACGGTGTGGGCAGATCACGGTGGGGGCAGATCACGGTGTGGGCAGATCACGGTGTGGGCAGATCACGATGGGGGCAGATCACGGTGTGGGCAGATATGTGACTGCCGGGGTCAGTCCTATGGATTGCTTCTGCTCTGATCATTATTAAGTGGAGGGCGCTGTGCACACATCGAGGACACTGTCTGCACCAGTTCTGCAGCTCTTGGCAGGAAGGAAATCGGCATTTTTGCCCTATTTTTGCCGCGTCTTGGATTGATTTAAGTGAAGTCAATGATGAAAAACGCACAGAGAATTGACACGCTGCAGATTACTTTCTGCAACTACTCGGCGTGTGCCTGACACATTCACTTTGCTGGGATCAGGTTATCACAAATCGGCTGCAAAAAAAAAGCGACAAAACCCAATGTGTGCACGCAGCCTAAATGTGGTGGTGGGTAACTAGGCAGCTCTAGAGGGAGTGCATTGGCACATAGCCGGGCACCTGCTCCACAGTACGGGCACATTCTCATGTAGGCAGGGTATTCCCATCTCCAAGACCCTATCCCACTATGTACAATATTAGCAAATACCCCCAATTAGGAATGTAGCATAGTTCCTCTGATTCCCCATGTGCAGGGCAGTAGCTTAGGAGCCATGGATACGACCACTTATATAGTGACAGTTAGCTTTGGATAGGGCACATGGCGAATCAGAAGAACTATACTACATTGCTAATTGGAGGTATTTGCTAATATGATTACTATTCCACCTGCTGCGTGTTGGGCTAGGAGCTTGGAGATGGGAGTACCCTGTGGTTGTGTGTCGCTGGGCCGGGGTACTGGCCCCACATTAGGGCCACATTCTCATAGTCGCTCCTGTATCCTTCACTCATCTCTTCTGCATCCTTGAAAAAGAAAATGGACAAAACAAAAGCCGTCTCGGCTAAGTTTCTGGAGTAACCCCTGTGTGGCTGGCAGGACCCACCACGTCTTGGCGCATCAGTCTTTGCTGCTGTTCACACCAGTGAAATAGTTAAATCAATGCAATGGGAAGAATTCAAGAGCATGGTGTCAGAGGGGCTCCTGTGATTGGCTGCCGAGTGCTCTGATTTGCATGTCTGAGCTTATATAACCCCCCTCAGAGTGTCCGGACCCGCTCAGATCCACACACAGCCCCCATTAGTGCGGGCAGAGCATCGCTCCTGCTCATGCGGGCGCCATAGACCCCTGCACCCGTCTGATCACCTGCGGCGGGAGCCTGACGGGGGAAAATGCCTTGTGGGAGCAGCGGACGCCCCTCCGGGAATAATCACTATCGCCTTCTGGGCTTCGTCACCTTGGTGGCCATCGCTACCTGCAAGACGATCCGGTACCGGACTTATGAGGAGGACGAGCCCGGCACGGTGATCGGGACCCTCGCCGAGGACCTGCACCTCAGCCAGCCCGGGGACGGAAGTTTCCGCCTCATGAAGCAGTTTAACAGCTCGCTGATCCGGCTGCGGGACACGGACGGCCAGCTGAGCATCGGGGACCGGGTGGACCGGGAGCAGATCTGCCGCCAGGCGCCCACCTGTAGCCTCGCCCTGGACGTGGTCAGCTTCTCCCAGGAGCAGTTCCGGCTGATCCATGTGGAGGTGGAGGTGAAGGACATTAATGACAACAGCCCGCACTTCCCCGGCGCGGAGATCCCGGTGGAGGTGTCGGAGAGCGCGGCCGTGGGCACCAGGATCCCGCTGGAGATCGCCGTGGACGAGGACGTGGGCTCCAACTCCATCCAGAGCTTCCAGATCTCGGTCAACAGTCACTTCAGCCTGGATGTCCAGACCCGGGCGGATGGGGTGAAGTACGCCGACCTGCTGCTGGTGAAGGAGCTGGACCGGGAGAGCCAGGCGGCTTACACCCTGGAGCTGGTGGCCATGGACGGGGGCAGCCCGGCGCGCTCCGGCAGCGCGCTGGTTACCATCCGCGTCCTGGACTTTAACGACAACAGCCCGGTGTTTGAGCGGAGCGCCGTGACCGTGGAGCTGCTGGAGGACGCCCCCGTGGGCTCCCTGCTGCTGGACCTGCACGCCGAGGACCCCGACGAAGGCGCCAACGGGGAGCTCGTGTACGGCTTCAGCCCCCAGGTGTCCCCGGAGGTGCGCCAGCTCTTCAGCATCGAGCCCAAGTCCGGCCGCCTCACGCTGGAAGGGCACGTTGACTTTGAGACCAAGCAAACCTACGAGTTCGACGTCCAAGCGCAGGACCTGGGGCCAAACCCGCTGACGGCCACCTGCAAGGTGGTGGTGCACGTCCTGGATGTGAACGACAACGCCCCCGCCATCAGCATCACCCCCCTGACCTCCACCAGCGCGGGGGTCGCCTACATCACCGAGGCGGCCGCCAAGGACAGCTTCGTGGCCCTGGTCAGCACCACGGACAGGGACTCGGGGCCCAACGGCCAGGTGCAGTGCGCGCTGTACGGCCACGAGCACTTCCGCCTGCAGCAGGCGTACGAGGACAGCTTCATGATCGTCAGCACCGCGGCCCTGGACCGGGAGCGCATCGCCGAGTACAACCTGACGGTGGTGGCCGAGGACCTGGGGGCGCCCCCCTTCAAGACCATCAAGCAGTACACCGTCAGGGTGAGCGACGAGAACGACAATGCCCCGGTGTTCGCCAAGCCCGCGTCCGAGGTGTCCGTGCTGGAGAACAATGCCCCCGGAGCCTACATCACCACGGTGGTCGCCAGAGACCCCGACCTGGGGCACAATGGTAGAGTCATCTACAGGCTGCTGGAGTCCGAAGTGAACGGAGCCCCGGTCTCCACCTACGTGTCCCTGGATCCCGCCACCGGGGCCATCTATGCCCTGAGGAGCTTCAACTATGAGGTTCTGCAGCAGCTGGAGCTGCGGGTGCAGGCGGCTGACGGCGGCGCCCCCCAGCTCTCCAGCAGCTCCGTCATCAAGGTGAAGATCGTGGACCAGAACGACAACCCCCCCGTCATCGTGCACCCCGTGCTGGCCAACGGCTCCGCGGAGGTGGTGATCCCGGCCCGGGCTCCGCACGGCTACCTCGTCACCCAGGTGAAAGCCAAGGACGCCGACGAAGGGGTTAATGCCGAGCTGTCCTTCGGCCTCTCCGAGGAGGGGCGCCGCCTGTTCTCCATCAACAAGGCGACCGGCGAGCTGTACCTGACGGCGGACGTCAGCGAGGACCTGGGGCAGGTGTACCGGGCCGTGGTGACCGTCACCGACAACGGCCGGCCCGCCCTCTCCAGCACCGCCACCCTCAGCTGCCTGGTCACCGCCGCCACCCCGCCCGCCGACCACGAAGTCATGCAGCCAAGTTCCTGGGAGGAGAAAGTTTCCCACTGGGACGTTCCCCTGATCGTGATCATCGTCCTGGCCGGGAGCTGCACCCTGCTGCTGGCCGCCATCATCACCATCGCCACCACCTGCAGCAAGCGCCGCAAGGAGAGCAAGGCGGGCAAGGGCGAGCGCGACATCTCGGAGCTGGAGAAGGGCGAGCAGGACGACGAGGAGCTCATCGCCAGCCAGAAGGGCAACCTGTTCGACGCCCGGCCCTTCCCCAACGCCGTGCCCTTCACAGGCACCGAGGCGCCGGCGGCAGCAGCAGCAGCAGCCCCGGAGGCGGCCGGCGCGGAGGAGACCTGCAGCACCTGCCTGTACGACCCCCAGAAGCGGCTGAGGACCGCCGGCAGCGAGGTAAGGCAGAGCGCCCTCCTGCGGGGGAGAGGGGCCGCGCTACTCCGCGCTCTAACCGCTTCTCTCCGCAGAGCTATGCCCCGGCCCCCGGCTACGGCAAGGAAGGCGGCCCCACGGTCACAGTGTGGAAGGGCCACTCATTCAACACCATCACCATCCGCGAAGCCGAGAAATTCAGCGGGAAGGACAGCGGCAAAGGGGACAGCGACTTCAACGACAGCGACTCCGACATCAGCGGGGACGCCCTGAAGAAGGACCTCATCAACCACATGCAGACGGGTGAGGAGAGGGGCCACAGGGGGGGAGGGGCCACAGGGGGAGAGGGGGGGGCACAGGGGGAGAGGGGCCACAGGGGGATAGGGGGGGGGGCACAGGGGGAGAGAGGGGCCACAGGGGGAGAGGGGCCACAGGGGGATAGGGGGGGGCACAGGGGGAGAGAGGGGCCACAGGGGGGGGAGAGGGGCCACAGGGGGATAGGGGGGGGGGCACAGGGGGAGAGAGGGGCCACAGGGGGAGAGGAGCCACAGGGGAAGAGAGGGGCCACAGGGGGAGAGGGGGGCCACAGGGGGATAGGGGGGGGCACAGGGGGAGAGGGGCCACAGGGGGATAGGGGGGGGGGCACAGGGGGAGAGAGGGGCCACAGGGGGAGAGGGGCCACAGGGGGATAGGGGGGGGCACAGGGGGAGAGAGGGGCCACAGGGGGGGGAGAGGGGCCACAGGGGGATAGGGGGGGGGGCACAGGGGGAGAGAGGGGCCACAGGGGGAGAGGAGCCACAGGGGAAGAGAGGGGCCACAGGGGGAGAGGGGGGCCACAGGGGGATAGGGGGGGGCACAGGGGGAGAGGGGCCACAGGGGGATAGGGGGGGGGGCACAGGGGGAGAGAGGGGCCACAGGGGGAGAGGAGCCACAGGGGAAGAGAGGGGCCACAGGGGGAGAGGGGGGGCCACAGGGGGAGAGAGGGGGGCCACAGGGGAAGAGAGGGGCCACGGGGGGAGGGGCGGCCACAGGGGGAGGGGCTACCTGTCTGTCATTTGTCTATTCTATCTATCAATCATCTATCTATCTAGTATCTATCTATCTATCATCTATCTATCATCTTTCTATCTATTTTTCTATATCTATCTAAAGGAAAACCTGAGCAGCTCCTCCTGAATGTGACTAGGTGCAAGCTGTGATGACTGCATTACATGTAATAAGGAAGCACAGCGCCTCTGTATGCAAACACTGAAAACATAAAATCTAAGCCGTGTTGCTACGAAGGAAGATTTACTTACAAAAATGAAGGTTCTTAGATTGGCCAATTCATGTGTGCCCATCAACCCTGTCTGTCTGTCTATCTGTCTGTCTATCTCCCTCCATCCATCCTTCTGTCCGTCTCTCTCTCTCTCTCTCCCAGCCTCTCACCTCTTCCATCTGTATCTATCACTATAATTGTATCTATTGCAGCAAGATAAGATACATCAGTCACCTGCAATATATACAGTATATTCCCCTATGGAAAGTGAGAGTGAAGGTCAATTTACAGATCTTCCCTTGATAATCTTACTGTCAAACAATCCATAATACATTGAAGTCCATAAGCTATAAGTAGTTGTGCGTCTGCTGAGAGAGGATAGTAATAGTAAGGTGAGGATGTGTCCAATCTGCCGGTCTTCAGACAGTAAGAATCTGTTGTGTGATGTGCCAGTAAATATATAAACATGAATCTATTCTCCAGCATCGTGACCCTTCCATCTCCATCGTTCCCTTGCTGCTCTCTAACTGCTGCTCTTCTTACTGTAGGACTTTGGGCCTGTACCACGGAGTGCAAGATCCTCGGCCATTCTGACCGTTGTTGGAGTCCATCGTGTGGGAGACCCCCAAACATCCACCCGGCAGCCATGCACACAGGCCAGCTGTCAGTCTCCAGCTTTGGCAAGAGCACCTCTCTCCCCCGAGACCCTCTGCACAGAGATAACTATTACCAATCCTCAGCTCAAGCACACCTCCAAAAACCAGGCGGCCTCCAGTGTGTGTATGAGAAGGTGCCGCCCAAAGACTATGAGAGCAGGACCATTAATTTAATTTCCCCTCCGAGATCTGGCCGGCTCCCCGATCTGCAGGAGATCAGCATGCCTCTGTACAAGTCTCCCGGCCCCAGTAGGTACGTGCCACCACAGGACACCACCTGCGAGCAGGACGAACTCTAGTGGACCTGTACATGGGACTCCAGAACTCGTTATTGACCATAGTTCATAAGGATCCGTTATTTGGGTACAAGAAGTCTTAATGCGCTTCATCTGCCATCGTTCAAGTGATGTCTATGAGGTCATTTATTACAAAGTCTTCCAATTACATCATTGTCAAAAAATCATCATTTCTACTGATGAATTCAACATAAACAACGCAAGACAGAAATTCCCATCGCAGGTTGTAAGTTATTACAGATCAACAAACATGGCACGTCAGTGATGAAAACCAGCGCCGGCCTAAAGATGGCGCTACACAGAACAGCCAATCGGGTTTCATCATTCATTTATTGACTGGCATTGGCAACATCTTACCTTTTATTTATTTTTTTTGCTTTAGTTTTCATAAATGAGATGAACATTGTTGTAAATAGACCTTATTTATGATTTCTTTTCCTGCCCCACAATCTCTCCTCCATCTTAGTGGAAAACTGGACTAGTGCAAAAAAGTAATACCAAAAGGCCAGGTTCACACGAGCGTATAAAAAAACCGATCTGTTTCATCTACAAAAGTGGGGCGATTTTTTTATTTTTTCTCACTTGTCTGTTTTTTTTACAACATCAGTTATTAATCTTTTATTTATTTATTTTACTCACTTATATAGCGCCATTAATTCCACAGCACTTTACAGACATTATCGGCACTGTCCCCATTGGGGAACTACAGGGTGGGCCATTTATATGGATACATCTGGGTGGGCCATTTATAAAGATACACCCAAAATGGCCGCCATGGTCACCACCCATCTTGAAATGTTTCCCCCTCCCATATGCTAATGTGCCACAAACAGGAAGTTGATATCACCAACCATTCCCATTTTATTTCGGTGTATCTATATACATGGCCCACCCTTTATAAAGATCGGATGCTTTACTGTGGCATCCTATTATTTTTTTTTTCCGCTCACCCATAGACTTTTATGGTTGATTTTCATCTGATTTCTGCAGTAAAATCATGCATTGCCCCATGGATTGAATAACATTGGTCCGAGAGCTGTCTGTTCTTTTCATGGACAGGGCACAGACTGAATATACGATCATGTTAACGAGCCCAAATAGTGGAAAAAATAACAATAAAAAGAACATTCCCCCATTTCTTTGCTGCTACCCTAAACTATGCTGCACTACTTTGCCTATACGGTAAATGCAACCACTATTAATCATTGTACAGAGTCGTATCCATCACCTTTCAGACCCAAATTCCACAGACACAGTGGAAAATCACTCCAATATTAACCCTTCACTACGAATAACATTTCTCGTCTTGCATTAAGATATTTCATATTTCCTTGTACTTTTCGAAACCCAAGTGCAAAACCATTTGCCTGTATGGCAGCTACGTGGACATATCCGCTCTGTATAAAGATCTATACTCTTCACTTATGAAATCAATCAGATGTATCAGTCGTGTGTGTGACATTCTGCCATGTGTGACCAGACCAGTGCTCGCATTCTGGAAGTGTACTTGTACCTGGATAAACCGCGGCCGGTGTGCTGGTATATTTCTCCCATCCATTCACACATACGCTCATAGAAACAGTGGGAGGAATCTATCAAAGTCTCTAGAGGCACAAAATGATTCCACCAAATGAAACATTTTCAAATACATAAATATTTTTTTATTTATTTATTAAATAGAATTGATTTGTGCCGACCAAGAGTAACTTTTGCATTAGGGCAAAAAATGTTGATAATTTCCCCCCAATGTGCCTTAAAATCAAAGAAAAAAAAAAACGGTGGGATACCATTCCCGTCAGGTCAGTATCATTTGATAGAAGTAAAACAAATATTGTTTGACGTTTCTGTAATTTTTATGAAATGTGCAGTATTTAATTTTTTTACTGTGTGTTTTTTTGCTCTGATCTCACACACGGCTTGCCATTTGGTAGTGAAATAATTACATGACTACAGTGTACTTGTAATAAGTTTGTAAATAATGGGAAATATTGTTCTATTTTTGTACGAAAAGTTTTCAAAGAAAAAGTATTGCCAAAGGAACTACGTGTATGAGTACAATTCCGAACTTAAGTCACTTGAAATGTATATGTTGCAATGTACTTTTTTTTTTTTTTTTTTTATACAATCCTTGAAAATACTTGACCTGAAAAGTGTGAGTTGTAGATTATGCACCAGTGGACCATATACAATGTTAATGGGTTTTTATTACAATGATTGATGTCACCATCAAACACAATAATAAAGTATTTGTGAATTGTCAATAACTTCCTGATAAAATCTCCAGCACATTCTGCATTTTTAGTAATAGGTGTACATTCCTTGTGGTAGCTTGCCTTAGGGTACTGAAACAGCATCCAGCAGATTTATCAAAACCAATCATGGAGCTGCTTTCATTTTACTACAGTTGTATAAAAAATGAAAGTTGGGCTCTGTTTGGCTGCTCTTGCCGCAACACTTTTTATTAGGGTAAGTTCACACTAGGCAGTTTTTTTCTGCAGCAAAACCTGATCTCTTGGCAGAAAAAAAACAGGTTTTTCTTGCATTTTTCACAACATTTTTTGTGTGTTTTTTGCTGTAGTTTTGGCATGCTAGACTTGTCTCTTGCACATGCTGATAATGTTTAGTGTTAAAAAAAAGGCCTTTTCTATAGAATCAGGTTTTGGCACAAAAAAGCAGCAAAACCTGATAACTGCGTTTTTTTCAGTGTTTTTTTTTTCATTACCCATCAAAGTCAATGGGTGAAAAACGCTGAAAGAAGTGACATGCTCTATGTCCAGAAAAACCAAGCAAAGCACAAAATACTGATGACAAAAACTAATGTGTGTGCATGAGATTTCTGAAATCTCCTAGGCTTTGCTGGTACTGTAAAAGGCAGCTGAAAATTAGCATAAAAAAATGCAGCAAAAACGTCCAGTGTGAACTTATCCTTAGACAGTTTTGATATATGAGGCCCATATATTTTGGTATGATAATTTTAAAGCTTGTTCTTTCTAGACTAATCCCAATGAAATAAATGCACAGGCATATTGTAGGCATTTCTATTGTTGGCCCCTAGGATGTTATGTGTTTGTTTCCATCTCCATGTTGCAGTGCCTTCTCCTTTTGTTCTAATCTACAGTACACGTAGTGTGTTCTAATAAGTAGCCATAGAAGGCACAGAGGTGTTTTACAGTTAAAGCAAATATGTCACCAGGTTTCTGCCTCATCTGATAGCCAAATGATGCAGGGACAGAGACCCTGATTCCAGTGATGAATCACTTCCTAGGGTGTGTGTTGTAGCTTTGATAAAAGCATAGTCCTCTCTGCTACAGTTCTCTAAGGCTGCCGTCACACTAGCAGTATTTGGTCAGTATTTTACATCAGTATTTGTAAGCCAAAACCAGGAGTGGAACAATTAGAGGAAAAGTATAATAGAAACATGTGCACCACATCTGCATTTATCACCCATTCCTGGTTTTGGCTTACAAATTCTGATGTAAAATACTGACCAAATACTGCTAGTGTGACGGCAGCCTAAAGCTGAGTTCTGTATAACCCCGCCCCCACCACAGATTGACAGACTTCTCTACTCTGTGCATAGGCAGAAATCTGCCAATAAGTGGTGAGGGCGGAGTTATACAGAGCTCATGAATATGGAGGACTACATGGCAACAAGTTTTAGTTTTCTAGTGATAATCTTCTGCTGATAAAATGTTGATTTTATCAAACCTGCACCAAGCAGCCAAGTAAGTGACACATTGCTGGAATCAGGGTCTCTGTCTCTACATTACGCTGCTCACAGAATTGCTTGCAAAAACCTGAGGACAGATTCCTTTTTAAAGAGAGTGAAGAAGAAAGCAAACTGAATGACTCAGTGAACAAATACAGTAGTGAAAGTGTAAAAAGGCAGCAACATCAGAGAAGTTGTGGAGCACAAACAGCTCCTCAAAATGTATTAAAACCAGCACGGACAAGAAGTAGATGATGAAATACAAGCGAGCTTTAATTATTAGTAGTAATAGTAGTAGCAAGGTTGCCAACTTGACTTTTTATTTTTTCTGAACAACTTCCCAAAAAATCACAGACAATATTTTTTATGGACACATTGGTAAAACCATAATAAATCATTCTCATTACGATTGATGCATGTATAGAGCTCAACCTTCTGATAGGAAGACATCAGCTGCATTCACTGTAAACTGGATGAAAATTACAATAAAAATAATTTACGTTTTTTCAGCTTAAAAAAAAAATCACAGACACCTTATATTTTTTTATACACATGGCAAAAAAGTGCCGTATTTTTCGGGACTGTCCTGGAGTTTTTGGATGCTCAAGTAGTAATATTTAGTTGGAAAACTGCCAACAATTTCAAGAAGGGATAATTTAATATCAATGTGACGTCAGTGTAAGGTGTAAGTTTCTCACCAACATCTGTATTCACCTGTGTATGGAAACACCATGCTGCCAATACCATTAACACTGCGGGTTTCTTATCTTTCTGCTTATACGAGGAAAGAAAGGTTGTCTGACATGTTCGAATATTTTTCTTTTCTTTTTCTTCTATGCTTCTAAGTAGAGATGAGCGAACTTGTTCGGAAAACGTTCGCCAATCGCAAATTGCATATTTGGATTCCCGAGCATTTTCCTCAAAATCGGCAAAATTTGGCCAAAGTTCGGTAAATGATCAAGTGTCCCTTAATGCTTTTGTTAAGACTTTGCCTAGTACTGTGGTGCTGTATGATTAGCGGGAGGTGGGACGTGTTTGATGAGGGGGTGTGGAGAGGTCAGTGTAGCGGCAGACTGTATTTTTAAAAAATTAAATTAATGTGTAGAGATTCTGGCAGCCAATCAGATTGCAGAAACCATACAGAATGTCCAGACACAAGGGCTTCTGTCATTGGCTACCAAAGTCACATGTCCCTCTTCATATAAAAAGCGGACATGTTGGTTTTGTTCCATTTTGGCAGTGTAACAGCGCAAAGAGGCTGCTCCTGCACGTAGTCAGATAGTTCAGATAGATAAGATCCTGTGTGATATCAACCTTCCATCTTCTAAACTGTGCTAACAGTGTGGGACAGAGACCAGGCCACACATCAGAATCTAAATCCTTTCTGCTAATAGTGTGGTCCATTCACCAGGCAACATTTCTGTCATAGTTACACCTCTCAGTGTGTCTGGATACAGTTATTGACAGCTCAGCCTTCCAATTTGGTGCAAGGTGTGCTGAGCTGTCAGTGTGTTGATTGACAGTTTGACTATCCAGTCTGAGGCTAGGAGGTGCTAGCTGTCTCCAAGTGTTCATTATCCCAGATGATTGCCATGCTACTTTACTGAGCTGTTTCTCCTAGCCCACTGCCAGATGTACATTTAGCCTAATGTGGGTTGTTTCCTCAGTGCCTTAACTTCTGTATTTTGATCTTTCATTGCCTCACCTTCGACCTCGTTCTGACCATCCATCTGTTTAACCCCTTACGCTCTGATCAGATATCCTGGTATTCTGACCTCGGTACATTACCTGACTACGCTTTTGTCTCTTCCTTCTGTTTATCACATACCCTCCTGGCTTCTGACCTTGGACTCCTTGACTATACTGACTAACAGCTTGGCCGTGAGAAGTGAGAAGCATCACAATTTCTAAATCTAAATCCTTTCTGCTAATAATGTGGCCCAGATATCAGGCCACATTTCTAAATCTAAATCCTTCCTGCTAATAGTGTGGTCCAGATACCAGATTATATATCTGAATTTGAATCCTTTCTGCTAATAGTGTAGTCCAGACACACTATATCAGCAAATATATACTGATTGTTAATTTAGTGAAAGGTGACTCACACAATTCTGGGCCTAGTGTTGTGAAACAGCTGGTTAAAAGAGGGGAAGGGTACATCCAACATGAGTGGGAAAAATCAAGGTCATGGTGGAAGGGGGAATAGGCTTGGTGTTCAAAGTGTACACGGGTTAGGTGATAATGTTACTGAAAGCTCTACTGAACAAACATCATCTCATCCTTTCCAAAGACAACTGACAACATCTGTTACTGGAAGGGCTACTCCACTCCCTTTCTTTGACAGCTGCACAGCGGTACGCCTTGTAAATGAGGGCCAGAAGGAGCATGTGCTCCAGTGGATTGCAAGTGCTGCATTATGTGGCCTCTCCTCTTCCTCAACCTTAACATCACACACAGTACAATCCTCAGGGGTGGCACCCCAATTACCCTTGTTTCCCCCCGTGTCACAACTCTCCAACCTCCCAACTGACTGTGGGGAACCACAAATGGGCGAGTCTGCAGAGCTGTTCGCACAATCTATTCTATGGGCATTAGAGGTCTGCTCCAAAGATTCACAGAATCAAGAGGAGGAAAACATCTGCACAAATGCCCAAACAATTTTTTCAGTTGTATCTGGGGCCGGATTAAGTAAGGTCCGATGACAATCCAGATCCACATCACCAGGCAATAACCCTCATGGGTGAAGGTGATTCTGATGAGACTCAGATACATGAGGTGCACATGGACTGTACTGTACTGTCCGGGCAGGAAGAAGAGGAGGGTGACTCTCAGGGCGATGAGTTGAAGAACAGAGAATGAGGTTGTAGATCCCACTTGGTGTTAACCCATAGGCATGCAGTTCAGTAGCTCAGCAGAGGAGGTGGAGGAGGAAGACAAGGTTATGTTGCGGCTTGCTGCACAGACACGGAGTGATGCAACCACGAGAAGCACTGTATCCTCAGCCACAACTCTGGTTGTGACCAGCAGCTGTCATAGGTCTGCAGTTCGCAAGGGCGGCAAGGGTTGCCTTGCCTTGGCCTTTTTTGAGACCACAAAGGATGACCCAACTCACGTTATCTGCCACCTTTGCAAAAAAACGACTCGCTAGAGGCAAAAATTGCAATAATTTGAGAACTACATGCACGAACCGGCACACGTGTGATCAAAATGCATTAGCCTATGAATCTCACTGCGCTGAAATGCGGACTAGCGTGCCACTCCAACCACCATCCGGCCCATCAACCGCATCTACTGTGTCACCATGGCAAGTGTTCTCACACAGCTCTCTGGCCACTGAACCTCCACTTGTTTGCTCCCTACAGTTGGGTGAGTGAGAGCCCATCAGCTGTTATGGAAGTGGAGATACCTGCTGTTTTTGTTTCACCGAGCACACCACATTTCTCAATCCACCATAACATCTCCGCCTGCAACTCACTCACAGTCCAACAGTTTGTCGTGTTCACCCTACTCCACATTCTCAGCGCAGCAGCCAGCCCTCTGTCCCGCAGTTGTGGTCACATAAAATAGTGTTTCCTCCTACACATGCCAAAGCTAAGAACTTGAACTCCACCATAGCCAATCTGTTGGCCACAGAAATGTTGCCTTTGCGCCTGGTGGATTCAGATAGTTTCCGAAAACTGATGGCCATCACAGTCCCCCAGTACCAGTTGCTCAGTCACCATTACTTCTCTAAGAAAGCTGTGCCTGCTCTATATCAGCATGTCGCAGACAACATCACCTGCTCTTTGAAAAAATCTATGTCTGCCAGGGTGCATTTCACCACTGACACCTGGACGAGCAAACATGGCCAGGGGCGTTACATCTCGCTGACTGAGCACTGGGTAATTCTGGTGGCTGTGGGGGCAAGGGGCTGCTCCACAATTCTTGGAATCCCCATGGCTTGTGGGACAAACCTCTGTAACACTTCCTCCACTGCTTCTGCCTCCTCCACCTCATCTAGGACCTCCACCTGCACCCTCAACCTCTCCCTTAATGAGACACGCGTCTCAACAGTGCAGAAAGAATCCCCCACCTCTGTACTGCTCAAACGGCACATTGTAGTCAGGCAGTGTTTAAATTATTATGCATTGGAGATCGCAGTCACACAGCTCAAGAGTTGTGGACAGCTATCCAGGCCGAGTTTGAGCAATGCCTGTCTCCAAGTTGGGTCTGCATCTGGTGGGTTGCCTGTAGTGGAAGGGTTGCTAGAGCCCCATTATAATATTTTTACTATGAGAAAATTGATGCCACTTTAGTGGTGTGTGGTAATAATTTTTTGAATAGTGGAGACTCCAAGTCGGGTCTCCTTCATGGGTGTTGCCAGTAGCAGTAGGGATTCGAGACCGGCAGGCTTGCACTTACTTTCAGTCAACTACCTACAGTATATTACTATCCTTAAATGTTTCTAATAATAGCAGTCCACAAAGCTGATATTTGTGTCACCTGAATGTGGCTGAGCAGAAAAGCAGTTTGGGCATCAAGTATCAGAGCTCCTAGCACAGCAGGCTTACATTGGTCCCTCACCCACCTCCTCTTAATTTAAACTTAAAGGGAACCTGTCACCACGTTTTTGGAAGATGGGATAAAAATAGCGTTAAATAGGGGCAGAGGTGGGCATTACATTAGTGTGTTTGTTATGCGTTTATTACCCACCTAAGTTGCCGAAATACCTTTGCAAAGTCTCCGTTTTCGCCTGTCAATCAGGCTGGTCTGGTCAAAAGGGCGTTGTCTTCCCCCAGATTTTGCGTAGTTTTCCGTTGGTGGCGTAGTGGTGTGCGCATGCCCAAGGTCCCGAATCCTCTGCCAGGGGATTTAAAAGAGCGCGCTGTTCGTTTTCATTGGTGATCGGTGGGCGCGGCCATCTTCCTTTGGCCGCGCGTGCGCAGAAGCGGCGCTCTGCTGGCCGCGGCTTCAGGAAAATGGCCGCCGCGATATCCATCTGCGCACGCGCGGCATCCCGCGTCCATTTTCCTGAAGCCGCGGCCAGCAGAGCGCCGCTTCTGCGCACGCGCGGCCAAAGGAAGATGGCCGCGCCCACCGATCACCAATGAAAACGAACAGCGCGCTCTTTTAAATCCCCTGGCAGAGGATTCGGGACCTTGGGCATGCGCACACCACTACGCCACCAACGGAAAACTACGCAAAATCTGGGGGAAGACAACGCCCTTTTGACCAGACCAGCCTGATTGACAGGCGAAAACGGAGACTTTGCAAAGGTATTTCGGCAACTTAGGTGGGTAATAAACGCATAACAAACACACTAATGTAACGCCCACCTCTGCCCCTATTTAACGCTATTTTTATCCCATCTTCCAAAAACGTGGTGACAGGTTCCCTTTAATTTCAAAGCTCTAAATGCTGGCCCAGACCCTAAGGCTGTGTTCACACGTTGCAGATTATTCGCGGTTTTTTCGCGTTTTTTCCCTATAAAAACGCTATAAAACCGCAAATAATCTGCATACATTATGCATCCTATCATTTTTAATGAATTCCGCATGTTTTGTGCACATGATGCGTTTTTTTCCGCAAAAAAAACGCATACAGCACAAAATCCGGACATGCTCTATCTTTTTGCGTTTTTTTTGCGGATTTCCCACTCCAAAATGCATTGGGAAGTTTCCGGAAAAAACCGCGGCAAAAACGCGGCAAAAACGCTGCAAAATCGCATGCGGTTTTCTTGCGGATTTCTTGCAGAAAATGTCCGGAATTCTCAGGAATTTTCTGCAAGAAATCCTGAACGTGTGCACATAGCCTTATACCTCATGCATGGCCCATGGCTGACTGCTGCTGTGCCATTCTAAAATTTCTACTGTGGGTCAATTGATCAGTCATCTACCTGTGTTACTAACTTTACATTTTTATAACATTAGTGGTCTACCAAGTTGATATTTGTGCCACCTGATTGTGGCTGAACAGAAAAACAGTTTAAGCTGTTGCATGAGGTATCATGGCTCCCAGCACAGCAGGCTTACCCCGGTCACACACCCAACTCGTCTTAATTTAAACTTAAAATCAAAGCTCTAAATGCTGGCCCAGACCCCAATACCTCATGCATGGCCCATGGCTGACTGCTGCTGTAACATTTTCAAATTTCAACTGTGGGTTAATTGATCAGTCAACAACCTGTGTTACTGTCCTTACATTTCTCTACCAATAGTAATCACGAAACTGATGTTTGTGGCACCTGAGTGTGGCTGAGAAGAAAAGCAGTGTGAGCTGTTGCATGAGATATCGAGGCTCCTAGCTCAGAAGGCTTACAATGATTGTTCACCCACTTAGTCTTAATTTAAATTAAAATCCAAAGCTGTAAGTACTGGCCAAGACCCTCATTCCTTATGCATTGCCCATGGCTGACTGCTGCTGTGCCATTATCAAATTTCTACTGTAGGTCAATTGATGACGTGCTTCCTAGTGTGTGCCCCTAATTTTTGGAAATGTTTGGACTTTAAATTAGGTCTCCTTCATGTGTGTTGCCTGAATTTGGCAGGGCTCTCAGAGCACCAGGCCTACAGCTGTCACTCACCCATCTGTTATCGATCAATGTTTAAGCTAGAAATTCTGGTCCAAGCCCTGTCCTATGCATCCATGCTGTGCAATTCTACTATTTATACGCTGGGTCAGCTGATTACTTTTTCTGATATTTGCCCCTAATTTGAGCTGTTTTGGCAGCCTTTTGGCCCCTATGAAGGTGTTGTCTATGCATTTGGTTTTGCCTCCCATTGAATTCAATGGGGTTCGGATATGTTCGGCAAACTGTTCGGCGAACATCGGGATGTTCGCCAGTCTGAACCCCACCGAACCTTGAAAGATTCTCTCATCTCTACTTTTACTGACCACAGACACACTTAATTGGCCTACATATAAGGCCGGTTTCACACGTCAGTGGCTCCGGTACGTGAGGTGACAGTTTCCTCACGTACCGGAGCCACTGACACACGTAGACCCATAAAAATCAATGCATCTGTTCAGATGTCATTGATTTTTTGCGGACCGTGTCTCCGTGTGCCAAACACGGAGACATGTCAGTGTTCGTGGGAGCGCACGTTTTACCAACCATATACAAAACCAACCAAAAAAAAGTGCAGTGAATAAAACCAATCTGATATTCTGGGAGCATAAATATAGATATAAGGATATCTTGCCTACCAGGTCCCTAGAGTAATCCCTGCCTATCAGCAGAGGTTGGCACCCTCTTGGACGCAAAATGGCGCCCCCGCTCCTCGGCGGCTCTCCCTCGTGTCCCTAAAAGTCTCCTGGGTTATAGATACTAAAACATATACACCAGAAACTGGGCACTCATTAAGCCATCAATCTTCTGCATTCAAAGTTAGAGACAACTCTCAGGGATCTCCAGCTCAAAAGTATGGAAACACAGTGAAAAAGGATATTTAAGGCTGCATAAAAAAAAACAAACAAAAAAACCACACTCATCAATACGTCACTGAAGTCCCAATTATATAGTATCCCCTTTGACTTTAACACTGAGTTTAAACCATTTGCAGCCCTACCCTGAAACCAATTGAAAATAGCATGCTTTTTTCCAGTGTTATCTAAGCATGCTTTTTGTATTCCATTTCAGTATAAGTATGGGGTACTTTAATATATTTAGTAATAATACCATTTATCCTCTATATTCCTTCTCCAAAGGCATCATAACTCATCTGTTATTAGTTTTTGTATACAAAAAGTTTTATTTCGGATGTCATAAAGCGTCTTCAATGCCCCAACAACTACATCATACCTATTACTGTTAGTGGTTCAGGGTTTAATATGTGTATATGCAGTACAAGCACCTATTGCATCGTGCCCTGGACACAAAGTCCACACCTATTGCACTGTGCCCCAAACAGTTACTCAAAAACCAGCAAGACAATTTATGCCAATCATTGTTGGTCCACCTTATCTATATGCAGGTTTCACCTTCAGGTTTTTAACAGATGTATATACAAGAAAAAACACCTATTGCACTGGCCCCAGAAAAATCAATAGCCGACACAATGAAAATGCCAATTCATGTCAGTCTAACTTATCTGTACTCAGGCTTCGCCTCCACGCGTTTCCCTCCCATGATAGAGTTCTTCAGGAGGTTTATGGGAATGTCTGTGTCTCTCTGACATCAGGATCAGATATGGCTCCTGGTTGTAGGTGTCATCACCACCTGTGGCCATTGTGCCTTTATATATACAGTTCTCATTGCCAGGGTAGAGTCAGACAGGAAGCACCTTCAGGCTCCTGTCTGTATACTCCTCCATTTTTTCAGTGCACCTTCCCTCTGATGGGTCATGATTAGCCCATGATCTCATAGTCCAGGGGCCCCCATCTCCCCATATAACTCTATCATGGGAGGGAAACGCGTCGAGGCGAAGCCTGAGTACAGATAAGTTGGGGTATGTTTCCACGTTCAGGATGGCCGGCGGTATCGCCGCAGCGGCGAAGCCGCTCGGCGCTAAGCCCCGCCCCCTTTCTGGGACGCGATCATGCCGGATGTGTTAACTCTTCACATCCGGGATGATCGCTCTCTCCCATAGCGCCCTGTGATATGCCTTGCGGGGACGCTGCGTCCCCGCAAGGTGTACGGACATGCTGCGATCTGAAAAGACGCGCAGCATGTCCGTAGTCGCAGGGCCGCCGCGTGCGTGTTTCCACGCATAGTGGAGACGGGATTTCATAAAATCCCCTCCACTATGCTGGAACATCTGGACGCTGCTTGTTTGACGCTGCAGCTCTGCGCAGCGTCAAACAAGCAGCGTTTCCTGACCGTGTGCACATACCCTTAGGGTATGTGTCCACGTTCAGGCTTGCTTCAGGCTTTGGTCAGGATTTTATGCAAGTAAAATCCTGACCAAAACTGCACCTGAGGTCACTGGCAGGTCACCTGCGGTGTGCCTGAGTGTTTTGCTCATTGTAGCAACATGCTGCGTTTTGAAAAAACGCACCACGCATGCGTTTTCGTGGCAACAACGCATGCGTTTTTTAACGCATAGTGGAGTCGGGATTTCATGAAATCCCCTCCACTATACTGTAACATCTGGACGCTGCGTTTTTGACGCTGCGGAAAAACGCAGCATCAAAAACGCAGCGTTTCCTGAACGTGGACACATACCCTAAGGGTATGACTCCACGGTACGGATGGGCGGCGGTATCGCCGCAGCGGCGAAGCCGCTCGACGCTAAGCCCCGCCCCCTTAATGGGACGCGATCATGCCGGATGTGTTAACTCTTCACATCCGGGATGATCGCTCTGTCCCATAGGGCCCTGTGATATGCCTTGCGGGGACACTGCGTCCCCGCAAGGTGTACGGGCATGCTGCGATCTGAAAAGACGCGCAGCATGTCCATAGTCGCAGGGCCGCCGCGTGCGGGTTTCCACGCATAGTGGAGACGGGATTTCATCAAATCCCCTCCACTATGCTGGAACATCTGGACGCTGCTTGTTTGACGCTGCAGCGCTGCGCAGCGTCAAACAAGCAGCGTTTCCTGAACGTAGAAACATACCCTTAGACTAACATGAATTGGCATTTTCATTGTGTCGGCTATTGATTTTTCTGGGGCCAGTGCAATAGGTGTTTTTTCTTGTATATACATCTGTTAAAAACCTGAAGGTGAAACCTGCATATAGATAAGGTGGACCAACAATGATTGGCATAAATTGTCTTGCTGGTTTTTGAGTAACTGTTTGGGGCACAGTGCAATTGGTGCGGCCTTTGTGTCCAGGGCACGATGCAATAGGTGCTTGTACTGCATATACACATATTAAACCCTGAACCACTAAGGGTATGTGTCCACGTTCAGGCTTGCTTCAGGCTTTGGTCAGGATTTTATGCAGGTAAAATCCTGACGAAAACTGCACCTGAGGTCACTGGCAGGTCACCTGCGGTGTACCTGCGTGTTTTGCTCATAGTAGCAACATGCTGCGTTTAGGAAAAACGCACACCGCATGCGTTTTCGCGGCAAAAACGCATGCGTTTTTTAACGCATAGTGGAGTCTGGATTTCATGAAATCCCATCCACTATGCTGTAACATCTGGACGCTGCGTTTTTGACGCTGCAGAAAAACGCAGCGTCAAAATCGCAGCGTTTCCTGAACGTGGAAACATACCCTAACAGTAATAGGTATGTTGCAGTTGTTGGGGCATTGAAGACGCTTTATGACATCCGAAATAAAACTTTTTGTATACAAAAACTAATAAAAGATGAGTTATGATGCCTTTGGAGAAGGAATATAGAGGATAAATGGTATTATTACTAAATACACTCACCGGCCACTTTATTAGGTACACCATGCTAGTAACGGGTTGGACCCCCTTTTGCCTTCAGAACTGCCTCAATTCTTCGTGGCATAGATTCAACAAGGTGCTGGAAGCATTCCTCAGAGATTTTGGTCCATATTGACATGATGGCATCACACAGTTGCCGCAGATTTGTCGGCTGCACATCCCAAAGATGCTCCATACAAGGCAGGATGGATCCATGCTTTCATGTTGTTTACGCCAAATTCTGACCCTACCATCCGAATGTCGCAGCAGAAATCGAGACTCATCAGACCAAGCAACGTTTTTCCAATCTTCTACTGTCCAATTTCGATGAGCTTGTACAAATTGTAGCCTCAGTTTCCTGTTCTTAGCTGAAAGGAGTGGTACCCGGTGTGGTCTTCTGCTGCTGTAGCCCATCTGCCTCAAAGTTCGACGCACTGTGCGTTCAGAGATGCTCTTAGGCCTACCTTGGTTGTAACGGGTGGCGATTTGAGTCACTGTTGCCTTTCTATCAGCTCGAACCAGTCTGCCCATTCTCCTCTGACCTCTGGCATCAACAAGGCATTTCCGCCCACAGAACTGCCGCTCACTGGATTTTTTTTCTTTTTCGGACCATTCTCTGTAAACCCTAGAGATGGTTGTGCATGAAAATCCCAGTAGATCAGCAGTTTCTGAAATACTCAGACCAGCCCTTCTGGCACCAACAACCATGCCACGTTCAAAGGCACTCAAATCACCTTTCTTCCCCATACTGATGCTCGGTTTGAACTGCAGGAGATTGTCTTGACCATGTCTACATGCCTAAATGCACTGAGTTGCCGCCATGTGATTGGCTGATTAGAAATTAAGTGTTAACAAGAAGTTGGACAGGTGTACCTAATAAAGTGGCCAGTGAGTGTATATTAAAGTACCCCATACTTATACTGAAATGGAATACAAAAAGCATGCTTAGATAACACTGGAAATAAGCATGCTATTTTCAATTGGTTTCAGGGTAGGGCTGCAAATGGTTTAAACGCAGTGTTAGGCTGGAGTCACACATGGCGTAAGACAATACGCCACGTATTATACGTCCGTACTACGGCCGTAATGCGGAGAAATGTTCCCAAAATATTGATCCGTAGGCAGGGTGTGTCAGCGTATTTTGCGCATGGCATCCTCCGTATGTAATCCGTATGGCATCCGTACTGCGCGATTTTCGCACAGGCTTGCAAAACCGACATCTAATGGATTTATGTGCTCAAATGTTAGGGAAAACATATATACAGTATATATATATATATATATATATATGTCATTGAGACACATATATATATATTCTGTATTTAGATTTCATTCAGCGCGATATCTGTGAACAGCCGGTAATTCAATTGCCGGCTTTTCATTTCTCCTGCACAAACCCGACAGGATATGAGACATGGTTTACATACAGTAAACCATCTCATATCCCCTTTTTTTTTGCATATTCCACACTACTAATGTTAGTAGTGTGTATGTGCAAAATTTTAGCGCTGTAGCTGCTTAAATAAAGGGTTAAATGGCGGAAAAAATTGGCGTGGGCTCCCGCGCAATTTTCTCCGCCAGAGCGGTAAAGCCAGTGACTGAGGGCAGATATTAATAGCCAGGAGAGGGTCCATGGTTATTGGCCCCCCCGTGGCTAAAAACATCTGCCCCCAGCCACCCCAGAAAAGGCACATCTGGAAGATGCGCCTATTCTGGCACTTGGCCACTCTCTTCCCACTCCCTGTAGCGGTGGGATATGGGGTAATGAAGGGTTAATGCCACCTTGCTATTGTAAGCTGACATTAAGCCAGATTAATGATGGAGAGGCGTCAATTATGACACCTATCCATTATTAATCCAATTGTAGGAAAGGGTTAAAAAACACACACACACATGATTGAAAAGTATTTTAATGAAATAAACACAGCGGTTGTTGTAATAATTTATTGCTCTCTCAAATCCATTTGCAGTCCCTCGCTTGGCAACATAATAAACGCACAAAATACATACCTTCTGCTGTCAGATCAGGTCCAACGATGTAATCCATCTGAAGGGGTTAACTAATATTACAGGCAGGAGCCCTGCAATAATGCAGCTGTGCTCCCTGCTTGTAATTCCCCTGCGAATGAATGAAATGTAGGTCATTGACCTACATTTCCTTCAGTCGCGGTGAGGCGCCCTCTGGTGGATGTTCTCATGAACTGCAGCCTGGGAACTTTTTCCCACGCTCCAGGTCATATGAGGACATCCACCAGGGGGCGCCTCACCGCGACTGAAGGAAATGTAGGTCAATGACCTACATTTCATTCATTCGCAGGGGAATTACAAGCAGGGAGCACAGCTGCATTATAGCAGGGCTCCTGCCTGTAATATTAGTTAACCCCTTCAGATGGATTACATCGTTGGACCTGACAGTACATCAGAAGGTATGTATTTTGTGCGTTTATTATGTTGCCAAGCGAGAGACTGCAAATGGATTTGAGAGAACAATAAATTATTACAACAACCGCTGTGTTTATTTCATTAAAATACTTTTCAATCATGTGTGTGTGTGTTTTTTAACCCTTTCCTACAATTGGATTAATAATGGATAGGTGACATAATTGACGCCTCTCCATTATTAATCTGGCTTAATGTCACCTTACAATAGCAAGGTGGCATTAACCCTTCATTACCCCATATCCCACCGCTACAGGGAGTGGGAAGAGAGTGGCCAAGTGCCAGAATAGGCGCATCTTCCAGATGTGCCTTTTCTGGGGTGGCTGGGGGCAGATGTTTTTAGCCACGGGGGGGCCAATAACCATGGACCCTCTCCTGGCTATTAATATCTGCCCTCAGTCACTGGCTTTACCGCTCTGGCGGAGAAAATTGCGCGGGAGCCCACGCCAATTTTTTCCGCCATTTAACCCTTTATTTAAGCAGCTACAGCGCTAAAATTTTGCACATACACACTACTAACATTAGTAATGTGGAATATGCAAAAAAAAAGGGGATATGAGATGGTTTACTGTATGTAAACCATGTCTCATATCCTGTCGGGTTTGTGCAGGAGAAATGAAAAGCCGGCAATTGAATTACCGACTTTTCACTAACAGCGCTGCGTATTTCTCGCAAGTCACACTGCTGGTCCGTGTGGAATCCGTATTTTTCTCGCCCCCATAGACTTTCATTGGCGATTTTTTTGCGCAGTACGCTGACAAACGCTGCATGCTGCGATTTTGTACGGCCGTAGAAAGCCGTATAATACTGAACCGTAATATACGGCTAATAGGAGCAGCCCCATTGAGAATAATTGTGCCGTATGTTATGCGAGTTTTACGGACGTAGTTTCTGCACTCTTACGTCCGTAAAACTCGCATGTGTGACCCCGGCCTTAAAGTCAAAGGGGATACTATATAATTGGGACTTCAGTGACGTATTGATGAGTGTGGTTTTTTTTTTTTTTTTTTTTTTATGCAGCCTTAAATATCCTTTTTCACTGTGTTTCCATACTTTTGAGCTGGAGATCCCTGAGAGTTGTCTCTAACTTTGAATGCAGAAGATTGATGGCTTAATGAGTGCCCAGTTTCTGGTGTATATGTTTTAGTATCTATAACCCAGGAGACTTTTAGGGACACGAGGGAGAGCCGCCGAGGAGCGGGGGCGCCATTTTGCGTCCAAGAGGGTGCCAACCTCTGCTGATAGGCAGGGATTACTCTAGGGACCTGGTAGGCAAGATATCCTTATATCTATATTTATGCTCCCAGAATATCAGATTGGTTTTATTCACTGCACTTTTTTTTGGTTGGTTTTGTATATTGCTGTCCTACTCTTCTTTTTTTTGGTTATAATCAAGAAAAGTCATTGTGTGCTGTATCCCTGTGTAGTGGCATTTTTCGTGAATCCCCTATTGGTGTATATACAAGGGATTTGCTAGGGAGATAAGGGCAAGCCGCCGAGGAGCGGGGGCGCCACATTGCGTCCAAGAGGGTGCCAACCTCCGCAGACAGGTAGGGTACAGATAGGGATTATTAGGGTGTAACAGGGATACCCATCCCCCATGCCCACCTGCGAGTGTTGTCTAGTATAGTTGATTAATTATTGCTTGGTGTGGTTTGTTTTTAGGTCATTGGTTATATTTTTTTTAAAAAGCAGTTTAATAAAAATTATTTTTATGGTATTAGTTTTTTTGGTGAGACATAACACCAAATGTGTTACCTTACACAGGCTCACACCAAAGTCTAAACTTCAGCTGTGCATCCAAAGACACTCTCTCACACTGACTATACACTCTAGGCCTCTACTTTTCTAATAAAAACCCTGTTTTTAAGCTCTTTTCACTAAATTAGAATACGATTGTTAGGGGTCGAGTTTCCCCCTCTGCACAGGGGGAATCTCGGGCCATCTCCACTGCGGTCTCCCATTCTTCTCCTGCCGCAGTGGAGCCTGCTCAGCGGAGACGTCGGTCCTAGTGTCTCGCTCAGGGTGACTCTGTACAGAGAGTTACTGCTGCTTCTCCTGCTTCTGCCATTGAAGCCAGTGTGAGCAGACGCTTCTGGGACTAAGTCCTGCTTTTCCCGTTCTGAGCATGCCCAGGGTAAGATCTCTCAGTGGAGATCGAGGGTCATATGTTCAGATACTGCATTCTAATCTATTGGTCCTTCTAGGAAGGTCCTGTAGGTGCGCAGGCTCTGTAGCAGCGTCTCATTGGTCTTCCTAGGAAGGTCCTGTATGTGCTGCAACTATATAAGGCTCGCATGGCCGCACGGCGCTAGTGTCTTTCTAAAGTTATGTGCTTTGCGCCAGTGTGGTCATGTGAGTGTGTGTTCAGGGACCCGGCTGAAATAAGCCTCTAGAATGCTGGCACCTCCGGCGAGGAGATTGTGTGTGCATGCATGACCACTGACTGCTCTCATTTGGGTAGTTAGCCTGTGCCTCTGTGAAGTCAAACAGGACACAGAGCTTTGCTTTCTTAGCTACTCTGTGAAACTAACAGAGCTAGTTCATACCGCCATATAGTGTCGCCGTTTACTAGCAGCAGGTTCTCCTGCACGGTGGACCCCGGGCTGCGAACGCATCTACTTCAATAAAACATTTATATTTACCCGGTGTGTTCCGCTAGCCCTAACAACGATCAACAAGTTAATTTATTTCAGTTCTTCACTACAAAAAGTAAAACTCATGTATTATATAGTCATTACAAACTGAATGATCTATTTCAAGTGTTTATTTCTGCTAATGTTGATAATTATGGCTTACAGCCAATGAAAAGGTCCCTTAGTCTGTTTCAGTAGGCTCCACAATCATGGGGAAGACTGCTGACTTGACAGCTGTCCAGAAGGCAGTCTTTGACACTCCCCACAAGGAGGGTAAGCCACAAAAGATCATTGCTAAGAAGCTGGCTGTTCAAAGAGTGCTGTGTCCAAGCATATTAATAGAAAGTTGAGTGGAAGGAAAAAGTGTGGTAGAAAGAAGTGCACAAGTAACTGGGATAACCGCAGCCTTGAAAGATCGTTAAGAAAAGGGCATTAAAAAATTGGGGGAAGATTCACAAAGAGTGGATTGCTGCTGGAGTCATTGCTTGAAGAGTCACCACACACAGACGTATCCAGGACATGGGCTACAACTGTTGCATTCCTTGTATCAAGCCACTCATGAACAATAGACAACTCCAAAAGCGTCTTACCTAGGCCAAGGAGAAAAAGAACTGGACTGGTAATCAGTGCTCCAAGGTGTTTTCAGATGAAATTAAATTTTGCATTTCATTTGGAAAACAAGGTCCCAGAGTCTGAAGTAAGAGCGGAGAGGCCACAATCCAAGCTGCTTGAGGTCTTGTGTGAAGTTTCCACAATCAGTGTTGATTTGGGGAGCCATGTCATCTGCTGGTGTAGGTCCACTGTGTTTTATCAAGACTAAAGTCAGCACAGCCATCTACCAGGAAATTTTAGATCACTTCATGTTTCCCTTTGCCGACAAGCTTTTTTGAGATGGAAATTTCATTCTCCAGCAGGATTTGGCACCTGTCCACACTGCCAAACAGTACCAACACCTGGTTTAAAAACAACAGTATCACTGTGCTAGATTTGCCAGCAAACTCGCCTGACCTTAACCACATGGAGAATCTATGGGGTATTGTCAAGAGAAAGATGAGCTGAAGGCTGCTATCAAAGCAACTTGGGCTTCCATAACGCCTCAGCAGTGCCACAGGCTGATCGCCTACATAACACTAAACATTGATGCAGTAATTGATGCAAAAGGAGCCCCGACCAAGTATTGAGTGCATTTACTGAACATACATTTCAGTAGTTATAAAGTATTCTAATTTACTGTGATACTGACTTCTGGGTTTTAATTGGCAGTAAGCCATAATCATCACAATTAAAAGAAATAAGCACTTGAAATAGATCACTCTGTTTGTAATGACTCTATATAATTGGAGCGCCCCCGCCTGGGCTGTGGGGTACTCGGTACCGGGTCCTGAATTCACAGGGGGGATGTCACGGTGGTGACCCAGTCCATGGTCCTGGAGCGTCCATGTAAAAGGTCTTTAAAGGGAATAAAGTTTATGTTCGTGACGCCACCTGTGGTGTTCAGTCAGTGGGGACCGACGCTGCTTTAAGGGGCCCACTGGGGTGATGTTATGGTAGCTAGATGGTATAACTTCCTACAGGTGAAGTGTATCCCCAGGGCTCCCGGTGTATAGATGGAAGATGGTGAATGGTGCAGTAAAGAACGAGGATGCAGGTTTGCAGTCTCTTTACCTTATTTACTGTAGACTTCGGCATCCACAGTCCAGGGCACCGGATCACAGGGCAGGCAGGGTCCGGCCGGCTTGGAAGCAAATCCAGAGACTCTTTTACCAAGTGGAGTTAAAAGCCTTCCTCTAGCGCCATGGTGCTGTAGTCCCTTACTGCTTAAAGCTTCACATAAGGTCCTCACAGATGTTGTCTCTCTGTCCCCCATATAGGATAGGACACTACCCATATGACTGGTGACTTGAGGCAGTTTATAGGGACTCTAGCACGCCCCGGGCTCTAAGGGTGTCACCGTGCCTTCAGGTGTATGTGGGGACAGATAACTTGAAATTCAGCTGTCCTGCTGGTCTCTGCTGTAAGTCGTAGAGTCCTTACAACCTCGGTGGTCCGGCTACCAGTTATCTGCGCTTCAGAGGGAGGCAGCCTGATCTTAGCTGGTCTCCCCTGATGTTACCCTCCTGTGCTTCGCTCTCCTGCACACTCACTGAACAATGTTCGGCTTTCTGTATGTCTCTTCCTCCAGGAGCTGCAGTGCTTCAGACTACAGGCCCCTTCAGACCTTCTGACACTCTATGTCGGTCTGCTCTCTTCTGTGTCTTTCACTTTCTGAACTGAAACTGAACTCTTTCCCTCCAGATCAGAATGTATTTATAGGGGAGTTCACCCTAAACTAGGCTTAGAGCTCCCCCTTCTGGTCTGGAGTGTGAACATGTTGTATGCATTTTGGTTACCTGATAAAAGATCTTCCTTCATCGCTTCCAAACGTAACATCACTCTCCCCGTGAAGAAAGCAATGTCACTGTGACAACCAGGACCCTGGGGCGTCACACTCCCCTTTCCCCCGTTAAATCCAGGACTGGGAAAAGAAGAACATAAACAGTTTACAGGTTAAATAATGCAAACATTTTGAAAAACATTTGAACAATTGTAAAACTTTAGCTTCCCTTTATGGGAGGTATATTTGGCTTAAACGTTGCAAAACAAGTTTATAAAAGTACATCTGGTGCTGTCTTTGGTCCGTAGAAACAAAGAAAGGCTCTACCCACGCCGGCAAAGTGGGCGGAACCAGGATGCACCTTGAGGGTGCCAAACTATTTACAATCAAAGTCTTTGGGTAATCACTATCCATTACCTCAATGTCCATATAACCTGTAACAAATGTAAGCAGGCAATTCAAACAAATAACAGCAATTATTGACATTTTTAGTCCCTGTAACGAGCTGGGATTTGACTTTTGGTACTACGAGTAGACCTGCGCAGTTCCTGATCTAACATGTCTGCTGTTACTGTAGTGGACCCACTAGTGTGTGTACTGTTTGTAAGCCTGCATTGTATTGGCAAACTGGGCAAGCATCTGCAAATTCTTAGATTCACCATAGGTCTGACAGATTCACCAATAGCAGAGGGTGGATTCTCTGGTTCCACTGCTGGGGTGACGTTTGCTGCTTGAACCTGCTGGTGTAAAGTCTCTTCTGATTCAGGATGGTCTGGAATCACATTTTGTTCTGGTATTTCCAGCTGGGAAAAGTCAAGACAGGTATAACTATGGCCTGATGCACTTGAGTCCAAGACTGGAGAAAATCTCCAAAAACGGTGTGAATTCTCTTCTTCTTCCATGGGTGGATATGTTCCTGGGTCTGTTTCTTTGTTCCTCAGTTTATCAGGGCATACTTTGAGATGGTCTCTGGATACTGCAGTTGAAGTTTCTCCTCCATCTTTACTGATAAGACAGACTTTCGTGTTGTCAAAGTTTGAAGGTAGGATAGTATACGGTTCTGCTTCCCACTGGTCATCAAGTTTGTGCAATCTTCTTTTACGTTTTAGCACTTGTTCACCTGGTGACAAGGGAATTGCAGGGGCTCGTAGGTTATAGTCTCCCTCTTGTTTCTGTCTCACCTGTGATAGACTTCTTTCAATGCACTCTTGTACTTGGCGGTACCTTTGTTGTCTCTCAGTATCCCAATCTGCATCAGATGAGGTATTTTCTGGGGTTAGGACTCCCATGTCTAGATCAACAGGTAGTTTACTGGATCTTCCTCTCATCAGGTATGCTGGAGTGCAGTTGGTGGAATTCACTGGAATGTGGTTGAACAGGTCGACCAAGTCTGGTAACTTTTCTGGCCATAAGTTCCTTTCATGTAAAGGCAATGTCTTTTGTAAGTCAATCACTACTTGGTTCATCTTTTCACACATACCGTTGCTTTGTGGGTGGTACGGTGTGGTTCTGATCTTTTTACATCCGTAGAGGTTGCAGAATTCTTGAAACACTTCCGCTTCAAAGGCTGGTCCTTGATCAGTAAGTACCTTCTCAGGATATCCATGTGGTCGACAGAAGTGTTGTTGGAAGGCTCTGGCTGCTGTCTTTGCTGTCAGGTCCTTGACAGGTACGGCTACAAGGAATCTGGAGTAGTGATCCACAATAGTCAAAGCGTAGACATAGCCTGACCGACTTGGAGTTAGCTTCATATGGTCTAAGGCCACCAGTTCAAGTGGCTGTTTGGTGACTATGGGCTGTGTTATGATCCTAGTGGCAAGGATCGCAAGTTTGACTAGCTAAGTAACTAAACCGACGACCAGCTCTGGGGAAGTGGTATCTGGATTGACCGCAACCTGATCCTATCCGCAAACAACTATAGGCAGCCGTGGAACGTTACCTGAAAATCCTAGACGTCTCTTCACGGCCTGAGAAACTACCTATTCCTAGAGGGAAAGTAAAGTCCTTACTTGCCTCAGAGAAATGACCCCAAAGATATAGAAAAGCCCCCCACAAATATTAACGGTGAGTTAAGGGGAAAGCACAAATGCAGAGATGAAATAGATTTAGCAAATGAGGCCCGCTAACACTAGATAGCAGAAAATAGGAAGGGAGCTGTGCGGTCAATAGAAAACCCTAAGCAAAATGTCCACGCAGAGATTGCTCGAGCCCCCGCACCAACTAACGGTGCGGGGGAAGCAACTCCTTACCCCAGAGCTTACCAGCAGCAAGAACTCACATATTAGCAAGCTGGACTAAACTCATCATACACTGAAATCATATTGCAGACTGATGAGCAAAAAATAATCAAACAGAAACTTAGCTTCTCCAGAAGAGACTGAAAACGAAGATAATCAGGGGAGATCAGAATAGCACTGAATACATCGACAGCCGGCAACAAGTGGAGGTGAAGCAGAGCTAAATAGGAAACTCCCTAGTGCATAACGAGGCAGCTGATTCAGCCACAGATCCGCAGGATAGCAAAAAAGCCACCAGGGGGAGCCCAAAAACAAAACTCACACAATACCACCTGTGACCACAAGAGGGAGCCCGAAAACAGAGTTCACAACAGTACCCCCCCTTGAGGAGGGGTCACCGAACCCTCATCAAAAAACCCCAGGGCGATCAGGGTGAGCCACATGGAAGGCACAAACCAAATCAGCCGCATGAACATCAGAGGCGACAACCCAGGAATTATCCTCCTGACCATAGCCCTTCCACTTAACCAAATACTGAAGCCTCCGTCTAGAAATACGAGAATCCAAGATCTTCTCCACCATGTATTCCAATTCTCCCTCAACCAGCACAGGGGCAGGAGGCTCAACCGAAGGAACCACAGGCACCACATACCTCCGCAACAACGACCGATGGAACACATTATGAATAGCAAACGATGCTGGGAGGTCCAAACGAAATGACACAGGGTTAAGGACTTCCAAAATCTTATAAGGACCGATAAACCGAGGCTTGAACTTGGGAGAGGAGACCTTCATAGGAACAAAGCGAGAAGACAACCACACCAAGTCCCCAACGTGAAGTCGGGGACCCACACAGCGACGGCGGTTGGCAAAGTGCTGAGCCTTCTCTTGTGACAGCTTCAAATTGTCCACCACATGATCCCAAATCTGATGCAACCTATCCACCACAAGATCCACTCCAGGACAGTCAGAAGGCTCCACCTGACCCGAGGAAAAACGAGGATGAAACCCCGAATTACAAAAAAAAGGCAAAACCAAAGTAGCAGAACTAGCCCGATTATTAAGGGCAAATTCAGCCAATGGCAAAAAAGCCACCCAGTCGTCCTGATCAGCAGAAACAAAACATCTTAAATAGGTTTCCAAGGTCTGATTAGTTCGCTCAGTCTGGCCATTCGTCTGAGGATGGAAGGCCGACGAAAAAGACAAATCAATGCCCATCTTAGCACAAAAGGTCCGCCAAAATCTAGACACAAACTGGGATCCTCTGTCGGAAACAATATTCTCAGGGATCCCGTGCAAACGAACCACATTTTGAAAAAACAGCGGAACCAACTCGGAGGAGGAAGGCAACTTAGGCAAGGGCACCAAATGGACCATCTTAGAAAAACGATCACACACCACCCAGATGACAGACATTCTCTGAGAGACAGGGAGATCTGAAATAAAATCCATGGAAATGTGCGTCCAAGGCCTCTTCGGGACAGGCAAAGGTAACAGCAAACCACTGGCACGAGAACAGCAAGGCTTAGCCCGAGCACAAATTCCACAAGACTGCACAAAGGAACGCACATCCCGCGACAAGGAAGGCCACCAAAAGGACCTGCCCACCAAATCTCTGGTACCAAATATTCCAGGATGGCCTGCCAACACCGAAGAATGAACCTCGGAAATAACTCTGTTGGTCCATCTATCTGGGACAAACAGTCTCTCCGGTGGACAACGGTCAGGTCTATCCGCCTGAAACTCCTGCAGCACTCGTCGCAAATCTGGGGAGATGGCAGACAAAATCACCCCTTCTCTTAGGATACCAGCCAGCTCAGAATCTCCAGGAGAGTCAGGCACAAAACTCCTAGAAAGAGCATCAGCCTTCACATTCTTCGAACCAGGCAGGTACGAGACCACGAAATCAAAACGAGAGAAAAACAACGACCAACGAGCCTGTCTAGGATTCAGCCGCTTGGCCGACTCGAGATAAATCAGATTTTTGTGATTAGTCAAGACCACCACACGATGCTTAGCTCCCTCGAGCCAATGTCGCCACTCCTCAAATGCCCACTTCATAGCCAACAACTCCCGATTACCGACATCATAATTCCGCTTGGCAGGTGAAAACTTTCTTGAAAAGAAAGCACATGGCTTCATCACAGAGCCATCAGAGCTTCTCTGCGACAAAACAGCCCCGCTCCAATCTCAGAAGCATCAACCTCGACCTGGAAAGGAAGAGAGACATTTGGCTGACATAAGACCGGAGCCAAGGAAAACCGGCGCTTCAGCTCCCGAAAGGCCTCCACAGCCGCAGGGGACCAATTAGTAACATCAGAACCCTTCTTGGTCAAATCCGTCAAAGGCTTAACAACACCAGAAAAATTAGCGATGAAGCGACGGTAAAAATTAGCAAAACCCAAGAACTTCTGAAGACTCTTAACAGATGTAGGCTGAGTCCAGTCATGAATAGCCTGAACCTTGACTGGATCCATCTCAATAGTAGAAGGGGAAAAAATGAAACCCAAAAAAGAAACCTTCTGGACTCCAAAAAGACGTTTTTAGCCCTTCACAAATAAAGCATTGGCATGCAGGACCTGAAACACCATCCTGACCTGCTTAACATGGGACTCCCAATCATCAGAAAAAAACAGAATATCATCCAGATACACAATCATAAATTATCCAGATACTCGCGGAAGATGTCGTGCATGAAGGACTGAAAGACAGAAGGAGCGTTAGAAAGTCCAAAAGGCATCACCAAGTACTCGAAATGGCCTTCGGGCGTATTAAATGCAGTTTTCCATTCATCACCCTGCTTAATACGCACAAGGTTATACGCACCACGAAGATCTATCTTGGTGAACCAACTAGACCCCCTAATGCGAGCAAACAGATCAGATAACAATGGCAAAGGATACTGAAATTTGACCGTGATTTTATTTAGAAGGCGATAATCAATACAAGGTCTCAGGGAACCATCCTTCTTAGCCACAAAAAAGAATCCCGCACCCAGAGGGGAGGAGGAGGGGCGAATAAGTCCTTTCTCCAAAGACTCCTTTATATAACTCCGCATAGCAGCATGCTCCGGCACTGACAAATTGAAAAGTCGTCCCTTAGGAAACTTACTACCAGGAATCAAATTTATAGCACAATCACAATCCCTATGAGGAGGTAGAGAACTGAGTTTGGGCTCATCAAATACATCCTGGTAGTCCAACAAAAACGCAGGGACTTCAGAAGGAGTGGATGAAGCAATTGACACCACAGGAGCGTCACCATGAATTCCCTGGCAACCCCAACTTGACACAGACATTGCTTTCCAATCCAGGACTGGATTATGAGTCTGCAACCATGGCAGACCCAACATGACAACATCATGCAAATTATGCAGAACAAGAAAGCGAATCACCTCCTGATGAACAGGAGTCATGCACATGGTCACTTGCGTCCAGTACTGAGGTTTATTCATAGGCAATGGTGTAGCATCAATACCCCTTAGTGGAATAGGGAATTTTAAAGGCTCCAAAACAAAACCACAGCGCCGGGCAAATGACAAATCCATCAGGCTCAGGGCACCACCTGAATCTACAAAAGCCATAACCGGGTAAGATGACAGGGAACAAATCAGGGTAACAGACAAAATGAACTTAGGCTGTAAAGTACCGATGGTGACAGATTTATCAATCTTTTTTGTGCGCTTAGAGCATGCTGAGATAACATGAGCTGAGTCACCACAATAAAAGCACAACCCATTTTGCCGTCTATAATTTTGCCGTTCACTTCTGGTCAGAATTCTATCACATTGCATAGACTCAGGTGTCTGTTCAGAAGACACCGCCAAATGGTGCGCAGGTTTGCGCTCCCGCAAAAGCCGATCAATCTGAATGGCCAGAGTCATTGACTCATTCAGACCTGCAGGCGTAGGGAACCCCACCATGACATTCTTAATGGCTTCAGAAAGACCCTTTCTGAAATTTGCAGCCAGGGCACGCTCATTCCATTGAGTAAGCACCGACCATTTCCGAAATTTCTGGCAATACACCTCTGCTTCATCTTGCCCCTGAGAGAGGGCCAACAAAGCTTTTTCAGCCTGGTTCTCAAGATTAGGTTCCTCATAGAGCAATCCAAGGGCCAGAAAATCGCATCCACACTGAGCAATGCAGGATCCCCTGGCGCCAATGCGAAGGCCCAATCTTGGGGGTCGCCGCGCAAGAAAGAAATAATAATCTTAACTTGCTGAACGGAATCACCAGAGGAACGAGGTTTCAAAGAAAGAAACAATTTACAATTGTTCTTAAAATTCAGGAACCTAGATCTATCTCCAGAAAACAACTCCGGAATAGGTATTCTAGGCTCTGACATAGGACTGTGAACAACAAAATCCAGAATACTTTGTACCCTTGCAGCAAGATGATCTACACTGGAGGCCAAACTCTGGATATCCATGTCAGCAGCTGAACTCAGAGCCACACCAAGATTAAGAGGAGGAGAGAAGCTAGACACACAGCAGCTAGACACACGGCAGCAAAAAAAAAAAAAAAATCCTCAAGGCTTCTCTTCTCCTGCTTCTGCCATGCAATTAACACTGTATGGGCCGGCTGTACTGTTATGATCCTAGTGGCAAGGATCGCAAGTTTGACTAGCTAAGTAACTAAACCGACGACCAGCTATGGGGGAGTGGTATCTGGATTGACCGCAACCTGATCCTATCCGCAAACAACTATAGGTAGCCGTGTGTTGTGAATTAGACTTTTTGGCTCCCTCTTGTGGTCACTAGTGGTATTACTCTGGGATTGTCTTTTTTCTGTTTGGCACTCACCTGGGTCATTAGTCCAGGGGTGTCGCTATATTAACTTCCTGGATCCTTAGTCCAGTGCCTGGCATCGTTGTAATCAGATCCTTCTGTTGCTCCTGTCTGCTGTTCCTGGCTCTTGCAAAATTAAGCTAAGTCTTGCTTCTTTGTTTCTTGAGTTACTTGCTTTGCTACTATTTTTGTCCAGCTTGTACTAAATGTGATTTCTGACCTTGCTGGAAGCTCTAGGGGGCTGGTGTTCTCCCCCCGGCCGTTAGACGGTTCGGGGGTTCTTGAATATCCAGCGTGGATATTTTAATAGGGTTTTTGCTGACCATATAAGTCATCTTACTATATTATGCTATTAGCTAGTGGGCCTCTCTTTGCTAAATACCTAGCTCATTCTTATGTTTGTGTTTTCCTCTTGCCTCACCGTTATTATTTGTTGGGGGCTTGTATCCAACTTTTGGGGTCTTTTCTCTGGAGGCAAGAAAGATCTTTCTTTTCCCTTCTAGGGTTAGTTAGTTCTCCGGCTGGCGCGAGACGTCTAGAACCAACGTAGGCACGTTCCCCGGCTACTTCTATTTGTGGTGCTAGGATTAAATATATGGTCAGCCCAGTTACCACTGCCCTATGAGCTGGTTTTTTGTGTTTGCAGACTTGGTATTTATTCCTGAGACCCTCTGCCATTGGGGTCATAACAGTATGCCAGGACAACATTGAATGTTTAATGCATTGCAGAAGTGGGATATAAGAAAGGAAATTCTGAATTTTTTTTTTTTTTCCTCTCTTCCTCCCCTTTACCTCTGAGTGGCTTGAGCTTGCTGCAGACATGAATGTCCAGACCTTGATTACAAGTGTGGACCAGCTTGCTGCTTGTGTGCAAAGCATACAAGATTTTGTTACCAGTAGTCCTATGTCTGAACCTAAAATACCTATTCCTGAACTGTTTTCTGGAGACCGATTTAAGTTTAGGAATTTCAGGGATAATTGTAAATTGTTTCTATCTCTGAGACCCCGTTCATCTGGAGACTCAGTTCAGCAAGTTAAAATTGTTATCTCTTTTTTACGGGGCGACCCTCAGGATTGGGCCTTCTCGCTAGCGCCAGGAGATCCGACATTGGCAAATATTGATGCGTTTTTTCTGGCGCTCGGATTGCTTTACGAGGAACCCAATCTTGAGGTTCAGGCAGAAAAAGACTTGCTGGCTATTTCTCAGGGCCAGGATGAAGCTGAAGTGTATTGCCAAAAATTTCGGAAATGGTCCGTGCTTACTCAGTGGAATGAGTGTGCTCTGGCCGCAAACTTCAGAAATGGCCTTTCTGAAGCCATTAAGAATGTGATGGTGGGTTTCTCCATTCCTACAAGTCTGAATGATTCCATGGCGCTGGCTATTCAAATTGACCGGCGTTTGCGGGAGCGCAAAACCGCTAATCCTCTGGTGGTGTTGTCTAAACAAACACCTGATTTGATGCAATGTGATAGAATTCAGACCAGAAATGAGCGGAAAAATCATAGACGTCAGAATGGGTTGTGTTTTTACTGTGGTGATTCTACACATGTTATATCAGCATGCTCTAAACGCCTAACAAGGGTTGTTAGTCCTGTCGCCATTGGTAATTTGCAACCTAAATTTATTTTGTCTGTGACTTTAATTTGCTCATTGTCCTCTTACCCTGTTATGGCGTTTGTGGATTCAGGTGCTGCCCTGAGTCTTATGGATCTGTCATTTGCCAAGCGCTGTGGTTTTGTTCTTGAGCCGTTGGTTAATCCTATCCCTCTGAGGGGTATTGATGCTACGCCATTGGCGGAAAATAAACCGCAGTTTTGGACACAGGTAACCATGTGCATGACTCCTGAACATCGGGAGGTGATTCGTTTTCTTGTTCTGCATAAAATGCATGATTTGGTCGTTTTGGGGTTGCCATGGTTACAGACTCATAATCCAGTCTTGGATTGGAAGGCAATGTCTGTGTCAAGTTGGGGCTGTCAGGGTATTCATGGTGATTCCCCGCCGGTGTCTATTGCTTCCTCTACTCCTTCGGAAGTTCCTGAGTATTTGTCTGATTATCAGGATGTGTTCAGCGAGTCCAGGTCCAGTGTTCTGCCTCCTCATAGGGACTGTGACTGTGCCATAGATTTGATTCCAGGTAGCAAATTTCCTAAGGGAAGACTATTTAATCTGTCTGTACCTGAGCATACCGCAATGCGTTCGTATATCAAGGAATCTCTGGAGAAGGGGCATATCCGTCCTTCCTCTTCCCCTCTTGGTGCGGGATTCTTTTTTGTGGCCAAGAAGGACGGATCTTTGAGACCTTGTATTGACTATCGGCTTTTGAATAAAATCACTGTTAAATTTCAGTATCCTTTGCCTCTGTTGTCAGACTTGTTTGCCCGAATTAAAGGTGCCAAGTGGTTCACCAAGATAGATCTTCGTGGTGCGTACAACCTTGTGCGCATTAAGCGAGGAGATGAATGGAAAACCGCGTTTAATACGCCCGAAGGTCATTTTGAGTACTTGGTGATGCCTTTTGGGCTCTCTAATGCTCCTTCAGTGTTTCAGTCCTTTATGCATGATATTTTCCGGAAGTATCTGGATAAATTTATGATCGTTTATCTGGATGATATTCTGGTTTTTTCTGATGACTGGGACTCGCATGTAGAGCAGGTCAGGATGGTGTTTCAGGTTTTGCGTGAGAATGCTTTATTTGTTAAGGGCTCAAAGTGTCTCTTTGGAGTGCAGAAGGTTCCCTTTTTGGAGTTTATTTTTTCTCCTTCTGCGGTGGAGATGGACCCAGTCAAGGTCCGTGCTATTCATGATTGGACTCAACCCACGTCAGTTAAGAGTCTTCAGAAGTTCTTGGGTTTTGCAAACTTTTACCGTCGTTTTATTGCTAATTTTTCTAGCATTGCTAAACCTTTGACGGATATGACCAAGAAAGGTTCTGATGTTGCTAACTGGGCTCCTGCAGCCGTGGAGGCTTTCCAGGAGTTGAAGCGCCGGTTTACTTCGGCGCCTGTTTTGTGCCAGCCTGATGTCTCACTTCCCTTTCAGGTTGAAGTGGATGCTTCTGAGATTGGGGCAGGGGCCGTTTTGTCGCAGAGAGGCCCTGGTTGCTCTGTGATGAGACCTTGTGCCTTTTTCTCGAGGAAGTTTTCGCCTGCTGAGCGGAATTATGATGTTGGCAATCGGGAGTTGTTGGCCATGAAGTGGGCATTTGAGGAGTGGCGTCATTGGCTCGAGGGTGCTAAGCATCATGTGGTGGTATTGACTGATCACAAAAATTTGATGTATCTCGAGTCTGCTAAATGCCTGAATCCTAGACAGGCCCGCTGGTCATTGTTTTTCTCCCGTTTTGACTTTGTGGTCTCGTATTTACCAGGTTCAAAGAATGTGAAGGCTGATGCTCTTTCAAGGAGCTTTGTGCCTGACTCTCCGGGAGTCGCAGAACCAGTTGGTATTCTTAAAGAGGGAGTTATCTTGTCAGCCATTTCTCCGGATTTGCGACGTGTGTTGCAGAGATTTTAGGCTGGTAGACCTGACTCTTGTCCACCTGACAGACTGTTTGTTCCTGATAAGTGGACCAGCAGAGTAATTTCCGAGGTTCATTCCTCGGTGTTGGCAGGGCATCCGGGAATTTTTGGCACCAGAGATCTGGTGGCTAGGTCCTTTTGGTGGCCTTCCTTGTCACGGGATGTGCGGTCGTTTGTGCAGTCCTGTGGGACTTGTGCTCGAGCTAAGCCTTGCTGTTCTCGTGCCAGCGGGTTGCTCTTGCCCTTCCTGTCCCGAAGAGGCCTTGGACACACATTTCCATGGATTTCATTTCAGATCTCCCGGTGTCTCAGGGCATGTCTGTCATCTGGGTGGTATGTGATCGCTTTTCTAAGATGGTCCATTTGGTACCTTTGCCTAAGCTGCCTTCCTCTTCCGATCTGGTTCCTGTGTTGTTTCAGAATGTGGTTCGTTTACACTGCATTCCTGAGAATATTGTGTCTGACAGAGGATCCCAGTTTGTTTCCAGGTTCTGGCGATCCTTTTGTGCTAGGATGGGCATTGAGTTGTCGTTTTCGTCTGCCTTTCATCCTCAGACTAATGGACAAACGGAGCAAACTAATCAGACTTTGGAGGCTTATTTGAGGTGTTTTGTTTCTGCGGATCAGGATGATTGGGTGACCTTCTTGCCGTTGGCTGAGTTTGCCCTTAATAATCGGGCTAGTTCCGCTACATTGGTTTCGCCATTTTTCTGCAACTCTGGTTTCCATCCTCGTTTTTCCTCGGGACATGTGGAGCCTTCTGACTGTCCTGGGGTAGATTCTGTGGTGGATAGGTTGCAGCAGATCTGGAATCATGTGGTGGACAACTTAAAGTTGTCACAAGAGAAGGCTCAGCGTTTTGCCAACCGCCGCCGCGGTGTGGGTCCCCGACTTCGTGTTGGGGATTTGGTATGGCTGTCTTCTCGATTTGTTCCTATGAAGGTCTCCTCTCCTAAATTTAAGCCTCGCTTCATCGGTCCTTACAAGATATTGAAAATCCTTAATCCTGTGTCCTTTCGCTTGGATCTTCCTGTGTCGTTTGCCATTGACAACGTGTTCCATAGGTCTTTGTTGCGGCGGTACGTTGTACCTGTGGTTCCTTCTGTTGAGCCTCCTGCTCCGGTGTTGGTTGAGGGCGAGTTGGAGTACGTGGTGGAGAAGATCTTGGATTCTCGTCTCTCCAGGCGGAGGCTTCAGTATCTGGTCAAGTGGAAGGGCTATGGTCAGGAGGATAATTCCTGGGTGGTTGCCTCTGATGTGCATGCGGCCGATTTAGTTCATGCCTTTCACGCTGCTCATCCTGATCGCCCTGGTGGTCTTGGTGAGGGTTCGTTGACCCCTCCTTAAGGGGGGGGGTACTGTTGTGAATTAGACTTTTTGGCTCCCTCTTGTGGTCACTAGTGGTATTACTCTGGGATTGTCTTTTTTCTGTTTGGCACTCACCTGGGTCATTAGTCCAGGGGTGTCGCTATATTAACTTCCTGGATCCTTAGTCCAGTGCCTGGCATCGTTGTAATCAGATCCTTCTGTTGCTCCTGTCTGCTGTTCCTGGCTCTTGCAAAATTAAGCTAAGTCTTGCTTCTTTGTTTCTTGAGTTACTTGCTTTGCTACTATTTTTGTCCAGCTTGTACTAAATGTGATTTCTGACCTTGCTGGAAGCTCTAGGGGGCTGGTGTTCTCCTCCCGGCCGTTAGACGGTTCGGGGGTTCTTGAATATCCAGCATGGATATTTTAATAGGGTTTTTGCTGACCATATAAGTCATCTTACTATATTCTGCTATTAGCTAGTGGGCCTCTCTTTGCTAAATACCTAGCTCATTCTTATGTTTGTCTTTTCCTCTTGCCTCACCGTTATTATTTGTTGGGGGCTTGTATCCAACTTTTGGGGTCTTTTCTCTGGAGGCAAGAAAGGTCTTTCTTTTCCCTTCTAGGGTTAGTTAGTTCTCCGGCTGGCGCGAGACGTCTAGAACCAACGTAGGCACGTTCCCCGGCTACTTCTATTTGTGGTGCTAGGATTAGATATATGGTCAGCCCAGTTACCACTGCCCTATGAGCTGGTTTTTTGTGTTTGCAGACTTGGTATTTATTCCTGAGACCCTCTGCCATTGGGGTCATGACAGCCGTGGAACGTTACCTGAAAATCCTAGACGTCTCTTCACGGCCTGAGAAACTACCTATTCCTAGAGGGAAAGTAAAGTCCTTACTTGCCTCAGAGAAATGACCCCAAAGATATAGAAAAGCCCCCCACAAATATTAACGGTGAGTTAAGGGGAAAGCACAAACGCAGAGATGAAATAGATTTAGCAAATGAGGCCCGCTAACACTAGATAGCAGAAAATAGGAAGGGAGCTGTGCGGTCAATAGAAAACCCTAAGCAAAATGTCCACGCAGAGATTGCTCGAGCCCCCGCACCAACTAACGGTGCGGGGGAAGCAACTCCTTACCCCAGAGCTTACCAGCAGCAAGAACTCACATATTAGCAAGCTGGACTAAACTCATCATACACTGAAATCATATTGCAGACTGATGAGCAAAAAATAATCAAACAGAAACTTAGCTTCTCCAGAAGAGACTGAAAACGAAGATAATCAGGGGAGATCAGAATAGCACTGAATACATCGACAGCCTGCAACAAGTGGAGGTGAAGCAGAGCTAAATAGGAAACTCCCTAGTGCATAACGAGGCAGCTGATTCAGCCACAGATCCGCAGGATAACAAAAAAGCCACCAGGGGGAGCCCAAAAACAAAACTCACACAATACCACCTGTGACCACAAGAGGGAGCCCGAAAACAGAGTTCACAACAGGGCTGTAGGGGAGCCCTCTGGCTGTCACGTCCTTTCTGCGCAAGCAACATGGGCCACACTCTCGGCACCACTTTTCGATGGTTTTCCTCATGCCAATCCAGTAGAACCGTCCACGAAGTAGGGTCTCTAACTTCTTCCATCCGAAGTGTCCTGACCCATCATGGTACGTTTCCAGAACCATTGGCGCATCTTGTCTTGGGTCCACTATCTGCCAGACCAGCTCGTGAGTGCATGGGTCAATACTCCTCCGACACAGCTTACTATCGTACATAAACAGTTTGCCTTTCTCTTTCCACAGCTGTGGAGTCTCTTGTGGAGCATCTGTACCAGGATGCAAATTGGCTTGTGTCAGCAGCTCTTTGACCAGATGGACTGCGGGGTCACTGTCCTGTGTCTCTGCCCACCCATGGTGTGGCAATGGGTTCAGCGTGTCATCTGGCTTGTTTCGGTGCCTGTTCCTCACGTGATGGAAATACTGAGTCGCTTTAGGGTGATGGAAAGCTGGCAACTCTATTTCTTCGAGTGTTTCTGAATCTTCTCCTATCTCTGGCAAGTTGGGCATCCTGGACAAGGCATCGGCATTTGCATTCTTGTGCCCCACGTGGTACTTGATGGTGAACTCATAATTGGACAGCCGAGCCATCCATTGCTTCTCCAAAGCACCTAGTTTTGCTGTCTCCAGGTGTGTCAGCGGATTGTTGTCCATGAAGACAGTGAACCTTGCCAAAGCCAGATAGTGTTTGAACCTCTCTGTCACCGCCCAGACGATAGTGAGGAACTCCAGCTTAAAGGAACTGTAGTTCTCGGGGTTCCTTTTGGTGGGGCGAAGTTTCCTGCTGGCATAGGTGATTACCCTTTCTTTGCCTTTCTGTACCTGGGACAACACGGCTCCCAGTCCCATGTTGCTGGCGTCCTTGTACAATACAAACGGTTGGTCATATTCAGGGTAAGCCAGTACTTCATCTCCTGCGAGAGCCTACTTCAATAGAGTGAAAGATCTCTCCAGCCCGCCGTCCCAGTCAAATGGGGTATTCTTCCCCTTGGTTTTCTTGGATGGGCCCACTAACAGGTCTTGTAGTGGTGCGGCTATCTTGGTGAAGTCTTTGATAAACCTTCTGTAGTAGCCTACCAACCCGAGGAACTACCGAACTTCATCTGTGCACAGCACAACCCTGGTAAAACAGTAAAAATCCCTAAGAAAGCGACACCCAGGCCTCTCTACCCATTTCAGAGACTGCAGACTTACTACATACAGCTACCCAAGGTAGGAGTGTGTGAAAGATGTCCTAGTATGTGTAGATCTCTTCTCTGGTTGGCTGGAAGCCTATCTGGTAAAATGTGCAAATACTAAAGCGACTGCAGACAACCCAATGAAAGAACTGATCTGCAGGTATGGTGTCCCAGAAACCACAAAGAGCGATAGGGGTACACACTTGCAGGCCCTGGGAGTACAGCAAGCATATCATGCACCATATAGACAACAAAGTAGTGGGAAAATGGAAACACTAAATGGGACACTTAAACTGAAAATTCAGAAGCCATGGCAGACACAGGAAAGAGCGGGGTAGAATGCTTGTCTCTTGCACTCTTTCTAGTCAGACACACTCCAAATAGAAAGACAAGCTTGTCCCCTTTTGAAGTCCTGTTTAGTAGTTTGCCAGAGACTGGTCTGTACTTCCCACAGGTGCTACAAATGCAACACGGTGCTATGACAGCCCATGTCCAGGCCTTGCAGAAAATACTTAATGTGGTGCATAAACGTGTTTTCATCCATTCCAGATCTTAATGCCAGTGCGGACGCACATCTGCTAAATCCAGGTGATTGGGTGGTCATACACAGACACGTAAGAAGGAGCCTATATCCACGGTTTGACGGCCCGTTGTAAAGTCCAGTTGACCACATTCACTTGAGGGAACGCCCACCTGGATCCATGCCAGTCACTGCAAAAAGATCTTTTCACTAGCAGAAAGACTGTTGTCCTAATCACCTTGCTGGCAGTGGTAGGATGTTTGCACCTTACAGAGACACTGGATAAACTTTTAAGTGTTGACAAGGACAACAAACTTATTCAGCATCTTGCTTTTCTTACAAGCGACGCGGAAGGACAAAAACTGCTGGACTGTTGGATCTGTATACACAGCCCAGTATTTGTAAGGGCTATGCTGTACTTAGCCTTTACCCCAGGAGCCAAGGAAGGTATTAACACCACACAGCATACCCAATGAGACTTGGACTCAGGTTTTCTAGGTTCCTTAAGGCCCTTAATGAGACTAATACAATATAGAGACTCCTTTTTAAATCCAGCCGATTGGCTTAGCGGCCTAGCAGGATGGATTATTTTTGGTATTTTTCAGACTTGTATGCAAATCTTGTTGCTTTGCTTATTGTTTTATGTAGCCGTAAAAGCGCTAATATATGTATTACCTAAGGCTGAACCTTCTGTAGTATATCATAGGCCCCGTATGGCCACTGCTGATGGGAAGTTGAGTGTCCACACTGAGGGTGGATGGGCGAAGCAGGTAGCAAGTCCCCTTGTGGGTACTAGACCCATGAGACAGTAGCTCCTTTGTGGACATCAGCTGACCCCGTAGCAAAGGTTATACCATTTACAAAAGGGGGAAATTGTTATAGAAGGGTTAATAGTTTGCCTTTAACTGCCTTGCCTTTAAGTGCCTTTTACCTTTAAGTGTTAGAATTACTAGAATCTTTTGACTCAGTAGTCTGATGGTCTCCTCTCCAAGGAGACTACACTTCTTATCATGTATGTTCTCAATAGTCAGTTACAATATGTTCTGAGCTATGGTAAATAGAATATGACCCTGGGTGCTGGTGGGGGCTACATGAGTTACATTGAAATGCATTGGATGTAAATGGTATAAAACATTGCTTTGGCTTTTTATATATCAGATAAAAGTGACTTGCTCACGGGATACGTGTGAGGTGTCTTTTGTCTCCAAGCGCTTGTCAACTAAGGGCGTAAATCCACAATTAGGTCTCACTGGTGATCTGTCAGCTGACATTTGGGTCAGAATGAAAACAGCTACGACAGTAGCCAGATAGTGTTTGAACCTCTCTGTCACCGCCCAGACGATAGTGAGGAACTCCAGCTTAAAGGAACTGTAGTTCTCGGGGTTCCTTTTGGTGGGGCGAAGTTTCCTGCTGGCATAGGTGACTGATTACCCTTTCTTTGCCTTTCTGTACCTGGGACAACACGGCTCCCAGTCCCATGTTGCTGGCGTCCTTGTACAATACAAACGGTTGGTCATATTCAGGGTAAGCCAGTACTTCATCTCCTGCGAGAGCCTACTTCAATAGAGTGAAAGATCTCTCCAGCCCGCCGTCCCAGTCAAATGGGGTATTCTTACCCTTGGTTTTCTTGGATGGGCCCACTAACAGGTCTTGTAGTGGTGCGGCTATCTTGGTGAAGTCTTTGATAAACCTTCTGTAGTAGCCTACCAACCCGAGGAACTACCGAACTTCATCTGTGCACAGCACAACCCTGGTAAAACAGTAAAAATCCCTAAGAAAGCGACACCCAGGCCTCTCTACCCATTTCAGAGACTGCAGACTTACTACATACAGCTACCCAAGGTAGGAGTGTGTGAAAGATGTCCTAGTATGTGTAGATCTCTTCTCTGGTTGGCTGGAAGCCTATCTGGTAAAATGTGCAAATACTAAAGCGACTGCAGACAACCCAATGAAAGAACTGATCTGCAGGTATGGTGTCCCAGAAACCACAAAGAGCGATAGGGGTACACACTTGCAGGCCCTGAGAGTACAGCAAGCATATCATGCACCATATAGACAACAAAGTAGTGGGAAAATGGAAACACTAAATGGGACACTTAAACTGAAAATTCAGAAGCCATGGCAGACACAGGAAAGAGCGGGGTAGAATGCTTGTCTCTTGCACTCTTTCTAGTCAGACACACTCCAAATAGAAAGACAAGCTTGTCCCCTTTTGAAGTCCTGTTTAGTAGTTTGCCAGAGACTGGTCTGTACTTCCCACAGGTGCTACAAATGCAACACGGTGCTATGACAGCCCATGTCCAGGCCTTGCAGAAAATACTTAATGTGGTGCATAAACGTGTTTTCATCCATTCCAGATCTTAATGCCAGTGCGGACGCACATCTGCTAAATCCAGGTGATTGGGTGGTCATACACAGACACGTAAGAAGGAGCCTATATCCACGGTTTGACGGCCCGTTGTAAAGTCCAGTTGACCACATTCACTTGAGGGAACGCCCACCTGGATCCATGCCAGTCACTGCAAAAAGATCTTTTCACTAGCAGAAAGACTGTTGTCCTAATCACCTTGCTGGCAGTGGTAGGATGTTTGCACCTTACAGAGACACTGGATAAACTTTTAAGTGTTGACAAGGACAACAAACTTATTCAGCATCTTGCTTTTCTTACAAGCGACGCGGAAGGACAAAAACTGCTGGACTGTTGGATCTGTATACACAGCCCAGTATTTGTAAGGGCTATGCTGTACTTAGCCTTTACCCCAGGAGCCAAGGAAGGTATTAACACCACACAGCATACCCAATGAGACTTGGACTCAGGTTTTCTAGGTTCCTTAAGGCCCTTAATGAGACTAATACAATATAGAGACTCCTTTTTAAATCCAGCCGATTGGCTTAGCGGCCTAGCAGGATGGATTATTTTTGGTATTTTTCAGACTTGTATGCAAATCTTGTTGCTTTGCTTATTGTTTTATGTAGCCGTAAAAGCGCTAATATATGTATTACCTAAGGCTGAACCTTCTGTAGTATATCATAGGCCCCGTATGGCCACTGCTGATGGGAAGTTGAGTGTCCACACTGAGGGTGGATGGGCGAAGCAGGTAGCAAGTCCCCTTGTGGGTACTAGACCCATGAGACAGTAGCTCCTTTGTGGACATCAGCTGACCCCGTAGCAAAGGTTATACCATTTACAAAAGGGGGAAATTGTTATAGAAGGGTTAATAGTTTGCCTTTAACTGCCTTGCCTTTAAGTGCCTTTTACCTTTAAGTGTTAGAATTACTAGAATCTTTTGACTCAGTAGTCTGATGGTCTCCTCTCCAAGGAGACTACACTTCTTATCATGTATGTTCTCAATAGTCAGTTACAATATGTTCTGAGCTATGGTAAATAGAATATGACCCTGGGTGCTGGTGGGGGCTACATGAGTTACATTGAAATGCATTGGATGTAAATGGTATAAAACATTGCTTTGGCTTTTTATATATCAGATAAAAGTGACTTGCTCACGGGATACGTGTGAGGTGTCTTTTGTCTCCAAGCGCTTGTCAACTAAGGGCGTAAATCCACAATTAGGTCTCACTGGTGATCTGTCAGCTGACATTTGGGTCAGAATGAAAACAGCTACGACAGTAGCCAGATAGTGTTTGAACCTCTCTGTCACCGCCCAGACGATAGTGAGGAACTCCAGCTTAAAGGAACTGTAGTTCTCGGGGTTCCTTTTGGTGGGGCGAAGTTTCCTGCTGGCATAGGTGACTGATTACCCTTTCTTTGCCTTTCTGTACCTGGGACAACACGGCTCCCAGTCCCATGTTGCTGGCGTCCTTGTACAATACAAACGGTTGGTCATATTCAGGGTAAGCCAGTACTTCATCTCCTGCGAGAGCCTACTTCAATAGAGTGAAAGATCTCTCCAGCCCGCCGTCCCAGTCAAATGGGGTATTCTTACCCTTGGTTTTCTTGGATGGGCCCACTAACAGGTCTTGTAGTGGTGCGGCTATCTTAGTGAAGTCTTTGATAAACCTTCTGTAGTAGCCTACCAACCCGAGGAACTACCGAACTTCATCTGTGCACAGCACAACCCTGGTAAAACAGTAAAAATCCCTAAGAAAGCGACACCCAGGCCTCTCTACCCATTTCAGAGACTGCAGACTTACTACATACAGCTACCCAAGGTAGGAGTGTGTGAAAGATGTCCTAGTATGTGTAGATCTCTTCTCTGGTTGGCTGGAAGCCTATCTGGTAAAATGTGCAAATACTAAAGCGACTGCAGACAACCCAATGAAAGAACTGATCTGCAGGTATGGTGTCCCAGAAACCACAAAGAGCGATAGGGGTACACACTTGCAGGCCCTGGGAGTACAGCAAGCATATCATGCACCATATAGACAACAAAGTAGTGGGAAAATGGAAACACTAAATGGGACACTTAAACTGAAAATTCAGAAGCCATGGCAGACACAGGAAAGAGCGGGGTAGAATGCTTGTCTCTTGCACTCTTTCTAGTCAGACACACTCCAAATAGAAAGACAAGCTTGTCCCCTTTTGAAGTCCTGTTTAGTAGTTTGCCAGAGACTGGTCTGTACTTCCCACAGGTGCTACAAATGCAACACGGTGCTATGACAGCCCATGTCCAGGCCTTGCAGAAAATACTTAATGTGGTGCATAAACGTGTTTTCATCCATTCCAGATCTTAATGCCAGTGCGGACGCACATCTGCTAAATCCAGGTGATTGGGTGGTCATACACAGACACGTAAGAAGGAGCCTATATCCACGGTTTGACGGCCCGTTGTAAAGTCCAGTTGACCACATTCACTTGAGGGAACGCCCACCTGGATCCATGCCAGTCACTGCAAAAAGATCTTTTCACTAGCAGAAAGACTGTTGTCCTAATCACCTTGCTGGCAGTGGTAGGATGTTTGCACCTTACAGAGACACTGGATAAACTTTTAAGTGTTGACAAGGACAACAAACTTATTCAGCATCTTGCTTTTCTTACAAGCGACGCGGAAGGACAAAAACTGCTGGACTGTTGGATCTGTATACACAGCCCAGTATTTGTAAGGGCTATGCTGTACTTAGCCTTTACCCCAGGAGCCAAGGAAGGTATTAACACCACACAGCATACCCAATGAGACTTGGACTCAGGTTTTCTAGGTTCCTTAAGGCCCTTAATGAGACTAATACAATATAGAGACTCCTTTTTAAATCCAGCCGATTGGCTTAGCGGCCTAGCAGGATGGATTATTTTTGGTATTTTTCAGACTTGTATGCAAATCTTGTTGCTTTGCTTATTGTTTTATGTAGCCGTAAAAGCGCTAATATATGTATTACCTAAGGCTGAACCTTCTGTAGTATATCATAGGCCCCGTATGGCCACTGCTGATGGGAAGTTGAGTGTCCACACTGAGGGTGGATGGGCGAAGCAGGTAGCAAGTCCCCTTGTGGGTACTAGACCCATGAGACAGTAGCTCCTTTGTGGACATCAGCTGACCCCGTAGCAAAGGTTATACCATTTACAAAAGGGGGAAATTGTTATAGAAGGGTTAATAGTTTGCCTTTAACTGCCTTGCCTTTAAGTGCCTTTTACCTTTAAGTGTTAGAATTACTAGAATCTTTTGACTCAGTAGTCTGATGGTCTCCTCTCCAAGGAGACTACACTTCTTATCATGTATGTTCTCAATAGTCAGTTACAATATGTTCTGAGCTATGGTAAATAGAATATGACCCTGGGTGCTGGTGGGGGCTACATGAGTTACATTGAAATGCATTGGATGTAAATGGTATAAAACATTGCTTTGGCTTTTTATATATCAGATAAAAGTGACTTGCTCACGGGATACGTGTGAGGTGTCTTTTGTCTCCAAGCGCTTGTCAACTAAGGGCGTAAATCCACAATTAGGTCTCACTGGTGATCTGTCAGCTGACATTTGGGTCAGAATGAAAACAGCTACGACAGTAGCCAGATAGTGTTTGAACCTCTCTGTCACCGCCCAGACGATAGTGAGGAACTCCAGCTTAAAGGAACTGTAGTTCTCGGGGTTCCTTTTGGTGGGGCGAAGTTTCCTGCTGGCATAGGTGACTGATTACCCTTTCTTTGCCTTTCTGTACCTGGGACAACACGGCTCCCAGTCCCATGTTGCTGGCGTCCTTGTACAATACAAACGGTTGGTCATATTCAGGGTAAGCCAGTACTTCATCTCCTGCGAGAGCCTACTTCAATAGAGTGAAAGATCTCTCCAGCCCGCCGTCCCAGTCAAATGGGGTATTCTTACCCTTGGTTTTCTTGGATGGGCCCACTAACAGGTCTTGTAGTGGTGCGGCTATCTTGGTGAAGTCTTTGATAAACCTTCTGTAGTAGCCTACCAACCCGAGGAACTACCGAACTTCATCTGTGCACAGCACAACCCTGGTAAAACAGTAAAAATCCCTAAGAAAGCGACACCCAGGCCTCTCTACCCATTTCAGAGACTGCAGACTTACTACATACAGCTACCCAAGGTAGGAGTGTGTGAAAGATGTCCTAGTATGTGTAGATCTCTTCTCTGGTTGGCTGGAAGCCTATCTGGTAAAATGTGCAAATACTAAAGCGACTGCAGACAACCCAATGAAAGAACTGATCTGCAGGTATGGTGTCCCAGAAACCACAAAGAGCGATAGGGGTACACACTTGCAGGCCCTGGGAGTACAGCAAGCATATCATGCACCATATAGACAACAAAGTAGTGGGAAAATGGAAACACTAAATGGGACACTTAAACTGAAAATTCAGAAGCCATGGCAGACACAGGAAAGAGCGGGGTAGAATGCTTGTCTCTTGCACTCTTTCTAGTCAGACACACTCCAAATAGAAAGACAAGCTTGTCCCCTTTTGAAGTCCTGTTTAGTAGTTTGCCAGAGACTGGTCTGTACTTCCCACAGGTGCTACAAATGCAACACGGTGCTATGACAGCCCATGTCCAGGCCTTGCAGAAAATACTTAATGTGGTGCATAAACGTGTTTTCATCCATTCCAGATCTTAATGCCAGTGCGGACGCACATCTGCTAAATCCAGGTGATTGGGTGGTCATACACAGACACGTAAGAAGGAGCCTATATCCACGGTTTGACGGCCCGTTGTAAAGTCCAGTTGACCACATTCACTTGAGGGAACGCCCACCTGGATCCATGCCAGTCACTGCAAAAAGATCTTTTCACTAGCAGAAAGACTGTTGTCCTAATCACCTTGCTGGCAGTGGTAGGATGTTTGCACCTTACAGAGACACTGGATAAACTTTTAAGTGTTGACAAGGACAACAAACTTATTCAGCATCTTGCTTTTCTTACAAGCGACGCGGAAGGACAAAAACTGCTGGACTGTTGGATCTGTATACACAGCCCAGTATTTGTAAGGGCTATGCTGTACTTAGCCTTTACCCCAGGAGCCAAGGAAGGTATTAACACCACACAGCATACCCAATGAGACTTGGACTCAGGTTTTCTAGGTTCCTTAAGGCCCTTAATGAGACTAATACAATATAGAGACTCCTTTTTAAATCCAGCCGATTGGCTTAGCGGCCTAGCAGGATGGATTATTTTTGGTATTTTTCAGACTTGTATGCAAATCTTGTTGCTTTGCTTATTGTTTTATGTAGCCGTAAAAGCGCTAATATATGTATTACCTAAGGCTGAACCTTCTGTAGTATATCATAGGCCCCGTATGGCCACTGCTGATGGGAAGTTGAGTGTCCACACTGAGGGTGGATGGGCGAAGCAGGTAGCAAGTCCCCTTGTGGGTACTAGACCCATGAGACAGTAGCTCCTTTGTGGACATCAGCTGACCCCGTAGCAAAGGTTATACCATTTACAAAAGGGGGAAATTGTTATAGAAGGGTTAATAGTTTGCCTTTAACTGCCTTGCCTTTAAGTGCCTTTTACCTTTAAGTGTTAGAATTACTAGAATCTTTTGACTCAGTAGTCTGATGGTCTCCTCTCCAAGGAGACTACACTTCTTATCATGTATGTTCTCAATAGTCAGTTACAATATGTTCTGAGCTATGGTAAATAGAATATGACCCTGGGTGCTGGTGGGGGCTACATGAGTTACATTGAAATGCATTGGATGTAAATGGTATAAAACATTGCTTTGGCTTTTTATATATCAGATAAAAGTGACTTGCTCACGGGATACGTGTGAGGTGTCTTTTGTCTCCAAGCGCTTGTCAACTAAGGGCGTAAATCCACAATTAGGTCTCACTGGTGATCTGTCAGCTGACATTTGGGTCAGAATGAAAACAGCTACGACAGTAGCCAGATAGTGTTTGAACCTCTCTGTCACCGCCCAGACGATAGTGAGGAACTCCAGCTTAAAGGAACTGTAGTTCTCGGGGTTCCTTTTGGTGGGGCGAAGTTTCCTGCTGGCATAGGTGACTGATTACCCTTTCTTTGCCTTTCTGTACCTGGGACAACACGGCTCCCAGTCCCATGTTGCTGGCGTCCTTGTACAATACAAACGGTTGGTCATATTCAGGGTAAGCCAGTACTTCATCTCCTGCGAGAGCCTACTTCAATAGAGTGAAAGATCTCTCCAGCCCGCCGTCCCAGTCAAATGGGGTATTCTTACCCTTGGTTTTCTTGGATGGGCCCACTAACAGGTCTTGTAGTGGTGCGGCTATCTTGGTGAAGTCTTTGATAAACCTTCTGTAGTAGCCTACCAACCCGAGGAACTACCGAACTTCATCTGTGCACAGCACAACCCTGGTAAAACAGTAAAAATCCCTAAGAAAGCGACACCCAGGCCTCTCTACCCATTTCAGAGACTGCAGACTTACTACATACAGCTACCCAAGGTAGGAGTGTGTGAAAGATGTCCTAGTATGTGTAGATCTCTTCTCTGGTTGGCTGGAAGCCTATCTGGTAAAATGTGCAAATACTAAAGCGACTGCAGACAACCCAATGAAAGAACTGATCTGCAGGTATGGTGTCCCAGAAACCACAAAGAGCGATAGGGGTACACACTTGCAGGCCCTGGGAGTACAGCAAGCATATCATGCACCATATAGACAACAAAGTAGTGGGAAAATGGAAACACTAAATGGGACACTTAAACTGAAAATTCAGAAGCCATGGCAGACACAGGAAAGAGCGGGGTAGAATGCTTGTCTCTTGCACTCTTTCTAGTCAGACACACTCCAAATAGAAAGACAAGCTTGTCCCCTTTTGAAGTCCTGTTTAGTAGTTTGCCAGAGACTGGTCTGTACTTCCCACAGGTGCTACAAATGCAACACGGTGCTATGACAGCCCATGTCCAGGCCTTGCAGAAAATACTTAATGTGGTGCATAAACGTGTTTTCATCCATTCCAGATCTTAATGCCAGTGCGGACGCACATCTGCTAAATCCAGGTGATTGGGTGGTCATACACAGACACGTAAGAAGGAGCCTATATCCACGGTTTGACGGCCCGTTGTAAAGTCCAGTTGACCACATTCACTTGAGGGAACGCCCACCTGGATCCATGCCAGTCACTGCAAAAAGATCTTTTCACTAGCAGAAAGACTGTTGTCCTAATCACCTTGCTGGCAGTGGTAGGATGTTTGCACCTTACAGAGACACTGGATAAACTTTTAAGTGTTGACAAGGACAACAAACTTATTCAGCATCTTGCTTTTCTTACAAGCGACGCGGAAGGACAAAAACTGCTGGACTGTTGGATCTGTATACACAGCCCAGTATTTGTAAGGGCTATGCTGTACTTAGCCTTTACCCCAGGAGCCAAGGAAGGTATTAACACCACACAGCATACCCAATGAGACTTGGACTCAGGTTTTCTAGGTTCCTTAAGGCCCTTAATGAGACTAATATAATATAGAGACTCCTTTTTAAATCCAGCCGATTGGCTTAGCGGCCTAGCAGGATGGATTATTTTTGGTATTTTTCAGACTTGTATGCAAATCTTGTTGCTTTGCTTATTGTTTTATGTAGCCGTAAAAGCGCTAATATATGTATTACCTAAGGCTGAACCTTCTGTAGTATATCATAGGCCCCGTATGGCCACTGCTGATGGGAAGTTGAGTGTCCACACTGAGGGTGGATGGGCGAAGCAGGTAGCAAGTCCCCTTGTGGGTACTAGACCCATGAGACAGTAGCTCCTTTGTGGACATCAGCTGACCCCGTAGCAAAGGTTATACCATTTACAAAAGGGGGAAATTGTTATAGAAGGGTTAATAGTTTGCCTTTAACTGCCTTGCCTTTAAGTGCCTTTTACCTTTAAGTGTTAGAATTACTAGAATCTTTTGACTCAGTAGTCTGATGGTCTCCTCTCCAAGGAGACTACACTTCTTATCATGTATGTTCTCAATAGTCAGTTACAATATGTTCTGAGCTATGGTAAATAGAATATGACCCTGGGTGCTGGTGGGGGCTACATGAGTTACATTGAAATGCATTGGATGTAAATGGTATAAAACATTGCTTTGGCTTTTTATATATCAGATAAAAGTGACTTGCTCACGGGATACGTGTGAGGTGTCTTTTGTCTCCAAGCGCTTGTCAACTAAGGGCGTAAATCCACAATTAGGTCTCACTGGTGATCTGTCAGCTGACATTTGGGTCAGAATGAAAACAGCTACGACAGTAGCCAGATAGTGTTTGAACCTCTCTGTCACCGCCCAGACGATAGTGAGGAACTCCAGCTTAAAGGAACTGTAGTTCTCGGGGTTCCTTTTGGTGGGGCGAAGTTTCCTGCTGGCATAGGTGACTGATTACCCTTTCTTTGCCTTTCTGTACCTGGGACAACACGGCTCCCAGTCCCATGTTGCTGGCGTCCTTGTACAATACAAACGGTTGGTCATATTCAGGGTAAGCCAGTACTTCATCTCCTGCGAGAGCCTACTTCAATAGAGTGAAAGATCTCTCCAGCCCGCCGTCCCAGTCAAATGGGGTATTCTTACCCTTGGTTTTCTTGGATGGGCCCACTAACAGGTCTTGTAGTGGTGCGGCTATCTTGGTGAAGTCTTTGATAAACCTTCTGTAGTAGCCTACCAACCCGAGGAACTACCGAACTTCATGGAGGTTGCTGGGCTTCGGCCAGTCTCTGATCATGGTGTAATTGAAGAGAAGATCCAGCTCAGTAAGTATTTAAAGATAAAAAATTCTTTATTCCAAAAATTATTAAAAATGGAAACACTGCATGTGAAAATCAGCGAAAAACATATTTACAGAGGGACATCCATGAAATAGCTGAACGCGTTTCGAACACTCTCGGTGTTCTTAGCCCACAGCTGCGACTCCTGCAAGGACTGCCCGATTTTGGCTAGTGCAGCTACACTTTTAGTCAGTTCTTGGACCTGGAGGCGTAGTCCTACGGGAAAGGCATCATCCAGGATCTGTGCATCGGCCTCAACTGGGACCTGATGATATGGTGCCACCTCCTGGTGGTACGTGAGAGCTGGACGCCTATACGGCACTGTGCGGCTGGGCTGAGGTTCGAGCAGCACCCGGATGGCCCTGTCCTTAAATTGCGCAAAGTCCAGATCAGGGTTTTGCAAGGCCAGTATGCGCAGCTGTGTCCTGTGGTTGCTGGACAGGAGACCTCGATGAACTGTTCCTTTAAGAGTTTGTCTCCATCTTGCACGCTGTTAGGGTCAACTTGTCTGACAACCCGTGCCAGAGGCAGTGCCTCTTGGAGATTAACACTAGAAGTCCCAGAGAGGGGTCATTTAACATTTCTACCATTGGAAACCCAGAGAGCTCGAAATTTCTGGGACTTCTAGTGGGCATAGTCCCGTATGCTATCCTGTGCTCTCTGCTTGCACCCAAAGATCCTCATTTTGATTTCTGCAGCGGTGTGGGTATCAAAGGTGGTCTTAAGTTTAGCAAATATCTGCTGCACAGTTCCTTTTTCCATATTTGGCCAGGACTTCACTTCTCTTGGGGCTGCACCTATCAATTATCCAATTAAGATGCTGACCTTTTGATGCTCGGTCAGGGGATATACCTCAAATAGGCTGCAGAGTCTTTCTTTAAAGTCACTTAATGTAAGGGACCCCCCGGAATATTGTGGAAGCCAGGCCACTCCAGGAACATAGGGCATGGACAGCGGCATGATGGGCACTGTAGCTGCAGCGGGGTCCAGCCTGTTGGTAGAAGCTGCGGGGGCCTTGGGGTGCCAGGAGTCCGGCGGCTGCATCCACCCCGAGGTCTTGGGGCATCACAGGGGCTGAGGCTGCGTCCGCCCTGATCTGACATAGCTTTTCCCCCTTGCTAACCTCGTAGAGGCAGGGGTCTCCTCTCTGAAGTCTGCAGCGGTTCCTCCGGTGCGTCGCTCAGAACTTTGCAGCGTCCTCACTTCTGGCTCCTTTGTATGGCGTCTTCACTTCTGGCGTTCCAGGCAGCGCGGCACCCGTTTCCTTCTTCGCGCTATTTCCGGCTGGCTCCGCCCATGAAGGTATGGCTCCTCCTCTTCGCGCTCCACGCGGCACGGCAATGGCTGCAGTTTTGGCGGCAATTCACAATGCACAGTCCCAATATATCACAGTTATGCACAATCTTTTAGGCACACATGACCCGATTTGCTGGGTCAGTCCATCCTGTTCGTGATGCCAAGATGGATCGTCTCGACAGGGCAGCGGGGTTCTCGGTACCGGGTCCTGATCTCACAGGGGGATGTCACGGTGGCGACCCGGTCCGTGGCCCTGGAGCGTTCATGTAAAAGGGAAAGGTCTTTAAAGGGAATAAAGTTTATGTTCGTGACGCCACCTGTGGTGTTCGGTCAGTGGGGACCGACGCTGCTTTAAGGGTTCCACTGGGGTGATGTTATGGCAGCTAGATGGTATAACTTCCCACTGGTGAAGTATATCCCCAGGGCTCCCGGTGTATAGATGGAAGATGGTGAATGGTGAAGTAAAGAACGAGGTAGCAGGTTTGCAGTCTTTTTACCTTATTTTTTTACGTCTCTCCATCACATCATACCTCTACAGCCATAGCCTTCAGTCTTTCAGCCTTATCCCAGATGGACAACCTCGCTCTTATTGCATGGGTCACTGTCACTCAACCCATCATCTTCCACGGTATGTCCATATTCTCCATAATGGTGCAAAATCTTCTCCTTTTTTAAGTTCTCTTCTGCCCATGCCTGTCAGTGTAGTGGGGCATGAAGGTCGATGGAGGGGTAGAAGGGCTGTTGATCTAGACAAAAAGTTCTTCTGGATAGATAATTGCAAATGAAAAAAAAAATACATTAAAAGATGAAAGTTTTCAGGTTGCTCTTAAGGGTTTCAGTGGTGATGAATTTTTGAGCAGAAACTACTTGGAAACTCAATGTTTTTGTGTAGTTTTGAGATTTGGAATTTTCAGTTCAGCTTCCACTTGGTTCCTGCATAAAAAAATCTAGTAAAATCTGTCTGTGTGCATATAGCTTAGAGAGATGTGTGTTAGGCCGGGGTCACACTTGCAAGTTCGATGCAAGAAACTCGCATGAGTCTCTCGCATCAACTCCCGGTCCTGCCGCTGGCACTCGGACCGGAGTGTGCCGGTGGTAGTGTTGGGACTTGATGCGAGAGACTCGTGCGAGCAGGGGTGGATTAAGGGTAGCCAGGGCCCCGGGCTGTTCAGACACTGTGGCCCCCCCCCCCCCCCCGGTCATGTGACCGGGGTCATGTGACGGGGGGTCATGTGACGGAGTCATGATATACCTGAACCAGATTATTCCAGAAAAATGGCCGGGCCCTACTCTACTGTAACCTGTTAAATATTTGTTAAAATAAGCAATACAATTTAGGTATATTTTGACCAATAATATCACATACAAGGAACAAATACCACCGCACCATGACCAAACCACAAATTACAACCACAGTGATCGAATAATATCACATACAAGGAACAAATACCACCGCACCATGTCAAGACCACATATTACCACCACTTGGTGACCAAATAGCACATACAAGGGACAAATACCACAACACCATTTCCAGACCACATATTACCACCACATAGTAACTGAATACTACAATACTGACCAGTAATAAAAAAAACCAAAAACAATACTATCACCATAAGTGCCAGTATTCACAGGAGATCTGTACTTAGTATACAGTGTCAGTGTAGAGGTAATACAGAGATCACTGGTGGTATTATACACAGGAGCTCTGTATATAATGTATAGGTAATACAGTGATCACTGGTGACATTGCACACAGGACCTCTGTATATAGTATACAGTGTATAGTGTCAGTGTATAGGTAACACTGACTCACCAGTGACATCTATAGGTGAAGTCCTTCATCTTTCATCCAGCACAGACCGCCATCATTTCTACCAGCCAGGACTCGTTTCTGCAGGAAATAACACAGTTATCTCGAGCTCCGCTTGCAGAACACATTACTTAATTTTTCACAACTTCTACATTACACCACATGAAGAAAAAAAGGCGACATAGTGTCACTCTGCACAGTAACAGGACCGCCCCCCCCCATTTAAAACAGTATACTCAAAAAATAAAATAAATACATCACTGCAGTAATAATATCCCTTAATTAGCCCCTGTGGTAATAATATTCCCCATCCTGGCCCTGTTTATCTCATTCCTGGCTCCAGCCATATGCTCTCGCATCCTGCCCTCATGAGTATCCATTCTACCCGATATGATCTCCCCATCCTGCCCCATCTGTCTCCATCGTATCCATCCTGCCCCATGATCCAATCCTGCCCCATGTCTTTCATTCTGCCCCGTGTCTCCAATCATGCCCCGTATCTACGTTCTGCCCATGCCTCCAGTCCTGCCCCCAGTGTGTCCAGCAATCTGCCCCAGTGTGTCCAGCAGATTACCCCCAGTGTGTCCAGCATATTACCCCCAGTGTGTCCAGCAATCGGCCCCAGTATGTCCAGCATATTACCCCCAGTGTGTCCAGCATATTACCCCCAGTGTGTCCAGCATATTGCCCAGTGTCCAGCAATCTGCCCCAGTGTGTCCAGCATTGCCCCAGACAGTGTGTCCAGCAATCTGCCCCAGTGTGTCGAGCATATTACGCCCAGTGTGTCCAGCATTTTACCCCCAGTGTGTCCAGCAATCTGCCCGAGTATGTCCAGCATATTGCCCCAGTGTGTCCAGCATTGCCCCAGACAGTGTGTCCAGCAATCTGCCCCAGTGTGTCCAGCATATTACCCCCAGTGTGTCCAGCAATCTGCCCCAGTATGGTCAGCATTGCCCCCAGACAGTGTGTCCAGCATTCTGCCCCAGTGTGTCCAGCATTCTGCCCCAGTGTGTCCAGCATATTACCCCAGTGTGTCCAGCAATCTGCCCCAGTATGTCCAGCATTGTCCCCAGTGTGTCCAGCAATCTGCCCCAGTGTGTCCAGCATATTACCCCCAGTGTGTCCAGCATATTACCCCCAGTGTGTCCAGTAATCTGCCGCAGTATGTCCAGCATATTGCCCCAGAGTGTCCAGCATTGCACCCAGACAGTGTGTCCAGCAATCTGCCCCAGTGTGTCCAGCAATCTGCCCCAGTGTGTCCAGCATATCACCCCAAGTGTGTCCAGCAATCTGCCCCAGTATGTCCAGCATATTGCCCCAGTGTGTCCAGCATTGCCCCCAGACAGTGTGTCCAGCAATCTGCCCCAGTGTGTCCAGCATATTTCCCCAGTGTGTCGAGCATATTACCCCCAGTGTGTCCAGCAATCTGCCCAAGTATGTCCAGCAATCTGCCCCAGTGTGTCCAGCATATTACCCCCAGTGTGTCCAGCAATCTGCCCCAGTATGTCTAGCATATTGCCCCAGAGTGTCCAGCATTGCCCCCAGACAGTGTGTCCAGCAATCTGCCCCAGTTGTTATGGACCTGGTGGTTAGGTGCACCTGGAATGACCTGATGGTTAAACTAAAAAACAGGACAAGCTCTGGGAAGTGGGAACTCTGCTGACCGCAATCCTAATCCTATAACACACACACTAGAAATAGCTGTGGAGCGTACCTAACTCTCCCTAGACGCCTCTTCACAGCCTAAGAGCTAACTACCCCTAAAGATAGGAAAATAAGCCTTTCCTTGCCTCAGAGAAAATTCCCCAAAGGTAAAGGAAGCCCCCCACATATATTAACTGTGAGTTAAGAGGAAAGTCACAAACACAGGGATGAAACAGGTTTCAGCAAAGGAGGCCAGACTTACTAAATAGACTGAGGATAGGAAAGGGATCTATGCGGTCAGCACAAAAATCTACAAAAAGCCACGCAGAGTGTGCAAAAAGACCCCCGCACCGACTCACGGTGCGGAGGTGCCATTCTGCAACCCAGAGCTTCCAGCTAGCAAGGCAATATCATGTTAGCAAGCTGGACTAGAACTTAGCAAGTACTAAGAAATATATATTCAGTACACAATGAACAACAAATGAACTAGCAGGGACTTAGCTTCTGCTGGAGTAGACAGGTCATCAGAAAGATCCGAGAGAGATCTGAACCAGTGCAGATACATTGACAGCTGGCATGAAGTAACGATCTGAGTGGAGTTAAATAGAGAAACCAGCCTAGCCGCAAACGAAGGCAGCTGAGGAAGGAACCTCAGAACCAGCAGTTTCACTCACAGCCACCAGAGGGAGTCCACGGACAGAACTCGCCGAAGTACCATTCATGACCACAGGAGGGAGTTCGAGAACGGAATTCACAACAGTACCCCCCCTTGAGGAGGGGTCACCGAACCCTCACCAGAGCCCCCGGGCCGATCAGGACGAGCCAAATGAAAGGCACGAACCAACTCGGCCGCATGGACATCGGAGGCAAAAACCCAGGAATTATCCTCCTGACCATAGCCGTTCCATTTGACCAGGTACTGAAGTTTCCGTCTCGAAATACCAGAATCCAAAATCTTCTCCACCACATACTCCAACTCCCCCTCGACCAACACCGGAGCAGGAGGGTCAACGGAGGGAACCATAGGCGCCACATATCTCCGCAACAACGACCTATGGAACACATTATGGATGGCAAAAGAAGCTGGAAGGGCCAAACGAAACGACACAGGATTGAGAATTTCAGAAATCTTATAAGGACCAATGAAACGAGGCTTAAACTTAGGAGAAGAAACCTTCATAGGGACATGACGAGACGACAACCAAACCAAATCCCCAACACGAAGTTTGGGACCAACACAGCGACGGCGGTTGGCGAAACGTTGAGCCTTCTCCTGGGACAATGTCAAATTGTCCACTACATGAGTCCAAATTTGCTGTAACCTGTCCACCACAGAATCCACACCAGGACAGTCCGAAGGCTCAACCTGCCCTGAAGAAAAACGAGGATGAAAACCAGAATTACAAAAAAAAGGCGAAACCAAAGTAGCCGAACTGGCCCGATTATTAAGGGCGAACTCAGCCAATGGCAAGAAGGTCACCTGTCATGGTTCCCAATGGCAAGGGAACGTAAGAAACATATAAATAACGAACGAGCTCTCGGGTGATGGAAACTCGAGTTGACCGTGAGCTAAATCTACCACACAACTAATAGTTGCCAGGGAGCATACCTACGGCTTCCTATATGCCACGCGCCAGCCGGAGGACTAACTACGCCTGGTAGAGGAAGAAACAGACCTGGCTTACCTCTAGGGAAATACCCCAAAAGATGATAGCAGCCCCCCACATGTAATAACGGTGAATTAAGAGGAAAAGACATACACAGTATGAAAGTAGATTTAGCAAAGAGAGGTCCACTTACTAGATAGCAGAAGGATACAAAAGAGGACTTCACGGTCAGCTGAAAACCCTTTCAAAATACCATCCTGAAATTACTTTAAGACTCCTGTGTCAACTCATGACACAGGAGTGGCAATTTCAGCCCGCAAGAGCTTCCAGCTACAGAGAATTACAAAAACTGCAAACTGGACAAAAGGTACAAAACAAAAGGACAAAGTCCACTTAGCTGATCAGCAGACTAGTAGCAGGAACATGCAACCGAAGGCTCTGGTTACAATGATGACCGGCAAGGAAATGACTGGAGAGCAAGGCTAAATAGGAAACTCCCAAACGCTGATGGAAGCAGGTGAACAGAAGCAGCAAAGTGCAAACAAGTCACCAGTACCACCAGCAACCACCAGGGGAGCCCAAAAAGCGGATACACAACAGTCACCCAATCATCCTGATCAGCAGAAACAAAGCATCTCAGATAGGTCTCCAAAATCTGATTAGTTCGTTCGGTTTGGCCATTTGTCTGAGGATGGAAAGCCGAAGAGAAAGACAAATCAATGCCCATCTTAGCACAAAAGGCCCGCCAAAACCTTGAAACAAACTAGGAACCTCTGTCCGACACGATGTTCTCCGGAATGCCATGCAAATGAATCACATGCTGGAAAAATAGTGGAACCAAATCAGAAGAGGAAGGCAATTTAGGCAAGGGTACCAAATGGACCATCTTAGAGAAGCGATCACAAACCACCCAGATGACCGACATCCTTTGAGAGACAGGGAGATCTGAAATAAAATCCATGGAAACATGCGTCCAAGGCCTTTTCGGGACTGGCAAGGGCAAAAGTAACCCACTGGCACGAGAACAGCAGGGCTTGACCAGAGCACAAGTCCCACAGGACTGCACAAAAGAACGCACATCCCGTGACAAGGAAGGCCACCAAAAGGACCTAGCCACCAAATCTCTGGTACCAAAAATCCCAGGATGACCAGCCAACACCGAACAATGAATCTCAGAGATAACTCTACTAGTCCATCTATCAGGGACAATCAGTTTCTCTGCTGGACAACGGTCAGGTCTATCAGCCTGAAACTCCTGCAGCACCCGCCGCAAATCAGGTGAGATGGCAGACAGAATTACCCCCTCTTTGAGAATACCAGCCGGCTCAGGAACTCCCGGGGAATCAGGCACAAAACTCCTTGAAAGGGCATCGGCCTTCACATTCTCAGAACCCGGAAGGTATGAAACCACAAAATTGAAACGGGAGAAAAACAGCGACCATCGAGCCTGTCTAGGATTCAACCGCTTAGCAGACTCGAGATAAGTCAGATTCTTGTGATCCGTTAAGACCACTACGCAATGCTTGGCTCCCTCAAGCCAATGTCGCCACTCCTCGAACGCCCACTTCATAGCCAACAACTCCCGATTGCCAACATCATAATTACGCTCAGCAGGCGAAAACTTTCTAGAAAAGAAAGCACATGGCTTCATCACAGAGCCATCAGAACATCTTTGAGACAAAACAGCCCCTGCTCCAATCTCAGAAGCATCAACCTCGACCTGAAAAGGGAGCGAAACATCTGGCTGACACAACACAGGGGCCGAAGAGAAACGACGTTTCAACTCCCGAAAAGCCTCAACGGCCTCAGAGGACCAATTCACCACATCAGCACCTTTCTTGGTCAAATCAGTCAACGGTTTAACAACACTTGAAAAATTAGCGATGAAGCGACGGTAAAAATTAGCAAAGCCCAGGAATTTCTGAAGGCTCTTCACAGATGTAGGCTGAGTCCAATCATAAATGGCCTGATCTTTAACAAGATCCATCTCGATAGTAGAAGGGGAAAAAATGAAGCCCAAAAAGGAAACCTTCTGAACTCTGAAGAGACATTTAGACCCCTTCACAAACAAAGAATTAGCACGAAGGACCTGGAACACCATTGTGACCTGCTTCAAATGAGACTTCCAATCATCCGAAAAGACCAAAATATCATCCAAATATACAATAATGAATCTATCCAAATACTTTCGGAAGATGTCATGCATAAAGGACTGAAACACAGATGGAGCATTAGAAAGCCCGAATGGCATCACCAGGTAATCAAAATGGCCCTCCGGCTTATTAAATGCTGTTTTCCATTCATCGCCCTGTTTAATACGCACAAGATTATACGCCCCTCGAAGATCTATCTTGGTGAACCAACTAGCCCCCTTAATCCGAGCAAACAAATCAGACAGTAGAGGCAAAGGGTACTGAAATTTGACAGTGATTTTATTGAGAAGGCGGTAATCTATACAAGGTCTCAGAGAACCATCCTTCTTGGCCACAAAAAAGGACCCTGCTCCCAACGGTGACGACGACGGGCGAATATGCCCTTTCTCCAAGGACTCCTTTATATAACTCCGCATAGCGGCGTGTTCCGGCACAGATAAATTGAAAAGCCGTCCCTTAGGAAATTTACTACCAGGAATCAAATTAATAGCACAATCACAATCCCTATGAGGAGGTAGGGCACTGGATTTGGGCTCATCAAATACATCTCGGTAATCCGACAAAAACTCAGGGACTTCAGAAGGAGTAGAAGGAGAAATTGACAACAACGGAACGTCACCATGTACCCTGTTATGACCCCAATGGCAGAGGGTCTCAGAAATAATTACTAAGTCTGCAAACACAAAAAACCAGCTCATAGGGCAGTGGTAACTGAGCTGACCATATATCTAATCCTAGCACCACAAATAGCAGCAGCCGGGGAACGTGCCTACGTTTGTTCTAGACGTCTCGCGCCAGCCGGAGAACTAACTAACCCTAGAAGGGAAAAGAAAGACCTTTCTTGCCACCAGAGAAAAGACCCCAAAAGTTGGATACAAGCCCCCAACAAATAATAACGGTGAGGTAAGAGGAAAAGACAAACGTAAGAATGAGCTAGGTATTTAGCAAAGAGAGGCCCACTAGCTAATAGCAGAATATAGTAAGATGACTGATATGGTCAGCAAAAACCCTATCAAAATATCCACGCTGGATATTCAAGAACCCCCGAACCGTCTAACGGCTCGGGGGGAGAACACCAGCCCCCTAGAGCTTCCAGCAAGGTCAAGAATCACATTTAGTACAAGCTGGACAAAAATGAGAGCAAGCAAATAACCAAAAAACAAAGAAGCAGGACTTAGCTTAATTTTGCACGAACCCGGACCAGCAGACAGGAGCAAACAGAAAGGATCTGATTACAACGATGCCAGGCACTGGACTAAGGATCCAGGAAGCTTATATAGCAACTCCCCTGGACTAACGACCCAGGTGGGTGCCAAACTGAGGAAAGACAATCCCAGAGTAATATCACTAGTAACCACAAGAGGGAGCCAAAAAGTCTAATTCACAACAGTACCCCCCCCTTAAGGAGGGGTCACCGAACCCTCACCAAGACCACCAGGGCGATCAGGATGAGCAGCGTGAAAGGCACGAACTAAATCGGCCGCATGCACATCAGAGGCAACCACCCAGGAATTATCCTCCTGACCATAGCCCTTCCACGTGACCAGATACTGAAGCCTCCGTCTGGAGAGACGAGAATCCAAGATCTTCTCCACCACGTACTCCAACTCGCCCTCAACCAACACCGGAGCAGGAGGCTCAACAGAAGGCACCACAGGTACAACGTACCGCCGCAACAAAGACCTATGGAACACGTTGTGAATGGCAAACGACACCGGAAGATCCAAGCGAAAGGACACAGGATTAAGGATTTCCAATATCTTGTAAGGACCGATGAAGCGAGGCTTAAATTTAGGAGAGGAGACCTTCATCGGAACAAATCGAGAAGACAGCCATACCAAATCCCCAACACGAAGTCGGGGACCCACACCGCGGTGGCGGTTGGCAAAACGCTGAGCCTTCTCCTGTGACAACTTTAAGTTGTCCACCACATGATTCCAGATCTGCTGCAACCTATCCACCACAGAATCTACCCCAGGACAGTCAGAAGGCTCCACATGTCCCGAGGAAAAACGAGGGTGGAAACCAGAGTTGCAGAAAAATGGCGAAACCAAAGTAGCGGAACTAGCCCGATTATTAAGGGCAAACTCAGCCAACGGCAAGAAGGTCACCCAATCATCCTGATCTGCCGAAACAAAACACCTCAAATAAGCCTCCAGAGTCTGATTAGTTCGCTCCGTTTGTCCATTAGTCTGAGGATGAAAGGCAGACGAAAACGACAAATCAATGCCCATCCTAGCACAAAAGGATCGCCAGAACCTGGAAACAAACTGGGATCCTCTGTCAGACACAATATTCTCAGGAATGCCATGTAAACGAACCACATTCTGAAAGAACACAGGAACCAGATCGGAAGAGGAAGGCAGCTTAGGCAAAGGAACCAAATGGACCATTTTAGAAAAGCGATCACACACCACCCAGATGACAGACATGCCCTGAGACACCGGGAGATCTGAAATGAAATCCATGGAAATGTGTGTCCAAGGCCTCTTCGGGACAGGCAAGGGCAAGAGCAACCCGCTGGCACGAGAACAGCAAGGCTTAGCTCGAGCACAAGTCCCACAGGACTGCACAAATGACCGCAAATCCCGTGACAAGGAAGGCCACCAAAAGGACCTAGCCACCAGATCTCTGGTGCCAAAAATTCCCGGATGCCCTGCCAACACCGAGGAATGAACCTCGGAAATGACTCTGCTGGTCCACTTATCAGGAACAAACAGTCTGTCAGGTGGACAAGAGTCAGGTCTACCAGCCTGAAATCTCTGCAACACACGTCGTAAATCAGGAGAAATGGCCGACAAGATAACTCCCTCTTTAAGAATACCAACAGGTTCTGCGACTCCAGGAGAGTCAGGCACAAAGCTCCTTGAAAGAGCATCAGCCTTCACATTCTTTGAACCTGGTAAATACGAGACCACAAAGTCAAAACGGGAGAAAAACAATGACCAGCGGGCCTGTCTAGGATTCAGGCGTTTAGCAGACTCGAGATACATCAAATTTTTGTGATCAGTCAAGACCACCACACGATGCTTAGCACCCTCGAGCCAATGACGCCACTCCTCAAATGCCCACTTCATGGCCAGCAACTCCCGATTGCCAACATCATAATTCCGCTCAGCAGGTGAAAACTTCCTAGAGAAGAAAGCACATGGTCTCATTACCGAGCAACCAGGGCCTCTCTGCGACAAAACGGCCCCTGCCCCAATCTCAGAAGCATCCACTTCGACCTGAAAGGGAAGTGAGACATCAGGCTGGCACAAAACAGGCGCCGAAGTAAACCGGCGCTTCAACTCTTGGAACGCCTCCACGGCTGCAGGAGCCCAGTTAGCAACATCAGAACCTTTCTTGGTCATATCCGTCAAAGGTTTAACAACGCTAGAAAAATTAGCGATAAAACGACGGTAGAAGTTAGCAAAACCCAAGAACTTCTGAAGACTCTTAACTGACGTGGGTTGAGTCCAATCATGAATAGCTCGGACCTTGACTGGGTCCATCTCCACAGCAGAAGGGGAAAAAACAAACCCCAAAAAGGGAACCTTCTGTACTCCAAAGAGACACTTTGAGCCCTTAACAAACAAAGCATTCTCACGTAAAACCTGAAACACCATCCTGACCTGCTCCACATGAGAGTCCCAATCTTCAGAGAAAACCAGAATATCATCCAGATAAACAATCATAAATTTATCCAGATACTTCCGGAAAATATCATGCATAAAGGACTGAAACACTGAGGGAGCATTAGAGAGCCCAAAAGGCATCACCAAGTACTCAAAATGACCTTCGGGCGTATTAAATGCTGTCTTCCATTCATCTCCTTGCTTAATGCGCACAAGGTTGTACGCACCACAAAGATCTATCTTGGTGAACCACTTGGCACCTTTAATCCGGGCAAACAAGTCCGACAACAGAGGCAAAGGATACTGAAATTTAACAGTGATTTTATTCAGAAGCCGATAGTCAATACAAGGTCTCAAAGATCCATCCTTCTTGGCCACAAAAAAGAATCCCGCACCAAGAGGGGAAGAGGATGGACGGATATGCCCCTTCTCCAGAGACTCCTTGATATACGAACGCATTGCGGCATGCTCAGGTACAGACAGATTAAATAGTCTTCCCTTAGGAAATTTACTACCTGGAATCAAATTTATGGCGCAGTCACAGTCCCTATGAGGAGGCAGAGCACTGGACCTGGACTCGCTGAATACATCCTGATAATCAGACAAATACTCAGGAACTTCCGAAGGAGTAGAGGAAGCAATAGACACCGGCGGGGAATCAGCATGAATTCCCTGACAGCCCCAACTTGACACAGACATTGCCTTCCAATCCAAGACTGGATTGTGGGTCTGTAACCATGGCAGACCCAAAACGACCAAATCATGCATTTTATGCAGAACAAGAAAACGAATCACCTCCCGATGTTCAGGAGTCATTCACATGGTTACCTGCGTCCAAAACTGCGGTTTATTTTCCGCCAATGGCGTAGCATCAATACCTCTAAGAGGAATAGGATTTACCAACGGTTCAAGAACAAAACCACAGCGCTTGGCAAATGACAGATCCATAAGACTCAGGGCAGCACCTGAATCCACAAACGCCATAACAGGGTAAGAAGACAATGAGCAAATTAAAGTCACAGACAAAATAAATTTAGGTTGCAAATTACCAATGGCGACAGGACTAACAACCCTTGTAAGGCGTTTAGAGCATGCTGATATAACATGTGTAGAATCACCACAGTAAAAACACAACCCATTCTGACGTCTATGATTTTTCCGCTCATTTCTAGTCTGAATACTATCACATTGCATTAAATCAGGTGTTTGTTCAGACAACACCACCAGAGGATTAGCGGTTTTGCGCTCCCGCAAACGCCGGTCAATTTGAATAGCCAGCGCCATGGAATCATTCAGACTTGTAGGAATGGGGAAACCCACCATCACATTCTTAATGGCTTCAAAAGGCCATTTCTGAAATTTGCGGCCAGAGCACACTCATTCCACTGAGTAAGCACGGACCATTTCCGAAATTTTTGGCAATACACTTCAGCTTCATCCTGGCTCTGAGAAATAGCCAGCAAGGCTTTTTCTGCCTGAACTTCAAGATTGGGTTCCTCGTAAAGCAATCCGAGCGCCAGAAAAAACGCATCAATATTTGCCAATGCCGGATCTCCTGGCGCTAGCGAGAAAGCCCAATCCTGAGGGTCGCCCCGTAAAAAAGAGATAACAATTTTAACTTGCTGAGCTGAATCTCCAGATGAACGGGGTCTCAGAGATAGAAACAATTTACAATTATTTCTGAAATTCCTAAACTTAAATCGGTCTCCAGAAAACAGTTCAGGAATAGGTATTTTAGGTTCAGACATAGGACTACTGGTAACAAAATCTTGTATGCCCTGCACACGAGCAGCAAGCTGGTCTACACTTGTAATCAAGGTCTGGACATTCATGTCTGCAGCAAGCACAAGCCACTCAGAGGTAAAGGGGAGGAAGAGAGGAAAAAAAAAACAAAAAAAAACTCAGAATTTCCTTTCTTATAATCCCACTTCAGCAATGCATAAACATTCAATGTTGGCCTGGCATACTGTTATGACCCCAATGGCAGAGGGTCTCAGAAATAATTACTAAGTCTGCAAACACAAAAAACCAGCTCATAGGGCAGTGGTAACTGAGCTGACCATATATCTAATCCTAGCACCACAAATAGCAGCAGCCGGGGAACGTGCCTACGTTGGTTCTAGACGTCTCGCGCCAGCCGGAGAACTAACTAACCCTTGAAGGGAAAAGAAAGACCTTTCTTGCCTCCAGAGAAAAGACCCCAAAAGTTGGATACAAGCCCCCAACAAATAATAACGGTGAGGTAAGAGGAAAAGACAAACGTAAGAATGAGCTAGGTATTTAGCAAAGAGAGGCCCACTAGCTAATAGCAGAATATAGTAAGATGACTGATATGGTCAGCAAAAACCCTATCAAAATATCCACGCTGGATATTCAAGAACCCCCGAACCGACTAACGGCCCGGGGGGAGAACACCAGCCCCCTAGAGCTTCCAGCAAGGTCAAGAATCACATTTAGTACAAGCTGGACAAAAATGAGAGCAAGCAAATAACCAAAAAACAAAGAAGCAGGACTTAGCTTAATTTTGCACGAACCCGGACCAGCAGACAGGAGCAAACAGAAAGGATCTGATTACAACGATGCCAGGCACTGGACTAAGGATCCAGGAAGCTTATATAGCAACTCCCCTGGACTAACGACCCAGGTGGGTGCCAAACTGAGGAAAGACAATCCCAGAGTAATATCACTAGTAACCACAAGAGGGAGCCAAAAAGTCTAATTCACAACAGTACCCCTTGACAACCCCAACTGGACACAGACATCGATTTCCAATCCAATACTGGATTATGGACCTGCAGCCATGGCAAACCCAACACGACCACATCATGCAAATTATGCAACACCAAAAAGCGAATATCTTCCTGATGTGCAGGAGCCATGCACATGGTCAACTGAGTCCAGTACTGAGGTTTATTCTTGGCGAAAGGCGTAGCATCAATTCCCCTTAATGGAATAGGATACTGCAAGGGCTCCAAGAAAAAACCACAGCGCCTGGCAAACTCCAAGTCTATCAAATTCAGGGCAGCGCCTGAGTCCACAAATGCCATAACAGAGTAGGAAGACAAAGAGCAAATCAGAGTAACGGACAAAAGAAATTTAGGCTGTACAGTACCAATGGTGACAGACCTAGCGAACCGCTTAGTGCGCTTAGGACAATCAAAGATAGCATGAATGGAGTCACCACAGTAAAAACACAGCCCATTCTGACGTCTGTGTTCTTGCCGTTCAGCTCTGGTCAAAGTCCTATCACATTGCATAGGCTCAGGCCTCTGCTCAGAGGATACCGCCAAATGGCGCACAACCTTGCGTTCACGCAAGCGCCGATCGATCTGAATGGCCAAGGACATTGATTCTTTCAGACCAGCAGGCGTGGGAAACCCCACCATAACATCCTTAAGGGCTTCAGAAAGACCTTTTCTGAAAATTGCTGCAAGGGCACACTCATTCCATTGAGTAAGCACAGACCACTTTCTAAACTTCTGGCAATATACCTCCGCTTCATCCTGACCCTGACACAAAGCCAGCAAGATTTTCTCAGCCTGATCCACAGAGTTAGGTTCGTCATAAAGCAATCCAAGCGCCAGAAAAAACGCATCTACATTATGCAATGCAGGATCTCCTGGCGCAAGGGAGAATGCCCAGTCTTGAGGGTCGCCACGTAACAAAGAAATAATGATTTTTACTTGCTGAATGGGGTCACCAGAGGAGCGGGGTTTCAAAGCAAGAAACAGTCTACAATTATTTTTGAAATTCAGAAATGTAGATCTATCCCCAGAAAACAAATCAGGAATTGGAATTCTAGGCTCTAACATAGGATTCTGAACTACATAATCTTGAATGTTTTGTACCCTTGCAGTGAGTTGATCAACACAAGAGGACAGACCTTGAATGTCCATATCTACACCTGAGTCCTGAACCACCCAGAGGTTAAGGGGAAAAGAAAGACAAAACACACTGCAAAGAATAAAAAATGGTCTCAGAACTTCTCTTATCCCTCTATTGAGATGCATTAACACTTTGTTGGTCCAGCTGTACTGTTATGGACCTGGTGGTTAGGTGCACCTGGAATGACCTGATGGTTAAACTAAAAAACAGGACAAGCTCTGGGAAGTGGGAACTCTGCTGACCGCAATCCTAATCCTATAACACACACACTGGAAATAGCTGTGGAGCGTACCTAACTCTCCCTAGATGCCTCTTCACAGCCTAAGAGCTAACTACCCCTAAAGTGTTATGATCCCAAAGGCAGGGGACCTCAAAGATTACAAAAAAGTCTGCAAAACATAAATACCAGCTCATAGGGAAGTGGTAACTAGGCTGACCATATACCTGATCCTAGCGCAAACACTAACAGCAGCCGGGGAACGTGCCTACGTTGATTCTAGACGTCTCGCGCCAGCCGGAGAACTAACTACCCCTATCAGGGAAAATAAGACCTCTCTTGCCTCCAGAGAAAAGACCCCAAAGTAATACAAGCCCCCAACAAATAATAACGGTGAGGTAAGAAGAAAAGACAAACGTAAGAATGAACTAGATTTAGCAAAGAGAGGCCCACTGACTAATAGCAGAATATAGTAAGAAGACTTATATGGTCAGCAAAAAACCCTGCAAAATATCCACGCTGAATATCCAAGAACCCCCAAACCGACTGACGGTGTGGGGGGAGAATATCAGCCCCCCTAGAGCTTCCAGCAATAACAGGAATCACATATTGTACAAGCTGGACAAAAAATATGAACAATGCAAATGATCAAGAATACGAAAGCAGGACTTAGCTTATCTTGCAAAGAACCAGGACCTGAAGACAGGAGCAAACAGAAGTGAACTGATTACAACGAAGCCAGGCACTGGACTGAGAATCCAGGAAGTTTAAATAGCAACACCCCAGGCCTAACGAAGCAGGTGAGCACAAACCTGGTAAAAGACAATCCAAGTGCCAAATCACTAGTGACCACAAGAGGGAGCCAAAAAGTATAGTTCACAACAGTACCCCCCCTGTCATGATTCCCCAATGGCATGGGAACATCAGAAACACAAAATAACAGACTAGCCCTCGGGTGATGGAAACTCAAGCTGACCGTGACCTAAATCTACCACACAACTAACAGTAGCCAGGAAGCATTCCTACGGCTGCCTAGATGCCATGCGCCAGCCGGAGAACTAACTACGCCTGGAAGAGGAAGGAACAGACCTGGCTTACCTCTAGTGAAATTCCCCAAAGATGATAGTAGCCCCCACATATATTAACGGTGAGTTCAGAGGAAAAGACATACACAGTATGAAGGTAGATTTAGCAAAGCGAGGTCCACTTACTAGATAGAGGAAGGATACAAAAGAGGACTTCACGGTCAGCTGAAAAACCCTTTCAAAAACCCATCCTGAAATTACTTTAAGACTCCTGTGTCAACTCATGACACAGGAGTGGCAATTTCAGTCCACAAGAGCTTCCAGTAACAGGAAATGACAAACTGTAAACTGGACAAAAAATACAAAACAAAAAGGACAAGAGTCCACTTAGCTGATCAGCAGACTGGTAGCAGGAACATGCAACTGAAAGACTCAGGTTACAATGATGACCGGCAAGGAAGTGACTGGAGAGCAAGGCTAAATAGGGAACTCCCAAAACTGATGGAAGCAGGTGAGCTGAGGCAGAAAAGAACACACAAGTCTCCAGTACCACCAGCCACCACTAGGGGAGCCCAAAAAGCGGATCACAACAGTACCCCCCCTTAAGGAGGGGGCACCGAACCCTCACAAGAACCGCCAGGGCGACCTGGATGAGCCCTATGAAAGGCACGAACCAAATCCGAGGCATGAACATCAGAGGCAGTTACCCAAGAATTATCTTCCTGACCATAGCCCTTCCATTTAACCAGATACTGGAGTCTCCGCCTGGAAATACGGGAGTCCAAGATCTTCTCTATAACGTACTCCAATTCACCCTCAACCAGCACAGGAGCAGGAGGCTCAGCAGAAGGAACCACCGGCACCTCGTATCTCCGCAACAACGACCGATGGAACACATTATGGATAGCGAAAGATGCCGGGAGGTCCAAACGAAAGGAAACAGGGTTAATAATCTCCAAAATCCTATAGGGACCGATGAACCGAGGCTTAAATTTAGGAGAAGAAACCCTCATTGGGACAAAACGGGAAGACAACCACACCAAGTCCCCAACACGAAGGCGAGGACCAACCCGACGCTGGCGGTTAGCAAACCGCTGAGTCCTCTCCTGGGACAAATTCAAATTGTCCACCACTTGTTCCCAAATCTGATACAACCGATCCACCACAGCATCTACTCCAGGACAATCCGAAGACTCCGCCTGACCAGAAGAAAAACGGGGATGAAACCCCGAATTGCAAAAGAAAGGGGAAACCAAAGTGGCCGAACTAGCCCGATTATTAAGAGCAAACTCCGCCAACGGCAAAAAGGCAACCCAATCATCCTGATCCGCAGACACAAAACACCTCAAATACGTCTCCAAAGTCTGATTAGTTCGCTCCGTCTGGCCATTAGTCTGAGGATGGAAGGCAGACGAAAAAGACAAATCAATGCCCAACCTGGCACAGAATGCCCGCCAAAATCTAGAAACGAACTGGGTACCCCTATCAGAAACGATATTTTCAGGAATACCATGCAAGCGAACCACATTTTGAAAAAACAAAGGAACCAACTCAGACGAGGAAGGCAACTTCGGCAATGGCACCAAATGAACCATCTTAGAAAAACGGTCACACACCACCCATATAACAGACATCCTCTGAGAGACAGGAAGATCAGAAATTAAGTCCATCGAGATGTGCGTCCAAGGCCTCTTCGGAATAGGCAAGGGCAACAACAACCCGCTAGCCCTAGAACAACAAGGCTTGGCCCGAGCACACACATCACAAGACTGCACAAAAACACGCACATCTCGAGACAGAGATGGCCACCAGAAGGATCTAGCCACCAAATCCCTGGTACCAAAAATTCCAGGATGACCCGCCAGCGTAGAAGAATGAACCTCCGAGATGACTCTACTGGTCCAATCATCAGGAACAAACAGTCTACCAGGTGGACAGCAATCAGGTCTATCCGCCTGAAACTCTTGCAAAGCACGTCGCAGATCTGGGGAAATAGCGGATAATATCACCCCATCCTTAAGGATACCTGTAGGTTCCGAATCACCAGGGGAATCAGGCTCAAAACTCCTAGAAAGGGCATCTGCCTTCACATTCTTAGAACCTGGTAGATATGAGACCACAAAATTAAACCGAGAGAAAAACAACGACCAGCGCGCCTGTCTAGGATTCAGGCGCCTGGCAGACTCAAGATAAATCAGATTCTTGTGATCAGTCAAAACCACCACCTGATGTCTAGCACCCTCAAGCCAATGACGCCACTCCTCAAATGCCCACTTCATGGCCAAAAGCTCCCGATTACCGACATCATAATTTCTTTCGGTGGCAGAAAATTTTCGAGAAAAGAACGCACAAGGTCTCATCACTGAGCAATCGGAACTTTTCTGCGACAAAACCGCCCCCGCTCCGATCTCGGAAGCATCAACCTCAACCTGAAAGGGGAGAGAGACATCAGGCTGGCGCAACACAGGGGCAGACGAAAAGCGGCGCTTAAGTTCCCGAAAGGCCTCCACAGCGGCAGAGGACCAATTGGCAACATCAGCACCCTTCTTAGTCAAATCCGTAAGAGGCTTAGCAACACCAGAAAAACCAGTTATAAATCGACGGTAAAAATTAGCAAAGCCCAAGAACTTCTGAAGACCCTTTAGAGAAGTAGGCTGCGTCCAGTCACAAATAGCCCGAACCTTGACAGGGTCCATCTCAACAGAAGAAGGGGAAAAAATGTACCCCAAAAAGGAAATCTTTTGAACCCCAAAAACACACTTAGAACCCTTTACACACAGAGAATTCTCCCGCAAGACCTGAAAAACCCTCCTGACCTGCTGAACATGAGACTCCCAGTCCTCAGAAAAAATCAAAATATCGTCCAAATACACAATCATAAATTTATCCAGATATTCACGGAAAATATCATGCATAAAGGACTGAAAAACTGAAGGTGCATTAGAAAGGCCGAAAGGCATTACTAAATACTCAAAGTGGCCCTCAGGCGTATTAAATGCGGTTTTCCACTCATCCCCTTGCTTAATTCGCACCAAATTATACGCCCCACGGAGATCAATCTTGGAGAACCACTTAGCCCCCCTTATGCAAGCAAACAAATCAGTAAGCAGCGGCAACGGATACTGATATTTGACAGTAATTTTATTCAGGAGTCGATAATCAATACAAGGCCTCAGCGAGCCATCCTTTTTAGAGACAAAGAAAAACCCAGCTCCTAAAGGTGATGAAGAAGGACGAATATGTCCCTTTTCCAGGGACTCCTTAACATACTCTCGCATAGCAGCATGCTCAGGTACAGATAGGTTAACCCCTTAACGACCTTTGACGCATACGCTGCGTCATGAAAGTCGGTGCCAAAACGACCTATGACGCAGCGTATGCGTCATGGAATGATCGCGTCCCTGCAGATCGGGTGAAGGGGTTAACTCCTATTTTACCCGATCTGCAGGGAGAGGGGGAGTGGTGCTTCAGCCCAGGGGGGGTGGCTTCACCCCCCCGTGGCTACGATCGCTCTGATTGGCTGTTGAAAGTGAAACTGCCAATCAGAGCGATTTGTAATATTTCACCTAAAAAACTGGTGAAATATTACAATCCAGCCATGGCCGATGCTGCAATAACATCGGCCATGGCTGGAAATACTAAAGTGCCCCCCCCCACACCCACCGATCGCCCCCCCAGTGCTCCGTTAGTCCTCCGGTCCCCTCCGTCCGCCTGCCGGCTCCCCCGTCCTGCTGTCCGCTCCCTCCTTGCTCAGATCCCCCCCCCCTGTGCTCCGATCACCCCCCCTGTGCTCCGATCCACCCCCCCACCACCCCTTCATACTTACCGATCCTCCCGGTGTCCGGCCGTCTCCTCCCTGGGCGCCGCCATTTTGGAAAATGGCGGGCGCATGCTCAGTGCGCCCGCCGAATCTGCCAGTCGGCAGATTCCTTACAGGTACATTTTGATCGCTGTGGTAGGTTCTATCACAGCGATCAAAATAAAAAAAATAATAAATAACCCCCCCCCCCCCCTTTATCACCCCCATAGGGACAATAATAAAATAAAGAATTTATTTTTTTTTTTTTTTTCCACTAGGGTTAGGGTTAGAACTAGGGTTAGAACTAGGGGTAGGGTTAGGGGTAGGGTTAGGGTTACGGGTAGGGTTAGGGGTAGGGTTATGGCATGTGCACACAGAGCGGATCGGCCGCGGATCCGCAGCGGATCGGCCGCGGATCCGCAGCGGATCCGCAGCGGATCGGCAGCGGATTGGCAGCGGATTGGCCGCGGATCCGCAGTGGATTGGCAGCGGATTGGCCGCGGATCCGCAGCGGATTGGCAGCGGACCCGCAGCGGATTGGCCGCGGATCCGCCGCGGATCCGCAGCAGATCGGTAGCGGATCCGCAGCGGATCGGCAGCGGATTGGCAGCGGATCCGCAGCGGATCGGCAGCGGATCGGCAGCGGATTGGCAGCGGATCCGCAGCGGATTGGCAGCGGATCGGCAGCGGATTGGCCGCGGATCCGCAGCGGATTGGCAGCGGATCCGCAGCGGATTGGCCGCGGATCCGCAGCGGATTGGCAGCGGATTGGCCGCGGATCCGCAGCGGATTGGCCGCTGCGAATTCGAAGCAGTTTTCCATCATGTTTACAGTACCATGTACACCTAAGGAAAACCAAATCCGCTGTGCCCATGGTGCGGAAAATTCCGTGCAGAAACGCTGCGTTGTATTTTCCGCAGCATGTCAATTCTTTGTGCGGATTCCGCAGCGTTTTACACCTGTTCCTCAATAGGAATCCGCAGGTGAAATCCGCACAAAAAAACACTGGAAATCTGCTGTAAATCCGCAGGTAAAACGCAGTGCCTTTTACCTGCAGATTTTTCAAAAATCGTGCGGAAAAATCTCACACGAATCCGCAACGTGGGCACATAGCCTTAGTGTTAGGGTTGGAATTAGAGTTAGGGTTGGAATTAGGGCTAGGGTTTGAAATAGGGTTAAGATTAGGCTTGTGGTTAGGGTTACGGATAGGGTTAGGGGTGTGTTGGGGTTACAGTTGTGGTTAGGGTTGGGATTAGGGTTACGGTTGGGATTAGGGTTAGGATTAGGGTTGGAATTAGGGTTACGGGTGTGTTGCGGTTAGGGTTGTGGTTAGGGGTGTGTTGGGGTTAGGGTTGTGATTAGGGTTATGGCTACAGTTGGGATTAGGATTAGGGGTGTGTTGGGGTTAGTGTTGAAGTTAGAATTGAGGGGTTTCCACTGTTTAGGCACATCAGGGGTCTCCAAACGCAACATGGCGCCACCATTGATTCCAGCCAATCTTGCGTTCAAAAAGTCAAATGGTGCTCCCGCCCTTCCAAGCCCCGACGTGCGCCCAAACAGTGGTTTACCCCCACATTTGGGGTACCAGCGTACTCAGGACAAACTGGGCAACAACTGTTGGGGTCCAATTTCTCCTGTTACCCTTGCAAAAATAAAAAATTACTTGCTAAAACATAATTTTTGAGGAAAGAACAATTATTTTTTATTTTCACGGCTCTGCGTTATAAACTTCTGTGAAGCACTTGGGGGTTGAAAGTGCTCACCACACATCTAGATAAGTTCCTTCGGGGGTCTAGTTTCCAAAATGGGGTCACTTGTGGGGTGTTTCTACTGTTTAGGCACATCAGCGGCTCTGCAAATGCAATGTGACGCCCGCAGACCATTCCATCAAAGTCTGCATTTCAAATGTCACTACTTCCCTTCCGAGCCCTGACGTGCGCCCAAACAGTGGTTTACCCCCACATATGGGGTATCAGCGTACTCACAACAAACTGGGCAACAAATATTGGGGTCCAAATTCTCCTGTTACCCTTGTGAAAATAAAAAATTGCTTGCTAAAACATCTTTTTTGAGGAAAGAAAAATGATTTTTTATTTTCACGGCTCTGCGTTGTAAACTTCTGTGAAGCACTTGGGGGTTGAACGTGCTCACCACACATCTAGATAAGTTCCTTGGGGGGTCTAGTTTCCAAAATGGGGTCACTTGTGGGGGGTTTCTACTGATTAGGCATATCAGGGGCTCTGCAAACGTAACATGATGCCCGCAGACCATTCCATCAAAGTCTGCATTCCAAAACGTCACTACTTCCCTTCCGAGCCCCGGCATGTGCCCAAACAGTGGTTTACCCCCACATATGGGGTATCAGCGTACTCAGGAGAAACTGGACAACAACTTTTGGGGTCCAATTTCTCCTGTTACTCTTGCAAAAATAAAAAATTCTGGGCTAAAAAAATATTTTTGAGGAAAGGAAACACATTTATTATTTTCACGGCTCTGCATTATAAACTTCTGTGAAGCACTTGGGGGTTCAAAGTGCTCACCACACATCTAGATAAGTTCCATTGGGGGTCTAGTTTCCAAAATGGAGTCACTTGTGGGGAGTTCCTACTGTTTAGGCACATCAGGGGCTCTGCAAACGCAACATGATGCCCGCAGAGCATTCCATCAAAGTCTGCATTTCAAAACGTCACTACTTCCCTTCCGAACCCCGACGTGTGCCAAAACAGTGGTTTACCCCCACATATGGGGTATCAGCGTACTCAGGAGAAACTGGACAACAACTTTTGGGGTCCAATTTCTCCTGTTACTCTTGCAAAAATAAAAAAATTCTGGGCTAAAAAAATATTTTTGAGGAAAGGAAACACATTTTTTATTTTCACGGCTCTGCGTTATAAACTTCTGTGAAGCACTTGGGGGTTCAAAGTGCTCACCACACATCTAGATTAGTTCCTTGGGAGGTCTAGTTTCCAAAATGGGGTCACTTGTGCGGGAGCTCCAATGTTTAGGCACACAGGGGCTCTCCAAACGCGACATGGTGTCCGCTAATGATTGGAGCTAATTTTCCATTCAAAAAGCCAAATGGCGTGCCTTCCCTTCAGAGCCCTGCCGTGCGCCCAAACAGTGGTTTACCCCCACATATGGGGTATCATCGTACTCAGGACAAACTAGACAACAACATTTGGGATCCAATTTCTCCTATTACCCTTGGGAAAATAAAAAATTCTGGGCTAAAAATCATTTTTGAGGAAAGAAAAATTATTTTTTTATTTTCACGGCTCTGCGTTATAAACTTCTGTGAAGCACCTGGAGGTTATAAGTGCTCACTATGCATCTAGATAAGTTCCTTGGGGGGTCTAGTTTCCAAAATGGGGTCACTTGTAGGGGAGCTCCAATGTTTAGGCACACAGGGGCTCTCCAAACGCGACATGGTGTCCGCTAACGATTGGAGCTAATTTTCCATTCAAAAAGTCAAATGGCACGCCTCCCTTTCCGAGCCTTGCCGTGCACCCAAACAGTGGTTTACCCCCACATATGAGGTATCGGCATACTCAGGAGAAATTGCCCAACAAATTTTAGGATCCATTTTATCCTGTTGCCCATGTGAAAATGAAAGAATTGAGGCTAAAAGAAATTTTGTGTGAAAAAAAAGTACTTTTTCATTTTTGCGGATCAATTTGTGAAGCACCTGGGGGTTTAAAGTGCTCACTATGCCTCTAGATGAGTTCCTTGGGGGTCTAGTTTCCAAAATGGGGTCACTTGTGGAGGAGCTCCAATGTTTAGGCACACAGGGGCTTTCCAAACGCGACATGGTGTCCGCTAACGATGGAGATAATTTTTCATTCAAAAAGTCAAATGGCGCTCCTTCCCTTCCGAGCCTTACCATGTGCCCAAACAGTGGTTTACCCCCACATGTGAGGTATTGGTGTACTCAGGAGAAATTGCCCAACAAAATTTAGGATCCATTTTATCCTGTTGCCCATGTGAAAATGAAAAAATTGAGGCTAAAATAATTTTTTTGTGAAAAAAAAGTACTTTTTCATTTTTTCGGATCAATTTGTGAAGCACCTGGGGGTTTAAAGTGCTCACTATGCTTCTAGATAAGTTCCTTGGGGGGTCTAGTTTCCAAAATGGGGTCACTTGTGGGGGAGCTCCAATGTTTAGGCACACAGGGGCTCTCCAAACGTGACATGGTGTGGGCTAAAGATTGGAGCCAATTTTTCATTCAAAAAGTCAAATGGCGCTCCTTCCCTTCCGAGCCCTGCCGTGCGCCCAAACAGTGGTTTACCCCCACATATGAGGTATCAGCGTACTCAGGACAAATTGGACAACAACGTCCGTGGTCCAGTTTCTCCTTTTACCGCTGGGAAAATAAAAAAATTGTTGCTAAAAGATCATTTTTGTGACTAAAAAGTTAAATGTTCATTTTTTACTTCCATGTTGCTTCTGCTGCTGTGAAACACCTGAAGGGTTAATAAACTTCTTGAATGTGGTATTGAGCACCTTGAGGGGTGCAGTTTTTAGAATGGTGTCACTTTTGGGTATTTTCAGCCATATAGAACCCTCAAAATGACTTCAAATGTGAGGTGGTCCCTAAAAAAAATGGTTTTGTAAATTTTGTTGTAAAAATAAGAAATCACTGGTCAAATTTTAACCCTTATAACTTCCTAGCAAAAAAAAAAAATGTTTCCAAAATTGTGCTGATGTAAAGTAGACATGTGGGAAACGTTATTTATTAACTATTTTGTGTCACATAACTCTCTGGTTTAACAGAATAAAAATTCAAAATGTGAAAATTGCAAAATTTTCAAATTTTTTGCCAAATTTCCGTTTTTTTCACAAATAAACTCAGAAATTATCGACCTAAATTTACCACTAACATGAAGCCCAATATGTCACGAAAAAACAATCTCAGAATCGCTAGGATCCGTTGAAGCGTTCCTGAGTTATTACCTCATAAAGGGACACTGGTCAGAATTTCAAAAAACGGCAAGGTCATTAAGGCCAAAATAGGCTGGGTCATGAAGGGGTTAAACAAACGACCCTTTGGAAATTTACTGCCTGGAATCAGATCTATGGCGCAATCACACTCTCTGTGGGGAGGGAGAGAACCAATTTTAGGCTCTTCAAAAATATTCCCAAAATCCGACAAAAATGCCGGAACCTCAGAGGGAATAGATGACGAGATAGAAACCAAAGGTATGTCCCCATGAGCCCCCCGACATCCCCAGCTTAACACAGACATAGTTTTCCAGTCCAGTACTGGGTTATGAGATTGCAACCATGGTAATCCAAGCACTAACACATCATGTAAATTATGCAACACGAGGAAGCGAATCATCTCCTGATGGTCTGGAGTCATACGCATAGTCACTTGCGTCCAGAACTGTGGTCTATTACAAGACAGAGGTGTAGAATCAATACCCTTCAGAGGTATTGGAACTTCCAGAGGCTCCAAATCAAACCCACAGCACCTGGCGAAGGACCAATCCATGAGACTCAGAGCGGCGCCAGAGTCCACATAGGCATCCACGGTAATAACTGATAATGAACAAATCAGAGTTACAGACAGAAGAAATTTAGACTGTAAAGTGCCAATAGAAACAGACTTGTCAACCTTCCTAGTACGTTTAGAGCATGCTGATATAACATGCGCGGAATCACCACAGTAGAAGCACAAGCCATTTTTGCGCCTATAATTCTGCCGCTCGCTTCTTGACAGAATTCTGTCACATTGCATTTTCTCTGGCGTCCCTTCAGAAGATACCGCCAAATGGTGCACGGGTTTGCGCTCCCGCAAACGCCGATCAATCTGAATCGCCATTGTGATGGACTCATTCAGACCTGTGGGCGTAGGAAACCCCACCATGACATCCTTAACGGCATCAGAAAGGCCTTCTCTGAAAATTGCCGCTAGGGCACACTCATTCCACTGAGTAAGCACAGACCATTTACGAAATTTTTGGCAGTATATCTCAGCTTCATCTTGCCCTTGAGACAGGGCTATTAAAGCTTTTTCCGCTTGAATCTCCAAATTAGGTTCCTCATACAGCAACCCTAAAGCCAGAAAAAACGCATCCACATTGAGCAACGCAGGATCCCCTGGTGTCAATGAAAATGCCCAATTTTGAGGGTCACCTCGCAGCAAAGAAATCACAATCTTAACCTGCTGAACAGGATCTCCAGAGGAGTGAGGTCTGAGAGAAAGGAATAATTTACAATTACATTTGAAATTCTGAAACCGAGATCTATCTCCGGAAAATACCTCTGGTGTAGGAATCTTAGGTTCAGAAATAGGAGTACGTATAACATAATCTTGTAAATTCTGAACCTTCGTAGCAAGATTATTTAAACCTGCAGCCAAACTCTGAGAGTCCATCCTTAAACCGGAGAGATCAGAGCCATTCAAGGATTAGAAGGAGAGAAAGGCAAGGCTGTAAATAGAGCAGAAATACAACTGAGCCAACTAAGTAGCAAACATGTGAGGGAAAAAAAAAAAAAAAATCTACAGACTTCTTTTACTCTCCTTTCTTCTGCCAATTACTTTAACAGCGGCCGGTCATACTGTCATGATTCCCCAATGGCATGGGAACATCAGAAACACAAAATAACAGACTAGCCCTCGGGTGATGGAAACTCAAGCTGACCGTGACCTAAATCTACCACACAACTAACAGTAGCCAGGAAGCATTCCTACGGCTGCCTAGATGCCATGCGCCAGCCGGAGAACTAACTACGCCTGGAAGAGGAAGGAACAGACCTGGCTTACCTCTAGTGAAATTCCCCAAAGATGATAGTAGCCCCCACATATATTAACGGTGAGTTCAGAGGAAAAAACATACACAGTATGAAGGTAGATTTAGCAAAGCGAGGTCCACTTACTAGATAGAGGAAGGATACAAAAGAGGACTTGACGGTCAGCTGAAAAACCCTTTCAAAAACCCATCCTGAAATTACTTTAAGACTCCTGTGTCAACTCATGACACAGGAGTGGCAATTTCAGTCCACAAGAGCTTCCAGTAACAGGAAATGACAAACTGTAAACTGGACAAAAAATACAAAACAAAAAGGACAAGAGTCCACTTAGCTGATCAGCAGACTGGTAGCAGGAACATGCAACTGAAAGACTCAGGTTACAATGATGACCGGCAAGGAAGTGACTGGAGAGCAAGGCTAAATAGGGAACTCCCAAAACTGATGGAAGCAGGTGAGCTGAGGCAGAAAAGAACACACAAGTCTCCAGTACCACCAGCCACCACTAGGGGAGCCCAAAAAGCGGATCACAACACCCCCCTTTAAGGAGGGGTCACCGAACCCTCACCAAGACCACCAGGGCGACCAGGATGAGCAGCGTGGAAGGCACGAACCAAATCGGCCGCATGAACATCAGAGGCGGCCACCCAGGAATTATCCTCCTGACCATAGCCCTTCCATTTGACCAAATACTGGAGTCTCCGTCTAGAGAGACGAGAATCCAAGATCTTCTCCACCACGTACTCCAACTCGCCCTCAACCAACACCGGAGCAGGAGGCTCAACAGCAGGAACCACAGGCACAACGTACCGCCGTAACAAAGACCTATGGAACACGTTGTGAATGGCAAACGACACCGGAAGATCCAAACGAAAAGAAACCGGGTTAAGAACTTCCAAAATTTTATAAGGACCAATAAAGCGAGGCTTAAACTTAGGAGAGGAAACCTTCAGAGGGACATACCGAGAAGACAACCAAACCAAATCCCCAACACGAAGTCGGGGCCCCACACCGCGGCGGCGGTTGGCAAAACGCTGAGCCTTCTCCTGTGACAACTTCAAGTTGTCCACCACATGATTCCAAATCCGTTGCAACCTATCCACCACGGAATCCACCCCAGGATAGTCAGAAGACTCAACATGACCCGAGGAGAAACGAGGATGAAAACCAGAGTTGCAGAAGAATGGCGAAACCAAAGTAGTGGAACTAGCCCGATTATTAAGGGCAAACTCCGCCAATGGCAAGAAGGTCACCCAATCATCCTGGTCCGCAGAAACAAAACATCTCAAATAAGCCTCCAGTGTCTGATTAGTTCGCTCCGTTTGACCATTAGTCTGAGGATGGAAGGCAGATGAAAACGACAAATCAATGCCCATCTTAGCACAAAAAGATCGCCAGAATCTGGACACAAACTGGGATCCTCTGTCGGACATGATATTCTCCGGAATGCCGTGCAAACGAACCACATTCTGAAAAAACAAAGGAACCAGATCGGAAGAGGAAGGCAACTTAGGCAAGGGTACCAACGATCAACCAACCAACGTTGGAAAAACGATCACACACCACCCAGATGACAGACATTCCCCGAGACACCGGAAGATCAGAAATGAAATCCATGGAAATGTGCGTCCAAGGCCTCTTCGGGACGGGCAAGGGCAAAAGCAACCCGCTAGCACGAGAACAACAAGGCTTAGCCCGAGCACAAGTCCCACAGGACTGCACAAATGACCGCACATCCCGTGACAAGGAAGGCCACCAAAAGGACCTAGCCACCAAATCTCGGGTACCAAAAATTCCCGGATGCCCTGCCAACACCGAGGAATGAACCTCGGAAATGACTCTGCTGGTCCATTTATCAGGAACAAACAGTCTGTCGGGTGGACACGAGTCAGGTCTACCAGCCTGAAATCTCTGCAACACACGTCGCAAATCCAGAGATATGGCCGACACGATCACTCCCTCTTTAATACCAGCTGGCTCCGAGACTCCAGGAGAGTCAGGCACAAAGCTCCTTGAAAGAGCATCAGCCTTCACATTCTTCGAACCAGGCAGGTACGAGACCACAAAGTCAAAACAAGAGAAAAACAATGACCAACGAGCCTGTCTAGGATTCAGGCGCTTAGCAGACTCGAGATACATCAGATTTTTGTGATCAGTCAAGACCACCACACGATGCTTAGCACCCTCGAGCCAATGACGCCACTCCTCAAATGCCCACTTCATGGCCAACAACTCCCGATTACCAACATCATAGTTCCGCTCAGCAGGCGAAAACTTCCTAGAGAAAAAGGCACATGGTCTCATCACAGAACAACCAGAGCCTCTCTGCGACAAAACAGCCCCAGCACCGATCTCAGAAGCATCCACTTCAACCTGAAAGGGAAGTGAGACATCAGGCTGGCACAAAACAGGCGCCGAAGTAAACCGGCGCTTCAGCTCCTGGAAGGCCTCCACGGCTGCAGGAGCCCAATTAGCCACATCAGAACCTTTCTTGGTCATATCCGTCAAAGGTTTAACAACGCTAGAAAAATTAGCGATAAAGCGACGGTAGAAATTAGCGAACCCCAAGAACTTCTGAAGACTCTTAACAGACGTGGGCTGAGTCCAATCATGAATAGCTCGGACCTTGACTGGGTCCATCTCCACGGCAGAAGGGGAGAAAATAAAACCCAAAAAGGAAACCTTCTGCACTCCAAAGAGACACTTTGAGCCCTTCACAAACAAAGCGTTATCACGCAAAACCTGAAACACCATCCTGACCTGCTTTACATGAGAATCCCAATCATCCGAGAAAACTAGAATATCATCAAGATACACAATCAAAAATTTATCCAGATACTTCCGGAAGATATCATGCATAAAGGACTGAAACACTGAAGGGGCATTAGAGAGCCCAAAGGGCATCACCAAGTATTCAAAATGACCTTCGGGCGTATTGAATGCAGTTTTCCATTAATCTCCCTGCCTAATGCGCACAAGGTTGTACGCACCACGAAGATCTATCTTGGTGAACCACTTGGCGCCCTTAATCCGAGCAAACAAGTCTGACAATAGCGGCAACGGATACTGAAACTTAACAGTGATTTTATTCAGAAGCCGATAGTCTATACAAGGTCTCAAAGACCCGTCTTTCTTGGCCACAAAAAAGAATCCCGCACCGAGAGGGGAAGAGGATGGACGAATATGCCCCTTCTCCAAAGACTCCTTGACATAAGAACGCATCGCCGCATGCTCGGGTACAGACAAATTAAATAATCGTCCCTTAGGAAATTTACTGCCAGGAATCAAATCTATAGCGCAGTCACAGTCCCTATGAGGAGGAAGAGCACTGGACCTGGACTCACTGAATACATCCTGATAGTCACACAAATACTCAGGAACTTCTGAAGGAGTAGAAGTAGCAATAGACACCGGCGAAGAATCACAATGAATTCCCTGACAACCCCAACTTGAGACAGACATAGCCTTCCAATCCAAAACAGGATTATGGGTCTGAAACCATGGCAGACCTAAAACGACCAAATCATTCATTTTATGCAGAACAAGAAAACGAATCACCTCCCGATGTTCAGGAGTCATGCACATGGTCACTTGTGTCCAATACTGCGGTTTATTTTCCGCCAGCGGCGTAGCATCAGTTCCTCTGAGAGGAATCGGAAACTTTAAAGGCTCCAGGACAAAACCGCAGCGCTTGGCAAACGACAAGTCCATAAGACTCAGGGCTGCACCTGAATCCACAAATGCCATAACAGGGTAGGAAGACAATGAACAAATTAAAGTCACAGACAAAATAAATTTAGGCTGCAAATTACCAATGGTGACAGGACTGACAACCTTGGTTAGGCGTTTAGAGCATGCTGATATAACATGTGTAGAATCACCACAGTAAAAACACAGCCCATTCTGACGTCTATGATTTTGTCGTTCGGTTCTAGTCAGGATTCTATCGCATTGCATTGAGACAGGTGTCTGTTCAGACAACACCGCCAGAGGTTTAGCGGATTTGCGCTCCCGCAAACGCCGATCAATCTGAATAGCCAGCGCCATAGAATCATTCAGACTTGTAGGAATTGTAAAACCCACCATCACATTCTTAATGGCTTCAGAAAGGCCATTTCTGAAATTTGCAGCCAGAGCACATTCATTCCATCGAGTAAGCACGGACCATTTCTGAAATTTTTGGCAGTACACCTCAGCTTCATCCTGGCCCTGAGAGATGGCCAGTAGAGCTTTTTCTGCCTGAATTTCAAGATTAGGCTCCTCATAAAGCAATCCGAGCGCCAGGAAAAACGCATCAACATCCGCCACTGCAGGATCTCCTGGCGCTAACGAGAAAGCCCAATCCTGAGGGTCGCCACGCAAGAAGGAGATAATAATTTTAACTTGCTGAGCTGAATCTCCAGACGAACGAGGTTTCAAAGATAGAAACAATTTACAATTATTCCTAAAATTCCTAAATTTAAATCGATCTCCAGAGAACAGCTCAGGAATAGGTATCTTAGGCTCTGACATAGGACTGCTAACAACAAAATCCTGAATGCCCTGCACACGTGCAGCAAGCTGATCCACACTAGTAATCAAGGTCTGAACATTCATGTCTGCAGCAAAGCTTCAAGCCACTCAGAGATAAAGGGGAGGAAGAAAAAAAAAACAAAAAAAACCTCAGAACTTCTTTTCTTTTAATCCCACTTCAGCAATGCATTAACTATTTATTAACTATTTATAGGCCTGGCTTACTGTTATGATCCCAATGGCAGGGGACCTCAAAGATTACAGCAAAGTCTGCAAAACATAAATACCAGCTCATAGGGAAGTGGTAACTAGGCTGACCATATACCTGATCCTAGCGCAAACACTAACAGCAGCCGGGGAACGTGCCTACGTTGATTCTAGACGTCTCGCGCCAGCCGGAGAACTAACTACCCCTATCAGGGAAAATAAGACCTCTCTTGCCTCCAGAGAAAAGACCCCAAAGTAATACAAGCCCCCAACAAATAATAACGGTGAGGTAAGAAGAAAAGACAAACATAAGAATGAACTAGATTTAGCAAAGAGAGGCCCACTGACTAATAGCAGAATATAGTAAGAAGACTTATATGGTCAGCAAAAAACCCTGCAAAATATCCACGCTGAATATCCAAGAACCCCCAAACCGACTGACGGTGTGGGGGGAGAATATCAGCCCCCCTAGAGCTTCCAGCAATAACAGGAATCACATATTGTACAAGCTGGACAAAAAATATGAACAATGCAAATGATCAAGAGTACGAAAGCAGGACTTAGCTTATCTTGCAAAGAACCAGGACCTGAAGACAGGAGCAAACAGAAGTGAACTGATTACAACGAAGCCAGGCACTGGACTGAGAATCCAGGAAGTTTAAATAGCAACACCCCAGGCCTAACGAAGCAGGTGAGCACAAACCTGGTAAAAGACAATCCAAGTGCCAAATCACTAGTGACCACAAGAGGGAGCCAAAAAGTATAGTTCACAACACTAAAGATAGGAAAATAAGCCTTTCCTTGCCTCAGAGAAAATTCCCCAAAGGTAAAGGAAGCCCCCCACATATATTGACTGTGAGTTAAGAGGAAAGTCACAAACACAGGGATGAAACAGGTTTCAGCAAAGGAGGCCAGACTTACTAAATAGACTGAGGATAGGAAAGGGATCTATGCGGTCAGCACAAAAATCTACAAAAAGCCACGCAGAGTGTGCAAAAAGACCCCCGCACCGACTCACGGTGCGGAGGTGCCACTCTGCAACCCAGAGCTTCCAGCTAGCAAGGCAATATCATGTTAGCAAGCTGGACTAGACCTTAGCAAGTACTAAGAAATATATATTCAGTACGCAATGAACAACAAATGAACTAGCAGGGACTTAGCTTCTGCTGGAGTAGACAGGTCATCAGAAAGATCCAAGAGAGATCTGAACCAGTGCAGATACATTGACAGCTGGCATGGAGTAACGATCTGAGTGGAGTTAAATAGAGAAACCAGCCTAGCCGCAAACGAAGGCAGCTGAGGAAGGAACCTCAGAACCAGCAGTTCCACTCACAGCCACCAGAGGGAGTCCACGGACAGAACTCGCCGAAGTACCATTCATGACCACAGGAGGGAGTTCGAGAACAGAATTCACAACACCCAGTATGTCCAGCATATTGCCCCAGAGTGTCCAGCATTGCACCCAGACAGTGTGTCCAGCAATCTGCCCCAGTGTCTCCAGCATTGCCCCAGTGTCTCCAGCATTGCCCCAGTGTCTCCAGCAATCATCTGCCCCAGTGTGTCCTCCAGCATTGCCCCCAGTGTCTCCAGCATTGCCCCAGTGTGTCCAGCAATCATCTGCCCCAGTGTGTCCTCCAGCATTGCCCCCCAGTGTGTCCAGCAATCTGCCCCAGTGTCTCCAGCATTGCCCCAGTGTGTCCAGCAATCTGCCCCAGTGTCTCCAGCATTGCCCCAGTGTGTCCAGCAATCATCTGCCCCAGTGTGTCCAGCATTGCCACAGTGTGTCCAGCAATCATCTCCCCCAGTGTGTCCAGCAATCTGCTCATGTCTCTAGCATTGCCCCAGTGTGCCCAGCAATCATCTGCCCCAGTGTGTCCTCCAGCATTGCCCCCAGGGTCTCCAACATTGCCCCAGTGTGTTCAGCAATCATCTGCCACAGTGTGTCCAGCATTGTCCCAGTTTGTCCAGCAATCTGCCCCAGTGTGTCCTCCAGCATTGCCTCCAGTGTGTCCAGCAATCTGCCCCAGTGTCTCCAGCATTGCCCCAGTGTGTCCAGCTATCAACTGCCCCAGTGTGTCCTCCGGCTCCAGCATATTGCCCCCAGTCAGACAGTGTCATGGAGGCCATGTGCACACGTTCAGGATTTTTCGCGTTTTTTTCGCGTTTTTTCGCTATAAAAACGTGATAAAAACGCGAAAAAAACGCTTACATATGCCTCCTATTATTTACAGGGTATTCCACATTTTTTGTGCAAATGTTGCATTTTTTTCCACGAAAAAATCGCATCGCGGAAAAAAAAGCAACATGTTAATTAAAAATGCGGAATTGCGGGGATTCCGCACACCTAGGAGTGCATTGATCTGCTTACTTCCCGCACGGGGCTGTGCCCACCATGCGGGAAGTAAGCAGATTATGTGCGGTTGGTACCCAGGGTGGAGGAGAGGAGACTCTCCTCCACGGACTGGGCACCATATAATTGGTAAAAAAAAAAGAATTAAAATAAAAAATAGTGATATACTCACCCTCTGATGGCCCCCGAAGTGTTCCCGCCTCTCCCGTGCATGCTCTCTCTTCCGTTCCTATAGAATAGATGGTGTGGTTCAGGACCTGTGATGATGTCGCTGTCTTGTGATTGGTCACGTGACCGCTCATGTGACTCACGCGACCAATCACAAGCCGCGACGTCATCGAAGGTCCTGAACCACACAGGCATCTATAGGAACGGACGCCGCTGAGATCGGCTGTCTGCAGAGGGTGAGTATAACCATTTTTTTATTTTTTTATTATTTTTAAACATTCTATCTTTTACTATAGATGCTGCATAAGCAGCATCTATAGTAAAAAGTTGGTCACACTTGTCAAACAGTATGTTTGACAAGTGTGACCAACTTGTCAGTCAGTTTTCCAAGCGATGCTACAGATCGCTTGGAAAACTTTAGCATTCTGCAAGCTAATTACGCTTGCAGAATGCTAAAAAAAAACCGCGAAAAAAAAACCAGAAAAAAAACGCAAAAAAAAAATGCGGATTTCTTGCAGAAAATTTCCGTTTTTCTTCAGGAAATTTCTGCAAGAAATCCGGACGTGTGCACATACCCTGACTGTCCAGCATTCTGACCCGCCCGGATTGCCGTTAGGTTAGCAAAAAAAAAAAAAAAAAAAAACGAGTCTTTTTCAGACAGATTTCCCCTGTATCCTGCCTGAAAAAGTGCAGCAAAAAGTGAGCATAATACACATCAAAGTAAAAACAACATTGCTGTGAACATGTTCAGTCTTTTGCAACTTCTTTCAATGGCTTCAGAAGTAATATGCTCATTCTTCGATTGACTTCTACTAGAAAGATGCTAGATATAGTTTAACCCCTTTCTGACCTTGGATGGGATAGTACGTCCGAGGTCAGATCCCCTGCTTTGATGTGGGCTCCAGCGGTGAGACCACATCAAAGCCGCGACATGTCAGCTGTTTTGAACAGCTGACATGTGCGCGCAATAGCGGCGAGTGGAATCGCGATTAACCCGCCGCTATTAACTAGTTAAATGCCGCTGTCAAACTCTGACAGCGGTATTTAACTACCGCTTCCGGCCGCGCGGCCGAAAATGCGTGCATCGCCGACCCCCGTCACATGATCGGCGGTCAGCGATGCATCACGATCAGCGATGCATCACGATAGTAACCATAGAGGTCCTTGAGACCTCTATGGTTACTGATGCCGGTTTGCAGTGAGCGCCACCCTGTGGTCGGCGCTCATAGCAAGCCTGTAATTCAGCTGCATAGGAGCGATCTGATGATCGCTCCTATGTAGCTGAGCCGATCGAGTTGTGCCAGCTTCTAGCCTTGGAGGCTATTGAAGCATGGCAAAAGTTTACAAAAATGTTTAAAAAAATATGAAATAAATAAAAAATATAAAAGTTTTAATCACCCCCCTTTCCCCCACTCAAAATAAAACAATACAAATAAAATCAAATATACACATACTTGGTATCGCCGCGTTCAGAATCGCCCGATCTATCAATAAAAAAAAGGATTAACCTGATTGCTAAACGGCGTAGCGATAAAAAAATTAGAAACGCCAAAATTACGTTTTTTTGGTCCCTGCGACATTGCATAAAAATGTAATAACGGGCGATCAAAAGAACATATCTGCACCAAAATGGTGTCACTAAAGACATCAACTCGGCATGCAAAAAATAAGCTCTCATCCGACCCCAGATCACGGAAAATGGAGATGCTACGGGTGTCTATGAACTCGTACTGACCTGAATCATAATGGCAGGTCAGTTTTAGTATTTAGTGAACCTAGCAAAAAAGCCAAGCAAAAAACACGCATGGGATTCCACTTTTTTGCATTTTCACCACACTTGGAATTTTTTTCCCATTTTCTAGTACACTTCATGGTAAAACCAATGATGTCGTTCAAAAGTACAACTCGTCCCGCAAAAAATAAGCCCTCACATGGCCATATTAACAGAAAAATAAAAAGTTATGGCTCTGGGAAGGAGGGGAGTAAAAAACGAACACCGAAAAACGGAAAATCCCAAGGTCATGAAGGGGTTAAATAACAGAAAAGAGATGCCAGTGGAAGCAAAACTGCCAATGAAGCTGCCTTAGAAAAAAAAACACTGACGTTTTCCTGAAGAGACTTCACCTAGAAAAACCTTAGCAGATCCACGGACATCTTAAAGATGTCTCCTAAGGCATGTGCACATGGAGTTTTTTAAGGAGCTTTTGGAGCAGAAACTGAGCAGAGTTTTGATGTTTTGAGCAGAATTTGGAGAGTTTCCACTTCAAAACCTCCTAAAAAAAAGTCCACATGCACATACCCAAAGGGTATGGGCAGACAGTGTCATATATATGCTGGTGCAGTTTCCAGGTTTTCCCAGGCAAAGCCACTTCAGGGACGCACCAGAGATAATTTTCCTGTGGTGGCTTTGTTGGGGGATTTTCCTTCATTCTTACAGCAGCTCAGCCACCGGCGGCTTTCACTCTATACTGCTAAAGAGAGTGGGCAGCTAACCAGTGGAATGAATATGCCCCTTCTTTTAAATTCTTCTTGATTTATTATTATTATGATTATTCATTTTTATAGCGCCATTTATTCCATGGTGCTTTAAACGTGGAAGGGCAATTATAGACAAGTGCAATAAACATGAGCAAAATAAGGCACACACAAGTACAGAAGGAGAGAGGACCCTGACTGCGAGGGCTCACTGTCTAAAGGGTATGTGTGAGGATACACTAGGAGAGGATAGAGCTAGTTGTGCGGTGGTTCAGCAGACTAAAGATCACTGCAACTTGTAGGCTAGTCAGAAGAGGTGGGTCTTCAGGTTCTTTTTGAAGGTTTCCGTGGTAGGTGAGAGTCTGATGTGTTGGGGTAGAGAGTTCCAGAGTCTTGTATGCGGTTGTGGGAAGAAGAGATAAGAGGGGAGTAGAGAAGGAGACCTTGAGAGGATCGAAGGTTGCGTGTGGGCAAGTACCGGGAGACCATGTCACAGATGTATGGAGGAGACAGGTTGTGGATTGCTTTGTATGTCATAGTTAGGCCGGGGTCACACTAGAGAGAAATACGGACGAGGGAGAGGCGCAAAAACAACGCATTGCACATGGACCAATGTTTCTATATGGGGCAGCTTCCATCAGCCGTATATTTCTCGGCCGGATTTAACGGGCTGAGAAAATAGCAGTATGCTGCGATTGTCAGCGTATTCCTTAAAAAATATGCCAATGAAAGTCTATGGGGCAAGAAAAATATGGATTGCACATGGACCATGCATGTGACTTGCGAGTAATACGCACTGGTGTCTTATAGAAAAGCCGGTAATTCAGTGCGGTGTACAGTAAAATCACACTGACAGGTTAGAATAGAATAGATAAAATAAATGTCTACACATAGTAACGGTAGATATATATATATATATATATATATATATATATATATATATATATATTTATATGTCAGAGAGACACATATACAGTATATATATATTTATATGTAATACAGAGCTAGATAGCATATAAGCCGGTAATTCAATTGCCGGCTTTTGCTATCTCCTTCCCAAACCCGAAAGGATATGAGACATGGTTTACGAGACATGGTTTACATACAGTAAACCATTTAATATCTCTTATCGTTTTACATATTCCTCACTACTAATGTTAGAAGTGTCTGTGTGCAAAATTTGGGAGCTCTAGGTGTTAAATTAAAGGGTTAAATCACAGAAAAAACTGGTGTGGGCTCCCGCACAATTTTCTCTGCCAGAGTGGGAAAGCCAGTGACTGAGGGCAGATATTTATAGCCTAGAGAGGGACCATGGTTATTGCCCTCCCTGGCTAAAAACATCTGCCCCCAGCCACCCCAGAAAAGGCACATCTGTAAGATGCGCCTATTCTGGCACTTAGACTCTCTCTTCCCACTCCCGAGTAGCGGTGGGATATGGGGTAATAAGGGGTTAATGTCACCTTGCTAATGTAAGGTGACATTAAGCCTGGTTAATAATGGAGAGATGTCAATAAGACACCCATCCATTATTAATCCAATAGTAGTAAAGGGTTAAAAATACACACACATTATGAATAAAGTATTTTAATGAAATAAAGAAACACATTGGATTTTAATATCTTTATTGTACACTCAATCCAAATGACGACCCTCATTCTCCTGTAAAAAAAGGAAAATAAAAAAACAACAATATCCCATACCTGTCGGCCGTACAGTCATGTCCCACGCTGTTATGAGACCATAGGACTTGGACGTCACGGAAGTGTCCCATAAGCCTAGCCACTGTATCTCTCATGCTGCCCAATTCTGCTTGTGCCCTTGTGTCTATCCAACTGTAGGGCCTGGATTCATGAGCCTCTGTCATAACACAGCTCTGATTAATCACCTCACTGTTCTTCTTTCTCCTCACAACTACTAATTACCTCAGGACCACATTCCCCTCAACTTTCTCTAGCTCCTCCTGCTAGCTAAAATCCTATTGGTTTTAACTATTTATTTTCTTAACTCAATCTAATCTCCTAATCTAGAGTGCCCCCACTGCTCTAAGTCCTATATTAGCCCTTATTAACACTGAACCTTGCTATACAGGGCCGTATTTAGAGTTTCTGCTGCCCTAGGCACTTTTAGTGCTGCCTCCCCTTTTGGTGAGTATGACACTATCGGCAGTGACTTTGGCAAGAATCGCTGATGTGAAAGTAGCCTTTTGCAGCAGATCCGGCAGTTTTTCTGCATCTGCCGCGTAACGGATCACTTATGGCAACACTGCATTTGACCTCATTCATTCCCTATGGGATTTGCGGCACTTTGCTGTGATTTGGCAAATGCGGTACCACACCTCCCAACTTTTGAAAAAGGGAAGGAGGTATAAAGTTTGAGGCGTACTACGTGCGCCGCAGCAAATTTTAGGCCACGCCTCTGATCACACCCATTTCACAACTAGTTACGCCCATATCCACGTCCCAACCACACTCATTTAGCACTGCTGATCACACTGTTTCATATTCAATAATTATAAACAAAAAAATATGGCCACACATTGCTCCATACTGTATAATGGCCACACATGATGGTCAATACTGCATAATGGCGACACATGATGTTCAATACTGTATAACGGCCCCACATGATGCTCCATACTGTATAATGGCTACACATGATGCTCCACACTGTATAATGACCCCACATGATGCTCAATACTGTATAATGGCCACACATGATGCTCCACAGTGTATAATGGCCACACATGATGCTCAATACTGTATAATGGCCACACATGATGCTCCATACTGTATAATGGCCAGACATGATGCTCCATACTGTATAATGGCCACACATGATGCTCAATACTGTATAATGGCCATTGGCCACACATGATGCTCCATACTGTATAATGGCCACACATGATGCTCCATACTGTATAATGACCCCACATGATGTTCAATACTATATAATGGCCCCACATGATGCTCAATACTGTATAATGACCACACATGATGCTCTATACTGTATAATGACCACACATGATGCTCCATACTGTATAATGACCCCACATGATGCTCAATACTGTATAATGGCCACACATGATGCTCCATACTTAGGGACATATTTGCCACAAGGCACTTGAGGGCACGTGCCTAGGGCGGGACGATGCGTCTGGTGGCACATGAGCAAGGTTTTTTTTAATTTATTTATTTATTTAAGTCCTGGGTCACCTCCCGACCGACCGACCCCCAGCCGCCCGCCTGCCTGCCTCCAGTGATGCCTGGTCTCAGCGTCTGCAGCTCGTCCTGAGTGAACGGTCACATGGTACCGCTCATTAAGGTCATGAATATGGGCATATTCATGACCTTAATAAGCGGTACCACATGACCGCTCACTTAGGAAGAAGGGGCTGCACCGGGAGTCGGGACAGAGCTAGAGGGATGTTCGGCACGGCCGCGTGGTGTAGGAAAGGTGAGTATAAGGGATGGGGGGACAGGGGACGGAGGGAATGAAGCCGAGCCATGCAAGATGGGAGAAGGAGCGGGAGCGGGGGGGTTGAGAGATGAGCCATGCAAACAGGGGGGGAATATGAGCCATGCATACAGGAGGAGGTGGCCCCCCTCCCATCTTGGATGCATGGCTCATCTCCCCCCATCCTGTATGCATGGCTCATATCCCCCCTCCTGCATGCATGGCTCATCTCCCTCCCATCCCATATGCATGGCTCATATTCCCCCCCTCCTGTATGCATGGCTCATATTCTCATATTCCCCTCTCCTTTATGCATGGCGTATCTCCCTCCCATCCCATATACATGGCTCATATCCCCCCTCCTGTATGCATGGCTCATATCCCCCCTCCTGTATGCATGGCTCATCTCCCTCCCATCCCATATGCATGGCTCATATTCCCCCCACCTGTATGCATGGCTCATATTCCCCCCTCCTGTATGCATGGCTCATATTCCCCCTCCTCCTCCTGGATGCATGGCTCATATTCCCCCCTCCTCCTGTTTACATGGCTCATATTCCCCCCCTCCTGTATGCATGGCTCATATTCCCCCCCCCTGTATGCATGGCTCATATTCCCCCCTCCTCCTGTATGCATGGCTCATATTCCCCCCCTCCTCCTGTATGCATGGCTCATATTCCCCCCCTCCTGTATGCATGGCTCATATTCCCCCACCTCCTGTATGCATCGCTCATATTCCCACCCTCCTCTATGCATGGCTCATATTCCCTCCCCCCTCCTTCTATATGCATGGCACATATTCCCCCCTGTATGCATTGCTCATCTCTCAACCCCCCCCCCCGGCTCCCGCTCCTGCTCCCATCTTGCATGGCTTGGCTTACCGTCCTCCTTCATCCCCCCATCCCCTGTCCCCCCCATCCCCTGTCCCCCCGTCCCTCATACTCACCTCTCCCACACCGTGCGGCCGCGCCGAACATCCCTCTAGCTCTGTCCCGACTCCCAGCGCAGCACCTTCTTCCTGAGTGAGCGGTCATGTGGTACCGCTCATTAAGGTCATGAATATGCCCATACTCAGGATGAGCTGCAGACGCTTAGACCAGGCATCGCTGGAGCAGGGTGAGTATGACGTCTTCAAGGAGGGTGGGAGGCAGGGAGGCAGGCGGGCAGGCAGGCGTGCGGGCGGTTTGGTCGGGGGGGGCTGGAAGGTGGTCGGTCGGGAGGTGACCCAGGACTTAAATAAATTAGAAAGAAAAAACCTTGCTCAGGTGCCGCCCCCCGCATTGTCCCGCCCTAGGCACGTGCCCTCAAGTGCCTAGTGGCAAATACGGCCCTGTTGCTATATATCCCCATCTCTATCCCTAACCCATAAAGATATATAATTTACACAACACATGAACATTTTGACATGTTAATTAACAATAAACTATCACATTACATGACACTTTATGGGCAACACGTACTCGATTTTATTAAGAAGATGCGCACAGGGATGTAGGGCACAAATTAGCTCCCTGCACACCCCTTACACATGCAGTACAGATATACCATTCACCACTGCACACAGGCGACACAGATATACCATTAGCCACTACACACAGGCAGTAAAGATATACCATTCACCATTACACATGGATCGCCCCCGTGTAGGGCTATGTTGTGAATTCTGCTCTTGGGCTCCCTCCGGTGGTTGTTGGTGGTAGTGCAGTTGTCTTGGGGTTGTAATCCAGGGCAGGTGTTTCTGCTGATTGCAGCTCTATTAGGTATTTAGGTGTGCAGGATCCATGAGTCAATGCCAGTTGTCCATTGTACTTGGAGGGATTGCATCTCTCTCTGGCTCCTCATGCCCTGCTGCCAATTCAGCTAAGATAAGTGTCTGTTTTTTTGTCTCTGTGCACACATGCAGTGTGCTTTGCAATTCAGTGCAATTCATTGTGTTTTTGTCCAGCTTAGACTTTGTTTGGATTTTTCAGTCATGCTGGATTCTCAGGAGATGCAGATATACTTTCTATGTCTTTAGTTAGATGTAGTATATTTGTATTATCTGCTGTGGATATTTTTAGGATTTTAATACTGACCGCTTAGAATTCTGTCCTATCCTTTTCTGTTTAGCTAGAAGTGCCTCTTTTAGGACGTGTTAGGTACATCCCACGGCTACTTCTAGTTGCGGTGTTAGTTTAGCGTTTGTGGTGAGTACAGGTACCACCTACTCCTGAGAAAGTCTCTCATGCGGCTCCAAGGTCACCGGATCATAACAGTACAACTGGCCAACAATGAGTTAAATGCATCTCAGAAGAAAGGAAGAAAGAGCCATTTTTTTTCTGTAGCCTGCTTTGTCTTTTCTTCCCTCTTTTCCTCTGGGTGACTGAGGAGTCTTGTGCTAGCATGGATGTTCAGGGATTAGTTTCTCGTATAGACCAGCTTGCTGCTAGGGTACAGGGTATTTCTGATTATAGTGTTCAGACTCCGCTGTTAGAGCCTAGGATTCCTACTCCTGATTTGTTTTTTGGGGACAGGTCCAAATTTTTGAGTTTTAAAAACAATTTTAAACTGTTTTTTGCTCTGAAGCCTCGTTCCTTTGGTGATCCCATTCAGCAGGTTAAAATTGTCATCTCCCTGCTGCGTGGCGACCCTCAGGATTGGGCATTTTCCCTGGAATCTGGGAATCCGGCCTTGCATAATGTAGATGCCTTTTTTCAGGCTCTAGGATTATTATATGATGAACCAAATTCTGTGGATCAAGTGGAGAAGACCTTGTTGGCCCTGTCTCAGGGTCAAGAAGCGGCAGAATTGTATTGTCAGAAATTTAGAAAATGGTCTGTGCTGACTAAATGGAATGAGGATGCTTTGGCGGCAATTTTCAGAAAGGGTCTTTCTGAATCTGTTAAAGATGTTATGGTGGGGTTTCCCACGCCTGTTGGTCTGAGTGATTCTATGTCTCTGGCCATTCAGATTGATCGGCGCTTGCGGGAGCGCAGAACTGTGCGCGCTGTGGCGTTGTCCTCAGAGCAGATGCCTGAGCCTATGCAGTGTGATAGGATTCTATCTAGAACGGAACAACAAGGATTCAGACGTCAGAATAGGTTGTGTTTTTATTGTGGCGATGCTTCTCATGTCATTTCAGTCTGCCCAAAGCGTACAAAGAGAATCGCTAGTTCAGTTACCATCGAAACTGTACAACCTAAATTTCTGTTATCTGTGACCTTGATCTGCTCATTGTCGTCATTTTCTGTCATGGCGTTTGTGGATTCGGGCGCCACTTTGAACTTAATGGACTTTGAATTTGCCAGACGTTGTGCTTTCCCCTTGCAGTCTTTGCAGAACCCTATTCCTTTAAGGGGCATTGATGCTACACCTTTGGCTAAAAATAAACCCCAGTTTTGGACACAGGTGACCATGTGCATGGCGCCAGCCCATCAGGAAGATTGTCGTTTTCTGGTGTTGCATAATTTGCATGATGCTATTGTGCTGGGTTTTCCATGGTTGCAGATACACAATCCTGTGTTGGATTGGAAGTCTATGTCTGTGACTAGTTGGGGTTGTCATGGGGTTCATAATGACGTTCCTGTGATGTCAATCTCCTCTTCCTCCTCTTCTGAAGTTCCAGAGTTTTTGTCTGATTTTCAGGATGTATTCGATGAGCCCAAGTCCAGTTCCCTTCCACCGCATAGGGACTGTGATTGTGCTATTGACTTGATTCCAGGCTGTAAGTTCCCTAAGGGCCGACTTTTCAACCTGTCTGTGCCGGAACATACCGCCATGCAGAGTTATGTTAAGGAGTCTTTGGAGAAAGGGCATATTCGGCCATCTTCTTCACCGTTGGGAGCGGGATTTTTTTTGTTGCTAAGAAGGATGGCTCCTTGAGACCCTGTATTGATTATCGCCTCTTGAATAAGATCACGGTCAAGTTTCAATACCCTTTACCTTTGCTTTCCGATTTGTTTGCCAGGACTAAGGGGGCTAGTTGGTTTACTAAAATTGACCTTCGGGGGACATATAATCTTGTTCGTATTAAGCAGGGTGACGAATGGAAAACTGCGTTTAATACGCCCGAAGGCCATTTTGAATACCTTGTGATGCCATTCGGGCTCTCTAATGCTCCATCTGTTTTTCAGTCCTTCATGCATGATATCTTCCGGAATTATCTTGATAATTCATGATTGTATATTTGGATGACATCTTAATTTTTTCCGATGATTGGGAGTCTCATGTGAAACAGGTCAGGATGATATTTCACATCCTTCGTGATAATGCTTTGTTTGTGAAGGGGTCTAAGTGTCTCTTTGGAGTGCAGAAGGTTTCTTTTTTGGGCTTCATTTTTTCTCCCTCATCTATAGAGATGGATCCGGTTAAGGTTCAGGCCATTCATGATTGGATTCAGTCCACATCTGTGAAGAGCCTTCAGAAATTTTTGGGCTTTGCTAATTTTTATCGCCGTTTCATTGCTAACTTCTCCAGTGTGGTTAAACCCCTGACCGATTTGACGAAGAAAGGCACTGATGTAACGAATTGGTCCCCTGTGGCTGTCTCTGCCTTTCAGGAGCTTAAACGCTGATTTACTTCTGCCCCGGTGTTGCGTCAGCCAAATGTTTCTCTTCTGTTTCAGGTTGAGGTTGACGCTTCTGAGATTGGGGCAGGGGCCGTTTTGTCTCAGAGGAATTCTGATGGTTCCTTGATGAAACCGTGTGCCTTCTTTTCCCATAAGTTTTCGCCTGCTGAACGCAATTATGATGTCGGCAATCGGGAGTTGTTGGCTATGAAGTGGGCGTTTGAGGAATGGTGACATTGGCTTGAGGGAGCCAAGCACCGTATTGTGGTCTTGACCGATCATAAAAATCTCATTTACCTCGAATCTGCCAAACGGCTGAATCCTAGACAGGCTCGATGGTCCCTGTTTTTCTCCCGTTTTGATTTATGTGGTCTCGTATCTTCCGGGTTCTAAGAATGTTAAGGCTGATGCCCTCTCTAGGAGTTTTTTGCCTGATTCTCCTGAGGTATTGGAGCCGGTCGGCATTCTGAAGGAAGGGGTGGTCCTTTCTGCCATTTCCCCTGATTTGCGACGAGTTCTGCAGGAATTTCAGGCTGACAAACCTGACCGCTGTCCAGTGGGGAAACTGTTTGTTCCTGATAGATGGACTAGCAGAGTGATTTCTGAGGTTCATTGTTCTGTGTTGGCTGGCCATCCTGGTATTTTTGGTACCAGAGATTTGGTTGGTAGGTCCTTTTGGTGGCCTTCTTTGTCGCGTGATGTGTGTTCTTTTGTGCAGTCCTGTGGGACTTGTGCGCGGGCCAAGCCTTGTTGTTCACGTGCTAGTGGGTTGCTTTTGCCTTTGCCGGTCCCTGAGAGGCCCTGGACGCATATTTCTATGGATTTTATTTCAGATCTTCCGGTTTCCCAGAGGATGTCGGTTATCTGGGTGATTTGTGACCGGTTTTCTAAGATGGTTCATTTGGTGCCTTTGCGTAAATTGCCTTCTTCTTCTGATTTGGTTCCGTTGTTTTTTCAGCATGTGGTTCGTTTGCACGGTATTCCGGAGAATATTGTGTCCGACAGAGGTTCCCAGTTTGTTTCTAGGTTTTGGCGGGCCTTTTGTGCTAGGTTGGGCATTGATTTGTCTTTTTCTTCCGCATTTCATCCTCAGACAAATGGCCAGACCGAGCGAACTAATCAGACTTTGGAAACTTATTTGAGATGCTTTGTGTCTGCTGATCAGGATGATTGGGTGGCTTTCTTGCCTTTGGCCGAGTTTGCCCTTAATAATCGGGGTAGTTCGGCTACCTTGGTTTCGCCCTTCTTTTGTAATTTTGGTTTTCATCCTCGTTTTTCTTCGGGGCAAGTTGAACCTTCTGATTGTCCTGGTGTGGATTCGGTGGTTGACAGGTTGCAGCAGATTTGGGCTCATGTGGTGGACAATTTGGTGTTGTCTCAGGAGGAGGCTCAGCGTTTTGCTAACCGTCGTCGGTGTGTTGGTTCCCGGCTTCAGGTTGGGGATTTGGTCTGGTTGTCTTCCCGTCATGTTCCTATGAAGGTTTCTTCCCCTAAGTTTAAGCCTCGGTTTATTGGTCCTTATAGGATTTCTGAGATTATCAATCCTGTGTCCTTTCGTTTGGCCCTTCCGGCCTCTTTTGCCATCCATAATGTTTTCCATAGATCTTTATTACGGAAATATGTGGTGCCCGTTGTTCCCTCGGTTGATCCTCCTGCTCCTGTGTTGGTTGATGGGGAGTTGGAGTATGTGGTTGAGAAGATTTTGGATTCTCGCTTTTCGAGGCGGAGGCTTCAGTAACTTGTCAAATGGAAGGGTTATGGCCAGGAGGATAATTCTTGGGTTTTTGCCTCTGATGTCCATGCTGCTGATTTGGTCCGTTTCTTTCATCTGGCTCGTCCTGATCGGCCTGGGGGCTCTGGTGAGGGTTCGGTGACCCCTCTTCAAGGGGGGGGTACTGTTGTGAATTCTGCTCTTGGGCTCCCTCCGGTGGTTGTTGGTGGTAGTGCAGTTGTCTTGGGGTTGTAATCCAGGGCAGGTGTTTCTGCTGATTGCAGCTCTATTAGGTATTTAGGTGTGCAGGATCCATGAGTCAATGCTAGTTGTCCATTGTACTTGGAGGGATTGCATCTCTCTCTGGCTCCTCATGCCCTGCTGCCAATTCAGCTAAGATAAGTGTCTGTTTTTTTGTCTCTGTGCACACATGCAGTGTGCTTTGCAATTCAGTGCAATTCATTGTGTTTTGTCCAGCTTAGACTTTGTTTGGATTTTTCAGTCATGCTGGATTCTCAGGAGATGCAGATATACTTTCTATGTCTTTAGTTAGATGTAGTATATTTGTATTATCTGCTGTGGATATTTTTAGGATTTTAATACTGACCGCTTAGAATTCTGTCCTATCCTTTTCTGTTTAGCTAGAAGTGCCTCTTTTGCTAAATTCTGTTTTTCTGCCTGCGTGTGTTTTTCCTCTTATACTCACAGTCAATATTTGTGGGGGGCTGCCTATCCTCTGGGGTTCTGTTCTGAGGCAAGATAGAATTCCCATTTCCATCTATAGGGGTATTTAGTCCTCCGGCTGTGTCGAGGTGTCTAGGATATGTTAGGTACATCCCACGGCTACTTCTAGTTGCGGTGTTAGTTTAGGGTTTAGGGTACAGGTACCACCTACTCCTGAGAAAGTCTCTCATGCGGCTCCAAGGTCACCGGATCATTACAGGGCTAGGGGTACTCGGTACCGGATCCTTCGGTTCTCAAGGGGGGATGTCACGGTGGTTGACCCGGTCCATGGCCCTCGGGAGGTCCGTATTAAAGGGAAAGGTCTTTAAAGGAAATGTTCATGACGCCACCTGTGGTATTCGGTCACGGTGACCGACGCTGCTTTAAGGGGTCTGCTGGGGTGATGTTATAGCAGCTAGATGGTATACCTTCCCACAGGTGAAGTGTATCCCCAGGGCTTCCCAGTGTGTAGATGGTGGATGGTGAGAGGCGTGGTGAAGAACGAGGACACAAGGTTGCAGTCTCTTTATCTTTTACTGAAGGCTTCAGCATCCACAGTCCAGAGCACCAGATCACAGGGCAGGCAGAGTCCGGCCGGTTTGGAGGCAAATCCAGAGTCCCCTTATCCAGGTGGAAATCAGTAGCCTTCCACTAGCGCCTTGGTGTTGTAGTACCTTATTGCTGAGCCTCTCATAAGGTCCTCACAACTGTTGTAGATGTTCTAGATGTTATGTTTTCTCTCTGTCCCCCAGATGGATAGGACAAACCCGTATGACCGGTGGCCTGAGGCATTTTACAGGGACTCTATCATGCCCCGGCCTCTCGTGGGTGCCACCTTGCCTTCTGGGTATGGGGCGGATCAGTAATGTGAAATTAGCTGTCCTGCTGGTCTCTGGAGCAAGGCATAAAGGACTGTTGCTCCCTCGGTGTTCCAGCTACCGGATCCTGTGCCTCACAAGGAGGCAGCCTGTGCAGGGCAGAACTCCTTTTGGTATCCACTCCTTTTGCTATGACTTCGTTTCTCACCCTCTCTACAATACAGTTCTCTGTTCGTGTCCTTTCTTAGGAACTGCCGCACGTGGGGCAGGCGCAGCTCCGTGACCTTCTGTCTAGGCCTCTGACAGGCTTCCACCCCTGTCAGGGACCAACTACCTGAGCGGAGCTCAGACAGCAACTGCCTCACTTCCTCTCCAGGCTACCAATTTTATCTAAGTGTGAAGAGTGCCCTAATAAATAGGAGCATAGCTCCCCCTGGTGGATTGGAGTATGAAATGTGTTGTATGTTTGTGATACCTGGTAAAGAGATCTCCTTTATTGCCTCCAAACGTAACATCACTCCCCCCTAGAGGAGAATGATATTACTGCAGCGACCAGGACCCTGGGGCGCTGCACACACAGGCAACACAGATATACCATTCACTACTAAACACAGGCAGTACAGATATACCATTCACCACTGCACACAGGCGACACAGATATACCATTCATCACTACACACAGGCAGTACAGATATACCATTCACCACTGCACACAGGCGACACAGATACACCATTCACTACTACACACAGGCAGTACAGATATACCATTCACCATTACACACAGGCAGTACAGATATACCATTCACCACTGCACACAGGCGACACAGATATACCATTAGCCACTACACACAGGCAGTAAAGATATACCATTCACCACTACACACAGGCAGTACAGATATACCATTCACCATTACACACAGGCAGTACAGATATACCATTCACTACTAAACACAGGCAGTACAGATATACCATTCACCACTGCACACAGGCGACACAGATATACCATTCATCACTACACACAGGCAGTACAGACATACCATTCACCACTGCACACAGGCGACACAGATATACCATTCACCACTGCACACAGGCAGTACAGATATACCATTTACCACTACACACAGGCAACACAGATATACCATTCACCATTACACACAGGCAGTACAGATATACCATTTACCACTACACACAGGCAACACAGATATACCATTTACCACTACACACAGGCAACACAGATATACCATTCACCATTACACACAGGCAGTACAGATATACCATTCACCATTACACACAGGCAGTACAGATATACCATTCACCATTATACACAGGCAGTACAGATATACCATTCACCACTGCACATAGGCAATGTTTTACCTCACAAAAAGAAATGGCTGTGATCCCATACTGAATTGTCTGTACACTCTCTTTTGCTTCCTCCCCTGCCCAGGCTGTGCTGTGGTATGATCAGAACATGTTCCTGCACGGTCAGACACAGCCATTACACAGTACACAGCAGGGGCACATTTATAAGATTATCTCAGCACAGGAACATTTCACTTAAACACATCCAATTGTGGAAATTATTATTATTGCAAGATCTATTGATTCAAATCATATTTTGTTTGTGGAAAAATCCCTTTAACTCCTTCATCCCAAAGCCTGTTTTCACCTTCCCGACGAGGCCAATTTTTTCAATTCTGACCACTATCATTTTATGAGCTCATAACTCTAGAAAGCTTAAACGGATCCTGCTGATTCTGAGATTCTTTTCTCGTGACATATTGTACTTTATGGTAGTGGTAAAATTTCTTTGATATGACTTGCATTTATTTGTTAAAAAATCAGAAATTTGGCGAAAATTTTGAAAATTTCACAATTTTCAAACTTTTAATTTTTATGACCTTAAATCAGAGAGTCATATTGCACAAAGTAGTTAATAAATAACATTTCCAACATGTCTACGCAGCACAATTTTGGAAACATCTTTTTTTTGTTAGGAAGTTATAAGGGTTAAAAGTTGGCCAGCGATTTCTCATTTTTACAACAAAATTAGTAAAATCATTGGGACACCTCACATTTGATGTGACTTTGAGGGGCCTATATGACAGAAAATACCCAAAAATTACACCATTTTAAACACTGCACCGCTGGAGGTACTAAAAACCACATTCAAGAAGTTGATTAACCCTTCAGGTGCTTCACAGTAATTTTTGGAATGTGGAAGAAAAAAACAAACATTTACTTTTCTTTCACAAATATTTTCCTTTAAACCTATTTTTTTTTTACTTTCGAAAAGGTAACAATTGAAAATGGACCATACATTTTGTTGTGCAATTTCTCCTGAGCATGTCAATACCCCATATGTGGGGGAATACTAATGTTTGGGTACAAGGCAGGACTCGGAAGGAAAGGAGCGCCATTTCACTTTTTGAATGTAAAATTTGCTGGAATAATTACCAGGTGCCATGTAGCATTTGCAGAGCCCCTGATGTGCCTAAACAGTGGAAACTCCTCACAAGTGAACTCCATCTAGCCTCTGTTCAGTGGTGCCCATTTCAGAAGTGCACAAAACTTTAGCCGACAGCACTTTTATGTAATTCTAAAAAGACAGACACCGCCGGATCACAAGTCCTATGGCGTCCTCAGTGCCTCCATCTGCCTTATTGTAAGGAATCTTCCACAATGGGTTCTGTCTGAATCACTTATTTCAGAGATATACACAGAAACCCCGGTGTAAGGCTATGTGCACACGTTGCGGATTGGTGTGCGGATTTTTCCGCACTGTTTTTGCAAAGTCCACAGGTAAACTGCACTGCGGATTACCCGCGGATTTACCGTAGTTTTTGTGCGGATTCCACCTGCGGTTTTACACCTGCAGATTCCTATTGAGGAGCAGGTGTAAACTGCTGTGGAATCCGCACAAAGAATTGACATGCTGCGGAATAAACACTGCTGCGATTTTGTTTTCCATACGCTTTCATGGTACTGTACAACGCATGGAAAACAGCTGCAGATCCACAGCAAATCCACAGCAAATCCACAACGTGTGCACATAGCCCAAGATGCTTTTTATTGCAAAAACTAGTTTTTGCATAACCATATTTTGAGAGCTGATGGAGCTGCATGGCAGCTTGTTTTTTGCGCGACAAGATGACATTTTCAGTGGTACCATTTTTATTTACATCTGTCTTTTTGATCGCGTTTTATTGCACTTTATGTTTGCCGGTATGATGATAAAGTATTGTTTTTTGTCTGTTTTTGTTTTTTACAGTGTTCACTGAAGGGTATAACTAGTGGGACAGTTTTATAGGTTGGGTCGTTACGGATGCAGCGATATCAAATATGTGTACTTTTATTGTTTTGGTTTTTTTTTTATTTACATAAATAAATGTATTTATTGGAAAAATAGCCCCGACCAAGTATTGAGTGCATTTACTGAATATGTATTTCAGTAGGCCAACATTTCAGATTTTAAAATATTTTTTTCAAGCTGGTGTTATAAATATGTCACTAGAAATAGATCAATGTTTGTAATCACTCTATCTAATATATGAGTTTCACTTTTTGTATTGAAGAACTGTAATAAATTAACTTTTTGATGATATTCTAATTTTGTGAGATGCACCTGTACATCACATGTATGGAAGGGGTTAATAAATATTTCACAGCACCATAATGATAGGAGTGCTCTGGAATTTTTGGATCTACTGAGTGACAATTTGGAAATTGTGTGACTAAGCAAGTCGGAGTACAGCACAGAAGCCTGAGCTGGGTCAGGTTAGAGCTATAAATTGCGGCTGCAATGTTCTTCTCAAATTGATTGCAGCTAAAAGCATTTTGATTGTTAATGACCTCACTTGTCCTGCCGCGTACCCACAATCCTGCCTTCAACTATTAAACTATGGTACTTTTGGCTGTATTCATTTGAAAAATGCTCTGACATGCATTCTGTGTGTGTGCCCAGCTTTAAACATCTGTGTTTGGCCGGCGTCACACTAGCGAGTTTTACGGACGTATGAGCGCAGAAAATACATCCGTAAAATATGCATTACACACGGTCCAATGATTCTCTATGTCCCAGCTCCTATCAGCCGTATTTTATGGATCCGTATTATACGTGTTGTGAATTCTGCTCTTGGGTTCCCTCCGGTGGTTGTTGGTAGTAATACAGTTGTCCCTAGGTTGCAATCCTGGGCAGGTGTCCCTGCTGATTGCAGCTCTAACTGGCATATTTAGGTGTGCAGGATTCATTAGCCCTTGCCAGTTGTCCATTGTTCTTGGAGGTTTTGCATCTCTGTCTGGTTCCTCCTGCCCTGCTGCCAAATCAGCAAAGATAAGTGTCTGGTTTTGTTTCTGCAGCACACATGCTGTGTGCTTTACAATTCAGTACTATTCAATGTTTTTTCTTGTCCGGCTAGACTGTGTTTGGATTTTTTCAGTCAAGTTGGATTCTCAGGAGATGCAGATATACATTCCATGTCTTTAGTTAGATGGTGGGATTTTTGTATTATCTGCTGTGGATATTTTTAGGGTTTTAATACTGACCGCTTATTATTCTGCCCTATCCTTTCCTATTTAGCTAGCGTGGCCTCTTTTGCTAAATCCTGATTTCTGCCTGCGTGTGTCTTTCCTCTTATACTCACAGTCAATATTTGTGGGGGGCTGCCTATCCTTTGGGGTTCTACTCTGAGGCAAGATAGAATTCCCATTTCCATCTATAGGGGTATTTTGTCCTCCGGCTGTGTTGAGGTGTCTAGGATGTGTTAGGTACACCCCACGGCTACTTCTAGTTGCGGTGTCAGTTTAGGGTTTGCGGTCAGTACAGGTTCCACCTACTCCTGAGAAAGTCTCATGCGGCTCCATGGTCACCGGATCATAACAGTACAACTGGCCAACAATGAGTTAAATGCATCCCAGAAGAAGGGAAGAAAAGTGTTGAGCCATTTTTTTGTCTGTAGCCTGCTTTGTCTTTTCTTCCCTCTTTTTCTCTGGGTGGCTGAGGAGTCTTGTGCTATAATAGATGTTCAGGGATTAGCTACTCGTGTAGACCAGCTTGCTGCTAGGGTACAGAGTATTTCTGATTATGTTGTTCAGACTCCAGTTTTAGAGCCTAAGATTCCTACTCCTGATTTGTTCTTTGGGGACAGGTCCAAATTTTTGAGTTTTAAAAACAACTGTAAACTGTTTTTTGCTCTGAGACCTCGATCCTCTGGTGATTCCATTCAGCAGGTTAAAATTGTCATCTCCCTGCTGCGTGGCAATCCTCAGGATTGGGCATTTTCCCTGGAATCTGGGAATCCGGCCTTGCTTAATGTAGACGCCTTTTTTCAGGCTTTAGGATTATTATATGATGAACAAAATTCTGTGGATCAAGTGGAGAAGACCTTGTTGGCCCTGTCTCAGGGTCAAGAAGCGGCAGAATTGTATTGTCAGAAATTTAGAAAATGGTCTGTGTTGACTAAATGGAATGATGATGCTTTAGCTGCAATTTTCAGAAAGGGTCTTTCTGAATCCGTTAAAGATGTTATGGTGGGGTTTCCCAAGCCTTTCGGTCTGAGTGATTCTATGTCTCTGGCCATTCAGATTGATCGGCGCTTGCGGGAGCGCAGAACAGTGCGCGCTGTGGCGTTGTCCTCAGAGCAGATGCCTGAGCCAATGCAGTGTGATAGGATTCTGTCTAGAACGGAACAACAAGGATTCAGACGTCAGAATAGGTTGTGTTTTTATTGTGGTGATGCTTCTCATGTCATTTCAGTCTGCCCTAAGCGTACCAAGAGGATCGCTAGTTCATTTACCATCAGTACTGTACAACCTAAATTTCTGTTCTCTGTGTCCTTGATCTGCTCATTGTCATCATTTTCTGTCATGGCGTTTGTGGATTCAGGCACCGCCTTGAACTTAATGGACTTTGAGTTTGCCAGGCGTTGTGGTTTTCCCTTGCAGTCTTTGCAGAACCCTATTCCTTTAAGGGGCATTGATGCTACACCTTTGGCTAAAAATAAGCCCCAGTTCTGGACACAGGTGACCATGTGCATGGCACCAGCCCATCAGGAAGATTGTCGATTTCTGGTGTTGCATAATTTGCATGATGCTATTGTGCTGGGTTTTCCATGGTTGCAGATACATAATCCTGTGTTGGATTGGAAGTCTATGTCTGTGACTAGTTGGGGTTGTCAGGGGGTTCATAATGACGTTCCTGTGATGTCAATCTCCTCTTCCTCCTCTTCTGAAGTTCCAGAGTTTTTGTCTGATTTTCAGGATGTATTCGATGAGCCCAAGTCCAGTTCCCTTCCACCGCATAGGGACTGTCATTGTGCTATTGACTTGATTCCAGGCTGTAAGTTTCCTAAGGGCCGAATTTTCAACCTGTCTGTGCCTGAACATACCGCCATGCAGAGTTATGTTAACCCCTTTCTGTCATTGGACGTACTATTCCGTCCATGTGGGGTGGGCCCTACTTCCCAAGGACGGAATAGTACGTCCAGCACGATCGGCCGCGCTCACGGGGGGAGCGCGGCCGATCGCCGCCGGGTGTCAGCTGACTATCGCAGCTGACATCCGGCACTATGTGCCAGGAGCGGTCACGGACCGCCCCCGGCACATTAACCCCCGGCACACCGCAATCAAACATGATCGCGGTGTACCGGCGGTATAGGGAAGCATCGCGCAGGGAGGGGGCTCCCTGCGTGCTTCCCTGAGACCCCCGGAGCAACGCGATGTGATCGCGTTGCTCCGAGGGTCTCCTACCTCCTTCCTCGCTGCAGGTCCCGGATCCAAGATGGCCGCGGCATCCGGGTCCTGCAGGGAGGGAGGTGGCTTACCGAGTGTCTGCTCAGAGCAGACGCTGGTAAGCCTGCAGCCCTGTCAGTGAGATCGGTGATATGACAGAGTGCTGTGCACACTGTCCAATCACCGATCTGTGATGTCCCCCCCTGGGACAAAGTAAAAAAGTTAAAAAAAAATGTCCACATGTGTAAAAAAAAAATAAAAAAAAAATTCCTAAATAAATAAATAATAAAAAAAAATTATTCCCATAAATACATTTCTTTATCTAAATAAAAAAAAATCAAACAATAAAAGTACACATATTTAGTATCGCCGCGTCCGTAACGACCCCACCTATAAAACTACATAACTAGTTAACCCCTTCAGTGAACACCGTAAAAAAAAAAAAAAAACGAGGCAAAAAACAACGCTTTATTCTCATACCGCCAATCAAAAAGTGGAATAACACGCGATCAAAAAGACAGATATAAATAACCATGGTACCGCTGAAAACATCATCTTGTCCCGCAAAAAAAGAGGCGCCAAACAGCATCATCAGTGAAAAAATTAAAAAGTTATAGTCCTCAGAATAAAGCGATGCCAAAATAATTATTTTTTCTATAAAATAGCTTTTATCGTATAAAAGCGCCAAAACATAAAAAAATGATGTAAATGAGATATCGCTCTAATCGTACTGACCCGAAGAATAAAACTGCTTTATCAATTTTACCAAACGTGGAACGGTATAAACGCCTCCCCCAAAAGAAATTCATGAATAGCTGGTTTTTGGTCATTCTGCCTCACAAAAATCGGAATAAAAAGCGATCAAAAAATCTCCCATGCCCGAACATGTTATCAATAAAAACGTCAACTCGTCCCGCAAAAAACAAGACCTCACATGACTCTGTGGACTCAAATATGGAAAAATTATAGCTCTCAAAATGTGGTAACGCAAAAAATATTTTTTGCAATAAAAAGCGTCTTTCAGTGTGTGACAGCTGCCAATCATAAAAATCCGCTAAATTACCCGCTATAAAAGTAAATCAAACCCCCTTCATCACCCGCTTAGGCTACGTTCACATTTGCGTTGTGCGCCGCAGCGTCGGCGACGCAACACACAACGCAGGAACACCGCATACACAACGCATGCACAACGCTGCGTTTTGCGACGCATGCGTCCTTTTTTTGCTTGATTTTGTACGCACAAAAAATACAACTTGCGTCCTCTGCGCCATGACGCGTGCGCCGCAGTGACGCATGCGTCGCAAAACGCAAGTGCAACGCATGTACATGCGCCCCCATGTTAAATATAGGGGCGCATGACGCATGCGGCGACGCTGCGGCGCAGAACGCTAATGTGAACGTAGCCTTAGTTAGGGAAAAATTAAAAAAATTAAACAAATTTATTTATTTCCATTTTCCCATTAGGGTTAGGGCTAGGGTTAGGGCTAGGGTTAGGGTTAGGGCTAGGGTTAGGGCTAGGGTTAGGGCTAGGGTTAGGGCTACATTTAGGGTTGGGGCTAAAGTTAGGGTTAGGGTTGGGGCTAAAGTTAGGGTTAGGGTTTGGATTACATTTACGGTTGGGAATAGGGTTGGGACTAGGGTTAGGGGTGTGTCTGGGTTAGAGGTGTGGTTAGGGTTACCGTTGGGATTAGGGTTAGGGGTGTGTGTGGATTAGGGTTTCAGTTATAATTGGGGGGTTTCCACTGTTTAGGCACATCAGGGGCTCTCCAAACGTGACATGGCGTCCCATTTCAATTCCAGCCAATTCTGCGTTGAAAAAGTAAAACAGTGCTCCTTCCCTTCCAAGCTCTCCCGTGCGCCCAAACAGGGGTTTACCCCAACATATGGGGTATCAGCGTACTCGGAACACATTGGAGAACAACTTTTGGGGTCCAATTTCTCCTGTTACCCTTGGGAAAATACAAAACTGGGGCTAAAAAATAATTTTTGTGGAAAACAAAAATATTTTTTATTTGCATGGCTCTGCGTTATAAACTGTAGTGAAACACTAGGGGGTTCAAAGCTCTCACAACACATCTAGATGAGTTCCTTAGGGGGGCTACTTTCCAAAATGGTGTCACTTGTGGGGGGTTTCTACTGTTTAGGTACATTAGGGGCTCTGCAAACGCAATGTGACACCTGCAGACCATTCCATCTAAGTCTGCATTCCAAATGGCGCTCCTTCCCTTCCGAGCCCTCCCATGCGCCCAAACGGTGGTTCCCCCCCACATATGGGGTATCAGCGTACTCAAGACAAATTGGACAACAACTTTTGGGGTCCAATTTCTCCTGTTATCATTGGGAAAATACAAAACTGGGGGCTAAAAAATAATTTTGGGGGGAAATTTTTTATTTTTTTATTTTCACGGCTCTGCGTTATAAACTGTAGTGAAACACTTGGGGGTTCAAAGTTCTCACAACACAACTAGATAAGTTCCTTCAGGGGTGTAGTTTCCAATATTGGGTCACTTGTGGGGGGTTTCTACTGTTTAGGAACATTAGGGGCTCTGCAAACGAAATGTGACGCCTGCAGACCAATCCATCTAAGTCTGCATTGCAAATGATGCTCCTTCCCTTCCGAGCTCTGCCATGCGCTCAAACGGTGGTTCCCCCCCAGATATCAGGTATCAGCGTACTCAGGACAAATTGGTCAACAATATATAGGGTCTAATTTCTCCTGTTACCCTTGGAAAAATACAAAACTGGGGGCTAAAAAATAATTTTTGTGGAAAAAAAAATATTTTTTATTTGCACGGCTCTGCGTTATAAACTGTAGTGAAACATTTAGGGGTTCAAATCTCTCACAACACATCTAGATGAGTTCCTTAGGGGGTCTACTTTCCAAAATGTTGTCACTTGTGTTTTTTTTTTACTGTTTAGGTACATTTGGGGCTCTGCAAACGCAATGTGACGCCTGCAGACCATTCCATCTAAGTCTGCATTCCAAATGGCGCTCCATCCCTTCCGAGCCCTCCCATGCGCCCAAACGGTGGTTCCCCCCCACATATGGGGTATCAGCGTACTCAGGACAAATTGGACAACAACTTTTGGGGTCCAATTTCTCCTGTTACCCTCGGGAAAATACAAAACTGGGGGCTAAAATATAATTTTTGTGGGAAAAAATTTTTGTTTTATTTTTACGGCTCTGCATTATAAACTTCTGTGAAGCACTTGGTGGGTCAAAGTGCTCACCACACCTCTAGATAAGTTCCTTAGGGGGTCTACTTTCCAAAATGGTGTCACTTGTGGGGGGGTTTCAATGTTTAGGCACATCAGTGGCTCTCCAAACGCAACATGGCGTCCCATCTCAATTCCTGTCAATTTTGCAGTGAAAAGTCAAACGGCGCTCCTTCCCTTCCGAGCTCTCCCATGCGCCCAAACAGTGGTTTACCCCCACATATGGGGTATCAGCGTACTCAGGACAAATTGCACAACAACTTTTGTGGTCCAATTTCTTCTCTTACCCTTGGGAAAATAAAAAATTGGGGGCGAAAAATCATTTTTGTGAAAAAATATGATTTTTTATTTTTACGGTCCTGCATTATAAACTTCTGTGAAGCACTTGGTGGGTCAAAGTGCTCACCACACATCTAGATAAGTTCCTTAGGGGGTCTACTTTCCAAAATGGTGTCAGTTGTGGGGGGTTTCAATGTTTAGGCACATCAGTGGCTCTCCAAACGCAACATGGCGTCCCATCTCAATTCCTGTCAATTTTGCAGTGAAAAGTCAAACGGCACTCCTTCCCTTCCGAGCTCTCCCATGCGCCCAAACAGTGGTTTACCCCCACATATGGGGTATCAGCGTACTCAGGACAAATTGCACAACAACTTTTGTGGTCCAATTTCTTCTCTTACCCTTGGGAAAATAAAAAATTGGGGGCGAAAAGATCATTTTTGTGAAAAAATATGATTTTTTATTTTTACAGTCCTGCATTATAAACTCCTGTGAAGCACTTGGTGGGTCAAAGTGCTCACCACACATCTAGATAAGTTCCTTAGGGGGTCTACTTTCCAAAATGGTGTCACTTGTGGGGGGTTTCAATGTTTAGTCACATCAGTGGCTCTCCAAACGCAACATGGCGTCCCATCTCAATTCCAGTCAATTTTGCATTGAAAAGTCAAATGGCGCTCCTTCGCTTCCGAGCTCTGTCATGCGCCCAAACAGTGGTTTACCCCCACATATGGGGTATCGGCGTACTCAGGACAAATTGTATAACATCTTTTGGGGTCCATTTTCTCCTGTTACCCTTGGTAAAATAAAACAAATTGGAGCTGAATTAAATTTTGTGTGAGAAAAAGTTAAATGTTCATTTTTATTTAAACATTCCAAAAATTCCTGTGAAACACCTGAAGGGTTAATAAACTTTTTGAATGTGGTTTTGAGCACCTTGAGGGGTGCAGTTTTTAGAATGGTGTCACACTTGGGTATTTTCTATCATATAGACCCCTCAAAATGACTTCAAATGAGATGTGGTCCCTAAAAAAAAATGGTGTTGTAAAAATGAGAAATTGCTGGTCAACTTTTAACCCTTATAACTCCCTAACAAAAAAAAATTTTGGTTCTAAAATGATGCTGATGTAAAGTAGACATGTGGGAAATGTTACTTATTAAGTATTTTGTGTGACATATCACTGTGATTTAATTGCATAAAAATTCAAATTTGGAAAATTGCGAAATTTTCAAAATTTTCACCAACTTTCCATTTTTTTCACAAATAAACGCAGGTAATATCAAAGAAATTTTACCACTATCATAAAGTACAATATGTCACGAGAAAACAATGTCAGAATCACCAGGATCCGTTGAAGCGTTCCAGAGTTATAACCTCATAAAGGGACAGTGGTCGGAATTGTAAAAATTGGCCCGGTCCATAACGTGCAAACCACCCTTGGGGGTGAAGGGGTTAAGGAGTCTTTGGAGAAAGGGCATATTTGGCCATCTTCTTCACCGTTGGGAGCGGGATTTTTTTTTGTTGCTAAGAAGGATGGCTCCATGAGACCCTGTATTGATTATCGCCTCTTGAATAAGATCACGGTCAAGTTTCAATACCCTTTACCATCTTCTTTCCGATTTCTTTGCTAGGATTAAGGGGGCTAGTTGGTTTACGAAGATTGACCTTCGGGGGGCATATAATCTTGTTCGTATTAAGCAGGGTGATGAATGGAAAACTGCGTTTAATACGCCCGAAGGCCATTTTGAATACCTTGTGATGCCATTCGGCCTCTCTAATGCTCCATCTGTTTTTCAGTCCTTCATGCACGATATCTTCCGGACTTATCTTGATAAATTCATGATTGTATATTTGGATGACATTTTCATTTTTTCCGATGATTGGGAGTCTCATGTGGAACAGGTCAGGATGGTATTTCAGATCCTTCGTGATAATGCTTTATTTGTGAAGGGGTCTAAGTGTCTCTTTGGAGTGCAGAAGGTTTCTTTTTTGGGCTTCATTTTTTCTCCCTCATCTATAGAGATGGATCCGGTTAAGCTTCAGGCCATTCATGATTGGATTCAACCCACATCCGTGAAGAGCCTTCAGAAATTTTTGGGCTTTGCTAATTTTTATCGGCGTTTCATTGCTAACTTCTCCAGTGTGGTTAAACCCTTGACCGATTTGACGAAGAAAGGCGCTGATGTGACGAATTGGTCCTCTGCGGCTGTCTCTGCCTTTCAGGAGCTTAAACGCCGATTTACTTCTGCCCCGGTGTTGCGTCAACCGGATGTTTCTCTTCTGTTTCAGGTTGAGGTTGACGCTTCTGAGATTGGGGTAGGTGTTGTGGATTCTGTTTGCGGGCTCCCTCTGGTGGTTACTGCTGGTACTGGGTGACTTTGGTGGGTTGCGGCCTTTGGTTTCCATCTGTCCATCAGAGGCTGGGTGTTTCCTATTTTACCTGGCCTCTCTGTCATTTCCCTTGCCGGCTATCAATGTGTTCAGGTGTGCTCTGTTTGGTTCCTGCCTACCTGCTCCCAGATCTTTCAGGATAAGCTAAGTGCTGATTTTAAGTTGTTTGGTTTTTTGTCCAGCTTGCTTAGAATGTCTCTTTGTTAGCTGGTTGCTCTAGTGGACTGAGGTTCTCCCCATGTGCCATGGCCCATGAGTTGGCACATGGGTTCTTGTAATCTCAGGATGGTTTTTTTGATTAGGGTTTTTTGCTGACCGCTCAGTCCCCTTTTGTGTCATTCTGCTTTCTAGTTTTCAGCGGGCCTCTATTTGCTAAAGCTATATACATCATCTCTATGTGTGTGCCTTCCTCTCATTTCACCGCCAATACATGTGGGGGGCAACTATATCTTTGGGGTTAATTCCTCTGGAGGCAAGTGAGGTCTTTGTTTTCTCTGCAGTACTAGTTAGCTCTTAGGCTGGTGCGTGGCGTCTAGAACCAACGTAGGCACGCTCCCTGGCTATCTCTAGTTGCGTTTGTCAGGCGTAGGGCAGCGGTCAGCCCAGGTTCCATCACCCTAGAGCTCGTCCGATATTTATTATACTTTGCTCATCCTGTGCTATCCCTAGCCATTGGGGATTCATGACAGTATAGCCGGCCCACAAAGTGTTAATTGTTTGTGCTGAAGCAGGAGAATAAGAAGTGTTCAAGGACAATTTTTTTTTTTTTTTTTTCCTTCAGAGTTTTGCTGCCTAGCCCTTAATTGCTGTCTAGCTGCTTCTTACCTCCTCTTAACCCTTGAATGGCTCTGATCTTAGCTGTTTATCATGGATGTCCAGAGTTTGGCTTCCAGCCTGAGTAATCTCGCGGCAAAGGTTCAAAACATACAGGATTTCGTTGTTCACACTCCCATGTCTGAACCTAGAATTCCTATTCCAGAGTTTTTTTCTGGAGATAGATCTACCTTCCTGAATTTCAGGAACAATTGTAAATTGTTTCTCTCTTTGAAATCTCGCTCCTCTGGAGACCCTGCTCAACAGGTCAAGATTGTTATATCGTTCCTACTGGGCGACCCTCAGAATTGGGCATTTGCATTGGCACCAGGGGATCCTGCATTGCTCAGTGTGGATGCGTTTTTTCTGGCATTGGGATTGCTCTATGAGGAACCTAACCTAGAGATTCAGGCTGAAAAGGCTTTATTAGCCCTCTCTCAGGGGCATGATGAAGCGGAAATATATTGTCAGAAATTTCGGAAATGGTCGGTGCTTACTCAGTGGAATGAGTGCGCCCTGGCTGCAAACTTCAGAAATGGTCTTTCTGAGGCCATTAAGGATATTATGGTGGGGTTCCCTGCGCCTACAGGTCTGAATGAGTCTATGGCTATGGCCATTCAGATTGATCGGCGTTTACGGGAGCGCAAACCCGTGCACCAGTTGGCGGTGTCTTCTGAACAGGCACCTGAGACTATGCAATGTGATAGAATTCAGTCCAGAAGTGAACGGCAAAATTATAGGCGGAAAAATGGTTTGTGTTTTTATTGTGGTGATTCAGCTCATGTTATATCAGCATGCTCTAAACGCACAAAAAGGGTTGATAAATCTTTTGCCATTGATACTCTGCAGTCTAAGTTCATTTTGTCTGTGACTCTGATTTTTTCACTGTCTTCCATTTCCGTCGATGCCTATGTGGATTCAGGCGCTGCCCTGAGTCTTATGGATTGGTCATTTGCTAAACGCTGCGGTTTTAGTCTAGAGCCTCTGGAAGTTCCTATTCCTCTGAAAGGAATTGATTCTACACCATTGGCTATGAATAAACCGCAGTATTGGACACAAGTGACCATGCGCATGACTCCCGTTCATCAGGAGGTGATTCGCTTCCTTGTACTGTATAATTTACATGATGTACTAGTGCTTGGTCTGCCATGGTTACAAACTCATAATCCTGTCCTGGACTGGAAAACAATGTCTGTGCTAAGCTGGGGATGTCACGGGGTTCATGATGATGCACCTCCGATTTCTATAGCTTCATCTACTCCTTCGGAGATCCCTGCATTTTTGTCGGATTATAGGGATGTTTTTGAGGAGCCTAAGCTCAATTCGCTCCCTCCCCATAGAGAGTGTGACTGTGCTATAGAATTGATTCCTGGCAGTAAGTTCCCTAAGGGTCGTTTATTTAATCTGTCACTGCCAGAGCATACTGCTATGCGGAATTATATTAAGGAGTCCTTGGAAAAGGGACATATTCGTCCATCTTCGTCCCCTCTGGGAGCAGGTTTTTTTTTCGTGGCAAAAAAAGATGGTTCCCTGAGGCCTTGTATAGATTATCGCCTTCTGAATAAGATTACAGTCAAATACCAGTATCCATTGCCATTATTTACTGATTTGTTTGCTCGCATTAAGGGGGCTAGGTGGTTCACTAAAATAGATCTTCGTGGTGCATATAATCTGGTGCGGATAAAACAGGGTGATGAGTGGAAAACCGCATTTAATACGCCTGAGGGCCATTTTGAGTATTTGGTAATGCCTTTTGGACTCTCCAATGCTCCGTCAGTCTTTCAGTCCTTTATGCACAATATTTTCCATGAATATCTGGATAAGTTTATGATTGTGTATTTGGATGATATTTTGGTGTTTTCTGATGACTGGGAGTCTCATGTTCTACAGGTCAGGAAGGTGTTTCAAGTTTTGCGGGCCAATTCTCTGTTTGTGAAGGGCTCAAAGTGTCTCTTCGGAGTCCAGAAGATTTCTTTTTTGGGGTACATTTTTTCTCCTTCTACTATTGAGATGGATCCCGTTAAGGTTCAGGCTATTTGTGACTGGACACAACCTACATCTGTTAAGAGCCTTCAGAAGTTCTTGGGGTTTGCTAATTTTTATCGTCGGTTCATTGCTAATTTTTCCAGTATTGTTAAACCTTTGACTGATTTGACTAAAAAGGGTGCTGATGTTGCTGATTGGTCTCCTGCGGCCGTGGAGGCCTTTCGGGAACTTAAGCGCCGGTTTTCTTCTGCTCCTGTGTTGTGTCAACCAGATGTTTCACTTCCTTTCCAGGTGGAGGTTGATGCTTCCGAGATTGGAGCGGGGGCGGTTTTGTCACAGAGAAGTTCTAATGGCTCGGTGATGAAGCCATGTGCTTTCTTCTCTAGAAAATTCTCGCCCGCCGAGCGCAATTATGATGTGGGTAATCGGGAGCTTTTGGCCATGAAGTGGGCATTTGAGGAGTGGCGTCATTGGCTTGAGGGTGCTAAACATCGCGTGGTGGTCTTGACTGATCACAAGAATCTCACTTACCTTGAGTCTGCCAGGCGTTTGAATCCTAGACAGGCTCGTTGGTCGTTATTTTTTTCTCGTTTCAATTTCGTGGTTTCATACCTGCCAGGTTCAAAGAATGTGAAGGCAGATGCTCTTTCCAGGAGTTTTGTGCCTGACTCTCCTGGAGACACTGGGCCTGCTGGTATCCTTAGGGATGGGGTAATATTGTCCGCCGTATCCCCAGACTTGCGACGCGCATTGCAGGAGTTTCAGGTGGATAAACCGGATCGATGTCCACCAGAAAGACTGTTTGTTCCGGATGATTGGACCAGTAGAGTCATCTCCGAGGTCCATTCTTCTGTGTTGGCTGGTCATCCTGGAATATTTGGTACAAGAGACTTGGTAGCCAGGTCTTTTTGGTGGCCTTCCTTGTCTAGGGATGTGTGTACCTTTGTGCAGTCTTGTGAAGTGTGTGCTCTAGCTAAGCCTTGCTGTTCACGGGCTAGTGGGTTGTTGTTATCCTTGCCCATCCCGAAGAGGCCTTGGACGCACATTTCCATGGATTTTATTTCTGATCTCCCGGTTTCACAGAAAATGTCCGTTATCTGGGTTGTGTGTGACCACTTTTCTAAGATGGTTCATTTGGTGCCCTTGCCTAAGTTGCCCTCCTCCTCTGAGTTGGTTCCTTTGTTTTTTCAGAACGTGGTTCGTTTGCATGGGATTCCGGAGAATATAGTTTCTGACAGGGGATCCCAGTTTGTGTCTAGATTTTGGCGGACGTTTTGTGCCAAGATGGGCATTGATTTGTCTTTCTCGTCTGCATTCCATCCTCAGACGAATGGCCAGACGGAGCGAACTAATCAGACCTTGGAAACTTATTTGAGGTGTTTTGTTTCTGCTGATCAGGATGACTGGGTTGCTTTTTTGCCACTGGCCGAATTTGCTCTTAATAATCGGGCTAGTTCGGCCACGTTGGTCTCTCCTTTTTTTTGTAATTCGGGGTTTCATCCTCGTTTTTCCTCTGGTCAGGTGGAGTCTTCGGATTGTCCTGGAGTGGACGTGGTGGTGGACAGGCTACATCACATTTGGAATCAGGTGGTGGACAATTTGAAGTTATCTCAGGAGAAGACTCAGCACTTCGCTAATCGCCGTCGCCGCGTGGGTCCCCGACTTCTTGTTGGGGACTTGGTGTGGTTGTCTTCTCGTTTTGTCCCTATGAAGGTCTCTTCTCCTAAGTTCAAGCCTCGGTTCATCGGTCCTTATAGGATCTCGGAGATTCTTAACCCTGTATCTTTCCATTTGGATCTTCCAGCATCGTTCGCTATTCATAATGTGTTCCATCGGTCGTTGTTGCGGAGGTATGAGGTGCCTGTTGTTCCTTCGGTCGAGCCTCCTGCTCCGGTGCTGGTGGAGGGAGAATTGGAGTATGTTGTTGAAAAGATCTTGGATTCTCGTGTTTCCAGACGCAAACTCCAGTATTTGGTTAAGTGGAAGGGTTATGGTCAGGAGGACAATTCCTGGGTGGTCGCCTCCGATGTTCATGCGACTGATTTGGTCCGCGCCTTCCATAGAGCTCACCCTGATCGCCCTGGGGGTTCTCGTGAGGGTTCGGTGACCCCTCCTCAAGGGGGGGGTACTGTTGTGGATTCTGTTTGCGGGCTCCCTCTGGTGGTTACTGCTGGTACTGGGTGACTTTGGTGGGTTGCGGCCTTTGGTTTCCATCTGTCCATCAGAGGCTGGGTGTTTCCTATTTTACCTGGCCTCTCTGTCATTTCCCTTGCCGGCTATCAATGTGTTCAGATGTGCTCTGTTTGGTTCCTGCCTACCTGCTCCCAGATCTTTCAGGATAAGCTAAGTGCTGATTTTCAGTTGTTTGGTTTTTTGTCCAGCTTGCTTAGAATGTCTCTTTGTTAGCTGGTTGCTCTAGTGGACTGAGGTTCTCCCCATGTGCCATGAGTTGGCACATGGGTTCTTGTAATCTCAGGATGGTTTTTTTGATTAGGGTTTTTTGCTGACCGCTCAGTCCCCTTTTGTGTCATTCTGCTTTCTAGTTTTCAGCGGGCCTCTATTTGCTAAAGCTATATGCATCATCTCTATGTGTGTGCCTTCCTCTCATTTCACCGCCAATACATGTGGGGGGCAACTATATCTTTGGGGTTAATTCCTCTGGAGGCAAGTGAGGTCTTTGTTTTCTCTGCAGTACTAGTTAGCTCTTAGGCTGGTGCGTGGCGTCTAGAACCAACGTAGGCACGCTCCCTGGCTATCTCTAGTTGCGTTTGTCAGGCGTAGGGCAGCGGTCAGCCCAGGTTCCATCACCCTAGAGCTCGTCCGATATTTATTATACTTTGCTCATCCTGTGCTATCCCTAGCCATTGGGGATTCCTGACTGGTAGGGGCCGTTTTGTCTCAGAGGGATCCTGTTGGTTTCTTGATGAAACCGTGTGCCTTCTTTTCCCATAAGTTTTCGCCTGCTGAACGCAATTATGATGTCAGCAATCGGGAGTTGTTGGCTATGAAGTGGGCGTTTGAGGAGTGGCGACATTGGCTTGAGGGAGCTAAGCATCGTATTGTGGTCTTGACCGATCATAAAAATCTGATTTACCTCGAGTCTGCCAGACGGCTGAATCCTAGACAGGCTCGATGGCCCTTGTTTTTTTCCCGTTTTGATTTCGTGGTCTCGTATCTTCCGGGTTCTAAGAATATCAAGGCTGATGCCCTCTCTAGGAGTTTTTTGCCTGATTCTCCTGAGGTCCTTGAACCGGTCGGCATTCTGAAAGAAGGGGTGGTCCTTTCTGCCATTTCCCCTGATTTACGATGGGTTCTTCAGGAATTTCAGGCTGATAAACCTGACTGCTGTCCAGTGGGGAAACTGTTTGTTCCTGATAGATGGACTAGTAGAGTGATTTCTGAGGTTCATTGTTCTGTGTTGGCTGGCCATCCTGGTATTTTTGGTACCAGAGATTTGGTTGGTAGGTCCTTTTGGAGGCCTTCTTTGTCACGTGATGTGCGTTCTTTTGTGCAGTCCTGTGGGACTTGTGCTTGGGCCTTGTTGTTCCCGTGCTAGTGGGTTGCTTTTGCCTTTGCCGGTCCCAGAGAGGCCCTGGACGCATATTTCTATGTATTTTATTTTATTTTTATTTCTGATCTTCCAGTTTCCCAGAGGATGTCGGTAATCTGGGTTGTTTGTGACCGGTTCTCTAGGATGGTTCATTTGGTACCTTTGCCTAAATTGCCTTCATCTTCTGATTTGGTTCCGTTGTTTTTTCAGCATGTGGTTCGTTTGCATGGTATTCCGGAGAATATTGTGTCCGACAGAGGTTCCCAGTTTGTTTCTAGGTTTTGGCGGGCCTTTTGTGCTAGGCTGGGCATTGATTTGTCTTTTTCTTCCGCATTTCATCCTCAGACAAATAGCCAGACTGAGCGAACTAATCAGACTTTGGAAACTTATCTGAGATGCTTTGTGTCTGCTGATCAGGATGATTGGGTGGCTTTCTTGCCATTGGCCGACTTTGCCCTTAATAATCGGGCTAGTTCGGCTACCTTGGTTTCGCCCTTCTTTTGTAATTTTGGTTTTCATCCTCGTTTTTCTTCGGGGCAGGTTGAGCCTTCTGACTCTCCTGGTGTGGATTCTGTGGTTGACAGGTTGCAGCAGATTTGGGCTTATGTAGTGGACAATTTGGTGTTGTCTCAGGAGGAGGCTCAACATTTTGCTAACCATCGTCGGTGTGTTGGTTCCCGGCTTCGGGTTGGGGATCTGGTCTGGTTGTCTTTCCGTCATGTTCCTATGAAGGTTTTTTCCCCTAAGTTTAAGCTTCGCATTATTGGTCCTTATAGGATTTCTGAGATTACACTGGTCAACAGCATTTTTGGTGCCAAAGATATTTCATCGAATTTAGGGTATTTTTGGGGTGCTGATTCTGAATATGTCATCAGTTTTGCCAGATTGGCTCAAGTTTTTGAGATTTTTGGTATCTTATTTATAGCACTTGTTGGTAAATGCGACGCATCATCTCATTAATTTCTTTGGATTAGTACTTGAACTGAGCAGTTCTCAATATAGTTTTGTGTTAATTAGTGTTCTAAAAGTTTGTTCATAGCTTGATTTTTGCACTAACTTTATGTTGTTGTCTGTTTTCCAGTGAAAAGCATGAACTCATCAAGAAGAAGTTGTCTTAACGATCCAGACTCATTCTGTTACATTTGTGGTGAATACACACTGCCAAAACATAGAAGAAACATAACAGACTTCGTAAAAAAAGTGTATTTTGCCTATTTTGGGGTTATGCTTGGGGACCAAGACAAGTTTTGGGCACCACACATAGTGTGCAAAGCATGTATCGAATTATTACGAAAATGGAGCAAAGGACAAAGAAAAAGCTTCAAATTTGGTGTTCCAATGGTGTGGAGAGAGCCAAAAAATCATCATGATGACTGTTATTTATGGTAAACACAGGTACAGGCACATCTTCACAATGAGGGACAGGCCTTCTTGCAGATTCCATGTTACTCCCATTTTCGTTTCTTATGCTTATTGAATCCTTGCACTTGCACTGCACAGAAATAACAGTCATCATGATGATTTTTTGGCTCTCTCCACACCATTGGAACACCAAATTTGAAGCTTTTTCTTTGTCCTTTGCTCCATTTTCGTAATAATTCGATACATGCTTTGCACACTATGTGTGGTGCCCAAAACTTGTCTTGGTCCCCAAGCATAACCCCAAAATAGGCAAAATACACTTTTTTTACGAAGTCTGTTATGTTTCTTCTATGTTTTGGCAGTGTGTATTCACCACAAATGTAACAGAATGAGTCTGGATCGTTAAGACAACTTCTTCTTGATGAGTTCATGCTTTTCACTGGAAAACAGACAACAACATAAAGTTAGTGCAAAAATCAAGCTATGAACAAACTTTTAGAACACTAATTAACACAAAACTATATTGAGAACTGCTCAGTTCAAGTACTAATCCAAAGAAATTAATGAGATGATGCGTCGCATTTACCAACAAGTGCTATAAATAAGATACCAAAAATGTCAAAAACTTGAGCCAATCTGGCAAAACTGATAGCATATTCAGAATCAGCACCCCAAAAATACCCCAAATTCATTAAAATATTTTGGACACCAGAAAAAAATTTTTTTTTTGTTGACCTGTGTTATTAATCCGGTGTCTTTTCGATTGGCCCTTCCGGCCTCTTTTGCTATCCATAATGTCTTTCATAGATCTTTATTGCGGAAATATGTGGTGCCCGTTGTTCCCTCTGTTGATCCTCCGGCCCCTGTGTTGGTTGATGGGGAGTTGGAATATGTGGTTGAGAAGATTTTGGATTCTCGCTTTTCGAGGCGGAGGCTTCAGTACCTTGTCAAATGGAAGGGTTATGGCCAGGAGGATAATTCTTGGGTTTTTGCCTCTGATGTCCATGCTGCTGATTTGGTCCGTGCCTTTCATCTGGCTCATCCTGATCGGCCTGGGGGCTCTGGTGAGGGTTCGGTGACCCCTCCTCAAGGGGGGGGTACTGTTGTGAATTCTGCTCTTGGGTTCCCTCCGGTGGTTGTTGGTAGTAATACAGTTGTCCCTGGGTTGCAATCCTGGGCAGGTGTCCCTGCTGATTGCAGCTCTAACTGGCATATTTAGGTGTGCAGGATTCATTAGCCCTTGCCAGTTGTCCATTGTTCTTGGAGGTTTTGCATCTCTGTCTGGTTCCTCCTGCCCTGCTGCCAAATCAGCAAAGATAAGTGTCTGGTTTTGTTTCTGCAGCACACATGCTGTGTGCTTTACAATTCAGTACTATTCAATGTTTTTTCTTGTCCGGCTAGACTGTGTTTGGATTTTTTCAGTCAAGTTGGATTCTCAGGAGATGCAGATATACATTCCATGTCTTTAGTTAGATGGTGGGATTTTTGTATTATCTGCTTTGGATATTTTTAGGGTTTTAATACTGACCGCTTAGTATTCTGTCCTATCCTTTCCTATTTAGCTAGCGTGGCCTCTTTTGCTAAATCCTGATTTCTGCCTGCGTGTGTCTTTCCTCTATTACTCACAGTCAATATTTGTGGGGGGCTGCCTATCCTATGGGGTTCTACTCTGAGGCAAGATAGAATTCCCATTTCCATCTATAGGGGTATTTAGTCCTCCGGCTGTGTCGAGGTGTCTAGGATGTGTTAGGTACACCCCACGGCTTCTTCTAGTTGCGGTGTCAGTTTAGGGTTTGCGGTCAGTACAGGTTCCACCTACTCCTGAGAAAGTCTCATGCGGCTCCAAGGTCACCGGATCATAACATATACGGTCTTCTATGGCCGTAGAATATCGCAGCATGCTGCGTTTGTCAATGTATTGCGCAAAAAACTCGCCAATGAAAGCCTATGGGGGCGAGAAAAATACGGATTACACACGGACCAGCAGTGTGACTTGTGAGATATACGCAGCGGTGTTCTATAGAAAAGCCGGTAATTCAATTGCCGGCTTTTCATTTCTCCTTCACAAACCCGACAGGATATGAGACATGGTTTACATACAGTAAACCATCTCATATCCCTTTTTTTTTTGCATATTCCACACTACTAATGTTAGTAGTGTGTTTGTGCAAAATTGGGCGCTGTAGCTTGTAAAATAAAGGGTTAAATCGCGGAAAAAATTGGCGTGGGCTCCCGCGCAATTTTCTCCGCCAGAGTGATAAAGCCAGTGACTGAGGGGAGATATTAATAGCCTAGAGAGGGTCCATGGTTATTGGCCCCCCTGGCTATAAACATCTGCCCCCAGCCACCCCAGAAAAGGCACATCTGGAAGATGCGCCTATTCTGGCACTTGGCCACTCTCTTCCCACTCCCGTGTAGCGGTGGGATATGGGGTAATGAAGGGTTAATGTCACCTTGCTATTGTAAGGTGACATTAAGCCAGATTAATAATGGAGAGGCGTCAATTGTGACACCTATCCATTATTAATCCAATAGTACGAAATGGTTAATAAAACACACACACATTATTTAAAAGTATTTTAATGAAATAAAGACACAGGGTGTTGTAATATTTTATTATACTGTAAACCACCTGAAGACCCTCGTTCTGTAACAAAGGAAAAATAAAAAAACAATATCTCATACCTTCCGTCGCTCAGATCAAGTCCCACGAAGTAAATCCATCTGAAGGGGTTAAATCATTTTACAGCCAGGAGCTCTGCTAATGTTAGTAGTGTGTATGTGCAAAATTTGGGCCCTCTAGCTATTAAATTAAAGGGTTAAATCGTGGAAAAAATTGGCGTGGGCTCCCTATTCTGGCACTTGGCCACTATCTTCTCACTCCCGTGTAGCGGTGGGATATGGGGTAATGAAGGGTTAATTGTTATGATCCTTAGTGGTTGAGGATCACAAAATACTCCAGCTAAGTAACAAAACATAGGACAAGCTCTAGAGAGGTGGTAAACTGGACTGACCGCAAATCTGAACCTATCCAACACACTAAAGGTAGCCGGTGAACGTGTCTAAAATCCTAGACGTCTCGAGCCAGCCTGAGGAACTAACTACCCCTAGAGAGAAAGAAAGACCTCACTTGCCTCCAGAGAAATAATCCCCAAAGATATAGAAGCCCCCAACAAATAATAACGGTGAGGTAAGAGGAAGGCACATACACAGGGGTGAAAGCAGATTCAGCAAATGAGGCCCACTAATACTAGATAGCAGAAAATAGAAAAGGGGTCTGTGCGGTCAGTAAAAAACCCTTACAAAATATCCACACTGAGATTTCAAGAACCCCCGCACCAGCTAACGGTGTGGGGGGAGAAACTCAGTCCCCTAGAGCAACCAGCAAGCGAGGAAATCACATTTTAGCAAGCTGGACAAGAAACATGATGAATGCTGATAATCAAAAAATAAACAAACAAAAACTTAGCTTATCTTGGAGAGACTGGGAGCAAGGTAGTCACAAGGAATCTGAAGGGCACTGAATACATTGAGAGCAGGCAAGGAACTGAGCATCCAGGTGAGCTAAATAGGAAACCAACCAAGGATAACGAACCAGCTGATGCTGCCAACCTGCAGAAAGACAACACTACACAGTACCGCTTGTGACCACTAGAGGGAGCCCAAAAATAGAGTTCACAACAGTACCCCCCCCTTGAGGAGGGGTCACCGAACCCTCATCAAGACCCCCAGGGCGATCAGGATGAGCCGCGTGGAAGGCATGAACCAAATCGGCCGCATGAACATCAGAGGCGACAACCCAGGAATTATCCTCCTGACCATAGCCCTTCCACTTAACCAAACACTGAAGCCTCCGTCTAGAGATACGAGAATCCAAAATCTTCTCCACCACGTACTCCAATTCGCCCTCGACCAGCACCGGAGCAGGAGGCTCAACAGAAGGAAACACAGGTACCACATACCTCCGCAACAAAGACCTATGGAACACATTATGAATGGCAAACGATGCTGGGAGATCCAAACGAAAAGACACCGGGTTAAGGATTTCCAAGATCTTATAAGGACCGATGAAGCGAGGCTTGAATTTAGGAGAGGAGACCTTCATAGGAACATACCGAGAAGACAGCCACACCAAGTCCCCAACACGAAGTCGGGGACCCACACCGCGGTGGCGGTTGGCAAAGCGCTGAGCCTTCTCCTGTGACAACCTCAAATTGTCCACCACATGGTTCCAAATCTGCTGCAACCTATCCACCACAGAATCCACCCCAGGACAGTCAGAAGGCTCAACCTGACCCGAGGAAAAATGAGGATGGAAACCAGAATTGCAGAAAAAAGGCGAAACCAAAGTAGCAGAACTAGCCCGATTATTAAGGGCAAACTCGGCCAATGGCAAAAAAGTCACCCAATCATCCTGATCAGCAGAAACAAAACATCTCAAATAAGTTTCCAACGTCTGATTAGTTCGCTCGGTTTGGCCATTAGTCTGAGGATGGAAGGCTGACGAAAAAGACAAATCAATGCCCATATTAGCACAAAAAGTCCACCAAAACCTGGACACAAACTGGGATCCTCTATCAGACACAATATTTTCAGGAATGCCGTGCAAGCGAACCATATTCTGAAAAAATAGAGGAACCAAATCAGAGGAAGAAGGCAACTTAGGCAAGGGCACCAAATGGACCATCTTGGAAAAACGATCACACCACCCAGATGACAGACATTTTCTGAGATACTGGAAGATCCGAAATAAAATCCATGGAAATGTGCGTCCAAGGCCTTTTCGGAATAGGCAAAGGCAAAAGCAAACAGCTGGCACGAGAACAGCAAGGCTTAGCCCGAGCACAAATCCCTATGAGGGGGCAGTAAAAAACCCTTGCAAAATATCCACACTGAGATTTCAAGAACCCCCGCACCAACTAACGGTGTGGGGGGAGAAACTCAGTCCCCTAGAGCAACCAGCAAGCGAGGAAAACACATTTTAGCAAGCTGGACAAGAAACATGATGAATGCTGATAATCAAAAAAGGGCACTGAATACATTGAGAGCAGGCAAGGAACTGAGTATCCAGGTGAGCTAAATAGGAAACCAACCAAGGATAACGAACCAGCTGATGCTGCCAACCTGCAGAAAGACAACACTACACAGTACCGCTTGTGACCACTAGAGGGAGCCCAAAAATAGAGTTCACAACAGTTAATGTCACCTTGCTATTGTAAGGGGACATTAAGCCGGGTTAATAATGGACAGGTGTCAATTATGACACCTATCCATTATTAATCCAATAGTACGAAATGGTTAATAAAACACACACACATTATTACAAAGTACTTTAATGAAATAAAGACACATGGTGTTTTAATATTTCCCACGCTCGAGTTCATATGATGACATCTAGCAGAGGGCGCATCACCGCGACTCAAGGTAACCACAGGACATTCCCCTGCTTTCCATTCATTCCCCGGGGCTTTACAGCCCGAGCACTGCATTAGCAGAGCTCCTGGGTGTAAAATGATTTAACCCCTTCAGATGGATTTACTTCGTGGGACGTGACCTGAACAACGGAAGGTATGGGATATTGTTGTTTTTTTATTTTTCCTTTTTTACAGAAGGAGGGTCTTCAGGTGGATTAAGAGTCTAATAAAATATTAAAGCACCCTGTGTCTTTATTTCATTAAAGTACTTTGTAATAATGTGTGTATGTTTTATTAACCATTTCGTTCTATTGGATTAATAATGGATAGGTGTCATAATTGACACCTCTCCATTATTAACCTGGCTTAATGTCACCTTACAATAGCAAGGTGACATTAACCCTTCATTACCCCATATTCAACCGCTACACAGGAGTGGGAAGAGAGTGGCCAAGTGCCAGAATAGGCGCATCTTCCAGATGTGCCTTTTCTGGGGTGGCTGGGGGCAGATGTTTTTAGACAGGGGGGCCAATAACCATGGACCCTCTCTAGGCTATTAATATCTGCCCTCAGTCACTGGCTTTACCACTCTGGCGGAGAAAATTGCGCGGGAGACCACGCCAATTTTTCCGTGATTTAACCCTTTAATTTAATAGCTAGAGGGCCCAAATTTTGCACATATGCACATACACACTACTAACATTAGTAGTGTGGAACATGCAAAAAAAAAAGGGACATGAGATGGTTTACTGTATGTAAACCATGTCTCATATCATGTCGGGTTTGGGAGGGAGATAGCAAAAGCCGGCAATTGAATTACCGCCTTTTATGCTATCTAGCGCTGAATTAAATATAAATATCTATATATATGTGTCTCAATGACACATATATATATATAGATACTGTATATATGTTTTAACGAACATTTGAGCAGTGACACAAAAATCCATTAGATGTCGGTTTTGCAAGCCTGTGAGAAAATATCGCAGTACGGATGCCATACGGATTACATACGGAGGATGACATGCGCAAAATACGCTGCCACACCCTGCCTATGGATGACATACGGATCACTATTTTGGGAACATTTCTGCGTATTACGGCCGTAAAAAACGGACCGTATTTTCATACGCTGAGTGTGACGCCGGCCTAAGAGATGGCCATCACCTTTCAGGGCTTATACACAGCATTCTATAATGCTGTATACAGTAGGTATGGAAAGTATTCATACCCCTTTAAATTTTTCACTCTTTGTTTCATTGCAGCCATTTGGTAAATTCAGAAAAGTTCATTTTTTTCTCATTAATGTACACTCTGCACCCCATCTTCACTGAAAAAAACAGAAATGTAGACATTTCTACAAATTTAATAAAAATGAAAAACTGAAATATCACACGGTCATTAGTATTCAGACCCTTTGCTCAGACACTCATATTTAAGTCACATGCTGTCCATTTCATTGTGATCCTTCTTGAGTTGGTTTTACTCCTTTATTGGAGTCCAGCTGTGTTTAATTAAACCGAACGGACTTGATTTGGAAAGACCTCACAGCTCACAGTGCATGTCAGACCAAATGAGAATCATGAGGTCAAAGGAACTGGCCAAGGAGCTCAGAGACAGAATTGTGGCAAGGCACAGATCTGGCCAAGGTTACAAAAGAATTTCTGCAGTACTCAAGGTTCCTAAGAGCACAGTGGCCTCCATAATCCTTAAAATGAAAAAGTTTGGGACCACCAGAAGTCTTCCTAGACCTGGCCATCCAGCCAATCTGAGCAATCGTGGGAGAAGAGCCTTGGTGAGAGAGATAAAAATGTCTATCCTCCTATCTATTATGCTACCCCATATCCACCTATCTATATCTTTGCACATCAAATAATATAACAAAGAGAAGCAAAAATGCATGTGGTAAAAATGAATAAAAAAATGCATACAGAAATAAATTGAAAAAGGCAAGTGAGCTGAGGTGCAGGATTAATTTGAAAATTCAGCTACGTGAAAGCCTGAACAAACACTGATGGTGGGAACGTGCCCTAAATCTGTAAAAACATATCACTTCACTGCAGCCTCACTACACTGACAGGAGTGTTGTAGCACAGCTCAGCTATTTTATGCTCAGTTCTACTAAATATACAGAACACTGCATGATCAAGCTCTGACGGTTTCCATGAACCACCAAGGAAATGTGGAGTTTGTAAATAGCGATGAACATTGGTCAAATAGTGCATCACAGTCACTACATTCAAAACTATCAGTTGTCGCCTCATCTATAGAAGTAAAAATTACTCATGTTCACATGTATGTATCTTTATCAGGATGCTCACGGGAACAGAATGAGGGGCATGAAGCATTGAGAAGAAGTAGTGTGCTGCTAGGAAACGTAGTTTTAGCAGATAAAGATAAGACCAGTTATTTGTAGCGATTAAAAGTTAAAAATGAAATTTTAATGGGACTTATCTTAAAATCAATAGAACATACATCAAAAAACAAAAGTGCAAAGTGCATGGACTAACATAAAGTAGTAAAGATAAAGATAGGACCAGTTATCCAGTTCTGTGAACCTGGAATGTGCCAATATTACAATTGTTAGAATAGACCTTTAACCCCCTTAATGTGATCAGTCATTTAATCAATACAATTTCTGGGTACCATCTTATCCTCTTTCCCCTTTCTTTGGAATACATAAATGATAGTTTGAGAAACTTTGCCATTAATAGCTACAGTTCTGTGAAAAAGTATTTGGCCCCTTCCTGATTACCTGTTCTTTTGCATGTTTGTCACATGTAAATATTTCAGATCACCAAACAAATTTAAATATTAGACCAAGATAACACAAGTAAATAAAAAATGCAGTTTTTAAATGAAGGTCTTTATTATTAAGGGAAAAAGAAGTGCAAACCTACAGGGCCCTGTGTGAAAAAGTGGTTGCCTCCTGTACCTAATAACTGGTTGGGCAACCCTTAGCAGCAACAACCGCAATCAAGTGTTTGCGATTACTGGCAATGAGTCTTTTACAACGCTCTGAAGTAATTTTGGCACACTCATCTTTGCAGAATTGTGGTAATTCAGCCACATTAGAGGGTTTTCGAGCATGAACCGCCATTTTAAGGTCATGCAACAGCATCTCAATCGGATTAAGGTCAGAACTTTGACTAGGTCACTCTAAAGTCTTAATTTTGTTTTTCTTAAGCCATTCAGAAGTGGACTTGCTGGTGTGTTTTGGATCATTGTCCTGCTGCTTAACCCAAGTGTGCTTCAGCTTGAGGTCATGAATACATGGTCGGACATTCTCCTTCAGGATATTTGGTAGACAGCAGAATTCAGGGTTCCATTTAACACAGCAATTGTTCCAGGTCCTGAAACAGCAAAAGAGCCCCAGACTATCACACTACCACCATCATATTTTACTGTTGGTATGATGTTCCTTTTCATAAATGCGTTATTACTTTTATGCCAGATTAAATGGGACAAACACCTTCCAAAAAGATCAACTTTTGTCTGGTCAGTCCACAGAGTATTCACCCAAAAGTCTCCGCTTAATTTTGGTCAGCCAGCCACTCCTGGGAAGATTCACAACTAATCCATGTTTTCGCCATTTGTTAATAATAGCTCACACTGTGGTTCGCTGAAGTCCCAAAGCTTTAGAAATAGCTTTATAACTTTTTCCAGACTGATAGATCTCAATTACTTTGTTTCTAATTTATTCTAGAATTTATTTGGCTCGCGAAATGATGTCTAGCTTTTGAAGATCTTTTGTCCTACTTCACTTTGTCAAGCAGGTCCTTTTTAAGTGATTTCTTGATTGAGAACAGGTATGGCAATAATCAGGCCAGGGAATTTGAACTCAATTTCCAAAAGATGTGATAAACCAAAGTTAATTTCAGTTTTTCACACAGGGCCCTGTAGGTTTGGATTTCTTTTTCCTTTAATAAAAATACCTAATTTAAAAACTGCATTTTGTGTTTACTTTGTTTACTGAAACATTTAAGTGTGACAAATATGCAAAAGAATAGGAAATGAGGAAGAGGCAAACACTTTTTGGCAAAACGGTGTGTATTAGAATTACTTAATGCAACTTTGTATTAGTGCAGTATAAAGCTTCTTAATATAATAATTATTATATAACTGTACATATTAGATTTATTCTAACATTAACAAATATAATTATTACTATTAGAATAGTATTAGTACATATTATTACTATTAGAATAAATAAAATATGTACAGTATGTATAGAATTCAGAACAGCTGCAGCATAATTAATACTTACAGTGCCCACTTTTTGTAGTAATGTAGTGATATACAAGCAAGAAAGATGCAACATCAGTAAGTGTCTAACTATATATATAACTTTTATATATCTATTCATAGGATAGTAGAAAGTCAGTGTAGTACAATTCTGCATAAAGTGGTGTCTTGTCGCGGCTGCACCTGCAGATTAAATACGATCCTTACCACAGATCACAATATTTTAAACACCAAGCAATACAGCTGGGAACCTATCTTTTCCCAGGGAGCTAAAAATGAAGCAAATGCACATACTGCCATCCTCCGTGGGAGGGCTGAAATATTCTTCAAGTGCTGGCTGTTCTTTCATCAATTCACTTCACATGCACTAGTTGTGTTGGGTATTTGGTTCTTATTAAACTTGACAAAGGTCAATTTGACTTTGAGAACAGGTACAGGAGGTGAAGACGTATCAAGGAACCACAAGTGATTCAATACAACATCGGAGAGCTTGGATGACTCTCTATATGGATTTTGTCAATTTCTTTTTCTATTCATTGGGAACATTGCTCTTTGAGAACATTAAGTTTCTTTTTTTGTTCAGCTTTGCTTAATATTTCCCACAATATAATTTAGTAACAGTTTAGTTTAGGAAGAGTGTATAAAGGGAATGGTATAAGAATAAATCATCATCCTGACAAAGAAAACATTGATAGAATAGCTGATGTAATGATAGTAGCAGACAAGCTCATCCTTTCAAATACAGATGACTAAAGCCTGGTGGTGTTCAAAATCATCATGTGTCCAGGGAAAGAGACACCTAAAACAAGATTAAGGGGAATCCATCAGTAGTATCAACCCCCTGAACCAAAACACATATATAGGTCTCTGAAATGTAAATCCAACAACACCTTTATATCTTTTATCCGTTTCTGCATTCCTGTATAATCAGCATTCTAAAGGTACCGTCACATTAAGCGATGCTATAGCGATATCGACAACGATGCCGATCGCTGCAGCGTCGCTGTGTGGTCGCTGGAGAGCTGTCACACAGACAGCTCTCCAGTGACCAACGATGCCGAAGTCCCCGGGTAACCAGGGTTAACATCGGGTTACTAAGCGCAGGGCCGCGCTTAGTAACCCGATGTTTACCCTGGTTACCAGTGTAAATGTAAAAAAAAAAAAACACTGCATACTTACATTGCCGTGTCTGTCGCGTCCCTCGCCTTCAGCTTCCCTGCACTGTGTAAGCGCCGGCCCTAAAGCACAGCGGTAACGTCACCGCTGTGCTTTGCTTTACTGCCGACACTGACACAGTCAGTGCAGGAAGCTCTGAGCAGCAGCGCGGACGCCGGGGGACGTGACAGACATCAGAGGGTGAGTATGTAGTGTTTTTTTTTTACTTTTACAATGGTAACCAGGGTAAATATCAGGTTACTAAGCGCGGCCCTGCGCTTAGTAACCCGATATTTACCCTGGTTACCATTGTAAAACATCGCTGGCATCGTTGCTTTTGCTGTCAAACACGACGATACACGCCGATCTGACGACCAAAGTTCTGAACTTTCAGCAATGACCAGCGATATCACAGCGGGATCCAGATCGCTGCTACGTGTCAAACACAACGATATCGCTATCCAGGACGCTGCAACGTCGCGGATCGCTATCGTTATCGTTTTTAAGTCGCTCAGTGTGAAGGTACCTTAAGTCATAAGCAAATGAGGTATTAAGTGTTCTGGGCATGACAGAGCATTTCCTTAGCTTTTGCCTCCAGAGGTTTTGTCACATAAACATCAAACTGAGGGTAAGTTCCCACAATGAGTTTTTGGTGGGTTTTTGAGGCTGCAGATTTTCATTGTGCCAAAAATGCAGCATCTAACAGTTCCAGGAAATTGGGTGGGATATCTATAAATCTCACATCCAATGTCCTTTTTTTATGCTGCTTAACCACTTAAGGATCAAGCCACTTTGTAGGTTATTGACCATGTCTTAAATTTTAAACCTGACTACTGTCACTTTATGTGGTTAGAACCTTGGAACGCTTCAATGGATCCCACTGATTCTGAGATTGTTTTTTCGTGACGTATTGTACTTTATGATAGTGGTAAAAATTTCTTCAACATTTCTTGTGTTTATTTGTGAAAAAAAAATGTAAATTTGGCAAAAATTTTGAAAATTTCACAATTTTCAAACTTTTAACTTTTATGCCCCTAAAAATAGTTAATAAATAACATTCCCCACGTGTCTACTTTACATCAGCACAATTTTTTAAACATTTTTTTTTGTTAGGAAGTTATAAGGGTTAAATTTGACCAGCAATTTCAAATTTTTCAATCAAAATTTACAGAACCATTTTTTTAGGGACCACCTCATATTTGACAGAAAATACCCAAAAGTGACACCATTCTAAAAAAATCAACCCTCAAGGTGGGCAAAACCACATTCAAGAAGTTTATTAACCCTTCAGGTGCTTCACAAGAACCGAAGCAATGTGGAAGGAAAAAATTCACATTTAACCTTTTTATCACAAAAATATTAGTTTGGACACAATTTTTTTTCATTTTCTCAAGGGTATCAGGAGAAAATGAACCACAATATTTGTTGCGCAATTTCTCCTGAGTACACCGATACCCTATGTGTGAAGACCACTTTTTAGGTGCACGGAAGGGCTCAGAAGAGAAGGAGCACCATTTCAGCTTTTGAACATAAAATTGTCTGGAATAGCGAGCGGACGCCATGTCGTGTTTGGAGAGCCCCTGATGTGCCTAAACAGTGTAAACCCCCTGCAAGTGACCCCATTTTGGAAGCTAGACCCCTCAAGGGATTTATCTAGATGTTTGTTGAGCACCCTGAACCCCCAAGTGCTTCACATACGTTTATAACGTAGAACAGTGAAAATAAAAAATCACATTTTTCCACAAAAATCATATTTTAGCACCAATTTTTTTATTTAAACAAAAGAAGCAGGAAAAATGGACCCCAAAAATTGTTTTGTAATTTTTCCTGAGAACGCCAATACCCCATATGTGGAAGAAGACCAAAGGGCACACGGCAGAACCCAGAAGGAGCAAGGTTTGACTTTTTGAACACAAAATTGGCTGGAATTGAGAACGGATGCCATGTCACTTTTGGAGGGCCCCTGATATGCCTAAACAATGGAAACCCCCCCACAAAGTGATATCATTTTGGAAACTAGACCCCTCAAGAAACGTATCTAGATGTGTGGTGAGCATCTTGAACCACAGGTTCTTTACAGAAGTTTATAACTGAGCTAAGAAAATTAAAAAAATCTAATTTTTCCTGCAAAATTTTTCTTTTAGCCCCCAATTTTTTGTTTTCTCAAGGGTAGCAGGATAAAATGGACCCCAAAATTTGTTGTGCAATTTCTCCTGAGTGTGCCAATACCCCATGTGTGGGTGAAAACTACTTTTGGCAGAGTGCAAAGCTGAAAAGAGAAGGAGCGCCACATTATAGTGCAGATTTTACTATTATGGTTTGAGGGTGCCATGACCCATTGGGAAAACCTCTGAGATGACAGAACATCAGGACTCCTCATAAGTGACCCCTTTTTACAAAATACAACTCGTGATGAATTAATCTAAGGATGCAGTAATCATTTTGACACCATCGTTGGGTCACAGAATTTGATACATTTGGGCAGTGAAGAAAAAATAATTACGGTACATTTTTACCACAGGAAGATTTAACATTTTCACACAAGAAGTGGGTAAAACTGGCACCAGAATTTGTCCCACAATTTTTGCTGAATATAGAAATACACCATATGTGGCTGTACAGTACTGCTTAGCCATACAGAGAGTCTCAGTAGGGATAAAGCGCTATTTGCCACCTGGTGCACAGATTTTCCTAGAATAGTTTGCAGACTCCATATACAGAGCCTCCTAAGTGCTAGAGAGTAAAATCCCCCCTTCCCCAAGTGACCCCATTTTGGAAATTATACCCCTGCCAAATATGAACACTAAAATGCACACTGGGGCTCAGAAGGTAGGGGGTATTTGGATTTGGGAGCAGAGAATTTGCTGAATTTCTTTTTGGGGGGCGCTGAGGCATTTCGGTTTTCCAGAGCCTTTGCTTGAGTTGAAGCTTTCATTGGGAACATTTTTCATAACATTTGGGATCACATTTATCCAGCGCTCTACGCTGAGCACATACTTTGGGGTTTCTATCTAAATCTCCGAGTGATGTGACAAATGAAACCCCCGTGTGATCCAGTCACTAAAATGAGGCAGCAGAGTTACTCTGGACTCAGCGTTGTCCTTCGCTTCAGAGGTGCACAAAACTATGGTGGACTGCATTTTTATGCACACCTAAAAAGACGGACACATCTGCCTCATTATAGGGAATCTTCCGCTGGCGGTTCTGTCTGAATCCCATTTTTCAGAGATTTACATGGAGACCTCACTGTAAGCGCTCAGTGTAGAGCGCAGGATAAATGTGCCCCGATCTTTGGGAGGCAGAATGAACAATTCCACAGCAGGTAAAGAATTTGTTTTATTTATTTTTTACACCATTTCTCGTGCGGTATGATTAGGCTACTTTATTGTTCGAGTTGGTGCGATTACAGCGAAACCAGATTTATATTCTTTTTTTATGTTTGGCTGCTGTCACACACTGAAAGACTTTTTTTTGCAAGAAGTTTTAGCATCGCCATGTTTTGAGAGCTATAATTTTCCATATTTCGACCCACAGAGACATGTGAGGGCTTGCAGTTTTCGGGGCAAGCTGACTTTTTTATTGGTACCATTTTTGGGCACATGAAATTTTTTGATCGCTTTCTATTCTGATTTTTGTGGAGGCAGAATGAACAAAAACCAGCAATTCAGGAATTGTTTTTTTTTTCTCCGTTCTGCATGTGGTAAAATTGATAAGGCAGTTTTATTCTTTGGGTCAGTACAATTACAGTGATGCCACATTTATATAGTTTTTTATGTTTTTGTGCTTTTACACAATGAAAACTTTTATAGAAGATATAATTATTTTTGCACTGCTTTATTCTGAGAGCTATAACTTTTTTATTTTTCTGCTGATGGAGATGTATGGCAGTTTATTTTTTGCAGGACAAGATGGCATTTTCAGTGATACTATTTTTATTTACATATGTCTTTTTGATCGCGTGTTATTGCACTTTTTCCAAGTGGTATGATGATAAAGCGTACAGTTGTGGCCAAAAGTATCGACACCCCTGCAATTCTGTCAGATAATACTCAGTTTCTTCCTGAAAATGATTGCAAACACAAATTATTTGTTATTATTATCTTCATTTAATTTGTCTTAAATGAAAAAACACAAAAAAGAATTGTCCTAAAGCCAAATTGGATATAATTCCACACCTAACATAAAAAATGGGGTGGACAAAAGTATTGGTACTGTTCGAAAAATCTTGTTTTGCTTCTCTAATTTGTGTAATTAACAGCACCTGTAACTTACCTGTGGCACCTAACAGGTGTTGGCAATAACTAAATCACACTTGCAGCCAGTTGACATGGATTACTCATGGATTGAGTTGACTCAACCTCTGTCCTGTGTCCTTGTGTGTACCACATTGAGCATGGAGAAAAGAAAGAAGACCAAAGAACTGTCTGAGGACTTGAGAAACCAAATTGTGAGGAAGCATGAGCAATCTCAAGGCTACAAGTCCATCTCCAAAGACCTGAATGTTCCTGTGTCTACCGTGCGCAGTGTCATCAAGAAGTTTAAAGCCCATGGCACTGTGGCTAAGCTCCATAGATGTGGACGGAAAAGAAAAATTGACAAGAGATTTCAACGCAAGATTGTGCAGATGTTGGATAAAGAACCTCGACTAACATCCAAACAAGATCAAGCTGCCCTGCAGTCCGAGGGTACAACAGTGTCAACTCGTACTATCCGTCAGCGTCTGAATGAAAAGGGACTGTATGGTAGGAGACCCAGGAAGACCCCACTTGCTACCCCGAGACATAACAAAGCCAGGCTGGAGTTTGTCAAAACTTACCTGAAAAAGCCTAAAACGTTTGGGAAGAATGTTCTCTGGTTAGATGAGACAAAAGTAGAGCTTTTTGGGCAAAGGCATCAACATAGAGTTTACAGGAGAAAAAAGAGGCATTCAAAGAAGAGAACATGGTCCCTACAGTCAAACATGGCGGAGGTTCCCTGATGTTTTGGGGTTGCTTTGCTGCCTCTGGCACTGGACTGCTTAACTGTGTGCATGGCATTATAAAGTCTGAAGACTACCAACAAATTTTGCAGCATAATGTAGGGCCCAGTGTGAGAAAGCTGGGTCTCCCTCAGAGGTCATGGGTCTTCCAGCAGGACAATGACCCAAAACTCACTTCAAAAAGCACTAGAAAATGGTTTGAGAGAAAGCACCGGAGATTTCTAAGGTGGCCAGCAATGAGTCCAGACCTGAATACCATAGAACACCTGTGGAGAGATCTAAAAATGGCAGTTTGGAGAAGGCACCCTTCAAATATCAGGGACCTGGAGCAGTTTGCCAAAGAAGAATGGTCTAAAATTCCAGCGGAGCATTGTAAGAAACTCATTGATGGTTACCGGAAGCGGTTGGTCGCAGTTATTTTGGCTAAAGGTTGTGCAACCAAGTATTAGGGCTCATTTCCACTGGCGAGAGACAAATCGGTCCGTAATCTGGACCGAAAAAAGGGATGTAGCGTATGCGATTGTCATGCGAGGGTAATGCGAGTGCAATGCGATTTTTAATCGCATCCGTTTTACATCCGTATGACATCCGTATGCAATCCGTTTTATTTCTCTGCAACTATTTTTCTACAGTCATTTACAGGACCATGGACAGTGTTCTAGGCCACAGAATGGTGATGTATCCGTAAAAAACGGATGGAATACGGATGGTCCATATTCCGTCCGTTTTTTCTCTCGCACCCATTGACTTGCATTGGCGAGTCTCGTCCGAGACTCGCAGCAAATCGCAGCATGCTGCGATTTTTTTCTCAGTCTGATTTCGGCTGAGAAAAAAATCGCAAATGAAAAGACACCTATTGAATAACATTGGTCCGAGTGCAATCCGATTTTTTATCGGATTGCACTCGTCCGTTTTCCTCGCCAGTGGAAATGAGCCCTTAGGCTGAGGGTGCCAATACTTTTGTCTGGCCCATTTTTGGAGTTTTGTGTGAAATGATCAATGTTTTGCTTTTTGCTTCATTCTCTTTTGTGTTTTTTCATTTAAGACAAATTAAATGAAGATAATACCAAAGAATTTGTGATTGCAATCATTTTCAGGAAGAAACTGAGTATTATCTGACAGAATTGCAGGGGTGTCAATACTTTTGGCCACAACTGTAGCTTGCTACTTTTTTATGTTTTTTTTTTTTTTTTTACGGTGTTCACTGAAGGGCTTAACTAGCATGATTTTTTTATAGATCGAATTGTTCCGGACATGGCGATACCAAACATGTGTACTTTTTTTTGTTTGTATTTTTTTTTACATAAAATGTTTACATTTTAGTGAATTTTATTTTATTATTATTATTTTTTTTTTCCTTTTTTACCTAGTCCCTTTATGGGACTTTCACTTTTTTTTACTTTGATTGAAGATATAATGCAGTGCAATACACTACCTTTGCAGTGCATTATACTGAAAGCTTCTGACACCATGCTGTGAGCATGGTCTTAGAAGCTTTCTGTAGCTTGGTGGGTCACCATGGCAGCAATCAGGCCCCAACGATGGCATCACAGGGACACCGATCTGAAGGCAGAGGGAACTCCGGTCCCTCTGCCTCCCTCCTGAATACTGTGGTCACACTCGATCAAGCAGGAAGCGCTGATATTTCCGCATCTCCTGCGCGATAATGCTATGATCGGTCAGTCAGATTGACTGACCAGTCACAGGGATCTGGGTTCGGGAACCGACAGCATGGGTCCCCGCATCTCTTCCCATCCTGGTGCGAGAACTGACAAATGGCCATGTAGGACTGTGTCCGTCAGTGGACGTTAAGGGGTTAAATTGATCTGAGGTGCATTTTTTAAATCTGCAACATGTCAATTTCTCTTGCGAGTATGCTGAGTTTTCTTTAGATGCAGAAAGTCCCCAGGTAAAAAAATGCATATGTGTTTTTAGTTGGTTTGTGTGCGTAAATGTACTAAAATCCATACATGCCTATATCAGTAAAGTTTTGTCAAAGCCAAATACCAGGAAGTCTCAAAAAACAAAACGGCTTTATTTAACATCTGACATCAAAAAGAGACACAAAGCACAGTGATAAAAACAGTTACACATTTTTTTTATTTTTGTACCATTCTTTGCTAAAGCTTACAATAGATATAATGGATGTCGCACACTAGGAAGGAGAGTGAGCTTCAAATCTCTTCACTTTTTACACCAGAAAATGTCAGAACCTTTGTACTAACACCTACCCACATCAAATGTAGATTTCATTTTTTTAAGGGCTCATTTCCACTGGCGAGAGACAAATCGGTCCGTAATCTGGACCGAAAAAACGGATGTAACGTATGCGATTGTCATGCGAGTGTCATGCGAGTGCAATGCGAGTGCAATGCGATTTTTAATCGCATCATCCGTATGACATCCGTATTACTGTCCGATTTGTACGCACCGGTGTCCTTTGAAAAGCCGGCAAATCAGTGCTGTGTACAGTAAAATCACACTGACAGGTTAGAATAGAGTAGATATATACACATAGAATAGGTATATATACATATATATATGTCAGTGAGACACCTATATATGTATATTTATATTTAATGCAGCGCAAGATAGCATAAAAGCCGCTAATTCAATTACCGGCTTTTCATTTCTCCTTCCCAAACCCGACGGGATATGAGACATGATTACATACAGTAAACCATCTCATATCCCCCTTTTTTTTGCATATTCCATACTACTAATGTTAGTAGTGTGTATGTGCAAAATTTTGGCGCTGTAGCTATTAAATTTAAGGGTTAAATCGCGGAAAAAATTGTCGTGGGCTCCCGCGCAATTTTCTCCGCCAGAGTAGTAAAGCCAGTGACTGAGGGCAGATATTAATAGCCAGGAGAGGGTCCATGGTTATTGGCCCCCCCGTGGCTAAAAACATCTGCCCCCAGCCACCCCAGAAAAGGCACATCTGGAAGATGCGCCTATTCTGGCACTTGGCCACTCTCTTCCCACTCCCGAGAAAATTGCGCGGGAGCCCACGACAATTTTTTCCGCGATTTAACCCTTAAATTTAATAGCTACAGCGCCCAAATTTTGCACATACACACTACTAACATTAGTAGTATGGAATATGCAAAAAAAAGGGGGATATGAGATGGTTTACTGTATGTAAACCATGTCTCATATCCTGTCGGGTTTGGGAAGGAGAAATGAAAAGCCGGTAATTGAATTAGCGGCTTTAATGCTATCTTGCGCTGCATTAAATATAAATATACATATATAGGTGTCTCACTGACATATATATATGTATATATACCTATTCTATGTGTATATATCTACTCTATTCTAACCTGTCAGTGTGATTTTACTGTACACAGCACTGATTTGCCGGCTTTTCAAAGGACACCGGTGCGTACAAATCGGACAGTAATACGGATGTCATACGGATGATGCGATTAAAAATCGCATTGCACTCGCATTGCACTCGCATGACAATTGCATACGTTACATCCGTTTTTTCGGTCCAGATTACGGACCGATTTGTCTCTCGCCAGTGGAAATGAGCCCTAAAACCACACATTTCTTTAGCTGTGTTCATCTTTTAATAAATTTGATGCAATTTAATCCAGTGATATTTTTCTTTTTTTAGACTGGCGTATAAATAGCTAGTCTTGATAAATCGCGGTGCAACAGTATATATGTGAGGAAAGGTTAAGGTCTTGCAAACTGCTTTACTGTAAATGGATTTTCCCACAAATGATAAGCATAACCCATCATACAGTAAATGTATGATCTATGCCTGCAATTTTCAGAGCTAGGAAGAAGGACCGCCTTTTCAGATTAATAAAGCCCCTCAAAGTGGCAGCAAGATTGGGAAAGGTTACTCTGTTCCGCTCCACTTATTGCATGCTGAGGAGGTTGGAGACAGGTACAAGATGACCATGCTGTTGTAATGATGGTCCATGCAGCTGGTTGCTCAGTAGGTAAACTTTGGGGACCTTCCGATATTTAATGTTCAGCATTCCGACTAAAAATGTACTAACAAATCTATATAATTCATGCAATTATCATGCAATGTTAAGACATGGAAAGGAAAAACAACACATTAGGATACAAAAATAGTTTCAGAATCTTTGGGCAAACATCTATTTCAAGTTCAAATGTTTGTATGTTTAATAGATCTGAACAAATTTGCTGAGGTTTGAATTCGACAGATCGCTCAAGTTTAGGATGGAAATTCGATTTGTTCTAAAGTTATGCAAAGTGAATTGAATCTTCCCTAAAATGCTCTGGGATTTCTCCAGATCCCCAAAAATGATAAATGTAGGCTATTAAAAAAAAAATACCCACCTTGTTGCTCACCTGTCCCGCTGTGTCTGCAGCCTCCTTGATAGTCCTCCATGCTATCTGACCTCTTATTTCTATCTTAGTTTGCCACATGACCTCATCTTCAGACTTCTTCACTCTTTCTTGAGATGTTCATTGTCAAGTTGTGACATCCCAACATTATGACTGACGTTACCTAAGGCCGAGTCAGCACCTCAGGTGGTGCATGTCATGACTTGTGCCATGATGGCTCAACATGCACTATGATATAAGAGGTCTACTTGGCAGTGGGAATGGCAGGCTGCAGTGGTGTATGTGAGTGGTGAGTATTTTTTTACTCTTTTTGTTGGCCTGCAGTTTGCTGAATGGACACAAAGATAATTGAGAAGATTTCAGTTCAGGAAAATCTTTAGTTTTTTTTAGTGATACAAATATAATTCACTTAAAACAAACATTCTCCTCTCTAACACTATTATTACATGATTTTATTGGTACCATTAAATAGAACAGACATCTGTGATCGCTTTTTACTCCACTTGTTTAGCAGACAAGGTGACCAAAAACCGTCAATCCTACCACAGTGGGATAAATAATGAGTTTATTTAGTGGCAGGACAACACCTTCAAACAATTATTGCCCAGTGATGGGCTTGTATTTATGTCTGTTTACGTCTGTATGCCATAGTGGCACCATGGCAGAGAACCTTATTAATTATCACAATCTAAATTGTGATAATTAACTTCATTCTTCCAATCCAAATGTTCTTCTTTGTTCATGCAGAGAAATGAAAAAAGGAAGATTTAGACTGGAGCTGAACAGATTGCTTACCCAAAGCTATATACCCAGTACAACAAAATAGGATTACCTACAGCCAAGGTCTTATGATTATCCAGTAAGAATTTGAAGACACAAGTGCTTTTAGCCGCTATGTACATAAATCTTATTAATGTTCAGGCTCTACAGCTCCGAATTTGATGAAGATATACTTCTGCTAAGCAGGCTATTTGTTAAAAGGCAAGCATGGATTAGAGCTAACCTTTATTGCTACGATACACAGTGAGATAGCAGTTTTGGGACTGTTTCCTTTGATAACTATTATTTATGATTTGCCAGTACTGTTTAATAATGGTAATATTCTATTCTCCCAAGAAGGAAAGCGCATCTGAAAATCGCTAGTCTCTCCCTATCTCTGCCTTTAAAATGAAAGACATTTTCACATTTTATCAACAATCCTCATTACAAAATGCACATTGGCCTTTTCTGCCGCCATATATCTTCTAGCAATTAGATGTGCAGACGTGCAGATCAAAGGGAAAAAATATTATTACTCACGGACACATGAAATAATGCAGAATGCGGCTCTTTGATGGAATATTACTAGTGGTGATGAAGGTTTATGCTATACAGGAAATGTCAGTCTAGTTAGAGCCTTTTTGAGAAAAAAAGAAGCATCTTCTGTAAGAGGGACCAAACAGAGCCAGTATCAGAGAATGTTCCTGTCGGTAGAAGAATTTTGCAATTTGTGTGCCAATATGTAAATCTGAACTGATTAAGTTCTGTGCAGAACCTGAGATTGGATATACTCATGATGGAAAAGTACACCACTGGTTAAATGCCCAGCATCATGCTTTAAAGGGGATCTGTTACTAGGTAAAAAGTGGTCAGTTTTTGCTGCTCTTTTATTTCTGTTGCTCTCCTTATTATTTATTTATTTTTTTTAAATTCTCCATATGATTCCAGAGATATGGGCCTTTTTATTTAGTGTAAATTTTTATGGTGTTTACTAAGGGGAAGTGGCTAACAGGAGTCGCTGGGTCTTGTCTTTAGGCTGCTCTGCAGTATTATCTGTGAGCAATGCCCCATTTGTTTCCATCATATGATGGCAACGAATACTCACGGGAGCAGCCGGAATAAAATAAGGCTAAAGGCCATGCTATGTGTAAGATAAGCAATCAGATAATAGCAGCCTCTAGTCACCCATGGAGGCTGTTGAAGCAAGAAGAAATAAAAAAAAAGTTTTTAGAAATATTTAAAAAATTAAAAAAATGTCAATGTTCAAATCACCCCCCTTATTGCCCCATTCAAAATAAAGCAATAAAAAATAAATAAAAGATTCACATATCTGGTATCGTTGCATTCAGAATCGGCCGATCTATCAAGATATAAAAATCCAATCGGTAAACGGCATAGCGAGAAAAACAAATCAAAATGCCAGAATTACGTATTTTGGTCACTGCAACATTGCAATAAAGTGCAATAACGAGTGATTAAAACATTGTATTTCCCGCAAAATGATATTAAGGGCTGTCCCACACGTCCAGATAATTCCGGTACCGGAAAAAATCGGTACCGGAGTTATCCGTAAACGTGTGCCCGTGAGCTCATGTAGGCCATACGTGCGGCACACGTGTGCCGCCCGTGAGCCGAGTGGGTACCACACGGAGCGTGCAGGAGACAGCACTAAAGTTTAGCGCTGTCCCCTGCATCGTGCTGAAGCCGCGATTCATATCTTCTGTGCAGCAGCGTTTGCTGCATAGAAGATATGAATAATAGTGTTTAAAAGAAAGATCTATCTGTCCGCCGCCCTCCCCCCCCTGTGCACCCCCCCGCTGTTCTGAAAATACTCACCCGACTCCTTCGTTGGCTGTCGCTGCTTCCTGTGCTGGCCGCCCCTTCTACTGTATGCGGTCACGTGGGGCCGCCGATTAGAGTCATGAATATGTGGCTCCACCTCCCATAGGGGTGGAGCCGCCTATTCATGACTGTAAATGAGCGGCCCCACGTGACCGCATACAGTAGAAGGCGCGGTCAGGACAGGAAGCAGCGACAGCCAACGAGGGACGCGGGTGAGTATTTTCAGAACAGCGGGGGGGCGCACAGGGGTGGGAGGGCGGCGGACAGATAGATCTTTATTTTAAACACTATTATTCATATCTTCTATCCCACGAACACTGACATGTCTCCGTGTTTGGCACACGGAGACACGGTCCGCAAAAAATCAATGACATCTGCACAGATGCATTGATTTTAATGGGTCTACGTGTGTCAGTGTCTCCGGTACAGGGTAGCTAGAAGGAATATAGAGCGCAAATAGGGTCTTATCCGAGAAAAAAGGGAATATTCGTGAGAGATAGTATGAATTCACTCACCTATTATGGTTGTGTAAGACACAACCACTGCACTTAGCATTGGCGGCTGCTGCAAGCCCCGGTGTGTGTCTCCGGTACGTGAGGAAACTGTCACCTCACGTACCGGAGCCACTGACGTGTGAAACCGGCCTAATAAAAACATCAGTTCGGCACGCAAAACATAAGTCCTCACCAAGCCTCTGATCACGAGAAATGGAGATGCTACCGAAAATGGCACCATTTGTTTTGTTTTTTTACAAACTTTGGATTTTTAGCACCACTTAAATAAAAAAGAACCTTTACATGTTTGGTATCTATGAACTTGTAATGACCTGGTGAATTATAACGGCAGCTCAGTTTTAGCATTTAATGTACATGAAAAAAAAAAGAGCAATTGTGGAATTACACTTTTTTTGCAATTTCACCGCACTTAGATTTGTCTTCCCGTTTTCCAGTGCACAATATGGTAAAACAAATGATACATTTGGGATTGTGCTACTCTCTGTGTAGCAGACATGATGTTGTAATTAGACCTTAAGATTACAGTACCTACAAGAAAGTTCCTATATGTACCACTTCTAGTATGAATATATAAGCTTAAAAATCCATATTAACATGTATGGCTGAAAGAATGTGATCACAATAAAAGTAAACTGTGGCTTGTGTCATAAAATTGTGCAAACATAGACAATATGGTAGTGAAAACGCACATGTCTCATGTCAGTGTACAGTGCAACGAGGAGGAGCTCATTGAAGTCCCTCCACCAGCAGAAACTCCCAGCAATTGGCTCACATGGGGAAAGGAGCTAATTTTACAGCCCTACCTCCTAGGCCGGGGTCACACTAGCGAGTTTTACGGACGTATGAGAGGCGCAAAAACTACGCATTGCACACAGACCAATGATTCTCTATGGGGCAGCTCCTATCTGCTGTATATTTCTCGGCGGTATTTTACAGGCGTAGAAAATCGCAGCATGCTGCGTTTGTCAGCGTATTGCGCAAAAAATCTGCCAATGAAAGTCAATGGGGGCGAGAAAAATAAGGATTACACACGGACCAACAGTGTGACTTGCGAGAAATACGCAGCGGTGTTCTATAGAAAAGCCGGTAATTCAGTGCGATGTATAGTAAAATCACACTGACAGGTTTTATTAGAATAGATAGAATAAATGTCTACACATAGTATAGGAGTATATATACCGTATATACTCGAGTATAAGCCGACCCGAGTATAATCCGACCCCACCTAATTTTGCAGCACAAAAACTGTGAAAACTTATTGACTCTAGTATAAGCCTCGGGTGGAAAATGCAGCAGCTATCGGTAAATGTCAAAAATAAAAATAGATACCAATAAAAGTAAAATTAGTTGAGACATCAGTAGGTTAAGTGTTTTTGAATATCCATATTGAATCAGGAGCCCCATATAATGCTCCATACTGTTCATTATGGCCCCATAAGATGCTCCATACAAAATAGGCCCCATATAAAGCTCCATACAGTTCATTATGGCCCCATAAGATACTCCATATACAAATATGCCCCATATAATGCTCCATGCTGTTCTTTATGGCCCATTAAGATGCCCCATATAATGCTTCATGCAGTTCTTTATGGCCCCATAGATGCCCCATCGATGCCCCATATAATGCTCCATGCAGTTATCTCCTCATCGATGCTCCATATAATGCTCCATGCGGTTATGGCCCCATAGATGCTCCATATAATGCTCCATGCAGTTCTTTATGGCCCCATAGATGCTCCATATAGCATTGTGCCACATGTAATGCTGCTGCTGCACTAAAAAAAAAATGACATACTCACCTCTCGTCGCTGCCCGTTGCTCCTCACCGTCCCGTCTCTCTGCACTGACTGTTCAGGCAGAGGGCGGTGCGCACACTAATACGTCATCGCGCCCTCTGACCTGAACAGTCACTGCAGAGGACGCGGAAGATGAGGCAGCGGTGGAACGCGGAAAGGTGAATATGACATACTCATCTGCAACAGCTTCTTCCTGTAGTGAGTGGTCACGTGGCACCGCTCATTACAGTAATGAATATGCGGCTCCACCCCTATCGGAGTGGACTCCATGTTCATAACTTTAATGAGCGGTACCAGTGACCACTGAACAGGGGAAGAAGCTGCCGTGCCCCAAGACCGTGGGACATGCGGGGACCGCGCCAGGAGCACTGGGAGCAGGTGAGTATTTGACAGGCATCGCTCCCCCTCACCCGTTGACCCTCCCGCCTTCCTTGACTCGAGTATAAGCCGAGAGGGGCGCTTTCACCCCATTTTTTGGGCTGAAAATCTCAGCTCATACTCGAGTATATACGGTATATATATATGTCAGTGAGACACATATATATATATATTTATATTTCATAGAGCGCTAGATAGCAGAAAAGCCGGTAATTCAATTGCCGGCTTTTGCTATCTCCTTCCCAAACCCGACAGGATATGAAACATGGTTTACATACAGTAAACCATTTCATATCCCTTATTTTTTAACATATTCCTCACTACTAATGTTCCAAGTGTCTGTGTGCAAAATTTGGGGGCATTAGCTGTTAAAATAAAGGGTTAAATCACGGAAAAATTGTCGTGGGCTCCCGCGCAATTTTCTCCGCCAGAGTGGGAAAGCCAGTGACTGAGGGCAGATATTAACAGCCTAGAGAGGGACCATGGTTATAGGACCCCCCCGGCTAAAAACATCTGCCCCCAGCCACCCCAGAAAAGGCACATCTCTAAGATGCGCCTATTCTGGCACTTAGCCTCTCTCTTCCCACTCTCATGTAGTGGTGGGATATGGGGTAATAAAGGGTTAATGTCACTTTGCTATTGTAAGGTGACATTAAGCCAGGTTAATAATGGATAGGTGTCAATAAGACACCTCTCCATTATTAATCCAATAGAGTAGTAAATGGTTAATAAAACACACACACATTAGTAAAAAAGTATTTTATTGAAATAAAGACACAGGGTGTTGTAATAGTTTATTAAACGCTCAATCCAAATGATGACCCTCATTCTGTAGAAAGGAAAAATAAAAAAACAACAATATCCCATACCTTTCCGCTGTTACAGTCATGTCCCACACTGTAAATCCATCAGAAGGGGTTAAATAATTTTACAAGCAGGAGCCTGCTAATGCAGCCTCCCCTGCCTGTAAAAACTGGGGAATGAATGGAAAGCAGGGGAACATAGCTTCCTAGACTTGCGGTGCTGCGCCCCCTGCTGGCATAAACTCATATGAACTCTAGCGTGGGAATTTTTCTGAATATTTTCCCACACTCGAGTTAATCTGAGGTTATACCAGCAGGGGGCACAGCACCGCAAGTCTATTTAGCCACCAGAGATGGATTATAGAGAGTAACACAACCACAGACAGGTATGGCATATTCTTGGTTTATTATTTTACTTTTATTACATGAGATTGAGGGCATCAGGGAATTAGGTGTTGCAGTAAGTATGGTTTAATTTAGAATATTAAAGAAGTCTGTGCAATTTTTTCAAATAAAGGATTTTATTCTGGCTGTGTCTTTATTTACAAACAATACAACTAAAGGATTAGTAATGGATGGGTGTCTTATAGACGCCTCTCCATTACTAAGTCGTGGGCTTGATGTCACCTAAAAGGTGACATCAACCCCACAAATATTACTCCACTTTCCACCGCTACAGGGCAAATGGGAAGAGTCGAGTAAATCACCAGAAAAGGGGCATTTAATAGATGCCCCTTTTCAGGGCAGCTGCGGGCTGCTGTTTTTAGGCTGGGGGGGCCTATATCAATAGCCCATTACCAGCCTGAGAATAGCAGCCCCTATCTGTGAGCTTTAGCAAGTATCAGGACTCTGAACATTTTTATTACCTTTTGTGCATTACTGCCCTTTTCCAAGATGGCGTCTTTGGTCTCATGTGCACTGTGTCTTCCTGCTATAAAACTCCACCCCAGCCTTCAGTCTGTGCTAGAGTATTCTGCCTTGCATCCAGCTCCTGACCTCTGATTACTCCCTGGCTATATACATGCTCCTGTGAACCTGTGTGGTGATCCTGCTACTCTGCTCTGAATTCCTGCTGCATACACCAGATTCCAGTAATCCTCCTTCATCTGCTGCTCATGTTTACTTCCATCTGCATTTGCTGGACATGTAAGCTGTTGCTGCTCTGCAGAAACCTGAGACTATTAAACAGGCCTCCCTGGTTGAGCTAAGATATGATTTGAACTGCCTTATAAGTTAATCTATCTGTGTTTGGAGTAAGACAAGGATTTATTCGTGTCAAGTATCCTCAAGAATAACTGTGCTTCATAGACTTTCTGCTTGATTGCATTTTCCTCTGAAGTTTCCTATAGACTGCTGGGCTGCGTTTAATATTTACACCAAGTGTTGTGGACTTGAGTTTCTCTCTGCACCTGTTTGAATCACAGTGTGATAATATAGACTTTACCACTTATAAAACTGTGTCCTGTAGTTGTCTTGTTCTACGCAAAGAGTCTCTTGAGTTATCCTCTATAATTATTACAGCAAGGCTGGTTGTCAAGAATGGGGGGGACCCCAAGCTGTTTTATTAAATTATTTATTTCAATAATTTAAAAAAACATGGGGACCCCTCTATTATTGATAACCAAGATTACTTGGGCCGGCTGCACCGTGATAGTGCATTTGATTTGAGGCCTAAACAGGTAAGCACCTTTGCCTGTTTTTCCTGTGTTTTTTTTTATAACCAACCTTGCAGAAGCTGACAGCTGAGGGTTGCAGCCCCCAGCTGTGAGTTTTGTCTGGTTGGTTCAAGAAAATAGGGGGGAACCCACGTCGGGTTTTTCATTCATTTATTTCCTCAGATCGCAGCCGGCAGCTGTGGAATACCCAGATCATCTGCACCTACTGTCACTGATATTAGCGGCAACAGGTGTTGGATGATGGGGGTAAGAGTCCCAAAAGCCCCCACCTGCTGTCGTTTGGACTTTAATATAGCACTCATCATTCTCCTCTGCTCGCCGGCAGAGCAGGGGAGAATGATGAGAGCATCTGCCGCCGGGGAACAGTGCATACTGTAGCGCTTCTTCCTCAGTGCTGATGAGTGTCCCATGGAGGACATCAATGTGTGTTCTCTGTGTGCACGTGTGCGGGATGTTTTGCCGCCCGTGCTGATGGTAAAAAACGGACATGTCAGCGTGTTTTGCCCATAGACACACAGTCCGTGGAAACACACTGACGTGCACAGATGCATTCATTTGAATGGGTCCACATGTGTACGTGTCTCAGGTATGTGTGAAAACTGTCGCCACACGTACAGGAGACACAGACCTGTAAAAAAGGCCTTAGCCAGAGTGATGGCGTTGTTGGCTGCTGGCAAAGTGTATTAATCCATGGTAATACAAGAAACATGAGCACCTTTCACCATGCCAGCCATTTGCTGGAAGTTTTTGCTGGTGGAGCGACTTCAATCAGCTCCTCCTTGTGACATGAGATATGTGCATTTTCAGTACCATATTGTCTTTTTTATGACACAAGCCACAGTTTAGTTTTATTGTAATCACATTTTTCCAGCCATCCATGTTAATTTGGATTTTTAAGTTTACATATTCATACTAGAAGTGGTACATAAAGGAACTTTCTGGTAGGTACTGTAATCTCAAGGTCCAATGGCAACATCATGTCTGCTACACAGAGATTAGCAAATCTTTAAGGAATCCGTTCTAAATTCATTTTCCAGAAATGCTAATTTTTCTGTTTAACTGTAAATTGATTTTACCTCTCTTCTGGTAAATCATGTTTTATAAAAAAAAAAAACCTCTGGGGAAACATTTCGCTTCAGCACCTACTCTTGCTATGAGAGTTGAACATATGTCAAGCAGCAGTTTTTTATACGCACAGGTTTCTAGTTTTATAATGGAAGGAAAAACACTCAATATATCAAAGAGTCTATTATTGATTAATGTATCAAGCAGCGGCAAAATCGCTTCCAGTCAGTGCATATGGAATCTTAGAGATCCCCCAGTGATGAATCTGTTTTTATTTATTTTTATAAATGGAGAAATAAAATATCAAATGCTATTGATAAAAAAAAAAATATTAATATACTAGCGTTTGATTTATTTTATGATAGTGCTGCTCTCTAACTGTTCTGTAGGGCTAAAAAATAATGAGACCTTATATTAGACATAGCATAGGTTCACATATAGTGCTCAGCATAAATCAGTACACCCCCTTTGAAAAATAAGAGTTTAATCAATATCTCACTAAACCGAAGGACAATTTCCAAACTATTGACAAGGCTGAGTTTCATAGAACTTGTTTTTAACCTAGACCATCTTCAGTTTTGCTCAAATTTTTTTAAGCAAAAATGAATATAATGTACATCACAAACATCTACTATTTTGCATGAGCACCATGATTTTTAAAGTTTTCTAGGCATGGAATGAACAAGTTGCCTAGTTATTGCAACATCTATTGGTCCATTCTTGAAAAACGACTTATTTTAGACCCTGGATGCTGGATGGATAGTAATGCTCAACTTGTCTCTTCAGAATTCCCCAAAGGTGTTCAATTAAGGTTCAGATCAGTGAACATAGTTGGCCACTGAATCACATTCACACTGATCTTTTACAGGAAAGAAACAGTGTCCTAAGGCTGGTTTCACATTTGCGGATGGAGGGCTGTGTACGTCCTCTGTGAAGCTCTGCCCACTGCCGCACTTCCTCCGGTCAGCTCCGCCTATGTCGGCATGCGGCATGCGTACCTTATCTTTCCCATTAGGTACGCAGGCCATGCCGATGTATGCGGATGCCTCCACATGTGTTGTTTTGACAGTGCGGTGACCTGCGACGAACACAACGAGTTGCAATTTGGTGCGGTCGCCGCACCGTCAAAATGATGCATGCGGAGGCATCCGCATACATCTGCATGGCCTGCGTACCCAATGTTAAAGATAGGGTACGCAGGACGCATGCAGTGGTAGGCGGAGCTGAATGAAGAAATGTGGCAGTGGGCAGGGCTTCACAGAGGAAGTTCACAGCCCTCCGCAGCCCTGCTGAGCGCTAGTGTGAAACTAGCCTTAGCAGTGTATTTTGAATCATTGTCATGTTGGAAAAGAGCTCGTTTACCAAGGGCATGGCGTGATAATGACATCTTCTCTTTCAATATAAAGCAGTACATTTGTGATTAATGATATCCTAGAAACCTGCTACACTCATGCAACCTAACATAAGGACCCTGCCACCACCATGTTTCACTGTAGGCAGCATGCATTTTTCTTTGTATTCACCTTTGCAACAACATACAGTTTTAAACATTTATCTTGGTCTCATCACTTCAGAGTATAGAGTCCTGGAAGTCTTCATATTTTTTAGCATGGGACCTTCAAATTGCAGGTCGGCTTTTTTGTGTATGGGTTTTATGAGAAGCTACCTTTGTGGATGACACCCATGCACTCCATTCCTCTGCAGTGTACACCGTATTGTTTCACATAAACAAATCACCCTGGTTTGACTTTCTTTCTTTAACTGCAATTCACTTGCATGTCAACTTTCTTCAACTTTTGTCATCAGCGCTCCTTTTTAGGGGTTAAAGTCTGTGGTTGGCCTGGATGTCTGTCAGATAGATGCAGTTCCATCTTTGTATCACTTTTGCTACAGTATTTTGACTGATAAATAAAGCTTTTCTGATCTTGATATCATTTTCGCCTTTCTTGTGTAAAGAAATTATTTTCTTTCACAGGTCTTCTCTTCCATGTGGCACCATTGATGACAGCATGAAATAGGAATGAGTTTTCTTTGACAAGTAATTGCCTTTTATAGTCATCTGTCTGCTGAACTGTTTAATGAATAATTAGACTTACTGGTGGTTGAACTCTTGTTATTTAGAATTTTATAGTCTAAGCTTTCAGCTTTGCTACTAATACTTTAATTAGGGTGTAATCATTTTTGCAACATGTTCTTGAATTAATTTGTCCAAAAAATTACTTTTTAGGGTGTTCAAGATAAGAAATCTTTTTGGCAATCAATGGCCCACATTTGTGGTATTTGTCATGGTATGTTATCTGTGAAGCTGATAACTCTACAGCCTACCCTACAGGCTACAGGTTGCATGGTCTCCTCAGAATAAGCACGGAGACGTATTGAGGCCTTGGGAATGCATGGCAGTCACAGGCATAACTGTGGTGATGAGACAACGTTTGGCATTATTGTAAATGGCCGCTATGTGTCGCAGAGGAAGATACTCTGCGCTGCAAGCCTGAAGTAAGGTTGATCTGGGACCTATAGTCCCACACGTTTTTTGTGTAGTTTTAAAGGGAGGCTTGCATGGTTAGTTGGAGAGCTGGGCAGGTCTGGCTAACCACATACACTTACCTCCTATGGGAGTGGTTACAGCTTCATAATTTGACCAGGGTGTGGGTCACATGGTTCTGAGTGTATGGACCTGAATGATTCTTGGCTGTAAGGCCCTGTGAGAGAAAAGGCCTGGGTGTTGGGAGGTCCAGAGTGGGGATTGGATCCCTGAAGAGCACCTGGTGAGGCCGTGATCCTAAATGGCCCCTGTGTTGGAAGGTCCTGGGAGTAAGACTGGATCCCTGAAGAGCCCAAGGTGAGGCTGTGATCCTGAGTGGCCTCTGTGTTGGGAGGTCCTGTGTGTGGGCCAGATCCCTGAAGAGCACGAGGTGAGGCCATGGATCTGCAGAGCTGGTAACGGCTACAGTGTTGGGGAAGCTACCGTCCTTCGGTGGGTCTGGAACTGACTGGTATGTGCCTGTCAGGCAAGTTGGTGATCCCTGTAAGGCAGCTTCTCCGGAGGATATAATGAACTGTTTGGCGTACGGTTACCCATGATAACTGGACGAAGTGAGAAGTCCGGCATGTTTAGTTCTGTGAGATGAAGCCGTATATGAAGTGATGTAATGAACTGTTCGTGCTTGCGGTTTATGATACCTGAATAAACCGGATAGACTGAATTATGTGCAAAAAGTGTTCCTGTGTGCATTTATCCCGCTGCCCCCAACCCATTAGCGAGTGCTATCTCACATATCCCATAAAAAATGTTGATTTTAAAAGAAAACTAAAGGTGCATAATATGGTACAGCACAATTAATCAGGGCGCTGCATAAGTCCTCAACCAAAAATTGCAACAACTATTTTGTTGTGAATCTGTGAGAGGACGTCACAGCTCAGCCATTAAACACTGAAGAAATTGTATAGGTAGAGTGTGTAGGGAGAGACAGACAGCAGTAAAATATACAGTGAAGGAAATAATTATTTGATCCCTTGATGATTTTGTAAGTTTGGCCACTTACAAAGACATGAACAGTCTATAATTTTAAGGGTAGGTTAATTTTAACATTGAGAGATAGAATATCAAAAATAAAATCCAGAAAATCACATTGTATAAATTTTAAACGGAGATGTTCATCAATATCTGAGGTGTCCTTTGGCATGTCCCACCACCTTAAAGACGCAGGCCCCTCTCTCCTGTTATCCACTGTCATCTGCACTGGGGCGGGTGGGAGTACAATTACATGCACACCACACCCAGATATTTGCTTACCACTGCTGCCCTGTCTCTATCTCCGTTGTTCACTCTCCTAGTGCAGCCAGCATCCACCTCAACTCAGTCGGTTGATTCTCCACCATCTGGATGACAGCCCTGGGCTGTGGTCCCTCCACGGAGCTGACCTCCACAGCTGAACTGAGCTCCTCCTGTGGGTGTTCATGATCCCAGTCAGCCAATTGTTGTATTAGGGTCTCCAAGTTGTCCTCCGGCAACCACTCTAGCTCTCTCCCAGAGCAAAGGGCTCTCATCTCCTCCTTCTTGAGCCTCTTGTAGATGGAGTCTGCAATATATTCTGCTAAGTCACCGCTTAGTAACTTTCCCTGGTATGCTGTCCAGGTGATTCCACCGCTGTCACCATTTGTGATGATCTGAGGTTGTGGGTTGTAATAATCATCTAGGCAGGTTAACAATGCAATTTCTTACAGAAATTCTTGGTAGATGGTCACAATGCAATGTCCACAAGATTCCAGCCTAGGGCTTATAGTTCCACTGCCCCAATCCCAGCTGAAATAGTCTGTCTTGCAACATTTGCTTTGCCCACAGCTTTTGTATCTCACGCTGGTATAGTCTGCAGTCACAGCCTATGCTCTTTCAGACGACGGATATCACAACTGTAGCACGTGTTTCCAACTCCAGCCAGCAACAACCCCTCCATTTTCTCGTCAGTGTCCAGAATTCCCAAGCCGCCCCCAGGAATTTAGTCCGGCCCTAGAAAAAAAAACCAAAGCTAACTGTGCATTGGCGGAGGTACTTTTCTCAGGCCGAGCCCCATCACCTGGGACCCCCTGTAGTGATGGCTCCACTAGGTCTACTATCCCATCCACATAATGGGACTAGGAGAACAATGGCTTGAGGCCCCTGCGACACTAAGGGTACCGTCACACAGTGCAATTTTGATCGCTACGACGGCACGATCCGTGACGTCGCAGCGATCGTATGATTATCGCTCCAGCGTCGTAGACTGCGGTCACACGTTGCAATCACGGCGCTGGAGCGATGCCGAAGTCCCCGGGTAACCAGGGTAAACATCGGGTTACTAAGCGCAGGGCCGCGCTTAGTAACCCGATGTTTACCGTGGTTACCAGCGTAAAAGTAAAAAAAAAAAAACCGTACATGCTCACCATCTGATGTCCGTCCGGTCCCTTGCCGTCCGCTTCCTGCTCTGACAGATCCGGCCGTACAGTGAGAGCAGAGTGCAGCGGTGACGTCACCGCTGTGATCTGCTCTCACTTTCCGGCCGGCAGACAGTCAGAGCGGGAAGCGGACGGCAAGGGACCGGACGGACATCAGATGGTGAGCATGTACGTTTTTTTTTTTTTTACTTTTACGCTGGTAACCACGGTAAACATCGGGTTACTAAGCGCGGCCCTGCGCTTAGTTACCCGATGTTTACCCTGGTTACCAGCGAACGCATCACTGGATCGCTGTCACACACAACGATCCAGCGATGTCAGCGGGTGATCAAGCGACGAAAGAAAGTTCCAAACGATCTGCTACGACGTACGATTCTCAGCAGGATCCCTGATCGCTGCTGCGTGTCAGACACTGCGATATCGTAACGATATCGCTAGAACGTCACGAATCGTACCGTCGTAGCGATCAAAATTGCACTGTGTGACGGTACCCTTACTAGAGTAATGGAATGATTGCCTTACCTGATTATCAATCTTGTATCTGGCCTTATATATGCTTAACCCCTTCATGACCCAGCCTATTTTGGCCTTAATGACCTTGCCGTTTTTTGCAATTCTGACCAGTGTCCCTTTATGAGGTAATAACTCAGGAACGCTTCAACGGATCCTAGCGATTCTGAGATTGTTTTTTCGTGACATATTGGGCTTCATGTTAGTGGTAAATTTAGGTCGATAATTTTTGAGTTTATTTGTGAAAAAAACGGAAATGTGGCAAAAAATTTGAAAATTTCGCAATTTTCACATTTTGAATTTTTATTCTGTTAAACCAGAGAGTTATGTGACACAAAATAGTTAATAAATAACGTTTCCCACATGTCTACTTTACATCAGCACAATTTTGGAAACAATTTTTTTTTTTGCTAGGAAGTTATAAGGGTTAAAATTTGACCAGTGATTTCTCATTTTTACAACAAAATTTACAAAACCATTTTTTTTAGGGACCACCTCACATTTGAAGTCATTTTGAGGGTTCTATATGGCTGAAAATACCCAAAAGTGACACCATTCTAAAAACTGCACCCCTCAAGGTGCTCAAAACCACATTCAAGAAGTTTATTAACCCTTCAGGTGTTTCACAGCAGCAGAAGCAACATGGAAGTAAAAAATGAACATTTAACTTTTTAGTCACAAAAATGATCTTTTAGCAACAATTTTTTTATTTTCCCAAGGGTAAAAGGAGAAACTGGACCAGGGACGTTGTTGTCCAATTTGTCCTGAGTACGCTGATACCTCATATGTGGGGGTAAACCACTGTTTGGGCGCACGGCAGGGCTCGGAAGGGAAGGAGCGCCATTTGACTTTTTTAATGAAAAATTGGCTCCAATCTTTAGCGGACACCATGTCGCGTTTGGAGAGCCCCCGTGTGCCTAAACATTGGAGCTCCCCCACAAGTGACCACATTTTGGAAACTAGACCCCCCAAGGAACTTATCTAGAAGCATAGTGAGCACTTTAAACCCCCAGGTGCTTCACAAATTGATCCGTAAAAATGAAAAAGTACTTTTTTTTCACAAAAAAATTATTTTAGCCTCAATTTTTTCATTTTCACATGGGCAACAGGATAAAATGGATCCTAAATTTTGTTGGGCAATTTCTCCTGAGTACACCAATACCTAACATGTGGGGGTAAACCACTGTTTGGGCACATGGTAAGGCTCGGAAGGGAAGGAGCGCCATTTGACTTTTTGAATGGAAAATTATCTCCATCGTTAGCGGACACCATGTCGCGTTTGGAAAGCTCCTGTGTGCCTAAACATTGGAGCTCCTCCACAAGTGACCCCATTTTGGAAACTAGACCCCCCAAGGAACTCATCCAGAGGCATAGTGAGCACTTTAAACCCCCAGGTGCTTCACAAATTGATCCGCAAAAATGAAAAAGTACTTTTTTTTCACACAAAATTTCTTTTAGCCTCAATTCTTTCATTTTCACATGGGCAACAGGATAAAATGGATCCTAAAATTTGTTGGGCAATTTCTCCTGAGTATGCCGATACCTCATATGTGGGGGTAAACCACTGTTTGGGTGCACGGCAAGGCTCGGAAGGGGAGGCGTGCCATTTGACTTTTTGAATGGAAAATTAGCTCCAATCGTTAGCGGACACCATGTCGCGTTTGGAGAGCCCCTGTGTGCCTAAACATTGGAGCTCCCCTACAAGTGACCCCATTTTGGAAACTAGACCCCCCAAGAAACTTATCTAGATGCATAGTGAACACTTATAACCCCCAGGTGCTTCACAGAAGTTTATAACGCAGAGCCGTGAAAATAAAAAAATAATTTTTCTTTCCTCAAAAATGATTTTTAGCCCAGAATTTTTTATTTTCCCAAGGGTAATAGGAGAAATTGGACCCCAAATGTTTTTGTCCAGTTTGTTCTGAGTACGATGATACCCCATATGTGGGGGTAAACCACTGTTTGGGCGCACGGCAGGGCTCGGAAGGGAAGGCACGCCATTTGGCTTTTTGAATGGAAAATTAGCTCCAATCATTAGCGGACACCATGTCGCGTTTGGAGAGCCCCTGTGTGCCTAAACATTGGAGCTCCCGCACAAGTGACCCCATTTTGGAAACTAGACCTCCCAAGGAACTAATCTAGATGTGTGGTGAGCACTTTGAACCCCCAAGTGCTTCACAGAAGTTTATAACGCAGAGCCATGAAAATAAAAAATAATTTTTCTTTTCTCAAAAATGATTTTTTAGCCCACAATTTTTTATTTTCCCAAGGGTAACAGGAGAAATTGGACCCCAAAAGTTGTTGTCCAGTTTCTCCTGAGTACGCTGATACCCCATATGTGGGGGTAAACCACTGTTTTGGCACACGTCAGGGTTCGGAAGGGAAGTAGTGACATTTTGAAATGCAGACTTTGATGGAATGCTCTGCGGGCGTCAGGTTGCGTTTGCAGAGCCCCTGATGTGCCTAAACAGTAGGAACTCCCCACAATTGACTCCATTTTGGAAACTAGACCCCCAAGGGAACTTATCTAGATGTGTAGTGAGCACTTTGAACCCCCAAGTGCTTCACAGAAGTTTATAACGCAGAGCCGTGAAAATAAAAAATGTGTTTCCTTTCCTCAAAAATATTTTTTTAGCCCAGAATTTTTTTATTTTTGCAAGAGTAACAGGAGAAATTGGACCCCAAAAGTTGTTGTCCAGTTTCTCCTGAGTACGCTGATACCCCATATGTGGGGGTAAACCACTGTTTTGGCACACGTCGGGGTTCGGAAGGGAAGTAGTGACGTTTTGAAATGCAGACTTTGATGGAATGCTCTGCGGGCGTCAGGTTGCGTTTGCAGAGCCCCTGATATGCCTAAACAGTAGAAACCCCCCACAAGTGACCCCATTTTGGAAACTAGACCCCCCAAGGAACTTATCTAGATGTGTGGTGAGCACGTTCAACCCCCAAGTGCTTCACAGAAGTTTACAACGCAGAGCCGTGAAAATAAAAAATCATTTTTCTTTCCTCAAAAAAGATGTTTTAGCAAGCAATTTTTTATTTTCACAAGGGTAACAGGAGAATTTGGACCCCAATATTTGTTGCCCAGTTTGTTGTGAGTACGCTGATACCCCATATGTGGGGGTAAACCACTGTTTTGGCACACGTCGGGGTTCGGAAGGGAAGTAGTGACGTTTTGAAATGCAGACTTTGATGGAATGCTCTGCGGGCGTCAGGTTGCGTTTGCAGAGCCCCTGATATGCCTAAACAGTAGAAACCCCCCACAAGTGACCCCATTTTGGAAACTAGACCCCCCAAGGAACTTATCTAGATGTGTGGTGAGCACGTTCAACCCCCAAGTGCTTCACAGAAGTTTACAACGCAGAGCCGTGAAAATAAAAAATCATTTTTCTTTCCTCAAAAAAGATGTTTTAGCAAGCAATTTTTTATTTTCACAAGGGTAACAGGAGAATTTGGACCCCAATATTTGTTGCCCAGTTTGTTGTGAGTACGCTGATACCCCATATGTGGGGGTAAACCACTGTTTGGGCACACGTCAGGGCTCGGAAGGGAAGTAGTGACATTTGAAATGCAGACTTTGATGGAATGGTCTGCGGGCGTCACATTGCATTTGCAGAGCCCCTGATGTACCTAAACAGTAGAAACACCCCACAAGTGACCCCATTTTGGAAACTAGACCCCCGAAGGAACTTATCTAGATGTGTGGTGAGCACTTTCAACCCCCAAGTGCTTCACAGAAGTTTATAACGCAGAGCCGTGAAAATAAAAAATAATTGTTCTTTCCTCAAAAATTATGTTTTAGCAAGTAATTTTTTATTTTTGCAAGGGTAACAGGAGAAATTAGACCCCAGCAGTTGTTGCCCAGTTTGTCCTGAGTACGCTGGTACCCCAAATGTGGGGGTAAACCACTGTTTGGGCGCACGTCGGGGCTTGGAAGGGCGGGAGCACCATTTGACTTTTTGAACGCAAGATTGGCTGGAATCAATGGTGGCGCCATGTTGCGTTTGGAGACCCCTGATGTGCCTAAACAGTGGAAACCCCTCAATTCTAACTTCAACACTAACCCCAACACACCCCTAATCCTAATCCCAACTGTAGCCATAACCCTAATCACAACCTTAACCCCAACACACCCCTAACCACAACCCTAACCGCAACACACCCGTAACCCTAATTCCAACCCTAATCCTAACCCTAATCCCAACCGTAACCCTAATCCCAACCCTAACCACAACTGTAACCCCAACACACCCCTAACCCTATCCGTAACCCTAACCACAAGCCTAATCTTAACCCTATTTCAAACCCTAGCCCTAATTCCAACCCTAACTCTAATTCCAACCCTAACCCTAAGGCTATGTGCCCACGTTGCGGATTCGTGTGAGATTTTTCCTCATGATTTTTGAAAAATCTGCAGGTAAAAGGCACTGCGTTTTACCTGCGGATTTACAGCAGATTTCCAGTGTTTTTTTGTGCAGATTTCACCTGCGGATTCCTATTGAGGAACAGGTGTAAAACGCTGCGGAATCCGCACAAAGAATTGACATGCTGCGGAAAATACAACGCAGCGTTTCTGCACGGAATTTTCCGCACCATGGGCACAGCGGATTTGGTTTTCCTTAGGTGTACATGGTACTGTAAACCTGATGGAAAACTGCTTCGAATTCGCAGCGGCCAATCCGCTGCGGATCCGCGGCCAATCCGCTGCCAATCCGCTGCGGATCCGCGGCCAATCCGCTGCGGATCCGCTGCGGATCCGCGGCCGATCCGCTGCGGATCCGCTGCCGATCCGCTGCGGATCCGCTGCCGATCCGCTGCGGATCCGCTGCCGATCCGCGGCCGATCCGCTGCCGATCCGCTGCGGATCCGCTGCCGATCCGCTGCCGATCCGCGGCCGATCCGCTGCCGATCCGCTGCGGATCCGCTGCCGATCCGCTGCGGATCCGCTGCCGATCCGCTGCGGATCCGCTGCCGATCCGCTGCGGATCCGCTGCCGATCCGCTGCCGATCCGCTGCCGATCCGCGGCGGATCCGCGGCCGATCCGCTGCGGATCCGCGGGCGATCCGCGGCGGATCCGCTGCCGATCCGCTGCGGATCCGCGGCCGATCCGCTACGGATCCGCTGCGGATCCGCGGCCGATCCGCTCTGTGTGCACATGCCATAACCCTACCCCTAACCCTAACCCTACCCGTAACCCTAACCCTACCCCTAACCCTACCCCTAGTTCTAACCCTAGTTCTAACCCTAACCCTAGTGGAAAAAGAAAAAAATATATTTTCTTTATTTTATTATTGTCCCTACCTATGGGGGTGATAAAGGGGGGGGTTTATTTATTATTTTTTTATTTTGATCGCTGTGATAGAACCTACCACAGCGATCAAAATGTACCTCTAATGAATCTGCCGGCCGGCGGGCGCACTGAGCATGCGCCCGCCATTTTGGAAGATGGCGGCGCCCATGATGGAGGCGGACGGGGACCGGGAGCCTCGGTAAGTATAAGGGGGGGGAGATCGGGGCACGGGGGGGGCGTCGGAGCACGGGGGGTGACATAGGAGCAGGGGGGGAGCGGGCAGGAGGACGGGGGAGCGGACAGCAGGACGGGGGAGCCGGCAGGCGGACGGAGGGGACCGGACCCTATAACGGAGCACTGGGGGGGCGATCGGTGGGGTGGGGGGGGGGTCACATTAGTATTTCCAGCCATGGCCGATGAAATTGCAGCATCGGCCATGGCTGGATTGTAATATTTCACCAGTTTTTTAGGTGAAATATTACAAATCGCTCTGATTGGCAGTTTCACTTTCAACAGCCAATCAGAGCGATCGTAGCCACGGGGGGGTGAAGCCACCCCCCCTGGGCTGAAGTACCACTCCCCCTCTCCCTGCAGATCGGGTAAAATAGGAGTTAACCCCTTCACCCGATCTGCAGGGACGCGATCATTCCATGACGCCACATAGGCGTCATGGGTCGGATTGGCACGGGTTTTCATGACGCCTATGTGGCGTCATGGGTCGGGAAGGGGTTAAGATCCAGCCCGCACGTCTTCCTCTGCTTAAGGCCCCGTCTCACAATACAACAATCAGATCGATTTTAATCAGTGCTCTGTGCTGGAAAAAGTCTGCATCCCTTTAGAGTCATAGAATCCGCACTTCTTTGCATTGGTCCAATAGTCATTAGAACAAGGCCAGCTCCTCACACATAACATCTGGCAATAATCAGGGAGCCGCATGTAGCATCACCATCACCACTGCCATCCATCTTCTGTTCATTACTACCACCAAATATAGATCACAATTATTTTCCTTTGCTTCTGGCAAGCATAATATTGGGAAGGTAGGAAGTGGAGTACATTATGGTTATATTACTGTATGGCACTATATGACTGCAGTCATGGTCAAAAGTGTTGGACCCCTTGAAGTTTTTCCAGAAAATGAAGTATTTCTCCCCAAAACTTATTGCAATTACACGTTTTGTTATACACTTATATATTTACTTTGTGTGCATTAGAACAACACGAAAAAAGAGAAAAAAAAAATGCAAATTAGAATTAATTTCATATGAAACCCTCAAAATGGGCTGAACAAAATTGTTGGCACCCTCAACATAATATTTGGCCGCACACCCTTTGGAATAAATTACTAAAATCAATTGCTTCCTATAGCCATCATCAAGCTTCTTACACCTCTCAACTGGAATTTTGGACCACTCTTCTTTTGCAAGCTGTTTCAGGTCTATTGTATTTGAAATGTTCCTTCTCACAACAGCAATATTAAGGTCACTCCACAGGGGATCAATGTTGATCTCCACAAGGAAAAACGATACTTTTTGAATAACGCCTCTCACACAGCCAAACCAGATCTCCGCTTTGCACTGACGAGGGGCAGTACCCCGAAACACAGTGTCTGAAAATTGAGATTCTGGTTTGGCTATTATCCTAAGTCATGTGACAAGGCTCGTTAAAGGGTCAACATTGACTTGTAGGATTGCTACCTTCCAATAGGTGGCACTAGAGTTCTAGCTCTCTTCCTCTCTGAAGAGACAATTTGCATAATCTGTAAATAGATATCACACATCTTGAGCCTGGCCATTATGTTCTTTATCTATAATGTTGGTGGGAATCCTAAGGGTACCGTTACACTAAACAATTTACCAACGATCACGACCAGCGATACGACCTGGCCGTGATCATTGGTAAGTCGCTGTGTGGTCGCTGGAGAGCTGTCACACAGACAGCTCTGTTATGGTTCTCAATGGCAAGAGAACATAGCCCAGCAAACATAAGTACTAGCTCTTGGAAGGATGGAAACTAAACTGACCATGAACTAAACCTGCCGCACAACTAACAGTAGCCGGGTAGCGTTGCCTACGTTTTTTATCCCTAGACGCCCAGCGCCGGCCGGAGGACTAACTAATCCTGGCAGAGGAAAACATAGTCCTGGCTCACCTCTAGAGAAATTTCCCCGATAGGCAGACAGAGGCCCCCACATATATTGGCGGTGATTTTAGATGAAATGACAAACGTAGTATGAAAATAGGTTTAGCAAAATTGAGGTCCGCTTACTAGATAGCAGGAAGACAGAAAGGGCACTTTCATGGTCAGCTGAAAACCCTATCAAAATACCATCCTGAAATTACTTTAAGACTCTAGTATTAACTCATAACATCAGAGTGGCAATTTCAGATCACAAGAGCTTTCCAGACACAGAAACGAAACTACAGCTGTGAACTGGAACAAAATGCAAAAACAAACGAGGACAAAGTCCAACTTAGCTGGGAGTTGTCTAGCAGCAGGAACATGCACAGAAAGGCTTCTGATTACAATGTTGACCGGCATGGAAGTGACAGAGGAGCAAGGTTAAATAGCGACTCCCACATCCTGATGGAAACAGGTGAACAGAGGGGATGATGCACACCAGTTCAATTCCACCAGTGGCCACCGGGGGAGCCCAAAATCCAATTTCACAACAGTACCCCCCCCTCAAGGAGGGGGCACCGAACCCTCACCAGAACCACCAGGGCGATCAGGATGAGCCCTATGAAAGGCACGGACCAGATCGGAGGCATGAACATCAGAGGCAGTCACCCAAGAATTATCCTCCTGACCGTATCCCTTCCATTTGACCAGATACTGGAGTTTCCGTCTGGAAACACGGGAGTCCAAGATTTTTTCCACAACGTACTCCAACTCGCCCTCAACCAACACCGGAGCAGGAGGCTCAACGGAAGGCACAACCGGTACCTCATACCTGCGCAACAATGACCGATGAAAAACATTATGAATAGAAAAAGATGCAGGGAGGTCCAAACGGAAGGACACAGGGTTAAGAATCTCCAATATCTTGTACGGGCCGATGAACCGAGGCTTAAGCTTAGGAGAAGAAACCCTCATAGGGACAAAACGAGAAGACAACCACACCAAGTCCCCAACACAAAGCCGAGGACCATCCCGACGCCGGCGGTTGGCAAAAAGCTGAGTCTTCTCCTGGGACAACTTCAAATTGTCCACTACCTGCCCCCAAATCTGATGCAACCTCTCCACCACAGCATCCACTCCAGGACAATCCGAAGATTCCAACTGACCAGAAGAAAATCGAGGATGAAACCCCGAATTACAGAAAAAAGGAGACACCAAGGTGGCAGAGCTGGCCCGATTATTGAGGGCAAACTCCGCTAAAGGCAAAAAAGCAACCCAATCATCCTGATCTGCAGACACAAAACACCTCAAATATGTCTCCAAGGTCTGATTCGTCCGCTCGGTCTGGCCATTAGTCTGAGGATGGAAAGCAGACGAGAAAGACAAATCTATGCCCATCCTAGCACAGAATGCTCGCCAAAATCTAGACACGAACTGGGTTCCTCTGTCAGAAACGATATTCTCCGGAATACCATGCAAACGGACCACATTTTGAAAAAACAGAGGAACCAACTCGGAAGAAGAAGGCAACTTAGGCAGGGGAACCAAATGGACCATCTTAGAGAAACGGTCACACACCACCCAGATGACAGACATCTTCTGAGAAACAGGAAGATCCAAAATAAAATCCATCGAGATGTGCGTCCAGGGCCTCTTCGGGATAGGCAAGGGCAACAACAATCCACTAGCCCGAGAACAACAAGGCTTGGCCCGAGCACAAACGTCACAAGACTGCACAAAGCCTCGCACATCTCGAGACAGGGAAGGCCACCAGAAGGACCTTGCCACCAAATCCCTGGTACCAAAGATTCCAGGATGACCTGTCAACGCAGAAGAATGAACCTCAGAAATGACTACTGGTCCAATCATCAGGAACAAACAGTCTACCAGGTGGGCAACGATCAGGTCTATCCGCCTAAAACTCCTGCAAGGCCCGCCGCAGGTCTGGAGAAACGGCAGACAATATCACTCCATCCTTAAGGATACCTGTAGGTTCAGAGTTACCAGGGGAGTCAGGCTCAAAACTCCTAGAAAGGGCATCCGCCTTAACATTCTTAGAACCCGGCAGGTAGGACACCACAAAATTAAACCGAGAGAAAAACAACGACCAGCGCGCCTGTCTAGAATTCAGGCGTCTGGCGGACTCAAGATAAATTAGATTTTTGTGGTCAGTCAATACCACCACCTGATGTCTAGCCCCCTCAAGCCAATGACGCCACTCCTCAAAAGCCCACTTCATGGCCAAAAGCTCCCGATTCCCAACATCATAATTCCGCTCGGCGGGCGAAAATTTACGCGAGAAAAAGGCACAAGGTCTCATCACGGAACAATCGGAACTTCTCTGCGACAAAACTGCCCCAGCTCCGATTTCAGAAGCGTCGACCTCAACCTGAAAAGGAAGAGCAACATCAGGCTGACGCAACACAGGGGCGGAAGAAAAGCGGCGCTTAAGCTCCCGAAAGGCCTCCACAGCAGCAGGGGACCAATCAGCAACATCAGCACCCTTCTTAGTCAAATCAGTCAATGGTTTAACAACATCAGAAAAACCAGCAATAAATCGACGATAAAAGTTAGCAAAGCCCAAAAATTTCTGAAGACTCTTAAGAGAAGAGGGTTGCGTCCAATCACAAATAGCCTGAACCTTGACAGGATCCATCTCGATGGAAGAGGGGGAAAAAATATATCCCAAAAAGGAAATCTTTTGAACCCCAAAAACGCACTTAGAACCCTTCACACACAAGGAATTAGACCGCAAAACCTGAAAAACCCTCCTGACCTGCTGGACATGAGAGTCCCAGTCATCCGAAAAAATCAAAATATCATCCAGATACACAATCATAAATTTATCCAAATAATCACGGAAAATGTCATGCATAAAGGACTGAAAGACTGAAGGGGCATTTGAAAGACCAAAAGGCATCACCAAATACTCAAAGTGGCCCTCGGGCGTATTAAATGCGGTCTTCCACTCATCCCCCTGCTTAATTCGCACCAAATTATACGCCCCACGGAGATCTATCTTAGAGAACCACTTGGCCCCCTTTATGCGAGCAAACAAATCAGTCAGCAGTGGCAACGGATATTGATATTTAACCGTGATTTTATTCAAAAGCCGATAATCAATACACGGTCTCAAAGAGCCATCTTTCTTAGCCACAAAGAAAAAACCGGCTCCTAAGGGAGATGACGAAGGACGAATATGTCCCTTTTCCAAGGACTCCTTTATATATTCTCGCATAGCAGCATGTTCAGGCACAGACAGATTAAATAAACGACCCTTAGGGTATTTACTACCCGGAATCAAATCTATGGCACAATCGCACTCCCGGTGCGGAGGTAATGAACCAAGCTTAGGTTCTTCAAAAACGTCACGAAATTCAGTCAAGAATTCAGGAATCTCAGAGGGAATAGATGATGAAATGGAAACCACAGGTACGTCCCCATGCGTCCCCTTACATCCCCAGCTTAACACAGACATAGCTTTCCAGTCAAGGACTGGGTTATGAGATTGCAGCCATGGCAATCCAAGCACCAACACATCATGTAGGTTATACAGCACAAGAAAGCGAATAATCTCCTGATGATCCGGATTAATCCGCATAGTTACTTGTGTCCAGTATTGTGGTTTATTACTAGCCAATGGGGTGGAGTCAATCCCCTTCAGGGGTATAGGAGTTTCAAGAGGCTCCAAATCATACCCACAGCGTTTGGCAAAGGACCAATCCATAAGACTCAAAGCGGCGCCAGAGTCGACATAGGCATCCGCGGTAATAGATGATAAAGAACAAATCAGGGTCACAGATAGAATAAACTTAGACTGTAAAGTGCCAATTGAAACAGACTTATCAAGCTTCTTAGTACGCTTAGAGCATGCTGATATAACATGAGTTGAATCACCGCAATAGAAGCACAACCCATTTTTTCGTCTTAAATTCTGCCGTTCACTTCTGGACAGAATTCTATCACATTGCATATTCTCTGGCGTCTTCTCAGTAGACACCGCCAAATGGTGCACAGGTTTGCGCTCCCGCAGACGCCTATCGATCTGGATAGCCATTGTCATGGACTCATTCAGACCCGCAGGCACAGGGAACCCCACCATAACATCCTTAATGGCATCAGAGAGACCCTCTCTGAAATTCGCCGCCAGGGCGCACTCATTCCACTGAGTAAGCACAGCCCATTTACGGAATTTCTGGCAGTATATTTCCGTTTCGTCTTGCCCCTGAGATAGGGACATCAAGGCCTTTTCCGCCTGAAGCTCTAACTGAGGTTCCTCATAAAGCAACCCCAAGGCCAGAAAAAACGCATCCACATTGAGCAACGCAGGATCCCCTGGAGCCAATGCAAAAGCCCAATCCTGAGGGTCGCCCCGGAGCAAGGAAATCACAATCCTGACCTGCTGAGCAGGATCTCCAGCAGAGCGAGATTTCAGGGACAAAAACAACTTGCAATTATTTTTAAAATTTTGAAAGCAAGATCTATTCCCCGAGAAAAATTCAGGCAAAGGAATTCTAGGTTCAGATATAGGAACATGAACAACAAAATCTTGTAAATTTTGAACTTTCGTGGTGAGATTATTCAAACCTGCAGCTAAACTCTGAATATCCATTTTAAACAGGTGAACACAGAGCCATTCCAGGATTAGAAGGAGAGAGAGAGAGAGAGAAAGGCTGCAATATAGGCAGACTTGCAAGAGATTCAATTACAAGCACACTCAGAACTGAAGGGAAGGGGAAAAAAAAAAAAAAAATCTTCAGCAGACTTCTCTTTTCTCTCCTTTCTCTGTCAATTAATTTAACCCTTTTTGGGCCGGTCAAACTGTTATGGTTCTCAATGGCAAGAGAACATAGCCCAGCAAACATAAGTACTAGCTCTTGGAAGGATGGAAACTAAACTGACCATGAACTAAACCTGCCGCACAACTAACAGTAGCCGGGTAGCGTTGCCTACGTTTTTTATCCCTAGACGCCCAGCGCCGGCCGGAGGACTAACTAATCCTGGCAGAGGAAAACATAGTCCTGGCTCACCTCTAGAGAAATTTCCCCGATAGGCAGACAGAGGCCCCCACATATATTGGCGGTGATTTTAGATGAAATGACAAACGTAGTATGAAAATAGGTTTAGCAAAATTGAGGTCCGCTTACTAGATAGCAGGAAGACAGAAAGGGCACTTTCATGGTCAGCTGAAAACCCTATCAAAATACCATCCTGAAATTACTTTAAGACTCTAGTATTAACTCATAACATCAGAGTGGCAATTTCAGATCACAAGAGCTTTCCAGACACAGAAACGAAACTACAGCTGTGAACTGGAACAAAATGCAAAAACAAACGAGGACAAAGTCCATCTTAGCTGGGAGTTGTCTAGCAGCAGGAACATGCACAGAAAGGCTTCTGATTACAATGTTGACCGGCATGGAAGTGACAGAGGAGCAAGGTTAAATAGCGACTCCCACATCCTGATGGAAACAGGTGAACAGAGGGGATGATGCACACCAGTTCAATTCCACCAGTGGCCACCGGGGGAGCCCAAAATCCAATTTCACAACACAGCTCTCCAGCGACCAACGATGCCGAAGTCCCCGGGTAACCAGGGTAAACATCGGGTTACTAAGCACAGGGCCACGCTTAGTAACCCGATGTTTACCCTGGTTACCATTGTAAATGTAAAAAAAAAAACCACTACATACTCACATTCCGATGTCTGTCACATCCCCCGCCGTCAGCTTCCCGCACTGACTGTGAGTGCCGGCCGTAAAGCACAGCACAGCGGTGACGTCACCGCTGTGCTCTGCTTTTACTTTACGGCCGGCACTCACAGTCACCCTAAGTGTGTGTGACACCGATCCAGCGATGACAGCTGGTGATCCAGCGACGAAGGAAAGTTTCAAACGATCTGCTACGACGTACGATTCTCAGCGGGGTCCCTGATCGCAGTAGCGTGTCAGACACAGCGAGATCGTATGTATATCGCTGGAACGTCACGGATCGTGCCGTCGTAGCGACCAAAGTGCCACTGTGAGACGGTACCCTAACCTGAACAGAGTACATATAATAAACTTGAAACTGCCTACCAAAAAACTGATAATTTTTGTACACCTTTTTAAAAAGCCGTTATGTCTTCACTTTCCAAACAACAAACCTGTTGTTGATCCAAAAAAGATAATCTTTGAATGACTTGTGTAAAAGAAAAGCCATATCTTCTTAATTTTCCAAGCAACAGACTTGTTGTTGATCCCAGTAAAGAGAAACAGTTTGGACTGCTATTTAAATGCCATTGTTTCTTCACAAAATAAGTGAAAGCAGTCAGAGGAGAGTGCAGAGGAATCGACACAGGGAAGGGGAGATAAAATGGAGTTGTCTAGCACCACCGCTGCTCCAGCTGAATACCTCCAAGGGAGGATAAGAGCGTGTGTCAAACAGAAATCAGTCCCAGAAGCGCTGAAGGAAACTCAGACAACATATATAGTTTACCATAACGCGTTTCAACGGTAAACACTGTCTTCTTCAGGAGACGGTGTTTACCATCGAAACGCGTTGTGGTAAACTACATATGTTGTCTGAGTTTCCTTCAGCGCTCCTGGGACTGATTTCTGTTTGACACATTGTTTCTTCACAGGCTCTTCTATTGCACAGTTGGCAAGATTTTTTCCAATTTTTGAATCAAAAAATCAAAATTTCAAGCTTCTTGACTGAAATAAGCCATGGCTCCTTTATCCTCTTTTGTCAACCACCAAAACTATACAATGTTTTCTTACCCTATTTTAATAAACCTTACTGCTGCCAAAAAACTAAATTAAATGTTTTAAGAGGCTTACTAAAATAAGCTTTTGCTTCTTTGCTGTTCACACTATAGCCAAGAAATGTATATTTTTACCAACAAATGTTTCAATATTTTTGTCTTGAAATCCAGAAGCCATTTTCTGTCATAAGGGTGTCATGTCCCTATTGGAGACCTCGAGTTAGAAGGTCACAACAGGTAATGAATCGCAGGTCCTCTTTTGAGACGTTGTGATTCAGGTCCTATTTTATATTGATTTACTTTACATCAATAGTGAAAGGGTTAAGGATTATTTCCATGATGGCTGGGAACATACAGGTTGTTGCTCCCACCTGCAGGTGCTGATATCATCTCATCTCCCTATATATATTGGCTATGGGTTTTTCTTCCTTGCCGGTGAAAGAATCTTCTTCCTGGAAAGTGTTTAGATGTGTAGCTGGAGTTGAGATGCAGTACTTGAAGTGTTCTTTGTGCAGTTGGTTCGTGAGAGTTTATCTCCTTTTCCTTATTCCAATTTGGTTTGTTTATTCCTCCCCGCCCCTTCCCTACCTTCCTCCTTATTTTTGGTGAGTGTTTTGTATGATAGAGGTTTTCAGTTATCCCTCTCTGTCTTTGTGTCTGGTTTGCCTTACATTTATGTCCCAAGCCTCTAGGGTAAGGGAGAGGACAGATTAGGGTTTAACAGGTTCAAGAGTACTCCTGGGACAGGGATAGTTAGTGTCCCTGTTCCAGGGATAGTTTCCGACCCCTCTCCCTTAATTCAGACTGTCACATTGTGACATTTTCTTTACTTTTGGTGTGGGCATATAAAAGAAAAATAAAAAAAAAACATTTACTGCTGCCCACAAAAAAAAAAAGGTACGCTGTTAAAATACTCATGATATCATTTTTAGCCCACCAGTTGTTAAAAGCGATGGCTTCTTCTGTATATACTCCATGTTTAGCAAAAAAAAATTGGAGTGCTTTGTTATCTTAAAAACCATAAAAAATCCAATAGTACAGTGTGTTATTATACAGACTGTTGGTTACCACTGGTTACCAGTTTACCATGTATGTTGAGGAAAGTTTGACATGACTAATCTTTTGTTTGCATTAAAGAATGTCAATGGTTTGGATACAAAACTCCCACCTGAAGAAGACGGTGTTTACCGTCGAAACGCGTTGTGGTAAACTACATATGTTGTCTGAGATTCCTTCAGCGCTCCTGGGACTGATTTCTGTTTGACATACGCTCTTATCCTCCCTTGGAGGTATTCAGCTGGAGCTGCGGTGGTGCTCGACATCTCCCCTTCCCTGGGTTGATTCCTCTGCACTCCCCTGTGACTGCTTTCACTTATTTTTAATGGTTTGGATACAGTCTGATGATGCTTCAGAGTGTCATACATGTCTTTTCAGGACAACTGAAAGCTTTGCAAAACTATTGATTCATAGCGAATTGATCCACTGTGAATTTCATTATAGACGAAAATTCAGCAACTGTGACAAATTCAAATTTCAATAGATTTACTCACGGTGGCTCAGTGGTTAGCACTGCTGCTTTGCAGCGCTGGAGTCCTGGGTTTAAATCCCACCAAAACAACATCTGCAAAAAGTTTGTATGTTCTCCCCATGTTTGCGGGAGTACTTTCATTGTGAGCCCCAATGCCAGTAGTACCGATTATGTCTACAAAGTTCTGTAGAATTAATTAAAGGGAATCTGTCACCCCAAAATTCGCCTATAACCTGCGGCCACCGGCATCAGGGGTTTATCTACAGCATTCTGTAATGCTGTAGATAAGCCCCCGATGTAACTTGAAAGATAAGAAAAACAAGTTAGATTATACTCACCCATGGGCGGTCCCGCTGCGGTCTGGTCCGATCCGATGGGCGTCATGGTCCGGGTCCAGCGCCTCCCATCTTCATACGATGTCGTCCTCTTCTTTGTTTCCTGCCATGGCTCCTGCGCAGGCATACTATATATGTCCTGTTGAGGGCAGAGCAAAGTACTGCAGTGTGCAGGCGCCGGGAAAGGTCAGAGAGGCCCAGCACCTGGGCACTGCAGTACTTTGCTCTGCCCTCAACAGGACAGATATAGTATGCCTGCACAGGAGCCGCGGCAGGAAGCAAAGAATAGGACATCATTGTATGAAGATGGGAGGACCCGGACTGGGATGCCCATTGGACCGGACCGCTCCGGGACCGCCCCTGGGTGAGTATATTCTAACTTGTTTTTCGTCTCTTTCAGGTTACATCGGGGAATGCTGTAGATAAGCCCCTGATGCCGGTGGCCACAGCTTATAGGTGAATTTTGGGGTGACAGATTCCCTTTAATTTAAAAAATCTTTCATGAAAACCGATGCCTAGACAGTGGTAAAAATGCATCTGTTGTCATCAGACTTTTTTTTAACCATTTTCTACCAATACTTGCCTGAATCTCAATGTTGCATATAACATTGTTATCTGGCACCCAAGCTGACACCTTTGTGGTGTAACAACTGATTGACTATAGTATTTTTTCTGATAGCATTATGCGAAAAAGCTTTCTGCTAAAAAATAATTAACCCTTTTCCATCCCTCGTTTTAGCTGAAAACACCTAATGGAAACTACAATTTAATAGTGAATATATGTGCAATTTGCCTAAATTGCCTACCCTGATTGATAGAAAGTGAAGTGTGCCAAGACAAAATGGAATACAGCGTTTAAAAACTATGAATGTGCTTGTCACATAAAGCAATATTATATTATAGTTTTTTAAAGCAAGCGTTTCTTAACAGTGTATCTTAATAAATATTAAGAACTACAGTAAGTATTTAGTACTTCACCTAATATTTCTAGTCTTCTATATTTTTCATTTATTGTTGATAAATTCAAACTTTAATTTTCTACTGAGAAAATATTTATTTTCACTGCATCTACATAAAATAATGTCAAATAATCCCTGCGATGTGGAAAGTAGTGTCAGGAATTTGGATATTTCCATCCATTTGGGATCTATGGGCAGCTGAATCCTTATTTTCTTTGCAATCATTACGTGTATTGTAAACGGTTCATTCTAACTTCTGTATCCTGAGATTCTAGAGCATCACTTCTGCCCTGCGAAAAAAAAAACATCATAGATTTTCATGCAGAATTTCCTCCGGTTGGCTGCCTTTTTATAAAGAATAATAGCTTCCAAGACTGAATGTACCATTTTGGAAGAACATTAAGTGGAAATCATTAATTCCCAAGGTTTTGAGAAGAATAGCCCTAGAGCACACATGTAACATTTAAACAGCGGCAACACAGATCAGGAAAGTAAAAAAGCACAGCATTAAAACACCGGGGGAACATCTACTTCTCTGCTGAGGTGCTCCTGCATTCAGGGTAATAAATCCTATATTCATTAAATGTGCACCGCATATGCACGGCTCACTTTTGTGCCTGTTCATAATGTGCACGGAAGAATATGCTCAGAAACTAGAGAACATAAACATGATAATGTTTCTCAGTTGGCTACTGTTCTAGCATCACATTAATGTTCTAGTCAATTAAGAGATGGAATGCCATGGGGCACGAGGGTCAAAAGAAACATTGTCTGGGGCCTGGCAGTGCAAGGCAAGATGCAGCGTGCTGGATGCCTCAAATTAAACAATTCCCACTGATAAGGAATTTAATGATTTGATTAATTTAATGTAGATTTTTATTGCGTTTGTCTCTCTTCTGAAACTTAGAGACTTTAAAGATCGCTTCCTTCATGTGCTGTGTTAGTAGTTTGCCGATGTAAAGCTCTATGGCTGGTAATGTAATATATCCTCCTGCTGTAATAAACCTCAAATGTTTCCATAGAGATCAACAAAGATGTTAAAGGGATTGTCCAGGCTTCTGATGTAAGTCTACGTGACTGCACACTTCTGAATCCTTACAGCATGCGCTTTGCACACTCTCAGGATTCAATGGTTTTGCCGGTGAGCGCCGATGATCACACGAGCGCAAGAATGCAATTTGAATACATGCGGTCACAAGCCAATTAGACTCGCTCAGCCTCACACAATTTACTTGCATACAAGTGAATAGAGCAAGGCCGAGTATGTCTAGTTGGAATGTGGCTGGAAGTATGCAAATCGCAGGTTGCATGACTGCCCACTCTCATCGGTGACAGTGGAGAATCTTGACAGCATGCAGTGCGCACACTGTAAGGATTCGAAAGTCTGCAGTCTTAAGACCAGACTTCTTTTAAATGGAAGCATTCAGCATGTTTTTACTTTTGGAAGTAGTGGAATAGATATATAGACATTGTGTCCCCAAATAATAAAAATGATACAGTTTTTGTAGAGATCCAATCTGCCATTCATGAGAAATCTGGCATACAATAGGTTAAAGCACTTGCAGGAAGCCATCCAGTTGTATTGAAAAGCCCCTTTCCAGCGTGATTTACATATGAATTCTACACTACGTAGATTTCTCATGAGTGGCACAAGACATCTTTAAGAAAAAGGAATGACGTTACTTGAGGGACAAGCGCTTATACAGCCATACTGTTACAGCCATAGCTAAAAACCTGTTGACACGTTCAATGAGAATGTCTGACCGATAAGTCTAATCTTAACATTCAGAAGGCATCGTGATATAAGCAATGTTGCACTGTTTATATCTGCTATTGCAATTATTGCCTATATTAAAGGAGTTGGCCCCTACATTTATACTGACACAAAGATCCCTAGTTTTATCCTATAAAACTCACCGGATGTCGTTCTCACCATTTCACCACCATCTTTGTGTTGATCCTGCTCTTCTTGTGAGGGAGTTTCTGCTGACTATTGACTGCAGCGCGCATGCTCAGACTATGTCCCTTGGAAAGTGCCCCTCAGTGTTGTTGCTTTAATGAACCATTTGATCCTGGAGACCATAACTGTAAAGAACATCACAGGAAACCATGGAAAAGTAGAGAGAGGCATTAATGTGACCAGCAATGGAAGAGCATAATATAGAAGTTATCACTTCTACATCGGTGCTCTGCAGACTATAGATTTATAGTTCACAGATAAAACCCAGTGACCTTCTCGCTGATCTTAGCCATTTACTTTCCGTTTTCTTTTCCATTTGGCCCAGATTGCCATGACTATTTTTTCCATCCATGACTCGTTTCTTCAAAATTCCCCTCCTTATAATTTCTCCACTTTTAAAGAGGTTGTCCAGTCTTAGGGCTCGCATACACTTGCAAATAAATCGGACGAATGCAATCTGATTAAATATTACATTGCATTCGGACCAATGTTATTCTATGATTGTGTTCAACTTCTCATCTGCAGGATTTGTTTTTCAGCTCCGATTATATCGAGATCTGGCTGAAAATAAAATCTGCACGCTGCAATTCAATGCAAAACTCAGATTGCACGCTCCCATACACGTCTATGGGTGCATGTGAAACATCGCTGTCATGGTTCCACCCCTTAGGGTGTCTGGGATGCAGTTACTGACAGCTTGTCCATCCAATCTGGTACAGGGGCGTGCTGAGCTGTCAGTGTGTTGATTGACAGCTCGATTATCCAATCTGAGACTGTGAAGCGTCGGCTGTCTCATGTGTTCATTATTCTACTTAATGGCCATGCTTCTTAACTGAGCTGAGTTTCCCAGACCACTGCCAGACGTACATTCATCTTGTGAGGTTTGTGCTGTGCTCTCTGTGCCTTGAGTTCTATGTTTGCCTGACCTTGAACTTTGTTCTGACTACCCGCCTGATTAACCCCTTCAGCTCTGATCTGTTATCCTCCCGGTACTCTGAACTCGCAACTAGAGTTGAGCGACTTTTACTTTTTTAGGATCGAGTCGGGTTTCGCCAAACCCGACTTTCTCAAAAGTCGGGTCGGGTGAAATTGGCCGGGGACCAACTGAAACACGAAACCCAATGCAAGTCAATGGGGAATCAAAGTCGGCAGTGAGTGGAGGACAGGAAAACACCTACAGTGCCCATTTTAATGCCAAAAACATCAATTCTTGTTACTTAAGCTTGTCAATCTTAATTTACCTTATAATAATAGTTAGTCATTGAAAATTGGGGGTCATTTGGCTAAAGTTGTGGGGGTTAGGGCTAGTTCAAGTTTTTCGTGGGCCCAGGAAACGCGGACTACGTCACGGTGGTGGAGCAGGGAGAGGTAAGTATTTCAACTTTGCAAGTACTGTGATCCTGAGCAAGCAGGGGGGGCCCACTCGTTTGCATTGGCACTGGCACAGGGCCCCTCAAAGTACGGCGGTGTGTTTGATGGCGGGGGCACCTCCCACCGGCAGAGACACTTTTGCCTACTATGAGGGGCCCTGTGCCAGTGACGTCGCCAACGAGTATGCCCCCCCACCTGATGAAGGAACCTGCACTTTCATCTGCACCTTCCTCTTTGTCCCCGTGTAAGGTGGTATAGTATGCGGGAAGGGGAACCTGACTTTCAGCAGGGTCAGATTCTGGCTGTGTAGAGTCCAAGGGGAATGTAGTGGTCTGGGTCAATGTACCAGCAGACTCATCTAGCAGTGGCTGGGCAATGGGCAGGATGAGAAGGAAACACAGTTAGTAGGCCCAAATAAAAAAGTAGGCTAAATGCAGTTCAAATGTGGTAACAGGACTAAACAGGCGGCATTGCTTTGTTCAGTGGAGGACAACTGTAATGAGTGGCAGACACAGTTAGTAGGCCCAAGCAAGAAAGTGGGCCAAATGCAGTTCAAAATTGGTAACAGGAGTAAACAGGCGGCACTGCTTTGTTCAGTGGAGGAGAACAAGCAGCGGCAGACACCGTTAGTAAGCCCAACCAAACAAGTAGGCCAAATGCAGTTTAATATTCGAAACAGGATGAAAATTGAGGCTCAGCTTTGTTCAGTGGAGGAGAACAACAAGCAGAGGCAGACACCATTAGTAGGCCCAACCCAACAAGTAGGCCAAATGCAGTTTAATATCCGAAACAGGATGAAAATTGAGGCTCAGCTTTGTTCAGTGGAGGAGAAAAGCAAGGAGCGGCAGACAACGTTAGTAGGCCCAACCAAACAAGCAGGCCAAATGCAGTTTAATATTCGAAACAGGATGAAAATTGAGGCTCAGCTTTGTTCAGTGGAGGAGAAAAGCAAGGAGCGGCAGACACCGTTAGTAGACCCAACCAAACAAGTAGGCCAAATGCAGTTTAATATCCGAAACAGGATGAAAATTGAGGCTCAGCTTTGTTCAGTGGAGGAGAAAAGCAAGGAGCGGCAGACACCGTTAGTAGACCCAACCAAACAAGTAGGCCAAATGCAGTTTAATATCCGAAACAGGATGAAAATTTAGGCTCATCTTTGTTCAGTGGAGGAGAAAAGCAAGGAGCGGCAGACAACGTTAGTAGGCCCAACCAAACAAGTAGGCCAAATGCAGTTTAATATTCAAAACAGGATGAAAACTGAGGCTCAGCTTTGTTCAGTGGAGGAGAAAAGCAAGGAGCGGCAGACACCGTTAGTAGGCCCAACCAAACAAGTAGGCCAAATGCAGTTTAATATTCAAAACAGGATGAAAACTGAGGCTCAGCTTTGTTCAGTGGAGGAGAAAAGCAAGGAGCGGCAGACACCGTTAGTAGGCCCAACCAAACAAGTAGGCCAAATGCAGTTTAATATTCAAAACAGGATGAAAACTGAGGCTTAGCTTTGTTCAGTTGAGGAGAAAAGCAAGGAGCGGCAGACACCGTTAGTAGGCCCAACCAAACAAGTAGGCCAAATGCAGTTTAATATTCGAAACAGGATGAAAATTGAGGCTCAGCTTTGTTCAGTGGAGGAGAACATCAAGCAGCGGCAGACACCGTTAGTAGGCCCAACCAAACAAGTAGGCCAAATGCAGTTTAATATCCGAAACAGGATGAAAATTGAGGCTCAGCTTTGTTCAGTGGAGGAGAAAAGCAAGGAGCGGCAGAGACCGTTAGTAGACCCAAACAAACAAGTAGGCCAAATGCAGTTTAATATCCGAAACAGCATGAAAATTGAGGCTCAGCTTTGTTCAGTGGAGGAGAAAAGCAAGGAGCGGCAGACACCGTTAGTAGGCCCAACCAAACAAGTAGGCCAAATGCAATTTAATATCCGAAACAGGAGTAAACAGGCGGCATAGCTTTGTGCAGTGGAGGACAACTGTAATGGGAGGCTGACATAGTTAGTAAGCCCCAAAAAGTAAGTAGGCTAAATGCAGTTCAAAATTGGTAACAGGAGTAAACAGGCGGCATAGCTTTGTGCAGTGGAGGACAGCTGTAATGAGTGGCGCAGACACAGTTTGTAGGCCCACATTAAAAAAGTTGGCTCCAAGCAGTTCAAAAATGTAAACAGGAGTAAACAGGCGGCATAGGTTTGTTCAGCGGAGGACAATTGTAAGGAGTGGCGCAGACAGACTTAGTAGGCCGAAAATAAAAAAGTTGGCTCAATGCAGTTCAAAACTGGTAACAAGAGTAAACTGGCGGCATAGGTTTGTTCAGCGGAGGACGATTGTAATGAGTGGTGCAGACAGACTTAGTAGGCTGAAAATAAAAAAGTTGGCTCAATGCAGTTCAAAACTGGTAACATGAGTAAACTGGCGGAATAGGTTTGTTCAGCGGAGGGCAATTGTAAGGAGTGGCGTAGACAGACTTAGTAGGCCGAAAATAAAAAAGTTGTCTCAATGCAGTTCAAAACTGGTAACAGGAGTAAACTGGCAGCATAGGTTTGTTCAGCGGAGGACGATTGTAATGAGTGGTGCAGACAGACTTAGTAGGCTGAAAATAAAAAAGTAGGCTCAATGCAGTTTTAAATTTGGTTACAGGGGTACACAGGCGGCATAGCGTTTTTCAGCGGAGGACAATTGTAAGGAGTGGCGCAGACAGACACAGGTAGTAGGCCTAAAATAAAAAAGTTGGCTCAATGCAGTTCAAAATTGATTACAGGAGTACACTGGTGACATAGCTTTGTACAGTGGAGGACAACTGTAAGGAGTGGCTGACAGTTAGTAGGCCAAAATAATAAAGTGAGGTAAATGTCTGCCAAAATTTTTTTCATAAATAAACAGGTGGCATAGCTAGGTACAGGGGTGGGCTCCTCTGCTGAGTAGCAGACAGTGAGACAGTGGTAGTTGGTGCAAAGTATTAACTGGTCTAAATGGAGGCCAGGGCCCCTGTATATTTTTACTATCATCTATCATTTCAACAAATTTGTATTGGCAGTGCCATTGAAGGATTTAACAGCACAGACTACACAGTGGTGGAGCCGGGAGAGGTAAGTTTTGCAAGTGGTAGAGCACTGTTCGAGCTGGGGGGAACACTCTCTCGTGGGCGGCGGTACTGGCACAGGGCCCCTCATATTACGACGGTGTGTCTGACGTTGGTTGTGCACCACCACCGTCAGAGACACTTAATTGTACTATGAGGGACCCAGTGCCAGTGCCGTCACCCAAGAGTGGGCACACCCACCTGTCCAGGCAAACGGCACTCGCACGGGTGCTTGCGCTAGGTGGTGACCACGGCCCTGTGGGGGGAGTCAGCCCATTTAGGGAGGTAAAAAAATGGCCTATGGTGGACATTCAGCAGCTGCAAATGGAGGAATTGGAGCAGTCAGTAACAGGAGGCCAAAAGCAAGACATTTTTCAGGCAAGCTACGTGTCAGCAGGGGAAGGTGGGGCAAAATAATTTGAAATCCATGATTGGTTCATTTTAATGAAGGTTAGATCATCAACATTTCGGGTAGCCAGACGAGTCCTTTTTTCGGTCAGTATTGAACCAGCAGCACTGAAGACTCTTTCTGATAGCACACTAGCAGCTGGGCAAGCGAGCTCCTGTAATGCATATTCTGCCAATTCAGGCCAGGTGTCTATTTTAGATGCGCAGTAATCATAGGGGAATGACGTGTGAGGGAGAACATCGATAAGGGAGGAAAAATAGTTCGTAACTAGTGTTGAGCGATAACGTCCGATACTTGAAAGTATCGGTATCGGATAGTATCGGCCGATACCCGAAAAGTATCGGATATCGCCGATACTGATACCCGATACCAATACAAGTCAATGGGACACCAAGTATCGGAAGGTATCCTGTATGGTTCCCAGGGTCTGAAGGAGAGGAAACTCTCCTTCAGGCCCTGGGATCCATATTAATGTGTAAAATAAAGAATAAAAAAAAAAATATTGATATACTCACATCTCCGACGCAGCCTGGACCTTACCGATGTAACCGGCAGCTTCCGTTCCTAAGAATGAGCGCTTGAAAGACCTTAGATGACGTCGCGGCCTGTGATTGGTCGCGTGAGCAGTCACGTGACCGCCACGCGACCAATCACAAGCCACGACGTCATCTAAGGTCTTTCAAGCGCTTGAACTATGTCCCCTGTGGACCCTGCATCCATCACATTAACCCAGTGCGCCGTGATGGACATGTATCGTCCCTGGCCATGCCTACTGGTCCATGCATCTGTTATGAGGTGCACCTTTCTACTGACTGATTGCCTGAGTGCATGGACAATGCGGTCTTTGACATGCTGGTGGAGGGCTGGGATGGCTTTTCTCGCAAAGAAGTGTTGACTGGGTAGGTCATAGCGTGGTACCGCGTAGGACATCATGGCTTTGAAAGCTTCACTTTCAACCAACCGGTAGGGCATCATCTGTAACGAGATTAGTCTAGCAATGTGGGCATTCAAACCCTGTGTACGCAGATGAGAGGATGAGTACTTCCTTTTCCTAATGAGAGTCTCTTGTAGGGTGAGCTGGACTGGAGAGCTGCATATGGTGGAAGTAGTGGGGGTGGTGGTGGACATGGCAGATTGAGAGAGGGTTGGTGATGGTATTCTTGATGTTGGCCTACATACAGTGTTTCCTACCAAGAACCTTGTGATTCCCTGACTGCTTTGGCCTTGCGACGATACCTCCACATTTGCTGCAGGTGGTGTCCTAAGCGGTGGTCTTACAGTGAGGGAAGCAATGTAGCTTTGCTGACTACCTTCATTCTGAGCGGGTGCACCAACGGTACGGGACGTTTGGTAGTTAGTCCAGGCTTGCAAGTGCATGCTGGTTAAATGTCTACGCATGCACGTTGTATTTAAATTTTGGACATTCTTCCCTCTGCTAAAGGTCTTTGAGCATTTCTTACAGATAACTTTGCACTGATCATTCGGATCTTGGTTAAAAAATTGCCACACTGCACTCTTCCTACTATCGAATACCTTTTCAGGCATTGCACGCTGTGCTACTTTCACCGGATGGCCACGCTGTCCTAAAAGTGTTTTTGGTTTTGTCAAACGTTTTTGGCCAGATACGGGCCTGCCAGATGAAAGCTGTTGCGATGTAGATGCCTGCTGCGGATCATCCTCCTCCGCTTCAGAGCTACTGCCAGCGGCACCCTGTTCCCCCAATGGCTGCCAATCTGGGTCAACAACTGGGTCATCTATCACCTCCTCTTCAATGTAGTGTGCACCTTCCTCTGTGTCACCGTGTAAGGTGCTATAGCGTTCGGGACGGGGCACCATAGTCTCATCAGGGTCAGATTCTGGCTCAGTACACTGAGAGGGCAATGTAGTGATCTGAGTCAATGGAACAGCATAATAATCTAGCTGTGGCTGTGCATCTGTGCACTCCATGTCCGATTCATCTTGTAATGGGCTGTTAACTATTTCCCTTTCTAACCCTGGCACGGTATGTGTAAAGAGTTCCATGGAGTAAACTGTAGTGTCGCCTGCCGCATCCTTCACTTTTACTTTGGGTGAAGGACACAAGGAAGCGACTTGCTCCTGACCGGGAGCATCCACTGACGACTCGCTGCTTTTATATTTCGAAGTTTCTGAAGAGGAGGCGAAAGAGCTAGAGGCTGAGTCAACAATGAAAGCCAAAACTTTTTCCTGCTGCTCCGGCTTTAAAAGCTGTTTTCCTACTCCCAGATAAGGGAGCCTTCAAGGCCTTGTGTAGCCAGACGATGACCCTGGCTCAACAACTCGAGCCTTAGGTGCTATTTTGCTTATCCCACTACCACCAGATGCTCCACCACCACCACCATCATTACCAGCTGGCAACGACCACCCACGGCCTCTTCCACCAGACTTTCTCATTTTTGGGAAAATGTAACCAAACTAACAACCATTATATGGTACTGTAAAACAAGGTAGAAGGTGTATATAAACTTGTTGAGAATTTAGATCTCCCTTTTTTGGGGGGGAGACTACAGCAAAAAACAGGCCCTGTATATTACACTACACAATGTAAAAGGCAGAACGTGGCTGGCAGATATACGACAAACAGAACTGACATATATAAACTTGTTGGCAATTTAAATCTCCCTTTTTGGGGGGGAGACTGCAGCAAAAAACAGGCCCTGTGTATTACACTAAACAATGTAAAAAGGCAGAACGTGGCTGGCACATATACGACAAACAGAACTGACGTATATAAACTTGTTGGCAATTTAAATCTCCCTTTTTTGGGGGGGGAGACTGCAGCAAAAAACAGGCCCTATGTATTAGACTATACAATGTAAGTGGCAGAACGTGGCTGGCAGATATACGACAAACAGAACTGACGTAGATCCACTTAGTGGCAATTTAAATCTTCTTTTTTGGGGGGGAGACTGCAGCAAAAAACAGGCCCTATGTATTACACTACACAATGTAAAAGGCAGAACGTGGCTGAAAGATATATAAAGAAATACAAGGACTGTACTACAATTTCAATCTCCCTACAATGATCTCAGGACAACTATGGCAGCAATACTAAGGACTGCTGCACACAAAAGTGTGGACAAATAAACAAGATAACTGTGCAGAAAGGAGCAACAGGATTTTTGCTTTTAAAAAAGCAGTTAATTTGCACAGCGGCGTACAAACAGCAATGCAGCTATCAGGGAGCCTTATAAGGCAGCCTAATAAGCTACATAGCTGATGCACAAAAATCTAGCCTCCACTGTCCCTGCAAAGAAAAGGTGGTGTTAGATAGTGGAAATCGCTTCAGCACAAGCGGTTTGGGGGTTAATCTTCCCTCCCTAACGATATCCCTTCTTCTGATGAAGCTGCAGCAACCTCTCCCTATGCTGAGATCGGCAGAAGTAAGATGGCGGTCGGCGTGCACGCCCCTTTATAGCCCCTGTGACGCCGCAGAAAGCAAGCCAATCACTGTCATGCCCTTCTCTAAGATGGTGGGGACCGAGACCTATGTCATCACGCTGCCCACACTCTGCGTCCTCCTTCATTGGCTGAAAAATGGTGCTGAGAAAGCGTCATACGAAACGCGACTTTGGCGCGAAGATCGCCAACCTCATGGCCGATCCCACACTGGGATCGGGTCGGGTTTTATGAAACCCGACTTTGCCGAAAGTCGGCGATTTTTGAATTTGTCCGATGCGTTTCGCTCAACCCTACTCGCAACGTTACCTGACTACGCTTTTGTCTCTTCCTTCTGTTTGACGTATTCTCCTGGCTTCTGACCTTGAACTCCTTGACCACTCTGACTCTGAGAAGTAACTAGCGTCACAATCACACTGCACTTGAATATCACCCAAGTGCAGTGCGATTCTCATGGACATTGGCAATTGAAGAGACAGAGAAATTACTTAATTAGTTCATTGTTGAATTCTGCGGTTTAAACCCTTCTTCATGCTGTCCTCAGCTAAAAGCTGTTGACAGATTCCATTTAAGCTCCAAGTCTACAGTCACTCTATGTAACTGCAGACTTGAATTTTCCTATCATGTATACTGGAGGATTTTCTGACTAGACTGTATCTGGAGTCGCTAAATACACTTGCATTGTGCAAGTTCACTCCCATCTAGTCAGAATATGACGGAGTATGCATATCGCATTCACATGATTGCACGATCTTTGCACACAATGTGCGCGATGAGGAGATTTCAAGCCCCATTAAACAAAGCACATACTGTAGTAATATAACCAGTAACAATGCTCCCTTTGAACCTCCATTTAGTAATAGGACCCCCGATTCTTCTCTTTATTATAATGTTTTCCTGTCCTTCCTTATAATTATGCCACCATTTGCCTCTGTATTACAGTATTATGCTTAACATTGTGCCTTCTAATAGTAGTGCCCCATTGTAATTAATTATAGTAATGCCCTCATTGCATCTCAGTACAATAAAGCCCCCAACTTTGCCTTTTATTGAAATTTGTCACTATGGTGTCTAATTTAAATAAAGTTAACCATGTACTCTCTTATAATAATGCCACTAGTGTGCATCTTTATTCTGCTAATGCCTACCATTGTGCCTCCTTATAGTAATGCCCCCAATGTGTGTCATTATAATAATGTCCCAATTTTGCCTTTTTATTGTAACACTGCCCTTCATTATGCCTCATTATAGCAATTACCTCAATTGTGTTGCTTTATAATAATTCCCCCACTGTGCCTTTTTATTCTGATAATGCCCCCTTTTGTGGCTTCTTAGTGATGTCACCATTGTATCTCATTGTAACATCCCCATTTTACTTTGCTATTATAATGATGCCCTCCATTGCATCCCCTTATAATAATGCCTTCAATGCACCTTTTACAATAATCCTTTGTACATTGTTTTAGTAATGCCATCCATTTTGCCTCTTTTGTAGTAATGTCCCCATTGTACCTCCTCATCGTTGTAACACCACACCCATTGTGCCTTCTTATTGTAATTATTGGCCCTATTGTGCCAAATTATAGAAATTTTGCCCCCCAATTGTCCTTCCTCATTGTTGAAGTATTGCACCCCACCTTCCAATCGCATTGTGCCTTGGCAAAGAAAAAATAAAACTAATACCTGCCTCACCTGGCTTCTATGCCAAACTATGTGATGCATTCCTCTTGAAGCTCTTAGGGAATGCTGATCTCTCTAACGCAGGGCTTCCCTAAGTCCTTAGAAATAAGAAACACCGTCTTGAAGCTCTTAGGGAATACCGATCTCTCCAACACAGGGATTCCCTAAGTCATTATAGATAAGGCCTCACATGGCCATACCCACAATGCTGTGTACTAGGTTGCCCATATTGAGTAGACTCATGTCAAGCCAAACAACAGACTCACCAACAACAGATCCAGAGTCGCACTCCCCTATCCAGACTTTCTTCAAGGATGCGCAGCTTCACTTCCATCTGTGCTCTCCTTAGACTCCTCCCAACCATCAAAAACACCCCACCGCTCCAACTCCAACCTCTCGAGGCTGCATTCCACTGATCAGATCATATAACACATCACAAATCTCCAACAAAACAGTAAGCTGTGAATAAACCTTGCAAAAGTAACATTACACTTTTCTCCCACCTGTTAAGCAATTAAAAATGTATCACATCCATCTGAAGTCCATTTATATCAGAGACCTATTGACTTGATCTGTAAATTGGATCACAAATACATGTAGAAAAGATAAAGAATGAGGAAATGTCAGCTAACCTTCCTTGAAGATAGATTCAATTGCATGGACTCCCACGGTGCAGCACGGAAAATTTAACAAGGAAAGACAATGTCCTGCAGGCTGGACATCTTCTAAAAGTCTATTTTTGTTAGCAAAAATAAGAATAAAAAGGATGCATGATCCATCTCAGGATCAGGAGTACAGTTTAACTGGAACTAAAATAGCAAGTTCACAGCTACGCGTTTCGATCTGAGAAGATCTTAGTCCATGAATCTCTCAATGAATGATTGCTATGTTGTTCTATGGAAACTGTCTTGCTGAGCTGTCTGTTGTGATTGACAGCTTGGCTGTTCAATCCTGTAGTGGGCTTGCTGGGCTTTCAGTGCCATGACTGACAGCTCTGCTGTCCAATCTGTGACTGGAACGTGCAGGACTTTCTGCAGGTGTTCAGTGTTCTGGTGATCGCATAACTACTTAACTGAGCTGTCTGCCTCTGATCCCTGCCAGACGTAGTTTGTGCTTGTTGGTGAGTGTTAGCCTTATTCTGTTGCGCTGAGTTTTGATCTTCTGCTGCCTGACCCTTTGGACCATGTTCTAACTATCCCTTTGTCTTGTCCTTTGGCTTTTGATCCGCTATCTCTTGTTATTGACCCTGGACTTTGACCTGGCTTACTCCTTTGCCTTTTCCTTTGGTTATCTACGTACTCTCTTGATATTGACCATGGAAAGTCTGACTTTTCTGCCTCATGGCCTGTCCGTGAGTAGTGACTAGTGTCACATTACGTCAAGCCATATCCTTTTTTCTCAAGAACAATGGACCCAGTTCATGCACTTTGTGATCAAGTGACAAATCTGACCCAGATGGTTCAGTGTTATGATCCTTAGTGGTTGAGGATCACAAAATACTCCAGCTAAGTAACAAAACATAGGACAAACTCTAGGGAGGTGGTAAACTGGACTGACCACAAATCTGAACCTATCCAACACACTAAAGGTAGCCGGTGAACGTGACTAAAATCCTAGACGTCTCGAGCCAGCCTGAGGAACTAACTACCCCTAGAGAGAAAGAAAGACCTCACTTGCCTCCAGAGAAATAATCCCCAAAGATATAGAAGCCCCCAACAAATAATAACGGTGAGGTAAGAGGAAGGCACATACACAGGGGTGAAAGCAGATTCAGCAAATGAGGCCCACTAATACTAGATAGCAGAAAATAGAAAAGGGGTCTGTGCGGTCAGTAAAAAACCCTTACAAAATATCCACACTGAGATTTCAAGAACCCCCGCACCAACTAACGGTGTGGGGGAAGAAACTCAGTCCCCTAGAGCAACCAGCAAGCGAGGAAATCACATTTTAGCAAGCTGGGCAAGAAACATGATAAATGCTGATAATCAAAAAATAAACAAACAAAAACTTAGCTTGTCTTGGAGAGACTGGGAGCAAGGTAGTCACAAGGAATCTGAAGAGCACTGAATACATTGAGAGCAGGCAAGGAACTGAGTATCCAGGTGAGCTAAATAGGAAACCAACCAAGGATAACGAACCAGTTGATGCTGCCAACCTGCAGAAAGACAACACTACATAGTACCGCTTGTGACCACTAGAGGGAGCCCAAAAATAGAGTTCACAACAGTACCCCCCCCTTGAGGAGGGGTCACCGAACCCTCATCAAGACCCCCAGGGCGATCAGGATGAGCCGCGTGGAAGGCACGAACCAAATCGGCCGCATGAACATCAGAGGCGACAACCCAGGAATTATCCTCCTGACCATAGCCCTTCCACTTAACCAAATACTGAAGCCTCCGTCTAGAGATACGAGAATCCAAAATCTTCTCCACCACGCACTTCAATTCGCCCTCGACCAGCACCGGAGCAGGAGGCTCAACAGAAGGAACCACAGGTACCACATACCTCCGCAACAAAGACCTATGGAACACATTATGAATGGCAAACGATGCTGGGAGATCCAAACGAAAAGACACCGGGTTAAGGATTTCCAAGATCTTATAAGGACCGATGAAGCGAGGCTTGAATTTAGGAGAGGAGACCTTCATAGGAACATACGGAGAAGACAGCCACACCAAATCCCCAACACGAAGTCGGGGACCCACACCGCGGCGGCGGTTGGCAAAGCGCTGAGCCTTCTCCTGTGACAACCTCAAATTGTCCACCACATGGTTCCAAATCTGCTGCAACCTATCCACCACAGAATCCACCCCAGGACAGTCAGAAGGCTCAACCTGACCCGAGGAAAAACGAGGATGGAAACCAGAATTGCAGAGAAAAGGCAAAACCACAGTAGCAGAACTAGCCCGATTATTAAGGGCAAACTCGGCCAATGGCAAAAAAGTCACCCAATCATCCTGATCAGCAGAAACAAAACATCTCAAATAAGTTTCCAACGTCTGATTAGTTCGCTCGGTTTGGCCATTAGTCTGAGGATGGAAGGCCGACGAAAAAGACAAATCAATGCCCATCTTAGCACAAAAAATCCGCCAAAACCTGGACACAAACTGGGATCCTCTATCAGACACAATATTTTCAGGAATGCCGTGCAAGCGAACCACATTCTGAAAAAATAGAGGAACCAAATCGGAGGAAGAAGGCAACTTAGGCAAGGGCACCAAATGGACCATCTTGGAAAAACGATCACACAACACCCAGATGACAGACATTTTCTGAGATACTGGAAGATCCGAAATAAAATCCATGGAAATGTGTGTCCAAGGCCTTTTTGGAATAGGCAAAGGCAAAAGCAAACCACTGGCACGAGAACAGCAAGGCTTAGCCCAAGCACAAATCCCACAAGACTGCACAAAGGAACGCACATCCCGCGACAAGGAAGGCCACCAGAAGGACCTAGCCACCAAATCTCTGGTACCAAAAATCCCAGGATGACCCGCCAACACCGAAGAATGAACCTCGGAAATAACTCTGCTGGTCCATCTATCTGGGACAAACAGTCTCTCTGGTGGACAACGGTCAGGTCTATCCGCCTGAAATTTCTGCAGCACTCGTCGCAAATCTGGGGATATGGCAGACAAAATCACTCCCTCTCTGAGAATACCAGCTGGCTCAGAAACTCCCGGAGAGTCAGGCACAAAACTCCTAGAAAGTGCATCAGCTTTCACGTTCTTCGAACCAGGCAGGTATGAGACCACGAAGTTGAAATGGGAGAAAAACAATGACCAACGAGCCTGTCTAGGATTCAGGCGCTTGGCAGATTCAAGGTCAATCAGATTTTTGTAATCAGTCAAGACCACCACACGATGTTTAGCTCCTTCGAGCCAATGTCGCCACTCCTCAAATGCCCACTTCATAGCCAACAACTCCCGATTACCAACATCATAATTCCGCTCGGCAGGCGAAAACTTTCTTGAAAAGAAAGCACATGGCTTCATCACAGAGCCATCAGAGCTTCTCTGCGACAAAACAGCCCCTGCTCCAATCTCAGAAGCATCAACCTCGACCTGGAAGGGGAGAGAGACATCTGGCTGACATAAGACTGGAGCTGAAGAAAACCGGTGCTTCAGCTTCCGAAAGGCCTCCACGGCCGCAGGAGACCAATTAGTCACATCAGAACCCTTCTTGGTCAAATCCGTCAAAGGTTTAACCACGCTAGAAAAATTAGCGATGAAACGACGGTAAAAATTAGCAAAACCCAAGAACTTCTGAAGACTCTTAACAGACGTGGGCTGAGTCCAGTCATGAATAGCCTGGACCTTGACTGGGTCCATCTCCACAGTAGAAGGAGAAAAAATAAAACCCAGAAAGGAGACCTTCTGTACTCCGAAGAGGCATTTTGAGCCCTTCACAAATAAAGCATTAGCACGCAGGACCTGAAACACCATCCTGACCTGCTTCACATGGGACTCCCAATCATCAGAAAAGACCAAAATGTCATCCAGATAAACAATCATAAATTTATCCAGATATTCTCGGAAGATGTCATGCATGAAGGACTGAAACACAGAAGGAGCATTAGAGAGTCCAAAAGGCATCACCAAGTACTCAAAATGGCCTTCAGGCGTATTAAATGCTGTTTTCCATTCATCTCCCTGCTTAATGCGCACAAGGTTATACGCACCACGGAGATCTATCTTGGTGAACCAACTGGCACCCTTAATCCGAGCAAACAAATCAGACAATAGAGGTAAAGGATACTGAAATTTGACTGTGATTTTATTCAGAAGACGATAATCTATACAAGGTCTCAAAGAACCGTCCTTCTTGGCCACAAAAAAAAATCCTGCACCAAGAGGGGAAGAGGATGGGCGAATATGTCCCTTCTCCAAAGACTCCTTTATATAACTCCGCATCGCAGCATGCTCTGGTATAGACAGATTAAAAAGTCGTCCCTTAGGGAATTTACTACCAGGAATTAAATTTATAGCACAGTCACAATCCCTATGAGGGGGCAGGGCACTGGACCTGGGCTCATCAAATACATCCTGGTAGTCAGACAAAAACTCAGGGACCTCAGAAGGAGTGGAAGAAGCAATAGACACCAACGGAGCATCGCCATGAATTCCCTGACAACCACAACTTGACACAGACATAGCTTTCCAATATAAAACTGGATTATGAGCCTGCAGCCATGGCAGACCCAAAACGACAACATCATGCAAATTATGCAGAACAAGAAAGCGAATCACCTCCTGATGTACGGGAGTCATGCACATGGTCATTTGCGTCCAATACTGAGGCTTATTCTCAGCCAATGGCGTAGCATCAATTCCCCTCAGAGGAATAGGAAATTCCAAAGGCTCCAGGACAAAACCACAGCGCCTGGCAAACGACAAATCCATCAGATTCAGGGCAGCACCCGAATCCACAAAAGCCATAACCGGGTAGGACGACAAAGAACAAATCAAAGTAACAGACAAAATAAATTTAGGCTGCATAGTACCAATGGTGACAGGTTTAGCGATTTTTTTTTAAGCGTTTAGAGCATGCTGAGATAACATGAGTAGAATCACCACAGTAAAAGCACAACCCATTTTGACGTCTATGACTTTGTCGCTCAATTCTGGTCAGAGTTCGGTCACATTGCATAGACTCAGGTCTCTGTTCAGAAAATACCGCCAAAGGATGAGCAGATTTGCGCTCCCGCAAACGCCGATCAACCTGAATGGCTAAAGCCATAGAATCACTCAGACTTGTAGGGGTGGGAAACCCCACCATAACATTCTTAACGGCCTCAGAAAGACCTTCTCTGAAATTTGCAGCCAGGGCACACTCATTCCATTGAGTAAGCACCGACCATTTCCGAAATTTTTGACAATACACCTCTGCTTCATCCTGACCTTGAGAGATAGCCAGCAACACTTTTTCTGCCTGATTCTCAAGATTAGGCTCCTCATAAAGCAGTCCAAGAGCCAGAAAAAATGCATCTACATTAAGCAATGCAGGATCTCCTGGCGCCAGAGAGAAAGCCCAATCTTGAGGGTCGCCACGCAACAAGGAGATAACAATTTTAACTTGCTGAGCAGAATCACCAGAGGAACGAGGTCTCAGAGATAGAAATAACTTACAATTATTCTTAAAATTTCGAAACCTAGATCTATCTCCAGAAAACAACTCAGGAATGGGTATCTTTGGTTCTGACATAGGGCTATGAATAACAAAATCCTGAATACTTTGCACCCGTGCAGCAAGATGATCCACACTGGAAGCCAGAGTCTGAACATTCATGTCTGCAGCTGAGCTCAAAACCACCCAGAGTTCAAGGGGATGAAAGAAGCTAAACAGACTGCAGCAAAGGAAAAGCGGGAGGAAAAAAAAAAATGTACTCAGGTCTTCTTTTTATCCCACTTCTGCGATGCATTAAACACTTTTTGGCCTGCTCTACTGTTATGATCCTTAGTGGTTGAGGATCACAAAATACTCCAGCTAAGTAACAAAACATAGGACAAACTCTAGGGAGGTGGTAAACTGGACTGACCGCAAATCTGAACCTATCCAACACACTAAAGGTAGCCGGTGAACGTGACTAAAATCCTAGACGTCTCGAGCCAGCCTGAGGAACTAACTACCCCTAGAGAGAAAGAAAGACCTCACTTGCCTCCAGAGAAATCATCCCCAAAGATATAGAAGCCCCCAACAAATAATAACGGTGAGGTAAGAGGAAGGCACATACACAGGGGTGAAAGCAGATTCAGCAAATGAGGCCCACTAATACTAGATAGCAGAAAATAGAAAAGGGGTCTGTGCGGTCAGTAAAAAACCCTTACAAAATATCCACACTGAGATTTCAAGAACCCCTGCACCAACTAACGGTGTGGGGGGAGAAACTCAGTCCCCTAGAGCAACCAGCAAGCGAGGAAATCACATTTTAGCAAGCTGGGCAAGAAACATGATAAATGCTGATAATCAAAAAATAAACAAACAAAAACTTAGCTTGTCTTGGAGAGACTGGGAGCAAGGTAGTCACAAGGAATCTGAAGAGCACTGAATACATTGAGAGCAGGCAAGGAACTGAGTATCCAGGTGAGCTAAATAGGAAACCAACCAAGGATAACGAACCAGCTGATGCTGCCAACCTGCAGAAAGACAACACTACACAGTACCGCTTGTGACCACTAGAGGGAGCCCAAAAATAGAGTTCACAACAGTTCAGGATCTGGCCAGAGATCCCCAGATTCTAGAATCATCACAGTCCAAGCTGCAGGGTCAGTTTAGTACCCAGGGTGGTTCCCAAAGTACTCCACTATCGACAGTAGTTATGTCTCCTGGACTCACTGATGTACAGTTGACCTCCCCCGAACCAGTTGTGGCATCTCCTAACAAATTTTCAGGGAGGGGGGAAGGATCAATTTAGGGTATTTTAAGGAGAGCTGTTAATTTTTTTCTCTACGACCCCAGTCTTCTGGGGATGAGTCCCAGTGGGTGGGTATAGTTGTTTACCTATTGCATGGATCCTCAGACTTGGGCATTATCTTTGTCCCCACTAGCCCCAGAACGCTATTCTGTTGACACCTTTTTTGACGCTTTAGGGATGAGGAACCTGATAGGGTCCAGGTCGCAAAGGCTAAGATCATGAACCTGACAGAGAGGCTGCACTGCTGAAGATTATAGTTCAGAGCTCCGGCCATTGTCATCTGAGGTTCTATGGAATGATGCTGCTCCCAGGTGTCAGTTTTGTCGTGGCCTTACAGATGCTCTTAAGAATGCTCTGGCTTTGCATTCTCCACCCTGTTCTTTGGGGGAGGCCATGACTCAGGCCATTCGTATGGATTGTAGAATTCGGGAGAGAAGTGATGAATGACAAGGGGTTTTGGTCATTCTTCCCGAGTCGTTTCCTTACCTGAGACGGTACCTATGGAGGTCGGAAGCGCCAGTTCTCGGGCTGTGGAGAGGAGACGGCGGTGTGATCTGGGACTCTGCTTCTACTGTGGTTGTGCTGAACATTACCTTTTGAACACAGGCAAATCCGCATGTGGTCACTAAACCATGCAGATTTACAGTATCCAATACATTCTATTGATGAAATTTCTGTTGCAGAGACTGGCGTATCATGCTGTGGATCTGAAAAATGCGCTGCATGTGAGTTTCTGCGGGTGATCCGTAGATGCACATACACGTATAATGGACATGGGATTTCTCGAAATCCCATCCACTATGCTATAACATTTGGCCGCTGCGGTTTTGACTCGTCAAAACCGCAGCAATTTCTGAGCGTGGGCACCTATGCTTAAGAGCAAAATTTTGTTGGGCTCCTGAAAATGCCTGTGCAACAAATGAAACTCACATGGGGCACAACCCACACAGGAGAAAGAATAAAAAAAGAACCACAGTGTGAAGAAAAATGCCACCTGCAAAAAAACCCACAATAAAACGCATCAAAAATCCCCACAAAAATACAAAAAAATACACAAAGTAACATTTGCGATAAAGACATACTGAACATGTTAAACCATTTCTGTATAACAGAGCAAACATATGTAAGGAGGCAAGTTATACATAGTGGTAGATGAGGTCTTGCCGTATATTCATACCTCCCTACACGTTTGCTCTGTTATACAGAAATGGTCTAACATGTTCAGACAGTATATCTTTATCACAAATGTTCCTTTGTGTATTTTTTTGTGCAGTTTATAAATGCATATTCAATCTCTCTCCTTTGTAGGATGTGCCCCATGTGTGTTTCATTTGTTGCACAGGCATTTTCAAAAACCAACAAAAGTTTGCCCTTAATTTGAAGCGATTGTCAGCATAGGTGCCAGGTAACTGCAATGATTCAAATAGTATGCAGGATGTGATATCACACATAGGGTTTGTTCCTCTCAACATAGCAGTATGCTAGAGCATGGACTAAGATGTTTTCAGATTGAAACGTGTCACTATGAACTTGCTGTTTTAATTGAGTTTTACTGTACTCCTGAGATGGATCATACATCCTTTTATTCTTATTTTTCCTAATAAAAATGGATTTTTAGAAGATTTTCTTCCTGCTGGACATTGTCTATCCTTCACAAATACATGTCTCCATTTTTTTTTCAGAAACGTAGTGTCTAAATGAGATCTCAGGGTGAGTATTCCCAGCGTGCAGTTGACCTTCTGCACACCCATTGCTGCATCAGCATATGAATATCTGACGCTTCTATCAGACGTCATGTATATGGTTTTCACAGAGAGACAGTGTATCCATTATAGTTTTTGGAACTGTTTTTGTGTCCATGGGTTTTTTGGACCAGGCACCTACAGAAAAATCATGGAAATATATTGGCTTGTTATTGGCATCATGGATGAATGTCACTCATACTTGTCTGAAATTCACACATGAGTGCTATCAGCTTTTGCAATTTATTATTTTATTTTTTCATATGTGAAAATCATTGATGAATTACGCCCATCATTCCCTGGATCCTTTTTCTTCTTTTTCCCCATCTTTCCCTAGCTCTTTTTTTTTCCTATCTCCTTTTTTGCACTCTAGACCCATCTTTTTCTGGGTCTTTTTTCCTTTTCTCCACCCATGTTTCTCTGGCACCTTTTTCCTTCTGCCCATCAATCTTTCCCTAGCTCCTCTTCTTCCCATTGCCCCTTTTCCCCGGTCTTCATTTATCTATCTTTAGCTCCCCTTTCCCCCATCCAACTTTCCATAGCTTCTTTTTTTCCTGTCTCTACTTTTCTTATCTCCATTTTTCCCTAACTCCCATTTTTCCCTTTCTCTATCTTCCCATCCTTCCCTAACTCCGTTTTCCTTTCTCCTCACTTATTTTTACCTCTACCCACCCATCTCTCCCTAGATCCTTTTCTTCCTATCTTGGTCTCACATATCTCTACCCTGTACTGTCACATCATGCTCTTATCCCAGGAAAGAATCCTTCCCACTGGACCAATGTCAGTTTCCTCCCATATCCTTCTTTACGCCATCCATTCTTTTTCTTATTTGCTTTTAATTACTATTTACACTTGGTTGTAATTATATGAATTGTTATTTATGATTGGGGTCATTTTTTTTCTTATTATATTTATTGTCTACTCCTATTATGCAAATTAGGTGAAAGCACACTTTTACTGTTTGTTTGGCCCAATGAAGACATCAATTCAGTACTGAAATACGTAACCTTCATCTTATTAACCGTAATTACATTCACTGTTCTCTGGACAGTCATTATCAGCAGCATCCATTTCCCATACTTTCTTCTCTATTGTTGCAAAATTGGACATATCTCTGATTTTGTGCGGATCACTCAGTTCGGTAAAACACTCGGACTTGTGAACAGCTCCATAAACTATAATCCGACCCCGGGGCAATCTGTGAAAAACACGGATACAACTTGTAGGCATAAAACTGATATCTGAAGGAGCCCTTACAGAAGTCTGTGATTTCGAAGGATGGTCATCCCATTTATTTATGTTAAAAGGGGCCAAGCATGGTATAAAATATACAGTAACAAGTAGCTGTTCCTCTACTAGTTATACCCTGTTCTCCAGCTGGAAGAGAAAGCAGGGAGATCAGAGGAGGACACAGGCACCGCTACGAGAGGCATGGTGGGGGATTTCTTGGTGAGTATTTGCTCTTTTTACACTATGTTTGGCCACTTTTCATTATAGGATGAACTACTCCTTTAACTGTTACTATGGATTTACGGTATTTTCATCCCACTACTAACTTTTATATTTAGCATCTTAATGATGTTTCCAGTTAGGTTCAAACCACATAAAATCTAAAATTCTCTAAAGACTTGATCTACCTTAGACCTCAGGACACTAAGATCATTCTTTCTGCTGGCAAGAAATATTTTAAGAAACTGCATGCTAACCTCAAACAATAAGGAATCATGCAATGCATGGAGCAGTAAAAACCAATTCAGTATCCAGCATAATTAGCGACTAGACACTGTTAACACTACTACACCCGATGCAGCAACTGAGGTTTCTATATATCTTCTTAAACTCATATTTCTAAGTCATGCAAGGCAAGAAACTGTTTTATTAATGCTTGGAAAAATATTTAGAATTGACAGTCCTCAGTGGTTGATACCTTTTAATGGCTAACTGAAAAGATGGTAATAAATTGCAAGCTTTCGAGACTACACAGGTCTCTTCATCAGGCAAAGACTAAATGCCCCCGGAAGAAGCTCTGGGCAAAACGCGCATCGGGGCGCACGAGTGTGGACATTTGGGCACGCACTCTGCACCACTTGGTCTGCTGGGGGACGTATCTCTAGAGGTATACATTATATTCTATACTTAATGATTATGCATTAGCTATTGGTGATCTACCCCTGAATGTGATTGCAGTTTAATAGGAGTAACTCTATATGGATTGCCAGTACCCTGGGTATATATGTTGGTGACACATGCAAGCCTGTTTAGGGCTGCATAATTTTATATGTGATACCACTTTTTGCATATTATCATGGAGGATGATAACAATGATAGCTAATGACCTGATATTTATGCTGAATTATACTGCCTAACTAGGAGACAGACATATTGTGGAATTTCTGTGGAATTGCTGCCCTATTGTTCCCCTTGGAACACTCTGTTCTTTTGATATAGCTGTTTATGGTGATTTTATATTTAAATAAAGATTCATATAATAAGAATTTATGAGTAAATGGTTCTCTTCTTGCGGCTAGGTCAATTTAAGTCCGCTTTTTTGGTATATATCGGTTCTTGAAGTGCCATAGTTGTTTACATCTAGACATTTTGGTATGTGATGTACGTTTGTATGGTGCAGTAAGCCCGCATTCATGGAGATGCTTGGGGTCTGACTTATGACTCTGCTCCTTTGGATGCTATATGTCAGAGTATTTTCCCCTAAAAACATTGCTTTTGGTATCTGTTGTCTTTTTTGGGCCAAATTTTTTAAAATGGTGAAAGCTTTTTTTTGTCTCACTTTGTGATTTTTGTAGAGAAAAAAGGCGCAAAACCCTTTAAAATGACACACTCAGCTCTAATATCTGTGCAAAAGTTTGTAGCAAATAATAAAAATATATATTCCATGGGGAAGACTGGAGATTAATTGCATACAAATTTTGCAACTTTTTAAAAAATTGCAAATAATGAATCGGTCACAAAAATCATGTTTCTGAAAACCACGTACACAATGGCAAGCAGAAATATAAACAGACGAACAAGTAAAACATAGGAACTTCAAAACAGCTGCAACTTAAAAGAAGGACGTGGTTCAAATAAGAATGCCAAAGGATGCATTCAAATGTTCGTGAATCACATACATGTTCTATTTGTATTGTCCTTGAATTGAAATCTTACCCATTGTAGTCTGTGTAGCTATTCACATTTCTGTATTTTCTTGTGTACTGTATGTTCAACTAAAAATCACGGAGACATGTCTGTTTTTAAGCAGAGTGACAAATCAAAATTACACATACATGCCTATGGGTCATGAAAATCTGTGTGTTGTCTGTGAATTAAGCCTTATTCAGACTTCAATGTTAAAACCTGTACGTGAAAAAATGGTACCGGTGTCATAAATGTTTTGGATGTGTGTCCTCAGCCCAACTGTCCTGGGGTGGGCTTTGTCCAGACTTGCTTCTCACTTTCTTACACTCGCTGTCTTCTCTTCATCGCTCCGTAATTTCTCCTCTTCCTCGGCTGGCGGGTCCGACAACGCTGCACACATTTACATTAGTTAAATAAACAATAATGTTTTTGAGATCTGGTCTCTCCAGAAATCAAACCCACAATCTCTATCTTTGCAGGCAGTAGCTAAAGGATTGAGACATAGCCTGCACTGATCAGCATAGTAGAATTTGGCTTACTTGACTTTGCAGACAATGAACAAACAGGCACATTATACTGATACACAGAAATACATCTGTATATAGCATTTCTATGCACCTGTATTCTAAGGCTGGTTTCACACTTGCGTTTTTGTCTGCAGCGTTTTTTGCACAAAAACACATGCGTTTTTTTTCCTATATTTAACATTGAAAACGCATGCGTTTTTTGCACATGCGTTTGGTCGCGTTTTCAAACGCATGCGTTTTTTGTCTGCATGCGTTCATTTTCAAAAATGCTACCTGCAGTATTTTCTTGCGCGTTTTTTTGCCGCGAAAAAACGCATGCGTTTTTTCGCGGCAAAAAAATGCATTGCTGTCTATGTAAACGCATGCGTTTTTAAGAACATGCGTTTGTTTGCGCTAAAAACGCATGCGTTTTTATAGAAAAAAACCAGAAAACACACTGAAAAGCCACCCACCACCATCAAGGTGATAAAGGGATCCAAACCCTAACCCTAACTCTACCCCTAACCTCACCCCTAACCGTTTAATGAACATTTTCTGACAGTCATATTGCCACGTATTTAAGTGCCACGTATCACGTATTTCAGTGCCACGTATGCCACGTGCCACGTATTAAGTGCCACGTGCCACATATTTAAGTGCCACGTATTAAAGTGCCACGTGCCACGTATTTAAGTGCCACGTATTTAAGTACCACATATTTAAGTGCCACGTGCCACGTATTTAAGTGCCACGTGCCACGTATTTAAGTGCCACATGCCACGTATTTAAGTGCCACGTGCCACGTATTTAAGTGCCACATGCCACATATTTAAGTGCCACGTATTTAAGTGCCACGTGCCACGTATTTAAGTGCCACGTATTTAAGTACCACATATTTAAGTGCCACGTGCCACGTATTTAAGTGCCACGTGCCACGTATTTAAGTGCCACATGCCACGTATTTAAGTGCCACGTGCCACGTATTTAAGTGCCACGTGCCACATATTTAAGTGCCACGTATTTAAGTGCCACGTGCCACGTATTTAAGTGCCACGTATTTAAGTACCACGTATTTCAGTTGCACGTATTTCAGTGCCACGTATTTCAGTCACGTTTAGGGTTAGGGTTAGGGGTAGGGGTAGGGTTAGGGTTTTCTTGTTTTTTCTTGTGTTTTCTTGTGTTTTCTTGTGTTTTTCTATAAAAACGCATGCGTTTTACCGCGTTTACATGCGTTTTTCACACATGCGTTTTTTTAAAAAACGCATGCAGATAAAAACGCAAGTGTGAAACCAGCCTTAAAGGTGAAGAAAAAAAATCAGATGTTTTGCTCCTATAAAGCTACTAAAAATGCATGAAAAACAATTATGGTACGTCTTGAGATTCGTTCTCCCAGGAATCTAGCTTACAACATCTATCATTGCAAACAGCAGCTGAAACTTGTAACCACTGCCCCCACTGACAAGAATTGAAGAATTTAGTATACTTGAAGGTGCATTTGCCGCCACCAAGTCTACTGACATATTATACTGGTACATAGAGATACATCTGTGTATAGCAGTGTGTTTCTATGTCTCTATTCTAGAGGGAAAATAAGAGGTAAATATTCTTCTTCCTGTAAAATTAAATCAGCTGGTATAGTGATCCTACAAATATCATTGTGTTAAGATACCACCATAATCAAAACTTGGTCAATAGTTGCTGTTGAAGGGCGAACAATGGCACACCACACAATGATCAAAAAATGTAGTAATATAAGGCTGGTTTCACATTTGCGTTTTTTGCCGCTGTGTTTTAGCGCAAAAAAAGCATGCGTTTTTTTTCCTATATTTAACATTAAAAACGCATGCGTTTTTTTTGTATGCGTTTTGCTGCGTTTGACGACGCATGCGTCGTTTCTATGCTTGCGTTTGGTTGCAGAAATGCAACATGTAGTAATTTCTAGAGGCGTTTTTTTGCCACAAAAAAGCATGCGTTTTTTTGCGGCAAAAAAACGTATTGCTGTATATGTAAACGCATGTGTTTTTAAGCACATGCGTTTGGTTGCATTTTAAACGCATGCGTTTCAATAGAAAAAAAACTAGAATACACACTGATTAGCCACCCACCACCATCCAGGTGACAAAGGGATCCAAACCCTAACCCATAAGCCACCCCCCACCACCCAGGTGATAAAGGGATCCAAACCCTAACCCTAACCCATAAGCCACCCCCCACCATCAAGGTGACCATTTCATACAATTGGATTAATAATGGATAGGTGTCATAATTGACGCCTCTCCATTATTATCTGGCTTAATGTCACCTTACAATAGCAAGGTGACATTAACCCTTCATTACCCCATATCCCACCGCTACACGGGAGTGGGAAGAGAGTGGCCAAGTGCCAGAATAGGCGCATCTTCCAGATGTGCCTTTTCTGGGGTGGCTGGGGGCAGATGTTTTTAGCCAGGGGGGCCAATAACGGTGGACCCTCTCCAGGCTATTAGTATCTGCCCTCAGTCACTGGCTTTACCACTCTGGCGGAGAAAATTGCGCGGGAGCCCACGCAAATTTTTTCTGCAATTTAACCCTTAAATTTAATAGCTACAGCGCTGAAATTTTACACATACACACTACTAACATTATTAGTGTGGAATATGCAAAAAAAAAAGGGAATATGACATGGTACTGTATGTAAACTGTTATGGTCCGGTGGTAGGATCTCAAAACTAACCTGACACATGTGACCAGAATATAGGACCAGTTCTGGGGAGGTGGAAGCTATACTGACCGCAATCCTGATCCTATCCACAAACACTAAAGGCAGCCGTGGAGCGTTCCTAAAATCCTAGACGCCACGTTCACAGCCTGAGAAACTGACTACCCCTAGAGAGAAAGCAAAGACCTCACTTGCCTCAGAGAATAACCCCAAAGATTTAGTCAGCCCCCCACAAATAATAACGGTGAGTTAAGGGGAAAAGACAAACGTAGAAATGAAACAGGTTTAGCAAATGAGGCCCGCTAACACTAGATAGACTGAAAATAGATAGGAGTCTGTGCGGTCAGTACAAAAACTATCAAAAATAAACCACGTAGAGAATACAAGAACCCCCACACCAACTCACGATGTGAGGGGCGCACTCTGCACCCCAGAACTAACCAGCAAGCGCAAGATCACATATAAGCAAGCTGGACTGAACTCATCATATACAGAGAAACGTTTTCAAGGAAATAATGAGCAAAATGAACAAACAAACTTAACTTCTCCAGCAGGAGACTGGTCACAAGGAATATCCAGGAGCTCTCAGAAACAGGACTGAATACACCGACAGCAGGCAACAAATGAAGGGCCAGGTGAATTAAATAGGCCTCAGCATAGCAGGAAATGAAGAAGCTGAGCCCAGCCAAGACCAGCCATATCGCTAAAGGCCACCAGAGGGAGCCCCAGAACAAACTCACACAATACCGCTCATGACCACAGGAGGGAGCCCGAGAACGGAATTCACAACAGTGCCCCCCCCCTTGAGAAGGGGTCACCGAACCCTCACCAAAGCTCCCAGGCCGATCAGGACGAGCCGAATGAAAGGCACGAACCAAATCGGCCGCATGGACATCGGAGGCGACAACCCAGGAATTATCCTCCTGACCATAGCCCTTCCATTTAACTAAGTACTGAAGCTTCCGTCTCGAAATACGAGAATCCAAGATCTTCTCCACCACATACTCCAACTCCCCCTCGACCAAGACCGGAGCAGGAGGATCAACAGAAGGGACCACAGGCACCACGTATCTCCACAACAAAGACCTATGGAACACATTATGAATGGCAAACAATGTTGGGAGGTCCAAACAAAATGACACAGGGTTGAGGATTTCCAAAATCTTATAAGGACCGATGAAACGAGGCTTGAACTTAGGGGAGGAAACCTTCATCGGGACATAACGAGAAGACAACCATACCAAATCCCCCACACGAAGTCGGGGACCCACACAGCGACGGCGGTTAGCAAAGCGCTGAGCTTTCTCCTAGGACAACGTCAAATTGTCCACCACATGGTTCCAAATCTGCTGCAACCTATCCACCACAGAATCCACCCCAGGACAGTCAGAGGGCTCAACCTGACCCGAGGAAAAACAAGGATGAAAACCAGAATTGCAAAAGAACGGTGAAACCAAAGTAGCAGAACTAGCCCGATTATTGAGGGCGAACTCAGCCAATGGCAGAAAAGTCACCCAATCATCCTGATCAGCAGAAACAAAACATCTCAAATAAGTTTCCAAGGTCTGATTACTTCGTTCGGTTTGGCCATTCATCTGAGGATGGAAGACCGACAAAAAAGACAATTCAATGCCCATCTTAGCACAAAAGGACCGCCAAAATCTGGACACAAACTGGGATCCTCTGTCAGACACAATGTTCTCCGGAATACCATGTAAACGAACCACATTCTGAAAAAACAGTGGCACCAAATTGGAGGAGGAAGGCAGCTTAGGCAAGGGTATCAAATGGACCATTTTAGAAAAACGATCACAAACCACCCAGATGACAGACATCCTCTGAGAGACAGGAAGATCCAAAATAAAATCCATGGAAATATGCGTCCAAGGCCTCTTCGGGACAGGCAAAGGCAAAAGCAATCCACTGGCACGAGAACAGCAAGGCTTGGCCCGAGCACAAATCCCACAGGACTGCACAAAGGAACGCACATCCCGCGACAAGGAAGGCCACCAAAAGGACCTCGCCACCAAATCCCTGGTACCAAAAATCCCAGGATGACCTGCCAACACTGAAGAATGAACCTCGGAAATAACTCTACTGGTCCATCTGTCCGGGACAAACAGTCTCTCCGGTGGACAACGGTCAGGTCTATTGGCCTGAAACTCCTGCAACACCCGTCGCAGATCAGGAGAGATGGCAGACAAAATCACCCCCTCTTTGAGGACACCAGTCGGTTCAGAAACTTCCGGGGAGTCAGGTACAAAACTCCTAGAAAGGGCATCAGCCTTCACGTTTTTCGAACCCGGAAGATATGAAACCACGAAATTGAAACGAGAGAAAAACAGCGACCATCGAGCCTGCCTCGGATTCAACCGTTTGGCAGACTCGAGATAAGTCAAATTCTTGTGATCAGTGTTATGACCCCAATGGCGAGGGTCTCAGAGGAACAAGTAAGTCTGCGAAGTACAAAAATCCAGCTCATAGGGCAGTGGTAACTGGGTTGACCATATATCTACTCCTAACGCCAACACTAGAAGTAGCCGGGGAACATGCCTACATTGGTCGCTAGATGTCTCGCGCCAGCCGGAGGACTAACTACCCCTAGAAGAGGAAAACAAAGACCTCTCTTGCCTCCAGAGAATAGACCCCAAAAGTTGGATACAAGCCCCCCACAAATAATAACGGTGAGGTAAGAGGAAATGACAAACACAGAGATGAACTAGGTTTAGCAAAGAGAGGCCCACTTACTAATAGCAGAATGTAGTAAGATAACTTATATGGTCAACAAAAACCCTATCAAAAATCCACCCTGGAAATTCAAGAACCCCCGAACCGTCTAACGGCCCGGGGGGAGAACTCCAGCCTCCCTAGAGCTTCCAGCAAGGTTAGGATACAGATTATGTACAAGCTGGACAAAAATGCAAACAAAAACAAATAGCAAAAAGCAAGAAAGCAGACTTAGCTTAATCTAGCAGGAACCAGGATCAGTAGACAAGAGCACAACAGATTAGCTCTGATTACAACGTTGCCAGGCATTGAACTGAAGGTCCAGGGAGCTTATATAGCAACACTCCTGACCTAACGACCCAGGTGAGCATACAAGGGATGGCAGACATTCCCAGAGTCAAATCACTAGTAACCACTAGAGGGAGCCAAAAAGGTAAATTCACAACAGTACCCCCCCTTAGTGAGGGGTCACCGAACCCTCACCAAGACCACCAGGGCGATCAGGATGAGCGGTGTGAAAGGCACGAACCAAATCGGCCGCATGCACATCAGAGGCGACCACCCAGGAATTATCCTCCTGACCATAGCCCTTCCACTTGACCAGGTACTGAAGCCTCCGCCTGGAGAGACGAGAATCTAAGATCTTCTCCACCATGTACTCCAACTCGCCCTCAACCAACACCGGAGCAGGAGGCTCAGCAGAAGAGACCACAGGCACAACGTACCGCCGCAACAAGGACCTATGAAATACGTTGTGAATGGCAAACGACACCGGAAGATCCAGGCGAAAGGATACAGGATTAAGGATTTCCAATATCTTGTAAGGACCAATGAAGCGAGGCTTAAATTTGGGAGAGGAGACCTTCATAGGAACAAATCGAGAAGACAGCCATACCAAATCCCCAACGCGAAGTCGGGGACCCACACCGCGGCGGCAGTTGGCAAAATGCTGAGCCTTCTCCTGTGACAACTTCAAGTTGTCCACCACATGACTCCAGATCCGCTGCAACCTATCCACCACAGAATCCACCCCAGGACAGTCAGAAGGCTCCACATGTCCCGAGGAAAAACGATGATGGAAACCAGAGTTGCAGAAAAATGGCGAAACCAAGGTGGCGGAACTAGCCCGATTATTAAGGGAAAATTCAGCCAACGGCAAGAAGGTCACCCAATCATCCTGATCAGAAGAGACAAAACACCTCAAATAAGCCTCCAGAGTCTGATTAGTTCGCTCCGTTTGTCCGTTAGTCTGGGGATGAAAAGCGGACGAAAACGACAAATCAATGCCCATCCTACCACAAAAGGATCGCCAGAACCTGGAAACAAACTGGGATCCTCTGTCCGACACAATATTCTCAGGAATGCCGTGCAAACGAACCACGTTCTGGAAGAACACAGGAACCAGATCAGAAGAGGAGGGCAGCTTAGGCAAAGGAACCAAATGGACCATCTTGGAGAAACGATTACATATCACCCAGATGACAGACATGCCCTGAGACACCGGAAGATCAGAAATGAAATCCATAGAGATGTGTGTCCAAGGTCTCTTCGGGACAGGCAAGGGCAAGAGCAACCCGCTGGCACGAGAACAGCAAGGCTTAGCTCGAGCACAAGTTCCACAGGACTGCACAAATGACCGCACATCCCTTGACAAGGAAGGCCACCAAAAGGACCTGGCCACCAGATCTCTGGTGCCAAAAATTCCCGGGTGCCCTGCCAACACTGAGGAATGAACCTCAGAAATGACTCTGCTGGTCCATTTAGCAGGCACAATCTGTCAGATGGACAAGAGTCAGGCCTACCAGCCTGAAATCTCTGCAACACACGCCGCAGATCAGGAGAAATAGCTGACAAGATAACTCCTTCCTTAAGAATACCCACAGGTTCAGTGACTCCAGGAGCATCAGGCACAAAGCTCCTAGACAGAGCATCGGCCTTCACATTCTTAGAACCTGGTAAATACGAGACCACAAAGTCAAAACGGGAGAAAAACAATGACCAGCGGGCCTGTCTAGGATTCAGGCGTTTAGCAGACTCGAGATACATCAGATTTTTGTGATCAGTCAAGACCACCACACGATGCTTAGCACCCTCGAGCCAATGACGCCACTCCTCAAATGCCCACTTCATGGCCAACAACTCCCGATTGCCCACATCATAATTTCGCTCTGCCGGCGAAAACTTCCTGGAGAAAAAGGCACAAGGTCTCATAGTAGAGCAACCAGGGCCTCTCTGCGACAAAACAGCCCCTGCCCCAATCTCCGAAGCATCCACCTCCACCTGAAAGGGAAGTGAGGTGTCAGGTTGGCACAAAACAGGCGCCGAAGTAAACCGGCGTTTCAACTCCTGGAAAGCCTCCACGGCAGCAGGAGCCCAGTTAGCTACATCAGAGCCTTTCTTGGTCATATCCGTCAATGGTTTAACAACGCTAGAAAAATTTGCGATAAAACGACGGTAGAAGTTAGCAAAACCCAAGAACTTCTGAAGACTCTTAACTGACGAGGGTTGAGTCCAATCATGAATAGCTCGGACCTTGACTGGGTCCATCTCCACAGCAGAAGGGGAAAAAATGAACCCCAAAAAGGGAACCCTCTGTACACCAAAGAGACACTTTGAGCCTTTAACAAACAAAGAATTTTCACGCAAAATCTTAAAAACCATCCTGACCTGCTCCACATGCGAGTCCCAATCATCAGAAAAAACCAGAATATCATCCAGATAAACAATCAAAAATTTATCCAGATACTTCCGGAAAATGTCATGCATGAAGGACTGAAAAACTGAAGGTGCATTAGAGAGCCCAAATGGCATCACCAAGTACTCAAAATGACCTTCGGGCGTATTGAATGCGGTTTTCCATTCATCGCCTTGCTTAATGTGCACAAGGTTGTACGCACCACGAAGGTCTATCTTGGTGAACCACTTGGCACCTTTAATCCGGGCAAACAAGTCTGACAACAGCGGCAAAGGATACTGAAATTTGACAGTGATCTTGTTTAAAAGCCGATAGTCAATACAAGGCCTCAAAGATCCGTCCTTTTTGGCCACAAAAAAGAATCCCGCACCAAGAGGGGAAGAAGAAGGACGGATATGCCCCTTCTCAAGAGACTCCTTGATATATGAACGCATCGCGGTATGTTCAGGTACCGACAAATTAAACAGTCTCCCCTTAGGAAACTTACTGCCAGGAATCACATCTATTGCACAGTCACATTCCCTATGAGGAGGCAGTGCACTGGACTTAGACTCGCTGAAGACATCCTGATAATCAGACAAATACGCCGGAACTTCCGAAGGCGTAGAAGAAGCAATAGACAAGGGCAGGGAATCTCCATGAATTCCATGGCAGCCCCAACTTGACACCGACATTGCCTTCCAGTCCAAGACTGGATTATGGGTCTGTAACCATGGCAAACCCAAAACAACCAAATCATGCATCTTATGCAGAACAAGAAAACGTATCACCTCCCGATGTTCGGGAGTCATGCACATGGTAACCTGTGTCCAAAACTGCGGTTTATTTTTTGCCAAAGGCGTAGCATCAATACCCCTAAGAGGGATAGGATTTTCTAATGGCTCCAGAACAAAACCGCAGCGCTTGGCAAATGACAGATCCATCAGACTCAGGGCAGCACCTGAGTCTACAAACGCCATGACAGGATACGATGACAGTGAGCAAATCAAAGTTACAGATAGAATAAATTTAGGTTGCAAATTACCAATGGCGACAGGACTAACAACCCTAGTAAGACGTTTAGAGCATGCTGAGATAACATGTGTAGAATCACCACAGTAGTAACACAAGCCATTCTGGCGTCTATGAATTTTCCGCTCATTTCTAGTCAGGATTCTATCACATTGCATTAAATCAGGTGCCTGTTCAGACAACACCATGAGGGAATTTGCGGTTTTGCGCTCCCGCAACCGCCGGTCGATTTGAATTGCCAGGGCCATGAAATCATTCAGACCTGTGGGAATGGGAAAACCCACCATCACATTCTTAATGGCTTCAGAAAGGCCATTTCTGAAATTTGCAGCCAATGCACACTCGTTCCACTGGGTCAGCACGGACCATTTCCGAAATTTTTGGCAATACACTTCAGCCTCGTCCTGGCCCTGAGACATAGCCAGCAAGGCTTTTTCTGCCTGAATCTCAAGATTGGGTTCCTCATAAAGCAAACCGAGCGCCAGAAAAAACGCATCAATATCAGCCAATGCCGGATCTCCTGGCGCCAGCGAGAAGGCCCAATCCTGAGGGTCGCCCCGTAAAAAAGAAATAACAATTTTCACTTGCTGAGCGGAGTCTCCAGATGAACAGGGTCTCAGGGACAAAAACAATTTACAATTATTCCTGAAATTTCTAAATTTAAATCGGTCTCCGGAAAACAGTTCAGGAATCGGTATCTTAGGTTCTGACATACAATTTCTGATAACATAATCTTGTATGCCCTGCACACGAGCAGTAAGCTGGTCCACACCTGTAATCAAGGTCTGGACATTCATGTCTGCAGCAAACACAAGCCACTCAGAGGTAAAGGGGAAAAGAAAAAAAAATGAGAAAGAGAAAAAAAAACTCAGAATTTTCTTTCTTATAATCCCACTTCTGCAATGCATTTAACATTTAATACTGGCCTGGCAAACTGTTATGACCCCAATGGCGAGGGTCTCAGAGGAACAAGTAAGTCTGCGAAGTACAAAAATCCAGCTCATAGGGCAGTGGTAACTGGGTTGACCATATATCTACTCCTAACGCCAACACTAGAAGTAGCCGGGGAACATGCCTACGTTGGTCGCTAGATGTCTCGCGCCAGCCGGAGGACTAACTACCCCTAGAAGAGGAAAACAAAGACCTCTCTTGCCTCCAGAGAATAGACCCCAAAAGTTGGATACAAGCCCCCCACAAATAATAACGGTGAGGTAAGAGGAAATGACAAACACAGAGATGAACTAGGTTTAGCAAAGAGAGGCCCACTTACTAATAGCAGAATGTAGTAAGATAACTTATATGGTCAACAAAAACCCTATCAAAAATCCACACTGGAAATTCAAGAACCCCCGAACCGTCTAACGGCCTGGGGGGAGAACTCCAGCCTCCCTAGAGCTTCCAGCAAGGTTAGGATACAGATTATGTACAAGCTGGACAAAAATGCAAACAAAAACAAATAGCAAAAAGCAAGAAAGCAGACTTAGCTTAATCTAGCAGGAACCAGGATCAGTAGACAAGAGCACAACAGATTAGCTCTGATTACAACGTTGCCAGGCATTGAACTGAAGGTCCAGGGAGCTTATATAGCAACACCCCTGACCTAACGACCCAGGTGAGCATACAAGGGATGGCAGACATTCCCAGAGTCAAATCACTAGTAACCACTAGAGGGAGCCAAAAAGGTAAATTCACAACAGATCAGTCAAGACCACCACACGATGCTTGGCTCGCTCAAGCCAATGTCGCCACTCCTCAAATGCCCACTTCATTGCTAACAACTCACGATTACCAACATCATAATTCCGCTCGGCAGGCGAAAACTTTCTAGAAAAGAAAGCACATGGTCTCATCACAGAGCCATCAGAGCTTCTCTGCGACAAGACAGCCCCTGCTCCAATCTCAGAAGCATCAACCTCGACCTGAAAGGGAAGAGAGACATCGGGCTGGCGCAAGACAGGAGCCGAAGAAAACCGACGTTTCAGCTCCTGAAAGGCCTCCACAGCCGCAGGAGACCAATTCGTCACATCAGAACCCTTCTTGGTCAAATCCGTCAAAGGCTTAACCACGCCAGAAAAATTAGAGATGAAGCGACGGTAAAAATTAGCAAAACCCAAGAACTTCTGAAGACTCTTCACAGATGTAGGTTGAGTCCAGTCATGAATAGCCTGGACCTTGACTGGATCCATCTCAATAGTAGAAGGAGAAAAAATAAAGCCCAAAAAAGAAATTTTCTGGCCTCCGAAGAGACATTTAGAGCCCTTCACAAACAAGGCATTGGCACGCAGGACCTGAAATATCATCCTGACCTGCTTCACATGAGACTCCCAATCATCAGAAAAGACCAAAATATCATCCAGGTACACAATCATAAATCTATCCAGATACTCTCGGAAGATGTCGTGTATGAAGGACTGAAACACAGAGGGGGCATTAGAAAGCCCAAAAGGCATCACCAAGTACTCAAAATGGCATTCGGGCGTATTAAATGCTGTTTTCCATTCATCACCCTGCTTTATGCGCACAAGATTATACGCTCCTCGAAGATCTATCTTGGTGAACCAACTGGCCCCCCTAATCCGGGCAAACAGATCGGACAACAGTGGCAAAGGGTACTGAAATTTAACCGTGATGTTATTTAGAAGGCGATAATCTATACAGGGTCTCAGAGAACCATCCTTCTTGGCCACAAAAAAGAACCCCGCACCCAAAGGGGACGAGGATGGGCGAATATGCCCCTTCTCCAAGGACTCCTTTACATAACTCCGCATAGCGGCATGTTCTGGTACAGACAAATTAAAAAGTCGTCCCTTAGGGAACTTACTACCAGGAATCAGATTTATAGCACAATCACAATCCCTATGAGGAGGTAGGGCACTGGATTTGGGCTCATCAAATACATCCTGGTAGTCCGACAAAAATTCAGGGACTTCAGAAGGAGTAGAAGAAGCAATTGACACCAAAGGGGCATCGCCATGAATTCCCTGGCAACCCCAACTTGACACACACATTTCTTTCCAATCCAGGACTGGATTATGAGCCTGCAGCCATGGCAGACCCAACACGACAACATCATGCAAATTATGTAGCACAAGAAAGCGAATCACCTCCTGATGTGCAGGAGCCATGCACATGGTCACTTGAGTCCAATACTGAGGTTTATTCTTGGCCAATGGTGTAGCATCAATTCCCCTTAGTGGAATAGGGAATTGTAAAGGCTCCAAGATAAAACCACAACGCCTGGCAAATGACAAATCCATCAAATTCAGGGCGGAACCTGAATCCACAAAAGCCATAACTGAGTAGGATGACAGAGAGCAAATCAAAGTAACAGACAAAATGAATTTAGGTTGTACAGTACCAATGGTGACAGACTTGGCGAACCTTTTTGTGCGTTTAGAGCATGCTGAGATAACATGAGTAGAATCACCACAGTAAAAGCACAACCCATTCTGACGTCTGTGGTTTTGCCGTTCAACTCTGGTCAGAGTCCTGTCGCATTGCATAGGCTCAGGTTTCTGCTCAGAAAATACCGCCAGATGGTGCACAGGTTTGCGTTCCCGCAAATGCCGATCAATCTGAATGGCCAAAGACATTGACTCATTCAGACCCGCAGGCGTGGGGAACCCCACCATAACATCTTTAAGGGCTTCAGAAAGACCCTTTCTGAAAATCGCCGCCAGGGCGCACTCATTCCATTGAGTGAGCACAGACCACTTCCTAAACTTCTGACAGTAAACCTCTGCTTCATCTTGACCCTGAGAGAGAGCCAGCAAAACCTTCTCTGCTCGGTCTACCAGATTTGGTTCCTCATAAAGCACTCCTAGCGCCAGAAAAAACGCATCCACATTTAGCAATGCAGGATCTCCTGGCGCCAGAGAGAATGCCCAATCTTGAGGGTCACCACGTAACAAAGAAATAATAATTTTAACTTGCTGAACAGAGTCACCTGAGGAGCGAGGTCTCAGAGAAAGGAATAACTTACAATTATTCTTAAAGTTCAAAAACCTAGATCTATCTCCGGAGAACAGTTCAGGAATTGGTATTTTAGGCTCTGACATAGGACTGCGGACTACATAATCCTGAATGCCCTGCACCCTTGCAGTGAGATGATCCACACTAGAAGACAGACTCTGAATGTCCATATCTGCAACTGAATTCAGAACCACCCAAAGATTAAGGGGAGGGGAGAGGCTAAACACAGTGCAGAGGAAAAAAAAAATGACTTCAGGATTTATCTTCTCCCTCTTCTGCTGCGTTAACACTTTCTGGCCTGCTGTACTGTTATGATCCGGTGGTAGGATCTCAAAACTAACCTGACACATGTGACCAGAATATAGGACCAGTTCTGGGGAGGTGGAAGCTATACTGACCGCAATCCTGATCCTATCCACAAACACTAAAGGCAGCCGTGGAGCGTTCCTAAAATCCTAGACGCCACGTTCACAGCCTGAGAAACTGACTACCCCTAGAGAGAAAGCAAAGACCTCACTTGCCTCAGAGAATAACCCCAAAGATTTAGTCAGCCCCCCACAAATAATAACGGTGAGTTAAGGGGAAAAGACAAACGTAGAAATGAAACAGGTTTAGCAAATGAGGCCCGCTAACACTAGATAGACTGAAAATAGATAGGAGTCTGTGCGGTCAGTACAAAAACTATCAAAAATAAACCACGCAGAGAATACAAGAACCCCCACACCGACTCACGATGTGAGGGGCTCACTCTGCACCCCAGAACTAACCAGCAAGCGCAAGATCACATATAAGCAAGCTGGACTGAACTCATCATATACAGAGAAACGTTTTCAAGGAAATAATGAGCAAAATAAACAAACAAACTTAACTTCTCCAGCAGGAGACTGGTCACAAGGTATATTCAGGAGCTCTCAGAAACAGGACTGAATACACCGACAGCAGGCAACAAATGAAGGGCCAGGTGAATTAAATAGGCCTCAGCATAGCAGGAAATGAAGAAGCTGAGCCCAGCCAAGACCAGCCATATCGCTAAAGGCCACCAGAGGGAGCCCCAGAATAAACTCACACAATACCGCTCATGACCACAGGAGGGAGCCCGAGAACGGAATTCACAACAGTAAGCCATGTCTCATATCATGTCGGGTTTAGGCAGGAGAAATGAAAAGCCGGCAATTGAATTACTGGCTTTTCTGCTATATCGCGCTGAAGTAAATATAAATATATTTATATATATACATATGTGTCTCAATGACATATATATATATATATATATATATATATATATATATATATATATATATAATGAAACCCGACTTTGGAGCAAAGATTGCCGACCGCCGACCCTATCCCACAGCGAGATCGGGTCGGGTTTCACGAAACCCGACTTTGCCAAAAATCGGCAACTTTTGAAATTGGCCGATCTGTTTCGCTCAACCCTAATCCTAACCCTAACCCTAACTCTAACCCTAACCCTACCCCTAGGGATCCTAACCCTAACCCTACCCCTAACCCCAACCCTAGCTATTTCTATTTATAGTGGGTTTTCTAGATGATTTGGATGATTGGCAGCTGTCACACACTTCTCAGCATGCGTTTCAAAAACGCGAACGCAGGAAAAAAACACATGTAGATGCGTCAAAACGCCGCGTTTTTTTTACCGCATGAGAAAACGCATGCGTCTAAAAAACGCAGCGTTTGCACACGTTTACATGCGTTTTTTTCACCACCTGCGTTTGCGTTTTAAACGCTGCGTTTTTAAACGCAAATGTGAAACTAGCCTAATATTTATTAATATTCACAAATAGAAAAACATACAATTACATTAAAAAGAATTACCTCCAATGTGAGGAACACCGATTACCCAGAATATCACAAAAACAACACCTGTATGAATCATACGTCTCTCTAGACAAAACACCTATTGAGCTGACCGCACAAGGCAAGGCAGCACTCCTTTATATCTCATTAAAAGGTGCCAGATACTAAGTTGCATAAATTAAACTATCTGCTGTTAAAAAACATGCCCGATCAGTAAATAAATCACTCCCAAAAGAGGCACCCCAAAGCTAAAGCTCCTGTCTATATAAAGAGAAATAGATCACTTACATAGTGTGTGATGATATCTGCGTGTTTGTTCCTACACCCCCTGTAAAATTACTAAAAAATAATGAAAAACAATTACAATGATGTAATTTTTAATGCCCTTTTTAAATATTATATCACAAATCAGCAAATAATATGTACATACCGTTTATACTCTAGTATAAGCCGACCCGAGCATAAGCCGTGACCCCCAATTTTGCCACAAAAAACTGGGAAAACGAGTATATGCCTAGGGTGGAAACGCAGCAGCTACTGGTAAATTTCAAAAATAAAAATAGATACCAATAAAAGTAAAATTGATTGAGACATCAGGAGGTTAAATGTTTTTGAATATCCATATTGAATCAGGAGCCCCACATAATGCTCCATACAGTTCATGATGGGCCCCATAAGATGCTCCATACAAAATACGGCCCATGTAATGCTCCATAAAGTTCATGATGGGCCCCATAAGATGCTCCATACAAAAATATGCCCCATAAAATGCTGCACAAAGATTAATAATGGCCCCATAAGATGCTCGATACAAAAATATGCCCAATATAATGCTGCACAAAGGTTAATAATGGCCCCATAAGATGCAAAGGTTAATAATGGCCCCATAAGATGCTCCATATTAAAATATGCCCCATATACTGCTGCACAAAGGATAATGATGGCCCCATAAGTTGCTCCATAGAATAATATGCCCCCTCTAATGCTCCATAAAGGTTGATGGCCCCATAAAATGCTCCATAGAATAATATGCCCCGTATGCTGCTGCGATTAAAAAAAAATGACATACTCACCTCTCATCGCTGGGCGCCGAGTGCCAGTGTCCTAAGCAGGCGGGGACACCGATGCGCTATGGGGGCCAGGTGCCGAAGTCGCCGCTGGCTCAGGCCCCCGACACTTGCGATATTCATCTTTCCCCATTTTGCGCTGTATCTTCCGGGTCTCTGCAGTGACTGTTTAGGCAGAGGACGCGCACTAAACATGGCATCGCGCCCTCTGACCTAAACGTCACAGCCAGAGGACGTGGAAGACACAGCGCTTCAGTGGAATGGGGACAGGTGAATATCGCATGGCTCACTCTCCCCCATCATACTCACCCCACCTGATGCATCTCTGCAATTCCCTGCTTCTCCGATGGTCTCCGGCGCGTGCCGGCAGCTTGTTCCTGTGTTCAGCGGTCACATGGTACCACTGATTAAAGTAATGAATATGCGCTCCACGCCTATGGGAGTGGTACCACGTGACCGCTGCAGGCACCGGAAACCATCGGAGAAGCAGGGAAGTGCAGAGACCGCGCCGTGAGGATGTGGCCTGGTTCCAACCCAGTCAGCTTCTCCCTCACTTCCTATCTAACCCCCAGTTTTACCAGATTGTGAGGAGTGGCCTAATACATAGCACCCTTAGCTCCCCCTGGAGGCCAGACTGTGAAGTGTATTGGTGTCTGTGATACCTGGTCAGGTGAACTCCTTCAGTGCCATCAGACGTACCATAGCCCCCCCCTTAGCGGCGGAGCATCAGTACTGCAACGACCAGGACTCTGGGGCGCTGCACTTCGTTTTTTCAATTGCGTTTTTTAGCCACGTTTTCTGCAGCTGTCTACACCACATAATGAAATCACAATTGTCTCTGATTATTGCATTTTTCCTGTGTTTCTTTTACACATTTCCCCCCTTATTTAATGTGTTTTTGGTGCAAATGTGAAACCGCATTTTAACGCTTTTTTAAATGGTACAGAAAAGCTTTCATTACGCGCTTTAAAAAAAAAACATACATTTTTTTCAAGCTCCAAATAGAAGCCAATAGAAAAAAAAAAATCAACAAAACCACATAGCCCAAATGCATCTTTATATGCACCAAGGCAGGAGTTTTTATGAAATCACTCTCATGCTATGATGGTCTTCGGTAAAGAAGGGGAGCCTCAAACTGTCTCTGGAACCCTAACTATTCCTTTCCCGGGGGTACTCTTAAAGGTAGTGAGGCCTGACTCTCCGAACTTACTATGCTCCTGTTAATGTCCTAAGCTGTCCCCTCCCTCAGGAGTCTTGGGACAGACATGTTAGTTATATATATATATATATATATATATATATATATATATATATATATATATATATATATATATATACACGTAGGACAAAACAGGGATAACAAAAAGCAACTTACATACAAAAACACTTATCAAGAGTAGAGAGGAATAAAGGGAATGATAGGAAGGTACAAACCAAATGGGAATAGGATAATGGAAAAAGCATACACCAAAAAACAGCAGGCAACAATCTCCAGCAACAACTAAAAACTCCAACTTCAGTATACCGACTCCAGCAAGCCAGGAAGCAAAACTTTCACAGGCAGGGGGATGAGAAGGTCTGGCCAGGTTTTATAGAGAAAGAGAAAGAACAGGTTAAGAGCAGCTGTGAGTTGGAGCTTCATGTCCATAACCAGAATACAAAGAGTCGTTAACCTCTTTAGCGCCAAAGAAACAAAGTCCATTTAATATGAGGAACAGAGCACACAGCCTAAATGGAAGATCTGTGATTCACAGTACATAAAGAGCACCTAAACCCAGATCTTCCAGGAGGACGTGACACACTCGTGACAATCACATGCATCTTGCTTGGACATTTGGGGCATACCATAAATGCTGAATTTCATCAGCTGCTTTTTTCATGGAAACTCTGCTGTTTACCTGTGCAAGCAAAGTGGATGTTATTTTATGAAAACTATGCCTCCTGTGCCTCTAAAGACGCTGCTAAACTGCTGTTTAAGAGCTTTTTTTCTCTAGAGGCTTCTATGTGGAGCCTAAAAAATCTAAAAAAACTGCAGCTAGGTTTTAGGGTATGTGCACACGTTGCGGATTCTGCTGCGGATTTTTCCGCAGCGGATTTGGAAAATCCGCAGTGCAAAACCACTGCGGTTTTCACTGCGGATTTTCTCGCGGTTTCTTCTGCGGATTCCTCTGCGGTTTTTCAACTGCACTTTCCTATCGGTGCAGGTTGAAAACCGCTGCCGAATCCGCACAAAGAATTGACATGCTGTGGAAAATAATCCGCTGCGGATTTTTCTGCAGCATGTGTGCAGCGCCCCAGAGTCCTGGTCGTTGCAGTGCTGTGGCTTCGCCGCTAAGGGGAGCCATGGTACGTTCGATGGCACCGAAGGAGTTCCTCCAATCAGGTATCACAGACACCAATATGTTTCACAGCTGGGCCTCCGGGGGGAGCTAAGGGTGCTATTCATTAGGCCACTCCCCACCATAGTGGGTAAACTGGGGGTCAGGCAGGAAGTTAGAGGAGAACGCTGACGGGATTGAACGGAGCAACACCCTGTGGCAGGGGGTGTTGTGAAGGGAGAGACTGTAGGGTCTCTGCCAGGGGTGGGATCCTGGCAGAGGCTTGGCATTGAAAGAACGTAACGGGTCCGCGCAGGCTCCTGGAAGCGGCGGGACTCAAGAAAGGACTAGAAGCGAGATAGATTGTGCTGAGTGAGAAACGAGATCAAGCAGAAGGAGAATACCAGCAGGGGTTTTGTTGAAAGAGGCAGCACCCTGCTGAGGCGCAATACCGGTGGCCGGAACGCCGAGGGAGTGGATTAGAATACAGCTTCAAGCCATACTCCAAACAGCGGCAGGACAGTCGGTCTCAGGCGGGCTGTCTACCACATATCACCTATGAAGTCTTGGGGGGCAATTGCGGGAGAGGGGCGACTCTAGGGTCCCGGAAGAACTCCAGGCCTACCTGACAAACGGGTGCCATTCCAACCTGAATACAGGGAAGGGGTGGATTACAGAGGAACATCAAATCGAGTTGTGAGGGAACTTAAGAAACAGACACAACCGTTGTGGGGTTACTTTCCGTGAGCACAGCAGGGAAGGACTACAACACATAGCGCTAGAAGGAAGGCACAGATTTCCACCTGAGAGGAGAACTCTGGAGGTGCCATTGGACCGGCCGGACTTGCGTAGCCTGGTGAACCGTGTTCTGGACTGAGGACTCAGAGATCTCCAGTAAAGAGGTAAAGAGACTGCAACCTGGTGTCCTCGTTATTTACCGCGACTTACACCCCACAACCGTACCGCTCCATCGCTACCATTACTACCACCTATTACACCGGACGTCCCCCACTGACGGACAGGGCCACGGACCGGGTCTAGCCACCGTGACAACCCCGAGACTGAGAACTAGAGGCCCGGCTCCGGGTACCCCTCGGCCCTGCGGCGGTGCGGGGGCGCCGCAGGACTTGGCGTCACGAACAGGATCTACTTAAGCCTGAAGAATCAGGTCATGTGTGCCTAGAGACTGTGATTTACTGTGCTTGGACTGTACTTTATTGCAAAGACTGTGGATTGTCACTTGCCGCCAAAAGTTCGCGCCAAAACCGCCGCCATTACAGCGCTAAGGAGAGCGCAGGAGAAGAAGAAGGGCGTGGAAGTGGGCGTGAACAAGCTGAAGAGCGCGAAAGACGATGGCCGCCCAGTCTAAATATATCGGCCCCTTGAGGACGTGTCCGTCAGCAGCCGAGATCCGCCTCCTGATCCTCAATGGTGGGCAGAGACAGAGAAAACGAAACCGCCCACGAAGAAGAGAGCGGGAAAAGGACCAGGAAGAAGGAGCGAGCGACATGGAGGACGCCATGGCGAGCCGCCCGGAGCCGGAGCGTGGGGTCGGAGCAGAGGACTCCCCCAGCCACCCGGAGGGGCACCGCAACCAGGCCTCCACCGCTGATGCTGAATTCCTGCAGGCCGGAGTGGACGAGCTCAGCGACCGACCCCGGCGGACGCAGCTGAGCACTGAGGCCGGGTGGAAGAAGGCCATCATTAGGAGCCTCACCGGACATCTGTTGGCAGCCTCATCTGGTCCGGAGCAGGGAAGAAGTCCCAGCGCTCCGAAGCTGGAGAGCGAGGCCCTGCCGGAAAGGGGTATGCTGCAAGCAGAGATGACAATGTCGCAGCACAAGGCCCTGCAACCAGCGTTCCAGACCCCAGCGGAGGCAGAGCAGACCAGCACCGGAGGAACCGCATCTGAAGCAGGTATGAAGGACGACCCTGCCCTGACAACTGACACCCCTCCCGCGACTGCTAGTGCCACAGCTGCTGACCCCGTTCCAGTGACTGATCTTGCAGCAGCCTCTACCTCTGCTGCAACAAATGCCCCTACTCAAGCTGCGCAGACCTCCATCGCTGCGCATGATTTAACCATACATGAAAGACGGATTAACGGCGTTTGTCCAGCACTGGGTGTAACCCTGGACCTCACTTTTCCCAGGCCGAGAAGGGTTAAGTGCCAGGTGCAGCCCTGGAAGCCGTCCAACTAAGCCTCGGAAACCTGAAACTGTACATAGTTACTGTTCTTCCAAGTTGCTGCTAGACCCGTTCAGGGTTAAAGGTGACCCCTTTGTTGACCCGGGGTCACTGTTGTTTTCCTGAAGTTTATACAAGTTTTAAAGTTACACAAACTGCAGAAATCATGGACTGTGCATGATTCGAACTTTCTTTTGTAAATAGTTTGCACCTTCTTAAAGGTGCTCCCTATTGGTTTGAGCCAAAGACACTTTGTGAAGATACCTTTCCTACCGGTTCTCGTTAAAGACACTTTGCGAAGATACCATACCGGAACCTTTGCGTGGGCTGGTAGGCTGAGAAGACGAGCTACCTCAGAAAGACTTGGTCCCCTCTTAAAGGGGATGTGTGAAATTGAACTTGAGAAAGATACTGTTGCAGAACAGTAATGTGATAATGAAGCTTGAAAAAGAAATGTAACTGTTTTACATGCAAAGTTATATGTGTTGAATTTGTTGAAATGTGAAATCTAAATAATGTTTTGCAGAAAGAAAAGATGCAGAGAGCCCGTAGGGGTAGAGATAGAGATCTGCATAGCTGAAAGTAAGGAAGTAATGATGAAGGTGAGGATAGAAGGTCAACCCTGCGTCCCCATAGAAAGTTACTTTGTTACTAAGGACAGAAGGCGAACCCGTAGGGGTTAGAGAGTGAGTCCTTAAAGGAGCCGAGTAGAGCGGGCTCAGAGTTCTTTAAACGAAAGGAATGTTATGTCTATACTATGTATAGTAGCGAAAGGCAGTAGGCCCTGGCTGAACGGGGCGGTCCTGTAAAAGAAAGGAGAGGCAGTAGGTCTGGTGCCATAGGGACAGGCGGTCCTGCAGGTTCAAAGTAGGAGAATGTGAAGTTACCTTACCCTGTAATGTGATTATAGGAAGGCCTTTGGTAAACTAAGAGTGTATGTTTCTTAAAGGCAATGTTAATTTATTGTTCCAGAATTTGCACTAAGTAGAATACCCGGTTGGGTAACAGGAGTTATGCATAGCCTGTAATTTATAATGTTGACCATGTTTGTAACGTTAAAAGTGTCCTCACCTCCCATAAAGGGAAGCCTGTTCAAGTATACTTATCGTTTTGCACTCAACAAAATTGTATGTCTTTTTGCTAATCTGTATTGTTGTTTTTCTTCCCAGTCCCGGAGTACTGTGTTTAACCAGGGGGGAGTGCAGCGCCCCAGAGTCCTGGTCGTTGCAGTGCTGTGGCTTCGCCGCTAAGGGGAGCCATGGTACATTCGATGGCACCGAAGGAGTTCCTCCAATCAGGCATCACAGACACCAATATGTTTCACAGCTGGGCCTCCGGGGGGAGCTAAGGGTGCTATTCATTAGGCCACTCCCCACCATAGTGGGTAAACTGGGGGTCAGGCAGGAAGTTAGAGGAGAACGCTGACGGGATTGAACGGAGCAACACCCTGTGGCAGGGGGTGTTGTGAAGGGAGAGACTGTAGGGTCTCTGCCAGGGGTGGGATCCTGGCAGAGGCTTGGCATTGAAAGAACGTAACGGGTCCGCGCAGGCTCCTGGAAGCGGCGGGACTCAAGAAAGGACTAGAAGCGAGATAGATTGTGCTGAGTGAGAAACGAGATCAAGCAGAAGGAGAATACCAGCAGGGGTTTTGTTGAAAGAGGCAGCACCCTGCTGAGGCGCAATACCGGTGGCCGGAACGCCGAGGGAGTGGATTAGAATACAGCTTCAAGCCATACTCCAAACAGCGGCAGGACAGTCGGTCTCAGGCGGGCTGTCTACCACATATCACCTATGAAGTCTTGGGGGGCAATTGCGGGAGAGGGGCGACTCTAGGGTCCCGGAAGAACTCCAGGCCTACCTGACAAACGGGTGCCATTCCAACCTGAATACAGGGAAGGGGTGGATTACAGAGGAACATCAAATCGAGTTGTGAGGGAACTTAAGAAACAGACACAACCGTTGTGGGGTTACTTTCCGTGAGCACAGCAGGGAAGGACTACAACACATAGCGCTAGAAGGAAGGCACAGATTTCCACCTGAGAGGAGAACTCTGGAGGTGCCATTGGACCGGCCGGACTTGCGTAGCCTGGTGAACCGTGTTCTGGACTGAGGACTCAGAGATCTCCAGTAAAGAGGTAAAGAGACTGCAACCTGGTGTCCTCGTTATTTACCGCGACTTACACCCCACAACCGTACCGCTCCATCGCTACCATTACTACCACCTATTACACCGGACGTCCCCCACTGACGGACAGGGCCACGGACCGGGTCTAGCCACCGTGACAACCCCGAGACTGAGAACTAGAGGCCCGGCTCCGGGTACCCCTCGGCCCTGCGGCGGTGCGGGGGCGCCGCAGGACTTGGCGTCACGAACAGGATCTACTTAAGCCTGAAGAATCAGGTCATGTGTGCCTAGAGACTGTGATTTACTGTGCTTGGACTGTACTTTATTGCAAAGACTGTGGATTGTCACTTGCCGCCAAAAGTTCGCGCCAAAACCGCCGCCATTACAGCGCTAAGGAGAGCGCAGGAGAAGAAGAAGGGCGTGGAAGTGGGCGTGAACAAGCTGAAGAGCGCGAAAGACGATGGCCGCCCAGTCTAAATATATCGGCCCCTTGAGGACGTGTCCGTCAGCAGCCGAGATCCGCCTCCTGATCCTCAATGGTGGGCAGAGACAGAGAAAACGAAACCGCCCACGAAGAAGAGAGCGGGAAAAGGACCAGGAAGAAGGAGCGAGCGACATGGAGGACGCCATGGCGAGCCGCCCGGAGCCGGAGCGTGGGGTCGGAGCAGAGGACTCCCCCAGCCACCCGGAGGGGCACCGCAACCAGGCCTCCACCGCTGATGCTGAATTCCTGCAGGCCGGAGTGGACGAGCTCAGCGACCGACCCCGGCGGACGCAGCTGAGCACTGAGGTCGGGTGGAAGAAGGCCATCATTAGGAGCCTCACCGGACATCTGTTGGCAGCCTCATCTGGTCCGGAGCAGGGAAGAAGTCCCAGCGCTCCGAAGCTGGAGAGCGAGGCCCTGCCGGAAAGGGGTATGCTGCAAGCAGAGATGACAATGTCGCAGCACAAGGCCCTGCAACCAGCGTTCCAGACCCCAGCGGAGGCAGAGCAGACCAGCACCGGAGGAACCGCATCTGAAGCAGGTATGAAGGACGACCCTGCCCTGACAACTGACACCCCTCCCGCGACTGCTAGTGCCACAGCTGCTGACCCCGTTCCAGTGACTGATCTTGCAGCAGCCTCTACCTCTGCTGCAACAAATGCCCCTACTCAAGCTGCGCAGACCTCCATCGCTGCGCATGATTTAACCATACATGAAAGACGGATTAACGGCGTTTGTCCAGCACTGGGTGTAACCCTGGACCTCACTTTTCCCAGGCCGAGAAGGGTTAAGTGCCAGGTGCAGCCCTGGAAGCCGTCCAACTAAGCCTCGGAAACCTGAAACTGTACATAGTTACTGTTCTTCCAAGTTGCTGCTAGACCCGTTCAGGGTTAAAGGTGACCCCTTTGTTGACCCGGGGTCACTGTTGTTTTCCTGAAGTTTATACAAGTTTTAAAGTTACACAAACTGCAGAAATCATGGACTGTGCATGATTCGAACTTTCTTTTGTAAATAGTTTGCACCTTCTTAAAGGTGCTCCCTATTGGTTTGAGCCAAAGACACTTTGTGAAGATACCTTTCCTACCGGTTCTCGTTAAAGACACTTTGCGAAGATACCATACCGGAACCTTTGCGTGGGCTGGTAGGCTGAGAAGACGAGCTACCTCAGAAAGACTTGGTCCCCTCTTAAAGGGGATGTGTGAAATTGAACTTGAGAAAGATACTGTTGCAGAACAGTAATGTGATAATGAAGCTTGAAAAAGAAATGTAACTGTTTTACATGCTAAGTTATATGTGTTGAATTTGTTGAAATGTGAAATCTAAATAATGTTTTGCAGAAAGAAAAGATGCAGAGAGCCCGTAGGGGTAGAGATAGAGATCTGCATAGCTGAAAGTAAGGAAGTAATGATGAAGGTGAGGATAGAAGGTCAACCCTGCGTCCCCATAGAAAGTTACTTTGTTACTAAGGACAGAAGGCGAACCCGTAGGGGTTAGAGAGTGAGTCCTTAAAGGAGCCGAGTAGAGCGGGCTCAGAGTTCTTTAAACGAAAGGAATGTTATGTCTATACTATGTATAGTAGCGAAAGGCAGTAGGCCCTGGCTGAACGGGGCGGTCCTGTAAAAGAAAGGAGAGGCAGTAGGTCTGGTGCCATAGGGACAGGCGGTCCTGCAGGTTCAAAGTAGGAGAATGTGAAGTTACCTTACCCTGTAATGTGATTATAGGAAGGCCTTTGGTAAACTAAGAGTGTATGTTTCTTAAAGGCAATGTTAATTTATTGTTCCAGAATTTGCACTAAGTAGAATACCCGGTTGGGTAACAGGAGTTATGCATAGCCTGTAATTTATAATGTTGACCATGTTTGTAACGTTAAAAGTGTCCTCACCTCCCATAAAGGGAAGCCTGTTCAAGTATACTTATCGTTTTGCACTCAACAAAATTGTATGTCTTTTTGCTAATCTGTATTGTTGTTTTTCTTCCCAGTCCCGGAGTACTGTGTTTAACCAGGGGGGAGTGCAGCGCCCCAGAGTCCTGGTCGTTGCAGTGCTGTGGCTTCGCCGCTAAGGGGAGCCATGGTACGTTCGATGGCACCGAAGGAGTTCCTCCAATCAGGTATCACAGACACCAATATGTTTCACAGCTGGGCCTCCGGGGGGAGCTAAGGGTGCTATTCATTAGGCCACTCCCCACCATAGTGGGTAAACTGGGGGTCAGGCAGGAAGTTAGAGGAGAACGCTGACGGGATTGAACGGAGCAACACCCTGTGGCAGGGGGTGTTGTGAAGGGAGAGACTGTAGGGTCTCTGCCAGGGGTGGGATCCTGGCAGAGGCTTGGCATTGAAAGAACGTAACGGGTCCGCGCAGGCTCCTGGAAGCGGCGGGACTCAAGAAAGGACTAGAAGCGAGATAGATTGTGCTGAGTGAGAAACGAGATCAAGCAGAAGGAGAATACCAGCAGGGGTTTTGTTGAAAGAGGCAGCACCCTGCTGAGGCGCAATACCGGTGGCCGGAACGCCGAGGGAGTGGATTAGAATACAGCTTCAAGCCATACTCCAAACAGCGGCAGGACAGTCGGTCTCAGGCGGGCTGTCTACCACATATCACCTATGAAGTCTTGGGGGGCAATTGCGGGAGAGGGGCGACTCTAGGGTCCCGGAAGAACTCCAGGCCTACCTGACAAACGGGTGCCATTCCAACCTGAATACAGGGAAGGGGTGGATTACAGAGGAACATCAAATCGAGTTGTGAGGGAACTTAAGAAACAGACACAACCGTTGTGGGGTTACTTTCCGTGAGCACAGCAGGGAAGGACTACAACACATAGCGCTAGAAGGAAGGCACAGATTTCCACCTGAGAGGAGAACTCTGGAGGTGCCATTGGACCGGCCGGACTTGCGTAGCCTGGTGAACCGTGTTCTGGACTGAGGACTCAGAGATCTCCAGTAAAGAGGTAAAGAGACTGCAACCTGGTGTCCTCGTTATTTACCGCGACTTACACCCCACAACCGTACCGCTCCATCGCTACCATTACTACCACCTATTACACCGGACGTCCCCCACTGACGGACAGGGCCACGGACCGGGTCTAGCCACCGTGACAACCCCGAGACTGAGAACTAGAGGCCCGGCTCCGGGTACCCCTCGGCCCTGCGGCGGTGCGGGGGCGCCGCATGTGCACAGCGGTTTTTTTTCCCCATAGGTTTACATGGTACTGTAAACTTTGGGAAAACTGCTGCGGATCCGCAGCGTCAAATCCGCTGCGGATCCGCAGCAAAATCTGCAGCGTGTGCACATACTCTTAAAGTGCAAAATCAAGCCTTTTCTGAACTATAAGAAAAAACACTTACAAATGCAACTTCTCATCTACACCAAAAACACATCAAATAAGAGGGAAAAAGAATGAAAAATGCAGCCCCAATGCAATAATCAGAGAAGATTGTTATTGCGTAGTTTAGTGCGGACACCTGCAGAAGACAAGAAACACAGTATTTATGCAACATGCTGATGCACAGCTTTACAGTCTCAGGAAAGTCAAATGTCATATAGTGAAGCGAAGTAAAAAATTAGAAAGTTCTGGGTGCTATGACCAGCGCCGGACTGGAACATCAGGCCACCGAGAGATTATCCGGAGGGCCTGATCCTTGGCGGGCCCCCAAGCAGGACATAGAGGGGGCCCGCTGGTTTCAACTGAATGTGCATCTGAGGATTGTACTGCTATGCAGAGATTGTGCACCGCAATAGTTAACATGGCCGCCGTCCTATCAGAGGCCGGCGGCTGGCATCAGTGCTCCCATCGCAGGTGGCGCATGAAAGTGACCTAGTCAGGCACTCTGACGTCAGCCGCCAACCTCATAGGTCTGCTGCCATTTTAACATGACCACGCCGGATCGGAAGGGAGAGGACACCATGCAATGCTGGGGAGTGCAGGCAGGTTAGAAGAATTTTTTTTTCCTTCTGTGGATGCAGGTCCAGGAACAGGGTCATGGAACCAGGGGCATGGGGCCAGGACATTGGGACAGGGAAATGGGAACAGGACATGTGGACAGCACAACGGACATTGGGCCAACACAAGGGACATAGGGGCCAGCACAAGGGACATTCAGGTCCAAGATGGGGGACATTATTAATTAAATGTGCCAGGTTCAGAGACTTAATAATTGTATGGAGGCAAAAATGAGGAACCTACATTATTAGTAGAGGCCCGATGCTATCGCATCGGGAGGGTGGTAATGTCATGATGGGGGCAGGCTTTGCAGCTTTGAGAATCTCTCTCCCTTATGTGCTCACCACCTATCCACTCTCTCTTTCCCCATATTCTGACTTCTCCCGTCTGTGCTCTCTTCTTTCACCTGTGTACCCCACGTGCTATCCCCCTTGTCTGCTGTCTCTCTCCTTCCTGTGCTGTGTTCTCCCCTCATGTGCTGTCCTGTTTGAGCTGTCTCCCCCTGTGCTCTGTCTCTCTCACCCCTCTGCGCTTTCTCTCTTCCCCATTTGCTGTCTTCTCTAATGGCATCTCTTCTTTGACCTGTGTACCCCATGTGCTCTCCCCCTGGCCTGCTCTCTCTCTCCACCACTGTGCTGTCTTCTTCCCTCATGTCACATCGTGCATCTTCCACCGGGATCAACCGAATAATTCACTGCGCCTTCGTGGAATTCACGCAGGCACAGTAAATCAGACCGCCGCCATCTTTGTGCAGACAGATAGTGGTAGTCATATTAAAACTGTGCATGCAATCCTCCTGTACAAAGATGTCAGCGGTCAGTGAATCATTCGGCTGATCCCAGCGGCGGCGTGTTTGCTACGGTGTTCAGCTCGTGGTACCGCGCAAGAGGCTGCGTACGGCGTATAGAGTGTGTATGTGGTGCGTACGGCGTATGCATTGTGTGTGTGTGTGTGTGGTGCGATGGTATTCCGCTGGTGGTACCGCGCAAGAGGCTGGTACCACCAGCAGTTTCCATATTGAAACACCCATCTCTTGGGTGTCCCAATATGGAGGTCGGTGAACTTCTGCCGCTTGGAATTCTGGCATCCGGACACATCTGGACAGAACAGGATGTGAAGACCTTACAAGATATATTAAGATGAAAAAAGTGGATGAACGTAATTACTGTTGTGGCCAATTAGGGAACAATATTACTGTAATATAATTTACTTTTTAGAATACTGTTTTCTATGGGGGAACATTCTTCATCACTATCTCGCCTTTTTTCTTCATCTAGCGTAGTGTATAAGTCGGACAATACGTTTGGAATGTGCTCTTTAAGCAATCATTTATTGATAACTCTGTTATTTTTTGCAGAGACGAATCCTGGCTGGAAGAAATGATGGCGGTTTGTGCCAGGTGAAGAAGATGAAGGACTTCAAATAGAGATGTCACTGGTAAGCCAGTGTGTTACCTGTACACTTACACAATATACTAAATACAGGGCTCCTGTATACAGTATGTCACTGGTGTATAAAGTGTCACTGTGTATAATGTCACTATATTACCTGTGCACTACTGTATATACAGAGCACTGGTGATCTCTGTATTACCTGTACGCTTACACTATATACAGTGCTCTGGTGTATATTGTCATTGGTGGGTCACTGTATTACCTGTACACTTATATCATACACTGTATATTATATATAGAGCTCCTGTGTACAATGTCACTGGTGTTCACTGTATTACCTGTACACTATACACTATATACAGAGCTCCTGTGTATAATGTCACTGGTGATCACTGTATTACCTGTACACTGACACTATATACAAAGCTCCTGTGTATAATGTCCCTGGTGATCCCTGTACACTATACACTATATAATATATACAGAGCTCCTGTGCATGTCATTGGTCAGTCACGGTATTACTTGTACACTTACACTACACGCTACACACATGGCTCTCCCATGTGTCTGGGGTCTAATTCTATGTTATCATTAGCAAACTGCTGTGAGAAAGTTCCTACCATAAAAGTGAAAGTCCAATTCATTTAAAAACTAGAAAAGCTTAGAATTTAATAAAGTGATTTGAAGGCGTTAGTGGCATTATTCACTGAGCCACAATCGCCTATATCCTGCTGCTGCCAAACAAATTAAAAGCAGATTAACCTGTTTGTGGGTTGCTTTAGGTTGGAATGCCAAGTAAGGCATAAGAATGTTTTGTCATATCTGAATGCATCTCCTATTTATAGCGCTTAAAATAGCCAAGAGCGGTTCTTTTTTTACTTCAAACTTTCTTAGGCCTCTTCCACACGTCAGTGTCTCCGGTACGTGTAGTGACAGTTTTCTCACATACCGGAGACACTGACACACGTAGACCCATTCAAATGAATGTGTCTATGCACATGTCTCCGTGTTTTCATGGACCGTGTGTCCGTGTTGAAAACACGGAGACATGTCTGTTTATCTCCGGCAGCACGGTCTGCAAAGCGTCCCGCACATGTGCACACGGAGAACAGTGTGCACTCTCCTCCGTGTGCACGTACCGCCCGCAGGAGAAACAGCGCTACAGTAAGCGCTGTCCCCCCTGCATGTCGCCCGCTTGCAGAGAAATACTCACCCAGCTCCCGCGATGTCTCCTCTCAGCACCGGCAGCTTGTCCTGTGTGAGTGGTCACATGGTACCGCTCATTACAGTGATGAATATGTGCAGCGCCCCAGAGTCCTGGTCGTTGCAGTGCTGTGGCTTCGCCGCTAAGGGGAGCCATGGTACGTTCGATGGCACCGAAGGAGTTCCTCCAATCAGGTATCACAGACACCAATATGTTTCACAGCTGGGCCTCCGGGGGGAGCTAAGGGTGCTATTCATTAGGCCACTCCCCACCATAGTGGGTAAACTGGGGGTCAGGCAGGAAGTTAGAAGAGAACGCTGACGGGATTGAACGGAGCAACACCCTGTGGCAGGGGGTGTTGTGAAGGGAGAGACTGTAGGGTCTCTGCCAGGGGTGGGATCCTGGCAGAGGCTTGGCATTGAAAGAACGTAACGGGTCCGCGCAGGCTCCTGGAAGCGGCGGGACTCAAGAAAGGACTAGAAGCGAGATAGATTGTGCTGAGTGAGAAACGAGATCAAGCAGAAGGAGAATACCAGCAGGGGTTTTGTTGAAAGAGGCAGCACCCTGCTGAGGCGCAATACCGGTGGCCGGAACGCCGAGGGAGTGGATTAGAATACAGCTTCAAGCCATACTCCAAACAGCGGCAGGACAGTCGGTCTCAGGCGGGCTGTCTACCACATATCACCTATGAAGTCTTGGGGGGCAATTGCGGGAGAGGGGCGACTCTAGGGTCCCGGAAGAACTCCAGGCCTACCTGACAAACGGGTGCCATTCCAACCTGAATACAGGGAAGGGGTGGATTACAGAGGAACATCAAATCGAGTTGTGAGGGAACTTAAGAAACAGACACAACCGTTTTGGGGTTACTTTCCGTGAGCACAGCAGGGAAGGACTACAACACATAGCGCTAGAAGGAAGGCACAGATTTCCACCTGAGAGGAGAACTCTGGAGGTGCCATTGGACCGGCCGGACTTGCGTAGCCTGGTGAACCGTGTTCTGGACTGAGGACTCAGAGATCTCCAGTAAAGAGGTAAAGAGACTGCAACCTGGTGTCCTCGTTATTTACCGCGACTTACACCCCACAACCGTACCGCTCCATCGCTACCATTACTACCACCTATTACACCGGACGTCCCCCACTGACGGACAGGGCCACGGACCGGGTCTAGCCACCGTGACAACCCCGAGACTGAGAACTAGAGGCCCGGCTCCGGGTACCCCTCGGCCCTGCGGCGGTGCGGGGGCGCCGCAGGACTTGGCGTCACGAACAGGATCTACTTAAGCCTGAAGAATCAGGTCATGTGTGCCTAGAGACTGTGATTTGTTGTGCTTGGACTGTACTTTATTGTAAGACTGTGCTGCGCCATTAGCCGCCAAAAGGCGCCGCCATTGCTACACCGAAGGGGAAGGAGGGCGTGTTATGGGCGGAGACTCCCAGTGTGGCGCGAGAAATGGCTACCGCCCCCTGCACTTCTGGCTGCAGAGGAATGACCTGCCCCAAAGCAGAAGAGAAACACCCCTTGATATGCAACGGCGAGAGGCTGGTGACGGAGAAGCCCGACCTCAGAGAAATGGCGGAGTTAGGTGCATGCACTGCCAGCGACTATCAGGTGGCGATGATGAACGGCGAGTGCCTGAGCGAGGAAGAAGCGGTTCAGGCCTGCCCTTCTTCACCAACGATGGACCGGAAGCCTGCGGATCCGACAGCGAAGCTACGTCCACCAATCCCGACCTCGGAGTTAGAGGAGGAGGAACCACAGCAAGCGGAGCGGAGTCCGAGTATCCCATTGGAGGAGCCCCGGTCCGGGCTGCAGCCAACTCCAGCGTCCTCGTTAACTGACCAGAGCGACACCGATGGAACCACATTATCCCAAATAGAACTAAATGGGGGCACCACGGCCGGTGGGACTCAAACCAAGGTCTGAACAGTAACCAAATGTAAAGAGAGAAAAAGCGGACCTTATAAAACGGGAGTCACCACCAAAATAATATCAAAACAGCAGCTTTATTAAACACGTATCAAACAAGACAGAGCATGCTAAAAACATTTAAAAACAGCAAAGGGATATACAATACCCACATGATATCCAAATGCCCAAAATGAGGCAAAAGCACCGCACTAGCCCTGACAGAGTGTAATACAGATACCCAAAGATGGTGTAAATAACAGCATAATAGCGTGGCATATAGATCAAAGCCCTATCGGCCCCATGCCCACAATAGTATGTGAGTACATGAGGATACCCCAAAGACCAATGTGGCCTCAAAAGCACCAAACAATAATGTGCCGTAGTGGCCACAAAGAAAATAAAGCCTGGCTGAGCCGGTGATGGAAACAGTGTGGTGACCTGAAAAAAGTAAATGGACTATTACCCACCACAAAGGCAGCCGGCCTGAAAGAATGGATAAGCCAGAAGAAACCTCAGATCCAGGATGTTGTAAACCTGCGGGGTAGGGCAAGATCAAAAGGGGGACGTGCACCCTGTAACAGGAGAAAGTGCGGGCTGCAGGCACCCAACGCGTGTCGCCACACACTGGTGGCTTCGTCAGGGGTAGTGCCTGCATGCCCTGCCTCTTGCTTAAATACAAAATAATCGGTAAACTTACCGAGCGCAGCTGTGTAGCTGCTGAGAGCGCCGCATGGAGCTTGTGTCATGGAGTGTAGAAACGCCGGGCCCGGCGTGCAAGCACTGCGCATGCGCCGGCACAGCAGAGCGGAAGTGATATTCCGCTCCTAGTTGCCAAGGCAGCAGACGCACTGCAATGGGAGCGCTTAAGCGCAATGTGATACCAGAATAAAGGGAGTATAAACAAATGTACGGCGCATGTCTATTAGCACGAGCAATGCCTGCAAATAACAAATTGTGGATTATTAAAGCCAAAGCATAAGAAAAATAATAAAGATTATAATAAGAGGAAGAAAAATAAAGAAAAAGAAAAGAAAAAAGCAAAACACATGAAATACTGGCACAAAACAAGATATACTAATGGGTGGAGATAATGAATACCACATTTAAAGTATAGTTTTGAGGCCAATGATGTGCAGGGACCTGAGAGAGTGCCAAAGAAAAAACTGTAAAAAAATATATATTATGGCAAAAATATACAGAATAGAAAAGGCCTGCTATATGACAATGGGGGAAAATCCCCCGTTGTCAAAAAAAAAATAAAAAAAAAAAATAAAAAAATTAAAATAATTATAATAAAATAAAATGAAATGTGCCCATGAAAAAGTGAAGAAATATCCACAATGCTGGAGGACCTGCTGGGTCACAGCAGGAGCAGACTCCCCAAAAAGGGGTATATTATACACATTGAGATGCATACAGATAACTGTGTTTCACAAAAGGCAACATATCAGTCCAGATTATTGTTTGTAGAAACCGGTGAACAGGAGATCTTCATTGATGCCCATGGGAATAACACAGTTCAGATCGAAGATCCACTTGGATTCCCGCTTCAAAAGTTCAAGGGTAACATTGCCTCCCCTGATGTTCATGTGAACTGCTTCCAATCCAAGGACCTTCGTGCCAGTCCATTGGGAATTATGTTCGACCAAAAAGTGCGAAGCCACCGAAGTGAGGGTTTTCCCTTTGGACTTGTCCTTTTGTGCCGTTGTGATGGTAGAAAAATGTTGCTGTATACGTCTCCTTAATTCCTGTGTGGTTTGGCCCACGTATACTTTGGGGCAAGGACACACCAGCGCATAAACCAGGTTTCGGGACCTGCAATTGAAGTAAGCCTTGATGGGAGTCTGTGGAAACAAAGAGGGCACCATAATTCTTTCGTTCCCGCTGGTATAGGGACAGATGCTGCAATTCCCGCAGGGAAAGGTGCCCACCAGTCTACCCCCTCTGCGAATTTTAGTGACTGGACGCTGGAAATGACTGTGGCTTAGACAGTCCCTAAAATTTCGGGCCCTTCTGGCTATTAGATTAGGATGGGGGGCAATGTGGGGGAGCAACTTAGACTCACTTTGTAGAATACCCCAAAATTTTGATAAAATGCCCCGTAAGTCTTGCCACTGATTATTAAACGTCGTAACAATTCCCAATGGTTTTTCGGTGGTTTTGGCTTTACTTTGTAAAAGGTCCTCCCTATTACTATGGTGGGCTGCAGTGAACGCTCGTGAAATAATCCGTTTGGGGTACCCCCTTTCCCGAAAGCGTGCGGTGAGATCCCGGGAGTGTGTTGTGAAATCCTGGAAATCACTACAATTTCTCATGACTCTATAAAATTGGCCCTTTGGAATACCTGATTTAAGATGTAATGGATGAAAGCTGTCAAAGTGCAACAGGCTGTTCGTGGCCGTAGGTTTACGATATAGAGTCGTAGAGATTTTTGGTCCTTTCACTTGCAATCTCAGGTCCAGGAATTCGATGTCCGTCTGGGAGTATTGTAAAGTGAGGCGTATATTCCAGGGATTATCATTCAGTACGCCCACAAAATCTTTACACTGTTCCAAAGTACCTGTCCAAATAAACACAACATCATCGATGTAACGGAACCACTTCATGACATGTTGAGAAAACTGTTCAAGACAGAAAACCTTGGTAACCTCCCACCACCCCAAAAAGAGGTTGGCGTATGCGGGGGCACACCGTGCCCCCATGGCAGTGCCCCTTACCTGCCTGTAATACACGCGATCAAAGATGAAATAATTCTGTTCAAGCACGAATAATAACAGATCCAAGATGAATGAGTCGTGTCCTCTATCCCCAGTTGTGTTGGAGTCCAAGAAGAAGGACACAGCATATATGCCTAGTTCATGTCCAATGCACGTATAAAGAGATTCAACATCGAGGGTAACAAGCCACGCCCCCGATGGGACCTCTAATTCCTGGAGTTGTAGAATGAGGGATGTGGAGTCCTTGACGTACGAGTTGAGACAGATAACTAAGGGTTGGAGAAAAAAATCAATATACACACACGGCCGTTCAAGTAACCCACCAATCCCGGAAACAATAGGCCTACCCGGAGGGGCCTGTAAAGACTTATGCACCTTCGGGAGCATGTAGAAGGTGGGAGTCCTGGGATGGTGGTTGGTGAGAAAATCTCGTTCACGTTTATTAATAATATTCCGTGTGTAGGCTGCCTCCAATAAGCGATTCAGTTTACCCTGAAAAACACAGGTGGGGTCAGAGGGAAGCGCTTGATAACAGTTGGAATCACCCAGATGTCGTAGGGCTTCCTGTGTGTAAAGGTCAACCGGCCAAATAACCAGATTGCCCCCCTTATCTGCCTCACGGATTACAAAATCTCTGTTAGAGCCCAATTTAGTCAAAATAGCCTGTTCTTTATGGCTGATGTTTCTTCCCCTCAAAGGATCAATTTTAAGGTCATATACCTCTTTGCAGACAGCGTTGAAAAAACTCTGTACTGCCGGAAACAGCGTGAACGGTGGTGTCGCTTGTGAGGGAAGTCTTCCAGTGAATTTTCTTCTGGACTGACACTCTTCTCCCTCCTCCAGTAAGTCCAAGAGATCCCTCAGGACTGACCTGTCCGCCAGGGGTAATTCATCTAAAGTGGAAGGGCGGTGATAAAGTAATTTAAAAGTGAGCTGCCTGCAGAACAGATAGACATCCTTAATAAATATAAATTTATCCAAACCACTGGTGGGGCAGAAAGAGAGGCCTTTTTCTAATAAAGTAGTCTCACAATCAGATAAAACATAGTTGGATAGATTAATGATCTGCAACTTACCAGTGGTTAGTGATGACTTTGGAGTTGACGTCTCCTGTTCTGCCGCGTCTCCCGTTGGTAATGAGGCGACCACATTTTGCGATTCCGAGTGCGCCTTTTTTGGCCCATGGCCCCTCCTGCGGCCCCTCCTCCTGCGCCCTCGGTGTCGCTTACTTCGGAGGATAAAAAACCGTCACTGGAGGGTATATCCGATGATGTGGCCGTGTTGGTCTCGGCCTGGTCCAACCCATGTCCAGGTCTCCTATTCCCCTTGTGTGACCACTTGAACGCCTGACCATTTTTAAAGTCCATCTGATCTCTCCTGAACTTTTGTCTCTTTTTATTAGTAATTTCTTTCTCAAATGAATCAAGAGTCAGTTTGAGCTGTCCCTGGAATGGTTCCACCAATGCTCTGTGGTCAAAGCTGTCCAATTTTCCCTCACAGATCTGAAGTTTGTCTTTCAAGGACCTGAGAACCCCCTGGTCATGTTCAATCAACATGTCCAAAATAATGAATGAGCATTTGGACAGACCTGACTCCCAAATTTTGCGGAACCCGGCGTCAACCTCCCAGGCAGGGAATATTTGTACCCTGAGACCCCTGGGAATGATGCCTACTCGTTTATACTCCTCCAGAGTTTTAAGATTCCACCAGGTTTTAGCATATGCTTTATGTAGGCTGGTGAGTTCTTTAGTCACCTGATGAAAGCCATCCGCCCCAGACCCAAGGTCAGAAACACCCAAACTGTTATCCTCAAACAAATTTTTAGCCTGGCAGCTCCATGCAGCCTCCCTTGCTGCCAAATCCATGATGTAAAAAATACAAAGTACTAAATAATGAAGAATACCTGATAATGCAAGACCGTGTGCCAACACCCCGAAGATGCGGAAGAAACCACCCGCATGTACAAACAGTATCCCAAATAGAACTAAATGGGGGCACCACGGCCGGTGGGACTCAAACCAAGGTCTGAACAGTAACCAAATGTAAAGAGAGAAAAAGCGGTCCGCTTTTTCTCTCTTTACATTTGGTTACTGTTCAGACCTTGGTTTGAGTCCCACCGGCCGTGGTGCCCCCATTTAGTTCTATTTGGGATACTGTTTGTACATGCGGGTGGTTTCTTCCGCATCTTCGGGGTGTTGGCACACGGTCTTGCATTATCAGGTATTCTTCATTATTTAGTACTTTGTATTTTTTACATCATGGATTTGGCAGCAAGGGAGGCTGCATGGAGCTGCCAGGCTAAAAATTTGTTTGAGGATAACAGTTTGGGTGTTTCTGACCTTGGGTCTGGGGCGGATGGCTTTCATCAGGTGACTAAAGAACTCACCAGCCTACATAAAGCATATGCTAAAACCTGGTGGAATCTTAAAACTCTGGAGGAGTATAAACGAGTAGGCATCATTCCCAGGGGTCTCAGGGTACAAATATTCCCTGCCTGGGAGGTTGACGCCGGGTTCCGCAAAATTTGGGAGTCAGGTCTGTCCAAATGCTCATTCATTATTTTGGACATGTTGATTGAACATGACCAGGGGGTTCTCAGGTCCTTGAAAGACAAACTTCAGATCTGTGAGGGAAAATTGGACAGCTTTGACCACAGAGCATTGGTGGAACCATTCCAGGGACAGCTCAAACTGACTCTTGATTCATTTGAGAAAGAAATTACTAATAAAAAGAGACAAAAGTTCAGGAGAGATCAGATGGACTTTAAAAATGGTCAGGCGTTCAAGTGGTCACACAAGGGGAATAGGAGACCTGGACATGGGTTGGACCAGGCCGAGACCAACACGGCCACATCATCGGATATACCCTCCAGTGACGGTTTTTTATCCTCCGAAGTAAGCGACACCGAGGGCGCAGGAGGAGGGGCCGCAGGAGGGGCCATGGGCCAAAAAAGGCGCACTCGGAATCGCAAAATGTGGTCGCCTCATTACCAACGGGAGACGCGGCAGAACAGGAGACGTCAACTCCAAAGTCATCACTAACCACTGGTAAGTTGCAGATCATTAATCTATCCAACTATGTTTTATCTGATTGTGAGACTACTTTATTAGAAAAAGGCCTCTCTTTCTGCCCCACCAGTGGTTTGGATAAATTTATATTTATTAAGGATGTCTATCTGTTCTGCAGGCAGCTCACTTTTAAATTACTTTATCACCGCCCTTCCACTTTAGATGAATTACCCCTGGCGGACAGGTCAGTCCTGAGGGATCTCTTGGACTTACTGGAGGAGGGAGAAGAGTGTCAGTCCAGAAGAAAATTCACTGGAAGACTTCCCTCACAAGCGACACCACCGTTCACGCTGTTTCCGGCAGTACAGAGTTTTTTCAACGCTGTCTGCAAAGAGGTATATGACCTTAAAATTGATCCTTTGAGGGGAAGAAACATCAGCCATAAAGAACAGGCTATTTTGACTAAATTGGGCTCTAACAGAGATTTTGTAATCCGTGAGGCAGATAAGGGGGGCAATCTGGTTATTTGGCCGGTTGACCTTTACACACAGGAAGCCCTACGACATCTGGGTGATTCCAACTGTTATCAAGCGCTTCCCTCTGACCCCACCTGTGTTTTTCAGGGTAAACTGAATCGCTTATTGGAGGCAGCCTACACACGGAATATTATTAATAAACGTGAACGAGATTTTCTCACCAACCACCATCCCAGGACTCCCACCTTCTACATGCTCCCGAAGGTGCATAAGTCTTTACAGGCCCCTCCGGGTAGGCCTATTGTGTCCGGGATTGGTGGGTTACTTGAACGGCCGTGTGTGTATATTGATTTTTTTCTCCAACCCTTAGTTATCTGTCTCAACTCGTACGTCAAGGACTCCACATCCCTCATTCTACAACTCCAGGAATTAGAGGTCCCATCGGGGGCGTGGCTTGTTACCCTCGATGTTGAATCTCTTTATACGTGCATTGGACATGAACTAGGCATATATGCTGTGTCCTTCTTCTTGGACTCCAACACAACTGGGGATAGAGGACACGACTCATTCATCTTGGATCTGTTATTATTCGTGCTTGAACAGAATTATTTCATCTTTGATCGCGTGTATTACAGGCAGGTAAGGGGCACTGCCATGGGGGCACGGTGTGCCCCCGCATACGCCAACCTCTTTTTGGGGTGGTGGGAGGTTACCAAGGTTTTCTGTCTTGAACAGTTTTCTCAACATGTCATGAAGTGGTTCCGTTACATCGATGATGTTGTGTTTATTTGAACAGGTACTTTGGAACAGTGTAAAGATTTTGTGGGCGTACTGAATGATAATCCCTGGAATATACGCCTCACTTTACAATACTCCCAGACGGACATCGAATTCCTGGACCTGAGATTGCAAGTGAAAGGACCAAAAATCTCTACGACTCTATATCGTAAACCTACGGCCACGAACAGCCTGTTGCACTTTGACAGCTTTCATCCATTACATCTTAAATCAGGTATTCCAAAGGGCCAATTTTATAGAGTCATGAGAAATTGTAGTGATTTCCAGGATTTCACAACACACTCCCGGGATCTCACCGCACGCTTTCGGGAAAGGGGGTACCCCAAACGGATTATTTCACGAGCGTTCACTGCAGCCCACCATAGTAATAGGGAGGACCTTTTACAAAGTAAAGCCAAAACCACCGAAAAACCATTGGGAATTGTTACGACGTTTAATAATCAGTGGCAAGACTTACGGGGCATTTTATCAAAATTTTGGGGTATTCTACAAAGTGAGTCTAAGTTGCTCCCCCACATTGCCCCCCATCCTAATCTAATAGCCAGAAGGGCCCGAAATTTTAGGGACTGTCTAAGCCACAGTCATTTCCAGCGTCCAGTCACTAAAATTCGCAGAGGGGGTAGACTGGTGGGCACCTTTCCCTGCGGGAATTGCAGCATCTGTCCCTATACCAGCGGGAACGAAAGAATTATGGTGCCCTCTTTGTTTCCACAGACTCCCATCAAGGCTTACTTCAATTGCAGGTCCCGAAACCTGGTTTATGCGCTGGTGTGTCCTTGCCCCAAAGTATACGTGGGCCAAACCACACAGGAATTAAGGAGACGTATACAGCAACATTTTTCTACCATCACAACGGCACAAAAGGACAAGTCCAAAGGGAAAACCCTCACTTCGGTGGCTTCGCACTTTTTGGTCGAACATAATTCCCAATGGACTGGCACGAAGGTCCTTGGATTGGAAGCAGTTCACATGAACATCAGGGGAGGCAATGTTACCCTTGAACTTTTGAAGCGGGAATCCAAGTGGATCTTCGATCTGAACTGTGTTATTCCCATGGGCATCAATGAAGATCTCCTGTTCACCGGTTTCTACAAACAATAATCTGGACTGATATGTTGCCTTTTGTGAAACACAGTTATCTGTATGCATCTCAATGTGTATAATATACCCCTTTTTGGGGAGTCTGCTCCTGCTGTGACCCAGCAGGTCCTCCAGCATTGTGGATATTTCTTCACTTTTTCATGGGCACATTTCATTTTATTTTATTATAATTATTTTAATTTTTTTTTTTTATTATTTTTTTTTTTTTTTTATTTTTTTTTTTTTTTTTTTTTGACAACGGGGGATTTTCCCCCATTGTCATATAGCAGGCCTTTTCTATTCTGTATATTTTTGCCATAATATATATTTTTTTACAGTTTTTTCTTTGGCACTCTCTCAGGTCCCTGCACATCATTGGCCTCAAAACTATACTTTAAATGTGGTATTCATTATCTCCACCCATTAGTATATCTTGTTTTGTGCCAGTATTTCATGTGTTTTGCTTTTTTCTTTTCTTTTTCTTTATTTTTCTTCCTCTTATTATAATCTTTATTATTTTTCTTATGCTTTGGCTTTAATAATCCACAATTTGTTATTTGCAGGCATTGCTCGTGCTAATAGACATGCGCCGTACATTTGTTTATACTCCCTTTATTCTGGTATCACATTGCGCTTAAGCGCTCCCATTGCAGTGCGTCTGCTGCCTTGGCAACTAGGAGCGGAATATCACTTCCGCTCTGCTGTGCCGGCGCATGCGCAGTGCTTGCACGCCGGGCCCGGCGTTTCTACACTCCATGACACAAGCTCCATGCGGCGCTCTCAGCAGCTACACAGCTGCGCTCGGTAAGTTTACCGATTATTTTGTATTTAAGCAAGAGGCAGGGCATGCAGGCACTACCCCTGACGAAGCCACCAGTGTGTGGCGACACGCGTTGGGTGCCTGCAGCCCGCACTTTCTCCTGTTACAGGGTGCACGTCCCCCTTTTGATCTTGCCCTACCCCGCAGGTTTACAACATTCTGGATCTGAGGTTTCTTCTGGCTTATCCATTCTTTCAGGCCGGCTGCCTTTGTGGTGGGTAATAGTCCATTTACTTTTTTCAGGTCACCACACTGTTTCCATCACCGGCTCAGCCAGGCTTTATTTTCTTTGTGGCCACTACGGCACATTATTGTTTGGTGCTTTTGAGGCCACATTGGTCTTTGGGGTATCCTCATGTACTCACATACTATTGTGGGCATGGGGCCGATAGGGCTTTGATCTATATGCCACGCTATTATGCTGTTATTTACACCATCTTTGGGTATCTGTATTACACTCTGTCAGGGCTAGTGCGGTGCTTTTGCCTCATTTTGGGCATTTGGATATCATGTGGGTATTGTATATCCCTTTGCTGTTTTTAAATGTTTTTAGCATGCTCTGTCTTGTTTGATACGTGTTTAATAAAGCTGCTGTTTTGATATTATTTTGGTGGTGACTCCCGTTTTATAAGGTCCGCTTTTTCTCTCTTTACATTTCGATGGAACCACATTAGGCGCAGGTATGGCCGACGTCCCTGCTCCCCTTCACGAGCCCGCTTCTATGACCCACCTCCATCTCAGTAGGGAGCGACTTATCTCGGCAGGGCTAATGGTGCTATCCCCCGATGATCTGGGGAGGATGGTGCCACCGCTGTCGACCGGAGTGGGGAAGCCCGTGGATGTGAGCTTAGATGGAGTAGTTCTTCGGTGGGACACCCCCTGGTTTAGAGCAGATGGATCCCGGGAGAACGGGTCCACCCTTGCGGTGCTTACATGGGAGCAATATAGACAGTGCTTGATTCTGCAGTGGAAAGGACGGAAAGGAGCTGAGTCGATGGGCCCATCGAAAGTACAACAACCCCCCCCCGGCATGGGATGACAGAGACGCAGTAAGGCGGGGCACTGTGTTGGCCTACCATGTAAAAAGGGGGTGGGGCCTCATACACGAGCCGGGACTGGATACTGATGTTTTCGTTGCGCATTGTAACGTAAGGGCTCCCTGTTGCGGCCGAAGCGGAGAACCGTTACAGAAGGGGGATCCTGTGACCTACAGCCGCCACTTGAACCCACTTGGGTGGTATGCACGGAATGTTCGGCGGTGTATGTCTGGACCTGCGGCACCTGCAGCCCCAGACCTGGTCCCGGGGGCACCCGAACTTGTCACCATCGCAACGGTACGCCTAGTAGCAGCCCCGGAATTGGCCAGTCGGGTTCATCTGCATGTTCGAACCGCGGATGCTGGCGCTACAGTGGCCGGGGTTCAAGAACCCAAGCCACCAGAAGAAGAATAAACCTCGATACCATGAAAATGTAAATAGTTACTGTTTGTTCTTTTGAGTTGCTGCTAAACCTGTCTAGGGTTAATGGATCCCTTTGTTGACCCGGGATCCCCTTTGTTTGTTTTTCTTTTTTCTTGAAGTTTTTGCACCAAGTTACACAAACTGCAGAAATCATGGACTGTGCATGATTCGAACTTTCTTTTGTAAATAGTTTGCACCTTCTTAAAGGTGCTCCCTACTGGTTTTAGCCAAAGACACTTTGCGAAGATATTTGCCCTATTGGTTTGAGCCAAAGACACTTTGTGAAGATACCTTTCCTACCGGTTCTAGTTAAAGACACTTTGCGAAGATACCATACCGGAACCTTTGCGTGGGCTGGTAGGCTGAGAAGACGAGCTACCTCAGAAAGACTTGGTCCCCTCTTAAAGGGGATGTGTGAAATTGAACTTGAGAAAGATACTGTTGCAGAACAGTAATATGATAATGAAGCTTGAAAAAGAAATGTAACTGTTTTACATGCTAAGTTATATGTGTTGAATTTGTTGAAATGTGAAATCTAAATAATGTTTTGCAGAAAGAAAAGATGCAGAGAGCCCGTAGGGGTAGAGATAGAGATCTGCATAGCTGAAAGTAAGGAAGTAATGATGAAGGTGAGGATAGAAGGTCAACCCTGCGTCCCCATAGAAAGTTACTTTGTTACTAAGGACAGAAGGCGAACCCGTAGGGGTTAGAGAGTGAGTCCTTAAAGGAGCCGAGTAGAGCGGGCTCAGAGTTCTTTAAACGAAAGGAATGTTATGTCTATACTATGTATAGTAGCGAAAGGCAGTAGGCCCTGGCTGAACGGGGCGGTCCTGTAAAAGAAAGGAGAGGCAGTAGGTCTGGTGCCATAGGGACAGGCGGTCCTGCAGGTTCAAAGTAGGAGAATGTGAAGTTACCTTACCCTGTAATGTGATTATAGGAAGGCCTTTGGTAAACTAAGAGTGTATGTTTCTTAAAGGCAATGTTAATTTATTGTTCCAGAATTTGCACTAAGTAGAATACCCGGTTGGGTAACAGGAGTTATGCATAGCCTGTAATTTATAATGTTGACCATGTTTGTAACGTTAAAAGTGTCCTCACCTCCCATAAAGGGAAGCCTGTTCAAGTATACTTATCGTTTTGCACTCAACAAAATTGTATGTCTTTTTGCTAATCTGTATTGTTGTTTTTCTTCCCAGTCCCGGAGTACTGTGTTTAACCAGGGGGGAGTGCAGCGCCCCAGAGTCCTGGTCGTTGCAGTGCTGTGGCTTCGCCGCTAAGGGGAGCCATGGTACGTTCGATGGCACCGAAGGAGTTCCTCCAATCAGGTATCACAGACACCAATATGTTTCACAGCTGGGCCTCCGGGGGGAGCTAAGGGTGCTATTCATTAGGCCACTCCCCACCATAGTGGGTAAACTGGGGGTCAGGCAGGAAGTTAGAAGAGAACGCTGACGGGATTGAACGGAGCAACACCCTGTGGCAGGGGGTGTTGTGAAGGGAGAGACTGTAGGGTCTCTGCCAGGGGTGGGATCCTGGCAGAGGCTTGGCATTGAAAGAACGTAACGGGTCCGCGCAGGCTCCTGGAAGCGGCGGGACTCAAGAAAGGACTAGAAGCGAGATAGATTGTGCTGAGTGAGAAACGAGATCAAGCAGAAGGAGAATACCAGCAGGGGTTTTGTTGAAAGAGGCAGCACCCTGCTGAGGCGCAATACCGGTGGCCGGAACGCCGAGGGAGTGGATTAGAATACAGCTTCAAGCCATACTCCAAACAGCGGCAGGACAGTCGGTCTCAGGCGGGCTGTCTACCACATATCACCTATGAAGTCTTGGGGGGCAATTGCGGGAGAGGGGCGACTCTAGGGTCCCGGAAGAACTCCAGGCCTACCTGACAAACGGGTGCCATTCCAACCTGAATACAGGGAAGGGGTGGATTACAGAGGAACATCAAATCGAGTTGTGAGGGAACTTAAGAAACAGACACAACCGTTGTGGGGTTACTTTCCGTGAGCACAGCAGGGAAGGACTACAACACATAGCGCTAGAAGGAAGGCACAGATTTCCACCTGAGAGGAGAACTCTGGAGGTGCCATTGGACCGGCCGGACTTGCGTAGCCTGGTGAACCGTGTTCTGGACTGAGGACTCAGAGATCTCCAGTAAAGAGGTAAAGAGACTGCAACCTGGTGTCCTCGTTATTTACCGCGACTTACACCCCACAACCGTACCGCTCCATCGCTACCATTACTACCACCTATTACACCGGACGTCCCCCACTGACGGACAGGGCCACGGACCGGGTCTAGCCACCGTGACAACCCCGACACTGAGAACTAGAGGCCCGGCTCCGGGTACCCCTCGGCCCTGCGGCGGTGCGGGGGCGCCGCATATGCACATATTCATCACTGTAATGAGCGGTACCAAGTGACCGCTCACACAGGACAAGCTGCCGGCTCTGAGAGGAGAGTGGAGACATCGCGGGAGCTGGGTGAGTATTTCTCTGCAAGCGGGAGGGCGCATGGGGGATGGGAGGCGGGAGTTGACCCCCAAACTTTACTTTTAACAAAAAAAAAAAAAAAACTTGATTTTTCATCTCTTCTCTCCTGCAGGGGAGAAAAGATGAATGCCGCCTTCAGCATCACACGCAGGGGGGACAGCGCTTACTGTTGGGCTGTCTCTCCTGCACGGTCCGTGTGGTCCTCAAACGGCACACAGGCGGCACACATGTGCCACACTGATGTGCCACGTGAGCACACGGACACACGGAAACGGATAACTCCGGTGCCGTTTTCTCCAGTACCGGAATTATCTGGACATGTGTAACCGGCCTTAAAGTGTCTATCTCTGTAGATAATAATGGGATTGTACCACAATCAAGTTGGTAATACTCACCCTTAGGCCACGCTCACACTCTCAGTATTTGGTCAGTATTTTACCTCAATATTGTAAGCCAAAATCAGGAGTGGAACAGTCAGGGGAAAAGTATAATAGAGGCACGTCACCACTTCTGTATTTATCACCCACTCCTGGTTTTGGCTTACAAATACTAAGGAAAAGAAAGCTCACCAAATACTGGATGTGTGCACATGGAATAGAGGACATTCTGACTGAAGTTCATAATAATATTTTTTTGGATCAGATTTACATTAGTGTTTGGTTGATGTCATTTTTTACCACCAGTGTTTCATCAGTTTTTATTGTGTACAAAAAAAACTGATGGGAGGTTTCTCAAGCTTCTCCTATGGGCTCCCTCACACTAGCAACAAGTGCTTTCTGCTTTTTTATCGGATAGCACTCAGACCAATGTCATACTATGTTTTTCCACAGACTGAAACAGTGGCTGTGAGTGGCACCGCAATTTGGATCACGCCCAGTGCGTCCTCGGAGAGACAAATGCCTGAAGAGTTATCAACTCTTTTCTTTTATCTGCTTGGCTTCTTTGGAAACCTGAAGAAATGGTTAAAAGACTCTCTAAAGACTGAATATGAACAACATATGTAGTTTTACATAGAAATGCATATGTTCATTCTTCCGAGTGTAACGGGGGCCAGGGTGGTAGCTGTACCGAGGGATTGCTGCTGCTTCCTCATCACACCCTGACGCTCCGCTACAGAAATATCATGTCCATTTTGTGGTGTGCTGTGTGTGTCAAGTAGTTCACCCACCTGTGAGTCAGAATCCTTCACAGAATACAGGGCTCCAATCCGTCGCAGACACACACAAATGTTCTCAAAGTCCAAGTTCATTTTCAATAAAACTTTACGTAACTCGTGCATCTTCATAACAGTTACAGTCCATCCATTTTCCCAATACATGAGTAATCCATCTCCTGCGTTTTCCCTGGTCTGCTCCCCCAGCTTTTCTTCCTGCACCGTGGCTCCCAGCCCCGCAGCTTCCTGAACCATCCAGCTAGCTGATACTGAGTGCTCCCCGTCCACTTTCCCCATCTTGGGTGAAAATTCAGGATGCCTCCGCAATTCCTGTTCAGACCGTAAGTCCCGGATGTCACGGGAGGTAACCCACAGACTAGCCACTGATTCTTCCAGGCTGCCTCACTCTCTTAACTCTACACTGTTGCTCTGTTCAGCTTTCTGTCACAACTCCTTCTAGAACAATTCTCCTCACACAGCTCTAGCTCCTAGCTAGAAAAATTACCTCAGGAAGGCCCTCTCCCTGCCACTACACTGGCTCCGCCTCCTTTCTCAACTGTCACTACTCTGACTGAAACCAGTTCTTAACGCAATCTAATCTCCTACTCTACAGCGCCCCTTAACACTAAGGCTACTTTCACACTAGCGTTAACTGCATTACGTCTCAAAACGTCTTTTTTCAGAAAAAACGCATCCAGCAAAAGTTTTTGCTGGATGCGTTTTTTCCCCATAGACTTGTATTGGCGACGTATTGCGACGGATTGGCATACGTCGTGTGCGTCGTACGACGGATGCGTCGAAATTTGTCGACACGTCGTCGGCAAAAAACATTGCTTGTAGCGTTTTTTGTCTCCGCCTAAAAAACGTGTCGCGACGCATCCTGCGGCATGCGTCGTTGGCTACAATGGAAGCCTATGAGCGACGGATGCGTCGGGACACGTCGTACGACGCAATGCAGCGCTGCAATACGTTTTTTTACACTGAGCATGCTCAGAAGCTGGATTTTGTTGCCAATTGGCCAGACACCCCCAAATCTATATAAACCTGGCCTGGGCCTTCAACCCCACATATATGGCCACGTACTTAAGTGCCATGTATATAAGTGCCACGTATATAGGTGCCACGTATTTCAGTGCCACGTATTTAAGTGCCACGTACTATAAATACTATAACCACGTGGTTATACGTGGCACTGAAATATCGTGGCACGTAAATACGTGGCACTTAAATGCGTGGCACTTAAATGCGTGGCACTTAAATGCGTGGCACTTAAATGCGTGGCACTGAAATATCGTGGCATTTACGTGAAGTACGTGGCACTTCTGTACGTGGCACTTCTGTACGTGGCACTTCTGCACGTGGCACTTCTGCACGTGGCACTTCTGCACGTGGCACTTCTGCACGTGGCACTTCTGTACGTGGCACCTATGTACGTGGCACCTATGTACGTGGCACCTATATATACGTGGCACTTATATACGTGGCACCTATATACGTGGCACCTATATATACGTGGCACCTATATATACGTGGCACCTATATACGTGGCACCTATATACGTGCCACCTATATAGGTGCCACGTATATAAGTGCCACGTATATAAGTGCCATGTATATAAGTGCCACGTATATAGGTGCCACATATATAGGTGCAACGTACATAGGTGCCACGTATATAAGTGCCACGTACATAAGTGCCATGTATTTCACGTAAATGCCAATATTTCAGTGCCATGTATTTCAGTGCCACGCATTTAAGTGCCACGTATTTACGTGCCACGATATTTCAGTGCCACGTATAACCACATAGTTATAGTATTTATAGTACGTGGCACTTAAATACGTGGCACTGAAATACGTGGCACTATGACTGTCAGAAAATGTTCATTAAACGGTTAGGTGTGGGGTTAGGGGTAGGGTTAGGGTTTGGATCCCTTTATCATCATCCGTAGTTCATTAATCTGATGTATCCAGAGTCGCCTCTGTCTCCGTTGCTGCAGAAGCATCCTACGTCTTTCCGCTGCCGCCTCCTTCTCCCGCACTATGATATCCAGGCGATTCGTCTCAAAGATAACGTCGGTAACCAAGCTAGCAATCCTCACAAGAACACCTTCCATCGCTGCCACAAAACTAAAACCCTCAAAGATGGGCTGTAAAAACAGTAACTATATAGTTTTCCATATTTTCCAGTAGCCAATCAAATTTGGGAGCCTCCCATTTTAAAAACGGATCCGTCGTAAAAACGGATGCAACGGATGGTAAAAACGGATGCAACGTATGCAACGCATCCAGTATTTCGACGGAAACGTTTAGCGGATTTGCGACGGATCCGTCGAAATGCTGTATGCGTTGCATACGTTTTTCACTTTTTTTGACGCATCCGTTTTTTCGGTAAAAAACGGATTTGCGACGTAATGCAGTTAACGCTAGTGTGAAACTAGCCTAAGCCACAACTACACTGCCATAACCCTTACCAATGCTGACCTACCACTGCCACTGACTGTCCCTATTCCTGTCCCTAACACACAGATATCGGAACAGCGTCAGCCATTATCATATTAAACAGTGTCAAATATCATAAACTACACAGGGCACATAGCAAACACAAAAAGTACCCAGTTTCATTAGGTAGACATGCACAGGAATGCAGGGCTCAAACCAGTCGCCTGCATACCCCCTTACACGAGCATACTCAGAACAGATCCACCTGAAAAAGATGTTGGGTTCACAAATCTTACCGGTTTACACCCTTAGGCCACGTTCACACTTTCAGTATTTGGTCAGTATTTTCCATCAGTATTTGTAAGCCAAAACCAGGAGTGGAACAATCAGAGAAAAAGTATAATAGAAACACGTCACCACTTCTGTATTTATCACCCACTCCTGGCTATGGTTTACAAATACGGATGTAAAATACTGAACGTGGCCTCATAAAACATGCTGTAGTGTAGCTACTGGGGGAACAGAGGGTGCAGCTTCCCCGGGCTCAGAGGGGCCCAACCGGAGCTACGCTCCCTTGAACTATATTGGCATGCGCAACACACTGATATTGTAGGGACCTGCTGTAGAGCAGATAGTTTAGAGAGGCTCCTGTGTGCACTGCTCCCCTGCTGGTTTCCTGTGTTCCTCTGGGATGGACCAACTTCCAGCACTGCACTTGTAGGTGTGTGTGTGTGTGTGTGTGTGTGTGTGTGTGTGTGTGTGTGTGTGTGTGTGTGTTAACCCCTTAATTACCAGACCAAATTTTTGAAATCTGACCATTGATACTTTATGTAGCAATAACTCTGGAATGCTTCAATTTTTCCCATTCATTTGGAGATTGGTTTTTTTTCGTGTCACATTATACTTTATGATAATGGTACAATGTGTTTGATATTTTTTTGTGTTTATTTATAAAAATATCAGAAATTTTGACCCAAATTTCACAAAATTTGCAATTTTGAAACTTTAAATGATTATCCCAGTAAGGGCTCATTTCCACTTGTGAGCAAATCGGATTGAATTCGGACCATTGTTAGTCTATGATTGTGTCTTCATCTGCATTTTTTTTCACGATCAGACTGGAAAAAAGTTGCAGCATGCTGCGATTATAATCAGAATTCGGATCGCATCCCGCAATAGAAGCCTATGGGTGCGAGAAAAAAATCGCACAGCACTCGGACCATGCGATTTTTACACAACTATCGCATTTGAAAAGCTGGTAATTCATATGCGTGTACAGTAAAATCACACTGACAGGTTACAATAGAATAGATAGAATCGATATATACACATATATATATATATATATATATATATTTATATATATATATATATATATGTATTCTCTCTCTCTCTCTATATATATATATATATATGCAGTATATACAGTATATATATATATATATACACACACACACGTCAGTGACACACACATATATATGTACTTATATAACATAGATAGAAAAGCCAATAATTCAGCACCCGCGGTACTATAAAATCACAACAGGAGCCGACAGAATAGAAGAAATGGACTACATACAGTAAATACATATAGAATAGGTAGATATATAGATGTCTGTGCCAAAAGCAATTAGTACAGTGTGTGTGCAGCTTACTGTACACGTATTTAATTTTTATTTTTTTTCCGGAAAACATGGCATGGGCTCCAGCGCAATTTTCAAAACCAGCAGAGGGAAAGCCAGCGACTGGGGGCAGATGATAATAGCCTGGGAAGGGGGTAATACCCATGGAGCTTCTCAGGCTATTATAGAATCATAGAATCATAGAATGTTAGAGTTGGAAGGGACCTCCTGGGCCATCTGATCCAACCCCCTGCTCAAAGCAGGATTCACTAAATCATCCCAGACAAGTGTCTGTCCAGCCTTTGTTTGAAGATTTCCATTGAAGGAGAACTCACCACGTCTCGTGGCAGCCTGTTCCACTCATTGATCACCCTGTCAAAAAGTTTTTTCTAATATCTAATCCGTGTCTCCTGCCATTTAGTTTCATCCCATTGCTTCTAGTCTTTCCTTGTGCAAATGAGAATAAAGATGATCCTTCTATAATGTGACAGCCCTTGAGATATTTGTAGACAGCTATTAAGTCTCCTCTCAGTCTTCTTTTTTGCAAGCTAAACATTCCCAAATCCTGTAAACGTTCCTCATAGGACATGGTTTGCAGACCAGTCACCGTTCTGGTCACTCTTCTCTGAACTTGCTCCAGTTTGTTGATGTCTTTTTTTAAATGTGGTGCCCAAAACTTGACACAGAATTTCAGATGAGGTCTGACCAAAGAGGAGTAGAGGGCAATAATGACTTTGCATGATCTAGACTGTATGCTTCCGTTAATACATCCCAGAATTGTATTTGCCATTTTTGCTGCTGCATCACACTGTTGACTCATGTTCAGTATGTGATCTATTAGTATACCCAAGTCTTTTTCACATCTGCTGTTGCTTAGCTCTATTCCTCCCATTCTGTATATGCTTTTTTCATTTTTATTGCCCAGATGTAGTACTTTGCATTTCTCCTTCTTAAAAACCATTCTGTTAGTTGCTGCCCACTGCTCCAATTAATTAATTATTAAATAATTAATTATTAATATCAGCTCACAGCTGTATACTAAGCCTTTACTGGCTTTTAAAATGGGGGACCCCCAAAAAAATTGACTTGGGGTTCCCCCATAATTAATAGGCAGAAAAGGCTATGAAGACAGCAGCGGGCTGATATTAATAGCCTAGGAAAGGGCCATGGATACTGGCACCCCCCGGCTAAAAACATCAGCTGTCATTCACTTTAGAAAAGGCACATCTCTAAGATGCACCAATTCTGGCACTTAGCCTCACTCTTCCCACTTGCCCTGTAGCGGTGGCAAATGGGGTAATAGTTGGAGGGTTGAAGTCACCGTCAGGTGACATCAAGCCCCGAGGTTAGTAATAGAGAGGTGTCAATAAGACACCCCTATTACTAACCTCATAGCCACATTGTAAGAAAACACAGACACCCAGAATAAAGTCCTTTATTTGAAAGAAAAACACAGACTCCTTTATTATTCTTAATTAAACCATACTTACAACCACACCAAATTCCTGCAAAGCCCTCGATCTCCTGTAATAAAAGTAAAATAACAAACCAAAACTATACCCATACCTACCCGTCGTTCCGTCCCATGCAGTAATCCATATCTGGGGAATATACAGTTTTCAACCTGAACGGTGCCAAGATGCGACCGTCCAGGTTGAAAACCACTGGTAAATGAGCTGCTGAGAGCGGAGCTTCAGTGACTAGCGGTGATGTCACTGAAGCTGCGCTCCCTCGCAACCTGAACTGCAGTGACCTCTGGACCATGGGAAAATGCCAGTGACTCACAGGATTAGTGATGTGCTTCCGGGAAGCACGAGTTAAATGCCATTGTGAGAGATTGACAGCTGCATTTAACTAGTTAACAGCCACGAGTGGATCGCGATTCCACCCATGGCTGTTGCGGGCACATGTAAGCTATATAGATCAGCTGATGTGTGCCCGGAAAGGTTCGGGCTCAGCGCCGCAGCCCACACCAAACATGGGGAGTCCGACATCGGCGTACTATTATACCTGATGTCAGAAAGGGGTTAAAAACAGCACCCCTCAATGTAATCAAAATTGCTTTCAGGTAGTTTATTAACCCCTCAGGTGCTTTTGAGGATGAATGCAAAGTGACATGACAGGAATAAAAAATGTATTTTTACCACCTAAATGCTTGTAACTTCTGAATAGACCGCTGTAGCTGAGAAACTTGAAGGCCGCTATTTGGCTATCAATTGCCGAAGCAAACACCAGGACCACATGATCAAGATATCAGGGTGCTGATGAGGTTAAAAAAGGAGCCCCCACACTCTGTTAACCATATAGATCCTGTAGTCACTATTTACAGCAGGGTTTAAGGGGTTAAATACCCATGGTCAGTGCCAACACTGATCGTGGCTCATGCAGAAAGTTGTCGGTTATAATGTACAGCCGACAGCTGCTGAATTGTCAACCATCAGAGGAAGCCATATTGTTATATCGCAGGTCAGTTTTAAGTCACACTGGTGGTCTTTAAGAAATTAATGGTTATGGATGTAATTGATGAAAGGTGTGTTTATATGTGTATTTCTATAATTGAGTTTGTGTATATATGTTTGCATAATCTTTAATGCTAGGATCGTCACCGCATTCTGTCCGAAGCCTTTAAAGAGTGCGCAAGCGCGACGCGCCTCCGCAGTCTGGACCACACAGTTATCAGTTATGCATCCGGGGATGAGGATTGTGGCCCAGGAGGGTTGTGGTGCAGTCCCCACTTTCCTGTGCCATTTTTATACTGAATCTATATATAAAATACGTCAGCGGAGCAATCCAGCCACTTTCTACTGAATATATAAAGAAAATACGTCAGCACAGCAAGCCAGTGACTTTTTACTGCACATGACAGAATGGGGGTGCAGGATGGGAGCAGCACATGACAGAATGGGGGCGCAGAATGGGTGCAGCACATGACAGAATGGGGACGCAGGATGGGAGCAGCACATTACAGAATCGGGGCGCAGGATGGGAGCACCACATGACAGGATGGGGGAGCAGGATGGGAGCAGCACATGACAAAATGGTGGCGCAGGATAGGAGCAGCAGATGACAGGATGGGGGCGCAGGATGGGAGCAGCATGACAGGATGGGGACGCAGGATGAGAGCACCACATGATAGGATGGGGGCACAAAATTGGAGTAGCACATACCAGGATGGGGGCGCAGAATGGGAGCACCACATAACAGGATGGGGGGAAGGATGGGAGCACCACATGACAGGATTGGGGCGCAGGATGGGAGTACTACATGACAGGATTGGGGCGCAGGATGGGAGTGTTAGGGTGGTCTGCAAGTCAGACCCTCAGGGATATTGGATGGCTGCTAAACGTGTGAGTTCTCCTGGAGAAAATGATGGACAGACAAAGACGTGACTTTGAACCAAGCCATAAAGTTTTAATGAAGGACATTCAGTTATATACACTTTTGAGTAGGCGTATACATTATGTCCGAGCGCGAATCAGCTGTTTATTACATATGAAATCATCCTTAATTCATCAGGTGATCCTTACATAAGAGGTAACTTGGGGTTATACACGTACAGGGGTAAGGTTCTATCTGATTAGGCCTAACTTGGTCAACAACTTTAATCAATAGTCAGCAATTCTAATTGATAATCACGTGTCAGCAGAATGACTTAGAGCTTGGACATGTTGAGACATATTCTGTATATGTGTGAATTATAAGAATATATCAAGGGGGTCCCTGATTTCCCCATCAGTCCCCCCTTTTGAGATTAGATATGACTCTACCCCTAACCTACAGGTGCTGTCACTGGCCTAATGCCAATGTCGGACTTTCTTGTCAATTCTTCAGCCGAATGCCCCATAGGATGGGGAGATCATATCCTATTCTCAATTATATCATGTGTTCATAATCATCGTTGCGGGGTTTCATTTGCATGTACCGTATTTTTCGGCATATAAGACGCACCGTCCTATAAGACGCACCCCAAATTTGGGGTGAAAAATGCAGAAAAAAAGATTTTTTTATAAGATGGGGTCCGTCTTATTGTCCGAATTTAAGATCTCTTACCTGAGGGCAGGCAGTGGCAGAGCAGGGTCACAGGAGGCATGGTGGTGGCAGAGGTGAGGTGATGCTGAGGTGCGGTTGGATGATCACACATAATGCCCCTATGGATCACACATAACGCCACTATCCATCACACATAACGCCCCTATGGATCACACATAATGCCACTATGGATCAAACAATGCCACTATTGATCACACATAACACCAATATCCATCACACATAATGTCACTATCGATCACACATATTGCCACTATGGATCACACATAACACCACTTGAGTGCAGCCAACGTCTTGATTTTATAGAGATGCACTGATCAGAAATTAAAGTTTAAAAAGCATTTAAAAAAATCAGAAAACATTCGCCAGCTTTCCACGGCTCCAGAATGCCACGTCCAGTTCTGCAGTGATATGCCAATGTTGGGTACTCCACCGCTGACAACCCTTGTGCCTGGCTGGCGCGGTTGTCAGCCTGCTCCTTACTGTTGATGGTGGGGATGGTGTGGAGACAGCACATTCTCCCGCACCCACCAGGGGGGAGATGAAGCCCCCTCAGCACACAGACTGCAGATGGGCAATGACAGGGAATGAGCCCAAACAACACATCCTTGTGTCATTCCCACTGGGCATGGGTGGCTCTCATGAAAGAGGGTTTTGTCTGCCACCCAGCTGTAACTGGCAGCTATGCCCCCTAGTCCTGCATGGACCCTCGGCCTGTGCCCTATGGCAGTGCCACCATGTCACGCAGATGCCTCCGCATGCCGTACAATGCTGCAGCGTGGTGCTGGCCCGAGAATGCCACCTGCTCGGGGGCAGCCATGTGCAGCACACAGTGTACACAGGCCACGGAGGAGCAGAGCCGGCCTCAGCAATGCACATGCCTCCATTCTCAGGCACACCGTGCTGTGCCAGCTGCTGGGGCCCGGCGTCCTGCCACCTCCCCGGTCCCGGCCATGTCTGTGCGCCCTCCTACCCTACACAAAGGAGCCACGGGGGAACAATGGGACAATAACGGGCCACCTTCCCCCCGCCCGGCGTTCTGTACCTGCACCGGCCAGCAGCGCTGGTGAGTTACGGTATTTTCCGGTGGTGGCGGCCATCTTGCTGAGGCCGCGTGTGCGCAGATTCACTACTCTGCGTCCCAGGGCTTCAAGAAAATGGCCGCCGCAATCTCCATCTGCGCACGCGCGGCCTCCCGTGGCCATTTTCCTGAAGCCCTGGGACGCAGAGTAGTGAATCTGCGCACGCGCGGCCTCAGCAAGATGGCCGCCGCCACCGGAAAATACCGTAACTCACCAGCGCTGCTGTTCTCCATCAATACCGGGCCGCGGATTCACCTCAAATATGGATGGGACCTGCTCACGCCATACAGCTCACCGTGCCACATAATGCCCGCACCTCTGTCGCCGCCACAATGCCGGTAAGCCTGCGTTCCGCATATAAGACGCACCCCCCATTTTCCTCACAATTTTTTTGGGGAAAAAGTGCGTCTAATATGCCGAAAAATACGGTACATAGTCTTAGTAATGGACGGATCGATCAGTCTTTGGAGGAGTCCTCTAATGCAAGGTATGCAACAGCATCCGGCGACCACAAGTATTGCAGTGACGACGGCGAGAGAGATGAGGAGACTGGACACCAGGTGACTCCATTTTCCGAACCATGACTCGAGCCAATCTGTGAAGGGGTTGTCGATACCCGAATTCTCTGCCAGCTCCTCAGACAGTGATGTAAGACCCTCCAGTGCTTTAGTTATGCTCCCATCTGGGTCTGTGTTGTTTGGGATGAAAGTACAACAGTAAGTGCCAAACATTTTACAAACACCTCCTTTTTCTGCTAGCAACATATCTAAAGTCATTCTATTTTGCCATGTTATTAAGGAAGTAGGGCCTAATTGTTCTGCTATTCCTTTTATAGCATCTCTTGTATAATTTATAAACTTTTGTGGATTATAATATATGTAATTTATCCAGTCCACATTTTTGTTAAGTGTAACCCACCAGAAGAAAACTGATTCAAACCCTGCTGCAATTTGGTTCCTAGCTTTATATTCGTCTGGTACACCTCAAGGAACCCCTATGCTGTCTATGTAGATCCTTGGATCAAAGGATCCAGCAGGTGCTGATCTCTTGTTTCTACTTAGAGTATCAGCATTCAGTCTGCCCCTTTGTATCTCTTCTGATGAGATTATCTAGAATGACATGAGTATCTGTGTTAGGACACAGGTGCCAACCCAATCTGCTGGCAATCTGGCTTCACTTCTTGCTGCAGTCTGTCCCTGAAACCATTTAGCTCTGAAGCCCCCCGTATCTTGATCTATGGGGATGGCAGTGTCACAGAACTCTGACGTTAGGTTTCCTACTAATACTGATTTTTCTGTTCCCGTCCCTTGCCTCTGGAAACAGGTGTAATTTCCTGGATATGCAAAAACTCTAGGAGGTACCTGATCAGTTTTCACAGGTGGATACAAAGCTGAAAGAGCATAACACAGAGCATTGTCGGAGGGGTCATATGCAGCATCATATAAGGCTAGAATGCATTGCAGGTCTGTTTGGTCTGGTTCTGAAGACCTGAGAGGAATTGTCCCTATGTGAGGTCTGGCAGTAGCACATGCAAGCAATACAATTAGACTTATTATGCTGCCCTGCGGTAAATCTCATCCACATGAGCCATTCATTCCTTTCAGTATAGCCTGTTTCTATGGCTACCTTCTCCTCGTAGCTCACTTCCCTAAACATGTTGAATTGTGGCCTCCCTACTGCTGTTTCTTGGGGCTCCTTTTTCTCATTCCCACTCTCTTGCTGGGGGAAAGCCCTTAGCCAAAATTGTCCCAACTGAGCCCTTTTGCCCCGGGAATGTAGGCCCAGTACATAAAGACCTTCATCTCCCAGAGAGGGTTCATTTATGATCATGAGGATAGGGTTGCAGGATGATCCCCACTCATAGTCCTCTACTTTACAGTCCCATCTGCCCCCCATCATTGTGATATACACCCTGTTGAGAAGAGGCTGTCCTGTTGGGCTAAGGTGGGTCTTAGCTTCCTCTGGCTCATATCCCCATGGGTTTCCCGTATTCCAAGCTGCATCAGACCATGAGGCACAGTTCTCATTCCCTGGCCTGGTTACACAGATATATACCACAGCCCCTTCGACTGTTGTTAGAAATTTATAACTGGGGTTACTGCTCTTTTTCCCAAATTTAAGATTCCATTGACATTTCACTATCCTACAAAAGTCAAATCTAAAAGTCACAGATTTCTCAGAGGCGTCAAACCACAGTGTTGGTATGCCTGAGGCATTTTTAGTTAGCATTGGTATCCATCCTTCTTGAGACGAGGCTGTCAATATTATCAGGAGCAGGGTTATCATTCTTCCACTCCTGGACCATACACTGGCTTGCATGATTCCAAGCAGGGTCTCCCTCAAACGGTACAGGTGTAGCTGTGGTGAGAGAACCGTAAGATTCCAGCTCCAGTGGTCTCCTTGCGTGTTTTTGGATTACTACCCAACCTCCTGGAACAGAATCAACAACTTATTCATGCATAAGCAACAGTCTCTCCCTGAGGCTCTGGACATAGCTATGTGGTGGCCTGAAAAGGGGACATTTTCCCTGTGTGGCCTCAGTTGTATAACATTTTGTATTACCTCCCTGCTGTCGTAGCTTTCTGGCATCTGGAAGGCTTCCGGTCACCCTGGGAAGAGATCAGCACACACGAGCACATACATTCCTACCTGGAGATAGTTGTATGAAGTCAGTTTGCAGTCATTGAAATGAGTAGAGAGGCTTGGGCATGTGTCTGTGGTGCATTGCTTATACTACCTGTGTTGTGCAATGGGGTACATGCCTGAGTAGAATCCAAAAGGGAGCATTATGTAATTGTGAGTGACCCTCTCATCTACCATGGCACATATATCCTTGGACTGGTGCATTGGGTTATGAGCCACTTGGGCCGTCACAGAGCACAAAGATCTTGGCAGACACACCCGCTTTCCCACCTTCCACAAACCTGCATGGTCCCGGGTACTACTCTGCGACCAGACCTTTGACTCCTCCCCGGTGGATTCCCGAGTCAGAGCCTGCAAGATACTTATAGTCAACTGGTTATACTCCACGCTTACCATGGTCCGTAGAGGTGCCTCAGGGGTCTCGTGTCGCCTGTGCGTTCTTGCAGCTTCCTTGGCTGCTGGTCCTTCTTGCTCGTGCCTCGTGCCTTGTTGGTAGAGAGCTTCCTGTGTGTCCTTACCTCAACTATGGCAACCTCTTTCGGGAGCAGTGGTGCGTCCATCACCTGCTTAATGAGGTGCCAGTGTTTGACAGGAGTACCTGCATCTGTAAGAAAACCTCTTGACCTCCATATGGGGCCAAAACCATGGGTCACTCCCAAAAGATATCCTGAAGTCACATTAATGTTGTATCATTTCCCTTTAGCCCCTCTAAGCGCCTCAATGAGTGCCGTCAACTCTACCTCTCTTGTGGACATGTGAGGAGGGAGTGGTTCTGCTTTTATTACCTCATGCTGTGTGATCACTGTATACCCAGCGTAGAGCTGTCCGTCCTTTCCGATGCTCCTTCCACCATCTACAAAAAGCTCAACATCTGGATTAATGAGAGGTACACGAGAGACATGTGAGAAATCTGCAGTTTCTTGAGCCATAAGGGCTATATAATTTTCAAAAACAGTGGTTTACCAGTACTCCTCCCCCCTTTTGAATCCACTACCTCAGTGTGGGAGAGTAGCTGGATTCAAAGACCAAGAAAAGAGAAAAAAGATTCCTGGCTCGTAGCCAAAAATTTGAAACTTCAACAACTTATCAACTAAGCAAAAACAGAAAATTTTGTTTATAGGGTAACATGTACTTGGTGCGTAGACCCTGTGTGCAAATTTTTGACAGTTGGCAGAGTGCCAAGTTTTCGGACCTTACTGGGCTGTCTTATCTTAGATATACTTTATTACTCTCGGAGTTCTTGCTTTTAAGACACTTTCAGTTTCTTTCAACAATATCTTTTATCAACCTACAGTGAACATTTCTTTAACAACCATACATTTGTTCCTACTTAGCAACATGCTTTATACAATCTAAATCAGCATGACATTACCCTCTATTGATCTGTCCGTGTGACAGAAACAACCAGTTCTACATTTCAAACCCAAAGAGAAAAGCAAAATGTTTTGCAACTAGGATATAATCTTCCGGTCTCCCTCTGTTCAGGGGGCACCTGAATGGTATGTCACTGGGATACCAGAGATTATTGTCCTCTATGTGACTCAGCAAGGTTCCAGGGCTCCACAAAATGGTCCCATGAACATTAAGTCGGAAACACTTCAACTCAGGAAATCTGTCTGACAGACGTCCAAAGCCAGTGTTCTCTTGGCTATAGCCGGGATGCACTGTTTTCACAATTCTCCACCCTTCTGGGAGATGGCCAGCATCAGCCCCACTTTACAATCAGGGCACGACATTTACAGAATATGTGCTGGGGGTCGGCTTTTAATAATATTCCAAGTAATCCTAATTCCTGTACACCATGCAAATACAAAAAGTCCCAGAAAAACAAAAGCAAAACCTTCAGGACAATATAGATTAACGTATTTCAAAGGATGTTCACAATCTTCAGTGTTATATTCCATATAACAAAAACATCAAAAACCTATATACGTATTTATGTGTTAGAAAGGAGCTCTGCTTCCAACACATATACGCCTGGCGTGAAAGACCTGACCGTCTGGACTCTGACGTAGGTATTCAGGATTGTCTTTCAGGTCTCGTGGAGAGTGGTTTAGATGAGAATCACTTATAATGGTATGGATATTCACTGTTGTGAATTCTGCTCTTGTGTTCCCTCCGGTGGTTGTTGGTGGTAGTGCAGTTGTCCCTGGGTTGCAATCCTGGGCAGGTGTCCCTGCTGATTGCAGCTCTGACTGGGGTATTTAGGTGTGCAGGATTCATTAGCCCTTGCCAGTTGTCCATTGTTCTTGGAGGTTTTGCATCTCTGTCTGGTTCCTCCTGCCCTGCTGCCAAATCAGCAAAGATAAGTGTCTGGTTTTTGTATCTACAGCACACATGCTGTGTGCTTTACTATTCAGTGCTATTCATTGTTTTTTCTTGTCCAGCTTAGACTGTGTTTGGATATTTCAGTCAAGTTGGATTCTCAGGAGATGCAGATATACCTTCCATGTCTTTAGTTAGATGGTGGAATTTTTGTATTATCTGCTGTTGATATTTTTAGGGTTTTAATACTGACCGCTTAGTATTCTGTCCTATCCTTTCCTATTTAGCTAGCGTGGCCTCTTTTGCTAAATCCTGATTTCTGCCTGCGTGTGTCTTTCCTCTAATACTCACAGTCAATATTTGTGGGGGGCTGCCTATTCTTTGGGGTTCTGCTCTGAGGCAAGATAGAATTCCCATTTCCATCTATAGGGGTATTTAGTCCTCCGGCTGTGTCGAGGTGTCTAGGATGTGTTAGATACACCCCACGGCTACTTCTAGTTGCGGTGTCAGTTTAGGGTTTGCGGTCAGTACAGGTTCCACCTTCTCCTGAGAAAGTCTCATGCGGCTCCAAGGTCACCGGATCATAACAATTCACATACAAAATTGCCCACCTAATGTTCCCTCGCTTGCGCCACCTTATATGCGGTGGTTAGGTCTTCCTAAGTACCTTTCCTAGTTGCCACTCACCATAAAGGACACGATTCTCGTTTGTTCTTCGCTTAAAACATGCGCAACCCACGCAAAATCTGCAGGGCATTCAGCACAGTTGTTCACTTGCAACCTCTCCAAATATCAGTTAGAAAGGTAACAAATATTTGGTTTCAGCTTATCTCATTCATACATGTGGCTATGTGTTTTACTATTAGTGTTCCTTTGTTTTATCCTAGTACCAGTTGACCAAGGATCACACCTAATTGGACTCCCTTATACACGCAGGATTTTTATTCTTAAATCCTTATAGCATACACACGGCTGGCATGCAAAGTCAAACAAGGAGTCTCATATATCAATCACTTTCTGACATACACATTTATTCACTCAGCAGCTACCTAGCTCTCACTGTCTTCTCTTATCTGTGTACTATGTCCTGCCCCTCCTTATTGCCTGATATCACATCTGCATTCTCTAGTGTTCTCTGTTATCTGCCTAATATTCTGCGTTCTCTGGTTATGCTGACAACTCACTGCTCTTACTCATGTGTAGCCTCTACGGTGCCCACTTCTCACGGCCTCTTCTCTTTTTGGCTGTCTATAGCGCCCTAACTATCTACACTTGCGTAACCTACACTGTTCTCACAGTTCAGGTGTGTAGAAACACAATTCCCCCTTTTCGGCTGCTTAGCGACCTATGCTAAATACTCAGCCAATAGGTGTGCCGACTATGGGGATAATGATTAGTCATTTGGCCCTTGTGACCGCCACAGCGTCACTCACTAATCCCACTCAGGCCTCCTGGTGTATCAAAGGGCACCTCCTTCAGACTTATTATGGCATACACAGAAACCCTATATATTAACCAGAGAACATAACTAGCTAACAGCAGGCAGATTAATGTGATAAAAATTTTCTCCCGATCTAATAGCACCATATGGAGGCAGTTTTTTATGCGTACACAAGACAGACAGACGGACGTAACAGTGACCTCTGACCCAGAGTGCCCCGGAGGGTCGCTGGAGGGAACTGCAGAGGCCCTATCCCGATTCAACTGGCTTTTTACACCATATCTCTATCACTCCCCAAAAGGACGTCTCCTCATGGGTGAATCACACACTCACTCACTCTTCAGTCATATGCTAGACATATAACAAGACATATAACAGAAATAGCAGCACATAAAGTTGACCAATCCAATATGCCTTTCAAATATCACTTGGATATTCTATGGTTCTTTGCCAAACAATATGGGCGACCTTGTAGGAAGATCTGACTATAACATACCTAGAGTTCGGCTGCAGATTAGGAGACAGAGGGAGACACAGAGAGATTTTGTAAGAAGCTAATGGTTCTTACCTTTCCGCGGATTGTCTGTGTGTTCTTGGTCTCAGGTCTGCGGTTTGCCGGACTTCAGATATTGGTGATCTTCCATTGTGGCTGTCCACCCAGGGACGCCAAAAATGTTAGGGTGGTCTGCAACTCAGACCCTCAGGGATATTGGATGGCTGCCAAATGTGTGAGTTCTCCGGAGAAAATGATGGACAGACAAAGACGTGACTCTGTACCAAGCCATAAAGTTTTAATGAAGGACATTCAGTTATATACACTTTTGAGTAGGCGTATACATTATGTCCGAGCGCGAATCAGCTGTTTATTACATATGAAATCATCCTTAATTCATCAGGTGATCCTTACATATGAGGTAACTTGGGGTTATACACGTACAGGGGTAAGGTTCTATCTGATTAGGCCTAACTTGGTCAACAACTTTAATCAATAGTCAGCAATTCTAATTGATAATCACGTGTCAGCGGAATGACTTAGAGCTTGGACATGTTGAGACATATTCTGTATATGTGTGAATTATAAGAATATATCAAGGTGGTCCCGGATTTCCCCATCAGGAGCACATGACAGGATGAGGGCACAGGAAGAGAGTAGCACATGACAAGATGGAGGCGCACAAAACAGGATGAAGGCGCAGGATGGGGGCTGCACATGACAGGAAGGGGGCACAGGATGGGAGCAGCATGTAACAGAATGGGGGTGCAAGATGGGAGCAGCACATGACAGAAAGGGAGTTCAGGATGGGAGCAGCATAAAAGGATGGGGATGCAGGATGAGAGCACCACATGACAGGATGGGGACGCAGGATGAGAGCACCACATGACAGGATGGGGCGCAGGATGGGAGCACCACATGACAGGATGGGGGCAAAGGATGGGAGCACCGCATGACAGGATTAGGGTGCAGGATGGGAGCACATGACACGATGAGGGCACAGGAAGAAAGTACCATATGACAAGATGAATGCACACAAAACAGGATGAGGGCACAGGATGGGGGCTGCACATGACAGGAAGGGGGCGTAGGATGGGGGCTGCACATGACAGGAAGGGGGCGCAAGATGGTAGCAACACATGAAAAGATTAGTGCGCAGGATGGAAGCAGCACGTACCAGGATGGAGACCATATACCAATATAAATGCTCGCCACCCAGGAGTAGAACTGCTACTATATATATATATATATATATATATATATATATATATATACCACCCCTGGCAAAAATTACGGAATCATCGACCTTGGAGGATATTCATTCAGTTGTTTAATTTTGTAGAAAAAAAGCAGATCACAGACAAGGCACAAAACTAAAGTCATTTCAAATGGCAACTTTCTGGCTTTAAGGCTGCCATCACACTAGCAGTATTTGGTCAGTATTTTACATCGGGATCTGTAAGCCAAAACCAGGAGTGGGTGATAAATGCAGAAGTGGTGCATATGCTTCTATTATACTTTTTCTCTAAGGGCTTGTTTCCACTTGCGAGAAACACGTCCATGTCTCGCATGTGGAAACCAGGCTCTGGCACCGGCACTCCAGAGCAGAGTGTGCGGCCGCATAGGAACACATGGAGCTGCATGCTCCGCTCCAATGTGCCGGCGCCAGAGCTTGGTTTCCACATGCGAGACACGGACGTGTTTCTCGCAAGTGGAAACAAGCCCTAGTTGTTCCACTCCTGGTTTTGGCTTACAAATACTGATGTCAAATACTGACCAAATACTGCTAGTGTGATGGCAGCCTAAGAAACACTAAAAGAAATCAAGAACAAAAAATGTGGTAGTCAGTAATGGTTACTTTTTTTAACCAAGCATAGGGAAAAAATTATGGAATCACTAAATTCTGAGGAAAAAATTATGGAATCACCCTGTAAATTTTCATACCCAAAAATAATCCCTGCATCAAATTAGGGCTGTCCCACACGTCCAGATAATTCCGGTACCGGAGTTATCCGTGTCCGTGTGCCCGTGAGCTCACGTAGGCCATACGTGCGGCACACGTGTGCCGCCCGTGTGCCGAGTGGGTACCACACGGAGCATGCAGGAGACAGCGCTAAAGTTTAGCGCTGTCCCCTGCATCGTGCTGAAGCCGCGATTCATATCGTCTGTGCAGCAGCGTTTGCTGCATAGAAGATATGAATAATAGTGTTTAAAAGAAAGATCTATCTGTCTGCCGCCCTCCCACCCCCTGTGCGCCCCCCCGCTGTTCTGAAAATACTCACCCGCTTCCCTCGTTGGCTGTCGCTGCTTCCTGGTCTGGCCGCGCCTTCTACTGTATGCGGTCACGTGGGGCCGCTCATTTACAGTCATGAATAGGCGGCTCCACTCCTATGGGAGGTGGAGCCACATATCCATGACTCTAATCGGTGGCCCCACGTGACCGCATACAGTAGAAGGGGCGGCCAGACCAGGAAGCAGCGACAGCCAACGAGGGACGCGGGTGAGTATTTTCAGAACAGCGGGGGGGCGCACAGGGGGTGGGAGTGCGGCGGACAGATAGATCTTTCTTTTAAACACTATTATTCATATCTTCTATGCAGAAAACACTGCTGCACAGAAGATATGAATCGCGGCTTCAGCACCATGTGGGGGGGACAGCGCTTACTGTAGCGCTGTCTCCTGCACGCCACAGGGACTGCACACGGAGAACATCCGTGTGTGGTCCGTGTTTTACACGGACCCATTGACTTTAATACGTGCGCTCCCACGAACACTGACATGTCTCCGTGTTTGGCACACGGAGACACGGTCCGCAAAAAATCAATGACATCTGCACAGATGCATTGATTTTAATGGGTCTACGTGTGTCAGTGTCTCCGGTACGTGAGGAAACTGTCACCTCACGTACCGGAGCCACTGACGTGTGAAACCGGCCTTAGATCTGCTCGTTAGTCTGCATCTAAAAAGGAGTGATCACACCTTGCAGAGCTGTTGCACCAAGTGGACTGACATGGATCATGGCTCCAACACGAAAGACGTCAATTGAAACATATGTATGAAACATATATATGTATGTATAGCATGTGTGTGTAATACAGGTGTCTGGATGCAACAAGCAGAGATCAGGAGGTGGAAGCAGCCAGGGGTTGATATAATGCTATTTAGATACAACAGTAACTTTAAACAATTGGTGTTAGTAGATATGCAATTTAACAGTAGAGGGAATAACAACAGGTTTACAATAAGCAAGAAAGTCTTTCACTAGTTAACCCCTTAAAGACCAGGGGTATTTTTGGTTTTGCATTTTCATTTTTTGCTCCCTTTTTCCCAGAGCCATAACTTTTTTTTTTTTTGGTCAGGGCTTGTTTTTTGCAGGACAAGTTGTACTTTTGAACACCGCCATTGGTTTTACCATGTCATATAACAGAAAACGGGAAAAAAATTCCAAGTGCGATGAAATTGCCAAAAAGCACAATCCCACACTTGTTTTTTGTTTGGCTTTTTTACTAGGTTCAATAAATGCTAAAGCTGACTTGCCATTATGATTCTCCAGGTCATTATGAATTCATAGACATCAAACATGTCTAGGTTCTTTTTTATCTAAGTGGTGGAAAAAAATTCCAAAGTTTGTAAAAAAAAAAAAAAAAAAAAAGTTGCCATTTTTCTCCATTTTTCAGGATCTGGGGCTGGGTGTGGGCTTATTTTTTGCGTGCCGATCAGACATTTTTATTTATACCATTTTGGTGCAGATACATTCTCTTGATCTCCCGTTATTGCATTTTATTGCAATGTTGCAAAAAACCTAATTATGGCGTTTAGATTTTATTTTCTCCCTATGCCGTTGACCGATTTGATTAATTCTTTTTTTATATTGATAGATCGGGTGATTTTGAATGCAGCTATGCCAAATATGTGTATATTTAATTTTTTTTAAAATTGTTTTATTGTTTTATTTTGAATGGGGCAAAAGGGCAGGGATTTGAACTTTTATTTTTTTATTTTTTTTAACAATTTTTTTTTACTTTTTGCATGCTTCTATAGTGTCCATGCTTTAATAGTATCCATGGGAGACTAGAAGCTGTACTTGTCTGATCGCCTCTGCTACATAGAGCAGGGATCCAGTCCTGCTCTATTTAACAGAAAAGCTCACTTGCTATGAGCGGCGACCAGCAGTGACAACCACAGGGGTCTTCTCCTGACCCCGGGTTGTCATGCTACCCCATCGGCGACCCGTGGGCATGTGACACGGGCGCCGATGGGAGGAGGGAATGACGCGTTTCCTGCACGTGCATGTTAAATGCAGCTGTCAGAGTTTGACAGCAGTATTTAACATGTTAACAGCCGTGGGTGAGTCGCGATTTCACCCGTGGCTGTTCCGGGCACATGTCAGCTGATCTCATCGCCGGAGCCCACACCAAACAGGGGGAGGCTGTCATTATCCAGTTCAGAGTTTGTTTTCTGCTGTACCCTCTCTGGATTGGTCATGTGGGAGTCAATCCCCTTGTTTTGGAGCTGGCTGGGCTTTTTAAGTCCTCTGTAGTCTGCTGGCCGGCGTCAGTGATAGTTCACGCTTCCTGGCTAGAGCAGCTGACCCAGGGCCGCCATCAGGGCATTACAGCCATTACTGCTGTATGGGGCCCGGTCAGCAGCAGTACACAGAGGGGCCCGCAGATCCGGGGCCCCTCTGTTGTGCTTCTACTGATGGGGCCCCATCGTGCACTAAAATACTGTGCACTGCGGCGCACACGTCGGCGCTGGGGCCCAGGAGCCGTTTTGGAGCTGTGCATGGCCGTCTACCTAGTCGGGTGCGCAGCTCCTGCTCGGCTGTAGCTAGTAAGATGGCGCTGCCGGCGCATGCGCAGTAGCAGCTATTGGATTACAGCTAGACACAGATAACAGCTACTGTGCAGGCGTGGCGGGTGCTATTTTCAAACTGAGTTTTTTACAGACCTCTCCATTCTTTGTAGGTGGGAAAACTTGCAAAATCGGCAGTGTATCAAATACTTATTTTCCCCACTGTATATTCATGAGCCTGTACACAGTGTACACAGATGGCTGACAATTAGTGGTGTGGGTGAGCTTTGATAACTGAAACCGTTCACTCATCAGAGCTCGTGCCTGCTGTTTTACACTTTTCTTTTCAGAGGCATTTTTTTCTCCCTGGTTGTGCTTTTTTTTCTTTTAGCTTTTTCTTTTCAGACAAAAGTTTACACTAAACACTATCCCCCCACACACTCAAACAGTGAAAAATAAAGTACTTGACACAAGCACCATATTCATTAAAAAAAAAGTTGTCCCGCCCGTCACGTTTGTCCCAACAGTGCTAGTCATTGGAGGAGGCATATGCTTTCCTTGCCTCCGACACTGATAGCGAGGGAGAGGATCCCACATTTCTTTACTTTTCAGATTCTTCATCCTCATCCTCTTCCTCATCTTCCTCCTGGGGTCCTGCGAATTTGCCACGCAGACGTCCCAGGACAGAAGATGAGGCAGTGCCTACCATTACAGAAGATGAAGCAGTGCCCACCATTCCAGAAATTGAACCAGTGCACCCCATTGCGGACCCCGTATTGACCTCGCCCCCTGAAAATTACGAGCCACTGATTCCTGATTTTGTGGCAGAATCAGGAATCAAGTTTGACACCATCGGCCTCACAGAAATAGACTTTTTCAAAGGGGTGACAGCAGAGCCCAATGTAGCGAACACCTGCTTGTGGTCAAGTACAAAGACAAGAGGGATGTCCTTTTCTTGACCACCATACATGGTGATGGCAGCGTTCTCAGCACTGTACGAGGAACCTCTACACAGGTCTGCAAACCAGACTGTGTACTGGGGTACAACAAAAACTCCTCCAACCGTACAGTGCTTTGAGAAAGGCCAAAGGTGTGGTACAAAAAGCTGGCTGTGCACATTGTACAGATGGCAATGCTCAACGCTTTCCTGCTGTCACAATGTGCAGGCCACACCGATATGTCGTACCTTCAGTTCCAGGAGGTAGTGGTTAAGGCCCTGATATTTGGCACTCAGGAAAGAGCGGGCCCCAGTACTTCCGGAACTGAAGGTGCTCATATTGTACCAGGCCAGCATTTCCCGGGGGAGGTCCCGCAGACTGGAAAAAACGGTAAGGCATAAAAAAGGTGCCCAGTGTGTTACAAAAGGGGAATACGCAAGGACACCATTTAGCAATGCAACACCTGCCCTGAAAAACCTGGCCTGTGTATGAACGATTGCTTCAAACTGTACCACACCTCTATGCACTGCTAATTTTCTTAAATTTACATAACAGGAAACAGTAGATTAGTTCCCAAAAGGGGGCACATCTAGGTAAGTTCCTTGAGGGTCTAATTTCCAAAAAGGGGCACTTGTGTTTTTTTAAACTGTTTAAGCACATCAGGGGCTCTGCAAATGCAACATGGTGCCCGCAGACCATTCCATCAAAGTCTGCATTCCAAAACGTCACTACTTCCCTTCCGAGCCCCAACGTGTGCCCAAACATTTTTCCCACATATGAGGTATCAGCGTACTCAGGACAAATTGGACAACAACTTTTGGGGTCCAATTTTTCCTGTTACCCTTGGTAGAATAAAAAATTGGGGACTAAAAGATCATTTTTGTGGGAAAAAAATGTTTTTATTTTCACACCTGGGCGTTATAAACCTTAGTGAAACACTTGGTCAAAATGCTCAACACACATCTAGATAAGTTCTTTGGGGGGTTTAGTTTCCAAACTGCAGTCATTTGTGGGGGGTTTCCACTCTTTAGGCGCATCAGGGGCTCTAAAAACGTGGCATGGCATCCGATCTCAATTCCAGCCAATTTTGGTTTCAAAAAGTCAAACGGCACTCCTTCCCTTCTGAGCTCTGCAATGCGCCCAAACAGTGGTTTACCCCCACATATGGGGTATCAGCATACTCAGGAGAAATTGTGCAACAACTATATCTGTCCATTTTCTCCTTTTATCCTTGTGAAAATAAAAAAATTGTTGCTAAAATATCATTTTTGTGATTAAAAGGTGAAATGTTCATTTTTTCCTTCCAAATTGCTTCTTCTCCTATGAAACACCTGATGGGTTTATAAACTTCTTGAATGTGGTTTTGATCAGCTTGAGGGGTGCAGTTTTTAGAATAGTGTCACTTTTGAGTATTTTCTGCCATATAGACCCCTCAAAGTAACTTCAAATGTGAGGTGGTCCAGCAAAAAAATGGTTCTGTAATTTTGTTGCAAAAATGAGAAATCGCTGGTCAACTTTTAACCCTTATAACTTCTTAACAAAAAAATCTTGTTTCCAAAATTGTGCTGATGTAAAGTAGACATGTTGGTAGTGTTATTTATTAACTATTTTGTGTGACATATTTCTCTGTTTTAAGGGTATAAAAAGTTTGAAAATTGCAAAATTTTCCAAATTTTCACTAAATTTCCGGTTTTTTCACAAATAAACGCAAGTAATATTGGAGAAATTTTACAACTAGTGTGAAGTAAAATATGTCACGAAAAAACATTCTCAGAATCGCCAAGATCCGTTGAAGTGTTCCAGAGTTATTACATCATAAAGGGACAGTGGTAAGAATTGTAAATATTGGCCCGGTCATTAACGTGCAAACCACCCTCGGGGGTAAAGGGGTTAATAAACTGCATCACTACCTGCATGTGTGATACAGCTTTCTGATGGTTTCACAGATAATTTTGGGGAAATTGCTGCAGTAGTTTTAGGCAATGCCACTCGTGGGATCAGAAGGAAGGAAAAATATAAGAACTTCCTTCCTTTTCTTCCATGTAGCAATTGTTTTTCTATTTGTATCTGATTGCTATGCATAACATACATTTTCATCTTAGAATTCTTAGAAAAAGTAAACTCAAGTTGAACAATGTTTTCATGCCTTCTGTAGCTTTAAGATGTTATTATATTCCATTTTCTGGGTAACTGGCCTTTTCAGGTAAATACCTTCCACAGCTAAAATATTCAGATTTATTAGAATTATGAGCTAACCATCAACGGAAGGTAGGATAGCCTGCGTCAGCATACGTAGTATTAATAACACAATCCTATGCCCATGAATTCTTTTTGGTGGTGAAGGGTAAAATTATGAGGTTGTAAAATATAAATATAGATTGAAGCGGCTCTCACATTGTGCAATGCAATCGACTCATGCTGTAGTGTTATGTTAACCGAATTAAGTGAAATGGAATCTTTCCAGATGATGGTACCTTTTATTGGACCGACATAAAAATGATTAGAAAGCCGTAAAATTAAATGTCAGTTTCTAACATTCATTTAATTAAGCTATAGCACAATTACATTATAGCATTCTCTAGGTATAATTTTTATTTTGGAGCATAAAATGATATCTTAACCTGTAGGAAAGCGATTAAAAACATTATTAGTCATAATTATTTACTTTTTGACTGATTTATGTGGAAGATGAAATATGTCTTACAAAAAGATCGATTCAGGAATCTCAAGTTTCATTGACTAACACGGTTACCTTTCTACTTTGAGGAAGTAGATTCAATCGAAGCAGCAAAAATAGGAACTTGTATGTTCCTCCCTTGTTTGTGTCATTTTCCTCTTGGCGACCCTCATATACAAAAAAAAACTGCACACATGTAAATAGTTTCCTATAACTGACATGTGTAAATGTATGCAATATATGCACTGTATAGTAAAGTACATGTAAGTAAAAGCTATATGGTATAATTAAGTACATCTTCTTGCCCCCCACCCTCTAAAAAAAACACTAAAGCATAGTATAACTTTAACTGAACTCAGTAAAGTACATATTTATTGAAAAATCTTACTTTTATAGTAGCTCACCAGCCATACTAGATCCAGTCTCGATTTTGGGTGGCTGTACCAGGAGGTCAGTGTATGTCCCAACTTCAATTGTATCTGTGCCCTCAAGTCACAGATGCAGTTAAATAAAATGGTAGAGCAGGGAGCCATCAGATCTTCTATTCAGTCTGGGCAGAGACCGATGGACCTGCATCATACTGTGTGGGGGACTGTGAAAGTATCATTCTGTGGTAAGCATATTACTGTGTGGAGGACTGTGGAAACATCATACTGTATGGAGGACTGTGGAAATGTCATACTGTATGGTGCACTGTGGAAACATTATACTGTGTAGCGGGGCTGTGGTGGGGATCATGTTGGCAGATATGCAACAGATACAGACTTATTTGTGGGCAGGAGGAGTTTACACTTTTCTGAGAGTAGATGGTGATGTTGTTACTGTTATATGCTTAGTTGTATGTAATGCATATAATTGTACTTTGGTTTCACTTTCTCTCTGGTAAAAGGTCCTTCAGACTTTCTGTTATGCTGTATTAAGAAGCTGATGCATGTACCTCATGACTTGTGAAGATAAAAGTTGAATTACCACACATAATCTACTCTCACAAGTTTCTTCTGAAACCAAACTATGCAACAGGTTATGGGCCCAGCATAGAAGACAAATGCAAAAGAATACTTCAGAACAAATTTCCTTCTTAATCAAAATCACATGATTCAAGACATAATCGAAACATTTGGATTGAAAGATGCAAAACCAGTAAAGTATCCAATGGAAACCAACTATCTGAAGGAAATAAATAGTGAACAGAATCTGTTACTGAATAATGAACAATACAGAAAGGCAATGGGAAAATTATATCTGTTACATGTTATATGACTGTTACATGGCCAGACATTGCAGCAGCAGTGGGAATTTTGAGCAGGAAGGTGTCAAAGCCAAACAAAATGGATTGGAATGCAGTGAAGAGAGTAATCCGTTATTTGAAAGGGACTAGCAGTGTTAAACTGAAACTACCTGTAAGTGAGAAATGCATTTTAACCGGATACGTTGACGCAGACTGAGCTGGAGATCCAATTGACAGGAAATCTACCAGTGGTTATCTTTGCTTGTTCTCAGGCTGACCAATTAGTTGTACCACCAAAAAAAAATTGCTATGATCCTCTTCACAATCAAATAACTACTACCAACAGAGACAGTGAAGTCACAACATGATCAAATAGTATAAAACAATTAAATGGCTTTATTAGGATATCAAACAGGAAAATTCCATAAATAGCGTAAATAGAGTATAAATATATCTCACTATAAATAACCACATATATAATACGCAACAGAGATAAATAAAACAACTCTGTTGCTCATGGACAGAAAATGACTAGCAACAGAGAAAATAGAGAATGACTGTGACTCATATATCTTAACACTGCTGATCTATAGAGATATTAACCGACATAAATGTATAGAAAAGTCATATCATGTAACAAATATCCCATATGATGTCAATCTACAAAGCCGCTATACACCACCTATCATGGATATGCATGATAACTTAATCCACCATAAGTCTTGCCCAAAGTTAGGCACCAGTAAACTCAATCTCATAAGACATGCTTAGTTTAAATAGGTGTATCGGTTACCTGTGGCCATCGCAGTATAAGAATAATGATCACAAGGCTGCACCTGGATTAAGCTATCAAATATTTTGCCGCAGCACATGCCAGTCAAGAAGTTCTATGGTTAAGACAACTGCTAACAGACTTAGGACAAAAACAATTACGACCAACAAAGATGTATGAGGACAATCAAGGATGTCTAGTTCTTGCTCAGATGGAAAGAGTTAATCCAAGAACTAAACATATTGATGTTAAGTTTCACTTTTTGAGAGATCACCAGGAACAAGGAATCCTAAATTTAGAGTCTGCCCAACTGAAGATATGACAGCAGATATTTTCACAAAGGCATTGAATGCTGAAAGACATCAGAGATTGATGAAGAAATTAAGCTTAACTGAATAAGTCCTTACTGTTGAGAAAGGGTGCTGGCTAGTGTTGAGCGATACCGTCCGATACTTGAAAGTATCGGTATCGGAAAGTATCTGCCGATACCGGCAAAGTATCGGATCTGATCCGATACCGATACCCGATACCAATACAAGTCAATGGGACTCAAGTATCAGAAGGTATCCCTGATGGTTCCCAGGGTCTGAAGGAGAGGAAACTCTCCTTCAGGCCCTGGGATCCATATTAATGTGTAAAATAAAGAATTAAAATAAAAAATATTGATATACTCACCTCTCCGACGCAGCCTGGACCTTACCGCTGTGAACCGGCAGCCTTCTTTGCTTAAAATGAGCGCGTTCAGCACCTTCCATGACGTCACGGCTTCTGATTGGTTGCGTGCCGCTCATGTGACCGCCACGCGACCAATCAGAAGCCGTGACGTCATCCCTGAGGGATGACGTCGCGGCTTGTGATTGGTCGCGTGGCGGTCACATGAGCGGCACGCGACCAATCAGAAGCCGTGACGTCATGGAAGGTGCTGAACGCGCTCATTTTAAACAAAGAAGGCTGCCGGTTACCAGCGGTGATGTCCAGGTGCCTCCGGACAGGTGAGTATATCAATATTTTTTATTTTAATTCTTTATTTTACACATTCATATGGATCCCAGGGCCTGAAGGAGAGTTTCCTCTCCTTCAGACCCTGGGAACCATACACTGGAAACTTCCGATTCCGATTCCCGATACCACAAAAGTATCGGATCTTGGTATCGGAATTCCGATACCGCAAGTATCGGCCGATACCCGATACTTGTGGTATCGGAATGCTCAACACTAGTGCTGGCAGATATGCAACAGATACAGACTTATTTGTGTGCAGGAGGAGTTTACACTTTTCTAACAGTAGAATGTTGTTACTGTTATGTGCTTATGTGAATGTAATGCAGATACTTTTTGTACTTTGGTTTCACTTTCTCTCTTGTAAAAGGTCTTTCAGACTTCCTGTTATGCTGTATTAAGAAGCTGATGCACGTGCCTCATGTTCTGTGTAGATAAAAGTTGAATTACCACATATAATCTGCTGTCACAAGTTTCTTCTGCGACCAAACTATACAACAGATCATACTGTGTGAATGGTTTATGGTGAGTATCACACTGTGTAGGGGCATCATTCTGTGTAGGGAATTCTACTGTGGGGGTATCATATCGTATGGGGAAATCCATTGTGGGTGATTGTGAAGCATCATTCAGTGCACGCAGTATGGTGATGGCTTCATTCTGTGTGTTGACATCATGTATTAGGGGGCTATGGAGTCATCATACTGTGTGAAGTGTAACGTACTGTGGGGGCATTATATTGTGTGTGGGAGAATCTACTGTTGGAGAATCATACTGTGTATGGAGAAATCTACTATGAGTCTAAGATTCTTTGATTCTATGATACGGTGGGAGTATCATACAGTGTAGGGGTGGTGGGCCATCAAATTATGTGCAGAGGGTTACAGAGGCATCATACTGTGTGGAAGATTGTAAGGGCAAAAATACAGCAAAAAGGCAGAGATCCTTAGCTGCCCAGGCCTCCAAACAAATTCACTATCCGGATGCAGTGGACCCATATAGTTAAGATGGCAGTAACACAGGTGCAAGAATACCAATGAGGCAACTGCTCACAGCCTACCAATTCATGGAGGGGGCGCTTGCTTGGTATATTGATGCACAATAAAGACTTGTATGTGGCGCTGTTCACACTATGGCAATGCACAACATCCAGGTTAACAGCCTAGTAGTTACACCCTTCTATGAGATCAGTCGGGCTGCTGTTGTGAATTCTGTTTGTGGGCTCCCCCGGTGGTGTTTTATGGTAGTGCCACTTATTTGCCTTCTTCTATCCTTGATCACCTGTTGACACCCATTAGGGGAGTTTCCTATTTAAGGCTGCTTGGCTGCTGGTCCGATGCCGGCCAACAATGTATCAGTAGCATTCTGTTGCATTCTCCTGCCTCAAGATCCTGTTCAGCTAAGTTGAATTTTGTTTCTAGTTAATGCTATTTTTGTCCAGCTATTTGCAATGTGACTCTCTGTAGCTGGAAGCTCTCGAGGACTGAAATTGCCACTCCAGTGGCATGAGTTGTCACTGGAGTTTTAAAGTAATTTCAGGATGGTGTTTTTGAGTAGTGTTTTGAAGTTGACCGTGAAGTGACTCTTTCCTGTACTTCTGCTATCTAGTAAGCGGACCTCACTGTGCTAAATCTGCTGTTCATCCTACGTATGTCTTTTCCTCTTGACTCACCGTCAATATCTGTGGGGGGCTGCTATCTCCTTTTGGGGTTCATCTCTGGAGGTAAGGCAGGCCTGTATATTCCTCTGATAGGGGTAGTTAGATCTCCGGCTGGCGCGTGGTGTCTAGGGCATCGTAGGAAACACTCCCCGGCTACTTCCAGTGTTGTGTCAGGTTCAGGTCACGGTCACTTTAGTTCCCATCACCCGAGAGCTAGTCCGTTGTTATTTTGATTTCCCTGCCATTGGGAAAATCATAACAGTTTGGCCGGCCCACATGTGTTAAAACTATGCACTAAAGCAGGAAAGGATATGAAAAGGTTTTTTTTTCCTTCTGTGTTTGGAAAGTGCACCTTAGTGCTTATTTGTACTCCTTGCTTAAACTGCAGTCTTCAGCCTTTTTTTTTTTTTCCTCTCCTCTTAATCTCTGAATGGCTTTGGTTACACCTGTTTGAATCATGGATCCACAGAGTTTGGTTGCAGGTCTGAATAACCTGGCTACAAAGGTCCAGAACTTACAAGATTTTGTTATACGTGCTCCAATGTCTGAACCTAAGATCCCTATGCCTGAATTTTTTACCGGAGACAGATCCCGTTTTTTGAATTTCAGAGAGAATTGTAAATTGTTTTTGTCTCTGAAATCTCACTCTGCTGGTGATCCTGCGCAACAGGTTAAAATTGTTATTTCTCTATTGCGGGGTGACCCACAAAGTTGGGCATTTGCATTGTCGCCAGGGGATCCTGCGTTATTAAATGTAGATGCGTTTTTTCTGGCTTTGGGGTTGCTTTATGAAGAACCTAATTTAGAGATTTTGGCTGAGAAAGCCTTGATAGCTCTTTCCCAAGGGCAAGATGAAGCTGAGATATACTGCCAAAAATTTCGTAAATGGTCGGTGCTTACTAAATGGAATGAGTGCGCTCTAGCAGCTAATTTCAGAGAAGGTCTCTCTGATGCCGTGAAGGATGTCATGGTGGGGTTCCCTGTGCCTACAGGTCTGAATGATGCCATGAAATTGGCTATCCAGATTGATCGGCGTTTACGGGAGCGCAAATCTGTGCACCATATGGCGGTATCTTCTGAGCAAAAACCTGTGCACCATATGGCGGTATCTTCTGAGCAAAAACCTGTGCACCATATGGCGGTATCTTCTGAGCAAAAACCTGTGCATCATTTGGCGGTGACCTCTGAAAAGGCACCAGAGCATATGCAATGCGATAGTGTATTGTCTAGAGGCGAACGACAGAATTACAGGCGCAAAAATGGGTTGTGCTTCTATTGTGGAGATCCAGCTCATGTTATATCAGCATGCTCTAAACGCATAAAGAAGGTTGATAAAAAGGTTGATAAATCTTTTTCTATGGGTACCTTGCAGTCTAAATTTCTTTTGTCCGTGACATTGATTTGTACTTTATCATCTGTTACTGTGGATGCTTATGTGGATTCTGGCGCCGCTCTGAGTCTCATGGATTGGTCCTTTGCCAAGCGTTGTGGGTTTGATTTAGAGCCTCTGGAGGTTTCTATTCCCTTAAAGGGTATTGATTCTACACCTTTGGCTAGCAATAAACCACAATATTGGACACAAGTGACTATGCATCTTTCCCCAGACCATCAGGAGATTATTCGTTTCCTTGTGTTATATAATCTACATGACGTATTAGTACTTGGATTACCATGGTTACAAATTCATAATCCAGTCTTGGACTGGAGATCAATGTCTGTGCTGAGCTGGGGATGTCGGGGGATTCATGGGGATGCACCTTTGGTTCCCATTTCTTCATCTACTCCCTCTGAGATCCCAGCATTTCTGTCAGATTTTTATGATGTCTTTCAGGAGCCTAAAACTGATTCTCTCCCCCCTCACAGAGAGTGTGACTGCGCTATTGAGTTGATTCCCGGTAGTAAATTTCCTAAGGGTCGCTTGTTTAATTTGTCTGTACCTGAACATACTGCTATGCGGGAGTATATCAGAGAATCTTTGGAAAAGGGTCATATTCGCCCCTCTTTGTCTCCACTGGGGGCAGGGTTTTTCTTTGTGGGTAAAAAGGATGGTTCATTGAGACCTTGTATCGACTATCGACTTCTGAATAAGATTACAGTTAAATACCAGTACCCGTTACCTTTACTGACTGATCTTTTTGCTCGCATAAAGGGGGCGAAGTGGTTCACTAAGATCGATCTACGTGGTGCGTATAATTTGGTGCGGATTAAGCAGGGGGATGAGTGGAAGACCGCATTTAATACGCCTGAAGGCCATTTTGAGTATTTGGTAATGCCTTTCGGTCTCGCGAATGCCCCTTCCGTTTTTCAGTCCTTTATGCACGATATTTTCCGTGAATATCTGGATAAATTTATGATTGTGTATTTGGATGATATTTTGATTTTTTCGGAGGACTGGGAATCTCATGTTCAACAGGTCAGGAGAGTTTTTCAGGTTTTACGAGCTAATTCTCTATTTGTGAAGGGCTCAAAGTGTATTTTTGGGGTTCAGAGAATTTCCTTTTTGGGATATATTTTTTCCCCTTCATCTATGGAGATGGACCCTGTTAAGGTTCAGGCTATTTGTGATTGGATACAACCTACTTCTCTAAAGAGTCTTCAGAAATTCTTGGGATTTGCTAATTTCTATCGCCGATTCATAGTGGGTTTTTCTGCCATTGCTAAACCTTTGACTGATTTGACCAAGAAGGGTGCTGATGTTGCTAATTGGTCCTCTGCGGCTGTGGAGGCCTTTCGGGAGCTTAAGCGCCGCTTTTCTTCTGCTCCTGTGTTGCGCCAGCCTGATGTTTCGCTCCCGTTCCAGGTTGAAGTAGATGCTTCCGAGATCGGAGCAGGTGCAGTTTTGTCGCAGAAAGGTCCTGACTGCTCAGTGATGAGACCATGTGCGTTTTTCTCTCGAAAGTTTTCGCCCGCTGAGCGAAATTATGATGTTGGAAATCGGGAGCTCTTGGCCATGAAGTGGGCATTTGAGGAGTGGCGTCATTGGCTTGAGGGTGCTAGACACCAGGTGGTGGTCTTGACTGACCACAAAAATCTAATTTATCTTGAGTCAGCCAGGTGTCTGAATCCTAGACAGGCACGCTGGTCGTTGTTTTTCTCTCGATTTAACTTTGTGGTTTCATATCTGCCTGGGTCTAAGAATGTGAGGGCGGATGCCCTCTCTAGGAGTTTTGAGCCTGACTCGCCTGGTGATTCCGAACCTACTGGCATTCTGAAGGATGGGGTGATATTGTCAGCTGTCTCCCCAGACCTGCGGCGCTCTTTGCAGGAGTTTCAGGTGGATAGGCCTGATCGCTGTCCGCCTGGGAGACTGTTTGTCCCTGATGACTGGACCAGTAGAGTTATTTCGGAGGTTCACTCTTCCGCGTTGGCAGGTCATCCTGGAATTTTTGGCACCAGGGATCTGGTGTCTAGGTCCTTCTGGTGGCCTTCCTTGTCTCGAGATGTACGTATTTTTGTGCAGTCTTGTGATGTTTGTGCTCGGGCTAAGCCCTGCTGTTCCCGGGCCAGCGGGTTGTTGTTGCCCTTGCCTATTCCTAAGAGGCCTTGGACGCACATCTCTATGGACTTTATTTCTGACCTTCCTGTTTCTCGTAGGATGTCCGTCATCTGGGTGGTGTGTGACCGTTTTTCCAAGATGGTTCACTTGGTACCTTTGCCCAAATTGCCCTCCTCCTCTGAGCTGGTCCCTCTATTTTTTCAGAATGTTGTGCGTTTGCATGGTATTCCTGAGAATATAGTGTCTGACAGGGGTACTCAGTTTGTGTCTAGATTTTGGCGGGCGTTCTGTGCCAGGATGGGCATCGACTTGTCTTTTTCGTCTGCATTCCATCCTCAGACTAATGGCCAGACTGAGCGTACTAATCAGACCTTGGAGACTTACTTGAGGTGTTTTGTGTCCGCTGATCAGGACGATTGGCTTGATTTTTTGCCATTGGCAGAGTTTGCCCTTAACAATCGGGCCAGTTCTGCCACTTTGGTTTCTCCATTTTTTTGTAATTCAGGGTTTCACCCTCGCTTTTCGTCCGGTCAATTGGAGTCTTCGGATTGTCCTGGAGTAGATGCTGTGGTTGATAGAATGCATCAGATTTGGGGACAGGTTGTGGACAATCTGAAGTTGTCCCAGGAGAAGACTCAACAGTTCACTAATCGTCATCGGCGTGTCGGTCCTCGTCTTTGTGTTGGGGACCTGGTTTGGTTGTCTTCTCGATTTGTTCCTATGAAGGTCTCGTCTCCTAAGTTTAAGCCTCGGTTTATCGGCCCTTATAGGATTCTGGAGGTTCTCAATCCTGTGTCCTTTCGTTTGGACCTCCCAGCATCTTTTACTATTCATAATGTTTTTCATCGGTCATTGTTGCGGAGGTATGAGGTGCCGGTTGTTCCGTCTGCTGATCCTCCTGCTCCTGTGCTGGTTGAGGGTGAGTTGGAGTATGTGGTGGAAAAGATCTTGGACTCCCGTGTTTCCAGACGGAAACTTCAGTATCTGGTTAAGTGGAAAGGCTATGGTCAGGAGGATAATTCTTGGGTGATAGCATCTGATGTTCATGCTCCTGATTTGGTTCGTGCATTTCATAGTGCTCATCCAGATCGCCCTGGTGGTTCTGGTGAGGGTTCGGTGCCCCCTCCTTAAGGGGGGGGTACTGTTGTGAATTCTGTTTGTGGGCTCCCCCGGTGGTGTTTTATGGTAGTGCCACTTATTTGCCTTCTTCTATCCTTGATCACCTGTTGACACCCATTAGGGGAGTTTCCTATTTAAGGCTGCTTGGCTGCTGGTCCGATGCCGGCCAACAATGTATCAGTAGCATTCTGTTGCATTCTCCTGCCTCAAGATCCTGTTCAGCTAAGTTGAATTTTGTTTCTAGTTAATGCTATTTTTGTCCAGCTATTTGCAATGTGACTCTCTGTAGCTGGAAGCTCTCGTGGACTGAAATTGCCACTCCATTGGCATGAGTTGTCACTGGAGTTTTAAAGTAATTTCAGGATGGTGTTTTTGAGTAGTGTTTTGAAGTTGACCGTGAAGTGACTCTTTCCTGTACTTCTGCTATCTAGTAAGCGGACCTCACTGTGCTAAATCTGCTGTTCATCCTACGTATGTCTTTTCCTCTTGACTCACCGTCAATATCTGTGGGGGGCTGCTATCTCCTTTTGGGGTTCATCTCTGGAGGTAAGGCAGGCCTGTATATTCCTCTGATAGGGGTAGTTAGATCTCCGGCTGGCGCGTGGTGTCTAGGGCATCGTAGGAAACACTCCCCGGCTACTTCCAGTGTTGTGTCAGGTTCAGGTCACGGTCACTTTAGTTCCCATCACCCGAGAGCTAGTCCGTTGTTATTTTGATTTCCCTGCCATTGGGAAAATCATAACAGGCTGCCTAGCATTATCAAAATGCATCCCATGTGAACAGACACCACAGTTTACAAGACAGAATGGGCCCAACTGCACCCTGGGAAAAAAGTGCAAAAAACACATATAAAAATGTGAGGTATTAGTTAATATTTTGGTCAAAATACGTAAGCTCGTAACCCCCGGTCACGGGTCCTCACGCTTATGAGTCCTACTCTAAACAGTAATAGCTAGTGTTGAGCATTCCGATACCGCAAGTATCGGGTATCGGCCGATATTTGCGGTATCGGAATTCTGATACCGAGTTCCGATATTTTCCGTATATCGGATACCGGAATCAGAAGTTCCCAGAATTCAAACTGCACGAATTCAGCCAATGAGGACTGATTAGAAGTGTGGGCACATCCTGTTCTGCATGGTGGGCATGGAAGTACTGTCATGGCTGTGATTGGCTGCTGAAATGATGTCACGATGCACTATAAAAGTCGCTGCCGCCATTTAGGGCTCACTCTGCTGTGAATTCAGTTAGGGACAGGACACTGTGTTCTGACTGAGGGCCAGTTTATAGCGATTTGCTTCATTGTGCTTTACCCAGGCTAATTTAGCAACCGCTGTGTGAGAACCTTGCTTTTGCCTTGCAGCGCTGTTCACAGCTGTCTACAAGGTCTCTGTGTGTGTGTGAGTGTACATCGCTCTGTAGTCTGTGTGCAGCCACAGCCGGTTATATTCAGCTCAGGGTGCGTCACTGCCTCATACCGTTCCATCCATTGTCCTTTTTTGCTATTAGTGCAGCCTGCTGCACATTTTTTCAAATATTTCCTATTAGTGGCTTTCCACCCGTATCCAGCTAAATTGTGAAAAAACACTACATAGGATAACATAGAGGAGCTTTTTTTGGCCTTGCAGCGCCGTTTACGGCTGTCTGTACTGTCTTCTTGTGAGTGCACATCACTCTATAGTCTGTGTGCAGCCACAGCCGGTTGTATTCAGCTCAGGGTGCATCACTGCCTCATACCGTTCTATCCATTGTCCTTTTTTGCTATTAGTGCAGCGTGCTGCACATTTTTTCAAATATTTCCTATTAGTGGCTTTCCACCCATATCCAGCTAAATTGTGGAAAAACACTACATAGGATTACATAGAGGAGCTTTTTTTGACCTAGCAGCGCCGTTTACGGCTGTCTGCACGGTCTCCGTGTGAGTGCAGCTCACTCTGTAGTCAGTTCTGCCAAAAAAAAAAAAAATTAATAAAGTTCACCAAACACACCACTTTACAGTTGTGTAGGCCACATTAGCTCATATTAAAGTCTAGTCCACACTTTAGAAAATTAGTGTTTCTTATAGCTGTTAGGAGCTGTTCAGGAATAAGCACACTAAGCCCTTAGTACTTTTCCGCTTATCTTTATCAGTCAAACAAGATGAAGAAGGCAGGGAGTAAGGCACATGGGCGTGGGCGTGAGCGCGGAGCAGGGAGAGGACATGGGGATTCTGTGCCTGCTGCGGTCACCGGTGACTCATCATCACCCAGTTTCAGCAGGGAACAGTCCTTCATGCGCAGCTTTGTAGGAGATCGCCATACACCGCTGCTGCGTGAAGAACAAATTGAAGCCGTTGTCGGATGGATGGCAGCTAACGCATCAACTTCAATTAGTGCCACATCCTCTCAGGCACAGAGCACTGGAGAGCACCCATCTGTCTCTTCACCACCTGCCAAATTGCCCAGGCAGTCAGAGAGCCCAGGACAGGAGCCATCTCTACTTCTGTTCTCTGAATCTCTTGGCTTGGAAACAGGGGGCCAGCCAAGCAGCATTGGAGAAATGGAAGAAGAGGCAGTGTGCAGTGATGCCCAACAGCTTTGTCTCTCTGACTCTGAAGAGGCGGGTGGGCCAGTGCCTCCGGTCACCACACCGCAGTACGCATCTGATGATGAGACTCAGGTGCCACTTTCTGGTGTGTACTGTGCTGCCAAGCCTACCCAGGAGGAGCAGTTGGTGGCAGAGGGTAGTGTAGATGATGCGGTCCTTGACCCGTCGTGGCGTGAGGTACAGGAAGGTGGTGGGAGCAGCTCTGAGGAAGAGATTCCCCGAACGGGCCAAAGAGGGAGAGGGAGGGGGAAGACTGCGGAGCCTGTAGCCTCCACTTCGGCACCCGTTAGGAGCATGCCTCTTCCAAAAGCCAAAACGGGCGCTCCCAAGACTTGCAGTGCCTAGTCCTTTTTTGACACAGTTGCAGATGACATTTGCTTTGTCAAATGCAAGGTGTGTCATCAGAAAGTCAAAAGAGGGAGAAATGTCAGCAACCTCAATACCACAAATATGTGGAAACATGTGCCGACCAGGCACGCGATGGAGTTACAAAAACACACTGAAGACCTAGGCCAACCAACAGCGGCAGCTGCCAACCCTTCAGCTCGTGTTGCCTCTTCCTCCAGCTCACACACAGCTGGTTCGGCTTCCTCCCAGGATCGCCATGGAAGAACCTCTGGCACTGTTGTCCAGAGACCCACAGTAATTCCACCCGCAGCACCACGTTCTCTGTCATCCTCACACTCCCAGGCCAGTCTACAGCCATCGGTAGCACAGGCATGGGAGAAAAGGTGGCCATTCTCGGCAAACCACCCCCGAGCACAGGCTCTGAATGCTGGCATTGCAAAACTACTGTCCCTTGAAATGCTGTCATTCAGGCTGGTGGAGACTGACAGCTTCTGTAACTTGATGGCATTGGCAGTCCCACAGTACAATGTGCCCAGACACTTTTATTTCAGCAGGCAAGCCGTCCCTGCCCTGCACAAGCATGTGGAGGGACACATAAAACACGCGTTACTGAACGCCGTCAGTAGCAAGGTCCACCTCACCACCGATGCGTGGACCAGCTACCATGGACAGGGGCGATACCTTTCCCTCACTGCCATTGGGTTAATGTTGTTGAGTCGGGTACAGATCGTGCGAGTGGCGCAGGACATGTCCTGGGATTGCAGGAATCCTGTCTGTACGCATTGACTCCTCCTCATACACAAGTTCCTCAGAATCATCGCTGCAGGAGCCGTCACAGTCCACCTCCACATGGACCCGTGAACGTTTACCTGTTACGACTGACATGAGCACAGCCATGGTAAAAAGTCAACAGGCTGTCTTGAAATTCATTTCTTTGGGGAATCGAAGCCACACAGCACAGGAGCTCTGGAATGACATCAAGCAGGAGAGCGACCTGTGGTTTGTGCCAGCGAATCTCCAGCCAGGCATGGTAGTGTGTGACAATGGCCGAAATCTGGTGGCAGCTCTGGCCCTAGGCAACCTCACTCACATCCCATATCTGGCACATGTGCTCAACTTGGTCGTGCAGAGTTTTTTGAGGGACTATCCAGATCTTGATGCACTGCTGCACAAGGTCCGCCTAGAGTGTGCTCACTTGCGGCGTTCCAGCATGGCAAGATCGCGCATTGCAGCTCTGCAGCGCCAATTCCGCCTTCCGGAACATCGCATCATATGTGACCTACCCACCAGGTGGAATTCCACGTTACATATGTTGGAGCGGTTGTGGGAGCAGCAGTCAGCAGTAATGGAGTACCAGCTGCATCAGGCGCAAAGAAGTCGCACTCCGCGCCGTTCAGACTTCACAACCACTGATTGGGCCACTATGAAGGACGTCTGCCAGGTTTTGCGTTCCTTCGATGATTCCACGCGGATGGCGAGTGCAGATGATGCACTAGTCAGCATGACTGTCCCCCTTATCTGCCTGCTTCAACAAACACTGCAAGCGCTAAGGGATGATGTTGTGGAAGAGGTGGAGGATGAGGAGTCACCAATTCCATCAGCTTCTGGACAGTCAGCGCTACGTGGTTCCTCACAAAGGCCTAGGCAGGGGACACTTTGTGAGGAGGATGAGGAGGAGTCAATGGAGGAGGAAGACATCGGTCCAGAGGAGGGAGTTACACAATTCTCCAGTAGTCAGTGTGTAGAGCGAGGGTGGGGTGATGCAGAGTGGGCAGAGATCACGCCTCAAGCAGGGGACAGCGTTTCTTGGCCAGTTGCCAGTCTGCAGCACATGGCTGATTACATGCTGCAGTGCCTGAGTAATGACCGCCGCATCGCCCACATTCTCAACACGGCTGATTATTGGGTGTACACCCTCCTAGATCCTCGCTACCGGGACAACTTACAAAGCCTCATAACACTGTTGAACCGGGAGCGTAAAATGCGGGAGTACCAAGACACACTGGTGAATTCCATCATCTTCTCCAGTCCAAGTGAGAGCAGTGCTGCTAGTGCTTTACAAAGCAGCTCAGTGCGTCGAGGCAGTGGAGGAAGCTCTGCACACAGAGGAAGCAGAAGCAGTGCCTCAGCACAAGGCAAGACCAGTATGGCCCAACTGTGGCACAGTTTTGTGTGCCCGCCACACATGTCTACACCATCACAGACGGCTCCAGTCAGCAGGAGGCAATGTTTCCGTCAGATGGTGACAGACTACACGTCTTACCCTCTTACTGTACTCCCAGACGGCTCTTCCCCCTTCAAATTTTGGGTCTCTAAGCTGGATACTTGGCCAGAGCTAAGCCAGTATGCATTGGAGGTGCTGGCTTGCCCTGCTGCTAGTGTATTATCGGAATGCGTCTTTAGTGCCACACCACTAACAGACCGTCGCATGCGACTATCCTCCGATAACGTTGACCGGCTTACTTTTCTGAAAATGAACAAGGCCTGGATCTCGCAGGAATTTGCCACTCCTCTTCCAGAGTAAATAATTGGTTGGCTACAGTATCCAGGTCTCCTGATGCGTTCATGTTTCTACCACCTGAACTGTAATCCCTGGGCTCCAACACCGTCAGTTGATGCTCAGAAGTGCAGGCTGCACAGTCAAAACACATGACCCAGTGTTATTGGGTTTCAGTAACGTCAGCTGATCCCCAGCTGTGTAGCCGGCAATGTGTCCTGCGACCGCCACGCTGACACAACAACTCTAATTTAAGGGAACCTGTCCCCCCCCCAGGCGTTTGTTACTGAAAGAGCCACCTTGTACAGCAGTAATGCTGCACAAGGAAAAGGTAGCTCTTTTAGTTTAGCTCCTTGCACACGCAGAACTTAACACTTATAAAATGTGTCCCCTCATACCATGAAACCGTCCCAGAGGTGTGACTTTCTGTCGTAATGTGACGCAGCACAGCCGTCATCCCTACCCCCTTGGCGGCGTGTGTCGCCTCCTTAGCGTTGTTTGAATTTGTCCCTTAGCCTGCGCTGTTATGTTCAACCTTGGCCATGCGCTGTTTGTCCTGCCCGTTTTCTGACATCATTTGGTGTCAGGCTGGCTGGGCCTGTGCGGCCGCGCTGCCCGAGATTCCGCCTCGCAGTCTCTTCTGATTTTACCATACTGCGGGCCTGGGATCCATGGGCATGCGCAGTGCATATCTTCACCTCAGGCTCTCAATCATCTCCCTCCGCCCTCTTCAGATGGTGCGCCGTCAGCTGATCCCTAATAGCATACCACGGTCGTGACGCCGCACCCTGTGAAGAAGCCGAAAGTAGGTGGGTGAGAGGCGAAGATATGCACTGCGCATGCCCATGGATCCCAGGCCCGCAGTGTGATTACATTGGACGACACTGCAAGGCGAGATCTCGGGCAGGGCGGCCGCACAGGTGCAGCCAGCCTGACACAAAATTATCAGAAGACCGGCATCGCTAACTGCGCATGGCCAAGGTTGAACATAACACCGTGGGCTAAGGGACAGATTCAAACAACGCTAAGGAGGCAGCGCACGGCGCCAAGGGGGTAGGGGTGACGGCTGTGCTGCGTCACATTGCGAAGTAAAGTCCCACCTCTGTGATGGTTTCATGGTATCAGGGGACACATTTTGTAAGTGTTTAGTTCTGCGTTTGCAAGGAGCATAATTAAAAGAGCCACCTTTTCCTTTTGCATCATTGGTGCTGCACAAGGTGGCTCTTTCAGCTACAAACGCCTGGGGGGGGTTAAAGGTTACCTTTTAACTTGCTCCAATTAGGCCTCAGCCTACACGCTGCTCCTCCTGCTGTCCCTGGGCTTCAACACCGCCAGTTGCTGCCCGGAAGTGCTGTCTGCACAGTCAACAGTCGCTCCTCTGTTATTGGGGTTCAGTAGCGCCAGCTGCTCCCCTGCTGTGTTGCGGCAATACCTCCAGCCTGCTCCTCCTGCTGTCCCTGGGCTTCAACACCGCCAGTTGCTGCCCGGAAGTGCTGTCTGCACAGTCAACAGTCGCTCCTCTGTTATTGGGGTTCAGTAACGCCAGCTGCTCCCCTGCTGTGTTGCGGCAATGTGTCCTGCGACCGCCACGCTGACACACCTACTGAAATTTAAGGGAACCTGTCCCCCCCCAGGCGTTTGTTACTGAAAGAGCCACCTTGTGCAGCAGTAATGCTGCACAAGGAAAAGGTGCCTTTTTTCGTTGTGCTCCTTGCACACACTGAACCTAACACTTATGAAATGTGTCCCTTCACACCGTTAAACCGTCCCAGAGGTGGAACTTTCCTTTGTAATGTGACGCAGCACAGCCGTCATTCCTACCCCCTTGGCGTTGTGCGCCGCCTCCTCAGCGTTGTTTGATTCTGTCCCTGAGCCAGCGCTGTTATGTTATCCCTTGGCCATGCGCACTTAGCGCTGCCCGTCTTCTGACATCATTTGGTGTCAGGCTGGCTGCGCCTGTGCAGCCGGGCTGTCCGAGATCCCGCCTCACAGTGTCTTCAGATGTAATGACACTGCGGGCCTGGGATCCATGGGCATGCACAGTGCATATCTTCACCTCAGGCTCTCACTCATCTCCCTCCGCCTTCTTCAGACTGTGCGCCGTCAGCTGATCCCTATTAGCATGCCACGGCCGTGACGCCGCACAGACTGAAGAAGCCGGAAGGAGGGGAGTGAGAGGCGAGGATATGCACTGTGCATGCCCATGGATCCCAGGCCCGCAGTGGGATTACATTAGACAACACTGCGAGGAGGGATCTCGGGCAGCGCGGCCGCACAGGCGCAGCCAGCCTGACACCAAATGATGTCAGAAGACGTGCAGCGCTAAGTCCGCATGGGCAAGGGATAACATAACAGCGCTGGCTCCGGGACAGAATCAAACAACGCTGAGGAGGCGGCGCACAACGCCAAAGGGGTAGGAATGACGGCTGTGCTGCGTCACATTACAAAGGAAAGTCCCACCTCTGGGACGGTTTAACGGTGTGAGGGGACACATTTCATAAGTGTGTAGTTCAGCGTTTGCAAGGAGCATAATTAAAAGAGCCACCTTTGCCTTTTGCAGCATTAGTGCTGCACAAGATGGCTCTTTCAGCAACAAACGCCTGGGGGTGGGGTTAAAGGTTCCCTTTCAACTTGCTCCAGTGCAGGCTTCGGCCTACACTCTGCTCCTCCTTGATTCCCTGGGCTCTAACACTGCCAGTTGGTGCTCGGAAGTGCTGGCTGCACAGAGAAAAACACTCGCCACTGTGTCAGTGGGGTTCAGCAACACCAGCTGTTCCCCTGCTGTGTAGTCGGCAACGTGTCCTGCAAACGCCACGCAGGCACAACAGATATTAAACTGCCTCCAGTGCAGGCTTTGGCCTACACTCTGCTCCTCTGCTCCTCCTCCTGACCCTGGGCTCTAACACCGCCAGTTGGTGCTCGGAAGTGCTGGCTGCACAGAGAAAAACATCCACCTCGCCACTGTGTCAGTGGGGTTCAGTAACGTCAGCTGTTCCCCTGCTGTGTAGTCAGCAACGTGTCCTGCAAACTCCACGCAGACACAACATAATTAGCATAAAGCACCAACCCATTTCCTCAGGTAAAGGATGGGTCACACTCCAAATAAACTATAAACATATTGACCATAGAGTCCTTAAACTCAGTCACGAAGTGTATTCAATCTTAAAAACAAATCTTTATTAACACATAGACAATACAAAACATTAAAATAGTGCCTCAGAATCAGAATACATATACACTCAAGGTAAGCGATGGGAACTACAGATACATTCTATCCAATAACTATAGACGAGACGCCTCTGTGCAACTCAGTGTAAACACACCGGCCATGCAGGTGACCCCCTTATACTGTCAATGTTAAAATCTGCAAAAAAATGGGCAATCAGCCCGATACATATTACCTTAGTGGACTCACTGTTCCCCTGCCTCGTGGCACGCTATCCCTTGACAACCCCTGACTTGATTCCCTGGGCTCTAACACTGCCAGTTGGTGCTCGGAAGTGCTGGCTGCACAGAGAATAACACTCGCCACTGTGTCAGTGGGGTTCAGTAACGCCAGCTGTTTCCCTGCTATGTAGACGGCATCGTGTCCTGCAAATGCCAAGCAGACACAACATACACTAAGCTGCCTCCAGTGCAGGCTTCGGCCTACACTCTGCTCCTCTGCTCCTCCTTGATTCCCTGGGCTCTAACACCGCCAGTTGGTGCTCGGAAGTGCTGGCTGCATAGAGAAAAACACCCGCCACTGTGTCAGTGGGGTCCAGTATTGCCAGCTGTTTCCCTGCTGTGTAGCTGGCAACATGTCCTGCAAACGCCACACAGACACAACAGACAATAAGCTGCCTCCAGTGCAGGCTTCGGCCAACACTCTGCTCCTCCTTGATTCCCTGGACTCTAACACCGCCAGTTGGTGCTCGGAAGTGCTGGCTGCACAGAGAAAAACACTCGCCACTGTGTCAGTGGGGTTCAGTAACGCCAGCTGTTCCACTGCTGTGTAGCCGGCATCGTGTCCTGCAAACGCCACGCAGACACAACAGATATTAAACTGCCTCCAGGGCAGGCTTCGGCCTACACTCTGCTCCTCCTTGATTCCCTGGGCTCTAACACCGCCAGTTGGTGCTCGGAAGTGCTGGCTGCACAGTGAAAAACACTTGCCACTGTGTCAGTGGGGTGCAGCAATGCCAGATGTTCCCCTGCTGTGTAGCCAGCAACGTGTCCTGCAAATGCCACGCAGACACAACAGACAATAAGCTGCCTCCAGTGCAGGCTTTGGCCTACACTCTGTTCCTCGGCTCCTCCTTGAGTCCCTGGGCTCTAACACCGCCAGTTGGTGTTCGGAAGTGCTGGCTGCACAGAGAAAAACACCCGCCACTGTGTCAGTGGGGTTCAGTAATGCCAGCTGTTCCCCTGCTGAGTAGCCAGCATCGTGTCCTGCAAACGCCACGCAGACACAACAGATATTAAACTGCCTCCAGTGAAGGCTTCGGCCTACACTCTGCTCCTTCTTGATTCCCTGGGCTCTAACACCGCCAGTTGGTGCTCGGAAGTGCTGGCTGCACAGTGAAAAACACTTGCCACTGTGTCAGTGGGGTGCAGCAATGCCAGATGTTCCCCTGCTGTGTAGCCGGCATTGTGTCCTGCAAATGCCACGCAGACACAACATACACTAAGCTGCCTCCAGTGCAGGCTTCGGCCTACAATCTGCTCCTCTGCTCCTCCTTGATTCCCTGGGCTCTAACACCGCCAGTTGGTGCTCGGAAGTGCTGACTGCACAGAGAAAAACACCCGCCACTGTGTCAGTGGGGTTCAGTAACGCCAGCTGTTCCCCTGCTGAGTAGCCGGCATAGTGTCCTGCAAACGCCACACAGACACAACATTCACTAAGCTGCCTCCAGTGCAGGCTTCGGCCAACACTCTGCTCCTCCTTGATTCCCTGGACTCTAACACCGCCAGTTGGTGCTCGGAAGTGCTGGCTGCACAGAGAAAAACACCCGCCACTTTGTCAGTGGGGTTCAGTAACGCCAGCTGTTCCCCTGCTATGTAGCCGACATCGTGTCCTGCAAACGCCACGCAGACACAACATACACTAAGCTGCCTCCAGTGCAGGCTTCGGCCTACACTCTGCTCCTCTGCTCCTCCTTGATTCCCTGGGCTCTAACACCGCCAGTTGGTGCTCGGAAGTGCTGGCTGCACAGAGAAAAACACCTGCCACTGTGTCAGTGGGGTTCAGTAACGCCAGCTGTTCCCCTGCTGTGTAGCCGGCAACGTGTCCTGCAAACGCCATGCATACACAACAGACAATAAGCTGCCTCCAGTGCAGGCTTCGGCCTACACTCTGCTCCTCTGCTCCTCCTTGATTCCCTGGGCTCTAACACCGCCAGTTGGTGCTCGGAAGTGCTGGCTGCACAGAGAAAAACACTCGCCACTAGTGTTGAGCATTCCGATACTGCAAGTATCGGGTATCGGCCGATATTTGCTGTATCGGAATTCCGATACCGAGATCCGATACTTTTGTGGTATCGGGTATCGGGTATCGCAACAACATTAATGTAATAATGTGTAAAAGAGAGAATTAAAATAAAAAATATTGCTATACTCACCTCTCCGACGCAGCCTGGACCTCAGCGAGGGAACCGGCAGCGTTGTTTGTTTAAAATTCGCGCGTTTACTTGGTTACGTGAAGTCCCGGCTTGTGATTGGTCACGGCGGCCATGTTGCCGGGACGCGGACCAATCACAGCAAGCCGTGACGAAATTACGTCACGGCTTGCTGTGATTGGTCCGCGTCCCAGCAACATGGCCGCCGTGACCAATCACAAGCCGGGACGTCACTGGAGGCTGGACACGCACGCATTTTAAAATGTGCGCGTGTCCAGCCTCCCGTGACATCATGGCTTGTGATTGGTTGACCGCGGCGCAACCAATCACAAGCCGGGAGGAAGGAAAAGCGCGCATTTTAAAATGTGCGCGTGTCCAGCCTCCCGTGACATCACGGCTTGTGATTGGTTGACCGCGGCGCAACCAATCACAAGCCGGGAGGAAGGAAAAGCGCGCATTTTAAAATGCGCGCGTGTCCAGCCTCCCGTGACGTCACGGCTTGTGATTGGTCACGGCGGCCATGTTGCCGGGACGCGGACCAATCACAGCAAGCCGTGACGAAATTACGTCATGGCTTGCTGTGATTGGTCCGCGTCCCGGCAACATGGCCGCCGTGACCAATCACAAGCCGGGACGTCACTGGAGGCTGGACACGCGCGCATTTTAAAATGTGCGCGTGTCCAGCCTCCCGTGACATCACGGCTTGTGATTGGTTGACCGCGGCGCAACCAATCACAAGCCGGGAGGAAGGAAAAGCGCGCATTTTAAAATGCGCGCGTGTCCAGCCTCCCGTGACGTCACGGCTTGTGATTGGTCACGGCGGCCATGTTGCCGGGACGCGGACCAATCACAGCAAGCCGTGACGAAATTTCGTCACGGCTTGCTGTGATTGGTCCGCGTCCCGGCAACATGGCCGCCGTGACCAATCACAAGCCGGGACTTCACGTAACCAAGTAAACGCGCAAATTTTAAACAAACAACGCTGCTGGTTCCCTCGCTGAGGTCCAGGCTGCGTCGGAGAGGTGAGTATAGCAATATTTTTTATTTTAATTCTTTATTTTACACATTTATATGGATCCCAGGGCCTGAAGGAGAGTTTCCTCTCCTTCAGACCCTGGGAACCATCAGGAATACCGTCCGATACTTGAGTCCCATTGACTTGTATTGGTATCGGGTATCGGTATCGGATTGGATCCGATACTTTGCCGGTATCGGCCGATACTTTCCGATACCGATACTTTCAAGTATCGGACAGTATCGCTCAACACTACTCGCCACTGTGTCACTGGGGTTCAGTAACGCCAGCTGTTTCCCTGCTGTGTAGCTGGCAACATGTCCTGCAAACACCGCACAGACACAACAGACAATAAGCTGCCTCCAGTGCAGGCTTCGGCCAACACTCTGCTCCTCCTTGATTCCCTGGACTCTAACACCGCCAGTTGGTGCTCAGAAGTGCTGGCTGCACAGAGAAAAACACCCGCCTTTTTGTCAGTGGGGTTCAGTAATGCCAGCTGTTCCCCTGCTATGTAGCCGGCATCGTGTCCTGCAAACGCCACGCAGACACAACATACACTAAGCTGCCTCCAGTGCAGGCTTCGGCCTACACTCTGCTCCTCTGCTCCTCCTTGATTCCCTGGGGTCTAATATCGCTAGTTGGTGCTCGGAAGTGCTGGCTGCACAGAGAAAAACACCTGCCACTGTGTCAGTGGGGTTCAGTAACGCCAGCTGTTCCCCTGCTGTGTAGCCGGCAACGTGTCCTGCAAACGCCATGCAGACACAACAGACAATAAGCTGCCTCCAGTGCAGGCTTCGGCGTACACTCTGCTCCTCTGCTCCTCCTTGATTCCCTGGGCTCTAACACTGCCAGTTGGTGCTCGGAAGTGCTGGCTGCACAGAGAAAAACACCCGCCACTGTGTCAGTGGGGTTCAGTAATGCCAGCTGTTCCCCTGCTGTGTAGCCAGCAACGTGTCCTGCAAACGCCACGCAGACACAACAGACAATAAGCTGCTTCCAGTGCAGGCTTTGGCCTACACTCTGCTCCTCCTTGATTCCCTGGGCTCTAACACCGCCAGTTGGTGCTCGGAAGTGCTGGCTGCACAGAGAAAAACACTTGCCACTGTGTCAGTGGGGTTCAGTAATGCCAGCTGTTCCCCTGCTGTGTAGCCAGCAACGTGTCCTGCAAACGCCACGCAGACACAACAGACAATAAGCTGCTTCCAGTGCAGGCTTTGGCCTACACTCTGCTCCTCTGCTCCTCCTTGATTCCCTGGGCTCTAACACTGCCAGTTGGTGCTCGGAAGTGCTGGCTGCACAGAGAAAAACACCCGCCACTGTGTCAGTGGGGTTCAGTAATGCCAGCTGTTCCCCTGCTGTGTAGCCAGCATCGTGTCCTGCAAATGCCAGGCAGGCACAACAGATATTAAACTGCCTCCTGTGCAGGCTTCGGCCTACACTCTGCTCCCCTTGCTGACCCTTGGCTCCAACACCGCTAGTTGGGGCTCTAGGAAGACAATCTTGAATAGCTCCCCATCCTGGTTCCAGTTCCGTCAGCTGGTTCTGGGTAGAGCCTTTGGCTTAGGTGCCTCCTTCTGGGTATCCGAGTTCCACCAACGTCAGGTGGTCCTTGGTAGTGCTTTCTGGCACGGGTACCTCCTGCTTAGTAACCGGGTTCCAGTAACATCAGCTGGTCCTCGATAGTTCCATTGGCTCTTGTACCTTCGGCTACCCATCCGGGTTCCAGTACCGTCAGCTGGTTATCGGCAGTGTCATTTGCTCTTGTACCTTCTGCTCCCCATCCTGGTTCCAGTACCATCAGCTGGTTCCGGGCAGAGCCTTTGGCTTAGGTGCCTCCTTCTGGGTATCCGAGTTCCACCAACGTCAGGTGGTCCTTGGTAGTGCTTTCTGGCACGGGTACCTCCTGCTTAGTAACCAGGTTCCAGTAATGTCAGCTGGTCCTCGGTAATTCCATTGGCTCTTTTACCTTCGGCTACCCATCCGGGTTCCAGTACCGTCAGCTGGTTCTCGGCAGTGTCTTTTGCTCTTGTACCTTCTGCTCCCCATCCTGGTTCCAGTACCGTCAGCTGGTTCCGGGCAGAGCCTTTGGCTTAGGTGCCTCCTTCTGGGAATCCGAGTTCCACCAACGTCAGGTGGTCCTTGGTAGTGCTATCTGGCACGGGTACCTCCTGCTTACTAACCGGGTTCCAGTAACGTCAGCTAGTCCTCGGTAGTTCGATTGGCTCTTGGACCTTCGGGTAGCCATCTGAGTTCTCAGCATTTTCTCAGCCTTCTTGTACCTTCTGCTACATTTCCAAGTTCAAGACCCTAAAGACGACGACCCGGAAGACCGAGAAGCAGAAGAACAAGAGGCTGTAGAACAAAGAGCAGAAGAACATTAAGCATAAGACTAAACATCAGAGCAAAATATATTATCTAAATTATAAGCAGAAGAAGACTAAACAGTGTATGGGGGTGAGTCCGTTCCTCCTCATGGTGCCCCTGGAAAAAGCCTGCTGCTGCAGGCCTAACTGAACGCGGACATATCCTGTTGTTACTCTTTTGTGACAGGCAGAATGTAAGGTGTAATCTTCAAACTTTTATAGATAACAACTACAGGAATGCCTGTCACAAATAAGAATATGATGAAGAAGTAGAATATGAAGAATAATAATAGTTTAATAAAAAGAATATGAAGAATGTAACAAAAAAAAAAAATAGGTAGAAGATGAAGAAGATGAATAAGGTGAAGAAAAAGTTGATGTCAAAGATGCTGCTGCCGAGGATGATGAAGAAGAAAGTGTCGGAGAAGTAAAAAAGACGGTGAAGGGTATGGAAGTAGTGAAACATCAATATCTGACAAAATAAAAAAAATCTTAACATAGTCTATATCTTTGTAACTCCGAACGTCTTTAAAAAAAAATTAAAATTCCTGCTATTCTATTTGATTGGGCTAAACCTCTATGCCTTTAATGTCTCCGCCACCTCCCCCAATACATCCTACATTATTCTTAGTTGTTTTCCATCATGTAGAATGAACCCACAAGGAAAGAAAGGGTTTATTTTAATTCCGATATTTTGGTCCCATTGACTTGCATTGGTATCGGGTATCAGTATCGGCGATATCCGATATTTTTTGAATATCAGCCGATCCAACCCGATACCGATACTTTCCGATATCGGAAGGTATTGCTCAACACTAGTAATAGCACAAAAAGAGGACTTGAAAATCCTCCAAAAATACAGCAAAACGGCAGAGATCCTGCCCAGGCCTCCAAACAAATGCACTATCTGGATGCAGTGGACCCATCATACTGTGTGTTGGGTGGTTTGTTGGAATTATACTGTATGTGGGGGCATCATACGGTGTAAAGCAGCTGTGAGGTCATCATACTGTGTGTGGCGGAAAGTATTGTGGCTACTTCCTATTGTATAGAGCTGCATTTTGTGTGCAAAAATGGCAGAAAGCTTTCATAAGTAAACCACACACAACAGAAATTTTGTAAGTCCCTTAAATGCCTCATAGCTGTGCTCTAATGGATCTTGTGTATGAAATCTAGTGTCAAAATGAAGATTACAGTAGATTCACTCTTTACCTAGTTAACTGTGAAGATATGATAAATGGCTATTCAAGCATATTTTAAAGAAGACCTGTCAATTCTTCTTACATGCCTAAGTTAGTAAATATCAGTTTTCTTTATGTAATTGCAATTTTACTCTCTGTGTGGGACTGTTACTGTGCAATTACTCCTTGAAATGAATGAATAGATTGATAACTAAGTGTTGCAATGTGGAGGTGTAGCCCTACATAATTTTACACTGTCTAATCAAAGCTGACATTTTAGCGACCTGTCCCTCTGACAACACCTAGATGTCAAATTACAGTATTGAAATATTTCAACAAAAAAGAATGGAGAATATTAATGTAGTCAAGTTATTTCAAGGGGAATACCAATATGTACTACAAGAGACATGTAAGAGGCTTACCCTCTTTAAACATTAATTATAAATATCAATAACTTTTTGATGGATGCAAGTCTCACCTCTGAGCCCTTGCTTATTGAAACAATGTGAAACCTCATTAAGTGATTGACAGTCAACATACATATCAAAGATTAAAAGAAGGGCTCACCAATGCTTTAATTTTAGAAAATGTTTATAATCTGAGTTACTATGTAGATAGGCACATTAGTATCTTGGCTGCAGTCTGAATAACTTGGGGTTTTAATCAATGCTTTGGATTATTTTCTGTGCTTGGTTTAAGGACAGCGCAGATAATGAGTGCTGTGCTGTGTGTGAAAGAGGCACCCATTCCACCCAGGTATGCTACAAGTTGAATCAGTAAGTCAGCATTGAATCTTGGTGAGATACTGTTCTGCACAGGCAACAGCTTCAGTGCAGTTATCTTTTTTATGATGTCCCATGTACCCCCACAGTGTACCTGTCTCCACTCTACTCCTCCAAAAATCCCCTGCTATTTTACCTGCTACTTTCTGCCACACTCTCCTCCCCCAAGGGTTCAGACTCCTTGGCTATATGCTGCATAGAAATCATATTGACCACGCGAACTGAGGAGTCAAAATGCAGGCATTCAACCAAAATCTGAAAATAATTGGAAAGTATTTCCAAAGTAACTTCTATAAAGTTATTAAAAGGGGGAGTGAATTAAAACAGGACTAGTAAAACACATATTCACATATGCATTTATTTTGCGTGATAATTATGTGGTTGGGAAGCATCACATTATCTACCAATGTGAATGAGTCTTCAAGGTGAAATAATGACCCTCATGCTGGGTGTTTTATTATTTCCCATAATTTTGTATAGTAATTAATAATTAATAGTCATGCAGCAAGCTGACCATATTGACAGAACCTAATTTGAACCAAGTATATCAATGTAAAAGGATAGGATTAACCTATTTACATAAGGGACTCTAGATACAAATCAGTGGTGATCTGCTCATTATATTCCCTGATGATGAGAGAGATCCAGAATCTGAGAGTAGCAAGCAACCCATCACAATAACCTCATCATTATGCACACAGTAGAACGACTTTGCCTGCAGGTATAATTCCTGTGTAAATTAGCTGTCTGGCCATATCCGTCCTCTATTTACTAAGAAGCAATGGATTAGATAGATGACAAAGATGCACAAGAATTTTGTGATAAGGACACAGTTAAGCTAACTACATGATGTGTTCACGCACTTAAACAAAAGTATACGCAGAGAACAGCTCTATAGGATTATTAAAGTAGATAACAGAAGTGGACAAATGGTTTATAATATCATATAGAATACATTCGGTGTGTCAATTGTAATAAGTACATATTGCCAACGAGAATAGATAATATACCCACATGATAAAGCCCAAATGGCTATAATATAGCTAAGGTAACCAAGTGTAAGCAAAATTATACTGAATAGGAAATCTCATAAATACATACTAAACAGTTGATTATAATGTTACCCTTAATCAATATAAGTGGGCTAATAGAAAAATTAGAGTTTGGTCAATATATAAAAAGCTAAATATGGTCATAGTAAAGTGCATCGTGCAAGTAGGTATAAGGTGCAACCAAGTGTACCAAGACCCATAGTCGCAGTGGCTAGTATTATTGATGGGAGTCACTATGGATTGTATCCACAAAGTAACAGATCCAATATGCAAGAATTAAAATCTGAATTGAACCTGAAGGGAACTGAAGGTAACTGGCCAGTCACTGTAAACAATGTTTCTGTTTGTTGTCACCTTTACCCCTATATTCTTTCACTTTCTGCTACCTCCCCCAATCCCCACACCAAGTAAGGAACTGTTCATCTCCTCTTCAATCCTCCCCATCCATCTCACCTCCTCCTCTGAACTGTTCCTTAACATACAATCCTCTGTCTCAAAGCACAGGCAGCCCCCTCACGCCCTCTCCTGCTCCCACCTGCTAACACTTTCTCTGCTCCTTCTCACTGCTGGTGATATCTCTCCAAATCCTGGTCCTCCTCACCATATTCCCACAGTCATTTCTACCTCCCACCCACGCTCCATCACAAACTTCCGTAACCTCTCTAACCTTATACCCATTCACCCAGCCTCCGCTTCCCCAGTCCCACTTACAGGAGCTCTGTGGAACGCTCGCTCTGTCTGTAACAAGCTTTCCTACATCCATGATCTTTTTGTTACTACCAAACTTTCCTTCCTCGCCATCACCGAAACCTGGCTCACCCCTTCTGGCACAGCCTCTCCTGCTGCACTCTCTTACGGTGGCTTCCACCTTTCTCACACACCCCGCCCCAGCAGCAAGCATGGCGGAGGAGTTGGTTTTCTCCTGTCAGATAACTGCTCCTTCACCCCAATCCCACTGCCACCCTCTGTTACCCTCCCTTCCTTTGAGGTGCACTCTGTGCGCATCTACTCCCCCTCCAACCTCCAACTGGCTGTCATTTACCGCCCCCCAGGGCCAGCCACCATCTTCTTTGACCACTTCACCACCTGGCTACTTCATTTCCTTTCTGCAGACATCCCCACTATCATCATGGGCGATTTCAACATCCCCATTGACACTTCCCTCCCAGCTGCCACTAAACTTCTATCTCTCTCTTACTCCTTCGGCCTCACTCAATGGTCTTCTGCAGCCACTCACAAAGATGGTCACACACTGGACCTCATCTTCACCCACCTCTGCTCCCTATCTAACCTCTCTAACTCACCTCTTCCTCTCTCTGACCACAACCTTCTCACATTCTCATCTCTCTCCACTCCATGTCTAGAGTCCCCACCCCACAAACTTTCACACCCTCGCAGAAATCTTAAACACCTTGACCTACATTCATTCTCTGAATCCCTCCTCCCTCTCACAGACATAAGTTCCATACACAATGCGGATGACGCTGTCGCTCTATATAACACCACAATAGCTGTAGCTTTGGAATCTGCTGCCCCACTTACACATACCAAAGCTCGCAAAATCAACAGACAGCCCTGGCACAGCAGCCTGACCAAAGAACTGAGGCGAGCTTCCAGGGCTGCTGAGCGCAGATGGAAAAGATCCCACTCCAACGACCACTTAATCGCATTCAAACAGTCCCTCACTACTTTCAAGGCCACACTCGCCACAGCTAAACAAACCTACTTCTCATCTCTCATATCCTCCCTGTCTCACAACCCTAAACAGTTATTCAACACCTTCAATTCTCTCCTCCGTCCCCCAGCACCTCCTCCCTCCCCACTTATCTCTGCTGAAGACTTTGCCTCATTCTTCAAGCAGAAGATTGATAACATCAGAGACAGTTTTGGTCAACAAGCCCCAGAGCCCTTCCTCCCAACTTCCCTACCCTCCACCTCCAAAACCAACTTCTCCACCATTACAGAAGATCAACTCGCCACTCTACTCTCAAAATCACATCTCACCACCTGTGCACTTGACCCGCTCCCATCCCACCTCATCCCAAACCTCACCACAATCTTCATCCCAACCCTAACCCATCTCTTCAACCTATCACTAACAACTGGTGTTTTCCCCTCAAGCTTTAAACATGCCTCCATCACATCTATCCTCAAAAAGCCCTCTCTTGACCCATCCTCTGTATCTAGCTATCGCCCTATATCACTTCTCCCCTATGCCTCAAAACTACTGGAACAACACGTCTACCTTGAACTGTCCTCCCATCTCTCTTCTTGCTCCCTCTTTGACCGCTTACAATCTGGCTTCCGGTCACACCATTCCACTGAAACTGCCCTAACTAAGGTCACCAATAACCTCTTAACTGCCAAGAGCAAGCGACACTACTCTGTTCTCCTCCTCCTCGACCTGTCGGCTGCCTTTGACACAGTGGACCATTCCCTATTATTACAGACCCTCTCATCGCTTGGCATCACAGACTTGGCCCTATCCTGGATCTCATCATACCTAACAGACCGGACATTCAGCGTCTCCCACTCACACACCACCTCCTCACCTCGCCCCCTATCTGTCGGAGTTCCTCAAGGTTCAGTCCTTGGGCCCCTGCTCTTCTCCATTTACACCTTTGGCCTGGGACAGCTCATAGAATCTCATGGCTTTCAGTATCACCTCTATGCTGATGACACACAGATCTACATCTCTGGACCAGATATCACCTCCCTACTAACCAGAATCCCTCAATGTCTGTCCACTATTTCATCCTTCTTCTCTGCTAGATTTCTGAAACTTAACATGGACAAAACAGAATTCATCATCTTTCCCCCATCTCACGTGACCCCCCCAACGAACCTATCCATTACAGTAAATGGCTGCCCACTCTCCCCAGTCCCACAAGCTCGCTGCCTCGGGGTTATCCTTGACGCTGATCTCTCCTTCAAACCACATATCCAAGCCCTTTCCACTTCCTGCCGACTTCAACTCAAAAATATTGCACGATTCCGTTCATTCCTCAACCAAGAATCTGCAAAAACCCTAGTCCATGCCCTCATCATCTCTCGCCTTGACTACTGCAACCTCCTGCTCTGTGGCCTCCCCTCGAACACTCTCGCACCCCTCCAATCTATTCTAAACTCTGCTGCCCGACTAATCCACCTGTCCCCCCGCTATTCTCCGGCCTCTCCCCTCTGTCAATCCCTTCACTGGCTCCCCATTGCCCAGAGACTCCAGTACGAAACCCTAACCATGACATACAAAGCCATCCACAACCTGTCTCCTCCTTACATCTGTGACCTCATCCCGGTACTTTCCTACACGCAACCTCCGATCCTCACAAGATCTCCTTCTCTACTCCCCTCTTATCTCCTCTTCCCACAATCGTATACAAGATTTCTCTCGCGTATCACCCCTACTCTGGAACCCTCTACCACAACACATCAGACTCTCGCCCACCATCGAAACCTTCAAAAAGAATCTGAAGACCCACCTCTTCCGACAAGCCTACAACCAGCAGTAACCACCAATCAACCAACCGCTGCATGACCAGCTCTATCCTCGCCTACTGTATTCTCATCCATCCCTTGTAGATTGTGAGCCTTCGCGGGCAGGGTCCTCTCTCCTCCTGTACCAGTTATGACTTGTATTGTTTAACCCCTTCATGACCCAGCCTATTTTGGCCTTAATGACCTTGCCATTTTTTGCAATTCTGACCAGTGTCCCTTTATGAGGTAATAACTCAGGAACGCTTCAACGGATCCTTGCGGTTCTGAGATTATTTTTTCGTGACATATTGGGCTTCATGTTAGTGGTAAATTTAGGTCGATAATTTCTGAGTTTATTTGTGAAAAAAACGGAAATTTGGCAAAAAATTTGAAAATTTTGCAATTTTCACATTTTGAATTTTTATTCTGTTAAACCAAAGAGTTATGTGACACAAAATAGTTAATAAATAACATTTCCCACATGTCTACTTTACATCAGCACAATTTTGAAAACAAATTTTTTTTTTGCTAGGAAGTTATAAGGGTTAAAATTTGACCAGTGATTTCTCATTTTTACAACAAAATTTACAAAACCATTTTTTTTAGGGACCACCTCACATTTGAAGTCAGTTTGAGGGTTCTATATGGCTGAAAATACCCAAAAGTGATACCATTCTAAAAACTGCACCCCTCAAGGTGCTCAAAACCACATTCATGAAGTTTATTAACCCTTCAGGTGTTTCACAGCAGCAGAAGCAACATGGAAGTAAAAAATGAACATTTAACTTTTTAGTCACAAAAATGATTTTTTCGCAACATTTTTTTTATTTTCCCAAGGGTAAAAGGAGAAACTGGACCACGAATGTTGTTGTACAATTTGTCCTGAGTACGCTGATACCTCATATGTGGGGGTAATCCCCTGTTTGGGTGCACGGCAGGGCTCGGAAGGGAAGGAGCGCCATTTGACTTTTTGAATGAAAAATTGGCTCCAATCTTTAGCGGACACCATGTCGCGTTTGGAGAGCCCCCGTGTGCCTAAACATTGGAGCTCCCCCACAAGTGACCCCATTTTGGAAACTAGACCCCCCAAGGAACTTATCTAGAAGCATAGTGAGCACTTTAAACCCCCAGGTGCTTCACAAATTAATCCGTAAAAATGAAAAAGTACTTTTTTTTCACACAAAATTTCTTTTAGCCTCAATTTTTTCATTTTCACATGGGCAACAGGATAAAATGGATCCTAAAATTTGTTGGGCAATTTCTCCTGAGTACGCCAATACCTCATATGTGGGGGTAAACTACTGTTTGGGCACATGGTAAGGCTCGGAAAGGAAGGAGCGCCATTTGACTTTTTGAATGCAAAAATTATCTCCATCGTTAGCGGACACCATGTCAGGTTTGGAGAGCCCCTGTGTGCCTAAACATTGGAGCTCCCCCACAAGTGACCCCATTTTGGAAACTAGACCCCCCAAGGAACTTATCTAGATGCATAGTGAGCACTTTAAACCCTCAGGTGCTTCACAAATTGATCCGTAAAAATGAAAAAGTACTTTTTTTTCACACAAAATTTCTTTTAGCCTCAATTTTTTCATTTTCACATGGGCAACAGGATAAAATGGATCCTAAAATTTGTTGGGCAATTTCTCCTGAGTACGCCGATACCTCATATGTGGGGGTAAACCACTGTTTGGGTGCACGGCAAGGCTTGGAAGGGAAGGCGCGCCATTTGACTTTTTGAATGGAAAATTAGCTCCAATCGTTAGTGGACACCATGTCGCGTTTGGAGAGCCCCTGTGTGCCTAAACATTGGAGCTCCCCTACAAGTGACCCCATTTTGGAAACTAGACCCCCCAAGGAACTAATCTAGATGCATAGTGAGCACTTAAAACCCCCAGGTGCTTCACAGAAGTTTATAACGCAGAGCCATGAAAATAAAAAATTATTTTTCTTTCCTCAAAAATGATTTTTAGCCCGGAGTTTTTTATTTTCCCTAGGATAATCGGAGAAATTGGACCCCAAATGTTGTTGTCCAGTTTGTCCTGAGTACGATGATACCCCATATGTGGGGGTAAACCACTGTTTGGGCACACGGCAGGGCTCGGAAGGGAAGGCACGCCATTTGGCTTTTTGAATGGAAAATTAGCTTCAATCATTAGCGGACACCATGTCGCGTTTGGAGAGCCCCTGTGTGCCTAAACATTGGAGCTCCCGCACAAATGACGCCATTTTGGAAACTAGACCTCCCAAGGAACTAATCTAGATGTGTGGTGAGCACTTTGAACCCCCAAGTGCTTCACAGAAGTTTATAACGCAGAGCCGTGAAAATAATAAATGTGTTTTCTTTCCTCAAAAATATTTTTTTAGCCCAGAATTTTTTAATTTTCCCAAGGGTAACAGGAAAAATTTGACCCCAAAAGTTGTTGTCCAGTTTCTCCTGAGTACGCTGATACCCCATATGTGGGGGTAAACCACTGTTTGGGCACATGCCGGGGCTCGGAAGAGAAGTAGTGACGATTTGGAATGCAGACTTTGATGGAATGGTCTGCGGGAATCATGTTACGTTTGCAGAGCCCCTGATGTGCCTAAACAGTAGAAACCCCCCACAAGTGACCCCATTTTGGAAACTAGACCCCCCAAGGAACTTATCTAGATGTGTGGTGAGCACGTTCAACCCCCAAGTGCTTCACAGAAGTTTACAACGCAGAGCCGTGAAAATAAAAAATCATTTTTCTTTCCTCAAAAAAGATGTTTTAGCAAGCAATTGTTTATTTTCACAAGGGTAACAGGAGAAATTAGACCCCAATATTTGTTGCCCAGTTTGTTGTGAGTACGCTGATACCTCATATGTGGGGGTAAACCACTGTTTGGGCGCACGTCATGGCTCGGAAGGGAAGTAGTGACATTTGAAATGCAGACTTTGATGGAATGGTCTGCGGGCGTCACGTTGCATTTGCAGAGCCCCTGATGTGCCTAAACAGTAGAAACACCCCATAAGTGACCCCATTTTGGAAACTAGACCCCCCAAAGAACTTATCTAGATGTGTGGTGAGCACATTCAACCCCCAAGTGCTTCACAGAAGTTTACAACGCAGAGCTGTGAAAATTAAAAATCATTTTTCTGTCCTCAAAAAAGATGTTTTAGCAAGCAATTTTTTTTTCACAAGGGTAGCAGGAGAAATTGGCACCCAATATTTGTTGCCCAGTTTGTTGTGAGTATGCTGGTACCCCATATGTGGGGGTAAACCACTGTTTGGGCGCACGTCAGATCTTGGAAGGGAAGTAGTGACATTTGAAATGCAGACTTTGATGGAATGGTCTGCGGGCGTCACGTTGCATTTGCAGAGCCCCTGATGTGCCTAAACAATAGAAACACCCCACAAGTGACCCCATTTTGGAAACTAGACCCCAAAAGGATCTTATCTAGATGTGTGGTGAGCACTTTCAACCCCCAAGTGCTTCACATAAGTTTATAACGTAGAGCCGTGAAAATAAAAAATAATTGTTCTTTCCTCAAAAATTATGTTTTAGCAAGTAATTTTTTATTTTTGCAAGGGTAACAGGAGAAATTGGACCCCAATAGTTGTTGCCCAGTTTGTCCTGAGTACGCTGGTATCCCATATGTGGGGGTAAACCACGTCGGGGCTTGGAAGGGAGGGCGCACCATTTGACTTTTTGAACGCAAGATTGGCTGGAATCAATGGTGGCGCCATGTTGCGTTTGGAGACCCCTGATGTGCCTAAACAGTGGGAACCCCTCAATTCTAACTTCAACACTAACCCCAACACACCCCTAACCCTAATCCCAACTGTAGCCATAACCCTAATCACAACCCTAACCCCAACACACCCCTAACCACAACCCTAACCCCAACACACCCGTAACCCTAAATCCAACCCTAACCCTAATCCTAACCCTAATCCCAACCCTACCCACAACTGTAACCCCAACACAACCCTAACCCTATCCTTAACCCTAACCACAGGCCTAATCTTAACCCTATTTCCAACCCTAGCCCTAATTCCAACCCTAAGGGTACCGTCTCACATAACGATTTACCAACGATCACGACCAGCGATACGACCTGGCCGTGATCGTTGGAAAGTCGTTGTGTGGTCGCTGGGGAGCTGTCACACAGACCGCTCTCCAGCGACCAACGATGCCAAGGTCCCGGGTAACCAGGGTAAACATCGGGTTACTAAGCGCAGGGCCGCGCTTAGTAACCCGATGTTTACCGTGGTTACCAGCGTAAAGGTAAAAAAAAAACGTACATACTCACATTTCGGTGTACTTCAGGTCCCTTGCCGTCTGCTTCCCGCTCTGACTGAGTGCCGCCGTACAGTGAGAGCAGAGCGCAGCGGTGACGTCACTGCTGTGCTGTGCTCTCACTTTCCGGCCGGCAGACAGTCAGAGCGGGAAGCAGACGGCAAGGGACCTGAAGGACACCGAAATGTGAGTATGTACGTTTTTTTTTTTTTTACTTTTACGCTGGTAACCACGGTAAACATCGGGTTACTAAGCACGGCCCTGCGCTTAGTAACCCGATGTTTACCCTGGTTACAAGCGAACGCATCGCTGGATCGCTGTCACAACGATCCAGCGATGACAGCGGGAGATCCAGCGATGAAAGAAAGTTCCAAACGATCTGCTACGACGTACGATTCTCAGCAGGGTCCCTGATCGCTGCTGCGTGTCAGACACAGCGATATCGTATGGATATCGCTGGAACGTCACGGATCGTACCGTCGTAGCGATCAAAGTGCCACTGTGAGACGGTACCCTAACTCTAATTCCAACCCTAACCCTAAGGCTATGTGCCCACTTTGCGGATTCGTGTGAGATTTTTCCGCACCATTTTTGAAAAATCCGCAGGTAAAAGGCACTGCGTTTTACCTACGGATTTACAGCGGATTTCCAGTGTTTTTTTGTGCGGATTTCACCTGCGGATTCCTATTGAGGAACAGGTGTAAAACGCTGCGGAATCCGCACAAAATTGACATGCTGCGGAAAATACAACACAGCGTTTCCGCACGGTATTTTCCGCACCATGGGCACAGCGGATTTGGTTTTCCATAGGTGTACATGGTACTGTAAACCTGATGGAAAACTGCTACGAATTCGCAGCGGCCAATCCGCTGCGGATCCGCGGCCAATCCGCTGCGGATCCGCGGCCAATCCGCTGCGGATCCGCGGCAATCTGCTGCGGATTCGCAGCCAAATCCGCACTGTGTGCACATGCCCTAACCCTACCCCTAATTCTAACCCTAATTCTAACCCTAATTCTAACCCTAGTTCTAACCCTAACCCTAGTAGAAAAAGAAATAAAAAATATTTTATTTATTTTTATTATTGTCCCTATGGGGGTGATAAAGGGGGGTCATTTACTATTTTTTTTATTTTGATCACTGTGATAAGCTATATCACAGTGATCAAAATACATCTGAAACGAATCTGCCAGCCGGCAGATTCGGCGGGCGCAGTGCGCATGCGCCCGCCATTTTGGAAGATGGCGGCACCCTTGCAGAAGCCGGATGGACACCGGGAGGCCCGGTAAGTATTAAGGGGGGGTGATCGGATCACGGGGGGGGGACCGGAGCACAGGGAGGGGGGACCGGAGCACGGGGGGAGCGGACAGGAGGACGGAGGAGCGGACAGGACGACTTAGGGGGGCGGACCACGTAACGGAGCACTGGGGGGGCGATCGGTCGGGTGGGGGGGGACAGATTAGGTTTTCCAGCCATGGCCGATGATATTGCAGCATCGGCCATGGCTGGATTGTAATATTTCACCGTTTTTTGGGGTGAAATATTACAAATCGCTCTGATTGGCAGTTTCACTTTCAACAGCCAATCAGAGCGATCGTAGCCACGAGGGGGTGAAGCTACCCCCCCTGGGCTGAAGCACCACTCCCCCTGTTCCTGGAGATCGGGTGAAATTGGAGTTAACCCTTTCACCCGATCTGCAGGAGCGCGATCCCTCCATGACGTATACGCTGCGTCACAGGTCGGATTGGCACCGACTTTCATGACGCAGCGTATGCGTCAAAGGTCGGGAAGGGGTTAAGATTATTGTACTTGTTTTTATTATGTATACCCCTCCTCACTTGTAAAGCGCCATGGAATAAATGGCGCTATAACAATAAATAATAATAATAATAATAATGCAAGGGTATGCCAGAAGACCTACTATAGGATAAAGACCACACTAATGTAGCAAAGCAATACCACTAGAAACCCCATAAAGGGAAATTGCATGACACAGAATAACCAACCTGCTCCAGAACGTGGGAAAGGAAAACCCCGATGCGCGTTTCGCACACTTGCTTCCTCGGTGGCGTAATGTCAGGGACAAAGGAACCGGCTTATATACCCAATGATGTGTGAGTGGCTAAAGCAGCGCTTCTCATGGCACCGCAGTGACCGGAAGCCATTAGGAATTGTTCCATCTCTCCAGCTTCATTCTTATCTATATTTTATAGAGGTGTGCGCTCTTCTTGGCCGGCGTGGCCTGGTTACTGGGGATATGCATCCTACCCACATCACACTTCAGGCTCCTCCTACTGACGCATCAGTGGGGGGCGTGAAACTGTGACGTCGGACGCCTACTTCCTGGCTTCCAGTCACTGCGGTGCCATGAGAAGCGCTGCTTTAGGGTGCTTTCACACTAGCGTCGTACGACGCACGTCGCAATGCGTCGTTTTGGAGAAAAAACGCATCCTGCAAAATTGCCTGCAGGATGCGTTTTTTCTCCATACACTTGCATTGCCACACGTTGCATCCGTCGTGCGACTGATGCGTCGTGTTGTGGCGGACCGTCGGCACAAAAAAAGTTACATGTAACTTTTTTTGTGCGTCGTGTCTGCCATTTCCGACCGCGCATGCGTGGCCGGAACTCCGCCCCCTCCTCCCCGGACATCACAATGGGGCAGCGGATGCGTTGTAAAACTGCATCCGCTGCCCCCGTTGTGTTTTTTTTTCACAGCATTGCGACGTGCGTCATACGACGCTAGTGTGAAAGTAGCCTTGGCCGCTCACACATCATTGGGTATATAAGCCGGTTCCTTTGTCCCTGACATTACGCCACCGAGGAGCACGATGCACTTTACTATGACCATATTTAGCGTTTTATATATTGACCAAACTCTATTTTTTCTATTAGCCCACTTATATTGATTAAGGGTAACATTATAATCAACTGTTTAGTATGTATTCATGAGATTTCCTATTCAGTATAATTTTGCTTACTCTTGGTTACCTTAGCCATTATAGCCATTTGGGCTTTATCATGTGGGTATATTATCTATTCTCGTTGGCAATATGTACTTATTACAATTGACACACCAAATGTATTCTATATGATATTATGAACCATTTGTCCACTTCACACATTTGTTATCTACTTTAATAATCCTATAGCGAGTGACTCTGAGATTATTCATTGTGCCTGTACTAGTTTATTTATGGTGTGTAGTGGCTTATTTTGAATAATCCTGCTATACTCCTTTTCCCGTTCGTTTTACTAGTTTTGTTACCTGCCCCTTTTCTATTGTGTCTTTTTTACTGTATACTATTATTGTGTTTGAGAAATTTTTAGAGTATTTCTAATAAAATTTCTAATACTTTTAGCTCTAGTGTCCATTTCTTGTTTGGGGTTTTCTGTATTTTGCTATGGCGGAGCTTATACTTTGTCTGTCCCGTTAGTCGGTTTACTATTCTATGGATAGTTCACCTGAGATGTAGCTTTGAAAAAGAACCAGATTTGGCACAGGTTCCACCCTCCTGAATTGCAAGTTAGCCATGGTAAAATTATGTAGATCTAATCTTCTTCATATAATTGGGTGCATGAATTAGACCCACTATTGGAGCCCCAAAGTTATCCATAAAGGGAAAATAGCAGATCAAATCCTTCAAGTGTCAACAATGCATCTTTATGTACACAATTTTTTTTTCCTGGGTGCCAAGCTTCCATCGATAAGGCCGATCTCTAAGTCAGGGGTGCCAGCACAGAACTCTTTGTGGCTCACACTACACATACAATACATGTATTGATCACATGAGGGAATTTGGAGATGCAGCTGGAAGTGAGAGTTTGTACCGTTCTCTAAGGATGGGGTCTTGACCATGATCAAAGGTGATCTGTACAGTACTGCTGTCATCAATAAACAGCAGTGTAGAGCACCAGTTCACAATTTAGCTAGCAACCACTTCTTCAATATAGCTGTCATTTAAACTACTGGATCGCATTGCAAAAACGCGCCCAAACCAGCTGAATCCCACCCTTGTCCTTTTTTCAGCAGGAGGGTTAATGGAGTCTTTCAGCAATTCAGTGTGTGGGATGACATCTGGTATCTGAGAAGTTGGAAGCAAAGATTAGAGTGTTGGAGTTTAGTGATGTCTGACATCTGCTCATCTTCATCTACATATGTCAGTGACAATATTTATTTTGTAATTGTCAATGCAAGGAGAACACCACAGTCTCGTACACTATGAAGTGGCCGTTCTTAGGTAGTGAAATGAGATTTGTACAGCAACCAGTTGTGCATGATAGAAAACACATAACATAGGGTTTCTATAAATGTAGTATTTTGTATTACTCATGTATTTATTCTGATAAAAGGTGTCTAACTTGGGCGCCAAGGGTCCATCGGTAACATTGATAGCTGTTCAGCTACATGCAATATTACCAGACAATTGTTATTATTATGTTTGCCTATGCTTCTACTTATATAGTTACAGTATAATAAACTGGGTAGTTCATTACATGAATGATGAAATATTTCCCTCGTCTGTACATGTTGTATTAAAGGGAACCTTTACCTGACACCAGGTTTGGCCGATACGAGTTATGGCCACGACCTTTCAGGGCTTATATACAGTATTCTATAATGCTGTAGATAAATCCCCGGTCTGACCTGTAAGAGAAGAAAAATAGCTTTTATTATACTCACCTGGGAGGGCGGTCTGGTACGATGGGCGTCGCTGGTCTTCGTCCAGTGCCTCCCATCTTCTTGCGATGCCGTCCTCCTGCTTGCTTCATGTGGATGATGCGTTCTTGCGTCATCCACACAGGCTCCCCGGCATTGCGCTCCTGCTCAGGCATACTTATCTGCCCTGTTGAGGGCAGAGCAAAGTCCTGCAGTGCGCAGACGCTGGGCCTCTCTGACCTTTCCCAGCGCCTGCCCACTGCAGACACGTTTTCCACACGAAGCAAGAAGGAAGACGGCTTGGCAAGAAGAAGAGAGGTGCTGAACCAAGACCGTCAATGCCTCTTGGACGGGACTGCCCCACAGATGAGTATAATAAAAGGTCTTTTTATCGTCTTGCAGGTCAGGTTGGGGCTTATCTAAAGCATTATATAATGCTTTATAACAGGCTTGAAAGGTGGTGGCCTTACCTCCTATCGGCCAAACCTGGCGACAGGTCCACTTTAAACTAGGTGGACGGTGAAGTTTATAGTCATTTCCTGGGGAATGCAGAATGGTGCCACAGTCTGTTTTTAAACTAATCAAGACAAAGGCGGGAGAGGGAGGCATCAGTGTGATTGTGAGATGTCCAAAATTATGTTTACTGATACATATATATTTATTACATTTGTATTTACTCATTAGTTTAGTATCTATAATCTTTATACTATACATGTATATAATGAACATTTTTACTTGTAACTCCTATATGATGTCCCAGGTTTTCAGTTATGAGTACAGTGCACTCTTGTATTTTATACACTCATACACGCTTAAGGCCCCGTCACACTTAGCGACGCTAAAGCGATCCCGACAACGATACGACCTGTCAGGGATCGTTGCTGTGTCGCTATGTGGTCGCTGGTGAGATGTCAAACAGTGAGATCTTCCCAACGACGCAGCAGCGATGCGGCGACCTGTAGCGACCTGTACAACGATGTCGTTGGTCGTTGTGACCCTGTCACATGGCAGCTATTATGACAATTCAGACCTCGATGAGGGACGTCCTGTGTGACGTTGTAGTCAACGAGGTCGTTGGTAAGGTGTCAAACACAGCGATGTGTGCTACCCAGCGGGACCTCAACGATCAAAAAAAGGTCCAGGCCATTCCGACATGACCAGCGATCTCACAGCAGGGGCCTGGTCACTGCTACGTGTCAAACATAGCGAGATCGCTACTGAGGTCGCTGTTGCGTCACAAAACTTGTGACTCAGCAGCGATCTCGCTAGCGACCTCGCTTAGTGTGACGGGGGCTTAACTTATTCAAGTAATCACGTTCTTAGAATAAATACATATTTTACCTGCATTTCTATCCCCTTCCCCCATTTCTCTGAAGTGCTGAATCTCTGAATTGCCATTTGATTTATAAAGTTCAAGCTCAATAAAGAAGCTTTTGAGTTGTTATTTCTTATCAGTGAACCTGAAGCTACAATAAAGCTGTGCCACTTTTGACATTTCTGGATACCTTCGAGTCGCTGGCATTGGGTCCACCAGGCCTATTATACAATAAATTGGATCTAATTTCTATACTTATTCCAGTGGTTCAATACTGGAGATCAGAATTCAGAGAAAATGGCAATGGATAGTCACTTTTAAGGCTGTACAATCACAGCAGGGCACAGTCAAACAGCCATATAGCATGGATGACGATCGGCATTGCAGTGACACGGACTGGCAGTTGGCTCTCCTGACCCAAGCGTGACAGCCTGTATTTCTTTGCAGCTGTCACAGTTGGGTCAGGAGTGCCACTGGCCAGTCCAAGCATTGCGATGTGATTGTCGTTGCATTATATGGATGTCTGACTGCGCCTTTAATCCAGTAATTAAGTGTTCATAACAAGGGGTCCAGGTATATAAAGAAGTTAGTATAGACTGACACACAGTGATGTAGCATATTGTTTATTGTATAATATACAGTGATGAGATGCAATCCCTGTATTTTCTCCCCAATGGTAACTTTCTTGTCTCCATATGCCTTAGTTTTGATGTGGCTTATTTTGGCCATTTGGCACCTCCAATGTTGTCTTTATAAACTACACACTTTAAACCTTTAATGCATGTGCTTTGTTTTTCCTGGCAACAGCTAGATTTGCCAATATATATTATGGAAAAGGAGCTAACTCCATAATAAATTTTGCACAGTTTATTATCAGGCATTGAATATAAGTCTTACAGTTTTAGGCTCACCTGGTATCATTCTGAAATTCAAAGAATATTAATTCGTAATGTACTAGAAATACTTTAATAAGCACTTTCAGATGTGCACATTAGTGTAACAGGTTACATTTTTAATGCTGCTCAATCATGCTAGTTAAATGATTCTTGCAGACTTTTTATGTATCATATGAATCAAAGACACAATTTATCTTAACAAGTTTTTCAGCATCTAAGCCTATAAGCATTCATTATCTGCTCTTCCGCTACCACTATAATCTACTAGCTATTGAACCCGTTCTACGCCCGGGTGGCGAGCATTTATATTGGTATATGGTCACCATCCTGTCATGTGCTGCTCCATCCTGCGTCCCCATCCTGTCATGTGCTGCTCCATCCTGCGTCCCCATCCTGTCATGTGCTCCTCCATCCTGCGGCCCCATCCTGTCATGTGCTGCTCCATCCTGCGCCCCCATCCTGTCATGTGCTCCTCCATCCTGCGCCCCCATCCTGTCATGTGCTGCTCAATCCTTCGTCCCCATCCTGTCATGTGCTCCCATCCTGCGCCCCCATCCTGTCATATGCTGCTCCATCCTACACCCCCATCCTGTCATGTGTGTGCCCCCATTCTGTCATGTGCTGCTCCCATCCTGCGCCCCATCCTGTCATGTGCTCCCATCCTGCACCCCCATCCTGTCATGTGCTGCTCCCATCGTGCGCAATCATTCTGTCATGTGCTGCTCCCATCCCGCGCCCCCATTCTGCCTGTTCCTGTTTCCATTCTGCCATATGTTGCTCCCATCTTTCTCTCTCCGGCTCTACTGCCCGAGTGCGGCTGTGCTGAGTGCGGGCGGCTGTGCTGAGTGCGGGCGGCTGTGCTGAGTGCGGGCGGCTGTGCTGAGTGCGGGCGGCTGTGCTGACTGCGGGCGGCTGTGCTGACTGCGGGCGGCTGTGCTGACTGCGGGCGGCTGTGCGTGGCTCTGCTGACTGCGGGCGGCTGTGCGTGGCTCTGCTGAGTGCGGGCGGCTGTGCGTGGCTCTGCTGAGTGCGGGCGGCTGTGCGTGGCTCTGCTGAGTGCGGGCGGCTGTGCGTGGCTCTGCTGAGTGCGGGCGGCTGTGCGTGGCTCTGCTGAGTGCGGGCGGCTGTGCGTGGCTCTGCTGAGTGCGGGCGGCTGTGCGTGGCTCTGCTGAGTGCGGGCGGCTGTGCGTGGCTCTGCTGAGTGCGGGCGGCTGTGCGTGGCTCTGCTGAGTGCGGGCGGCTGTGCGTGGCTCTGCTGAGTGCGGGCGGCTGTGCGTGGCTCTGCTGAGTGCGGGCGGCTGTGCGTGGCTCTGCTGAGTGCGGGCGGCTGTGCGTGGCTCTGCTGAGTGCGGGCGGCTGTGCGTGGCTCTGCTGAGTGCGGGCGGCTGTGCGTGGCTCTGCTGAGTGCGGGCGGCTGTGCGTGGCTCTGCTGAGTGCGGGCGGCTGTGCGTGGCTCTGCTGAGTGCGGGCGGCTGTGCGTGGCTCTGCTGAGTGCGGGCGGCTGTGCGTGGCTCTGCTGAGTGCGGGCGGCTGTGCGTGGCTCTGCTGAGTGCGGGCGGCTGTGCGTGGCTCTGCTGAGTGCGGGCGGCTGTGCGTGGCTCTGCTGAGTGCGGGCGGCTGTGCGTGGCTCTGCTGAGTGCGGGCGGCTGTGCGTGGCTCTGCTGAGTGCGGGCGGCTGTGCGTGGCTCTGCTGAGTGCGGGCGGCTGTGCGTGGCTCTGCTGAGTGCGGGCGGCTGTGCGTGGCTCTGCTGAGTGCGGGCGGCTGTGCGTGGCTCTGCTGAGTGCGGGCGGCTGTGCGTGGCTCTGCTGAGTGCGGGCGGCTGTGCGTGGCTCTGCTGAGTGCGGGCGGCTGTGCGTGGCTCTGCTGAGTGCGGGCGGCTGTGCGTGGCTCTGCTGAGTGCGGGCGGCTGTGCGTGGCTCTGCTGAGTGCGGGCGGCTGTGCGTGGCTCTGCTGAGTGCGGGCGGCTGTGCGTGGCTCTGCTGAGTGCGGGCGGCTGTGCGTGGCTCTGCTGAGTGCGGGCGGCTGTGCGTGGCTCTGCTGAGTGCGGGCGGCTGTGCGTGGCTCTGCTGAGTGCGGGCGGCTGTGCGTGGCTCTGCTGACTGCGGGCGGCTGTGCGTGGCTCTGCTGACTGCGGGCGGCTGTGCGTGGCTCTGCTGACTGCGGGCGGCTGTGCGTGGCTCTGCTGACTGCGGGCGGCTGTGCGTGGCTCTGCTGACTGCGGGCGGCTGTGCGTGGCTCTGCTGACTGCGGGCGGCTGTGCGTGGCTCTGCTGACTGCGGGCGGCTGTGCGTGGCTCTGCTGACTGCGGGCGGCTGTGCGTGGCTCTGCTGACTGCGGGCGGCTGTGCGTGGCTCTGCTGACTGCGGGCGGCTGTGCGTGGCTCTGCTGACTGCGGGCGGCTGTGCGTGGCTCTGCTGACTGCGGGCGGCTGTGCGTGGCTCTGCTGACTGCGGGCGGCTGTGCGTGGCTCTGCTGACTGCGGGCGGCTGTGCGTGGCTCTGCTGACTGCGGGCGGCTGTGCGTGGCTCTGCTGAGTGCGGGCGGCTGTGCGTGGCTCTGCTGAGTGCGGGCGGCTGTGCGTGGCTCTGCTGAGTGCGGGCGGCTGTGCGTGGCTCTGCTGAGTGCGGGCGGCTGTGCGTGGCTCTGCTGAGTGCGGGCGGCTGTGCGTGGCTCTGCTGAGTGCGGGCGGCTGTGCGTGGCTCTGCTGAGTGCGGGCGGCTGTGCGTGGCTCTGCTGAGTGCGGGCGGCTGTGCGTGGCTCTGCTGAGTGCGGGCGGCTGTGCGTGGCTCTGCTGAGTGCGGGCGGCTGTGCGTGGCTCTGCTGAGTGCGGGCGGCTGTGCGTGGCTCTGCTGAGTGCGGGCGGCTGTGCGTGGCTCTGCTGACTGCGGGCGGCTGTGCGTGGCTCTGCTGACTGCGGGCGGCTGTGCGTGGCTCTGCTGAGTGCGGGCGGCTGTGCGTGGCTCTGCTGACTGCGGGCGGCTGTGCGTGGCTCTGCTGACTGCGGGCGGCTGTGCGTGGCTCTGCTGACTGCGGGCGGCTGTGCGTGGCTCTGCTGACTGCGGGCGGCTGTGCGTGGCTCTGCTGACTGCGGGCGGCTGTGCGTGGCTCTGCTGACTGCGGGCGGCTGTGCGTGGCTCTGCTGACTGCGGGCGGCTGTGCGTGGCTCTGCTGACTGCGGGCGGCTGTGCGTGGCTCTGCTGACTGCGGGGGGCTGTGCGTGGCTCTGCTGACTGCGGGCGGCTGTGCGTGGCTCTGCTGACTGCGGGCGGCTGTGCGTGGCTCTGCTGACTGCGGGGGGCTGTGCGTGGCTCTGCTGACTGCGGGGGGCTGTGCGTGGCTCTGCTGACTGCGGGGGGCTGTGCGTGGCTCTGCTGACTGCGGGGGGCTGTGCGTGGCTCTGCTGACTGCGGGGGGCTGTGCGTGGCTCTGCTGACTGCGGGGGGCTGTGCGTGGCTCTGCTGACTGCGGGGGGCTGTGCGTGGCTCTGCTGACTGCGGGGGGCTGTGCGTGGCTCTGCTGACTGCGGGGGGCTGTGCGTGGCTCTGCTGACTGCGGGGGGCTGTGCGTGGCTCTGCTGACTGCGGGCGGCTGTGCGTGGCTCTGCTGACTGCGGGGGGCTGTGCGTGGCTCTGCTGACTGCGGGGGGCTGTGCGTGGCTCTGCTGACTGCGGGCGGCTGTGCGTGGCTCTGCTGGGGGCCTGAGCAGGCGGGGACACCGGCGCGCTGTGGGGGTCAGGTGCCGGGGTCGCCGCTAGCTCAGGCCCCCGGCACTTGCTATATTTACCTGTCCTCCCGTTCCACTGCTGCGCGCCGGTCTGTCTTCCGGGTCCTGTCCTCTGGCTGTGACTGTTCAGTCAGAGGGCGGCGCGCATTAAGCGCGTCATCGTGCCCTCTGAACTGAACGTCTCAGGCAGAGGATGTGGAGGACGGAGGCTCGCGCGCAGCGGTGGAACGGAGGACAGGTAAATATACTCACCCTCCTGGCTCCGTGGCTCGTCCCCGCTTCTCCGTTGGAGATCGCGGTGTGCGTTCAGTGCTTACGCATACCGCGATCTCCTGGGAGCGTCACTCTGTGGGGTCCAGACTGCGCCGGCGCTTGCGCTTGCGCAGTCTATAAAGGCTTCGGACAGAGTGACGCTCCCAGCGTTATATTATAGATACCATCAAGCAATATTAGTCCATCAGCGAGGTTTTTAATCTTCTCAGCACTGTGAACAACATTTTAAAAAGAAAAAGAAAAAAGCTTTTGATATCGGAATATTTCCCTCATGTTCATAAAATATGCTATATAAGTGTGAAACATCAGAAGACTGAAAGCCCAATGCAATATCTGCCATGGATATATAAAAGGGCATAGAAATTAGTTGGGGAAATCCATTATTGCCTATGTCTGTTTGATTTCACGTTGCTTGAATAGTATTGTAATTAACTTTCTATATGGAGAAATAGATGTAGAAATATGTTTTAATAAATGTGCAGATACTATATTTATACTGCTCCATGATGCAAAATCTAGATTCCTACATGCTGTTGGCTATTTAATGAAGAGTTATAACATCTTCATTTCCAAGAAATAAAATACTTGTGAAGAATATTGGAGGTATAATTCCATATCATTATTTGTATACTATTTGGCATGGGATTACAAAAAAACTCTTCAGTGTGCAGTTGCAACCGAACACCAAGCTGCGGGGAGGGGGTCGAGAGTCAAAGGGCTGTGAGTGACAGAACTCACACCCCCGCCACCTAGCTCGAATGCGGCTACTACGGTAAGACCCATGTGGATTCAAACCATGCGGTTTGTTTTGTTCAGACAACTAGCATTTCATAAGGAGAATTTGGGCTTATCATATGTCATGGCCACACACGTGGAGGTTATATTTCCGAGACTTCCAGAAAAAGGCGAGCGCCCGGTTGGGTCTCGAACAATCCTAGTCTCACAGGGTGGGGAGATACCTAAAACAGCCAGTAGAAACCAGAAAGTAAAGCTGTGTTTGGTGTGAATGTGTAGCAGGAGCTTGACCGGATCCGATGGAGCCAGAAACGCTGCCCTAGGACCGTCCAGAATGGAGTTATGATCTTTCGTGCCCGAGTTTGATCCGATATTTAGATTGCACTAGGCCATGTGAGTTGATGAGTGCGATGTCATCTGATTGCAGTCTGATGTTTACATCTGCATGCAGTGCAGTCTGATTTCTGTAGTCTCATAGAATAGAGAACATGGAGAAATTTTGCTCTACTCATCTGAGAGAACACACTATGCTCAGAGTTTGATCAGTGTCTTTTCCATATTTGGCCCGATTCTCTTAGATGAGCAAATCTGTCTGTACCTACCATAGGAGTGGATTCACATGAGAGTGTGCATAATGACTGACCGTAATTAAAAACCCTCCCCCGTTCTCCGGACACGAGGAAAGAACCAAGCAAAATTTTATAAAATCAACAATTTTTTATTTGGAGAGTAAACAAACAAAACATCTCTCATCTTTAATGTATAACAACCCTGTTTAGTTGGAGGGGTAAGGTCGCAGCTCTTCTTATTAAATCACCGGAAGTTGTGGGGATATGCCACTGGACTCCCGGCACATGTAACCCATCTTGCTATTCTGCCAACTGCTGCAACTTGCACAAAATTTTTATAACTATCCCATCAATTCCATTTATCATAACACCTAAACGAAAAAACCATAATGGGAGGGTGGGTGGTCAGCTCAAAACTTTTGCTGAGCGGGGAGGCTGAAATCACCTCAGGCACCACTTCTTTTGTTGCTTCGCCTGAGGTGACTCACGTGCCGTAAGTGACGCACATAACATCAGGGAAAAACAGTGGCAGGGTTACAATATTAACTCTTCCTGCACGAGTCGGAGAACGGGGAAAAATAAACTTTAACCATTACCCGGTCAGTCAAGGGGCCTCCAGCAAATAAAGCCGGGCCCCCGTAGACTGACCGTAATTAAAAACCCTCCCCCGTTCTGCCGACGCGAGGAAAGAACCAAGCAAAATTTTATAAACTCAACAATTTTTTATTTGGAGAGTAAACAAACAAAACATCTCTCATCTTTAATGTATAACAACCCTGTTTAGTTGGAGGGGTAAGGTCGCAGCTCATCTTATTAAATCACCAGAAGTTGTGGGGATATGCCACCGGACTCCCGGCACATGTAACCCATCTTGCTATTCCGCCAAGGAGTAGCTCTGTCAACACCGAGCTACGACCCCCCACCCATCGAAAACAATGCTTCCTCGATACCATCTTGCAAGCCAGACATAAATATATCCAATCCAATGACCGTCAGATGTACCCCGTCTGGGCGGAGCATTATTCCCTTCCAACTGTGCGTGCCTTACCGTTACACCACCCTTAAAATGCACAAACCGCGAAATCCTCTGATTAACTACCCTGCGTGCTCTGTCAATCCCCGCCCAATCTCTTTCCCCGCACCATACGACCCTGGGAATAATGTCCGACCATACTATAACCAATTGTGAGAAAAACCCCGGAAATTTGTCAATATCCGCACGCATCAATGTAAGTAGCTCGTTCAACTGTATTGAACCTAGGTCATTCCCCCCTGTTTGCAATACCAAGACAACTCTGTGGGCCGACAGTCTTGAGATAACTACTTCTGCTAACACCTGAGACCATGTCAGTCCTCGGATGCCTCTCCAGTTAACTTCCACATTATGGAACCCGAGTGATTTTCCTCCAGGATGGTATTCCGCCCTCTGCTCGGCCCAATATACATAAGAGTGCCCCAAGATCCATACAATCGGCCTATCGTGACCTAAAACGGCAAAACAGACATTTAAGTTGAACATGTGAATGTTAATTTCCCAATAAATCAGGTCTGATGTACCGAAAGAAGCATGAGGAACGCCACCTCCCAATTTTCATAATTTCGTCATCCGTAAAACCCGTTCGCGCCACCTCCGTAGCAGCTCCAATTCTGAAGGAGTGAGTACCATATTCCCCAGGATTAAGATTCAAAACTTTTAAGATTCGACCCAGTATTGACAAAAATTGAAATCTGGTTAACGGGGATCCATCAAGGTGCACGAAAAAAGATTGGCCAGGCGGTCTTATTCCTGAATACTTAGAAACCAACACAATTGGGCAAACCGGACCCGTAATGGAAAACAAAGGGAACCATAAACCACAACCCATCTGATCCGTTTTAGAAAGACGAATACGAATCCTAATGCATCCATTGCAAAACGCAACATCGTTATGCTGTAAACCCCCAATCTTCTGTCTCGACAGAGCAACCAGCTCACTAACTCGCAAGGCTCCAAAAAAGTCTATACCGAAAGCCGCCGAAAACAATATGGATTCGAAAGCGGAACTGCACACTGACTTTGTACTCTCGATAATCCGCGCCAAAAGAGGAAACGAAATAGGTCTCCTAACGAGATGATATTCCAAAGACTTATCCCAACCCTTCAAGGCCTGCCGTACACAAAATTTTTTCGTAACATCCTCCCAACCCCTCAGTTTAAAATGAAAAGATAGCCCAGATAACCGATTTCTAGCCACCGCTGCCGAGTACCCGCGTGCATGTAAATTGTTGTGAATTTGCTTTTTGCTCCCTCTAGTGGTTACTAGTTTTTTGACTCTGGTTTTTCTGTCATTCCTTTTATCCGCACCTGGGTCGTTAGTTAGGGGTGTTGCTATATAAGCTCCCTGGACCTTCAGTTCAATGCCTGGCAACGTAGTTATCAGAGCTAGTCTGCTGTGCTCTTGTCTACTGATCCTGGTTCCAGTAATATCAGCTAAGTCTGCTTTTTGCTTTTTGCTATTTGTTTTGGTTTTGTATTTTCGTCCAGCTTGTTCCAAATCTATAGCCTGACCTTTGCTGGAAGCTCTAGGGGGCTGGTGTTCTCCCCCCGGACCGTTAGACGGTTCGGGGGTTCTTGAATTTCCAGTGTGGATTTTGATAGGGTTTTTGTTGACCATATAAGTTACCTTTCTTTATTCTGCTATCAGTAAGCGGGCCTCTCTGTGCTAAACCTGGTTCATTTCTGTGTTTGTCATTTCCTCTTACCTCACCGTTATTATTTGTGGGGGGCTTCTATCCAGCTTTGGGGTCCCCTTCTCTGGAGGCAAGAAAGGTCTTTGTTTTCCTCTACTAGGGGTAGCTAGATTCTCCGGCTGGAGCGTGTCATCTAGAATCAACGTAGGAATGATCCCCGGCTACTTCTAGTGTTGGCGTTAGGAGTAGACATATGGTCAACCCAGTTACCACTGCCCTATGAGCTGGATTTTTGTATTCTGCAGACTTCCACGTTCCTCTGAGACCCTCGCCATTGGGGTCATAACAGTTTGCCAGGCCAGTATTAAATGTTTAATGCATTGCAGAAGAGGGATTATAAGAAAGAAGATTCTGAGTTTTTTTTTTTTTTTTTCTTCTTCCCCTTTACCTCAGAGTGGCTATGCTTGCTGCAGACATGAATGTCCAGACCTTGATTACAAGTGTGGACCAGCTGGCTACTCGTGTGCAGGGCATACAAGACTATGTTATCAGAAATCCTAGGTCAGAACCTAAAATACCGATTCCTGAACTGTTTTCCGGAGACAGGTTTAAGTTTAGGAATTTCGTGAATAATTGTAAATTGTTTTTGTCCCTGAGACCCTGTTCATCTGGAGACTCTGCTCAGCAAGTAAAAATTGTAATTTCGTTCTTACGGGGCGACCCTCAGGATTGGGCTTTTTCGCTGGCGCCAGGAGATCCGGCATTGGCTGATATTGATGCGTTTTTTCTGGCGCTCGGTTTACTTTATGAGGAACCCAATCTTGAGATTCAGGCAGAAAAGGCCTTGCTGGCTATGTCTCAGGGGCAGGACGAGGCTGAAGTGTATTGCCAAAAATTTCGGAAATGGTCCGTGCTGACACATTGGAACGAGTGTGCACTGGCCGCTAATTTTAGAAATGGCCTTTCTGAAGCCATTAAAAATGTTATGGTGGGTTTTCCCATTCCCACAGGTCTGAATGATACTATGGCACTGGCTATTCAAATTGACCGGCGGTTGCGGGAGCGCAAAACCGCAAATTCCCTCATGGTGTTGTCTGAACAGACACCTGATTTAATGCAATGTGATAGAATCCTGACTAGAAATGAGCGGAAAATTCATAGACGCCGGAATGGCTTGTGCTACTACTGTGGTGATTCTACACATTTTATCTCAGCATGCTCTAAACGTATAGCTAAGGTTGTTAGTCCTGTCACCGTTGGTAATTTGCAACCTAAATTTATTCTGTCTGTAACTTTGATTTGCTCACTGTCATCTTATCCTGTCATGGCGTTTGTAGATTCAGGTGCTGCCCTGAGTCTTATGGATCTCTCATTTGCTAAGCGCTGTGGTTTTACTCTTGAACCATTAGAAAATCCTATTCCTCTTAGGGGTATTGATGCTACGCCATTGGCAGCAAATAAACCGCAGTATTGGACACAGGTTACCATGTGCATGACTCCTGAACACCGCGAGGTGATACGTTTCCTGGTTTTACATAAAATGCATGATTTGGTTGTTTTAGGGCTGCCATGGTTACAGACCCATAATCCAGTCCTGGACTGGAAGGCTATGTCAGTCTCAAGTTGGGGCTGTCGTGGTATTCATGGGGATTCCCTGCCTGTGTCTATTGCTTCTTCTATGCCTTCGGAAGTTCCGGAGTATTTGTCTGATTATCAGGATGTCTTCAGTGAGTCTGAGTCCAGTGCACTGCCTCCTCATAGGGACTGTGACTGTGCTATAGATTTGATCCCGGGCAGTAAATTTCCTAAGGGAAGACTGTTTAATCTGTCGGTACCTGAGCATACCGCTATGCGTTCATATATCAAGGAGTCTCTGGAGAAAGGACATATTCGTCCGTCTTCTTCCCCTCTTGGTGCGGGATTCTTTTTTGTGGCAAAAAAGGACGGATCTTTGAGACCTTGTATTGATTATCGGCTTTTAAATAAGATCACTGTCAAATTTCAGTATCCTTTACCGCTGTTGTCTGACTTGTTTGCCCGGATTAAAGGTGCCAAGTGGTTCACCAAGATAGACCTTCGTGGTGCGTACAACCTTGTGCGCATTAAACAAGGTGATGAATGGAAAACCGCATTCAATACGCCCGAAGGTCATTTTGAGTACTTGGTGATGCCTTTTGGGCTCTCCAATGCGCCTTCAGTTTTTCAGTCCTTTATGCATGACATTTTCCGGAAGTATCTGGATAAATTTTTGATTGTTTATCTGGATGATATTTTGGTTTTTTCTGATGATTGGGATTCGCATGTGGAGCAGGTCAGGTTGGTCTTTAAAATTTTGCGTGAAAATTCTTTGTTTGTCAAGGGCTCAAAGTGTCTCTTTGGTGTACAGAAGGTTCCCTTTTTGGGGTTCATTTTTTCCCCTTCTGCTGTGGAGATGGACCCAGTCAAGGTCCGAGCTATTCTTGATTGGACTCAGCCCTCGTCAGTTAAGAGTCTTCAGAAGTTCTTGGGCTTCGCTAACTTCTACCGTCGTTTTATCGCTAATTTTTCTAGCATTGTGAAACCTTTGACGGATATGACCAAGAAGGGCTCCGATGTAGCTAACTGGGCTCCTGCTGCCGTGGAGGCTTTCCAGGAGTTGAAACGCCGGTTTACTTCGGCGCCTGTTTTGTGCCAGCCTGACGTCTCACTTCCCTTTCAGGTTGAGGTGGATGCTTCAGAGATTGGAGCAGGGGCCGTTTTGTCGCAGAGAGGCCCTGGTTGCTCTGTTATGAAACCTTGTGCCTTTTTCTCTAGGAAGTTTTCGCCTGCCGAGCGAAATTATGATGTGGGCAATCGGGAGTTGTTGGCCATGAAATGGGCATTTGAGGAGTGGCGTCATTGGCTCGAGGGTGCTAAGCATCGTGTGGTGGTCCTGACTGATCACAAAAATCTGATGTATCTCGAGTCTGCTAAACGCCTTAATCCGAGACAGGCCCGCTGGTCATTGTTTTTCTCCCGCTTTGATTTTGTTGTCTCGTATTTACCAGGTTCAAAGAATGTGAAGGCCGATGCTCTTTCTAGGAGCTTTGTGCCTGATGCTCCTGGAGTCGCTGATCCTGTTGGTATTCTTAAAGATGGAGTTATCTTGTCAGCTATTTCTCCGGATCTGCGACGTGTGTTGCAGAGATTTCAGGCTGATAGGCCTGAGTCTTGTCCACCTGACAGACTGTTTGTCCCGGATAAGTGGACCAGCAGAGTCATTTCCGAGGTTCATTCCTCGGTGTTGGCAGGTCACCCGGGAATTTTTGGCACCAGAGATCTGGTGGCCAGGTCCTTTTGGTGGCCTTCCTTGTCAAGGGATGTGCGGTCATTTGTGCAGTCCTGTGGGACTTGTGCTCGAGCTAAGCCTTGCTGTTCTCGTGCCAGCGGTTTGCTCTTGCCCTTGCCTGTCCCGAAGAGACCTTGGACACATATCTCCATGGATTTCATTTCTGATCTTCCGCTATCTCAGGGCATGTCCGTTATCTGGGTGATATGTGATCGCTTCTCCAAGATGGTCCATTTGGTTCCTTTGCCTAAGCTGCCTTCCTCTTCCGATCTGGTTCCTGTGTTTTTCCAGAACGTGGTTCGTTTGCACGGCATCCCTGAGAATATTGTGTCAGACAGAGGATCCCAGTTCGTTTCCAGGTTCTGGCGATCCTTTTGTAGTAGGATGGGCATTGATTTGTCGTTTTCGTCTGCTTTCCATCCTCAGACTAATGGACAGACGGAGCGAACCAATCAGACTTTGGAGGCTTATTTGAGGTGTTTTGTCTCTGCTGATCAGGACGATTGGGTGACATTCTTGCCGTTGGCTGAGTTTGCCCTTAATAATCGGGCTAGTTCCGCCACCTTGGTTTCGCCTTTTTTCTGCAACTCTGGTTTCCATCCTCGCTTTTCTTCGGGTCATGTGGAGCCTTCTGACTGTCCTGGGGTGGATTCTGTGGTGGATAGGTTGCAGCGGATCTGGAATCATGTGGTGGACAACTTGAAGTTGTCACAGGAGAAGGCTCAGCGCTTTGCCAACCGCCGCCGCGGTGTGGGTCCCCGACTACGCGTTGGGGATTTGGTATGGCTTTCTTCCCGCTTTGTTCCTATGAAGGTCTCCTCTCCCAAATTTAAACCTCGTTTTATTGGGCCTTACAAGATATTGGAAATCCTTAATCCTGTATCTTTTCGTCTGGATCTTCCTGTGTCGTTTGCTATTCACAATGTATTTCATAGGTCCTTGTTGCGGCGGTACATTGTGCCTGTAGTTCCTTCTGCTGAGCCTCCTGCTCCGGTGTTGGTTGAGGGCGAGTTGGAGTACGTGGTGGAGAAGATCTTGGATTCTCGCCTCTCCAGGCGGAGGCTTCAGTACCTGGTCAAGTGGAAGGGCTATGGTCAGGAGGATAATTCCTGGGTGGTCGCCTCTGATGTTCATGCGGCCGATTTAGTTCGTGCCTTTCATGCCGCTCATCCTGATCGCCCTGGTGGTCGTGGTGAGGGTTCGGTGACCCCTCACTAAGGGGGGGGTACTGTTGTGAATTTGCTTTTTGCTCCCTCTAGTGGTTACTAGTTTTTTGACTCTGGTTTTTCTGTCATTCCTTTTATCCGCACCTGGGTCGTTAGTTAGGGGTGTTGCTATATAAGCTCCCTGGACCTTCAGTTCAATGCCTGGCAACGTAGTTATCAGAGCTAGTCTGCTGTGCTCTTGTCTACTGATCCTGGTTCCAGTAATATCAGCTAAGTCTGCTTTTTGCTTTTTGCTATTTGTTTTGGTTTTGTATTTTCGTCCAGCTTGTTCCAAATCTATAGCCTGACCTTTGCTGGAAGCTCTAGGGGGCTGGTGTTCTCCCCCCGGACCGTTAGACGGTTCGGGGGTTCTTGAATTTCCAGTGTGGATTTTGATAGGGTTTTTGTTGACCATATAAGTTACCTTTCTTTATTCTGCTATCAGTAAGCGGGCCTCTCTGTGCTAAACCTGGTTCATTTCTGTGTTTGTCATTTCCTCTTACCTCACCGTTATTATTTGTGGGGGGCTTCTATCCAGCTTTGGGGTCCCCTTCTCTGGAGGCAAGAAAGGTCTTTGTTTTCCTCTACTAGGGGTAGCTAGATTCTCCGGCTGGAGCGTGTCATCTAGAATCAACGTAGGAATGATCCCCGGCTACTTCTAGTGTTGGCGTTAGGAGTAGACATATGGTCAACCCAGTTACCACTGCCCTATGAGCTGGATTTTTGTATTCTGCAGACTTCCACGTTCCTCTGAGACCCTCGCCATTGGGGTCATAACAGTAAATGCTGTAAGTAAAATTCCGTCGCATCCAGCCGTGATATATTTGAAATGTCTACCATAGAATTACCTGCCAATGCCCTCCATTCCTGCCAAGCCTTACCGTAAGAATTCCAAGTTGAATTAGCCACTGACGCCCGAATCAATGGCATTAAGAGGTTCCTGGTACCTCCCACAGGTAGTCCGGGCACGGAGTTCCCCGTTGACTGGCCTCTGGCGCGAGCTCCCGGAACTTCTGGAAATCGAAACGAGAAAGTGCATCAGCCGTAGCATTGTCGATAGCCGGAACAGGCTTTGCACAGAACCAAATATTAGAATGCAAGCATTTTAATACCGAGAACCATATGAGTTTTATCACTGGAATAGAAGATGAAGATAAATGATTTAAAGCATGAACCACACTTTCATTATCAGTCCAAAAACAAATTCTGGAATTCCGAAATTGTAGACCCCAAATTTCCACAGCCACCACCAAAGGAAACAACTCAAGCAAGGTGAGATTTTTTGTCCAATAGTTCTTAACCCAACTTTCTGTCCAACGCTCAGCACACCAATGTTTGCGAAAAATTATGCCAAATCCCACTGATCCCTCCACATCTGAAAACAAATGAATATCCTGACACACCTTTTCTTCACTTTGAAAACAAGTACGCCCGTTATAGTTTAGCAGAAAACTTCTCCACACACAAAGATCCTCCAACAAAGGAAGGGAAAGCCTAATCCTATGGTGAGGGAGCCTAACCCCTTTTGTGGCCATTGCCAACCGGCGGGAAAAAATTCTACCCATGGGCATAACCCTGCACGTAAACATTAATAAACCCAACAGGGACTGCATTTGCACCAGGGTAACTTTCTTTACCGAGAGAAAACCATCTATCTTATCTTTTAATTTGACTATTTTTTCCAGCGGCAGGCGAAAAACTCCGTTTGCAGAATCAATTTCAATGCCTAAAAAAGATAAACAAGTCAACAGGCCCACTGTCTTTTCTTCTGATAAAGGTACCCCAAAAGCCTTCATTAATTAGTGAAACTTTTGCAACACATCCTTGCATAAGTCCGAATCCGCTGGACCAACAAACAAAAAGTCATCCAAATAATGTGTAATTAACTGAGAACCTGTCTCCAATTTTAATACCCATTCAAGAAAACTGCTAAACAACTCGAAATATTTACATGAAATAGAACACCCCATGGGCAAGCAGGTATCATAATAGTAATTATTATCAACATAACAACCAAGGAGATGATAGCAATCCGGGTGAACAGGAAGAAGACGAAAAGCCGATGCAATATTAGATTTTGCCATTAATGCCCCAGGTCCCGCCTGCCGTAAAATCCACAATGCGTGATCAAAAGAAGCATAAGATACCGAAGCCTCGTCTGGATCAATTCCATCATTCACTGAAGATCCCTTCGGGTGAGAAAGATAATGAATAAGTCTAAACTCCCCCAGCTCTTTTTTGGGCACTACTCCCAAAGGGGATACCCTTAAGTTGTAAAATGGGGGGGTAGGGAAAGGCCCCATCATGCGACCAAGTGCCACTTCCTTCGCAATTTTGTTCGATAAAACTAAAGGAAGATCCTTAGCTGATTTCAAAATGAACGAAAAAGTTGGATCCCTAGAAAATTTTAAAGGTATGAAAAAACCATATGAAAACCCAACTCGCAACTGCGCCGCTGCCCCTCTTTTATGATATTTATTTAACCAGGACTCCATCGCGGTGATGTTCACTGGCGTCTTTTCCTTCGTGTTGACTGGTGGTCTTTGATTGAGTGGGCTTGGATACAGGCCGAGGGCATTTCATGACTGAGTGCTGTCCACCACATACTGAGTACTCATGCTTGTATTTGCACAACCCATAATATTTACAATGGCCCTCATTGAACAACCAACAAGTACCTGGCCTACGGACAGTAACTGGCCCCGAGCCCGTTTGTTGACCAGGGGCCCCAGCTGGAAAGGGCTGACTGCTTCTTTGAGACATCATAAGCAGCAACCAAGAGTCCGTAGCCTTGACTCCCCAACCAAGGCTAGGATTAATTGCTAAACGCCTCCGAAAATCTTCATCCTATCTCCACCACGCGGTACCTCCATGAGTTTTAAATGAATTATATATGGTATCCATGTAAAGAAACAATTCCGAACATCTCTCAGGGTGTTTTTGACCCATAACGCAACCCAATACAAAAAAGGCTTGCAGCCAATTATTGATCATTTTAGCCACTTTAGGACGACGCTCGTAAACCCTCTCGACCACTCGACGTTCCCTATCCACAGAATTGTGATCCGGTGACAGTAAAGACCATATATCAATATAGTCATTATTCCATATTTTTTCTAACATATCCTGTTCTAAATGCGAGCCCAACGGGGAAACGGCACAATAAAAAACGTCCTTATATATATCAGCACGCTCAGGCGGAGGCAAAGAAGCACTGCCTTTTCCTTGGGTTAATAAATTGGTATTCAAGACTAATTTTTCTCCCTTCAATATACTTCTAAGGTTGTCAAGTGTCAAAAATTTGTTACCTGCACCTTCCCATGTTCTTGCATAATCAAACTTACCTGATTGCGCCTCCACAGCTGATGTTGTTGCAGACACTGTAATCGACTCCTCATTGCTCCTTCATCGCTCTCCTCCATCCCGCAAGTTCGATGACATCTTCCACTACGGGACCCCGAGGAGGAAGAAGACTGATAACGGGACGAATGCCTGCTGCATCTATAGACTGAACGGCTCCGTCTACGTCGTGAATGACAACCATGGCTTCTATAAGACCTCCTATCCAATTCCGAGGAAGATGAGGAGGACCTGTCATATCTTCTTCTTTTACGCTTCTCTCATCGATGACCTGATGCTATGTCTGACGGAGCTGCCAGATGATGGCTTGCTCCTGACACAGTACCCATTAACCCTTGCTGCTGTGATGTTTGCGCTGATAACCCTGACGGTATCCCACTACCAGCTTGTTCCAAATTCCCAGAACCTAACGGCAAAAGCGGAGACTGAATGAGGTTGATGACTTGGGTCAAAGGGGGATTGAAGGACAGGGGTAATGATTGCTGCATATGTCCGGCTTGTAACAATGACGCTGGTTGCGAACTCAGCAATTCTGGACCAGAAAAATTAGAGACAGCCTGCAGGTTATCTTGAAGAGGCTGATTGTCCCTTGCACCCTCAGCCGTTTTTTGAGGTAAATAACCACTCCATTGTTCCAATACTCCCCTATGCTCTGCCTCATCCTCAGAAGATGAAACGGCACTGTGGATGTTATGTTTCTCCGGTAAACTGTGAGGCAAGCAGGATTTTTTACCACGTTTTTTCCCTACTAACACCTCAGCCATTGTTGTTTCAGTAAACAATGACGACGGCTGCTGCAGACTAGCCCCTCTCAAATCTAAATATTCCCGCCTCCTTAAACTTCCGCCCTTCCTCTCTTCTCCTCGGCGGGGCGGAATAAGCGCCGAAGCTCACTCTCCCGTTGGTAATGGCGCCGCAGAAAGACGAGATGGACTCAGTCTCTCAGGTTGTCGCGGCTTTCGCCGCGAGCGACGACCCGCCGGAGCAGCTTTACCAACCTGCGATTCCGGTAGGAACACTGCCAACCACTCAACACCTTCTTTACTCACTCTGTCCCTAATCGCTTCTTCTAACGAGGAAGCCATTCCTAAATTGCTCGGCAGCAAAGGTTTCAACTCCAGCTCAAAACTTTTGCTGAGCAGGGAGGCTGAAATCACCTCAGGCACCACTTCTCTTGTTGCTTCGCCTGAGGTGACTCACGCACCGTAAGTGACGCACATAACATCAGGGAAAAACAGGGGCGGGGTTACAATATTAACTCTTCCTGCGAGAGCCGGAGAACGGGGAAAAATAAACTTTAACCATTACCCGGTCAGTCAAGGGGCCTCCGGCAAATAAAGCCAGGCCCCCGTATGTTCGTTTTTCATCCATATAAAATCAGTCAATTTCTCCTCTGCATTGTCGTCCATAAGCTATCTGCATGTCTGTTTTTCACATCCGTATGCAATCTACATGTGTTTTTTACATCTGTATAACATCCACATGTCTCTTTTTTAAACCTATATGCCATTCGCATGTCTGCTATTTACACCCATATGCCATCTGCATGTCTCTGCTTTACATCCTTTTATCTGTTTTTTTTAAACCTATATGCCACACTGGTATTAAAAACAGTCACATTGACTAAAAATAAATAAAAATTGTATCCAGCAGACATAACAATTTGTCCATTAATTCTCATACACAAAATAAAATAATGAAGTATAAGTGCTTCTTCTGCTAATGGGCTTATGTTTTGTTTAGGCTAGGTGCAGACGAGCATACACTATGTTCCAAATTATTATGCACATAGAGTTTAGGAGTGATAAGGTTAGAATTTTTTTGTTTGTCATTTAAACTCATTGATGGTGATGTGTGTCAGGGCTCTTTATATCACCGAAAGCAATTGCAGATACCTGTGCAAATTAGTTTGGCAGGTGTGTCCAAATAAAGGCAAGACTACTTAAGAAGGCTGTTCCACATTATTAAGCAGCCTACATTTTTTGCCAAAATGGGAAAGAAAAAGGAAGTGTCGGCTGCTGAGAAGCAACAAATTGTGGAGTATTTAGGTCAAGGCATGACTACAATCAACATTGCCAAGACACTTAATCGTGATCATCGCACAATCAAGATGTAGATGATTCCCAGCACACACGTGTGCGTGCTGATAAGGAAAAATTGAGGACTCTTTCCAACAGGCAATTGCGTAAGGTTAAAAGAGCAGCTGCAAAAATGCCTTGTCATAGCAGCAGACAAGTTTTTGAAGCTGCTGGTGCCTCCAACATCCCCAGAACAACAAGATGCAGGGTCCTTCAGAGGTTTGCAGCTGTGTGTAAGCCATCCTGTCGACCACCTCTATCCACTGCAACAAGCAGAAACGGCTCCAGTGGTCCAAACAATACATGAAGACTGACTTCCAAACTGTTTTGTTCACCGATGAGTGCCATGCAATGCTCGATGGTCCAGATGGATGGAGTGGAGGATGGACACCCCATGAAAACACAGCTAAGGCGCCAACAAGGAGGAGGTGGAGTAATGTTTTGGGCTGGAATCATGGGGAGAGAGATTGTCGGCCCCTTTATGATCCCTGAAGGGGTAAAGATGAATTCCATAATCTATGTGGAGTTTCTAAAACAACACTTCCTGCCATGGTTCAAGAGGAAGAACCGTGCTTTCCGCAGCAAGATCATTTTCATGCATGATAATGCACCTTCTCATGCTGCAAAAAACACATCTGCATCTCTGGCTGCTATGGGCATAAAAGAGGACAAACTTATGGTGTGGCCAGTATCTTCCCCTGACCTCAACCCCATTGAGAACCTCTGGAGCATCATCAAAAGGAGTGTCTATGATGGCGGGAGGCAGTTCACATCTAAGCAACAGCTCTGGGAGGGTATTCTGTCCACATGCAAAACAATTGAAGCAGAAAACATCCAAAAACTGACAAATTCAATGGACGAGAGAGTTCAGAAGCTTCTTTCGAACAAGGGGTCCTATGTGCAAATGTAACATCACCTAGAATAAAGTTTTCACTTGAAAACTGTTTGATTTCATTTTGTAATAAGCTGATAATGCTTATAACTTCACAATTGACCATTTTTTTGTTCAAAATAAAAAAAAAAGGTTGAAAACTCTGCTGTGCATAATAATTTGGAACATGCATTTTGAGTGTTTATTTTTTTTTAAAAAGATACTGTTTTTTTCCAAAACATTGCAATTATACTAGAATAGTAGATGACTGGAAAATAACAATGACTGCAATTCAGATAGGTAATTTAGAGAAAATATGAGGAAATATTATTTGCATAATAATTTGGAACACAGTGTAGATTCTCTCATCCGAGAGAGAGTTGGGTTGATTATGCTAGTCACACTGATTAGAGTCTGAAGAGAGTGTGATCACAGTCTGATCTGATTCTCTCAGATTAGGAGAAGCTGGCGTAAAAAAAATTCTACATCTTCTCCATTGTGTCAGTCCGTGGAAATTGGACTGCACTCAGCTGCAGAAGCGTATCTATGGGGAGAAGCCGGGGCATTTGCCTTGGGTGCAGCCAGCAGGGGGGCGCAGTCATTCCACCTAATGCGGAGGTCCACAGTGTGTCCCTCGGTGGCTGCATTCTGCTGCCCCCCTGGACTGGGAGTCGGCAGTTGCAGTTCTCTGAGCTGGCTGTCGAGCTGACATCCGGCACAGAGAACCTGCAGCGCGCCAGCTCCCAGGGATCAATAGTGCTTGCGTCTAACAGAGTGGGGATGGGGAATTTAATGTGTGGGAGAGATTTGTCATGGGCATGGGTATATTTATTGTGTGTAGGGAGATTTGGAGTGGGGATGGGGGTGTTTAATGTGTGTGGGGTAATTTGCCATGGGGATGGGGGCTTTATTGTGTGTCAAGAGATTTGAAGTGGGGATGGGGGGGTTAATGTGTGTGAGGTGATTTGGAATGGGGATGGGGGTGTTTAATGTGTGTGGGCAGATTTGGAGTGCAGATGGGGGTATTTATTGTGTGTGGGGAGATTTGGAGGGAGCATGTATGAGGAAACAGTATGGGGGATGGGTGCAGACAGTATGGGGAGCAAACGGGTGAATGTATGCGGACATGGTGTGAGTAGCGATTGGAAAAATGTATGTGGACACAGTATTGGGAGTGAGGGTGATGTGATGTGTGCAGAGGGGGTATGTGTGAGCAGGCACCATAGAGAATGAGGGGGTAAATATATGAGGAGACAGTTTGGTGAACAGGGGGATGTGAGAGGAGACAGTATGAGTAGGGAAGGGAATAGTGTGAGGAGTGAGTATGGGGGGAGAAAAGTGAGTGGGCACAGAATAGAGACTGAGCAGTGGAGGACAGTATAAGGGCACAGCCAGGAGGGGACAGTATGCCAATGAGGAGGAGGGTGATGAAGGGGTACAGTATAGATACTGGGCTCTATAGGGGGGAAACAGTGTGAGAGGACAGTGTGAAGAGGGGGGCCAGTATGGAAAGGAGAGGTCAGTGTGGAGAGCATGTACCATAAGCAGGAGAGTTTGGGGTCATAGGAATATAGCGAGGGGCAATTATTTTTTCTGGGGCTCAGCTTAGGGCAGATATTTTTATTCAGGAGCATTATAATAACACTGCTCTCTTTAAGGGCATCATGTGGGATGTGCTGCAGAAGATCAAAGAAGATGGAAGTCTGCAGAGATGAACTGTGGATGAGAAAAGTCATCATGGAGTCTGGACAAGATGAAGAAAAGAAAGAGAACGAGTCCAGAGATAGCGTTATCTATGAGGTACCTGGGTTTAAATGTTATTTGTGATGCCGCCCTGCCTGTGAATCCCCACCCCGCAGTGTCTTCTGATTTATTCTCACTGCGGGGCTGGGATTCACAGGCAGGGCGGCCGCACAGGCGCATGACATTGGTATTGGTCGATAGCCCAGAAGGAATTTCCCTCCTTTTGTCCCTAACAACCCCATATTTATCACCGAATAACATCCAACCCGAATAACGACAGGATTCTAAACTTGGATAATAATTGGCCACAGGGGCCTTTATTATAAACATACAAACATAACAGTAAACAAACGTGGGGAGGGGTCCTTGAAGCTCCAAACTGGTGGTCAACCATAATAAAGAAAGTGGACAGAAAACAGACCATAAATTTACTCCCAGCCGTTACCACACTGGCTCGGGAGCACCAAAGTACCCCGAAGGGTTAACCATGTCCACTTAAAACTTGGGAATCCGGCCCACCGTTGCCAAGATCCCCCAGACCCGAAACCAAAGTTTACACCAACTGGAGAATCCGTATCCCGACGGATCCCCCAGGCCAATTTAGCACCAACTCCAAGGACCCCTCCCACCGCCTCAAGCCACCATGACCCAGAAACAATTACACCCTAAAACTTCAACGAGAAAACAAAAACATATCTCCTCGTGGCTTCAGAGCGGGAACAGGCTAGCCCCACCCCCTCCTTGCCTTAAAACCCCCTTTCTGTATACCACCCCCCACCCCTTGAATAACCCCACCCCCTACCCTTCTGCTCCAAATCCCTGTAATGTAGGTCTGCACGTACGCCGTCTGTGGGGGGAGGGGACGGCTCGCTTCGGCCTGCTCTGTCAGCTAGACTGCATATGAGGACAGAGGACGGGCAGCGCTCACTGCGCCTGCCCAAGGCAGGAGAAAAGAGTGCAGGCGCTGGCTCATTTCAAAACAGCGCTGAGGAGGCGGCGCCCGGCGCCAAGAAGACATGAGTGACGGCTGTGTGGCGTCTCCAGCAGGGGGGGAAAGACCTGCCTCCAGGACTAAAGAAAGGTATTTGGGACTAATTACAAAATGGATTATTTCTGCAGTTACAGCACCAATAACTAAAAGAGCCACCTTGTCAGAATGCAGCATTACTGCTGCACAAGGTGGCTCTTTTATTTTCAAACGCCTGGGGGGGGTGATAGGGTTCCCTTTAACATCACTTATTATGGTCCAATATAAGGCTACTTTCCCACAATGAGTTTTTGTGAGTTTTTTACACTGCGTATGTTCGCTGCATCAGGTGGATGGGATTTATAGAAATCTCCTGCCCACAGTGCTGTTGTTTTACTCAGTGTAACCTGACCTGCGGTGTGTATTTCAAATTCCCAGCAGCATGTCAATTTCTCTTGTAAATAAACTGAGGTTTACAATTTTTCCTATAGATTTGCATTAAATGCGGAAAATCTGCAGACAAAAAATGCGCATGATGCAGAAATGTATCAAAAACACAAAAAAAATCAGAGCAGCTTTATTTAAAACAAGATATACCATCAAGATACAAAAAACGCATGTAAACAAAAAATGCATTAAGGCCACGTGCACTCCTTCAGTTTCTGTTCTGTATTTTCCATCAGTATTTGTAAGCCAAACCAGGAGTGGAAGAATCAGAGGAAAAATATAAGGCCGGGGTCACACTTGCGAGTGCAATGCGAGAAACTTGCGTGACTCTCTCGCCTCAATACCCGGCACTGCTGCCTGCACTAGGTACCGTAGCGTGTGGCTGCATAGAAATGCATGTAGCCACACACTCCAGCGGCTGTGCCAGGTATTGAGGCAATAGACTTGCGCGAGTTTCTCACACTGCACTCGCAAGAGTGACACCGGCCTAATATTAACACATCACCACTTCTGTACTTATCACCCACTCCTGGTTTTGGCTTACAAATATTGAGGTAAAAAATGTACTGAAAGCTTAAAGGGAACCTGTCAACCCCCCCCCCCCCCAGGCGTTTGAAACTAAAAGAGCCACCTTGTGCAGTAGTAATGCTGCATTCTGACAAGGTGGCTCTTTTAGTTATTGGTGCTGTAACCAGGGCCGTATGTAGAGTTTCTGCTGCCCTAGGCACTTTTAGTGCTGCCTCCCCCTTTGGTGAGTATGACACTATCGGCAGTGACTTTGGCAAGAATCACTGATGTGAAAGTCGCCTTTTGCAGCAGATCCGGCAGTTTTTCTGCATCTGCCTCGTAACGGATCACTTATGGCAACACTGCGTTCGGCCTCATTCATTCCCTATGGGATTTGCGGCACTTGCCGCGATCTGGAAAATGTGGTACCATACCTCCCAACTTTTGAAGAAGGGAAGGAGGTATAAAGTTTGCAGCGCTCGTAGTGCGCCGCGGCAAATTTTAGGCCACGCCTCTGACCACACCCATTTCACAACTAGTCACACCCATATCCATGTCCCAACCACAGCCATTTAGCACTGCTGATCACACTGTTTTATATACAATAATTATAAACAAAAAATAATATGGCCACACAGTGCTCCATACTGTATAATGGCCACACATGATGCTCCATACTGTATAATGGCCACACAGTGCTCCATACTGTATAATGGCCACACAGTGCTCCATACTGTATAATGGCCACACACAGTTCTCCATACTGTATAATGATCCCACATGATGCTCAATACTGTATAATGGCCACGCATGATGCTCCATACTGTATAACGGCCACACATGATGCTCCATACTGTATAACGGCCACACATGATGCTCCATACTGTATAATGGCCACACACAGTTCTCCATACTGTATAATGATCCCACATGATGCTCAATGCTGTATAATGACCCCCCCTCCTGTATGCATGGCTCATCTCCCTCCCATCCCATATACATAGCTCATATCCCCCTCCTGTATGCATGGCTCATATTCCCCCTCCTGTATGCATGGCTCATATTCCCCCCCTGTATGCATGGCTCATATTCCCCCCCTGAATGCATGGCTCATATTCCCCCCCCCCGAATGCATGGCTCATATTCCCCCCTGAATGCATGGCTCATATTCCCCCCTGTATGCATGGCTCATATTCCCCCCTGTATGTGCAGCGCCCCAGAGTCCTGGTTGTTGCAGTACTGTGGCTCTGCCGCTAAGGGGGGCTATGGTAAGTCTGATGGCACTGAAGGAGTTCATCTGACCAGGTATCACAGTCACCAATACATTTCACCGTCTGGCCTCCAGGGGGAGCTAAGGGTTCTATTTATTAGGCCACTCCTCACAATCTGCTAAAAACTGGGGGTTAGGCAGGAAGTCAGAAGAGAAAGCTGACTGGGTTGGAACCAGGCAACACCTTGTGGCAGAGGGTGTTGTAGGGGAAGATTCAGAGGGGTCCCTGTCAGGGGTGGGATCCTTACAGAGGCCTAGCAACCAGAGAGAACGTTACGGGACCGCGCCTGCACGATATAGCGGCGGTACCCCAAGAAAGGATAAGAAGCGAGGTATATTGTGCTGAGTGAGAAACGAGATCAACGCAACAAGGAGAATACCAGTAGGAGTCGTGCTGTAAGACGAGGCAACATCCTACTGAGGCGCATAACCGGTGGCCGGAACGCCGAGGAAGTATAGAGCTCCAAGCCAAACTTCAAACCTACGGCAGGACAGTCAGTTAGAGGCGGGCTGTCTCACCCAGACCCAGGAAGACACAGGGGGGTAACAACAGGAGTGGGGCGACGCTAGAGTCCCGGAAGAGCTCCGAGCCTCCCCGTCATACGGGTGCGTCCTAACCGTAAGATCAGGGGGACGTAGAAGAAGAACATCAGAATCGAGTTGTGAGGGAACACGAGAAACAGACACAACAGTTGTGGGGTACTATCCCGTAAGCACAGCAGGGGAGGACCACAACACACAAGCGCAGGAAGGTAGGCACAGATTTCCACCTGCAAAGGGAACTCTGGAGGTGCCATCGGACCGGCCGGACTTGCGCAGCCCGGTTAACCGTATTCTGGATTGAGGACTCAGAAGCCTTCAGTAAAGAGGTAAAGAGACTGCAACCTGGTGTCCTCGTTATTGACCGCGACCAGCACTACACCGCACCATAACATCAGCGCCATACAATCCACCTCCTTTTATTTGAGCGCCCCTCAGCAGGGTCACGGATCGGGGCCAGCCACCGTGACAACCCCAGAGCAGAGACTCAGAGGCCCGGTACCGGGTACCCCTCGGCCCTGCGGCAGTGGGGGCGCTGCAAACTTGGCGTCACGAACAGGATCTACTTAAGCCTGAAGAATCAGGTCATGTGTGCCTTGGAACTGTGATTTACTGTGCTTGGACTGTACTTTATTGCAAGGACTGTGTGTTGCCATTTACCGCCAAAATCCGCTATTACAGCGCCCTGAGGAGAGCGCAGGAGAAGAAGAGAGGCGTGGAGTGGGCGTAGACCAGCTGAAGAGCGCGAAAGACAATGGCCGCCCAGTCTAAATATTTCTGCACCGTGAGGACGTGTCCGTCAGCAGCCGAGATACGCCTCCTGATTCTTAATGGTGGGCGGAGGCAGAGGAAATGAAACCGCCCACGAAGGAGAGAGCGGGAAAAGGATCAGGAAGCGACCCACGTGGAGGACGCCATGGCCAGCAGCTCGGAACCCGAATGTGGGGTGGAAGCAGAAGACTCCCCCAGCTACCCGGACGAGCACCGCAGCCAATTCTCCACGGACAGCGCTGATCTCCTGCAGGCTGAGATGGAGACTTGATTCACCAGCTCCTTCAGCTGAACGTGAAGGCCCAGGCCCCGCACCAGGTAGCGCCGGAAGGAAGTCCTCTGGCATCGGATCCTGCACTGCTACCGGAGTTGCTGCTGAGGCCCTCGCCGACACCGCCAGCGGAACCCGCCGCGGAGGAGGAGCCTGCATTGACCGGTGAGTCCGCCGACCCCATCCCGTTGGCAGAGGGTTTGCTGGTAGGCCCCGTTGCGGCACCCCCTCTCACTGGGACCCATAGACTCCAACGCCTGTTACCATGGGAGGAGGCCACGGGCATGGAACACCTCCTGAAAGCCCCGATTACGCCAACTACCCTGCTGTGTGAGACCCATGCAGAACGCACGGTCTGCCGCTGGGTGAACCCAGGATCCAACCTCATGGGGTTCCCCGGGGTGAAGACACGGGAAGGGGAGATGGTGCAGGCCCTGAGCTGGGAGGAGTACCAGACCCAGCTGGAACAGCAGTGGAAGGAGAGGGAAAAGGCATACCAGGCCGGGCTAGAGGCCTACCATCAAAAAGACTTGGCGGTCAATGATCGGGCCCGCAAGGACCCCGCCGCTCACCAGGCACCGCGCAGGCAGGGCACCATCACCACCTTCAAGCTCCGCAGAGGCTGGGGCTTTATTAAGGAGCCAGGCCTATATGCCGAAGTCTTCGTTAACCGGCGGGACGTGGAGTCGCATCTCAGAGAGGGCCATCCAGACCGGGATCTCTACCCGGGGGACAAAGTTAGCTACACCAGGCACTTTGGGGAAAAGGGGTGGTTTGCCCTGAATGTCCGCAAGAGGCAGAACCCTGTGACACCCCCGATTAAGGTGCCAGTGAAGCTGACCCCTGTAGCGAAGGTGCCCCCTTGTGGTCAGCCCATGATCATTACCAGGACCACCGAGGTCACCCCAACGTGCACTATGGTCAAGACCACGACATGTAGCATCGTCACCTCAACCACCCTCGTGGCCAAGGAGGCACCTCTTCCGGTGGGTGGTGCTCGTGCTGCTCCAGAACTGAAGACAGTGGGTACGCAGACCCCCAAATGGGACAACACGTCCCCTTACGCAGTACCAGGCGGTGCGCAATACCCTAGGGGGTTGCCTCCGCCGGTGCTGCCTCCTGAGTGGTTCAAGTAAATATCTTAACACTCTGCTAATTGTAAATAGTTAACTGTTTCTGCTGTTTTGCTACTTTAAACCCATCTAGGGTTAACTCTTAAAGGGATCCCTTTGTTGACCCGGGATCCCTATTGCCTTTTGTTTGTTTTCTACTTTTTGCTTCAGTTATCAAGAGACTGCCGAATCATGGACGGTGAATGATTCAAAAACTGATGTTGTAAATAGTTTGCACCTTCTTAAAGGTGCTCTCTACTGGTTTTACATAAAGAAAGGACTCTTTGCGAAGACACTGGTTTGGGAACCAGCATTGGAGTCCTTACTGCAAACAGACTTGCAGCTTGAGAAGTAGCACTACCTCATAGAGACTTGGTCACCTCTTAAAGGGGATGTTCATTGATAGTACTTAGAGAATGATGATGCTCTAAAAGGAAAAGTAATAATGCTGATATGTAAAAGTTAAATGTAACAAGCTAGTTAATTGTCAGAAATGTTTAATAATGTTGATAGAAGAATGAGGACAGGAAGTGAACCCGTACGGGGTTAGTTAGTGAGTCCTCCTAGGAGCCATACAGAGATGGCTCAGTGATCTTGAACTGAAAGAAAAATGATATGTTCTATACTGTGTATAGTAGTGGAAGGAGAGTAGACCCGGGCGGAAAGGGGCGGTCCTGTACAGAAAGGAGAGGCAGTAGGTCTGGAGCAGTTAGGACAGGCGTTCCTGCAGACGTAAAGTAGGAGAATGCAAAAACGTTAAGTAGCCTTATAATGTGTTATAAGAAGGTCTTTAGTGGATTTAGCGAGTACGTCCTTAAAGGCAATGTTAAATTATTGTTCACAAGTTTTGCACTTAGTAGAATACCCGGTTGGGTAAAAGAAGTTATTTAAAGTATTTAACCATGTTTGTAACGTTTAAGTGTCCTCACCTCCCATAAAGGGAAGCTCTGTTAAAAAGTTTACTTGTACTTGCATTTTCAAAATTGTATGTCTTTTTGCTAACATGTATTGTTGTTTTCTTCCCAGTCCAGGAGTACTGGATTTAACCGGGGGGGAGTGCAGCGCCCCAGAGTCCTGGTCGTTGCAGTACTGTGGCTCCACCGCTAAGGGGGGCTATGGTACGTCTGATGGCACTGAAGGAGTTCATCTGACCAGGTATCACAGTCACCAATACATTTCACCATCTGGCCTCCAGGGGGAGCTAAGGGTTCTATTTATTAGGCCACTCCTCACAATCTGGTAAAAACTGGGGGTTAGGCAGGAAGTCAGAAGAGAAAGCTGACTGGGTTGGAACCAGGCAACACCTTGTGGCAGAGGGTGTTGTAGGGGAAGATTCAGAGGGGTCCCTGTCAGGGGTGGGATCCTGACAGAGGCCTAGCAACCAGAGAGAACGTTACGGGACCACGCCTGCACGATATAGCGGCGGTACCCCAAGAAAGGATAAGAAGCGAGGTATATTGTGCTGAGTGAGAAACGAGATCAACGCAACAAGGAGAATACCAGTAGGAGTCGTGCTGTAAGACGAGGCAACATCCTACTGAGGCGCATAACCGGTGGCCGGAACGCCGAGGAAGTATAGAGCTCCAAGCCAAACTTCAAACCTACGGCAGGACAGTCAGTTAGAGGCGGGCTGTCTCACCCAGACCCAGGAAGACACAGGGGGGTAACAACAGGAGTGGGGCGACGCTAGAGTCCCGGAAGAGCTCCGAGCCTCCCCGTCATACGGGTGTGTCCTAACCGTAAGATCAGGGGGACGTAGAAGAAGAACATCAGAATCGAGTTGTGAGGGAACACGAGAAACAGACACAACAGTTGTGGGGTACTATCCCGTAAGCACAGCAGGGGAGGACCACAACACACAAGCGCAGGAAGGTAGGCACAGATTTCCACCTGCAAAGGGAACTCTGGAGGTGCCATCGGACCGGCCGGACTTGCGCAGCCCGGTTAACCGTATTCCGGATTGAGGACTCAGAAGCCATCAGTAAAGAGGTAAAGAGACTGCAACCTGGTGTCCTCGTTATTGACCGCGACTGGCACTACACCGCACCATAACATCAGCACCATACAATCCACCTCCTTTTATTTGAGCGCCCCTCAGCAGGGTCACGGACCGGGGCCAGCCACCGTGACAACCCCAGAGCAGAGACTCAGAGGCCCGGTACCAGGTACCCCTCAGCCCTGCGGCAGTGGGGGCGCTGCATATGCATGGCTCATTTTCCCCCCTGTATGCATGGCTCATATTCCCCCCCTGTATGCATGGCTCATATTCCCCCCCCTGAATGCATGGCTTATCTCTCGACACCCCCGCTCCTGCTCCTGCTCCCATCTTGCATGGCGCGCCGGCTTATGTCCTCCCCCCATCATCCCCCTGTCCCCTATACTCACCTTTCCCACGCCGTGCCGACATCATTCTCGCTCTGTCCCGACTCCCGGCGCAGCACCTTCTTCCTGCGTGAGCGGTCACATGATACCGCTCATTAAGGTCATGAATATGCGCATATTCATGACCTTAATGAGCGGTACCACGTGACCGCTCGTGGACGAGCTGTGTACGCCGAGACCAGGCATCGCTGGAGCAAGGTGAGTATCGTCTTCAAGGAGGGTGGGTGGTAGGCAGGCTGGAGGCGATTGGGTGGCCGGGGGGGCGTGGGGGGTGGGGGGTGATGGGTTGGTCAGTCGGGAGGTGACCCAGTACTTATAAAAAAAAAATAACCTTGATCAGGTGCCGCCCCCTGCATTGTCCCCGCCCTAGGCACGTGCCCTCAAGTGCCTAGTGGCAAATATAGCCCTGGCTGTAACTGCAGAAATAATCCGTTTTGTAATTAGTCCCAAATACCTTTCTTCAGTCCTGGAGGCAGGCCTTTCCCCCCTGCGGCAGACGCTAAACAGCCGTCACTCAAATCTTCTTGGCTCCGGGCGCCGCCTCCTCAGCGCTGTTTTGAAATGAGCCGGTGCCTGCGGTCTTTTCTCCTGCCTTGGGCAGGCGCAGTGAGCGCTGCCCGTCTGTCCTCATATGCAGTCTAGCTGACTGCGCATGTGCGGCCGCCCTGCCTGTGAATCCCAGCCCCGCAGTGAGAATAAATCAGAAGACACTGCGGGGCTGGGATTCACAGGCAGGGCGGCCGCACAGGCGCAGTTAGCTAGACTGCATATGAGGACAGAGGACAGTGCACCTGCCCAAGGCAGGAGAAAAGAGCGCAGGCTCCGGCTCATTTCAAAACAGCGCTGAGGAGGCGGCGCCCGGCGCCAAGAAGATTTGAGTGACGGCTGTTTGGCGTCTGCAGCAGGGGGGAAAGGCCTGCCTCCAGGACTGAAGAAAGGTATTTGGGACTAATTACAAAACGGATTATTTCTGCAGTTACAGCACCAATAACTAAAAGAGCCACCTTGTCAGAATGCAGCATTACTGCTGCACAAGGTGGCTCTTTTAGTTTCAAATGCCTGGGGGGGGTGACAGGTTCCCTTTAACGTGTGCACATTGCCTTAAAAGCGCAATGAAAAAAAGCAAGTAATCTAATTTATTTAATAGGTGCAGAAAATCTGCAACATAAAAAGCTCACCTTGGAAACCTAGCCTAATTTTGCATATGGTTATTGCAGTAGCCTAATATACGGTATTATACCATATAGAAAGTGATTTTTGTTACAATTGTCCCAGTAGACTAGAAAATCAGGCCATGTACGGCCACGTACTCCCAGAAGCTTTCGAAGATATATCATTGCATTATCCCAGCAGAATAAATATCTCCTGCAGGGATATGGCGAGATAACATGAAAGGGCCCTCCTTACTAATTGGAGGTTTAAATAATTTGTCCTTCTAATGCAATGTTTCTTCTGTCAACAAAAGGACCTTTCTTTTCTCCTCTTTTACTTAGCCGTCGAGGCTGTCATGCACAATGAAATATGGAATGCTGAATGACTGTAATTTAGAAACTGTGAAGTGAATGTAGTGTAAATGACAAGCAAATGTAGGGGAAAATTATCAACCCATATTAATATGTGTAGATAAGATCCTGGAGGGTGAAGCGCATTAAGTCGACAAACCAGTATGTCAACAAGACACTAATTTGACAGAGAGCTAAATTGACGAGCAGTAACCAGAGAGGGAATAGCCTTAATGTCATCCAGAATTGCCAGTTTTAATTAAAATAAACAGCTTGGTAAATGTAAAAATGTAGAGTTCATATAGAACAGAAGTCTACCAATGCATATTAACAGGTACATTATTAAAGAGCTGTTAACAAACAACAGGAAACATCTACAGGTTATTATTTTCCACACAAAAAAGGAAAAAATTGTCACATTGCATTGAGCTGGGTATATAGAAGGCTTGTTTAGAACAAGTTTGTGTCATAGCCAGCATGTAGGTTCACGTGTAAAGCGACAGGATCAATGCATCTCATTACAGTATGACCATTTATATGCATAATCGGTGATAAAAACAAGCGCATACTAAATAAACCAAGGTTTTATTAGGATAGGGTGCAGATGTTGTCATGACAACAAACCAAGAAGGGTTACAATGGGGTTTATCATTTCGTTACGCTGACCCCAGAGTATTTCCATGACTCAATTTCAAAATAAATTATTGTGTTTTAATTATTGAAGCACTTTTGTTTAGTTAATCACTTTACAGGCTAATAACAATAATCATAACAAATAGAAAGAAAAAGCATCAAAATCATAATTAGATATGACAGCATAAATGTGTGGACTGGAAACAGCCATGTATGTAAATCACAACATTTTCACTGTTTAAATGGAATCTGTCTGCGGTTTTGACCCTGACAGCGCTAGATTGGAGTAAAGGGAATCTGTTACTAGGTTTTTTGCTTTGTAATCTGAAAGCACCATGATGTCGGGGCAGAGATCCTGAAAATAGTGATGTGTCATCAGAGTTGTATCTAGGGGGGCCAGCCAGGGCATGTACCCCGGGCTCAGCCGGCAGGGGGTGCATTCGGGCCGCCTAATGCGGCGGTCCACAGTGTCTACACCGGTGGCTGCATTCTGCCGCCCCCCTGGACTGAGAGTCAGCTGTTCTCTGTGCCAACTGTCAAGCTGACAGCCAGCAAAGAGAAGTTGCAGCACGCCCGCACTTCCTCTCACACAGACAGCAGCGGCGCTGGATGACATAATCATTCAGCGGCCGGCTGTTCCAGAGAGAGGAAGCTGCCGACAGTGATGCTGCAGCAGAGCGGTGAGTGTGTGTGTGTGTAGGGGGAGGAAAGGGCACTGATGGGGAGAAGGCAGTGATGGGGTGAGGAAATGATGGATGTGGTTGAAAGGGCAGTGATAGGGGTGGGGGAGGAAATGATAGAGGTGGTGGAATGGGCAATGATGGGAGTGGTGGGGGAAAAGACAATGATGGGGGTGGTGGGGGAGGAGGAAATGATGGAGGTGGTGGAATGGGCAATGATGGGAGTGGTGGGGGAAAAGACAATGATGGGGATGGTAGGGGAGTAGGTAGTGATGGAGGTGGTGGAATAGGCAATGATATGGGGTGGTGGGGAAGAAAGCAATGATAGTAGTGGTTGAGAAGGTAATGATGGAGGTGGTGAAGAGGGCAATGATGGGGTGAGGGAGAGGACAATAATGGGACGTGGGGGAGGAGGACAGTGAGGGGTGTGGGGGATTGGGATGGGAGGAAAGGGGACTTATAATGGACTTAGGATCAGGAGGAGGTGGAAGAAGACATTATTATCGTTTATTATGTCTAACACAGTCCCTTAGTATACTCTAGTTATATATGGTGCCGTCCTTTATTATATAGCTTCCTCTGATGTTATGTACAGTGCTGTCTCTTACATACCGTAGTTTATTCTTATTATAGCACAACCTCAAGCACTCTTTAATAAAGCCGTGTAATCCTGTGTCTTGAACTAGTGATGACATTTTATTCTGGGATTTCACAGCCATGAAAAAATGTAACAGAAGATATTGTTCCCAACGTTTCGGCCATTGAGGCCTTTTTCAAGGGTTCTTTCTATATAACCAAAATGTAATATACATAATATGCATTAGAATACGTGCAAAAACAACTCAAATAACATATATAATCAGCTAGTAAGCTATTAATACGCATTAATCAAAATTAATCCAAAATCAATACATTGTGAATTCACCTGAAATATAATAAAAAATAAACAACAAACAAAAGGGCAAATACTATTACAAAGCCAGCAATATAATCTTCAGTAAACTTATATCTTTAGCCACAGTTGAGGAAAAAATGTATAAGATACATCATATGCAACCCCCCACTCCACAAACTCCCACACAGAAATCTCAAACATCTCAACTTAAAATCACTCTCTGAGTCCCTTCTCCCTCTTACAGACATAGCCTCCCTTCATGACACAGATGCTGCTGCCGCTTTTTGTAACACCACAATGACAGCAACACTCAATTCAGCCGCCCCACTCATGCATAGCAAAACTCATACACTCAACAGGCAGCCCTTGCTGACCAGCCTGACCAAAGAACTGAGATGGGCTTCCAGGATCACTGAGTGGAGATGGAAGCGATCCCACTCTGCCGACCACTTCACTGCATACAAGCAGTCCCTCGCCAGCTTCAAGTCCGCGCTCACTGCAGCAAAACAAACTTACTTCTCATCTCTCATATCCTCCCTGTCTCACAACCCTAAACAGCTTTTCAACACTTTCAATTCTCTACTCCGTCCCTCTGCACCCCCTCCCCCCCCTCTCATTTCTGCTGAAGACTTCGCCTTTTTCTTTAAACAGAAGATCGATACGATCAGAGAAAACTTTGGCTCACAGCGCCCACTGCCCCTCTTAGCTGCTCACCCCTGCTCCTCCAAAACCAGCTTCTCCACCATGATAGAAGATCAGCTCTCCACCCTCCTGTCAAGATCACACCTCACCACCTGCACACTCGACCCGCTCCTGTCCCACCTCATCCCTAATCTTTCCACGGTCTTCATCCCAACCCTAACGCACCTCTTCAACCTCTCACTCACAACAGGTGTCTTCTCCTCATCCTTCAAGCATGCCAAGATCACACCCATCCTCAAAAAGCCCTCCCTCGACCCATCCTCTGTGTCTAGCTATCGCCCGATATCTCTTCTCCCTTATGCCTCCAAATTGCTGGAGCAACACGTCCATCTTGAACTGTCCACCCACCTCTCCTCCTGCTCCCTCTTTGATCAGTTACATTCTGCCTTCTGTTCCCATCACTCAACTGAAACTGCCCTAACTAAAGTCACCAATGACCTACCAACTGCCAGGAGCAAGCGACACTACTCTGTCCTCTTTCTCCTGGACCTGGCTTCTGCCTTCGACACTGTGGACCACTCCCTTCTGCTACAAATCCTCTCATCTCTTGGCATCACAGACTTGGCCCTTTCCTGGATCTCGTCATATATAACAGACCAAGCATTCAGTGTCTCCCTCCCCCACACCACCTCCTCACTTCGCTCCTTGTCAGTGGGTGTTCCTCAAGGCTCTGTTCTAGGACCCCTACTCTTCTCCATCTACACCTTCAGCCTGGGACAGCTCATAGAATCCCACGGTATGCAGTACCATCTCTATGCCGATGACACGCAGATCTACCTATCTGGACCTGACCTCACCTCCTTACTTACCAAAATCCCTCACTGTCTGTCTGCTATTTTAGCCTTCTTTTCTGCTCGCTTTCTACAACTGAACATGGACAAAACAGAATTCATCATCTTTCACCCATCTCACTCTACCCCTTCACCAGACCTATCCATCAATGTCAATGGCTGCTCACTTTCCCAGTCCCACACGCCCGGTGCCTCGGGGTGATCCTCGACTCTGCCCTCTCTTTCAAGCCACATATCCAAGCCCTTGCCTCCTCCTGCCGTCTCAAACTCGAAAATATTTCCCGGATCCGCGAATTCCTTGACCACGACACCGCAAAAACACTAGTGCATGCCCTTATCATCTCCCGCCTTGACTACTGCAACCTCCTAATCTCTGGACTCCCCTCTAGCACTCTGACACCACTCCAATGCATCCTACACTCTGCTGCCTGACTAATCTACCTGTCTCCCCGCTGTTCCCCAGCCTCTCCCCTATGCCAAGCCCTTCACTGGCTTCCTATCGCCCAGAGACTCCAGTTCAAAACCCTTACAATGACATACAAAGCCATCCACAACTTATCTCCATACATTTGTGACATGGTTTCCTGGTACCTACCTACACGCAACCTCCGATCCTCTCAAGACCTCCTTCTCTACTCCCCTCTCATCTCTTCTTCCCACAACCACATCCAATACTTCTCCCGTGCTTCCCCCATACTCTGGAACTCTCTACCCCAAAACATCAGACTCTCGCCTACCATAGAAACCTTCAAAAAGAACCTGAAGACTCACCTCTTCCAACAAGCCTACAGCCTGCAGTGATCCTGAACCTACTGAACTGCTGCACAACCTGCCCTACCCTCTCCTAGTGTATCATCACCCATCCCCTGCAGACTGTGAGCCCTCGGGGGCAGGGTCCTCCCTCCTTATGTACCCGTGTGCCTTGTTTTTTGCTCATGTTTAATGTATTTGTCTATATTTGCCTCGTATTCACATGTAAAGCGCCATGGAATAAATGGCGCTACAAAAATGTATAATAATAATCATATTCACTTCATCTCTATAATCATAAATGTGAATCCACTCTGTCCCCATTGGAGATCAGTGTCCTGGGGTCTACACTGAATAATTATGTAAATTGAATAATCTTATACTGTCTGTAAAACACCTAACCAAAAGAGGTTCATAACCAGAAGAGGGTTTTGTCCCTTATGAAAGGGAGCCCCATAAGATATGAAGATGAGAAACTTAAAAACTAGCAGGATGAAATAAGCATTTAGAAACTGTGCGATAAAATAAATCTATTTACCTGTCACCGTGAGCAGCGTGTCAAATGGCATGTCCCAAGGAATGTTGTCTATTCCCTGTGCACAAGGACCTTTTACTGTATAGCGCAGTGATATCACATCCTGTGAGTCACATGAAGTGAAAGCCGAGTGATGCCGGAGAAAACCGAAAGTAAAGGCTAGAAGGGCGCATGCGCAAGTTGCATCTAGCGTCCTGCAAAGCCGAGAGGATAAAGCCGAGAGACAACGAGCTTCTCTTCCTGCTTCTCTCAGTTTTTCATTGAACATTGAGAGCATTATGGAGAAGAGCTTGTGGGTACGTGACTAAGTGTGCAAATCGCATATGTCCTTGGGGGAGTGGGGTGGGGGCACCAAACTGAATTCTTGCCCCGGGCGCCAGAAAACCTAGATACACCTCTGTGTGTCATTTATTGGGCTGTGTTTTGCTGTCTCAATATAATCAGTGTTTTATTATTGGGAGATTATAACTACAAGACAACCTGGCACGTGAGGGATAGTCCTAACTCGCCCCCTGGACTGATCAACAGCAATAAGTCAATATACAATGTACACAGAAAGCTGTGGTGTTGGTGGAGTTATACACCGCTCAACCACTGAGCTCTGCTCAACCTGCAGCAGAGACTATCATAATTGCTGCACCCAGTATACCAAGTGGTACATCGCTGGAATGGGTGTCTCTCTCCCTACCTCATGATGCTGTCAGATTACATAGCAAAAACTTGCTGACATATTCTCTTTAAAGGGAGTCTGTCAGTAGGATCAACCCTTCTAAGCCATCTACATGGGCATGTAGATTATAGGAAACTGAACAAAATGACACCTTGATATTTTCAATGTGACGTCTCATTCCCGAGAAATCCACATTTTTCTTAATATGTAAATGAGCAGTTGAGATCTATGGGCCGGACGCAGATCACCAGGAGAATCGTAAATGAAAGAGGGAGTTACGAGTTATAACTATGAGTCGTCCATGTCTCATACAGATTAGGAGAGCTGACTGTCAGTCAATATATGTCTCTCACCGGTAATGCTTCCTTTCTTTTAAAATAAGGCCTGAAGGAAGTGTGATGCAGTGACCCCTGTTACAAGTAGGGGGCATTGCATGGTATCTCCAGAATACGCATGGAGGTGTATTGCGGCCATAGGAATGCATGGCGGTCGCAGGCATAACTATGGTGATGAGACAAAGTCTGGCATTATTGTGAATGGCTGGTATGTGAATCACAGAGGAAGATACTCTACGCTGTCAGCCTGAAGTAAGGTTGTTCTGGGACCTGTAGTCCTACAAGTAATTGTGTTGTTTTAGAGGGAGGCTGGAAGGGCTAGTTCTGAGAGCTGGGTGGGTCAAACTAGCCACACTCACACATACCATCCATCTATGGGAGTGGTAACAGCTTGATAATGTGACCAGGGTGTGGGTCACATGGTTGCTGTGTATGGTTCCTGTGTATGGACCTGAATGGTTCTGGGCTGGAAGGTCCTGTGAGAGGAAAGGTTTGGGTGTGGGGAGATCCAGAGTGGGGACCGGATCCCTGAATAGCAGAGATGCCAAAAATAGAGGACGCTGGGTGTAAGTAAAAAATGAAATAAAATCAAAGTAATGAGCTACAGTACATGGTATCATAGCCATAAATGTTTATATGTCCATGTTAAGCAGGAAAAGAATGGCACACTGAAAAAAATACCCTGGTGAAAAATAATAATTAGGATATACCAAGCAGACTATAATAAATAGGAATTATACATATTATTACATAATTTAGGTATGGGAAATTGGGTAAAAGTAGTGATTTAATATGCTATAATAAGCGTAATAGACCTCTCATCCAAGGGGGTTAGATTTGTTGTATTATTCCTATATAGATGGCTCCTCGGGTTTTTGCCACCTAATCTCAGAGCAGTTATAACTCCGGAGGAAAGAAGAGCAAACAGGTGTAGAAAAGGAAAACACTTTATTATTATATGAATAAACATACAAAATACAAAAAAGTGCATAAAAAGTAGCAGGGGAAGGCCCAAAGGGGAACCACAGGACTCCAAAACGAAATGACCCGACATTAAGACACACAGCACAGGTTCAATTCACAACCTGGCATAAAGTGCATAGTGCATAGTATAATGATAATACCGTGTCTAAAAAGCATAACCGCTTGTTACCCCATAAGTGACTGCATAGTGCTGCAAGAGTATAATAGCGGGTAACCCCTAAGGGTAGGATGCTTACCGGGCATTAAGTTTGCAGGAGTCCAGGGCCGGGTATGCGTCTCCCGACGCGCGTTTCGCGGGTAACAGACCCCGCTTTCTCAAGGGAATGTCATAATGGACCAGGCAGGACCTTAAATTAGCCTCTGACCTGTCATGTGACAACATGCCGGCCAATCACAGATGGGATCAGCGGCGCATGCGCACCGCAGTTGCCAGGCACTCGGCCAAAGAAGCAGAGCGTCATCGTCGTCACATGGGAGAGGGGAGGAGGAGCAATCCCCCGACCCATGGAAGAAGATAAAGACGCACCGCTACACAGCCAATGCCAGCACCGCAGCACGCATGCGCACCCCTACTGCGCCACCACTGTGGGGTATATGTGCACCTGAGAGATATCTAAGATACCGAATATTAATACAATACATCTAAGAACGGCGCAATATAAACATACTGCACCACCAATGTAAAATATATGTGTACAAGAGAGATATCAAAAGGTACAGGACATAAATACAGTACATATAAATACGGTGCCATATGAAAATATAAGAATTCCAAGATGGTCTAAAATGTGCAGCATCACGTAATGTCCCATCCCTGGTGCATATTCAGATGGTCCAAAAAGCAGTACTGAAGAGTAAGGGCGATATGAGGGTGAACAACCGTGTCCAGTAAGAGCATCATGCCTGGGATAAAGAAGGATAAATGGAAGATAAAAAGACGAAACAAATTAAAACCAAAAACTTAAAAACAAAAAAACACACACCCAAACCCCGCCAGGGGGGAGCAAGAAGACAGGAATACTAATTTTTCATGGTATTTTAAGGGATAACTATAACTGTATATAAACCAGAGCAACTCAAAGAAAAGAGGAAAAAGAGAGTGACTCATTTAGTCCATTTGGGGTCATGGTATCTAAAGCCACAATCCATTTGGCCTCTACCTGTGCGAGTAGTTTTTTATAATTCCCCCCTCGAATCCCCAGATGAATCACATCAATACCACGCACCAACAGTGATGTGGGGTCACATCCATGAAATTGCCTAAAGTGGCGCGGGATGGTCTTGAGGAGGGATAAATCAGTCACTGTCCTGGCCGCGCAAATGTCCCGCACGTGCTCACGCACACGTACTCTAAGTTCTCTTGATGTTAAACCAACGTAGATTTTTGGACAGCCACACGTGGCGTAATAAATAACATTAGTGGTCCCACTCGAGATACGGTGCCTAATATCAAACTCTCTTTGACCATTGGATGATTTAAATGTAGTGCACCGCAGGACATTTGCGCATGCCAGGCAGTGACCGCAAGGTATAGATCCAACAATGGGCCCTCTGGACCCAAAAGGATTGGCTCTAAATGGAACATAATGGCTTTGTGCCAACAGATCTTTTAAGTTTTTAGATCTCCTGGCGGTCATAGAAGGACCCATCCCTAATGATGTTTGTAAGGAGGGTTCAGCCCCAAGAATGGACCAGTATTTTTTGAGAATACATCGCATCTCCTCCCATTCGTGGTTGTAGGTCGAGATATACCTAATTGGGCCATTGGCAAGGGTCCCTCTTTTTGTCCTTGGTGGCTGTAGTAGGTCATTACGAATGGTTTCTCTAGCCCTTTTATACCCACGTTTGATGCATCTGTTCGAGTAACCACGCGCAGAAAACCGTGTTTTAAGATCAGCACACTGGCTCTCGAATTTGGCATCTGACGAGCAGATCCGTCTCATCCTCAGGAACTGGCCAACCGGGACGGCCCTAATCGTGGATGGATTATGGGCAGAAGATGCATGGATGAATGCATTAACCGATGTTGGTTTGCGATAAACATCCGTCTGAATGCGACCAGCACGGTCCACTTCAAAAGTGACATCCAGAAAGTTAACTCTCTTGGTGTCATAGGTATACGTTAGACGGATGTTTAAAGCATTTTGGTTTAATGCCCCCATAAATTCACCCAGCTGCTGCACCGTCCCGTCCCACAAAAAGAAAACATCGTCTATATAACGATGCCAGCACAGCACATGGGAGGCGGCCCGTGGGCCCTCGTCCCCAAATACGAATCTCTCCCAGGAACCCAGGAAGAGATTTGCGTACGAGGGCGCACAGGCCGCGCCCATGGCTGTGCCGCGCGTCTGGAGGTAAAAATAATCTTTAAAGACAAAATAATTGTGAGACAGGACAAAGTGCAGCAGCTCGAGAATGAACTCACAGAAAGGGCCGTCCCGGCCGGACGCCCCGAGGAAGAGACGGACAGCCTCGATACCATGTTGATGGTTAATACAAGTATACAGGCTTTCTACATCTGCTGTCACCAGCAACGTGTCATGGTCCACAAGAATGCCATCAACCCTCGCCAGGGCGTCCGTAGTATCACGTACATAGGATGGAAGTGTTTCAACCAGAGGTTTTAAGTAAAAGTCTATAAACTGGCAAATCGGATCACATAAGCTGCCAATTCCTGATACTATGGGACGCCCGGGAGGGTCGACGGCATTCTTGTGGATCTTAGGCAATAAGTAAAAAGTTGAAACTTTAGGAAACCTAACTGTTAGACCCTCAAGGACTTGTTTAGTGATTAGACCTTCATCAAGGGCCCTAATTAGGATTTTTTGAAGATCTAGTGAAAACGTGGATGTGGGGTTAAACGACAATCTGCGATAAGTGTCTCGGTCTCTCAATTGACGGAAAGCCTCACGTTCATATTTATCTTGAGGCCAGATGACTATGTTGCCCCCCTTGTCAGCCGCCTTAAAAACAATATTAGGTAATTTTTGAAGATCTGAGATAGCTGTCCTTTCGTCTCTAGTGAGGTTATCAAAGCGCCGTCTAGTAGACAGGCCCTTGAATTCCTCTGTTACCAATCTCGTAAAGATGTCAATAGCAGGACTGAGTGACAAGGGGGGGAACCTAGTCGATCTGGCCGTAGCAGAGGGTGGAAACCTACTTGTACTAGGGCCCTCCTGCTCCTCCAGGAGGTCCTCCAAGTCATGAAGGGTCTCTTTCTCGATCTCAGACATCAGTTCACATGATTCTTTTTTGTGATGAAGTTTTCTGAGAAGCAATTTTCGAGAGAATAAATTGAGGTCCTTCATGGCTGTGAAAAAATTAAAAGAATTAGTGGGGGCAAAAGAAAATCCCTTACTCAATACTTTTATTTGGGTCTCAGTTAGTGTATGCTGGGAAAGGTTCACTACCTGTAATCCTCCCTGCTGATTAGAATTCCCTCCAGTTTGTTTTGATTTGGTAGTCTGTCTTGTGGTACGTTTAGTGGTAGATGCAATAGAACCACCTTGTGGGGGACCCCTCAACATTGATTCGTCCTCACCAGACTAATCTCAGAGCAGCATAATATAGAGATTGAGACCTTGATGCCAGCAATGTATCACTTACTGGGCTGCTTTCTGTAATTTTGATAAAATCACTTTTTTTCAGAAGGAGAATATCACTTGAGGACTGGCATATCTGCAGCCAAGGTAGCCCTCCATATTCATGAGTTCTGCATAACATCACTTATACCACTTATTAGCAACTTTCTGACTATGTACTCTGTACACAGACAGCTACCAATCAGTGGTGTGGGTGGAAACCCGTCCTCCCTATAGGTTCAAGTCTCTATACTGTACTCTGTACCCTCTCAACACAGTCCCCCTCCTTGGTATACTGTCCCCTCCTGGCTGTACCCTTACACTGTCCTCCCATGCTACGCCGCCACTACTCAGATTCTATTCTGTGCCAACTCAGTTTTCTCCCCAATACTGTCTTTTCACACTATTCTACTCCCTCCTCATACTGTCTCCTCTCACATCCCCCCTGTTCATCATACTGTCTCCTCATATATTTACCCCCTCACTCTCTATACTGCCTAACACATTCCCCAAACTCCACATACTGTGTCTGCACACATCCCATTACCCTCACTCCCCATACTGTGTCCAAATACATTTTTCCATCACAACTCATACTGTGTCCACACACATTCCCCCTTCGCTCCCCATACAGTCTGCACCCATCCCCTCACTCACCATACAGTGTCTGCGCCCATCCCCCTTATTGTTTCCTCATACATGCCCCTCATTTCCCTATACTGTTTCATTGTCCATGCTCCCCATTCCCCCGTACTGTTTCCTCATACATGCCCCGTATCTCCCCCTTTGCTCCTCATTTTGTGTCCTCAGATCCCCCACACACATTTAATACTACATTCCCATGCCAAATCGCCCATACACATTAAGGCTATGTGCACATGTTCAGGATTTCTTGCAGAAAATTCCTGAGCAAAACCGGACATTTTCTGCAAGAAATCCGCATGCGGTTTTTTTCGCGTTTTTTTGCGGATTTTTCCTGAGATTTCCCAATGCAATGATATAGTGGAAAATCCGCAAAAAATCCACAAAAGTAATGAACATGTTGCATTTTTTACCGCAATGCTTTTTTTGGGGGAAAAAAACGCATTATGTGCACAAAAATTGCGGAATGCATTCTATATGATGGGATGCACAATGTATGCGTTTTTATGCGAAAAAATGCTAAACAAACGCGAAAAATCTGCAACGTGTGCACACTGCCTAAATCTCCCCATCCCCACTCCAAATTTCCCAACACACATTAAATCTCCCCATCCTCACTCCAAATCTCCCCCCAAACTTTAAATCCCCCATCCCCACTCCAAATCTCACCCCACACATTATATATCCCCATCCCCACTCCAAGTTTCCAACACACATTAAATCTCCCCATCCCCACTCCAAATTACCCCACACACATTATATCTGCCCATCCTCACTTCAAATCTCCCTCCAAACTTTAAATCCCCCCGTCCCCACTCCAAATCTCACCCCACACATTAAATCTCCACATCCCCACTCCAAATCTCCCCCCACACATTAATTCCCCCCATCCCCAGTTCAAATCTCCCTCCACACATTAAATCTCCCCATCCCCACTCCAAATCTCACCCCACACATTAAATCTCCACATCCCCACTCCAAAACTCCTCCCACACATTAATTCCCCCATCCCCAGTACAAATCTCCCTCCACACATTAAATCTCCCCAAACACATTAAATCTCCCATCCCCATCCAAATCTCCCTCCACACATTAATTCTCCCCATCCAAATCTCCCCACACACATTAAATTCCCCCATCCCCACTCCAAATCTCCCCAAACATATTACATTTTCTCCCCCCATCCACTTAATGCTCAGTGTTTTCCCCTCCTGGAGTACTTACCACCAATGTCCACCTCTGCAGCGCAGGCGAGTGATGTCAGCAGCGTGATCACATGACATGATCACACTGCTGGAGTCGCTCTGATCCAGCGGTCAGATCAGTAAATTGTACTCGCATCTGTACAATTCATCACTGAGAGCCGGCGTGCTGCAGCTTCTCTGTGCCGGCTGTCAGCTTGACACAGAGTACGGCCGACTCCCAGTCCGGAGGCAGCAGAATGCAGCTGCCAGGGGAGACACTGTGGACCGCCATAACTGACAGCCCGACTGAGCCCCCTGCCGACTGCGCCCGGGGCACAAGCCTAGATACGCCTCTGCTTCCGTCTGCCGCTGCCAGAAACAGTTAATCAGAGTGGAGCCGGATGTTGCACCTCCACCAATCATATATTGATGACCATTTCTTCTTTAACTAAGAAGAGTACAAACATAATCAAGCTACTGCATTTATTACTCATTATTTGCATACTGTAGAACTTAAGTATTTATGAGATTACACTCACAGTCTTATCTTGTCTCCTATTGTGCTCACATTATTTTTATTCACTAAAGTCCATGAATATGTAAACTCTGTGGTTTATTGGCTCTACATATATTGTGCCAATGCATGTTTTGAATGTGTGATTTGAGACTTACGTACTAATAAGAATTTCCACTATACTACATTCAAACTCATGATCCCAGAACTACAAAGCTGCATATTTTACCGTATATAACACTGTGTTCCAAACAATACGTTTTATTGCCTATAGAATTATTAAAGACACCAAAAACATATATATCATAAAAATCTGTCTACATATAACTTCATATGCATTACCCCCACTATCAGCTCTCTTTGGCAAGCAGTCACAATTCAATATCTGTTCCTGTGCACAAACACTCTTGGTTTCTATGCTTGTAGCTAGGCTGCCCAAGGTATCTGCTGATACCTGCAGTATAAATAAGAGTGTGTATCTCTTATACATTTACATTTCAAAGAATAAGTCAATGGAAGATATCAGGAATGCATGTTTCAAACATCACAGGTCTAAAAATATGTCTCTCTAGCTGTTGTCTCAGCATGGTTTGAGATTGTTCGAACATTCTGAGAATAAATAAATCATGTATTATTAGAAATTGAAAAGATAAAGGGATCTTTATTCTTCTCACTTTGGAATCCAGACACATGGCATTTGATCTTGAACACTTGACTCTCACTCCTATATGAGTTTGTAAGACACATTGGGTGTTAATAAGAGTTGGACCCTCTTTTTTGGCGAGTAATGAGCACAATGGAAGTTTAACCGTGCTGTTCTGTTCGCATTTGCTATACACTTGTACTGTTCCCGGGTCAATATGACCCGACCTATTAATTCTTGATTTTTAGCTGCTCTAAGTGTTTTATTTGAATACTTTTTTCATTATTATACTGTATGTGAACATGGTTGATCATAAACAAATGAATAATGTAAATTCGAACTTAATAATTTATTTTTTTTCATAAAAAGGTTACACAGGCTTTTTACAATTATCTTTGATTGTTGGCACTCTGCACACAAATAACAAAGAAGCTTTACATTACTATTTCTAAAACATGAAATTTTACTTTTTGAAAACAATATTTATAAATCAACAAATGAAAAATCATAAAAACTTCAACCTTTTTAGAAAGAAAAAAGAAAAAACTGAACATGTTCATGCGTTTTTACAATTGCATTTGTAAATTACAATTTTCCATTTACCAATATAAACATTTGGAGCTGTCACATCTAATTTTTTCCATTTATCACCATAAACTACTTGCCCCTCAATGTTTGTCATTTGTATTACAATATTTAGGATAGTCATATTTAGGAACAATGCGAATGCTGATCCTATATCAGATATATACAGTAACTGCCTCAAATAGGTAATAGCACTCACCTACGTTCTTTCACTGGTGGGGTATTACACTTAGGAGCACTGTCCTTTCTCTTTCAGAGTGAGAAACTGTAAGATGAGGTAGCGGACAATGAAATCACTGACCCAACCTGGGAAGGCAACATGCAGAGGAAGGACAGCAGCGAACAGGGGAAAGGATCAGACAGGACAGAAGAAACAGACAGGAAGCACCTCACAACAGCTAGCATCAGCAGGGGCTGAGTTACGGTGGCCTCCAATTTACCCACACTCCTCGTTCTGGCAACAGACATGGCGGAGGAGTTGGTTTCCTTCTTTCTAAAAACTGCTCCTTCAACCCTATGCAATCCCCACCCTCCCTTATCCTCCCTTCTTTCTATTTTCACTCTGTCCATTTCTACTCTCCCTCTAATCTCCAAATAGCTGTCATATACCAACCACCAGGCTCAGCCACTGCCTTCTTTGACCAATTCTGCACCTGCCTTCTTCACTTTCTCTCTGCTAACATCCCCACCATCATAGTGGGTGACTTTAATATCTGACTAACACTCGCCAGCCAACAGCCTCCAAACTCCTGGCCCTTACTTCATCCTTTGGACTTACTCAGTGGTCCTCCACAGTCACCCACACAGACCGACATACACTAGACCTCATCGTCACCCGCCTCTGTTCCTTATCTAATCTCACAACCTCTCCTTTCCCCTATCTGACCAACATCTACTCACCTTCTCATCCTTGTCCTCCTCACCCGCCCCCCATGTCCAGCCACTAGCACATCCTCGCAGAAACCTCGCACACCTAGACATTCACAGACTCTCACACTCTCTTTTACCCTCTCCACCATATCTTCACTCCATGACACGGACAGCGCCACCGCTTTCTATATCTCCACCCTCACATCAGCCATAGACTCAGTTGCCCCTCTCATGCATGGAAAACTGCGACAAATCAATAGGCAACCCTGGCACAACAATCTCACCAAAAAACTTTGACAAGCATCCAGGGTCGTGGAGAGGCGCTGGAAGAAAACACGCCTGCCAGATGACTTCACTGCTTTCAAACAAGCTACACTTGCCTTCAAATTAGCCTTCACCTCTGCTAAACACACCTATTTCACAAACCTTGTATTTCATTATCGTACAACCCAAAACAACTGTTCAGCACATTTAACTCTCTTCTCCGCCCACCGCTGCCACCCCCAACTCCCCTAATGTCTTCCGAGGACTTTGCCACCTAATTCAAAAACAAGGTCGACCAAACAAGGCAAACCTTTACTGTTCCACCACCTCAACCACTCCATATATGGCATTTTAGGATCAAGCATAGTTGTGACTTTAGTGTCCTGACTGTTAAAGGGATCGATAGGGCCTTTATTGGACCTAGAGGGGGTAACTGGAAGAGACTATTGGCACAAAAAGAAGCAAAGTGGATTTACAAATTAAATACCACTACATCTTTTGGCCTCAACGATCATAATAGTTTTGTCTCCTTCTTGCTGACATAATTCGGTACTGTCAGGTATATACAGATATTCATCCATCTATATTTGCACATATACATTCTGTGCATAAACAGGCGTACCTTGTTTTGAAATGTTGTCTTTTTTTTATTCAATGCTGTCTTTTGCCTCTGTGTTTGTTTTAGTCTGTTTTTTTATTCTTTTAGTATTTTAATTGTTCTATATATCTTTTTTGATAGGGTTAATTTTCAACAGATACACTTCTCCCTGATTTTGGTACTACTTCCGTGTTCTTATAATCCACTAAAGGTTGTCATTCTTTGGATCCAGGAATATTTAATTATCAAGACATCTTACCTGTACTGGACGCCGTTTTATTGTATATAACATTTTACCTCAGCATTATACTGGACGCCGTTTTATTGTATACATCATTTTACCTCAGCATTATATAACCAATACGGTATTTCTATAGATGGGATATATGCGGCAGGACTAATTTCCCTTACATAAAATTTTTTTTTTTTTTAAGTATGTACTATTGTCACGTATGAGTATGTATTTTTATTTTTTTATATATATATATATATTTTTTTTTTTATAGGATTTTATCAGTATAATAAATGTCTTCTTTATGTATTACGTTTTTTATCTTTTTATGTTTATTGTTTTTCTTAATTTTTTTCTATGTATGTAGTCTTGCCTTGTGGGAGTATTTCACACTTTTTATTAGGATAATCATATATCCTCTCAATGTGTTATGCATATTGCACTTTATATCTTGTTCTTGCACTTTCTCACTTTTTTTTTAATATATATACAGTATATTTGTATATTTTGATATCTATTATTATGGATTGGTTATTATATAATATTTTTGCACATTTACACGTATATGTACTCCATTTTTGGTATATTGTTAAGTTATTAATTTGTTGCTATTATTGTCTTATTATTATTAGTCATATTTGTCTTTTTTTATGCACAGGCTAACATTAATATATTTTCCCATTAGTGGCAACAGCTTGGAATTTGGTTTCTTTTCCGTTTTTTTGCGCATTTTTGATTCCCTTCTTTAGTATATTACCAGTTGGAGGTGTGTATTGTTGCTACAGCAACAATCATGTGCATCCCTGGCTTTTACAAACTTGTCCGTTCCTAATGACAATATAATGGGCGGTAACAGGAAGCAACGTCATAGATGATTAACTGGATATCGCGTGATTTGCCCCGTTGCTGTGCGGGTATAGCCGGCATCCTAGGACTACAAGCGTAACTAGGCTTATGCGCATGCGCGGACTTAGTTGATCCGGAAATAATTCATTTACTTCCGGACAACCGGCGCTGCCTCTCGGTATTCAAATGAAACATCGCTGTGTTTATTACGTGTCCAATCAGTGTATTCCATCATAGGTGTTGGGGAGTGTTTTATCTGTTATTTGCCCTATCATTGGTTATCATCTATATATAAACTCGATCTGGCCAGTACCCAACCACCCCTGGACAAGCATTTCAATGTGAAACGCTCGTCGGGTGTGGTGGGTCCCTCGAGTGTGCCTCTGTTTGTAACTATACTTTAATTGTATTACCCATTGTATGCATACTAATCATTGTTAGTATATAATTTCGCCTTCTCTGTGCTTACATTGGCATTTTATGACATTGAGTTACCTTATTGTTGCACATCCTTGTATATTTATTTATATATATTTATTTTTTTCTGTATTTTCCCATGTGTGCGCATTGAGGGCGAATTTCTTCACTTGAAGATTATATCTCATATGCATTATTACGGTATGTATTTTGTTACTGATCATGATTTAGCGGCATTCTTGTTGGTATCCCACCCTTTTCTCCTGTACTTGTGGTATTTGCTGTGATTTTATAGATTATTTGAATAAAGATATATGTATTTTAATATATTGGTCTTATGTAAAGCTCCTTTTTTGGTTTTCCTATGCGTTTGCTTCATGGCCCTTTAAGGAATATAATTAGGTGTTACTTGTATTTTTCAATTTTAGATTGTATTCCTGTCCAATATGGACTTTAGAAGCAGAGATGCTTCTTGGATAGCACATGCACAAAATGTTTTTGGCAGTACCACTCCATTGGTACAGGAGCCAGTTCAGAAGACAGCATTGAAAAAAACTTTTAAAAATGTATTGAACCGCCGTACTAGATTATGGTGGAATAAAGAGAATTATATTTCAAAGAATTTAATCCCCAGGGGACTGAGTATTCAAATTTTTCCCTCATTCCCGATTAACCCCTTCACCCCCAAGGGTGGTTTGCACGTTATGGACCGGGCCAATTTTTACAATTCTGACCACTGTCCCTTTATGAGGTTATAACTCTGGAACGCTTCAATGGATCCTGGTGATTCTGACATTGTTTTCTCGTGACATATTGTACTTCATGATAGTGGTAAAATTTATTTGATATTACCTGCGTTTATTTGTGAACAAAATGGAAATTTGGTGAAAATTTTGAAAATTTCGCAATTTTCCAAATTTGAATTTTTATGCAATTAAATCACAGTGATATGTCACACAAAATACTTAATAAGTAACATTTCCCACATGTCTACTTTACATCAGCATCATTTCGGAACCAACATTTTTTTTTGTTAGGGAGTTATAAGGGTTAAAAGTTGACCAGCAATTTCTCATTTTTACAACACCATTTTTTTTTTAGGGACCACATCTCATTTGAAGTCATTTTGAGGGGTCTATATGATAGAAAATACCCAAGTGTGACACCATTCTAAAAACTGCACCCCTCAAGGTGCTCAAAACCACATTCAAAAAGTTTATTAACCCTTCAGGTGTTTCACAGGAATTTTTGGAATGTTTAAATAAAAATGAACATTTAACTTTTTTTCACACAAAATTTAATTCAGCTCCAATTTGTTTTATTTTACCAAGGGTAACAGGAGAAAATGGACCCCAAAAGATGTTATACAATTTGTCCTGAGTACGCCGATACCCCATATGTGGGGGTAAACCACTGTTTGGGCGCATGACAGAGCTCGGAAGCGAAGGAGCGCCATTTGACTTTTCAATGCAAAATTGACTGGAATTGAGATGGGACGCCATGTTGCGTTTGGAGAGCCACTGATGTGCCTAAACATTGAAACCCCCCACAAGTGACACCATTTTGGAAAGTAGACCCCCTAAGGAACTTATCTAGAGGTGTGGTGAGCACTTTGACCCACCAAGTGCTTCACAGAAGTTTATAATGCAGAACCGTAAAAATAAAAAATCATATTTTTTCACAAAAATGATCTTTTCGCCCCGAATTTTTTATTTTCCCAAGGGTAAGAGAAGAAATTGGACCCCAAAAGTTGTTGTACAATTTGTCCTGAGTACGCTAATACCCCATATGTGGGGGTAAACCACTGTTTGGGCGCATGGGAGAGCTCGGAAGGGAAGGAGCGCCGTTTGACTTTTCACTGCAAAATTGACAGGAATTGAGATGGGACGCCATGTTGCGTTTGGAGAGCCACTGATGTGCCTAAACATTGAAACCCCCCACAAGTGACACCATTTTGGAAAGTAGACCCCCTAAGGAACTTATCTAGATGTGTGGTGAGCACTTTGACCCACCAAGTGCTTCACAGGAGTTTATAATGCAGGACCGTAAAAATAAAAAATCATATTTTTTCACAAAAATGATCTTTTCGCCCCCAATTTTTTATTTTCCCAAGGGTAAGAGAAGAACTTGGACCACAAAAGTTGTTGTGCAATTTGTCCTGAGTACGCTGATACCCCATATGTGGGGGTAAACAACTGTTTGGGCGCATGGGAGAGCTCGGAAGGGAAGGAGCGCCGTTTGACTTTTCACTGCAAAATTGACAGGAATTGAGATGGGACGCCATGTTGCGTTTGGAGAGCCACTGATGTGCCTAAACATTGAAACCCCCCACAAGTGACACCATTTTGGAAAGTAGACCCCCTAAGGAACTTATCTAGAGGTGTGGTGAGCACTTTGACCCACCAAGTGCTTCACAGAAGTTTATAATGCAGAGCCGTAAAAATAAAACAAAAATTTTTTCCCACAAAAATTATATTTTAGCCCCCAGTTTTGTATTTTCCCGAGGGTAACAGGAGAAATTGGACCCCAAAAGTTGTTGTCCAATTTGTCCTGAGTACGCTGATACCCCATATGTGGGGGGGGACCACCGTTTGGGCACATGGGAGGGCTCGGAAGGGATGGAGCGCCATTTGGAATGCAGACTTAGATGGAATGGTCTGCAGGCGTCACATTGCGTTTGCAGAGCCCCTAATGTACCTAAACAGTAAAATAACCCCACAAGTGACACCATTTTGGAAAGTAGACCCCCTAAGGAACTCATCTAGATGTTTTGTGAGAGATTTGAACCCCTAAGTGTTTCACTACAGTTTATAACGCAGAGCCGTGCAAATAAAAATTTATTTTTTTTTCCACAAAAATTATTTTTTAGCCCCCAGTTTTGTATTTTTCCAATGGTAACAGGAGAAATTAGACCCTATATATTGTTGTCCAATTTGTCCTGAGTACGCTGATACCTGATATCTGGGGGGAACCACCGTTTGAGCGCATGGCAGAGCTCGGAAGGGAAGGAGCATCATTTGCAATGCAGACTTAGATGGATTGGTCTGCAGGCGTCACATTGCGTTTGCAGAGCCCCTAATGTTCCTAAACAGTAGAAACCCCCCACAAGTGACCCAATATTGGAAACTAGACCCCCCAAGGAACTTATCTAGTTGTGTTGTGAGAACTTTGAACCCCCAAGTGTTTCACTACAGTTTATAATGCAGAGCCGTGAAAATAAAAAAATAAAAAATTTCCCCCCAAAATTATTTTTTAGCCCCCAGTTTTGTATTTTCCCAATGGTAACAGGAGAAATTGGACCCCAAAAGTTGTTGTCCAATTTGTTTTGAGTATGCTAATACCCCATATGTGGGGGGGAACCACCGTTTGGGCGCATGGGAGGGCTCGGAAGGGAAGGAGCGCCATTTGGAATGCAGACTTAGATGGAATGGTCTGCAGGCGTCACATTGCGTATGCAGAGCCCCTAATGTACCAAAACAGTAGAAACCCCCCACAAGTGACACCATTTTGGAAAGTAGACCCCCTAAGGAACTCATCTAGATGTGTTGTGAGAGCTTTGAACCCCCTAGTGTTTCACTACAGTTTATAACGCAGAGCCATGCAAATAAAAAAAAATATTTTTTTCCACAAAAATTATTTTTTAGCCCCAGTTTTGTATTTTCCCAAGGGTAACAGGAAAAGTTGGACCCCATAAGATGTTCTCCAATGTGTTCCGAGTACGCTGATACCCCATATGTTGGGGTAAACCCCTGTTTGGGCGCACGGGAGAGCTTGGAAGGGAAGGAGCACTGTTTTACTTTTTCAACGCAGAATTGGCTGGAATTGAAATGGGACGCCATGTCACGTTTGGAGAGCCCCTGATGTGCCTAAACAGTGGAAACACCCCAATTATAACTGAAACCCTAATCCACACACACCCCTAACCCTAATCCCAACGGTAACCCTAACCACACCCCTAACCCTAGTCCCAACCCTATTCCCAACCGTAAATGTAATCCAAACCCTAACCCTAACTTTAGCCCCAACCCTAACCCTAACTTTAGCCCCAACCCTAAATGTAGCCCTAACCCTAGCCCTAGCCCTAACCCTAGCCCTAACCCTAGCCCTAACCCTAACCCTAGCCCTAACCCTAGCCCTAACCCTAATGGGAAAATGGAAATAAATAAATTTTTTAATTTTTTTTAATTTTTCCCTAACTAAGGCTACGTTCACATTAGCGTTCTGCGCCGCAGCGTCGGGCGCCGCAGCGTCGCCGCATGCGTCATGCGCCCCTATATTTAACATGGGGGCGCATGGACATGCGTTGCACTTGCGTTTTGCGATGCATGCGTCACTGCGGCGCACGCGTCATGGCGCAGAGGACGCAGCAAGTTGCATTTTTTGTGCGTACAAAATCAAGCAAAAAAAGGACGCATGCGTCGCAAAACGCAGCGTTGTGCATGCGTTGTGCATGCGGTGTTCCTGCGTTGTGTGTTGCGTCGCCTACGCTGCGGCGCACAACGCAAATGTGAACGTAGCCTAAGCGGGTGATGAAGGGGGGTTTGATTTACTTTTATAGCGGGTTATTTAGCGGATTTTTATGATTGGCAGCCGTCACACACTGAAAGACGCTTTTTATTGCAAAAAATTTTTTTGCGTTACCACATTTTGAGAGCTATAATTTTTCCATATTTGAGTCCACAGAGTCATGTGAGGTCTTGTTTTTTGCGGGACGAGTTGACATTTTTATTGGTAACATGTTCGGGCACGGGAGATTTTTTGATCGCTTTTTATTCCGATTTTTGTGAGGCAGAATGACCAAAAACCAGCTATTCATTAATTTCTTTTGGGGGAGGCGTTTATACCGTTCCGCGTTTGGTAAAATTGATAAAGCAGTTTTATTCTTCGGGTCAGTACGATTACAGCAATACCTCATTTACATCATTTTTTTATGTTTTGGCGCTTTTATACGATAAAAGCTATTTTATAGAAAAAATAATTATTTTGGCATCGCTTTTTTCTGAGGACTATAACTTTTTTATTTTTTCGCTGATGATGGTGTATGGTGACTCGTTTTTTGCGGGACAAGATGACGTTTTCAGCGGTACCATGGTTATTTATATCCGTCTTTTTGATCGCGTGTTATTCCACTTTTTGATTGGCGGTATGAGAATAAAGCGTTGTTTTTTGCCTCGTTTTTTTTTGTTTGTTTTTTTACGGTGTTCACTGAAGGGGTTAACTAGTTATGTAGTTTTATAGGTGGGGTCGTTATGGACACGGCTATACTAAATATGTGTACTTTTATTGTTTGATTTTTTTTTTAATTTAGATAAAGAAATGTATTTATGGGAATAATTTTTTTTATTTATTTATTTATTTATTTAGGAATTTTTTTTTTATTTTTTTTTTACACATGTGGACATTTTTTTTTTACTTTTTTACTTTGTCCCAGGGGGGGACATCACAGATCGGTGATTTGACAGTGTGCATAGCACTCTGTCATATCACCGATCTCACTGACAGGGCTGCAGGCTTCCCAGCGTCTGCACTGAGCAGGCACTCGGTAAGCCACCTCCTTCCCTGCAGGACCCGGATGCCGCGGCCATCTTGGATCCGGGACCTGCAGCGACGAAGGAGGTAGGAGACTCTCGGAGCAACGCGATCACATCGCGTTGCTCCGGGGGTCTCAGGGAAGCCCGCAGGGAGCCCCCTCCCTGCGCGATGCTTCCCTATACCGCCGGTACACCGCGATCATGTTTGATCGCAGTGTGCCGGGGGTTAATGTGCCGGGGGCGGTCCGTGACCGCTCCTGGCACATAGTGCCGGATGTCAGCTGCGATAGTCAGCTGACACCCGGCCGCGATCGGCCGCGCTCCCCCCGTGAGCGTGGCCGATCGTGCTGGACGTACTATTCCGTCCTTGGGAAGTAGGGCCCACCCTACATGGATGGAATAGTACGTCCAATGACAGAAAGGGGTTAATGATATATCCATGCGGTCTAGATGAGTGTCAGCGTGTCATACATTTTCTACCACATTTATGACAATTTTAATGAACATCAATGGTAATTGGTAAGTCAATTAATGATCTAGGTTTGGAAATTGATGAAATATAAAAGAAATTACAGAAGGAATGCTCACCAGAGGAGTTTGAGGCATTCAAAAAAGAAATGGATGATTGCTGTGATGAATGGGAAAAGGATATCTCCAGTAAGAAAAATAGAAAATATCAACGTGACTTACAGGATAAAAATGAAAATAGAGTATATAGATGGACTCACACGGATATGATGAATAAAAGAGACCCCACACCAGGATCTACGGGCACATCAAGTGTGGGGACATCCGTTTCATCAGTAAGCCAAGACATTGATTACCACCTGAGATTCAACCAAAGGCATAATGATGACCGTTTTAGGGGATATAATATGAGGAGACGTTTAAAGAATATGAATTCTGATTATGAGGAAGAAGTCCAGAGTAATTGTTGTGAATTCTGCTCTTGGGCTCCCTCCGGTGGTTGTTAGTGGTAGTGCAGTGGTCTCTGGATTATAGGCCGGGCAGGTGTTTCTGCTTATTGCAGCACTATTAGGTATTTTGGTTTGTAGGATCCTTCAATCCCTGCCAGTTCCATTGTATCTTGGAGGGATTGCATCTCTGTCTGGCTCCACTTGCCCTGCTGTCATTTCAGCTAAGATAAGTGTCTTGTTTTGGTTCTCTGTAGCACGCATGCAGTGTGCTTTTATGTGCAGTGCAATCTATTGTGTTTTTGTCCAGCTTAGACTTTGTTTGGATTTTTCTGTCATGCTGGTTTCTCTGGAGATGCAGATATACATCCTATGTCTTTAGATGTAGTATATTGTATATTCTGCTGTGAGTTTTTCTAGTGTTTTAATACTGACCGCTTAGAACTCTGTCCTATCCTTTTCTATTTAGCTAGAAGTGCCTCTTTTGCTAAAATCTGTCTTTTCTGCCTGTGTACGTATTTCCTCTTAAACTCACAGTCAATATTTGTGGGGGGCTGCCTATCCTTTGGGGCTCTGCTCTGAGGCAAGATAGGATTTCCCATTTCCATCTATAGGGGTATTTAGTCCTCCGGCTGTGTCGAGGTGTCTAGGCCTGGTTAGGTACATCCCACGGCTACTTCTAGTTGCGGTGTCAGTATTAGGATTGCGGTCAGTACAGGTACCACCTACTCCAGAGATAGTCTCATGCGGCTCCAGGGTCACCGGATCATAACAGTACAACTGGCCAACAATGAGTTAAATGCATCTCAGAAGAAGTGAAGAAAAGTCCTGAGCCATTTTTTTTTCTGCAGTCTGTTTTGTCTTTCCTTCCCTCTTTACCTCTGGGTGACTGAAGAGCTGTGTGCTAGCATGGATGTTCAGGGATTGGCTTCTCGTGTAGACCAACTAGCTGCTAGGGTACAGGGTATTTCTGATTATATTGTTCAGACTCTGGTTTAGAGCCTAGGATTCCTACTCCTGATTTATTTTTTGGGGACAGGTCTAAATTTTTGAGTTTTAAAAATAACTGTAAACTGTTTTTTGCTCTGAAACCTCGTTCTTCTGGTGATCCCATTCAGCAGGTTAAAATTGTCATCTCCCTGCTGCGCGGCGATCCTCAGGATTGGGCATTTTCCCTGGAATCTGGGAATCCTGCCTTGCTTAATGTAGAAGCCTTTTTTCAGGCTCTAGGGTTATTATATGATGAACCGAATTCTGTGGATCATGCTGAGAAGACCTTGTTGACCCTGTTTCAGGGTCAAAAAGCGGCAGAAGTGTATTGTCAGAAATTTAGAAAATGGCCTGTGCTGACTAAATGGAATGAGGATGCTTTGGCAGCAATTTTCAGAAAGGGTCTTTCTGAATCTGTTAAAGATGTTATGGTGGGGTTTCCCACGCCTATTGGTCTGAGTGATTCTATGTCTCTGGCCATTCAGATGGATCGGCGCCTGCGTGAGCGCAGAGCTGTGCGCGCTGTGGCATTGTCCTCAGAGCAGATACCTGAGCCTATGCAGTGCGATAGGATTCTGTCTGGAGCTGAACGACGGGGATTCAGACGTCAGAATGGGTTGTGTATTTACTGTGGCGATGCTTCTCATGTCATTTCGGTCTGCCCTAAGCGTATCAAGAGAATCACTAGTTCAGTTACCATTGGTACCTTACAACCTAAATTTCTGTTATCTGTGACATTGATATGCTCATTGTCATCATTTTCTGTCATGGCATTTGTAGATTCTGGCGCCGCTTTGAATTTAATGGACTTTGAGTTCGCTAGACGTTGTGGTTTCCCCTTGCAGTCTTTGGAGAACCCTATTCCTTTAAGGGGCATTGATGCTACACCTTTGGCTAAAAATAAACCCCATTTTTGGACACAGGTGACCATGTGCATGGCGCCAGCCCATCGGGAGGATTGTCGCTTTTTGGTGTTGCATAATTTGCATGATGCTATTGTGCTGGGTTTTCCATGGTTGCAGGTACATAATCCGGTGTTGGATTGGAAATCTATGTCTGTGACTAGTTGGGGTTGTCAGGGAGTTCATGGTGACGTTCCTTTGATGTCAATCTCCTCTCCCCCCCCTTCTGAAATTCCAGAGTTCTTGTCTGATTTTCAGGATGTGTTCAATGAGCCGAAGTCCAGTTCCCTTCCACCGCATAGGGACTGTGATTGTGCTATTGACTTGATTCAAGGTTGTAAGTTTCCCAAGGGCCGACTTTTCAACCTGTCTGTGCCTGAACATACCGCCATGCGGAGTTATATTAAGGAGTCTTTGGAGAAAGGGCATATTCGGCCATCTTCTTCACCATTGGGAGCGGGATTTTTTTTTTGTTGCCAAGAAGGATGGCTCCTTGAGACCTTGTATTGATTATCGCCTCTTGAATAAGATCACGGTCAAATTTCAATACCCTTTGCCTTTGCTTTCTGATTTGTTTGCTAGGATTAAGGGGGCTAGTTGGTTTACTAAGATTGACCTTCGAGGGGCATATAATCTTATTCGTATTAAGCAGGGTGACGAATGGAAAACTGCATTTAATACGCCCGAGGGCCATTTTGAATACCTTGAGATGCCCTTCGGGCTCTCTAATGCTCCATCTGTTTTTCAGCCCTTCATGCATGATATCTTTCGGAATTATCTTGATAAATTCATGATTGTATATTTGGATGACATTTTGATTTTTTCCGATGATTGGGAGTCTCATGTGAAACAGGTCAGGATGGTTTTTCAGATCCTTCGTGACAATGCTTTATTTGTGAAGGGGTCTAAGTGTCTTTTTGGAGTGCAGAAGGTTTCTTTTTTGGGCTTTATTTTTTCTCCTTCATCTATAGAGATGGATCCGGTTAAGGTTCAGGCCATTCATGATTGGATTCAGCCCACGTCTGTGAAGAGTCTTCAGAAATTTTGGGGTTTTGCTAATTTTTATCGCCGATTCATTGCTAACTTCTCCAGTGTGGTTAAACCCCTGACCAATTTGACGAAAAAGGGCGCTGATGTGACGAATTGGTCCTCTGCGGCTGTCTCTGCCTTTCAGGAGCTTAAACGCCGATTTACTTCTGCCCCGGTGTTGCGTCAGCCAGATGTTTCTCTTCCATTTCAGGTTGAGGTTGACGCTTCTGAGATTGGGGCAGGGGCCGTTTTGTCTCATAGGAATTCTGATGGTTCCTTGATGAAACCTTGTGCCTTCTTTTCTGAAAGTTTTCGCCTGCTGAACGTAATTATGATGTCGGCAATTGGGAATTGTTGGCTATGAAGTGGGCATTCGAGGAATGGCGACATTGGCTTGAGGGAGCCAAGCATCGTATTGTGGTCTTGACCGATCATAAAAATCTGATTTACCTCGAGTCTGCCAAGCGGCTGAATCCTAGACAGGCTCGATGGTCTTTGTTTTTCTCCCATTTTGATTTCGTGGTCTCGTATCTTCCGGGTTCTAAGAATATTAAGGCTGATGCCCTCTCTAGGAGCTTTTTGCCTGATTCTCCGGAGGTCCTTGAACCGGTCGGCATTCTAAAGGAAGGGGTGGTCCTTTCTGCCATCTCCCCTGATCTGCGACGGGTTCTTCAGGAATTTCAGGCTGACAAACCTGACCGCTGTCCAGTGGGGAAACTGTTCGTTCCTGATAAATGGACTAGTAGGGTGATTTCGGAGGTTCATTGTTCTGTGTTGGCTGGTCATCCTGGTATTTTTGGTACCAGAGATTTGGTTGGTAGGTCTTTTTGGTGGCCTTCTTTGTCGCGGGATGTGTGTTCTTTTGTGCAGTCCTGTGGGACTTGTGCGCGGGCTAAGCCTTGTTGTTCCCGCGCTAGTGGGTTGCTTTTGCCTTTGCCGGTCCCGGAGAGGCCTTGGACGCATATTTCTATGGATTTTATTTCAGACCTTCCGGTTTCCCAGAGGATGTCGGTTATCTGGGTGGTTTGTGACCGGTTTTCTAAGATGGTTCATTTGGTGCCTTTGCCTAAGTTGCCTTCCTCTTCTGATTTGGTTCCATTGTTTTTTCAGCATATGGTTCGTTTGCATGGTATTCCGGAGAATATCGTGTCCGACAGAGGTTCCCAGTTTGTTTCTAGGTTTTGGCGAGTCTTTTGTGCTAGGCTGGGCATTGATTTGTCTTTTTCTTCCGCATTTCATCCTCAGACAAATGGCCAAACCGAGCGAACTAATCAGACTTTGGAAACTTATTTGAGATGCTTCGTGTCTGCTGATCAGGATGATTGGGTGGCTTTCTTGCCATTGGCCGAGTTTGCCCTTAATAATCGGGCTAGTTTGGCTACCTTGGTTTCGCCTTTCTTTTGTAATTTTGGTTTTCATCCTTGTTTTTCTTCAGGGCAGGTTGAGCCTTCTGATTGTCCTGGTGTGGATTCTGTGGTTGACAGGTTGCAGCAAATTTGGGCTCATGGGGTGGACAATTTGGTGTTGTCTCAGGAGGAGGCGCAACGTTTTGCTAATCGTCGTCGGTGTGTTGGTTCCCGGCTTCGGGTTGGGGATTTGGTCTGGTTGTCTTCCCGTCATGTTCCTATGAGGGTTTCTTCCCCTAAGTTTAAGCCTCGGTTTATTGGTCCTTATAGGATTTCTGAGATTATCAATCCGGTGTCTTTTCGTTTGGCCCTTCCGGCATCTTTTGCTATCCATAATGTTTTCCATAGATCTTTATTGCGGAAATATGTGGTGCCCGTTCTTCCCTCTGTTGATCCTCCGGCTCCTGTGTTGGTTGATGGGGAGTTGGAGTATGTGGTTGAGAAGATTTTGGATTCTCGTTTTTCGAGACGGAAGCTTCAGTACCTTGTCAAATGGAAGGGGTACAGCCAGGAGGATAATTCTTGGGTTTTTGCCTCTGATGTCCATGCTGCTGATTTGGTTCGGGCCTTTCATCTGGCTCGTCCTGATCGGCCTGGGGGCTCTGGTGAGGGTTCGGTGACCCCTCTTCAAGGGGGGGTACTGTTGTGAATTCTGCTCTTGGGCTCCCTCCGGTGGTTGTTAGTGGTAGTGCAGTGGTCTCTGGATTATAGGCCGGGCAGGTGTTTCTGCTTATTGCAGCTCTATTAGGTATTTAGGTTTGTAGGATCCTTCAATCCCTGCAGTTGTCCATTGTATCTTGGAGGGATTGCATCTCTGTCTGGCTCCACTTGCCCTGCTGTCATTTCAGCTAAGATAAGTGTCTTGTTTTGGTTATCTGTAGCACGCATGCAGTGTGCTTTTATGTGCAGTGCAATCTATTGTGTTTTTGTCCAGCTTAGACTTTGTTTGGATTTTTCTGTCATGCTGGTTTCTCTGGAGATGCAGATATACATCCTATGTCTTTAGTTAGATGTAGTATACTGTATATTCTGCTGTGGGTTTTTCTAGTGTTTTAATACTGACCGCTTAGAACTCTGTCCTATCCTTTTCTATTTAGCTAGAAGTGCCTCTTTTGCTAAACTCTGTCTTTTCTGCCTGTGTACGTATTTCCTCTTAAACTCACAGTCAATATTTGTGGGGGGCTGCCTATCCTTTGGGACTCTGCTCTGAGGCAAGATAGGATTTCCCATTTCCATCTTTAGGGGTATTTAGTCCTCCGGCTGTGTCGAGGTGTCTAGGCCTGGTTAGGTACATCCCACGGCTACTTCTAGTTGCAGTGTCAGTATTAGGATTGCAGTCAGTACAGGTACCACCTACTCCAGAGATAGTCTCATGCGGCTCCAGGGTCACCGGATCATAACAAGTAATGCAATGAAGGTAATTAATCTTTCTGACTTTACACTATCGCATGCCCAAATATCTGTACTCCAAAAGGGACTTACGTTTTGTCCATCCTCTGCTCCTGATGAGTTTACCATCTTTAAAGACATGCAACTGTTTGCTAGGAAATTGTTTTATAAAAAAAATGTACCATCAGGAGGCATGTGATAATACTCTTTTCTCAACAGAAGCAGAAGAAGAAGCGATCCAGATTTTAGAGGAAATGGCTACAGAAGCAGACGGACAAGTAAATAATGTTTATCCGAAATATCTCATTCCAAAATCTAAGAAATTCCCACAGATTAATAACATACCCGTGATTGATCTCTTTGTACGATTAGTTATGCAGGATGTCTAAAATATCCCTGAAACCATTAAAAGGGATAATTTAAACCAGGATGAAAGGTGTGCTCTTAAGGAACTGAGAAACCTCAAGGAGGTAATTATTAAACCGTCTGACAAGGGTGGTAACGTGGTGGTGTGGTCTGTGGTGGCCTATGAGAAGGAGATGATGAGACAATTAAGGAATACTCTGTGTTACAAAAAGTTGACATTTAATCCTCTAAGTATAGGAGTGAGTTCGTGACCTCCTACAAGAGGCGGTAACAAATGGAGTATTGACGCCCAAACAGATGTAAGGTTTGGGATTGAGGACCCTATGACACCAAGTATCTATATGCTACCGAAGATACATAAAGATCCAAAAACACCTCCAGGTACTCCCATAGTATCAGGGATTAATAACATCTCCGATCCAATCTCTAGACTTATTGATTTTTATTTAAAACCGTTAGTAGAGACTTTGCCGTCTTTTCTCAAGGATACAACAGACACCTTGAGGAAAATTGATGGTATTTCATTGGAGGAGAATATGATCCTTGTTACTTGCGATGTTGAGTCGCTATATACTTCAATTCGACACAAAGATGGCATAGAGGCGGTTACCTTCTTTTTGGCTAACAGTGATCTCGATGAGGATGACCCCATGCGCAGTGAGTGTGAAAAAGGAGAATGCTGTGTTACCGCAAGGGACAGTGGAGCCGGGCAGGTCGCTCACCTTGTGGCAACTGACTTTTGGGGCTAAAGACCTCAAGTCTGGGGTGAAACAGACGAAAGTACGCCAAATCGTTGCGAAGCTGTACAGGGAGGATGCTGAGGAACTGTGTGATATGGTTCATCCTGGTAATGTGCTGTGTAACAGAGAAAGGAATACAAAGAAAAGTAAATGAATGTGCATTGAGAAACCTGCTGTAAATGCTATGGTAACTACTAACTACGGATGTGCTGTGTAGCAAAGTTAGCAACGATGTTCTTATAAAAGTGCAAAACTGTGTGGAGAGAATCTTTAGCAAAGTAGAGAAGATCCTGACGGTGCAGAACATGATCTATGGATATTATTTACATGTGACAGGTCAGGGCATAGATACATCGCAATACTCGGTCATGACTACAGCCCTGGTTCTGTCTTTTACACAACCATTAGCAGTGGACCTGATATTCCCTGCTCCTAGAAAGTAACATCACATGAAGAAATTCAGCTGCCTGCAGAAAGGAGTGAGTATACATGTGTATGCTCAAAGTGTAAAGTGTTTATATGTGCAAGTCATGTGTCTGCAGTTTGTGTATATATACAGGTGCTTGTCACAAAATTAAAATGGAAATAAATTACCTTTTTGATGATATTATAATTTTATGAGAAGCACCTGTATGTCTGTATAAATAGGCTGCTTATGTTTGTTTGTATATTCAGTGTGTCCGTAAAGTCATTGGGCACTTTTGACCAGTCACAGGATCTATTTATAGTTTACATTTTGGCGCCCTTTATCTGGCCCAATCACATCAGAACTGTTCATGAGGAGAGATAACAAGAACCAATCAAACGACACAAACTCATTTAGGCTGTTGCTGAGCCCCCAGTCAGATTAACCCCTGATAAACTGAACTCTGATTAATACACTGCCAGGTCTGTGACATCATGCAACCACAAGCTTATGCCAGCTGTGTGGTTTTCCATGCCAGTCGAGATGTGGACGGTACAGAGGAAAGTTCAGTGTGTTCTGTGGCTTGCTAAATTCGAATCCGTGACCAAAGTGCTACGTGAATATTGGTGCATTTATAATGAAGCGCCGCGACATAGGCATAACATTACTTGGTGGGATAAGCAGTTGAAGGAAACTGGCAGTTTGGTGGAGAAACCCCATTCTGGTAAGCAATCAGTCAGCAATGAGTCCGTAAGTCTGTAGAAGCTATATGGGATAGCTACCTAAGGAGCCCTAAAAAATCTGTGCGTGCGTGTGCTCGACAATTACACCTAAGTAAGACTACAGTTCATAATATACTAAAGAAACGTCTTGGTTTTACGGGGTACAAATTGTGTCTGTTGCATGCTATCAAATCGGTGGATAGACCCAAACGATGCGCGTTTGCTACAGATATGCTTCATGAGATCGACAATGATGCAAGAGTTTTGCAGAAGATTGTGTTTAGCGATGAGGCGACCTTCCATATCTGTGGACATGTTCATCGCCATAACGCCCGAATATGGGCTGCTGAACATCCTCACACCTACGTTGAGTACGAACGGAACACCCCTAAAGTGAACGTGTGATGTGGCCTGATGCATGATAAAGTGATAGGCCCATTTTTTTTCGCGGAGCGGTCTGTGACGGCAAACACGTATGTTGACATGTTGGAATTGTATGCAGTGCCAAAATTCCCAGAAGGTGTCATCTTTCAGGAGGACGGCACTCCTCCACACTACGCCACCATTGTTCGTGAGTTTCTGGGTAGAACAATCCCCCGGCGGATAGGCAGGGGTTCTGTCAAACCATGGCCATCACGATCCCCAGATCTGACGCCCTTAGACTATTACCTTTGGAGTTATGTGAAGCAACATGTGTACATTGAACCTATCAATGACATTAATCACTTAAAACAGAGAATCACAGACGTTATTTACTCTGTTACACCAGACTTCCTTACCTGCGTGTGGCAAGAACATCACTATCTTATGCATGTGTGTATGGCAACAAATGGAGCCCAAATTGAACAGGCTCTGAATAGGTATGAAACTGGGAAAGTTTTTCTTTTATTTGGAGAAGATTTCACATTTCTATCGCTTTTTGTTGCTTTGCAGTGACTGGTCAAAAGTGCACCATAACTTTACGGACACACTGTATTTAAGGAGTGACTATGAGTGTTTATGTTGTATGTATGTGTAAGTTTGCCGAGGTGTGTGTATGTTGTATGTATGTGTAAGTTTGCCGAGGTGTATGTATGTTGTATGCATGTGTAAGTGTGCCAAGGCGTGTGTATAATGTTCCACTGTGCACTATATGACTATTAAAATGTATCACTGTGTGTGTGAGTATTCAGATAACAGCGTACATTTGTTACAGCACCACTCAAGCATTTTTTTAGTGCAGTGCCAGAGTGGTGCTAGTATTGTACCAGCCGCTGCCTTCATCTTTTATTCGCACCTTTCTGGTTGGTCTCCAGCAGTTTGTGACCTGCCGGATTGCTCCAGTGTTTGCTGGACGAGCCGGAGGTCTAGGTCCACAAGAGCCTTGTCCTGGCCTCCTCCTGGCTCTCATAGATTTGCATTTAAAGTTTGTGCCCGTTACTTTTGACTCCCGGTCAGTCAGACGTTGAAGTCACAAAATAGCGATACGGAACCAGAGCAGGGCCGGGGAAAGCTGAAGATGGCGGGTGGTGAGTTTATTAGGTGCAGGGATCTTGCATTAGCAGCAATACTCTAGCATTGTAATAAAAACAAATTCTGGAGTGGTGCTTTAAGAAACAAATGCAGATATTTGGGGCATATTTACTAACCTGTAACACCACGTACAACATTTACAAATTTGTCTGCATTTTACTGTACAAGAGAAGGGGAGGCAAATGTATGTATTTCCTATACTGTTTCTCCATAATCCATTTTTCTTTTATTTATTTATTTTTTTATAACTGAAGATATATTTTTGTTCGGACTCAGTATAGCATTTGCATTGTTTCTTAAATTGATGCATTCTATTTAAATACAGCAATTTTCAAGTCATTTAAGTGTGATTTGGTTTTGTTCTCATATCGATATAGTTATAGTTTTTTTGCCATTTCTGTATAGTAAATCTTGTTCTGGTATTCTGTTATTTGCATCTGTGTAATAAGTTGGACCTGTGACCAGATCACACTTTTTTCCCTGTAGTGTTAGGGTTTGTGCTGATCCCTGAGAAAAAACATTGTATCTCACTCAACCAATGTTAGTGTAGGGGCCCTGCACATGTTCAATATTTTCCTCAGACAGACGAAGCCAGTCCAAGGAACGATTGCTGCATGTCCGAGTCTGATCTGATATTCCGATCATACTCCATAATGCAATTCAATAGGTGCATGTAAAACATCGGACTGCACTCCATTGACATAATGGAGAAGGTTTTGTTATAAATCTTTTCGTCAATGTTCTCTGATTCTCTCATCCTAGAGAATCGGACCACACTATGTTGACACTCGGGTCAGAGCTTGATCAGAGTGTCATTTGTATAATTGGTCCGATTCTCTTAGGTGAGAGAATGTATATGGCTGTCTGCACCGGCCCTTAGGGCTCCTACTCACTTGCACGAGACTCAGATGAGTCTTGCATGTTAATACCCGGCGCTGCTGCTGGCACCCAGATCGGAGCGTGCGGTCACATAAGAATACATGTGACCGCACGCTCCGCTCCTCTGTGCCAGGTGCAGTGCCGGGTATTAACATGCAAGACTCATCCCAGTCTCGCGCTAGTGAGTAGGAGCCCATAGAGTGATTCTTGTATTCAGTGTTTGCAGGGTGATGTAGCTTAGTGTTTGTATCTAAGGTATATTCATACAACATTTTGTTTCAGGTGGCAGAGCTACTTCAGGAAAGCGTCTCAAGTCATTTTCCTGAAGGCACCATGTTTTTTTGTGCAAATGGTGTCTTTTCTCAATACTATCTATTATAGTTGCAAGTGACTGAATGTGTGACTTCTTTTAACAGCCTCAGTTTCCGAACACTGAAGCAGTTAAAAGAAGTAACAAAAGACTGAGCGTGTACAGCAATGTTGTTTTACATTGCTGTACAGCAATGTCGTTTTAGATTGCTGTGTGCTAAATTCATGTTTAATGGCAGGTTTGTAGTGATTTTTCAGGTAGGGGTGCCTGCCGCAATCAGGCAGAAAAAGATGTTGTGTGTACATACCTTTACATTGGTTCAGCCACAAAATACATGTATCCCAACATGAAAACATTATGTCCAGTCTCGGTTTTTAAAAGTTACCTCTGCTACTTCGATAAGGAAGACAAGGTAGCAGTAAACTGGTTAATGAACCACGGGCCAGTGATGTGTGCTTGCTCCCCAGACTGAAACTTGCCACCCAGCCCCTGGTTTTTACCAACAGTATTCCATTAGTGATTTTCACGTATGAAAAAAATAAATAAAAAGCTTCTCCTATACATTACAATGTTAATCACAGACCACGCAGATTGTGCACTGGTGCTATGTGCTGTCCGTGATTGGCACAGGTTCATAGACCTGTATAGGTGATTTTGTCTGTGACGCCGATAAAAAACGAAAGTGTCTCTGATTTATATTTGGGGAGACAGAGTCTGCAAAAACATATGGGCTTATGAACAGCACCATAGAATGTAATGGAAAAGAAATAATGAAAACCATATATAGAACATGTACAGTATGTGAGAAACGGATGTCTGAATGAGACTTTACTGTCATTACCGTGTTATAGCATGTACATGACCACTGATCAGCTATAAGCGTGTCAGTCAGCGTCCTACACGGCCTATTCACACAGGAGGACCGCACGTCTCTGTGCACACATCGACTGTTAATATGTTTTGTGCACGTAGAATGTCCTGTTCTCAGGAGCACACGTCCTGTTTACCAGGAGCAATGTGCTACCAAGAACCTTGATTTTTAAGCAGGCTAAAAATCGTCGCACGTGGCTAGCGATCATTTTGCTCTTACATCAAGTGATTACTGACCTATTTATATGAGCCAATATTCAGAAAGACGCGCTCTTACAATCACACTTTTCATGATTATTGCCTATCTTAATTGGTCATAGTTCAGTGCAGGTCTACATCACAAACCATTTTCATTGTATGCTGCTGACCTGTACTTAGACTATCTTGAGAGAAAGATTACAGAAGTTCCAAGAAGAGGACCTGTGTTCTTAAAAATGCCAGGGCTGAATTTAGGACCTAGTCCGGCCCTGATCTAGGGTAAACCATCATCACAGGAAATGTTGGAAATTCGAGCTTTGTATAGTCTGCAGTAGAGAGACTATAGGACTCAGCTAGCAAACAGGAGGCTGTGGTGTCTGTATGTGCCACAGCCAAATCATCACACTTTCGCTAAAAAGCAGCCACATAGGGTAAAGGGGACCACGAGGACGTCACCTGACAGTACCTGAGGCTACTGGCTTGGGACACTGTGTGTAAAGCGCAGGGCAGGAAGACAAGAGCCAGCGCATAGACACGACCTGAAAAGGTACACATGAAAGGGGCACCAGAGAAGTGCACCCCAAACTACCCGAGAGCTGGCTGGACCACTGACCTGGAGGACACAGCACCCGGCTGGAGACTGCAACCCAATAACTGTGAGTAAAGTGTGGAAACTGCACCCTGCTGTGTCCTCAGAATTATTTACTGTCATCTGCCCAGTACTTCAAAAACAGTTATCATCATTTACCCTATATCTGCCCTGGGGCCCCGCTCTACACATGGAGAGCTGAAACATCTTTGCTGCGTCACCATCTGCCCCAGTGGACCTGAACCGCAGCGTCGGCCATCCCTTGCCGAACACCACACGTGGCGTCACAAATCAATCCCCTATAAACTTTTCCCCTTTGCACATAATTTTATTGCATGCCCAGGGCCACGGAGTTGGGTCACGGCCCAGCGACTTCCCCAAAGAACTGTCCGACCCGGTTCCGAGTACCCCCACGGCCCTAGTGGGCATCGCACTCCTATGATGCTATAAAGACAAAGCTGCCTCTGCTACCAGCATGAGAGCATGCACAGTTCAGGCCAGTGGCACAACAATCCCATTGGTCTGCATTTTCATTATAAACACACCATCCTTGGTAAGATGGAAGCCATGAGACGGGATTGCTGTGCAGAGCAGTAATCAGGACTACCATTTAACACCTATAAAAGAATATAATGAAACAAAGGTTTCATATGCCAGTCTAAGGGATAACATTTCTCCTCATGGAAAGTGACATGCCAGCTCAAGTCCTCTCTGGAGAGGCAATTTGCATACTTAATTCCCCAGAGGAGCATTGCATGGCCTATAAGCCTCCTTACCCTGGCTTTTCAAACATGCCATTCTCCATAATTAGAGACATTATCCCTGAGATCCCAGTTAGACGCATTTCATACAGCCAAATCATACCTCATGCTTTGCACTGAGGAAAGGCAACACCCTGAAACATGCATCTGAAAATTCAGATTCTGATTTGGCTTTTATCCTAAGTCATGTGGCAAGGCTTGTTAAAGGATTGATAATTACTTTTAAGATTGCTACTTCCAATAGGTGGCACTAAAATTCAAGTTTGAACTGGTGTAGATTTGTATTATAATTTATGACAATTTATGACCTTCTACCTCCTCCTAAACTCTGCCCACTTTTAGAATGTCATGGGAGAGACAAATCTGCAAAAATCACAATTTTCTGTGTCAATGCTTCCAACTTTTTGGTTATGCCAGAATAATGTAGTACATGCCTTGATAACTTCTCATTCCTCATACTTCAAATTGTAAGTACAATAAATCATACATTGTTCCTCCTAGAATGCTTATGCAGCGCCCCAGAGTCCTGGTCGTTGCAGTACTGATGCTCCGCCGCTGAGGGGGGCTATGGTACGTCTGATGGCACTGAAGGAGTTCACCTGACCAGGTATCACAGACACCAATGCACTTCACAGTCTGGCCTCCAGGGGGAGCTAAGGGCGCTATGTATTAGGCCACTCCTCACAGTCTGGTAAAACTGGGGGTTAGAGAGGAAGTTAGAGAGAAGCTGACTGGGAATCAAACAGGCAACATCCTGTGGCAGAGGGTGTTGCGGGGAGAGACTCAGGGGGGTCCTTGTCAGGGGTGGGATCCTGGCAGAGGCCTAGCGAACCAGAGAGAACGTAAAGGCACCGCGCCTGCACTTCCTTGCAGCGGTACACCAAGAAAGGACAAGAAGCGAGGTTTATTGTGCTGAGAGAGAAACGAGATCAACGCAACAAGGAGAAACACCAGTAGGAGTCGTGGCTGTAAGACGAGGCAACATCCTACTGAGGCGCGTAGCCGGTGGCCGGAACGCCGAGGAAGTATTGAGCTCCAGGCCTTATTTCAAACCTACGCAGGACAGTCAGTTATAGGCGGGCTGTCTCACTCAAATCACCTAAGAAGACATAGGGGCAACAACTGGAGAGGGGCGACACTAGGGTCCCGGAAGAGCTCCGAGCCTACCCGTCATACGGGTGCGTCCTAGCCATATGATCTGGGGGACGAAGCAGAACATCATAATCGAGTTGTGAGGGAACTTCAGAAACAGACACAACAGTTGTGGGGACTATCCCGTAAGCACAGTAGGGGAGGACCACAACACACAAGCGCTAGAAGGTAGGCACAGATTTCCACCTGCAAAGGGAACTCTGGAGGTGCCATCGGAACGGCCGGACTCCCACAGCCCGGTTAACCGTATTCCAGACTGAGAATCCTGAGCCTTCAGTAAAGAGGTAAAGAGACTGCAACCTGGTGTCCTCGTTAATTACTGCGACCGGCACTGCACCACATCATCACCACCTTCCACCTTCATTGTACGCCCCTCAGCAGGGTCACGGACCGGGTCCAGCCACCGTGACAACCCCAGAGCAGAGACTCAGAGGCCCGGTACCGGGTACCCCTCGGCCCTGCGGCAGTGGGGGCGCTACACTTAATACCTAACCCAGGATTTATGAGGGACAGTCAAAATGAAAAGTCACTAAATATACTGTCATAAGAATAATAACTTGTACATATTTCTTTTTATTTGTAGTTTGTGAAAAGATCTGCAGAATTTTAGTAAAAACATATAAGCCTAATACAAAATAATAACTCTCTGTAAAAAGGCTGCAGAAAATTGAACCAAACCTCACAATAAAATACCATGGTGACAACGAGAAACGATAATTAGCTGATAGTTGCATTTAGACACTAATTAATTCTATAGTAATCATTCAAATATGATAAATTGTGACATTATAAAGGGCTCCTATGTTAAAAGCTGAATCAGTAGTTCTCTCTTTGGAAAATTGTTCTTACCACTGAAGTCAAACAAATTAATATAGATGCATGAGAATTGTATTGCGCCTTATTAAAGCCTTTGCTATTGTGCCTATGTGAGATAAGTATTATTGATTATTTTCTAGTTCTATTAACTTGCATGGCATGAGACCATACTTTGTGTTTGCTGATGAAACTAGGAATAGTGTCTAGAGATGAGTGAATATTTCACTCTTCGGTTTGGATTACGATCGCCGAATTTGCAATATTTGCGGATTAATTCATTGATTATTTGCCAAACATAACCAAACGCCATTTATGGCAATAGGAAGCAAAAACAAAGGCATGCAGAACACCTTATAAGGGCCCCAAATGCTGCCAAAACACATCAAATGAGGGACAGACACCAGGAAAGTGGCTTCAATTCACCCACAGTACAGATTTTAGCATGGCACTGCAGCAATCAGCCAGGCATGAGGTATCGGGGTCTGGGGCAACATTTACAGCATTCAATTGAATGTCGCAGTAAGACGAGGTGAGTGAGGGGTCATCGTAGGCCTCCTGTGCTGGGAGCCCTGATATCAAATGCAACACCTCTACCTGCTTTCATGCTGAGCCACACTCAGGTGCCACAAATATCAGTTTTCTAGACTACCATTGTCAGAAAAATTTAAGGAGAGTAACACGGGTACATCAACTTGGTCTATTGCGATTAGTAGCCGCTAGAAGGGAAATGATTCCAACTCAAGATTATTAATTTAAAAATTTAATATTTATTTATAAACAATAAAATAAAAGACAATGATAAAGTGATTAAAAAAGACAAGGTAATGAACCTCCAAAAAAGGAGGGAGATGCACAGTATGATTGCATTGAAGATATGAGGGGACAAAAAATTATATACACAGGCTAGTAGAACAACTAAATAAATAAATAAATCTTTTATAGCGCCATATTTTGAATTTTCGTAAGGGTAACAGGAGAAATTGCTCCATACAATTTGTTGTGCAATTGCCTCTGAGTGCGCAGATACCCCATATGTGGGGGAATACTACTGTTTGGTCGCACGGCAGGGCTTGGAAGGGAAGGAGCGCCATTTGACTTTTTCAATGCAAAATTTGATGGAACAATTAGCGGATGCCATGTCGCTTTTGAAGAGCCCTTGATGTGCCTAAACAGTGGAAACCCCCCTCAAGTGACACCATTTTGGAAACTAGACCCCTTTGTGACCTTATCTAGATGTGTATTGAGCACCTTGAACCCCCAGGTGCTTCACAGAAGTTTATAACATTAAGCCATGAAAAAAAATCACATTTTTCCCACAGAAACCTTTTAATGCTGCAAATTTTGTATTTTTACAAGGATAAAAGGAGAAAATGGACCCCAAAGTTTGTTGCGCAATTTCTCCTGAGTTCACTGATACCCCATATGTGGTCGAAAACTACTTTTGAGGCACAGTGCAAAGCTCAGAAGGGAAGTAGCGCCATACTACAGTGGAGATTTTGCTGCACTTGTTTGAGGGTGCCATGTTACATTGACAGAGCCCCTGAGGTGCCAGCCCAAAACAGCAGAACACCCCATAAGTGACCCCATTTTGGAAATTTATCTACAGATGTAGTGACGATTTTGACTCCATGGGTGTTTTCCAGAAACAGACAGCAGTGGATGTTGCTGAGTGAAAATTGCAAACTGCCGTTGTAGTGACTAGTACATTATGCCCAACTCATGCTTCTGGAGACACGCATCTGTAAATTAGGCGTGCTCTCATCATGCCAAACATGTGGGCGCTAAATGTTGTTTAGGCACACCGGGGCTCAGAAGGGAGGGTGGGCATTTGGATTTGGGAGCGGAGAATTTGCTGAATTTCTTTTGGCAGGTGAGGAGCCATTTCGCTTTTCCAGAGCCTTTGTACTACCAGTAACATGGAAGCCCCCTATATTTCCATTAACAGATGACAGAACTGAGTGCAGATTTGCTTTTTTGTGGATTGAGTGGAAGCTTTTATTGGGAACATTTTACATAATGTTTGGGATCACAGTTATCTGGCGCTCTATGCTGACCACTTACTTTGGGGTTTCCATCTAAATCTCTGCAAATAGTCTCTTCAGAGAGGAAGAGGACTAGATCTCTAGTGCCACCTATTGGAAGTAGCAATACTAAAAGTCAATGTCGACCCTTTAACGAGCCTTGTCACATGACTTAGGATAAAAGTTAGACCAAAATCTCAATGTGCAGACACTATGTTAGGGCTCTTTCACACGTCCTGATATTTCCGGTACCGGAAAAACCGGTACCGGAGATATCCGTGTCCGTATGTCCGTATGTCCGTGTGTGTGCTCCGTGTGTCATCCGTGTGTCCGTGTTGACGTTACGTATGCCATCCGTATGTCATCCGTGTGTCATCCGTGTGTCATCCGTGTGGACACGTACCTCAGAGAGTTTTTTCAGTCTGCAATTAAAGGCTTGGGCCTGTAATTAAAGGGATAGATGAGGGAAAGGTGCACTAATTATCAATTTTTTATTCTAAACACACGTTTCCACCTTCAGGACTTGTTCATTATTTTTATTTTGCACAATATAATGGGCTTTGGATCCCTTGGTGCTACATAGCCTACAATTAGTTAGTGAAGTTGTTCCAAATAAACACAGCATGTACATTATTTTGTTTTACTCAAAATTTTTTAATAATATGAGCCAAAACTAAACGTTTTTTCATTTTACAACAACATATGCCCAATAATGTGCATTAACGACATTCTTACATGCCACATATTCGAAAAACTATTATGTAAACCTTGAGAACATTTAAAGATTTTGGAAATCATCCTGAGTAGACACTGATTCTTCTGTAGTGTTTTCTGGTCCTACACCTTCCGTGATGGCGGATTGTGGGGGCATTTCAGATTGGGTCATTTGTGTCTGCAGTGGTGGATTATCGACGGATGTTCCAACATACATTTGTTGGTATCCAGAGGTAGTAGTGTTGTAGCCTTGGGTTTCTAAGAAGGGGCCATAAAAGTGTTGCTGTTGGGGGAGTGGTTGTTGCTGGTAGTTTGCACAGACTGAGTATTGGCCAACCTGAGCAACAGGTTGCATATGGCTTTGTGGACGTGAGATGTAACCTTGATATGTTGGGCCAGTTGTTTGTTGGGTTGTTGGCTGAGGGTTAGGTGGGCCAAATCTAGTTAGGCCAGGCATGATTTGCCTTGGTGGCCTGGTGGACTGCTGTTGCCCTTGAAATCTCTGAGCAACTTCACCCAGTGGCCTATGTTGGATCTGTTGGCTTGATGCAGGGGGGGGGGGGCATGCACATAATATGGTACTGGCATTTGTGTGAATTGTTGGCTGGTTGATGGTTGCCCATAAGAGGTTGCAGGCACCTGTTGCTCCTGGTGTGTTGACGCTCGAGTGGCCAACTGGGTCTGATTTTGGTCAGTACGCCACTGTTCTATTTGTGCAAGCACCTGGTTGGGCTCATTCTCTCCCTGGCTGGCAGAAAGGAGGGTAAGCATAGCTGCCCGGACACGTTCTTGACGTTGTGTGGGGACTTTGGCCAGACAGGGAGACAGTGAGCGACAAAAACGATCAACATCTGATTCTGGTGTCATTGAATTCAGTATATGCAGGACTCTTGCATCAATTGCTTCTGGCAACATCCTCATCTCCTCATGTCGCCTGCTCCGTCTTCCTCTCAGGCTAGGTGGTATGTACCGCGGTGGAATGTTTGATGCTGCTTGTGATGCCTGTGGTGCTGGTGCGCTTGATGCCTGTGATTGCTGTTCTGTTGTATTTTGGCTGCTTCCAATCATACCCTCAGTGCTTGTTTCACCAGCAGCAGATGGCTGTTGTGGCTGTGTTGTTTGTGTGCCCTCAGCTGTGTGATCCGTCTCTGATGCTGAGGTACAAGGTGCTGAGGCAGCCGCTGCTGGTGACTCATCAGAATCGTCCAAGTTGTCCACAGTTCTAGGATTAAAGAAATGGACATTGTTTTTCAAGTTGTAACGTAAACATGTATTCCTTTGAAAAATATCCTTGAAAAAATTTTCAAACCTACCAATAGGGGATTTCATGTCACACCCTTATATTTCAAATGTCAATTTTGACAACCTTGGTATCTGTATGCAACCATTTTATATTCCTTTTTTGGTTTAAGGACTACTCATCAGGTACCTTTTTTTGACAATTGTAAAAAATAGGCGTGTGGCAAGCCATTTTACATGTGCATGGACAAAGTGGCTTACTTGAGTATTTACAGTGCCACATACATAGTTTGCCTCAAACAATATTGGTGTTTGTGAATCCAAATTGAAAAATGAGATAGTTGAAGCAGTACACTTACTGGTTGAGTTCCATGACTGGGCGCAGGAATTCTAATTGCCGGAAATAAACATATTGGCGCTTTCTCGATGCCCCAGATGTGGAGGGAAGGGGATTATATTCCCGCCGGTACTGGTCCCTTGCTGAGCGCCAGCGTCGTTTCATCAAAGCCACTGTTGGTGATAAAGTAAACATTTGTAAAAAATTAGGCCTATGTAATATACATAAACATAATTTGCTTAGAAGACATATGCCTTTAATGGTCAGTTGCTCAATATGTTCACAAAAGTAAACAGCAGCTAGGGCCTTACTATACATATAATTCTTGCAACTTCTTACCTCATGGCATGCATAAATTTAAAGGAACACTGTCACCTGAATTTGGAGGGAACAATCTTCAGCCATAGGGGCGGGGTTTTCAGGTGTTTGATTCACCCTTTCCTTACCCGCTGGCTGCATGCTGGCTGCAATATTGGATTGAAGTTCATTCTCTGTCCTCCGTAGTACACGCCTGCGCAAGCATGCAGCCAGCGGGTAATGAAAGGGTGAATTAACCCGCCGAAAACCACACCTCTCTGGCTGAAGATTGTTCCCTCCAAATTCAGGTGACAGTGTCCCTTTAACAACTGTAGCCTGCACCATAATGTACACATTGCTAGGGTTCTTATCTACAAAAACTATGTTCAAGATATATGTGTGTAGAGTAGTGAGTATACACATACATTACAATGTCGGGAAGACACCTGTAAGGGCATGATTTGTGTCAGATATTTGCATGGGTTTTAGAATAAAAACAACTAATACTGAAAGAAACAAGTGAAGAAGAAAAAAAAAACATGGGACAGTCTACTTTGGGCCTTGCAGAAGCATGGTTGTTCATGAGAGGCACAACAGTAATGTGTGCTAACATTGTGAAACATCAATTTAAGCATTTTTTGAGGCTAATATTAACAGTATTCAAAGGTACATCATGAAGTATAGATTTGCCATTAAAAAAACACCTTCTGAAGTCTAGTGACTATAATAGTTCTAGGAATTGACACATTACATGCCATTTTGATTCCAGATTCCCTAACACGTCATCACTGTAAGCACTATTTTAAATATGAATTAAGTAAGTACAATTTGGTAGTACATAGGAACATCCATGGGTCCACTCACCATACTTCGCTTGCTTGGATGGGGAATATGTTGACCAACCACTACGTGCAAACAATGCTTCTGCTACTGCACGCCATCCACGGTCTATAATCAGCCGGTCGTGGTATCCGTCCACACGAGTGTCCCAAAGTTCTGGGTGTTGTTCCACAAGAGCTATTAGGCGCTCAGTATCCACACGAGGTGCCATTATGTCATAAAAATACAGGATAAGCAATCCCCAAATGTGCCTGAAGACACAACTACTTCACCTCAGCAAAGAAAAGGCCAGACTGAGTTTATTTCTTAATATCACCTGACATTCAGGACACCTGTCTCTCATAATGATACAATGTTTGCCAAAACGCACACGGACAGCACACGGATGAGCATCCGTATGTACGTATGCCGTCCGTATTGCCGTCCGTGCTGCCGGTGAAAAACGGACATGTCGACGTGTTTTCCACACGGACACACGGTCCGTGTGAAAACACGCACATGTGCAGAGACACATAGATTCTAATGGGTCTACGTGTGTCAGTGTCTCCGGTACGTGAGAAAACTGTCACTACACGTACCGGAGACACTGACGTGTGAAAGAGGCCTTACGAGGTATTGCACCTCGTCAACGCAAAGTGTGAGATCTGGTTTGGCTGAGTGAGAGGCATCTGACCGGTGTCTGACCATGATCCAAGTAGTAACATTTCTCCTTGAGGAGGGTGACATGTTATGCATGCCGAGATGAGGAGACTTAAAGCCGCAATGCTCCTCTGGAAAATATGCAAATAGTCTCTTCAGAGAGAGGAAGAGGACTAGAACTCTATTGCCACCTATTGGAAATAGCAATCCTAAAAGTCAATGTCGACTCTAACAAGCCTTGTCACATGACTTAGGATAAAAATCAAGCCAGAAGCTCAATTTGCAGACACTGTTTTTTTTTTTTAAAAAACCATTCAGATTAGTTATAAACAACTCAATATAAGCTCATCAACTTAAACGTTGTTGTTTCAAACTCTCATCATCATGGTTCATATTTATTTTAGTATAACAAACGAAAGGTATAAACAAAAGACATCCTAAAACCCTATAGCTAAACATAAATAAAATTCACTGATATTTGATTAGATGCTGCCATTTTTAAAATTTCCAAACACCCTCTGCATCAGAACCACCACCGCCTATGCTGTCTAATTTATAAATCAAGAATAATCTAGAAAGGATCAGCCTGACACACTTATTCACAGATACATGCTTCTCTTTGAAAAGTCCTAAATTCCTCACATCCCACAAACTCTGCATCACACAAGTCATAATTAACCATAGTATTCTATAAGCCATATAACATCCAACCAGCAGAATAACTTGCCATATACGCTTCCTTATTTTTTTTATTCAACAACAATAACTACTAGGGTTGAGCGAAACGGATCGTTCATTTTCATAAGTCGCCGACTTTTGGCAAAGTCGGCGTCTCATGAAACCGAGCCGATCCCTGTGTGGGGTCTGCCATGCGGTACGCGACTTTCGCGCCAAAGTCGCGTTTCAATGACGCTAAAAGCGCCATTTTTCAGCCAATGAAGGTGGACGCAGAGTGTGGGCAGCGTGATGACATAGATCTCAGTCCCCACCATCTTAGAGAAGGGCATTGCAGTGATTGGCTTGCTTTCTGCGGCGTCACAGGGGCTATAAAGGGGCGTTCCCGCCGACCGCCATCTTACTGCTGCTGATTTGAGCGTAGGGAGAGGTTGCTGCCGCTTCTTCGGAAGCAGGGATAGTGATAGGCAGGGTACATAAAGCCACAAACCGCTTGTGCTGTAGCGATTTCCACTGTCCAATACCACCTTTTGTTTGCAGGACAGTGGAAGCTACATTTTTTTTCCTCAGCGCTGTAGCTCATTGGGCTGCCCTAGAAGGCTCCCTGATAGCTGCGTTGCTTTGTGTGTACGCCGCTGTGTAAACCAACTGCTTTTTTCAAAGCACAAATCTTCTTTTTCCTTCCTTTCTGCACAGCTATCTTGTGTGTTTGTCCACACTTTTGTGTGCAGCAGTCCTTTTCAGCTGCCTGCCATACTTTTCTGAGATAACTGCAGGGAGATAAATATTGGCAAGTCTGCCTCCGTGCCATTGCTGTGTGTGGCATCTCTCTTTCTCATTGTGTGGCACTGAAAACACTGTGTAATACTTGTCCTTTTTTTTTTTTTTTCCTAAATTCTCCCTTTTCCAAAAAAAAAATTAGTGGGAGATAAATATTGTCAAGTCTGACTCCGTGCCATTGCTGTGTGTGGCATCTCTCTCTCATTGTGTGGCACTGAAAACACTGTGTAATACTTCTCCTTTTTTTTTTTTTTCCTAAATTCTCCCTTTTCCAAAAAAAAAATTAGTGGGAGATAAATATTGTCAAGTCTGACTCCGTGCCATTGCTGTGTGTGGCATCTCTCTCTCATTGTGTGGCACTGAAAACACTGTGTAATACTTCTCCTTTTTTTTTTTTTTCCTAAATTCTCCCTTTTCCAAAAAAAAAATTAGTGGGAGATAAATATTGTCAAGTCTGACTCCGTGCCATTGCTGTGTGTGGCATCTCTCTCTCATTGTGTGGCACTGAAAACACTGTGTAATACTTGTCCTTTTTTTTTTTTCTAAATTCTCCCTTTTCCAAAAAAAAATTAGTGGGAGATAAATATTGTCAAGTCTGCCTCCGTGCCATTGCTGTGTGTGGCATCTCTCTCTCATTGTGTGGTACCGAAAACACTGTGTAATACTTGACCTTTTTTTTTTTTTCCTAAATTCTCCCTTTTTCAAAAAAAAAAATTAGTGGGAGATAAATATTGTCAAGTCTGACTCCGTGCCATTGCTGTGTGTGGCATCTCTCTCTCATTGTGTGGCACTGAAAACACTGTGTAATACTTGGCCTTTTTTTTTTTTTTTTTTCTAAATTCTCCCTTTTCCAAAAAAAAATTAGTGGGAGATAAATATTGTCAAGTCTGCCTCCGTGCCATTGCTGTGTGTGGCATCTCTCTCTCATTGTGTAGCACCGAAAACACTGTGTAATACTTGGCCTTTTTTTTTTTTTTTTTTCAAAATTCTCCCTTTTCCAAAAAAAAAATTAGTGGGAGATAAATATTGTCAAGTCTGACTCCGTGCCATTGCTGTGAGTGGCATCTCTCTCTCATTGTGTGGCACTGAAAACACTGTGTAATACTTGTCCTTTTTTTTTTTTCAAAATTCTCCCTTTTCCAAAAAAAAATTAGTGGGAGATAAATATTGTCAAGTCTGCCTCCATGCCATTGCTGTGTGTGGCATCTCTCTCTCATTGTGTGGCACCGAAAACATTGTGTAATACTTGGCCTTATTTTTTATTTTTTTTTCAAAATTCTCCCTTTTCCAAAAAAAAAATTAGTGGGAGATAAATATTGTCAAGTCTGCCTCCGTGCCATTGCTGTGTGTGGTATCTCTCTCTCATTGTGTGGCACTGAAAACACTGTGTAATACTTGTCCTTTTTTTTTTTTTCCTAAATTCTCCCTTTTCCAAAAAAAAAATTAGTGGGAGATAAATATTGTCAAGTCTGACTCCGTGCCATTGCTGTGTGTGGCATCTCTCTCTCATTGTGTGGCACTGAAAACACTGTGTAATACTTCTCCTTTTTTTTTTTTTTTTTTTCTAAATTCTCCCTTTTCCAAAAAAAAATTAGTGGGAGATAAATATTGTCAAGTCTGACTCCGTGCCAGTGCTGTGTGTGGCATCTCTCTCTCATTGTGTGGCACCGAAAACACTGTGTAATACTTGGCCTTTTTTTTTTTTTTCAAAATTCTCCCTTTTCCAAAAAAAAAATTAGTGGGAGATAAATATTGTCAAGTCTGACTCCGTGCCACTGCTGTGTGTGGCATCTCTCTCTCATTGTGTGGCACTGAAAACACTATGTAATACTTGTCCTTTTTTTTTTTTTTTCCTAAATTCTCCCTTTTCCCCAAAAAAAATTAGTGGGAGATAAATATTGTCAAGTCTGCCTCCGTGCCATTGCTGTGTGTGGCATCTCTCTCTCATTGTGTGGCACTGAAAACACTGTGTAATACTTGGCCTTATTTTTTTTTTTTTTTCAAAATTCTCCCTTTTCCAAAAAAAAAATTAGTGGGAGATAAATATTGTCAAGTCTGCCTCCGTGCCATTGCTGTGTGTGGCATCTCTCTCTCATTGTGTGGCACCGAAAACACTGTGTAATACTTGGCCTTTTTTTTTTTTTTTTCCTAAATTCTCCCTTTTCCAAAAAAAAAATTAGTGGGAGATAAATATTGTCAAGTCTGCCTCCGTGCCATTGCTGTGTGTGGCATCTCTCTCTCATTGTGTGGCACTGAAAACACTGTGTAATACTTGTCCTTTTTTTTTTTTTCAAAATTCTCCCTTTTCCAAAAAAAAATTAGTGGGAGATAAATATTGTCAAGTCTGCCTCCATGCCATTGCTGTGTGTGGCATCTCTCTCTCATTGTGTGGCACCGAAAACACTGTGTAATACTTGGCCTTATTTTTTTTTTTTCCTAAATTCTCCCTTTTCCAAAAAAAAAATTAGTGGGAGATAAATATTGTCAAGTCTGACTCCGTGCCATTGCTGTGTGTGGCATCTCTCTCTCATTGTGTGACACTGAAAACACTGTGTAATACTTGTCCTTTTTTTTTTTTTTTTTCAAAATTCTCCCTTTTCCAAAAAAAAAATTAGTGGGAGATAAATATTGTCAAGTCTGACTCCGTGCCATTGCTGTGTGTGGCATCTCTCTCTCATTGTGTGGCACTGAAAACACTGTGTAAGGCCGGCGTCACACTCGGCGTAAGACATACGGTCCGTTTTTTACGTCTGTACTACGGCCGTAATACGGAGAAATGTTCCCAAAATAGTGATCCGTAGTCAGGGTGTGTCAGCGTATTTTGCGCATGGCATCCTCGGTATTTAATCCGTATGGCATCCGTACTGCGAGATTTTCGCGCAGGCTTGCAAAACCGACATCTAATGGATTTATGTGCTCAAATGTTCGGGAAAACATATATACAGTATATATATATATATGTAATTGAGACACATATATATATATATATTCTGTATTTAGATTTCATTCAGCGCGATATCTGTGAACAGCCGGTAATTCAATTACCGGCTTTTCATTTCTCCTGCACAAACCCGACAGGATATGAGACATGGTTTTCATACAGTAAACCATCTCATATCCCCTTTTTTTTTGCATATTCCACACTACTAATGTTAGTAGTGTGTATGTGCAAAATTTCAGCGCTGTAGCTGCTGAAATAAAGGGTTAAATGGCGGAAAAAATTGGCGTGGGCTCCCGCGCAATTTTCTCCGCCAGAATGGTAAAGCCAGTGACTGAGGGCAGATATTAATAGCCAGGAGAGGGTCCACGGTTATTGGCCCCCCCCCGTGGCTAAAAACATCTGCCCCCAGCCACCCCAGAAAAGGCACATCTGGAAGATGCGCCTATTCTGGCACTTGGCCACTCTCTTCCCACTCCCTGTAGCGGTGGGATATGGGGTAATGAAGGGTTAATGCCACCTTGCTATTGGAAGGTGACATTAAGCCAGATTAATAATGGAGAGGCGTCAATTATGACACCTATCCATTATTAATCCAATTGTTGGAAAGGGTTAAAAAACACACACACACATGATTTAAAAGTATTTTAATAAAATAAACACAGCGGTTGTTGTAATAATTTATTGTTCTCTCAATCCATCAGGAACACCCTCGCTTGGAAAAATAATAAACGCACAAGATACATACCTTCTGGTGAACCGTCTCGTCCCACGAAGTAATCCATCTGAAGGGGTTAACTAATATTACAGGCAGGAGCCCTGCTAATGCAGCTGTGCTCCGTGCCTGTAATCCCCGGGTGCTGAAAGGAAAGCAGTGATCTGTACTTACATTGAGTCGCGGTGATGCGCCCCTGCTGGATGTTCTCATGAACTGCAGCCTGGGAACTTTTTCCCACGCTCCAGGTCATATGAGGACATCCACCAGGGGGCGCATCACCGCGACTGAAGGAAATGTAGGTCAATGACCTACATTTCATTCATTCGCCGGGGATTACAGGCACGGAGCACCGCTGCATTTAGCAGGGCTCCTGCCTGTAATATTAGTTAACCCCTTCAGATGGATTACATCGTGGGACGAGACGGTTCACCAGAAGGTATGTATCTTGTGCGTTTATTATTTTTCCAAGCGAGGGTGTTCCTGATGGATTGAGAGAACAATAAATTATTACAACAACCGCTGTGTTTATTTCATTAAAATACTTTTAAATCATGTGTGTGTGTGTTTTTTAACCCTTTCCAACAATTGGATTAATAATGGATAGGTGTCATAATTGACGCCTCTCCATTATTAATCTGGCTTAATGTCACCTTCCAATAGCAAGGTGGCATTAACCCTTCATTACCCCATATCCCACCGCTACAGGGAGTGGGAAGAGAGTGGCCAAGTGCCAGAATAGGCGCATCTTCCAGATGTGCCTTTTCTGGGGTGGCTGGGGGCAGATGTTTTTAGCCACGGGGGGGGCCAATAACCATGGACCCTCTCCTGGCTATTAATATCTGCCCTCAGTCACTGGCTTTACCATTCTGGCGGAGAAAATTGCGCGGGAGCCCACGCCAATTTTTTCCGCCATTTAACCCTTTATTTCAGCAGCTACAGCGCTGAAATTTTGCACATACACACTACTAACATTAGTAGTGTGGAATATGCAAAAAAAAAGGGGATATGAGATGGTTTACTGTATGTAAACCATGTCTCATATCCTGTCGGGTTTGTGCAGGAGAAATGAAAAGCCGGCAATTGAATTACCGACTTTTCACTAACACCGCTGCGTATTTCTCGCAAGTCACACTGCAGGTCCGTGTGGAATCCGTATTTTTCTCGCCCCCATAGACTTTCATTAGCGATTTTTTTGCGCAATACGCTGACAAACGCAGCATGCTGCGATTTTGTACGGCCGTAGAAAGCCGTATAATACTGAACCGTAATATACGGCTAATAGGAGCAGCCCCATTGAGAATAATTGTGCCGTATGTAATGCGAGTTTTACGGACGTAGTTTCTGCGCTCTTACGTCCGTAAAACTCGCCAGTGTGACGCCGGCCTAATACTTGTCCTTTTTTTTTTTTTCCTAAATTCTCCCTTTTCCAAAAAAAAATTAGTGGGAGATAAATATTGTCAAGTCTGCCTCCGTGCCATTGCTGTGTGTGGCATCTCTCTCTCATTGTGTGGCACCGAAAACACTGTATAATATTGGGCTTTTTTTTTGGGGGGGGGGGGGGTAAATTCTCCCAGAAAAAAAAAAATAGTGGGAGATTAAGATTGGCATTTCTGCTTGAGTGCTGGGCCTGTGTGTGCCATCTGTCTCAAATTATTGGGCCACAGAAAACCTATTGTGTAACATTGGGCCTGATTTTCCTTTGAGTGTCAGGCACCTATAAAGGTATATATAAATCCTTCAGAAGTTTGAGTTCACCTTATAAGTTGTTTTACAGTAACAAATAGTGACTTCAGAAGATTTGTCATGCCTAGGTATAGCTAGCTCGTATGAAACATATACATCAGAAAAAACAGAGGGAGCTATGGCTTAAAAAGGTAAACATTTTATTTAATTCAATATGTAAAAACATGCATGAAGATGCTGAGAATAAAAAAGGGGAGAGAACAATCTCTCAGCAGGGACACAGTGTACAATATAAGCGGACCAGCCTATGGAGGGTAAGGTGCTAAGGAGGCCTTTATAGAAGTCAGATGCAGCGACAAAGCTTGCAATATACAAAAGGTTTAAGGTGCAAGTGCAGCTTAAAGTGCGATTGAATATGAAGGGTTAATTGCCCTAGGTATAAAGGATCCCCCAGAAAAACAGATATGCGCTCAATAGCGTGGTTACATTACCTCCGTGGGCATGGACCGGTTCCCCGACGCGCGTTTCGCGTGCAGCTTTCTCAAGGGGTGAATGTGGAGGGAGATGTGATAAGGCGCTTTATATATCATGGAATAGACGAACATTGGTGGCAGCGGCTGTGACGGCGCTCCATACAGGAAGTCCGCCCACGTCACCGGGTCTCGGCGTCACGCGGCGCCGGCGCTCCTCCCCGCTCGACGCGTCAGGGCAAGGGAGGAGAAGCCGGGCAGCTACAGACGCGTTGCCCCGGCAACGTCGGAGCAGGAAATCCCGGAAGCAGCGCTCACCGTTGAGACCAGTGTACAAATGTCGGAAAGGTATGAGGGACTAGGCGTCAGAGAGAGATGTTTTTGTCCTGTGATAAGGGAACAGAGAGGGTGCGAGAGGGAAGTGAAAAATATAATTTAACCAACGAGTGGGAGTGATAAAAGTGTGGGCAGTGACGGAAGGGATTAAACAAGGATTAAAAAAGAATAAAAAATTCATATCTCTGGGGAATAACAGAATAATGGTCTCTCAGTGTGAAAAAACTCGGTTATGGGATAAGATTGCATTAATACAGTGGATGAAATGTACATATAGTGAAGAAACATTAACCATTAATTGTTAATATACAAATTAAATATACTAAATATAAAATACAAATCTATTGATGTGCCATATATAATACAATGGAATCATACATAACGTAATTGTAGAAAAAGGGGGGGGGGGAAAAAGGGAATACAGGAAGGTAGTCCGTTGCCTTGAAAGACAGAGTCCGTTATTTAAACCACGAAAGGCGTGTTGTTAATCCTGTCTGTATATCTCAGGGTTCCGTGGATGGATAATACGCCGCCAACAGTGTTCGAAAAATAGCCACATAATTAAAATGCAAGATAAGGATCCAATCTAAAAACAATAAATAAATAAAATAAAGAAGTTAAAAACCATGATAGAACAGCTAAAAAACAATGATGTTTAGAGAAATGGTGCAAAACTGAGTACTTCATTGAGACCAACTGGTTGAATGGATCCTACTCTATAGATCCAACGGGCCTCCAGTTGTGCGAGGGATTTCCTCCAATTACCCCCCCTGGTATCAATGTGTACTTTATCAATGCCGGTGGCTTTCAGCAGGGAGGCGTCACAATTATGGGCCATTTTGAAGTGTTTTGGTATAGATTTGAGGAACATAGGGTCCTCAACCTCCTTAGCATTGATGATGTCACGGTAATGCTCCCTAATCCTTACTTTTAAGGGCCGAGAGGTGAGGCCTACGTAGACCTTGGGGCAGGGGCATGTGGCATAATATACCACCCCAGCGGTGTTGCATGTAATGTGTTGTGTGATGGTAAATGTTGTTTTACCGTCACATGATTGAAAAGTGGTAGATCGGAGCATGTTAGGGCAGGCAATGCAGCTGCCACAAGGGTAGAACCCCCATTTAGGTCCCTTAGATGAAAAAGCCCTATCCAAAGAGGGGCCAGGATAATAGCTTCGAACCAGCAAATCCTTGAGATTGGGTGACTTTCTGTATGTAATGGGGGGATATTTAGGTAGATGTTTAGCGAGGGTCTTGTCCATCTCCAGTAGAGGCCAGTACCTCACAAGGGCTGTCTTCATATCCCGCCATTTGCTATTATAGGTGGTAATGAATCGTACCGGTGCGTCGTAGACGGTCTTGGAACGCGGTTTTAAAAGTTCCATTCGGTTAGCTTGCTCGGCCCTCTTTAGGCCCCTTTTAATGCTTCTGTTAGAATAACCTCTCTCTTGGAATCGGGAGGTTAAAATATTGGCTTGCTTGTAGAAGCTTTCCTCACTAGAACAAATACGTTTGGCCCTAAGGAATTGTCCTATCGGTATACTTGAAATAAGGGGCTGCGGATGGGAAGAAGAGGCATGCAAAAAAGAGTTCACCGCTGTGTCTTTGCGGTAAATACTAGTTTCCAAATAAGTATCGGGGGTGCCGGTGATTTCAACATCAAGAAAGTCTATTGATGTTTGGCTGCGTTTATGAGACAACTTTATGTTGTACGGATTTTGATTGAGGGTCCCAATAAAATCCAACAGGTCCTGCTCTGGGCCCTGCCATATCAAAAGGATGTCATCTATGTAGCGGGCCCAGAACAGGACCTGTTCAATGTGTGCCACCGGTTTGGAGAAGAAAATCTCCCTCTCCCACATGCCCATAAATAAGTTAGCGTATGAAGATGCGAAAGAAGCCCCCATTGCGGTCCCTTGCTGTTGTAGGTAAATGCCCTGTTTAAAGATGAAAAAATTGTGCTCGAGGGCAAATCGAAGTAGTATAAGGAGGAACTCTGTAAACTCAGTTTGATACTCAGACATCCCCAGGAATGTTTTAGTAGCCCGTATGCCATCGTGATGTTGTATGGAGGTATATAAGGATTCTACATCCATAGTTACCAACCACATATCGGCTTCCAGAGGGATGCCTTCGATTTTCCTGAGGACATCCCCAGTGTCTTTGACGTATGAGGGAAGGTCGGCGACTAACGGTTTAAGATGGAATTCCAAATACTTACAGATGGTTTCAGATAAGCTCCCGTTGCCGGAGACGATTGGACGTCCTGGTGGGTTATTGACATTTTTGTGGACCTTGGGGATGAAATATATGCAGGCCATTTTAGGATAGGGGGGGACCAGATGGTTTTTGAGATCAGCCGTAATAAGTCCTTGATCAAAGGCCTTATCCAAAATGTCCTGTAACTCCCCCTTGAATCTGATTGTGGGGTTAAATGTTAATTTCTTATAGCAGGTTGTGTCCCTGAGCTGCCTGAATGCCTCCTTTTCATACATCTGTATGGGCCACACTACTACGTTGCCCCCCTTATCAGCTTGTTTAAATACTACCCCTTTGATTTTTTTCAATTCAGTTAAAGCTTCCCTTTGTGCAAATGAAAGATTTTGTTTAGAGTGGGAGATGTTTATCCGCTCAAATTCCTGAGTAACGAGTTTAACAAATGACTCGATGTTGGGGTAGAGATTAATCGGGGGGAACTTTTTAGGGGTAGGTGGTATAAATTTACCTGTAATTTATGGTTCGGGTGGTTCGTCACTAAGTTCTTCGAGAATGGATATCGCCCGTAGCTCATCCTCAGTCCAGGTTTCCCCAGAGTGGGACTTGTCATGCAGTTTCTTTAGGACTAATTTACGGGCAAAGAGCTGGAGGTCTTTGATGGCTGAGAAGGAGTCAAAAGCATTAGAAGGTGAGAAGGACAGGCCCAAACTGAGGACCTCAATCTGAGATGGAGTAAGAGTAATGTTAGACAGATTAATTACCTGCATTTTAGAAGATGAAATGTAATTAGGACGATTTGGAGGTTTCTTGGGGGTATCATTCCTTCTGAAAAAGTTATTTTTGCGTAGGTTGTATGTACGTTGGTGGGAGTCGCCACTGTCACGAGAGGATGTGGATGATATAGAGGAGGTTCGTGTAGGGGTTCTTTCACGCCTACCTCCTAATGGCCATTTGTAGATGGAACCATATTTGAAATCATTTAAGTCTCTTTGAAATTTTTTTGCCTTTACTTCTTTAACCTCCTTTTCCCATATAGTGAATTGGCTGTCAAGATCTTTATTAATAGCTTCAATTTCAGCTGGCGGGAGATTGTCTAGTAACTTGAGGCGAGTGGATTCAATATCTGTATCAAGTTGCTCAAGGGTTTTTTTGTTATTCCCTACGAGAAGTTCAATAAATGATTTGGAGCAAGTAGTACAAGATTCCTCCCACTTTGTTTTAAAAATTGGGTCATCAATGGGGAAGGAGGGCATAGTGCGTATGCGTAGTCCCCTAGGTATGAGGCCTTTTGCTAGGTAACTTTCTAAAGAGGCTTTGTTCCACCAGGTCTTGGTTCTTCTTTTTAAAAGGTGTTTAAGCGTGTTACTAAGCTCAGTTTTTTGCCCATTCTCATTTGTACTAGAATGCACTGTGTCCCCACCAAATACCGTGTCAATGCAAGAGAGCCAATTCTTGTCTCTTGCTTTATAGTCCATCCTGGCACGTAGAGAGAGCCTGTAACTAAGTACAGAAAATAAATAATGACTTCAGAAGATTTGTCATGCCTAGGTATAGCTAGCTCGTATGAAACATATACATCAGAAAAAACAGAGGGAGCTATGGCTTAAAAAGGTAAACATTTTATTTAATTCAATATGTAAAAACATGCATGAAGATGCTGAGAATAAAAAAGGGGAGAGAACAATCTCTCAGCAGGGACACAGTGTACAATATAAGCGGACCAGCCTATGGAGGGTAAGGTGCTAAGGAGGCCTTTATAGAAGTCAGATGCAGCGACAAAGCTTGCAATATACAAAAGGTTTAAGGTGCAAGTGCAGCTTAAAGTGCGATTGAATATGAAGGGTTAATTGCCCTAGGTATAAAGGATCCCCCAGAAAAACAGATATGCGCTCAATAGCGTGGTTACATTACCTCCGTGGGCATGGACCGGTTCCCCGACGCGCGTTTCGCGTGCAGCTTTCTCAAGGGGTGAATGTGGAGGGAGATGTGATAAGGCGCTTTATATATCATGGAATAGACGAACATTGGTGGCAGCGGCTGTGACGGCGCTCCATACAGGAAGTCCGCCCACGTCACCGGGTCTCGGCGTCACGCGGCGCCGGCGCTCCTCCCCGCTCGACGCGTCAGGGCAAGGGAGGAGAAGCCGGGCAGCTACAGACGCGTTGCCCCGGCAACGTCGGAGCAGGAAATCCCGGAAGCAGCGCTCACCGTTGAGACCAGTGTACAAATGTCGGAAAGGTATGAGGGACTAGGCGTCAGAGAGAGATGTTTTTGTCCTGTGATAAGGGAACAGAGAGGGTGCGAGAGGGAAGTGAAAAATATAATTTAACCAACGAGTGGGAGTGATAAAAGTGCGGGCAGTGACGGAAGGGATTAAACAAGGATTAAAAAAGAATACTTACTTTGGTTACGTTTTGCAAGCAATGAGGAAGTCTAGTGGAAGAGGTCGTGGCCGTGGGCGGTCATTGTCAGCTGGTAATGATGGTAGTGGTGGTGGAGCATCAGGTGGTCGTGGTAAAAGCAGTACAGCATCTAAGTCTCGAGTTGTTGAGCCAGGTTCCTTGTCTGGCTACACAAGGCCTCGAACGCTCTCTTTTCTGGGAGTAGGAAAACCACTTTTGAAGCCGGAGCAGCAGGAACAAGTATTGGCTTTCATTGCTGACTCTGCCTCTAGCTCTTTCGCCTCCTCCTCGGAAAGTGCCAAATGTCAGAGCAGTGCATCGTCAGTGGATGCTCCCGGTCAGGGACAAGTCGCTTCCTTGTCTTCTTCACCCAGAACAAGAGAGAAGGATGCGTCAGGAGACACAACGGGTTACTCCATGGAGCTCTTTACACATACCGTTCCTGGGTTAGACAGTGAAACAGTTAACAGGCCATGTCCATTGGAAGTTGAATCGGACATGGAGTGCACAGATGCACAGCCACAGCCAGATTACTATGCTGTTCCTTTGACTCAGACCAGAACATTGCCCTCGCAGTGTACTGAGGCAGAATCAAACCCAGCGGAGACTATGGTGCCCCGTCACGGACGCTATACCACCGGCTTACATGGTCACACAGACGAAATCGCACACGACATAGAAGAGGAGGTCATAGATGACCCAGTTGTGGACCCCGATTGGCAGCCATTGGGGGAACAGGGTGCAGGCGGCAGTAGTTCTGAAGCGGAGGAGGAGGAGCCGCAGCAGGCATCAACATCACAACAGGTTCCATCTACCGGGCCCGTATCTGGCCAAAAACGCGTGGCAAAACCAAAACCAGTTGGAGGACAGCGTGGCCATCCGGTTAAAGAAGCTCAGTCTGCAATGCCTGAAAAGGTATCCGATAGTAGAAAGAGTGCAGTCTGGCATTTTTTTAAACAACATCCAAATGATCAGCGCAAAGTCATCTGTCAAAAATGTTCAACAACCTTAAGCAGAGGTCAGAATCTAAATACAAGTTGCATGCATAGACATTTATCCACCACGCATTTGCAAGCCTGGACTAACTACCAAACGTCCCTAAAGGTTGCAGCACCCTCGCCCAATGAAGCTAGTCAGCAACGCTACATCCCTTCCCTCCCTCTAAGCCGACCATTTCCCACACCACCTGCAGTATCTGAGCAGCTTTCGTCGCCAGGCCAAAGCAGTCAGGGAATCACCAGGTTAGTAGTAGGAAACACTGCATGTAGGGCACCGGCAAGAATACCATCTCCAACCCTCTCTCAGTCACCCATGTCCACCGGCACCACCGCTAGTTCCACGATCTCCAGCTCTCCAGTCCAGCTCAACCTACATGAGACTCTTGTTAGGAAAAGGAAGTACTCATTCTCGCATCCGCGTACACAGGGTTTGAACGCCCACATTGCTAGACTAATCTCATTAGTAGTGTTGAGCATTCCGATGCTGCAAGTATCGGGTATCGGCCGATACTTGCTGTATCGGAATTCCGATACCGGGATTCCGATACTCTTGTGGTATCGGGTATCGGGTATCGGAACAACATTAATGTTAAAATGTGTAAAATAGAGAATTAAAATAAAAAATATCGCTATACTCACCTGTCCGACGCAGCCGGGACTTCAGCGAGGGAACCGGCAGCGTTGTTTGTTTAAAATTCCCGCTTTTACATGGTTACGCGAAGTCCCGGCTTGTGATTGGTCAGGGCGGCCATGTTGCCGGGCCGCGGACCAATCACAGCAAGCCGTGACGAAAATACGTCACGGCTTGCTGTGATTGGTCCGCGTCCCGGCAACATGGCCGCCATTAACCAATCACAAGCCGTGACGTCACGGGAGGCTGGAAACGCGCTCATTTTAAAAAGGGCGCGTGTCCAGCCTCCCGTGACGTCACGGCTTGTGATTGGTTGCGTCGCGGTCAACCAATCACAAGCCGGGAGGCTGGACACGCGCCCATTTCAAAATGAGCGCGTCCAGCCTCCCGGCTTGTGATTGGTTGATCGCGGCGCAACCAATCACAAGCCGTGACGTCACGGGAGGCTGGACACGCGCCCATTTCAAAATGAGCGCGTCCAGCCTCCCGGCTTGTGATTGGTTGATCGCGGCGCAACCAATCACAAGCCGTGACGTCACGGGAGGCTGGACACGCGCCCATTTTAAAATGAGCGCGTGTCCAGCCTCCCGTGACGTCACGGCTTGTGATTGGTCAGGGCGGCCATATTGCCGGGACGCGGACCAATCACAGCAAGCCGTGACGTAATTTCGTCACGGCTTGCTGTGATTGGTCCGCGTCCCGGCAACATGGCCGACCTGACCAATCACAAGCCGGGAATTCACGTAACCAAGTAATAGCGCGAATTTTAAACAAACAACGCTGCCGGTTCCCTCGCTGAAGTCCCGGCTGCGTCGGACAGGTGAGTATAGCGATATTTTTTATTTTAATTCTTTCTTTTACACATTTATATGGTTCCCAGGGCCTGAAGGAGAGTTTCCTCTCCTTCAGACCCTGGGAACCATCAGGAATACCGTCCGATACTTGAGTCCCATTGACTTGTATTGGTATCGGGTATCGGTATCGGATTGGATTCCGATACTGTGACGGTATCGGCCGATACTTTCCGATACCGATACTTTCCGATATCGGAAAGTATCGCTCAACACTACTCATTAGAGATGATGCCCTACCGGTTAGTTGAAAGCGAAGCTTTCAAAGCGCTGATGGACTACGCTGTACCATGCTACGAGCTACCCAGTCGGCACTTCTTTTCTAGAAAAGCCATCCCAGCCCTTCAACAGCATGTTAAAGACCGCATCGTCCATGCACTCAGGCAGTCTGTGACTACAAAGGTGCACCTGACAACAGATGCATGGACCAGTAGGCATGGCCAGGGACGTTACGTGTCCATCACGGCACACTGGGTGAATGTGGTGGATGCAGGGTCCACAGGGGACAGCAATATTGGGACAGTTTTGCCTAGTCCACGGGCAAGGAAAGAGTTGGCTGTAGGCGTTCGCCCCCCCTCCTCCTCTTCCTCCTCCTCATGCAGAAGCGAGAGCTCGTCCACACACCCCAGTCGCACATCCACTCCATCTGCAGCTGCCACTGTTGCACACCAGGTGTGCCATTATGGGACAGCTAGTGGCAAGCGTCAGCAGGCTGTATTGGCAATGAAGTGTTTGGGCGACAACAGACACACCGCGGAAGTTCTGTCCGAGTTCTTGCAGAATGAAACTCAGTCATGGCTGGGCACTGTACATCTTGAGGCAGGCAAGGTTGTGAGTGATAACTAGTGTTGAGCGATACCTTCCGATATCGGAAAGTATCGGTATCGGAAAGTATCGGCCGATACCGTCAAAGTATCGGATCTAATCCGATACCGATACCCGATCCCAATGCAAGTCAATGGGACGAAAATATCGGAATTAAAATAAACCCTTTCTTTCCTTGTAGGTAAATTCTACATGAAGGAAAACAACTAAGAATAATGTAGGATGTATTGGGGGAGGTGGCGGAGACATTAAAGGCACAGAGGTTTAGCCCAAACAAATAGAATAGCAGGTTTTTATAGTTTTTTTTTATGACGTTCCGCGTTAGAAAGATTTTGACTATGTTATTTATTTTTTTTTTTCAGATATTGATGTTTCACTACTTCCACGTCCTTCACCTTCTTTTTTACTTCTCCCACTTTCTTCTTCATTATCCTCATCATCAGCTTCTTTGACATCAACTATCTTCACCTTATTCATCTTCTTCTTCTACCTATATTTTTTTTTTTTTACATTGTTCATATTCTTTTTATTTAACTATTATCTTTTTCATATTCAACTTCTTCATCATATTCTTATTTGTGACAGGCATTCCCGTAGTTGTTATCTATAAAAGTTTGAAGATTACACCTTCCGTTCTGCCTGTCACAAAAGAGTTACATTTGTCCGCGTTCAGTTTGGCCTGCAGCATCAGGCTTTATCCAGGGGCACCACGAGGAGGAACGGACTCACCCCCATACACTGCTTAGTCTTCTTCTGCTTATAATTTAGATAATATCTTTTGCTCTGATATTTAGTCTTATGCTTAATGTTCCTCTGCTCTTTGTTCTGCAGCCTCTTGTTCTTCTGCTTCTCGGTCTCCCATGTCGTCGTCGTCTCCAGGGTCGTCGTCTCCAGGGTCGTTGTCTCTGGGGTCGTCGTCATCGGGGTGGTCTTCAGGGTCATCGTCTCCAGGGTCGTCGTCATCTCAGTGGTCGTCGTCTCTGGTGTCGTCGTCATCTTAGGGGTGGTCTTTCGGGTCGTCGTCTTTAGGGTCTTGAACTTGGAAATGTAGCAGAAGGTACAAGAAGGCTGAGAAAATGCCGAGAAACAGCTGATGGAACTGGAACTCGGATGGCTACCCGAAGGTCCAAGAGCCAATGGAACTACCGAGGACCAGCTGACGTTACTGGAACCCGGTTACTAAGCAGGAGGTACCCGTGCTGAAAGCACTACCAAGGACCACCTGACGTTGGTGGAACTCAGATACCCAGAGGGAGGCACCTAAGCCAAAGGCTCTGCCCGGAACCAGCTGACGGTACTGGAACCAGGATGGGGAGCAGAAGGTACAAGAGCAAAAGACACTGCCGAGAACCAGCTGACGGTTCTGGAACCCGGATGGGTAGCCGAAGGTCCAAGAGCCAATGGAACTACCGAGGACCAGCTGACGTTACTGGAACCCGGTTAGTAAGCAGGAGGTACCCGTGCCTGAAAGCACTACCAAGGACCACCTGACGTTGGTGGAACTCGGATACCCAGAGGGAGGCACCTAAGCCAAAGGCTCTGCCCGGAACCAGCTGACGGTACTGGAACCAGGATGGGGAGCAGAAGGTACAAGAGCAAAAGACACTGCTGAGAACCAGCTGACGGTACTGGAACCCGGATGGGTAGCCGAAGGTCCAAGAGCCAATGGAACTACCGAGGACCAGCTGACGTTACTGGAACCCGGTTACTAAGCAGGAGGTACCCGTGCTGAAAGCACTACCAAGGACCACCTGACGTTGGTGGAACTCGGATACCCAGAAGGAGGCACCTAAGCCAAAGGCTCTGCCCGGAACCAGCTGACGGTGCTGGAACCAGGATGGGGACCTATTCAAGCTTGTCTTCCTAGAGCCCCAACTAGCAGTGTTGGAGCAAAGGGTCAGCAGGAGGAGGAGAGGGAGCAGAGTGTAGGCCGAAGCCTGCACTGGCGGCAGCTTTGGGTCTGTTGTGCCTGCGTGGCTGTTGCAGGACACGATGCCGGCTACACAGCAGGGGAACAGCTGGCGGTGCTGAACCCCACTGACACATTGGCTGGTGTTTTTCTCTGTGCAGCTAGCAGTACCGGGCCCCAACTGGCGGTGTTAGAGCCCAGGCTCTGCAGGGGGAGCAGAGTGTAGGCCGAAGCCTAATTGAACCAATTTTAAAGGTAACCTTTAACCCCCCCTCAGGTGTTACAAACTAGAAGTGCCACAGCTTATGCAGCAGTAGTGCTGCACAAGTCAAAGGTTTCTCTTTTAATTTTTCTCCTTGCACACGCTGAATGAAACACGTATAACATTTAGCCCTTTATACAGTCAAACTGTGTTGGAGGCGGGAGTTCCCTTCGTAATGAGACGCAGCACAGATGTCAAGAATCCCACCTTGGTGCTGGGCGCAGCCTCCTGAGCGTTGTTATTTGCTGTACAGGAGTCTGCGCTGTCGTTTTATCCCTTGGCCTTGCGCTGTTAGCGCTGCCCATCTTCTGGGATCATTTAATGTCGGCCGGTGCGGTTCGCGATGACCATGAATCCCAGCCCCGCAGTGTCTTTACATAGTTAAAACACTGCGGGGCTGGGATTCATGGCCTGGCACAGTACATATGTTGGCCTCTCACACTCGGGTCCTTACACCCGCTTCAGACTGTGCGGCATCAGCTGATCCCTTATTGCATGCCGCGGCCATGAAGCCGCACAGTCTGAGGAAGGCGGAAGGAGATGAGGGACAGGCGAACATATGCACTGCTCATGCCCATCAATCACACCCTCGCAGTCAAAATAAATAAGACACCGAGGGGCGTTGTGTCGGGCAGGGCTGCCGCAGAGGCGCAGCCAGCCAAACAATGATGTCAGAAGACGGGCAGTGCTACCAAGGGGGTTGCTGCGTGTCATTACAAAGGAAAGTCACACCTCAGGGACGTTTTAATGGTCACACAGAGGACACATTTTAGACGTGTTTTCAGTTCCACATGTGCGAGGAGAATAAGTTTATGAGCCACCTTGCACACATGCAGCATTACCGCTGTACAAGGTGGCTGTAAAACATACAAACGCCTGGGGGTGGGGCGACAGGATCCCTTCAATTTCAGTTCTTGTGTCTGCGTGGCTTTTGCAGGACACGATGCCGGCTACACAGCAGGGGAACAGCTGGCGGTGCTGAACCCCATTGACACATTGGCTGGTGTTTTGCTCTGTGCAGCTAGCAGTACCGGGCACCAACTGGCGGTGTTAGAGCCCAGGGTCAGCAGGAGGAGGAGAGGGAGCAGAGTGTAGGCCGAAGCCTGCACTGGCGGCAGCTTTGGGTCTGTTGTGCCTGCGTGGCTGTTGCAGGACACGTTGCCGGCTGCACAGCAGGGGAACAGCTGGCGTTGCTGAACCCCACTGACACTTTGGCTGGTGTTTTTCTCTGTGCAGCTAGCAGTACCGGGCACCAACTGGCGGTGTTAGAGCCCAGGCTCTGCAGGGGGAGCAGAGTGTAGGCCGAAGCCTAATTGAACCAATTTTAAAGGTAACCTTTAACCTCCCCTCAGGTGTTACAAACTAGAAGAGCCACAGCTTATGCAGCAGTAGTGCTGCACAAGTCAAAGGTTTCTCTTTTAATTTTTCTCCTTGCACACGCTGAATGAAACACGTATAACATTTAGCCCTTTATACAGTCAAACTGTGTTGGAGGCGGGAGTTCCCTTCGTAATGAGACGCAGCACAGATGTCAAGAATCCCACCTTGGTGCTGGGCGCAGCCTCCTGAGCGTTGTTATTTGCTGTACAGGAGTCTGCGCTGTCGTTTTATCCCTTGGCCTTGCGCTGTTAGCGCTGCCCATCTTCTGGCATCATTTAATGTCGGCCGGTGCGGTTCGCGATGACCATGAATCCCAGCCCCGCAGTGTCTTTACATAGTTAAAACACTGCGGGGCTGGGATTCATGGCCTGGCGCAGTACATATGTTGGCCTCTCACACTCGGGTCCTTACACCCGCTTCAGACTGTGCGGCGTCAGCTGATCCCTTATTGCATGCCGCGGCCATGAAGCCGCACAGTCTGAGGAAGGCGGAAGGAGATGAGGGACAGGCGAACATATGCACTGCTCATGCCCATCAATCACACCCTCGCAGTCAAAATAAATAAGACACCGAGGGGCGTTGTGTCGGGCAGGGCTGCCGCAGAGGCGCAGCCAGCCAAACAATGATGTCAGAAGACGGGCAGTGCTACCAAGGGGGTTGCTGCGTGTCATTACAAAGGAAAGTCACACCTCAGGGACGTTTTAATGGTCACACAGAGGACACATTTTAGACGTGTTTTCAGTTCCACATGTGCGAGGAGAATAAGTTTATGAGCCACCTTGCACACATGCAGCATTACCGCTGTACAAGGTGGCTGTAAAACATACAAACACCTGGGGGAGGGGGGACAGGTTCCCTTCAAGTTCAGTTCTTGTGTCTGCGTGGCTGTTGCAGGACACGTTGCCGGCTACACAGCAGGGGAACAGCTGGCGGTGCTGAACCCCACTGACACATTGGCGAGGTGTTTGGCTCTGTGCAGCCAGCACATCTGGGCCCCAACTGGCGGTGTTAGAGCCCAGGGACAGCAGGAGGACGAGAGGGAGCAGAGTGTAGGCCGAAGCCTGCACTGGCGGCAGCTTTGGGTCTGTTGTGTCTGCGTGGCAGTTGCAGGACACGTTGCCGGCTACACAGCAGGGGAACAGCTGGCGGTGCTGAACCCCACTGACACATTGGCTGTTTTTTTTCTCTGTGCAGCTAGCAGTACCGGGCACCAACTGGCGGTGTTAGAGCCCGGGCTCTGCAGGGGGAGCAGAGTGTAGGCCAAAGCCTAATTGAACCAATTTTAAAGGTAACCTTTAACCCCCCCTCAGGTGTTACAAAGTAGAAGAGCCACAGCTTATGCAGCAGTAGTGCTGCACAAGTCAAAGGTTGCTCTTTTAATTTTTCTCCTTGCACACGCTGAAAGGAACACGTATAACATTTAGGCCCTTACACAGTCAAACTGTGTTGGAGGCGAGAGTTCCCTTCGTAATGAGACGCAGCACAGATGTCAAGAATCCCACCTTGGTGCTGGGCGCAGCCTCCTGAGCGTTGTTATTTGATGTACAGGAGTCTGCGCTGTCGTGTTATCCCTTGGCCTTGCGCTGTTAGCGCTGCCCATCTTCTGACATCATTTCATGTCGGTTGTTGCGGTTTGCGATGACCATGAATCCGAGCCACGCAGTGTCTTTACATAGTTAAAACACTGCGGGGCTGGGATTCATGGCCTGGCGCAGTACATAGGTTCGCCTCTCACACTCGGGTCCTTACACCCGCTTCAGACTGTGCGGCGTCAGCTGATCCCTTATCGCATGCCACGGCCATGAAGCCGCACAGTCTGAAGAAGGTGAAAGGAGATGAGGGACAGGCGAACTTATGCACTGCTCATGCCCATCAATCACACCCTCGCAGTCCAAATAAATAAGACACCGAGGGGCGTTGTGTGGGTCAGGGCGGCCGCAGAGGCGCAGGCAGCCAAACAATGATGCCAGAAGACGGGCAGCGCTACCAAGGGGGTTGCAGCGTGTCATTACAAAGGAAAGTCACACCTCCGGGACGGTTAAATGGTCACACAGAGGACACATTTTAGACTTGTTTTCAGTTCCACATGTGCGAGGAGAATAAGTTTATGAGCCACCTTGCACACATGCAGCATTACTGCTGTACAAGGTGGCTGTAAAACATACAAACGCCTGGGGGAGGGGGGACAGATTCCCTTCAATTTCAGTTCTTGTGTCTGCGTGGCAGTTGCAGGACACGTTGCCGGCTACACAGCAGGGGAACAGCTGGCGGTGCTGAACCCCACTGACACATTGGCGAGGTGTTTGGCTCTGTGCAGCCAGCACATCTGGGCCCCAACTGGCGGTGTTAGAGCCCAGGGTCAGCAGGAGGAGGAGAGGGAGCGGAGTGTAGGCCGAAGCCTAATTGAACCAATTTCAAAGGTAACCTTTAACCCCCCCCCTCAGGTGTTACAAACTAGAAGAGCCACAGCTTATGCAGCAGTAATGCTGCACAAGTCAAAGGTTGCTATTTTAATTTTGCTCCTTGCACAGGCTGAAAGGAACACGTATAACATTTAGGCCCTTACACAGTCAAACTGATTTTGAGGCGTGAGTTCCCTTCGTAAAGAGACGCAGTACAGCTGGCAAAAATGCCACCTTGGTGCTTTGCGCGGCCTCCTGAGCATCGTTATTTGTTGCACAGGAGTCTGCGCTTTCGTGTTATCCCTTGGCCTTGTGCTGTTAGCACTGTCCATCCTCTGACATCATGTAATGTCGGCCGTTGCGGTTTGCGATGACCATGAATCCCAGCCCCGCAGTGTCTTAACATTGTTAAAACATTGCGGGGCTGGGATTCATGGCCTGGCGCAGTACATATGTTCGCCTCTCGCTTGGGTTCTTACACCCGCTTCAGACTATGCGGCGTCAGCTGATCCCTTATCGCATGCCACGGCCATGAAGACGCACAGTCCGAAGAAGGCGGAAGGAGATGAGGGACAGGCGAAGAAATGCACCGCTCATGCCCATCAATCACACCCTCGCAGTCCAAATAAATAAGACACCGAGGGGCGTTGTGTGGGGCAAGGCGGCCGCAGAGGCGCAGGCAGCCAAACAATGATGCCAGAAGACGGGCAGCGCTACCAAGGAGCTTGTTGCGTGTCAATACAAAGGAAAATCACACATGAGGGACGTTTTAATGGTCGCAGAGGACTCATTTTAGACGTGTTCAGTTCAACATGGGCAAGGAGAATAAGTTTCTGAGCCACCTTGCACACAAGCAGCATTACTGTCGTACAAGGTGGCTGTAAAACGTAGAAACGCCTGGGGGAGGGGGGACAGGTTTCCTTCAATTTCAGTTCTTGTGTCTGCGTGGCTGTTGCAGGACACGTTGCCGGCTACACAGCAGGGGAACAGCTGGCGGTGCTGAACCCCACTGACACATTGGCTGGTGTTTGTCTCTGTGCAGCTAGCACATCTGGGCCCCAACTGGCGGTGTTAGAGCCCAGGGTCAGCAGGAGGAGGAGAGGGAGCAGAGTGTAGGCCGAAGCCTGCACTGGAGCAAGTTGAAAGGGAAACTTTAACCCTCCCCCCCAGGCGTTTGTAGCTGAAAGAGCCATCGTGTACAGCACTAATGCTGGAAAAGGTAAACTTAGCTCTTTTAATTATGGTCCTTGCACATGCTGAACCTAACACTTATGAAAAGTGTCCCCTCCTACCGTGATACCGTCTGGTTGGTGGAACTTTCCTTTGTGATGTGACGCAGCACAGCCGTCATTCTTACCCCCTTGGCGCCGTGCGCCGCCTCCTCAGCGTTGTTTGAATCAGTCCCGGAGCCTGCGCTGTTAGGTTAGCCCTTGGCCATGCACACATTTTGCGCTGCCCGTCTTCTGACATCATTTGGTGTCAGACTGGCTGCGCCTGTGCGGCTGCGCTGGCCGAGATCCCGCCTCGCAGTGTCGTCTAATGTAATCCCACCGCGGGCCTGGGATCCGTGGCCATGCGCAGTGCATATCCTCACCTCTCACTCCCCTCCCTACGGCTTCTTCAGACTGGGCGGTGTCACGGCCGTGGCATGCTATTAGGGATTAGCTGACACCGCACAGTCTGAAGAAGCCGTAGGGAGACGAGTGAGAGGTGGAGGTTCAGATATGCACTGCGCATGTCCATGGATCTCAGGCCCCCAGTGGGATTAAATCAGAAGACACTGCGAGGCGGGCTCTCGGCCAGCGCGGCCGCACAGGCGCAGCCATCCTGACACCAAATGATGTCAGAAGACGGGCAGCGCAAAATATGTGCATGGCCAAGGGCTAACCTAACAGCGCAGGCTCCGGGACTGATTCAAACAACGCTGAGGAGGCGGCGCACGGCGCCAAGGGGGTAAGAATGACGGCTGTGCTGCGTCACATCACAAAGGAAAGTTCCACCTACCGGACGGTATCACGGTAGTATTAGGGTTGAACAATTAATATAAATGTTCAATTCTCTAGTTGCCTACTCCTGGCCTAATGGATATTGATCATGTGCACTAAAGAAATACACCAGACACAGTCAGCTGTAACTCTCCTTGATCAATGTGTGGCTCAGCTCCAAGAAGAGATTTATTAGTCAAACACAATGTTATATATCTCCTGTAAGGGGGCTCGGTTAGCTCTAAAATGGGAGTGATCGGATGTATTCCATTGGTTAGTGGGTTGGGCATGAGCAAGTCCATGGGCGGATCCATGAGGTCATCAAGGTGGGTTGGTCCGTGAGGTCATCAGGATGGGCGTCACTGTGGGTGGATCCATGAGGTCATCAGGATGGGCGTCATCTTGGATACCAGACCATGCGGCATGCTAAAACAGGAAATGGCGGCCATCTTCAGTGTCTTCATTGTTCTTCTTGGATACCAGAGCACATGGCTCTGGTATAGGAGATGGCAGCCATCTTAAGTGTCTTACTTTGTCTGAGGAAAACTTATGTAAGGTTAAACAATACATGTTATGGGTTACTTCTCTCAATTACCTTATGTGTTGAGGTTAATTAAGTATTTGATCTTATGGCTCTCCTCAACAGTCCCCCCTAAATACTTTATTAACCTTTTCTTTTATCTTGATCCCACCGTGGTTCCCTAACCCACCGATGTTAAGTGTTATTATGACATCAGAAGCTTCATGACAATATGGATGCTACTGACACCAGATAATGTGTGACCAATTATGGGTATACTGCGGAGGTATATTGGTGCGCATTACCCATGTCCTCGGGACTTCCCTACCTGTTGGATCTATTACTCTCCAATCTCCCATCTCCATGGTTACTTACAGTAAAATACACATGTGACTAACCCTGATGTACACATCCTAGATCTGACCGTCTTGCCCGGGAGGGGGAATTGGAGTTTTCACCAGTTTGAGACAAGTTTTCCCTTGTGGAAAACCTCCCTTTGTAGCTGGACTTTGACAAGCAGGTCAGATCCTACTCTGTCCCTAACTGTCTAACAAGTTTACAATGTGAGAGATGGATCCAGGAGGCGCTCAGCAACCCTGACCGAAGTAGGAGTAGTCAGGAGCACTTGGTAGGGACCCTTAAATCTCGACTCCAGGAATGTCTTTTCTGATGCACTTCTTTACCAGCATGTAGTCACCAGGTTAGAAAGTATGGGTACCGTCACTGGAATCTGGACCTGGAATGGATGATAAAACTCGTACATGTGTTACTGACAGTTCTTTAGTAACAACAATTGCATAATTTACAAGAGTATCACTTCCTAAGGCTAGCTGTTGTGGAAAATATTGACCCAATCTTGGAGGCCCCCCAAAAAGAATCTCGTATGGTGTGAGTTTAGTGGAACCCCTTGGAGTGTTTATGACTGAGTATAAGGCAACAGGCAAAATGTCTGTCCAAGTCTGACCTCCTAACTGGCTTTCAGTATTTTATTTTTGAAGGCGTCATTCAGTCTTCCTACTTTCCCACTGCTCTGGGGTTGATATGGAGTATGTAAACCCAAATAACCAATGTTCATAGTTCCTTAGACAGTGCTGCAATGAATGCGGGTACTTGGTCACTCTCAATTACCTCTGGGACCCCATATCTGCAGACTACTTCAGTCACCAGTCTCTTAACAGTCACTCTGGCAGTCATGTTGGTTACTGGATAGGCTTCGGGCCATCCTGAGAACATGTCAGTCACTTCCAGTACATACTCGTACTTCCCTACTTTTGGCATTTGAATGTGGTCAATCTGAATTTTCTGAAAGGGATAAAGTGGTTTAGCCAAATGTTTCTGAGTAACTTTCTGAGGTGTTGCTGGATTGCATGTTGCACACACAAGGCAGGACTTGAAATAATTTTGGGTGACAGTAGAGATCCCAGGTGCCATATAAATCTTCCAAATTAGGTCATTCATCTGATTCTTGCCTCTGTGGGTGATACCGTGTGCCCATTCTGTCACTGAGGGGTACAGATTACGGGGTAGACCTTTGTGTTCACCCTCCAGACTCCATCTTCATCCTTTTTTAGCTCCTCCTTCTTGCCATGACTTCTTTTCATCATCTGATGTCTTGTCTTGATGTAGATGGATAATCCTCATAAGAGAGGCTTTAGTCCCTTCTTCAGTGTCTTGTGACACGTACACCGCTGCTTTCTCTTTCCCAAATGGATCCACAGCATAGGTTTTTGCTGTTTTGTCAGCAAATAAGTAGTTTCCCCTTGCTTCTGGAGAATCCAGTCTCCCATGAGCTTTGATCTCGATCACTGCAACCTCTGAAGGTGGATCTAGAGCGGCCACAAGTTCTTGTATGATAGCAGCATGTTTTACAGGAGTTCCACTGGACGTTAGGTATCCTCTGGCTGCCCAGATACTGCCGAAGTCATGAGCCTCTCCAAAAGCGTATCTTGAATCCGTGTAGATGTTGACCAGTGTCAAAGCTTTAAGTTCCGCTTCTTGTGCAGACATGTGCGGTGGTAGCGATCCAGCTGAGATGATCTGGTCATGTGTAACCACGGCATATCCCGTATGGAATCTTCCTGTTTCATCTGCAAATCTGGAACCATCAGTGAAGAACGTCAGGTCAGCATGTGGGAGTGGGTCTTCAGACACGCTTTTCTGGGAGGCTACTTCTTCATGCATTTGTTCAAGACAGTCATGATCCTCTGTGTGTGTAGAGGCATCTTCTCCGAGAGCATCAGTATCATCCACATCCCCCCTGGAAAGAGGAAGCAGCGTGGACAGTTTGAAGATGCTGCAGCGGACAAGAGTGACATTATCCGGAACCAAGAGCCAACATAGGAGTCTCATATGATGCTGTACCAACAGATGTTTAGGTTCCAACAATAGCAATTATGTCGTGTGGAGCCATTAAGAGAACTGGATGTCCTCAGATGATATCAGAAGTTTTGTCCAGAAGCATATGTGCAGCATGAACAGCTCCGAGGCAAGTCGGGGAAGCTTGAGACACAGAGTCCAGGCGGGCAGAGTAGTAGCCAATTGGTCTTGTTCTTCCCCCATGTTTTTGTGCTAGGACTCCGGAAGCATGTCCTGCTACTTCACTGACAAACAAGTAAAAAGGTAGTTGATAATTTGGGATTCCAAGAGCTGGTGCAGACTGTATGGCCTGTTTAAGAGCGTAGAAAGCTTCCACGGATTTAGTACATAGTGGAAACGCTGACGTCTTGAGGTCATCGTACAATGGCTGCATCAGCTTTGAGGCATCTGGAAACCTTTGGCAACAATAATAATTGATAGGTCAGCCAACTCATCCAAGGCCCTTGTCTTAGGTTCTTGGCAGAACTCAACACCAGAGTCCCATGTCTCGTCATGCTCCTGTAGAAAGGCATCGGCTGTTTTTCTGGATCTAGAACTTGGTTCAACAGAGTAGCAGCGTGCCGGGGTGTAAACTTGACACAGACGGTGGGCTCCTCAGACATGAGCATTGGCACTGTTGGCGGTGGCACCTGAGGCGGGAGTAGAGATGGCACCGGGAGTGCAGATGTAGTCCCTTGTGTATGAGGAGCAGGAGGAGTCTTGGAATGAGGAGCTCTATTTGGGCAGCTCCAGTATCATGGTGTGGGGTCCAGGTGACACAAGCAGTCTTAAAAGCTTTAACAGTCCTGTCCTCATTAATGCGAGTTATCGCTGCACGAAGTTGTTGAGCACTAACGTCTGGATGAATAGGGTCATAAGTAGGGGTCACAGTGTGTATGATCATTCTACACAAGAGATTGCCAGCTTTAGTCACCGCTATATCCCCAACAGCTATCTGACCACGTGACTCAACAATGATTCGACTGTCAGCTTGAATAGTCGCCCCTCCTGCTTCCACTATAGCTCTAGCTACACCTCCATTGTGCTCTAACCGAGAATTGGCAGCATTAACAATAGCGTCTGTCTCCATTGTTATGTCACCCTTTCCCACCACTAACAAGGGTCCCTCAGGAAGTTCTTTTTCAAAAATAGGTTGCCAACATTCCCTCCCCTTTGTGCTTCCTGTGCTATTGGTATCCCCCTCCCACATTGAGCCCCCCTTGTTACAGTCGCCACCGTCCCATACAGGTGTGCGCTTGGCTGCGAGACAGCCTGTGAGGTACTGGGCATAGGGTTATGTAGACTGCATGAGAGTGCTGTTGTGGAAGCATTGGGAGGAGAGGCCGCTGCTTGGAGCATCTCATGTGGGTGTGCGGCTAAATTGGCAGTGGAAGTGACAGTAGAAAGGGTAGGTGCTGGGGACGATCCAGGTGGGAGGACTGCTGGATTCACAACAGGAGTGATAGAGGAAAGGGTTGGTGCCCCATTGGAAACAACAGAGATAGGAAACATGGGTAAAGCCTGTTCACTTCCCGAAGGAATATAGTATTGGCCGTTAGTGGTCATTACTGGGTAACAAGGATTTGGTGATGTGGCGTGTAGCCTTAATCTGAGGTGTTCACCACCAGGAGCAGCACATTCGCCATCCATAACATGGCTGCCTTCAGAATTACATTTGCCATCCACGAAATGGCCGCCGTCAGCATTAACACCTTTTCCATCCACAAGATGGCCGCCGTCAGAATTATATTTACCACCACCAAGATGGCCGCCATCAGAATTATATTTACCACCACCAAGATGGCCGCCATCAGAATTATATTTACCACCACCAAGATGGCCGCCATTAGAATTATATTTACCACCAACAAAATGGCTGCCGTCAGAATTGTATTTACCACCAACAAAATGGCTGCCGTCAGAATTGTATTTACCACCAACAAGATGGCCGCTATCAGAATTATATTTACCACCAACAAAATGGCTGCCATCAGAACTGTATTTACCACCAACAAAATGGCTGCCGTCAGAATTGTATTTACCACCACTAACAAAATGGCTGCCGTTATTACATTTACCACATGGCTCTGGGCCACCATTTTGGCTGCTATCACATTTAACACATTCGCCATTAACAAAATGGCCGCTATTACATTTACCACATGGCTCTGGGCCACCATTTTGGCTGCTATCACATTTAACACATTCGCCATTAACAAAATGGCCGCTATTACATTTACCACATGGCTCTGGGCCACCATTATACGGTGGTGGCCGCTCACAAGATATATTTTTGTAATACACAACTCAAAACTCTATTCTTTCTATTCCTTTTCTCTTCTACCCAATTTCCAATTTTTTTCCTTTTTTTTTTTTTTTTTATACAGACTTTCAGAGACTCTTTCTCCTGCCCTAGCAATAGACAACAATCCATTATCTTCCAGGATACCTTTTCTTTCTTTCAAGACAAGCTTCCACTCCAGGGGCTGTAACCTCCCCCTTCTGGCATTCCACACAATTTCCACTAATGTGCATGAGTCTAACTTGCCATCTGAATTTGGCTTAGTGCCCATACGGCAGAACTGCATTACTTTCTCCATCTTTCTATAGATACACAGTATATATATCTATCTATCAAGATAACAAACACCAAACAAACAATAAGACGGGGGAGATGACTCAAACCTGAGATTCTAAAGGGAACTGAGTCTGCAGTACCCAGCTCCTATTGCTTATTGTCACGTGGTCCCTGTCTGACTTCCGTGCTCCGTACTTTACAAACCAATTATTCCCTACTTTGTCAAATTGCTCCCTAATTTACCGGTCCCCGTGCAGAGTCACTCACTCGATGTCACGGGGCAAAAAAAAGGAAAACTATAAATTTAATTGGCTCAAACTGAGTCAATCACTCCAAGCTTTGATGAGCCGCTACACAATTTATTATGCCCGAACTGAGCCAATTCGCTCCAAGATTTACCGGGCCCCCCCTAGGCCGAGTCAATCACTCAAGGTCCTATTCTTAAGTTGTACAGAACTGAAAATCTTATCACAGGCGACAACCGTATACCACAGACAAAAATTATTATTTTTTTCTACACTCGCTTATTCTTTCCTAGAAACCTGTCCTGTTCCAAACACAATGCTTCTCCTTCTCTAAAAACAAACCTGTTTTTCCTGTTTTATCACTTGCCTCTAGCCCTATGTAAACACTTGCTTTTTTTTTCTTTCTTAGAAACCTGCTTTGACTGTCCTTACACAATACTTCTCTTTTTTACTACGTCATCTCCCCTCTTCACAACATGTAACAGGCAGTAGGCAACTAAAACGTGACGGTTCTTGCAATTAAATGACCAGCAGCGGAGATACCCTTTCTGCCGTCTTACAGATACCAAGAAAACCGGACACGGTCAGGCAATCTGCACAGGATACCCCGAAAGACACAGGTAAAGACTACAGATTATAAAAATCAGCAGACTTACCGTGTTCTGTTAAGGAGTTGATCAGTCTCCAGGTTCGGGGTACTCAGTGCATCCAGCCGTTCCACCCGCCGGTCCTCACGGTTCAGGGCTCTTCCTCTGCTGGCCCCAGGTTGGGCGGCCAAATATTAGGGTTGAACAATTAATATAAATGTTCAATTCTCTAGTTGCCTACTCCTGGCCTAATGGATATTGATCATGTGCACTAAAGAAATACACCAGACACAGTCAGCTGTAACTCTCCTTGATCAATGTGTGGCTCAGCTCCAAGAAGAGATTTATTAGTCAAACACAATGTTATATATCTCCTGTAAGGGGGCTCGGTTAGCTCTAAAATGGGAGTGATCGGATGTATTCCATTGGTTAGTGGGTTGGGCATGAGCAAGTCCATGGGCGGATCCATGAGGTCATCAAGGTGGGTTGGTCCGTGAGGTCATCAGGATGGGCGTCACTGTGGGTGGATCCATGAGGTCATCAGGATGGGCGTCATCTTGGATACCAGACCATGCGGCATGCTAAAACAGGAAATGGCGGCCATCTTCAGTGTCTTCATTGTTCTTCTTGGATACCAGAGCACATGGCTCTGGTATAGGAGATGGCAGCCATCTTAAGTGTCTTACTTTGTCTGAGGAAAACTTATGTAAGGTTAAACAATACATGTTATGGGTTACTTCTCTCAATTACCTTATGTGTTGAGGTTAATTAAGTATTTGATCTTATGGCTCTCCTCAACAGTAGGAGGGGACACATTTCATAAGTGTTAGGTTCAGCATGTGCAAGGAGCACCACGAAAAGAGGCACTTTTTCCCTTTGCATCATTACTGCTGCACAAGGTGGCTCCTTCAGTAACAAACGCCTGGGGGGGGGGACAGGTTCCCTTAAATTTAACTTGTTGTGCCTGCGTGGCGGTCGCAGTACACGTTGCCGTATACACAGCAGGGGAACAGCTGGCGGTGCTGAACCCCACTAACACATTGGTGAGGTGTTTGGCTCTGTGCGGACAGCACTTCTGGACAGCAACTAGCGGTGTTGGAGCCCAGGGACAGGAGGAGGAGGAGGAGGTGGAGGAGATAGGAGGGATTGCCACACACACAGCTGGGGAACAGCTGACGTTACTGAACCCCAATAACAGAGGAGGGACTGTTGGGACTGTGCGGACAGCACTTCTGGACGGCAACTAGCGGTGTTGGAGCCCAGGGACAGGAGGAGGAGGAGGAGGTGGAGGAGATAGGAGGGATTGCCACACACACAGCTGGGGAACAGCTGACGTTACTGAACCCCAATAACAGAGGAGGGACTGTTGGGACTGTGCGGACAGCACTTCTGGACGGCAACTAGCGGTGTTGGAGCCCAGGGACAGGAGGAGGAGGAGGAGGTGGAGGAGATAGGAGGGATTGCCACACACCCAGCTGGGGAACAGCTGACGTTAATGAACCCCAATAACAGAGGAGGGACTGTTGGGACTGTGCGGACAGCACTTCTGGACGGCAACTAGCGGTGTTGGAGCCCAGGGACAGGAGGAGGAGGAGGAGGTGGAGGAGATAGGAGGGATTGCCACACACACAGCTGGGGAACAGCTGACGTTACTGAACCCCAATAACAGAGGAGGGACTGTTGACTGTGCGTACAGCACTACCAGGCAACAACTAGCGGTGTTGGAGCCCAGGGACAGGAGGAGGAGGAGGAGGTGGAGGAGATAGGAGGGATTGCCACACACACAGCTGGGGAACAGCTGACGTTACTGAACCCCAATAACAGAGGAGCGACTGTTGACTGTGCGTACAGCACTACCAGGCAACAACTAGCGGTGTTGGAGCCCAGGGACAGCAGGAGAAGCAGAGGAACACAATGTAGGCCGAAGCCTGATTGGAGAAAGTCGAAAGGGAACCTTTAACCCCCTCCCCAAGGCGTTTGTAGCTGAAAGAGCCAGCTTGTGCAGCAAAAAAGATGCAAAAGGAAAAGGTGGCTCTTTTCATGATGCTCCTTGCAAACACAGAACTAAACACTTATAAAATGTGTCCCCTGAAACCGTGAGACCGTCCCGGAGGTGGGACTTTCCTTCATAATATGACGCAGCACAGCTGTCATTCCTACCTCCTTGGCGCCGTTCCCCGGCTCCTAAGCGTTGTTTGATTCCGTCCCGGAGCATGCGCTGTTATGTTATCCCTTGGCCAGGCACACTTAGCGCTGCCCATCTTCTGACATAATTTGGTGTCAGGCTGGCTGCGCCTGTGCGGCCGCGCTGGCCGAGAGCCCGCCTCGCAGTGTCGTCTAATGTAATCCCACCGCGGGCCTGGGATCCGTGGCCATGCGCAGTGCATATCCTCACCTCTCACTCCCCTCCCTACGGCTTCTTAAGACTGTGCGGTGTCACGGCCGTGGCATGCTATTAGGGACCAGCTGACACCGCACAGTCTGAAGAAGCCGCAGGGAGATGAGTGAGAGGTGGAGGTTCAGATATGCACTGCGCATGTCCATGGATCTCAGGCCCCCAGTGGGATTAAATCAGAAGACACTGCGAGGCGGGCTCTCGGCCAGCGCGGCCGCACAGGTGCAGCCATCCTGACACCAAATGATGTCAGAAGACGGGCAGCGCTAAGTGTGCCTGGCCAAGGGATAACATAACAGCGCAGGCTCCGGGACGGAATCAAACAACGCTGAGGAGCCGTGGCACGGCACCAAGGGGGTAGGAATGACGGCTGTGCTGCGTCATATTACGAAGGAAAGTCCCACCTCCGGGACGGTTTTACGGTATCAGTGGACACATTTTATAAGTGTTAAGTTCTGCATGTGCAAGGAGCTAAACAAAAATAGCTACCTTTTCCTTGTGCAGCATTACTGCTGCACAAGGTGGCTCTTTCAGTAACAAACGCCTTGGGGGGGGGACAGGTTCCCTTACATTTCAGTTGTTGTGTCAGCGTGGCGGTCGCAGGACACATTGCCGACTACACAGCTGGGGATCAGCTGACGTTACTGAAACCCAATAACACTGGGTCGTATGTTTTGACTGTGCAGACGGCACTTCTGAGCCTCAACTGGCGGTGTTGGAGCCCAGGAATTTAAGTTCAGGTGGTAGAAAGATGAACACAACAGGAGACCTGGATACTGTAGACAGTCACCTAATTATTTAATCAGGAAGAGGAGTGGCAAATTCCTGCGAGATCCAGGCCTTGTTCATTTTCAGGAAAGTAAGCCGGTCAACGTTATCGGAGGATAGTCGCATGCGACGGTCAGTTAGTACACCACCTGCAGCACTAAAGACACGTTCCGATAATACACTGGCCGCAGGGCAAGACAGCACCTCCAATGCATACTGGCTTAGCTCTGGCCATGTATCCAGCTTTGAGACCCAAAACTTGAAAGGGGAAGAGCCGTCTGGGAGTACAGCAAGAGGGCAAGACATGTAGTCTGTCACCATCTGACGGAACCATTGCCTCCTGCTGACTGGAGCCATCTGTGATGGTGTAGACTTTTGTGGCGGGCACAGAAAACTGTGCCACAGTTGGGCCATACTGGTCTTGCCTTGGGCAGAGGCACTGCTTCTGCTCCCTCTTTGTGCAGAGCCTCCACCACTGCCTGGACGCACTGAGCTGCTTTGGAATGCACTAGCAGCACTTCTCTCACTTGGAATGGAGAAGATGATGGAATTCACCAGTGTGTCTTGGTACTCCCGCATTTTTCGCTCCCGGTTCAATGGTGTGATGAGGCTTTCTACGTTGTCCCGGTAGCGAGGATCGAGGAGGGTGAACACCCAATAATCAGACATGTTGAGAATGTGGGCGATGCGGCGGTCGTTTCTCAGGCACTGCAGCATGTAATCCACCATGTGCTGCAGACTGCCAACTGCCCAAGAAACGCTGTCCCCTGCTGGAGGCGTGATCTCTGCCCGCTCGTCATCACCCCACCCTCGCTGTACACACTGAGTACTGGACAATTGTGCAACTACCTCCTCTGGACGGATGTCTTCCTCCTCCACTGACTCCTCCTCACAAACTGTCCCCTGCCTACGCGTTTATGAGGAACCACGTGGCGCTGACTGTCCAGAAGATGATGGAAATGCTGAATCATCATCCTCCACCTCTTCCACAACATCATCCCTTAGCGCTTGCAGTGATTTTTCAAGCAGGCAGATAAGGGGGACAGTCATGCTGACTAGTGCATCATCTGCACTCGCCATCCGCGTGGAATAATCAAAGGGACGCAAAACCTGGCAGACGTCATTCATAGTGGCCCACTCTGTGGTTGTGAAGTCTGTACGGCGCGGAGTGCGACTTCTTTGCGCCTGATGCAGCTGGTACTCCATTACAGCTTGCTGCTGCTCACACAACCGCTCCAACATATGTAACGTGGAATTCCACCTGGTAGGTAGGTCACATATGATGCGATGTTCCGGCAGGCGGTGTCGGCGCTGCAGAGCCGCAATGCGCGCTTTTGCCGTGCTGGAACACCGCAAGTGAGCACACTCTAGGCGGACCTTGTGCAGCAGTGCATCAAGATCCGGATAGTCCCTCAAAAAACTCTGCACGACCAAATTGAGCACATGTGCCAGACATGGGATGTGAGTGAGGTTGCCGAGGCCCAGAGCTGCCACCAGATTTCGGCCATTATCACACACTACCATGCCTGGCTGGAGATTCGCTGGCACAAACCACACATCGTTCTCCTGCTTGATGGAATTCTGAGCTCCTGCGCTGTGTGGCTTCGATTCCCCAAATAAATTAATTTCAAGACGGCCTGTTGACGTTTGGCCACGGCTGTGCTCATGTCGGTCGTAACAGGTAAACGTTCATCACGGGTCCATGTGGAGGTGGACTGTGACGGCTCCTGCAGCGATGATTCTGAGGAACAGGTGTAAGAGGAGGAGTCAATGCGTACAGAATGGATTCCTGCAATCCTTGGAGTGGGCAGGACACGTCCTGCGCCACTCGCACGATCTGTACCCGGCTCAACGACATTAACCCAATGGGCAGTGAGGGAAAGGTATCGCCCCTGTCCATGTTGACTGGTCCACGCATCGGTGGTGAGGTGGACCTTGCTACTGACGGCGTTCAGTAGCGCGTGTTTTATGTGTCCCTCCACATGCTTGTGCACGGCAGGGACGGCTTGTCTGCTGAAGTAAAAGCGGCTGGGCACATTGTACTGTGGGACTGCCAATGACATCAAGTCACGGAAGCTGTCAGTCTCCACCAGCCTGAATGACAGCATTTCCAGTGACAGAAGTTTGGCAATGCCTGCAGTCAGAGCCTGTGCTCGTGGGTGGTTTGACGAGAAAGGCCGCCTTTTCTCCCATGCCTGTACTACCGATGGCTGTAGACTGGGCTGGGAGTGTGTGGATGACTGGGAAAGTGGTGCTGCGGGTGGAATTACAGCGGGTCTCTGGACAACAAGGCCAGAGGTTCTTCCACTGCGTTCCTGGGAGGAAGCCGAACCAGCCGCGTGTGAGCTGGGGGAAGAGGCAACACGAGCTGAAGAGGTGGTAGCTGCCGCTGTTGGTTGGTCTAGCTCTTCAGTGTGTTTTTCTAACTCCGCCACGTGCCTGGTGCGCACATGTTTCCACATGTTGGAGTTGGAGGTATTGAGGTTGCTGACATTTTTCCCTCTTTTGACTTTTTGATGACACACCTTGCATTTGACATAGCAAATGTCATCTGCAACTGTGTCAAAAAAGGACCAGGCACTGCAAGTCTTGGGAGCGCCCTTTTTGGCTTTTGGAAGAGACATGCTCCTAACGGGTGCCAAAGCGGAGGCTGCAGGATCCGCAGTCTTCCCCCTCCCTCTCCCTCTTTGGGCCGTACGGGGAATCTCTTCCTCAGAGCTGCTCCCACCACCTTCCTGTCCCTCACGCCAAGATGGGTCAAGGACCTCATCATCTACACTACCCTCTGCCCCCAACTGCTCCTCCTGGGTAGTCTCAGCAGCAGAGCACGCACCAGTAAGTGGCACCTGAGTGTCATCATCAGCTGATGCGGCCTGCGATGTGGTGAACGGAGCCACTGGCCCACCCGCCTCTTCAGAGGAAGAGAGAAAAAGCTGTTGGGCATCACTGCACCCTGCCTCTTCTTCCATTTCTCCAATGCTGCTTGGCTGGCCCCCTGTTTCCAAGCCAAGAGATTCAGAGAACAGAAGTAGAGACGGCTCCTGTCCTGGGCTCTCTGTCTGCCTGGGCAATTTGGCAGGTGGTGAAGAGACAGATGGCTGCTCTCCAGTGCTCTGTGTCTGAGAGGATGTGGCACTAATTGAAGTTGATGCATTAGCTGCCATCCATCCGACAACGGCTTCAATTTGTTCTTCACGCCGCAGCGGTGTACGGCGCTCTGCGACAAAGCTGCGCATGAATGACTGTTCCCTGGTGAAAGTGGGTGCTGATGAGTCACCGGTGCCCGCAGCAGGCACAGAATCCCCACGTCCCCTCCCTGCTCCGCGCCCACGCCCACGTGCCTTACTCACTGCCTTCTTCATCTTGGTTGACTGATAAAGATAAGCAGAAAAGTACTAACGGCTTTGTGTGCTTATTCCTGAACAACTCCTCCTAACAGGTATAAGAAACACTAATTTTCTAAAGTGTGGACTAGACTTTAATATGAGCTAATGTGGCCTACACAAATGTAAAGTGGTGTCACTGGTGTGTTAGGTGAACTTTATTATTTATTTATTTTTTGGGGGCTGAACTGACAACAGATAGAGCTGCAGTCACACGGAGACCGTGCAGACAGCCGTAAACGGCGCTGCAAGGCCCAAAAAACCCTCCTCTACGTTATCCTATGTAGTGTTTTTCCACAAATTAGCTGGAGACGGGTGGAAAGACACTAATAGGAATTTTTTGAAAAAATGTGCAGCAGCCTGCACTACTTAAAACAAAATGAAAATTGATTTTGCGGTATGACGCAGTGAAGAACCCTGAGCTAGAGACAACCAGGCTATGGCTGCTCACAGACTACAGGGCGAGCTGCAGTCACACGGAGACCGTGCAGACAGCCGTAAACGGCGCTGCAAGGCCAAAAAACCCTCCTCTACGCTTATCCTATGTAGTGTTTTTCCACAAATTAGCTGGAGACGGGTGGAAAGACACTAATAGGAATTTTTTGAAAAAATTAACAGCAGACTACACTACTTGGAAAAAAAAAAAAAAAGAACAGTATGAGGCAATGAACCACCCTCCCTGAACTGAATACAACCAGCTATGGATGGCCTATGTGGCTGCACTCAGACTAGAGAGTGGGCTGCACTCACACACACACACACAGACCTTGCAGATCGCTGTGAAAACAGCGCTACAAGGCAAAAGCAAGGTGAATAGTAGGTGAACACAGCGGTTGCTAAATTAGCCTTTGAAAAGCACAAAGAAGCAAATCGCTATCTCTAAACTGGCCCTCAGTCAGCAAACAGCGTCCTGTCACTAACTGAATTCACAGCAGAGTGAGCGCAAAATGGCGCCAGCGACTTTTAAACTGCATCATGACATCATTTCAGCAGCCAATCACAGCCATGCCAGTAGTTTCATGCCCTCCATGCTGAACAGGATGTGCCCACACTTGGAATCATTCTCATTGGCTGAATTTGTGCAGTTTGAATCTGTGAACTTCCGATTCCGGTATCCGATACGCGGCAAGTATCGGAATCCCGGTATCGGAATTCCGATACCGCAAGTATCGGCCGATACCCGATACTTGCGGTATCGGAATGCTCAACACTAGTGATAACGGAAGGAATTTCATGGCTGCCATAGCCCTTTCCCAACTGAAACACATTCCTTGCCTGGCTCACACCTTAAACCTGGTGGTGCAGTGCTTCCTGAAAAGTTATCCGGGGTTACCCGACCTGCTCCTCAAAGTGCGCAGACTTTGCTCGCATATCCGCCGTTCGCCCGTACACTCCAGCCGTATGCAGAACTATCAGCGGTCTTTGAACCTTCCCCAGCATCGCCTAATCATCGACATTTCAACAAGGTGGAACTCCACACTGCACATGCTTCAGAGACTGTGCGAACAGAGGCGTGCTGTTATGTTTTTGTGGGAGGATACACATACACGAGCAGGCAGTTGGATGGCAGACATGGAGTTGTCAGGTGTGCAGTGGTCGAAGCTACAAGACCTGTGTCAAGTCCTTCAGTGTTTTGAGGAATGCACACGGCTGGTTAGTGCAGACAACGCCATAATAAGCATGAGCATCCCCCTAATGCGTCTGCTGATGCAAAGTTTGATGCACATAAAGGAGCAGGCGTCTGCAGCCGAGGAAGAGGAAAGCCTTGATGACAGTCAGCCATTGTCTGGTCAGGGCCGTGTAGAGGACGCGGTAGCGGGCGAAGAGGAGGAGGAGGACGAGGAGGATGATGGGGATGAGTACTTTTTTAATGAGGAAGCTTCTCCTGGGCCAACAGAAATTAGTGGCGTTGCAAGGCCGGGTTCTGTTTTTTTAAGGGAGACAAGTGACGTAGATTTGCCTGTAACTGCCCCTCAAACCAGCACAACCGCAGATTTGCCAACAGGAACTTTGGCCCACATGGCGGATTATGCCTTACGTATCCTCAAAAAGGACCCACGCATTACTAAAATGATGAGCAATGACGATTACTGGTTGGCCTGCATCCTTGACCCTCGCTATAAAGGCAAATTGCAAAATATTATGCCACATGAGAACCTCGAACAAATCTTAGCAACCAAACAAGCTACTCTTGTAGACCGTTTGATTCAGGCATTCCCAGAACACAGCGCCGGTGATGGTTCTCACACAAGCTGCAGGGGGCTACATGGCAGAGGTGTTAGGGGTGCACAGATCAGAAGTGGCGTTGGACAGAGGGGTTTTCTGACCAGGTTGTGGAGTGATTTCGCAATGACCGCAGACAGGACAGGTACTGCAGCATCTATTCAAAGTGACAGGAGACAACATTTGTCCAGTATGGTTACTAACTATTTTTCTTCCCTTATCGATGTTCTCCCTCAACCGTCATTCCCATTTGATTACTGGGCATCAAAATTAGACACCTGGCCTGAATTGGCAGAATATGCGTTGCAGGAGCTTGCTTGCCCAGCAGCTAGTGTGCTATCAGAAAGAGTATTCAGTGCTGCTGGTTCAATATTAACCGAAAAAAGGACTCGTCTGGCTACCCAAAATGTGGATGATCTCACCTTCATTAAAATGAACCACTCCTGGATTTCAAATTATTTTGCCCCACCTTTCCCGGCTGACACCTAGCTTTCCTATAAAAAGGTCTTGCTTGTGGACTGGTCTTACTGAGTGTTCCAATCTGTTAATTTGCAGCAGCTGTTTGTCCAGCATACGATATGTTTACACCTCCCCCAATGGGAAAAATCCCCCCACGGGGCCGTTGTCTCGCCACTTGGCGCAAGCACCCGTTACAGTGCTGATTGTCTGAAGAGGCGGGTGTGCCCGCTTTTGGTCGACGGCATTGCCACTGGGTCCCTCATAGTACAATGTAGTGTCTCTGGCGGTGGTGGTGCGCACCCAACGTCAGACACGCCGTTGTAACATGAGGGGCCCTGGGGCGGTACCGCCGGCCACAAGAGAGTTCCCCCCCCAGCTCAAACTGTGCTGTACCACGTGCAAAATTATCTCGCACAGCTCCACCAATGTGTAGTCTATGCACTGACATCATTCAATGCCTGGCACTGAGAAACAATACCAATTTGTTTGCATCTATGATGCTAGTTAAAGTAGTCTGGGTCAGTGTCCTATATTGACACCAGTAAATACTAATTTACTGCCAAATTACTTTGTCATAAACTCTGCAGATGAGCCCACCCCTGTACCTAAGCATGCCACCCTTTTTTTACTTATAGTTGTTTTGCGAGACATTAACATCTATTTGTTTTTTTGGAGTACTAACTGTGTCAGACACTCCTTGCAATACTCCTCCACTGACCACAATGCTGCCTGCCCGTGTATCCATGTAACCGATATAAAACTGCCATGAGCCCATTGTTTGTTATTTTAGGCCTTTGATAGCCTGTCTGCGGCCCCTACTTGCAATACTCCTCCACTGACCACAATGCTGCCTGCCCGTGTATCCATGTAACCGATATAAAACTGCCATGAGCCTATTGTTTGTTATTTTAGGCCTTTGATAGCCTGTCTGCGGCCCCTACTTGCAATACTCCTCCACTGACCACAATGCTGCCTGGAGTGCCTGCCTGTGTATCCATGTAACCGATATAAAACTGCCATGAGCCTATTGTTTGTTATTTTAGGCCTTTGTGAGCCTGTCTGCGGCCCCTACTTGCAATACTCCTCCACTGACCACAATGCTGCCTGCCCGTGTATCCATGTAACAGATATAAAACTGCCATGAGCCTATTGTTTGTTATTTTAGGCCTTTGATAGCCTGTCTGCGGCCCCTACTTGCAATACTCCTCCACTGACCACAATGCTGCCTGCCCATGTATCCATGTAACCGATATAAAACTGCCATGAGCCCATTGTTTGTTATTTTAGGCCTTTGATAGCCTGTCTACGGCCCCTACTTGCAATACTCCTCCACTGACCACAATGCTGCCTGGAGTGCCTGCCTGTGTATCCATGTAACCGATATAAAACTGCCATGAGCCTATTGTTTGTTATTTTAGGCCTTTGTGAGCCTGTCTGCGGCCCCTACTTGCAATACTCCTCCACTGACCACAATGCTGCCTGCCCGTGTATCCATGTAACCGATATAAAACTGCCATGAGCCTATTGTTTGTTATTTTAGGCCTTTGATAGCCTGTCTGCGGCCCCTACTTGCAATACTCCTCCACTGACCACACCAATGCTGCCCGTGTACCCCTGGAACCTATTTAAAAGTTCATAGAGCCTAGTTATATATTTTATTTACTATTAATAAGGCCATGATGGACTACGCTGTACCACGCTACAAGCTAACCAGTCGACACTTCTTTTGCGAGAAAAGCCATCCCAACCCTCCACCAGCATGTAGAAGACCGCATTGTCCATGCACTCTGGCAATCTGTGAGTACAAAGGTGCACCTGACAACAGACGCATGGACCTGTAGGCATGGCCACGGAAGATTACGTGTCCATTACGGCGCAATGGGTTAATGTGTTGGATGCATGGTCCACAGGGGACAGCCTACTAAGTCTGTCTGCAGTCCCTAATTTAAATTGTCCTCCACTGTCTAAATCGGAGCTTCCACCTTCTGGCTTTCGGCCTATAGTATCAGATATGAAACTGCATTTGGCCTTCAACTTTGGTTACGGCCTTCTAACGGTGTCTGCCCCTCCCTGGTGTTTGCCCTCAACTGAATAAAGCTGAGCTTCAACCTTCTGGCTTTCGACCTATAGTATCAGATATGAAACTGCATTTGGCCTTCAACTTTGGTTACGGCCTACTAACGGTGTCTGCCCCTGCCTGGTGTTTTTCCTCAACTGAATAAAGCTGAGCTTCAACCTTCTGGCTGTAATTAAGTGCTGTGTTTTTAAAAATTGGTGGTTAGGGCCTACTAACGGTGTCTGCCCCTCCCTGGTGTTTGCCCTCAACTGAATAAAGCTGAGCTTCAACCTTCTGGCTTTCGGCCTATAGTATCAGATATTAAACTGCATTTGGCCTACTAGTGTGGTTGGGCCCTTAAAACAGTGTCTGCTGCTCCTGGGTTTGCTACTCCACTGAACAAAGCAATGCCGCCTGTTTAGTCCTGTCCTGTTACCAATTTTGAACTGCATTTAGCCTACTTTATTCTTTGGCCCTATATCTGTTTCCTCCTCATCCTGCCCATTGCCCAGCCACTGCTAGATGAGTCTGCTGGTACATTGACCTAGACCACTACATTCCCCTTGCACTCTACACAGCCAGAATCTGACCCTGCTGAAAGTAAGGTTCCCCTTCCCGCATGTTATACCACCTTACACAGGGACAAAGAGGAAGATGCAGATGAAGTGCAGGTTCCTTCATCAGGTGGGGGGGGCATACTCGTTGGCGACGTCACTGGCACAGGGCCCCTCAGAGTACGCAAAAGTGTTGCTGCTGGTGGGAGGCGCCCCCACCGTGCAAACACACCGCTGTACTTTGAGGGGCCCTGTGCCAGTGCCAATGCGAACAAGTGTGCCCCCCTGCTTGCTCAGGATCACAGCACTTGCGACGTTGAAATACTTTCCTCTCCCTGCTCCACCGCCGTGACGTAGTCCACGATTCCTGGGCCCACTAAAACCTTGAACCAGCCCTACCCCCCACAAATTTGCCAAATGACCCCCAAGTTCCATTGAACAACTATTATTATAAAGTTACTTAAGATTGACAAGCTTCAGAAACAAGAATGGATGTTTTTGGCATTAAAATGGGCACTGTAGGTGGCCTCCACTCACTGCCGACTATGCTTCCCCATTGACTTGCATTGGGTTTCGTGTTTCGGTCGATCCCCGACTTTTAGCGATAATCGGCCGACTGCACTCGACTCGACTCTGGACAAAGTCGGGTTTCACAAAACCCGACTCGATCTTAAAAAAATGAAAGTCGCTCAACCCTAATAACTACAGTTTTCATTTACTGAAGCCCCAGAAAAATCTCAATGTTTGGAAAGGCCATGTCAACAAGGTGGCAAGCCTTGAAAAGACTTTCTCTCTTAAGTTTCTCTATTTTACTGCTCCAGCAAAAAGTAAAAACTAACTTTTCCACTCTTTATTTTTCTATAAGACGGTGGAAAAACTGGTGCAATAAAAAGCAAAATCAGAAGAATCACCGCTTTTATGATCAAAATCTTACTACACAAGGTCAAGTCTCTCAGGCGCCAAAAATGTAACTTACGTTCTATGCGCAACCCACACTCCTCCCAGCTCTCCTTACCTTCCAAGTCCTTATTAAATAATACTCCTAGTACTTTGATAGCACCCACCTCACACTTTACCCCCTCCATTTTATCCCCGTCATCCCCAAAACATTTAAAACTACATTTATTCCAATTCACTCTAAAGCCAGACGCACCACAGAAAAACGCCAAAAGGAACTTAACCCTACTTATAGACGCAACACTTTCACTCACAGCCACAACATCATCCATATATCCAAGAAATCCCATTCTCTCCAGAACTTTAAACAAAAACACATGCGAGACCCTATCAAACGCTTTCTCAAAATCAATTGTCAGAACCATACACTTCTGTTTCCTTCCTGTGCAGTCTCTAATCAAATCCCTTAATAGCAATAAGTTATCACTCATACTCCTTCCAGGCACAGCACACACTTGATCCTCATCCACAACACTACCAATCACCTCACGTATATGATTCACCAACAATTTGCTATTGATTTTGTAATCTGAGTTCAGCAATGTTATAGGTCTCCAATTCGCCAAGCACTTTTTGTCACCTTTCTTATACATAAGCACAACCACCCCCTCCTTCATTGATTCACACAACTTACCACTCTCCCACATATACTTACAAATCTCAGTCAAATCAGCACCCAGAATGTCCCATACTTTCACATAGAATTCTACCGGCAATCCGTCTTTACCTGGTGTCTTATTCTTTTTGGCACTCTTCATCACGTTTTCTACTTCATCCATAATCACATCCTCAATCAAAATATCACATTCTCCACTATCCAACTTGTTCTCTAACCCATTTAACACTTCTGAAACAAGACCAGAATCAATCCATTTTCTATCATATAACTTACTATAGAACCTATTCACGTCCTTTATCACATTCTCACCTGATACACACAAACTGCTCCTATCCAGGACTTTATTCATATCAACCTTTCTCCCATTCATTTTCTTAAAAAAGAACCTCGTGCACTTTTCATCTTTCTCCAGATGTTCCATTTTGGTGCGATAGATGATTTCTTTCCCTTTTTCATCCATAACACACTTTAATTCATTCTTTGTCTCAAACAGCAGATCAGACACATCCATCCCACTTTCTCCACACTTTCTTAACCAGTCTAAACGCCTGTTTAAATCATTAAATCTGCTCCAACAAATAGCAGCTTTTTTATAGCCCCATTTTTTGAAGAATTTTTTGCAACACACCTTAACCCAGTCCCGCCATTCCAGCACACACGCAAAATCCCTCTTACATACTCTTCACTCTTTATACTTTATTAATAATTCATTCATCACATCCTCATCTTCTAACAATCTTACATTCAGCTTCCAAACCCCACCCCCATACACACTGTCATCAACCGCACTTAACACACCTCTCAAACACTCATGATCAGAAAAGGATACAGCATTTTGTTCAAAATTCATACACAACATATTTTTGGAAAACAACATTTTATCTATCCTGGATGCAATACCACCCCTATCAGGATGGTATGTTGGCAGTGGTGGGATGCCAAATTTCACAGCATCAGCATCAAGAAGGGAAAAATCAGAAATAAGACTAGTTGGCACATTGGTTGTCGGGGGCGCAGGCAGCTTCAGGAAAATCAAGCTGGTGAAATGTAAATGTATTTAAAGGGAATCTGTCACCCCATTTTAGGCCTATAAGCTAAGGCCACCGCCATTAGGGGCTTATCTACAGCATTCTATAATGCTGTAGATAAACCCCCGATGTAACCTGAAACAGAAGAAAAACAAGTTAGATTATACTCACCCAGGGGCGGTCCCGGTGCGGTCCGGTCCAATGGGCGTCGCGGTCCGGGTCCCGCGCCTCCCATCTTCATATGATGATGTCCTCTTCTTTGCTTCCTGTCATGGCTCCTGCGCAGGCACACTTTGTCTGCCCTGTTGAGGGCAGAGTAAAGTACTGCAGTGCGCAGGCGCCGGGCCTCTCTGACCTTTCCCGGCATATGCAAAGTGATCTGAAAAATAATTGACCATTACCTTAAACCCATCATTACCTCTTCATCTGGATGAAGATATGATCCTTGTTATAGCTGATGTTGAGGCGTTGTACACCTCAATCCAGCATGCTCAGGGCCTAGCCATTGTTTCTTGGCTTTTGCATAACAGCAATTTGGATTCTTCCTTTATAGTATTCCTCATGACTTTACTTGAATTCATCTTAATTCATAACTGCTTTACATTTAAAGACCAGGTGTTCCTCCAGCTACAGGGCACAGCTATGGGGGCAGCTTGTGCGTCCTCATACGGTAATTTGTTTCTAGGTTTCTGGGAACATGACATCTTTCAATGTTCTTCCATCCCAGGCATAGACAAGATCCAAAACTGGATAAGATATATTGATGACATCATGTTTGTTTTGGAGGCACCATGGAAGAACTTAAGGATTTAATGTCAATGTTAAATAACAACAATATGAATATCCGTCTTTCTTACTTTTACGGACGTTGAGTTACATTTTTGGACATCGACATTGCGGTCAATAATGATGGTTCTATTTTGACCAACATTTTTAGAAAACCTACAGCTGCCAATTCCATATTACATGCTAAATCATCTCATTTACTGTCCACAATAAGATCAATTCTGGTGGGTCAATATCTTAGGGCTAAAAGAATTTGCACTACGAATCAAATTTACCAGGAACAAGCAGCTGATCTTTATTCCAGAGGAGAGGGGGTATGGACATAGATGGATTAGGTATGCCTACAAAAGGGCACAAAATGTAACGAGGAATCAACTATTGTATCAAAACAAGAACAAGAGCAAAATGATGGACAATTCCAAAGTGAGATTAATTACACCCTACAACGACCAACAGAAAGAATTGACTGACATCCATAAATGATGGAACATTTTGCTTACTGAACTTCCAGATCCCTCATTACTGCAAAAAGAGCCAAGAACCTATCAGATCTCCTTTTCAAGAACCACTATTATCCTGTAAAATCCCCCCAAAATAATTTATTTGGTGAAATTCTAGGTTTCTTTCACTGTAAACGATGTAACACATGTGCCAACACTGTTAAGGGGAAGGAATTTTATAATTTGGACCATACCAAAACTTTGCACATCAGAAAGCATCTAATATGCACATCCCAGGGGGTGATATACTATGCTAGTTGCTACTGAATTAAGATCTATAGAGGTATGACAATCAGGGAACTTTGAGTAAGAATTCGTTAACATGTACAGGACATAGAAAAATCTAAAGATGTCAAAGAGGATGAACAACTCAAGACCTTTCCCTTGCACTTTAAAGCATTTCACAGCTCTGATGCAAGGTTTCTTCGAATTATGGCCATCGATTAGGTATCGTTGGGTGTGAGGGTTGGCGATTTGTTTAAGATATTGTTCCAGGTGCAGAGCTGGTGGATTTTTAGGCTCAACACCTTGATTCCGGTGGGACTAAATGAAAATCATGGATTTGGGTCCTTTCTCTAATTCTTTATACTATGAGTATATGTTTTTAAGTATAATTTTAGTATATGTTGTATGTGGTTCTAATTTTTATCTTTTTTCAGATCTTTGTACCTCATCTACTTATTGATGTGTCTTTTACTCTATGATGGACGTTCCAGGATTGGGACTGCTACATGGGCATTTCGGGAACAGGATTCCTTGGGACTTCTCTTTGGACCACTTTGGGGGCGCCGATACTAGGACCCTCTGGGATTCTCACTGAATTCCTGATGAAATATACGGGTTCATGATAGGGAGAACTGTGGAATGGACATTGATTTATGGTTTCATCTTGAGTATACAATTCAATTTGACTCTGTTTTCATTATAACCACTATGTTTAATATTATGCTCTTACTGTTGTTGCTTATAATTTTATCTTTTTTTCTTTTTATAGCTTTATACTGGACTTCATTAGGTCCACTGTCATTTGCCATATATTCATTTTTATTTAGCACACTTATGGCTTGTACACTCTTTTTATTACTTTTCCATCATTGGCCCTGCCATCTTGGCACTGTTTCATTTTCTTTTTTTCTCACATTTAACTTTAACCAGCCACATTTAAGACCAGTATATATTCACTTTACCCCCTTATGTTCCCTTATTTTCTTCATATTACCTGGTAGGTTTCACATCCCCTTGATAATATTTTGTCTTTTTCCCCTGGCACTTCACCTACTTATTTGGATTAAACAATTCATTAATTCTTTTGTGCCACTGCTCTTTTGCACTCACACTATATCATTATTCTCCATATATGTTAACACATCAATAAGGGATCCCATACTTATATAGGACTTAGCATGACCTTTTCTCCCATGCTGTTTCTCCTGGCTTTCCCAATTTTTCTCGCCTGCTTCATACATGAGTACATGGCCCTTTATTTCCTGTCGCTTGTTCTTATGTCTTGTGTGCGTGCCTGGACCTGACCTCACCCGGCCCTTCCTGTGTGCTGTTATTGCGTTTGCAAGTGATCCCAGCTGCTTAGCAGCAGTGGATGGTTGCGTTTCATGAGCGTAGAAGGAAGTGCCCCCACGTGGTGCGGTCGCGCTCTCTCATGTGCCGATTATAGACCACACATCATTAAACGGCGGGCACATTTGGTTGGCCCACCGCTAGTACATAGACAGCTCCCGCATGGGTTTAGACCACGCCTCCTGACGATGGCACGGTGAAACGCGCGTAGGGGCGGCAGGTCGAGGTCTATTTACCAAACCAACTATGTAAGAATTAGCTGTACATCGGCACTTTGTCACCTTTTCTTTGCACCGCAGGCACTTTAGTTCCTTCTTAATTTATATACCTAGCTTACCCTCCACCTCACATGAGGATGTCACATTTTATTATGGACGTTAGGAGAAAATGTTAGACTCTATTAGAATATTTTTTGCGCTCACACTTCATTTTTGCTGCTCTGCATTTGCACAACCATTAACCCTTCATGAACTTTGTTTTTGTCTATATTATATATACTTGTGCAATCTTTTGTTGAGCATCAGCTTAGCATTTACTCCAGTGGTATTTATTAGTTATTTTGTACTCCTTGGCTATACTTTCTTTATTACTACCCCCATGAATTGTCCTGCTTTGGTAGTGTTACTCTACTCAATATTTTAATGTGTATATATATCAATAAACTTTCATTATGGTTGAATATACTCTCTGACCCTCCCTTTTGCTTTAATTATGCTGAGTTGGGCTCTTTGTGTTCATATTGCTTTTTGAGTTCTAACCTACTACTTATTTTTAAGATACCTGTTTTGGAAACTCCCTTGTTTATCTTTTTTGTGTCAGTATGGTGAAGCAGTTACATTTTTGGTTTGTTATTGTTATCTTTTATACAATGCTCACCGTATAATTTGATGGTTTTATAGTTATGGTCAATTATGTTTGTTTTTACATAAAATCAGCATTTTTACAGTTTTTTCACAATTTTTTTGTGCATTAGTAGTGTTTTTTTACATTTTTACAAATGTAATTGATTTTTTTTACTTATTTATTTATTTATTCTCCCTATGGGACTTAAATATTTTTTAACTTTCATTGCTAGTCTGAAGCACTACAGTACAATGACACTTGGCCTGTTAGACCCTACTCATAGCACGACCTAACAGAAGACAGTAGTTGGCAGACCTCTAGGCCATTACTTGTCCAACTACAATCTGGACCCTGTGACCACAGGTAATATATGGGGGTTAAAGAGGGAGCCCCACTTTCTCTTAATCATCTAGATGGGCTGTGCCTATTGACAGTGTCATCTAGAAGGTTAATTTTTGTAGCAGGGTGTCAGAGTATTCTAAAGAAAGATAACGGCCTAAAACAAGGATTCTTGGAGATGTTCCCACAACATGTGAGCTTCACATCGTGAGTGTGAGCAGCTACCAAGCCTGTATACAACGTTAGATGATTGTAACCACTAAGTCTGGCATGCCTCTGCAGCATACAGTTGTGCTCAAAAGTTTACATACCCCTGCAGAATTTTTGCTTTCTTGGCCTTTTCCCCGAGAATATGAATTATAACAACAAAAGCCATGGTTAGTGGTTGGGTGAAACCATTTATTGTCAAACTACTGTGTTTTCTTTTTTTAAATCATAATGACAGCCCAAAACATCCAAATGACCCTGATTAAAAGTTCACATACCCTGGTGATTTTGGCCAGATAACATGTACAGAAGTTGACACAAATGGGTTTGAATGGCTACTAAAGGTAGCATCCTCACCTGTGACCTGTTTGCTTGTAATCAGTGTGTGTGCATAAAAGCTGAGTGAGTTTCTGGGATCCAGACTGACTCTTGCATCTTTCATCCAGCCACTGACGTTTCTGGATTGTTAGTCATGGGGAAGGCAAAAGAATTGTCAGCGTATCTATAGGAAAAGCTAGTTGAACTGTATAAAACAGGAAGGGGATACAAAAAGATATCCAAGGAATTGATAATGCCAGTCAGCAGCATTCAAACTGTGGTTAACAAATGGAAAATCAGAGGCTCTGTAAAAGCAAATCCATGGTCAGGTAGACCAACAAAAATTTCGTCCAAAACTGCCAGAAAAATTGTTCGGGATGCAAAGAAAAACCCACAAATAACATCAGCTGAAATACTGGACTCTCTGAGAAATTAGTGGTGTGGCTGTTTCAAGATGCATAATAAGGAGGCTCTTGAAGAAAAATGAGCTGCATTATCGAGTCGCCAGAAGAAAGCTATTACTGTGCAAATGCCACAAAGTATCTCACCTACAATATGCAAAACAGCACAGAAACAAGCCTCAAAACTTCTCGAAGAAGGTAATTTGGAGTGATGAGACCAAAATTGAACTTTTTGGTCACAACTAGTGATGAGCGAGTATACTCATTGCTTGTGTTTTCCCAAGCATGCTCGGGTGGTCTCCGAGTAATTGTGAGTGCTCGGATATTTCGTTTTTGTCAACGCAGCTGCATGATTTACAGCTGCTAGCCAGCGTGAGTACATGTGGGGGTTGCCTGGTTGCAACGGAATCCCCACATGTATTCAAGCTGTCTAGCAGCCGCAAATCATGCAGCTGTATAGACAGAAACTAAATCTCCGAGCACTCACAAATACTCGGACACAACCCGAGCATTTGGAGAGAGATGAACAAGGCCTATGATGAAAGGAACACCATTCCTACTGTAAAGCACAGAGGTGGTCCGCTGATGTTTTGAGGATGTGTGAGCTACAGAGGCACAGGAAACTGGAGGCAAATTTGCAATCATCAGCCTGGAAGCTGTGCATGGGACATACTTGGATGTTCCAACATGACAACGATCCAAAACCCAAGGCCAAGTTGACCTGTCAATTGTTATAGCAGAACAAAGTGAAGGTTCTGGAGTGGCCATCTCAGTCTCCTGACATCAATATCATTGAGCCACTATGGGGAGATCTCAAGTGCACAGTTCATGCTAGACAACCGAGGACTTTAGAGGAACTGGAGTTTTTTTGCCAAGAACAGTAGGCAGCTTTACCATCTGAGAAATTTAAGAACCTCATCCACAACTACAGGGGATATGGAAAGTATTCAGACCCCTTTACATTTTTCACTCTTTGTTTCATTGCAGCCATTTGATAAATTAATGTACACTCTGCACCCCATCTTGACTGAACAAAAAACAGAAATGTAGAAATTTTTGCATATTTAGTAAAAAATGAAAACTGAAACATCACATGGTCATTAGTAGTCAGACCCATTGCTCAGACACTCATATTTAAGTTACATGCTGTCCATTTCCTTGTGATCCTCCTTGAGGTGGTTTTACTCCTTTATTGGAGTCCAGTTGTGTTTAATTAAACTGATAGGACTTGATTTGGAAAGGCGCACACCTGTCTATATAAGACCTCACAGCTCACAGTGCATGTCAGACCAAATGAGAACCATAAGGTCAAAGGAACTGGCCAAGGAGCTCAGAGACAGAATTGTGGCAAGCCTCATCACCATCTATTCCCAACCTGCACAAACTCTTCATCCTGTTGATATCCCAATACTGAGCAGCTGCTGCCATATGTGTCACTATCTCCAGACTGCGGGCGCCAGGTAGTGACATCATTGCGACCGCTGTCAGTGTCGGCGTCAGTGACATCAGATGCTGACAGGGGGATGATGGGAGAGGGAGCGTAGCGCTCCTTCTCTCATCAATGCGGTCAGCTGTTTCGGCATGTAGCCGATACAGCTGAACCTGCGATGACAGGTGGGGGGCCAATGCTGGCACCAGGACCCACGCCTGCTCAGGGGCCCCATAGCGGCCAGGCATCAGAACAGGGAGATCGATTATCTTTGCTCTGCCGCAGAATATAACTCTATCGGCACGCTATGCACACGCCGATACAGTTACAGTAGCGTAGCTCCGGGTGGGCCCCCTCAGAGAGCGGGGCCTGGGGCGATGGCCCCCTCTGCCCCCCATCACCCATAGCTATGCTACTGCATTTCGTATTACTTACTATTTTACAGGGAAGCAATGTCTTACTGATGCAGCATATGGTGTTTATGTCTCTATGGTCTGTAATATGGAAAAAAGAATCTGCAAGTAAGATAAACTGAGTACTGCTGATGGGACAATCTCATTTGTTACAAGCTAAAAATAAGCAGATCACAGGCCACCAGGCTGCTGCAATCCCGGAAATCAGCTGTAAACTGTGGAATAACCTAGCAGTTAGAGTTTATTCCTCTGCAGAACCATCAAAGTGGAAGTGAAGCAATACACGGTGCCCAATGAATGTAATACCTGCCATCATGTACAGTTCTCATAGTGAGAGTGATACAAAGCAGGTAAGTGTATGAAGTACTAAAACAGCACCTTATATTCTGCTTGTTCTAAGGTCTTGGCCACCATTCGGGAATATGAACTTGAAACAGATGGCCAGCTTTTGTGTTGGAACACCCTGGCTTACAAAAACTGATGGATTCTAATAATAAGTCTACATAAAGCTATGCTCACATGGAGCGTTTTTTGCAGCTTTTTTATGGACATTAACAGCTGCTTTTTACAGCACAGCAAAAGCTATGATATTTCCTGACTGAATATGATAATGAACTGCAGCATCTTTGAAATCTGCAACATGTCACTTCTTTCAACGAATTTGCAGCTTTTTTTCTCCCATAGAAAGCAATGAGAAAATGAAAACACGTTGTAAAACTCGCAACAAACATTTTTGCAGCGTTTAAGATAAATATAGCTAACTTTATTAATCATGTACTGTAGATAAAGCACACATGTATTCTGCACCCGAAGAATGCTGCAAAACACAGCAAAAAATGCTGCAAAAGCAATGCAAAATGTGCTTTCTTAGTGCCAAGAGATAAGGTTTTGGAAAAAATCGCAGTATGTGAACATAGTCTTAGGGATATGCTACTTCTGCGATTGTCACTTTAAGTTATCAGTATTTTCGTACCATTTACTATGAACTCTGTTAATAGGGAACCTTTAAAACAATTCATGTTGTCTTTAATCAGAGGGCAACATGAATCGCAGCTTGGCCAGGCCAGGCATACCCCTGAAGCGCTCTATAGTTTTAGCGAAAGTATGCTTTAGAGATATGGGGACCATAGCTGAAGACAAGACTAGTCTTGTGCCACCTCTGCCCAGCTCTTCGCAGTGCCGCTGCAGATGATTGACAGGTCTATTCCTCACTTGTAAATAAGGAGAGACCTGTCAATCACCTGATATGAAATATATTTTCTCTGAAACTTTGCAGCTTTTCAGACAGTAATATAAGTGAGCCTGCCCCATTCCCAGGAGATGATGGCTGTGTTACTCAGCTGTCATCTAGAAAGAGCTGAGCTCTGCTTGTTGCTGTTAACCTGTTAATTTCTGACAGTTGCATTTACAGAACGCAGCCTGGGGACGTGTCAATCCATGGGTCTATTGGTCCCTTGGCTACAGGACAGCAGTTCTCTGACGTTTGCTATTGCAACCCGGTGTCTACTGAAGCCCCCTGCCTGCCATAGCAGACTATATTGGTATAAATAAAAAAGTCACGTCCGGGTTTAAAAAATGAAGTCCTCACACAGCTCCATTGGTCAAAAAAATAAAAGTGTTTCAAGTCTCAGAAAATGCAGCTACTAGCAAGGCTGAGTACATGTGGGGGTTGCCTGGTTGCTAGGGAATCCCCACATGTAATCAAGCAGGCTAGTAGCTGTAAATCATTCAGCTTCCTCGATGAAAACGAAATCTCCGAGTAGTCATAAATACTTCGAGGTCACCCGAGCGTGCTCGTGAAAACCCGAGCAATGAGTACACTCGCTCATCACTAATGATTATGGCTTGCAGCCAACGAAAACCCAAAAGTCATTATCTCAGTAAATTAGAATAATTTTTAACAACGGCTTGAAAATGTATGTTCAGTAAATGCACTCAATCTTTGGTCGGGGCTCCTTTTGCATCAATTACTGCATCAATGCGGTGTGGCATGGAGGCGATCAGCCTGTGGCACTGCTGAGGTGTTATGGAAGCCCAGGTGGCTTTGATAGCAGCCTTCAGCTCGTTTGCATTGTTGGGTCTGGTGTCTCTCATCTTCCTCTTGACAATACCTCATAGATTCTCTATGAAGTTAAGGTCAGGCAAGTTGGCCAATCAAGCACAGTGATACTGTTGTTTTTAAACCAGGTATTGGTACTTTTGCTAGTGTGGACAGGTGCCAAATCCTGCTGGAGAATTAAATTTCCATCTCCAAAAAGCTTGTCGGCAAAGGGAAACATGAAGTGCTCTAAAATTTCCTAGTAGACGGTTGCGCTGACTTTGGTTTTGATATAACACAGTGGACCTACACCAGCAGATGACATGGCTCCCCAAACCATCATTGGTTGTGGAAACTTCACACTAGACCTCAAGCAGTTTGGATTGTGGCCTCTCCACTCTTCCTCCAGACTCTGGGACCTTGATTTCCAAATGAAATGAAAAATTTACTTTAATCTGAAAACAACACCTTGGATCACTGAGCAACAATCCAGTTCTCTTTCTCCTTGGCCCAGGTAAGACGCTTCTGGCATTGTCTATTAGTCATGAGTGGCTTGATACAAGGAATGCAACACTTGTAGCCCATGTCCTGGATATGTCTGTGTGTGGTGTCTCTGGAAGCAATGACTCCAGCAGCAGTCCACTCCTTGTGAATCTCCCCCAAATTTTTGAATGGCCTTCTTTTAAACTTTTCAAGGCTGCGGTTATCCCGGTTGCTTTTGCACCTTTTTGTACCACACTTTTTCCTTCCACTCAACTTTTCATTAATATGTTTGGATACAGCACTCTGTGAACAGCCAGCTTCTTTAGCAATGACCTTTTGTAGCTTACCCTGCTTGTGGAGTGTGTCAATGACTGCCTTCTGGACATCTGTCAAGTCAGCAGTCTTCCCCATGATTGTGGAGCCTACTGAAACAGACTAAGGGACATTTTTAAATGCTTAGGAAGCCTTTGCAGGTGTTTTTTGTTAATTATTCTAATATACTGAGATAATGACTTTTGGATTTTCATTGGCTGTAAGTCATAATTATCATCATTGACAGAAATAAACATTTGAAATTGATCACTCTGCGTGTAATGACGCTATATAATATTTGATTTTCACTTTTTGTATTGAAGAACTGAAATAAATTTACTTTTTGATGCTATTCTAATTTTGTGAGAAGCACCTGTATACCATAAAAACAAAACACAAAAAACAATTATGGATTTTTTTTCTTTCCACACTTTTATCTGTCTTGGAATTTTTTGCCCCATTTTAAGAACATTTCATGATGAAAGGAAAAATTAAAAAATACAGCTCGTCTCACAGAAAGTAAGATCTGATGTGGCTATTTTCGTGGGGTGAAAAAAAGTCATGGCTCTTGACATAAGTGGAGGAAAAAATAACAAGCACAAAAACAAAGAATGCTCCGTTCCTTAATGGGTTAAGCTATGTTGCTCATAGACTATAGCAATGCAGGGCAGTGCCAGCATGACTTTGTGAAAGGTGAGTTATTTAGTGATTCCTTACCTCATTGTTGTGCCTACTAAGCAGTGGTTCAGTGGCCGGACATTTGAGTCTGTTTCTTTAGGGAGAAATATATACTTTAAAAGGAACATTTCTAGCTTTAAGGCTTTGTGTTAAACTGCAGCAAGCTCGGATAAAAGCATCCCTTCTGGATAATCTCATAGATGGATAAACCCTGATAGTATTTACCATGACATCTCAGTACATGAAAGAAGACTCTAGTAACATGATTTCACAGGGCTATGAATTACCACAGCATGCTCTAAATCTTAACTTAACAGATGGCTTTGGGTCATGTCGAATAACTCTGCCAGATCTCCTATTGCCCTTAAGAAAAGAAGGATTACAAATCTCTGAATGTAAACATGTTGGAGTTGGAAACCAGAACTGTCTAATGCTTGTTTGTGCTTGATGACACTAAGTAATATTGCAATAAAAGTAACTACTTAGTAACACAATAAGCTGCGGGATCTGTCACCGCTGGATGTGGCTGCCAGGGCTTTCGTGTGACTCAAAGGTCATAAAAAATTTGAAGACAGAATTACACTTGCATATTGGCAAACGAGATCAAGCAAATACAATACGACAAATACAGCTATGTCTTACAAGTGTCCTAGTTTTCTAGAGGAGAGACCTTTCTTTTACCCAAGATCTGAATTTCAGGCTTAAAGGTTTTTTTCTGAACCGTAAAGCCTTCTGAACTCAAGGCACACATTGGAATAAGCTTATAGAGTGTGTAGAATTTAGCAATTTAATGTGGACTTTAGCTCCAAGAAGTCCTGCAGTGGCTCATATATTGGGTATACAGTAGGTATACAGTATGTATACAACCCCCTCAGTTGAAGCAAAGCAAGAAAGACTTCTTTTATTAGCTTCCACAGATTGAAGTTGACAAGTCAAATATATATAATTTTTCCAAAGGAAAATGTACAGCAAAAGGCTCAAATAATGAGGTTTTGGGCTTCACCGATCTTAAAGAGAATCTTTCACTAATTTTTTCATGTTGGACTGAACACAAGATAGAATAGTGGCTGCAGAGCAGAATAAAAGATTTTTTTTTTATTTGACTCGCCATTGCAGAGATATTAGCAATCAATTGTAGGTTAGACAGGGAGAGCAGAGAAGGATACAGCTCTGATCTCCTGGTCTAACCTTATGTTTGGGACAGTGTGAGGGGAGTGACAGTGCAGCTGAGTTTAGTTGGTTCACATTCCAGCCTTCTATCAACTCTTCTGCTCTCATAGTACAGTCACCTCTGCTTTATTGCCCATCACCCCACACTGCCTGTCTGGAGATATGTCACTATCACACATATGCCTGTTGTGCTCAGGGAAACTTGTAGTTGCTCTGCAGTGAGATCAGAGCAGGGTGTTGCTACATCTCATATAGAAGTAGTGGAGAACATGGAGGTCAATCGTGTGAGAAGTAATGACAGCCCTGATCTCATTGCAGAGTGATTACATGTTGAACATAACAGACACACGTATGATTGCAAACACATGTCCTGGCATGCAGGAGGTTAGACCAGGAGATCAGAACTATATCACTACACCTCACACACTGAGAAACCTGCTCTAAGCTATGGTGGGGTGTGTTCTTCTTTCATTTAAGTGTTGCTGCCTGATTATGATTGGTCAGCATCATACAATAGACAGACGTACACACCTCCAGTGAAAACTATCTATTAACTACCACTTGGACTTAGCAAAAATTAACTTATTAGGTGCCAAATACTTTGATTAAAACATTCAGCTCAAAGAAAGGATCGTGAGGCACATTCAGCTCCAAGAGAGGGTTGCAAGCCACATCCGGCTCTCGCCCCCTCACAATAGTGGCAACCAAGGCCCTCATTATGGTGTAATGATAACCAAAGATTTTCCACAGAGATCACCCCGAAGCAGTACACCAAGATCCAAGGGTTCCAAAAATATTACCATTTGATATGTCCCCTTCAAGTACTCCAAACACACTGTCGTGTCCAGCTTCAAGCACCTCCTCTAACAGGTAGTATCATCCTGGCTCCAGCGTACAATACTTAAATTGTCTCTAAACCCCTAAGACAAATATATATGCATCCAGATCTGCGGGGCTACTCTCAAAATTCACCATTATGAGATGTGCTCTTCATACCTGTTCGCAAGACTTGGAGCTGATGCACCAAGCTGGCAGACAAACGTGAGCCACGCATCATGGGTCCGCGAGCCACATGTGGCTCCTGAGCTTCAGATTGGGGACCCCTGATGTAGAGGAAACCCACACAATAACTGGGACATGAACCTAGAACCACAGCACTGCAAGCAACAGAGCTAACCATTGTGCCACCGTGCTGCCTGATATAACACATAGCATGCCTGTAACAGCAGCGACTGGCACTGGACGTGATTGCTGCTGTTTAGCTATTAAAATGCCTCTGTAAGTCTTTGACAGTAGCATATAAATAGTGCAATCGCTGATGCACACGTTCAACTATGCTCCCCGCAACATGATTTTGGGGAACTGATGTTTCCCTGGCAACCAGGGGCCAGCTAAAGGGTCTCATCATTGCCATCTTGGCATTGAATTGAAGCTCAGCTACAGGCTGAGCTGTAAAGAAGACTGATTTATACTATATGCTGCAGTATTGTGGTATTGCTAATTGCTATATGTATATTATAAGTGATCAAATGATTATAGGTCAAAGTCCCCTTTGGGTACTAAAAAATAAAGTACTATTGATTATGCTTTCCTTATATGTCACCATCATATTACACAGCACTTTACAGACATTATCATTGCTACCCTCATCGCTGTCAGTGAGATCAATAATTAGTGCAGTGCATGTGTAGCTTAGTGTACATGTATTTAGCTAATAAATAAAGAAATAAAAGAAAAAAATGGTGTGGGGTTTCCTTTATTTTTAAAAACCAGCTGAAGGATAGCAGCTGGTGGCTGATGTTATTATTCATGGAAAAAGACAATATCCATGCAACTTCCAAGGTTATTAATACCAGTCCGCAGCTGTCTGTGTAGCCTTTACTGGTTTTTAAAAAGGGGGAACCCCAAAAAAATGACATGAGGCCCCCCTATTTTTAATAACCAGCAAAGGTCAAACAGACAGCTGCAGCCTGATATTAGTAGGCTGGGAAGGGGCCATGGATATTGTTCCCATCCCAGACTAATAACACAAGCCCTCAGCCACCCCGGAAATGGTGCATCCATTAGATGTGCGAATTTTGACTTTTAGCCTCTGCTCTTCTCACTTGCTATGGTGAGTTGGCAAGCAGGGTAATGGTTTTGGGATTGATGTCAGCTGTGTAATGTCCAGTGACATCAAGCCCAGGGTTTAGTAATGGAGAGACGTCTATAAGACACCCCCATTACTAACCCCATGGATTTAAAGCAAAAGAAACATACAGAGAAAAGTCCTTTATATAAAGTACTCCCCTATCCTGTTTTACCTATTTTTTAATTAATCAAATAATCTAAAGGGGTCTGCCGTAAATCTATCCCACATCCCACTATGACCCACGAATCTGCTATATCCAGATGTAGACTCAAACAGAAAACTGGATACACAGTAAGTAGTCGGTGTTTGGGATCTGGTACCGGACACTAGAAGTCAGGTACGAACCCTGAACTTTCCAGTTTAGATTAGTTTATTCCTAATATTGACAGCAAGAAAAATTTACATGTTGCGGATTTTAAACCTGGACTGATTTTTTTTTTTAATGGTCTTGAAGCGCTGGCGTACTAGAGTTAGACATACCTGATTTATGAATGGGTGCGCACTTCTTTATCAATCAGTAACATCTGATGTGTGCCATGCGCCTCCGTTCGCCACTCCACAAATCATACTGCAGTCTAGGTCTGGAATAAGATTTCTGACATAGGGATCGCCCCAGTTTGTCATGAATTAGATGACCTGTGTTTTGATGCCTCTGCCATGTGTCCGCCCTATCTTCATCCATTTTGTCTGAGATGGGAAAAATTGGTGTGAAAACTCTAAAAAGTTGCAGAATTATCGCTGCACCAAAATATTGTAATTATTCAAAATTTTGTATCCACTTTTTTGGCTTAAAACCTTTGATAAATTGTGGCTTTAGAGAAATCCCATTCTGTTTGCTGTAACTGTAAAACAGTGAGTAATTGCACAATAAAAAAATACTAGTTCAAAACCGCACCAAATTCTCATTGTGTTAGGCCGCAGTCATACTGCAGTAGAATACGGACGAGTGCTATGCAAGAAAACATCGCATAGCACTTGGACCAGTGTTAAGCCAGGGGGCAGCTCACATCACCGTATTTTTTCTCAGGCATATTTGACATGCGTGCAAAATCACAGCATGCTGCGATTCTACGCGTATATAATCCGAGACTTGCCAATGAAAGCCTATGGGTGCAAGAAAAACTCGGACACAACATGGACCATTCATCTAGCTCGCAACAAAAAAGCATACATTTTCTTCATTTCAGCTCATTGAGTCATTAAATTCAATGGGGAAAATCAGTGAGAATGTAAAGCCATAATGCATGTCATACGGATGCCATACGGATGCCATACAGATGCCATACGGATACATAGGGGTGAGAAAATCGCATCATCGCATTGCAAACGCATTACACACGGATGACCATACAGAGAACACTTCTGCGACTCTCCGCCGGTAGACTTCGACCAATTTTACATTCGTTTAGTGAGACGTCGGCCTTAGGTTGTATTCAGATGTTGGTCCAAAGATCGGATTGCAATGCATGGACTGGCCATGGGCCTCCTGAACTGAACATTACATCTATATATATTTCTATAAAGCTATTATGCTCGGGAGACCCACAGCAGGTCCATGCATTGCCGTCCAATCTCGCAACGATATGCATGGACATCTGAATGTGCCCTTAAGATGCAAAATTGCTTAAAAAAGGCTGTAAAAATGCCCAGGAGTAGTATTTTTCTAGCATTCCCATTAACTTCTATTGAAAAGCATGGAGCAATTTCATAGTGGAATACACTCGAAGAACAGTCTTCTAACTTTTTTTTTTTAAACATTTTTTATTACGGTAATAACAAAATAGAACAATAACATTAAAATAACACACAGATATACATGAAAAATGATAATGCTTACAACATAGAAGAATACAATTGTGATGGGATACAGTGAAGTATAATAAATCACAGACTATACGAAAACCTGTTCTTGTTAAATTTCCTCTTTAAAAGAGCTTAATCTGTTCACCATTGTAATGATGATATATATTGTTTACATAATTGTTATATATATTAAAGTGCGTCTTCTCACTTCTTTTAATAGCTTGTCCCTTTTGAAAACATGATGCTAACTAAAAACTCCGAAAAGACAAAATATATGATCATCAAATCATTTTTCAGTAAAAATTTAGTCTTTGAAGTGTTTTTTAACATATTTTCCTGCCATATTTTGGTTCTGCCGTGCCCCAAAAGACGTGATGATAATGCAACAGTCAAAAAACAAAATAGAATAATTTAGAATGGTGAGACCAAGAAACTAAAGAAGAAAATGCTAAGAACCAAAAAGAAAGGAGGGAATATAGAGAGAGAGGAGAGCTGTGTGAGCGGCACCAGGGTTTCTCTATACTGGGAAGTATAAGGCACTTCTGGGACTCTCTGTTGTCTCCTCTTTAGAGATTAATAACAAAGTATATCCTGCAGAAATCCCCTGATACCTTCCTCTGTGACTGAACTAGTAAAGGAATTAATGAACTAGTGATGCATTTTGTTGTTTTTTGCCCTAAGGTGATCATCTTTGAATGCAGAGTAATTTATGAATCTGTTCAATAAAAACCTTAATAATATCAATCAGTCTTTTAGCCGTAGCGCCGCACATTTATTATTACTAATATCATTATTCTGCTTTTACATTTACACTGTTTATGCATCCTGCTGGATTAGCGAATGCAAATGCGTTTTAGAAACCTAATTCTGGGAATATACACTAACAGCTGCCACCTTGCTTCTTTAATTAACCAAGTTCCACTGGAACAGCTACTGTGAATTTGCAACATGGCAGTGACTTTGATAAGCTAAGCAGCTGAATTAAGCTAGCCATGAAATAAGGAAAACTTCACAGCAAATATTCCTGTCAACGCTGACTGTTAACTGGTTGTGGGAGTTTTTTTTTATTTCCACCTGTTTTTATTTTAAGACCATTTCTCTTCTATTAAATTTATTTGCTGATTCAGACCAAACTGGTAGCGCAATAAGAACAAGTCAATCTAAACCCCGACTTTCGTTTTGTGCACTTAGGGTTTTTCCTCCCCCTCTTCCAAGAGCAATAACTTTTTTACCTTTCCGTTCACTTAGTGCTATGAGGGTTTTTTTTGGTATGAGATGTTGTTTTGGATGAAACCAAACAATTTTACTATATAATGTACTGAAAAACGTAAGCAAAAATTTTAAGTTGTGTGAAATTGTGAAAAAAGCCCTGCAATTCTGCTATTGTTTCTTTGCTTTTTTTTCAGTGATTACTGTGCTGTAAAAATGACATGGCTACATGTCACTATTATTATGAAGATATCAAATCTTGTATAATTTGTTTTATTAAAATGGTGAAAAAGCAGACATTGTTAGTAAACAATTTGGCTTGCATCACCGTTTTCTGAGATTGGCATTGTTTTTCTTTTTCCATTGATGTACCTGTGCAATGGCTTGCTTTGAGTGGGATGCTGTAGTTTTTATTGAAACCATTCTGCAGTACACATGACATTTTTATTGCTTTTTATTGCATTGGGCTCTTTCACAAGTCCATGTCCACAGTATGTGTGGTGAGATTTTTCACATGTACCCGAGATACTGGCACATGTAGACCCATTCAAGTGAATGGTTCTGTGCACATATCAGTGTGTTTCCACTGATCGTGTGTCTGTGGGCAAAACACGCTGACATGTCCATTTTTTACTGTCAGCATGGGCTGCAAAATGTCCAGCACATGCGCACTTTGATGACACACATGGATGTCATCCATGTGACACGTACCGGCGCCTGAGAAGCAGCGGTACAATACGCATTGTTCCCAGGCGCCAGGTGCTGAAGACAGATCTCATCATTCTCCCCTACTCTGCCGGCAATCTGCTCTTCCCCTGCTCTGCCAGAGAATGATGAGAGTTATATTCAAGTGATCACAATGACAGCAGGTGGTGGCTGATGGGACTATTACTCCCATCAGCCTACGCCTGCTGCCACTAATAACAGTAACAGCAGGAGCGGTTGATGGGAATATTCATCAGCCACCACTTATGCTATAAATAAATATATAAATGAAAAACCCGGAGTCGGTTCCTCTCTATTTTCTATAACCAGCCAAGCAAAACTCACAGTTGGGGGCGGCAACCCTCAGCTATCAGCAAGGCTGTTTATCAAGAATAGAGGGTTCCCCACGCTGTTTTTTCAATTATTTAAATAAATAATTTGCATCTATGAGTTGGGCCAATTCTGGTGCTTTGCCCAGCTCTTCCCACTTGCCCTGTAGTGGTGGCAAGTGGGGTTCATATTTGTGGGGTTGATGTCACCTTTATATTGTCATGTGACATCAAGCCCACGGCTTAGTAATGGAGAGGTGTCTATAAGTATAACCTTGTTTGTTATTTTTAAATAAATAAGGAAAAGTGTGTTTAGTGTTATTTCTAATAAAGGACTTTATTCTGGCTGTGTTTTTATTTACCATATAACTAAAAGATTAGTATAGATGCCTCTCCTTTACTAATCCGTGGGCTTGATATCACCCGATAATACAAAGGTGACACCAACTCCACAAATAGATGTGGGGTTGATCTCATAGATGTGCCTTTTCTGGGCAGCTGTGGGCTGCTACTTTTAAGCTGAGGAGCCTATATCAATGGCGCCTTACCAGCCTCCAGCTGTCAGCTTTAGCAAGGCTGGTTGTCAAAAATGAGGGGGACCCCACACCATTTTTTTTAATTATTTATTTAAATAATTAAAAAAACAACATGGGTACCCATATATTCTTGATAACCAGCCTAGCTGAAGTTGACAGCTGATGGTTGCAGCCCCAGCTGTGCTGTGAGTATTGCCTGGCTAGTTATAGAAAATAGAGGGGAACTCATGCTGGGTTTTTCATTTATTTATCTATAGTGCAAGTGGTGGCTGATGAATACTCTCATCAGCTGTTCCTGCTGTCACTGTTATTAGCAGCAGCAGATGTAGGCTGATGGCGAGTAATACTCCCATCAGCCTCTCCTGCTGTCATTGTGATCACTTGAATACAACTCTCATCATTCTCCACTGCTCACGCTGATTACCGGCAGAGCAGGAGAGAATGATGAGAGTGGTCTTCAGCACCTGGCTCTGGGGAACAGCGCTTACTGTGAACACAGTATGAGGAGAGAGGGGGAATGTATGGAGCAATGGGTGCAGACAAAGTATGGTGAGTTGTTTGGATTGGTATGGACACAGAATGGGGAGGATGAGTGTGATCGCAGTATGGGGAGTGAAGGGAAAAGGTATGCAGACACAGTATGGGGTGCAAGTGAGGGGATGGGTGAAGACACAGTATGGTGAGGGTGGAAATAAGTGCAGACACAGTTTGGAAACCGAGGGTGATGTGATGAGTTCAGACACAGTATGGGGAGTCAGGGGTGTGTGTGAGGAGGCAGAATGAAGAGTGAGGGGGTAAATATATGAGACAGTATGAGGAGGGAGGGGGAAATATGTGAGGAGACTATTGAGGGGAATAGTGTGAAGTAACAGTATTGGTGGGGAAAAGTGTAAGTGGGCACAGAATAGATACCGAATAAGGTGAGGGGTAGCATGGGGTGACAGTGTAAGGGCATAGCCAGGAGAGGATAGTAAGCCAAGGAGGGGGAGTGTGATGAGGGTGGGGATGTAGTATGGAGAATGGGCTCTATAGGACGGACACCATGTAAGAGGACAGTGCAAAGAGGGGGCCCAATATGGAAAGGAGAGGACAATGTGGAGGGCATGCACTATACAGTCATCCTACGTGACTGCAGACTTTTGAATTCTCACAGTGCACACTGTCAGGATTCTCTGATGCGGCGATTTGCATACATACAGTTACACGCCGACTAGACATGCATGGCGTTACTCAATGAAAATGAATTGAGTGAGGCTGGACACGTCAAGTCGAAATGTGGCCACGTCAAGTCGAAATGTGGCCAGAAGAATACAAATGTCATACTTGACCTGACATGACCTACGGCAAGGGAGAATCCTAAAAGTATGCAGTGCATGCGCAGTGAGAATTCAGAAGCTTGTAGTCACCAGAGTGACTGCAAACTTTCATCACAAACCTGGACAAGCACGTTAATTATAAAATGAAGCCCTGTAGCATGCCAATCCTAACAGCGTCTAATATACTGCCTATCAGGATTCAGATCTGCTTGCAGGTCCAGGCAGTCATCCCATGGTCACTTCACTCATATGCAATTTTAATAGTTACTGTGAAGTGACAATGAACTTTTCTTCCTGCTTCTCTCAGTTTTTCACTGAACAAATTAGTTTGAGCAGTTGTCGGCAAGTAACCAAGCATGCAAATCGCATATGTTCTTGGAAGGCAGGGGGCACCTAACTGAATTCTTTCCCTTGGTGCCAGAAAACCTAGAAACAGCTCTGGATTTCTGGATGCTCCAGACAAAAATCCAGAAGAAAGATCAACAACATATCCAGGATACGTGAACAGAGCTTAACCCCTTAGTGACAGAGACAATTTGGTGCTTAATGACCAAGCCAATTTTTACAATTCTGACCACTGTCCCTTTCTGAGGTTATAGCTCTGGAATGCTTCAACGTATCCCACTGATTCTGAGATTTTTTGTAACATATGGTACTTCATATTAGTGGTAACATTTCTTCGATATAACTTGTGTTTATTTATGAAAAAAATGGAAATTTGGCAAAAAGTTTGAAAATTTAGCAATTATGATTTTTTTTACTTTTGTACCCTTAAATCAAAGATTGGTGTCAAACAAAATAGGCAATAAATAACATTTCCCACATGTCATCTTTACATCAGAACAATTTTTGAAACATAATTTTTTTGTTAGGATGTTATAAGGGTTAAAATTTGACCAGCGATTTCTCATTTTTCCAACAAAATTTACAAAACCATTTTTCACATTTGAAGTGAGTTTGGGTTGTCAATATAACAGAAAACACCCCAAAAGTGACACCATTCTAAAACCTGCACCCCTCAAGGTGCGCAAAAACACATTCACGAACTTTATTAACGCTTCAGGTGCTTCACAATAAAGCAAAAGCAATGTGGAAGGAAAAAATTTACATTTTACTTTTTTCACAAAACATTTACTTTGGAACTATTTTTTTTATTTTCACAAGGGTATCAGAAGAAAATGAACCACAAAATGTATTTTGCAATTTCTCCTGAGTATGCCGATACCCCGTATGTGGGGGAAAGCCACTGTTTGGGCGCATGACAGGGCTTAGAAGGGAGGAAGCACCGTTTGGCTTTTTGAACACTGAAATCAATGGTGGGCGCCATGTCGTGTTTAGAGACCCCCTGATGTACCTAAACAGTGGAAACCCCCCAATTCTAACTCGATCCATAACCCCAACACACCCTTAACTCTAATCCCAACCCTAACCGTAACCCTAACCACAATCCTAACCCCAACACACCCTAACCCTAGCCCAACCCTAACCCTAGCCCAAACCCTAACCCTAGTCCCAACTCTATACCTAGCCTAACCCTAACCCCGGCCCCAACACTAACCCTAGTTCAACCCTCAACTGAGGAAGACAGGGCATCGGGTCTTAACTGGAGAAATCTGCACCTGGGGTCTTGAAGGACATTGTCTGGACTTCAGTGCTTGACTTACGATGTCCCACTGGTCTCAGTCCCTGGCCACTCCACGATCGTTCTGCCTCTGTGTTCCACCTCACACACGTTTTTCCTCTCACTGGTAGACTCCAACTGCATTCCTGCCTTGCTTCTCGGCAATTTTATATTTGGCAACTGCACCACAGTTGCTGCCTGACTTGGTGCCCTCTTCAGAACCATTTCCCCAGGAACAATTCCTCCATCTTGAGGGTTCACCTTACTCAGCTTACTCAGTAGATGGCGACATTTGGTCACAAGTGCCTTGAAACTCTGACTAATCGTATGCTTGACTCTCTACCCCTTACATTCCTCCCTCCTTGAGTAAGAAACATCTTCAGGTGTCCAAATATTCAAATAGGGTGGTCCCATCTCTGCCCACAGTCGAGTGCACTCCTCAGTCTTCTGTGTGATGCGTTGCCAGAATAATTCATCTTGTGCATATCTGGTGGGGGAAACAATAGCATTGGCGCGTTCAGTTCTCCTCAGCTCTTCCTGCTAGAGCGCTTCAGAGGCCCTTGGAACTTTAGGTACTTTATGTAGAGTTTCACCCTCAAGCATTCTATCAGGATCTGCTGGGGGCTGTGCCATCATTTCCTATGGTTCTGCCTGTATTGCAAACCATTTGTATTTGTCGCTGACAGCTTTTCCTATTACAGCATCATGCTGTTCGTTTGGGAACTCAGTCTTCTGATTTTCCTCCATTTCTAAGAGACAAAGGAGGAGCATATTCAGGTGTAACACCCAGCCAGGGGTCTTTTTGCTATCAGGGTGTACTCTCCTCGTCACTCAGTGGGTCACTGCCTCCCAGCGGTAGTCCAGTTTGATTTTAGGTCATTTGGCTCGTACCAGCACGCAGTCTGGTGGGAGCGGTTGTTCCTGTACTGACGTTACATCTCCTGAATTTTCTGCTCCACCAGTCATCTCATTGTCTGGAGCCGATGTCTATGCTCACAGACCCAGGTGCTTGGACGGCTAATGGTGTAGTCATCCTCAGGATCCAGCTCCAATTCAGTGATTTCTCGATCATTCCGATGAAACGGCAACATATATGCCATGTAGCCAGTGGTGGCATGGGCTTGATTATTGTACACCAACACCAACTCCGAGATAAATTTGGGCCACCTCATTTTACGATATTCCTCCAAGGTTCGCAACATTTGCAGCAATGTTCTACTGAAGCATTTGCCCCTTTCCCTTATGGATAATATGGTGTTGTTCTGGACTATTCATAGTAACATAGTAACATAGTTAGCAAGGCCAAAAAAAGACATTTGTCCATCCAGTTCAGCCTATATTCCGTCAGAATAATTCCCAAGATCTACGTCCTTCTAAAGAACCTAATAACTCTAAGATACAATATTGTTATGCTCCAGGAAGACATCCAAGCCTCTCTTGAACCCCTCGACCGAGGTCGCCATTACCACCTCCTCAGGCAAGGAATTCTAGATTCTCATTGCACTAACAGTAAAGAATCCTCTTCTATGTTGGTGGAAAAACCTTCTCTCCTCCAGGCCCAGAGAATGCTGTCTTGTGACTGTCACCTTCCTTGGTATAAACAGATCCTCAGAGAGATATTTGTATTGACCCCTTATATATTTATGCATGTTTATTAGATAACCCCTCAGTCGTCTTTTTTCTAGACTAAATAATCCCAATTTTGCTAATCTCTCTGGGTATTGTAGTTCACCCTTCCCCTTTATTAATTTTGTTGCCCTCCTTTGTATTCGCTCTTGTATTCGCATTATATCCTTCCTGAGCTCCGGTGCCCAAAACTGTACACAGTACTCCATGTGCAGTCTAATCAGAGATTTGTACAGAAGCAGTATAAAGCTCTCATCGTGCGTATCTAGACCTCTTTTAATGCACCCCGTGATCCTGTTTGCCTTGGCAGCCACTGCCTGGTACTGGCTACTTCAGATAACTTTATCATTAACTAGGATCCCCAAGTCCTTCTCCATGTCAGATTTACCCAGTGGTTTCCCGTACAGTGTGTCATGGTGATATTGATTCCTTCTTCCCATGTGTGAAACCTTACATTTATCATTGTTAAACCACATCTGCCACCTTTCAGCCCAAGTTTCCAACTTATCCAGATCCATCTGTAGCAGAATACTAACTTCTCTTGTATTGACTGCTTTACATGATTTTGTATCATCTGCAAATATCAATATTTTACTATGTAAACCTTCTACCAGATCGTTAAAGGGAATATGTCACCCCAAAATTTGAATATAAGCTGCAGCCACGGCCATCAGGGGCTTATCTACAGCATTCTGTAATGCTGTAAACAAGCCCCCGATGTAACCTGAAAGATAAGAAAAACAAGTTAGATTATACTCACCCAGGGGCAGTCCCTGTGCAGTCCAGTCCAATGGGCATCGCGGTCCGGGTACAGCACCTCCTTTATCTGCAAAGTACTGCAGTGCTCAAGTGCCGGGCGTCTCTGACCTTTCCCGGCACCTGCGCACTGCAATACTTTGCTCTGCCCTCAACAGGGCAGACTAAGTATGCCTGCGCAGGAGCCGTGGCAGGAAGCAAAGAAAAGGACATCATTGTATGAAAATGGGAGGCGCCGAACCCAGACCGCCACGCCCATCGTACCGGACCGCACAGGGACCACCCCTGGGGAAGTATAATCTAACTTGCTTTTCTTATCTTTCAGGTTACATCGGGGGCTTATCTACCACATTACAGAATGCTGTAGATAAGCCCCTGAAGCTGGTGGCCTCAGCTTACAGGCGAATTTTGTTGTGACAGATTCCCTTTAACCCCTTCATGACCCAGCCTATTTTGACCTTAATGACCTGGCCGTTTTTTGCAATTCTGACCAGTGTCCCTTTATGAGGTAATAACTCAAGAGCGCTTCAACAGATCCTAGCAATTCTGAGAATGTTTTTTCGTGAAATACTGGGCTTCATGTTAGTGGTAAATTTAGGTCAATAATTTTTGCATTTATTTGTGAAAAAATGGAAATTTAGCAAAAAATTAGAAAATTTAGCAATTTTCAAATTTAGAATTTTGATTCTGTTAAACAAGAGAGTTATGTGACACAAAATAGTTAATAAATAACATTACCCACATGTCTACTTTACATCAGCACAATTTTGGAAACAACATTTTTTTTTGCTAGGAAGTTATAAGGGTTAAAATTTGACCAGCGATTTCTCATTTTTACAATGAAATTTACAAAACCATTTTTTTTAGGGACCACCTCACATTTGAAGTCAGTTTGAAGGGTCTATATGGCTGAAAATACCCAAAAGAGACACCATCCTAAAAACTGCACCCCTCAAGGTGCTCAAAACCACATTTAAAAAGTTTATTAACCCTCCAGGTGCTTCACAGCAGCAGAAGCAACATGGAAGGAAAAAATGAACATTTAACTTTTTAGTCACAAAAATTATCTTTTAGCAACAATTTTTTTATTTTCCCAAGGGTAAAAAGATAAACTGGACCCCAAAAGTTATCGTACAATATGTCCTGAGTACGCCGATACCCCATATGGGGGGGAACCACTGTTTGGGCGCACAACAGGTCTCGGAAGGGAAGGAGCGCCATTTGACTTTTTCAATGAAAAATTGGCTCCAATCTTTAGCGGACACCATGTCGAGTTTGGAGAGCCCCTGTGTGCCTAAACATTGGAGCTCCCCCACAAGTGACCCCATTTTGGAAACTAGACCCCCCAAGGAGCTTATCTAGATGCATAGTGAGCACTTTGAACCCCTAGGTGATTCACAAATTGATCGGTAAAAATGAAAAAGTACTTTTTTTTCACAAAAAATTTCTTTTAGCCTCAATTTTTTCATTTTCACATGGGCAACAGGATAAAATGGATCCTAAAATGTGTTGGGCAATTTCTCCTGAGTACACTGATACCTCATATGTGGTCACAAACCACTGTTTGTGCACACGGCAAGGCTCGGAAGGGAAGGAGCGCCATTTGACTTTTGAATGAAAAATTAGCTTCAATCGTTAGCGGACACCATGTCGCGTTTGGAGAGCCCCTGTGTACCTAAAGATTGGAGCTCCCCAACAAGTGACCCCATTTTGGAAACTATACCCCTCAAGGAACTTATCTAGATGCATAGTGAGCACTTTGAACCCCCAGGTGCTTCACAAATTGATCCGTAAAAATGAAAAAGTACTTTTTTTTCACAAAAAATGTCTTTTAGCCTCAATTTGTTCATTTCCACATGGGCAACATGATAAAATGGATCCTAAAATTTATTGGGCAATTTCTCCTGAGTACACTGATACCTCACATGTGGGGGTAAACCACTGTTTGGGCACACGGCAGGGCTTGGAAGGGAAGGAGTGCCATTTGACATTTTGAATGAAAAATTAGCTCCAATCGTTAGCGGACACCATGTCGTGTTTGGAGAGCCCCTGTGTGCCTAAACATTGGATCTCCCCCACATGTGACCCCATTTTGGAAACTAGACCTCCCATGTAACTAATCTAGATGTGCGGTGACCACTTTAAACCCCCAAGTGCTTCACAGAAGTTTTTAACGCAGAGCCGTGAAAATAAAAAATCATTTTTCTTTCCTCAAAAATTATGTTTCAGCAAGCAATTTTTTTTCACAAGGGTAACAGGAGAAACTAGACCCCAATAGTTGCTGCCCAGTTTGTCCTGAGTATGCTGGTACCCCACATGTGGGGGTAAACCACTGTTTGGGCACACGTCGGTGCTCAGAAGGGAAGTAGTGACGTTTTGAAATGCAGACTTTGATGGAATAGTCTGCGGGGATCACGTTGCGTTTGCAGAGCCCCTGATGTGCCTAAACAGTAGAAACCCCCCACAAGTGACCCCATTTTGGAAACTAGACCCCCCAAGGAATTTATCTAGACATGTGGTGAGCACTTTGAACCCCCAAGTGCTTCACAGAAGTTTACAATGCAGAGCCGTGAAAATAAAAAATCATTTTTCTTTCCTCAAAAATTATGTTTTAGTAAGTAATTTTTTATTTTCACAAGGGTAACAGGAGAAGTGGACTCCAATATTTGTTGCCCTTTTTGTCCAGAGTACGCTGATACCCCATATGTGGGGGTAAACCACTGCTTGGGCACACGTCGGGGCTCGGAAGGGAAGTAGTGACGTTTAGAAATGCAGACTTTGATGGAATGGTCTGCGGGCGTCACGTTACGTTTGCAGAGCCTCTGATGTGCCTAAACAGTAGAAACCCCCCACAAGTGACCCCATTTTGGAAACTAGACCCCCTAAGGAACTTATCCAGATGTGTGGTGAGCACTTTGAACCCCCAAGTGCTTCACAGAAGTTTGTAACGCAGAGCCATGAAAATAAAAAATCATTTTTCTTTCCTCAAAAATTATGTCTTAGAAAGCAATTTTTTATTTTCGCAAGGGTAACAGGAGAAATTGGACCCCAAAAGTTGTTGCCCAGTTTGTCCTGAGTATGCTGGTACTCCATATGTGGGGTAAACCACTGTTTGGGCGCACGTCAGGGCTCAGAAGGGAGGGAGCACCATTTGACTTTTTGAACGCAAGATTGGCTGGAATCAATGATGGCGCCATGTTGCGTTTGGAGACCCCTGATGTGCCTAAACAGTGGAAACTCCTCAATTCTAACTCCAAAACTAACCCCAACACACCCCTAACCCTAATCCCAACTCTAGCCATATCCCTAATCACAACCCTAACCCGAACACACCCCTAACCACAACCCTAACCCCGACACACCCCTAACCCTGATCCCAACCCTAATCCCAACCCTAATCCCAACCCTAACCACAACTCTAACCCCAATACACCCCTAACCCTAACCATAACCCTAACCACAAGCCTAATCTTAACCCTATTTCAACTCTAGCCCTAATTCCAACCCTAACTCTAATTCCAACCCTAATCCTAAGGCTATGTGCCCACGTTGTGGATTTGTGTGAGATTTTTCAGCACCATTTTTGAAAAATCCGCAGGTGAAATGCACTGCCTTTTACCTGCGGATTTACCGTGGATTTCCAGGGTTTTTTTGTGCGGATTTCACCTGCGGATTCCTGTTGAGGAACAGGTGTAAAATGCTGCGGAATCCGCACAAAGAATTGGCATGCTGCAGAAAATACAATGCAGCATTTCCGAGCGGTATTTTCCGCACCATGGGCACAGCGGATTTGGTTTTCCATAGGTTTACATGGTACTGTAAACCTGATGGAAAATTGCTACGAATCCGCAGCGGCCAATCCGCTGCGGATCCGCAGCCAAATCCGCACCATGTGCACATAGCCTTAGGGTATGTGCCCACGCTGCGGATTCCATTGCGGAATTTTCCGCAGTGGAATTGATAAATCCGCAGTGCAAAACCGCTGCGGTTTTACTGCGGATTTATCGCCGTGTCTAGTGCGGTTTCCACTGCGGGTTTACACCTGCAGTTTTCTATTGGAGCAGGTGTAAACCCGCAGCAGAATCCGCACAAAGAATTTACATGCTGCGGAATATAAACCGCTGTGTTTCCGCGTGTTTTTTTCTGCAGCATGTGCACTGCGGATTTGTACTGTAAACTTATGGGAAACCGCTGCGGACCCGCAGCTGCGGAAACGCTGCGGTTCCGCAGCGAAATCCGCAGTGTGTGCACATACCCTAATTCTAACCCTAACCCTAATTCTAACCCTAATTCTAACCCTAACCCTAGCCCTAACCCTAGCCCTAACCCTAGCCCTAACCCTAACCCTAGTTCTAACCCTAACCCTAGTTCTAACCCTAACCCTAGTGTAAAAATAAAAGTAAATATATTTTCTTTATTTTTATTATTGTCCCTACCTATGGGGGTGATAAAGGGGGGGTTCATTTACTATTTTTTATATTTTGATCACTGTGATAGGTTTTATCACAGTGATCAAAATGTACCTAGAACGAATCTGCCAGGCGGCAGATTTGGCGAGCTCTTATTGAATATTGGTACCACATTTACTATGTGCCATTCCTGTAGAACAGACCCCGTCGCTATAGAGTCCCTAAATATAAGAAATAATGGTTTGTCTATTACATTAATTAGTTCCCTTAGTACCCGTTGGTGTATGCCATCTGGACCCAGAGATTTATCCCTATAGTTTTTTAGAGCTTAAACGGTGCCATCCTGCTTTAGTAGTTTAAATAATTTCTTTTTACTGTTAATTGCCTCTCTTTTTACGTCTTTGTTTAGCCACATTGGTTTTTCCTGTTTCTTGTCCTTTTATTCCCACAAGGTTTAAACCGCTTACAGTGCCTATATAGAACATTTCCCATTTATTATCTGTATTCTTATTTCTGAGGACATTCTCACAGATAACCAGATTAAGGGCATCTCTAAGTTGGTCAAACTTTGCCTTCCTAAAGTTCAGTGCTTTTGTGACTCCCTGACAAGTCCCCCTAGCGAAAGACAAGTGAAACTGTAAAATATTGTGGTCGCTATTTCCTAGATGTCTGACGACCTGCAGATTTGTTATTCTGTCAAGTCTATTAGATAGTATTAGGTCTAAAAGTGCTGCTCCTCTGGTTGGATTCTGCACCAATTGTGAAAGATAATTTTTATTGGTTATTAGCAGAAACCTGTTGCTTTTATGGGTTTTGCACGTCTCTGTTTCCCAGTTAATATCTGGGTAGTTAAAGTCCCCCATAACAAGGACCTCATTATGGGTTGCAGCTTCATCTATCTGCCATAGTAATAGACTTTCCATGCTTTCTGTTATTTTTGATGGTTTGTAACAGACCCCCATTCCCCTCGTTATTATCCTCTTTTAAAGTGGACTTTAGACAAGACTTTACATAAAGACAAACCCCTCCTCCTCTCCAATTTTTGCGATCCTTTCTAAACAGACTGTAACCCTGTAAGTTAACTGCCCAGTCATATCTTTCATCTAGCCATGTCTCGATTATTCCTACTATATCATAGTTATGTATGATAGATATGTAGATATATATGTAGATATTTTTGCTTCTAGATCTTCCATCTTGTTTGTCAGGCTTCTGGCGTTTGCGAGCATGCAGTTTAGAGGATTTTGTTTTGTTCCAATCTCCTCCCTGTGGATTGTTTTAGAAATTTTCTTACCTTCCTTCTGAGTATATTGTCTTGGATCTTCTGTGCCGCACCTCATATCCTTCATCAGTATATTTTCTGGCTTCATGTTCGTGTCTAACGTTTTTCTTCCCATCCCCTCTTCTAGTTTAACGCCCTCCTGATGAGTGTAGCGTGTCTTCTGGTGAATGTGTGTTTCCCAGGTTTGTTGAGGTGTAATCTGTCTCTGGCGAGGAGTCCGTCGTACAGGTAATTCACACCACGTTCCAGGAATCCGAATCCATGTTGTCTGCCCCATCATCTTAGCCAGTTGTTTGCATCAAGGATCCTGTTCCATCTCCTGGTGCCATGCCCGTCTACTGGAAGGATAGAAGAAAAAACTACCTGTGCATCCAGTTTCTTTACTTTCTTCCCCAACTCATCAAAGTCCTTGCAGGTTGTTGGTAGGTTCTTCCTTGCCGTGTCATTGGTGCCAACATGTATCAGAACAAATGGGTGGACATCCTTGGAACTGGAGCTTTGGTATCCTATCGGTCACATTCTTGATCTTCACACCTGGGAATCAGAATACTTCTCTTGCGGTTATATCCGGTCTGCAGATGGCTGCTTCTGTGCCTCGCATGTAGTGAGTCTCCTACTACTACCACACTTCTTCGCTTCTTGGCTGTACTTTTTGTTGTTACTTCTGGGTGTTGCTGTGTGCCCTTTTCTTCTTTGCGTGCTGTTAGTGCCTCATCCTTAGGTGTGTCATCTTCACCCTCCACAGGTCCTTGGTATCGGTTTCTCAGTTGTGTGGTTGGTGATGTCTCCGTGGTCTTCTTGCTTCTTTTAGTCACATGCTTCCACTCGTCTGCTTTTGGAGGTTCTCTGACACTTTCTTCACCTTCTATGACCAGTAGAGATGCTTCTGTTCTGTCTAGGAAGTCTTCATTTTCTTTGATGAGTTTCAAAGTTGCACTTCTTTCTTCCAGACCCTGCACCTTTTCTTCTAAAAGGCCCAGTAGCCTACACTTCTGGCAGGTGAAGTTATATTCTTTTTCTTGTTGATCTGTGAACATGTAGCACATATTGCAGCTCACGATGTAGGTTGTCACATCTGCCATGTTGCTTGAAGATCCTGCTGACTTGCTGTGTGTTTTCCTTCTTGTGTAATCTACTCAATCAGCCAAAATTTCTTGCAATAATGTTCTAGGGCACACGGTTTGGCGATACTTTCCAAGCAGCTGGTCCTGGCTGTTCCCAACGATCTTCTTGCTGAGGGAGACTTTTCGCTTTTCCCAAAAGGCATCTGGAATATGCAAATTGTCCTCCTCAAGCTTCAATCCCTGGTTTGGCACTGCTTTCCAAGCAGCAGGTCCCAGCTGTACCTACTGTTGTTCTTGCTGAGGGAGACTCTTCACTTTTCCCAGAAGGCACCTGGAATATGCAAATTATCCTCCTGAAGCTTCAATCCATGGTTTGGTGATGCTTTCCAACCAGCTGGTCCCTGCTGTACCCAGCGATCTACTTGAGGAGGGAGACTCTTCGCTTTTCCCAGAAGGCACCTGGAATATGCAACTTGTCCTCCTCAAGCTTCAATCCCTGGTTTGGCACTGCTTTCCAAGCAGCTGGTCCCGGCTGTACCTAATGATGTTCTTGCTGAGGGAGACTCTTCACTTTTCCCAGAAGGCACCTGGAATATGCAAATTATCCTCCTGAAGCTTCAATCCCTGGTTTGGTGATGCTTTCCAACCAGCTGGTCCCAACAATCTTCTTGCTGAGGGAGACTCTTTGCTTTTCAAAGAAGGCACCTGGAATATGCAAATTGTTCTTCTCAAGCTTCAATCCCTGGTTTGATGATGCTTTCCAAGCAGCTGGTCCCGGTTGTACCCAACGATCTTCTTGCTGAGGGAGACTCTTTGCTTTTCTCAGAAGGTACCTGGAATATGCAAATTGTCCTCCTGAAGCTTCAATCCCTGGTTTGGCTATGCTTTCCAAGCAGCTGGTCCCAACTGTACCCAACAATCTTCTTGCTGATGGAGACTCTTCGCTTTTCCCAGAAGACACCTGACTATGCAAATTGTCCTCCACAATGCCCTATAGTTGGTGTAATTCTTCCATCAACATCCCTTGAAAACAGGTTCCCTGATCTGAGTATATCCTCTTTTGGTACCCATACAGGAGAATAAAATCCCGACATATAGCTCTGGTAGCCGCATCTGGTCCTTGGTTGGAGTCACTACTGCGAAATTACTGAAGTGATCAGTCATTACTTGTGTTGAGCGATACCATCCGATACTTGAAAGTATCGGTATCGGAAAGTATCGGCCGATACCGGCAAAGTATCGGATCTAATCCGATACCGATACCCGATACCAATACAAGTCAATGGGACTCAAGTATCGGACGGTATCCTGTATGGTTCCCAGGGTCTGAAGGAGAGGAAACTCTCCTTCAGGCCCTGAGATCCATATCAATGTGTAAAAGAAAGAATTAAAATAAAAAATAGGGATATACTCACCTCTCTGACGCGCCCTGGACTTTACCGCCGTAACCGGGAGCCATTGTACCTAAGAATGCACGCTTGAAGGGCCTTAGATGAGGTCACTGCGCTCTGATTGGTCCATAGCGGTCGCGTGACCGCTACGCGACCAATCACAAAGCCGTGACGTCACCTAAGGTATTTCAAGCGCTTGAAAGACCTTAGGTGACGTCACGGCTTTGTGATTGGTCGCGTGGCGGTCACATGGGCCGTCGCGACCAATCACAAAGCCGTGACGTCATCTTAAGGTCCTTCACGCGCTGATTCTTAGGAAGGAAGGCTGCCAGAAAGAAGCAGGGCGCGTCCGAGGGTGAGTATATTCCTATTAGGTATATACTCACCCTCGGCTTCTTTCCGGCAGCCTTCCTTCCTAAGAATCAGCGCGTGAAGGACCTTAAGATGACGTCACGGCTTTGTGATTGGTCGCGACGGCCCATGTGACCGCTACGGACCAATCAGAGCGCAGTGACCTCATCTAAGGCCCTTCAAGCACGCATTCTTAGGTACAACGGCTCCCGGTTACGGCGGTAAAGTCCAGGCTGCGTTGGAGAGGTGAGTATATCCCTATTTTTTATTTTAATTCTTTCTTTTACACATTGATATTAATCCCGATACCGATTCCCGATACAACAAAAGTATCGGATCTCGGTATCGGAATTCCGATACCGGCAAGTATCGGCCGATACCCGATACTTGCGGTATCGGAATGCTCAACACTAGTCATTACCAGTCAGTATTTGCAACCATTTTGGGATTACCCAATCATCAGGTAGTTGACCATCAATACTTGGATCAGCCATTGCTTGGTCCCTCTGGCTGTCCCCCTTAGTAACTCATGTAATGGTGCTGCAGTCTTCACAAGTTTTTGATAAACCTCTGACTGCTCCCGGAAGAAGCTGTCGGCGAAACGCATGTCGGGGTGAGGAAACACTTGGGCTCTGGCTCTGTGGCAGCACCACTTAGGTAATCATTGTTCTAATATTCACCTGTCTTTGATTAATTGATTTATGTCTAATTAATGGCCACTGTAGTACTTATTGTGGGACATAAGTGTTTTGGATAAATATTTTGCTAAGTGATACGGGTCAATTCAGTTTGCCTCTTAACCATCATTGTAATACAACTTGGGCAGTGGAGTGGTCCATGAGGTTAGATGTCATGTGATTGGCATTGCCTTTGTTTTATTTTATGTTCCCCATGGTCTCCCCTTTATTATGCATCTCCCAATTTTTGGAATTGTTTGGCACTATTTTACATGCCTAATGTTTACTACAGTACTGTTTTGCTATCTATATCTAGTGCTTTTTTACTTTTTGTTTTTTTTTTAGAAATTATTTAAATAAAAATTAAATTTAAACTTTACCGGTTGATCTCTTCATTTTTCCCCATTTTTTATATCTTAAATGGGTTTGATGTTATTGAACCTTTGATAGTACCTGGACAGTCTCTGGAATGCTCTCATCTCCCTCAGTGTTAGGGGAATAGGCCATTTCTGTACTGTAGACACTTTCTCAGTGGTGGGATAGATGCCTGTGCTGGAGACTGTGTGCCCTAAATACTTGATTTCTCTCTGAAAGAGGTGACACTTCCAAGGTTTTATTTTCAGACTGTGCCCCTTGAATCACTCCAACACCCATGCCAACCTGACGAGGTGTTCCACGAATATGATGAAAACAAAGATGTAATCGAGATATATCAGAATTGCTTCAAAGTTTAGGTCCCCAAGCTATATTTCCATTAAGGGTTTTATTTGGTAACTGCACTACAGCTACCACCTGACCGGGTGCTCGCTTCAAATCCATTCCCCCAGGAATGCTTCCTTCATCATCTGGTTCCGCTTTACTCAGCTTCCTTAGAAGATGACGATATTTGGTCACAAGTGCCGTGAAACTTTGACGGACTGTATCTTCGACTCTCCACCAACTACATATGCACAGTGATGTTTTCTATAAAGATTGGAAGCACTGCTATGAAACTGGCTGGATTTGCTGGAGTGAGCTATTATTCAAGGAGGCAGTGCAGATCTGCACACTTTTTCTCAGCTGTATTTGGTATTGTTAGAATCTGTTTAGTTTGTGACTATCTGCCATTTTCTTGTGGAGTTCTGGCTGCCGGTCTTTTTCCTCTGGTGCTGGGTTTGTCTTGGGTCTGGTGTTTGTATCACTCTTTATTAACCAGCACCTGCCTCCCAGTCCTTGCTGGACAACAGTGTTAATCTGCTTGAGCTCTAGCTTGGTGCTTGGCTTTGTGTTCTGTGTTTGTTATTTGTGCAGTGCTGGTACCTCTGGTTCTGCTAGCCTTAGTTTCTGTTTTCTATTAGTTTCTGCAGCCTTCTCTGTGTTTTCTATTAGGAGGTGACCCATTTTTGTACCCAGTCCTTAGTTCTTTTAGGGAACCCCTTCCCCTTATCTATAGGTCTTCGCTTGAGATTAACCTAGGATCGTCGGTGGGTCTATTCACAAGGAATGGGTCGCCCACTCCATCGTAGGGCTTCAGCCTAGTCATGGTGCAGGGTCAGTTTTCCCCCTTCTACCTTAGTCCTGTGTTGCAGATCCATAACAGTTTGTCCAGCCAGAAAGAAGTATAAAGAAAAACCCTCCCGGATTTCTGCAATATGAACTGCGTTCAAGATCTTGCTCAGCATCTGCAAGGGTTAACGTTGGAAGTTGCCAGCTTACAACAGCACGTGAGTAATTGCCCTGGAATTCGCTCTGAAGAACCTAAGGTGAGTTTGCCTGAATGTTTTTCTGGTAAACGGCAGGAATTTTTTTAGTTTAAAAATGCATGTTTACTTTATTTTCGGCTTGGACCCGGGTCTTCAGGGGCTGAATTACAGCTTGTGGGGATTATTATGTGGTTATTGCGAGGTGAGCCCCAAGTTTGGGTATTTTCATTGCGTCCGGATGACCCTTGTTTGATGTCAGTAGAATCGTTTTTTTTACTATGGGGGTATTATTTGATGATCCTGATCGGGGCACTACAGCTGAGAATGAACTCAGGCGGTTGAAGCAAGGTTCTGGTGACGCTGAGAGATATTGTACCCAGTTCAGACGATGGTCTGCAGAGTTCAGCTGGAATGATCCAGCACTCAAGAGTCAGTTTTTAGCAGGTTTGAATGACAGGGTTAAAGATTTGCTCATTGCATATCCTGCACCTGCTACGCTTGAGGCTGCTATGCAATTAGCTATCCAGGTGGATAGAAGATTGAGAGGTAGACAGAATGAGGAGAAGGTTTCAATTTTGCTGGAAAGCCCCGTTGACTCTGGGGAGCCGATGCAACTTGGGGCAATGTCCTCTCGTTCCCAGGAAAGGCAGAGAAGATTCTCTGAGGGGCTATGCCTTTATTGTGGTAAGGCTGACCATTTTATTAAGCAATGTGAAGGATGCATAAACAAGGAAAAGAGAAAAAAAAAGGTCAATCAGAATAACCCTCGATTGATTTTCATGTGATGGTGGACTGTGGTTCTGCGCTTAATTTGATTGATCAACAATTTCTAGACAAGTATAAGATTGATTCTGTACCTTTTCCTGTAGTGGCGATTGGATTGATAACACTCCTCTAGAGCATGGGTGAATTTCTCGAAAAGTCACAGGGTTTCCACTCACTGTGAATATGGAACACCAGGAATCTTTAGATTTGTTTGTACTTGATAAATTGCCTCACCTCATGGAGATTACGATTGAGTTCATAAGGTGCTACTCTCCCTAAGAGTCGTTTATTTAACCTGACGATTCCCAAGAGGGAGGCCTTAAAGGAATACCTACAGACTAGTCTTGCTGCAGGTCATATAAGACCCTCTAAATCCCCTGTGGCTGTGGGGTTCTTTTTTGCAAAAAAAAAGATGGGGGTCTTAGGCCGTGTCTGGATTTCATTGAGATTAATGCGATCACTCTGCGCAATCCTCTCCCCTTGCCGCTAATTCCGGATTTGTTTATCCAATTAGTTGGAGCAAAGTGGTTCTCTAAGATTGATCTCCGTGGGGCATATAATTTGCTGCGGGTTAAAGAAGGCGATGAATGGAAGACAGCCTTTAATACCCCGGAAGGTCATTTTGAGTGTCAAATGAATGGGTCTATGCAGATGTCAGTGTGTTTTGACGGACTGTGTGTCTGTGTGCAAAACTCGCAGACATGTCTGTTTTTACCCGGACACATGGCCTGCCAAGCGTCCCACACACGTGCCCACGGAGAAGAGTGTACACTATCCATCCATGCACACGGACGACCGCAGGAGAAGCAGCGCTACTGTAATCCCCTGTTCCCCTTGGATGCGGTGCTGAATCTTGCTTCCATCCATTGTCCTCTGCTGTGCCGGCACTTTTTTCTAACTCTGTGGTGCTTGATTAACCATTTAACTACTCTAGGATTAGTAATGGATAGTAACGCAGTACATTGCGCAGCCCACGCAGTACATTGCACAGCCCACGCAGTACATTGCGCAGCCAACGCAGTACATTGCGCAGCCAACGCAGTACATTGCGCAGCCCACGCAGTACATTGCGCAGCCAACGCAGTACATTGCGCAGCCCACGCAGTACATTGCGCAGCCCACGTAGTACATTGCGCAGCCCACGTAGTACATTGCGCAGCCCACGCAGTACATTGCGCAGCCCACGTTGTATATTGCGCAGCCCACATAGTACATTGCGCAGCCCATATAGTATATTGCGCAGCCCACGTTGTATATTGCGCAGCCCACGTAGTACATTGCATAGCCCACGTAGTACATTGCGCAGCCCACGTTGTACATTGCGCAGCCCATGTAGTACATTGCGGAGCCCATGTAGTACATTGCGCAGCCCACGTTGTACATTGCGCAGCCCACGTAGTATATTGTGCAGCCCACGTAGTATATTGCGCAGCCCACGTTGTATATTGCGCAGCCCACGTTGTATATTGCGCAGCCCACGTTGTATATTGCACAGCCCACGTAGTATATTGCACAGCCCACGTAGTATATTGCACAGCCCACATTGTATATTGCGCAGCCCAAGTTGTATATTGCGCAGGCCACGTTGTATATTGCGCAGCACACGTAGTATATTGCGCAGCCCACGTAGTATATTGCGCAGCCCACGTTGTATATTGCGCAGCCCAAGTTGTATATTGCGCAGGCCACGTTGTATATTGCGCAGCCCACGTTGTATATTGCGCAGCCCATGTAGTATATTGCGCAGTCCACGTAGTATATTGCGCAGCCCACGTTGTATAGTCATGTAGTATATTGCCCAGCCACATAGTATATAGCACATGCCATGTAGTATATTGCCCAGCCACGTACTATATAGCACAGCCCATGTAGTATATTGCCCAGCCACGTAGTATATAGCACAGCCCATGTAGTATATTGCCCATCCACGTAGTATATTGCACAGCCCACGCAGTATATTGCCCAGCCCACGTAGTATATAGCAATGTGGGCATCATATCCCTGTTAAAAAAAGAAATAAAATAAAAAATAGTTATATACTCACCTTCCGGAGCCCCTGGATCCAAGCGAAGCGGTTACCGACGCTGCTCGTGCGCTCCGGTCTCAAGAGTGCATTGCGGTCTCGCGAGATGATGACATAGTGGTCTCGCGAGACCGCTACGTCATCATCTTGCGAGATCGCAGCATGGACCGGTTACCGGAGCATCGCGAGCGGGAAAGGCCTGCTGTCGATCCGGGGGCCGACGGACGGTGAGTATATAACAATTTTTTATTTTTTTATTATTTTTAACATTAGATCGTTTTACTATTCATGCTGCATAGGCAGCATGAATAGTAAAAAGTTGGTCACACAAGGTTAATAATAATTAATTAATAACACAGTGTATCCCCAGGTTATCCTGTATCCCCTATTCTCATATAAAGATATATAGAAAAAACTTTTATATATACCGTGAAATAATGGAGAGTGACCACCGGGTGCACTGTGCAAACCTACAGTGGAAACCACTGCATACGATACACAAGGTTAATAGCAGCGGTAACGAAGTGCATTACACTACGGCATAAAGCGGTCCGTTACCGCTGCCATTAACCCTGTGTGAGGGCAGACTGGAGGGGAGTACGGAGCGGGCACTGACTGCGGGGAGGAAGGAGCGGCCATTTTTCCGCCGGACTGTGCCCATCGCTGGTTGGTCGTGGCTGTTTTGCCACGACCAATCAGCGACTTGGATTCCATGACAGACAGAGGCCGCGACCAATGAATATCCGTGACAGAAAGAAAGACAGACAGACAGACAGAAAGACGGAAGTGACCCTTAGACAATTATATGTTAGATTCCATACATTTATTATTATCTTTAATAAAATTTTGTTTTTATTCTATTTCTTTTTTTGGTCTTTATTGCACTATTCCTTATATGATTCCCATTCATTTTGTGCTTCACCCTTAGTTTTTATACAATTTGTTCTTTCTCTGATAATTATATATTACAAAAGATGGAAGATGTCCCATATGATGAGAGTTTGCAAAACTTGGGGCAGAAAACTATCTTTGATGACTTGCGCCGTAATTATTATGTGACTTAAACAGTTTGAAGGAAATAAGTGGACTTTTTCTTGTTAATGCATTGTTACTATTGCACCAAATTTATCAAATTGTTGCACTAAAATAATAAGCATGTTTGATATCAATGTTTCTGTGGTTAAATGTAACCACGCAAAAATATCAAGCCCTAAAACAACTTCATCAACAGAAAAATAAAAATGTCATTGGTCTTGGAAAATAACTACATGAACTTCATTTTATATATAAACTTCTGTATTTTTTTTCAACACTAAACTATATGTAAAAAAAATCTATGCAAGTTTGGTATCGCCATAATCGCACTGACCTGGAGAATCTTGTTCACAGGTCATTTTTACCACATAATAAACACCCTTAGAACAAAACCCAAAAAACTATGGTGAAATGGCATTTATGCACAGCAGGTTTATATTGCACTGCTGGGAGCGGCTCCATTTTAATTTTTGCTTTAAGCAGCAGGAAAGCTACAATCGTCCCTGTGTCCACACTGGCATGCTGTACTGTGGTGTAAATTACTACAATCTGTGGATTTCACTGCTGCAGGCAGATCACTAAAAAATGAAGATTGGAGTAAGTATCTAACACAAATACAGAAAAGTTATTATGCCTGCATCAAGAAATTTCCACCAACTAAAGGTTATTTCAGTATTCTATCCTAGAACCTAAAATTTTATTTTTACATCTAGGCACAGTACATGGTACATGGTTACAATTAGATTACGTTTGGCAAGAGGCAGCAGAGCCTACAAAGTTCCTCTCATTAGAAAGATCACCATTGTTCCTGTCAATTGCAGCCATTTAGGTAAATGGAACTGAGCTGTATTTTGGTCTTATAAAGAGAGCATATAGGTCATCTATATTGTCTCCAAATAATATTGACCTTTAACCCCCTCACCCCAAAGCCTGTTTTCACCTTCTTGAAGTTCAAGCCATTTTTTTAATTCTGACCAGTGTCATTTTATGAGGCCATAACTCTGGAAAGCTTCAATGGATCCTAGTGAGTTTCAGATTGTTTTTTTCAAGACATATTGTATATCATGACAGTGGCAGAATTTATTTGATATGACTTGCATTTATTTGTGAAAAAATCAGAAATTTGGCGAAAATTTTTGAACTTTAATTTTTATGCCCTTAACTCGGAGAGATATGTCACAAAAAATAGTTAATATATAACATTTCCCACATGTCTACTTTACGTCAGAACAATTTTGGAAACAATCTTTTCTGCTAGGAAGTTAGAAGGGTTAAAAGTTGACAAGCAAGGAATATATAACAGAAGGTACCCAAAAGTGACAGCATTCTAAAATATGCACCCATTAAGGTGCTCAAAACCACATTCAAGTAGTTTCACAGGAACTGAAGCAGCGTGGAAGGAAAAATGAATATTTATCTTTTCAGTCATAAAAATGATATGTTAGCCCCATTTTTTTTTTATCTTTACAAGGGTAACAGGAGAAAATGGACCCATAAAGATGTTTTGAAATTTCTCCTGAGTACGCTGATACCCAATATGTGGGGGAAAACCACTGTTTGGGCGCACAGCAGGGCTCGGAAGAGAAGGAGCACCATTTGACTTTCTGAATGCAAAATTGACTGGAAGTGAGAGCGGACACCAAGTCGCATTTGAAGAGCCCCTGATGTGCCTAAACAGTAGAAACCCCCCACAAATGACCCCATTTTGGAAACTAGACCCATCAATGAATTTATCTAGATGTGTGGTGAGAACTTCAAACTCCAATGTGCTTCACAGATGTTTATAATGTAGAGTCGTAAAAATAGAAAATCAGTTTTTTTCAAAAGGAAGATGCTGCCTCCCTACCTATAAAGCTACTCTGTAGAATTTGTTTTTCTCTAAAACAAAATCGAATGTCACCAAACACTGTAATGTCTGCTACTCTAACACGCCACCTCGCTACCTATAAAATTACTCTGTACAATTTTTTATTTTCTCTAAAACAAAATTAGACACCACCAAACTCTTTGATGTCCGCCACTCTAACATGCTAACTTGCTACCTATTAAACTACATAGTACTAACTACTATTATTTTTTTCTAAAGAAACAATTGTACGTCGCTTACACTGCAATGTCTGCTATGTGAACTATCTAACTTATAAAAGAAAATGTCCCCTGTTGTAGTCTCTGTTCATCAGTGATACTGATCAGAGCTTTGGGGCCCTGGGAAGAGAACAAATGCTCAGCACAGGACATTGCACACACAAAAAACCACAAAAAGTGAGCAAAAAATTCAAATTGGGTACTGGAACAGAGATTGGGAAGTTGCTGCTGCTGATGTGATTACAGGCAGGTCACACAGCAGCCAGCACACAGCATAGGTGACAGATCGGAGGAGGATCTCAAGAAGGAAGGAAGGATAGAAAGTGTTAATGTTGGGGACCAGCTCAGAGTGGGAGGGGCTAAGCTGAAGGGAAAGTGACAGTTTTCTGAACATCAGAAAGGGCCCAGTGTGCATGCAGGAAGGATATAAGTTCTAATGTGAGCAATGCCATTTGACGTTGCTGTCCTTAATGAGAGAGGAGACAGAGGAACTACTGGGGTGGGTGGAGGAGCTTGGGAGCTAACATGCGCTAGAGCAAACTGGCACGATTGCATTACATGCATCTGCTGATCAGGATATAGCTTGTCCATGCACCCGAGTACTGACTGGAAAAAGATGTGGTTTGGAGATTTACTTGCATCTGAATGCATCCTATCCAAACGTGTGTGCAACTCAAAAATACTGTTGTTGAGCAAATTAAATCCTGCAGTCATTTGCTCAGACAACAGTTTGAGACAGTTCTGGAAGGCTGCATTCAAATGCAAGAACTCGGGCGCATAGCTCTTTTCCTGACCCTTCTGGCGCTGCCGCCCAGAACCCACAGGTGTTGTAGAGGTGGCGGCATCAGAGGGGTGGGATAAAGGAAAAGCTGTATCCTCACAGCATCTTCATGTAAGGCTGGGTTCACACTTCGTTATGGGCGTCCGTTAGACGGACTACATTACACTGCAGCACAACGCGGTGTAACGTAGTCCGTTAACGCCGCCATTAATTCCTATGTCGGACGCATCACTAGCGCACACCCACAAAGGGCGTGCGCTAGCGATGTGCCGTCATTGAGTGACGGACCCTGGGACGCGGCTGCAGCATTTCCGGGTCCGCCACTGCTAGCGCAGATAGAGCATCTGCAAGCTCTATCTGCGCTAGCGCAATGACAAATCGGCACCTGCATTAACAGCAGCCCTTTAGCGCATGTGTTGAACGGGCTGCTGTTAACGCAATGTTAACCTAGCCTAACGTAGTCGACCACGATGCTCCAGCACTGCTGGATGGAACCGAGGGATCAGAAGTGAGGGAAGGCTGGGAAGGTGCAGAGGGGTCGGGTCTGTTGAAGTGTCCCTCGGTGGTGGACTCCTGAGTGCTGCAGACGGTGCAGTGGAAAAAATAAAAAAGTTAATATATTGATATTGCTTGGCCCTGGCTGAAACCCAAAAAAAGTGTTAGACATGTAAACATTTTGTATTAAATGGGGTGCGTAATATTTACCTTCTGCTCACCATCATTGACCGGAGGAACGACAGGGCCATTGCATACATGTACTAGCTCCTGCGTCCTCCCGATCCACTCGAGGCCTGCATCTCTTTGTTAAATTCCTTCTTGAAGCGATCCCAGATTGACTGCCACCGCTTGACAACTCTTTTGCCTGTAAAGTGAAAGCACAAATTGGTTAGTATACAATACATTACATCCAGCAATATAACTGAACTGTCAATACTTCAGCGCTTGATTCTGGGCCCGAACATCGAGGTCCTCCCAGTTGTCCACAAGTTGTTGACATACTTGCTCCCAGAGCCGACAGGTAACACCAAGATCTGCGTGGCGGCGGTCCCTCATGTTCCACAGCGGCTCCCTCTCTCGGATTAGATCAATAAGGAGGTCGATATCTAGCCCGATCTCCTTACCGTCCGAGTCAGGAGCACTCTGTGAAGCCTGTTAAAAAAGACAAAAAAACAAAGACTCAAAACAACATAAAGTGGAAATTAAAAAAAAAAAAAAAAAAGATACTTACTCGATGGCGACCGCCCTGACGCTCACACCGACGACCCTGGGAGGTGCTTTCAGGACCTGTAGATTGAGCCGCAGAATCAGAAGACTAAAAGAAAAAAAAAATTATGTGCTTGGATGAAGGCTATGTGTTGTGAGTACGGTGATGTCTGTAATAATCTGTTTCTGTGTTGTGTATACTGCGATGTGTGTGATGTGGTTCTGCAATGCATGTAAACTTACCAATTGCGAGCCCGCTCCGGGTATCTCTCCACCCTTTATGTCTCCTTCTGGAAGCACCTCTTCTGCAGCTTCCTGTTATACAAAATTGATATATTAATTATATATATATATATATATATATATATATATATATATATATATATATATTTATATTAAGTGAACATCGCCCCCAAAAAAACGTGAACAAATCCAAAAAATAAAAAAATACACTTATTTATCACACAGAGCTGAAGACGCGACGGAGGGCTCCCAGGTGAAGACATGGCTACCTACGGCTGGCTGTTGCTGTAGTTGGCTGTGGCTGTAGCTGGCTGCCCCTGGAGATGGTTGCGGCTGGAGCTGGCTGGCTTGGATGCTGGCTGGCTGGCCTGTGGCAGGTTCAGCTCTGGCTCTGGTGGCAGGTTCAGCTCTGGCTGTAGCTGGCTGGCTGGCGGCAGTTTCAGCTCTGGCTGGCGGCAGGTTCAACTTTGGCTAGCGGCAGGTTCAGCTCTGGCTGGAGGCAGGTTCAGCTCTGGCTCTGGTGGCAGGTTCAGCTCTGGCTGTGGCTGTAGCTGGCTGGCTGGCGGCAGGTTCAGCTCTAGCTGGCAGCAGGTTCAGCTCTGGCTTTGGTAGCAGGTTCAGCTCTGGCTCTGGTGGCAGGCTCAGCTCTGCCGTGGCTGTAGCTGGCTGGCGGCAGGTTCAGCTCTGGCTGGTGGCAGATTCAACTCTGGCTGGCAGCAGGTTCATCTCTAGCTGGCGGCAGGTTCAGCTCTGGCTCTGGTGGCAGGTTCAGCTCTGGTTCTGGTGGCAGGTTCAGCCCTGGCTCTGGTGGCAGGTTCAGCTCTGGCTCTGGTGGCAGGTTCAGCTCTGGTTCTGGTGGCAGGTTCAGCCCTGGCTCTGGTGGCAGGTTCAGCTCTGGCTCTGGTGGCAGGTTCAGCTCTGGCTCTGGTGGCAGGTTCAGCTCTTCAGGCAGGTGTTTTCTATTGTCTTGCTGGCTGATAAATGGATGAGTGAAGGCCTACTTGGCTGGCTTTATATCTGTTTTCCTAAGTGGGGGCGGGCCAATTGTATTGGAGCATGCTCAGATAAAAAAAAAAACGGAATCCGGCAGAAGACAGATTCGGCGCCTTCCGGTGCCCATAGGTTTTAATTGCAGCAAAAAGCCGGAAGCTTTCCGGTTTTTCACCGTAGACAAAAAACGTTACTTTGTACATCTTTTCCAGACACCGGAAAACCCCTTTTCGCTGGACCCAGTGAAAGACAGACGAAACGTGAGGCCATCTGGCGCAATCTGGCGTTAATATAAGTCTATGAGAAAAAAATGGATGCGGCGAGAGCTTTCGCTGGATCCATTTTTTTTAAAAAAAAGCCTGATTTAGCCTGATGGCGAAAACCTGATGTGCGAAAGGGGCCTTAGTGTCAAAGTAACTCTCCAAAGGGGTAAGCTACATGGAACTGCAGGTTGAGCATAAGGACTCTTACAAGCTGGACAGTAGTACTGAGCTGGGTTGTGGTGAAGTCAAGAGGAAAGGTGAAGATAGACTAAGCAAAACAAAGAAGAAACGTTCATCAAGATATGCCATCTCCTGTATACAATCCTTTCCCAGTTATTATTGAATAAAAAGTTTATTTTTGACTGGTGGTCTCCCTCTTTGAACTGTCCAACACCTGGTACTGTGAAACCAATGTCACCGGTTACATGCGGTCTGAAAGGGCATAGCACACCCAGCCGGGACCCCCACCTTCATGCAATGTACCGCCCCACACCACGTTACATAACAGTAACCTTTTCTACAGTTATAAGCTACTCACATTACATGAGAGCTAATGTCCTATGTTCACATAAAGACTTATCGTTATTTTTTTTTACAGCATAAGTAAAATCAAAGTGTTCCTGTGGTTTCAGGTGCCATTTTAGAATATTCTGTTGCATGTACATGAAGAATAACATTATTTCTGGCCATTACATGACTTGAATCCTACTTTTTCACTGGTTTTCTCAGCTGAAACCTATGTCGATAGTTTTAAGTTATGTCTGTGCAAAAGGGTGGAAAATAGCTGCTATGTTTTCTTCTAAACACAGCACACACAGACGTGTGGGATACCTGCCCTCCTTTGTCTGTGTAACATACCCATAATTGCAGCAGCAATATGGAGCACATTACATGACAGTACTGAGCATTGTACCTGTGAATCTAAACAAGAGGGTGAGATAAACACTTACTAGAAGGCAGCAACAAGTGTCTGTCATTCTCTGTGCCTCTCTGACTCTGCTTCTCTTTCCATTTACTTCAATAAGCAGGTGTAACCTGATTCCTTATTGAACTTGCAGTATGTCTTGATATAGACTTAGTTTTTTCAGAGTGAATTGTGAGTTTAGGTCCTGAGGGGAGGAAGAAATGGGTCATAAGCAGGAAAAGAAGCAAATGACTCTGAAAAGATATATTACAAAGCTTTTTATAATCACTTGTTAAATTGATTAAAATAAAGTTTTTTGAATAGGCAATGAACATGTAAATTCAAGAAAAACTAATAGAATGAAATGCTACTATTCTATAAAATACAAAATAATTAAATAGCAAAACCAAAGTAACCACATCCCTTTAATGGCGTTAAGACCAAATACATTTTACAACCGATGAACACTTATCTGGTATTCTAATTTCCTGCTTCCTCGATGTAATTTATAGTATTCCACAGCTCCTTGCCTTGTACAATGCCTGTGATTTAATTGGTACTTATGCAATTCACCGGTCTTGTTTCTTCCATTAATCGTTCATAATGAAATTGCTTAATTGTTATAATTGGTAGTGTGTCTGAAATCCATTTTGAATTATTTTCCTAGCTAGTACGCAGACTACTGGTGGGGTCAGCGATTAATCATTCCCATTTAAAACACAACGTGAACCATTTATTTTCCTTTTTTCAAAGCCTGTGTATGTTTTTTAAATCCATCATTTATTTCTGAATATAATAAAAAAACATTATGTGCTTTGGATTTTTACCCTATATTATTGTAGAATGTTGGGAAAGGAGAATGCTTTTTTCTGCCAGTTTCTTTTTGTTTCCCAAGTAACCTTATTGAAAAAGTATTTTTGTTACAAAGTCCTTGTTACAGACACCAATTCAAGCTTATAGGAGTTGTCCAGGACTTTACATTGATGACCTATCCCTAGGAGAGGTCATCAATATCAAATCAGTGAGGGGTGTGACACCCGTTGCCCCCACAATCAGCAGTTCTCGATGCCAGAAGATAGAAGTGATTAGTTGTGGAGTGGAACTGCACAGCTCTACCAACTGTATAGTACTCACAGTAAGGTATTACACATCTGCCCCTATTCAAATGAATAGGGATAGATATACAGTACTTCGCTGTAGCCTGGATAGGCCATCAATAAATAATTCTGGACAAACCCTTTGTCTTTACCAAAGATAAAAAAGGCGAGTTGAGTATCGGGGCCCTTGAAGAAACACACAATGAGAAACCCAAGCACTAGCTGCCTTGGCGCATGGGTGAGAACGATTGACATACATTGTTCAACATGTGTTCCTGTGGGGAAATATATTATACATTATATATTACTAAATATATAGTGCCATCATTGATATCTTACAGCTATCTCAATTGTTCTAGCTGCTTGCAAGATCTTGGAAACCTCTAGTTTGAACTTTATGATTGTTAATATTCCTTTATTATATGTTACAATGTATAGAGATTATGTTGAAAATGAATTACTATGGCTTCAGTGATATACACTGCTCAAAAATCTAAAAAGGGAACACTAAAATCCCACATCTTAGATATTACTGAATGAATATTCCAGTTGCAAATCTTTATTCATTACATAGTGGAATGTGTTGAGAACAATAAAATCTAAAAATTATCAACGTAAATCACAACTAATATCCCACGGAGGTCTGGAGTTGGAATGATGCTCAAAATCAAAGTGGAAAATTAAGTTACAGGCTGATCCAACTTCAGTGGAAATGCCTCAAGACAAGGAAATGATGCTCAGAAGTGTGTGGCCTTCAGGTGCCTGTATGACCTCCCTACAACGCCTGGGCATGCTCCTGATGAGGCGGTGGATGGTCTCCTGAGGGATCTCCTTCCAGACCTCCAGACCTGGCATAAAGCATCTGCCAACTCCTGGACAGTCTGTGGTGTAATGTGACGTTGGTGGATGGTGTGAGACATGATGTCCCAGATGTGTTCAATCGGATTCAGGTCTGGGGAATGGGCAGACCAGTCCATAGCTTCAATGCCTTCATCTTGCAGGAACTGCTGACACACTCCAGCCAAATGAGGTCTAGCATTGTCCTGTATTAGGAGGAACCCAGGGCCAACCGCACAAGCATATGGTCTCACAAAGGGTCTGAGGATCTCATCTCGGTACCTAATGGCAGTCAGGCTACCTCTAGTGAGCACATGGAGGGCTGTGTGGCCCTCCAACGAAATGCCACCCCACACCATTACTGACCCACTGCCAAACCAGTCATGCTGAAGGATGTTGCAGACAGCAGATCACTCTCCACAGCGTCTCCAGACTCTGTCACATCTGTCACATTATTATTATTATTTATTTATATAGCACCATTAATTCAATGGTGCTGTACATGAGAAAGGGGTTATGTACAGAGTAATAGATCATTTGCAGTAAACAAATTTACAATGACAGACTGGTACAGAAGGGAGAGGGCCGTGCATTGTAGGCTGTAGGCTTTCCTGAAGAGATGGGTTTTCAGGTTCAATCTGAAGGATCCAAGGGTGGTGGCTAATCGGACGTGTTGAGGCATGGAATTCCAGAGGATGGGGGATATTCGGGAGAAATCTTGGAGGCGGTTGTGTGAGGAACGAATAAGTGTAGAGGAGAGTAGGAGGTCTTGGGAGGATCAAAGATTACGTGAGGGAAGATATTGGGAGATTAGTTCAGAGATATAGGGAGGGGACAAGTTGTGGATGGCTTTGTAGAGCAGTGTTAGTAGTTTGAACTGGATTATTTGGGGAATTGGGAGCCAGTGGAGGGATTTGCAGAGGGGAGAAACAGGGGAGTAGTGAGGAGAGAGGTGGATTTGCTGGGCAGCAGAGTTGAGGACAGACTGGAGTGGTGCAAGAGAGTTAGCAGGGAGGCCACAGAGGAGGGTGTTGCAGTAGTCGAGGCGGCAGATGATGAGGGCATGCACAAGAGTTTTAGTAGATTGTGGGCTGAGAAAGGGACAGATTCTGGCAATTTTTTTGAGTTGGAGGAGACAGGAGGTGGCAAGAATTTGGACGTGCGGTTTGAAGGACAAGGCAGAGTCGGGAGTTACCTCAAGGCAGCGGATTTCAGGTGCGGGAGAGAGCGTGATGCCATTTACCATAATAGATAGATCAGGTAGGGGGGATACGCGAGATGGGGGAAAGATGATGAGTTCGGTTTTGTTTACATTGAGTTCTAGGAAGCGAGAGGTGAAGATGGGGGATATGGCTGATAGACACTACAGGATTCTGGACAGCAGAAAGGTGACACCTGGGCCAGAGAGGTAGATCTGAGTGTCGTCCGCATACAGATGGTACTGGAAGCCATAGCACTTTATGAGTTGTCCTAGGCCAAGGGTATACATGGAAAAAAGTAGGGGCCTCAGGACAGAGCCTTGAGGGACTTCAACAGAGAGAGGGCGGGATGAGGAGGTAGTGTGGGAGTGGGAAACGCTAAAAGTGTGAACAGAAAGGTATGAGGCAATCTAGGAAACGGCAAGGTCTTTGATGCCAAGAGAGGAAAGAATCTGTAGCAGTAGGTGGAGCACCTCCATGGGGCCGTGGGGTGCTCGGTACCGGGTCCTGCGGTTCACAGGGGGATGTCACGGTGGCTGACCCGGTCCGTGGCCCTGGGACGTCCGTGTAAAAGGGAAAGGTCTTTAAAGGGATAAAGTTTGTGTTCGTGACGCCACCTGTGTTATTCGGTCAGGGTGACTGACGCTGCTTTAAGGGGTCCGCTGGGGTGATGTTATGGCAGCTAGATGGTATACCTTCCCACAGGTGAAGTATATCCCCAGGGCTTTCCGGTGTGTAGATGGTGGTATGGTGAGAGGCGCAGAGAAGAACGAGGACACAAGGTTGCAGTCTCTTTACCTTTACTGAAGACTTCAGCATCCACAGTCCAGAGCACCAGACCACAGGGTAGGCAGAGTCCGGCCAGTTTGGAGGCAAGTCCAGAGTCCCCTTGTCCAGGTGGAAATCAGTAGCCTTCCCTTGCGCTGTAGTGTTGTAGTTCCTTACTGCCTAAGGCTTCACATAAGGTTCTCACAGATGTAATGTCTCTCTCTCTGTCCCCGTAGTCGGATAGGACAATACCTGTATGACTGGTGGCTTGAGGCTGTTTATAGGGACTCTAGCACGCCCCGGCCTCTGAGGGGTGCCACCATGCTACCTGGGTGTAGGTGCGGACAGGTAGCCTGCAATTAGCTGTCCTGCTGGTCTCTGAAGTAAAGCATAAAGGTTCTTACTCCCTCGGTGTGCCGGCTACCGGGATTCTGCACCTCAGAAGGAGGCAGCCTGTGCAGGGCTGGTCCCCCTCTGGTATCCTCTCCTTTGCTCTGACTTCCTTGCACGCTCTCTGCAATATGTTTGGCTTTCTATCCATCTGTTTCCTAGGAGCTGCAGCACTTTAGGCTACATGGCTCCTATGCTTCCTTTCCCTCTGTCTCCCTGACAGGAACTAACCCCTTTCCCTCCAGATCAGGATGTTCTTATAGGGGAGTTCACCTTGAACAGGCTTAGAGCTCCCCTTTTGGTCTGGAGTATGAACATGTTGCATGCATAGTGTTACCTGACAAAGAGTTCTCCTTCATTGCCTCCAAACGTAGAATCACTCTCCCCGAGAGGAAAGCAATACCACTGCGATGACCAGGACCCTGGGGCACCGCATAGGCTGTGGTCGACTGTGTCGAAGGCAGAGGACAGGTCAAGAAGGAAGAGGATGGAGAACTGTCTGTTAGCTTTGGCTGTAAGTCATTAGTAATTTTGGTGGGGGCAGTTCCGGTGGAGTGGTTGGGCAGAACCCAGATTAGAGGTTGTCAAGGAGATGAGCTGGTTGGAGGAAAGTTGAGCATAGACATGCTGCTCAAGGAGTTTTGAAGCAAACGGGAGAAGTGATATGGGGCAATAGCTGGGCATAGCAGTTGGGTCAAGGTTAGTTTTTTTGAGGATGGGTGTGATGTTTTAAAGCAGAGGGGAAGGTACCAGAAGATAGCAATAGGTTGAAGAGATGGGTTAGGGCTGGAATAAGCATGTTAGTGAGGTTGGGGAGCAGGTGGGAAGGGATGGGGTGTAAAAATATTATATAATAACCAATCCATAATAATAGATATCAAAATATGCAAATATATACAGTATATATAAAAAAAAAGTGAGAAAGTGCAAGAACAAGATATAAAGTGCAATATGCATAACACATTAAGAGGATATATGACTATCCTAATAAAAAGTGTGAAATACTCCCACAAGGCAAGACTACATACATAGAAAAACGCATATTTATGTACAAGAAATTACTAATATTGCGTATAACCCATCTGTAGGACGACCAAAGTGATTATATTATGATAAAAATGTTTAATATATGGGATGAAAAAACATCCGATAAGAATAGCATATAAAGTGACAAGGTGCAAAAAAATTAAGAAAAACAATAAACATAAAAAAATAAAAAACATAATACATAAAGAAGACATATTTATTATACTGATAAAATCCTATAAAAAATAAATAAATATATAAATAAAAATAAAAATACATACTCATATGTGGCAATAGTACATACTTAAAAAAATATATATATATTTTTATGTAAGGGAAATTAGTCCTGCCACATATATCCCATCTATAGAAATACCGTATTGGTTATATAATGCTGAGGTAAAATGATGTATACAATAAAACGGCGTCCAGTACAGGTAAGGTGTCTTGATAATTAAATATTCCTGGATCCAAAGAATGACAACCTTTAGTGGTTTATAAGAACATGGAAGTAGTACCAAAGTAAGGGAGAAGTGAATCTGTTGAAAATTAACCCTATCAAAAAAGATATATAGCACAATTAAAATACTAAAAGAATAAAAAAAACAGACTCAAACAAACAGAGGCAAAAGACAGCACTGAATAAGAAAAAAGACCAAATTTCAAATCAAGGTACGCCCGTTTATGCACAGAATGTATATGTGCAAATATAGATGGATGAATATCTGTATATACCTGACAGTACCGAATTATGTCAGCAAGAAGGAGACAAAACTATTATGATCGTTGATACCAAAAGATGTAATGGTATTTAATTTGTAAATCCACTTTGCTTCTTTTTGTGCCAATAGTCTCTTCCAGTTGCCACCTCTAGGTCCAATAAAGACCCTATCGATCCCTTTAACAGTCAGAACACTAGAGTCACAACTATGCTTGATCCTAAAATGCCGTGGGATAGGTTTCAATTTCTGAAGGTCAACCTCCATAGTATTATATGCCCCATATGCTGCTGCGATATAAAAAAAACTAAAAAAATGACATACTCACCTATCGTCGCTGGGTGCCGAGTCCCGGGGGCCTGAGCAGGCGGGGACACCAGCGCACTATGGGGGTCAGGTGCCGGTATCGCCGATGGCTCAGGCCCCCAGCACTTGCTATATTCACCTGTCCCCCGTTCCACCCCAGAGCGCCACTCCTTCTTCCGGGTGCTCTCACTGTGACTGTTAGTCAGAGGGCGGTGCCGGCGCGCCTAGTCACGTCATCGCGCCTTCTGACCTAAATGTCACAGGCAGAGAAGGCGGAAGACGGTTGCACGCAGCGGTGGAACAGGGACAGGTGAATATAACATACTCACCCTCCTGGCACGTCCCTGCTTCTCCATCGGAGATCGCGGTATGCGTTCAGTGCTTATGCTGTTATGGTTCCCAATGGCAGGGGAACATCAGAAGCATAGAAAAAATGGACAAGCTCTCGGGTGATGGAAACTAGAGCTGACCGCGATGCTAAACCTATACACACAACTAATAGTAGCCAGGGAACGTACCTACGTTTTCGCTAGACGTCTCGCACCAGCCGGAGAGCTAACTACCCCTAGTAGATGAAACACAGTCCTGGCTTGCCTCCAGAGGAAAATCCCCCACAGGAGATAGTAGCCCCCCACATATAATAACGGTGAGTTAAGATGAAAAGACAAACGTAGTATGAAAGCAGATTTAGCACAGCGAGGCCCACTAACTAGATAGCAGAAGGATACAATAGTGGACTTCGCAGTCAGCTACAAAACCCTATCAAATACCATCCTGAAATTACCTTAAACTCATGTGCCAACTCATGGCACCGGAGTGGCAATTTCAGCCCACAAGAGCTTCCAGCTGCAGAGAATCACATAAGTGCAAACTGGACAAAAGATACAAAAATAGACAAAGGACAGAAATGTCCAACTTAGCTGGTCAGCAGACTGGGAGCAGGTACATGCAACAGAAAGACTCTGGTTACATTGATGGCCGGCATTGGAATGACTGAGGAACAAGGCTAAATAGGAAACTCCCACATCCTGATAGAAACAGGTGAAAAGCTCAAATACACCAGTACCACAAGCGACCACTGGGGGAGCCAAATAACTGAATCACAACATTATGCATACTGCGATCTCCTCTGGGATGCGTCACTCTGTGGGGTCCAGACTGCGCAGGCGTTTGCGCTTGCGCAGTCTATAAAGTGGTGGGACAGAGTGACACTCCCAGCGTTATATTATAGATATAGCAGCATAGAAAGTTTAAAGGGGTAGACTTTACATCCCCTTCAGTTGCACACACAGGCCTGAGTCCTCCTTGTCGTCCTGTCAGCCCTGTATCCTTCAGCACTGATACAATAGAGGAGGGATCGCTGGAGCTATTGGAGGAGCTCAGTGCTGGAATCTTCCATAGTCTTCTTCTCCTCACAGTACTGGCCACGCCCCCCTTCTTTCATTGGTTTCTGTAGCCCCCATGCTTGATTTCATTGGCTGGGTGCTTCAGACAGCAGCTGTGCAGGAGATGTGGATCTGGTATGGCCTCCTAGAGAGGTATGTAAATTATTCCTGACAGCCCTGAGCCGGAGCTGGGAGACTGTCATGAGGATAAATGCCTCTCTGCCCCCAGCCCATCTTGCCTCCGCCCTTACTCCTGACTGTCGACTCTTTTTCCCACTGCTGCTGCTCACAGGAAAAGAACAGTTGAGGTCGTGCCTCTGTCTCATGCTCCTAAGGCCTCTTTCACACTTTCGTCGGCAGCATCCCGTCGTAATGCGTCACCGAGACGTAGTGACGGACATTGAGAAAATAGTGTTAAAACATACGCAACGCCTCCAATATTTCGGCGGATGCGTAGAAGGAAGATTCCGGGGACGAGACAGAGAGAGAGAGAAGAGAGAGATTTTTCCCCAGGTTGGAAATTGCTTCCAGGCATGCTCAAATGTAAGAACAGGATCCGTCACTGGATTCCTGCGTTTCACAGTGATCCTGCATCCATAGGCTCCCATTCTGTGGAGCGACGTATGACGCAGGAGGCGTCATGGCACGTTTTCCCACTGCAGACAAAAAACATTTCTTTGAACGTTTTTTCCAAACGACGGGCGGTCAAATTCCACAGGATCCAGTGCACGACAGACGAAACGTGTGGCCATACATCGCAATACGTCGCTAATACAAGTCTATGAGAAAATGCAGGATACTGCAAATTTTTTTGCAGGATCCCGTTTTCTCAAAAAACGACATATTTAGATGGGAGCTCAAAGATGGAAGTGTGAAAGAGACCTAAGCTGCTCCTGTCCAGTCATCACATCAAAGGATCTCAAGCAGAGGGAACGGCCCCTCTGGCAAATGCCGAAAGAGTGCCAAATGGCCAGTCCGGCCTTGCGCTAGGTACATTTTAGTAGGATTTAGTGTTTCTTGATCAAAATCTGTCCATCCTCAACCTACCCTTTTTGGGCAAGACAATAACAGAAATAAATAATCGTATAAAACCTAGATAAATTCATTACTTCAGCATATTTCTTGCCTATTAAGCTCAGTTTAGGATTAATACTATACCATGTATGCATAATTTTTGTTATCCAGTGAACATATAGCAGGAACCAAAAGAGTATCTAAATAAAACAGTCAATGAAAATAACATTTCAGCAATGAGCAGTCAAGCTCACCTTATTATAAGCAGGATTCATGGTGAACACAGAGAAGATATCAGCTAGAACTTACAGAGTGATTCCACAGTAGCTCATCTAGTACAGCAGAAGTCATTTAATTAAAACAAGGGTAACCAGTGGTATACATTTATCAAAGTAAAACTTTCAATTAATTCCCATAGCATAGGGTTTGTTCCTTTTTCAGCTAGGACATTTTGATGAATAGATTCCTAATTATCCAGGAATCTGTAATACATGATATCTCATTTGCATTTTAATTTTCTACTCGTTGCTGTTATATCCAAATGTTGTAGCGTCAGACACAGAAACATTGCTAAACCCAGTGCTGTTATGTATTTATACAGGACTTTGAAAACTTCTAACTATAATTGCTCAATACCACAATTAGATAGTATGCATTAGGCTAGGGCCACACCTTTGTTTTCTCCATATCTGAGTAAATATGTACGATTGATCAAATTCTGATCAGAGTGTAATTATTACAGAGTGTGATCCGTTTTTCTTGAAGGTAGAGAGAAGAAGTTTCTCCACCTTCTTTATGAATCCAGTCCAATACAATCGGACCGCACTCAGACATGTGCACAGTCCCATAGAATGACACGGGGATGAGTGCTATCCATCAAAACGATGGATAGTACTCATCTGCATTAGCCCTTACACCACTGATATCTTAGGCTTAAACAAAGTTAAAGAGGTTGTCTAGCTTTAAGCTAAAAGCCTGTAGTCACTTGTGAATCTTCACATCATGGTTACTGTGCACTGGGAGGACTCTCCGATGCCAGCGCTGAATGTGGCGGGCTTGTGACCACAGGTATATGGTATAGGTCTGCATAAATGCGGTCTCATGCAACTAGACATGTATGGCCTAGCTCAATCCAAGTGTATTGAGGGAGGCTGTACATTTCTAATTGAAAATTGGTCGGAAGTATGCATATCACATTCGACTGCCCTCTACCAGGGCCAGCATTGGAAAATGTTTATAAGGTGCAGTGGGCATGATGTGAGGATTCAACAGAGAGGAGTTGTGCATACTCAAACTCTGATCCATTCATAGTCTATGGGACTGTCGGAAAAAGACGAACACTGTACTCAGCTATCTTAGGCAGTCCCATTGACAAGTGGAGAGGAGGACAAGCATGTACCTGTGCGCCATTCAACATAGTGCTCTGCAGAGTTTAGAGCCAGGGATTCAGAACCTCGTTCTTGGGATCACCCACTGTTCAGACCACCAGTAAGTTATCCCCTATAAATTTTGGGCATAACTCTTTAAGTCTCATATATATATTCAAAGTATTAGATTAGAGAAAGCAGGATTGAATGTAAGGCTGGAGTCACACTAGGGTTTGAAAATTCAGTCCGATGTTGATCCAGAAAAATCGGACGAGTGTAATGCAAGTGGCATGCGATTTTCATGAGAATACAATGTGATGCTTTTCACATAATATCCAAATTACTTCTGAATGACATGCAAATGAAATCCTTATGCAACGTGATTTTAGCATTAGCTTTTAGTAGAGTTATTCTCTGTCATTTAAACATAGTTTTCAATGGAAATATTCTTACACAGTGTATATATATATATATATATATATATATATATATATATATATATACAGTATATATACCAAATAGAAAAAAGAAGGCAGCACTCCAAGTCCTTTTCAAGGTGGAAAAAAGTGGGTAGTTTAATAGACCCACATCTTCTGTGCGACGTTTCGGCTCACACTGAGCCTTTCTCAAGCAGTGGGTGTTGCTAACAATAGTGCTTTTATACATATAATTTACAACAATTTGCATATTATTATTGCCATTAATAAATACATACATAGATATATATATTAAATATTCTTAGTGCCATCCCTATACTTCAAAGTGCAATGTGCTAAGGTGCCAAAGTGCCAATAAGTTCTCATATCCTCATGCTTATTTCTTTCATTTATATCTTATTCTTATAAACATGTGTCATAAATTGTTCATATTAATCATAACTTACATTTCCTACCCTGCCGCATGCAGGTCGGACCACATGGAGGACACAGTACATTCCGTTATCGGCGTTCTACTACATCCATTGCGCATGTCTTAGAGTCTTTTTCCTTGTCATAAACTGTCAGCCAATCGGAATGTAGGTACATCTTCCTTTTCGTTGCGCATGCGCACTATCCTTCTATCACTGCCGCGACGCCATCTTGGATGTGGCAGAATATCTCCTTATGCTACAAGCTTATATGTACACCTCTCCAGTCCACTCGCAAGGCGGTAAACATTAAAGCGCCATCTTAAGTGTGGCTGATACTTCCTCCAATCTTCAGTCTGTGCATACATTAATGCAGCTTATTTATATAGCGGTAAGCAAATGGCATGATAGTATCTCCAATCAGCCATAAAATGTATATATATTTTTTTCAGTTGCTGATACTTAATGGCTTAATGGCTATAATTTTCACTCTGACAAAACGGATGAAAACCTTACTCAGGCTATCTCCATTTGTCAATGTGTCTCCAAGTTGATGCATAGCCTCTCCAGGCCAAAACATCCCTCTTTAGAGAATACATATAAGTGAACATATTTGTTGCCATGTATCATTTTACACACCAAACTCAGATATATTGCTGCTTTTTATATGCACATATTTTATTAGGAAGTGGGACAATATTTTTGACCGGCAGTTATGACATGCTATTTAATTCAGAAAAAATTAACAAAAAATTTTTTTTCAAAAAAAATCTAAAGAAAATAAACATAAAAAAATTATATATATTTCCTCCATGTGGTTGTTCCATCAAGCGGCGGGTCTGAGATAACATATATATTGTTGGTCATGAGGATATCCCTAAAATAATACAGAGAATAAAACATTAAAATTGAGGCACTCTACAAAGTGACAAACATTATTTATCACCTATGTACAGTACCCAAAAAATTTTTTTATTTTTTATATAATCTAGGAGTCCATATACATCTGATTCCCAGGTCAATCCTTAAGGGGCTATTACATATCAAGCTGAATTTTAAACTCCACATTGAGTTTAGGTTTTAAAGTATTAAGCTCATAAATCCATCTGAGTTCTTGTTTTTTCAAGAGGCATACTCTATCCCCCCCTCTTCTTTGTACGGGGGATCCTATCTATCACCCTAAACTTGAGATCTTTCTCTGTATGCTTTAATTCTACAAAGTACTTTGAGACCGGAAGGTCTAATCGTTTTTTTTTATTGAATGCCGATGATTATTTATGCGCACTTTCAGTTCACAGGTCGTTTCCCCCACGTACCATAGTTTGCATGGGCATTCTAATAAGTAAATGACATGGTCAGAGGTCAGAATTGCATGTTAAAAATTGCTTAATTGCATATATCTTATTTGTGTCTGGATGTTTGAATGTGTGACCCTTTATCATGTGTGAACAATTCACACAGGACAAGCATGGAAAGCAGCCTTTTTGGCTTAATCCAGTGATGGTAGTCTGGCCAAAATTTTTTAGGGGACCAATATCCGCTTTGATTACATAGTCTTTGATATTCTTACCCCTACGATATGAAAATAGTGGGGGCTCCCTTAATTCTTTTATTCCTGGTAAACAGTTACCCAACATCCCCCAGTGTTTTCTAATAACATTTGCTATGTTTCCACTTTCCTCAGTGTATGTCATCACACAAGGTATTCTAGTTAATGTTTTTTTCTTTTCTTGATCATTCTTTCCCAATAATTCTTTTCGATCTTTCTTTAGGATCCTACTTTTTGCTATATTTATTATTTCCTGTGGGTATCCCCTATTCAGAAATTTTTTTGTCAGGGTCTCAATCACATCCTCTATCTCATTGTCATCTTTCACAATTCTACGTATCCTCAAAAGTTGGCTGAGGGGTATTGATCTTACCATGCTACGGGGATGCTGGCTATCATATGTTAGGAGATTATTTTTATCAGTCTCTTTAACATATAGTGTGGTTATTAGTTATCCATCATTCTGTCTCACAGATACATCTAAGAATTGTATATTTGATCTAGAATAATTCAACGTGAATTTAATAGTCTCATCTGTTTCATTCAGAAACTGATGGAAGTTCTCCAACTCTTCTTCTGTGCCACTCCATAGGAGGAAGACATCGTCTATGTATCTCCACCAAACAAGGACATGCCGGAAGTGGTGGGACACATAGATGATGTCCTCCTCCAGGGCACTCATGACAAGATTCGCATATGCGGGGGCCATGTTGGCCCCCATTGCTGTACCTCTTTGTTGTGAATAAAAGGTATCTCCAAACAAGAAGTAGCTCCGCCTTAAAATTATTTCCAACAATTTTATTACAAATGCTTTGCCTTCCAAGGTTATCCCAATTGTGTTTAACTTTTTTTCAACTGCTCTTATCCCCGAATTATGTTCAATTGAGGTATAGAGTGAAACGACATCGAGTGATGCCAAAATCACATCATTCTCTAATCGTATTGACTCTAATTTATTTAGGAAATCAGTAGTGTCTTTGATATATGATTTTGAATTTTTGGCAATGGGGTTGAGGATTTTATCTAAGAAGGTGCCTATTCTACTGAATATTGAGTCCACACCTGCCACTATTGGTCGCCCCGGAGGGTCGACCAATGATTTGTGGATTTTAGGGGTTATGTATAACACCGGAGTTTTTGGGAATTCTATAGACAAATAATCCATTAGTTCTTGATCTATAACTTTATTGTTCAGTGCTTCTTGTAGACAATTCTTAATTTCTCCCATTATTTTAAACTTAGGATCACCCTCCAATTTCTTATATACACTCTCATCTCTCAACTGCCGATTTATTTCAGCAATATATTTTGACCTGTCCATGATGACGACAGCACCACCTTTGTCTGCGGGTTTTATTATGATGTCGTCATCATGGACAAGTTCTTGCAATGCCTTAAACTCTTCTATTGTCACATTTGGATGTTTGAATTTATCAGAAACTCCACCTCTAATTTCCTCAATCTCCCTTCTCACAACTCTCTCAAAGGCATCTATAATTGTGGAATTTGTAGGTGGTACAAAATCACTCTTTTTTCTCAATTCCATATTTTTAGAATTAAATTCACCATTTCCTACTTTACTTGCTACATTCTTGTCTTGAAACCACTCTTTTAATTTTATAGACCTAAAAAATCTCTCCAGATCCATTTGTAAATCAAACCAATTTGTGTGTGCACAAGGTGCAAAAGACAATCCTTTACTCAAAATTGAGACCTGTGGGGGAGTTAATACCTTGTTAGAAATGTTAATCACGAGTTCTGATCCTTCTTCTTGAATGTTACTTGTCTCTGAGGTTGCACTCTGTTTTTCTCTGGTTTTCTTTTGGTGCCTATGGTGACGTTTGCCTCCTTTCCTCTTGCGCTGGATTGGCCTTCCATTACATTGTCCTGGTCTATAGGAAATAACATTATTATTAATAAACCTCTCATTATCACTATTTCTATGATTATTCCCAAAACCACCTTTCTTTTTCCAGACAGGTTTGCTATTTCCTTTCTGCCATGTATATATTTGTCCTGTTTCATAGTCCTCCAGGTCTCTATTCCACTTTCTCCTTTTAATCTCTTCCAAGTCATTACGCAATTTTGTACCCTCTTTGTCAACTTTCTCCTTGAATATATCCACTCTTTCCACTCTTCAACAGTTATTAATGATTGTATTTTGCACTCAAATTCTCCAATATTCAATTGTAATTTCTTAATCTCAGTTTGCAAAAAGTCAATATTGAGCAAAATTGTGTCCATAGCATATTTGTTGGATATCATGACAAAGCGTGCACAGTATGCTGCATTACCTTGGAATAAATTTGGGCGTATACCCGATCTCAATCCCCTAGGGATTTTACCTTCTTTGTAGTACTGCCCCAAAGTCATCATATGTAGGTGTAAATTTACTAAACGTTTCACATCATTTTCATACTTGTGTTTCAATTCCAATGTGGAAGGTGTCTTAAGAAAAATAGCTTCACCATTAATGTCCCCAAGGATTCGCTCCTCCTCCTCCGGTGTATAATTAAAGACTCCTAGTTCCATGGTGCTTCCATCCATGGAACACAGAAATGGCTTGTAGAGCAAAAGATTGCAAATTATAGAGAGAAAAAATCTTTTTAAATAAATTGTGCAAAAATTTCCGGACAAAAATAGAAAAAAAGAAATAGGAACATTACAATGCTCACCAGTGGGTGCCTGGCCTCCTGGGTAAAATGGTCCACTCATTTACCCAACATGTATACCAAATAGAAAAAAGAAGGCAGCACTCCAAGTCCTTTTCAAGGTGGAAAAAAGTGGGTAGTTTAATAGACCCACATCTTCTGTGCGACGTTTCGGCTCACACTGAGCCTTTCTCAAGCAGTGGGTGTTGCTAACAATAGTGCTTTTATACATATAATTTACAACAATTTGCATATTATTATTGCCATTAATAAATACATACATAGATATATATATTAAATATTCTTAGTGCCATCCCTATACTTCAAAGTGCAATGTGCTAAGGTGCCAAAGTGCCAATAAGTTCTCATATCTTCATGCTTATTTCTTTCATTTATATCTTATTCTTATAAACATATGTCATAACTTACATTTCCTACCCTGCCGCATGCAGGTCGAACCACATGGAGGACACAGTACATGCCGTTATCGGCGTTCTACTACATCCATTGCGCATGTCTTAGAGTCTTTTTCCTTGTCATAAACTGTCAGCCAATCGGAATGTAGGTACACCTTCCTTTTCGTTGCGCATGCGCACTATCCTTCTATCACTGTCGCGACGCCATCTTGGATGTGGCAGAATATCTCATTATGCTACAAGCTTATATGTACACCTCTCCAGTCCACTCGCAAGGCGGTAAACATTAAAGCGCCATCTTAAGTGTGGCTGATACTTCCTCCAATCTTCAGTTTGTGCATACATTAATGCAGCTTATTTATATAGCGGTAAGCAAATGGCATGATAGTATCTCCAATCAGCCATAAAATGTATATATATTTTTTTCAGTTACTGATACTTAATGGCTTAATGGCTAGCATACAGAGAAAGATCTCAAGTTTAGGGTGATAGATAGGATCCCCGTACAAAGAAGAGGGGGGGATAGAGTATGCCTTTTGAAAAAGCAAGAACTCAGATGGATTTATGAGCTTAATACTTTAAAACCTAAAGGACTCAATGTGGAACTTAAAATTCAGCCTGATATGTAATAGCCCCTTAAGGATTGACCTGGGAATCAGATGTATATGGACTCCTAGATTATATAAAAAATAAAAATATTTTTTTGGGTACTGTACATAGGTGATAAATAATGTTTGTCATTTTGTAGGGTGCCTCAATTTTAATGTTTTATTCTCTGTATTATTTTAGGGATATCCTCATGACCAACAATATACATGTTATCTCAGACCCGCCGCTGGATGGAACAACCACATGGAGGAAATATATGTAATTTTTTTATGTTTATTTTCTTTAGATTTTTTTTGAAAAAAAAATGTTTTGTTAATTTTTTCTGAATTAAATAGCATGTCATAACTGCCGGTCAAAAATATTGTCCCACTTCCTAATAAAATATGTGCATATAAAAAGCAGCAATATATCTGAGTTTGGTGTGTAAAATGATACATGGCAACAAATATGTTCACTTATATGTATTCTCTAAAGAGGGATGTTTTGGCCTGGAGAGGCTATGCATCAACTTGGAGACACATTGACAAATGGAGATAGCCTGAGTAAGGTTTTCATCCGTTTTGTCAGAGTGAAAATTATAGCCATTAAGCCATTAAGTATCAGTAACTGAAAAAAATATATATACATTTTATGGCTGATTGGAGATACTATCATCCTATTTGCTTACCGCTATATAAATAAGCTGCATTAATGTATGCACAGACTGAAGATTGGAGGAAGTATCAGCCACACTTAAGATGGCGCTTTAATGTTTACCGCCTTGCGAGTGGACTGGAGAGGTGTACATATAAGCTTGTAGCATAATGAGATATTCTGCCACATCCAAGATGGCGTCGCGGCAGTGATAGAAGGATAGTGCGCATGCGCAACGAAAAGGAAGGTGTACCTACATTCCGATTGGCTGAGCATTTATGACAAGGAAAAAGACTCTAAGACATGCGCAATGGATGTAGTAGAACGCCGATAACGGCATGTACTGTGTCCTCCATGTGGTCTGACCTGCATGCGGCAGGGTAGGAAATGTAAGTTATGATTAATATGAACAATTTATGACATATGTTTATAAGAATAAGATATAAATGAAAGAAATAAGCATGAGGATATGAGAACTTATTGGCACTTTGGCACCTTAGCACATTGCACTTTGAAGTATAGGGATGGCACTAAGAATATTTAATATATATATCTATGTATGTATTTATTAATGGTAATAATAATATGCAAATTGTTGTAAATTATATGTATAAAAGCACTATTGTTAGCAACACCCACTGCTTGAGAAAGGCTCAGTGTGAGCCGAAACGTCGCACAGAAGATGTGGGTCTATTAAACTACCCACTTTTTTCCACCTTGAAAAGGACTTGGAGTGCTGCCTTCTTTTTTCTATTTGGTATACGTGTTGGGTAAATGAGTGGACCATTTTACCCAGGAGGCCAGGCACCCACTGGTGAGCATTGTGCTGTTCCTATTTCTTTTTTTCTATATATATATATATATATACTAGATGGTGGCCCGATTCTAACGCATCGGGTATTCTAGAGTATGCATGTCCATGTAGTATATTGCCCATTTACGTAGTATATTGCCCAGTCACGTAGTATATTGCCCAGCGACGTAGTATATTGCCCAGCTACATAGTATATTGCGCAGCTACGTAGTATATTGCACAGAGCCACATAGTATATTGCACAGCTTTGTAGTATATTGCCCAGCCTTGTAGCATATTGCCCAGCCACGTAGTATATTGCCCAGCCACGTAGTATATTGCCCAGCCTTGTAGTATACAGCAGAGCCACGTAGGATATTGCCCAGTGACGTAGTATATTACCGAGGCATGTATAGGGCCAAAAAATAAACATACTCACCTAACGATCCGAGGGCCCCTTGTAGTGTATCATACTCACCATTCTTGTCGCTGCTCCTCTGCGTCCTGCCTCTTCTCTTCCTGGGATCCTGTGCAGATAGTAGTGGTCGGCTTCAGGAAAATGGCCGCTGGATGCTGCGCGTGCGCAGATCGAGATCGCGGCGGCCATTTTCCTGAAGCCAAGTTCCATTGCAAGTGCCAGGGCTGGTGGGAGCAGGACCTATGAAGACGTCGCGGTCACATGACCGTGACGTCACGGCAGGTCCTTGCCGCACACCAGCCCTGGGATGGGACCGGACCGCAAGCTGACGCTTGTAATGGAGCGGTCCGGGGAGCGTGGCGAGGAGCGAGAAAGGAGGCGGAGGGTGAGTATAGCAGGTTTTTTTTATTTATTTATTTATTATTTTTAACATTACATTTTGTACTATTGATGCCGCATAGGCAGCGTCAATAGTACAAAGTTGGGGACACACAGGGTTAATAGTAGCGGTAACGGAGTGCGTTACCCGCGGCATAACGCGGTCCATTACCGCCGGCATTAACCCTGTGTGAGCGGTGTATGCGGGCGCCGGCAGTGAGTCCGGGGAGTAAGCGGCCATTTTTTTCTGGACTGTGCGTGTCGCTGATTGGTCGCGGCAGCCATGACAGGCAGCTGCCGAGACCAATCAGCGAACGAATAACGGTGACAGACAGAAGGACAGACGGAAGTACCCTTAGACAATTATATATATAGATACTGTATATATATTAGCTAGATAGATATATGTGAGTGACATATAATCAGTGCTTTGCATGATTAGCTTACTGTACATGCATTTTAGTAATAAACAAATATATTTCTGAAAAAAATGACATGGGAAATTTTATTAGCCAGCAGAGGGAAAGTGGAAAGATGTGGGCTGATTCCAGCTGCCAATACAAAGCTGGTATCATCCCTATTACCTCACTTGCCAATGCACGAGAGCAAGTGGGAAGAGTTCATGTTAAAAGCCAGAATTGTCACATCTTATGGATCTGTATTTTCTGTGGTGACTGAGAGCTGATGTTTTAAGTCTGGGAGGGAGCAAAAATACATTGCTCCTTCCAAGCTTATTAATATCAACCCACAGCTAACTGCCTAGCCTTTGCTGGTTATTAAATATATGGTGGGAACCTACATTATTTTTTGGGGGACCTCCATTTTAATAACCAGTAAAGGTTAAGTGTACAGCTGTGAGCTGATATTAAAGGGAACCTGTCACACCCCCTGGCATTTTTAACTAAAAGAGCCACCTTGTGCAGCACTAATGCTGCATTCTGTCAAGGTGGCTCTTTTATTTGGGGTCCCTTCCAAAGCTGCAATATTTGTTTTTTTAATTTGCCCGCCATACCTGTAGTCTGTCACAAAGGCCTCCCAGCCATCACTCGGCCCATCTGTGCGCCGGGTGCTGCCTCCTGTGTCTTCATTAACGTCCCCGACACCTGCGCTGTAAGTTCCCATCAAGTGATGTGAGTCGAAGGGCAGCGCAAACTGCACATGCCCGAAAAAGGAACTTACAGCACAGGTGCCGGGGACGTTAATGAAGGCACAGGAGGCAGCTCCCATTACACAGAGGGTCCGAGTGATGGCTGGGAGGCGTTTGTGTCCGGGGGGAAAAGACATGCCCCCCAGACAGACTACAGGTATGGCAGGCAAATTAAAAAAACGAATAATGCAGCGATGGAAGAGACCCCAAATAAAAGAGCCACCTTGACAGAATGCAGCATTAGTGCTGCACAAGGTGGCTCTTTTAGTTAAAAACGCCAGGGGGGTGACAGGTTCCCTTTAAAAGCCTGGGAAACTCCATATGTATTAGCCCCTTCCCAGGCTATAAACATCAGCCCCCAGTTGTCCGCTTTCCCTCTGCTAGTTAATAAAATTTCAGGTCATCCCACTCCATTTTTTTCAGAAATGTATTTATCTATTAATTAAATACATGTATAGTAAGCTGCTTTCAATTATATATGTCACTGACATCTTTATAACTATCTATTCTATGTTTATATCTATTCTATCTATTCTAATCTGACTTTTCAAGCTGTTATTTTAGGCGGCTGATGAAATGTCGGGCTTTCAAGTAGATGGGTGCGTAAAAATCGTACGCCACTCGCATGGTCCAAGCACCTTGCAATTTTTTTCTCACACCTATTGACTTGTATTGGCGATTGCGATCCCAAATTTGCATCCACTCGCAGTATACTGTGATTTTTTTATCAGTCCAATCGCAATATGATCTGATCTGAAAAAAAATCTCAGATGAGTCTGAATCATTAAATAACATTGATCCAAATGTAATCCGATTTTTTTATCGGATTAACATTTGTCCGATTTCATCGCAAGTGTGAGCGAGCTCAAACTCTTCAAGTTATATTGTATTTATGTGAAGTTCTGTGACATTTAAAGACCTAACTTGTAACCCCTGGGCTACAACATAACATTTGCAAAAGAACCCCCCTGTATAATTTTGATACTGGTGTCTATATGAATACTTGGGTCCTCTCAGGTATCAAGCCCCATGTGTAACCCCTGGACCCCCTATACTGCGGCTCTGGTGACAAGTCAACCCATGCTGTCTATGAAATAGGTGCCATTTCAAAACCTTGTTATCCTATGTTGGAGAGAACAGATTATACTAGAATACTTCATAGAATAGGGCAACTCCTGATATGTTCAGAGATACGGTACTTACGTTCACGGTTGAGGTGAGTGCATTAGGTGTGGAATATAAAACTAGTAAGACGTTAATAGTTATTTCTTTCATGGGCATTCTCTAACCTTGACAACTTAGAAACAACTTAAGTGACACATACACGTTAATGGAATTGCACTATTATATATGATAAATACTGCAAAGTGGTTCTCTGTCTTAAGTGCATGAGGTTGTGAAGGAGCAGAGTTGCAGAATTGTTGATGTATTGATAGACAGACGTAAGGACTTACAGACAGATTGACTCTTATAGACCACATACATATACTACAGCAACCTAATGGAAAAGCATTAGATGATAGTTTGTCAATATCTATAGCTCTTTGACTCCTTTCGCATGTTGTAACCATGACTGCAGAGCAAAGTAATAATTTAGAACAATCACGGGCCTTGAGTGCTTGGCTTCAGCCTCCGAACAAAAGCTTGTTACTGTGTTACGCTACACTCCCCCAAGTCACCAGATTGAAGGGTACAGGGAAAATGACACATTATGGAATGTACAGGAAGCATGAGGGCACCGCGGTTGGAGGCAACATGCATTACTTATGTGCCATGGCAGCTAATCATCAGCTATGCTCATCACGTGTTTATGCACAATATACCAGGCTGCAGCAGAATTAGGAATCATTTCTATTCATTAGTTTATTGTATCAGGTTTTTAATTTATATTTTGGATAGTTAGAACAATGCAGTGAGAATTTGTGTTCTTCATCAATTCACTTCAGAGTACTATACACTAAACACTATATTTTTTTACATAGAAAATAATTGCCCCAAAATAAGCTAAGAGATGTGCTGTTTTTTTAACTAATGTGCAGGTATCTATTTTAATTCTGTGAATATACAGTAATAAAGCAGAGCTGTCACCAGAATATATGCTGCTGTTTTAGAGGCGGCACATAAAAAGTATACTTTCCTGTTTGCCCAAAAATCCAGATGAAAACTAATGGAGAAAATGATCCCATTGTTTACACGGGGCCATTCCCACCTGTATGACGCATCAGTTGTTGCGCTCAACAGGTCCAGGGGCTGAATCAGAGCACTTGATGCAGTGATTTCCAGTCTGTGATAACTAGAGTTGAGCGAATATGTTCAGATTCAGTTGCCAAATATGAATTTGCCATATTCGTGCCATATTGCTACCCTATTTGTGCCAAATTTGTTTGATGATCGGTTCCAAACATATTCGCTCATTCCTACTCCCATTGACTCCAATGACGTTCAGCTCTGTTCAGTGAATATTGCTAAAACAATATTCGCCGACGATTGTAATCAGAACCGAATTTTGAAAAATTCGCTCAACTGTACTGATATTAGCTGATGCATGTTTGCAGTAGGCTTGGCATCAGTTGTCACCAGCTCTACAATGCTCTGCCAATGTATTTAGATATAGAAATCATCAAGATCTGCTGCTAGCAGCTCCCTTTGCAATTGCAAGGATGGTGTAGATGTGCTTGATGCAAGAGAAGTCCAGAGAAGCTGTCGACCGTAGTAGCACATTTAGGTCACACAGGCTGCTCACAGTAGCGGAAATGGGCATCCCACGGAATCCATGATTGATCCATTCTGTACTGCAAGTGAAATTGTATGTCACATATCAAGCCTAAAATATCAAACAGAGAGTATACAAATCATCAGAAGGTGTTTAAATGACATTGAGCTAGGAGCTAAAGATCCTGCTACAGATGTTCCTCTTACCTCACACTATTACTATCAAAGCAAAATGACAATAGAGGCTACAATGGAGGTCTATCCTCATCAGCAATATGTCCTGCTTTTGTCTTTGACACAATGATGGCTAGAATTTGATTTGAAGACCATGTGGTCAATGCCATAAAAAAGCCTTCAAAAAGGAATATCACATTGGTCCTATTCTTGGGAATGTGGTGTGGGGTTGCAAAATGTATAATAGCTAGACCCCCTTAAGTCTACTTTCCATGTCCACAAACAACTTAGCGTTAAATAGAATTGGTTCTGGAACCAGTGGTATGGCCTTTTCTAAAAAGTGTCTCAGGAGATAACTTTCAGTGCAACAATGCCAGGGCACATGTTGCTTGTGCTATTGTGAGCAGTCTGTGTGACTTAAATGAGTTACCATGGTCTGCAGTATCTCCAGACTTGCTTCCTGTTGAATACATCTGGGACATCATAGGTCAGCAATTGCAAAGGGAGCTGCCAGCAGTGGATCTTGATGATGTGCGTTCCTACGTATATTCAGCATGGTAGAACATTTCTAATACAACCATCAACCCATTCCTGACATGCGCCGTACTAGTACCGCTCTGCGGGAACTGCGTTCCCACAAACCGTAGTACAGATACAGCGCACCGATCGCACATCCTACTTTATAAACTTCTGTGAAGCATCTGTGGGTTCAAGGTGCTCAATACACATCTAGATAAGTTCCCTAAGGGGTCTAGTTTCCAAAATGGTGTCAATTGTTGAGGGTTTCAACCCTGTAGGCACATCAGAGGCTCTCCAAACATGACATCCGCTAATTATGACAGCAAATTTTACCTTCAAAAAGTGAAATAGCGTTCCTTCCCTTCCAAGGCCTGCCGTGTGCCCAAGCAGTAGATTTCACCCACATATGGGGTATCGGCATGTGCAGATGAAATTGCACAACAAAATGTATGGTTTATTTTCTCCCATTACCCTTACGAAAGTAAAAAAAAAATACGTCTAAAGAAACATTTTTGTGAAAAAAGAGTAAATGTTTATTTTTTCCTCCCACATTCCAAAAATGTATGTGAAGCACACCTGAAGGGTTAATAAACTTCTTGAATGTGGTTTTGAGTACCTTGAGGGGTGCAGTTTTTAGAATGGTGTCACTTTTGGTATTTTCTGTCATATAAACCCCTCAAAGTAACTGTGAGGTGGTCCCTAAAAAAATGATTTTGTTAATTTTGTTGTAATAATGAGAAATCACTGGTCAACTTTTAACCCTTATAACTTCCTATAAAAAAAAAATTATGTTTCAAAACTTGTGCTGATGTAAAGTAGACATGTGGGAAATGTTATTTATTAACTATTTTGTGCTATATGACTCTCTGCTTTAAGGGCATCAAAAAAAAATTAAAAGTTTGAAAATTACGAAATTTTTCAATATGTTCACCAAATTTCCATTTTTTTCAGAAGTAAACGCAAGTCATATCATAGAAATCTTACCACTATTATGAAGTACAATATGTCACGAGAAAACATTCTCAGAATCAGTGGGATCCATTGAAGCATTCTACAGTTATGACCTCATAAAGTGACAGTGGTCAGAATTGTAAAAATTGGCCTGGTCAGGACGGTGAAAACAAGCTTTGGGGCGAAGAGGTTAATAACCTCATTGATAGCAGCCAAGGTGTGCAAGTGTGTATATTTCTGTGCATTCTCAATACTGAATAAATTGGGATGTTTTGAACTTTTTGTTTCCATTGTTTCATCAATTGCATATCATTAATCAGTACCGTGATTTTCATAATTCCACTACTCTTCCGTATCAGAGTTGCGATTTCAATATAGAGGAGGGTATTTCAACAGCACCTACCAGAAGTGTAGACTACTGGCCCTTTTAGAAGAAAATGTGTGGGTCTGGAAGAAAGAATTGCAACTTTGAAACTCAAAGAAAATGAAGACTTCCTAGATAGAACAGAAGCATCTCTACTGGTTACAGAAGGTGAAGAAAGTGTCAAAGAACCTCCAAAAGCAAACAAGTGGAAGTATGCGACCAAAAGAAGCAAGAAGACCATGTAGACATCACCAACCACACAGCTGAGAAACCAATACCAAAGCCTTGTGGAGGATGAAGATGGCACACCTAAGAATGAGGCACTACCAGCAAGCAAAGAAGAAAAGGGCACACAGCAACACCCGGAAGTGACAACAAAAAGTACAGCCAAGAAGCAAAGAAGAGTGGTAGTGGTGGGAGACTCACTACTGAGAGGCACAGAAGCGGCCATCTGCAGACCGGACATAACCGCAAGAGATGTATGCTGCCTCCCAGGTGCAAAGATCAAGAATGTGTTATGATCCGGTGACCTTTGAGCCGCATGAGACTTTCTCAGGAGAAGGTGGAACCTGTACTGACCGCAAACCCTAAACTGACACCGCAACTAGAAGTAGCCGTGGGGTGTACCTAACACATCCTAGACACCTCGACACAGCCGGAGGACTAAATACCCCTATAGATGGAAATGGGAATTCTATCTTGCCTCAGAGCAGAACCCAAAGGATAGGCAGCCCCCCACAAATATTGACTGTGAGTATAAGAGGAAAGACAAACGCAGGCAGAAATCAGGATTTAGCAAAAGAGGCCACGCTAGCTAAATAGGAAAGGATAGGACAGAATACTAAGCGGTCAGTATTAAAACCCTAAAAATATCCACAGCAGATAATACTAAAATTCCACCAACTAACTAAAGTCATGGAATGTATCTCTGCATCTCCTGAGAATCCAACTGGACTGAAAATATCCACACATAGTCTAAGGTGGACAAGAAAAAACAATGAATAGCACTGAATTGTAAAGCACACCGCATGTGTGCAGCAGAAACTAAACCAGACACTTATCTTGGCTGATTTGGCAGCATGGCAGGAGGAACCAGACAGAGATGTATAACCTCCAAGAACAATGGACAACTGGCAAGGGCTAATGAATCCTGCACACCTAAATACTCCAGTCAGAGCTGCAATCAGCAGGAACACCTGCCCAGGATTGCAACCCAGGGACAACTGCATTACCACCAGCAACCACCGGGGGGAACCCAAGAGCAGAATTCACAACAGTACCCCCCCCTTGAGGAGGGGTCACCGAACCCTCACCAGAGACCCCAGGCCAATCAGGATGAACCAGATGAAAGGCACGGACCAAATCAGCAGCATGGACATCAGAGGCAAAAACCCAAGAATTATCCTCCTGGCCATAACCCTTCCATTTGACAAGGTACTGAAGCCTCCGCCTCGAAAAGCGAGAATCCAAAATTTTCTCAACCACATACTCCAACTCCCCATCAACCAACACAGGGGCCGGAGGATCAACAGAGGGAACAACGGGCACCACATATTTCTGCAATAAGGATCTATGGAAGACATTATGGATAGCAAAAGAGGCCGGAAGGGCCAATCGAAAAGACACCGGATTAATAATCTCAGAAATCCTATAAGGACCAATAAACTGAGGCTTAAACTTAGGGGAAGAAACCTTCATAGGAACATGACGGGAAGACAACCAAACCAGATCCCCCACCCGAAGCCAGGAACCAACACACCGACGACGGTTAGCAAAACGTTGAGCCTCCTCCTGGGACAACACCAAATTGTCCACCACATGAGCCCAAATCTGTTGCAACCTGTCAACCACAGAATCCACACCAGGACAGTCCGAAGGCTCAACCTGCTCCGAAGAAAAACGAGGATGAAAACCAAAATTACAAAAGAAGGGCGAAACCAAGGTAGCCGAACTAGCCCGATTATTAAGGGCAAACTCGGCCAATGGCAAGAAAGCCACCCAATCATCCTGATCAGCAGACACAAAGCATCTCAAATAAGTTTCCAAAGTCAGATTAGTTCGCTCGGTCTGGCCATTTGTCTGAGGATGAAATGCGGAAGAAAAAGACAAATCAATGCCCAGCCTAGCACAAAAGGCCCGCCAAAACCTAGAAACAAACTGGGAACCTCTGTCAGACACAATATTCTCCGGAATACCATGCAAATGAACCACATGCTGAAAAAACAACGGAACCAAATCAGAAGAGGAAGGCAATTTAGGCAAAGGCACCAAATGAACCATCTTAGAGAACCGGTCACAAACAACCCAGATAACAGACATCCTCTGGGAAACCGGAAGATCAGAAATAAAATCCATAGAAATATGTGTCCAAGGCCTCTCAGGGACCGGCAAAGGCAAAAGCAACCCGCTAGCATGGGAACAACAAGGCTTGGCCCGCGCACAAGTCCCACAGGATATTACGAGCAGGAACAAAACAAGAGTGGACCCTCTGGACCGTGGGGGAACTACCCCTGGGCGAGCGGACCTAGAGAGGAACCAACCCCTATACAGGGATCGTTTAGGAGCAAGCCCAGAGGTCACTTACCCACGGTGGAGTACCAAGAGGGACGGCTCCAGGAAGGAAGGCTGACCAGGCTGGAGAGGCGATGAGGCTGGGGATTGGGGAAGGCTGAGGAAACAAAAAGAACAGTAAGACTAGGGGAAGGAAAGGAGCAGGTACTGGAAGGGAGCAGGGAGCGAACCAAGAGACAAGGCAAGGAACCAAACGGAGAAGGTACACAGCTTAGTAACGGAAGGGGCCAGACGCACAAGCAAAGGCTAATGACAATCAGGCACTGAGGAAGAGGTGAACCTGCCTTTTATAGCAGGAGCAAGAACAGGATAGGATGAGGGAAGGTCCCATGACCTCAGGGGGCGGTAGCTGGGAGGCTGGATCTTCGTCCAGGAGGGAAGCTAGAGTGCCTGCGCAGAGACAGGAAACCAGCTGAGGACCTGGACACCGGAAGTGCTGGGGAGACAGAGGAGCGAGCAAATCGGGACGTAGCAGCGGTGGAATGAGAACGCAGGAGCGCAACGGACGCAACGCTGGAGCGGTGAGAACCGCGCCGCAGGAGAGCGGCGTTTGTAACACAGGACTGCACAAAAGAACGCACATCATGTGACAAAGTAGGCCACCAAAAGGACCTACCCACCAAATCTCTGGTACCAAAAATACCAGGATGGCCAGCCAACACAGAACAATGAACCTCAGAAATCACTCTACTAGTCCATCTATCAGGAACAAACAATTTCCCCGCTGGACAGCGGTCAGGTTTGTCAGCCTGAAATTCCTGAAGAACCCGCGTAAATCAGGGGAAATGGCAGAAAGAACCACCCCTTCTTTCAGAATGGCGACCGGTTCAAGGACCTCAGGAGAATCGGGCAAAAAACTCCTAGAGAGGGCATCAGCCTTAATGTTCTTAGAACCCGGAAGATACGAGACCACGAAATCAAAACGGGAAAAAAACAAGGACCATCGAGCCTGTCTAGGATTCAGCCGCTTGGCAGACTCGAGGTAAATCAGATTTTTATGATCAGTCAAGACCACAATACGGTGCTTAGTTCCCTCAAGCCAATGTCGCCACTCCTCAAATGCCCACTTCATAGCCAACAACTCCCGATTGCCGACATCATAATTGCGTTCAGCAGGCGAAAATTTACGGGAAAAGAATGCACACGGTTTCATCAAGGAACCAACAGGATCCCTCTGAGACAAAACGGCCCCTGCCCCAATCTCAGAAGCGTCAACCTCAACCTGAAACGGAAGAGAAACATCCGGTTGACGCAACACTGGGGCAGAAGTAAATTGGCGTTTAAGCTCCTGAAAGGCAGAGACAGCCGCAGAGGACCAATTCGTCACATCAGCGCCTTTCTTCGTCAAATCGGTCAAGGGTTTAACCACACTGGAGAAGTTAGCAATGAAACGGCGATAAAAATTAGCAAAGCCCAAAAATTTCTGAAGGCTCTTCACGGATGTGGGTTGAATCCAATCATGAATGGCCTGAACCTTAACCGGATCCATCTCTATAGATGAGGGAGAAAAAATGAAGCCCAAAAAAGAAACCTTCTGCACTCCAAAGAGACACTTAGACCCCTTCACAAACAAGGCATTATCACGAAGGATCTGAAATACCATCCTGACCTGTTCCACATGGGACTCCGAATCATCGGAAAAAATTAAAATGTCATCCAAATATACAATCATGAATTTATCAAGATAAGTCCGGAAAATATTGTGCATGAAGGACTGAAAAACAGATGGAGCATTAGAGAGCCCGAATGGCATCACAAGGTATTCAAAATGGCCTTCGGGCATATTAAACGCACTTTTCCATTCATCACCCTGCTTAATATGAACAAGATTATATGCCGCCCCGAAGGTCAATCTTAGTAAACCAACTAGCCCCCTTAATCCTAGCAAACAAATCAGAAAGCAGAGGTAAGGGGTATTGAAACTTGACCGTGATCTTATTCAAGAGGCGATAATCAATACAGGGTCTCAAGGAGCCATCCTTCTTAGCAACAAAAAAAAAACCCGCTCCCAGCGGTGAAGAAGATGGCCGAATATGCCCTTTCTCCAAAGACTCCTTAACATAACTCCGCATGGTGGTATGTTCAGGCACAGACAGGTTGAAAAGTCGGCCCTTAGGAAACTTACAGCCTGGAATCAAGTCAATCGCGCAATCACAGTCCCTATGCAGTGGGAGAGAACTGGACCTGGGCTCATCGAATACATCCTGAAAATCAGACAAAAACTCTGGAATTTCAGAAGAGGAAGAAGAGGAGATTGACATCAAAGGAACGTCATTATGAACCCCCTGACATCCCCAACTAGTCACAGACATAGACTTCCAATCCAACACAGGATTATGTACCTGCAACCATGGAAAATACAGCACGATAGCATCATGCAAATTATGCAACACCAGAAATCGACAATCTTCCTGATGGGCTGGCGCCATGCACATGGTCACCTGTGTCCAGAACTGGGGCTTATTTTTAGCCAAAGGTGTAGCATCAATGCCCCTTAAAGGAATAGGGTTCTGCAAAGACTGCAAGGGAAATCCACAACGCCTGGCAAACTCAAAGTCCATTAAGTTCAAAGCGGCGCCTGAATCCACAAACGCCATGACAGAAAATGATGACAATGAGCATATCAAGGACACAGATAACAGAAATTTAGGTTGTACAGTACTGATGGTAAATGAAGTAGCGATCCTCTTTGTACGCTTAGGGCAGACTGAAATGACATGAGAAGCATCGCCACAATAAAAACACAACCTATTCTTTCTGACGTCTGAATCCATGTTGTTCCGTTCTAGACAGAGTCCTATCACATTGCATTGGCTCAGGCATCTGCTCTGAGGACAACACCGCAGCGCGCACAGTTCTGCGCTCCCGCAAGCGCCGATCAATCTGAATGGCCAGAGACAGAATCATTCAGACCGAAAGGCGTGGGAAACCCCACCATAACATCTTTGACGGCTTCAGAAAGACCCTTTCTGAAAATTGCCACCAAAGCATCATCATTCCATTTAGTCAACACAGACCACTTTCTAAATTTCTGACAATACAACTCCGCCGCTTCTTGACCCTGAACCAGGGCCAACAAGGTCTTCTCAGCTTGATCAACCGAATTTGGTTCATCATATAATAATCCTAAAGCCTGAAAAAAAGGCGTCTACATTAAGCAAGGCCGGATTCCCAGATTCCAGGGAAAATGCCCAATCCTGAGGATCGCCATGCAGCAGGGAGATGACAATTTTAACCTGCTGAATGGAATCACCAGAGGATCGAGGTTTCAGAGCAAAAAACAGTTTACAGTTGTTTTTAAAACTCAAAAACTTGGACCTGTCCCCAAAAAACAAATCAGGAGTAGGAATCCTAGGCTCCAAAACTGGAGTCTGAACAATATAATCAGAAATATCCTGTACCCTAGCAGCAAGCTGGTCCACACGAGAAGCCAATCCCTGAACATCCATGCTAGCACAAGACTCCTCCGCCACCCAGAAAAAAAGAGGGAAGAAGAGATCAAGCAGACTACAGAAAAAAAAATGGCTCAGCACCTTTCTTCCCTTCTTCTGAGATGCATTTAACTCATTGTTGGCCAGTTGTACTGTTATGATCCGCTGACCTTGGAGCCGCATGAGACTTTCTCAGGAGAAGGTGGAACCTGTACTGACCGCAAACCCTAAACTGAAACCGCAACTAGAAGTAGCCGTGGGGTGTACCTAACACATCCTAGACACCTCGACACAGCCGGAGGACTAAATACCCCTATAGATGGAAATGGGAATGCTATCTTGCCTCAGAGCAGAACCCAAAGGATAGGCAGCTGTTGTGAATTAGACTTTTTGGCTCCCTCTTGTGGTCACTAGTGATATGACTCTGGGATTGTCTTTCTTCACTTTGGCACTCACCTGGGCCGTTAGTCCATGGGTGTTGCTATATTAACTTCCTGGATCCTTAGTCCAGTGCCTGGCATCGTTGTAATCAGATCCTTCTGTTTGCTCCTGTCCGCTGGTCCTGGTTTTTGCAAAATTAAGCTAAGTCTTGCTTTTTGGTTATTTTGGTTATTTGCTTTGCTTCTATTTTTGTCCAGCTTGTACTAAATGTGATTTCTGACCTTGCTGGAAGCTCTAGGGGTGCTGGTGTTCTCCCCCCGGCCGTTAGACGGTTCGGGGGTTCTTGAATATCCAGCGTGGATATGTTAATAGGGTTTTTGCTGACCATATAAGTCATCTTACTATATTCTGCTATTAGCTAGTGGGCCTCTCTTTGCTAAATACCTAGTTCATTCTTATGTTTGTCTTTTCCTCTTACCTCACCGTTATTATTTGTTGGGGGCTTGTATCCAACTTTTTGGGGTCTTATCTCAGGAGGCAAGAAAGGTCTTTCTTTTCCCTTCTAGGGTTAGTTAGTTCTCCGGCTGGCGCGAGACGTCTAGAACCAACGTAGGCACGTTCCCCGGCTACTTCTATTTGTGTTGCTAGGATTAGATATATGGTCAGCCCAGTTACCACTGCCCTATGAGCTGGTTTTTTGTGTTTGCAGACTTGGTTATTATTTCTGAGATGCTCTGCCATTGGGGTCATAACAGTATGCCAGGCCAACATTGAATGTTTAATGCATTGCAGAAGTGGGATTATAAGAAAGGAAATTCTGAGTTTTTTTTTTTTTTTTTCCTCTCTTCCTCCCCTTTACCTCAGAGTGGCTTGTGCTTGCTGCAGACATGAATGTCCAGACCTTGATTACAAGTGTGGACCAGCTTGCTGCTCGTGTGCAAGGCATACAAGATTTTGTTACCAGGAGTCCTTTGTCTGAACCTAAAATACCTATTCCTGAACTGTTTTCTGGAGATCGATTTAAGTTTAGGAATTTCAGGAATAATTGTAAATTGTTTCTATCTCTGAGACCCCGTTCATCTGGAGACTCAGCTCAGCAAGTTAAAATTGTTATCTCTTTTTTACGGGGCGACCCTCAGGATTGGGCCTTCTCGCTAGCGCCAGGAGATCCGGCATTGGCAAATATTGATGCGTTTTTTCTGGCACTTGGATTGCTTTACGAGGAACCCAATCTTGAGGTTCAGGCAGAAAAAGCCTTGCTGGCTATTTCTCAGGGCCAGGATGAAGCTGAAGTGTATTGCCAAAAATTTCGGAAATGGTCCGTGCTTACTCAGTGGAATGAGTGCGCTCTGGCCGCAAATTTCAGAAATGGCCTTTCTGAAGCCATTAAGAATGTGATGGTGGGTTTCCCCATTCCTACAAGTCTGAATGATTCCATGGTGCTGGCTATTCAAATTGACCGGCGTTTGCGGGAGCGCAAAACCGCTAATCCTCTGGTGGTGTTGTCTGAACAAGCACCTGGTTTGATGCAATGTGATAGAATTCAGACCAGAAATGAGCAGAAAAATCATAGACGTCAGAATGGGTTGTGTTTTTACTGTGGTGATTCTACACATGTTATATCAGCATGCTCTAAACGCCTAACAAGGGTTGTTAGTCCTGTCGCCATTGGTAATTTGCAACCTAAATTTATTTTGTCTGTAACTTTGATTTGCTCATTGTCCTCTTACCCTGTTATGGCGTTTGTGGATTCAGGTGCTGCCCTGAGTCTTATGGATCTGTCATTCGCCAAGCGCTGTGGTTTTGTTCTTGAGCCGTTGGTAAATCCTATCCCTCTTAGAGGTATTGATGCTACGCCATTGGCGGAAAATAAACCGCAGTTTTGGACACAGGTAACCATGTGCATGACTCCTGAACATCGGGAGGTGATTCGTTTTCTTGTTCTGCATAAAATGCATGATTTGGTCGTTTTGGGTTTGCCATGGTTGCAGACTCATAATCCAGTCTTGGATTGGAAGGCAATGTCTGTGTCAAGTTGGGGCTGTCAGGGTATTCATGGTGATTCCCCGCCGGTGTCTATTGCTTCCTCTACTCCTTCGGAAGTTCCTGAGTATTTGTCTGATTATCAGGATGTGTTCAGCGAGTCCAGGTCCAGTGCTCTGCCCCCTCATAGGGACTGTGACTGTGCCATAGATTCGATTCCAGGTAGCAGATTTCCTAAGGGTAGACTGTTTAATCTGTCTGTACCTGAGCATACCGCAATGCGTTCGTATATCAAGGAATCTCTGGAGAAGGGGCATATCCGTCCATCCTCTTCCCCTCTTGGTGCGGGATTCTTTTTTGTGGCCAAGAAGGACGGATCTTTGAGACCTTGTATTGACTATCGGCTTTTGAATAAAATTACTGTTAAATTTCAGTATCCTTTGCCTCTGTTGTCAGACTTGTTTGCCCGAATTAAAGGTGCCAAGTGGTTCACCAAGATAGATCTTCGTGGTGCGTACAACCTTGTGCGCATTAAGCGAGGAGATGAATGGAAAACCGCGTTTAATACGCCCGAAGGTCATTTTGAGTACTTGGTGATGCCTTTTGGGCTCTCTAATGCTCCTTCAGTGTTTCAGTCCTTTATGCATGATATTTTCCGGAAGTATCTGGATAAATTTATGATCGTTTATCTGGATGATATTCTGTTTTTTTCTGATGACTGGGACTCGCATGTGGAGCAGGTCAGGATGGTGTTTCAGGTTTTGCGCGAGAATGCGTTGTTTGTTAAGGGCTCAAAGTGTCTCTTTGGAGTACAGAAGGTTCCCTTTTTGGGGTTTATTTTTTCCCCTTCTGCGGTGGAGATGGACCCAGTCAAGGTCCGAGCTATTCATGATTGGACTCAGCCCACGTCAGTTAAGAGTCTTCAGAAGTTCTTGGGTTTTGCTAACTTCTACCGTCGTTTTATTGCTAATTTTTCTGGCATTGTTAAACCTTTGACGGATATGACCAAGAAAGGTTCTGATGTTGCTAACTGGGCTCCTGCAGCCGTGGAGGCTTTCCAGGAGTTGAAACGCCGGTTTACTTCGGCGCCTGTTTTGTGCCAGCCTGATGTCTCACTTCCCTTTCAGGTTGAAGTGGATGCTTCTGAGATTGGGGCAGGGGCCGTTTTGTCGCAGAGAGGCCCTGGTTGCTCTGTGATGAGACCTTGTGCCTTTTTCTCTAGGAAGTTTTCGCCTGCTGAGCGAAATTATGATGTTGGCAATCGGGAGTTGTTGGCCATGAAGTGGGCATTTGAGGAGTGGCGTCATTGGCTCGAGGGTGCTAAGCATCGTGTGGTGGTCTTGACTGATCACAAAAATTTGATGTATCTCGAGTCTTCTAAACGCCTGAATCCTAGACAGGCCCGCTGGTCATTGTTTTTCTCCCGTTTTGACTTCGTGGTCTCGTATTTACCAGGTTCAAAGAATGTGAAGGCTGATGCTCTTTCAAGGAGCTTTGTGCCTGACTCTCCGGGAGTCGCAGAACCAGTTGGTATTCTTAAAGAGGGAGTTATCTTGTCAGCCATTTCTCCGGATTTGCGATGTGTGTTGCAGAGATTTCAGGCTGGGAGACCTGATTCTTGTCCACCTGACAGACTGTTTGTTCCTGATAAGTGGACCAGCAGAGTCATTTCCGAGGTTCATTCCTCGGTGTTGGCAGGGCATCCGGGAATTTTTGGCACCAGAGATCTGGTGGCTAGGTCCTTTTGGTGGCCTTCCTTGTCTCGGGATGTGCGGTCGTTTGCGCAGTCCTGTGGGACTTGTGCTCGGGCTAAACCTTGCTGTTCTCGTGCCAGCGGGTTGCTCTTGCCCTTGCCTGTCCCGAAGAGGCCTTGGACACACATTTCCATGGATTTCATTTCAGATCTTCCGGTTTCTCAGGGCATGTCTGTCATCTGGGTGGTATGTGATCGCTTTTCTAAGATGGTCCATTTGGTACCTTTGCCTAAGCTGCCTTCCTCTTCCGATCTGGTTCCTGTGTTCTTTCAGAATGTGGTTCGTTTACACGGCATTCCTGAGAATATTGTGTCTGACAGAGGATCCCAGTTTGTTTCCAGGTTCTGGCGATCCTTTTGTGCTAGGATGGGCATTGATTTGTCGTTTTCGTCTGCCTTTCATCCTCAGACTAATGGACAAACGGAGCGAACTAATCAGACTTTGGAGGCTTATTTGAGGTGTTTTGTTTCTGCAGATCAGGATGATTGGGTGACCTTCTTGCCGTTGGCTGAGTTTGCCCTTAATAATCGGGCTAGTTCCGCTACATTGGTTTCGCCTTTTTTCTGCAACTCTGGTTTCCATCCTCGTTTTTCCTCGGGACATGTGGAGCCTTCTGACTGTCCTGGGGTAGATTCTGTGGTGGATAGGTTGCAGCAGATCTGGAATCATGTGGTGGACAACTTAAAGTTGTCACAGGAGAAGGCTCAGCGTTTTGCCAACTGCCGCCGCGGTGTGGGTCCCCGACTTCGTGTTGGGGATTTGGTATGGCTGTCTTCTCGATTTGTTCCTATGAAGGTCTCCTCTCCTAAATTTAAGCCTCGCTTCATCGGTCCTTACAAAATATTGGAAATCCTTAATCCGGTGTCCTTTCGCTTGGATCTTCCGGTGTCGTTTGCCATTCACAACGTATTCCATAGGTCTTTGTTGCGGCGGTACGTTGTTCCTGTGGTTCCTTCTGTTGAGCCTCCTGCTCCGGTGTTGGTTGAGGGCGAGTTGGAGTACGTGGTGGAGAAGATCTTGGATTCTCGTCTCTCCAGGCGGAGGCTTCAGTATCTGGTCAAGTGGAAGGGCTATGGTCAGGAGGATAATTCCTGGGTGGTTGCCTCTGATGTGCATGTGGCCGATTTAGTTCGTGCCTTTCACGCTGCTCATCCTGATCGCCCTGGTGGTCTTGGTGAGGGTTCGGTGACCCCTCCTTAAGGGGGGGGTACTGTTGTGAATTAGACTTTTTGGCTCCCTCTTGTGGTCACTAGTGATATGACTCTGGGATTGTCTTTCTTCACTTTGGCACTCACCTGGGCCGTTAGTCCAGGGGTGTTGCTATATTAACTTCCTGGATCCTTAGTCCAGTGCCTGGCATCGTTGTAATCAGATCCTTCTGTTTGCTCCTGTCCGCTGGTCCTGGTTTTTGCAAAATTAAGCTAAGTCTTGCTTTTTGGTTATTTTGGTTATTTGCTTTGCTTCTATTTTTGTCCAGCTTGTACTAAATGTGATTTCTGACCTTGCTGGAAGCTCTAGGGGTGCTGGTGTTCTCCCCCCGGCCGTTAGACGGTTCGGGGGTTCTTGAATATCCAGCGTGGATATGTTAATAGGGTTTTTGCTGACCATATAAGTCATCTTACTATATTCTGCTATTAGCTAGTGGGCCTCTGTTTGCTAAATACCTAGTTCATTCTTATGTTTGTCTTTTCCTCTTACCTCACCGTTATTATTTGTTGGGGGCTTGTATCCAACTTTTTGGGGTCTTATCTCAGGAGGCAAGAAAGGTCTTTCTTTTCCCTTCTAGGGTTAGTTAGTTCTCCGGCTGGCGCGAGACGTCTAGAACCAACGTAGGCACGTTCCCCGGCTACTTCTATTTGTGTTGCTAGGATTAGATATATGGTCAGCCCAGTTACCACTGCCCTATGAGCTGGTTTTTTGTGTTTGCAGACTTGGTTATTATTTCTGAGACCCTCTGCCATTGGGGTCATAACAGGCAGCCCCCCACAAATATTGACTGTGAGTATAAGAGGAAAGACAAACGCAGGCAAAAATCAGGATTTAGCAAAAGAGGCCATGCTAGCTAAATAGGAAAGGATAGGACAGAATACTAAGCGGTCAGTATTAAAACCCTAAAAATATCCACAGCAGATAATACTAAAATTCCACCAACTAACTAAAGTCATGGAATGTATCTCTGCATCTCCTGAGAATCCAACTGGACTGAAAATATCCAAACACAGTCTAAGGTGGACAAGAAAAAACAATGAATAGCACTGAATTGTAAAGCACACCGCATGTGTGCAGCAGAAACAAAACCAGACACTTATCTTGGCTGATTTGGCAGCAGGGCAGGAGGAACCAGACAGAGATGTATAACCTCCAAGAACAATGGACAACTAGCAAGGGCTAATGAATCCTGCACACCTAAATACTCCAGTCAGAGCTGCAATCAGCAGGAACACCTGCCCAGGATTGCAACCCAGGGACAACTGCATTACCACCAGCAACCACCAGGGGGAACCCAAGAGCAGAATTCACAACAGAATGTGACCGATAGGATACCAAAGCTCATCAGTTCCATGGATGTCCACCCATTTCTTCTGATACATGTTGGCACCAATGACACAGCAAGGAAGGACCTACCGACAAGCTGCAAGGACTTTGAAGAGTTGGGGAAGAAAGTAAAGGAACTGAATGCACAGGTAGTTTTTCTTCTACCTTCCAGTAGACGGGCATGGCACCAGGAGATGGATCCTTGATGCAAACAACTGGCTAAGACCATGGCGCAGACAGCAAGGATTCGGATTCCTGGACCACGGTGTATATTACCTGTAAGACGGACTCCTCGCCAGAGATGGACTACACCTCAACAAACCTGGGAAATTAGCATTCGCCAGAAGACTCGCTACACTCATAAGGAGGGCGTTAAACTAGAAGAAGATGGGACAGGAAGAAAAAAGTTAGACATGAACATGAAGCCCGAAAATATACTGATGAAGGATATGAGGTGCGGCAAAAAAGACCAAAGACAACATACTCAGAAGGGAGGAAAGAGAATTTCTAAAACAATCCACAGGTAGGAGATTGGAACCAAACAAAATCCTCTAAACTGCATGCTCACAAATGCCAGAAGCTTGACAAACAAGGTGGAAGAACTAGAAGCAGAAATATCTACAGGTAACTATGACATAGTGGGAATAACCGAGACATGGTTAGATAAAAGCTATGACTGGGCAGTTAACTTACAGGCTTACAGTCTGCTTAGAAAGGATCGTAAAATTCGGAGAGGAGGAGAGGTTTGTCTTTATGTAAAGTTTTGTCTAAAGTCCACTTTGAGGGAGGATATTAGAGAAGGGAATGAGGATGTCTAGTCCATATGGGTCTAAGTACATTGAGGGAAAAATAGTATCAAAATTTAAGAACATCCTAAATAGGCACTGTAAGCGGTTTATACCTTGTGGGAATAAAAGGAAGGGACAGGAAAAACCCAATGTGGCTAAACAAATAAGTAAGAGGGGCAATTAACAGTAAAAAGAAAGCATTTAAACTACTAAAACTGGATGGCACCAGCTCTAAAAACTATAGGGAGAAAAATACTTTATCTAAAAAACTAGTTAAAGCTGCCAAAAAGGAAACAGAGAAGCACATTGCTAAGAAGAGTAAAACTAATCCCAAACTGTTCTTCAAATATATCAATAGTAAAAGAATCAAAAGTGAAAGTGTAGGCCCCTTAAAAAATAGTGAGGAAAGAATGGTTGTAGGAAAAAGCTAATATATTAAACACCTTCTTCTCCATGGTATTCACAGTGGAAAATAAAATGCTAGGTGAAATGCCAAGAGACAAAGAAAACCCTATACTAAGGGTCACCAATCTAACCCATGAAGAGGTGCGAAACCGGCTAAATAAGATTAAAATAGATAAATCTCCAGGTCCGGATGGCATACACCCACAAGTACTAAGAGAACTAAGAAATGTAATAGACAAACTATTATTTCTTATATTTTTATGGACTCTATAGCACCGGGGTCTGCACCACAGGACTGGCACAAATGTGGTACCAATGTTAAATAAGGGCTCTAAAAGTAAACCTGGAAATTATAGGGCAGTACGTCTAACCTCTATTGTTGGTAAAATATTTGAAGGGTTTCTGAGGGATGTTATTCTGGATTATTTCAATGAGAATAACAGTTTAACTCCATATCAGCATGGGTTTATGAGGAATCGCTCCTGTCAAACCAATCTAATCAGTTTTTATGAAGAGGTAAGCTATAGACTGGACCAAGGTGAGTCACTGGATGTGGTATATCTTGATTTTTCCAAAGGAATCAATATCACCATTACATACTGAATGGGAAACCACTGGGAAAGGTCTAGGGGATCCTAGTTAATGATAAACTTACCTGGAGCTGCCAGTGCCAGCCAGCGGCTGCTAAGGCAAACAGGATCATGGGGTGCATTAAAAGAGGTCTGGATACATATGATAAGAGCATTATACTGCCTCTGTACAAATCCCTTGTTAGACCGCACATGAAGTATTGTGTACAGTTTTGGGCACCGCTGCTCAGGAAGGATATAAAGGAACTAAAACGAGTAAAAAGGAGGGCAGCAAAATAAACAAAATAAAGGGGATGGGGGAACTACAATACCCAGAGAGAAGGGTCAGACTGGCCATCTGGCAATTCTGGCAAATGCCAGAAAGGCCTGTCTGGTTGTGGGCCACCTTGTCTGCTACGTTGTTAACAGAATCTGTGTTCTCAAGGCACTCATACTGTTAAGAGTTGTGACAGGTATCATTAGAAATATTGGTCTTGTAGTAAATCTTGCTTTCCTCCATGCAGGGAAATATTAGTACTATATCCCATCTGGTGCTTGGGGACGGAGACAGCATGGGCATGTGTGATTTCAAATGCCAGGGCTGAATTTTAGCCCCAGCCTGTACCTGCCAGAGAAATTAGCAAAATTAGGATTATTTAGTCTAGAAAAAAGATGAGTGAGGGGCGATCTAAAAACCATGTATAAGTATATAAGAGGACAATACAAATATCTCTCCGAGGATCTGTTTATACCAAGGAAGAGGACGGTCACAAGGGGGCATTCTCTGCATCTGGAGGAGAGAAGGTTTTTCCACCAACATAGAAGAGGATTCTTTACTGTTAGGGCAGTGACAATCTTGAATTCCTTGCCTGAGGAGGTGATGATGGCGAACTCAGTCGAGGAGTTCAAGAGAGGCCTGGATGTCTTCCTAGAAAGTAACAATATTGTATCTTACAGTTATTAGGTTCTTTAGAATGACGTTGATCTGGGGATTTATTCTGACAGAATATAGGTTGAACTGGATGGACAAATGTCTTTTTTTGGCCTTGCTAACTATTTTACTATATATACATACTGAATTAAACAAAACGAATTCCTGGTATGCTTGTAAATACGTCATACTATTTATCTTGTACTGATTCTAAATTATGACATGTGATACAGCTGCATACACAATTCAGGTTTCGTAACTTTAATCTCCCAGCATTCATTTCCAGATGTTCTGGCTCAGTGATCCTCTGGGTTTCCCGTTTTCCTCCCACACTCCAAAGACATACTGATAGGAAATATAGATTGTGAGCCCCTAGTGGATATAGTGATGATAATATCTGTGAAGTGCTGGAATTAATGGTGCTACATAAGTGAGTAAATAACAATGTCTTCACATACTTTGATAGAAAGTAATCAAATGATGTACTGAACAGGGACTGTAAAGTGATCTGATATACAAAATTCACTTCAGTACTAGCACATCCATCACTATTTGTAAAAAAAAATGTTTCTTCTGAACAATAAAGGTAATGCCATGTTCACTGGAGGGTCTCAGCTCCTTCAATTAACGTATATACTCATGTATAAGCCGAGGTTTTCAGCACTATTTTTGTGCTGAAAACGCCCCGCCTCGGCATATACATGAGTCATTGTCCCAGAAAGCTGGCACAGGAAGGGGGAGTGGCAGAACAGTGGGTCAGACAGGCCGGAGCCAGCGGCTGTGGCTAAAGCCTGTGCCGCTGCTGTAATAGCACACACATTATACTCACCTTCAGCGTGCCCTCTTACAGCCGAGCGATCAAGTGGCACGCTCATTAAGGTAATGAATATGCACACCTCTCCACTCCCATAGGCGTGGCGCACATATTCATCACCTTAATGAGTGGGGCCATGTGATCGCTCAGCAGGAAGAGCTGCTGGAAGCTGGAACAAGATGCAGTGCCACCGAGTGAGAGCAGGCAGGTTAATAGTATGTTTTTTGTTTTTTTTCTAGCAGGAATCATACATGGGGATAAGGATCCATGCATACCAGCACAGGGACTGGGGAGCCATGCATACCAGGACAGGGACTGGGGAGCCATGCATACCAGGACAGGGATCAGGGAGCCATGCATACCAGGACAGGGATCAGGGAGCCATGCACACCAGGACAGGGAGCGGGGAGCCATGCACACCAGGACAGGGACTGGGGAGCCATGCACACCAGGACAGGAACTGAGGAGCCATGCATACAATGACAGTGATGGGGGAGACCATGCATACAATGACAGGGACGGGGGAGCCGTGCATACAATGACACGGACAGGGGGGCCATGCATACAATGACAGGGACAGGGGGGCCATGCATACCACAATAGGGATGAGGGGACAATGCATATCCGGTTTATGCTTGAGTAAATAAGCTTATCCAGTTTTTCATGGCAAAAGTAGGTGCTTCGGCTTATACTCGGGTCGGCTTATACTCAAGTAAATACGGTACTTAAGCAAGAAGGATGCTGCGGATTTGATTTTGATAACTCATGCTAGGTGGATGCCATGAACAGCAGTGGAGATACCTAGTAGCTATTAAATTAAAATAGAAAAGAGAGTCATGTTTTATGATTCCCCTCATCATTCCAGTGCCATATAAAAAGCAGAGTGACCACATTATAATGTGAACAGCAGTATATATTATAACGTATACACTGCTAATGATTTAAGGCATAGAATAAAATCTCAAGCATTTTGCACATTTCAGATTTATTACCTGGTATTCCCCCCAGAATGTGAGGGGGGGATCTTCTTCGGTAGAAATCCTTATTTTATTCTTGCTAATTACTAAGGTATGCAATTATTCAATGTGCACCTTTCATTTTCTGCTCCCAGCAGGCTGCTTGAAGCTCATAAGCCCCTGACTTAAGAATTTTACTATTAGGTGCTGAGGTTGAACTTTAATTTGCTCATGTAATGTAATTATTACTAACATGATAACTTGCAATTTCTACTTTCTGTCCCACAAGACCCAGTCTCTTTAGATTTACTTGGGAGACATCTGGGTCAGATTTATTCTTTTTTTTCTTTTTCTTCCTTGGATAGAATGTACACTTTAGATATATATCTAATGCATGTTTGTGTGTGTGTGTTTGTGTGTGTGCGTATAAATGCTTCTGAGTCTTGATGTTGCTTTGATAAGCGTTATTGATGTTCTTTTGTTTCCCTCTCAGTAAATCCACCAAGTGTGTTCAATTCTGGCTGTCACATTCTTATTTGTTCAGGCTTACTCTCTGGATCGGCCCGTTAGAAGTGACATTTTCTTTCCATCCATGGCCTAATCAGATGGGCTTTATAAAAGGGAATTACAGTACTCCAGGGAAATCATGAAAAGATTTTTTAATTAGGGTCAATTCATATTTCATTGTGTGAAGACCTCTTTACAGGGAACCTGATGTCACGGGTTAATCGTGGCCAGAGAAGGGCCAGAAGATCACAGCGTCTTATTTCACGTACTCCTGCATTGCTTAGAAGCACTTCTCCATATTAAATGGTGTAGGTTTCTGTTAGCAGTGCAGGGGTTATACTGTTCAGCTTGGAGTCTCCAAGCCCAAGTGCCCACAATGCAATGCGTGACTAGCAGCATTTTGGACACAGAGTATGTTCCCTGCGTCCAAAGCGCTGGCGTCTACTGAACGCAGGTGAATCAGCTGAACCATGCAGATTTACTGCAGCCAATACATTCTATGAATGTAATTTCTCTTGTGGAGATTTGGCATCTCCGCAAGAGAAATTGACATGCTGCAGTCTGGAAAGATGCGCCGCATGTCAGTCTCCGCAGATGATCTGTGGGCTTCTGTGAATGCATAGAGGACATGGAATTCTTGGAATCCCATCCACTATTCTGAAACATCTGGCCACTGTGGGTTTGTGCAGCGTCAAACTAGCAGCAATTCCGGATCGTGGGCACATACCGTTAAGCCTCTATACTTGTAAGATTTCAACTGTGCAGTATTGGCCCCTCCCCTCAGCTATATATACTCGCCTCTGGCAATCTGAATTGCCAGTGTTAGTCTTACACTGCCTGGTGTGAAGTGGAGGTCTTGGTTGTTGGTAGAGACATTTGGAGAGTTGATCTGTGACTGTTGCTTGGTGTTTCGGCTGTGTGAAAATTCTCTTCATCTCTTATTTGGTTTTCCTTCCTCATCTCCCCAGTGTTCCTCTGTGTTTTCTGTGAGTGCATATTTGTATGTCTGTTATTTTCACTTATCCCTGTACGTCCTACCTTGTTTGTCTTGTTTGTGTATATACATACAATATTACTCCCCAGTTCGCTAGTTAGGGAGGGAGGACAGATATAAGTCTGATTCAGAAGTTTGGCAGGGTACGTGGCCCCAGTGTCTCCACCATCAGAAGTGATCCGGGAACAGGGATACACAGGCAGCATGTATCAGACTCTGACTGAATGATTTGAGCCATGGATGTTCAACTCTGAAACACTGCAATGTTTCAGGGAAAGGGCAGTTTCATATGACCGTTTATATTGGACGATTGCTATCCTTGGTTTTCACAGATAGCACTCATACAAATGTTATTTTATGGGTCTAGGCACATGTCCGATATTTTTCTTGGACCAAGTGGTCAGAGGAAATAATAGGTGACATGTTCAATTTTGATCCGAGTGGAGGAATAATAACCAGCAATGCAAGTGTGTGGGCCCATGGAAAACATTGGACTGTGCTTGGATGACATCCGAATGCAGTCCAATTTTCACAGACTGACACACTGGAGAAAATAGAGACATTTGTTTTTCTCTCCACCTCCAAGAAAAACTGATCCCACTCTCATCAAACTGTGATCGGCATAATTGGACTGTTTTTCCTGGATGGAGAGAAAAATGATTGTGTGCACCTGCCCCAAAACATACATAAATAGCCACTGGGACTGAGCCTCACAGAACACTAGTCTGACAGGTGGCCCCCATCAGCTTCTCCCCACCCACTGCCCTGGAGTGACAGGTCTCTTCTTCTATATGTGTTAGGGAAACACCTGTCAATTCAGGACAGAACGTAAGGGAAAATTGCTAGGAAGCCGCTTGCCCAACTAGCTGCCTTTGTGGCTCGGTCCCTGGCAGTTATTAAATTATGTATTTCTATGGAATGCTGCAGCGTTTCAGATTTATATCTATATGGCTGAATTCATACAGTCACTGTTTAATACATTCTGTCCGTGGACCAGGTAGCAGGTGTTAGCTGTCAGGTTAATTTCTTTCCCAAAGTTCTTGCCATAGTAAGAAAGGTTCACAACATGTCAGCTAAAAATAAAATAATAATATACAATAAATATTATCCATAGTGGCATGTAAAAGTTTGGGCACCCCTCATCAAATTTACTGTTAGTATGAACAGTTAAGCAAGTTGAAGATGACACATTTTCTTTCTATTTTAGGGAAAAAAATTATTATTTTTTAAATTTTACTGTTGGAGATTTCTGTGCTTAGATAATTTTGACCAAGGCTTCAGACTTTAATTACCTGTTAGGGTTATGGCCTATTCACTATCATTGATAGAAAAGGCCAGGTGATGCAAATTTATAAAAACCCAACCTCCTTTAACCTTGTGCCAAAAAACAGCAGCCATGGGTTCTTCTGAGCAGCTGCCTAGCACTCTGAAAATGAAATTGTGGAGGCCCGCAAAGCAGGAGAAGGCTATAAGGCTACAGTCTTCCCTGCTGCACTGAGTTCGACGGCCTCCACTTCACCTACACACCTTGACCTCCCAACAGACATGGTGGTGGAGTGGATCTTCTTCTTTCTAACACTTGCACCTTCAGCCCAATCCCACCTCTACCCTCCCTCATTCTCCCCTCTTTTGAAATCCATTCTGTGAAATTCTCACTCCAACCTCCAAGTGGCCATCATACTGTATACTGACCTCCAAGCCCAGTCACTACCTTTATTGAAGAATTCTCCACCTGGCTTCTTCACTTTCTCTCTGATGAATTTCCCTCCATCATCATGGGTGACTTCAACATCCCCATTGACACTTGCCAGACAGGAGCCTCGAAACTCCTTGTTCATATTTGGTCCTCCTCATCTACCCACACAGAGGGACATACATTAGAACGTATCTTCACCTACCTCTGCTTCCTATCTAACCTAACAACCTCCCCTCTCCACCTATCTGACCACCATCTACTCACGTTCTCATCCCTGTCCTCCTCACCTACCACCTATGTCCAGCAATTAGTGCACCCCTGCAGAAACCTCACACATCCATATTTTCACTCCATGACACAGACAGCACCACTGCTTTCTACAATGCAACTCTCACATTAGCTGTTGACTCGGTCGCCCTCTCATACATAGCAGAGTGCAACGAATCAATACACAACCCTGACACAATAACCTCACTAAAAAGATTCGGCAAGTGTACAGGGTAGTTGAGTAGTTTTGGAGGAAAACACATTCGCTAGATGACTGCACTGCATTCAAACTGGAGAGCAAGAGAAGTCTCAGAAGATTTGAGAAGGACAAATGTTGTCCCTATCTTCATAAAAGGAAAAAAAGACGGAGCCAGTAAATTACAGGCCAGTGAGCCTTACTTCTATTTCAGGAAAGATCTTTTAACAAATTATTAAACAGCATATATGTAATTACTTGGATAAGAGTTCAGTAATTAACCAGAGCCGGCATAGGTTTGTAGAAAACAAGTCATGCCAGACTAATCTAATTTTCTTCCATGATGGAATTAATTACTGCATGTGTTGATCGGGGAGATGCGGTAAATACAGTATATCTCGACTTCAGCAAAGCATTTGATAAAGTATCTCATATGATCCTTATTGAAAAAAATGACCAAGTATGGGATTGACAATGCCATGGTTAGGTGGATTCATAACTGGCTTAGTGATCGTACTCAAAGAGGGGAAATAAATGGTTGCACATCCAATTGGAAGAGTGTTTCAAGTGGGGTATCACAGGGTTCTGTCCTGGCCCCAGTGTTCTTCAACATTTTTATAAATGATGTAGATAAGGGAACTGAAGATAAATTAATCAAATTTCTAGACAATGCAAAGCTAGGAGGGATAGCTAACACTAAAAAAGACAGAGAGAATTCAGAAGGATCTAGATAAGCTTGAGCAATGGGCAGTGACAAGTAGAATGGTATTTAACAGGGTAAAATGCAAGATTCTACATCTGGGCAAGAAAAACTAAAATTACATCTACAGAATGGGAAAAATGGAACTGAGCACCAGTACATCTGAAAAAGACGTGGATATACTAATAGATCACAGACTGCACTTGAGTCAACAGTGTGATGCCTCAGCAAAAAAAGGCAAACACAGTTCTAGGATGTATTAAGAGAAGCATAGAGTCTAGATCACGCAAAGTAATTAGCCTCCTCTACTCCTCCTTGGTCAGGCCTCATCTTGAATATTGTGTACAGTTCTGGGTACCACATTTTAAAAAAGACATTGAAAAACTGGAGCAAGTACAGAGAAGAGCTACCAGGATGGTGAGCAGTCTGCAAAGTATGTCCAACGAGAAACGGTTCAAGGATCTGGGAATGTATAGCTTGCAGCAAAAGAAGGCTAAGAGGAGACTTAATAGCTATCTACAAATATCTCAAGTGATGCCACAGTGTAGAGGGATCATCCTTTTTCTCACTTGCAAATGGAAACATGAGAAGCAATGAAATGAAATTGAAAGGAAGAAGATGCAGATTAGATATTATAAAAAACTTTTTGACAGTGAGGGTGATGAATGAGTGCAACAGGTGCCACAAGAGGTGGTGAGTTCTCTTTCAATGGAAGTCTTCAAACAGAGTCTGGACTGTCATCTGTCTGAGATGGTTTAGTGAATCCTGCACTGCATTGAGCAGGAGGTTGGACACGATGACCGTTCATGTCCTTTCCAAATCTAACATTCTATGATTCTAACACTTGCATTCAAGTCAGCCCTCACCTCTGCTAAACATGCTTACTTCACAGCCTTCATATTTTTTTATCCTACAACCCCAAACAGTTATTCAACATTTTTAAGTCCCTCCTCCTTCCTCCACAGCCCCCTCCGACCTCCCTAATCTCTGCTGAGGACTTTGCCACACACTTCAAAAATAAGAGTGACCAAAAAAGGCAAGTCTTTATTGTACGACCACCATGACCCCTTAGTATACCAAACTGATGCCCTTATCCCATAAACTCCCTCTTTAACATCACTGAAGGAAAGCTTACTTGTCTCCTCTCTAAATCGCACCTTAGCACTTGTGCACTGGACCCTATCCCATCCTTCCTCCTTTCCAACCTCACCACCATACTTATCCCATCCCTAACCCATCTCTTCAACCTTTCACTAACTTCTGTTACCTTCCCTTCTTCTTTCAAACATGCCATAATCATGCCTATCAACAAACCGTCATCCCTCGACCTGACCGCTATGTCCAGCTGTTGCCCCATATCACTGCTCTCATTCGCTTCCAATCTCCTTGAGCAGCATGTTCACACTGAACTTTCCTTCCACTTCTCATCTAACTCACTCTTCGACATCCTACAATCTGGTTTCTGTCCCCACCATTCCACTGAAACTGCCCTGACCAAAATTACTAATGACTTACTTACAGCCAAAGCTAACAGACAATTCTCTATACTCCTCTTTCTTGACCTGTCATCTGGCTTTGACACAGTTGAGCACAGCCTACAACTACAGATCCTCTTTTTGGCGACAAAGACCATGCCCTATCCTGGATCTACTTATACCTTACCAACCGCACATTTAGTGTCTCGTACTCCCTCACTATCTCCTCATCCCACCCACCTCTTTGTTGGAGTCCCTCAAGGCTCTGCCTTGGACCCCTACTCTTCTCGATCTATACCCTTGGTCTGGGACAACTCATAAAGTTCTATGGCTTACAGTACAATCTGTACACTGTTGACAGTCAGATATACTTCTCTGGCCCAGATGTAACATCTCTGCTGTCCAAAATCCCAGATGTCTATCAGCCATATCCTCCTCCTTCTCCTCTCGCTTCCTCAAGCTCAATGTGGGCAAATCTGAACTCATTATCTTTCCTCCATCCTGTGTATCTACCCTACCTGAACTATCTATCATAATAAATTACATCACACTTTCCCCTGTACCAGTATCCGTCCTTTCCTTAACCCTCAATCTACAAAAGTGCTTGTGCATGCCCTCATCATCTCCCACCTCGACTACTGCAACATCCTCCTCTGTGGCCTACCTTCTAACTGTCTCTCATCTCTCCAGTCCATCCTTAACTCTCCTGCCTGACTAATTTATTTCTCTCCTTACTACTACCCTGCTTCCGCCTTTGCAAATCCCTTTATTAGCTCCCGATTCCCCAGCATATCAACTTCAAACTACTAACACTGACTTACAAAGCCGTCCATAACCTTTCTCCTCAGTACATTTCCGAACTAATCCCCCGATATCATCTCTCATGTAATCTCTGGTCCTCTCAAGACCTCTTTCTCTCCTCCACACTTATTTGTTTCTCACCAAATCGCCTCAAAGACTTCTCCCGAATATCCCCTATCCTAATTTTGTGCCCCAACACATCCAATTAACCACCACATTCAGATCCTTCAGACTGAACCTGAAAACCCATCTCTTCAATAAGCTTATAACCTGCAATGACCACATTGCAACATCACTACTGGCACCACTGCAACCCCCAACCTACTGTACCCTTCCCCATCATCCTGTAGAATGTAAGCCCTGAAGGGCAGGGTCCTCTTCCTTCTGTACCAGTCTGTCATAGCAGACTCTAGAGTTGTGATACATTGTTCTAATGTTCAGAGGCAATATATAGGATAGGAAAACCAGAGACACCTGCACAAATATGGCCTTCATCGAAGAGTCATTAGAAGAAATCCTCTGCTGCATCCTCACTATAAAATTCAGCATCAGAAGTATGCAAAAGAACATCGACACAAGCCTGATTTATGTTGGAAATAAGTCATGTGGACCAATGATGTTAAAATAGAACTCTTTGGCCACAATAATCAAAGTTATGTGTGGAGAAAAAAGGGCACATAATTCCAGGATAAGAATATCTCGACAACCATTTAGCATGGGGGTGGATCAATCATGCATGGGGAACAAGTCTCAGGTAGAAGGAAGAATGGATTCAATGAAATATCAGCAAGTTCTTGATGCAAACATAACACCATGTGTAAAAAAAGCTGAAGTTGAAAAGAGGATGGCTCTACAAATAGATAATGATCCTAAACACATGTCAAAATCCACAATATAGTACCTCAAAAGGCACAAGATGAAGGTTTTACAATGGCCTTCACAGTCCACTGATCTGAACATCATTGAAAATCTGTGACTAGACCTCAAAATAACAGTGCATGCAAGATGACCCAGGAATCTCATAGAACTGGAAGAATTTTCTAACTTAGAATGGATGTAAATTCCTTAATCAAAAAATAACAGATTATTATCTGGCTACAAACAGTGTTTACAAGCTGTGATACTTTCAAAAGAGAGTGCTACTAGATACTAACCATGCATGGTGCTCTAACGTTTGCATCAGCCAATTTTTTTAGTAATTTTTAAAATGTAAAATATGAAAATATATATTTTTTGCCTAAAATACAAAAGAAATGTGTCATCTTTAACTTTAGGCCTTTTAGAGATCATTTCATCTTCAACTTACTTTACTGTTCACAATAACAGTAATTTTGACCAGGGGTGCCAAAACTTTTATATACCACTGTAAATAATATGAGTATCCATATCACACCACTGGTATTCTATGCTGAGATTTATTGAAGTAAGATGTAATGACATGAGCTCTTCATTAATAAATATTTTTTCTATGTAAGTCATGTTTCCAATATGGGTAAGAAAGCTACAAAAATCAAGCAAGAAATGGCAGAGTGATCCACTGATAAAATATAGCAATGTACCAGCGATGAACTAAGAATGAGAAAACATAAATATGTATTTTCTAGTCTGCGTAACACTGGCATAAAGGGAAGGGAGCAATCTGACACATTATAATAACATATTTAGTTTGCTCCACTGGCGGAATGCAGATATAGGCATACTGGTTATCGGGAGCAGTAGTGGGAATAATATATGCAGGAGAGTTTTACAATGCAAAATTGTAATTGGTTGCATTCCTGTTTGTGTCTTTTACAATTGATTTTCTTCTTATTTTCTGCTTCAAATGAAATCATTTAGATAATGTGGTGTAAATGTAATGTGCTTTAAGTGTAAGGAGACTGACTATGTGAAAATGATGTAAATAAATGCTCTGCGTTACAATGGTGCTTAATATGATTAGACACAGTTAATGTATTACCTACAAGTATCTCCCTGACCCTGCACTGCCTGAACAGATCACCAGGTGGCGCCTCAGTACTTTTAGCATTTGACGTGGAAGATTTGGAGATTCCTAAAAATTTTGTTGGCTAATTGAAGAATCTGGCTGGATGTGAGCTTTTACATTCAGCGTCTAACTGAGGGAAGAATACATTGACTATTCCAAAATGAAATAGAAAAAATGGAGCCAGAACACCAAGAAAAAAGTAATGGAGCAGATGGTGTTGGTGTTGGTGATAATTGGATGTACGTTTTAGTTTTATAAAAGCTTAATAGTTCCATTTGGTGTAATAGGTGTTTTTTTATATTTGATATCTTTTTATTTCACTTTTAAATCATGACAGTATTGGACGCAAGAGGACAAGAGAAGATACTTATAATCATAGTCCTTATAATTAGGTAGCAATGGCAGGTGCGGTAACGCAATGCGCGAGTCCCCCTAAACTGAGACCTTGAACTTAGAGGGGCCAAAAGGTCTCTTTGGCTTATAGAGGAGTATCAATTTATTTAAAGACCCCTGACAGTTGGAGGTTCTGTTTTGTGATTTTGCAAAGGGCTCACAAGCCTTAAGTTATGCCACTGGGCAAAAGCATCGACATAACTAGAAAAAGAATGGGAATATTTTATAAAATTTACCTATTTCCAGTTAAAGAATGCTGTATAGTTAATAACAATATGTAACCAAATCCATGAAAAATCCTATTCATAGTCAAAACATACTATTTTTATAGTTGGGTATAAGGGAAAAAAACACATCAGCTCACCCACTTACTGCAACAACAGGATTAAGAACGCACTGGATTATATACGGTATAACTTTTTTTCTTTACCTGAAATGATGTCTTAATAAAAAAATAGTTTAAAAAAAAGTAATTGAGGTGGGGAAAAAATTTACGTTTTCAATATTATTTTTATACATTGAGAGAACAACGGGAGTAACACAGGAGTGTGACATAGAATGGCAATACAATTGTAAGTGTAAAGTATGTGTAATAATGTGACACTGCAAACTATGTGGGGTAGTAATGGCTAAAAAAATGGACAGCTGATAACAAGTAATGGCTGAAGAAAAGAAGGAGAAAACCGACCATAAGAGCCCAGAATAAACACAGGTAGTGATGAGTGAACGTGCTCGGATAAGGTGTTATTGGAGCATGATCGGGTGCTAACTGAGTGTTTTCGGCGTGCTCGAAATATATATGTTCGAATCCCCGCTCCTGCATGTCTCGCGGCTGTTCAACAGCTGCAAAACATGCAGGGACTACCTGTTGGTTAGGCAATCCCTGCAGGTAAACTTAGTACCAAAGCCACAAAGGAGGACTAAAAAGCCTCCAAAAACTCAAGAATTAATACCATTTGGAAAGTGGCAGCAATGCTTACCTGCCCAGGTCTCTGAACAAATGCACTATTAGGGTGCAGCAAACCCATGTAGCAAAGATGGCAGCAACACAGGTGCAAAATACTAATAAGACAATCACTCACAACCTACCAATTCATGGAGGGGGCGATTGCTCAGTGTATGATTGTACAAAAGAGGCTTGCATAGAGCGCTGTTCACATACAGGTAACCAGACACTGAATTGATAGGTTGTGATTATCTTATTAGTATTTTGCACCTGTGTTGCCGCCATCTTTGCTACATGGGTTTGCAGCACCCTCACAGAGCATTTGTTCAGAGACCTGGGCAGGTAAGCGGTGCTGCCCCTTTTCAGCTGTATCAATCACTGCATGTTGTGGCTGTCGAACATCTGTGAAACATGCAGCTGCAGGGACTCGCACATATTTTTTGAGCACGCCAAAGTCACTCTTTTAGCACATGAGCATGCTCCGATAACACCTTATGCGAGCACGTTCGCTCATCACCAAATACAAGTAAACCAAAAAAAAAAAAAAAATATATATATATATATATATATATATATATATATATATATATATATATATATATATATATACTTTATTGAATAAAGTATGGCAACAAGGGAAAATACAATAATGCAGGGACGAACACCAAAGGTTTATAAAATACAATGTGTCTAAAGGGGAGTCATGGTTTAATGCCAATACTTGTGTAAAACCTTATATAATGTAAAAATATATATATATCGTTACATATGGCCAATGTAAAAAGTGCAGAGGTGCCCTGTATACATTATCAATGTAAATAATCATTCAAAAAGTAATGCATGCTAAACTGCATTGGAAAAATAATCATGAGACTATTGGCTGAGTGGGGCTACCCCCGACGCATGTTTCAACGAAAACGCGAGTCAAGGTGGGTGTCACTCAGCCTGTAGTCTCCTGAATATTTTTACATTGCAGTTAGTATAGCCTGCATTACTTTTTGAATGTTTATTTACGGTGGGGAAAAAAGTATTTAGTCAGCGACCAATCGTGCAGGGTCTCCCACTTAAGATTAGAGAGGACTGTAACTGACCTCATAGGTAGACCACAACTATGAGAGTCAAAATGAGAAAACAAATCCAGAAAATCACCTTGTCTGATTTGGCAAGATTTCTTTTGCAAATTATGGTGGAAAATAAGCAAACACCTCAGAGATTCAAAGACATCAAAATAGAAGTCACAAACTCCCATCTTCAGGCCCCACACTAGCTCTTAACAATGTCTACAGCACTGTGGAATATGAGGGCACTAAAAGAATAAAATAAATACTAAACCAAAATAATAATAAATTACATAAATTATCTTCTCTAATTTACTGCTTCAAATACATGTATGCTGCTCAGCCTCATGAGTCCTGTTATGGATTGGCCTAATTTCTGGTGTCAGAGTTTCAACCAGTCATAAAATCCTCTAGAGGTCTAGCCCAGTCTGAACCCAGGAACACAGGAAGATGCTTCTGAGCAAGCATTCGTTTTCATGACCAGAAAAGGTCTGAAAATGTCCAAAAACGCCGTATTAATAGTCACTCAAGCTATTCTTCTGTATAATTAAGGCCAGGAAATGTAGGATGAGCTAAGAACCTGGTTTAAATGATTTAGCAGTGACATTTTCCAAAGATTTTGTTAGTGATTATAATCCTAAATGAAAGGCTGCTTAGAAGGAACTGCAATAAAAGGAAGAGATTTTTGGAGAACACTCAAACCTTGACTCTTACCACGGTATTAGAGGATTGAAGAGAAGAGGAAATCGGAGAGAACCTTTCAGTTTTATCACCAGGTGACGTATATAAATGACTACGTTGAGAACAATATCCTCCCTTATGCGAGGCCTGTTGCTAATAAATACTACACACCAACAGCTCTCACCTTATTGTTTAGTGTCTTGCATTGTTTTTACTCCAAACCTGATTCATGAAGTACAGTAAATTTACTACTGTGTTATAGATCTATGTCTCAGGTGGCTGGGCTTTACTGTATGTTGCCAGATATACTCTTTGTTGCGTTTTCTTTTGTATAAAATTTATGAAAAGAAAGTTCAGGCTATTATTTATTTTTAAAGCCGCCGTCTTTGACATGACACAAGACAGAACCCTCCCAACTCTATTCTATGTATGATGTTGCTGGTGCTCACTTGCAGCATTTCTCAGGGAAGATATACAGTACTATGCAGAATGTGGCAGAATTAGGTGGAGTCCAGAATGGGAAATCTGTATAACATACAAAATAGGTTGCACAATTTGCACAGACTTTGCATTCTAGGATGCAATTGCTAAGACTACAAGAGAGATTTATTAAGTAATATATGCCAGACTTCAGCCTTATTGTGCACTGACATTTTTATATCTGCACTCTGAAGCGCAATAATATGAAAACATTAACTGTAAGAAACTGGAACGGCAGTACTGCTGTCAAAAACATGTAAAAAATGAAGGTTCTTAGCATACAATTTGGTCAATTCGTGTGAGCCCAACAGCCAGCATCAAGGTGTACCCCTTTGTTGGGACCCTAAACCTAATATGATGCCTCTCCCAGGCTAAACCTCTATAATTGTAAGGGCAGGTAGGATCAATATCTATTTTTTGATATTTGCAGTACATGTCTTCTGACTGAGCACTCATCAAATCAGTCTAAGGCATTTTTATTTTGCTAAATAGAGCTTGAGTCTACCTGCCCATATAATTATAGGCTTTTAGCCTGGGAAAGGCATCATATTAGGCTTAGAGTTCCAACAAAGGGATACGCCTTATCACTGGCTGTTGGACTCACACAGATTGGCCAATTTGTGCGCCAATTACCTTGTGTTTTCAGCATGTTTTCTATAGCAGTAATGCAATTCCAATTTAATTTATATAAAATGTTTAATGTTATAGCATTTCAGAGTGCAAATTTAAATTTGTTAGGTATATAGAGTAGGTGTATAGATCTTAGCTTGCACCTGTTCACATTTGTCTTTTTCTGTTTGGAAGTTCCGGTTAGTTTTTTATATTTTTTTTTTTGCACTGAAACATGTCTAACATACCTTGCACCACAATATTTGTATGTGTTCCAGACATTTAGTTAGGCTCGTTCAATAAGGAGCCATGACTAAACGGGAAAAGTGCATGGTTTGAGATGTGATACTGCTCACCAAAATTGTGCCAATATTTAGGCATGCATTTCGGGCATAAAGAGAGTCAATTAATAGGAGATGTGCACTTAGACTAGGCAGTCTAGAAATGCACCAAATTTATCACATAGCATAAACGATTTATCAAATTTTAGGACTGCCTTGTCTAAGGTTATACCTCATATTAATTGGCTTACTTTATGCCAGAAATCTATGCCTAAACTTTTTCACAATTTTGGCTCACATTGTCGCATCTCAGGTCATGCACTTTTCACGCTAAACCATCCAAAACTAAGCTAAAAATCAGACAATCTTTGTAAATCTTCCCTATTACGTTTATTATGTTTATTGTCATGTTTAGCGCATTTTGTTTTCACTAGAGATTAGCAAATCAATTTGATGTGATTCGAATCCATGTTGAATTTTTAGAAATTCACAAAACCCAACAAATGTAGTAATGTAACAATTTGTGATTCACTTCACTTGGATCGCTGTCATTTTACACATTGCAGAACATTGCAGCAGCCAGAGAAGGATCACAGCATGACCGCGTATGCCGAGTACGGTCTTTTTCCTACGTATGTAACCTAACCACCAGAAACTGCCCACCGACCCAACCCTTTCCTTAAAGAAAAACATAACCAATTATTCTTTTGGATATTTTGGCCACAGCGGCCAACTTTTATTAACAAAATTAACATAAACATAAATACAACAGTATAAATTCGAGGGGAGGGTTCTTGGAGCTAAAAAGATCTGGCAAAACCCCACAAAAGAAGATCGACCACCATATTACCCTCAGCCGTGAAAACCAGCTCGAGGGCACCGTACATCCCGTTCCGGGAAGAGAAAAACCACCAACAGCTCCCAGGGTAAAACCCCGTACAGAGCCCATACCAAAATGCCAGATCCAACCCCACCACATTTTAAATTGCCTGCAATTATGCTCCAATTCCTTCCCCCAACCAATCAGCGTCAACTCCAAGAACCCTCACCCCCCACTGCCACTGTGACAATAAACGAATAAAATGTAAATAATGAACCAAACACCCGCATACAAAGTGAAATCCCAAACCCCCCCCAATTTTTTTTTTATATATATATATATATATATATATATATATATATATAACTTCCCTCGCCATATCGATATATAAACTTTTCACAACAATTCTCCCACTCATTAAAAAAACCCCAAAGCACAAGCCAACAAGGGAGGGTGGTCTTCTTCTTCCTGAATTAAGGTAGGGAATGGCGGTTTTCCCGCACTTTCCCTACTACCTCCCCCCTTCCTAACTCCTCCCCCCACTTGCCATCCTCCTATCCCCAGCCGCAGTATTATTTAAAAAGACCGCCCGGCTCAAAGCAGTCATGGGGGGCCTCCACCCAGCTGCGCTTTGTTCCAGCCCCCATCTTGACCGCGTATGCCGAGTACGGTCTTTTTCCTACATATGTAACCTAACCACCAGAAACTGCCCACCGACCCAACCCTTTCCTTAAATAAAAACATAACCAATTATTCTTTTGGATATTTTGGCCACAGCGGCCAACTTTTATTAACAAAATTAACATAAACATAAATACAACAGTATAAATTCGAGGGGAGGGTTCTTGGAGCTAAAAAGATCTGGCAAAACCCCACAAAAGAAGATCGACCACCATATTACCCTCAGCCGTGAAAACCAGCTCGAGGGCACCGTACATCCCGTTCCGGGAAGAGAAAAACCACCAACAGCTCCCAGGGTAAAACCCCATCCAGAGCCCATACCAAAATGCCAGATCCAACCCCACCACATTTTAAATTGCCTGCAATTATGCTCCAATTCCTTCCCCCAACCAATCAGCGTCAACTCCAAGAACCCCCACCCCCCCCACCACACACGAACAGCCCTGACCACCTCAGGCTCGTGAGTGCCCCAACGCCACCAACGCCCGTTCAACTCCTTCTTGCAATGCCAAAGTCCACAAATCAATCCCAATCGCGTTTAAGTGAACTCCGTCCTCCAACCAGTAGTTACCAAGCCCTGACTCCAATTCAAAATGTCTAACGCTAATCCCCCCGTTTCTGGAAACAAAACCTGCTATTGCCCTATTCAACTTGACCCTAGCCCTATTAATACCCTTCAAAGATCTAGCCCCCCTCCACCGTTTCCTAGGCACAATATCTGACCACACAATCAACACCCCAGGAAATGATACCTGCAACCTCAACAAATCGAACCGTATGTCCCTAATCAACTCCCTGACAGGCCGCGCACCCAAGTCGTTCCCCCCCAAATGCACAATTAAAATGTCAGGTTGTCTATCTAAACGAACCGCCTTGGAAAATTCAGGAAGGGCCCTGCTCCACACCATCCCCCTATATCCCAACCACCGAATGACAACTTGACGCCTACCAAACCCCAGTTGCCTACCGTCCGGCCTGACCTCGGCCCGCAGCGCCCCCCAATGAACGAACGAATGTCCGAAGATCCAGGCTAAGTAAGGGGACACACCTGCAACAAGATGCATGAAGAAAAAACACTGAGGTCAAATACAAAATCATAACCACACCACTAAATTAATGATGGACGTAACTTAGGTAACGATTGGAAGTCCACCTGCCAATTCTACAAATGTCCTCCGCGCCCAAACCCAAACTATCAGCTTCTGATGCCGCCCCGATACGAAAAGAATGCGACCCAAACAAATCCGGAGAAAGGCCCAACTCCCGCAAGCCCCTTCTTAACACCGCAATGAACTGAAAGCGTGACAAAAAGGACCCTTCTGCGTGACACAACAAAGGGCCGGATCTGCCTGACCATAACTGCCAGTATGCTTCCAGACAACCTCTAGGGCACATCCGAGACCCGTTAACCCTCCCCAGCACCACACGTTTTCCTCTCCCAATTTGGTCAGTCTTTGAACGCCGAAGCCAAAAAACGATACCCCCCGTCCATACTTCCACATCCTCCGCCAACAAACCCCCTGCTCTAACTTTAGACCTCGACACCAGCTCCCCAACGCGCATTGCCCCAAAAAATGCTAATGAAAAATCGAGACGAAACAACGCCAACTCAAAACTCAAACCACAAATAATCTCCAAGACTCCGCCTAACCGCTCTAAAAGGCTAAACGAAATGGGGCGGCGACGGTCAACCGTCTGATTACCTCTCCTAAAACCCCTAAGTGCTTGTCTGACCAAAAAATGTTTCGTCGCGTCAACCAACCCCTGTAACTTAAAAGCAAAAGCCAATCCAGCAACAAATTTATTTACCTTCGAAATCGACCAACCTTCCTCGGCCGCCTTACCAATCAGGAATAACACCGCCAACATCCTATCTTCGTCAGACACCAACTGGCCCCACACCGACAACCAACTTTGCCATACCCGCCAGGAGGCTTCGTATGATGCCCAGGTTTGGCTCGTAACAGACTCCCGAATCAACCGGCCCGCTCGTCCATAATCACGCTCCAAAGATGCAAAGGGCATTCCTCTCCCGAGATCTCCGCGTCCGGCGCCAATTCCCGAAAACGGTCCCACTGGAAACGAAACAATGCATCAGCTATTGAGTTCGGCACACCCGGCACATGCACCTCCGAAATACAAGCGTTCAGCTCCAAGCATCGGAAAACCAACTCCCTCACCAACTTAATCATCGGGGGGGATGAGGCCGATAAACTGTTCATCACCGACACGATGCTCATGTTGTCGCAATGAAAACGAATCCTCCTGTTAGCAAACATTTCCCCCCAAATGGAAACCGCCACCACGATAGGAAACAATTCCAACAAAACCAGGTTTTTTGTGAGGCCCAACTCCCTCCACTGGCCCGACCACCGTCCGGCACACCAACGACCACCGCAAAAGGCCCCGTAACCAGCCGAACCGGCTGCATCCGTATATACAGTGCCTACAAGTAGTATTCAACCCCCTGCAGATTTAGCAGGTTTACACATTTGGAATTAACTTGGCATTGTGACATTTGGACTGTAGATCAGCCTGGAAGTGTGAAATGAACTGCAGCAAAAAAGAATGTTATTTCTTTGTTTATTTATTTTTTTTCAATTGTGAAAAGTTTTTTCAGAGGGTCATTTATTATTCAACCCCTCAACCCCCCAGAACTCTGTTTGGTTCCCCTAAAGTATTAAGAAGTAGTTCAGGCACAAAGAACAATGAGCTTCACATGTTTGGATTAATTATCTCTTTTTCCAGCCTTTTCTGACTATTTAAGACCCTCCCCAAACTTGTGAACAGCACTCATACATGGTCAACATGGGAAAGACAAAGGAGCATTCCAAGGCCATCAGAGACAAGATCGTGGAGGGTCACAAGGCTGGCAAGGGGTACAAAACCCTTTCCAAGGAGTTGGGCCTACCTGTCTCCACTGTTGGGAGCATCATCCGGAAGTGGAAGGCTTATGGAACTACTGTTAGCCTTCCATGGCCTGGACAGCCTTTGAAAGTTTCCTCCCGTGCCGAGGCCAGGCTTGTCCGAAGAGTCAAGGCTAACCCAAGGACAACAAGGAAGGAGCTCCGGGAAGATCTCATGGCAGTGGGGACATTGGTTCAGTCAATACCATAAGTAACGTACTCCACCGCAATGGTCTCCGTTCCAGACGAGCCCGTAAGGTACCTTTACTTTCATAGCGTCATGTCAAGGCTCGTCTACAGTTTGCTCATGATCACTTGGAGGACTCTGAGACTGACTGGTTCAAGGTTCTCTGGTCTGATGAGACCAAGATCGAGATCTTTGGTGCCAACCACACACGTGACGTTTGGAGACTGGATGGCACTGCATACGACCCGAAGAATACCATCCCTACAGTCAAGCATGGTGGTGGCAGCATCATGCTGTGGGGCTGTTTCTCAGCCAAGGGGCCTGGCCATCTGGTCCGCATCCATGGGAACATGGATAGCATGGCCTACCTGGAGATTTTGGCCAAGAACCTCCGCTCCTCCATCAAGGATCTTAAGATGGGTCGTCATTTCATCTTCCAACAAGACAACGACCCAAAGCACACAGCCAAGAAAACCAAGGCCTGGTTCAAGAGGCAAAAAATCAAGGTGTTGCAGTGGCCTAGTCAGTCTCCTGACCTTAACCCAATTGAAAACTTGTGGAAGGAGCTCAAGATTAAAGTCCACATGAGACACCCAAAGAACCTAGATAACTTGGAGAAGATCTGCATGGAGGAGTGGGCCAAGATAACTCCAGAGACCTGTGCCGGCCTGATCAGGTCTTATAAAAGACGATTATTAGCTGTAATTGCAAACAAAGGTTATTCCACAAAATATTAAACCTAGGGGTTGAAGAATAATTGACCCACACTTTTATGTTTAAAATTTATAAAAATTTAACTGAGCAACAAAACTTTTTGGTTTGTAAGATTTATGCATCTGTTAATAAATCCTGCTCTTGTTTGAAGTTTGAAGGCTCTAACTTATTTGCATCTTATTAAACCTGCTAAATCTGCAGGGGGTTGAATACTACTTGTAGGCACTGTATCTCGCAATCAAAGTTTGTTAAGACCTCCTGCTGAATCAACGACCACCCGTTGTAATTGCACAAGAAACGTTGCCACACTAGCAAGTCGTCTTTGTGTTCCTTGCTCAGGCGAATAAAATGGTGTGGCTCTTTCACACCTGCCGTCGCGACCGACAACCTGCGACAAAATATCCTGCCCATGGGTATGATCCGACATGCAAAATTCAATCTACCCAAAAGAGACTGCAACTCTTTCAAAGTCAGCTTCCGCCTCCTTCTAGCTCTATCAACCTCCTGCTGCAGCAGGGCCAGCTTATCCTCCGGCAACCGACACTCCATTCTCTCGGAGTCAATTAAAATTCCCAAAAAACTCAACACCGTAGTGGGACCTTCCATCTTATCCGCCGCTAATGGAACTCCAAAAAGCTCAGCGACCCAAAACATAGCCGTTAACGTATTACGGCATACTGCGGAATCAGGCGGCCCGATAAACAAAAAATCATCCAAATAATGGATAACCGACTGAACTCCCGCCACGTCCCTAACCACCCACTCCAGAAAAGTACTAAACGTCTCAAACAAGGAGCAAAAAATGGCGCAGCCCATTGGCAAACATCTATCCAAATAGTAACCACCATTCCAAAAACAACCTAACAACGGAACGCTGTCCGGATGCACCGGAAGCAAACGGAAGGCCGATTCAATATCCGTCTTTGCCAACAGCGCCCCCGGGCCATGCCTTCTCACCCACTGCACCGCTGCATCGAATGATGTATACTCAACAGAGCACAGCTCTTGGGCGATGCCATCATTTACCGACCGACCCTTTGGATACGACAAATGTTGAATCAACCGAAATTTATTCGGCTCTTTCTTAGGCACCACCCCCAAAGGGGAAACCACCATACCCTCATTCGGTGGGTTCAAAAACGGCCCCGACATCCTTCCCAACTCCACTTCTTTCTTGAGTTTAACATCAACAACCTCAGCATGCAACATTGCCGACCGCAAATTCTTAATCGAAAAAGGAACCTCGTGACTTGGTGGAGGAATCCTAAAACCATCCGCAAAACCATTAAAAATAATACCCGCCTTCACCTGATCGGGGTACCTATTTAGAAAGGGGGCCATCTCGTGAAGCCTCACCGGGCTCTCCCCCTTGACTGGCACCCAAAGCTGGCTTTCCTTTTCCCTTCCTGAAACACTTTGAAGCCCCGTGTGAACTTCCATTACAGTGGGAACACACATGCTTAAATTTACAGGTGTTACCGTATTTGCACTGACCGTCGTTAAACTGCCAGCAGGTTCCAGACTTCTCCTTTGCTCCCTGTGCACCCTGACTACTGCTTCCGTGTCCCGCCTGCTGGCTGCCACCACCCCCGGACCCATGAAAGGACTGCCCATGTCTAGCTGGGGCCATAACCTTCAGCCAAAGGCCTATATCCTTCTGGTCCCACCTAATTTCCGGCCTTACCGCCTTTCGCTGCCTGAACTGCTCATCATACCGCAGCCACGTCTGACCGCCATATGTATGATGCGCCTCCCCAATCGAGTCTAAATAGCAAAACAAACCCGAGCAATTCTCAGGCGCCTTCTCCCCCACTACGCTTGCCAATATTGCAAATGCCTGCAACAAGTTTACAAATGTCTGCGGAATTAGCCGCCACCTCCGCTTTTCTTCCTCCTCCTTTTTGCTATCGTCTTTTTTCCCTTTATCCAAGTTAAACTTCTCCAACGGAAGCAGGGAAAAAATTTCCACGTACTCATCTCTCCAAATCTTCTCCTTCACCTCCTTTTTTAAATGCGCTCCCAACGGCCCTTCAAAGCACACATAAACTTCCCCTTTCGCTCTGTCATCTAATTTGACCGTATCGCCTTTTTCCTTCTCTGTCTGAACCGAAACCGATACACCTGACGATGCAACCTCCAATACCCGACCAGGGCTTAACAACCCACACCCCGCCGGGGGTTCAACCCCTCACCCAGACAACCACGCCTCAACCGGCGATGCGGCAACCCCAGTTGCCGACCCTCCCTCTAATCTACGCAAAATTTGCGACATACCCTGCAATAAATCCTGCATACCTGGCACCTCTGCCACAATCGGCCCACTCCTCTGCCGGTCCTCACACACCACCACCCGACCCCTCCTAGTTTCCTGCAACCTGGCCCCTGCGGGCGACAAACCAGACATAGACTCAGACTCACAACGCTGCGCGGGTGCTGTGTCCCCGCCAGCCGGACCTCCGGATCCCTGTCGCTCCGACCTCACTTGACGATCACCGCTGGACTCCGCCACCTCGTCGCCGCGTCAATGCCCTAGGCCCGCGCCCCTGGCCTCCTCGTCACCAGGGGGGACCCGAGCGTGTTGGAACTGCTGCGCCGCTAGGCCTCTCTGCCCCAGGCCCGCGCCCCTGGCCTCCTCGTCACCAGGGGGGACCCGAGCGTGCTGTAGCTGCTGTACCGACCCACTCCTCCGTCCATGGTTGGTGTCCCCCGCCACCCCACCGTCCGATGGGTAACGGGTAAACGCTGCTCTGTGTTCCGGAGACCTCCTGGGCGACCTTGACCGATCCCCGCGTTCCAACCCGGGCGGGCCCGCCCGGTCGTGTAACATTCTTCGCTCCCGGTCAGGCAGCTCGACACTGCTGCCTGCCTCTCTCCCTCCGCTGCGCCGTTCCGTACAAGCGGGACGTAGAAGATCTCCCGACCGCTGACCGTCCGCCGCCTGTGTACTCCTCGTGGTCATCCCAGCAGGTAAAGGGTCCGGATTCCCGGCTGCTGCTGCTCCTCCTGGCCGTGCTGCTCCTCCTAGCTGTGCTGCTCCTCCTGGCCGTGCTGCTCCTCCTGGCTGTGCAGCTCTTCCTGGCTGTGCTGTTCTTCCTGGCAGCGCTGCTCTGCCTCTTCCTGCCACTGCGCGCCCCCTGAGCGCTGTGGATCTGCTGGGAGCAGGGGGAACGGTGGCCGCTCTCCCTCTGGACACCGGTACAACAGGAGAAGCCGGTGGAGCGGCGGCCTCGCGCCCCCTGAGAGCAGGGGACCTGACAGGAGCGGGGGAAGCTGCGGCTGCGCTCTGCCTGGATCGCGCAGGCCGCACTTCCGGTCCGGCGCTCCCGGCAGCAGCGGTGGTGTCCTGGGCCCGACACCCGGCGCCTGCAGGCCGGGTACTTGGATTCCTGCCGGAGCGGGAGCGACTGGAGGGGGCAGCGCCGCCGGACTCACCGCCCGCAGGGTCCCTGGAGGGGCTCCGGAGCCTGCGCCTGCGCCTGCCACGCGCCGGGACTTCGGGAGACAGTCTCTCTGGGGGCCTGGTCCTCCTTCCCTGTGAGCTCTGCCCGGATCCTCCTGCAGCACCGATGATGGAGGCCAGCTGGGCCTCAAGCCAGCCCCCTCTCCTGGACCTGGCCATCACTCGAAGCTGTGACATCATGGATTCAGCCGACGCCATCCTGCACGTCTTCTTTTTCCTGAATTAAGGTAGGGAATGGCGGTTTTCCCGCACTTTCCCTACTACCTCCCCCCTTCCTAACTCCTCCCCCCACTTGCCATCCTCCTATCCCCAGCCGCAGCATTATTTAAAAAGACCGCCCGGCTCAAAGCAGTCATGGGGGGCCTCCACCCAGCTGCGCTTTGTTCCAGCCCCCATCTGGAAAATAGGGGTCGTCTTCCCCATGTTTTCACATCACATGGTATGGCACAACTCCTCAGGAAGGACTATCATAGCCTGCTTAAAAGCCAAAGTGATTGTGGTGATTCTGAACAGTGAGAGGACGTCGCAGCTCACAGCTTAGCCAAAAAAATATGGAGAGAAAGCAATAAAACACTGAATAAGCTGTACAGATAGTGTGTGACAGCACAGCAGTGAAGAATGGTTACCATCCATTTACCCATAGCCACCATATATGTTGAAGTTATGATCTCCTGTTATGATCTCCTTCTCTACTCCCCTCTTATCTCCTCTTCCCACAATCGTATACAAGATTTCTCTCGCGTATCACCCCTACTCTGGAACCCTCTACCACAACACATCAGACTTTCACCTACCATCGAAACCTTCAAAAAGAGCCTGAAGACCTACCTCTTCCGGCAAGCCTACAATCTGCAGTAACCACCGATCGACCAAACCGCTGCATGACCAGCTCTATCCTCACCTACTGTATTCTCACCCATCCCTTGTAGATTGTGAGCCCTCGCGGGCAGGGTCCGCTCTCCTCCTGTACCAGTTATGACTTGTATTGTAAAGATTATTGTACTTGTTTTTATTATGCGTACCCCTCCTCACATGTAAAGCGCCATGGAATAAATGGCGCTATAACAAATAATAAATAGTTACTTTGACATTTCTAAGGCAGCATTTGTGCTGCATGAAATAGGTTGGATACAGTCATAGGAGACCACAAAGTGTTTACTTGTGTTTTCAAAGCACTTGGAGGTTTTCAGTACAAAGTTGGCAAATTAAACTTTTAAAAGTAGCGCTCATCTCTAGTTTTCACCTGTTTTGCCGTTCAGCAGTGTCGCTTATTTTATCATAATATGAAATTAATGAACTAAAAAGCAGAGAAAACATTTGGTTTCCCCAAAATATGCCTCATTCCATTTTTTATGATCGGCTGAAGAATAACTAAAACCAACTCAACTACCTTATTGCATACAGCATGTGCAACTAGCAAGTGAAGATATAATTTATTTTAAAGACCTTGGTAATGGTAATACATTCCTCCCTTTGACATGTTACAGCTACTGTATGTGTTCAATATCTTATCTACATCTCAGCAGACTGTCAGTAAAAATTGACAGACCCTTTTGACTTTACCCATCAATAAAGCCAGGAGCTGATACAGACAGAAAAGGGCCCCTGTGCAAAAACAGTATATAGACCCTTTGCAGTCCAATAGCTCATCATACTTCACATTCCAACTGCTCTGATGGAAGTGGCCCCTTGCCTCTTGGTTCCCTGGGCAGCAGTACAGGTTGCACCACTAGTATGTCCTTTCCAGAAAAAGACTTCCTGTTAAAGTAAATCCGTCACTAGGTTTCTTCTGCCCTGTCCTCTCACTGAATTAGAGCTTTTTTTCCTATAATGTACACAGGAATATAGTTGTTAATCAGCGGTGAGCAGTAAGGATAGCATCTGGCAGCGCAAAAAAGGACTCCAGTACTTTAAGAGAAAACTAAGATTTTTATAAAAAATGGCTCCAAGTAAAAAAGTTAGTGACCTAGTGTGATGGAAATGTATAATTGTAAGGGAAACTGTAACATCAGTAAAATGACTAGTTAAGGTTGCATCCAAATGACTGCCTCTACACAAAGGATATAACATCTGCCTACTCTTATTATAGGAACTCAGAACCACAGGGGGGTCTCCTCTGAGAAAACTAAGAGCTGTCAAATATGGCAGCTTGGCTCCTGGACCCTTAGCTTCAAAAAGGGGTTAGCAAATGGTCTGTACTAGGCAGAATGTTTCCTATTGACTGTATAGAGAGCAGTGGGGGAAGATATTTGAAATGCAAGGCCATGGGCCAGTTATAAACAGCAACTTTTAATTGAGCCAATCTGGGTCATCCTGGAAATATGAGCCTATGGTCAGGAGTATAAAAAGTGTGGTACAAAAGAAGTTGATGACCTGTGGGGGCTACCTAGGATGCTGATGTGATCCATAACTCATTTTCCTTCCCTCAAGGGAACAGAAGATAACTGTAAATGGAAACGTTGAAGCATTTCTGTTATTTCTACCTTTTTTATTTTATAACTGTTTTACATATTTGTGTGTCATATTTGTATAAGCACTGTATATTTTTATATCAAAGTTTAAAATATTTAATAAGTTTGATCCTTGTATGGGCTAAAGAATCCAAAGATTTCAGAGAGTGTTTGACGTTTTGATTGTCTGACAGTAACATGTTTCAGGGACTCATCACCCCATGTGTTTGATGAGTGGTGGCAGACTGCGTTAAGTAACTGGGATATGTGGACTGTGTTGGGATGTGATTTATGCTCACTTGTTAGCCAAAAACAGAGGTTGAGAGCTGGAATGAGTGAGGAGATAAATTAACCCTTGAAGGCACACTCCACGTCACATGCTGAGAAGTGTGTATGTGATACCTAGGAATCAGGGCCTTCAATACATTATGTTGCACTTACAGCATCATAAACCTCGTTCAGGTTCCCTTTAAAGAAGTTGTCCAAGATTAGAAGAACAGTGGTTGTTTCCTTTTTTGCAACTTATGATAGAGCTAAGCTGCAATGCCATACACAACCTATGGGCAGGCGTGGTGCTGAACCTCACAATTTTTCTCACAATGTCTAGAGCATGCTGCCACATTCCTCTTGTCCCTACTTAGGTGTCTCTTAGGCCGGGATCACATGACTGTTCTTCGTTCATTTGAAAAAAACAGTCCAATTATGCTATGTCACACTCTGAGCACAGTTTAATCAAAATGTGATCAAACTTTCTTGGGTGTGAAGAATTCAAAAGAAAAATGCCCATCTTCCCCATTCATTGTGTCCGTGATAATCAGACCACACTGGGATGTCATCCGAGTGCAGTCTGATGTTTTTCATGGACCCATAACCATGAATGGGTGAGTGCCATCTGAGGCGAGTCAACTCGTGCATGGTGCAATTTTTTCCTCGTGCTGGGTCGATCCAAGGAAAAAAATCAGACATGTTCTCAGACCCATAAAATAACAAGGGGAAAAGTGCTATCTGTCAAAACAAAGGATAGCACTAGTATGATTATTGTGGTCATCTGCACGAGCCTTAACACACACAACATAGTGCCTTATTAGCATGCAAAATACATTTACTTTGCCTATAAATAGATGCTGTGCATTGTATTTATGTTTATATTTGGCAGGTGCCTGACCATAAGGGTCATCTGTAGGCACTTATCTACACGTCCTATAGTTAAATCAGCCCTGCATGCATAGTTACTTCCTGTAGATCAATGCTTGAGCGTCTCATTTTATGGTTCATATTTTTCAAGACGGATGACACTAGTTGATCCAATAAACCTTTGATTCATTGTTATCCATCCAAACAGTGATGTTCTCTTTATAAATACAAGTACTGAATCATAAAAAAATATAATTGACGTTGGGATCCTGCAGGTGGATAGTAAACCCCCTTTTATTCGGGAGCGTCTCTGAGAGCAGTCACATTAAGAGCAGCGTTCTGTCAGGGTTCAGCATCGTTATGGATTGTGTAGAGAAATGTTTTAACACATTCATTTTGTCTTCAGTTTCCTGTCAGCGTTATTGGAAAACTAATAATGATGAAAGAAGCAAAACACACAAAAAGCAAATTCACAAGTGAGATATTGCTATTGTGAAGATTGCTTTCACAGTCCAAGATTTAGTGGCTCTCCTAAACCCAGCTATTAACTTGTCCAGATTTATATACTTTGCTCTTCAAGGCTCAGAAAAGAAAAAAAACTAAAAGGGTTATTGAAAGAAAGAAAAATCTTGTAGAAGAAAAAGAAAGGCAAGAAGTTAATGTTTGGTAGCATGCTAAAAATAGTGGCCTTTTCAACCTTCATCAAAGTGCTTGCACCTTTTCAATCTCTCACTCTTGTGTGTTGTTAAGGTTCCCATTTTAGGATACCAATTGGAAGATCAGTGATAGGTATATCTTGTGATGGAAAATCTTAACCTACAGATGTGTCTCTTTTTTATATCCATTGTGAGACATTTTATGTCTGAAGCTTACAGCTTGACTTCGGCTTTCTGTTTAATCTCGGCTATGTATCATCTACATTTTCTTCACATTGATCAGAGAAGGTACGGGTACATTATCTCGCCGCAAGGTTGAATGTATTCCCTTGTGAATAACTGTGTGCCAGAGCATATATATGACATAGTTTGGAGGGAGCAATCTTGGACCGCTTGTATAACTAGTTAGAGAATACAAATACGTCTTTAAACTACTGGTCGGAGAGTTCATGAATTGCCACAGACATGGAAATAATGCAAATATTTCCAGATTTTCAGGAATGAAGGGTATAATTCCGGTTGGTGCAGAATTATCATGATAAAAACTAGTTGTTGAGGGAGCAAATAGAACAAAATGTAAGTCAATATGTAATTCCAAGTCTGTTCATGGAGGTGTTAAGGGGGGGAAAAACACTGACAAAATAAACTTGTAGGGCCTCAATAAAGTGTGAACCAAAACTCACAAAAATAAACTTCTGATGTTAAAGGGGTATAGGTAAAATCTTATAGATTCATGGGAGTCAAGCTACTAAGATCTCCACTGACAACCGGAATGGGGCGCTTATGTCCTGTGCCTGAATGCAATGGCAATGTGCCTGCTAAGTTGCCACTACGCCACTACATTCATTCTCAGTGGGACTACCGGAAAAAGCTGATCTTTGCACTTGGCTGCAAGAGACATAATTAACTTCTTAGTAACAGAGACAATTTTGTGCTTTAATGACCATGCCAATTTTACAATTCTGACCACTGTAACTTTAGGTGGTTATAACACTGGAACGCTTCAAAGGATCCCACTGATTCTAAGATTGTTTTTTTGTGACATATTGTCCTTCATGTTAGTGGTAAAATTTCTTCGACATGACTTGCATTTATTTATGAAAAAAATTAAAATATGGCAAAAATTTTGAAAATATTGCAATTTTTTCAAATTTTTTATTTTTATGCCCTTAAATCACGGAGTGGTGTCACACAAAATACTTATTAAATAACATTTACCACATCTCTACTTTACATCAGCACAATTTTGGAACCAATTTTTTCATTGTTAGGAAGTTAAAAGGGTTAAAAGTTGACCAGCGATTTCTCATTTTTCCAGCAAAATTTACAAAACCATTTTTTTTAAAGACTACATAACATTTGAAGTCCTTTTGAGGGGCCTATATGGTAGAAGATACCCAATCGTGACACAATTCGAAAAACTATATCCCTCAAGATGCTCAAAACCACATTCAAGAAGTTTATTAACCCTTCAGGTGCTTCACGAGAACTAAAGCATTGTGGAAGGAAAAAATGAACATTTTACTTTTTCCACAAAAAATGTACTTTGGGACCAATTTTTTTATTTTCACAAGGCTATCAGGAGAAAATGGACCACAAAATTTGTTGTTCAATTCGGGAAAAGCCACTGTTTGGGTGCATGGCAGGGCTCAGAAGGGAGGAAGTACCGTTTGACTTTTTGAAAGCAAAATTGGCTGGAATAAATTGTGGCACATGTCGCATTTGGAGACCCCCTGATGTATCTAAACAGTGGAAACTCCCCAATTCTAACTCCAATCCTAGCCCCAACACACCCCTAACCCTAATCCCAACCATAACCGTAACCCTAACCACAACCCTAACCCCAACAAACCCCTAGCCGTAATCCCAACCCTAACCAGAAACCTAATCCCAACACACCCCTAACCCTAATCCCAACCATAACCCTAACCACAAACCTAACCTCAACACACCCCAACCCTAATCCCAACCCTAACCATAACCCTAACCACAAACCTAACCCTAGCACACGCATCACCCTAATCCCAACCTTAACTATAATCCCAACTCTAACCCTAACCCTAACCCTAGCCCTAACCATAACATTAGCCCAACTCACTTTAACCCAACTCTAACCCTAACTTTAGCCCAACTCACTTTAGCCCAACTCACTTTAGTCCAACTCTAAACCTAATGGAAACATGGAAATAAATACATTTTTTATTATTTTTAGCTAACTAAGGGGGTGATAAAGGGGGGTTTGATCTACTTTTTTATTTTGATCACTCTGATAGGGTCTATCACAGTGATCAAAATGAACCAATAGGAAAAATTTCCTATTGTTGCCAGGGGCCGGCCGGCAGATCTCCATGGGTGCTCTGTGCATATGCCCACCATTTTCTCCTGGAAGAAGATGCCGGTGGCCTGGGGGACTACACGGGGGCACGCAGGGACACCAGAGGTACTGGGGGGTTTACTGGGGGACCAGGGAACCCTATTTCTCTCTCCTCTGATGTGCCATCACATCAGAGAAGAGAGAAATTAAATGGAAAATCTGACTTTTTTTATTTTATTTTGCCGTCGCCATTATACCAATAATAATGGCGATCGCAACACTGTGGTCGGTAAAAACAGACCCGAATCATGTTCTCTGGGGTCTTAGCTACTCCCAACAGCCAAGATCCCAGAGAAATTCTGATGCTGTTGGGCGCTATACACTTAAACCTCAATGTCGTTAAAAAGCAGCGTAGTGGTTTAAGTACCCTTAACTTTGCTGTTAAAAAGCGTATCGGTGGTCGTTAAGGGGTTAAACTTGCTCATGTAGACAATTAAGGGACTATTTTGCTCACCCAATTAATTAAACATTTTGTCTAAATATAACACTTAAAGAGAACAAGAAAAAAATGACAACAAATTGGGAATTGGGTTTTGCATGTGAAATAAACACAGTGTGAATGTGCTCTTACATTGGACATATACCAACTTATGCTCTGGCTCATTTTTTTTTGTCAAACATCAAGGATCCATGAGGAGACTTTGCTTGTGGTTGGATGCCTGCAATAGTGAACAAAAGGCGCTAGTGAGGCGGGCCATTGCCTTTCAGCACTGACCTACAGTACAAGGGTTGGTCTGAGCTGGTACAACAGACAGGGTGGAGTCTGGTTGAAGCGACGGAGGTCCAGCGAGCCATCTTAGACTTTGGCAGGAGGTCATGCTGCCTAGCAAGAAGAACCGGTGACCCCCAATAGGGCTTGTGTTAGAAGAAGATACTTTATTATCACTCCTGTCAGAAGTTATAAGAACATATAAAAAGAGACTGTTATACAATGAATCTGATAATGCTGAAATTACCCCGTTTAGCTATAGTTACTGGAATTTCCCTCAACATCAGTGAAATAAATAATCTCATTGGGTAATTCCACTTTGCGTTTGTATGTGCGCTGCATTTAGTCACCTACTTACACATATAAGAACTTATGCTCTGGCTCATTTCTTTGGCTTAAATGTAATATTTAGCAGCTTTCAGTTCTACTCTCCTACTTGGAGCATTAGGGGGTCATCAACCTCCTTAATTTAGTTCTTAAAGTAATCGAGAGATTAACAGTATAGGCCATAAAGATATGGTACATTCAAATCCCAATACTATGACCTGCATCTATCATAGGAATGGGGCCTAATAGCATGTTGCTCTTTTAGGAGAGGTAGTCAGAATTTCACTACAAATGAATGGGCATTCTGATTACCTCTCCACTGACAAAGGTACGCATCAGGGCCCCATTCTTGAGATATGGTAGATGCGAGTCCTATATATGTTATACCCTCTTAAAGATGGGAATGCCCCTTTGAGGCTATGAACAGTCTGAGTTTTTTGAGGTGGAAAAAATGATGAGTTGAGTGGAATCTCTCTTTCTCTGGGGAGTTTTCAGAGGAGATATTTTTATTTCCTGAATCATATCCTGAACTGGTTGTGGATCAATTATTTTTCCTATAATGTGGTAGCGCTATGCTTGGCACCCCTGCATCGTTCTGCCACTATGCAGAGACGCCAACTTAATCACCTCCCCAACCCGCGTCGTGATCTTCGGCGTGCTCCAGTCCCTGCCTTCTTCCTCCTCTGTGCACGCTGCACTGTGTCTCGGCGGAATGCCTAGGGCGCAGGTGCATGCGCTCCCCTGTTCTTAAACGGGTAGTGTGCACATGGCAAATGCTCCCAGCATGTGCTGGGAAGCATTTAGTTAAGTGTGCCTACACCTGCAAAGTGTCTTCCAGCCAATAGCTGGTATACATCTTGTATAAAAGGCACTCTCCACTACTGGGTGGTTTCTAAACAACCCATATCCTTCTGTTATGTGGTTGGTGGTAACTGTATGTTGCCAGGTCCCATACACTAGTCTGACAGTGTTCCGTATCCCATATCCTCTGTACCCACGAGTCCACCTTATTTACCCTTGTATTCCTGTGACCGCTTCGGCTGTGTGTGTACCCCATGGCCGCATCAGTGGTACTTGTCTGCCACCTTGGGAGCAGAATACCCAGGCCAGAACTGTGAACGAAATGCCTGTGGCCGCCCTGTCTCACAGGGTAAACCTGTCCCCTTGGCCATCCGGTGTGAACTTGTCCCGAGAGGTCGTTCTGTGTGAACTTATCCCTGTGGCCACCCTGTCTGCACAGCGTAAACCTGTCCCCATGGCCGTCCGGTGTTAACTTGTCCAAGACGCTGTCCTGTGTGAACTTGTCTCATGAGGCCGTCCCGTGTGAACTTGCCCCAAGAGGTTGTCCTAGCTAAGCTTGTCCTAAGTGGCCATCCTGTTCTGTCCGAAAAGCAGAAGTAGCGTCTCTACCCTTTGGGGTCAACAGCTACAGCCAGTCATCGCACTGGAGTGGTACCTGGCAGCTACATGCAGCACAAGTCCGACATTACTACTAGAGGCTTCAGCGAACACCAAAGTAGCTGCTTAGTCACGCCCCTTCAGGGTACATCTGGTCTGTGGCACAGTGGCTCTATGAAACATGTGCGCCACCTATGAGCGTAAGAGTTTGCTCAGACCATGACCCCCACTGAGGCCCATGGTCCATTGCTCTCTGGGAAAATTTCAAGCTTTGTTTGGTAACTATATGTGACAGGACAAAGCTTTCCCCCGATCTAAAGCCCTGACCTTTGCTGCAACAGCCCAAATCGCAGTCCCTGCTGTAGTTAATACTCAATCTGCGACTTGCGCTCCCAAAGATGAACCCATCCCAGCATGTCAGCCACCCTACTAGAAGGATCCTAAGCATTGCTGTGCATTCTTGGAGCAGTGTATGTAGCACTATGAATTTTTTGCTCCTCATTTTTCCTCTCATCGAGTCAAGGTGGGATTTCTCATGTCCTACCTGGCAGGAGATGCTCTGAAATGGCTCAACTCCCTATGGGAAGCTGCGCATTCTCCCCTGTTCTTAAAGGGGCATGCTGCACATGGTAAATGCTCCCAGCAGGTGCTGAGAAGCATTTAGGCAAATGTTCTTACACCTGTAAGGTGTCTCCCAGTCAGTAGCTGGGAGACATCTTGTATAAAAGGCACCCTCTTCTACTGGGAGGTACCTGAGCAGCCTGAGCAGCCCTTTATAGATCTATTAGGTGGTTGGTGGTAACTGTATGTTGCCAGGTCCCCTTTCCTAGTCTAATAGTGTCCCATTTCCTGCATCCTGGGTACACGCGAGTCAGCCTTAATTGCCCTTGTATTCCCATGACTGTTTCCGCGGTGTCTGTACACCGTGGCTGCATCAGTGGTACTTGTCTGCCGACCTGGGGACTGAATACCCTGCCAGATTTGTGAACTTATCCCAGAGGCCACCCTGTCTGCACAGGGTAAACCTGTCCCCATGGATGTCAGGCGTAATATTGTCCTGAGAGGCCGTCCTGTGTGAACTAATCCCTGTGGCCGCCCTGTGTGTACAAGGTAAATTTGTTCCCATGGATATTCGGTGTGAACTAGTCCCGAGAGGCCGACCTGTCTGAACTTGCTTCAAGAGGCTGTTCTATCTGAACTTGTCCCAAGTGGTGGTCCTGCTCTGTCTCAGAAGCAGAAGTAATGTCTCTGCCAATTGGGGTCAGCAGCTAAGGCCAAACCTAACCCTGGAGTTGAACCTGGCAGCTAACTGCTGCACAAGTCTGACCTCACCACTAGAGGCTCGAGCGAACACCAAGGTAGCTGCTTAGTCACACCCCTCCAGGGTAAGTCAAGTCCGTGGCACAGTGGACTGGCAAGTAGGGTTGAGCGACTTTCATTTTTTTAAGATCGAGTAGGGTTTTGGGAAACCCGATTTTGTCCAGAGTCGAGTCGAGTGCAGTCGGCCGATTATCGCTAAATGTCGGGGATCGACCGAAACACGAAACCCAATGCAAGTCAATGGGGAAGCATAGTCGGCAGTGAGTGGAGGCCAGGAAAACACCTACAGTGCCCATTTTAATGCCAAAAACATCCATTCTTGTTTCTGAAGCTTGCCAATCTTAATTAACTGTATAATAATAGTTGGGCATAGGGAATTGGGGGAAAGTTGTGGGGGGAGTAGGGCTGGCTCAAGTTTTTCGTGGGCCCAGGAAATGCGGACTACGTCACGGCGGTGTTGCAGGGAAAGGTAAGTATTTAAACGTTGCAAGTGCTGTGATCCTGAGCAAGCAGGGGGGGGCCCACTCGTTCGCATTGGCACTGGCACAGGGCCCCTCAAAGTACGGCGGTGTGTTTGCATGGCGGGGGCGCCTCCCACCAGCAGCGACACTTTTGCGTACTCTGAGGGGCCCTGTGCCAGTGATGTCGCCAACGAGTATGCCCCCCCACCTGATGAAGGAACCTGCACTTTCATCTGCACCTTCCTCTTTGTCCCTGTGTAAGGTGGTATAACATGCGGGAAGGGGAACCTTACTTTCAGCAGGGTCAGATTCTGGCTGTGTAGAGTACAAGGGGAATGTAGTGGTCTAGGTCAATGTACCAGCAGACTCATTTAGCAGTGGCTGGGCAATGGGCAGGATGAGGAGGAAACAGATATAGGGCCAAAGAATAAAGTAGGCTAAATGCAGTTCAAAATTGGTAACAGGACTAAACAGGCGGCATTGCTTTGTTCAGTGGAGTAGCAAACCCAAGAGCAGCAGACACTGTTTCAAGGGCCTAACCACACTAGTAGGCCAAATGCAGTTTAATATCTGATAGTATAGGGCGAAAGCCAGAATGTGGAAGCTCAGCTTTGTTCAGTTGAGGACAACACCAGGGAGGGGCAGACACCTTTAGTAGGCCGGAAAAGCCTATTGCATTTTTTAAAATGGTAATTTGGAGCAGAAGGTTGAAGCTCAGCTTTATTTAGTTGAGGACAACACCAGGCAGGGGCACACAGACAGACACCTTTAGTAGGCCGGAAAAGCCTATTGCATTTTTTAAAATGGTAATTTGGAGCAGAAGGTTGAAGCTCAGCTTTATTTAGTTGAGGGCAACACCAGGGAGGGGCAGAAGCCGTTAGTAGGCCCTAACCACCATTTTTTTTTTTAAAAACCACTTAATGAGAGCCGGAAGGTTGAAGCTCAGCTTTATTTAGTTGAGGACAACACCAGGCAGGGGCACACAGACAGACACCTTTAGTAGGCCGGAAAAGCCTATTGCATTTTTTAAAATGGTAATTTGGAGCAGAAGGTTGAAGCTCAGCTTTATTTAGTTGAGGACAACACCAGGCAGGGGCACACAGACAGACACCTTTAGTAGGCCGGAAAAGCCTATTGCATTTTTTAAAATGGTAATTTGGAGCAGAAGGTTGAAGCTCAGCTTTATTTAGTTGAGGACAACACCAGGCAGGGGCACACAGACAGACACCTTTAGTAGGCCGGAAAAGCCTATTGCATTTTTTAAAATGGTAATTTGGAGCAGAAGGTTGAAGCTCAGCTTTATTTAGTTGAGGGCAACACCAGGGAGGGGCAGAAGCCGTTAGTAGGCCCTAACCACCATTTTTTTTTTTAAAAACCACTTAATGAGAGCCGGAAGGTTGAAGCTCAGCTTTATTTAGTTGAGGACAACACCAGGCAGGGGCACACAGACAGACACCTTTAGTAGGCCGGAAAAGCCTATTGCATTTTTTAAAATGGTAATTTGGAGCAGAAGGTTGAAGCTCAGCTTTATTTAGTTGAGGACAACACCAGGCAGGGGCACACAGACAGACACCTTTAGTAGGCCGGAAAAGCCTATTGCATTTTTTAAAATGGTAATTTGGAGCAGAAGGTTGAAGCTCAGCTTTATTTAGTTGAGGACAACACAAGGCAGGGGCACACAGACAGACACCTTTAGTAGGCCGGAAAAGCCTATTGCATTTTTTAAAATGGTAATTTGGAGCAGAAGGTTGAAGCTCAGCTTTATTTAGTTGAGGACAACACCAGGCAGGGGCACACAGACAGACACCTTTAGTAGGCCGGAAAAGCCTATTGCATTTTTTAAAATGGTAATTTGGAGCAGAAGGTTGAAGCTCAGCTTTATTTAGTTGAGGACAACACCAGGCAGGGGCACACAGACAGACACCTTTAGTAGGCCGGAAAAGCCTATTGCATTTTTTAAAATGGTAATTTGGAGCAGAAGGTTGAAGCTCAGCTTTATTTAGTTGAGGGCAACACCAGGGAGGGGCAGAAGCCGTTAGTAGGCCCTAACCACCATTTTTTTTTTTAAAAACCACTTAATGAGAGCCGGAAGGTTGAAGCTCAGCTTTATTTAGTTGAGGACAACACCAGGCAGGGGCACACAGACAGACACCTTTAGTAGGCCGGAAAAGCCTATTGCATTTTTTAAAATGGTAATTTGGAGCAGAAGGTTGAAGCTCAGCTTTATTTAGTTGAGGACAACACCAGGCAGGGGCACACAGACAGACACCTTTAGTAGGCCGGAAAAGCCTATTGCATTTTTTAAAATGGTAATTTGGAGCAGAAGGTTGAAGCTCAGCTTTATTTAGTTGAGGACAACACCAGGCAGGGGCACACAGACAGACACCTTTAGTAGGCCGGAAAAGCCTATTGCATTTTTTAAAATGGTAATTTGGAGCAGAAGGTTGAAGCTCAGCTTTATTTAGTTGAGGACAACACCAGGCAGGGGCACACAGACAGACACCTTTAGTAGGCCGGAAAAGCCTATTGCATTTTTTAAAATGGTAATTTGGAGCAGAAGGTTGAAGCTCAGCTTTATTTAGTTGAGGGCAACACCAGGGAGGGGCAGAAGCCGTTAGTAGGCCCTAACCACCATTTTTTTTTTTAAAAACCACTTAATGAGAGCCGGAAGGTTGAAGCTCAGCTTTATTTAGTTGAGGACAACACCAGGCAGGGGCACACAGACAGACACCTTTAGTAGGCCGGAAAAGCCTATTGCATTTTTTAAAATGGTAATTTGGAGCAGAAGGATGAAGCTCAGCTTTATTTAGTTGAGGACAACACCAGGCAGGGGCACACAGACAGACACCTTTAGTAGGCCGGAAAAGCCTATTGCATTTTTTAAAATGGTAATTTGGAGCAGAAGGTTGAAGCTCAGCTTTATTTAGTTGAGGACAACACCAGGCAGGGGCACACAGACAGACACCTTTAGTAGGCCGGAAAAGCCTATTGCATTTTTTAAAATGGTAATTTGGAGCAGAAGGTTGAAGCTCAGCTTTATTTAGTTGAGGACAACACCAGGCAGGGGCACACAGACAGACACCTTTAGTAGGCCGGAAAAGCCTATTGCATTTTTTAAAATGGTAATTTGGAGCAGAAGGTTGAAGCTCAGCTTTATTTAGTTGAGGACAACACCAGGCAGGGGCACACAGACAGACACCTTTAGTAGGCCGGAAAAGCCTATTGCATTTTTTAAAATGGTAATTTGGAGCAGAAGGTTGAAGCTCAGCTTTATTTAGTTGAGGACAACACCAGGCAGGGGCACACAGACAGACACCTTTAGTAGGCCGGAAAAGCCTATTGCATTTTTTAAAATGGTAATTTTGAGCAGAAGGTTGAAGCTCAGCTTTATTTAGTTGAGGGCAACACCAGGGAGGGGCAGAAGCCGTTAGTAGGCCCTAACCACCATTTTTTTTTTTAAAAACCACTTAATGAGAGCCGGAAGGTTGAAGCTCAGCTTTATTTAGTTGAGGACAACACCAGGCAGGGGCACACAGACAGACACCTTTAGTAGGCCGGAAAAGCCTATTGCATTTTTTAAAATGGTAATTTGGAGCAGAAGGTTGAAGCTCAGCTTTATTTAGTTGAGGACAACACCAGGCAGGGGCACACAGACAGACACCTTTAGTAGGCCGGAAAAGCCTATTGCATTTTTTAAAATGGTAATTTGGAGCAGAAGGTTGAAGCTCAGCTTTATTTAGTTGAGGACAACACCAGGCAGGGGCACACAGACAGACACCTTTAGTAGGCCGGAAAAGCCTATTGCATTTTTTAAAATGGTAATTTGGAGCAGAAGGTTGAAGCTCAGCTTTATTTAGTTGAGGGCAACACCAGGGAGGGGCAGAAGCCGTTAGTAGGCCCTAACCACCATTTTTTTTTTAAAAAACCACTTAATGAGAGCCGGAAGGTTGAAGCTCAGCTTTATTTAGTTGAGGACAACACCAGGCAGGGGCACACAGACAGACACCTTTAGTAGGCCGGAAAAGCCTATTGCATTTTTTAAAATGGTAATTTGGAGCAGAAGGTTGAAGCTCAGCTTTATTTAGTTGAGGACAACACCAGGCAGGGGCACAGAGACAGACACCTTTAGTAGGCCGGAAAAGCCTATTGCATTTTTTAAAATGGTAATTTGGAGCAGAAGGTTGAAGCTCAGCTTTATTTAGTTGAGGACAACACCAGGCAGGGGCACACAGACAGACACCTTTAGTAGGCCGGAAAAGCCTATTGCATTTTTTAAAATGGTAATTTGGAGCAGAAGGTTGAAGCTCAGCTTTATTTAGTTGAGGACAACACCAGGCAGGGGCACACAGACAGACACCTTTAGTAGGCCGGAAAAGCCTATTGCATTTTTTAAAATGGTAATTTGGAGCAGAAGGTTGAAGCTCAGCTTTATTTAGTTGAGGGCAACACCAGGGAGGGGCAGAAGCCGTTAGTAGGCCCTAACCAAAGTTGAAGGCCAAATGCAGTTTAATTTCTGATACTATAGGCCGAAAGCCAGAAGGTGGAAGCTCCGATTTAGACAGTGGAGGACAATTTGAATTAGGGACTGCAGACAGACTTAGTAGGCTGTCCCCTGTGGACCATGCATCCACCACATTAACCCATTGCGCCGTAATGGACACGTAATCTTCCGTGGCCATGCCTACAGGTCCATGCGTCTGTTGTCAGGTGCACCTTTGTACTCACAGATTGCCAGAGTGCATGGACAATGCGGTCTTCTACATGCTGGTGGAGGGTTGGGATGGCTTTTCTCGCAAAAGAAGTGTCGACTGGTTAGCTTGTAGCGTGGTACAGCGTAGTCCATCATGGCCTTATTAATAGTAAATAAAATATATAACTAGGCTCTATGAACTTTTAAATAGGTTCCAGGGGTACACGGGCAGCATTGGTGTGGTCAGTGGAGGAGTATTGCAAGTAGGGGCTGCAGACAGGCTATCAAAGGCCTAAAATAACAAACATTAGGCAGTCATGGCAGTTTTACATCGGTTACATGGATACACAGGCAGGCACTCCAGGCAGCATTGTGGTCAGTGGAGGAGTATTGCAAGTAGGGGCCGCAGACAGGCTATCAAAGGCCTAAAATAACAAACAGTAGGCAGTCATGGCAGTTTTACATCGGTTACATGGATACACAGGCAGGCACTCCAGGCAGCATTGTGGTCAGTGGAGGAGTATTGCAAGTAGGGGCCGCAGACAGGCTATCAAAGGCCTAAAATAACAAACAGTAGGCAGTCATGGCAGTTTTACATCGGTTACACGGATACACAGGCAGGCACTCCAGGCAGCATTGTGGTCAGTGGAGGAGTATTGCAAGTAGGGGCCGCAGACAGGCTATCAAAGGCCTAAAATAACAAACAGTAGGCAGTCATGGCAGTTTTACATCGGTTACATGGATACACAGGCAGGCACTCCAGGCAGCATTGTGGTCAGTGGAGGAGTATTGCAAGTAGGGGCCGCAGACAGGCTATCAAAGGCCTAAAATAACAAACAGTAGGCAGTCATGGCAGTTTTACATCGGTTACATGGATACACAGGCAGGCACTCCAGGCAGCATTGTGGTCAGTGGAGGAGTATTGCAAGTAGGGGCCGCAGACAGGCTATCAAAGGCCTAAAATAACAAACAGTAGGCAGTCATGGCAGTTTTACATCGGTTACATGGATACACAGGCAGGCACTCCAGGCAGCATTGTGGTCAGTGGAGGAGTATTGCAAGTAGGGGCCGCAGACAGGCTATCAAAGGCCTAAAATAACAAACAGTAGGCAGTCATGGCAGTTTTACATCGGTTACATGGATACACAGGCAGGCACTCCAGGCAGCATTGTGGTCAGTGGAGGAGTATTGCAAGTAGGGGCCGCAGACAGGCTATCAAAGGCCTAAAATAACAAACAGTAGGCAGTCATGGCAGTTTTACATCGGTTACATGGATACACAGGCAGGCACTCCAGGCAGCATTGTGGTCAGTGGAGGAGTATTGCAAGTAGGGGCCGCAGACAGGCTATCAAAGGCCTAAAATAACAAACAGTAGGCAGTCATGGCAGTTTTACATCGGTTACATGGATACACAGGCAGGCACTCCAGGCAGCATTGTGGTCAGTGGAGGAGTATTGCAAGTAGGGGCCGCAGACAGGCTATCAAAGGCCTAAAATAACAAACAGTAGGCAGTCATGGCAGTTTTACATCGGTTACATGGATACACAGACAGGCACTCCAGGCAGCATTGTGGTCAGTGGAGGAGTATTGCAAGTAGGGGCCGCAGACAGGCTATCAAAGGCCTAAAATAACAAACAGTAGGCAGTCATGGCAGTTTTACATCGGTTACATGGATACACAGGCAGGCACTCCAGGCAGCATTGTGGTCAGTGGAGGAGTATTGCAAGTAGGGGCCGCAGACAGGCTATCAAAGGCCTAAAATAACAAACAATAGGCTCATTGCAGTTTTACAGCGGTTACATGGATACACAGGCAGCTAGGTGGTGAGTGGAGGAGTATTTAAAGTAAGGACCGCAGACAGGCTATCAAAGGCCTAACATAACAAACAATAGGCTCATGGCAGTTTTACAGCGGTTACATGGATAGACGGGCAGGCAGCTTGGTGGTGAGTGGAGGAGTATTTAAAGTAGGGACCGCAGACAGGCTATCAAAGGCCTAACATAACAAACAATAGGCTCATGGCAGTTTTACAGCGGTTACATGGATACACGGGCAGGCAGCTTGGTGGTCAGTGGAGGAGTATTTAAAGTAGGGACCGCAGACAGGCTTCAAAGGCCTAACATAAGAAAATGGGCTGGCTGTAGGCACTTTATAATTGGTTCCAGGGGTACACGGGCAGCAGTGGTCTGGCCAGTGGAGGACTAGTGGAAGGAGGGACCGCAGACAGGCTTCAAAGGCCTAACATAAAAAAATGGGCTGGCTGTAGGCACTTTATAATTGGTTCCAGGGGTACACGGGCAGCAGTGGTCTGGTCAGTGGAGGACTAGTGGAAGGAGGGACCGCAGACAGGCTTCAAAGGCCTAACATAAAAAAATGGGCTGGCTGTAGGCACTTTATAATTGGTTCCAGGGGTACACGGGCAGCAGTGGTCTGGCCAGTGGAGGACTAGTGGAAGGAGGGACCGCAGACAGGCTTCAAAGGCCTAACATAAAAAAATGGGCTGGCTGTAGGCACTTTATAATTGGTTCCAGGGGTACACGGGCAGCAGTGGTCTGGCCAGTGGAGGACTAGTGGAAGGAGGGACCGCAGACAGGCTTCAAAGGCCTAACATAAAAAAATGGGCTGGCTGTAGGCACTTTATAATTGGTTCCAGGGGTACACGGGCAGCAGTGGTCTGGTCAGTGGAGGACTAGTGGAAGGAGGGACCGCAGACAGGCTTCAAAGGCCTAACATAAAAAAATGGGCTGGCTGTAGGCACTTTATAATTGGTTCCAGGGGTACACGGGCAGCAGTGGTCTGGTCAGTGGAGGACTAGTGGAAGGAGGGACCGCAGACAGGCTTCAAAGGCCTAACATAAAAAAATGGGCTGGCTGTAGGCACTTTATAATTGGTTCCAGGGGTACACGGGCAGCAGTGGTCTGGCCAGTGGAGGACTAGTGGAAGGAGGGACCGCAGACAGGCTTCAAAGGCCTAACATAAAAAAATGGGCTGGCTGTAGGCACTTTATAATTGGTTCCAGGGGTACACGGGCAGCAGTGGTCTGGTCAGTGGAGGACTAGTGGAAGGAGGGACCGCAGACAGGCTTCAAAGGCCTAACATAAAAAAATGGGCTGGCTGTAGGCACTTTATAATTGGTTCCAGGGGTACACGGGCAGCAGTGGTCTGGTCAGTGGAGGACTAGTGGAAGGAGGGACCGCAGACAGGCTTCAAAGGCCTAAAATAACAAACAATAGGCTCATGGCAGTTTTACAGCGGTTACATGGATACACGGGCAGCTTGGTGGTGAGTGGAGGAGTAGTGCAAGGAGTGTCTGTCCCAGTACTCCCAAAATATAAATAGATGTTAATGTCTCGCAAAACAACCAAAACAAAAAAAAAGGTGGCATACTTAGGTACAGGGGTGGGCTCATCTGCTGAGTTTCTGACATAGTAATTTGGCAGTAACTATTTAATGGTGCCAATATAGGACACAGACACAGACTACTTTAAGTTGCATCATAGATGTCTACAAATTTGTATTGTCAGTGCCAGACATTGAATGATGTCAGCGAATAGACTAAAGATTGGTGGAGCTGTGCGACATAATTTTGCATGTGGTAGAGCACATTTTGAGCTGGGGTAGGGGGGAACTCTCTAGAGGCCGGCGGGACCGCCCCAGGGCCCCTCATGTTACAACGGTGTGTCTGACGTTGGGTGCGCACCACCACCGCCAGAGACACTACATTGTACTATGAGGGACCCAGTAGCAATGCCGTCAACCAAAAGCGAGCACACCCACCTCTTCAGACAAACAGCAGTCTCACGGGTGCTTGCGCCAAGTCGCGATACCACGGCCCCGTGTGGGGAGTTTGGCCATTTAGGGAGGTGTAAACATGTCGTATGCTGTACAATCAGCTGCAGCAAATTAGACATTAGAAAAGTAATTCACAGGCAAGAGCCTTTCATAGGAAAGCTAGGTGTCGGCCGGGCAAGGTGGGGCAAAAGATTTCGAAATCCAGTTGTGGTTCATTTTAATGAATGTTAGATCGTCAACATTTTGGGTAGCCAGACGAGTCCTTTTTTCGGTTAATATTGAACCTGCAGCACTGAATACTCTTTCTGATAGGACACTTGCTGCCGGGCAAGCAAGCTCCTGCAATGCATATTCTGCCAATTCTGGCCAGGTGTCTAATTTGGAGGCCCAGTAATCAAATGGGAATGACGGTTGAGGGAGAACATCGATAAGGGATGAAAAATAGTTAGTAACCATACTGGACAAATGTTGTCTCCTGTCACTTTCAATTGATGCAGCAGTACCTGTCCTGTCTGCGGTCATAGCAAAATCACTCCACAACCTGGTCAGAAAACCCCTCTGTCCAACGCCACTTCTGATGTGTGCACCCCTAACACTCCTAGTCTGCTGCCCCCTGGAGCTCGTGTGAGAACGATCACGTGCGCTGTGTGCTGGGAATGCCTGAAGCAAACGGTCAACAAGAGTTGATTGTTTGGTTGCTAATATTAGTTCCAAGTTCTCATGTGGCATAATATTTTGCAATTTGCCTTTATAGCGTGGATCAAGGAGGCAGGCCAACCAGTAATCGTCATCGTTCATCATTTTCGTAATGCGTGTGTCCCTTTTTAGGATACGTAAGGCATAATCCGCCATGTGGGCCAAAGTTCCAGTTGTCAAATCTCCGGTTGTGATTGGTTGAGGGGCAGTTGCAGGCAAATCTACGTCACTTGTGTCCCTCAAAAAACCAGAACCCGGCCGTGACACGCAACCAATTTCCTGTGCCCCCGGGAAAGGTTCGGCATTAAAAATATACTCATCCCCATCATCCTCCTCGTCCTCCACCTCCTCTTCGCCCGCTACCTCGTCCTGTACACTGCCCTGACCAGACAATGGCTGACTGTCATCAAGGCTTTCCTCTTCCTCTGGTGCAGACGCCTGCTCCTTTATGTGCGTCAAACTTTGCATCAGCAGACGCATTAGGGGGATGCTCATGCTTATTACGGCGTTGTCTGCACTAACCAGCCGTGTGCATTCCTCAAAACACTGAAGGACTTGACACATGTCTTGTATCTTAGACCACTGCACACCTGACAACTCCATGTCTGCCATCCTACTGCCTGCCCGTGTATCCTCCCACAAATAAATAACAGCACGCCTCTGTTCGCACAGTCTCTGAAGCATGTGCAGTGTTGAGTTCCACCTTGTTGCAACGTCTATGATTAGGCGATGCTGGGGAAGGTTCAAAGACCGCTGATAGGTCTGCATACGGCTGGCGTGTACAGGCGAACGTCGGATATGTGAGCAAAGTGCACGCACTTTGAGGAGCAGGTCGGAGAACCCAGGATAAGTTTTCAATAAGCACTGCACCACCAGGTTTAAGGTGTGAGCCAGGCAAGGAATGTGTTTCAGTTGGGAAAGGGAGATGGCAGCCATGAAATTCCTTCCGTTATCACTCACTACCTTGCCTGCCTCAAGATCTACTGTGCCCAGCCACGACTGCGTTTCTTGTTGCAAGAACTCGGACAGAACTTCCGCGGTGTGTCTGTTGTCGCCCAAGCACTTCATAGCCAATACAGCCTGCTGACGCTTGGCAGTAGCTGGCCCATAATGGGACAACTGGTGTGCAACAGTGTCATCTGCCGATGGAGTGGTTGGCAGACTGCGTTCTGTGGAAGAGCTGTAGCTTCTGCAGGAGGACGAGGAGGAGGAGGAGGAGGGGGTGCGAACGCCTACAGCCAACTGTTTCCTAGACCGTGGGCTAGGCACAACTGTCCCTAAATTGATGTCGCCTGTGGACCCTGCATCCACCACATTCACCCAGTGTGCCGTGATGGACACATAACGTCCCTGGCCATGCCTACTGGTCCATGCATCTGTAGTCAGGTGCACCTTTGTACTCACAGATTGCCTGAGTGCATGGACGATGCGCTGTTTAACATGCTGGTGCAGGGCTGGGATGGCTTTTCTGGAAAAAAAGTGTCGACTGGGTAGCTCGTATCGTGGTTCAGCGTACTCCATCAGGGCTTTGAAAGCTTCGCTTTCAACTAACCGGTAGGGCATCATCTCTAACGAGATTAGTCTAGCTATGTGGGCGTTAAAACACTGTGTACGCGGATGCGAGGATAAGTACTTCCTTTTTCTAACCAGAGTCTCATGTAGGGTGAGCTGGACTGGAGAGCTGGAGATCGTGGAACTTTCGGGTGTGCCGGTGTACATGGCAGACTGAGAGACGGTTGGAGACGGTATTGTTTCCGCCGGTGCCCTAGATGCAATATTTCCTCCTACAAAACTGGTGATTCCCTGACCCTGACTGCTTTTGGCTGGCAAAGAAACCTGCACAGATACTGCCGGTGGTGCGGAAAATGGTGGCCTTACAGTGACGGAAGGGATGTTGCGTTGCTGACTAGCTTCATTGGCCGAGGGTGCTACAACCTTGAGGGACGTTTGGTAGTTAGTCCAGGCTTGAAAATGCATGGTGGTTAAGTGTCTATGCATGCAACTAGTATTTAGACTTTTCAGATTCTGACCTCTGCTTAAGCTAGTTGAACATTTTTGACAGATGACTTTGCGCTGATCAGTTGGATGTTGTTTAAAAAAATGCCAGACTGCACTCTTCCTAGACTCGGATCCCTTTTCAGGGATTGCAGACTGAGCTTTAACCGGATGGCAACGCTGTGCTCCAACAGGTTTTGGCTTTGACACGCGTTTTGGGCCAGATACGGGCCCGGCAGATGGAACCTGTTGCGATGTTGATGCCTGCTGCGGCCCCTCCTCCACCTCCGCTTCTGAACTACTGCCGCCTGCACCCTGTTCCCCCAATGGCTGCCAATCGGGGTCAATAACTGGGTCATCTATTACCTCCTCTTCGAGCTCGTGTGCAACTTCGTCTGTGTCACTGTGTCGGTCGGTGGTATAGCGTTCGTGGCGGGGCAACATAGTCTCATCAGGGTCTGATTGTGGATCTGTACCCTGAGAGGGCAATGTGGTGGTCTGAGTCAAAGGAGCAGCATAGTACTCTGGCTGTGGCTGTGCATCAGTGCACTCCATGTCAGAATATACTTGTAATGGGCATGGCCTGTTAAATGTTTCACTTTCTAAGCCAGGGACGGTATGTGTAAAGAGCTCCATGGAGTGACCCGTTGTGTCGCCTGCTGCATCCTTCTCTCTTGTTGTAGTTTTTGCTGAGGAGGACAAGGAAGCGACTTGTCCCTGACCGTGAACATCCACAAGCGACGCGCTGCTTTTACATTTACCAGTTTCGGAAGAGGAGGCAAAAGAGCTAGAGGCTGAGTCTGCAATGTAAGCCAAAATTTGCTGTTGCTGCTCCGCCTTTAAAAGCGGTTTTCCTACTCCCAGAAAAGAGAGCGTTCGAGGCCTTGTGTAGCCTGACGACGAAACTGGCTCCACAGCTCCAGACTTAGGTGGAATATTTTTATCCCCACGACCACCTGATGCTCCACTACCACTACCATCATTACCAGCTGACAATGAACGCCCACGACGACCTCTTGCACCAGACTTCCTCATTGTTTTAAAATCTTAACCAAAGTAACTTTATTTGTTGCTGTCAAACAACTTACACGGTGAGCTATAACTTCAGTATGATTTCAATATCCCTTAACAGGTTGGTGAGACCACAAGGAAAATCAGGCACAATGTTACACACTCTGTTTTCTGTGGCACAAAATCACAGAGATGACACACACGCAGGACTGTCACTCAAGCACTAATGTCAATATTAATCTCCCACCTAATTTATTTTTTTTTTTTTCTCAGGGAGACTTTAGAAACCAAATAATATTAAAAAAAAAAAAAAAAAAAAGGCTTTCTATGGCCCACAATTAGAGAGAGAGAGGTGGCACACCCAGGAGTCAAGACTGGCGCACAAGCTGAAAGGGCAATATTACTCTCCCACTGTTTTTTTAAGTTTTTTTTTTATTTCAGGGAGACTTTAGAAACCAAATAATATTAAAAAAAACAAAAAAAAAATAGCCTTTCTATGGCCCACTGAATGAGAGAGAGAGGTGGCACACCCAGGAGTCAAGACTGGCACACAAGCTGAAAGGGCAATATTACTCTCCCACTGTTTTTTTTTTTTTTTTTTTTTTTTTTTTCAGGGAGACTTTAGAAACCAAATAATAAGAAAAAAATAAATAAATAAATAGGCTTTCTATAGCCCACTGAATGAGAGATAGCACACACAGCAGTGGCACACAAGCCCTGACTGAGGCCAATATTTTTCTCCCACTGATTGATGTAGTGTTTTTGTGTTGAGGTAGATTTTAGAACACAAATCAAGGAAAAAAAAAAATATGCTTTCTATGGCCCACTGAATGAGAGAGAGGTGGCACACCCAGGAGTCAAGACTGGCACACAAGCTGAAAGGGCAATATTACTCTCCCACTGTTTTTTTATGTATTTTTTGTTTTTTAAGGGAGACTTTAGAAACCCAATAATATTTAAAAAATAAAAATAAATAGGCTTTCTATGGCCCACTGAATGAGAGGGAGAGAGGTGGCACACCCAGGAGTCAAGACTGGCACACAAGCTGAAAGGGCAATATTACTCTCCCACTGTTTTTTTATGTTTTTTTTTTTTTTTTCAGGGAGACTTTAGAAACCAAATAATAAGAAAAAAAATAAATAAATAAATAGGCTTTCTATAGCCCACTGAATGAGAGATAGCACACACAGCAGTGGCACACAAGCCCTGACTGAGGCCAATATTTTTCTCCCACTGATTGATGTAGTGTTTTTGTGTTGAGGTAGATTTTAGAACACAAATCAAGGAAAAAAAAATGCTTTCTATGGCCCACTGAATGAGAGAGAGGTGGCACACCCAGGAGTCAAGACTGGCACACAAGCTGAAAGGGCAATATTACTCTCCCACTGTTTTTTTATGTATTTTTTGTTTTTTAAGGGAGACTTTAGAAACCCAATAATATTTAAAAAAAAAAAAAAATAGGCTTTCTATGGCCCACTGAATGAGAGGGAGAGAGGTGGCACACCCAGGAGTCAAGACTGGCACACAAGCTGAAAGGGCAATATTACTCTCCCACTGTTTTTTTATGTATTTTTTGTTTTTTAAGGGAGACTTTAGAAACCCAATAATATTTAAAAAAATAAATAAATAGGCTTTCTATGGCCCACTGAATGAGAGGGAGAGAGGTGGCACACCCAGGAGTCAAGACTGGCACACAAGCTGAAAGGGCAATATTACTCTCCCACTGTTTTTTTATGTTTTTTTTTTTTTTTCAGGGAGACTTTAGAAACCAAATAATAAGAAAATAAATAAATAAATAAATAAATAGGCTTTCTATAGCCCACTGAATGAGAGATAGCACACACAGCAGTGGCACACAAGCCCTGACTGAGGCCAATATTTTTCTCCCACTGATTGATGTAGTGTTTTTGTGTTGAGGTAGATTTTAGAACACAAATCAAGGAAAAAAAAAAAAAATGCTTTCTATGGCCCACTGAATGAGAGAGAGGTGGCACACCCAGGAGTCAAGACTGGCACACAAGCTGAAAGGGCAATATTACTCTCCCACTGTTTTTTTATGTATTTTTTGTTTTTTAAGGGAGACTTTAGAAACCCAATAATATTTAAAAAAAAAAATAAATAGGCTTTCTATGGCCCACTGAATGAGAGGGAGAGAGGTGGCACACCCAGGAGTCAAGACTGGCACACAAGCTGAAAGGGCAATATTACTCTCCCACTGTTTTTTTATGTATTTTTTGTTTTTTAAGGGAGACTTTAGAAACCCAATAATATTTAAAAAAAAAAATAAATAGGCTTTCTATGGCCCACTGAATGAGAGGGAGAGAGGTGGCACACCCAGGAGTCAAGACTGGCACACAAGCTGAAAGGGCAATATTACTCTCGCACTGTTTTTTTATGTTTTTTTTTTTTTTTTCAGGGAGACTTTAGAAACCAAATAATATTAAAAAAACCAAAAAAAAAAATAGCCTTTCTATGGCCCACTGAATGAGAGAGAGAGGTGGCACACCCAGGAGTCAAGACTGGCACACAAGCTGAAAGGGCAATATTACTCTCCCACTGTTTTTTTAGGTTTTTGTTTTTTTTTCAGGGAGACTTTAGAAACCAAATAATATTAAAAAAAAAAAAAAAAAAAAAAATAGGCTTTCTATAGCCCACTGAATGAGAGATAGCACACACAGCAGTGGCACACAAGCCCTGACTGAGGCCAATATTTTTCTCCCACTGATTGATGTAGTGTTTTTGTGTTGAGGTAGAATTTAGAACACAAATCACGGAAAAAATAAATAGGCTTTCTATGGCCCACTCAGTGAGAGATGGCACACACAGGGATGGCACTGTAGCAGAAATGCCAATCTTAATCTCCCACAAAAAAACAAAAAAAAAACAGGGACTGTCCTACAATTACTATCTCCCTGCAGTAATCTAAGCCAGGTATGGCAGGCAGCAATAGGAGTGGACTGATGCACAAATTAAATAAAAAGTGTGGACAAACAAAAAAGATAGCTGTGCAGAAAGGAAGGAACAAGAGGATATGTGCTTTGAAAAAAGCAGTTGGTTTGCACAGTGGCGTACACACAGCAATACAGCTATCACGGAGCCTTCTAGGGCAGCCCAATGAGCTACAGCGCTGAGGAAAAAAAAAAAAATAGCTTCCACTGTTCCTGCACACCGAAGGTGGTGTTGGACAGTGGAAATCGCTACAGCACAAGCGGTTTGGTGGTTAGTGGACCCTGCCTAACGCTCTCCCTGCTTCTGACGAAGCGGCAGCAACCTCTCCCTAAGCTCAGATCAGCAGCAGTAAGATGGCGGTCGGCGGGAACGCCCCTTTATAGCCCCTGTGACGCCGCAGACAGCAAGCCAATCACTGCAATGCCCTTCTCTAAGATGGTGGGGACCAGGATCTATGTCATCACGCTGCCCACACTCTGCGTTCACCTTCATTGGCTGAGAAATGGCGCTTTTCGCGTCATTGAAACGCGACTTTGGCGCGAAAGTCGCGTACCGCATGGCCGACAAGCACAGGGGTCGGATCGGGTTTCATGAGACGCCGACTTAGCCAAAAGTCGGCGACTTTTGAAAATGATCGACCCGTTTCGCTCAACCCTACTGGCAAGTTTTTCATAGAATCTTCATGCATTTATTTGGAACACTCACTGAAAAAAAAATCTCAAAAAACTCCTTCATGTGCAAATACCCACAAATTTTCTGACCTGCAGGACCAGACATAGCACATATATAATTGTCGCTGTCAAGTACTGCAGCAAAGATCATACGAAATTCCAGTGAGAACCATTGCTCATTCATTCTGTTGATTGTTGTGAGTTCTAGGAGTGGGACCACAATGATTCTGCATTGGTGACATCCTAAGGAGAGAATATCAAAGAAAGTAATGGGAAAGCAAAGAAAAACACTATATGGATTTGCACTTCACAGGGCTAATCTACAATACCAGGCACAGCAAGACAAGAAAGTCACTTTTAAATACAGGCATTGAAGAGGTAAATTCCCCTGCACCATTCTTCTGATTGGAGGGGTGTCATCAATGTTGGTCTTTGTAATATCTCAGAAAAAATCTAAAAAAATAAGAGTTTTCATTCTATGTTGATTCAGCTACCTTTTTTTATTACTGTAGGAAAAAGGAGAACTCTCGAAAATGTACATGTAACGATACAGAAATCACTTTGCAAAAAAAAAGTGTTTTATTCTTTGATATTTTGATTCATTGTTAACAATTTTTATTGTCCACTACCAGGACAACCCCTTCTCAATCTGAATGTTTTTCCCCATTAAAATAAAAACATCTATACTCACCTCTTGTGACGGCGGCATTCAGCAGTGTCGGCACTCTTGTTCCCGGGGCTTAATAGGAGGTAGTTAAGTCACGTGAGCCTTGCTCCCAATCAGCGGTAACGTCACTGCCTTGAGACATAGAAGTAATAAAGAAGTTCCTCTTGACTACTTGTGATGCCCGGGAGACGGAGGTACCCAGCACCAGATCAATGAGGTCCGTCTCTTGAGGGGGATGTCACTAGTGGCTTTACCAGGTGCTGTGGCCTCAGGCGATGCACAGTATAAGGGATATCATGAAGGAACAGACACTTACTTGATCAGCAGCAGGTCCTCTCAGCTGTGATGACCCCGATCCTGGATCGATGGCTATTGTCCAAATGAAAGACTGAGGCGCTGAAACATTTAACCAGTTTACTTCAACAAAAAGGGATTGTGACCAACACTGTCACCGGAGTCTGTTTAAGAACTCTGAATTACTTTGACCCTGTCAGGATTTCCACCTCTTATTATGCGCAGTTTCTGTATGGCCCTGCTGCTGTATGTGAACTGGCTGCCGGCCCAATCTGTCTCTTCTGTCCTCTGGTCCGACGGACAACCCGAGTCCTTTTTGTCGGCTTACCCCCTCTGGGAGTACTGCTGAACTCTGTGTCTGTTGCTGCGTCTTACCCTGGTGAAGCTGATATCACCTCACTTCCTTCCGGTTGCTGTATTATATGTAATGAATATAGCCACGGATCCGGTATCCGTCTCTGCGCCTATTCTGGGTAGAGGTTATTGCTACCCGGTTCTCACAATGTCCTTTTTCTCTATTCCTCTTTTCCTACTATGGGTATTACGGGCCTATAATCCGTCATAGGGCTGTTAGGAGTTCAGTTATACGACCTCTCACTTTCAGCTCCTCAACCCAACTGCCAGTCTTTTTCTCAGACCAGAATAGATCAAGGGGAGTCTCTGGAGCTCCCCCTTCTGGCCGGAGATGGTAGTGCAGTCTTGCTATTCTAGTATTTGTATTTGGTGTCAATAACTATTTTTGTGGCAAATACCCCTAGGGGCGCCACATACTTATACGTCCTAAGGTGGGGACAGTGACGTCAGCGCTGATTGGGAGCAGGGCTCATGTGACATAGCAAACTCAGGTGAGCCCAGAGAACAGGAGTGCTGACACCCTCGGAATGGTGCTGACATGGGAGTTGAAGTAGTTTTATTTTCATGGCGGCAAACATTCAGATGGAGAAGGGGTTGTCCTTGTAGTGGAAAACCCCTTTAAATCATTAAACCCAATCTTTGCTCACCATTATATTAGAAATTATTGCCATAACTAAATGTTATACATTTCTCTTTTAATTTGCAAAGAATGACTCTAAAAATTGGGCTGAGCAAAGACGAGTAACCTATGCAACATCAATATTTTGCGAATATGGCCAGGCTCCTGTTAGGCTTCCTCACATAGTTCTGTGACCTTCAAAGAAAGAGGAATCACTTTCATTAGTGTAAAGAAAACCTGCCGGGAAAGCAACGTTGTAAACCTCCCAGGTCTAAATGTAAGAAATCTCAGTAAAAGGCTTTTGACATTTGATGCAACTGCACACACAAGTGATAATAAGAAGAAAAAGTCCTGCGCATCAAAGAATGATTTTTCTTTCGTGTTTTTTCCGATTGGGTGAATAATACATATGAGTTGGGATTCTAAACGAAAATATAAATGCTGAATGGTAAACTGGAGAAGAATGAAGTCATCATATTTTCAAAGGCCTAAAAGGTTAATTTATGAAAAGCATTGAAAGTCAATTTTGCACCTACAGAACATGGAGCATTGTGGCAGTGTCTTTATTTTAGGTCAACACAACTAAGAAATACAATTAGCTAAATTTAAAATTCAAAGCACACCCATGACTATCTCAGAGAAACCATGGTGAGCAAGGCATATCTACTTAAGGTACCGTCACACTAAACGATATCGCTAGCGATCCGTGACGTTGCAGCGTCCTGGCAAGCGATATCGTTTAGTTTGACACGCAGCAGCGATCAGGATCCTGCTGTGATGTCGCTGGTCGCTGAATAAAGTTCAGAACTTTATTTGGTCGTCCGATCGCCGTGTATCGTTGTGTTTGACAGCAAAAGCAATGATACCAGCGATATTTTACACTGGTAACCAGGGTAAACATCGGGTTACTAAGCGCAGGGCCGCGCTTAGTAACCCGATGTTTACCCTGGTTACCAGCGTAAAATGTAAAAAAAACAAACAGTACATACTCACATGCGTCCCCCGGCGTCCGCTTCCCACACTGACTGAGCGCCGCAAAGTGAAAGTGAAACCACAGCACAGCGGTGACGTCACCGCTGTGCCCTGCTACTGCCGGCGCTCAGTCATTGCAGGAAGCGGACGCCGGGGGACGCATGTAAGTATGTACTGTTTGTTTTTTTTACATTTTACTCTGGTAACCAGGGTAAACATCGGGTTACTAAGCGCGGCCCTGCGCTTAGCAACCCGATGTTTACCCTGGTTACCCAGGGACCTCGGCATCGTTGGTCGCTGGAGAGCGGTCTGTGTGACAGTTCTCCAGCGATCAAACAGCGACGCTGCAGCGATCGGCATCGTTGTCGCTATCGCTGCAGCGTCGCTTAGTGTGACGGTACCTTTAGACCTTATGAGCAGAAATAAGCTTATATGCAAGGAACTGTATTAAATGGCGACCCACCTCCCCAAATGTACCTACTCTCTATTCCTCTTATATTCACCTCTCCTTAGAATTATCAAAAATAACCAGCCAGACAAACCTAACCCTTTTGCTGGATGAAGGTATTAAGGCGTATGAAACATTATTAACCCCTTTCTGACATCGAGCGTAATAGTTCACCAATGTAGGACTCCCTCACTTTGATGTGGGCTCCAGCGCTGAGCCCACATCTTTTCCAGCACATGTCTTCTGTTTTGAACTGCTGACATGTGCCTCTAACAGCTGCACGTTGAATCGTGATCCACCCACGGCTGTTAACCTGTTAAATGCTGCTGTCAATCTCTGACAGTGGCATTTAACTCGCGTTTCCGCATCTCCCATAGAGACTATTGAAGCATTCAAAAAGTAAAAAAAAAATGTTTTGAAAAATATTTATAAAATATAAAAATATCTAATAGTTCAAATCACCCCACTTTTGCCCCATTCAAAATAAAAGAATTAAAAAAAATCAAACTTACACATATTTGGTATCATCGCATTCAGAATCACCCGATCTAGCAATATAAAAAACAATTACTAACTAAACCCCTTTTGAGAAAGCATATTTGCGAAACGTGCGTTAAGGGGCGGTGAGTGGAGCGGTTTTGAGACACTTGGAACCTGATGGGTAAGCTGCTATTTGATAACTAGTATGAGGTAGTTAGTCTGAGATGCACTGTGACACTTTATTGGTGGATATAAGTTGATACTATGGCATTTCACCTGGTTTAGTGGAGTGTTGATAATTGTATTCTGGTGTACATAGCCTTATTTGCCATCGCCGGTCTGAGGCACTTAGCCTAAGGGCGCACTGTGACACTTTATTTATTTATTAGTGTAGGCTGGCATTATGGCACTTTACTTCATTAAACTAACTATCTCTATAAATAATGGATATATGTATGCCTAAGTTATCATGAATTATATATTAGCAGTTCCTGTGGTGTTATATGGTCTCTAACTGCTCCCCCACTGTCATCTGGTTCCTCCTTGGCATTTTATCCTGTGATAGATATTTTGTAGTACTGTCTCACTTGAGTGTTACTGTCTTGATTAAATTAATAAAAGTATACTACTTATATTAATAATGTGTTTTGGGATTTATATACTCCGTTTTTTGGTGTTTTATAAAAAACAATTAACCCGATCGTTAAACGGCGTAGCGAGAAAAAAGTCAAAACACCAGAATTACTTATTTTTGGTTGCGGCAACACTGCATTAAAATGCAATAATGGGCGATCCAAAGATCATATCTGCACCAAAAGGGTATCATTAAATACATCAGCTTGGCACGCAAAAAATAAGCCCTCACCCAGCCTGAGATCATGAAAAATGGAGGCGCTAAGGGTATTGGAAAATGGCACCAATTTTTTTTTCCTGGGGGAGGGTGATTTTTTTTCCACTACTTAAATAAAAAAGAACCTAGAAGGTTTGGTGTCTATGAACCCGTAATGACCTGGAAAATCATAATGGCCATTTTTAGCATTTAGTGAACATCAGTTTTAGCATTTAGTGAATATGGTAAATAAGAAACCCAAAACAACTGTGGGATTGCATATTTTTTGCAATTTCACAGCACTAGGATTTTTTTTAACCATTTTCCAGTACACAATAGGTTAAAACCAATGGTGTCATTAAAAAGTATAACTCGTGCTGCAAAAAACAAGCCCTCACATGGCCATTTTGACCAAAAAATAAAATAAAAAAGTTATGGTTCTGGGAAGAAGGGGAGCAAAAAATGAAAATGCAAAATCAAAAATACCTCTGGTCGTTAAAGGGTTAAACCGGGGAGCAGGGAAGCAATATGCCGGCCACTAGACATTAGACAGACATGTCCGGCTTTGAAGCTTGATCACCGCATATCAGTTTTCTCACACACTGCCATGGAGGAGTGCTTGTATCCAGGGCCGTATTTGCCACTAGGCACTTGAGGGCACATGCCTAGGGAGCCAGGATGCGGGGGGGCGGCACCTGAGCAAGGTTTTTTTTGTTTTTTTTTAGTTCGGGGTCAGCCCACCCATCCACCTCAGTCTTTCGGCTGCTGCGGGGGTTTCAGATCCCTGGGCACACACGTCGGCGCCGGGGCCCGGAACTTTCTGTGAGCAGTGCACGGCCGTCTTACCTTGAGGGCTGTGTAGCTCTGACTCCCTCCACACTCCTGACACTCAGGTGTCGGCGCATACGCAATGACGTCATCGCATACGCACCGATATGTACGAGGACACTGTGACGAGAAGAGGAGCTGCACCTGCTGGGGATCTCTTATGAGGCAAGTATGAAAAATGTTTTTTTTCTTTCTATAATGAATTAAATGGATAAGGAGGGGTCTGCACATTTTGAAAGGGGGGTCTGCCCATGTTGAAAGGGGGGGTCTGCATATGATGAAAGGGGGGTCTGCACATGATGAATGGAAGGGGTCTGCACATGAGAAAAGGGGGTTCTGCACATGAAAGGGGGGTTCTGTACATGATGAAAGGGGGGTCTGCATATGATGAAAGGGGGGTTCTGCACATGATGAAAGGGGGATGAGCATATGATGATAGGGGGAATCTGCACATGATGAAAGGGGGTCTGCATATGATGTAAGTGGGATCTGCACATGATGAAAGGGGGCGTCTGCACATGAAGGAAGGGGGGGTTCTGCACATGATGAAAGGGGAGGTCTGCACACGATGAAAGGGCAGTCTGCACATGATGAAAGGGGGGTTCTGCCTATGATGAAAGGGGTTCTGCCTATGATAAAAGGGGGTCTGCACATGATGAAAGGGGGGCTTCTGCACATGATGAAAGGGGGGATTTGCATATGGTGAAAGGGGGGTTCTGCACATGATGAAAGGGGGGTCTGCACATGATGAAAGGGGGGATTTGCATATGGTGAAAGGGGGGTTCTGCACATGATGAAAGGGGGATCTGCATATGATGAAAGGTGGAATCTGAACATGATCAAAGGGGGATCTGCACACAATGAAAGGGGGGTCTGCACATAATGAAAGGGGAGATCTGCACATGATGTAAGGGGGATCTGCACATGATAGAGGGGGCTGCAAATGATGGAGGGGGCTGCATGTGATGGAGGGGGCTGCAAATGATGATAGTTGGGGGCAGCACTAAAAGTGCCTAGGGCATCATAAACTCTAAATACCGCCCTGGTGAACCCACCTGGCGCTAGCACTACGAACTCTGCTGCCAGGAGGAAATGAACTTTATTCCTCCCAGTAATGTTCAGGTTTCAGTGATGGAGGAGGTGCCGATGCAGGCTCAGTCACCGCTCTGTGTATAGAGAGCGCCAGCTGCAATTGCACCTCCGACACTGACTAAACAGCAGCTCAGCATTAGGGCCGGTGGTTACAGCCATCACTCTCTATGCACAGAGTGGTGACTGAACCCACATCGGTCCCACCCCTTTGACTGAAACCCAAACTTTACAGGAGGAATAAAGTTCATTTCTTCGCAGCAGTAAATGTTAAAGTGCTGGCGATGGGAATGTTCAGAGCACTATTTACCTTCAGGTCAACCCTATGTCTACAGATTAATAACGTTTTGTCTCGTGACAGGTTCCCTTTAAATATTTAGAGCTTTGTACATGCTGGCATCATGGGGTCTGTATCACTACTATATTTGTGACAGATGATTTTTATCCTTTTTGAAACTAGTCCCAACATCCCTTTGAGAGCTCTCCCGCATTGTAAGTATATGTATGTGATGGTGATCGTGTGGCACCAGCTGGAAGGTTAGCTAACTAATGGAAACTTCCAGTATTTTAACGTTTTAATTGCTCATTTGAGAATAATAGTGCTCACTGCATTATCAGTTGAGTGCCATTATCATTATTACTTTACAACAGGTTTAGAAATCAGCAATATGAGCGTGTCTATGATGGCGTATATATGAAAAAAAATCATTTTTTCCACAAAAGGTTCTAAGTTAATGACTTGTAAAAGTGCAGAAAGGGTAAGTACCGCCGAACCAGAGCTACATTCCTTCTTCTTTCTACCTCTAGCTCTTCAGGTCAATCTTTGTTCAATAGACAAATAAATAATTTTTCTGCAGAAACTAAAATGATTCAACAGTCGACAGCACAGATGATTCCTCTGGAGATATGCCCTTAAAGAATTACATTGAGATGTATTGTGAACGAGCACTTTCTTTGTTGCCTGGCTGCCTGCTTCTTTTAATACTCATTCTCTTTCATCTTCAGTTATTTAGATAGAGTTAAAAAAATAAGTAAATTGTTCACATTTTTTGTACCATAGAATCAGGTGGAGAACAGGACTGTTGGTAATTTGAAGGTTGTTGGATTTGCAGTAGGTTAAGAACTCTATGGTAGACTATTATCCCTGCGGAAACTTCTACAGGGAAACAATTTCTGAACAATTAGCCCAGCTGCTGGCGTCACTTTCTGGGAAAAGAATGTGTTTCATACATCCACCTGGTATCTAGATATCATTTACTAAATGTTAAGTCCAATATTTTGGATTTGAATAATGTTCTCAATTATATTTTCTTTTTTTTCACTTAAACAATATTCTTATAACACAATGATACATACTTATTATATATTATTCTCACAGATTATAAAGTTAGATAGTTCAGACAGGCATAACATGAATTCATATGTCATTTATCAGATCTCTTGTATGGAGAACACACATAGTAGACCATGGGAAACTATTATAGCTGGGGCCACTCTAAGTGTTTAACTGATCTGACCCGATTACTCCCCTTTTTACATTACTGCCTCTTCACCCCTATTGCAGTTTTAATGCTGCTCTATGCTCAGTGCTAGCTGCCCATTATCACACGTATCTGTAGTAGATATTGCCCACTGGCCAAGGGTGTGCAGCTGCTTTGGGGCCATTGAGCTGGGTGGTACAGTACTTAGCTACACCATTTGCCCAATTCCTTCTCACTGTTGTGTCAGGAATTCCAATATCAATCCCAATGGAGCGTGAAAGGTGGGGTGAGGTTTTTTTTGTTTTGATAAATGCCCGCTCTCCTTCTATCATGGGCGTAATACTACTCAGACAACATAGGGTGAGAGTAAAACAGTGTGGCAATACTTTATTGAACCACAAAACAGACAAATAACATGTAGAACAGTCCCAGCATAATACTCAAGATGGTGCAAAATTACAGAGTCTCACGCTTCTGCTTCCAGGGCTGACTACCCCCACATGTGGCATGCACAGAGAGGAGGTAATGACAAGCCTAGGAAGCTGATAGTCCATTGAGGTACAAGGCAAGGTGACCGGACGATCACATCCTGGCTTCTACAAACATCTCCATGGAGCCAGATGACTGGTGAATCCACATCCTGACCTCCGAAAACATATCCATGGGTTCAGTGATGGTCAATGGAGCAGATCTGTATTCTTTCAGGCAAGGCCGTGGTCCCCTAAGATGGCATCCTGTAGAATGTCAAATCTGTATCCCTCGTGATGGAGCCATTATCAGCTATCCTGTAGATTCTGTTCTAGCTTTTATTCTAAGTCATATGGCAAGGCTCATTAAAGGGTCGATGTTAAATTTTAGGATTGATAGTTCCAATTGGCAGCACTAGAGTTCAGTTCCTCTTTCTCTCTGAAGAGGCAATTAGCATATTTAATTTCCCACAGAAGAATTGCAGGAATTATAAGCCTACTCATACTGGCATGTCAGTCCAGGCATGTCACTCTCCACAAGGAGAAATGTCTTTCCCTTAAAGAACATAGGGGAGTTCCACGGAACAAAGGTTACTGTGTATGGGATAGTCAACTGAGATGGCTGCCAGACAAACCATTTTCCAAAACATTGTTCAGTCGACAGCCATTTAATATGTATGGCCAGATTTAGGCAGTGGGAGCAGCTGACCAGTCAAATTAATGTTTAAATATCTTACAGAGCACTGTTCTGACATATAGAGGAAGGCAGAGCAGTAACCCACTCCTGTATGATGTGACATATGTACAGAACGTTTTGTCACAAAACATTCTACTAACGTCTAAGTTATCAATGCTTTAATTTCTTCCTCTTTCAAGATGCACTCGTACATCTCATGTAGAGTATATGGCATACTGTGCATTTGATACTTGTCTTTTGTTCTTACAGCCAATTAAACCTCAATCATGTTCCCTCAATTGTATTTGTGTCTTTTACCTGTTCTGTTTTATGTTCTTTTGTTTCAATAAAAATAATAATTTTGTCGGCTTGCTTTCATTTTAGGGCCCAAGAAGAAAGAATAATAACACATTTAGGAGCAAAGTCCAGCATTGCCTATTATTTCCAATATTATTTAATGCTGCTCCTGCACATTATTTCTCGTGCTGTAAATGTAATATAGATTTTTTCCAAAGAATAAATTACAGATGGAATTCAGTGCCAATTTATTCATTTCCACATAGGTGAAAAGGAATCACACATGTAGCAGAGAGGATGTAATGGCACTGGTTGAGCTCAGTAATCTGCACCAAACTGGTCACGTAATGAATATGCTGATATATGACCGCAATCACTATAATGGATAAAATCTGCTTTACCAAACACTTTTCCTTCCAAGGAAAACTCACACACAATGTATTTATTATAACTGGCCTTCACTGTACTTTAATTAATAGCTTAGTACCTATTACAATGTGACAATTAATAGACCAGCTCTTAATTGCCTTGGTGACTGAGTTATGGCTGAGAACACTGCATTACATCAAAATGGGCAGTGGTTCTAGTGAGTGATAAAAATATATGACAAAGAGCTGAAATTAAACGTAATAGTAGACAGACAGCTTTATGTGGATAATATTAAAATATTACAGAAGACTGGTAAGCACAACACTATATAAATATGTTGTACAGATGCGAGTATTGAGCAAAAGCGCCAAGAGGTGCAGATATTTAAAGTGTAGGAAGAATTTGTTTTTAACATTACTCTACATTGAATAATGGTTTGCTACACATCTATAATTGAAGGAAAACTATCTTTAATCTTTGGTCATACGTTTATCAAGATAGAAAAATAGAAGAGTAAATTTAAATCCGTGTGGTTGAAGGAAAGACAAGAGGCGTAATTTACACATTTCTACAGAATTGGAGATATGCATTATAGATCTTCTTTAGTAATCCAACATTGTTCTACCCTAGAAATAGAGCAAAAAATAGTTATGTTGTTGCATAGACATTTGGCCTTGGTAACTATGTCTTTATGATAGTCTTTTAGAAATTTCAGAAGCTTAGTTCTTACACCCAGTGGCATATGCAGCCTGCCACTTATACATTATGGTCCATCTCACTAGTTAGTAGTGATCACAAATGGCTGATGCCAGGCAGAGAAAGCCCACGGTACCTGTCAGATAACAGAGATATGCTTTATTCTCACAACAGATACTGACGGCAGAGATCACTGTAAGAGGAGAGAGCTACTTGCAGCAGCCTGATGGCACTGCTGTCACGGGGGATCGCTGGCAAGACTGGTTAAGGGACTTTAACTGTGATTTTCTGTTACTGGATGGTGAACTCTGCTGTGATAATAATTGTAGGATAGAGGCTATTGTGATTACTGGTGAACACTATGGTGATTACTATTAAGGAAAGAACTTTGGCTAAAGGGGAAAATGTGGCATTCCAGATATTGATGGAGACAGATAGGAGCAATGCTGTTACCACTGGGAAAGAGGAAGGTGCTGCCATTATCATTGTTAGAACATGGGTGACTACTGAAGTAGAATCAATATATACTGCTATAACTACTGGTTGAAAAAAGAGCTGCACCTACATCTTGGGCTGTATTCTCTAGGAACTATTAAATCGGTTGTCTGGGCCGTGTAAAACAGAAGTCTAATATGCAGCATTCTAACAGTGTGTAATGTACTCACTGTTAAGTTTCCACTGTTTCACATTCCCAATAGTCATCACATGACCATTAATATGGAATTTGGATACATACAATTGCTTTCTTCTTCCAATCGAGACTAACGGGACAGTGAAACTGTGATATCCATCAGAGGCCGCAGGCTCAAAATGGCTACTACAGACAGACTTTGAGCAAGCCACTCCTTATGTCAGATTCTAGAGAAACCCTGATACAATTTATCCCCTATACAGGGATCTGTTTTTACAACGGGATCCAGTAAATAGCTACCACGAAGGTCTGACATCCAGAACCAAGAATGGTTTCCAAGCAGGGTCAAACCCAAGAAGTTGTGTCAATGACAAGATCAAGAAGCAAGTAGATAGTCAAAATTCAAGCTGGAGTCAGAATCAGGAGGTTGATGCAGGGACAAAATTGTAAAGAATGAGAATAGTCAAAAAAGCAAGCCATGGTCAAATGTCAGGACTGTCCACTGGGAGAACAGCAAGGCAAGTTACACAGAAGCAGGTCAGATTATAACTGGCAGTGAACAGCAGAATTTCAGGATCTTCAATAGCTTGAAGCCCCACCCAAACCACACAGCAGATAACTCTATGCCAGTCCCAGAAACTAAAACTATCATCCGCAACGAATGAGTGGTGCTGCCTGGTAACAGTAGCAGAGGTAGGAAGGGCAGGTAGTGATGCAGATGACATAAAAGCAGGACTACTAGGGTGTATAAATCCCAGTTACATCACTACACCTTTTTTAACAAACGGCAATGCAGTATGAAGGTTTTCCTTGTACACATCTTACCTTGTATTTTGCATCTGAGTTTTTATTTTTGCCATCCAAAACATCCATTATATCACCAATAGCTTTTAATTGATGAATCCTGTACTTAGGTGATATCTGCCAACCCTATTATGATATTAACCAAACTCAAGAGCAGTGAACCCAAGTTCAATACACCCAGAAAATCATTTATGTCACTGGCTCCTATTGCATGGAATTGATGAGATGGAAGCTATAACCAATCCATGTAATATAAGTCTCATTTCAGTGCAAAAACCTAAGTGGTTGTCTGATAACTCTAAAGCTCAATACAACCCAAGCAATCAGCTAAACTGCACAGGTCCGACTCCTGCAATCCGCGGCAATCTGCTGTTATTTCTGGAGGAAGCTCCTGCTGGCCAGAAGAAATGAAATATTTACTCAGCATGAAAATGAGGTCTTATAACATCATGAAGGCCATGGATGGGCCATGTCTGCTAAAGCAGGAAATGTTCTTATTCATTCTTTATATAGGGTTTACATACCCTATTGTGCAAGACAGAGATTGTCAGCATTAGTTACTGGTCCCCCTGTCACAGTTTGTCATTCTGTATTTTACTCACACTCCCTGGGTCCAGCACTGAGTTTCTGTCGAAGCTCCCAGTGTCTGTTATTATCTGCAGGGCTAAGATCACATCAAAAACACTGCAGCCAATAATGAGCTCAGCGGTCCAGACCGCCTCATGCCCTCAATGTTGGCACTGCAGACAGAAGTTTTTTATAAAAAAAACTGCAGACAAAATTGAAAAACACTTTTAAGTGAGTGATCCCCATTATTGTGTTGACTTGCCCTAACAGAGTATATGCACAAGGGTTGTAACGAAGAGGCAACATCTCACAAGAGACTTTTATGTCAGATCCATATATGTCATAAATGTCTGATGGTGGCAGCTTCCACCTCTGGAACCCACACCCACTTCCAGAATGGGGTCCCCCAAAGCATCCAAACCTGCTTATGTTTAGTTTCTATCTTCATTACTATGGGAGTTCTCATTACAGCCAAGCAAATTTGTTTACCTGTATTCAGATACGCATCTATGGACATGCCATAAATATCTTTTGTGAGACAACCTCTTTAACCCTCTATTTTGCTGTGTAGTTGCTCTTTAATTAATCTGTGATATTTTTGTACTATTTTTAAATACATATATATCCAAGGCATGCAAGATGTAAGTAAATGAAATGTTTGACTTCTTTACCATATAGTACACCATGTGCCTAAGTTCTTGTTCTACTCGGTGCATTTCAAAGTTGAATTTAATAAAACCCTGTTATTTTCATTCCTCCCACCACTGTATGAAAAATGACTTTGCTTGATGCTTAGTTGTAGCATTCGTCATAATGGAAAATAGAAAATGTACATTTATCATAAATAAAATTGATTCAATTTTCTAAAATGGAGGTCAGCAAAGCACCAAAGAACCTTAGATTAAAATTGAATTCCCTGAAACAGAGAATGCTTACAGAACAAGTCAACAGAATCTAATGATCTTTCTGCTGGAGCTAGTACTGCCTTTGCATACTTAACAAACAATTATTAGTGCATGTGCTGTGAAATAGCTGGTTTACTTTATTAAGTCATATTCTTAAAGGACCAAATAAAGGCTCCACTTTATTATTTTGCATTGTATACATGCCAACAAATTATAATAATGAAACTTACTTTTAGTGGTTTAATAAAGCTTCCCAGCCTTTCCTCTTTCTAAATGAATTTGCTTTGAATAATCAATAATGAATTTAGATATTTTTATTATGAAATAATGATGCAGTGAAAATATTCTTACAAATTAAAACAATAATATAATGTTATGGTAGTTTTAATTGAAAATGTAAAAAATGAAAATGTAAAAACAAATCACACTTTCCAAATGCAATTCAAGATTGGACAATAAATACTACAGACAGATTGCAGATTATTTGTCTTGCTAGTTAATCATATGTTCATTAGCAGTGGCTATATCATAACAATATGATACAATTTAACAAAGGATAGTATATGCTGTCCTTTATATTTTGGGGGGGCAGACTGTTAGCTTTTTTGGTCAATCTAACTAAAGAGGCTAAATTAAAATGTGCACACTTATGCAGATATACAAATTGGTCAAGACTGGCGTGTCTTATGCCAATCTTGAACAATAAATCCACTAGATTATAATGCATCAGATTTACTAAAAAATCTACTCCCAGACGGAATACTTCATAGGGTTGGTGGAGCAAAGATCTGGAGTAGGATCCTTTCAGTGAAAAATTGATGGCAAGAACTCTTGGGACCAATGGATATCTGTCGACCAAACAATGGTTCAGCTGATTGTTCAGCTAACTGCTCTCTCTCTCCTGACTCGTTCATACATAGGAGCGCTTAGCTCTGCTGAGAACTCATGTGTTCCCTATAAGACAGCAAATGCCAAACTCTTCTGTTGGTGGCTTATCTCAGCAAGAACAAAAGGATCAGCAGTCCAAAATCAGACAAGACCTCTTTCCCGACAGAAGATGCTCGGGGAGAATTGGGAAGTTCCTCACAACGTCTGTTGAAGAAAAGTTGTGAGGCACCATACACAATCGATTGTCAGCTGACTTTGCTATACTAGTGGATTTGAACGATGTTAGCCTAATGCAGGCCTACACAACATATGGCATGTGGGCCACAGGTGGCCCGCCAAGAGATGCTGTGCAGACCACACAGATGTCCAGTTGGTGCCACACCTATCTCTCCTACCTCCTATATTCAAATCCATTCTTTTATAGTCTTTGGGGGGATAGTATGAAGAGGGGTAGTGTAGGGAGAATATTGTGGAGAAGGGCTGTGCAGGGGCATTATGGAGAGGGGCCACACAGGCAGAGAAGAAGTTGGGTACTGGTAAGCACTCCACGGCGGAGCTGAAGATAAAATGTGCTTTCATTTTAGATGGGAGGGCCAGGGTTTACTGTGAGGGCACAATAAGAGGCAAAGGAGGACATTATGGGTTATATTAGGAAGCAATGCAGGACATTATGGGGCAACTGACAGATTATGAAAGGGGCATAATGTAGTGAGGGGCAGTGAGGACAATATGCAGAGAGCTATTTTGGTGGAGATATGGAAAGGGGCAGTTTGGGTTGATATTATGAAGAGGGGCCATGTGTGGGGTTTATAATGGAGACGGACTGTGAGGGTATATGTTATGGAGAGCTACTATCAGGGGGTTATATTATGGAGTGGGGCAGAGCAGGGATATATTATGGAGAGGGTAATGTGGGGTTTACTATGAAGAGGGGCAGTGTGGGGGTGTATATTATAGAGAGGAGCAGTATGGTGGGATATTTTATGTAAGAAGCACAATCAGCGGCAATTATTTATCCAGGGGGGCAGCATATGAGATACAGTATATACTCGAGTATAAGCCGACCCGAGTATAAGCCGAGGCACTTAATGTTGCCACTGAAAACTGGGTAAGCTTATTGACTTGAGTATAAGCCGGGTATGCATTGTCCCCTCATCCCTGTCCTGCTATGTGTGGCTCCCCCGGTCTCCTAGTTGTATGCATGGCTGGGTGTCCTCCCCCGCCCTCCTCCTTCTATGCATGGCTCAGCATCCTTCCCGTCCTCCCCGTTTTAGGCATGGCTCAGTGTCCTCCCCCTTCTATGCATGGCTCAGCCTCCTCCCCATCCTCCCGCTTCTATGCATGGCTCGGTTTCCTCCCCCATGCTCCCCCTTGTATGGATGGCTACGCGTCCTCCCCCATTCTCCCCCTTGTATGGCATGGCTCCGCATCCGCCCCATTCTCCCCCATCCTCCCCATCATACTCACCCTCCTCACGCATTCCTAAACACATCCCTGCATCTCCGTTGTCCCGGCGCCGGCAGCTCTCCTCTGCTCAGTGGTCACATGGTACCGCTCATTAGGGTAAAGAATATGCACTCCACACCTATAGGAGTGGACATGCATACATATTCATTACCTTAATGAGCGGTACCACACGACCACTGAGCAGAGGAGAGGAGAGTTGCCGGTGCCGGACAATGGAGATACAGAGGTGTGCAGGACCGTGTAAGGAGGGTGAGTATGATGTCACAGCCGCCGACTCCTGCAGTTGCCCCCCCCCCCGCTGGCTTTCTGGGACCATGACTCATGTATAAGCCGAGGGGGGCGTTTTCAGCACAAAAAAATGTGCTGAAAATCTCAGCTTATACACGACTATATACGGTATTTATATTTCTGGAGCAGTTTAATGATACTTTTATTTGTAAGGGCACCATGTCAGGATCTGCAGCTGAAGATTGAGAAGAGGGAAGTCTGGGTAGACGAGCTCAGGACATGAAATCTCATTATGGCTTCATGACAATATGGAGAAGAAAAGAAGGATAAGGACTTCAATCAGAACAAATGTCACCTATAAGATACCTGGATGTAAATACCGTATTTGTGATACTGACTGCATCTCATCAGTACTGTGGTTGTGGTATAGCCACAGTCTGATGATGACTGTTAACTAGTGTGGAGCATTCCGATACCGCAAGTATCGGGTATCGGCCGATACTTGTGGTATCGGAATTCCGATACCGAGATCCGATACTTTTGTGGTATCGGGAATCGGAATCGGAAGTTTCCAGTGTATGGTTCCCAGGGTCTGAAGGAGAGGAAACTCTCCTTCAGGCCCTGGGATCCATATGAATGTGTAAAATAAAGAATTAAAATAAAAAATATTGATATACTCACCTGTCCGGAGGCCCCTGGACATCACCGCTGGTAACCGGCAGCCTTCTTTGTTTAAAATGAGCGCGTTCAGCACCTTCCATGACGTCATGGCTTCTGATTGGTCGCGTGCCGCTCATGTGACCACCACGCGACCAATCACAAGCCGCGACGTCATCCCTCAGGTCCTAAATTCCCTTCTAGGAATTTAGGACCTGAGGGATGACGTCACGGCTTGTGATTGGTCGCGTGATCGGTCACATGGGCGGCCGCGACCAATCACAAGCCGTGACGTCATCTAAGGCCCTGAACGCGCTCATTCTTAAGAAGGAAGGCTGCCGGAAAGAAGCAGGGCACGTCCGAGGGTGAGTATATACCTAATAGGAATATACTCACCCTCGGCTTCTTTCCGGCAGCCTTCCTTCCTAAGAATGAGCGCGTTCAGGGCCTTAGATGACGTCACGGCTTGTGATTGGTCGCGGCCGCCCATGTGACCGCCACGCGACCAATCAAAAGCCGTGACGTAATTCTCAGGTCCTAAATTCCTAGAATTAGGAATTTAGGACCTGAGAATTACGTCATGGCTTGTGATTGGTCGCGTGGCGGTCACATGGGCGGCCGCGACCAATCACAAGCCGTGACGTCATGGAAGGCCCTGAACGCGCTCATTTTAAGCAAAGAAGGCTGCCGGTTCACAGCGGTAAGGTCCAGGCTGCGTCGGAGAGGTGAGTATATCAATATTTTTTATTTTAATTCTTTATTTTACACATTAATATGGATCCCAGGGCCTGAAGGAGAGTTTCCTCTCCTTCAGACCCTGGGAACCATCAGGGATACCTTCCGATACTTGAGTCCCATTGACTTGTATTGGTATCGGGTATCGGTATCGGATCAGATCCGATACTTTGCCGGTATCGGCCGATACTTTCCGATACCGATACTTTCAAGTATCGGACGGTATCGCTCAACACTACTGTTAACAACATATTCCAGTATCTCCTTACCATTGTTAAGGACATATTGGGAGTTGTATGTCCATGCGATACATTTGTATATGGGGCTGACCTGAAATTGCAAATTGTACTAAACTTGATGCTATATAGATGTACTGATGATGTTTCTGGACATGCATTAATGTAATGACGGTGGTTTTAGTGCTGCATTCATGCACTAATGGTGGTTCTGTTACTGAACTTATGTGTTGATGGTGGTTATGGCACTGCATTTATGTGCTGATGGTGGTTCGGATCTGTAGCACGTAGCAATCCATAGCATGCTTCATTGCTATGTTGAAACTTAAAATTCCTCAAAACTTAGAGTTTTGAGATTATGATGGGGATTTGGCAAGTTTCTGCTCCATAAACTCAGTTTAAGTTAGCGAGTGTACACACTAATGTCTTTTTAGCACAAACTCTCTAAATACTCCTCAAATACTCAAAACTTGTTTCTAGTGATGTTTTAATCTACTAACAGTGGTTCTGGTGATGTATTCATGTAAATACCTCTTCTTTTTTTGCGGCCCTCAGGATTGGTTCAGTATGGCAATGTGTCCCTTGTCTTAAAAGTCTTAATACTAAAAGGTAATTTTAAGGACCGCAGGGAAAGAAAAATTTGGGAATACAAACTAATGAATATGTTTAATTCGTTGACACTAGGACTCAATTTAACACCTGGATTTATGAGTCACTACATGGATACAATTCACACCTCCACCAGACAGACTCCAGATAACTAAGAACATTTTTCCCACTGCCTCTCCATTTGTAAAGGTACCGTTACACTCAGCAACTTTGCAAAGAGAATGACAACAATCGCATGATTGTTGCAGCGTCCTGGATAGCGATCTCGTTGTGTTAGACACGCAGCAGCGATCTGGATCCCGCTGTGCCATCGCTGGTCGGAGCTAGAAGTCCAGAACTTTATTTCGTCGCCAGGTCGGCGTGTATCGTCATGTTTGACATCAAAAGCAACGACGCTAACAATGGATGTAATGGAGCTAACAACCAGCGAGAACGAGAAGTGAGTCGCCGTTACGTCACTGGATCACTCCTGCATCGTTCTGGAGTTGCTGTGCTTGACGTCTCTACAGAGACCTAAACAGCGACACTCCAGCGATCTAGTTAAGGTCGGCTCATTGTCTATAACGCCGCAGCATCGCTGAGTGTGACGGTACCTTTGGAAAATGCCTAATTGGATTACCATGGCTTATCTATGGAATCATCACACTTCCCACCCCCTAACAAATGCCCTCCTGTAGTATTCTTTAAATGTTGTGCTTGTCTCTTATTAATCTATTTGTAATCTTGCCTGAAGAAGGAGCCACTGTGCTCTGAAAGCTTGCAAACATTATTTTCTTATTAGCCAATAAAGGTATCACTCCTAGAATACTTCTGTCATCATTGGGCAGAAAAGCATTCACATCAGTCCCATATTTTGCATTTTATGGCCTCTGTCGATAATCGGCTTCTCTGCCTTCAGACTGCCCTTTCTGCTCCTGTTCAGGCGTCCGCCCGCAGCCCTCGCCCCGTCTAGCCAGGCCACCCCGGTATGGTGGGGATCCTAAATTATGTTGCGGGTTTCTCAATCAGTGTCAACTACACTTTGAATTATCCCCGCTACTGTACCCTACCGACCGAGCAAAGGTAGCTTTTGTGGTTTCCCATTTGGGTGAACCCTCTCTGTGAACAAAATGATCCCGTGGATACTCAACTTGCTCCCTTTTTTGACACTTTTCGCAAGGTGTTTGATGAATCTGGTCATCTGGTGTCGACTACTGAGTCCCTTTTCATCCTTAATCAGGGTACCCTTTCTGTAGCCCAATATGCCATCCGTTTTCAGACGCTGTCCTCTGATTTGGGTTGGAATAATGAGGCTTTGGATGGAGCATTTTGGCGAGGTCTGTCTTCTCGTATTAAGGATGAGCTGGCAGGGTGGGATACTCATTCTGCTTTGGATGACATCATCTCTTTGGCGACACGCATTGACTTGCGCTTTCAGGAGCGTTCTCGTGAGGTTGTCAGAGAGAGGAGACCTTCTCGTTTATCCTCTGTTACACGAAGTACTTCCTTCTCTCAAACCACTTCAGCCTCTTCTTCCCCTGAGCCTATGCAGGTAGATCGCCTCAAGACTGCTGAACAACGCCGGAAGGAGAGACTCGCACAGGGCTTATGCCTTTATTGTGGCAGCGCTTCTCATCTTCTGCGTTCCTGTCCCCAGAGGCCGGGAAACGACTCCGCCTAGGTCAGGTAAGAGAGGTCTCCCTAGGTAGCCATGATTCCTCTCCACCTTTGATTTTGTCAGTTATTTTACACATGGGTTCTAGTCGCTTTTCTCTTGAGGCTTATGTAGATTCAGGAGCGGTTCCTAGGCAAATAGCTTCTGTTGATGGTCAGCCTTTGCGGGAGGCCGTTACTTCCGTCACCGAGGAGATTGAGATTCAGATTGGAGCTCTACATCGAGAAAAGTTGGCGTTCTATGTTTTACCATCTTTACCCCATGCGTTTCTTTTAGGACTCCCCTGGCTAAGAAATCATGAATAGTGTTGAGCATTCCGATACTGCAAGTATCGGGTATCGGCCGATACTTGCTGTATCGGAATTCCGATACCGAGATCCGATATTTTTGTGGTATCGGGTATCGGTATCGAAACAACATTAATGTAAAAATGTGTAAAAGAAAGAATTAAAATAAAAAATATTGCTATACTCACCTCTCCGATGCAGCCTGCACCTTACCGAGGGAACCGGCAGCGTTCTTTGTTTAAAATTCGCGCTTTTCTTTCCTTTACTGAAGTCCCGGCTTGTGATTGGTCGCGTGCCGACCATGTGGCCGGGACGCAACCAATCACAGCAAGCCGTGACGTAATTTCAGGTCCTTCAGGATTTTAAAATTACGTTCCGGCGTTGTGATTGGTTGCGTCGCAGTCACATGGGCAACGCAACCAATCACAGCAAGCCGTGACGTAATTTCAGGTCCTTAAGGATTTTAAAATTACGTCCCGGCTTTGTGATTGGTTGCGTCGCAGTCACATGGGAGACGCAACCAATCACAAGCCGTGACGTCACGGGAGGCTGGACATGCGCGCATTTTAAAATGGGCGCGTGTCCAGCCTCCCGTGACGTCCCGGCTTGTGATTGGTTGCGTCGCGATCAACCAATCACAAGCCGGGAGGCTGGACACGCGCGCATTTTAAAATGAGCACGTGTCCAGCCTCCCGTGACGTCCCGGCTTGTGATTGGTTGCGTCGCGGTCAACCAATCACAAGCCGGGAGGCTGGACACGCGCGCATTTTAAATTTTTTAAAATGCGCGCGTGTCCAGCCTCCCGGCTTGTGATTGGTTGACCGCGACGCAACCAATCACAAGCCGGGACGTCACGGGAGGCCGTGTTTGGGGGCAGACAGGAAGGACAGGTCCCGGTATTATCAGCGGGGTAGAGCTGCCCCCACCGGTATACACAGCGACCGCCGCTACAGCAGAGGGGCCGGTAATAATCCGACGGAGAAAGAACAGATTGAGAGGGAAATTCGAAACCAGCAATTTAAAATGCGCGCGTGTCCAGCCTCCCGGCTTGTGATTGGTTGACCGCGAGGCAACCAATCACAAGCCGGGACGTCACGGGAGGCTGGACACGCGCTCATTTTAAAATGCGCGCGTGTCCAGCCTCCCGTGACGTCACGGCTTGTGATTGGTTGCGTCTCCCATGTGACTGCGACGCAACCAATCGCAAAGCCGGAACGTAATTTTAAAATCCTTAAGGACCTGAAATTACGTCACGGCTTGCTGTGATTGGTTGCGTTGCCCATGTGACTGCGACGCAACCAATCACAAGCCGGGACTTCAGTAAAGGAAAGAAAAGCGCGAATTTTAAACAAAGAACGCTGCCGCTTCCCTCGGTAAGGTGCAGGCTGCGTCGGAGAGGTGAGTATAGCAATATTTTTTATTTTAATTCTTTCTTTTACACATTAATATGGTTCCCAGGGCCTGAAGGAGAGTTTCCTCTCCTTCAGACCCTGGGAACCATCAGGAATACCGTCCGATACATGAGTCCCATTGACTTGTATTGGTATCGGGTATCGGTATCGGATTGGATCCGATACTTTGCCGGTATCGGCCGATACTTTCCGATACCGATACTTTCAAGTATCGGACGGTATCGCTCAACACTAATCATGAACCTATTCTGAACTGGCGTACTGGAGACATCCTATCCTGGGGACAGTGTTGTCAAAACAGATGCCTGTGTAGCGCCCCCACCGCCGCAGGGCCGAGGGGTACCCGGTACCGGGCCTGTGTGAGTCTCTGCTCTGGGGTTGTCACGGCAGCTAGGCCCCGGTCCGTGACCCTGCCGTGGGGCGCACGGTGAATAACAGGTGTGGATGATGTAGATGGGGGTGAGGCTGTGGTGGTGTGGTGCAGTAATAACGAGGACACCAGGTTGCAGTCTCTTTACCTCTTTACTGAAGATCTCTGGGTCCTCAGTCCGGAATACGGGTCACCAGGCTGCGCAAGTCCGGCCGGTCCAATGGCACCTCCAGAGTTCTCCTCGCAGGTGGAAATCGGTGCCTTCCTTCTAGCGCTATGTGTTGCGGTCCTTCCCTGCTGTGCTTACGGAAAGTCCCCACAACCGTTGTGTCTGTTTCTTAAGTTCCCTCACAACTCGATTAAATGATGTTCTTCTAATCCTCCCTCCCTCCCTGATGTTCTGGTTGGGACGGCACCCGTTTGACGGGTAGGCTCGGAGCTCTTCCGGGACCCTAGAGTCGCCCCTCTCCACAAGGTGCCCCCCAAGACTTCATAGGTGATTTGTGTGAGACAGCCCGCCTTAGACTGACTGTCCTGCCGCTGTTTAGAGTATTGCTTGAAGCTGAATGTTATAATACTCCCTCGGCGTTCCGGCCACCGGTAGTGCGCCTCAGTAGGGTGTTGCTCCGGTCTTACAGCACGACCCCTACTGGTATTCTCCTTTTGCTTGATCTCGTTTCTCACTCAGCACAATCTATCTCGCTTCTAGTCCTTTCTCGGGCACCGCCGCTTCCCGGAGCAGGCACGGTCCCTTTACGTTCTTTCAAATGCCAAGCCTCTGTCAGGATCCCACCCCTGACAGAGACCCTACTGTATCTTCCCCCACAACACCCTCTGCCACAAGGTGTTGCCTGGTTCCAACCCAGTCAGCTTTCTGATCTAACTTCCTGCCTGACCCCCAGTTTACCCACTATGGTGGGGAGTGGCCTAATGAATAGAACCCTTAGCTCCCCCCGGAGGCCCAGCTGTGAAATGTATTGGTGTCTGTGATACCTGATCAGATGAACTCCTTCAGTGCCATCGGACGCACCATGGCTCCCCATAGTGGCGGAGCCACAGTACTGCAACGACCAGGACTCTGGGGCGCTGCACTCCCCCCTGGTTAAACACAGTACTCCGGGACTGGGAAGAAAACAACAATACAAGTTAGCAAAAAGACATACAATTTCGTTGAGTGTAATAACAATAAGTATACTTAAACAGGCTTCCCTTTATGGGAGGTGAGGACACTTGAACGTTACAAACATGGTTAAATAACATAGCAACATGCTATAAATAACTCTTCTTACCCAACCGGGTATTCTACTAAGTGCAAAATTGTTGAACAATAATTTAACATTGCCTTTAAGGACTTACACTCTAAATCCACTAAAGACCTTCCTATAATCACATTATAAGGCAATTTAACTTTCTCATTCTCCTTCTTTAAATCTGCAGGACCGCCTGTCCTATCGGCACCAGACCTACTGCCTCTCCTTTCAGTTACAGGACCGCCCCGTTCAGCCAGGGCCTACTGCCTTTTCAACTACTATACACAGTATAGAACATAACATTACTTTCAGTTTCAGAGCACTAAGTCATCTCTACATGACTCCTATGAGGACTCAGGGTTTACCTTCTATCCTAACTATCTATCAGCATTATCAAAAACATTTTCTATTGAACATTAAGCCTTCTCATTATCTTTCTTCCTTTCATGCATGCTGGACACCACGTCTATCCCTACGGGCCCACTGCATCCTTCTTCTATCTTTCACTTTTTCTTTTCAGAGAACATCATCAGTATTTCTTCACAATTAACTAGTCAAATACATATAACTTACTCATGTAAACATTATCATCACTTTCTTTAGTCAAGACATTATTGCTTCCAATCTTAAGCAATATCACAGTTTAAGCGTAACAAATGAACATCCCCTTTAAGAGGGGACCAAGTCTCTATGAGGTAGCACGCCTTCTCAAACTACCAGTCCATACTCAGCAAAGGTTCCAGTGTGGTATCTTCACAAAGAGTCCTTCTTTAAGTAAAACCAGTAGGGAGCGCCTTTAATAAGGTGCAAACTATATACAAGAAGTTCGGATCATGCACTGTTCATGATTTCAGCAGTTCTGTAAACTTTGTGTAAAAACTTGGAAAGCAAACAAGAAAACAAAACAATAGGGATCCCAGGTCCACAGGAGGATCCCCTTAAGAGTTTACCCTGAGCGGGTATTAGCAAAAATCAGGAAATAACAAACCAACAGTTAAGAACTATGTACATACTCATGGTATCGAGGTTTACTCTTCCAAGTCTGGGGGTGGCTTCCGTGAGCACCGCTCTCCTCCTGCCACCACATAAAGGGCGTCCGCACCCCGGATTGGGGTCTGGGTACTCACGGTTCTCCTTGCGGTGATGGTCCGCAAGCATCTAGCACACAAGGAGATCGGGGGGATGACCGCAGGCCTCAGTGAATCGTCGGAGGAGGGTACTGTCACTTCTGGCTTGTATTTGCGCACATGCAGGGCATACCACCCCTTATCTCCCCAGTGGCGAGTGTACCGAACTCGGTCTCCCGGATAGAGATCCCGGCCTGGGTGTCCCTCAACGAGGTGCGCCTCTACATCCCGCCGGTTGACAAATACTTCCAAAGCAAGACCGGGCTCCTTAATGAAGCCCCAACCTCCCTGCAGCCGGAAGGTGCTGATCATGCCATGGCGCTGCGGGCCCCAGTTCTCCTCAGCAGCCTGCCTGACCTGGGCTTTGATTCGGAGGTCCTTCTCTCGCTCAGCCTGACGCCGGAGTTCCTTCTTGCGGGCCCACTCCTCTTCTTGCTGGCGCAGCTGCTGGCGGTATTCCCTCTGGCGAATGACCTCGATACTCTCCCCTTCCTCCTGGGGACTCCCCGGAAACCCCATCAGGTTGGTGGTGGCCGCGCAGGTCCACTTGAAGGTGACCCATTCTCCCTGGAGCTGTGGGGACTGCTTGATGGGACGCAGGGGGCTATCGGCTGTCTGCAGGGTTTCCCAGGGCCTCTCGCACTCAATGCGGCTACACACCCGTCCGGGTGGTCGTGGTGGGGGCGAGTCTACATCCACCAGCAGGGGCTCTTCAGTCGCCACGTCCGGGTCGGCGCTGTTACCTGCTTCCGCCGCATCTCCGGTGCCGGTCTCCTCTGTAGTTGGCTGTGGGATCGATGCCTGGTGCAGGTGCGGCTCCTCCCCAGGGACGGTTGCTCGCTGACAGAGACTCCGGAACTGCCGGCACAGCTCCTCCACCTCTGCCCTGAGGATCTCCTGATTAGCGCAGCCTGGTACGAACTCCGTCGGCTCCCATTGGCGGAGCCTAGTACGGGTCTTCTCTCCCTCTCCGGGGTGACTTCCGCGCTCCATGCTGCCAATCGGATTCTGCCTCGTGGCATCCAGAGGCTCTGGCTCCCCCCCGTCCGGAGGACGGCCTTTCTCTCCTCCACCATCCCACACTAGGAGGCGGGCCCTTCTCCTTGATGGGCAGATTTTCTGAACATAGTAGTATCTGTGAGGGGTGGGCTCCATCTTCGCGCCGCTCTTCCAAGCTACGCCCACGATGACACGCCCCATGTTCCCTGCGCGCCACATATTATTATAATGGCGACGGTTTTGGCGGGGAAAGTTATAGCACAGTCTTTGCAACATAATACAGTCCTAGCACAACAAATCTCAGTTCCAAGGCACACATGACCTGATTCTTCAGGCTTAAGTAGATCCTGTTCATGACGCCAAGTTGTAGCTCCCCCACTGCCGCAGGGCCGAGGGGTACCCGGTACCGGGCCTGTGTGAGTCTCTGCTCTGGGGTTGTCACGGCGGCTAGGCCCCGGTCCGTGACCCTGCCGTGGGGCGCACAGTGAATAACAGGTGTGGATGATGTAGATGGGGGTGAGGCTGTGGTGGTGTGGTGCAGTAATAACGAGGACACCAGGTTGCAGTCTCTTTACCTCTTTACTGAAGATCTCTGGGTCCTCAGTCCGGAATACGGGTCACCAGGCTGCGCAAGTCCGGCCGGTCCAATGGCACCTCCAGAGTTCTCCTCGCAGGTGGAAATCGGTGCCTTCCTTCTAGCGCTATGTGTTGCGGTCCTTCCCTGCTGTGCTTACGGAAAGTCCCCACAACCGTTGTGTCTGTTTCTTAAGTTCCCTCACAACTCGATTAAATGATGTTCTTCTAATCCTCCCTCCCTCCCTGATGTTCTGGTTGGGACGGCACCCGTTTGACGTGATTATATATTGACATAGGTGATTTGTGTGAGACAGCCCGCCTTAGACTGACTGTCCTGCCGCTGTTTAGAGTATTGCTTGAAGCTGAATGTTATAATAATCCCTCGGCATTCCGGCCACCGGTAGTGCGCCTCAGTAGGGTGTTGCTCTGGTCTTACAGCACGACCCCTACTGGTATTCTCCTTTTGCTTGATCTCGTTTCTCACTCAGCACAATCTATCTCGCTTCTAGTCCTTTCTCGGGCACCGCCGCTTCCCGGAGCAGGCACGGTCCCTTTACGTTCTTTCAAATGCCAAGCCTCTGTCAGGATCCCACCCCTGACAGAGACCCTACTGTATCTTCCCCCACAACACCCTCTGCCACAAGGTGTTGCCTGGTTCCAACCCAGTCAGCTTTCTGATCTAACTTCCTGCCTGACCCCCAGTTTACCCACTATGGTGGGGAGTGGCCTAATGAATAGAACCCTTAGCTCCCCCCGGAGGCCCAGCTGTGAAATGTATTGGTGTCTGTGATACCTGATCAGATGAACTCCTTCAGTGCCATCGGACGCACCATGGCTCCCCATAGTGGCGGAGCCACAGTACTGCAACGACCAGGACTCTGGGGCGCTGCACCTGCTTTCCATCAAGCCTGCTACTTTCTCTCCCTCGTCTCCTGAACTAGCGAATCTACCCGCGGCTTATCATTCTTTCTCAGACGTTTTCAACAAAAAGGAGGCTGAGGTCTTACCTCCGCATCGCCCATACAACTGTCCGATTGATCTTGTTTCCGGGTATACTCCTCCTAGAGGTCGTATTTATCCTCTGTCACCCTCCGAGACTCAAGCTATGTCTGAATACGTTCAAGAGAATCTGGCCAGAGGCTTTATTCAAAAGTCCTCCTCTCCTGCAGGAGCTGTTTTTTTCTTCGTCAAGAAGAAGGACGGTTCTCTTCATCCCTGCATTGATTACTGTGGCCTCAATAACATCACCATTAAGAACAAATATCCACTTCCTCTCATCCCAGAACTCTTTGACTGTCTGCGTGGAGCACGAGTCTTCACTAAACTGGATCTTAGAGGAGCTTATAACTTGATCCGAATTCGTTCGGGAGACGAATGGAAAACTGCGTTTAACACCAGAGACGGTCATTATGAATATTTGGTGATGCCCTTCGGCTTATGCAATGCTCCAGCAGTTTTTCAAGAGTTGGTGAATGATGTTTTTCGAGACCTACTTTACACCTGTGTTGTGGTGTATTTGGACGACATCCTTGTGTTTTCTCCAGATCTGCTTTCTCATAGGAGACATGTGCGGCAAGTTCTTCTTCGACTAAGGGAGAATCGTCTGTATGCAAAACTTGAGAAGTGTGCCTTCAAACAGTCGTCCCTGCCGTTCTTGGGTTTCGTCATTTCTGATTCTGGTCTGTGTATGGATCCGGATAAAGTTTCTGCCGTACTCAACTGGCCACGTCCTCTTGGAGTTAAGGCGATTCAGCGTTTTCTAGGATTCGCGAATTACTATCGGCAGTTTATTCCTCACTTCTCCTCCTTGTCAGCTTCCATCTCCTCTTTGATAAAGAAGGGCGCCAATCCTCATCTTTGGCCAGCAGAGGCTGAAAAGGCTTTCCAGTCTCTCAAAGAAGCATTCGCCTCCGCTCCTTTACTTCATCGCCCTGAAGCTAATAAACCTTTCCTCTTAGAGGTTGACACCTCTGCTATCGGAGCCGGAGCTGTGCTTTCTCAAAAAAACTCTACTGGTCGTCTTGTGCCTTGTGGTTTCTTCTCCAAGAGTTTCTCGTCTTCGAAAAGAAATTATTCCATCGGTGACAGAGAACTTTTGGCCATCAAATTGGCATTGGAGGAGTGGAGGTATCTGTTGGAAGGAGCCTTACATCCCTTTGTCATCTTTACGGATCACAAGAATTTGGCATACATCCATTCTGCGCACCGACTGAATCCACATCAGGCCAGGTGGGCCTCGTTCTTTGCCCGATTTGACTTTGAACTGCGCTTTCTGCCTGGAGAGAAGAACTTCAAAGCCGACGCTCTATCCAGGTCCTTCTTGTCGGTGGATGCAGAGGAGGAATCCACGCACATCATAGACCCCTCTAGAGTCATCACACTTGCTCCGGTCTCTATGACCTCTTTACCTCCGGGTAAGACTTTCCTTTCTGAGAGGAACAGGAGATGTGTGTTACTCTGGGGACATGCCTCCAAGCTTGCGGGCCATGTCGGTTTCAAGAAAACCTTTGATCTAATATCTCGCTACTACTGGTGGCCGACTCTTTTGAAGGATGTCCGAGATTTTGTCGTCTCCTGCCCATCCTGTGCCAAGAACAAAGTACCCAGGCGGCTACCTTCCGGGCTTCTTCTTCCTCTTCCAGTGCCTACTGCTCCGTGGCAACATATTGCAATGGATTTCTTGACTGATCTGCCTTGTTCCTCTGGTTGTACCGTCATCCTCGTGGTTGTGGACCGTTTTTCTAAAATGGCACATTTCATTGCTCTCCCTGGTCTGCCTTCGGCTCCTGTGTTAGCGAAGATTTTTGTTCAACATATTTTCCGCATTCATGGTCTTCCACAGCATATTGTTTCTGACCGTGGAGTTCAGTTCACCGCTCGATTCTGGAGATCTCATTGAACATCTCACTTGATTTCTCTTCGGCCTATCATCCACAGTCCAACGGCCAGGTGGAGCGTACCAATCAGATCCTGGTTACTTATCTCCGGCATTTCTCCAACGCTCATCAGAATGATTGGTCTGACTTACTACCATGGGCCAAGTTTTCTTATAATAATCACACCAGCGAAGCTTCTACCAAATCTCCATTTTTTGTCGTCTATGGGTAACATCCTGGTCTTCCTCTACTGGTTCCTCCTGTCTCTTCTGTGCCAGCGGCAGATCTTCTGTCAAGAGAATTCTCCAGGGTCTGGCAGGAGACCAAGTCTGCTCTCGAACCAGCTCAGCATAAGATGAAGAGACATGCAGATAAAAGGTGTCTCCATTCTCCTGTATTCCATCCTGGGGACAAGGTCTGGCTTTCTTCTAGATTTATTCCCCTTAAAATCCCTTCTCATAAACTGGGTCCCCGTTTCATTGGTCCTTTTGAAGTTTTGGCACGTATTAACAACGTGTCTTACAAACTTAAGTTACCTGCCTCTCTTTGTATCCCTAATTCCTTTCATGTATCTCTCCTAAAGCCTGTGGTTTTTAATCGATTTCATTCCTCGACTCTCTCTTCACCCTCGCCTGTTTCCGCAGACAATGTTTTTGAGGTTAAGGATATTTTGGCCATGAAAAAGATTAGAGGTAGAACTTTGTTTTTGGTCGACTGGAAGGGTTTCGGTCCTGAGGAGAGATCCTGGGAGCCTCGGGAGAATGTTCGGTCTCCTCGAATTTTAGCTAAGTTTCTTTCTAGCCTAAAGAGGAGGGAGGGATGTAAAGACAGGGGTACTATTATACCGCTGCTGCCGCCTCTTCCGCCAAGTCATACTTACCTGTCCTCGGCGTCCCGGCGCATCTCCTCTCCTGCAGCGTCTTCTTCTCAGCGCATGCTTCCACCCTCTGCTGGTCGTCGGGCGCACGCGCACACCAGGTTCAGCACTGCGCGTGCGCACTTCTAACCTTTCTTGCCGGCACTTCTTCCCATCCTCTCTATCGTCCTGGAGGACCTTCACCCGGAAGTGCTGCGCTGCTCTGGTATGTAAACTGCTTCTGTCTGCCCCTCTGTGCCTGATGATCATTTGTACTTTCAAGTGCTTCCGGCCGCTCTCAGTTTCTGTGTGTTCATTACTCTCTGACCTTGAGTTTATCTTGTCTTTCCAGAACCCTGCCAGTTTGTGTCTTCGCCTATGCCTCACCAGGACCTGTGCCTCTGTAGCATCTCTTCTACCTTGTGTCTCTCAGTCTCCCTGTCTTTCTCCGTACCGCTGCAATATCTCCGTCAGCTCCCGTGCCTCTGCAGTGCTTCGGCAGTGTCTGTGTTGCAGCAGTGTTCCCACCATCCTTTCTGTCCCTGTCGTGTCCACCGGCTCTGTGTCTCTGTGGTACTTGCCTGTCCTGTGTTCCTACCCTCTCCGCAACTTTCAGGTCTTCTCCCGTCCCGGTCCTCCAGCTTCTGTGGTGATAGTCCCTCACGGGCCTGCCCCTAACTCTCCCTGTATAGGGGGCGGTCTATCTGGTCAGCTCATCCGTGGGGGGTTCGTCATCGCGGTCTAGAGGGTCCACTTTCTGTTTTTCACTCCTTGAACCGTCACAATAGGAATATCATACTATAGGAGGGCACTGTAGGTGCATCATGCTGTGGGGGTATTATACTGTGTTGGTGGCACTGTGGAGTCATCACATTGTATAATGTACATGGGTGAAACTGTGGAAGGGATTCACTGTGACAATACCATACGTGTGTGGGGGCATTTTTGGGAGCACCATACTCCACAATGGCCATAAAAGAGGTATCAATGGTCAGAACACTAAAGGGCTGCAATAGGGATACAGTTACCGTGCATGTGCCACAATACATGTCCTGGTTTATAAAAGTCAGGAGACTTGACTCTGCCAAACTATATTTATAGTCTAGCAAAAATTCTAATTGTGCCCCACCACCAAAAAAAACCAAGGTGTGTGTATAGATAGATAGATAGGTAGCTAGCCATGTATGTATATATATATATATATATATATATATATATATATATATATATATATATATATACACAGTATATACACACACACATATTGGGATTTTTTTTGCTCTGTGATTTCTATGCATGCCAGTGTCTATTATGATTTTCCTTCCTTTTGCATGTCACAAAGATTGCCATCAAGGCTACCTGTTCTGCAAGCAAATTTTTGTAATAATTATTCGGAGCTAGAGATGCACAATAATGAAACATATTATCAAACGTTTCAAATTAATAACTTTATTTCTCATAGAAAGTATTTAATAACAAACACAAATACAGTATATTTCTCTAAGGTTATGAACAGAACTCAACATATAACAGAAATTTTAGCACCAGTAATGACAACTGAAGAGCAGAATACCTCACCATATGATTCTATAGAATTACTTAAACCAATTGGTAGCTTCCAAACACTTCAATAATTTTAGTTTTACATCAGCAGACCTTGACGTTTCACTGTTGAAATTGTAACAAGCACTAGAATGTGCCTATCAATCTAGAATATACAGTTCAAGAAGAAAGAATTGTAAATAATAGTATTATTTTCTACTAAATAAGTTAACATCTTCTGTCTTTAATATGACAGTATTTACAATCCAGTCACTCATTTAGACATTGCATGACAAATCAACTGAAAAAGAAGACAAATAGAATTGAGTATATTAAAAAAGAGATACAAATCTTTCAGTAATATTCAACACAATTTCCATCCATTAAGCAGCAACGGACAATTAAACTACATTCATGTCATGGTATTTATTATGTATTCCAGGAGGTCCCATTAGATTGACGTTACAGATGCTGCATTGCTTATTGATAATGGAATTTTATGTACAAAAAGAAAAAAAAGAGCATGAACCGCACCTCCATGATAATGGATAATGGAATTTTAGATTTTATTAAATAAATGTGTACAACATGTTTTTAATTTCCATATTTGCCTTTCCACCATTCCATGTCCTACACCAATTCTACTAGTCACAGTTGGTGGACTGACACTAAAAAAAAACAGTAGGTCCTTCTCCCCCAACTTGCCTGTGCAAAATTAGCCAGTCACTGATAGTTTTAGAAGGCAGAACATAAAGATATTTGCTGACCAATGGAGGAGGATGATAGAAACTGCCCAAGCTCAAATGATGGCGCTCGTTTTGCACAGCTTGTTATCATGTACACGTGTCACAAGACTAAGAGAAGGAATTGGCAACGGAAATATACTATTTTCATCATGGAACAATTGGGTATGCATGTCTACATTAAATTGATAGACTGGAGGTAGTCAGCATTGAAGAAGGCAAGTTAGACTAGAGTAGCTGCTTGCTGGAACATGCCTGCAAGCAACAAACCAGAAACCAAATTTAGGCCTCCATAGAAGCTGGACTGGCGAGTGGCAGAAGTCGATGGTTCACTGAAATTGATGAGTGCTCTCTCCACAGTGGAAGAGACTGAACTTATCAGTTTGGGGTATTGGAAGAGTGTCAAAGCTTGGTTGCTAGAAACTAGGCCCAAACCTGGTAAAATGGCTTGCTGGACCATAAATTAGCCCTAGTGGTTACCTTGTTGTGGAGGTGGGTGTCTTAAGGCTTGAGTGTACCAGGTTAGTGGACCCTTGTAAGTGGACGTTAATGCAGAGGGGTAGTAAGAAGTAATGTTTTCTTAGTACACCCATATATTTGAGTCACCCACCAGGGCAATGGGGATACTCGGTACCGGGTTCGGTCACTCTTAAAGTGGATGTCACGGTGGCTGCGACCCGGTGCATGGTCCTGGGTGCTCACTTAAAAGGGGGAAAGGTCTTTAAAGGGGATTTGGTAATAAAGTTTATTCATGACGCCACCTGTGGCTCTCGGTCAGAGGGATCGACGCTGCTTAAAGGGGTCCTCTGGGGTGATGGTGTTGCAGCAGGATGGTGACGCTTCCCACAGGTGAAGCGGGGTCCCCAGGGCTCCCAAGATGTATGGCACGGATGGTGGGTTGCCGGTAAATAAGTGGAGGATACAGAGTTGTAAAGTCTTTACCTGGTTTACTGGTAGAAGCAGTCCACAGTCCAGGATACCAGGCACAGGTGGTGATGTGGTCTGGCCGGCTTGGAGGCAAAGGTGATCCCTCTTCCAGGTGAGATCCGTAAGCCTTCCTACTCACGCTAGTATGTGAGGTCCCTGCTGCCTATAGCATGCTGGCAAAGTTCCCTCACTCCTGTCCTAGAACAGATACCCGTGTGATGGGCAGCTTGAGCCGTTTTTCAGGGTCTCTATCATGACCCAGGCTCTTCAGGTGCTGCTTCACCTCCAGGAGTGGTGTGGGCAAATCACATACAGTTCCATGCCCTCCGATTCTGCTATGTGTCCTAGAGTACGACAAAGCCTCGGGCTCCTGGTGCCCGGTTCCTGCGCTTCGGCTCTGAAGGTGCCTGATCACAGTTCCCCTCTGAGCCCCTTGCTTTCTCCACTGTACTCCTTTCCTCAATTGCTCCACTACATTCAACACCCCTCGGGTTCTCGTCCTTCTCTGGAGCTGCAGCTCAGTTCTGGCTGCATGGCTCCATAGTCTGCACTCTGTTCCAGACTTCCTTCTCTCTCCTCTCCCTCCAACAGACTAACTCTGTCCACTGTCCCTGAACAACTCGCTCACTCCTCCTCCAGACCAGGATACTTAAATCTGAGGGAAGCTCCCCTGAATCTGGGTCCTGAGCTCACCCTTCTGGCCTGGATTCAGAATGTGTTGTGTGTATGTGCTTACCTGGTAAAGAGAATCCTCCTTATCTCCAAGCATGATAGTACCCTCCCCGAAAGGAAGGCAACATCACTGTAACAACCGGTTACCTGAGGTGTTACATATTTATTACCCTGCTCCTTGCCTAGGTTTCAGGAGTTAACCTATCCAGTTGTTTATAGTATTTTTGGGACAATGTAATGCTAACATTTCTCCACAGACATAGACTTTACACTGAAAGATGAACAAGCATTTTTAAAAGCAAAGCTCATTTCATGATTATCTTGCAGTCTAAACAGGCTGTGAATCCACCAGTGAACAAGCAATATGCTCACTCATCATGTGAAATAATCTTCTGAGTAGTGCAAAAGTTCATTGTTCTCAGTGGTGCATCATCCCGTGTAAGCAGGACTCGCACTGCCGAGAACCATAGGACCCAGGGTCGGACTGGTCACCTGGAAATTCTGGCAAATGTTAGATGGGCCGGTCCAGCCATGGGCCCCATCAGTTGTGATTCTGATAACAGTGTTGGCATACTCAATATGCCATTACTGTTAACAGCAGTGGCAGAGCATGGAGCATCATCATACTATATAGAAAGCTGTGGGAGACCACCATACTATGTAGGACCCTGTGGGAGGACTATCATACTGTACTGGGGATGTTGGGGGCACATCATATTGTGTGGGGGACCATCATATTGTATTGGAGTTATGGGGGACCATCATGTTGTAAAGAGGCCTAGGGTGACCATCATACTGTATATGGGTATGTGGTGAGACCAACATACTATATGGGGAGTTATTGTGAACTATCATACTGTTTTAGGGCTGTGGAGTTGCATCATATTATATAGGGGCCTGTGAGGGGACTATCATACTATATGGGGGGCTGTTGGGATCATCATACTGTATTGGGACTGTGGGGGATCATCATACTGTGTAGGGGGACCATCATACTATATGGGGGGCTGTGTATGGATCGTCATACTATATGGAAGGCTGTCGGGGGACCATCATTCTGAATTGGGGCTGTGGGGGACCATCTTGCTATATAGCGGAATTTGGGAGGACAATCACACTGTATTGGGACTGTGGGCAGCACATCATACTGTGTGGTGCACTGTATTGGAACTGTAGGAAGATGATCATATTATATAAGGTCCTGTGGGGGAACATCATACTATAAGGGGTGTGGGAAAACAAGATAGTATATGGGGGTCATCATACTGAGTGCTGTGACCATCATACTATGGGCAAACAATCATACTGTGTGGTTGGACTGTGGAGACCATCATGCTGTGTGAGGGGCCATCATACTATATAGGGGCATGTGGGGAACCATCATACTTTATAGAGGTCTGTGGGGGGACCGTCATACTGTGTTAGGGCTGTGAGGGGACCATGATACTATGCAGAGGTCTGTGGGCGGACCATTATACTATGTGAGGGAACCAATATACTATATCGGGGCCATTATACTGTGTGTGGTGACCATCATACTGCATGGGAGGCTGCGGGTTAACCCTTATAATGTGTGGGGGACTGTGGGGGAAATATCACACTGTATGGGGGCTGTGGAGATCATAATGCTGTGTAGGGGCTATCATACTATGTGGGGGATCATCATACTGCATTAGGCCTGCAGAGGACCATCATACTATTTTGAGGTCTGTGGGGAACCATCATACTGTATAGAGGGCTGTGGAGGGGCCATCATACTGTATGTGGTGACCATCATACACTGGGGGGGGGGCTGTGGTGACCATCATAATACAGTGGGGCAAAAAAGTATTTAGTCAGTCAGCAATAGTGCAAGTTCCACCACTTAAAAAGATGAGAGGCGTCTGTAATTTACATCATAGGTAGACCTCAACTATGGGAGACAAACTGAGAAAAAAAAATCCAGAAAATCACTTTGTCTGTTTTTTTATCATTTTATTTGCATATTATGGTTGAAAATAAGTATTTGGTCAGAAACAAACAATCAAGATTTCTGGCTCTCACAGACCTGTAACTTCTTCTTTAAGAGTCTCCTCTTTCTTCCACTCATTACCTGTAGTAATGGCACCTGTTTAAACTTGTTATCAGTATAAAAAGACACCTGTGCACACCCTCAAACAGTCTGACTCCAAACTCCACTATGGTGAAGACCAAAGAGCTGTCAAAGGACACCAAAAACAAAATTGTAGCCCTGCACCAGGCTGGGAAGACTGAATCTGCAATAGCCAACCAGCTTGGAGTGAAGAAATCAACAGTGGGAGCAATAATTAGAAAATGGAAGACATTCAAGACCACCGATAATCTCCAAAAATCCCAGAACCATGCGGGGGGACCTAGTGAATGAACTGCAGAGAGCTGGGACCAATGTAACAAGGCCTACCATAAGTAACACACTACGCCACCATGGACTCAGATCCTGCAGTGCCAGACGTGTCCCACTGCTTAAGCCAGTACATGTCCGGGCCCGTCTGAAGTTTGCTAGAGAGCATTTGGATGATCCAGAGGAGTTTTGGGAGAATGTCCTATGGTCTGATGAAACCAAACTGGAACTGTTTGGTAGAAACACAACTTGTCGTGTTTGGAGGAAAAAGAATACTGAGTTGCATCCATCAAACACCATACCTACTGTAAAGCATGGTGGTGGAAACATCATGCTTTGGGGCTGTTTCTCTGCAAAGGGGCCAGGACGACTGATCCGGGTACATGAAAGAATGAATGGGGCCATGTATCGTGAGATTTTGAGTGCAAACCTCCTTCCATCAGCAAGGGCATTGAAGATGAAACGTGGCTGGGTCTTTCAACATGACAATGATCCAAAGCACACCGCCAGGGCAACGAAGGAGTGGCTTCGTAAGAAGCATTTCAAGGTCCTGGAGTGGCCTAGCCAGTCTCCAGAACTCAACCCTATAGAAAACCTTTGGAGGGAGTTGAAAGTCCGTGTTGCCAAGCGAAAAGCCAAAAACATCACTGCTCTAGAGGAGATCTGCATGGAGGAATGGGCCAACATGCCAACAACAGTGTGTGGCAACCTTGTGAAGACTTACAGAAAACGTTTGACCTCTGTCATTGCCAACAAAGGATGTATTACAAAGTATTGAGATGAAATTTTGTTTCTGACCAAATACTTATTTGCCACCATAATATGCAAAGAAAATGATAAAAAAAACAGACAATGTGATTTTCTGGATTTTTTTTTCTCAGTTTGTCTCCCATAGTTGAGGTCTACCTATGATGTAAATTACAGACGCCTCTCATCTTTTTAAGTGGTGGAACTTGCACTATTGCTGACTGACTAAATACTTTTTTGCCCCACTGTATGTGAGAAGGTTGTGGTGGACATTAAACTGTGTGTGGAAGCTGTAGTGGACAATATATTATGCGGAAAGGCTGTGGTGACCATTATACTGTGGTGGGTTTGTGGGGCAATCATGCTGTGTAAGTGGAGAAATTTGGGAACATCATTTTGTGTTGGGGCATTGTTTGGGTCATCATACTCTATGGAGGTGGTAGAAGGGGTATCATAGTGGGCGAGAACACTAAGGGGCGAAATAGGGGAGAAATAACTGTAAGTGCTGGAATACATGCAGTATACCTCTCCATGTCTTAACATTGGGAAGTGTGTCCCTCTGTGATTGAGCCTGTTTGTCCTGATAGATCTTTTGCAATGGGGTCCTGTGATTTCTATGTGCGCCCTTGCTCAGGGCATTGATTATAATGAGGCACAATAGAGGGGAGGCACTATTATAAGGAGGCAAACTGAGGAATTATTATTCTTATAGGGAGAGCACAGGAGGCATTATTATTATAAGAATGCATAGAGGTGTTTGTATTACAGTATAAGCAGGTTCGGGAGTAGGGTCAAGGACAATTATTATATAAAAGGCACAAGGGGATATTATTACTATAGGATGATGGATAACTGTAAGAGGCACAGGGGAGCATTATTACTATGAGGAATTACAGAGAGAGCATTATTACCGTGTTGGGGCATAGAGGGGGTACTACGATTGTGTGGGGCACAAAAGGAGGGTAATATTAGTGTACAGGGCACAGATTGGGCATTATTACTGTCTAGGGCCCTGTTAAAAACACTATATGGTTTGTGTAGTGGTGGGTGAATGTGAGAAGAGGGCTGGAAAAGCAGTAAGTTAAGGTTGTTTCTGCATTACTTATTGCAGGGACGAGGTAAGGTTGGAAGAAGTGGTCATGGCGGTCTGGGCCAAATAAAAAAGAAAAAGGAAAATGGATGACAACAATCAGCCAGAATGTAACTGGTGAAAACCTGTACAGCATGCACATACAAAAGTCTGTAGAGCACTGGTGTAGAACTAATATTACTAATATATGGTCACTGCATCATTTTAATATAAGTCCTAATACAGTGGTTTTAGTTAATGATCTGTATGGCAGTATTATTACCTTTGTATATTTGGTGATATTTGTCTGTTATATTGCAATATTATTATTATTATTATTATTATTAATAATAATAAATCTTATATAGCAGTATTATTGGAAATAGAGGTACCAGGCTTGATTTCCTGCTGGCAGGATAGTATATAATAATGGAAACCTTAATCTGGGGAAGGAGACAAGTACAGCATAGGCCTGTGTGCTTTCAAATGCCAGAGCTGAATTTTAGTCTTAGTCCATACCTGATAGCAGCTGTGAGGCTGTGGCCTCTGATATAGCTAGGGGGCGCTGCTTGTTCTCCCCAGAATGTGCATGCAGACGGATGAAGCCCATAGGTGTGCATGAGAGTCACGGATTTCCAGTCCGGGTTTTCCATGTGGCTGAAGGCCACAGGTTTGTGTGTGTTTAACCCCTTCCCGACATGTGACGGTATAGTACGTCACATGTCGGGACCCCCGCTTTGATGTGCGCTCCGGCGGTGAGCGCACATCAAAGTCGCGACATGTCAGCTGTTTCTTACAGCTGACATGTGCGCGCAATAGCGGCGGGTGAAATCGCGATCACCCGCCGCTATTAACTAGTTAAATGCCGCTGTCAAACACAGACAGCGGCATTTAACTACCGCATCCGGCCGTGCGGCCGGATATGAGCGCATCGCCGACCCCCGTCACATGATCGGGGGTCGGCGATGCATCAGGACAGTAACCATAGAGGTCCTTGAGACCTCTATGGTTACTGATTGCCGGTGGCTGTGAGCGCCCCCCTGTGGTCGGCGCTCACAGCACACCTGCAATTCTGCTGTGTAGCAGCGATCTTATGATCGGTGCTGCATAGCAGAGCCGATCGGGCTGTGCCTGCTTCTAGCCTCCCATGGAGGCTATTGAAGCATGGCAAAAGTAAAAAAAAAAAGTTTTTAAAAATGTGAAAAAAAAAACAAAAACATAAAAGTTTAAATCACCCCCCTTTCGCCCCAATCAAAATAAATCAATAAAAAAAGCGCCCAACCTACACATATTTGGTATCGCCGCGTTCAGAATCGCCCGATCTATCAATAAAAAAAAAGCATTAACCTGATCGCAAAACGGCGTAACGAGAAAAAAAATCGGAACGCCAGAATTACGTTTTTTTGGTCGCCACGGCATTGCATTAAAATGCAATAACGGGCGATCAAAAGAACGTGTCTGCACCAAAATGCTATCATTAAAAACGCCAGCTCGGCATGCAAAAAATAAGCCCTCACCTGACCCCAGATCACGAAAAATGGAGACGCTACGAGTATCGGAAAATGGCGCAATTTTGTTTTGTTTTGTTTTTTGCAAAGTTTGGAATTTTTTTTCACCACTTAGGTGAAAAATAACCTAGTCATGTTAGGTGTCTATGAACTCGTACTGACCTGGAGAATCATAATGGCAGGTCAGTTTTAGCATTTAGTGAACCTAGCAAAATAGGCAAGCAAAAAACAAGTGTGCGATTGCACTTTTTTTGCAATTTCACTGCACTTGGAATTTTTTTCCCGTTTTCTAGTACACGACATGCTAAAACCAATGATGTCGTTGAAAAGTACAACTCGTCCCGCAAAAAATAAGCCCTCACATGGCCATATTGACGGAAAAATAAAAAAGTTATGGCTCTGGGAAGGAGGGGAGCGAAAAACGAAAACGGAAAAACGGAAAAAGCTCCGGGGGTGAAGGGGTTAAAAACCCTGCAGTAAGGGGTATGGGTGTGTCAGGTGTCAGGTCAGTTCAGGCCAGGCGTGCGAGGTGCACGTCAGTGTCAGTCTGGTGTGTGCTGGTCTGCAGAGTGCATGGAGGCAGAGGCCAGCAGAGCCAGCACCCAGGGCAGCTGAATAGCCTGGCACCCGCAGCGTACACAGAGATGCAAGTCGTCCATGGTGCTGGTCTCGGATGTGGACAGTCCTGTGCCAGGAGGTGGATGTCCTGTGCCCGAAGGAGTCGGATGTGGACAGTCCTGTGCCCGGAGGTGGATGTCCTGTGCCCGAAAGAGGACTAGCATGTGCAACGATTGCAAACAGGTGGATATGGTGCCCGACTGCTAGCCGGAGGATATCCTGAACTGTGTACGACTGTGTGAGTAAAGAGTCTGTAAAGAGACTGTGATACAGCGATGCAGGACACCCACGAGAACTAGCCAGAGGAGGGCTGGCATGTGTAGTGTCTGCAACATATGAGGCTGTGTGTATGGAGACGTATAGAGACTGTAAGATGGCGTGCGGTCGCCCAGGGAAACTAGACAAGGGAAGTCTGGCCTGCTTACGGACCGCAAGTCCAAAGCCACGTGATATGTATTGCTTGAACTGGTGTAAACTGGTCACTGATAATATCCACTGAAGTTATATGCATTTATGTGAATTGGACTTTAATGCTGTGAAGAAACACATTAAAAGAGACTTTTGTGTTTGAATTTGTGGGTCACTGCTTCTTCACTGCGTACGATGCTACTGCAGCCTTACACAGCCTATATACACACTGTGCAAACTATTACAGAGCACTCACTGAGCATCATTTATTTTGGTCTAACTGTGTAATCAGCCTATTAAATGTCTGTCAATTACCAACATAAATAAGGTGCTACATGGGTCTCATAAAATATACAGTTTATTGAATATGTTAAAACAATACATAAAAATTATCAGATAGAGTAAGGCAGAGTAGGAAAAAATGGGGGACAACACAGGACCAAAAAAAATATATACATAGCGAAAGGGATATGAAAAAAGTACCTAGACCACAATGTGTCTGCCTGCAACTCACAGCTATAGCTGAGTGAGGTGGTATGTGCAAAATAGCAAAGAATTGTTTAAGGAGCAGACACAGTACTTACATCAGGTGATGTTTTAGCGGTGAAATGACAATCTAGTGTTCAATTGCCGGCCGGCTCCTTAAACACTTTGTTGATATTTTGCAAATACCATCTCACTCATCACCTCTCATTTTTATGTATTGTTTTAACATATTCAATAAACTGTGTATTTTATGAGACTCGTGTTGCACCCTATTTATAGTGGTATTTTGACTCTGGTTATGGTGCGTCTCCGTATATATTATTTCATCTCACTTTATTTTGTTGGTATTTATTAAATAACTGCCGATCGGTAAAGGTTTGCCAATTAGCAGTCCCATCGTGCCGCCAGTCAGTTTGTGTAAATAGACCCTCAGAGATTCTGTGAAGCAGCAATCATCTCAAAGCGTTACATGATAATAGTTAAAAGGGTTGTTCAGCCTTAGGCTACAAGTCTGCAGTCACTCTATCACTGTCAGGATTCTGCAGTTGTAAGGGTGCCCGGGGTGGTGGCTGTGGGCTAATGTCATGAGTCCGACACACGACACATTCCAGAAAAAACGAGAGTTCTGGGTGTGTGTGTATGCTGGCAGTGCTGCTATTGGTACCTTCACCTCCAGCCCAGTCCTGTTCCACTCCTCACCAGGTCCATTAGACTTCAAGACAATGACACCAGGCACTTTCTTAAAAACAAGACACTCTTTATTTGGCAGCCCACTTAAGTACACAAGGCAGTAGGCATTAAGGTACCTTCACATTAAGCGACGCTGCAGCGATAGCGACAACGATGCCGATCGCTGCAGCGTCGCTGTTTGATCGCTGAAGAGCTGTCACACAGACCGCTCTCCAGTGACCAACGATGCCGAGGTCCCCGGGTAACCAGGGTAAACATCGGGTTACTAAGCGCAGGGCCGCGCTTAGTAACCCGATGTTTACCCTGGTTACCAGCGTAAAATGTAAAAAAAACAAACAGTACATACTTACATTCGCGTCCCCCGGTGTCCGCTTCCTGCACTGACTGAGCGCCGGCCCTAACAGCAGAGCAGTGACGTCACCGCTGTGCTGTACTTTCACTTTCACTTTACGGCGCTCAGTCAGTGTGGGAAGCGGACGCCGGGGGACGCGAAGGTGAGTATGTACTGTTTGTTTTTTTACATTTTAAACTGGTAACCAGGGTAAACATCGGGTTACTAAGCGCGGCCCTGCGCTTAGTAACCCGATGTTTACCCTGGTTACCAGTGTAAAACATCGCTGGTATCGTTGCTTTTGGTGTCAAACACGACGATACACGCCGGTCTGACGACCAAATAAAGTTCTGAACTTTGTTCAACGACCAGCGATATCACAGCAGGATCCTGATCGCTGCTGCGTGTCAAACTAAACGATATCGCTATCCAGGACGCTGCAACGTCACGGATCGCTAGCGATATCGTTTAGTGTGAAGGTACCTTTACACTTTACACCTTTTCTGTCTCATATAGAGGTGTTTTCTTATCGGTTTCAGGTGACGGCACTTTACATATGGATGGTAGGCAAGCTGAGCAAGTCAGATAAACCTTCATTTTCCTTGTGCAGGGACACATGGGTCAATATGTTACACTCTGAACCCTGCACCCAAACAGCAGTCTGTGATCTGTTAACGAGGGCCTCTCTTAGGCTGGGTTCACATTGCGTTAGTGCAGTCCGTTCAACGCATGCGTTAAACGGACTGCATTAATGCAAGTGCCGAAAAAGATCGTGTTATGCGATCGGGCTAGCACAGATGCTGTATCTGCGCTAGCGGTGACGGACCCGGAAACGCTGCAGCCCGCGTCCGAGGGTCAGTCACAGAATGACGGCACATCACTAGCGCATGCCCATAATGGCATGCGTTGGTGATGCGCCCAATAATAGGGGTTAATGGCAGCGTTAACGGACTGCATTGCACCGCGTTATGCGCAATAACGCAATGTGAACCCAGCCTTAGAGCTACTTCCCTCTACCGTGTCCTCAGCTGGGCAAGACCCTTCTCTACAGGTCCTCCTACATCTGGCCAACACTGGACTCATTTCCTTTAATTATCCCACTAATGAGTTTTAACTACTTGCCTGCTGAACTGGATCTCAGTCACCTCTAAGGTTCCCTAATGATTCTTGCTGCCTTGTGCCTTCCAGCTCCACACTACTTATCTTCTTATAAATATCTCTGCACACTCTCTTCTCTTCTTTTACTTCACTAACTTCCTCACTCTCAGTATTCAGAGGCTGCCAATCCTCTTCCCAACTATGGGTCAGCCTTACAGTTAACCCTAAAACTGTCCCTGCTGTATGTTTCTGAGCAGACTTAACCTTTCACCCAGTTCAAAAGCAAAGAGGAAGACAGTGATACCTTGTGACCGTTGGTTAGTACTGTAGCTCACAGGGAAATTTTACACTTGTTACTACAAGAAACCATATTTCACACATTTACATTAAACTCATTGATGTCTTCAGAGGAGGGGGTAAGACCACCCCTGAAACCATATTACAACTAGAGTGTATCCAGCCTCACTCAATACACTTTAATTAAGCGAGGCCATGCCCACCTAGTTGGCATGTGACCGCATGTATGCAAAAACCAGCTAAAGCTGAACATACACATCAATCTAACAGCGACACTACTGTGCACACGTTCAGTCTTTCCTTTATTCTTTTAACAGCTTTAGGGTTCAGAAACCTTAAAGTAGTGAAAAAAAGTAACTTACTCATTTCTCAGGGATGCTCCACTATGGTGTGAAGTACAAAGAAAAGACACCTGTCCACCACAAATAATGATGGCAAAGCTGCCTGCAAAGTCGTTTCAAGAACAAGCGCATTGGGGTCTCCCTGAAGGAGCTTCATTTAGAGATACCCAGGGGCTCCGCCGGCAGAAGAAAGACATCGTGTGCCCATACTCTAAGGCTTCTTTCACACTTGCGTCGGTACGGGTCCGTCGCTAAGCGTCGGCCTGACGTACTGACGCACGTTGTGAAAATTATGCACGACGTGGCCAGCGGATGCAGTTTTTCAATGCATCCGCTGCCCATTCTAAAGTGCGGGGAGGAGGGGGCCGAGTTCCGGCCGCGCATGCGCTGTAGAAATTGGCGGACGCGACGTACGAAAAAATGTTCCCTTGAAAGTTTTTTCGTGCCGACGGTCCGCCAAAACACGACGGATCCAGTGCACGACAGACGCGACGTGTGGCCATACGTCGCGATCCATCGGCAATACAAGTCAATGGACAAAAAATGCATCCTGCAGGCACATTTGCAGGATCCGTTTTTTGCCCAAAACGACGGATTGCGACGGATTCAAAAAACGCAAGTGTGAAAGTAGCCTTAGTGTAACAGGACAGAGACCTTTTTAATTCTATAGTGATCAACTCCTAAGACAAAATGATTGTGATTTGCTAATCAAAATGTTTAGGGATTTATTTATAACTAGATGGTGGCCTGATTCTAACGCATCGGGTATTCTAGAATATGCATGTCCACGTAGTATATTGCACAGCCCACGTAGTTAATTTCCCAGCCACGTAGTATATTGCCCAGACAAGTAGTATATTGCCCAGCAACGTAGTATATTGCACAGCCCACGTAGTATATTGCACAGCCCATGTAGTATATTGCCCAGCCACGTAGTATATTGCCCAGCCCACATAGTATATTGCCCAGCCACGTAGTATATTGCCCAGCCCACATAGTATATTGCCCAGCCACGTAGTATATTGCACAGCCCACGTAGTATATTGCCCAGCCACGTAGTATATTGCCCAGCCACGTAGTATATTACCCAGCCACATAGTATATTGCCCAGCGACATAGTATACAGCACAGAGCCACGCAGTATATTGCCCAACAACGTAGTATATTGCCCAGCGACGTAGTATATTGCTCAGCCACATAGTATATTGCCCAGTCACGTAGTATACAGCACAGAGCCACGTAGTATACTGCCCAGTCACGTAGTATATTGGCCAGTCACGTAGTATGCACCGTATCCCTGTTAAAAAAAAGAATTAAAATAAAAAATAGTTACATACTCACCCTCCGTTGGCTCCCGGATCGACACGGTTACCGATGCTCCCGGATCGAAGCGGTTACCGATGGTCCTCGCGCGCTCCGGTCTGAAGAGTGCATTGCGGTCTCGCGAGATGATGATGTAGCGGTCTCCCGAGACCGTACGTCATCATCTCACGAGACCGCAATGCATGGAGCGGTCACCGGGGCGTCGCGAGGAGAGTCGGTAACCTTTCGATCCGGGAGCATCGGTAACCGCTTCGATCCGGGGACCAACGGAGGGTGAGTATGTAACTATTTTTTATTTTTTTTATTATTTTTAACATTAGATCTTTTTACTATTCATGCTGCATAGGCAGCATGAATAGTAAACGTTGGTCACACAGGGTTAATAGCAGCGTTAACCGAGTGTGTTACACCGCGGTCAACGCTGCCATTAACCCTGTGTGAGCGGTGACTGGAGGGGAGTATGTGGGCGCCGGGCACTGACTGTGGGGAGTAAGGAGCGGCCATTTTCTTCCGGACTGTGGCCATCGCGACCAATCAGCGACTTGGATTCCATAACAGACAGAGGCCGTGACCAATGAATATCCGTGACAGACAGAAAGACAGACAGAAAGACGGAAGTGACCCTTAGACACTTATATAGTAGATGACATTTCCTTTAGTTTCTGTATTGTTTTTTCTATTCACATGGAACAGATTTAACCCTTATAAAATCTTCATTCTTGTTGCAGCTGAATAATTCCTGCGCTTTCTTTTCATAATGGAGCGCCGGCACGTAAGCGCAATGGGGTACTCGGCACCCGGTCCTTCGGTTCGGGGGATGTCACAGTGGCCCGGCCCGGTCAGTGGCCCTTTGAGGGACCTCCAATAAAGAAAAGAGTTTTTATGGTTTTGGGAAAGGTCTTTAAAGGGGTAGTTCGTGACGCCACCTGTGGTATTTGGTCAGGGTGACCGACGCTGCTTAGGGGTCCGCTGGGGATGATGTGATGGCAGCTAGATGGTATACCTTCCCACAGGTGAAGTGTATCCCCAGGGCTTCCCAGAAGTGTAGATGGTGATGGTGGATGATGTAAGGTGCAGTGAATAACGAGGACACAAGGGTGCAGTCTCTTTACCTTTACTGAAGGCTTCAGCATCCACAGTCCAGGGCACAGACCACAGGGTAGGCAGAGTCCAGCCGGTCTGAAGGCAAATCCAGAGTCCTCTTATCCAGGTGGAAATCAGTAGCCTTCGTCTAGCGCCTGTGTGTTGGAGTAGATGTTCTAGATGTTATGTCTTCCTCTCTGTCCCCCAGATGGTATGGATAGGACAAACCCGTATGACTGGTGGCCTGAGGCTTTTTACAGGGACCCTAGAGACGCCCCGGCCCCCACAAGTTGCCACCGTACCTCCTGGGTATATGGTCGGGCAGCCAACGTGGAATTAACTGTCCTGCCAGTCTCTGAAGTAAAGCGTAGAGACTATTACTCCCTCGGTGTTCTGGCTACTGGCTCCTGCGCCTCAGAAGGAGGCAGCCTTTTACAGGGCAGAACTCCTTCTGGTTTTATCTCCTTGTGCTATGACTCCGTTTCTCACCCGCTACAATACAATTCTCTTCGTGTCCTTTCTTAGGATGCTGCCGCACATGGGGCAGGCACAGCTCCGTGGCCTTCAGTCTAGGCCTCTGACAGGATCCCACCCCTGTCAGGGACCTCTCTGTCTGCAGCTCTGTGATGTTCCTCCTTCCCTTCTGTCTGCCTGACAGAAACTGACTCGATGTTACCTGGGCGAAGCCCAGCCAGCCTCTCTCTCTCCAGGCTGCTGTCTGGGTGAAGCCCAGTCAGCTTCTGACTAACTTTCTATCCAGCCCACCAGTTTTACCTAATTGTGAGGAGTGCCCTAGGGAATAAGAGCAAGGCTCCCCCTGGTGGTCTGGAGTGTGAAGTATGGTGTATGGTTTGTGATATCTGGTAAGAAGATCTCCTTTATTGCCATCAGATGTAATATCACCCCCCCTGGTGGACCTGGTGGAAGAATAACATTACTGCAAAGATCAGGACTCTGGGGCGCTGCACACAACCTCCCCCCCCCCCATTAAATCCAGTACTCCCAGACTGGGAAAAGAAAACAACAATAACACAGGTCAACAAAAAAAAAAAATTTTTCTGGTGTCCAAAATATTTTAATGAATTTGGGGTATTTTTGGGGTGCTGATTCTGAATATGCTATCAGTTTTGCCAGATTGGCTCAAGTTTTTGACATTTTTGGTATCTTATTTATAGCACTTGTTGGTAAATGCGACACATCATCTCATTAATTTCTTTGGATTAGTACTTGAACTGAGCAGTTCTCAATATAGTTTTGTGTTAATTAGTGTTCTAAAAGTTTGTTCATAGCTTGATTTTTGCACTAACTTTATGTTGTTGTCTGTTTTCCAGTGAAAAGCATGAACTCATCAAGAAGAAGTTGTCTTAACGATCCAGACTCATTCTGTTACATTTGTGGTGAATACACACTGCCAAAACATAGAAGAAACATAACAGACTTCGTAAAAAAAGTGTATTTTGCCTATTTTGGGGTTATGCTTGGGGACCAAGACAAGTTTTGGGCACCACACATAGTGTGCAAAGCATGTATCAAATTATTACGAAAATGGAGCAAAGGACAAAGAAAAAGCTTCAAATTTGGTGTTCCAATGGTGTGGAGAGAGCCAAAAAATCATCATGATGACTGTTATTTCTGTGCAGTGCAAGTGCAAGGATTCAATAAGCATAAGAAACGAAAATGGGAGTAACATGGAATCTGCAAGAAGGCCTGTCCCTCATTGTGAAGATGTGCCTGTACCTGTGTTTACCATAAATAACAGTCATCATGATGATTTTTTGGCTCTCTCCACACCATTGGAACACCAAATTTGAAGCTTTTTCTTTGTCCTTTGCTCCATTTTCGTAATAATTCGATACATGCTTTGCACACTATGTGTGGTACCCAAAACTTGTCTTGGTCCCCAAGCATAACCCCAAAATAGGCAAAATACACTTTTTTTACGAAGTCTGTTATGTTTCTTCTATGTTTTGGCAGTGTGTATTCACCACAAATGTAACAGAATGAGTCTGGATCGTTAAGACAACTTCTTCTTGATGAGTTCATGCTTTTCACTGGAAAACAGACAACAACATAAAGTTAGTGCAAAAATCAAGCTATGGACAAACTTTTAGAACACTAATTAACACAAAACTATATTGAGAACTGCTCAGTTCAAGTACTAATCCAAAGAAATTAATGAGATGATGCGTCGCATTTACCAACAAGTGCTATAAATAAGATACCAAAAATCTCAAAAACTTGAGCCAATCTGGCAAAACTGATGACATATTCAGAATCAGCACCCCAAAAATACCCCAAATTCGATGAAATATCTTTGGCACCAAAAATGCTGTTGACCAGTGTAATACACTAGCAAAAAGACATGCAAAATTTTTGAGATGCTATAAAACAAATTAATTTAACAAGACTTCCCTTTATGGGAGGTGAGAACACTTGAACGTTACAAACAAGAACATATTTACATTGCCAGCTTCCTTCTGTAGATGACCAATAACAGATACACTTACTAACTATGAAATACTATTACCCGTACAGGTATTCTATCTACTAAGTGCAAGTACAAATCTGTCCTTGAGTGCAAATACCCTCTAAGGGTGTACTATTAAACCTCAAAGTGTAAATTAACATTTTTCCTTATTCTTACTCTTCCACACATGCAGGACTATCTATCTACCCCTACGGGCTCACTGCATTTTTCTTCAGCTAACTCACATAAAAACCTCAATTTTATTTAAAGTACATCATTTAACATTTTCTATTCTTAGCTACATACTATCAGCTATGTAGACATTATTACTATCTAACTACTTAAGGCAACATTATCACTCTTTGGCAAAGTGCAACAAGTAAACATTCCCTTTAAGGGTAAACCCAAGTCTTTTCTGAGGTAAAGCATTTAAATCACATCATCAATATTCAAGTCAGTTCAAAGGTGACATGATGCGATATGAGGGACCCGGTACGAACCCCCGAACGTTGGTCTTGGGTGGGCTACAAGACGTGTAATCCTGACCCGGAATTCTGCCGCACCAATGGGTTTTTCTTCATGTCTGAAAGGCAGTTATTTTTACAGCATAATTAACATCAGTTTCTGTTAAGAGGCAGTCTCCGTAAAAGCTTCCTTTGTAAAACCAGTAGAGAGCACCTTTAAGGCTGGTTTCACATTTGCATTTTTTGCTGCTGCGTTTTTCCGCAAAAAAAGCATGCGTTTTTTTTCCTATGTTTAACATTAAAAACGCAAGCGGTTTTTTTGCATGCATTTTGCCGCGTTTGACAATGCATGCGTTTTTTCCATGCTTGCATTTGGTTGCAGAAATGCAACATGTAGTAATTTCTAGAGGCGTTTTTTTGCCGCAAAAAAAGCATGCGGTTTTTTGCCGCAAAAAAAAGTATTGCTGTCTATGTAAACGCATGCGTTTTTAAGCACATGCGTTTGTTTGCGTTAAAAACGCATGCGTTTTTATAGAAAAAAACAAGAATACACACTTATAAGCCACCCCCCACCATCAAGGTGATAAAGGGATCCAAACCCTAACCCTAACCCTACCCCTAACCCTAGGTATCCTAACCCTAACCCTACCCCTAACCCTAACCCTAACCCTAGGTATCCTAACCCTACTCCTAACCCTACCCCTAACCCTAACCCTAACCTGTTGTGAATTTACCTTTTGGCTCCCTCTAGTGGCTACTAGTGATTTGACTCTGGGTATGTCATTCATCCCTTGTATGCTCACCTGGGTCGTTAGGTCAGGGGTGTTGCTATATAAGCTCCCTGGACCTTCAGTTCAATGCCTGGCAACGTTGATATCAGAGCTAATCTGTAGTGCTCTTGTCTACTGATCCTGGTTCCTGCTTGATTAAGCTAAGTCTGCTTTCTTGCTTTTTGCTATTTGTTTTTGTTTGCATTTTTTGTCCAGCTTGTATATAATCTGTTTTCTGACCTTGCTGGAAGCTCTAGGGTGGCTGGTGTTCTCCCCCCGGGCCGTTAGACGGTTCGGGGGTTCTTGAATCTCCAGCGTGGATTTTGATAGGGTTTTTGTTGACCATATAAGTCATCTTACTACATTCTGCTATTAGTAAGTGGGCCTCTCTTTGCTAAAATCTAGTTCATCTCTGTGTTTGTCATTTCCTCTTACCTCACCGTTATTATTTGTGGGGGGCTTGTATCCTACTTTTGGGGTCCTTTCTCTGGAGGCAAGAGAGGTCTTTGTTTTCCTCTTCTAGGGGTAGTTAGCTCTCCGGCTGGCGCGAGACATCTAGCGACCAACGTAGGCATGTTCCCCGGCTACTTCTAGTGTTGGCGTTAGGAGTAGTTATATGGTCAACCTAGTTACCACTGCCCTATGAGCTCGATTTTTGTGCTTCGCAGACTTGCTGATATCTCTGAGACCCTCGCCATTGGGGTCATAACAGTTTGCCAGGCCAGTATTAAATGTTAAATGCATTGCAGAAGCGGGATTATAAGAAAGAAAATTCTGAGTTTTTTTTTTCTCTCTCTCATTTTTTTTTTTTTTTCTTTTCCCCTTTACCTCTGAGTGGCTTGTGTTTGCTGCAGACATGAATGTCCAGACCTTGATTACAAGTGTGGACCAGCTTGCTGCTCGTGTGCAGGGCATACAAGATTATGTTACCAGAAATCCTAAGTCAGAACCTAAGATTCCGATTCCTGAACTGTTTTCCGGAGACCGATTTAAATTTAGAAATTTCAGGAATAATTGTAAATTGTTTTTGTCTCTAAGACCCTGTTCATCTGGAGACTCCGCTCAGCAAGTAAAAATTGTTATTTCTTTTTTACGGGGCGACCCTCAGGATTGGGCCTTTTCGCTGGCGCCAGGGGATCCGGCATTGGCTGACATTGATGCGTTTTTTCTGGCGCTTGGTTTGCTTTATGAGGAACCCAATCTTGAGATTCAGGCAGAAAAAGCCTTGCTGGCTATGTCTCAGGGCCAGGACGAGGCTGAAGTGTATTGCCAAAAATTTCGGAAATGGTCCGTGCTGACCCAGTGGAACGAGTGTGCATTGGCTGCAAATTTTAGAAATGGCCTTTCTGAAGCCATTAAGAATGTGAGATCCAGTCAAGGTCCGAGCTATTCATGATTGGACTCAACCCTCGTCAGTTAAGAGTCTTCAGAAGTTCTTGGGTTTTGCTAACTTCTACCGTCGTTTTATCGCAAATTTCTCTACCGTTGTTAAACCGCTGACGGATATGACCAAGAAAGGCTCTGATGTAGCTAACTGGGCTCCTGCTGCCGTGGAGGCTTTCCAGGAGTTGAAACGCCGGTTTACTTCGGCGCCTGTTTTGTGCCAGCCTGACGTCTCACTTCCCTTTCAGGTTGAGGTGGATGCTTCGGAGATTGGGGCAGGGGCCGTTTTGTCACAGAGAGGCCCTGGTTGCTCTACTATGAGGCCTTGTGCCTTTTTCTCTAGGAAGTTTTCGCCGGCAGAGCGAAATTATGATGTGGGCAATCGGGAGTTGTTGGCCATGAAGTGGGCATTTGAGGAGTGGCGTCATTGGCTCGAGGGTGCTAAGCATCGTGTGGTGGTCTTGACTGATCACAAAAATCTGATGTATCTCGAGTCTGCTAAGCGCCTGAATCCTAGACAGGCCCGCTGGTCATTGTTTTTCTCCCGTTTTGACTTTGTGGTCTCGTATTTACCAGGTTCTAAGAATGTGAAGGCTGATGCTCTGTCTAGGAGCTTTGTGCCTGATGCTCCTGGAGTCGCTGAACCTGTGGGTATTCTTAAGGAAGGAGTTATCGTGTCAGCTATTTCTCCAGATCTGCGACGTGTGTTACAGAGATTTCAGGCTGGTAGGCCTGACTCTTGTCCACCTGACAGATTGTTTGTGCCTGCTAGATGGACCAGCAGAGTCATTTCCGAGATTCATTCCTCAGTGTTGGCAGGGCACCCGGGAATTTTTGGCACCAGAGATCTGGTGGCCAGGTCCTTTTGGTGGCCTTCCTTGTCAAGGGACGTGCGGTCATTTGTGCAGTCCTGTGGTACTTGTGCTCAAGCTAAGCCTTGCTGTTCTCGTGCCAGCGGGTTGCTCTTGCCCTTGCCTGTCCCGAAGAGACCTTGGACACACATCTCTATGGATTTCATTTCGGATCTTCCAGTGTCTCAGGGCATGTCTGTCATCTGGGTGATATGTGATCGTTTCTCCAAGATGGTCCATCTGGTTCCTTTGCCTAAGCTGCCTTCCTCTTCTGATCTGGTTCCTGTGTTCTTCCAGAACGTGGTTCGTTTGCACGGCATTCCTGAGAATATTGTGTCGGACAGAGGATCCCAGTTTGTTTCCAGGTTCTGGCGATCCTTTTGTGGTAGGATGGGCATTGATTTGTCGTTTTCGTCCGCTTTCCATCCCCAGACTAACGGACAAACGGAGCGAACTAATCAGACTCTGGAGGCTTATTTGAGGTGTTTTGTCTCTTCTGATCAGGATGATTGGGTGACCTTCTTGCCGTTGGCTGAATTTGCCCTTAATAATCGGGCTAGTTCCGCCACCTTGGTTTCGCCATTTTTCTGCAACTCTGGTTTCCATCCTCGTTTTTCCTCGGGACATGTGGAGCCTTCTGACTGTCCTGGGGTGGATTCCGTGGTGGATAGGTTGCAGCGGATCTGGAGTCATGTGGTGGACAACTTAAAGTTGTCACAGGAGAAGGCTCAGCGTTTTGCCAACCGCCGCCGCGGTGTGGGTCCCCGACTTCGTGTTGGGGATTTGGTATGGCTGTCTTCTCGATTTGTTCCTATGAAGGTCTCCTCTCCCAAATTTAAGCCTCGCTTCATTGGTCCTTACAAGATATTGGAAATCATTAATCCTGTATCCTTTCGCCTGGATCTTCCGGTGTCGTTTGCCATTCACAACGTATTTCATAGGTCCTTGTTGCGGCGGTACGTTGTGCCTGTGGTTCCTTCTGCTGAGCCTCCTGCTCCGGTGTTGGTTGAGGGCGAGTTGGAGTACGTGGTGGAGAAGATCTTAGATTCTCGTCTCTCCAGGCGGAGGCTTCAGTACCTGGTCAAGTGGAAGGGCTATGGTCAGGAGGATAATTCCTGGGTGGTCGCCTCTGATGTGCATGCGGCCGATTTAGTTCGTGCCTTTCACGCCGCTCATCCTGATCGCCCTGGTGGTCTTGGTGAGGGTTCGGTGACCCCTCACTAAGGGGGGGGTACTGTTGTGAATTTACCTTTTGGCTCCCTCTAGTGGCTACTAGTGATTTGACTCTGGGTATGTCATTCATCCCTTGTATGCTCACCTGGGTCGTTAGGTCAGGGGTGTTGCTATATAAGCTCCCTGGACCTTCAGTTCAATGCCTGGCAACGTTGATATCAGAGCTAATCTGTAGTGCTCTTGTCTACTGATCCTGGTTCCTGCTTGATTAAGCTAAGTCTGCTTTCTTGCTTTTTGCTATTTGTTTTTGTTTGCATTTTTTGTCCAGCTTGTATATAATCTGTTTTCTGACCTTGCTGGAAGCTCTAGGGTGGCTGGTGTTCTCCCCCCGGGCCGTTAGACGGTTCGGGGGTTCTTGAATCTCCAGCGTGGATTTTGATAGGGTTTTTGTTGACCATATAAGTCATCTTACTACATTCTGCTATTAGTAAGTGGGCCTCTCTTTGCTAAAATCTAGTTCATCTCTGTGTTTGTCATTTCCTCTTACCTCACCGTTATTATTTGTGGGGGGCTTGTATCCTACTTTTGGGGTCCTTTCTCTGGAGGCAAGAGAGGTCTTTGTTTTCCTCTTCTAGGGGTAGTTAGCTCTCCGGCTGGCGCGAGACATCTAGCGACCAACGTAGGCATGTTCCCCGGCTACTTCTAGTGTTGGCGTTAGGAGTAGTTATATGGTCAACCCAGTTACCACTGCCCTATGAGCTCGATTTTTGTGCTTCGCAGACTTGCTGATATCTCTGAGACCCTCGCCATTGGGGTCATAACACTAACCCTAGGGATCCTAACCCTAACCCTACCCCTAACCCTAACCCTAGCTATTTCTATTTATAGTGGGTTTTCTTGTTGATTTTGATGATTGGCAGCTGTCACACACTTCTCAGCATGCGTTTCAAAAACGCAAACGCAGGAAAAAACGCATGTAAACGCGGCAAAATGCCGCATTTTTTTTCTGCATGCAAAAACGCATGCGTCTAAAAAACGCAGCGTTTGCACGCATTTACATGCGTTTTTTCACCACATCCGTTTGCGTTAAAAACGCTGCGTTTTTAAACGCAAATGTGAAACTAGCCTAAGAAGGTGCAAACTATTTACAGGCAGTTGGTGATCATGCACAGTCCATGATTCCGCAGTTCTTTGGTAGTAAAACAACTTGTGCAAAAACATAGGATCCCCTTAAATAGGGGACCCCTTTAAGAGTTAACCCTGGACGGGTTCAGTACTTGTAAAGCAGCAAAGAAACAGTTAAAGGCGGCAAAGAAGGAACAGTTAACTATTTACATTCGGTAAAAACGCAACAAAATTCACCCCAGCGAATTCATGTCCACAAATAACCATATAACCAATGTCAAAAGTGAACATATATCAAATAATCACATAAAAAATCTATATGTTAAAAAATGATTTTATTAAGAACCAAACATTACCAAAATTTTTACAAAAAAGAAGAAGAGACAGTGAATAATACTACATTATATTACAAAATGTATAATTAATGAGAAGACCAGATCCATATAGTAAAAAAGATACTAGAAAAATATATAAATAATTCATATACATATATGTGACCTTCCAAAGTGCAAAAAGCAAAAACCAATAGATGGCACTACAATAGGCCTTCTATCCAAATAAAGTGCATATGCATCAATAATAATGGTCTAACCCAGACAACTAAAGTGCATAAATCTCTGGAAAAATACTAGTACCAGTGTGAAGATGATCTGTGGCCCTCAAGGACTCCGACCCCAACGTACGTTTCACCTGAGTGGCTTTTTCAAGGAGTGAAGACAAAGTGAAAGTGTGGTGTTACTTATACATAGCCCCCACCAATCAAATGGAATCAGGGGAATCATGTGAGCTAGATAAATAATTAACCCTGCTAAAAAATATATATATATATCTACATATATGGAATATGTAAACATTAAGTGCATTTATACGGCGAAACCGGAACTTCCAGTTTCACCGTATAAATGCACTTAATGTTTACATTATATTCACTGCTGTGTATTTATGTGATCGGTCATTGTTAAATCATGTATCGATCTCTTTTATATGAGGTTCATGTTCTTTTGTTTATTTATGTTAATTCATATGGGGATATGTCACTTCCTGTCTCGTCAGCATTCTGTGTTTTATGTTGTTCTATCTTATCATGTATTGAATGTTCATTGCCTTAGGATGTATTTTAATGAGTGAAACTTGGTATTCCATATATGTAGATATATATATATATATTTTTTAGCAGGGTTAATTATTTATCTAGCTCACATGAAAAGCCACTCAGGTGAAACGTACGTTGGGGTCGGAGTCCTTGAGGGCCACAGATCATCTTCACACTGGTACTAGTATTTTTCCAGAGATTTATGCACTTTAGTTGTCTGGGTTAGACCATTATTATTGATGCATATGCACTTTATTTGGATAGAAGGCCTATTGTAGTGCCATCTATTGGTTTTTGCTTTTTGCACTTTGGAAGGTCACATATATGTATATGAATTATTTATATATTTTTCTAGTATCTTTTTTACTATATGGATCTGGTCTTCTCATTAATTATACATTTTGTAATATAATGTAGTATTATTCGCTGTCTCTTCTTCTTTTTTGTAAAAATTTTGGTAATGTTTGGTTCTTAATAAAATCATTTTTTAACATATATATTTTTTATGTGATTATTTGATATATGTTCACTTTTGACATTGGTTATATATTTACATTCGGTATTTCAAGGCTTATTCAGGCGGCTTCCACCAGGGCTTTACTTGACACTTAGCCCTTTTTGGCCGAGGGTAGGTAGAGTCTAAAATCACACCTAGTGCCGGGTATACACCATTAGCCCGTCTTCCATGCACGGTTAGGTCTTGCGTAGCAATGAAAGTTTGAGTGGCTAGATGGCGAGCGCCGGTTACAGCGGGGACCGCCGCAACTGTATCAGCGGTGAGTTCATCCTCCTGGGTTCTGGATACCGCCAGGAGGGCTGCACACCTCTGCACATCCCGAGCCCACCAGCTGTTTTCTTTTCGGTACCGAATATAGGTCACTCACGACATCCCCGGGGTTCAAGGCTGGATCCGCGTCGCCTCCACGGAGGCAGGATTCCACTTCATCCTGGGTGACATGGACTCTCACCGGTAACCTGATCTCCTGGATGAAGCCTTTTCCCTTTTGGGGTTGGAAGATCACAACAACACTCCACTTTGGTGGAAAGTCGTCCAGCGATTCGCCTCGGGCCTCCCGTTCCACTTCCCCCCTAAACTCCGCAATCAGATGTCGCCAGTATTCTCCCCAGGGAAAGGGCCCAAGGTCATGCCCTTGTGGTCCGGGGCATGGTGGCGGGGATGCCGGGGCTCCAATGGCCACGGCGGAGAAAGGAGCAGGCGTGGGGGGAGGCAGATTTCCAGAATGCGGCTGCACCGAGTACCTGCATGCAAGGTGGCTCTTCTGATGCCACTCCTCTGAGGAAGGCGCCAGGACCAGCGATGGTGCGGACGGTGGATCCCCTGTGAACTCCCAAGGGTCCACGCTCTCCAATGGCGGCATATCCGTGTAATCCTCCGGTGACGGGGGCCTGTGCTGGGCCATGTTCTTTCGGGAGTCCCCACCAATCTCCATCTCCACTTCTTCTCCTGGAGAGCGACCTCGCTTTTTCGGTCTCCGCCCGCCATTGAGGATCAGGAGGCGGATCTCAGCTGCTGACGGACACGTCCTCAAGGTACAGAGATATTTATACTGGACGGCCATTGTTTTTCGCGCTTCTCAGTTCGTTTACGCCCACAACTCCACGCCCTTCTTCTTCTCCTGTGCTCCTCGTGGCGCTGTAATGGCGGCGGTTTTGGCGGGAATTTTGGCGGTCTTTTGCAATACACAGTCTTTTAGCAAATCACAGTTCCAATACAGTTCTGGCACAGTTCTTAGGCGCACATGACCCTATTTTCAGGCTTAAGTAGATCCTGTTCCTGACACCAAAAGATGGAGCGCCCCCACGTAAGGGCAATGGGGTACTCGGCACCCAGTCCTTCAGTTCGGGGGATGTCACAATAGCCCGACCCGGTCTGTGGCCCTTTGAGGGATGTCCAATAAAGAAAAGAGTTTTTATGGTTTTGGGAAAGGTATTTAAAGGGGTAGTTCGTGACGCCACCTGTGGTATTCGGTCAGGGTGACCGACGCTGCTTAGGGGTCCGCTGGGGATGATGTGATGGCAGCTAGATGGTATACCTTCTCACAGGTGAAGTGTATCCCCAGGGCTTCCCAGAAGTGTAGATGGTGATGGTGGATGATGTAAGGCGCAGTGAATAACGAGGACACAAGGGTGCAGTCTCTTTACCTTTACTGAAGGCTTCAGCATCCACAGACCAGGGTACAGACCACAGGGTAGGCAGAGTCCAGCCGGTCCGAAGGCAAATCCAGAGTCCCCTTATCCAGGTGGAAATCAGTAGCCTTCCTCTAGCGCCTGTGTGTTGTAGTACCTCCCTGCTGAGCTTCTCGGTAAGGTCCTCACAACTGTTGTAGATGTTCTAGATGTTATGTCTTCCTCTCTGTCCCCCAGATGGTATGGATAGGACAAACCCGTATGACTGGTGGCCTGAGGCTTTTTACAGGGACTCTAGAGACGCCCCGGCCCCCACAAGTTGCCACCGTGCCTCCTGGGTATATGGTCGGGCAGCCAACGTGGAATTAACTGTCCTGCCAGTCTCTGAAATAAAGCGTAGAGACTATTACTCCCTCGGTGTTCTGGCTACCGGCTCCTGCGCCTCAGAAGGAGGCAGCCTTTTACAGGGCAGAACTCCTTCTGGTTTTATCTCCTTGTGCTATGACTCCGTTTCTCACCTGCTACAATACAATTCTCTTTGTGTCCTTTCTTAGGATGCTGCCACACGTGGGGCAGGCGCAGCTCCATGGCCTTCTGTCTAGACCTCTGACAGGATCCCTCCCCTGTCAGGGACCTCTCTGTCTGCAGCTCTGTGATGTTCCTCCTTCCCTTCTGTCTGCCTGACAGGAACTGACTCGATGTTACCTGGGTGAAGCCCAGCCAGCCTCTCTCTCTCCAGGCTGCTGCCTGGGTGAAGCCCAGTCAGCTTCTGACTAACTTTCTATCCAGCCCACCAGTTTTACCTAATTGTGAGGAGTGCCCTAGTGAATAGAAGCAAGGCTCCCCCTGGTGGTCTGGAGTGTGAAGTGTGGTGTATGGTTTGTGATACCTGGTAAGAAGATCTCCTTTATTGCCATCAGACGTAATATCACTCCCCCTGGTGGAAGAATAACCTTACTGCAATGACCACGACTCTTGGGCGCTGCAATAACACAATTACAAACATTCCTGGTCAAGATGTGGATATCAGACATATGTGGAATGAAACATAGCAGTCAAGTGTGGCATTGTTGGAATGTAAAAATAAACACAAGGGTTAATAGGCAAAGACATGCCATCGACATACAACAGTGAGCTTCAAATGAAAACCTCCTCATTAGTTTTCCAAAACAAAACTCAACATGAATGATATAGTGTGCGCAGCTGCAATCATCCAGCTGATAAAAGAATAGCTATTAGATTACAATTAAACCTTGCAAGCTTTTTATTTTTCATCAGCTGGACTATTTGTGATTATTCATAATGCAGACATTTCTCTTATTTGCTATTTGATGCTGGGAAAAACAGGATGAGACAAATATTAGCATCAGCAGAGTGCAAGTTACATATCTGCCATATGGTGCTAATTGCTTATCTGGGCTGACAACAAAACAATGACAGTCCTCAATCCGAAATCAAAGAGAAGTCTGTAAAATAAGCTGAATATGATTACCGATCACGGTAAAATTCTTACAGCGAATCAATGGACATACTACATACTTATATACAAAGCGTCATAGAATGTACTGTACACATGCTCTGTACACTATATAGTTAAAAAAATGTTAAAGAAATGAAAAACTGGTTGTTTCTAAAGAGCTCCTTTAATTCTAGCATGGTACTGGTACTTCTCCACCACACTTATCCAATCCCTAACCCATCTCTTCAACCTATCACTAACTTCTGGTATCTTCCCTTCTGCTCTCAAACATGCCACAATCACGCCTATCCTTAAAAAGCCAACCCTCGACCCAACCGCTATGTCCAGCTATCACCTAATATCGCTGCTCCCATTCGCTTCCAAACTCCTGGAGCAGCACGTCCACACTGAACTTTCCTCCCACCTCTCATCTAACTTGCTCTTTGACAATCCACAATCTGGTTTCCAACCCCATTATTACACTAAGACTGCCCTGACCAAAATTACTAACGACTTACTTACAGAGAAAGCTAACGGACAATACTCTATACTCCTCCTTCTAGACATGTCCTCTGCTTTCAACACAGTTGACCACTGCCTCCTACTACAGATCCTCTCAACCTTATCAAAGACCTCGCCCTATCCTGGATCTCCTCATACCTTTCCAACCGCACACTTAGCGTCTCCCACTCCCACACTACCTCCTCATCCCATCCTCTCTCTGTTGGAGTCCCCCAAGCCTCTCTTCTAGGACACCTACTTTTCTCAATCTATACACTTGGCCTGGGACAACTCATAAAGTCCCATGGATTCCAGTACCATCTTTATGGTGAAGTGTGAAGGAACAATATAATTGTAAGTTAGACAAAAAATGGGGTAAGATTCTGGCACAACCATCTAGGGATAACATTCTATCTTTTCTAACTCTTAGGGTATGTGCACACGTTGCGGATTTCTTGCAGAAATTTCCTGAAGAAAACCGGAAATTTTCTGCAAGAAATCCGCATTTTTTTTTTTGCGTTTTTTTTCCGTTTTTTTCGCGTTTTTTTAGCATTCTGCAAGCGTAATTAGCTTGCAGAATGCTAAAGTTTTCCAAGCGATCTGTAGCATCGCTTGGAAAACTGACTGACAAGTTGGTCACACTTGTCAAACATACTGTTTGACAAGTGTGACCAACTTTTTACTATAGATGCAGATTATGCAGCATCTATAGTAAAAGATAGAATGTTTAAAAATAATAAAAAAAATAAAAAAATGCTTATACTCACCCAGACATCTCATCAGCGGCGTCCGTTCGTCTTCCTATAGCTGGTCTGTGCGCACAGGACCTTCCGTGACGTCACGGTCACGTGAGCGGTCACATGACCGCTCACGACCAATCACAGGACAGTGACGTCATCGGCAAGGTCCTTCGCCGCACATCAGCTACAGGAACCGAAGCGGCAGCATGCAGTGGAGGCGGGAAGACATCGAGGGTGAGTATATCGCTATTTTTTATTTTAATTCTTATTTTTTGACCACTTATATGGTGCCCAGTGCGTGGAGGAGAGTCTCCTCTCCTCCACCCTGGGTACCAACCGCACATAATCTGCTTACTTCCCGCATGGTGTGCACAGCCCCGTGCGGGAAGTAAGCAGATCAATGGACCCCTAGGTGTGCGGAATCCCCTGCAATTCCGCATTTTAATGAACATGTTGCTTTTTTTTCCGCGATGCGATTTTTTCGCGGAAAAAAAGGCTACATTTGCACAAAAAATGCGGAATACACTTAAAATAATGGGAGGCATATGTAAGCGTTTTTATCACGTTTTTATAGCGAAAAAACGCGAAAAAAACGCGAAAAATACTTAACGTGTGCACATGGCCTAAGCCTTTGAATAAGGGTGTGTATACACCTGAAACGCGTCAGGTGCGAGGCCTCGCCTTTTAATGTTTTAACTACATTTGAATAAAGAATCCACTTTATCCCTAGATAGTTGTGCCGGAATCTTTCTCCATTTTTCGTCTACCTTCCTGTGATCACCAGTGGAAACGGCACCCTCAGGAGGAACTCCGGGCCAAATTTCCAGCTACACATTCTCAGCGTGATAAGTTCCTTCATCCCTCTCCCTCTACCTGCATCTCACCATAATTGTAAGTTAGACTATAATGTCAGTAGAACAACTGGTTAGGCTGCAGCCCCATATTGTCTCTGCCCAAAGCAGATAGTATTGGCCTAATCTTATTGCAGGAACTCAACCACAGGAAAGGATCTCCTGGCAGAAAGCTAGAGGTGTCAAGCATGGCAACTTCAAAGAGCAGATGGTTTGTAGCTAGGAAAGAGTGTTTCCTATTGTCTGTATGGAGAGAAATGGAGGGACGCACAGGATATTTGAGATGCCACAGCCTTACCCTTGGTCCAAACAGCATCTTTAAAAGGGATCAATCCGGGTCATCCTGGAAATATGGGCCTATGGTCAGGATTATAAAAAGTTGGGTGACACAAAGAGAGGATGTTCACATGTGAGGACAGCCTAGGAGGATGATGCGCTCCATAATTCACTTCTGCTTCCTTCAAGGAAAACAGAAGATAACTGTAAATGGAAACATTTAGGTATTTCTGTTATTTCTCACTTTTTATTTTACAACTGTTTTGTATATTTGTGCATCTTTTTTTTAGCTTTTTATATATTTATTGTAAGCACTGTATATTTTTATATTAAAGCTTAAAATCTTTAATAAGTTTGACACATATGCTCTAAAAGGAAACCATAGCCTTTCAGAGAGTGTGTGACTTTTTGATTGTCTGAAAGCAAAATATTCTGGGAACTCATCACCCCATGTGTTTGATGAGTGATGGCAGCGTGTTCAGAAATTGGGGTGTGCTGAAAGTGTCGGGGTGTGAAAAACAGGATTTTATCTCACAAGATATATCATGTGCTATACACGGACATTAATACAAAGTATGTGACCACATTCTTGTACAATAAACAAAACCATAGAAAGTAATCCAGTAGCTACTCTATAAATTATTGGATTTCAAGAGAAAATAAGAAAAGAGGTCTAAAAGACCACAGCTCTTGGGAAAAGAAAATCAATGGGTACACTCATTAAGTGCATACAATCAAGCATGAACAACTGCATGTTGATTCTCTTTATGTTCATTAAATTAATCTGAGAATACTTACAAGCACAATGAAGAGGAATTACTCACCCATCACTTTCTACATGTTCATTAGTTGCAAAATGCCACTGAACCTGAAATAGAAACACATCGAAAACATGAATCCTCATTGTAAATCACCATATAGAACACACTATGAGCCTCTAGTGCTACAGAACGTGTGTAGATATGGGTATTCTTGCAGTTTGCCGGTAAAGGTGTTTGGAGATCTTTGGTCGTCCATGTTAAGGTACCGTTACACTAAGCGACTTACCAACGATCACGACCAGCGATCGTGATCGTTGGTAAGTCGTTGTGTGGTCGCTGGGGAGCTGTCACACAGACAGCTCTCTCCAGCGACCAATGATCAGGGGAAAGACTTCGGCATCGTTGAAACTGTCTTCAACGATGCCGAAGTCCCCTGCAGCACCCGGGTAACCAGGGTAAACATCGGGTTACTAAGTGCAGGGCCACGCTTAGTAACCCGATATTTACCCTGGTTACCATTGTAAAAGTTAAAAAAAACACTACATACTCACCTTCTGATGTCTGTCACGTCCCCCGGCGTCCACGCGCTGCTGCAGAGAGCTTTCCCTGCACTAAATGTGTCAGCGGCGCCGGCAGTAACAGCGGTGACGTCACCGCTGTGCTCTGCTTTACGGCTGGCGCTAACACAGTCAGTGCAGGGAAAGCTCCCTGCAGCAGCGCGTGGACGCCGGGGGACGTGACAGACATCAGAAGGTGAGTATGTACTGTTTTTTTTTTACTTTTACAATGGTAACCAGGGTAAATATCGGGTTACTAAGTGCGGACCTGCGCTTAGTAACCCGATGTTTACCCTGGTTACAAGTGAACACATCGCTGGATCGGTGTCACACACGCCGATCCAGCGATGACAGCGGGTGAGCAGCGACGAAATAAAGGTCTGGACTTCTAGCTCCGACCAACGATATCACAGCAGGATCCAGATCGCTGCTGCGTGTCAAACACAACGAGATTGCTATCCAGGACGCTGCAACGTCACTGCAATGTCACGGATTGTTGTCGTTCTCGTTGAGCGTAACGGTACCTTTAGTCAGCAGTTCCAGAAAATGTGACACCACAGCAGAGCTTGCTATCAGCACTAGCGCCAAAAATGTTATAAGATTAACATAATTTGATTTTATCTTTAAAAGGTTTTTTTGTTTTTTTGTTTTTAAAGGGGTAGTCACTTTTTACACATATGTAAACTACCTATATGATAGTCAAGAAAATAGGGGTCCTATTGTCTCTTGTATGAATACAGCAGTAGTGAGCATATACAAGCATTGTTACTTTCACTGTATTCACTGTTAATAGGAGCAGTTATCATACATGCTAATGCAGCGCCCCAGAGTCCTGGTCGTTGCAGTAATGTTATTCTTCCACCAGGGGGAGTGATATTACATCTGAAGGCAATAAAGGAGATCTCTTTACCAGGTATCACAAACCACACAACACACTTCACACTCCAGGCCACCAGGGGGAGCTATGCTCCTATCTATTAGGGCACTCCTCACAATTAGGTAAAACTGAGAGTCTGGACAGGAAGTTGGGGAGAAGCGAGCTGAGTTTCACTGAGTCAGCACCAGTCTGGCGGAGGCTGGCTGGGTGGGTCTAGTGAGCTGCTATCTGGGCTCCGCTCAGGTAGTGGGTCCCTGACAGGGGTGGGATCCTGTCAGAGGCCAAGACAGAAGGCCACGGAGCTGCGCCTGCCCCACGTGCGGCAGCATCCAAAGGAAGAGACATTGAAGGGATTTGCGTTGCAGAGAGTGAGAAACAAAGTCATAGCACAAGGAGAGGAAACCAGAAGGAGTTCTGCCCTGTAATAGGCTGCCTCCTTTCTGAGGCACAGGATCCGGTAGCGGAATACCAAGGGAGTCATCGTCTCCAAGCCTGGCTCTAGAGACCGGCAGGACAGCTAGTTCCATATTAGTTGCCCGAACTTATACCCAGGAGGCACGGTGGCAACTGTGGAGGCTGGGGCGTGATAGAGTCCCTGTAAAAAGCCTCAGGCCATCAGTCATAGGGGTTTGTCCTATCCTATCCATCAGGGGGACAGAGAGAAAGAGACATAACATCTAGAACACCAACATCAGTTGTGAGGACCTTACCAAGAAGCTCAGCAGGAAGGGACTACAACACACAGGCGCTAAGGGAAGGCTATTGAATTCCACCTGGGTAAGGGGGACTCTGGATTTGCCTTCAGACCGGCCGGACTCTGCCTACCCTGTGGTCTGTACCCTGGACTGTGGATGCTGAAGCCATCAGTTAAAAAGGTAAAGAGACTGCAACCTTATGTCCTCGTTCTTCACTGTGCCTCACACATCTACCATCTACACTCTGGGAAGTCCTGGGGATACACTTCACCTGTGGGAAGGTATACACCTTGCTGCCATCACATCACCCCAGCGGACCCCTAAGCAGCGTCCGTCACCCTGACCGAATACCACAGGTGGCGTCACGAACATTATCCCTTTAAAGACCTTTCCCCATTTATATCGGACGTCCCTAGGGCCACGGACCGGGTCAGCCACCGTGACATCCCCACTGAGAACCGAGGGACCCGGTACCGAGTACCCCATAGCCCTACACGGGGGCGCTACACTCACTGCCACTCCACTAACACTGGGCACTTTTGACCCCACCTTTATGATTAATAGGGGTCTGGGACCCTTATTGACCTTAAGATTGATGAAGCAGCACCTTTCCATTTTCAAAGCAGGGTGATGAGAAACAGTCAACCCCATCAGGCCTACATTCCCTCCGTTTTCAGGAATGATGGAGATCCAAGAGGTTGCCGCCTTCCCCTCCACTCACTGATCTTAAGTGATGGCAAATCCTAGTGATATGCAATCACTTTATGAGGTTGGAGAATCTTGTTAACATTCATTGTTGCTCAAAAGCCTCTGTCATATTTACAACACTTTGAACCTATCTGGACCCGTGGAAGCGTGGTTAACGCGAAATGGTTGTCGTCCTTTTTACTTGCACTGTCCCTGCCCTGTTTACCTTGTCCATTAATTTATATTGGAAATAAAGGACTAAGGTTTCTTCATTACAAAACGGAAGTGTTGCTGCTTTCCTCTTCGTTTGGATTTATCTACATGTTTCTTCCTGGCAAGCACCCTCCACCAAGTGACTTTACTCCCATAATGTGCCTATGATTCAGAGTGTATCCCTCTATACCAGTAAGTAACTCATTACATTTATCTCAGTGCCATTCATTTTTTTCTTCTATTTGGACTGCATATTTACAACACTTTGAACCTCTCAATTAAGTATTACAATTGGTTTTCTTATTTTAGAATATAAAATGACACTAATGAATTGAGGAGAGTCAAAAACAGATGGTGGAATTGTAAATATGTATTCTGTGTCCTATGCAATATTATAGGTTACTTTTCATAAAATGTAATCTTGAGTCATTGAACACAAAATTAATTAATCAATACTGTATGTCAGATTTTTCTCTACTTAGTCATTACTTCAGCATTGCTTTTTCAGGATTTTTTTTACATTTGTTTTGCTATTTTAAGTAACATAATCTTTAGTGCTAATATGCCTTAGAATTCCATAATCGTGATTTGTATCTATGGAAAAAGTCCACCCTATGGTAGAGACACAATATCAACCTTGAATTTTTAATAATGGGGGTCCAAAGGTGGAAATTCAAAAAAGGAAACTAGGAGCTGCATCAATAATTTACTTAGCACTAATTCACTAACCTGGATAACTCTTTTAGCATAAGTGGGTTACAGTTTTTCCCTTGATTATTGGTAACCTAGAAAATGTGACAGAAACCTGGTCCCATGTGCTGAATTAGTGAAATGTTACCATCTACAGTTTTTTAAGTGTTCCAGTTACAGCCACTTGTATAATTAAATATCCTTTTGTTCAAATACGGAGCATATAATCCTTGAGGGAAAGTGATGTAAAGCGCTTACTTCATTCCGGTGCCAGAATTAGTGTTAGGAACGTGGCATGGGTGCAGGAAATCTGTAGAACTGTGAGGCACACTGCAACGCTGGAAGTGTGTCGACACTGGCCTCATACCAGAGGATTAGCTTATTCACTTGAATGTTCTTTGAAGCGGGCTGTATGATCCAGTTTCTGCAGTCTCCTAGTCACATCACACTCAAGAGTTAAGACAGAAACTTAACTTAAGAAAACTTTTCAAAGATGTGAAAAAACTTAAACAACAATTATTATAGCTCACACTATCTATAAAAGATGATCTATCAGCTCTCCAGATATATCTATTTTAGTTGATACTTTTATTTTTACTAGCTGAAGAAGAGCCCAGCATTGCCTGGGCATAGTAACTAACTGTGGTTAGTTATAACAAATAACGTCGGCAGTTAAGGGACCTTATTGCTGCTGCATCTCATGATCCTTCCTTTTACACAGCCTCCTCTTGCACCTCATGTTCCTCCTTTATCTAAAGCATTTTTCTGCAGCACAGCTTTTGTATACACACAGTGTTAGGCAGTGTGACCGGGCAGACAGCGATGCCCCGTCCCCTCCATACCAGCACTGCCTCATCCCCTCCATGCCAGCACTGCCCTGTCCCCTCCATGCCAGCAGTGGCCCTCCACCACTCTCAGGTCGTTCCCGTTAACCCCTATTAGGCCTGTGGGGACCCATAGCGGGACATGGGTGTGACTTATGCCTTCTTCACAGGTTTGCGTCCCTTCTTGCTGGCGTACATTATGTTGGTGTTCATGTCACTGCTCTTCTCCAGTGCAGACTGACAGCGGGGGCTCTGTCTGTGTGTGGTGGGTTTCTTTTTTCCTCCTTCCTGCCAGTTAAGCAGTTGGATTCAATCCTGGGTCCGGAGAGTTTGTGGGCTTTATATCCCAATCTGCACATTGGTGGTGGCGAGCAGCACAGACAGAATGAAACTCCAGAGAGGGGCCGTCACTGCTGCCGGAGAGGATGGCACCGCCCTGCTCTGCCCACTGCTGCTTTTTTCCTCTCTTCTCTGCCTGAACTCTTGGTAGATCCTGGGCAGCTAAAGGACCTGTGATGATGTCACGACCATGTAACCAGTCACGTTGAAGGAGGAGTCAGACGCAGGGCTGTGCTGGTTCTGGAGTAGAAGTGTCAGCTCATGTCACAGAGCAGCGTTTTATATCATATCACTGGGGGAAGTATAGTAACCCTGTATACATGGGATCAGATGGTTCCTGCAGCAGAGCTGTGTGTGCAATGTATGTGAGGTCAAGCTGTGTGTCACAACTGTTTTCGGGTGTCCCTGGACCAGGGGCTCTTTCCCTGTGGACATGGAGAGTGGGCAGGGCTCTGTGGAGTGGGTGTGGCTTGATGCATATCCACACAGCCACACACACACACATACATACACTCAGCTTTATATACTGTATATTGAATAGTAATTCCAGAGTATATTTTCTTATAACTCTCCATTGTGTTGTTCCTTTGTTATTCCTCTTATAAATTAGCAACTGGCTGTTATAATTTGGGGGTGTCTTTGGGCAGTTTCATACTGTGCTATCATTGCTGACAGTATTACATTGTTCACTGACACAACACGACTAGAAAAATGACAATTTTTAAAAGCCAACTTATCATTTGATTCATGCTGACCAAACCTTGGGCAGCTTGACTCAGAGCCTGGCTGGCTGCACAGTATATTTTTCTCCGAAACACTTTCAGAGAAAACACTTTGAAGAGTTGGTCAGGGATTATAGAGAGAAGACTAGTCTGGCACCGCCCTGAGGAGTTTTCTCCCTGCACCACTCTAGTTGAATGACAGGTCTCTCCCTATGTACATACATCACCGGTCAATGACCTGAAACAGGGCAGGGAGACTTCGGCTAGGGGCAGCACCGGGCTATGCTCAACTCACCCTATAATCACTGACTGGCCTTCCAAACCTAGCTAGGCTCTGACTCATGCTGCCCCTAGATTTGGCAGCATTAATCAAGTGACAGCTTCCAGTTAGGAATTTCAAAAGAAGTAATAGAGGAAATAAACTAAGCAAAATTACGTAAAATGTTGCTCCAGAATTGATGTATTATCAGGAATTCATCTATTTAGCAAAACAAATGTGTTAAGAGTTAAAAATGAGTTTCATGAGCACTGGATGAACATTGCCTGAAGATTGCCAATAGCTCGCAGGGAAAGATACCCTCTTAGATACTCAATATGTAATATATCTACCTAGCATATGATTCTATTGATGTCATCTAATTTGAAAGTCAAAAGCCACAAAAATCAGTTTGTCTATCATAACATTATACAATGCTCCAGCATCGCTAATCAAATGTTCTTCAAAATATACATATAACATGGAAAAAAGTGTGTGCTCTACAAGATACCATTCAGATAGCAAAAGGCCATCGTAATCTTATGTTATATTACGCATAAAATTAATCCTTTTTTAAAAAAAAAAAACACTCCACAAAATATATATTACAACACAACAATTTAAACTCATCAAAACATATCTAAGGCTATATGCGCACATTGCAGATTTGCTTGTGTATAATTCTGCACGGATTCTGTCTCTCTTATCAGAAAACGCAGTTGAAATTCCAAGCGGATTTGATGCGTTTTTTGATGCGGATTTTCATGCGGATTTGAAACCTTATTAAAAAAAGAAAATGTGATATGATTTCCTTGTTAACCTCTTCAGCCAGACACCCTCATTAATATTAAATAAAGACACACCCACACACACACACCCAATTAAATAGACACACACAATTAAAAAAAAAGACACACAATTAAATAAAGAGACGCACACACACAATTAAATAAAGACACACACACCAGCCTATGTAGGAGTATTTACAAAATTAACCTACATATGCTGTAACAAAATAGCAACTGTTATTAGGCTACGTCCCCATGGTCAGTAATCGGAAGTGCTTTGGACGCAGCGCATGTCCGCGGTGTCCAAAGCGCTGCTGGCTTTTGAACGCAGATGTTCATTGAACCATGCGGATCACCTCGTCCTATACATTGGACAGGTGATATTAATCTTGCGAAGACTGAGTGTCTCCGCAAGATAAATAGCCATTCTGCAGTCTGGAAACATGAGCCACATGTCCGTCTCCGCAGTGAAGGCGAGGGCACCGGTGGTCGCATAGTGGAGATGGAATTTCTTGAAATCCCATCCTCTATGCTGTAACATCTGGACGCTGTGGGTTGGACACTGTGGATGTATGCAGTGCGCAACCTGCAGCGTTTACTGACTGTGGGAACATACCCTCAGAAATCTGTGTGAAATGCAATATTATTATTATTATTATTTATTGTTATAGTGCCATTTATTCCATGGCGCTTTACATGTGAGGAGGGGTATACATAATAAAAACAAGTACAATAATCTTAAACAATACAAGTCATAACTGGTACAGGAGGAGTGAGGACCCTGCCGGGAAGGCTCACAATCTACAAGGGATGGGTGAGAATACAGTAGGTGAGGATAGAACTGGTCATGCAGCGGTTTGGTCGATCGGTGGTTACTGCAGGTTGTAGGCTTGTCGGAAGAAGTGGGTCTTCAGGTTCTTTTGGAAGATTTCGATGGTAGGCGAGAGTCTGATATGTTGAGGTAGACGAGGAGACGAGGTCACAGATGTATGGAGGAGACAGGTTGTGGATGGCTTTGTACGTCACGGTTAGGGTTTTGTACTGGAGTCTCTGGGCAATGGGGAGCCAGTGAAGGGATTGACAGAGGGGAGAGGCCGGGGAATAGCGGGGGGACAGGTGGATTAGTCGGGCAGCAGAGTTTAGAATAGATTGGAGGGGAGCGAGAGTGTTAGAGGGGAGGACACAGAGCAGGAGGTTGCAGTAGTCAAGGCGAGAGATGATGAGGGCATGGACTAGGGTTTTTGCAGATTCTTGGTGGAGGAATTAACGGATACGTGAAATATATTTGAGTTGAAGTCGGCAGGAAGTGGAAAGGGCTTGGATATGTGGTTTGAAGGAGAGATCAGCGTCAAGGATTACCCCGAGGCAGCAAGCTTGTGGGACTGGGGGGAGTGGGCAGCCATTTACTGTAATGGTTAGGTTCGTTGGGGGGGTCGCGTGAGATGGGGGAAAGATGATGAATTCTGTTTTGTCCATGTTAAGTTTCAGAAATCTAGAGGAGAAGAAGGATGAAATAGTGGACAGACATTGAGGGATTCTGGTTAGTAGGGAGGTGATATCTGGTCCAGAGATGTAGATCTGTGTGTCATCAGCATAGAGGTGATACTGAAAGCCATGAGATTCTATGAGCTGTCCCAGGCCAAAGGTGTAAATGGAGAAGAGCAGGGGCCCAAGGACTGAACCTTGCAGGACTCCGACAGATAGGGGGCAAGGTGAGGAGGTGGTGTGTGAGGGGGAGACGCTGAATGTCCGGTCTGTTAGGTATGATGAGATCCAGGATAGGGCCAAGTCTGTGATGCCAAGGGATGAGAGGGTCTGTAATAATAGGGAATGGTCCACTGTGTCAAAGGCAGCCGACAGGTCGAGGAGGAGGAGGACAGAGTAGTGTCGCTTGCTCTTGGCGGTTAAGAGGTCGTTGGTGACCTTAGTTAGGGCAGTTTCAGTGGAATGGTGTGACCGGAAGCCAGATTGTAAGCGGTCAAAGAGGGAGCAAGAAGAGAGATGGGAGGACAGTTCAAGGTAAACGTGTTGTTCCAGTAGTTTGGAGGCATAAGGGAGAAGTGATATAGGGCGATAGCTAGATACAGAGGATGGGTTAAGAGAGGGCTTTTTGGGGATAGGTGTGATGGAGGCATGTTTAAAGCTTGAGGGGAAAACACCAGTTGTTAGTGATAGGTTGAAGAGATGGGTTAGGGTTGGGATGAAGACTGTGGTGAGGTTTGGGATGAGGTGGGATGGGAGCGGGTCAAGTGCACAGGTGGTGAGATGTGATCTTGAGAGTAGAGTGGAGAGTTGATCTTCTGTAATGGTGGAGAAGTTAGTTTTGGAGGTGGAGGGCTGGGAAGTCGGGAGGAAGGGCTCTGGGGATTGTTGACCAAAACTGTCTCTGATGCTATCAATCTTCTGCTTGAAAAATGATCAAAGTCTTCAGCGGAGATAAGTGGGGAGGGAGGAGGTGCTGAGGGACGGAGGAGAGAATTGAAGGTGTTGAATAACTGTTTAGGGTTGTGAGACAGGGAGGATATGAGAGATGAGAAGTAGGTTTGTTTAGCTGTGGCGAGTGTGGTCTTGAAAGTAGTGAGGGACTGTTTGAATACAATGAAGTGCTCGTTGGAGTGGGATCTTTTCCATCTGCGCTCAGCAGCCCTGGAAGTTCGCCTCAGTTCTTTGGTCAGGCTGGTGTGCCAGGGCTGTCTGTTGATTTTGCGAGCTTTGGTGTGTGTAAGTGGGGCAGCAGATTCTGTTTATTTAAAAAAAAAATTTAAACAAATTGCTTGAGCTATTGCGTAATTTTAATAACCAGCAGTGGGAAAGCCAATGGGTGAGGGCTGATGTTAATATTCTGGGAAGGAGCCAATAGCCATAAAGGTTCCCAGGCTATTAATATCATCTCACAGCTGTTTGCTTAGTCTTTAGGCTACTTTCACACTTCCGTTGTTTAGTATCTGTCACAATGCGTCGTTTTGGGCAAAAATCGCATCCTGCAAATGTGCCCGCAGGATGCATTTTTCCCATAGACTTGTATTGCCGACGGATCGCGACTTATGGCCACACGACGCATCCGTCGTGCACTGGTTGCGTTGGGTTTTGGCGGCCCGTCATCTGGGAAAAACGTTCAAGGGAACGTTTTTCTGTACGTTGCATCCAGTTTTTAATACTGCGCATGCGCAGCAGGAAATATCGCTCTCACTCTCTTCCTCACCCAGAATTCTGATGGAAATGTGAAAGGACACACTTCCGTCGGTACTTCGCGCCGACGCTTTGTAACAGGTGACTGCCGACGGAAGTGTGTCCTTTCTTACAAGTGAACCCCTGAAAAAATTTGACATGGGGTCCCCCTATAAAATCGAACCAGCAAAGACTAGGCAGACAGCTGTGAGCTGATATTAATAGCTTGGGAAGGGGCCGTGTATATTGACACCCCCACAGGCTAAAAACATCAGCTCTCAGCCATCCCAGAAATGGTGCATCTCATAGATGCGCCAATTCTGGCACTTAGCCTCGCTCTTCCCACTTGTGCTGTAGCGGTGGCAAGTGGGGTAATGATTGTGGGGTTGATGTCGCCTTTGTATTGTCTGGTGACATCAAACCCATGGCTTAATGATGGAGAAGCATCTATAAGACACCTATCTATTACTAATTCTATAGTTGCATGGTAAATAAAGACACAGCCAGAATAAAGTCCTTTAATTGAAATAATCACACAGACTACTTTATTGAATCTTAATTAACCATACTTACTGCATCGCCTAATCCCCGAGTCCAACAATCTCCTGCAACAAAAATAAAATAATAAACCAAAATAAATACTCCCCGACCAAAGTAGTCCATTTACCAAGTGTCTCACAATGATCTCACGTGTAGAACAGTCACATCGGGAGATGTGACTGCTCTACCCGGCCTCCAGTGATACACTGACAGGAGGTAATCGCTCCTGCAGTGTATCACTGAGAGTTCACTGGAGTTCATGGTCTCACTTACAGCACCACTGTGTGAGAATTTTCTCACCCAGCGGTGCTGCAGGTGAGCACCGGAGCTTACCAGCTGATCAACTCCAGTGAACTCTCACGGCAGCGCAGTGATACACTACGGGAGGGATCACCTCCTGTCATTGTATTGCTGGAGGCCGGGTAGAGCGGTAACATCTCCGAATGTGACTGTTTTACGCGTGAAATCACCGTGGGACACTCGTTATTAAATGGACTACGGTGGACAGGGAGTATATGTTGGTTTATTATTTTTTTGTTGCAGGAGATGCGGGCATCAGGGATTAGGTGTTTGGTGAGTATGAATGTTTTTTGTTTTACAATTGAACACAGTCGCTGGATTATGGACTACTGTCCCATCATCGGCTCATGCAGTCACTGTTATATGTGACAGCAGAAAGCAGCAGCCGGATTGGAGTACTAGTTCCATCAGACAATGCCTGGCCACACACACAGACACCAGCACACAGACACCCGCATACACACACAGACACCCGCACACAGCCTCAGACACCCACACGCACACACAGACACCCGCACACAGACACCCGCAGACAGACACGCACACTCTTCCTCCTTCCTTTCTGCAGCGTTTTGGCTCACAAATCTGCAGCAAATCCGCAGACCTTTTTACACCTGTGGTTTGGCTGCGGATTTGACTGACTCATTGTAAGTCAATAGGTGTAGAAACACTGCAGATCCGCAAAAAGAATTGACATGCTGTGGAAAATAAAACGCTGCGAATCAGTGCGGAATTTTCCGCAGCATGTGCACACCAATTCTGGATTCCCATTGATTAACATTGCTTGAGCTACCCTTTGCAGATTTTGTGCATTTCAGAGTGGAAAAAACGCTGCGGATCAGCAACAAAATCCGCAATGTGTGCGCATAGCCTAACTGTTCCTGTATTCTTATTACAAGTGAGATTTTAAAGGTTTTTACATATAGATAAGATAGTAGAGATGAGCATCTCTTTTGAAAACTTAATTCTACATTTTCACCAAACTTTTCCCCAAAAATGTGATTAGCATTGAAATGCAAGAACTTCAAAGCTTCCTGTTGCTCTGAAAATATTGTATAACAGTCTGAGGGCTGCAAAGACTGTATTGAACCCCTTACAATCTCCTTAAACCCTTTCATGACAGATGAGGTACATGTGCTTCATATGTCATGTCCTCCAGCATTATTCCTGACTAGTGTTGAGCATTCCGATACTGCAAGTATCGGGTATCGGCCGATACTTGCTGTATCGGAATTCCGATACCGAGATCCGATATTTTTGTGATATCGGGTATCGGTATCGAAACAACATTAATGTAAAAATGTGTAAAAGAGAGAATTAAAATAAAAAATATTGCTATACTCACCTCTCCGACGCAGCCTGCACCTTACCGAGGGAAGCGGCAGCGTTCTTTGTTTAAAATTCGCGCTTTTCTTTCCTTTACGTGAGTCCCGGCTTGTGATTGGTTGCGTGCCGCCCATGTGACCGGGACGCAACCAATCACAGCAAGCCGTGACGTAATTTCAGGTCCTTCAGGATTTTAAAATTACGTTCCGGCGTTGTGATTGGTTGCGTCGCAGTCACATGGGAGACGCAACCAATCACAGCAAGCCGTGACGTAATTTCAGGTCCTTAAGGATTTTAAAATTACGTCCCGGCTTTGTGATTGGTCCGCGTCCCGGCAACATGGCCGCCATTAACCAATCACAAGCCGTGACGTCACGGAAGGCTGGACACGCGCGCTTTTTAAAATGGGCGCGTGTCCAGCCTCCCGTGACGTCCCGGCTTGTGATTGGTTGCGCCGCGGTCAACCAATCACAAGCCGGGAGGCTGGACACACGCCCATTTTAAAATGCGCGCGTGTCCAGCCTCCCGGCTTGTGATTGGTTGACCGCGGCGCAACCAATCACAAGCCGGGACGTCACGGGAGGCTGGACACGCGCCCATTTTAAAAAGCGCGCGTGTCCAGCCTCCCGTGACGTCCCGGCTTGTGATTGGTTAATGGCGGCCATGTTGCCGGGACGCGGACCAATCACAGCAAGCCGTGACGTAATTTCGTCACGGCTTGCTGTGAATGGTCCGCGTCCCGGCAACATGGCCGCCCTGACCAATCACAAGCCGGGACTTCACGTAACCAAGTAAAAGCGCGAATTTTAAACAAACAACGCTGCCGGTTCCCTCGCTGAGGTCCAGGCTGCGTCGGAGAGGTGAGTATAGCGATATTTTTTATTTTAATTCTTTCTTTTACACATTTATATGGATCCCAGGGCCTGAAGGAGAGTTTCCTCTCCTTCAGACCCTGGGAACCATCAGGAATACCGTCCGATACTTGAGTCCCATTGACTTGTATTGGTATCGGGTATCGGTATCGGATTGGATCCGATACTTTGCCGGTATCGGCCGATACTTTCCGATACCGATACTTTCAAGTATCGGACGGTATCGCTCAACACTATTCCTGACAAATGATGTATCATGGTATCATGTATAATACAAGGGGCACCGGGGTGGTAGTCCAGACCGAACTCACCCACTAAACACAGTCTGTATGCACCCCTGCCCCTTGTACATGTGATATGAGATGGATTAGGGTACCGTTACACAAAACGATTTACCAACGATCACGACCAGCGATACGACCTGGCCGTGATCGTTGGTAAGTCGTTGTGTGGTCGCTGGGGAGCTGTCACACAGACAGCTCTCCAGCGACCAACGATGCCGAAGTCCCCGGGTAACCAGGGTAAACATCGGGTTACTAAGCACAGGGCCGCACTTAGTAACCCGATGTTTACCCTGGTTACCATCGTAAATGTTAAAAAAAAAAAAAAAACGTACATACTCACATTCCGGTGTCCATCAGGTCCCTAGCCTAGCTTAGTAACCCGATGTTTACCCTGGTTACAAGCGAACGCATCGCTGGATCGGTGTCACACATACCGATCCAGCGATGACAGCGGGAGATCCAGCGACGAAATAAAGTTCCAAACGATCTGCTACGACGTACGATTCTCAGCACGGTCCCTGATTGCTGCTGCGTGTCAGACACAGCGATATCGTATGGATATCGCTGGAACGTCACGGATCGTACCGTCGTAGCGACAAAAGTGCCACTGTGAGACGGTACCCTTAAGCTTTTTCCCCCAAACAAAGTTATCTTATCTCCTTTTGTCACAGCAGTCCAGGCGATTAAAAGTCCAGAGATGTGGCTGTGTTCTAACAGGGAAAACATAACTTTTCTTGAAAACAGGTAGTGAAGAATGGACATTAATGACAATCCCAAACACTGGATTTCCTGTTCTTTCCCTGACATGAGCTGCAGTCGCACCCACTACGGCTGCAGCAGCCGAGAATCCCAGTCGCCCAACCCACTGGTATCTGGGTGTCTGAGACCCCTTCAGCGGAGGCCCCTCTGTTGTCCAGAAAGCCTGTATGGAAGTCCTCTTTAGTCCGTGGCCTTCTTTAGTCTGGGGCAACAGACCTCTCCCATATGGGGTCTGGCAGTGCCCCGTCTGTCTGACATGTCTGCTCAGGATCCAGGCAGAACTGGAGGGAAACAGCAACTGCCTTTCTCTGCTGCTGGTGACCCAACCCCTCACATTAACCATTTCTTGCCCTAACTTTAAAGGGGAAACAACACAATACATTACATTATAATACAGCTACGTTGCAGGGCATAGGACACACATAAGAAAGTACTGGTCCATAACTTATGTACATAATTCGTGCATAGAGGGTGACAAGATAGAAGGAGAGGGCACATCTGAGAGGACCGGCCAACTCCTTACACATGTGTCATCATGTGCCTGCAGCTGTTAACTTGTTAAATTCTGCTTGTCAATCTCTAAAAGCAGCACACTCCCATTGGTGCCTCTGTGAAGTGATAGCGTGGTGCTAATTGGTTGTCAAACATTACAGCCAAATGTTTGCTGATGACCCCGTTGCCTGTCATTACGATCCTCCTATGGAAGCCAGCCCGTGGCTGGCATTCATATGAGATCACAAAGGAATACAGCTTTAAATACAGAGTGAAATAAAAGAATAGAGTGAAAAAAGTTTTAGAAAATATAAAAAAAAACACAAAGGTTAAAAACAACCACCCGCTGTGATCCATTAAAAATAAAACTATATACACTGCTCAAAAAGAAAAAGGGAACACTAAAATCCCACATCCTAGATATCACTCGATGAAATATTCCACTTGTAAATCTTTATTATTAATCTTTATTACATAATGGAATGTGTTGAGAGCAACAAAACCTAAAAATGATCAACGTAAATCACAACTAATATCCCACGGAGGTCTGGAGTTGGAATGATGCTCAAACTCAAAGTGGAAAATGAAGTTACAGGCTGATCCAACTTCAGTGGAAATGCCTCAAGACAAGGAAATGATGCTCAGTAGTGTGTGTGGCCTCCACGTGCCTGTATGACCTCCCTACAATGCCTGGGCATGCTCCTGATGAGGCGGCGGATGGTCTCCTGAGGGATCTCCTCCCAGTCCTGGACTAAAGCATCTGACAATTCCTGGACAGTCTGTGGTGCAACGTAATGTTGGTGGATGGTGCAAGACATGATGTCCGAGATGTGTTCAATCGGATTTAGGTCTGGGGAACGGGCGGGCCAGTCCATAGCTTCAATGCCATCATCTTGCAGGAACTGCTGACACACTCCAGCCATATGAGGTCTCGCATAGTCCTGCATTAGGAGGAACCCAGGGTCAACCGCACCAGCATATGGTCTCACAAGGGGTCTGAGGATCTCATCTCGGTACCTAATGGCAGTCAGGCTACCTCTGCAAGCACATGGAGGGCTGTGTGGCCCTCCAAAGAAATGCCATCCCACACCATTACTGACCCACTGCCAAACTGGTCATGCTGAAGGATGTTGCAGGCAGCAGATCGCTCTCCACGGCGTCTCCAGACTCTGTCACGTCTGTCACATGTGCTCAGTGTGAACCTGCTTTCATCTGTGAAGAGCACAGGGCGCCAGTGGCGAATTTGCCAATCCTGGTGTTCTGTGGCAAATGCCAAGCATCCTGTACAGTGTTAGGGTGTGAGCACAACCCCCATCTGTGGACGTCGGGCACTGAGACCATCCTCATGGAGTCGGTTTCTAACCGTTTGTGCAGACACATGCACATTTGTGGCCTGCTGGAGGTCATTTTGCAGGGCTCTGGCAGTGCTCCTCCTGTTCCTTCTTGCACAAAGGCTGAGGTAGCAGTCCTGCTGCTGGGCTGTTGCCCTCTACGGCCCCCTCCACATCTTCTGGTGTACTGGCCTGTTTCCTGGTAGCGCCTCCAGCCTCTAGACACTACACTGACAGACACAGCAAATCTTCTTGCCACAGCTCACATTGATGTGCCATCCTGGATAAGCAGCACTACCTTAGCCACTTGTGTGGGCTGTAGAGTCTGTCCCATGCTACCACGAGTGTGAAAGCACAACCAACATTCAAAAGTGACCAAAACATCAGCCAGAAAGCATTGGTACTGAGATGTGGTCTATGGTCCCCACCTGCAGAACCACTCCTTTATTGAGTGCGTCTTGATAATTGCCAATAATTTCCATCTGTTGTCTATTCCATTTGCACAACAGCATGTGAAATTGATTGTCAAACAGTGTTGCTTCCTAAGTGGACAGTTTGATTTCACAGAAGTTTGATTTACTTGGAGTTATATTCTGTTGTTTAAGTGTTCCCTTTATTTTTTTGAGCAGTGTATACAGTATATATATATATATATATATATATATATATATATATATATATATATATATATATATAGTACAAATTTGGTATTGCTGTCTTTGTAGATCGGTAAGCGGCGTAACAAAAAAACGAAACGGGAAAAAACATTTTTTTGTCTGCCTCAACATTACAGTAAGATACAATGAAAGGCGGTGGAAACATCATATCTACCACAAAATTTTATCAGTAAAAATAAGACGCAAATAATAAGACGCAAAAAATAAGGCCTCACAAAGCATCATATCTCAAAAAAATGAAAATGTTATGAGTTTCAGAAAGTGACGAACAAAGCAAAAACACTTTTTTTTTTTTTTACAAATTACCGCATTTGTTTATCACTTAAAAAAAACTGTACATGTTTGGTTTCTGCATATTCATAGTGACCAGGAGAATCATATTACCAGGTCAGTTTTACCATGTAGTAAACATGGTATATAAAAACCATTGCACTTTTTTTGCCATTTCAACACACCTGGAATTTTTTTCCCCTTTCCAGTACACTATGTGATAGAATGAATGGTAATTTTTAAAAAACTGGAATAACAAAAAAGCGCACATAGGGTCTTATCCGAGACACAGTGGAGAGACCAAAGGCAGTGGTATTGACCGGATACGGGTGTGTATCCACAATCACTCAAAAGCTCTAGGCTGCTGCAGATCCACAGCTTGGAAAAGGTAAAAGGAATGTAAGGGTTAATCTGCATTGCTGGTGTAGAAAAATGAAGAGGAGATCAATATCCAGGAATGCAGTTTCCTTGTAAACGCGTTTTGAAGTTCCAAACTTCTTCATCAGGACAAAAACAGACTGTGAACTGTGCATAACATTGATTCAAACTGATGGTGTCACTGTAATATTATCCTGTTGTGACAGAGATGTGTGATGTGCCATATACTCCGTAATGCCTGACATGGCTCGATTCCAGGACTCGATCTGGTGACCTGTGGCTGAGGGTCATTTACCCTGTTTGACCGCAGCCTATGTTGTATCTGTGCATCTTTTGTCTCTTCCTTTTTTGGTTTGCCCTATTACATCTTGGAGGGGCTATTTATACTATCCTGGCACATACAGTCCTTGCTGGCTATATTGCAAGTTAGATGGAAGTTTGAAGTCCCAGCTACCCAGTGAAGGATTATCTTGCTCAGGTTTTCTCTCTTTCTTCTCCTGCTGTTCCCATGTGGCTCTCCTTTCCCCTCCATGCAGGGATGTCTACATACTCCTCGGCCATGCAGTGTGGCATGGCTTGGCGTGGTTCCCAGTGTGCTCCCTTTCTCCTGTCTCCTGTGTCTGTGCACTTCCCAGCAGTGAGCCTAGTGCACAAGAGTTCCCATGTTCTTAAAGGGGCAGTGCCAACCTGCTAAGATACCCCCAGCCAATAGTTGGGAGGGATCTTGTATAAATCCCACCCTCCCCAATAGGGAGAAGCCTAAGCAACATTGATTCATTAGTTAGTTTGAAACTAGTGAGTTGTTAGGTTCCATAGTCCTTGTGTGGGAAGGTCCTGTATTCAAACCCCTGGTCTGTGTGTGGCCAGTTACAGAACCTCCTTCCCTGGTCGGGTGAACCTGTTTCCATGGTCCATGTGTGGTCAAAGCCTAAACTTGCCTCCCCTGATCTATTTGTGGCCAGTGTCTGAACCTGTCTCCCCTGGTCAGTGTGTGGCCAGCACCTGAACAGAAACCCCTGGTCCTTATGTTGCCAGGGTCTGAACCTTCTAGCACCTGAAACTGCTCCCCTGATCAATGTGTGGAAAGAACATGAAGCTCCTCACCTGGTCCATGTGTGGCCAGATACCTGAAACCGCATCCAGTGGTATCCGAATTCTGAAGCCGCTCCGGTGGAAGCTGAACCTGTCTCCAAATCCAGCTCTGTCTGTGACTCTGTGTCAGCATCTGTCCTGCCTGAAGAGTAGTCTGAACAGAGCCTGAATGCAGTCCGTGTCTGCATACCTTACACCTGGGGTCAGCAACTGCAGTATCGGGGACTGCCTAGGAGTGGTACTTGTTGGCTACCTGCAATTCAAGCCTGACTCTACCATCAGGAGCTCCAGTGAAAACCAGGTAGCTGCTTTTCTACGCCCCTCCTAGGTAAGCGCAGATCCGTGGCACAATGGGTCCATGAACCGCGTGCGTCACCTACGTGGGTGACATAAACAGTCAGTTAAACGTCTGGATTTTTCTTTTCTATTTATTAACACAATTATTTTCCCATTCCCAAGAAGGATTGAACAAGTAATTCAAAACCTCGGTGCAGTAGTTTGCGATACCCACACTTTTTTGGACAGTTTTCATGAGGAATAGTGCTGGAGTCATATGCTACTGACTGATTAAGAGTTGCATGCCCCTTAATGAATTAGGTGCGCATGACAACTAGTGAGTGCTTCCATGTGTCTCATCACAGATCTTCCTCCATCTCAAGATTTCTGGCATTGGAAGCACATCTGCCCATCATTAGACTAGATGTGGCATCACACTCCTGTCCCACCCAAGCTCCACCCATTTTAGGTTGTAATGGGTACGTGTGGTGTCCTTTAAAAAATGGATACCACACTTACTGCAAACATGGACATCTGAAGGAGGCCTTACTGTGTGATCAATCACTGCTGCGGTACTGGCAGCTCTCCTCTCCTTATGAATGGAATTTCAGCATTATTCACAGACTACTACTCTCATCTTCATCAATGCTGCAGTTGTATAACATACGTTATCTCTAGTATTTGTCCATTGTTTTTTGGCTTTCCCTCTATATTTCTGTTTATAAGCTGCGATGTTCTTTATCCTAGATTCACCCCAAAATGTCTGTTGCATTCCCTGTCTTGGGTTTTATACAGCCTTGTTCCCTCCTGATTGGCTGTTCTTTAGGCCTCTTTCACATATCAGTGTCTCCGGTATGTGTGGTGACAGTTTTCACACGTACCGGAGTCACGTACACATGTAGACCCATTGCAATGAATGGGTCTATGCACATGTCAGTGTGTTTCCATGGACCGTGTGCCCATGGGCAAAACACGCTGACATGTCCGTTTTTTCCGTCATCACGGACGGCAAAACGTCCCCCACACGTGCACACGGAGAACACACTTTGATGTCCTCACGTGTGACACAGACGGCCGCCAGGGAAGAAGCACTACTGTAAGCGTTGTTCCCTGGTGGCTGGTGCTGAAGCCGGCTGTCATCATTCTCCCCTGCTCTGCCGGCGAGTAGAGGACAATTATGAGTATTAAATGAAAGTCCGAACGGCAGCAGGTGGTGGCTTTTGGGACTGTTATGTCACCCCCATCATCCGACACCTGCTGCTGTCGCTAATAAAAGTTACAGAAGGTGCGGAGGATGGGGGTATTCCACAGCCACCGGCTGTGATCGTTCGGAAATAAATGAATGAAAATCCAGATGTGGGTTCCCCCCTATTTTATTAAACAACCAGACAAAACTCATAGCTGGGGGCTGCAACCCCCAGCTGTCAGCTTCTTCATGGTTTGTTATCAAGAATAGAGGGGTCCCCACAGTTTTTTTAATTATTTAAATTGTTTTTTAATTTATTTAATTTAGCCTTGCTAAAGCTCACAGCTGGTGGCTGCTATTCTCAGACTAGTAAGGGACCAGTTATATAGGCCCCCCAGCCTTAAAACAGCAGCTCGCAGCTGCCCAGAAAAGGTGCATCTATTAGATGCACTTTTTCTGGTGCTGATAAATAAAGACATGGCCTGAATAAAGTCTTTTAATGAAATAAAACACAACACAGTTTGACCATTTTATTATTTTCCCTAATCCATGCAACGCCCTTGATCTCCTGTAATAAAAATAAAATAATAAACCAACAATATACCATACCTGTCTGTCGTTCTGTCCCACGCTATAATCCAAGTCTGGGGGCTAAATAGTTTTCAACCAGGACGGTGCCAATATACGAACGTCCCAGCTGAAAACCACTGGTGAATGAGCTGCAGAGAGCGCAGCATCATTCACCAGCGGTGACATCATCGAGGCCGACCTGAACTGAGGTAACCTCTGGACTGTGGGAAAAAAGCAGGTGATGATGTCACCGCTGATGAATGATGCTGCACACCAGGACTGAGACACCCCTTGTCTGTAGGATGCCAGAGCGAGAGGGGACCAAAGCTCGCCCACTACTACCTTGTTTGGCATCTTAACCCCTTAAGCCCCAATGACCGGGCCAATTTTTACAATTCTGACCACTGTCCCTTTATGAGGTTATAACTCTGGAATGCTTCAACGGATCTTGGCGATTCTGACATTGTTTTCTCGTGACATATTGTACTTCATGATAGTGGTAAAATTTCTTATTATTATTTTTATTTCTTAATTTTATGCCCTTAAATCACAGAGATATGTCACACAAAATAATTAATAAGTATCATTTCCCACATGTCTACTTTACATCAGCACAATTTTGGAACCAAATTTTTTTTTGTTAGGGAGTTATAAGGGTTAAAAGTTGACCAGCAATTTCTCATTTTTACAACACCAATATTTTTTAAGGACCACATCACATTTGAAGTCATTTTGAGGGGTCTATATGATAGAAAATAACCAAGTGTGACACCATTCTAAAAACGGCACCCCTAAAGGTGCTCAAAACCACATTCAAGAAGTTTATTAACCCTTCCAATGTTTTACAGGAATTTTTGGAATGTTTAAAAAAAAATGAACATTTAACTTTTTTTCACCAAAAATTTCCTTCAGCTCCAATTTGTTTTATTTTACCAAGGGTAACAGGAGAAAAAGTTGTTGTACAATATGTCCTGAGTATGCTGATACCCCACATGTGGGGGTAAACCACTGTTTGGGTGCGAAAAGAGAAGTGGGAATATCCAGCACGTCCATCCAGTGTAAGTAAAATAACCAAAATTTATTAGAACATTTTAAAAAACAATTTTTAAAAAACAGAGAAAGACCCTCTTTGCCTGATGCATTTCTGGCGCACCACGGCGCCCTTAGTCATAGGAACTAATACAACATGGATAAACAGGTTTATATATAACAGGGAACCAACCACAAACATAGCAATCAATTACTGTTTGGGTGCATGGCAGAGCTCGGAACGGAAGGAGCGCCGATTGACTTTTCAATGCAAAATTGACTGGAATTGAGATGGGATGCCATGTTGCGTTTGGAGAGCCCCTGATGTGCCTAAACATTGAAACCCCCCACAAGTGACACCATTTTGGAAAGTAAACCCCCTAAGGAACTTATCTAGATGTGTGTTGAGCACTTTAACCCACCAAGTGCTTCACAGAAGTTTATAATGCAGAGCCATAAAAATAAAAAATCATATTTGGTCATAAATATGATTTTTTCGCCCCCAATTTTTTACTTTCCCAATGGTAAGAGAAGAAATTGGACCCCAAAAGTTGTTGTGCCATTTGTCCTGAGTACGCCGATACCCCATATGTGGGGGTAAACCACTGTTTGGGCGCATGGCAGAGCTCGGAAGGGAAGGAGCGCCATTTAACTTTCTCAATGCAAAATTGACTGGAATTGAGATGGGACACCATGTCATGTTTGGAGAGCCCCTGATGTGCCTAAACATTGAAACCCCCCACAAGTGATACCATTTTGGAAAGTAGACCCCCTAAGGAACTTATCTAGATGTGTTTTGACAGCTTTGAACCCCCAAGTATTTCACTACAGTTTATAACGCAGAGCCGTGAAAATAAAAATTCTTTTTTTTTTCACAAAAATTATTTTTTAGCCCCCAGTCTTGTATCGACCCCAAAAGTTGTTGTCCAATTTGTCCTCAGTACACTGATACCCCATATGTGGGGGGAACCACCGTTTGGGCGCATGGCAGAGCTCGGAAGGGAAGGAGCGCCATTTGGAATGCAGACTTAGATGGATTGGTCTGCAGGCGTCACGTTGCATTTGCAGAACCCCTGATGCAACTAAACAGTAGAAATCCCCCACAAGTGACCCCATATTGGAAACTAGACCCCCCAAGGAACTTATCTAGATGTGTTGTGAAAACTTTGAACCCCAAGTGTTTCACTACAGTTTATAATGCAGAGCCGTGAAAATAAAAAATCATTTTTTTCCACAAAAATTATATTTAGCCCCCTGTTTTGTATTTTTCCAAGGTTAACAGGAGAAATTGGACCCCAAAAGTTGTTGTCCAATTTGTCCTGAGTACGCTGATACCCCATAAATGGGGGGAACCACCGTTTGGGCGCATGGCAGAGCTCGGAAGGGAAAGAGCGCCATTTGGAATGCAGACTTAGATGGATTGGTCTGCAGGCGTCACGTTGCATTTGCACAGCCCCTGATGCACCTAAATAGTAGAAATCCCCCACAAGTGACCCCATATTGGAAACTAGACCCCCCATGGAACTTATCTAGATGTGTTGTGAGAACTTTGAACCCCCAAGTGTTTCACTACAGTTTATAACGCAGAGTCGTGAAAATAAAAATTAATTTTTTTCCCACAAAAATGTTTTTTTTAGCCCCCAAATTTTTATTTTCCCAAGGGTAACAAGAGAAATTGGACCCCAATAGTTGTTGTCCAATTTGTCCTGAGTATGCTGATACCCCAAATGTTGGGGTAAACCCCTGTTTTGGCGCACGGGAGAGCTCAGAAGGGAAGGAGCACTGTTTTACTTTTTCAATGCAGAATTGGCTGGAATTGAGATCAGACACCATGTCGCGTTTGGAGAGCCCTGATGTACCTAAACAGTGGAAACACCCAATTCTAACTGAAACCCTATCCCAAACACACCCCTAACCCTAATCCCAACCATAACCCTAACCACACCCCTAACCCTGACACACCCCTAACCCTAATCCCAACCATAAATGTAATCCAAACCCTAACCCTACCTTTAACCCCAACCCTAACTTTAGCCCCAACCCTAACCCTAACTTTAGCTCCAACCGTAACTCATACTTTAGCCCCAACCCTAACCCTAACTTTAGCCCTAACCCTAACTTTAGCCCCAACACTAACTTTAGCCCCAGCCCTAACCCTAACTTTAGCCCCAGCCCTAACTGTAGCCCTAACCCTAAATGTAGCCCTAACCCTATCCCCAGCCCTAACTCTAGCCCCACCCCTAACCCCAACCCTAGCCCCAACCCTAGCCCCAACCCTAGCCCTAACCCTAGTCCTAGCCCTAACCCTAGCCCTAACCCTAGCCCTAACTCTAGCCCTAACCCTAGCCCTAACCCTAGACCTAACCCTAACCCTAGCCCTAACCCTAACCCTAGCCCTAAGCCTAGCCCTAACCCTAGCCCTAACCCTAGCCCTAAACCTTGCTCTAACCCTAGCCCTAACCCTAACCCTAGCCCTAATGGGAAAATGGAAATAAATTAAAAAAATTATTTTTCCCTAACTAAGGCGGTGATGAAGGGGGGTTTGATTTACTTTTATAGCGTTTTTTTAGCGGATTTTTATGATTGACAGCTGTCACACACTAAAAGACGCTTTTTATTGCAAAAAATATTTTTTGCAGTACCACATTTTGAGAGCTATAATTTTTCCATATTTTGGACCACAGAGTCATGTGGGGTCTTGTTTTTTGCAGGACGAGTTGACGTTTTTATCGGTACCATATTTGGGCACGTGACATTTTTTTATTGCTTTTTATTCCGATTTTTGTGAGGCAGCATGACCAAAAACCAGCTATTAATGAATTTCTTTTGGGGGGGGGCATTTATTCTGTTCCACGTTTGGTAAAATGGATAAAGCAGTTTTATTCTTCGGGTCAGTACGATTACAGCAATACCTCATTTACATAAATTTTTTATGTTTTGGCGCTTTTATACGATAAAAACTATTTTATAGAAAAAATAATTATTTTTGCATCGCTTTATTCTGAGGACTATAACTTTTTTATTTTTTTGCTGATGATGCTGTGTGGCAGCTCGTTTTTTGCGGAACAAGATGACGTTTTCAGCGGTATCATGATTATTTATATCTGTCTTTTTGATCGCGTGTTATTCCACTTTTTGTTCGTCAATATGATAATAAAGCGTTGTTTTTTGGCCTCGTTTTTTTTTTTTTTTTACGGTGTTCACTGAAGGGGTTAACTAGTGGGCCAGTTTTATAGGTCGGATCGTTACGGACGCGGCGATACTAAATATGTGTACTTTTACTGTTTTTTTATTATTTAGATAAATAAATGTATTTATGGGAACAATATTTTTTTTTTTCTTTATTTAGGAATTTTTTTTAATTTTTTTTTTACACATTTAAAAATTTTTTTGTTTACTTTGTCCCAGGGAGGACATCACTGTATAGTGACAGATCGCTGATCTGACACTTTGCAGAGCACTGTGTCAGATCAGCGATCTGACGTGCCCTGCTCCTGGCTTACCAGCGCCTGCTCTGAGCAGGCACTTGGTAATCCACCTCCCTGCAGGACCCGGAAGTAGTCCCGTGGCCATTTGTGATCCGGGGCTTGCAGGGAGGAGACGCTCGGTACAAGGTGAGCACATCGCCTTGTACCGATCGTCTGAGGGAAGCACGCAGGGTGCCCCCTCCCTGCACAATGCTTCCCTATACCGCCGGAACACTGCGATCATGTTTGATCCCAGTGTTCCGGGGGATAATGTGGTGGGAGCGGTCCGTGACCGCTCCTTGCACAATAAGCCGGATGTCAGCTGCGATAGTCAGCTGACACCCGGTCACGATCGGCCGCGCTCCCCCCGTGAGCGTGGCCAATCACATATGACGTACTATCCCGTCACTGAGAATTAAGTCCCAGGTCACCTTGACGGGGTAGTACGTCACATGGGATTAAGGGGTTAAACACCCACAAACTTAAATGTATATTATTGGGATTTTATGTGATAGACAAACACCAAGTAGTAAGTATTTGTTAAATGTAAGGGAAATTATATATTGTTTTCTAATTACCATATATACTCATATATAAGCCGAGTTTTTCAGCACATTTTTTGTGCTGAAAACGCCCCCTCGCTTATCCATCAGTCATTGTCCCAGAAAGACTGTGGGGTAGCGCTGGAGCAGCGGGTCACAGAGGCAGGAGTTGGCGGCGGCGGCTAAAGCCTGTGCCACTGCTAAAGAGAAATGAATATTCACTGTGCTGGCAGTGAGTATTAATTTCTCTTATAGCGCTCATAGTTACAGCTGCAGCTGCCGGCTTCAAGCACACATTTGGGGAAATGTTTCTACCATCTTTGCACATCTAAAGGCTGATTTTTTTGCCCGTTCTTCTTTGAAAACTATCTCTAGCTCAGTGAGATTGAACATTGATCGTCTGCGAACAACAATTTTCAAGTCTTGCCACAGATTTTCAATGAGATTTAGGTCTGAACTGTGACTGGATCATTCAAACACATGAAAAGGCTTTGCTCTAAACCACTCCATTGTAGCTCTAGCAGCATATTTAGAGTTGTACTACTGGAAGGTGAACCTTTATCCCAATCTTGTCTTTTGCAGCATCAAACAGGATTTACTTTAGGATTGCCCTGTATTTAGCTCCATCCATTTTCCCATCAATTCTTGCAAGCTACCCTGTCTCTCCTGAAGAAAGGAATCCCCACTTTATGAAGCTGCCTCCATGTCAGGACTCTGAACATTTTTGATTACCTTTTGTGCATTACTGCTCTTTTCCAAGATGGCGTCTTTGGTCTCATGTGCACTGTGTCTTCCTGCTATAAAACTCCACCCCAGCCTTCAGTCTGTGCTAGAGTATTCTGCCTTGCATCCAGCTCCTGATGACTCCCTGGCTTTGCACCTGCACCTGCTCCTGTGAACCTGTGTGGAGATCCTGCTACTCAGCTCTGAGTTTCTGCTGCATACATCGGTTTCCAGTAATCCTCCATCTGGCTGCTTGTGTTTGTTTCCATCTGCATTTGCTGGACATGTAAGCTGTTTCTGCTCTGCTTAAACCTGAGACTTTTACTTTTATTTGAACTACCTTATAAGCATATCTCTCTGTGTTTGGACTACCATGGACTTATTCGTGTCAAGTATCCTCAAGAATAATTGTGCTTCATAGACTTTCTGCATGATTGCATTTTCCTCTGAAGTTTCCTATAGACTGTTAAGCTGCGTATAATATTTACACCGTGTTGTGGACTTGAGTTTCTCTCTGCACCTGTTTGAATCACCGTGTGATAATATAGACTTTACCACTTATAAAACTGTCCTGTAGTTGTCTTGTTCCATGCAAAGAGTCTCCTGAGTTATCCCTTATAATCATTACAGGATACTCTAGCCTCAAAAGAGGAGACTGCTGGAAGAATGACTGCAGAAAGCAGACTAGAGCAGGTGTTCTCCATAATTAGATCACTGCAGAAAATGTGGAAGGTCTGCAAAAGAAATTTGGAAGCTTTGAACACAACAAGTGTTTGGACAAACTTTGCAGGACTTAATCACCCGCATGGCAGCCCAGGAAAACAAACTTGCTGGCATAGAGTCCCAGTATGGACGGGCTTTTCAGGACATAAGCACGCAAATGGCTGCACAAGTGACTTTACCATCTGGGCAACCGCCACCAGCTAGCCCACCTAAGTTGCCCCCATTCAGAGTTAATGGTGATCGCGACAAATTTCGTGGCTTTGTGAATTAATGTATGTTATATTTTGATGTGCATGCTGACCGTTTTCCTAATGATAGATCCAAAGTATTGTGTGTAATAATGCTGCTGACCGCACGAGCGCTCACCTGGGCGAATCCGATGATTGAGTCTCGTGACCCGCGATTAAATAATTTGGACGATTTTTTGGCCGCTATGGCATTAATGTTTGATGACCCTAATCGCCGTGCAACCGCTGCATCTGCTTTATTGTCTTTACGCCAGGCTAAACGTTCTGTTATTGAGTATGCTACTGAATTCAGGAGATTAGCGGTAGATACTAATTGGGACAGTTATGCACAATAACCTATTTTTAAAACTGGTCTGTCTAGCATTGTAAAGGATGAATTAGCTCTCTCTGAATCACCACAAGAGCTAGAGACATTTATACAGCATTGTGTGCGCATTGACATTCACCTTACTGAGCGTAGGCAGGAGAAGTTTGCGGCATATAACCGTATTTCTAACTTTTCCCTTCTTTCCAAAGAGCCTGCAGGTAAAACATTTCAAGAGGTAGAGGAGGTGCCCATGCAAATTGATTCTGTTCAGAGGCGCGAGAGTAATGAGTGTCCCAAGCGGCCTATCAAGGTGCTAGCAGCAGTAGGGGAGTATGACAACTATGATGATGAATCTGACATCTCTGAATGTAGCCTGCCTTTAAACGCTGTATTCCATTCACTTTCTATGACTTCACCAGCCAAGGAGCTAAATGAAAAGAACTCTCACTGTTCTCTCCCAATTAAGATTCTGTGTACAGGACAGTGGATTTCCAGTGCAGCTATGATTGACTCTGGTGCAGGTGGCAATATTATGGATATCGCATTTGCCAAGGAACATGATATTGAAAGTCAGCAAAGAGCCTCTCCAATTACCATGGAAACAGTGGATGGGTCACCTTTAATCTCCGGGCCTGTGGATCAGGAGACCGCACCCCTTGAGATTTTGTTGGAGCCTAATCATCAAGAGTAACTCTCTTTCTTGCTAATATCTTCTCCTCATTTTCCTGTGATTTTAGGCATCCCTTGGCTGCGTTCTCAGAATCCAACTATCAACTGGGAGACCAAGGAGATTATCTTTCCAACAAGGAGCAACTCAGCATTAACTGAAGCTGTCCCCAAGTCCACAGCTACGGAACCACCGGTACAGGTATTTACTTTACCTTCAGCATATAAAGAGTTCTCTGACATCTGTGACAAGAAGAATGCAGATCAGCTTCCTCCACACAGGCATTATGACTGTCCCATTGAGTTGCTTCCTGGGGAAGCTATTCCTTTTGGTAACGTATATCCTTTGGCAGCACCTGAGCTTCAAGCCTTAAAGGAGTATATTGATGAAAATCTGGCCAAAGGCTTCATACATCCTTCTTCTTCACCAGCAGGGGCACCTATATTTTTTGTAAAGAAGAAGGATGGGACCCTGAGACCCTGCATGGACTATCGAGAGCTCAATAAGGTAACTGTGCGGAATTGTTACCCTTTGCCTCTGATTCCCGAATTACTGGAAAGAGTCCACCATGCTAAGGTGTTCTCTAAACTGGATCTTCGTGGGGCTTATAATTTGGTGCGTATTCGTCCAGGGGATGAGTGGAAGACAGCATTCCGATGCCGGTATGGACACTTTGAATATCTCGTGATGCCCTTCGGGCTTTGTAATGCCCCTGCAACGTTTCAACACCTTGCTAATGATATTTTCAGAGATTTGTTGGACCAGTTTGTGGTGATCTATTTGGACGATATTCTAATCTTTTCTGACTCTCTACAGGAACATGAAGAACATCTCAAATCTGTTTTAAGATGTCTGAAAGAGAACCATCTGTATATCAAGCCGGAGAAATGCGAGTTCCATCGTTCTGAGATACAGTTCTTAGGTTATATCATCTCTCCCCAGGGGCTGAACATGGAATCTGGTAAGATTCAGGCTATCCTTGACTGGCCGGTACCCAAGAATGTTAAGGAGGTGCAACGTTTTATTGGTTTTGCAAATTTCTACAGACGTTTTATTCGAAATTTTTCTGATATTGTCCGTCCCATTACTTCCTTGACAAAGAAGGAAAAGCCCTTTAAGTGGTCATCACAGGCTCAAGAAACTTTTGATCGGCTTAAGATCTGTTTAACCTCAGCACCGCTGTTGATACACCCAGATCCAACACTTTCTTTCATTGAGGAGGTGGACGCTTCTGATAATGCCTTGGGGGCTATTCTCTCCCAAAGAACTGGAGAGAAGGGTCTGCTACATCCTTGTGCTTTCTTTTCCCGTAGACTAACCTCAGCAGAGAAGAATTACGATGTGGGAGACAAGGAATTGCTGGCTATTATTGCGGCTTTCAAGGAATGGAGGCATCATCTGCAAGGAGCTGCACAACAGATCATAGTGCTTACTGACCATTGCAATTTAGAGTTCCTCAGATCCGCTAGATGTCTTTCTCCTCGTCAGGCTCGTTGGAATTTATTTTTAAATCAATTTAATTTTGTTATCTCGTACCGTCCAGGTTCTCGTAATGGGAAGGCTGATCCTTTATCCCGAATCCATGCTGCGGATTCTGTACCTGGAGCCCCATCCAAGACCATTCTATCTGATGCCAATTTCATCGGAGTTATCCACGATCAGGACTTGTGGAAGAAGTGCAGGGAGGCTTATGACGGTGATGTATTTCTGACCAACCCACCTGTTGATATTAATCTTGTCTTTAAGGGTGGCATGTGGTTCAGAGATCAACGTATCTACGTCCCTGAGGCCATCCGTCTGCAGATCCTCAAGTTGGTATATGACTCCAAGTTGGCTGGTCACAGGGGGGTACAGAAGACACAAGAGTTCCTAAGCCGATTTTTCTGGTGGCCAACTTGCCTGAAGGATACTAAGGACTATGTTCTCTCTTGTGAGGTATGTGCTCATTACAAGACTCCTCGTGTGGCACCTGCGGGTCTCCTGCAACCATTACCTGTTCAGTCCCGACCTTGGGGGTCTATATCAATGGACTTTATTGTGGAGCTGCCTACATCGGGGGGCATGAATGCGATCATGGTAGTAGTTGATCGCCTGACTAAAGCCGCTCATTTTGTTCCATGCACCGGCCTCCCCTCAGCTAAGGATACAGTGAACTTGGTTATTCAGAATGTCTTCCGGCTGCATGGGGTCCTGGATGAGATCATCTCTGACCGTGGCATACAGTTCACTTCAAGATTCTGGAAGGGGTTTTGCTCTGCACTCAATATTAATGTCTTTCTCTCTTCCGCTTACCATCCCCAGACAAATGGTCAGACTGAGCGTATCAACCAGACGTTGGAACAATATCTAAGATGCTATGTTAGCCATCTCCAAGATGATTGGTTGGAATTACTGCCGTTAGCCGAATTTTCATACAATAATTCTCAGAGTGCCTCCACTAAGTTCACTCCTTTCTTTGCCAATCTGGGTTATCATCCATGTATCTTACCTAGATCTCCGATTAATTCTCCGGTTCCAGCAGTTGAGGAAAGGCTGACTGAGATGAGGCAAAATCTGGAGGTTCTGAAGGGATCCCTGACCACGGCTCAAGAACGTTATAAGAGATCGGCTGATAGATTCCGTAAACCTGCACCCATGTTTAAGGTAGGAGATTCCGTGTGGTTATCAACTAAGAATCTGAAGTTAAACGTTCCTTCACAAAAACTTGGACAGAAATTCATTGGCCCTTTCAAGATCAACAGTATTGTGAGCCCTGTGGCCTGCCGTCTGAAGCTGCCTAGGACTATAAAGGTACACCCAGTTTTTCATGTATCTTTACTAAAGCCTGTATCTCCTAATACCTTCCAGGGACATGTTGTGCCACCTCCACAGCCTGTGGTGATTGATGGGCAAGAACAATTTGTGGTGGAGGAAATTATTGATTCCAGGATTCGCAGGAATCGGCTCCAATATCTTATAAGATGGCAGGGATATCCCCTGTAGGTTGATACCCCTAAATAAAATACTAAGTGACCAATTGCCTACTGAAGACACATAATTAGTAAATTGAGTCTACCTGTGTGTAATTTATTCTCTGTACAACTATAGCTATTCTATGAAGGTCTCAGAGATTTGTTTGAGAACATTGTTGGTCAAACAGGGTAATGAAAACCAATGAAAGTTGTGGAGAAGAGTAAAGCAGAGTTAGGTTATAAAAAATAGCCCAAGGTCTGTGCACCTCATGAAGCACTGTTTAAAAATGGAAGAAGAATAACAAAACTGCAAACCTACCAAGACATGGCTGTAGACATACACTGACATCCAAAGCAAGGAGAGAACTAATTAGAGAAGTCCCAAGACCCATGGTCACACTGAAGGAGCTGCAGAGATCCACAGCTCAGGTGGGAGAATCTGTCCACTGGACAACTATTGGTTGTATACTCCACAAATCTGGCCTTTATGGAAGAGTAGCAAGAAGAAAGCAATTTTTGAAAGCAAGCCATAAGAAGTCCCATTTTCAGTTTGAAAAATGCCATGTAGGGGATACAGCTACAGTAGCATGTGGAAAATGGTGCTGTGGTCAGATGAGACCAAAGTAGAACTTTTTGGGCTAAAAGTACAATGCTGTATGGAGGAAAACTAACAATACACATCACCCTGAAAACACCATCTCCACCATCAAACTTAGTGGAGTGTAATGATTATAAGGGATAACTCAGGAGACTCTTTGCATGGAACAAGACAACTACAGGACAGAGTTTTATAAGTGGTAAAGTCTATATTATCACACGGTGATTCAAACAGGTGCAGAGAGAAACTCAAGTCCACAACACTTGGTGTAAATATTATACGCAGCTTAACAGTCTATAGGAAACTTCAGAGGAAAATGCAATCACGCAGAAAGTCTATGAAGCACAATTATTCTTGAGGATACTTGACACGAATAAGTCCATGGTAGTCCAGACACAGATAGATGTGCTTATAAGGCAGTTCAAATAATATCTTAGCACAACCAGGGAGGCCTGGGTAAAAGTCTCAGGTTTAAGCAGAGCAGCAACAGCTTACATGTCCAGCAAATGCAGATGGAAACAAACACAAGCAGCCAGATGGAGGATTACTGGAAACCGATGTATGCAGCAGAAACTCAGAGCTGAGTAGCAGGATCTCCACACAGGTTCACAGGAGCAGGTGCAGGTGCAAAGCCAAGGAGTCATCAGGAGCTGGATGCAAGGCAGAATACTCTAGCACAGACTGAAGGCTGGGGTGGAGTTTTATAGCAGGAAGACACAGTGCACATGAGACCAAAGACACCATCTTGGAAAAGAGCAGTAATGCTTGGTAATAAAAAATGTTCAGAGTCCTGACATTACTCCCTCCTTAGAAGCAGCCTCAGGACGATCCTGGACCTGGTTTCTTAGGGAATCTTTGATGAAAATGAGAGATCTTCTGTTGGGCATTGATGTTTTCCACAGGTTCCCAAGAGTCTTCCTCAGGGGGCTTTATACAAACGCATGTCATAATTTTCTGATTTATATTTTTAAATATTTAGAAATCCATGTATAATTTTATTTACACTTCACAAGTACGTGCTGCTTAGTTTTGGTATATCACATAAAATCCCAATAAAACATGTTCAAGTTTGTGGGTGTAATGTGAAAAAATCTCCATGGTATGAATACTTTTTCAAGACACTGTATTCATGACCCACAAGCCTTAATTTCAAGATTTTTGTTTTGTAGAAAAATAAGTTTATAGTTGGTACTATGCAGTTATGAAGGACCCATGCTGACAAGTGGCCAGAAGGTGAAGTGTGTCTCATAATGACTGAACATGTTGAGCTACTCTAGAACTCAATTGCAGATGCTTGGCATTTACTATAATCATGTCAGGCCTGTTGGAAGCTAATGGTCATGGAAACCCAATGGAAACACAATTATAGTACAGAGATAGTTTGGAACATTGATTGGTGGGCCCCCTCCAACTCACGATGTCTATTGGTACCATCAAACTTGAAAGGTCTTTAGCCACAGAGTCACAGCCACATGTTGCCTATCATCCCATGTAGTCTCACCTGGATTGTTGTAATCTAGGTCAGGTGACTAAATGCATCATCAATTAGCCTTCTTGTTCCATGCGCCCTGTGCAATGTCATTAAGTACAATCAATTCTACAGGTTATGTTTGTGTATGAAGATTGTACGTTGCTTTTCTTGATATTATACAATTGTAAGTGTGGCGCCCGGGAGACCGAGGTACCCAGCACCAGATCAAAGAGGTCCATCTCTTGAGGGGGATGTCACTAGTGGCTTGACCCGGTGCTGTGGCCTCAGGCGATGCACAATGTAAGGGATATCATGAAGGAACAGACACTTACTTGATCAGCAGCAGGTCCTCTCAGCTGTGATGACCCCGATCCTGGATCGATGGCTATTGTCCAAATGAAAGACTGAGGCGCTGAAACGTTTAAGCAGTTTACTTCAACAAAAAGGGATTTGCAACCAATACTGGAGTCTGTATAAGAACTCTGAATTACTTTGATCCTGTCAGGATTTCCACCTCTTATTATGCGCAGTTTCTGTATGGCCCTGCTGCTGTTTGTGAACTGGCTGCCGACCCAATCTGTCTCTTCTGTGCTCTGGTTCGACGGACAACCCGAGTCCTTTTTTTGTCGGCTTACCCCCTCTGGGAGTACCGCTGAACTCTGTGTCTGTTGCTGCGTCTTACCCTGGTGAAGCTGATATCACCTCACTTCCTTCCGGTTGCTGTATTATATATAATGAATATAGCCACGGATCCGGTATCCGTCTCTGCGCCTATTCTGGGTAGAGGTTATTGCTACCCGGTTCTCACAATGTCCTTTTTCTCTATTCCTCTTTTCCTACTATGGGTATCACGGGCCTATAATCCGTCATAGGGCTGTTAGGAGTTCAGTTATACGACCTCTCACTTTCAACTCCTCAACCCAACTGCCAGTCCTTTTCTCAGACCAGAATAGATCAAGGGGAGTCTCTGGAGCTCCCCCTTCTGGCCGGAGATGGTAATGCAGTCTTGCTATTTTAATATTTGTATTTGGTGTCAATAACTATTTTTGTGGCAAATACCCCTAGGGGCGCCACATTAGCATTGGCTATATCTTAATTGGAGAGAAGCGCTAATTGAAGATATATCTTCATGCTTTTTGCTATGCAGTTTATGCTTCACGTTTATGCTTCACATTCAAAAAATAAATACTACATATCTTTGCAACAAAAGAAGAAGATAAATTAATACAAATGTAACAAATTAATTACCCTACTTAGAATGGTTGATTTTTAGTGATACAAGAAATATCCTTTGTGTTTAAGACTAGAAAAACACAGCAAGTTATACATCCATGTTAATGCCTTTCTTATATCCAGAGCGTTGTCATGCGTGACATCTTCTGAAAACGCTTTCTCCAAGGTAGTTAATTAGCTCTTAGTTGATTAGTTCTGGAGTCATGCCTTAGGCTGAAGTCAAGCTCACAGGAGAAAGCTGAACGAAACATGCTCCTCTGCTATAGAAATAAAGTTAGAAAGGTGAGAGAAAGAAGAACTTTTAATGGTGAACCTTGGTTAAAACATTGTGTACTTTGCAGAAATGACAATTTCCATAGAAGTTCAGGGTCAGCAGATTCTTTCACAACACCACCTAAAGTCTTCTGTGTATTCTTAAAGTCATATTTAAAGTATAACTTACCCTATCTTTATGGACTCAGTTGATATATATTTTTTTTTCAAATGAAAAACATAAAAAACACACAATGGCTTTTAGACGTTAAGAATGTAGAGAAAAAAAATTAATTGTACTTGTAACACCGGTTTTCCTAAGGGTTCTCTGAATACATAAGTTCCTATTGTTGTGATGAGTTCAGTTGTGGCAGCTATAATACAAAAACAGCAGTATTATCACCAGGTGAACTGAACCTGTAAGGGTGTGGAACAAATTTAACCTTGCAGCAATTGGTCTTCATATAAATCCTCATATATATATCTTCATATATATCTTGAAATAATGTTAATAATATAACCTGAAACCACGGAGTAAATGTCCAGAAAAAAATGCATAAAAAATACCAATTTATTGACATCACAAGAGCATAATCACATATATATAAAAATACAACAAGTAGAAAGGTATCAGAGTACATACAAGTATAAGGATCAGGTAGATAGCAGCATGTACATCACCAGATGAATCTGAAATCTTAGATATTCATAAAAAAAGCGCACGGTGCTATTTAAGTAAAAAAAATACCAGGCGTAGGATAGTGAGAGAGAGCAAAAATGCTCCACCTTAAAGCACGTGCTCAATGTTAGATTTCCTGTATAATCATTCCATCGTGTCAATACATGCTCTGAGCCATGACCGGGTGCTGGAGGTGCCACGCACCTAGCCCCATTGACCATCTGACCATGGGTAAGAGCATGTATGGACATGGTGAGATGATTATACAGGAAATCTAACCTTGAGCACATGCTTTAAGGTGGAGCTTTTACTCCATGGTGTCAGTTTATATTATTATATATTGGAGTGTCCTTCCTTGGCCTTATACTAGATCAACCCATTTCGGTATTGGGTCCAGCTATAGGTTATTTGATGTTATGTTTTCTGCTCTGATGATATGTTCCATCTCGAAATAATGTGTATACAGTATATGTTTTGCTGTCATGTTGTAATGTTCAGTGTGGCCAGTAGATGGCTCTGTTGCAGGAGTAAAATAAGAGTCAGCCAACAGGACATGCAAGTAGGGTGTGGCTGCAGCCAGATGGAGAGGTAGGAAAGCCAAAACCAACCTGTCTGAAGTAGGCAGCTGTAGCTTAAGCCAGTTGTTGACGTAGAGTGAAAAAAGTGCTTGTGGTCTATTTAACACACAGGATAGAACCAGGTCACCAGGGGAATCAAGCTGTCCTTCTGAGATGAGACAGGAGAGACTGAAGACTGCAGGGATGGAATTAATGAAGGTTGGGAGTTATGACCCAGGCTAGTGCAACCTGTCTGAAGTAGGCAGCTGTAGATTAAGCCAGTGGGTTAAGGTAGAGCCAGTTAAGAAAACTGCTTGGTGACCAGGCTCTTTGTTGTACAGACTCCAATCAAGCTGTCCTTCTGTGGTGAGACAGGAGACACTGAAGACTGCATGGGGAGTTACAACCAGGTCTGGTGCCCAGCTGAAAAGGAAAAGAACCTGCCAAGAGTGAGAAGAACCTCTTTTTAGCAAAAAAGCAGTAAAGGCTACATTGTCAAGTAGCAGGTGGCTTGCAACCTAATTGGCTGTTAACCATCTAGGATCGCATTCTGACCATGCACAAAGTGGGTTTGCCAGTTTTCTATGTACCACGGATATGCTATTTGCAGAGTTCATCATCAGACTAATTAGCAAGTTTTCCTATAAATCTTTTGAGAGGAATATTAGAATACTAGATGGTGGCCCGATTCTAAAGCATCGGGTATTCTAGAATATGCATGTCCACGTAGTATATTGCCCAGTGACGTAGTATATTGCCCAGTGACATAGTATATTGCCCAGTGACGTAGTATATTGCCCAGTGACGTAGTATATTGCCCAGCCACGTAGTATATTGCCCAGCCACGTATGTCACAGGTTAAAAAATAAACATATACTCACCTTCCGAGGGGCCCCTTTTAGTTCTGTCGCCTGTGTTCAGTTCAGGCGGCAGCTTCCGGTCCGAGAGTGTGATGACGTCACGGCCACATGACCGTGATGTCACGGCAGGTCCTTCTCGTGCAGGCGCGCAGGGCCTGCGATGACGTCGCGGTCACACGACTGTGACGTCACGGCAGGTCCTTCTTGCGCAGGCGCGCAAAGCCTGCGATGACGTCACGGTCACATGACCGTGACGTCATGGCAGGTCCTTGTTGCACACCAACCTTAGCACCGGAACCTGCCGCTTGCATGGACCGGTCACCGGAGCGTTGGAAAAGCGGCGGAAGGTGAGTATATAATGATTTGTTTTTAAAAAAAATATTTTTAACATTAGATGTTTTTACTATTGAGGCTGCATAGGCAGCCTCAATAGTAAAAACTTGGCCACACAGAGTTAATAGCGTTGGTAACGGAGTGAGTTACCCGCGGCATAACGCGTTCCGTTACCGCTGGCATTAACCCTGTGTGAGCCGTGACTGCAGGGAGTATGGAGCGGGTGCCGGGCACTGACTGCATGGGAGTAGGGAGGGACTAATCGGACTGTGTCCGTTGCTGATTGGTCGCGGCAGCCATGACAGGCAGCTGTCGAGACCAATCAGCGAATGAATATCCGTGACGGAAGTTGCCGACAGAAAGACGGAAGTACCCCTTAGACAATTATATATATAGATGGAAGAGAAATGTAACTTATTACAATAATACATTGAAAATTAGATATTGTGCAGCACACGCAAACAACTCTACCTTCATCACCTTTAAAGTAGTCTGTGTATTTAAGGGGGATATTTGTATGCACCAAGAGACTGATTTAACTTGAATAATTAGAATGTACAGAATGCAGAATACAGTTGTGCTCAAAAGTTTAGATACTCCAGCAGAAATTTTTATTTAAAAAAAGAAAACACAGTAATTTGACAATAAATGGCTTCGCCCAACCACAGACCATGAGTGGAGAAAAAGTTTTGGTGTTATCATTCATATTCTCTGAAAAAAAGGCCAGGAAAGCAAAAATTTTGCCGGGGTATGTAAACTTTTGAGCAGAACTTTATTAATTGAGTTATTTGTTTTAAGTGTCTTGCATGCCTATGATCATAGGGCTAGACTTCATAATATTACCATGGATTGCATGCCTTCTAGAATTATCTCAAACCACGAATGTTCCAAGAAATAAATTTGACCATTAAGCCCATTTTTTAAACAACATAACAATATATGCAAACTTCTTTGACATTGCGACATTAATCAGATTGAGTACTCTTAAGATTAAAAAGAAGCTACTACCATTGCACAACATGAAAACCCAGTCCAGCCACCCAAAATGTTGTAATCCTGTCCTTAAACATAAGTGATGGGGCACTAAAAGCACCATTTGGTGTGATGCATTGCTGTAAGTATCAGATGCCAGTGTCTCTAGGGCTCAGCTCATCTCATTACTGACAGAAACTGCCATTCTGAGGCCCAAAAAGTTGAAAAAAAAAGAAATGGGGGGAGAGCTCCTGGAGAGCTCAGAGTTACAACCTGAGTAGCGCTTCCCTCCATTGTATCAGAAAGATAGATTCCATCTCAATATTTAATATTTAATTCAGGCCCTCTCGGCCCTTGAGTCCTGCTGGATCTGATGTTCATGAGTGTCCAGCCATCTCAGGGCTTCCTTGGGAGATTTGAATAATGGGGTTTAATGAAGAGCCACCACACTCAATTTAGCTGCATAAATTATAGAATTCTGTATTCCCATGGCCCTTATTCTCCTTTTTATGTCCAAGAATGTGGATTGTTTGCTCTGGACTTTCACAAAGAAATCTGGAAAGATTGAAATCTTCTACCTACCAAGCTGAATGTCAGGGTCAGGGTGCCCCCCTTCCACCTTTCCTTGCATCCAAACTAGCCAGATGTTATTATGTCGGCGATTCTATAGGTCATCTGCCTTAGCAAACAGCGCTGCCACAGCTGGAGTATGATTCTGCACATCCCTGCAGAGAGGGGAAGGTGGGGAGAGCATCCTCCAACTCACTGACTCTACCTTCAACTGCTGTGGTGCGTTCTGCTCCCTTCTGTACATCATGGCCGATTATGGTGAAGAAGGTTTCCTGGCTACCATGGGATGTAGTGTGTGCTCTTTGAGCATACTGCACCAGCCTGGCTGCTATGTCCTGGCCAATATCCACCTGCCACTTCCACAGGACACTGGGATGCCTTCTTGGGACCTTCCCTGCTGCTCACCATCTTTCTTCCATATCTCCTTACTGCGCATCATAGTCCCTCAGCAGCCCAGTCCCCTAACATCAGGCACCAGGAGACGCCCAGGAGTGTCCAGCATCAGCACAATCACTCTTTATCAGGATCTTGCAGTGTCACATTGACCCATAAAACCTCCGGAATCTCCACAGAATAGTATCAGGATACCTTTAGCTTTGCTTTAGCACATCTGCTCAGACCAAGAGCATAGCCATGTTCCCTAAAACAGACAATTCAGTAGAGATATCTCCACTTTCAGAATTTCATGAATTAATTAATAATTAATGAAAGTTTAGTAATCTACATCTTGCAGTGCCTTCCAGTATGAGAGAGGGTATAATTTTAAGCTTTGTGTCAGAGCTCAATGTGCTCTAATAGCACTAGCAGTAAAAGCCATAATCATCAACATTAACAGAAATAAACACTTGAAATAGATCACTCTGTTTGTAATGACTCTATATAAAATATGAGTTTCGCTTTTTGTATTGAAGAACTGAAATAAATTAACTTTTTGATGATATTCTAATTTTGTGAGAAGCATCTGTATGATAATCACTTTCTAATTGGTAGGGAATTGTGGTATGGCAAAAAGAAGGGGCTGCGAGACCGGTGTCATGTTGTGCCCCTTTCTTTGTTTTACCAGCACAGCGGTACCCGGCTATGCAGGGATCTGCAGACAGTCCTATTATCATGCTGCAGCGCCCTGCACGGCTGGTGTCTAGTCGGCCACTGTGCAGGAAGCAGAGTAGAGCACTAATGCCATGCCGGTGCTGCAGACCAATCATTCTCAGAAACAGTCGGAGTCCTCAGTAGGTGAATCCTAGCAATATGACATCACTTTATAAGATTGGAATACCCCTTTAAGTATATTATCTCAAAGCAAAGAAATATTATAATTTCTGATCAAATATAGTACGTTCTGCCATGCTTTAAGCTATACTGCTGCTGAAGTTGTCACTGAAGATCTGGTCCTATCTTGACAACATCCTAATTGAGTTTTGCAGAGCTTTGAATCTTTCTTAGCTTTACGCTTGGGGTCATCCCTGGTAGCCATGATTAAGTAAATTAGTAAATGAACACGCCGCGCTTCCTCCTGAACTGATAATCACTCTTTATTATAGCGGAATGCTCACTTACACAAAATGTGATTCTGCGTTTGATAACTGAGCATTAAAATCCTGTTCCAGCTTTCGATTTAGGAACAAAAAAAAAAAAGAAGGAGGCTTTCGTTGTTAAGAAAACATCTGCCTAAGTTGTACTTGTTTCTGAAGATTTTCAGGCCTGCTATTTTCAGCACTTTCAGACAGATGAATGAAAAGACCTGCAGACAAAAAGCGTATCTTGTTCCTATGGATAACAGGTGCAAATGTAGAAGCAAATGCCTTATATTTAATGAGCGGCAGCATCTGAATACGGCAGAATATGTTTTATTACATCTGAAATCAGTCCTAAGAGTGGGTTTGCTGTCGCCTGTCACAAGCTTGTACCTGGTAATATAAAAAACATGAGGCCTTGCAGAGAGAGTAATGGGCTTGGCTTTCATACCATTTGCCGGTGACAATGACAAAGTGCTGGCTCGTCTCTCCTGCGAATGCTTGACATTGGCACAGCTCCACAATACCTTAGGTTCCCTATAAGCACAGTTGGCTGCTACTTCTTATTCTTCCTTAAATTCCTTGGAGAACAAAAGCATAACTGGATAACCAAAGATTACTTTCATTTCCACTGGGCTTATTCTTATCCAGCGCAATTTAGATTGCTGTTTTACCTTCAATACACGTTAGATGTGCAGGTTTTACAGTGTGCCACTGACACCAAGGTATTAATCCACCAAGTAATAAAAGGGAAATGAAGGCTTTTATGCACCACAAAAGCTAAATAAATGTTGTTGCCATAGATAAGGAATCGGTTAGGGAAACATTACTGATAACTAAGAAGTCCGAACAAACAGTGTGACAGAATTAGCATATAAATTTACAGTAAATGTCACATAGGAGCACTTGACTCAATGGACTGTGCAATGCTGTTGGGCTCATAATGCAAGAGAGTAATTGAAAGAGAAACACAAACATTTAATAATAAGCAAAAGCTGAATGCGGATTGAGGCTCTTCAAAGCTGCATCACCAAGGGACCATTTCTAATTTCCAACTAAAATTGCATTGTCCAGAAGTAGATAAAATATGCTTAAAATGGCTGGGAGAAAATGTGCACAGTGTATGCTTAAATGGTTACAGAAATGTGCACATAGCACGTAGCTAATGACCTAGATTGCTATACAATAGATACATCCAGGTACCCGAGAATCAGAAAAAGACAAATACGCAGCAAGTGTTTGTTAATGAGGGCATCTATCGCATAGTAATGCTCACTCCGAAGGACAGGGTTCACTTGACCGATCCCATTATCTACAAATTCACAGGTATCATGTAGATAGTCACGGATCCTCCCTGGACAATCAGTGTACAGTAGAGTAATGCTATGCTTAAAGGGGTTGAATAAGCAAAACGCCAAATTGAAGCTAAGCAGATGATCATCTGAAATCATTCTGAACCTTTAGTGATCATTTAAGACAACATGGTGGGAAATCAAATGGCAACAATAAATGGATGGCATAGACACATCAGAGAGAAAAAGACACTGCTAGTGTCACTCATATCTCAATACTACAGTCATGGCCAAAAGTATTGACACCCCTGCAATTCTGTCAGATAATACTCAGTTTCTTCCTGAAAATGATTGCAAACACAAATTCTTTGGTATTATTATCTTCATTTAATTTGTCTTAAATGAAAAAACACAAAAGAGAGTGAAGCAAAAAGCAAAACATTAATCATTTCACACAAAACTCCAAAAATGGGCCAGACAAAAGTATTGGCACCCTCAGCCTAATACTTTGTTGCACAACCTTTAGCCAAAATAACTGTGACCAACCACTTCTGGTAACCATCAATGAGTTTCTTAAAATGCTCTGCTGGAATTTTAGACCATTCTTCTTTGGCAAACTGCTCCAGGTTCCTGATATTTGAAGGGTGCCTTCTCCAAACTGCCATTTTTAGATCTCTCCACAGGTGTTCTATGGGACTCAGGTCTGGACTCATTGCTTGGCACCTTAGAAGTCTCCAGTGCTTTCTCTCTCTCAAACCATTTTCTAGTGCTTTTTGAAGTGTGTTTTGGGTCATTGTCCTGCTGGAAGACCCATGACCTCTGAGGGAGACCCAGCTTTCTCATACTGGGCTCTACATTATGCTGCAAAATTTGTTGGTAGTCTTCAGACTTCATAATGCCATGCACACGGTCAAGCAGTCCTGTGCCAGAGGCAGCAAAGCAACCCCAAAACATCAGGGAACCTCCGCCATGTTTGACTGTAGGGACCGTGTTCTTTTCTTTGAAAGCCTCTTTTTTTCTCATGTAAACTCTATGTTGATGCCTTTGCCCAAAAAGTTCTACTTTTGTCTCATCTGACCAGAGAACATTCTTCCAAAACGTTTTAGGCTTTTTCAGGTAAGTTTTGGCAAACTCCAGCCTGGCTTTTTTATGTCTCGGAGTAAGAAGTGGGGTCTTCTTGGGTCTCCTACCATACAGTCCCTTTTCATTCAGACGCTGACGGATAGTAGGGGTTGACACTGTTATACCCTCGGACTGCAGGGCAGCTTGAACTTGTTTGGATGTTAGTCGAGGTTCTTTATCCAACATCCGCACAATCTTGCATTGAAATCTCTTGTCAATTTTTCTTTTCCATCCACATCTAGGGAGGTTAGCCTGTTGTGAATTCCGTTCTCGGGCTCCCTCCTGTGGTCATGAGTGGTACTGTGTGAGTTTGTTCTTGGGCTCCCTCTGGTGGCCTTTAGCGATATGGCTGGTCTTGGCTGGGCTCAGCTGTTTCATCTCCTGCTAGGCTGGGCCTATTTAACTCACCTGGACCTTTACTTGTCGCCTGCTGTCGGTGTATTCAGTCCTGATCCTGTGCTCTCCTGAATATTCCTTGTGACCAGTCTCCTGCTGCGAGAAGCTAAGTTTGCTTGTTCAGTTTCTCATTATTTCCTTGAAAACGTTTCTCATTATATAATGAGTTCAGCCCAGCTTGCTTTTATGTGATTTTTTGCTTGCTGGTTAGTTCTGGGGTGCAGAGTGCGCCCCTCACAGCGTGAGTCGGTGTGGGGGTTCTTGTATTCTCTGCATGGTTTACTTTTGATAGTTTTTGTACTGACCGCACAAACACCTATCTATTTTCTGCCTATCTAGTATTAGCGGGCCTCATTTGCTAAATCTGTTTCATCTCTACGTTTGTGTTTTCCCCTTGACTCACCGTTATTATTTGTGGGGGGCTATCTAAAACTTTGGGGTACATTTCTCTGAGGCAAGTGAGGTCATTGCTTTCTCTCTAGGGGTAGTCAGTTTCTCAGGCTGTGACGAGACGTCTAGGTTTTCAGGTAACGTTCCACAGCTGCCTTTAGTGTGTTTGGATAGGATCAGGATTGCGGTCAGTATAGCTTCAACATCCCCAGAACTTGTCCTATATACTCAGGGTATATTTGTCAGGTCAGTTTGAGATCCTACCACCAGGATCATAACCTTAGCCACAGTGCCATGGGCTTTAAACTTCTTGATGACACTGCGCACGTTAGACACAGGAACATTCAGGTCTTTGGAGATGGACTTGTAGCCTTGAGATTGCTCATGCTTCCTCACAATTTAGTTTCTCAATCCTCAGACAGTTCTTTGGTCTTCTTTCTTTTCTCCATGCTCAATGTGGTACACACAAGGACACAGGACAGAGGTTGAGTCAACTTTAATCCATGTCAACTGGCTGCAAGTGTGATTTAGTTATTGCCAACACATGTTAGGTGCCACAGGTAAGTTACAGGTGCTGTTAATTATACAAATTAGAGAAGCATCACATGATTTTTCAAACAGCGCCAATACTTTTGTCCACCCCCTTTTTTATGTTTGGTGTGGAATTATATCCAATTTGGCTTTAGGACAATTCTTTTTGTGTTTTTTCATTTAAGACAAATTAAATGAAGATAATAATACCAAAGTATTTGTGTTTGCAATCATTTTCAGTAAGAAACTGAGTATTATCTGACATTCTGATCATATCATATCATATCTGATATTGTCAAGGTGAAAATATATATATCTTTATACTCTTTTTGTACTGCTATACTTTTATACTGTGAAACAATAAGTTTTCCCTATGCTTGCAGATATAACTGTATTTAAGATGGCTACCAGTATTCACCTTTATATCAGCCAACAAGACTGGAACGTCAGGCTCCAAACCAATCTGACTATCAAAAATTCAGGCACAACAGCATAGCCAGCCACTAAATAAATATAAAACTTAGCCTTTAATATGTATACCTAAAAACAGTTTAAATAAAACATTTGCTGAAAGTGCTCATGGTTAGCAGTGCACTAGAAAAAAATGGCACAATCTCACCCAATTGTCGCCTCACGATCTACTGGAGATTTCTGTAACCTCAGGATCCGGATGCAGGAAGGGGGGTACACTAGGTTCTACTTTCCCTGTCGTGCCCAGTGTAAAAAAACTCCCGCCCTGACAAGGGCAGTACCCAAGTGTGAGCCTGTTTTTCTATAATGCCCTTGATAGATGTAGCCACCCTGGAAAAAATGTCTCCCTTCTTCTTCCCAACGCGTTTCCTCCCCTGTTCAGGGGGTTCATCAGGGGAAGTTACCTTACTACCCTTACTAACCTGGACAACTGTGATACTGTACCTGTGATACTGTACAGACAGGTAACTAAGACGTTCCGAGAGGGGACCACCTGTACAGACAGGTAACTAAGACGTTCCGAGAGGGGACCACCTGTACAGACAGGTAACTAAGACGTTCCGAGAGGGGACCACCTGTACAGACAGGTAACTAAGACGTTCCGAGAGGGGACCACCTGTTCTGATAGGTAACTAAGACGTTCCGAGAGGGGACCACCTATATTTCAGTGGAAGGGTTCTCATTAGGAGGCTGCCTCCCAACGGTTTAGAATATCGTGGCAGGATAGTCTGTAATCACTGTTGTTCAGGTTAGGGACAGGAAACATTGAGCATGAGGCTCTTTTCCTAGTACGTCGAACGTGAGGCTCCGTACTATAGAACACAGTGTTGATATCGCTGCCAGTGGCCTACTGCAGAAGGCCATAGTATTCTGTGAGTCATGCTGCATCTCTTAAAGCAGAAGAAGTCCGTGCCCCACAAGTTAGATGAGGATACCGTGGAAGTCAAGACAATAGTAGAGTCACGAGTGGGAAAGAAGGCAGTCAAGAATGTTGAGAGGTTGTATAAGCATGTAGGATTGCCCTAGTCAGGGAGATTGCAGCCGTCTATATGGCACAATCTCATAGAAAATAAAAGGGGCATATTGAAAGATAAAGGATTGTGAGAACAAGCGCAAGGTCATTTATGAGTTGCGCGAGGCTTAAAGAACGAAGCATGGAAAGAGGTTGATGGAGAGGGAGGATCAGAGGAAGGTTTTGTAGAAATTAAGTCTGAGAACTGCTGTATTTCGTTTCTGTGTTAAAGTTTTCTAAAATACCCCATGGGAGGGGTCAAGCCGCTGCGCTATTGTTTCTTTCTTTCTCTGTGTAGAGGAATGCTGTGATTCTTCTTATCTCTGCGTCCCTGAAAAGGAGGGGGCACGCATGTGGCTGCGCTCTTGAGTTTCTCTGTATTTTCTTGGTGTAGTACGCGCTGGTAGATCTGTGTTTTGTTTAAAGCGACAATATTGTTTTGAAGTACAAAGGAAATATTGTAAATTGAAAGTGAAATCTAGTGTCTAGTTTTAGAAGGAAACTTGTAAGCGATTGTTTGATTATCAGTGTAATTGAAAGATTGGTAAAGAATTCACCTGCTTCAAGTTGAGTGATTGATATAGCAAGTGAATAAATGGTGTCTGAGAGTGTGCAGCAGGACGAAAGTAAGGTGTATTATGAATGTTTTGATACTTAAAAGTCCGACTATGACTGACACATTACTGCTACGGTCATACCTTTGTATAACCAGAAACCCAGACAAGACAGATGGACTGTGATCAGACAAACCCAGACTGGAGAAATACTTGTATGACCTGTGCTGCAACCCGACCTAAGAGAATTGCACTGAATCCTGTCCAGACAAGATCACATGTAGTGACATAAGAAGCTGACACAGGATTGTAGTTGGTGGATAGTGGGGACATTAACTTTTGGGAGTAGGCTGACAGTAATCCTTTTGGGAAGGAGCTGTAGACCAGCATGTCATGTCACCCCCACCACCAGAGAACCAACCACATCAGGTAGGGTAAAACAGATACAGGAGTATTATCCCTGGAGGCCCTCTGACTAGCTAGCTACGCTAAAACAATTGGCTGACCCTGAGAACCAACCTTTCCCATTTTTCAGATAAAGACAATATGATGGATGTATAAGTGCACCTGGGCAGGCCTAGGGAGTTAGTGAGCACACAAGCAGGTGACTTGCTAGGACACATAATTAAGACACATACAGATGTGACAAAGGAGAGAGTGTGGAGATGTATTTTGGACAGTTACAGCTGAAATGGGAAGACATGGGGTACAGTCCAGTAAACCCACTTGATGTTAAAGTATTGGTAAATACATTCATTGACGGTATGACCAAAGACTTACGAGATGCAAATACAGAGATCTGTTGCTTATTACAGCGGCCGCCTGGATACGGTGGCAAGAGGAAGCCTCTCCTGTGTTCGGGGTGTGTTGTCTGTCCAGCTGTTGCTACACAAGTCTTCAGAGATTGTTTTGGATCACCCACTGATGGTCCATACCCCATATGATGTACATAGTATCCTTAACCAAGTACAATCTGGCCACCGGTCCATGGCCAGACAGCTGCGACTTCAGTGTGCTATTCTCATGCCTACTAATGTGACTTTGAAAAGGTGCACTGTTCTAAACCCCGCTACTTTTCTCCTAGTTCCCCTGGATCCAAAGGGGGGAGGAGTAGGTGATATGGAAAAGGACACTCTTTTTCTTTCTAGAATGGATCCAGAGGAACAAGATCAGGTTTCCAAACCACATGATTGTCTAGAATTGATGTCTCAGGAAACGGCTGGTCTCCTATGGTCTCTAGTGTGCCTATTCTAATGCTGATTTTGAGCTTTTTGTAGATGGATCCCGTCACCAAGGTGACCAAGGACGCTTCTGTACCAGATATCCTGTGGTCTCAGAACATGAGGTAATCAAGGCAGAGTCAATGCCAGCTCATATGTCTGCACAAGAAGCAGAGCTCAAGGCGCTCATAGAAGCGTGCAAACTAGCAGAAGGTAAGACTGTAAATATCTACACTGATTCCAGGTATGCCTTTGGCATTGCACACGATTATGGGCCTATCTGAAGAGCCAGGGCTTTCCTGACAGCAAATGGCCACCCCATTAAACATGCTGAGGCAGTCCAGCAACTTATGAATGCACTACAGCTTCCCACCCAAGCAGGCATCATAAAGGTAAAGGCACATACCAAAGGCACTGATGGACGGACAAAGGGTAACGCACTGGCAGACCAGGCTGCCAAGAAAGCAGCAAGCACTCCTGTAGCCTCTGGAGTACATCACCTAGAGACCCCACCATCTCCACTTGTGTTGAAAGACATCTTAGCCCGGTTACAAGAACAGGCAAGTAAGGAGGAGAAAAATAGGTGGCAAAAGATAGGGGCTTGCTCTGATACCATCACTGGACTATGGGGGAGGGGTGAAAAGGTCTGCCTACCACAGGTACTGTACCCAATGATGGCACAGGTTCCGCACGAGAATGTGCACCACTCGAAGATGGCCATGTGTGACACCCTACAGAAACAATGGATTGCCCCCGGGGTTTTCCACCTGCGCAGAAAGGCAGGTACAGAGCTGCATGATATGTGCCACACATAATCAGGGTAGGACAGTGAAAACCCCATCCAAACACACTCCCCGGCCCCTTTACCCATTCCAGAGACTGCAGATTGATTATATTCAGTCACCCAGGGTAGGGATGTATGAGTATGTGTTGGTCTGCATTGATTTATTTTCAGGTTGGCCAAGAGCCTACCCAGTTGCCAAAGCTACGGCTAAGACAACGGCGAAGAAACTGATGGCTGAGATCATATGCAGGTATGGAATTCCTGAGGTCATTGAAAGCGATCGGGGTTCCCATTTTACTGGAGAGATCATGTCAGAGGTAATGGCAGCACTGGGGGTAAGTCAAGTGCAGTGCCCCAGAGTCCTGGTCGTTGCAGTAATGTTGCTCTGCCACTAAGGGGAGTGATGTTACGTCTGATTGCACTAAAGGAGTTTCTCTGACCAGGTAACACTCACACTACACTTCACACTCCGGCCACCAGGGGGGTGGTTCTATCTAGTAGGCCACTCCTCACACTCTGGTAAAACTGGGGGTTGGACAGGAAGACAGGGAGAGAAGTAACTGGGAAGAGCGAGTGAGAGGACCTGTCAGGGATGGGATCCTGGCAGACTCCTAAGAGCAGAACTAACCAGTGAACAACGGGAATACAGTAAAGAGGAATTAGGACCAGAAGGAGTCGTGCTGTTAGACCGAGGCAACATCCTTCTGAGGCGCAAACAGTCGGTGGCCAGAACGCCGAGCAAGTAAGAGACTCTAAGTACTACTGCAAACCACGGCCGGACAGCCAATTATAGGTTGGCTGTCTCACACAAATCACCTAAGCAGACAACGGAGGCAGCTGTGAGAGAGGGGCGACTCTAGGGTCCCGGAAGAACTCCAGGCCTACCCCGTCATACGGGTGCGTCCTACCATATCACCTGGGGTACGGAGAGAATGAACATCAGAGACAGGCAGAATCAGTTGTGAGGACTATCCCGGGAGCTCAGCAGGGAAGAACTACAACACCCAGCGCTAGAAGGTAGACACTGATTCCCACCTGTAAAGGGAACTCCTGATGTGCCTTTGGACCGGCCGGTCTCTGACAGCCCTGTTGACAGCACTCTGGACTGAGGACTCTAAAACCTTCAGTAAAGAGGTAAAGAGACTGCAACCTGGTGTCCTCGTTATTTACTATTACCTACACTGCACCGCAACATCACCACCACCTTTCATTGGATGCCCCTCAGCAGGGTCACAGACCGGGTCTAGCCACCGTGACAACCCCAGAGCAGAGACTCAGAGGCCCGGTACCGGGTACCCCTCGGCCCTGCGGCAGTGGAGGCGCTCCATTTTGGCGTCACGAACAGGATCTACTTAAGCCTGAAGAATCAGGTCATGTGTGCCTTGGAACTGTGATTTATTGTGCTTGGACTGTAACTTATTGCAAAGACTGTGCGTCGACAATTGCCGCCAAGAGTTCCCGCCACGATTCGCCATCGCAGTGTGCGGAGGGAGGAGCCACAGCTTCGTGGGCGGAACCGGCCAAAAGAAGCGCGGAACGAGAAAGCGCGGTAACGTGCCGATCCCGGAAGAGGAACCCCGATCTCCAGCAGGTTAGTGGAGGAAGGGCCAGCCATGTCCGAGTCGGGAGGAGCGGAGGAGGAGGCCGCAACCGGGGACACAGGGGCACCTCCGGGCCCCGCAGCGGGCGAAGCCGCGGCCCTAATACCACCACCGGCTGCCGCAGAACCCGCTGCCCCCAGCAGTCAGTCAGACACTGCCGCTACCACAAAGGCCATAATGCCCTTCTCTATGCCGTACCTGCCCGGAGCGGCCTGGCTCCCACGATACTCCGGGGAGTCGCATACATTCACTGACTTTAAGGAAGGGCTCTGCAGCCTGCTCCAGTTCTATCCCCTGAGAGAGCCTCAGAAGGTTCATATGATAACCGGCCAACTCTTTGGGGCGGCTCTGAGAGAATTGAAGTCCTGGCCCGCCGAGGATAAGGGAACTGCACAGCAGATTTTCACAAAGCTTAAAGCCACCTTCGATACTCGCACTGCTACAGAAATTAAACTGACTTTCTATGGATGCAAACAGAGACCGCAGGATAGCTTACGGGACTATGCCCTTAATCTCCAGGAGGCGATGCGGGCCATTAAGCAGAGTGACCCCGGCAGCATGCAGGATGAGGATAAACTCCTGAAGGAGCGGTTCATTGAGGGGCTCCTGTGCAGTCACCAGCGGGGCCAATTGCACTTCTTGGCCATGCAAAATCCAGACTTGACTTTTGCGCAATTCAAAGATAAAGCTATTCAGGCATTGCAGGAGCGACAACCCAGCTGTGCAGCACCACCCCGGCGCCCCGCGCTCACATACCACCAGGAGGTGGCGTCAGATGCCCCAGTCGCCGCCGAGACCGATGCCCAGAGCCTAGAGGACGACTCCCCTGCAGGACTTCGCCTCCAGATGCAGGAGCTAACCAAGAGCATTGCTGCCCTGGCCCGGACGGTGCAGTCCCTACAGGAGGCCCCCAAGGAGAAGATCCAGTTGGCCTCCAGACCAGAGGATGTCCCTTGGATGCGACAGAGGAGGACTCCGCCGACCAGAGGCCGGAACGACGATCGCTTCCACCAGGACGGACGACCCATCTGCCGCCGCTGTCACCAGGTGGGCCACCTTGCAAGGTACTGTCCTTTAAACAAGCAACCCCTGGGGCAAAGGGCCAACCCCCAGGAGTAGGACGGTCAGGCCCGCAGCATTGGAGAACCAAGTACATTGGAGGACGACCAGTTCTCCCTGTAGTGGTTGATGGAATCCCCTTGAACGCTTTGCTGGACACCGGTTCTCAGGTGACGACTATACCTTACGAGCTTTATAGACGGTATTGGGAGGACACCGATATTACTTGTGGCCCTGACGATGATTTCACCATAATAGCCAGTAATGGTCAGCCGTTGCCACAAGTGGGGTATAAGGAGGTCACCATCAAGGTGGGGTGGGTGTAATTGAAAGCCCAAGGGATTGTGATTGTTGATATTGACCGTCGAGAATGTAATCCCATGATGACTCTTGGTACTAATGTTATAGAAAATTGTCTTGCAGAAGTTATTGTTTTATTGCAGCAGGTGGCAGAAACCGCTGGCCACAGTGAGCAACGTGCCCTGCAGAAGGAAATCAGAGCTCTGATGCAGAGACAGCAGGTAGAGCTGACTGGTGGTGAGATTGGTCGTGTCACTGTGAGTGATTCAAACCCCATCGCGATACCCCCCAGGAGTGAAATGTTAATATGGTGTCGGGCAGCCATAGGCCTCAGGGGAAAGGACTACCAGGCCTTGGTAGAACCCGTATATTCAGACAATAGGCCTACTATTCTGACAGCCCGGGGGGTGGTCGACGTTTGCCAGGGGAGAGTGCCCGTACGTGTCCTCAATTGTGGGGAGGAAGAGGTTCACCTCACCAAGTATGCCACGCTTGCCAAATTGTACACTGTTAATAATAGTGTGATACAGACACCTGAACCCTTGGTCCCGTCAAACGTGGCGGAGGACAACGGTTCTGCAGAGCACTCGAAAGACTGGTGTCCGGAATTGCATGTGGGCACTGACTCTACCCCATCCCATCAAAAACAGGGGGCCTACAGGGTGGTACATGAGTACGAGCAGGTATTCAGCAAACACCCCTTAGATTTTGGGCAGGTGAAAGGAATCCAACACCATATCCCCACGGGAGATCACCGACCCATAAAAGAGAGATATCGCCCTGTACCCCCAGCTCATTACCAGTGTGCCAAGGACATGTTACGGGAAATGAAGGAGGCTGGGGTGGTGAGAGACAGCTGTAGCCCCTGGGCAGCTCCGTTAGTCCTTGTTAAAAAGAAAGATGGTACAATGAGAATGTGTGTTGATTACAGGCAGTTGAATCGCATTACACATAAGGACGCATACCCACTGCCCAGGATAGAGGAGTCTCTGGCTGCCTTAAAATCTGCTAACTACTTCTCTACCTTAGATCTCACCAGTGGGTACTGGCAGGTTCCTGTAGCGGAGGCGGACAAAGAGAAGACGGCCTTCACGACACCAATGGGTCTCTGCGAATTCAATTACATGCCATTCGGATTGTGCAATGCTCCCGGGACGTTCCAGAGGATGATGGAGTGCTGCCTGGGACACATGAACTTTGAAACCGTGCTGCTGTATTTGGATGATGTCATTGTCTTCTCTAAGACCTACGAAGACCATCTGAAGCACCTGGCCGAGGTGTTGAAGCCCTGTCCAACTTTGGCTTAAAGGTGAAACCGTCCAAGTGTCACCTGCTGAAACCTAAAGTGCAGTACCTGGGCCATGTGGTGAGCGCTGAAGGAGTGGCCCCAGACCCCGACAAGGTCATGGTGATCAAGGACTGGCCAAAGCCCAGTGACCTTCACGAAGTCCAGCAGTTCCTCGGGCTGGTAGGCTATTACCGGAGGTTCATTAAGGACTTTACCAAGAAGGCCGCACCCTTGCAAAACCTGTTGGTGGGCCAACCAAAGAGGACCAAGGGGAGGAACACCCCCTTTGATTGGAACGAGGAGCTGGAGGGATCCTTCACTTGTTTGAAGTCGGCACTGACGGGAGAAGAGGTACTGGCTTACCCCGAATACGACCAACCGTTTGTGCTGTACACAGATGCCAGCAATGTGGGATTAGGAGCCGTACTGTCCCAGGTCCAGAAAGGCAAAGAAAGGGTGATCTGTTGTGGATTCTGTTTGTGGGCTCCCTCTGGTGGTTACTGCTGGTACTGGGTGACTTTGGTGGGTTGCGGCCTTTGGTTTCCACCTGTCCATCAGTGGCTGGGTGTTTCCTATTTTACCTGGCCTTTCTGTCATTTCCCTTGCCGGCTATCAATGTATTCAGATGTGCTCTGTTTGGTTCCTGCCTACCTGCTCCCAGATCTTTCAGGATAAGCTAAGTGCTGATTTTCAGTTGTTTGGTTTTTTGTCCAGCTTGCTTATTATGTCTCTATGCTAGCTGGTAGCTCTAGTGGACTGAGGTTCTCCCCATGTGCCATGAGTTGGCACATGGGTTCTTGTAATCTCAGGATGGTTTTTTTGATTAGGGTTTTTTGCTGACCGCTCAGTCCCCTTTTGTATCGTTCTGCTTTCTAGTTTACAGCGGGCCTCAATTTGCTAAAACTATATATATCATCTCTATGTGTGTGCCTTCCTCTCATTTCACCGTCAATACATGTGGGGGGCAACTATATCTTTTGGGGTTCATTCCGCTGGAGGCAAGTGAGGTCTTTATTTTCTCTGCAGTGCTAGTAAGCTCTTAGGCTGGTGCGTGGCGTCTAGAACCAATGTAGGCACGCTCCCTGGCTATCTCTAGTTGCGTTTGTCAGGCGTAGGGCAGCGGTCAGCCCAGGTTCCATCACCCTAGAGCTCGTCCGTAATATATTTGTACTTTGCTTGTCCTGTGCTATCCCTAGCCATTGGGATTCATGACAGTGATCGCTTACGCCAGCAGGAAACTCCGTCCCACGGAAAGAAACTCTGATAACTACAGTTCCTTTAAGCTGGAATTCCTTGCCATCGTCTGGGCAGTGACAGAGAGGTTCAAACACTACCTGGCCTCCGCGAAATTCACCATCTTCACGGATAACAATCCGCTAACGCATCTGGATACTGCCAAACTCGGGGCCTTGGAACAGCGGTGGATGGCCCGGCTGTCCAATTACGATTTCACCATCAAGTACCGGGCAGGACACAAGAATGCCAATGCCGATGCCTTGTCCCGAATGCCCAATTTGCCAGAAACGGGAGAAGACCCGGAGGCACTTGAAGAGGTGGAGCTGCCTGCAATCCATCGCCCCAAAGCCACTCAGAACTCTCATCATGTGAAGAGCAGGCACAGGAACCAACCGGATGCCACGCTGAATCCCCTGCCCCATCACGGATGGGCGGAAACTCAGGATGGTGACCCCACGGTCCGTCGGGTGAAAGAGCTCTTGACGCAGGCAGGGTTGCATCCCGGCCCAGATGATCCACAAGAAACCCAACAGCTGTGGAAGGGGAGAAGCAAACTGTTTATCCATGATGGCAAGCTGTGCAGGAGGAGCATCGACCCACGTACTCATGAATTTTTGTGGCAGATAGTGGTGCAAAGGCGAGATGCGCCCATGGTTCTGGGAGCCTACCACGATGGAGCCGGACACTTCGGATGGAGGAAGCTAGAGAGGCTACTCCGAGGGAGGTTCTATTGGATTGGTATGAAGAGAGCCATTGAGAAGTGGTGTCGGGAGTGCGGTCCATGTAGCCTGCGCAGGAAGGACTGTGGCAGCCAACGGGCTCCCCTGCAGCCTATCATCACCAAACGGCCGCTCGAACTGGTCGCGCTGGATCATGTGAAGTTGACACCTAGCCGGTCCGGCTATATCTACGCTCTTACCATCGTAGATCACTACTCCAGATTTCTGGTGGTTGTACCTGTCAAGGATGTAACGGCCAGGACTGCCGCCAAGGCCTTCCAGCAGTACTTTTGTAGGCCCCATGGCTACCCGGAGAAGGTACTGACTGATCAGGGACCAGCATTCGAAGCAGAAGTGTTCCAAGAGTTCTGCCAACTGTACGGGTGTAAGAAGATCCGAACCACGCCGTACCATCCTCAAACCAATGGGATGTGCGAAAAGATGAACCAGATGGTGATCGACTTATTGAAGACCTTGCCCGTAGAGGAACGGAACCTGTGGCCGACAAAGTTGCCTGACTTGGTGGATATCTACAATCACATCCCAGTAAATTCCACCAACTGTACTCCAGCGTACCTAATGAGGGGAAGGCCTAGCCAGCTACCCGTTGATCTGGACATGGGGGTCCTAGTCCCCGAAGATACCTCGCCGGATGCAGATTGGGATGCAGAAAGGCAGCGAAGGTACCGCAAAGTACAGGAGTGCGTGGAAAGAAGTCTCGCCCAGGCTAGGCAAAAACAAGAAAGGGACTACAACCAGCACGCTCCTGCGATTCCCCTGTCACCTGGTGAGCAAGTACTTAAACGAAAGAGGAGACTACACAAGCTCGATGACCAATGGGAAGCAGAACCGTATACCATCCTGCCATCCGATTTCGACAACACGAAGGTCTGTCTCATCAGCAAGGACAGAGGGGAGACCTCGACAGCGGTATCCAGGGATCACCTTAAGGTCTGCCCCGATAAGTTGAGAGAGAGGGACACGGCCCCAGGAATCTCCCCGCCGGTGGAAAAGGAGAAGATGATCCATACCGTCCTTGGTGACTTTCCCCAGTCCTGGACTCAGATAAATCAGGCCATCGTGGTACCTGTTCTAACGTTTCAACAGCCGGACCCACCAGAAACAATGGTGGTACCAGATCATCCGGCCAGGCAACCGCAACAAGCCCTACCTGAGGATGCCATGCCAACCGTTGAACCGGCAAATCCTCCCTCTGCTATCGTTGAGCCTGCCGTACCTACTGTTGCCAGCAGCAGCAGCCCTGAGAGCTTCAGCCTGCCAGTGCTACCCAGACTCACTGAAAGTGTAGCTAGAAGGCAGTACACTACACCAGGGGTAGCAAGTATAGTGGGCCCTGTTAGGCCAGTAGCAACCCCTGTGCTGCGAAGGTCCACACGCAGCACTCAGAATCAAATTCCCCTCCGCTACAAAACTTAGAGATACTAATAAGGGCTGTTATTTAGTTGAAAATGTTTGTGTATATATCTTTTGTTACAGGTTTTAAAATGGACAATAGAGTAATGGACGGTGAATTGCTCCAAAAACTTCTAAAAGGGGACCCGTTTGTTTACCCGGGGTCCCCGCTGCTTCAACCACTGAACTGAGAGTCATAAACTGTGCATGACCTAACTTTCGCAACGTTCAAGAGTCCTCACCTCCCATAAAGGGAAGCACTGCTATGTTTAATTGTTTAAGATATTTCAAAAATTTTGTGTGTTTTCTGTTAACATGTAATGTTGTTCTTGTTTTCCCAGTCCGGGAGTACTGGATTTAACCGGGGGGGAGTGCAGCGCCCCAGAGTCCTGGTCGTTGCAGTATTGTCGCTCTGCCACTAAGGGGAGTGATGTTACGTCTGATTGCACTAAAGGAGTTGCTCTGACCAGGTAACACTCACACTACACTTCACACTCCGGCCACCAGGGGGTGGTGGTTCTATCTAGTAGGCCACTCCTCACACTCTGGTAAAACTGGGGGTTGGACAGGAAGACAGGGAGAGAAGTAACTGGGAAGAGCGAGTGAGAGGACCTGTCAGGGATGGGATCCTGGCAGACTCCTAAGAGCAGAACTAACCAGTGAACAACGGGAATACAGTAAAGAGGAATTAGGACCAGAAGGAGTCGTGCTGTTAGACCGAGGCAACATCCTTCTGAGGCGCAAACAGTCGGTGGCCGGAACGCCGAGCAAGTAAGAGACTCTAAGTACTACTGCAAACCACGGCCGGACAGCCAATTATAGGTTGGCTGCCTCACACAAATCACCTAAGCAGACAACGGAGTCAGCTGTGGGAGAGGGGCGACTCTAGGGTCCCGGAAGAACTCCAGGCCTACCCCGTCATACGGGTGCGTCCTACCATATCACCTGGGGGACGGAGAGAACGAACATCAGAGACAGGCAGAATCAGTTGTGAGGACTATCCCGGGAGCTCAGCAGGGAAGAACTACAACACCCAGCGCTAGAAGGTAGACATGATTCCCACCTGTAAAGGGAACTCCTGATGTGCCTTTGGACCGGCCGGTCTCTGACAGCCCTGTTGACAGCACTCTGGACTGAGGACTCTAAAACCTTCAGTAAAGAGGTAAAGAGACTGCAACCTGGTGTCCTCGTTATTTACTACGACCTACACTGCACTGCAACATCACCACCACCTTTCATTGGATGCCCCTCAGCAGGGTCGCGGACCGGGTCTAGCCACCGTGACAACCCCAGAGCAGAGACTCAGAGGCCCGGTACCGGGTACCCCTCGGCCCTGCGGCAGTGGGGGCGCTCCACAAACATTGCATACTCCATATTATCCGCAGAGCAGTGGGAAAGTGGAGAGACTAAATGGAACTCTTAAGCTTAAAATCCGGAAGGCAATGGCAGAGACTGGTAAACCATGGACAGAATGCCTTCCTCTGGCTTTGTTTTCAGTAAGATATACCCCAAACAGGAAGACAGGACTGTCACCGTATGAAATTCTGTTTGGCGGGAGCCCCAATCTTGAATGTTTCTTTCCACAACAGTTGCAACTCAAGTACCAGGACTTGACTAGCTATGTGCAGGCCTTACATGGACACCTTGCCAAAGTGCATTTAACTGTCTTCAGTTCTCTTCCAGACCCAGATAAGGTTCCTGGACACCATCCCTTGGAGCCAGGAGACTGGGTAGTGATAAAGCGGCACGTCCGAAAGAGCCTGGAACCAAGATTTGACGGACCATACCAAGTGCTCCTGACCACAGCCACAGCTGTCAAGCTCGAAGGAAAACCAAGCTGGATCCACGCCTCACACTGTAAAAGAGACCGAACCAGTGTTTAGTCACAGTAGTGACTGAAGGGAAATGTTGCTGTTGTTTTTGATCTTGGGGCTGGGGGCCATTCTTGCCCCTACCTCTTCGGCCCCTATTGTAAATAAGAATCCTGGTCCCACTATTCTCTGGGTAAACCTAACGGCCCCAGTAAATATCTGGCGATTTGATTTCTGTGATGTAGTCAAGTGCCCCGAGACTGGACGGGTGGTAGAGGGGATCATCCAGTTTTATATGTGTGTTACCAGAAATGACAACAATAATTGTTATTATTGGACAGATGCTGCCTGGAATACAGGGGATGATTGGGGATATAAACCTAGCGAAGCCACGTTCCCTAAGGATGGGACAGGTAGGAGTCTTCGTGAGAGAATGCATCTAACAGCCCTTCTGCAACCACTTAGGGGCTGTAAATGGGGTAGAAGCTGTCATCCCCTCCTCCTAAATCTTGAGAACCCCCAATCTGCTGACCTGCAGACGTTTGTACTGGGAAGACATTATAATTATGTATTTAGTAGTGGATATTATTGGAATTTAGGCCACATACAGCTCCGGGATATTAACTCCAAACCAACCAAGGCCCCTGTTACCAGTACAGCTAAAATAGGCCCAGGTGAGTGTTTGCAAAATGTTGTTAATGAAGTGATCCCCATTCCAGGTCTCAGGTGGCAAGAAGTTTTCTCCATAGAAACACAAACAGCCCCAAGAAAAAATTTATGGTTAGAATGGGTGAGATACAATGTAAGAGTCCAAAATATCTCTGTAGGATGTATTGCTTGTGCTGCTGCGAATACACACCTATACACACATGCATTGCTTTTTCCTGATGACAACACCACTGCCTGTGTCATGAATCTGTTGAAAGGTCTGAAGTCCACTGATTGCCCAGATTATGTCCCACTAATTCATAAGGAACCTAAACTAAAGGTTCCAGGAGAAGTAACCGTATTAGCTGACAATTACACCTGCTATAATTCCCACAACACCACAGGTACACCAGTAGGGATCTTCGAGACAGGTTTCTGCAAAGAGAACAGTTCTCTAGATACTGACTTGCTAATTAAACATACACAATATATGTACGATGTTTATTGGTTATGTGGAGATGGTAAGCTCCGTCCTAGGTTGCCTAATGCCTGGACAGGTCAATGCACCCTTGTTAAACTAGCCATGCAGTTCAAGATTTTACCTTGGGATCCAGAGGCACCTGATGAACCTACCAGAAAGAGGAGAAGCCTTGATCAGCTCCACATGAGTTATGAAGAAGATCCACTAGTATATATTGATGCCATTGGAGTGCCAAGGGGGGTGCCTGACTAGTTTAAAGCCCAGAACCAGATTTATGCCGGCTTTGCTTCTATAATCCCACAGGTGCAGATTAATAAAAATGTTGATTGGATCAATTACATATATTACAGTGAACAAAGGTTCGTCAATTTTAGCCAAGATGCCTTTCAGGGTATAGTTGAGGAATTGGGCCCTAACACTAGAATGACTCTCCAAAACCGACTAGCCCTTGATATGATTTTAGCTGAGAAAGGAGGAGTCTGTGGGATGGTAGGAGAAGAATGTTGTACCTATATCCCTCAGAACTCTGGAGTAAATGGAAAAACCATGATAGCCCTTAAAAAGATAACTGGGTTAGCAACAGAATTCAAAACTAATGCTGGAGTAGACACATCTTTCTTTTCCGGCTGGTTGGGTGGGCTCAAGGGATTCCTTCAACAAGCTTGTTTGGTACTGATTGCCCTCCTTATAATTGGATCGATTATTCTCTGTTGTGTTATTCCCTTGTATAAAAAGGTTATTGCCAAAGCAATTCCGACTGGCACCTTCCTCAATCAAGAAGTAGATCTACCAGAGTACGATGGTACTGATCCAGGGGAGATCCCTAAGTATATTCCCCTCCAGAAATTAGAAAAAAAACCCTATTTTCAGGTGATGCTAAGAGACTTAGTTTAGGGACAGTGGGAGAACTCCATGTGAGGTTAGTGAAGGGTTCAGCTGCCTGGAGGCCTCTCGCAAGGGGAGAGTTTCTGAGGTGTCTGAATGAAGAAATCCACCTCCCCTTTCCCCATCACATGGACAGTCTCGAAGGATCTTTCTTTAAGGGAAAAACTTAGTTTTTAGGGGGGATTGTCAAGGTGAAAATATATATATCTTTATACTCTTTTTGTACTGCTATACTTTTATACTGTGAAACAATAAGTTTTCCCTATGCTTGCAGATATAACTGTATTTAAGATGGCTACCAGTATTCACCTTTACCCTAGTTTTCGTTTCTGAGGGAAGAAGTATCGTTTCTTCTGAAATTGAAACTTCTGGAATGCGAGGAAAGGAGGATTCGCCAGGACACATCAAGACAAATCAGAAAGGACTGAATATTAGACATATACTGCTTAAACCCCGCCTATTGCATTCCTTTTTCCTAGAACAATATAGTACTGTATATTTGGAAATAAAGGCAGTTGCTGTAACCGCTGCTGACACAAGTGGACGCACGGGCATCAGCTAAGATTGAATCAGCTGCGTGTCTGACTCATTTTTACTCGGTACCAGATGCCCTGCACACACTTTAATTTGGAATGACTGGTGAATAAGGGTTATTGTCGTGACGACCCCGACAATTTTAGCGTGTTTTACTACACAATTGATGGTCTTGAATTTATTTCTATGTAGCTACATAGTGGGCCCCAAGAATGATTTTCTCTGGTGGGCCCAAGGTGCTCCAGTCCGATGCTGGTCCTAATAGAGAATAATTACCTGGATGTTTTACGTCTTCTAATCAACAGGATTGAAAAATTAAATACATTTATTACCGTAAGTAACTATGTTCGAGAACACCTTCATTTCTTCACCTCAATAATTTTAGACCACAATTCCTATAATAGTAGGAGGGCTGTTGATAAATAGACATATTGCTTATTTCGATATCTTTTTTTCCTTTCAGAGGCCAATCTTACCTGAACCTTTTAGATAATGTTTTGCAAAATATTTTTGTTGCTTGAAAGAGACAATAATGGTGAAAATGGATTTCTTAGAATAACACAATATATGAGTCATTCTTAGAAGGTGAAGATGTTTCCTGATGTCTTGATAGTATCAAATTAGACAAAGAAACCGAACGTCACCCAAAGCAGACAATACGTAAAAGCTGAAACTTGCTTTATATAGAAAACATCCTGAAAATGTTATTGAAATACAAAAATTGTGAACTCAAACATTTTTCGAATTCCACTAGATACAAAAATATTAGTAGTTTCTTATTTGCTAAACATTAACTATACAGAAAATCTTTTTAATACATCTCCATTATTGATTATCTTGTTTTCATTTATTTATCAGTTAAGTTTTAGTCTGTGCGGTGAACAAAAATAGGTGACCTAGAAACCATCAAAAATTTGCTAACGACAGACGGAGTCTATTCAGCACTGACAATTAATATAGGTGCTCTGGTATAAGTTGACTGTGGTCTGTATGGCTCCTTGACACTTGTTGCTGACTAGTGCAACCTTCCTCACAGACTGCATAAATGTCCTAGTTTTAAAATGATGCCAAGATACCAGGTAAGTGTATTTTCTCTGCTGATTTTCCAGTCGAGGATCTGAGGACCAAGATTAGTTCAAAGTGGTTTACTGTCAAAGCATTGGGATGTCAACTGATTCCTTCTTCAGGACAACTGCATACAGTTCTCCTCAAAAGTTTACATACCCCGGCAGAATTTTTGCTTTCTTGGCCTTTTTTCAGAGAATATGAATGATAACACCAAAACTTTTTCTCCACTCGTGGTTAGTGGTTGGGTGAAGCCATTTATTGTCAAACTACTGTGTTTTCTCTTTTTAAATCATAATGACAATCCAAAACATCCAAATGACTCTGATCAAAAGTTCACATACCCTGGTGATTTTGGCTTGATAACATGCACAGAAGTTGACACAAATGGGTTTGAAAGGCTACTAAAGGTAACATCCTCACTTGTGACCTGTTTTCTTGTAATCAGTGTGCATGCATAAAAGGTGAGTGAGTTTCTAGGATCCAGACAGACTCTTGCATCTTTCATCCAGCCACTAACGTTTCTGGATTGTGATTCATAGGGAAAGCAAAAGAATTGTCAACGGATCAACGGGAAAAGGTAGTTGAACTGTATAAAACAGGAAAGGGATGCAAAAAGATATCCAAGAAATTGATAATGCCAGTCAGCAGCATTCGAACTGTGATTGACAAATGCAAAATCAGGGGCTCTGTAAAAACAAAACCACGGTCAGGTAGACCAACAAAACATTTGTCCACAACTGCCAGGAAAATTGTTAGGGATGCAAAGAAAAACCCACAAATAACATCAGCTGAAATACTGGACTCTCTGAAAACTAGCAGTGTGGCTGTTTCAAGATGCACAAATTGAACTTTTTTTTTGCCACAACCATAAACATTGCATTTGGAGAGAGGTCAACAAGGCCTATGATGAAAGGAAGACCATTCCTAATGTAAAGCATGGAGGTGGATCACTGATGTTTTTGAGATGTATGACCTACAAATGCACAGGAACTTGGTCAAAGTTGATGTAAAAATGAATGTAGCACATTATCAGCAAATACTGGAGGCAAATTTGCAATCATCAGCCCAGAAGCTGCGCATGGGATCTATTTAGCCATTCCAACCTGACAACTATCCAAAACACAAGGCCAAGTTGACATGTCATTGGCTACAGCAGAACAAAGAGTAGGTTCTGGAGTGGCCATCTCAGTCTCCTGACCTCAATATCATTGAGATCTCATGCAATGCACTTTATGCTAGACAGCGCAGTAATTTACAGGCACTATAGGCTTTTTGCCAAGATAAGTGGGCAGCTTTACCATCTTAGAAAATAAAGAACCTCATCCACAACGGCCACAAAATAATTAAAGCTGTCATTGATGTTAGAGGGGGCAATACACAGTATTAAGAAATGGGGTATGAGAACTTTTGATCAAGATCATTTGGATGTTTTGGGTTGTCATTATGATTTAAAGAGAGAAAACACAGTAATAAGTGGCTTCAACCAACCACTATCCATGAGTGGAGAAAAAGGTTTGGTGCTATCATTCACATTCTCTGAGTAAAGGCCAAGAAAGCAAAAATTCTGCTGGGGTATGTATACTTTTGAGCACAACTGTATGGTTGTCCTGAAGAAGGTGTCAGTTCACTTTGAAAAACATTGACAATAAGCCACTTTGAGTTAATCTTGGTGCTCTGATCCCTAACTGGAAAATCAGCAGCGTAGAGAAAATCTGCTTCCCTGGTATCTTTGCATGTTGATTCATCATGGATGGCTGATCAGATGCCATATTGTGGTTGTGTCACAGACAACCACATCAGGTGAGCATATCTTGTATGCCTACTTGGATAAGACTCCATTTCTTCTGCTTGACGTTACATTATAGCATTATTTTTAAAAAGGTTGCAGATGGAGTAGCATGTGACCAGACCTGTCCATCATCCTTCTCCAACTAATAATCACTGTTAAAGAAATAGCTGTTTTCCTCTTAAAGAAGCCATTTTGAGAACAGAAGCGCTGTGCAGCCTGTGAAGAAGGCCACAGGAAATTAGCTTACAATACTTATACAGGGTGGGTCGTGTATATGGATACACCTGGGTGGGCCATTTATAAAGTTGCATCCAAAATGGCCGCCTTGGTCACCACCCATCTTGAAAAGTTTTCCCCCTCCCATATACTAATGTGCCACAAACAGGAAGTTGATATCACCAACCATTCCCATTTTATTTAAGTGTATCCATATAAACGGCCCACCCAGGTGTATTCATATAAATGGCCCACCCTGTATATTAGTAAGTACCACAAAGACATGTCCTTAATATATTTGTTCAAATAAAGATGGTGGTCCAAAACACAAATTAATTTTCACCCTAAATGTTTTTCTATTTAATACCATAAACTAATCTATTTTCTAATATACTTAAATAAAAACCCCGACCATTCCCTACCTTTTCTTCATTACTTATCGCTCTACTTTATGGGTTTTTTTACTCCATCCTTTTTTATGAGGTTTCATTTGATAATCCCAGTGCATGCTGGGGTACTCAACTGAAGCATTACACTGGTCAACAGCATTTTTTGTGCCAAAGATATTTCATCGAATTTAGGGTATTTTTGGGGTGCTGATTCTGAATATGTCATCAGTTTTGCCAGATTGGCTCAAGTTTTTGAGATTTTTGGTATCTTATTTATAGCACTTGTTGGTAAATGCGACGCATCATCTCATTAATTTCTTTGGATTAGTACTTGAACTGAGCAGTTCTCAATATAGTTTTGTGTTAATTAGTGTTCTAAAAGTTTGTTCATAGCTTGATTTTTGCACTAACTTTATGTTGTTGTCTGTTTTCCAGTGAAAAGCATGAACTCATCAAGAAGAAGTTGTCTTAACGATCCAGACTCATTCTGTTACATTTGTGGTGAATACACACTGCCAAAACATAGAAGAAACATAACAGACTTCGTAAAAAAAGTGTATTTTGCCTATTTTGGGGTTATGCTTGGGGACCAAGACAAGTTTTGGGCACCACACATAGTGTGCAAAGCATGTATCGAATTATTACGAAAATGGAGCAAAGGACAAAGAAAAAGCTTCAAATTTGGTGTTCCAATGGTGTGGAGAGAGCCAAAAAATCATCATGATGACTGTTATTTATGGTAAACACAGGTACAGGCACATCTTCACAATGAGGGACAGGCCTTCTTGCAGATTCCATGTTACTCCCATTTTCATTTCTTATGCTTATTGAATCCTTGCACTTGCACTGCACAGAAATAACAGTCATCATGATGATTTTTTGGCTCTCTCCACACCATTGGAACACCAAATTTGAAGCTTTTTCTTTGTCCTTTCCTCCATTTTCGTAATAATTCGATACATGCTTTGCACACTATGTGTGGTGCCCAAAACTTGTCTTGGTCCCCAAGCATAACCCCAAAATAGGCAAAATACACTTTTTTTACGAAGTCTGTTATGTTTCTTCTATGTTTTGGCAGTGTGTATTCACCACAAATGTAACAGAATGAGTCTGGATCGTTAAGACAACTTCTTATTGATGAGTTCATGCTTTTCACTGGAAAACAGACAACAACATAAAGTTAGTGCAAAAATCAAGCTATGAACAAACTTTTAGAACACTAATTAACACAAAACTATATTGAGAACTGCTCAGTTCAAGTACTAATCCAAAGAAATTAATGAGATGATGCGTCGCATTTACCAACAAGTGCTATAAATAAGATACCAAAAATGTCAAAAACTTGAGCCAATCTGGCAAAACTGATAGCATATTCAGAATCAGCACCCCAAAAATACCCCAAATTCATTAAAATATTTAGGACACCAGAAAAAAAATTTTTTTTTGTTGACCTGTGTTATCAGGGGGCAGAGGTTGTGGTCACTGTCGCAGCTTGTGCCCCTTCCCTGAAATATAGCAGCATCAGTGACCTCCATTACAGAGGCTGGGCTAGTCCCCTCTTTACTGATCGGTTGTCAATTCTGTTCCATGCTCATTAGGTTTTTGTAACTGCAACATCTGCCCCTTGATGATGCTTTGCTTAAGTATTCCAGCATGCACTTGGAGCGCCCCCAGACGCAGGGCAATGGGGTACTCGGTACCGGGTCCCTCTGTCGCAGTTCTGGGGATGTCACGGTGGCCCGACCCGGTCCGTGGCCCTGCTAAGGGGCGTCCAATTAAAAGTGTAGGTGGCGGTGGTTTAGGTTGCGGTAAATAACGAGGACACAAGGTTGCAGTCACTTTACCTTTTACTGTAGACTTCGGCATCCACAATCCAGAGCACTGCTAACAGGGCTTGCTGAGACCGGCCGGTCCGAAGGCACATCCAGAGTTCCCTTTGCAGGTGGAAATCAGTAGTCTTCCTACTTGCGCCTGAGTGTTGTAGTACCTTCCTGCTGAGCACCACGGGATAGTCCTCACAACTCTTGTATCTGTTTCTGATGTTCTCTCTCTCTCCGTCCCCCAGTTTGGATAGGATGCACCCGTATGACGGGGTTAGGCCTGGAGCTATTTTATAGGGACCCTAGAGACGCCCCTGTCATGAATCCCAATGGCTAGGGATAGCACAGGACAAGCAAAGTACAAATATATTACGGACGAGCTCTAGGGTGATGGAACCTGGGCTGACCGCTGCCCTACGCCTGACAAACGCAACTAGAGATAGCCAGGGAGCGTGCCTACGTTGGTTCTAGACGCCACGCACCAGCCTAAGAGCTAACTAGCACTGCAGAGAAAATAAAGACCTCACTTGCCTCCAGCGGAATGAACCCCAAAAGATATAGTTGCCCCCCACATGTATTGACGGTGAAATGAGAAGAAGGCACACACATAGAGATGATATATATAGTTTTAGCAAATTGAGGCCCGCTGTAAACTAGAAAGCAGAACGATACAAAAGGGGACTGAGCGGTCAGCAAAAAACCCTAATCAAAAAAACCATCCTGAGATTACAAGAACCCATGTGCCAACTCATGGCACATGGGGAGAACCTCAGTCCACTAGAGCTACCAGCTAGCATAGAGACATAATAAGCAAGCTGGACAAAAAACCAAACAACTGAAAATCAGCACTTAGCTTATCCTGAAAGATCTGGGAGCAGGTAGGCAGGAACCAAACAGAGCACATCTGAATACATTGATAGCCGGCAAAGGAAATGACAGAAAGGCCAGGTAAAATAGGAAACACCCAGCCACTGATGGACAGGTGGAAACCAAAGGCCGCAACCCACCAAAGTCACCCAGTACCAGCAGTAACCACCAGAGGGAGCCCACAAACAGAATCCACAACAGTACCCCCCCTTGAGGAGGGGTCACCGAACCCTCACGAGAACCCCCAGGGCGATCAGGGTGAGCTCTATGGAAGGCGCGGACCAAATCAGTCGCATGAACATCGGAGGTGACCACCCAGGAATTATCCTCCTGACCATAACCCTTCCACTTAACCAAATACTGGAGTTTGCGTCTGGAAACACGAGAATCCAAGATCTTCTCAACAACATACTCCAATTCTCCCTCCACCAGCACCGGAGCAGGAGGCTCAACCGAAGGAACAACGGGCACCTCATACCTCCGCAACAACGACCGATGGAACACATTATGAATAGCAAACGATGCTGGGAGATCCAAACGAAAAGATACAGGGTTAAGAATCTCCGAGATCCTATAAGGACCGATGAACCGAGGCTTGAACTTAGGAGAAGAGACCTTCATAGGGACAAAACGAGAAGACAACCACACCAAATCCCCAACAAGAAGTCGGGGACCCACGCGGCGACGGCGATTAGCAAACTGCTGAGTCTTCTCCTGAGATAACTTCAAATTGTCCACCAACTGATTCCAAATCTGATGTAGCCTGTCCACCACCACGTCCACTCCAGGACAATTCGAAGGCTCCACCTGACCAGAGGAAAAACGAGGATGAAACCCCGAATTACAAAAAAAAGGAGAGACTAACGTGGCCGAACTAGCCCGATTATTAAGAGCAAATTCGGCCAGTGGCAAAAAAGCAACCCAGTCATCTTGATCAGCAGAAACAAAACACCTCAAATAAGTTTCCAAGGTCTGATTAGTTCGCTCCGTCTGGCCATTCGTCTGAGGATGGAATGCAGACGAGAAAGACAAATCAATGCCCATCTTGGCACAAAACGTCCGCCAAAATCTAGACACAAACTGGGATCCCCTGTCAGAAACGATATTCTCCGGAATCCCATGCAAACGAACCACGTTCTGAAAAAATAAAGGGACCAACTCAGAGGAGGAAGGCAACTTAGGCAAGGGCACCAAATGAACCATCTTAGAAAAGCGGTCACACACAACCCAGATAACGGACATATTCTGTGAAACCGGGAGATCAGAAATAAAATCCATGGAAATGTGCGTCCAAGGCCTCTTCGGGATGGGCAAGGATAACAACAACCCACTGGCCCGAGAACAGCAAGGCTTAGCTCGAGCACACACTTCACAAGACTGCACAAAGGTACGCACATCCCTAGACAAGGAAGGCCACCAAAAAGACCTGGCCACCAAGTCTCTAGTACCAAATATTCCAGGATGACCAGCCAACACAGAAGAATGGACCTCGGAGATGACTCTACTGGTCCAATCATCCGGAACAAACAGTCTTTCTGGTGGACAACGATCCGGTTTATCCACCTGAAACTCCTGCAATGCACGTCGCAAGTCTGGGGATACGGCGGACAATATTACCCCATCCCTAAGAATACCAGTAGGCCCAGAGTCTCCAGGAGAGTCAGGCACAAAACTCCTGGAAAGAGCATCTGCCTTCACATTCTTTGAACCTGGCAGGTATGAAACCACGAAATTGAAACGAGAAAAAAACAACGACCAACGAGCCTGTCTAGGATTCAAACGCCTGGCAGACTCAAGGTAAATGAGATTCTTGTGATCAGTCAAGACCACCACACGATGTTTAGCACCCTCAAGCCAATGACGCCACTCCTCAAATGCCCACTTCATGGCCAAAAGCTCCCGATTACCCACATCATAATTGCGCTCGGCGGGCGAGAATTTTCTAGAGAAGAATGCACATGGCTTCATCACCGAGCCATTAGAACTTCTCTGTGACAAAACCGCCCCCGCTCCAATCTCGGAAGCATCAACCTCAACCTGAAAAGGAAGTGAAACATCTGGTTGACACAACACAGGAGCAGAAGAAAACCGGCGCTTAAGTTCCTGAAAGGCCTCCACGGCCGCAGGAGACCAATCAGCAACATCAGCACCCTTTTTAGTCAAATCAGTCAAAGGTTTAACAATACTGGAAAAATTAGCAATGAACCGACGATAAAAATTAGCAAACCCCAAGAACTTCTGAAGGCTCTTAACAGATGTAGGTTGTGTCCAGTCACAAATCGCCTGAACCTTGACGGGATCCATCTCAATAGTAGAAGGAGAAAAAATGTACCCCAAAAAAGAAATCTTCTGGACTCCGAAGAGACACTTTGAGCCCTTCACAAACAGAGAATTGGCCCGCAGAACCTGAAACACCTTCCTGACCTGTAGAACATGAGACTCCCTGTCATCAGAAAACACCAAAATATCATCCAAATACACAATCATAAACTTATCCAGATATTCACGGAAAATATTGTGCATAAAGGACTGAAAGACTGACGGAGCATTGGAGAGTCCAAAAGGCATTACCAAATACTCAAAATGGCCCTCAGGCGTATTAAATGCGGTTTTCCACTCATCACCCTGTTTTATCCGCACCAGATTATACGCACCGCGAAGATCTATCTTAGTGAACCACCTAGCCCCCTTAATGCGAGCAAACAAATCAGTCAATAATGGCAATGGATACTGATACTTGACTGTAATCTTATTCAGAAGGCGATAATCTATACAAGGCCTCAGGGAACCATCTTTTTTTGCCACAAAAAAAAAACCTGCTCCCAGAGGGGACGAAGATGGACGAATATGTCCCTTTTCCAAGGACTCCTTAATATAATTCCGCATAGCAGTATGCTCTGGCAGTGACAGATTAAATAAACGACCCTTAGGGAACTTACTGCCAGGAATCAATTCTATAGCACAGTCACAATCTCTATGCGGAGGGAGCGAATTGAGCTTAGGCTCCTCAAAAACATCCCTATAGTCAGACAAAAACGCAGGGATCTCAGAAGGAGTAGATGAAGCGATTGAAATTGGAGGTGCATCATCATGAACCCCCTGACATCCCCAGCTTAACACAGACATTGTTTTCCAGTCCAGGACAGGATTATGAGTTTGTAACCATGGCAGACCAAGCACTAGTACATCATGTAAATTATAAAGTACAAGGAAGCGAATCACCTCCTGATGAACGGGAGTCATGCGCATGGTTACTTGTGTCCAATACTGCGGTTTATTCATAGCCAATGGTGTAGAGTCAATTCCCTTCAGAGGAATAGGAACTTCCAGAGGTTCCAGACTAAAACCGCAGCGTTTAGCAAATGACCAATCCATAAGACTCAGGGCAGCGCCCGAATCCACATAGGCATCGACGGAAATGGAAGACAGTGAAAAAATCAGAGTCACAGACAAAATGAACTTAGGCTGCAGAGTACCAATGGCAAAAGATTTATCAACCCTTTTTGTGCGTTTAGAGCATGCTGATATAACATGAGCTGAATCACCACAATAGAAACACAATCCATTTTTCCGCCTATAATTTTGCCGTTCACTTCTGGACTGAATTCTATCACATTGCATAGTCTCAGGTGCCTGTTCAGAAGACACCGCCAACTGGTGCACGGGTTTGCGCTCCCGTAAACGCCGATCAATCTGAATGGCCATAGCCATAGACTCATTCAGACCTGTAGGCGTAGGGAACCCCACCATAATATCCTTAATGGCCTCAGAAAGACCATTTCTGAAGTTTGCAGCCAGGGCGCACTCATTCCACTGAGTAAGCACCGACCATTTCCGAAACTTCTGACAATATATCTCCGCTTCATCATGCCCCTGAGAGAGGGCTAATAAAGCCTTTTCAGCCTGAATCTCCAGGTTAGGTTCCTCATAGAGCAATCCCAATGCCAGAAAAAACGCATCCACACTGAGCAATGCAGGATCCCCTGGTGCCAATGCAAATGCCCAATTCTGAGGGTCGCCCCGCAGGAAAGATATTACAATCTTGACCTGTTGAGCAAGGTCTCCAGAGGAGCGAGATTTTAAAGAAAGAAACAATTTACAATTGTTCCTGAAATTCAGGAAGGTAGATCTATCTCCAGAAAAGAACTCTGGAATAGGAATTCTAGGTTCAGACATGGGAGTGTGAACAACAAAATCCTGTATGTTTTGAACTTTTGCCGCGAGATTACTCAGGCTGGAAGCCAAACTCTGGACATCCATGTTAAACAGCTAAGATCAGAGCCATTCAAGGGTTAAGAGGAGGTAAGAAGCAGCTAGACAGCAATTAAGGGCTAGGCAGCAAAACTCTGAAGGGAAAAAAAAAAAAAAATTTCCCTTAAACACTTCTCTTTCTCCTGCTTCAGCCCAAACAATTAACACTTTGCGGGCCGGCTATACTGTCATGAATCCCAATGGCTAGGGATAGCACAGGACAAGCAAAGTACAAATATATTACGGATGAGCTCTAGGGTGATGGAACCTGGGCTGACCGCTGCCCTACGCCTGACAAACGCAACTAGAGATAGCCAGGGAGCGTGCCTACGTTGGTTCTAGACGCCACGCACCAGCCTAAGAGCTAACTAGCACTGCAGAGAAAATAAAGACCTCACTTGCCTCCAGCGGAATGAACCCCAAAAGATATAGTTGCCCCCCACATGTATTGACGGTGAAATGAGAGGAAGGCACACACATAGAGATGATATATATAGTTTTAGCAAATTGAGGCCCGCTGTAAACTAGAAACCAGAACGATACAAAAGGGGACTGAGCGGTCAGCAAAAAACCCTAATCAAAAAAACCATCCTGAGATTACAAGAACCCATGTGCCAACTCATGGCACATGGGGAGAACCTCAGTCCACTAGAGCTACCAGCTAGCATAGAGACATAATAAGCAAGCTGGACAAAAAACCAAAGAACTGAAAATCAGCACTTAGCTTATCCTGAAAGATCTGGGAGCAGGTAGGCAGGAACCAAACAGAGCACATCTGAATACATTGATAGCTGGCAAGGGAAATGACAGAAAGGCCAGGTAAAATAGGAAACACCCAGCCACTGATGGACAGGTGGAAACCAAAGGCCGCAACCCACCAAAGTCACCCAGTACCAGCAGTAACCACCAGAGGGAGCCCACAAACAGAATCCACAACACGCCCCTCTCCCACAATTTGCCTCCATTGTCTGTGTAAGGAGGTTGCTTTCCCTGCTCCTTGCCTGGAACCACTTAGTCAGACAGCTGGGTTGTTGGGGGGAAGACTTTCTGCCCTGGACAGAGGGGACGTGGTGACTGCTGGGAAAAGAGAGGGGAGTGGTCAGAAAAGTGCGGGAGAGAGAGCACGCCAGAGAGGGGACAGCGTGCCAGAGAGAAAGCAGGCTGCAGCGCCGCGCTCCCCATGACAGAGTACTCCCCGTGAGGGCACTAAGGCTGGAGTGAGAGTGGGGACTTGGAAGCCTCCATAATCTGAGAAGACTCTTCCCCTGACAGTGCAGAGACAGTGACTCAGTGCAGCCCTGGTGACCGCAGTCACAAGCAAAGATCCCTGAGTGAGATAAGTAACTGCCCAGTGTGTGTGTGACAATCGTTATTACAGAGAAGCTGCCAGGCTTACGGAGACTCCTGCAGCAGTGACGGAGAGACTGTTATTTCCTGGTTCCAGATTCACTTTGAGAAGAGCAGGCTGCAGAGACTTAACCCCGGACTTTCCAGGAGACACAGAAAAGACCAGAATCTCAAGCCCTGCTGGTGACTGTATCCACGTTGGAAAAAGGACCCTCCAGTCAGGATCTCCCTGGGCTGATAAGTTACCAGAACACTCGTTAACCCTTTTGATTCCGCTTAATTGTTTACTATTTACTGTTTGACTCCATTAACCCCCTGTTTACTCCCTGCGAGAATTTTACCCCTGTTAATAAATTCCCCTCAACAGTTGGTCTGTCTGTTCCGTGGTGACATACTCAGTACCTGCATCCTATTACATCTGCTTAGGTGAAAAGGTGAGACAGCCAACCTAAAGTCAACTGCCCTGCCGTGATTGAAGTAAAGCGTAGAGCCAGTACTCCCTCGGTGTTCCGGCCACCGGCTACGTGCCTCAGAAGGATGTTGCCACGATCTCAGGGCACGACTCCTCCCGGTATTATCTCCTTTGTTGCTGTGATCTCGTTTCTCACTTCTCCACAATATACTTCGTTTCTTGTCCTTTCTTAAGATACCGCCGCAATGAAGTGCAGGTGCGGCTCCGTAACGATCTGTCTCTTGCTAGGCCTCTGTCAGGATCCCACTCCTGACAGGGACCCCCCTGAATCTTTCCCCACAACACCCTCTCTCACTGGATGTTGCCTGGGCAAAACCCAGTCAGCTTTCTCTCTAACTTTCTATCTAACCCCCAGTTTTACCAGAGAGTGAGGAGTGGCCTAGTAAATAGAACCTTTTGCTCCCCCTGGTGGCCGGAGTGTGAAGTGTAATGTGTGACTGTGATACCTGGTCAGGTGAACTCCTTTAGTGCCATCAGACGTACCATAACTCCCCTTAGCGGCAGAGCGACAATACTGCACGACCAGGACTCTGGGGCGCTGCACACTGGGATTCTCAAACAAAGCATCATAAAAAAGGAAGTGGTAAAAAAAAGCAGTAAGATAGTGTATTGAGGGAATGGTAGGGACTTGTTAACTAAAGTATATAGGCAAATAGATTAAATTATGGCATTAAGTAGAAAGGCATTTACGATAAAAATTAAAGTGGTGGTCATCTATTAGGACAACCCCTTCTTGAATCAAATGTTTTGGCCCTGATAAAATAAAAAAAAACTATACTCACCTCCTGTGCTGGCACTGTTCCCGCACTGTCGGCACTCGCTCTGGGCTGCAGTTGCTCTCTGACTTCCTCTTCACGTTCTATCTGTACGTAGTTGTGGCGCCCTGTGTCTGTGTCACCACAAAATGGTCGCATATGTACTATTTTATATGTGTATTGCATATGATGGAAGTTATGCTTTCTCTGCTGGGGACAACTGCATGCACAATTTACCCCGCTCCCTTACTCTGCCTGAAGCTTAGAGCTTTGCACAGATACCCTAACTGGGAGGGAAGGGGCCTAGTTAGTCTGAGAAGGGACAGTAGAAAAGAAAATGGAGAATGTTCAGGGAGGAGAGAAATGAGCTTCCGCCAGGGACCGTGCTGAAAAGGATCAGGGTATTAGCTCCTAGGCCATCCAGACTAGGGTGGTAAACTGAGATGCTGTGTGGTATTCATAACCAGCAGTGGTGTCCTTCTGGGACAAATGTTTCCTGGAGTCTGAAATTTCCAGTACAGTCTAGTACTCACGGCGTTTTCTCCCCCAGCAACTTGCATCGTGAATCCTCTGTGAAGCATGTGTTTGTTCTCGCACAATCTTTCACTGATTCCCTGATGCTACAGAGCTCCTGGGAAGAACATTTCACTGCTGGTTATGAAAACCACACAGTATCTCAGCTTACCACCCGACTCTGGAAGTCTGGATGGCCTAGGAGCTGATACCTTGATCCTTCTCAGCATGGTCTCTGGAGGAAGCACATGTCTCTTCTCCCTGAACATTCTCTATTTTCTTTTCTACTGTTCCTTCACAGACTATCTACGCTCCTCCCCTCTCAGTTAGGCTAGCTTCACACTAGCGTTCGGCAGGGCTGTGGACGGCAGCCTTCTTCCTCTGTGAAGCCCCGCCCACTGCCACGCCTCTTCCTTCAGCACCGCCTACATCTGCATGCGTTCTGAGTACCCTATCTTTAACCCCTTCCTGACATCTGACGTACTATCCCGTCGAGGTGGGGTGGGCCCGTATGACCACCGACGGGATAGTACGTCATACGCGATCGGACGCGCTCACGGGGGCATATCGCAGCTGACATCCGGCACTATGTGCCAGGAGCGGTCACGGACCGCCCCCGGCACATTAACCCCCGGCACACCGCGATCAAACATGATCGCGGTGTACCGGCGGTATAGGGAAGCATCGCGCAGGGAGGGGGCTCCCTGCGGGCTTCCCTGAGACCCCCGGAGCAACGTGATGTGATCGCGTTGCTCCGAGGGTCTCCTACCTCCTTCCTCGCTGCAGGTCCCGGATCCAAGATGGCCGCGGCATCCGGGTCCTGCAGGGAGAAAGGTGGCTTACCGAGCGCCTGCTCAAAGCAGACGCTGGTAAGCCTGCACCGATGTAAGTGAGATCGGTGATCTGACAGAGTGCTGTGCACACTATCAGATCATCGATCTGTAATGTCCCCCCCTGGGACAAAGTAAAAAAGTTTTAAAAAAAATTTCCACATGTGTAAAAAAAAAATAAAAAAAAATCCTAAATAAATAATAATAAAAAAAAATATTATTCCCATAAATACATTTCTTTATCTAAATTTAAAAAAAAACAATAAAAGTACACATATTTAGTATCGCCGCGTCCGTAACAACCCAACCTATAAAACTGCCCCACTAGTTAACCCCTTCAGTAAACACCGTAAGAAAAAAAAAAAAAACGAGGCAAAAAACAACGCTTTATTATCATACCGCCGAACAAAAAGTGGAATAACACGCGATCAAAAAGACGGATATAAATAACCATGGTACCGCTGAAAACGTCATCTTGTCCCGCAAAAAACAAGCTGCCAAACAGCATCATCAGCAAAAAAATAAAAAAGTTATAGTCCTGAGAATAAAGCGATACCAAAATAATTATTTTTTCTATAAAATAGTTTTTATCGTATAAAAGCGCCAAAACATAAAAAAATGATATAAATGAGGTATCGCTGTAATCGTACTGACCCGAAGAATAAAACTGCTTTATCAATTTTACCAAACGCAGAACGGTATAAACGCCTCTCCCAAAAGAAATTCATGAATAGCTGGTTTTTGGTCATTCTGCCTCACAAAAATCGGAATAAAAAGTGATCAAAAATGGTCACGTGTCCGAAAATGTTACCAATAAAAACGACAACTCGTCCTGCAAAAAACAAGACCTCACATGACTCTGTGGACCAAAATGTGGAAAAATTATAGGTCTCAAAATGTGGAGACGCAAAAACTTTTTTGCTATAAAAAGCGTCTTTTATTGTGTGACAGCTGCCAATCATAAAAATCCGATATAAAAAACACTATAAAAGTAAATCAAACCCCCCCTTCATCACCCCCTTAGTTAGGGAAAAATAATAAAATTAAAAAAATGTATTTATTTCCATTTTCCCATTAGGGCTAGGGTTAGGGTTAGGGCTAGGGTTAGGGTTTGGGCTAAAGTTAGGGTTAGGGCTAGGGTTAGGGCTAGGGTTAGGGTTGGAGGTAAAGTTAGGGTTAGGATTACATTTACGGTTGGGATTAGGGTTGGGATTAGAATTATGGTTGTGTCAGGGTTAGGGGTGTGGTTAGGGTTACCGTTGGGATTAGGGTTAGGGATGTGTTTGGATTAGGGTTTCAGGTAGAATTGGGGAGTTTCCACTGTTCAGGCACATCAGGGGCTCTCCAAACGCGACATGGTGTCCAATCTCAATTCCAGCCAATTCTGCGTTGAAAAAGTAAAACAGTGCTCCTTCCCTTCCGAGCTCTCCCGTGCGTCCAAAAAAAGGTTTACCCCAACATATGGGGTATCAGCGTACTCGGGACAAATTGAACAACAACTTCTGGGGTCCAAGTTCTCTTGTTATCCTTGGGAAAATAAAAATTTGGGGGGCTAAAAATCATTTTTGTGGGAAAAAAATATGTTTTATTTTCACGGCTCTGCGTTGTAAACTCTAGTGAAACATTTGGGGGTTCAAAGTTCTCACAACACATCTAGATAAGTTCCTTGGGAGGTCTAGTTTCCAATATGGGGTCACTTGTGTGGGGTTTGTACTGTTTGGGTACATCAGGGGCTCTGCAAATGCAACGTGATGCCTGCAGACCAATCCATTTAAGTCTGCATTCCAAATGGCGCTCCTTCCCTTCCGAGCTCTGTCATGCGCCCAAACAGTGGTTCCTGTTGTGAAATTGGATTCTGGGCTCCCCCGGTGGCCACTTGTGGAATTGAACTTGTGTGCATCATCCCCTCTGTTCACCTGCTCCTATCAGGATGTGGGAGTCGCTATATAACCTTGCTCCTCTGTCAGTTTCTTGCCGGTCAACAATGTAATCAGAAGCCCTCTGTGCTTGTTCCTGCTACTAGACAACTCCCAGCTAAGTTGGACTTTTGTCCTTGTGTGTTTTTGCATTTTGTTCCTGTTCACAGCTGCTGTTTCGTTACTGTGTCTGGAAAGCTCTTGTGATCGGAAATTGCCACTCTGGTGTTATGAGTTAATGCTAGAGTCTTAAAGGAATTTCTGGATGGTGTTTTGATAGGGTTTTCTGCTGACCATGAAAGTGTCCTTTCTGTCTTCCTGCTATCTAGAAAGCGGACCTCGATTTTGCTAAACCTATTTTCATACTACGTTTGTCATTTCATCTAAAATCACCGCCAATATATGTGGGGGCCTCTGTCTGCCTTTTGGGAAAATTTCTCTAGAGGTGAGCCAGGACTGTCTTTTCCTCTGCTAGGATTAGGTAGTTCTCCGGCTGGCGCTGGGCATCTAGGGTTAAAAAACGTAGGCATGCTACCCGGCCACTTCTAGTTGTGCGGCAGGTTTAGTTCATGGTCAGTATAGCTTCCATCTTCCAAGAGCTAGTTCTCATATATGCTGGGCTATGTTCTCTCGCCATTGAGAATCATGACAGTTTGACCGGCCCAAAAAAAGGGTTAAATTACTGGCTGAGAAAGGAGAAAAAAAAAGAAGTCTGCTACAATTTTTTTTTTTTTTCCTCTAGTTCTGAGTGTGCTCTTAATTGAATCACTTGCTAGTCTGCCTATACTGCAGCCTTCCTCTCTTTCTCTCCTTCTAATCCTTGAATGGCTCTGTGTTCACCTGTTTCAAATGGATCTTCAGAGTGTAGCTACAGGTTTGAATAATCTCGCCACAAAGGTACAAAATTTGCAAGATTTTGTTGTTCATGCACCTATGTCTGAGCCTAGAATTCCTTTGCCTGAATTCTTCTCGGGGAATAGATCTCACTTTCAAAATTTTAAAAATAATTGCAAATTGTTTTTGTCCCTGAAGTCTCGCTCTGCCGGAGACCCTGCACAGCAGGTCAGGATTGTAATTTCCTTGCTCCGGGGCGACCCTCAAGACTGGGCTTTTGCATTGGCACCAGGGGATCCTGCGTTGCTCAATGTGGATGCGTTTTTTCTGGCCTTGGGGTTGCTTTATGAGGAACCTCATTTAGAGCTTCAGGCGGAAAAGGCCTTGATGTCCTTGTCTCAGGGGCAAGATGAAGCTGAAATATACTGCCAAAAATTCCGCAAATGGTCTGTGCTTACTCAGTGGAATGAGTGCGCCCTGGCGGCGATTTTCAGAGAAGGTCTCTCTGATGCCATTAAGGATGTTATGGTGGGGTTCCCTGTGCCTGCGAGTCTGAATGAGTCCATGACGATGGCTATTCAGATCGATAGGCGTCTGCGGGAGCGCAAACCTGTGCACCATTTGGCGGTGTCTACTGAGAAAACGCCAGAAAATATGCAATGTGATAGAATTCTGTCCAGAAGCGAGCGGCAGAATTTTAGACGAAAAAATGGGTTGTGCTTCTATTGTGGTGATTCAACTCATGTTATATCAGCATGCTTTAAGCGTACTAAGAAGCCTGACAAGTCTGTTTCAATTAGCACTTTACAGTCTAAGTTTATTCTATCTGTGACCCTGATTTGTTCTTTGTCATCTATTACCGCGGACGCCTATGTCGACTCTGGCGCTGCTTTGAGTCTTATGGATTGGTCCTTTGCCAAACGCTGTGGGTATGATTTGGAGCCACTGGAGGCTCCGATACCTCTGAAAGGGATTGACTCCACCCCATTGGCTAGTAATAAACCACAATACTGGACACAAGTGACTATGCGTGTTAATCCGGATCACCAGGAGGTTATTCGCTTTCTGGTGCTGTATAATCTACATGATGTTTTGGTGCTGGGATTGCCATGGCTGCAATCTCATAACCCAGTCCTCGACTGGAGAGCTATGTCTGTGTTAAGCTGGGGATGTAAAGGAACTCATGGGGACGTACCTTTGGTTTCCATTTCATCATCTATTCCCTCTGAGATTCCTGAATTCTTGTCTGACTTTCGTGACGTTTTTGAAGAACCCAAGGTTGGTTCACTACCTCCGCACCGGGAGTGCGATTGTGCCATAGACTTGATTCCGGGTAGTAAATACCCTAAGGGTCGTTTATTTAATCTGTCTGTGCCTGAACACGCTGCTATGCGAGAATATATAAAGGAGTCCTTGGAAAAGGGACATATTCGTCCTTCGTCATCTCCCTTAGGAGCCGGTTTTTTCTTTGTGTCTAAGAAAGACGGCTCTTTGAGGCCGTGTATTGATTATCGACTTTTGAATAAAATCACGGTTAAATATCAATATCCGTTACCACTGCTTACTGATTTGTTTGCTCGTATAAAGGGGGCCAAGTGGTTCTCTAAGATTGATCTCCGTGGGGCGTATAATTTGGTGCGAATCAAGCAGGGGGATGAGTGGAAAACCGCATTTAATACGCCCGAGGGCCATTTTGAGTATTTGGTGATGCCTTTTGGTCTTTCAAATGCCCCTTCAGTCTTCCAGTCCTTTATGCATGACATTTTCCGCGATTATTTGGATAAATTTATGATTGTGTATCTGGATGATATTCTGATTTTTTCGGATGACTGGGACTCTCATGTCCAGCAGGTCAGGAGGGTTTTTCAGGTTTTGCGGTCTAATTCCTTGTGTGTGAAGGGTTCTAAGTGTGTTTTTGGGGTTCAAAAGATTTCTTTCTTGGGATACATTTTTTCCCCCTCTTCCATCGAGATGGATCCTGTCAAGGTTCAGGCTATTGGTGATTGGACGCAACCCTCTTCTCTTAAGAGTCTTCAGAAATTTTTGGGCTTTGCTAACTTTTATCGTCGATTTATTGCTGGTTTTTCTGATGTTGTAAAACCATTGACTGATTTGACTAAGAAGGGTGCTGATGTTGCTGATTGGTCCCCTGATGCTGTGGAGGCCTTTCGGGAGCTCAAGCGCCGCTTTTCTTCCGCCCCAGTGTTGCGTCAGCCTGATGTTGCTCTTCCTTTTCAGGTTGAGGTCGACGCTTCTGAAATCGGAGCTGGGGCGGTGTTGTCGCAGAGAAGTTCCGACTGCTCCGTGATGAGACCTTGTGCTTTTTTTTCCCGTAAATTTTCGCCAGCCGAGCGGAATTATGATATTGGGAATCGGGAGCTTTTGGCCATGAAGTGGGCTTTTGAGGAGTGGCGTCACTGGCTTGAGGGGGCCAGACATCAGGTGGTGGTATTGACTGACCACAAAAATTTAATTTACCTTGAGTCTGCCAGGCGCCTGAATCCTAGACAGGCGCGCTGGTCGTTGTTTTTCTCTCGGTTTAATTTTGTGGTGTCGTACCTACCGGGTTCTAAGAATGTTAAGGCGGATGCCCTTTCTAGGAGTTTTGAGCCTGACTCCCCTGGTAATTCTGAGCCCACAGGTATCCTTAAAGATGGAGTGATATTGTCTGCCGTTTCTCCAGACCTGCGGCGGGCCTTGCGGGAGTTTCAGGCGGATAGACCTGATCGTTGCCCACCTGGTAGACTGTTTGTTCCTGATGATTGGACCAGTAGAGTCATCTCTGAGGTTCATTCTTCTGCGTTGGCAGGTCATCCTGGAATCTTTGGTACCAGGGATTTGGTGGCAAGGTCCTTCTGGTGGCCTTCCCTGTCACGAGATGTGCGAGGCTTTGTGCAGTCTTGTGACGTTTGTGCTCGGGCCAAGCCTTGTTGTTCTCGGGCTAGTGGATTGTTGTTGCCCTTGCCTATCCCGAAGAGGCCTTGGACGCACATCTCGATGGATTTTATTTCGGATCTGCCTGTTTCTCAGAAGATGTCTGTCATCTGGGTGGTGTGTGACCGTTTCTCTAAGATGGTCCATCTGGTTCCCTTGCCTAAGTTGCCTTCTTCTTCCGAGTTGGTTCCTCTGTTTTTTCAAAATGTTGTTCGTTTGCATGGTATTCCTGAGAATATCGTTTCTGACAGAGGGACCCAATTCGTGTCTAGATTTTGGCGGGCATTCTGTGCTAGGATGGGCATAGATTTGTCTTTTTCGTCTGCTTTCCATCCTCAGACTAATGGCCAGACCGAGCGGACTAATCAGACCTTGGAGACATATTTGAGGTGTTTTGTGTCTGCGGATCAGGATGATTGGGTTGCTTTTTTGCCTTTGGCGGAGTTCGCCCTCAATAATCGGGCCAGCTCTGCCACCTTGGTGTCCCCGTTTTTCTGTAATTTGGGGTTTCATCCTCGATTTTCCTCCGGTCAAGTGGAATCTTCGGATTGTCCTGGAGTGGATGCTGTGGTGGAGAGGTTGCATCAGATTTGGGGGCAGGTGGTGGACAATTTGAAGTTGTCCCAGGAGAAGACTCAGCTTTTTGCCAACCGCCGTCGTCGTGTTGGTCCTCGGCTTTGTGTTGGGGACTTGGTGTGGTTGTCTTCTCGTTTTGTCCCTATGAGGGTTTCTTCTCCTAAGTTTAAGCCTCGGTTCATCGGCCCGTACAAGATATTGGAGATTCTTAACCCTGTGTCCTTCCGTTTGGACCTCCCTGCATCCTTTTCGATTCATAATGTTTTTCATCGGTCATTGTTGCGCAGGTATGAGGTACCGGTTGTGCCTTCCGTTGAGCCTCCTGCTCCGGTGTTGGTTGAGGGTGAGTTGGAGTACGTTGTGGAAAAGATCTTAGACTCTCGTGTTTCCAGACGGAGACTCCAGTATCTGGTCAAATGGAAGGGATACGGTCAGGAGGATAATTCTTGGGTCACTGCCTCTGATGTTCATGCCTCCGATCTTGTCCGTGCCTTTCATAGGGCTCATCCTGATCGCCCTGGTGGTTCTGGTGAGGGTTCGGTGCCCCCTCCTTGAGGGGGGGGTACTGTTGTGAAATTGGATTCTGGGCTCCCCCGGTGGCCACTTGTGGAATTGAACTTGTGTGCATCATCCCCTCTGTTCACCTGCTCCTATCAGGATGTGGGAGTCGCTATATAACCTTGCTCCTCTGTCAGTTTCTTGCCGGTCAACAATGTAATCAGAAGCCCTCTGTGCTTGTTCCTGCTACTAGACAACTCCCAGCTAAGTTGGACTTTTGTCCTTGTGTGTTTTTGCATTTTGTTCCTGTTCACAGCTGCTGTTTTGTTACTGTGTCTGGAAAGCTCTTGTGATCGGAAATTGCCACTCTGGTGTTATGAGTTAATGCTAGAGTCTTAAAGGAATTTCTGGATGGTGTTTTGATAGGGTTTTCTGCTGACCATGAAAGTGTCCTTTCTGTCTTCCTGCTATCTAGAAAGCGGACCTCGATTTTGCTAAACCTATTTTCATACTACGTTTGTCATTTCATCTAAAATCACCGCCAATATATGTGGGGGCCTCTGTCTGCCTTTTGGGAAAATTTCTCTAGAGGTGAGCCAGGACTGTCTTTTCCTCTGCTAGGATTAGGTAGTTCTCCGGCTGGCGCTGGGCATCTAGGGTTAAAAAACGTAGGCATGCTACCCGGCCACTTCTAGTTGTGCGGCAGGTTTAGTTCATGGTCAGTATAGCTTCCATCTTCCAAGAGCTAGTTCTCATATATGCTGGGCTATGTTCTCTCGCCATTGAGAATCATGACAGGTTCCCCCCCACATAGGGGGTATCAGCGTACTCAGGACAAATTGGACCACAACTTTTGGGGTCTATTTTATCCTGTTACCCTTGTGAAAATACAAAACTGGGGGCTAAAAAATCATTTTTGTGAAAAAAAAAAAGAATTTTTATTTTCGCGGCTTTGCGTTATAAACTGTAGTGAAACACTTGGGGGTTCAAAGTTCTCACAACACATCTAGATAAGTTTCTTGGGAGGTCTAGTTTCCAATATGGGGTCACTTGTGTGGGGTTTGTACTGTTTGGGTACATCAGGGGCTCTGCAAATGCAACGTGACGTGTTATGACCCCAATGGCAGAGGGTCTCAGAAGTAATTACCAAGTCTGCAAACACAAAAAACCAGCTCATAGGACAGTGGTAACTGGGCTGACCGTATAACTAATCCTAGCACCACAAATAGCAGCAGCCGGGGAACATGCCTACGTTGGTTCTAGACGTCTCGCGCCAGCCGGAGAACTAACTAACCCTAGAAGGGAAAAGATAGACCTTCCTTGCCTCCAGAGAAAAGACCCCAAAAGTTGGATACAAGCCCCCAACAAATAATAACGGTGAGGTAAGAAGAAAAGACAAACGTAAGAATGAACTAGATATTTAGCAAAGAGAGGCCCACTGACTAATAGCAGAATATAGTAAGATGACTTATACGGTCAGCAAAAACCCTATCAAAATTTCCACGCTGGATATACAAGAACCCCCGAACCGTCTAACGGCCCGGGGGGAGGATACCAGCTCCCTAGAGCTTCCAGCAAAATCAGGAATCACATTTAGTACAAGCTGGACAAATAAATAAGAGCAATGCAAATAACCAAAAAACAAGGAAGCAGGACTTAGCTTAATTTTGCAAGAACCACGACCAGCAGACAGGAGCAAACAGAAAGGAACTGATTACAATGATGCCAGGCACCAGACTGAGAATTCAGGAAGTTTATATAGCAACACCCCTGGACTAACGACCCAGGTGGGTGCCAAACTAGGGAAAGACAATCCCAGAGTCATATCACTAGTGACCACAAGAGGGAGCCAAAAAAGTCTAATTCACAACAGTACCCCCCCTTTAAGGAGGGGTCACCGAACCCTCACCAAGACCACCAGGGCGATCAGGATGAGCAGCGTGAAAGGCACGAACTAAATCGGCCGCATGCACATCAGAGGCAACCACCCAGGAATTATCCTCCTGACCATAGCCCTTCCACTTGACCAGATACTGAAGCCTCCGCCTGGAGAGACGAGAATCCAAGATCTTCTCCACCACGTACTCCAACTCACCCTCAACCAACACCGGAGCAGGAGGCTCAACAGAAGGAACCACAGGTACAACGTACCGCCGCAACAAAGACCTATGGAACACGTTGTGAATGGCAAACGACACAGGAAGATCCAAGCGAAAGGACACGGGATTAAGGATTTCCAATATCTTGTAAGGACCGATGAAGCGAGGCTTAAATTTAGGAGAGGAGACCTTCATAGGAACAAATCGAGAAGACAGCCATACCAAATCCCCAACACGAAGTCGGGGACCCACACCGCGGCGGCGGTTGGCAAAACGCTGAGCCTTCTCCTGTGACAACTTTAAGTTGTCCACCACATGATTCCAAATCTGCTGCAACCTATCCACCACAGAATCTACCCCAGGACAGTCAGAAGGCTCCACATGTCCCGAGGAAAAACGAGGATGGAAACCAGAGTTGCAGAAAAATGGCAAAACCAAAGTAGCGGAACTAGCCCGATTATTAAGGGCAAACTCAGCCAACGGCAAGAAGGTCACCCAATCATCCTGATCTGCAGAAACAAAACACCTCAAATAAGCCTCCAGAGTCTGATTAGTTCGCTCCGTTTGTCCATTAGTCTGAGGATGAAAGGCAGACGAAAACGACAAATCAATGCCCATCTTAGCACAGAAGGATCGCCAGAACCTGGAAACAAACTGGGATCCTCTGTCAGACACGATATTCTCAGGAATGCCGTGTAAACGAACCACATTCTGAAAGAACAAAGGAACCAGATCGGAAGAGGAAGGCAGCTTAGGCAAAGATACCAAATGGACCATCTTGGAAAAGCGATCACATACCACCCAGATGACAGACATGCCCTGAGACACCGGAAGATCTGAAATGAAATCCATGGAAATGTGTGTCCAAGGCCTCTTCGGGACAGGCAAGGGCAAGAGCAACCCGCTGGCACGAGAACAGCAAGGCTTAGCCCGAGCACAAGTCCCACAGGACTGCACAAATGACCGCACATCCCGTGACAAAGAAGGCCACCAAAAGGACCTAGCCACCAAATCTCTGGTGCCAAAAATTCCCGGATGCCCTGCCAACACCGAGGAATGAACCTCGGAAATGACTCTGCTGGTCCACTTATCAGGAACAAACAGTCTGTCAGGTGGACAAGAGTCAGGTCTACCAGCCTGAAATCTCTGCAACACACGTCGCAAATCCGGAGAAATGGCTGACAAGATTACTCCCTCTTTAAGAATACCAACAGGTTCTGCGACTCCAGGAGAGTCAGGCACAAAGCTCCTTGAAAGAGCATCAGCCTTCACATTCTTTGAACCTGGTAAATACGAGACCACAAAGTCAAAACGGGAGAAAAACAATGACCAACGGGCCTGTCTAGGATTCAGGCGTTTAGCAGACTCGAGATACATCAGATTTTTGTGATCAGTCAAGACCACCACACGATGCTTAGCACCCTCGAGCCAATGACGCCACTCATCAAATGCCCACTTCATGGCCAACAACTCCCGATTGCCAACATCATAATTCCGCTCAGCGGGCGAAAACTTCCTAGAGAAAAAAGCACATGGTCTCATTACAGAGCAACCAGGGCCTCTCTGCGACAAAACGGCCCCTGCCCCAATCTCAGAAGCATCCACTTCAACCTGAAAGGGAAGTGAGACATCAGGCTGGCACAAAACAGGCGCCGAAGTAAACCGGCGCTTCAACTCTTGGAAAGCTTCCACGGCTGCAGGAGCCCAGTTAGCAACATCAGAACCTTTCTTGGTCATATCCGTCAAAGGTTTAACAACGCTAGAAAAATTAGCGATAAAACGACGGTAGAAGTTAGCAAAACCCAAGAACTTCTGAAGACTCTTAACTGACGTGGGTTGAGTCCAATCATGAATAGCTCGGACCTTGACTGGGTCCATCTCCACCGCAGAAGGGGAAAAAATAAAACCCAAAAAGGGAACCTTCTGTACTCCAAAGAGACACTTTGAGCCCTTAACAAACAAAGCATTCTCACGCAAAACCTGAAACACCATCCTGACCTGCTCTACATGCGAGTCCCAATCATCAGAAAAAAACAGAATATCATCCAGATAAACAATCATAAATTTATCCAGATACTTCCGGAAAATATCATGCATAAAGGACTGAAACACTGAAGGAGTATTAGAGAGCCCAAAAGGCATCACCAAGTACTCAAAATGACCTTCGGGCATATTAAATGCAGTTTTCCATTCATCTCCTTGCTTAATGCGCACAAGGTTGTACGCACCACGAAGATCCATCTTGGTGAACCACTTGGCACCTTTAATCCGGGCAAACAAGTCCGACAACAGAGGCAAAGGATACTGAAATTTAACCGTGATTTTATTCAGAAGCCGATAGTCAATACAAGGTCTCAAAGATCCGTCCTTCTTGGCCACAAAAAAGAATCCCGCACCAAGAGGGGAAGAGGATGGACGGATATGCCCCTTCTCCAGAGATTCCTTGATATACGAACGCATTGCGGTATGCTCAGGTACAGACAGATTAAATAATCTTCCCTTAGGAAATTTACTACCTGGAATCAAATCTATAGCGCAGTCACAGTCCCTATGAGGAGGGAGAGCACTGGACCTGGACTCGCTGAATACATCCTGATAATCAGACAAATACTCAGGAACTTCCGAAGGAGTAGAGGAAGCAATAGACACCGGGGGGGAATCACCATGAATTCCCTGACAGCCCCAACTTGACACAGTCATTGCCTTCCAATCCAAGACTGGATTATGGGTCTGTAACCATGGCAGACCCAAAACGACCAAATCATGCATTTTATGCAGCACAAGAAACGAATCACCTCCCGATGTTCAGGAGTCATGCACATGGTTACCTGTGTCCAAAACTGCGGTTTATTTTCCGCCAATGGCGTAGCATCAATACCTCTAAGAGGGATAGGATTTACCAACGGCTCAAGAACAAAACCACAGCGCTTGGCAAATGACAGATCCATAAGACTCAGGGCAGCACCTGAATCCACAAACGCCATAACAGGGTAGGAGGACAATGAGCAAATTAAAGTCACAGACAAAATAAATTTAGGTTGCAAATTACCAATGGCGACAGGACTAACAACCCTTGTTAGGCGTTTAGAGCATGCTGATATAACATGTGTAGAATCACCACAGTAAAAACACAACCCATTCTGACGTCTATGATTTTTCCGTTCATTTCTAGTCTGAATTCTACCACATTGCATTAAATCAGGTGTTTGTTCAGACAACACCACCAGAGGATTAGCGGCTTTGCGCTCCCGCAAACGCCGGTCAATTTGAATAGCCAGTGCCATGGAATCATTCAGACTTGTAGGAATGGAGAAACCCACCATCACATTCTTAATGGCTTCTGAAAGGCCATTTCTGAAATTAGCGGCCAGAGCACACTCATTCCACTGAGTAAGCACGGACCATTTCCGAAATTTTTGGCAATACACTTCAGCTTCATCCTGGCCCTGAGAAATAGCCAGCAAGGCTTTTTCTGCCTGAATTTCAAGATTGGGTTCCTCGTAAAGCAATCCGAGCGCCAGAAAAAACGCATCAATATTTGCCAATGCCGGATCTCCTGGCGCTAGCGAGAAAGCCCAATCCTGAGGGTCGCCCCGCAAAAAAGAGATAACAATTTTAACTTGCTGAGCTGAGTCTCCAGATGAACGGGGTCTCAGAGACAGAAACAATTTACAATTATTCCTGAAATTCCTAAACTTAAATCGGTCTCCAGAGAACAGTTCAGGAATAGGTATTTTAGGTTCAGACATAGGACTACTAGTAACAAAATCTTGTATGCCCTGCACACGAGCAGCAAGCTGATCTACACTTGTAATCAAGGTCTGGACATTCATGTCTGCAGCAAGCACAAGCCACTCAGAGGTAAAGGGGAGGAAGAAAGAAAAAAAAAAAAACTCAGAATTTCCTTTCTTATTATCCCACTTCTGCAATGCATTAAACATTCAACTTTGGCCTGGCATACTGTTATGACCCCAATGGCAGAGGGTCTCAGAAGTAATTACCAAGTCTGCAAACACAAAAAACCAGCTCATAGGACAGTGGTAACTGGGCTGACCGTATAACTAATCCTAGCACCACAAATAGCAGCAGCCGGGGAACATGCCTACGTTGGTTCTAGACGTCTCGCGCCAGCCGGAGAACTAACTAACCCTAGAAGGGAAAAGATAGACCTTCCTTGCCTCCAGAGAAAAGACCCCAAAAGTTGGATACAAGCCCCCAACAAATAATAACGGTGAGGTAAGAAGAAAAGACAAACGTAAGAATGAACTAGATATTTAGCAAAGAGAGGCCCACTGACTAATAGCAGAATATAGTAAGATGACTTATACGGTCAGCAAAAACCCTATCAAAATTTCCACGCTGGATATACAAGAACCCCCGAATCGTCTAACGGCCCGGGGGGAGGATACCAGCCCCCTAGAGCTTCCAGCAAAATCAGGAATCACATTTAGTACAAGCTGGACAAATAAATAAGAGCAATGCAAATAACCAAAAAACAAGGAAGCAGGACTTAGCTTAATTTTGCAAGAACCACGACCAGCAGACAGGAGCAAACAGAAAGGAACTGATTACAACGATGCCAGGCACCAGACTGAGAATTCAGGAAGTTTATATAGCAACACCCCTGGACTAACGACCCAGGTGGGTGCCAAACTAGGGAAAGACAATCCCAGAGTCATATCACTAGTGACCACAAGAGGGAGCCAAAAAAGTCTAATTCACAACAGTGACGCCTGCAGACCAATCCATTTAAGTCTGCATTCCAAATGGCGCTCCTTCCCTTCCGAGCTCTGTCATGCGCCCAAACAGTGGTTCCCCCCCACATAGGGGGTATCAGCATACTCAGGACAAATTGGACCACAACTTTTGGGGTCTATTTTATCCTGTTACCCTTGTGAAAATACAAAACTGGGGGCTAAAAAATCATTTTTGTGAAAAAAAAAAGAATTTTTATTTTCACGGCTTTGCGTTATAAACTGTAGTGAAACACTTGGGGGTTCAAAGTTCTCACAACACATCTAGATAAGTTCCTTGGGAGGTCTAGTTTCCAATATGGGGTCACTTGTGGGGGGTTTGTACTGTTTGGATACATCAGGGGCTCTGCAAATGCAACGTGACGCCTGCAGACCAATCCATTTAAGTCTGCATTCCAAATGGTGCTCCTTCCCTTCCGAGCTCTGTCATGCGCCCAAACAGTGGTTCCCCCCCATATATGGGGTATCAGCGTACTCAGGACAAATTGGACAACAACTTTTGGGGTCCAGTTTATTCTGTTACCCTTGTAAAAATACAAAAGCTGGGGGCTAAAAAATAATTTTTGTGAAAAAAAAAAGACTTTATTTTCACGGCTCTGCGTTATAATCTGTAGTGAAACACTTGGGGGTTCAAAGCTCTCAAAACACATCTAGATAAGTTCCTTAGGGGGCCTAATTTCCAAAATGGTGTCACTTGTGGGGGGTTTCAATGTTTAGGCACATCAGGGGCTCTCCAAACGCAACATGGCGTCCCATCTCAATTCCAGTCAATTTTGCATTGAAAAGTCAAATGGCGCTCCTTCCCTTCCAAGCTCTGCCATGCGCCCAAACAATGGTTTACACCCACATATGGGGTATCAGCGTACTCAGGACAAATTGCACAACATTTTTTGGGGTCCAATTTCTTCTCTTACCCTTGGGAAAATAAAAAATTTGGGGCGAAAAGATCATTTTTGTGAAAAAATATGATTTTTTATTTTTACGGCTCTGCATTATAAACTTCTGTGAAGCACTTGGTGGGTCAAAGTGCTCACCACACATCTAGATAAGTTCCTTAGGGGGTCTACTTTCCAAAATGGTGTCACTTGTAGGGGGTTTCAATGTTTAGGCACATCAGGGGCTCTCCAAACGCAACATGGCGTCCCATCTCAATTCCAGTCAATTTTGCATTGAAAAGTCAAATGGCGCTCCTTTCCTTCCGAGCTCTGCCATGCGCCCAAACAGTGGTTTACCCCCACATATTGGGTATCAGTGTACTCAGGACAAATTGTACAACAACTTTGGGGGTCCATTTTCTCCTGTTACCCTTGGTAAAATAAAACAAATTGGAGCTGAAATAAAAACATTTATTTAAACATTCCAAAAATTCCTGTGAAACACCTGAAGGGTTAATAAACTTCTTGAATGTGGTTTTGAGCACCTTGAGGGGTGCAGTTTTTAGAATGGTGTCACACTTGGGTATTTTCTATCATATAGACCCCTCAAAATGACTTCAAATGAGATGTGGTCCCTAAAAAAAATGGTGTTGTAAAAATGAGAAATTTCTGGTCAAATTTTAACCCTTGTAACTCCCTAACAAAAAAAAATTTTGGTTCCAAAATTGTGCTGATGTAAAGTAAACATGTGGGAAATGTTACTTATTAAGTATTTTGCATGACATATGTCTGTGATTTAAGGGCGTAAAAATTCAAAGTTGAAAAATGGCGAAATTTTCAAAATTTTCGCCAAATTTCCGTTTTTTTCACAAATAAACGCAAGTTATATCGAATAAATTTTAACACTAACATGAAGTACAATATGTCACGAGAAAGCAATGTCAGAATCGCCAAGATCCGTTGAACCGTTCCAGAGTTATAACCTCATAAAGGGACAGTGGTCAGAATTGTAAAAATTGGCCCGGTCATTAACGTGCAAACCACCCTTGGGGGTGAAGGGGTTAACATTGGGTACGCAGGCCATGCGGATGTATGCAGATATCTCTGCATGCGTCATTTTGAAGCTGCGCCGACCGCAACAAAATCTAACATGTTGCGTTTGACGCAGGTCAGCGCAGCGTCAAGGCGACACATGCGGAGGCATCTGCATACATCCGCATGGCCTGCATACCCAGTGTTAAAGATAGGGTATGCAGGACGCATGCAGATGTAGGTGGAGCTGGAGGAAGAGGCGCCGCAGTGAGCAGGGCTTCACAAAGGAAGAAGGCTGCCGTCCGCAGCCCTGTAAAGCTCTAAGCAAAGCTCTAATCTTCAGGCAGAGTAAGGGAGCAGGGTTAATTGTGTGTGTAGTTGTCCCCGCAGAGGAAGCATAACTCCCATCATTTGCAGTACACATGTAAAATAGTACATATGTGACCATTTTATGGTGACACAAACACAGGGCCCCACATAGGCAGAGACAGTGATGCCAGCGCTGACTGGGAACCGGGGTTACGTGTCACACCACCGCATGAGAGCCCCAGGGAGAGCAAGTACCGACACCGAGTCGCCAGCCTGGGAGGTGAGTATAGTTTATTTGTTATTTTGTTCAAGAAGGGGTTGTCCTAGTAGTGAACAACCTCTTTAATTTGTGTTTCAAATCACATCAGTAAGTGGTTAACTCCTTTAATTTTCATTGATCTCTTATTTTCCTGCATAGGCACAACTTTGAGCCTGGACAAAAATATAGGCCTTTACATTCCTATTATCATATTGAAGATAGAATAGTACTGGAGTCACAGCTGACATAAGCTCATAATGTGTGACACTGGACCAGCGCTGTTCTGTACACTGTATACTACACTGTTCACTACAATTGGAGCTGAGCTGCAGTACCCAAGAGTAGTCACTGTACGCACAATTGTTGCTTGCCAGTGTTGTATTCTATAAATTTCTGTCGGCCATTGCTCCAAGTGTCAGCTGATAGTCGAATATTGATAACCTGTCCTAAGAATCCCAACACCTTTAATGAAACAGGTGATGGATTTCATGCTACTTCAGTTTCAGCTGAGTTACTTAGCAATGATAATAATTAAAGTCGTAAGTTTGTGAATTATATTTGCATTCATAATAGCAACGTAACAGAATTAAAGCTGTGACAGTTTGTTGCACTGTGGACACCGTCTGCATCAAATGGCAGGGCCAGGACAAGGTATTTTGTGCCCTAGACTGATGAAGCCGATTGTGCCCCTCGATGACCCCTCAACACCCAAGTAAAGGAATGGGTGAGAGACTAATTTAACAGGTCCCTTAATGCCCCTCCTCACGCTCTGAAGACCACCCCTACAATTGTTACTTTTTCACCAAAAATACTGGCAAAAGTAAAAGCAAAAGTGGTGGATTTTAGCTCATCAGGGAGTGTGCTTTCAAAGCTAGATATAGAATCATTCATTGTTTGATCTTGTTTCAATTAAGGTGTTTTAAGCATTTGGCGGATATTCTAATGAAAACTAAGCAGACCCCATAATAGATAAATGGATATGTCTGATGTTTTTTTACTTCTATCCTGTGACAAATACAGTTTGCAACAAAACTGATGGTAGTTCTGGTGCCATATTCCTATTGGATAGTGGTTCTGGTGATATGTTTATGTACCACCATAAGTACATGATAAGTACATAAGTATACCATAAGTGTTCAACCACCATGATTACATGACTACATCACCACGCTTAATATAGTAATAGGTTGTAATGTCAAGTTAGTGCCATATACATTTGTGTCTCATGAACCTACAACTTTCAGCATGTCTTTTAGAAGGGTAAGGAGATACTAGGAGTTGTTATACAGGAACCATGGTACTGATGAGACGTAGTCAGTATCTACAAGTACACATTTACATCGAGGTACGTTATAGGTGACGTCTTCTCTGGTTGAGTCGTTTCTTTTTTTTCCGTCTCCATCTTGTCCAGATACCATGATGACTTTTCACATTCACAGCTCTTCCCTGCAGACTTCCCTCTTCTTCGCTCTTCTGCAGCAAATTCCAACACGATGCCTTTAAAAATAAAAGTGTTATTAAATTGCTCTCTGCATAAAGATACACTGATGAGCAAAATGGTAACAATGTTTTGAACTTTTTACTTTCAGTCTCCACCATATCTCATCTTCCACTACTGCTTCAAAGGTGAGACGACCATCATTTTATAGACAATCAACTTGGCTATCTTATGCATAAATTTGACTTATACCCGAGTACCTTCCGGTGAGTTCACCTCTTACTAATGCCCCTAATTAATAATGAACCTCCGGTCCTGCAACACCATCTTGTGCCCTTAACTTGTGACTGTCCGGAAGTTACATCACAAGCTCTCAGTATGTCTATAAGTCTTATAGACTTGTATTGAAAAGTGACATCCGACGCACTCCAGCAGATACTAGAGCTCACATACAGGTCACTTTTTGCCGGAGAAGAACCAGAGAAATGCTGGAAGAGAATGAAGGAGACTTCAGCGGTGCAATAAAAAAACCGCTGGAGTGGTGCTTTAAGAAAATATCACGTGAAGAATTTGTAGCCAGCCATACATGGCTTGTTCGACTCTTCACTTCCACATGTACAAATATTGATGGCATTATCTGTAATCTGGTCTGGCTATATAATTCCTCCTTTAACAAATCTCCCAGTCACAAGGTTTTCAGAGGTTGCTAGACATCTTTTATTCCCAGAAAATGTCTGGATTCTTTGAACAGAGTGAGAACCCATCAAAGTCTCACACTGCAAAAGTTGCTTTGTGGTCATCTAGGAATAGAAAAATGTAGAAGAAAGGAATTATTGAACTGATACCTTCTTCTGTATACATATAGAGACAGTGATAGGAAAAAGGAAGCAAGTTTCTATGCTGACATTTAAAGCCATCCGTGGAGTACATACTGTTTATATATTGAGAAATTCACAACTGTAGCAGAAAAAGAGCAGAAAAACTATTGCATGAAAGTTGATCTCTGATTTAAGAGTTAATTTAACCCCTTGCCACTGTAAACCTATTTTATTGTTTAGATTGTAATTTTTTTGTGTGTCTTTCAAGAGCCATAACAGTTACATTTTTCTATTGACATAGCTGTGTTGTGAAGGCTTTATTTTTACGTGATGAGTGGAAGCTTAGAAAGTGCTATTTAATTTTCTGTGATGTACTGAAAAACAATGGGTGCAAGGCAAAAATTTAAATTCTCCACTGGAGAAATAAAGATTATATAAATTGGGGGTGGGGATTAATATCTTTTAATAACTTTTTACATTTTTTTAGTCCCAGTCATTAATACTTCTGCTTTGCAGCATCCACTGACCACTAGGGTCTCTATTTATTATTGCATCAGATCCTGAGCACGCTCTATACACTGACATCCTATAAGTGACATACATATTTGTTACATGTCCGTAAGGAGTTAGATAAGACTGATAATGCCGAACAGGCGCTCTACATACATCTCTGCCTTTATTCCGAGATACATGAAATCTCCAGCTTCCACAAGACCTTTTACTTACTCCTTACGTCGTCTCCTTGATCGCTCCAGTAATGTTCTTCAGGGCAGAGTAAGACTTTAGAATCAACGCTGAAAACATTCTAAAATAAAAGCTTCACATTACAGAATTTATATTAGCACAGTTTCTCAATGCATGCCATCTCACTGAAATGTATATTTGAATCCAACATGGTAAGAAGCAATAAAAGCATTTTTCATAGTCCTGAAATGTATGTAAATTTATGCATGAATGCAACAAGCAGAAAAAAATCAAAAATGCATTTTTCATGGTTCTAAACCTTAGTGCCATGAGCTTCTCGAAAGCAGATTAGGTAGTACACATTACTTCTGCTGGGCTGCTACAAATGGCTGACAAAAGTGCAAGCTTTAACTGCTCTGCTAATATGGGGCAGAAGAGCAAACATCCCAGTGATGACATCCAGTTTATCACTCATGCCAGTGACTGGCTGTCATGGTCTTTTGTGGTTTCACAATTATGTATGGTCTTAAATGTATATCTAGATATCTGTAACAGGATATAGTGCTTAAATATATTTTTCTCTTCTTTCTTTAGTAGCACATTGCTCCCCTGCCTACCAGATTAATATTTGCTGAGTGAGGTGTGAATTTATAAAGATTAAATATCTGGACAAGTGGTGGCGCCGCTGGTTCAAACTATGGACTTTCTGGTACTGCAATCAGAGGTAGCTTTGCCTCCACGACATTGGAGGAGAGCAAGAACAATGAAGCTTCAGAGTAGTTCTTGAAACTTTAAAACAAGGGTCTTCCAAGCATGCACTCGTTTCCTAGGAAATTGGCCATCTCTGAGAGGTTGTTGATGTCCCCCACCAGTTGATCCCAGGAAAAAACGCGGACACCGCTGTATCCATGGGGATGCCAAGGACTACCCCATTGCCAAATTGTCAATAAAATCGAGCTGGGGTACTGAGTCCCATGAAGTCAAAAACTTGCTACACCCCGTGATGATTGGACAGGACTTCAGCCTGCTCTGGGATGTGTGGGGAAAAGCGGGGATACCAAGTGACGCAGACAGGAGCCAGCTCAACGCTGATTAAACCCCATTGCAGTCGGAGGTGGATGTTTTTCCCTTGTGTATACTGGTCGGTGACGAAGACGAGATTGTGACCAGTGAGGCTGAGATTCCTGAACTGGGGGTTTCTGGGGGAAATTTTGAGACTGCTCAAATGCAGGATCTTACCCTAAAAGGGGCATATCAGGTCATTAAACAGCGAGGTGAAGTATTAGAGCAGCTGTTAGTCCTGGGACCCTATAGACGTAGGGTACTAGATCTGATCCAGTCTCATGTCTTGGGGGGTATCTAGTACTTCAGGAAACGACAGGAAGAAAGCGCAAATAGGGTCTTATCCCACAGATTTTATAAAATAATCACCAAGAAAACTGCTCACCTGATGATTTGAGACACATGCTCAAAATGTCGGCTGCTGCAGATCCACGGGACGGTTACCAGTCATTTGATACAATGTACATGAGGTGTGTGGAGATCTTCTGCGCTACCGCAACAATACAATTTGTTGTGGTAGCGCAGAAGATATTCACACACCTCATGTACATTGGGGGGCATCTAGGCGTAGATAAAACTCAAGAGCGAGTCCTATAGAGGTTCTACTGGCCTGGGTGTCACAGGGACATTGTTAATTTCTGCCGATCCTGCCCTACCTGTCAGCTAACGGCTCCCTTATCCCACTTCCACAGTCCTCTAGTTCTTTTACCCATTATAGAGGTCCCCTTTGACTGGATTGCCATGGACCTGGTAGGACCCCTAGTTAGGTCTGCCAGAGGCCGCCAATATATCTTGGTGATCATGGACTATGCGACACTATACCCAGAGGCAATACCACTGAGGAACTCAGCCAGGAATATAGCCCAAGAGCTGGTCTATATTTCAGCCTGGAAGGGCATGCCCAAGGAGATTCTGATGGATCAAGAAAGCGCTATATAAATAAAATTATTATTAATATTATTTTTATTATTATATCCAAGGTAATGAAAGAGCTATGTAAAGACCTCCAGATTACCCAACTCAGGACATTTTTATACCATCCACAGATGGACATCCTCGTGAATAGGTTCAACAAGACCTTGAGGTCTATGATGAAGAAGGTCGTGGAGAAGGATGGCTGGGACTGGGATTGTCTGAAACCCGTACCTACTGTTCTCCATTAGAGAAGTCCCACAGGCCTCATCGGCATTCTCACTGTTATACGGACGGCACCATCGGGAACTTCTGGACATTGCAAAGGAAAACTAGGAAGTGAAGGTAATACCTCACCAAAGCATTATCGAACATGTGGCCCAGGTGCAGGATAGAATCGTTAGTGTGATGCCGATTGTGAGGGAGAGCCTCCTTCAAGCACAAGAGGCCCAGGCAAGGGTCTATAATCAGTCGGCAAGAACCGAGTTTAGTCCTGAAGAATGGGTGTTGGTGTTGATCCCCACGGTTGAAAGTAAGTTCCTGGCCAAGTTGCAAGGGCCATACTAGGTGGTCAAAAAGTTGTGTGATGTCAACTACAAGATCCACCAACCATGCAACATTAACCTGCTGAAACCCTGGAAAGACAGGGATCCAGTAGAAGCAACGTGCCTAGGGGCCAATACTGAAGCCAGAATCAAGGATGTCAGTGTGGTAGAGACACTGTCACCGGCCCAGAAATAACAGTGACGTGAGCTGCTTCAGCAGAACTGGGACCTGTTTATGTAGTTACCAGGATGTACACAGGTTGTGGAGCACAAAATCCTGACTGAACCACATGTGAGGGTGAACCAAAAGCCTTATTGGATTCTCAAAGCCCGCCGCGTGGTGATCTCCAAGGAGGTGAGGAGAATGTTAAGCCTAGGCGTCATCAAGGAGTGGAAGAGTGGCTGGTCCAGCCCTGTTGTGTTTGTGCCAAAGCCAGATGGAAAGTGGTACTTCTGTAATGAATACAGGAAGCTAAATGAGGTGTCCAAGTTCGACACATATCCGATACCCGAGGTCGATGAGCTTATTGAGAGGCTAGGTTCAGCCAGATACAGCTGTTCTCAAAAGTTTACATACCTCGGCAGAATTTTTGCTTTCTTGGCCTTTTTTCAGAGAATATGAATGATAAAACCAAAACTTTTTCTCCACTCATGGTTAGTGGTTGGGTGAAGCCATTTATTGTCAAACTACTGTGTTTTCTCTTTTTAAATCATAATGACAACCCAAAACATCTTATTAACCCTGATCAAAAGTTCACATGCCCTGGTGATTTTGGCCTGATAACATGAACAGAAGTTGACATGACACAAATGGGTTTGAATTCCTACTAAAGGTCTGTATGGTTTATTTATTGCCTGGACAAGGTTACAGATTTTATGTTTATGGTGTTGTTTTCAGTACTGTAGAACCAGTGGAAATAAACACTATTCTATTTGTGATATAAAAAATTCTGTGGATTCCTGTTCCAAGCGACTACCCGAGAGAGTGAACCAGTACAGAAGGTCATAGTAGGTAGTGATTAGTTTGCTTGAGGATCGCTCAGAATATTGCATTTGTCCAGTATGTTTATAGGGAGTATATTAGATCTCACCCATCAGGTAATGTGCAGTTGCTTATTCATCCCCCGGCCTAACCATCAACACTATATTAATTTAGAAAGTTTTTTGGCAATTGTTCGGTTGGGCTTTGGTGGGATGTATTTTTTCACTCACTCTTTCCCTATGGCAGCGGCAACTGAAAATGCCAGGCTGGCTTTGCAAATATAAGTTATTATTTGCTTTGGTAGATGGGATTCATATTGTTAGCAGTTGTATATTAGAAAGTGATGTATTTTATCTAATTTTTTATTATATTTTCCACAGGTTCTACAGTTTGGTTCCTGGGACACTAGTTCAAACATTGGTTTGAGATTAGAGCTCAGCAAGCTGCTATGCTCTGAATTTACCATGGCCAGCCATTCAAATAAGGGTCTTCTGTCCAAGGATCGGGGGTCAGTGTCGGGATGGATTAATTGACAAGACTTTCATGATGACAGGTTCCTGGACACTGACGTCTTCATTGTACATCTCAGAGGAATTTATATTGGGAGAGTAGGGACAGTGGATTTGCAGTATGAAGAAGAGTCTGTTAGGCGTCATAAGGTTATTCACAAGCTAAGTTTGTATTTCACAAATTATTTTTTGGTTGTTGTGGGTATAACTTTTAACTTAAATTTTGTGAGAATTAGGAAACCTTATAACAAAAGTATTTGTGAATTCATGCAGTCAATTGGGGTTCTTCTTTTAGGCTCGTTAAGGTACCTTCACACTAAGCGACTTTGCAGCGAGAACGACGACGATCCGTGATGTTGCAGCGTCCTGGATAGCGATCTCGTTGTGTTTGACACGCAGCAGCAATCTGGATCCCGCTGTGATATCGCTGGTCGGAGCTAGAAGTCCAGAACTTTATTTTGTCGCTTGATCACCCGCTGTCATCGCTGGATCGGCGTGTGTGACGCCGATCCAGCGATGTGTTCACTTGTAACCAGGGTAAACATCGGGTTACTAAGTGCAGGGCCGCGCTTAGTAACCCGATATTTACCCTGGTTACCATTGTAAAAGTAAAAAAAAAACCAGTACATACTCACCTTCTGATGTCTGTCACGTCCCCCGGCGTCCACAGGGTTATGCGCTGCTGCCGAGAACTTCCTGCACTGAATGTGTCAGCGCCGGCAGTAAAGCAGAGCACAGCGGTGACGTCACCGCTGTGCTCTGTCACTGCCGGCGCTGACACATTCAGTGCAGGAAGCTCTGAGCAGCAGCGCGTAACCCTGTAGATGCCGGGGGACGTGACAGACATCAGAAGGTGAGTATGTACTGGGTTTTTTTTTTACTTTTACAATGGTAACCAGGGTAAATATCGGGTTACTAAGCGCGGCCCTGCACTTAGTAACCCGATGTTTACCCTGGTTACCCGGGTGCTGCAGGGGGACTTCGGCATCGTTGAAGACAGTTTCAACGATGCCGAAGTCATTCCCCTGATCGTTGGTCGCTGGAGAGAGCTGTCTGTGTGACAGCTCCCCAGCGACCTAAACAGCGACGCTGCAGCGATTGGCTCGTTGTCTATATCGCTGCAGCGTCGCTGAGTGTGACGGTACCTTTAAGGTAGCTTCACACTAAGCGACGCTGCAGCGATACAGACAACGATCCCGATCGCTGCAGCGTCGCTGTGTGGTCGCTGGAGAGCTGTCACACAGACAGCTCTCCAGCGACCAACGATGCCGAGGTCCCCGGGTAACCAGGGTAAACATCAGGTTACTAAGCGCAGGGCCGCGCTTAGTAACCCGATGTTTACCCTGGTTACCAGTGTAAAATGTAAAAAAACAAACAGTACATACTCACCTTCGCGTCCCCCGGCGTCCGCTTCCCTGCACTGTGTAAGTGCCGGCCCTAACAGCAGAGCGGTGACGTCACTGCTGTGCTGTACTTTTACTTTACGGCCGGCACTCAGTCAGTGCAGGAAGCGGACGGCGAGGGACGTGTGACAGACATCAGAAGGTGAGTATGTACTGTTTGTTTTTTTTACTTTTACGACGGTAACCAGGGTAAACATCGGGTTACTAAGCGCGGCCCTGCGCTTAGTAACCCGATATTTACCCTGGTTATCATTGTAAAACATTGCTGGCATCGTTGCTTTTGCTGTCAAACACAACGATACACGGCGATCTGATGACCAAATATAGTTCTGAACTTTAACCAACGACCAGCGATATCACAGCAGGATCCTGATCGCTGCTGCCTGTCAAGCTCAACGATATCGCTAGCCAGGACGCTGCAACGTCACGGATCGCTAGCGATATCGTTTAGTGTGAAGGTACCTTTAGTCTGGTCTTTGCTGACATGATTTGGTCCACTTATCAGACATTGAGAATTGTTTATTTAACCTTATTTTAAAGGCTATGGTGTACTTAGCCCTAGATGGGGCAGGGCTTTGTTTGCCTTCTTAGGCTACGTGCCTACGATCAGGAATAGTAGTGTTTTGGACGCAGTGTATTTTCGCTATGTTCTAATTACAGCAGTCGCGTTAAAGTACATGTGAATTTGCCACATGTAATGACATTCTATTGTTGCAAATACTCAACTAGTTTCAGAAATTCACATGCTGCGGCTCATAAACCCACACCCCGGGTGAGTTTATGCAGAAATATGCAAAAATATGCTGCCTCCAAAACACTGCTATTCCTGATCGTGGACACCTAGCCTTAAAGGCAAGATGGCCTGTTGGGGTTAGCTGTTCAGATAACACAGGTCAACAAAAAAAAAAAAAATTTTTCTGGTGTCCAAAATATTTTAATGAATTTGGGGTATTTTTGGGGTGCTGATTCTGAATATGCTATCAGTTTTGCCAGATTGGCTCAAGTTTTTGAGATTTTTGGTATCTTATTTATAGCACTTGTTGGTAAATGCGACGCATCATCTCATTAATTTCTTTGGATTAGTACTTGAACTGAGCAGTTCTCAATATAGTTTTGTGTTAATTTGTGTTCTAAAAGTTTGTTCATAGCTTGATTTTTGCACTAACTTTATGTTGTTGTCTGTTTTCCAGTGAAAAGCATGAACTCATCAAGAAGAAGTTGTCTTAACGATCCAGACTCATTCTGTTACATTTGTGGTGAATACACACTGCCAAAACATAGAAGAAACATAACAGACTTCGTAAAAAAAGTGTATTTTACCTATTTTGGGGTTATGCTTGGGGACCAAGACAAGTTTTGGGCACCACACATAGTGTGCAAAGCATGTATCGAATTATTACGAAAATGGAGCAAAGGACAAAGAAAAAGCTTCAAATTTGGTGTTCCAATGGTGTGGAGAGAGCCAAAAAATCATCATGATGACTGTTATTTCTGTGCAGTGCAAGTGCAAGGATTCAATAAGCATAAGAAACGAAAATGGGAGTAACATGGAATCTGCAAGAAGGCCTGTCCCTCATTGTGAAGATGTGCCTGTACCTGTGTTTACCATAAATAACAGTCATCATGATGATTTTTTGGCTCTCTCCACACCATTGGAACACCAAATTTGAAGCTTTTTCTTTGTCCTTTGCTCCATTTTCGTAATAATTCGATACATGCTTTGCACACTATGTGTGGTGCCCAAAACTTGTCTTGGTCCCCAAGCATAACCCCAAAATAGGCAAAATACACTTTTTTTACGAAGTCTGTTATGTTTCTTCTATGTTTTGGCAGTGTGTATTCACCACAAATGTAACAGAATGAGTCTGGATCGTTAAGACAACTTCTTCTTGATGAGTTCATGCTTTTCACTGGAAAACAGACAACAACATAAAGTTAGTGCAAAAATCAAGCTATGAACAAACTTTTAGAACACTAATTAACACAAAACTATATTGAGAACTGCTCAGTTCAAGTACTAATCCAAAGAAATTAATGAGATGATGCGTCGCATTTACCAACAAGTGCTATAAATAAGATACCAAAAATCTCAAAAACTTGAGCCAATCTGGCAAAACTGATGACATATTCAGAATCAGCACCCCAAAAATACCCTAAATTCGATGAAATATCTTTGGCACCAAAAATGCTGTTGACCAGTGTAATGGATGGACAGAGGTTGATGGTTAAAATTCTTGAGCGTTTTGGGCTAAGCTACATTTTGTGAATTTTTCATGGATGTACTTATAAATAGTTAATTAAGATCAAGTTTTATATTATTTGCTATGTATTTTAATATTTTATTTATAATATTGCTTAATTGGCCCTAATTAGATATTGTGTTATGCAATGTCATGACTGCAGTAAACTATAGAATTAAAATCCCTCTGTTAATTGTAACAGCTGGGATCTTTATCAAGAGGTAAATTGCAAAGTCATTTATTTTTTACAAACACTTTGCAATTTTACCTAGTTATCAAGATGGGATTGTAAGAGCCAATGATCATATTAGCAATCCTAAGAATTAGACAGGTTTCTGTACTTGTGCTATGATTCTTTGACATCTTTCTCAGAGGCTGAATGGGGTTAGTTGGCATATAATTTTGGAACTAACAATCAAAGAAGGAGTCATTTAACCCCTTCATGACCTTGGGATTTTCCGTTTTCCCGTGTTCGTTTTTCACTCCCCTCCTTCCCAGAGCCATAACTTTTTTATTTTTCCATCAATTTGGCCATGTGAGGGCTTATTTTTTGCGGGACGAGTTGTACTTTTGAACAACATCATTGGTTTTACCATGTCGTGTACTAGAAAACGGGAAAAAAATTCCAAGTGCGGTGAAATTGCAAAAAAAGTACAGTCCCACACTTGTTTCACTTGTTTTTTGTTTGGCTTTTTTGCTAGGTTCACTAAATGCTAAAACTGACCTGCCATTATGATTTTCCAGATCATTACGAGTTCATAGACACCTAACATGACTAGGTTATTTTTCACCTAAGTGGTGAAAAAAAATTCCAAACTTTGCAAAAAAATAAATAAATAAAAAATGCGCCATTTTCCGATACTTGTAGCGTCTCCATTTTTCGTGATCTGGGGTCAGTTGAGGGCTTATTTTTTGCGTGCCGAGCTGGCGTTTTTAATGATACCATTTTGGTGCAGATACGTTCTTTTGATCGCCCGTTATTGCATTTTAATGCAATGTCGCGGCGACCAAAAAAACGTAATTCTGGCGTTTCGAATTTTTGTTCTCGTTACGCCATTTAGCGATCAGGTTAATGCTTTCTTTTATTGATAGATCGGGCGATTCTGAACGCGGCGATACCAAATATGTGTAGGTTTGATTTTTTTTTATTGATTTATTTTGATTGGGGCGAAAGGGGGGTGAGTTAAACTTTTATATTTTTTTTATTTTTTTCACTTTTTTTTTCACTTTTTTTTTTACTTTTGCCATGCTTCAATAGCCTCCATGGGAGGCTAGAAGCAGGCACAGCACGATCGGCTCTGCTACATAACAGCGATCATCAGATCGCTGCTATGTAGCAGAAAATCAGGTGTGCTGTGAGCGCCGACCACAGGGTGGCGCTCACAGCTGCCGGAGATCAGTAACCATAGAGGTTTCAAGGACCTCTATGGTTACCATTCTAAAGCATCGCCGACCTCCGATCATGTGACGGGGGTCGGCGATGACGTCATTTCCGGCCGCCCGGCCCGGATGCGGTAGTTAAATGCCGCTGTCTGCGTTTGACAGCGGCATTTAACTAGTTAATAGCGGCGGGTGAATCGCGATTTCACCCGCCGCTATTGCGGGCACATGTCAGCTGTTCAATACAGCTGACATGTCCCGGCTTTGATGCAGGCTCACCGCGGAGCCCTGCATCAAATCAGGGGAGCTGACCTCGGACGTACTATCCCGTCCGAGGTCAGTAAGGGGTTAAGTGTGCAAAAATACTACTGGAGAAACTTTTGAACCCTATGTACAGGGTATGCCATTTATATGGATACACCTAAATAAAATGGGAATGGTTGGTGATATCAACTTCCTGTTTGTGGCACATTAGTATATGGGAGGGGGAAAGGTTTTCAAGATGGGTGGTGACCATGGTGGACATTTTGAAGTCTGCCATTTTGGATCCAAAGTTATGTTTTCCAATGGAAAGAGGGTCATGTGACACATCAAACGTATTGAGAATTTCACAAGAAAAACAATGGTGTGCTTTGTTTTAATGTAACTTTATTCTTTTGGGAGTTATTTACAAGTTTCTCTTTGTTTACAGCCATTGACATGTCGCAGAGGTTAACACTTGAGGAGAGGATAGAAATTGTGTTGATGTCTGGTGAGCGCAGTATCCGGGTCATTGCAGCAGATTTCAATGCAAGACTCCCATGCTACAGTTAGCAAACTGCTTGCCAAATTTCGTGAAACAGGTTCAGAGTTGGATTTGCCAAAATGTGGACGCAAGAAAACTGTCACTAATGAAGAAACATCAGTGGCTGTCCTAGCTTCACTTAGCAAGAGCCCACAGTGTAGCACTAGCCGCATGTCACTGGAGAGTGGCATCAGTCGAACATCCCTTCGGCAGATATTAGCTACTCAAAAATGACATCCTTACAAAATTCAGCTGCTGCAGCATCTCAACAAGGATGACCCAAATCAGCGCGCTGAATTTGCAGAATGGGCAAAACAAAATTGGAACAGGACCCTCAATTTACACAATTGGCAATTGGCAATTGTCTATGCTGTGAAGATACGAGATGTGCAGCATCTGAAACAACGGATACTGGAAGCCTGTGCTTGCATTTCTTCTACGATGTTGCTCTCAGTGTGTCAAGAGTGGGAGAAGAGGGTTGCATTGACAATCCAACACAATGGGCAGCACTTTGAACACATTTTATAAGTGGTCATAAACTTGTAACTCATGAAAGAATAAAGTTACGTTAAAACCAAGCACACCATTGTTTTTCTTGTGAAATTCTCAATAAGTTTGATGTGTCATATGACCCTCTTTCCACTGGAAAAAAAAACCGTTGGATCCAAAATGGCAAACTTCAAAATGTCCGCCATGGTCACCACCCATCTTGAAAAGTTCCCCCCCATATACTAATGTGCCAACCAACCATTCCCATTTTATTTAGGTGTAGCCATATAAATGGCCCACCCTGTACAGTGTATACAGTTGGTAAGTAGGTAAATAATAATAATTTTATTTATGCTGTGCCAACATATTCTGCAGCACTTTACAATTAAGCAGTGACATACAGTGACATGTAAAAGTTTAGGCACCACTGATCAAAATTACTATTATTGTAAACAGTTAAGCAAGTTGAAGATGAAATGATCTCTAAAAGGCCTAAAATTAAATTTGATGCATTTCCTTTGTATTTTACAAAAATAAAAATGGGCTGATGCAACATTTTGGGCACCCTTGGAGATTTGTGTGCTCCAGTAACTTTGACCAAGGTTTAACTTTAACTAGCCTGTGTGGTGCAGTGACCAATCTTACAGCCAGGGGGCGCTGTGTGTGCACTGCAGGATGCACTTGGATGTATAACTGTGGTGGTGAGAGAAAGTCCGGCAGGATTATAAATGGCTGGTATGTGTGTCGCAGAGGAGGACACTCTGCGCTGTCAGTCTAAAGTTATTTTGTGTTCTTGGACCTGTAGTCCCACAAGTAATTGTGTAGTTCTAATGGGAGATTGGCAGGGCTAGTTATGAGAGATGGGAGGGTCAAACTAGCCACCCAGGGGAGTGGTTACAGGTATGTAATGTGACCAGGGTGTGAGTCACATGGTTCCTGTGGGTTCCTGTGTATGGATCTGTTTGGTTCATGTGCAAGGTCCTGGCCGGTCGGTGTTGGAGTCTCCTGGCATTGGAGAAGTCCTGGAAGCACCTGAGACCGTGGACCTAGTGGACGGCCAGTGTTGGAGTCTCCTGGCATTGGAGATGTCCTGGAAGCACTGAAGAGAGTGAGTCCTGCAATAGCCTGTGTGTTGGATTGTCCTAATGTGGGCTGGAGTCCAGGAAGCACTGCTGAGGCTGTGGACTGAATGCTTGAGGTGTTGGATTGTCCTGGTATGGGCTGGAGTCCTGCAAGCACCTGGTAAGAGTGTGAGTCCTGGAATGGTCAGAGTGTTGGATTGTCCTGGGATGGACTGGAGTCCTGTAAGCACTTGGTAAGATCATGGACTGATGGCCTGTGTGTTGGAAGTGCCTGTGATTGGACTTCCTGGAAGCGCATGGAAAGGCTGCATCTACAGAGCCTGAGACGGTTTCTGTGTTGGGGAAGCTACAGTTCCTACTGTGGGTCTGGACTATCCGAGGGCCCTGGGCACAAGGACGGTGATCCCAGTGAGGCAGTTTCCCTGTGAACCAGCACTGGCAGGAGTCAGTGTGTGGAGCCGGAGCTCCTGAGAGGTAACCCTTGGTATGGGAAAAAACCTGTAATGTACGGCAGAGACGTATCTGCCATTGGAACAGACTGTCGGTGATTAATATGTTCCGTTGATGCATGTAATGAACTGTGCAGTCACCTCCTGACTGGAGAGATAAGGCGTGACTACCGAATGTTTTGTAAAGCCACACGTGTTAAATTAACAGACTATGTGTAAGCTGGTGGTGTGTACCCTGGCTTACGGTGCGGTTTATGATGTTTAATAAACCGGAATGGACTTAATTTGTGTGAGATATCGTGCCTGTATGTGTTATTCCCGTGCAAGCGAGTGTCCCCCAAGACCCGAGGTAAGGGAAATGCTACACCTGTTAGAGTTATGGTTTGTTCACTATCATCGTTAGGAAAGTCCTGATGTGGAAACACAAAGGTCAGTGGTTGCTCTTGTCTCCTGGCCCTGCTGCCTTTATAAAGAACGCATGGACAAGAGCTTATCCCACTGAATTCCTTTCCTGTGGGCATAATACTACTCTGACAACAAAGGCTGACGGTAAAATAGTGTTGCAATACTTTATTGAACCACCAACAGACAATACCCAGGATTAGAGTAGCTGCGACTTCGGAGATTCCAGGGCCAACTACCCCCACCAGTGGCAGCCCGCTTTTGGCGGGCATTCACAGAGAGGAGGTAAAGACAAACTTAAGAAGCTGACAGTCCATTGAGGTACATAGCCTGGTGATCTGATTGTCCCAACCTTGCTTCTCAAAACATCTCCTTGGGGCCAGACGACCTGATTGTCCCAACCTGGATTTGCCAAACATCTTTGAGGGTTCAGTGATGATCAATAGAGTAGATCTGTATTCCTCCAGCTAGGGCCTTGGTCCCTTAATCTGGCATCCTGTAGAATCTCTCTGTGAACAGAGGCAGATCCCCTTTTATAGCTCACCACTGTCCTTCAGGCCATCATCCACAGGTCAGGGGGAAGTTGGGATGAAGGAATCTCTCATTTTTCGAGTATTCAATCAATCAATCTGTATAGTTTGTCCTTCACTGTTTGCAGGTCAACATGCTTCATGGACTAACACAATGGGGTAATCAACATATTAGCAAACATTCTTTGTTGAATTACCCTGTGTTCCTGTCTTCCAAGGATAGCAGCACAATAAGTTGCAAAAAAAATCAATTCAAGAGTCAACGTTCAGGCACATATGAACATTGGCATATGTCTTTTGACCAACCGAAGAAAAATAGGTCTTACATCGTTAAGATTAAATGCTGTGTCATCAAACTAGGTGATTCAGGTAATTCAAATTTTATAAAAACCCAGCCTCCTCTAATCTTTTGCCAAAAAAACAGCAGCTATGGGTTCTTCTAAGCAACTGTCTAGTACTCTGAAAATTAAAATAGTGGAGGCCCACAAAGCAGAAGACTATAGGAACATAGCAAAGCATTTTCAAGTTGCCCTTTCCTCAGTTCGAAATGTTATTACAAATAGCAGTTGACAGAAACAATGGAGGTCAAGATAAGGCCTGGAAAATCAAGTAAAATTTCAGTGAGAGCTGCTCATAAGATTGCTAGAGAGGCAAATCAGAACAACTGCTTGGCTGCAAAAGACCTTCAGATAGATTTAGTAGACTTTGGAGTCTCTAAACTCTATACTGTTCTAGTGTTCAGAGACACCTGCACAAATACGGCCTTCATGGAAGAGTCGTCCTCACCGTAAAATTCAGCATCAGAAGCAGGGTCGGACTGGCCCAATGGAGAACCAGAGGATTCTCTGGTGGGCCCAAGCACTGACATCTGGCATACAGGGCCAGCAGCTGCCTAGGGACCCCGCTGCCCCAGGGGCCCCCAGCCAACGGCATGTGGCTAATAGCAGCACACCACACAGCTGTTATAGGGACCGTGAGCCATGGGTGTAGAGAGCGGTGAATATTTCTTTCACTTTAATAGTGGGCAGTTTTAGCCGCAGCCACCGGTTCCTGCAGCAGCAAGGGGATCACATGTGCCCGCCACTAAAGAGAATGAATATTTACTGCTCTCCATGCCCATGAGAGTGGAGAGCAGTGAATATTCATTCCCTTTTTAGTGAACACACGTGATCACCCAGCAGCAGGAAGCCAGCGGCTGCGGCCAACATTGCCCATCATCAGTGACAGTGTTAGCAGCAAGCAGACTAAGCAGCTGCCAAGGGCCCCAGCTTCCCGGAGGCCCCCAGCCAATGGTGTGCCTCTAATAATGGCACACCATGTGGCCGCTATGGGGTCTGTGAGTCAGGGGTGCCTGCCCAGCACCAGCGCTGCACCCCACCGTGCGCCGCATTCATCTGTATCAGCATCATAGATGCCGATACAGTTGAAAGCAATAATGGAGGAAACGGCGTCAGATGACACTCCTCCATTACTCCCCTCAACCTCTGGCACAGCGAGTGCGCGATGACTCACTTCATCACGCACCATGCTGTGTGTCGGGTAGACGGCAGTGCAGCTGCTGAGACCGGAGCAGAGCCAAGATCTGCAGGGGAACAAGGAGGAGAGGTGAGTATTAAGGGGGCTACATTATATTCTATGGGGGGGCTGCATTATATTCTGAGAGGGCTACATTATATTCTATTGGGGGCTACATTATACTCTGAGGGGGCTCTATTCTATTCTATGGGGATGGCTATATTATACCCTGTGAGGGGGCTGCATTATATCATATCAGAGGGCTGCATTATATTCTATGAGGGGAGCTGCAATATACCCTATGAGGAGGCTACATTACTGTATATTCTACGGGAGGACTGCATTATATTCTATGGGGGGCTGCATTATACCTTATGGTGGGGCTGCATTATACTCTATGAGTGGGCTGCATTATACTTTATTAAGGGGCTGCATTATACACAATGAGGGTGCTGCATTATACCCTATGCGGAGGCTAAATTATATTCTACGGGGACTACATTATATTTTATGGAGGGCTGCATTGTACTCTGAAGGGGCTACATTATATTCTATGGGGGGCTACATTATATTCTATGGGGGGACTGCATTATACTCTGAGGGGGCTGCTTTATACTATATAAGGAGGGCTGCATTATATGAGGTTTTTAAGATGCGAGTTACATAAGTGAATGAGCGATTGGATATATGGAATAAAGGAAAGTTTTGTCAAATATACCCCCATGACAGCAGGTGTGCCGCTTGGGAGTTATGGTTGAACCCTCCAAGGTAATTTTAATATCGGGTACAGGAATGTTAGTAGAGGGAAGAAACACAAGAAGTTCAGTTTTGGAAAGATTCAGTTTTAGATGGAGGGAGGACATGATGCTAGAGGCAACGGACAAACAATCCTTGGTAATTAGTATTAAGGTAGGGGTGATGTTAGGGGAAAAAGTGTATAGTTAGGTGTTGTCAGCATAAAGATGATACTGGAACCCAAATCTACTAATTGTTTGTCCAATAAGGACGGTGTATAGAGAGAAGAGGAGGTGTCCAATGACTGAGCTCTCAGGAACCCCAACAGTAAGAGGACGAGGAGAGCCGGAAAAAGATATAGTGAAGGAGCGATCAGAGAGGTAGGAGGAGAACCAGGAGAGTGCAGTGTCCTTGAGCCCTATAGAGCAGAGCATAGTGAGGAGGAGCTGGTGATCCACAGAATCAAACCGAGCAGAGAAATTCAGGAGAATCAGCAGGTACAGCTTCGGACTTACACAGAAGTTCTGTAATTGCAGTTGCATTTGGCGGCACAATACTTGTGAAAATTATTGTAGTTACATGATATGACTAATATGGGCCCTCTTTACTTCAAGTTATTCTTTGTTCTGCTAACAGTCCACTTTAGCACTGTTCATGGGCCTTGAACTAGCAAGCCTAATATTCTACAATATCAATTTCAGAAATGGCCTTCACATTGCTACTATCTCCTCCTTGCCTTCTGGACTCAGGGGCCCAACAAACTCACAGCTGTGGCACCAGCTCTGTACCAGCTGAATATGAGCTCTCTTTCCAGCCTTTTTCAGCAAGGATTTCATAATCCATCTCTGGGATCCAAACTGCTTCTTCTATAATCCAGTTGCCTTCTTTCTACCTTTGCATCTCGTTCTGGAGTCATAAACACAAACTGGACAACATATCTTCCACTCCTTTACAAGGGAACCCCTTTAAACCATCAGAAATATGGTATGTTTTAAAAAATGAATCCATATAAACTTTTGGACCTAAAAATATCATGACCATCATAATACTAAAAGTTATTATTCACTTCTTTTATGTACCCTAATTTTATTTATTTTCTTTATCCCAAATTATCCAAAAAAAAAAAAAATGAAGGATCTTTGCAGTAAAAACAAACAAATCTTGTATAAGCTTATCCTGCCATCAGCTAGCACCAACTTCATTCTAAAGGTACCTTCACACTAAGCGACTTTACAACGATAACGATAGCGATCCGTGACGTTGCAGCGTCCTGGATAGCGATATCGTTGTGTTTGACACGCAGCAGCGATCAGGATCCCGCTGTGAGATCGCTGGTCGTTGCTGAAAGTCCAGAACTTTATTTCGTCGCTGGATCTCCGGCTGACATCGCTGAGTCGGTGTGTGTGACATCGATCCAGCGATGTCTTCACTGGTAACCAGGGTAAACATCGGGTTACTAAGCGCAGGGCCGCGCTTAGTAACCCGATGTTTACCCTGGTTACCATTGTAAAAGTAAAAAAAAACACATACTCACATTCCGGTGCCTGGCGTCCGCTTCCCTGCACTCCTCCTGCATCCTGTGTCAGCGCCGAACATCTCCGGCATCTCCCACAGAGCAGAGCGGTGACGTCACCGCTCTGCTTCACGGCCAGCACTTACACAGGATGCAGGAGGAGTGCAGGGAAGCGGACGCCCGGGCACCGGAATGTGAGTATGTGTTTTTTTTTTAACTTTTACAATGGTAACCAGGGTAAACATCGGGTTACTAAGCGCGGCCCTGCGCTTAGTAACCCGATGTTTACCCTCGTTACCAGTGAAGACATCGCTGGATCGGTGTCACACACACCGACTCAGCGATGTCAGCGGGAGATCAAGTGACGAAATAAAGTTCTGGACTTTCAGCAACGACCAGCGATCTCACAGCGGGATCCTGATCGCTGCTGCGCGTCAAACACAACGATATCGCTATCCAGGACGCTGCAACGTCACGGATCGCTATCGTTATCGTTGTAAAGTCGCTTAGTGTGAAGGTACCTTAAGATGCTGTACATTCAATAGATTACTGAGAAGAAGCAGATTTTTGAAATCATGGTATCACTGTACAATCTGACTACAGGGTTTGTTCGTTGTCTGTTGCTATGGAGATGTATATCAATTGCCGTTACTTTTTATTTTTCGATAGAAACGTAGAAAACGTAGAAAAATTAAAAAAAAGAATATACAGTAAGCTTTAAATTATTGAGACTTGACCAGAGTTAGCAAATGAATGCTCGAAAGAATTAATAGATTCAGAAAGATATTTGGTGTTAGATATAGAAGTAGCGGTGCCAAAATAGTACAGTAATACAGTAGATATATATAAATATACAGTATATAGATATGTATATCAATCTAAGTATCTATCTATCTATATATATATTTAAGTTCTGCAGAGAACATCTGTCCATATTTCAGTCACAATCCTCCTGCTTAGTCAATTAAAACCGGCTTACACAGACTCATGTAATTTCACAACTGCTGAGTGGGTATGGATGGATGGGCTCAAAATAAATTCTTACCTACACGGCAGAAACTAATACATATTCAACAAGTCCATCCAGCCAGTCATGAGATATGACAATCTGATTGGTATGGAAAATTTTGATAAATGTATTATGTGCCTGTCTCACACATAACTATGGCAACACATTCTCAATTTATTTAGCAATAATGTATGCCATGCTGCCTATAACACAGATAGTAGAGAATTGCAATACAGCATATTTAACAAATATATTAATATTTTTCTGATTAAATAAGTGCAGTTGCTCCTGTACCCTAGAGGTAAGAGCACAGATTGTCATTGTTTTCCATTCAAGCTTTCAGTTTTGTGCTATTTATTTGCAAATGAACTAAGTTATTGTGACATGGCCGGCCAACTTCCAGACCTATACTGAAATAGCAACACTGCCTTGGGCAGCAGCTTTCATAGTTTCCCTTATGAAACATGTTGTATTTGCCATTTGTTACAATTTTAAATGCAGACATATATTTGAAAACAATATAGAAAGGTAGTGGAAGAATTTTGACAGCAATATGCCAATCAAATAAGTAACAGAAAGGCTTCAAGGATTTTTAAGTTACTGTACTTTTCTTTTTTGTCTTGTGGTACTGAGTGCTGTTTATTTCGACCAAATTTTTTATGAATTTTGATCAAAGTAAAAAAATATATTTTTTATTTTTTTGTGACTTTTAACACAAAAAAATACATATTTTTCAAAATGACGAAAAAAAAATTCTGGTAAACATAAATCCCTCTTGGGGCGACTGGAGAACATTTTCATCAAATATTGCACCTTTTCAAAAGTCACAAATGATTAATTAATTGAAGATATCTGGAAACCGTAAAGTCTGCCCACAATGGCGAACATTAAAAAAATAGGCGAACACTTAGAATATAAACTTCCAACAAGGCACAAACAGAAAAATGATTGTGGTGTAAATGAAAAACAGGCTAAAAACACACAAAAATAGTCAAAGAAAAGTACATAATGCAGTAACGAGTCTGGGCCATCGTGTTGAATAAAGCTACATTCCCATATTCATAGAGTTTTATTGATCCATACACATACAGTACGTTTTAAAAACTGATTAGGCCAGTTCATGAGTCTCAAAGCTTGAAATACAAAAGGCATTATTTGTATTTCAATGTTGCAGCCATTTTTCATCAGTTTTTATTTGATCCATTGTTAAGGCAATGTTGCTAGTGTCTTAGTGTTTCCCATTTTTGTATCAGACAGCACACGGTCCCAGAGAGTTTTTCCATCAGTTTTAAAAGTAGGTCCAAATCTCTGGTCTGTGAGACTTAGAGCATGTCCTATTTTCATCCATTTTGTGGATTAGGCTGTGAGGATCCATGTATCGCAGATGACTCACTGAAGACACACTTTGCACTCCAGAGTTCCTTTTGCGTTTCATCCATTTTTAACAGAAACATTGTTAAGACTTAATGGACAAACAAATCAGGCAGTTTTTTACTTTAGTGAAAAAAGTTGGAAGCAACATGGATGACACTGAGAAAAAAATTGCTCCGCATATCTCAGATGGTAACACAAGGATGTGAGAATGTAGCCTAAGAGTCAAAGGATAAATGCTACAGAGTGGCAATATTGTTGGCACTTGAGAGAAACAAAATGGTATGTTTTACATGCATATAAAAATCGACATGACTATATGAGTGTAGTCTAACACTACCCTAATGCTAAGTGATGTACTGCAGAAGGTTGCTGATTAGCGATCTACTGCAGGAAGGGGTTAAGACTGACGAGATATATACTGCAGGACTGGTTTGGAGCGATGCACTGCAAGAGGGGTCTAAGGAATGATGTACTGCATGAGAGGGCTGGGAAACGATGCACTGCAATACATAAGTGGCTGAGGAACAATGTAGTAGAGGAGGGATCTGGGAAGCAATGTACTTCAGGACGCAACTGAGGAGCAATATGCCATATGAGGGGCCTGTACATGGAAGGACTCAAAGAAGAGATGTATTGCATGATGGGGCTCTATGTAGGTATGTAAAGGGACTGAATAGAGTAATATAATGCAGAATGAGGCTGTATGTATAAAGGCTCAGAGAATTGATGCACCGCAGGATGGTTGTCATGTCCCATGATTTGGGAATCATACAGACAGACATTGCATTACCATTGAGTTGTTATATATTGTTGTTTAGCTGCTATGCAGTAAGGTTTACCCTCTTTAGAAGTTTCTCCTTCCTCTCTCCCTGTTTATCTCTGATGTAGCTCTGATGTCAGTAACCCTTCCGTTCTTCCTGAGTTTTCATCCTCAATCACCATCTATCAGCCATTTCAGAAGCTCATGTGTATGCAGTCCTGTTTCTGAAAGTCGTTTTTATCTGCTGTAAGTGTGCATATATAGAAGAATTCAGCTGGAAAATAAATGTTTTTCTCGAATCTTCATTTGTGCCTCCTACAGTCAGGTTAAAACTATCTGAAGACATCACGATGTGTGAGTACAGCTTAAAAGAGACATCCTAGAAACGGCGTCTCACATGCTTGCAGCTTAATAGTGATGAGCAAACAGGCAACAACTAACAGAATGATTTTTAACAGGGAAAAATGCAAAGTACTACATCTTGGCAATAAAAATTAAAAAAACATATACAGAATGGGAGGAATAGGGCTAAGCAACAGCACATGTGAAAAAGACTTGGGTATACTATTAGATTACAGACTGAACATGAGTCAACAGTGTGATGCAGCAGCAAAAAGGGCAAATACAATTCTGGGATGTATTAACAGAAGCATACAGACTAGATCACGTGAAGTCATTATTGCCCTCTGCTCCTCTTTGGTCAGACCTCATCTGGAATACTGTGTCCAGTTTTGGGCACCACATTTTAAAAAAGTGGCTGAGGACCACATCACATTTTAAAAAAGACATCAACAAACCGGAGCACATTCAGAGAAGAGCGACCAGAATGGTGACTGGTCTGTAAACCATGTCCTATGAGGAACGTTTACAGGATTTGGGAATGTTTAGCTTACAAAAAAAGAAGACTGAGAGGAGACTTAATAGCTGTCTACAAATATCTAAAGGGCTGTCACATTGTAGAAGGATCATCTTTATTCTCATTTGCACAAGGAAAGACTAGAAGCAATGGGATGAAACTGAATGGGAGGAGACACAGATTAGATATTAGAACTTTTTGACAGATAGGGTGATCAATGAGTGGAACAGGCCGCCACAGGAGCTGGTAAGTTCTCCTTCAATGGAAGTCTTCAAACAGAAGCTGGACAGACACCTGTCTGGGATGATTTAGTGAATCCTGCTTTGAGCAGGGGGCTGGACCAGATGACCCAGGAGGTTCCTTCCAACTCTAACATTCTAACATTCTATGAATAATGTCTTATCCGAGCATGCTCAAGTTTTATCCGAGTATCTTGGGTGTGCTCGTATATCATGTTCGAGTCCCCATGGCTGCATGATTTGCAGCTCTTAGACAGCCTGAACATATGTGGGGATTACCTAACAGGCAATCCCTGCATGTGTTCAGGCTGTCTAACAGCTGCAAATAATGAAATGATCTCTAAAAGGCCTAAAGTTAGAGAAAACACATTTTATTTGTATTGTAGGCAATATATATATATATATATATATATATATATATATATATATATATATATATATATATATAGTATTTTATTTTTTTAAATTATTTTATTTTTTCCATCTTTTACCATTTTAAAATTACAAAAAGGAAAATGGGCAGATGCAAAATTTTGGGCGTCCTGCATGATTAGTACCTAGTAGCACCACCTTTTCAACGTTTCACAGCTTGTAAATGCTTTTTGTAGCCAGCCAAGAGTTTTTCAATTTTTGTTTGAGGGATTTTCAGCCATTATTTCTTGGAAAATTCTTCTAGTTCTGTGAGATTCATGGGTTGTCTTGCATGCACTGCTATTTTGAGGACTAGCCACAGATTTTCAATGCTGTTCAGATAAGGGGATTGTGAGGACCATTTTAAAACCTTCATCTTGCACCTTTTGAGGTAGTCTATTATGAATTTGATGTGTGTTTAGGATCACTATCCATAAGTATACAGGAAAGAAATATATCTTGGTACCGTGTTAGCCAGTAGATAGAAAAATATTTAGAATTGAGAGTCCTCAGTGGTTGATACCTTTTAATGGCTAACTGAAAGGATGGTAACAAATTGCAAGCTTTCGAGACTACATACGTCTCTTCATCAGGCAAGACTAAAACAAATTCTGAAGAATCACATATTTATGCACAACATAGTATTTTTTTAGTTTAGTTTAGTTTTTTTTTTTTTTTCTTCCTATACTATGTTGTGCATAAATATGTGATTCTTCAGAATTTGTTTTAGTCTTTGCCTGATGAAAAGACGTATGTAGTCTAGAAAGCTTGCAATTTGTTACCATCCTTTCAGTTAGCCATTAAAAGGTATCAACCACTGAGGACTCTCAATTCTAAATATTTTTCTATCCATAAGTAGAAGCCATCCTCTTTTCAATGTCAGCTTTTGTTTACAGATGGTATTATGTTTGCATTAACAATTTGTTGAAATTTCATTGAATCCATTCTTCTCTCTACCAGTAGAATGTTCCCCCATGACATTGATTGCAACACATTCCCAAAGCATGATCCACTGAGATGTTCTTTTCCTGAAATTCTGTGCCAATTTTTCTCCGCACATACCTGTATTCATTGTGGCTAAAAAGTTCTATTTGAACCTTATCAATCTACAGGACATGTTTCCAAAATGCATCAGGCTTGTTTGGATGTTCTTTTGTATACTCCTCAGAAAAACTGACCCTCACTTCCAAACAGAAAAACAGGTGTGTACAGGTGCAAACTAAGTGTAGCCATATCCATATATAACCAACAAATAAAGTTGCACTCTGCAGTGCTTTAGCAAGAAAATATGAAATTTATGAAATCTGAATTGCATTACTGCTCTAGAAAATAGGAAATATTGAGAATACTGAGGACATAAATTGGCCAATTCATGTATACCCAGCAGCCACGCTAAGGCAATTCCCATTGCTGGCAATCTAATGTGAATCCTCTCCTAGTCTCAACCATGCATTTATGTGGGTAGATAGGAATCTGCTATGATTAAAACCACCAGAGGCTGATGGGTGGAGTGCTCAGTTAGTGAGCCTATAGATACAAATAATAAAAAACTGAACGTCACTTACAAGCAAAAACACAGGTGTGTATAGGTGCAAAATAAGAGAAGTCATCTCCATGTTAGCTCCAGTAATATAAACCTAGGAAAGTGCTCAAAATTAACATTTTCCTTTTATTCACAAAAATTTTACTTAATTTTACTTTAAACCCAAAATTATTTATTTTCACAAGGGTAATAGAAGAAAATGGACCCCAAATTTTTTTATGAAATTTCTCCTGAGCATGCCAATATGCTATATGTGGGAGAAAACTACTGTTTGGGCGCATGGCAGGGCTCAGAAGGGAAGGAGTGAGATTTGACCTTTTGAACGCAAAATTTGCTCAAATCATTAGCAGACACCATGTTCCATTTGGAGAGCCCCTGATGTTCCTGAACAGAAGACGACCCTACTTTGGAAACTACACCTCCTCAAGGAATGTATCTAAATATGTGGTGAGCACCTTGAACCCCCAGGTACTTCACAGATTTTTATTGAAAAAAATAACAAAAATAAAAAATCACATTTATCCCTCAAAAGTGTTATTTTAGCCCCAAGTTTTTTATTTTCACAGGGGTAACAGGAAAAAATGGAAACAAAAATTGGTTGGGCTATTTCTCCTGAGTACGCAGGTACCCCATATGTGGGGGGAAACTACTGTTTGGGCACATAGCAGTGCTCAGAAAGGAAGGAAAGCAGACTTTGATGGAATGGTCTGCAGGTGTCATGCAAATGTCATGACGTTTTTGGATAGCCCCTGATGTGCCTAAGCAGTGGAACCCCTCACAAGTTGCCCCATTTTTTGGGAAACTAGACCCCTCAAGGAATTTATACAGACATGTGTTGAGCACATTGAACCCCCATGTGCTTCACAGAATTTTACATTCATCTGTGAAAATGAAAAAAATCCCACAAGAATGTTGTTTTAGCCCCAATTTTTTTCATTTTCACAAGGTTAGCAGGAGACAATGGACCCCAAAATGTGTTGCGCAATTTCTCCTGAGTACAGTGATACCCCATATGTGGTCAAAAACTACTTTTGAGGCACAGAGCAAAGCTCAGAAGAAGAAGCGCCATATTGTAGTTCAGACCATTATGGGTGCGAGTGAGCCGAGATTCAGCCGAGTCTTGGTGCCAATCGCATGCTGCAATTGTTCTCGCATGCCGATTCAGCATGAGAAAATAATCGCAGATGTGATCTGCCCCATAAATTAACGCTGGTCCGAGTGCTATGCAATGTTTTCTTGCATAGCAATCATCCGTATTCTACTCTAGTGTGACCCCGGCCTTATAGTTTGCGGGTGCTATGACCCTCTCCAAGAGCCCCTGAGTTGCCAGAACAGCAAAACCCCTCATAAGTGACCCCATTTTACAACCTACACCTGTTGATTAATTCATCATAGGGGTGCTGTGATCATATTGACACCACAGGTGTGTCAAAGAATTTTATGCCATTGAAGTGAAGAAAAAATAATTACATTTTTACCACCAAAAAGTTGTTTTAGGCCCAGATTTTACATTTTCACACTGGGAGATGGGTAAAAATGGCACCAAAATTGGTCCCACAATTTCTGCTGAACATGGAAATATCCCATATGTGGCTGTACAGTACTGCTTAGCTACAGTACATGCCGAGACTCGGGAGGAATGGAGCACTATTTGCCTCCTGTAGTGCAGATTATCCTAGAACAATTTGCAGACTCCATATACAGAGCCCCTAATTGCTAGAAGAGCAGAATCCCCCTCAAGTGACCCCATTTTGGAATTATTTTCCTTTGTGAATTTATCTACAGGTATAGTGACAATTTTTATTCCATGAGTGTTTTGCAGAAACAAGCAGCAGTGGGTGTTGCTGAGTGAAAATTGCAAACTATCGTAGCACCCAGTACATTGTAGTCCCCAGTACGTTGTAGTGCACAGCTCATGCTTCTAGAGACACGCATCCATAAATTAGGAGGTCTCATAGCTTAACAAATGCCAAACACGTGGGCGCTAAATCTGATTTAGGCACACTGAGGCTCAGAAGGGAAGGGGCATTTGGATTTGGGAGAATTTCTTTTGGGGGCGAGGAGCCATTTCGATTTTCCAGAGTTTTTGTGTTACCATTTACGTGGAAGCCCCTATATTTCCGCTAACAGATGACAGATCAGAGTGGTAATTTGCTTGTTTTGTGGATTGAGTTGAAGCTTTTATTTGGAACATTTTACATAACATTTGGGATCACATTTCTCCGGCGCTCTATGCTGACCACTTACTTTGGGGTTTCCATCTAAATCGCCAAGTGACAGGACAAATGAAACTCCCGAGGGATCCATCCACTATAATGAGGCAGCAGTGTCACTTTGGACGCCATCTGTCCTCTGTTCAGCGGTGCCCTTTTTTTCAGAAGTGCCCAAAACTGTGGCCTACGGCATAGAGTGCAGAATAAATGTGAGGAGAGATTTGAAAAAATCAACATCAGGTGAAAAATTGGTTTCATTAATTTTTTTACGCCATTCCTCTTGTAGTATAAGTGATTAGGCGACTTTATTATTCGGTGCGATTACAGAGATACCAGATTTATATATTTTTTTATGTTTGGCTGTTGTCACACATTAACAGATACTTTTTTTTGCTAAAACTAGTTTTTGCATCACCATATCTTCATAGCTATAATTTTTCATATTTTTGTCGACAGAGTCATATTAGGGCTTGTTTTCTGTGGGATGAGTTGATGTTATTATTGGTACTATTTGTGGGCATATGACACTTTTTGATATCTTTCGATTTTTGAAAGGCAGAGTGAACCAAAGGCAGTAATTCAGGAATTGTTTTTTAAGGTCTTTTCTTATGTCGTTCTGCGTATGGTAAAATTGATCAGGCTGCTTAATTCTTAACTACATTTATAACTTTTTTTTTACATTCTGGCGCTTTTACACAATTAGAACTATAGAAAAAATTATAATTATTGCATCGCTTTATTCTGAGAGCTGTAACTTTTCTATTTTTCCATTGATGGAGCTGTATGATGGCAAGTTTTTGCAGGATAAGATGACATTTTCAGCTGTTCCATTTTTACAGTCTTTCGTCTTTTTGATCATATTTTACTCCACTTTTTGTTCAGCAATATGATGATATTTTTGCCTCGGTTTTTTTTTACTCTGTTCACTGAAGGGGTTAACTAGTGTGATATTTTTATAGGGCGGGTAATTCTGGATGTGGCGATACCAAGTATGTATACCTTTTTGGTTTGTTTGTTTTGTGTTTTTTAAAAAACATTTATGGATACAATTCATTTTTATTTATTTTATTAATTTGTGACCTTTTTTAAAGTATTTTTACTACTTTCTTTTTACTCTTTTTTTGCACTTTTTTTTACTTTGTCCCACTATGGGACTTTCACTTTTACAGCTCTGATCCCAGTTATAAAGCATAGCAATGCAGGAGCATTGCTATGCTTTATAACTGTCAGTGCTGCACTGACACAAGTTAGATAGATCATGCTCTGTGGATGCTGAAAAAAGCATGGACCGCACCTTCAAAAATCATACATTGATCTAATGCCGATCTAATGCCACGAGGCAAAAATGTTTATTACTGAACATGAGGTTCTTCGTTTAACATTCTGATCAGACTGTATGAAGCCCATTGCCACATCAGGGCAAACCTCTCAGTGGGTCCTAACTTTTATAGCCTTAAAGGAGCAGTGGCGGGCACCCATGCTGCAAGACTGAGTCCCCATGACAGACAGCACCGCCCACAAGCACAAAACCACAGCAACAATGGCCGCCATAAAGCACCAACAACAAATGAAAAGAGCACTGAAACTCACCTTCCTCAAGCTGTAAAATGAGAGCAAAATTAGGCTGCAGCCCTTTTGCAGTCTCCTGCTAATTAAAATCACCTAGGCTGTGCCAAATGGAAGGAGTGCACGTCCGAAAAGAAAGGACAGATCATGCAATATGTTAAAAAAAAAAGAATGGACAACACCTTCAAAAAATCATACACGACCTGACATGCTTCCTCCCTGCATGTCAGATGCTGTTCTAATGCTCTGCAATGCAGAAGCATTGCAGAGTATTAGATCAGCGATCAGTCACTGTAAAGTTGATATCTCATCATGGGGCAATGTAAAAAAAAAAAGTTAATAAAAATTGTAAAAATATTTTTTCAAAAATCACAAAATACAGAGCAAAAAAAAACATATTAATCCAATAAATACATTTATTTATGTAAAAAAAATAAAAAAGTACACATATTTGGTATTGCCACTTCCATTAAGACCCAACCTATAAAACTGTCACACTAGTTAACCCCTTCAGTGAACACTCTAAAAAAAAACAAGGCAAAAAATTATGCTTTGGAATAAAATACGATCAAAAAGACCAATCTAAACAAAAATGGTATCTCAGAAAACGTCATCTTGTCCCGCAAAAAACAAGCCGCCATACAGCTCCATCAGCAGAAAAGTAAAACAGTTATAGCTCTCAGAATAAAGCGATGCAAGAACAATTTTTTTTTCTTTAAAATAATTTTTATTGTGTAAAAGTGTAATAGGATGCATGTACTGAGTATGTCACCACGGAACAGACAGACCAACTGTTGAGGGGAATTTATTAACAGGGGTAAAATTCTCCTCGCAGGGAGTAAACAGGGGGTTAATGGAGTCAAACAGTAAACAGTAAACAATTAAGCGGAATCAAAAGGGTTAACGAGTGTTCTGGTAACTTATCAGCCCAGGGAGATCCTGACTGGAGGGTCCTTTTTCCAACGTGGATACAGTCACCAGCAGGGCTTGAGATTCTGGTCTTTTCTGTGTCTCCTGGAAAGTCCGGGGTTAAGTCTCTGCAGCCTGCTCTTCTCAAAGTGAAACTGGAACCAGGAAATAACAGTCTCTCCGTCACTGCTGCAGGAGTCTCCGTAAGCCTGGCAGCTTCTCTGTAATAACGATGTCACACACACACTGGGCAGTTACTTATCACACTCAGGGATCTGTGCTTGTCACTGCGGTCACCAGGGCTGCACTGAGTCACTGTCTCTGCACTGTCAGGGGAAGAGTCTTCTCAGATTATGGAGGCTTCCAAGTCCCACTCTCACTCCAGCCTTAGTGCCCTCACGGGGAGTACTCTGTCATGGGGAGCGCGGCGCTGCAGCCTGCTTTTTCTCTGGCACGCTGTCCCCTCTCTGGCGCGCTCTCTCTCCCGCACTTTTCTGACCACTCCCCTCTCTTTTCCCAGCAGTCACCACGTCCCCTCTGTCCAGGGCAGAAAGTCTTCCCCCCAACAACCCAGCTGTCTGACTAAGTGGTTCCAGGCAAGGAGCAGGGAAAGCAACCTCCTTACAAAAGCACCAAAACATAATCAATTTTACCACATGTGGAACGACATAAAAGAAAGCTGAAAATAATTCCTGAATTGCTGATTTTTGTTCATTCTGCCTCCCAAAAATCGGAATAGAAAGCGATCAAAATATGTCATGTGCCCAAAAATGGTACCAATAAAATCGTCATCTCGTCCCACAAAAAACAAGCCAACAGTACTGGACACCAGCTTTAGACACTGGAGGGACTTACTGGTATTGGTCCTCGTTTGTATCCAGCCCTTTGTCATTCAGCACACATTGGAGCCTTAGGCCTCTTTCACACTTCTGTCGGTACGGGGCCGTCATAAACCGTCAGCCCGACGTACCGACGGACGTTGTGCAAATATTGGACAATGTGGGCAGCGGATGTAGTTTTCAGACGCATCCGCTGCCCATTATGAGTTCCGGGGAGGAGGGGGAGGAGTTCCGGCCGGTCATGCGCGGTCGGAAATGACGGTTCCGACGGACGAAAAAATGTTACATTGAACGTTTTTCATCACGACGGGCCGCCAATTACCGACGCATCCAGTGCACGACGGTTGCGATGTGTGGCCATACGTCGCAATGCGTCGCTAATGCAAGTCTATGGAGAAGAAACACACCCTGCGGGCAACTTTGCAAGGATGCGTTTTTTCTCCAAAATGACACATTGCGACGTTGGCCAAACGACGGAAGTGTGAAAGAGGCCTTAGGCCTCTTTCACACTTCCGTCGGAATATGAACGTCGCAATGCGTCGTTCTGTGCAAAAAAACGCATCCTGCAAAGTTGCCCGCAGGATGCGTTTTTTGCACATAGACTTGTATTACCGACGCATCACGACGTATGGACACACGTTCCATACGTCATGCACTGGATGTGTCGGTAATTGGCGGACCGTCATCACAAAAAACGTTCAATGTAACGTTTTTTTCTGCGATGGGTCCGCCATTTTCATCCTCGCATGCGCGGCCAAAACTCCGCCCCCTCCTCCCGGACTACAGAATGGGCAGCATATGCATCCATCCGCTGCCCACATCATGCAGAGAATTCACAACGTCCGTCGGTACGTCAGCCCGACGCATTGCGACGGGCCCGTACTGATGGAAATGTGAAAGAGGCCTTAGCCTACCGTGTCTAAAATAGTTGTACTATATTGAAGAACACGAAAAGCAGAAAATATGATTCCGTAGAGGCTACGATGACGATGACATAGAATCGACCCTCTGCTAGATCACTGTACATTGTAAGACGCTATCCAAGACCACTAACTGGCGTAATTTCTTCTGTATTTAAGCCTGCATGTAGCAGGAAACCCTGTCGCCAGGTCAGTGCAAGTAATTCAAACTTGGTCACTTACAGTCAGTCCAATGAAAGAATTACATTTATGGGTTTCCTGCGTGCAATCAACTTTTACATTGCATTAATAAATCCCAGAAGGATGCCTGTGACAACTGATCACAAATCACTGCTAAACTATACAATGAATGCAGTAATTCCATTGTTTGCACTGACATTGATCTATAGTCAAAGCTATAGATGCATAGTTTGCATGGACAGACTTTACCCTGGCATCAGGAAATGTTGGGCTGTTTGAAGTGCAAGATGCATTTAATTTCCAATTCAGAATATATAGCAGGATTACTTTCTCCCTTCTGCTACAGGAGCCATCCAGCAATGACACGTAGAACTGCCAGAGAATGTATATTTTACCGGCATGCTGTATACTGTAGTTCATATTTTTTTCAAATGCATGCAGCAGGCTATAAATATTATAGGTAGCAGCCCTCACAACTTTATACTAGTGGCATTATCAGTTCAAATATTTGTGCTATGGTTGGTTGGATACATACAGCCTTGTGTGACATTTTGAGTAAACGGGGTCGGTGTGTACTGTTTGTAGGCTCTAGAGTTAAGATAATTTTCCAAAATTTGATTAGTACAGATTCGCTCAATTCAGAAAAAAAATTAAGTTAGCAGCAAATAAATTTGATTTGAAGTGAATTAGCCAGGAACTAATTAAAAAATCTTATACTCACCTCTTTTCATCCCTTCTGTCCTTTCAGCACTGAAAAAACAATCAGCATTTTTATCTTCTATTTCTATCTTCCTTTTGGCCAGGTGTTCCAGTGACTTACAGGATGGAGATCTGGAAATACAGTATTTACCAATAATTATTTGGGTTTTGTTATTTTCTTAATGATTCTAAGTTTGGCATTGTTTCAAAATGTTTTAAGTTTATTAACTTTTATGAAAAACTGTTTTTTAAGCTGGTATAGAATTACCGTACTACAGCAGGTTTTGTTTCAATATTTTATATGGCGCAAGCATATTTGCCTTGAATTGGTGTTGTGGTTTCAAACACGTTTTTTTCTTTTAGAATCATTCTCAGCTTACTAATAATAAGTCCTACTTCCCTGCTGCCACTCTAGTGCTGCCATTGGTCTTTGTTGAATTGGCTGCAGAGGTGAAGTGTTGACTACAAGACATTACCGCCTCAGTCAACTACTGATAAAATGCACATACAGCACTATTTTGCTGCAAAACAACCCTAGTAACACTTCCCCACTGCCTATGGGGGTAAAACATTATTGGCTGCCTAAAGCTAGGTTTACACCAGCCTATCTGCAGCAATAAATACTGTAAATGCTGATAGAGTACATGTCTGACAATCTTTTCTTTTAATGGCCTTCGGCTCGATCTTGAGCCTTGGTGACCTGATTGATGAATGGTCTGTAGGAATATCGATCTTGTACAAGCCTAGATAGGTCCACCATGGTCTTCACCACCGTTCTCTTGATTTTGTTAAGCCATTGGGTTGCTGGTGTATTCCTCTTTGTCTTGTTCCTTTTATTTTTTCGATCATGATGTCCTTCTCCAGTGATTGCTCTCTTCATATGATTTGTCCAAATTAGGCTTCAAGTGACGTGTCTGGTTTGCCAATTAGTGGTTGCTTAACCCTTTACCGACATCGGGCATAATAGTATGGCAATGTTGGACTCCCCCTCACCACTGGAGCCCACATCTTTCCGTTGTTTTGAACAGCTGACATGTGCCTGCAATAGCCGCGGGTGGAATCGCGATTCTCCCGCAGCTATTAACCAGTTAATGCTACTGTCAAACGCTGACAGTGGCATTTAAATTGCGCTTCCAGAAATCACGCCTTAAATACGCACACCTGTATCCCTTGTCACGTGATCGTGGGTCACCAGTGTAGTGGCATGACAACCTGAGGTCTCCTGGAGACCTCTATGGTTGTCAGTTCCAGCTTGCTGTGAGCACCACCCAGTGTTCGGCGCTCATAGCAAGTGAGTAAATCTGCTATATAGAGGCGATCTGATCATCGCCTCTATGTAGCAGAGCCGATCGGATTGTGGCAGCTTCTAGTCTCCTATGGAGACAATTGAAGCATGGCAAAAGTAATAAAAAAGTTTTAAAAATATAGAAAAAATAAAAAAAATATAAAAGTTCAAATCACCCCCCTTTCGCCCCATTCAAAATAAAACAATAAAAATAAAATCAAACATACACATATATGGTATCTCCACATTCAGAATTGCCCGATCTATTAACCCCTTACTGACATCAGACGGTATAGTACGTCCGATGTCAGCTCCTCTGCTTTGATGCAGGGCTCCGCGGTGAGCCCGCATCAAAGCCGGGACATGTCAGCTGTTTTGAACAGCTGACATGTGCCCGCAATAGCGGCGGGTGAAATCGCGATTCACCCGCCGCTATAAACTAGTTAAATGCCGCTGTCATACGCAGACAGCGGCATTTAACTACCTCATCCGGCCGGGCGGCCGGAAATGACGTCATCGCCGACCCCCGTCACATGATCGGAGGTCAGCGATGCTTCAGTATTGTAACCATAGAGGTCCTTGAGACCTCTATGGTTACTGATCGCCGGTAGCTGTGAGCACCACCCTGTGGTTGGCGCTCACAGCACACCTGCATTTCTGCTACATAGCAGCGAACAGCAGATCGCTGCTATGTAGCAGAGGCGATCGGGTTGTGCCTGCTTCTAGCCTCCCATGGAGGCTATTGAAGCATGGCAAAAGTTAAAAAAAAAGTAAAAAAAAATGTGAAAAAAATAAAAAATATATAAAAGTTTAAATCACCCCCCCTTTCGCCCCAATCAAAATAAATCAATAAAAAAAATCAAATCTACACATATTTGGTATCGCCATGTTCAGAATCGCCCGATCTATCAATAAAAAAAAGCATTAACCTGATCGCTAAACGGCGTAACAAGAAAAAAAATCGAAACGCCAGAATTACGTTTTTTTGGTCGCCGCGACATTGCATTAAAATGCAATAACGGGCGATCAAAAGAACGTATCTGCATCGAATTGAAATCATTAAGAACGCCAGCTCGGCACGCAAAAAATAACCCCTCAACCGACCCCAGATCATGAAAAATGGAGACTCTACGAGTATCGGAAAATGGCGCAATTTTTTTTTATTTTTTTTTTTATTTAGCAAAGTTTGGATTTTTTTTTCACCACTTAAGTAAAAAAAATAACCTAGTCATGTTTGGTGTCTATGAACTCGTAATGACCTGGAGAATCATAATGGCAGGTCAGTTTTAGCATTTAGTGAACCTAGCAAAAAAGCCAAGCACAAAACCAGTGTGGGATTGCACTTTTTTGCAATTTCACCGCACTTGGAATTTGTTTCCCGTTTTCTAGTACACGACATGGTAAAACCAATGATGTCGTTCAAAAGTACAACTCATCCCGCAAAAAATAAGCCCTCACATGGCCAAATTGACGGAAAAATAAAAAAGTTATGGCTCTGGGAAGGAGGGGAGTGAAAAACGAACACGGAAAAACGAAAAATCCCACGGTCATGAAGGGGTTAATATCAAAAAAGGATTAACCTGATCGCTAAACGGCGTAGCGAGAAAGAAAGTCAAAACGCCAAAATTACATTTGTTTTGGTCGCCACGACATTGCATTAAAATGAAATAACGGGCGATCAAAAAATCGTATCTACACCAAAATGGTATCGTTAAACATCAGCTCGGCGCGCAAAAAATAAGCTCTCACCCAACCCAAGATCACGAAAAATGGAGATGCTACAGGTATCGGAAAATTGTGCAATTTTTTTTTAACAAGTTTGGAATTTTTTTTCACCACTTAGATAAAAAAGAACCTAGACATGTTTGATGTCTATGAACTCGTAATGACCTGGGGAATCACAATGACAGGTCAGTTTTAACATTTACTTAACCTAGTAAAAAAGCCAAACAAAAAACTAGTGTGGGATTGCAGTATTTTTGCAATTTCACTGCACATGGAATTTTGTCCCGTTTTCTAGTACACAGCATGGTAAAACCAATGGTGTCATTCAAAAGTACAACTCATCCCGCAAAAAAAAAAAAAAACAAGCCCTCACATGGCCATATTGACAGAAAACTAAAAAAGTTATGGCTCTGGGAAGAAGGGGAGCGAAAAACGAAAACACAAAACCGAAAAAAGCTTTGGGGGTTAAGGGGTTAATAGTCTGCTTAGACAAGCCAATCTCACTTACAAAGTGCACAAAACGATCTTTAATAGATTGTTCAGTGCGTATAGACTGCCATTGTTCTCGGCAGAACAGGTCCTATTTAAACAGGACAGTGTGCTGTTGAGAAAAATGATTTGTTGATTGTTGATGAAGTGTCGTATTGCTCATTTGTTGGGAAAGCAACAGCACTTTTACACAGTTTTTTTTTTGCACTACACAAATATTGAGAAACAAGAGTTCCTTAGAAACACTTATGCTGATAATTGTGCAGTAGAAATGTACCCTAAGATCGGGGTCACACTTGCGAGTGTGATGCGAGAAACTCGCGCGAGTCTCTCTCATCAATACCCGACACTGCCGCTGGCACTCGGAACGGAGCGTGCGGCTGCATGTATTTCTATGTATTTCAGAGGCACACTCTGGTCTGGGTGCTGGTGGCAGTGCCAGGTATTAATGCAAGAGACTTGCGTGAGTTTCTCGCATCACACTCGCAAGTGTGACCCCAGCCTAAGACTCAGTGCACATGGTGCATTTTTGCAGCATTTTTCCTCTCAGAATTGGCCCAAAAACGCTAGGGAATCCTTATGCCAGCAAAGTGAATGTGAATCCTTAAGTGCACATGTTCAGTATTTTTCCTTTCAGGATTTATGCTGCTTTTGAATCTGCAGCATGTCAATGCTTTGTGCGTTTGTAATAGAGTGCAGGGTTGAGTATGTCACCACGTAACAGACAGACCAACTGTTGAGGGGAATTTATTAACAGGAGTAAGATTCTCTTCGCAGGGAGTAAACAGGGGGTTAATAGAGGTAAATCAAACAGTAAACAGTTAAGCGAAAACAAAAGAGTTAACAAGTGTTATTGTAACTTATCAGTCCAGGGAGGTCCTGACTGGAGGGTCCTAATTCCAGTGGGTACAGTCACCAGCAGAGTCCGCTTTCATGTACTCACAAGATGAAGTCTTTAGCTTTTACAGCACAGCCAGGAACCAGGGGCTCCGCACTGTTAAGTCTGTCACCAAGAATCACAGTCTCTGTACTGATACTGCGGGGACCAGAATACCTTCTTCTCTGTTTCCTGGAAACTGGAAACTCCGGGGTTAAGACTTTTCTCCCAGTGAAGCTGCAAGCAGGAAATCACACAGCCACTTTGCTGCGAGTCTCTGTGCACCAGGCTGAAAGTCTCTCTCTTTCTGCAGCAAGAATACACACACACTGAGCAGTTAACTTAGTTACACTCAGGGGTCCTGGCTTGTCAGTGCGGTCAGCGGGGCTGCGCGCTCAGGTCACTGTAAGGGGATACGTTGTCTCTGATTATGAAGCCTTCCAAGTCCCCACTCTCACTCCAGCCTTAGTGTCCTCACGGGGAGCACTCTATCATAGGGAGCGCGGCACTGCAGCCTGCTTTCTCCCTGGCACGCTGTCCCCTCTGTCTGGCGCGCTCTGCTCTCCCGCACTTTTCTCACCACGTCCCCCTCTCTTTCTCTCTCCCCCTGCAGTCACATGGTCCCTTCTTTCCAGGGCAGAAGGTCTTCCCCCCGACAACCCAGCTGTCTGACTAAGTGGTTCCAGGTAAGGAGCAGGGAAAGTAACCTCCTTAAACGTTTTTGCCTTGTTATTCACCCATTGACTTCAATTGAGTCTGTCAAATACACAGCAAAAACGTATGTATAAAAATGTTTGCGGATTTGCTGAGTTTTTGCTTGCATTTCTATGAACTTCCTATATCAGGTGTTATTTGTGTGACAGCACGAGAAACACCGACGGCTCTGATCGACGGTTAGATCGTTACTGCCGACCACAGCGCTGAGGGGTCACGCTGTCAAATGTCAGCGGTAAAAGCTTACCACCTGTCATAGCTGATGAGAGGCTACTATTCCCATAAGCCTTTGCCTGCTGTTACTGATAGCAGCGAGAGCAGGCGCCGCTGATGGGTGTAGTCATCAGCTGGAGTCTATGCTCAAAGTAAAGAAAAAAAGTTAAAGTACGGAATTAAATATTGAAACACAAAAAAAAACAGTATACTCACCTTCACCTAATCCCTGAAGCCTTTGTCTCCTGTAAAAAAAAAAAAAACAAAAACATTTGCTCACCTTAACACCTTGTCGCAGATAGCCCATGTTACATGGAAAGGAGAAAAAATAATAAACCACCATATTCCTCACCTATCTGCCATAATCCATACTGTCTACCTCTGATTCGGATCACTTGTAGAGCAGTCACATCAGCTGATGCGACTGCTCTATCGAGCAGCCGGTGGCACACTGACAGGCACACTGACAGAAGTGTGTCATTGCACCTGCAGTGTGTAGCGCTGAGCTGCGGTGAGAAATTTCACCAGAGTTCATCAGCTTATATACCACAGTGATCTCACTTACGGCATCACTGCTGTGTGAGAAAGTTCTCACACAGCAGCGGTGCCTTCAGTGAGTTCACTGGGATTCATCTGCTGAAGAATTCTGGTGAATTATATCACCTCAGCTCAGCGCTACACAGTGACACGGGAGCTATTACCTCTGTGTGAGTGTGAGCCTGCTGTCCTTGAGAGCCATCACATCAGCTCTCAAAGTCATCTGGATCATCGTGGGACATTATGATCTCTTCACTTTGGACAGGTGAGCATATGGCTTTTTTTTGTTTGTTTGTTTAAAGGGACTCTGTCGCCTGAATTTGGAGGGAACAATTTTCAGTCATATGGGCGGGGTTTTCGGGTGTTTGATTCACCCTTTCCTTACCCGCTGGCTGCATGCTGGCTGCAATATTGGATTGAAGTTCATTCTCTGTCCTCCATAGTACACGCCTGCGTAAGGCAAGAGTCCCTTTAACAGGTGACAAGGGCAACGGAAATTAGGTGTTTAGGTGAGTATAATGTGTTTTTTATTCTTAAATAAATGAGTAAAACCATGTACTTATTTATTTCAAATTAAGGATTTTATTCTGGGTGTTTTTTATTTACAATTTGAATATGGGGTTATTAATGGGGGTGTCTTATAGATGCCTCGCCTCTCCATTATTAACACCTGGAATTCATGTCAGCTGTCAATACAAGGCTGACAAGAACCCCCACCCAACTATCACCTCACTTACCAAGGCATCAGGGCAAATGGGAAGAGCAAGGCTAAGTGCCATATTTGGCACATCTTATTGATGCTCCATTTCTGAGCTGGCTGACAGCTGATGTTTTTAGTCTGGGAAGGGGCCAACAACCAAGGCCCTATCCTAGGCTATTAATATCAGCCCACAGCTGTTTGTTTAGCTTTAGCTGGTTAGATTTTATAGGAGGACCCTACTTCAATTTTTTCCTGGGCCCCCTGTAAAGTCTAAGCAAACAGCTGCAAACTGATATTAAAAGCCTGGAAACCTTTAGGCTATTGGCTCCTTCCCAGAATGTTACCATCAGCCCTCAGCTGTTGGCTTTTGCTCTGCTGGTTATGAAAATTATGTGGGAGCCCACACCATTTTTTTTTTTCATTTTTTTAATGAATAAGAAAATATATGTCAGCATGGGAGCCAACCAATATGAACTGGAATAACCCCACATGCATCACCGCCTCCAGGTATCGAGGTGCATGCCGTGTCCTGAAAGTTGGGGCAGTGGTTTGGACGCCGATCACCTCCACTGCATCTAAACTGCTGTATCCACAATACAAGCACAGTGGATGGGATTTATAGAAATCCCATGCCAACTATGCTTCTGTTTGACGCTGCGTTAGCTCACCCACGGTGGGGATTTACAAGTGGCAGCATGTCAATTTCTGTTGCTAGTTTCCGCAAAAGAATTTTCCACAATAGAATGTATTGGATGCGGTAAATCTGCAAGGTTCAGTGAACACATGAGGATTTAACTGCATGATTGAATGTAGTGTTTTGGAAGCAGCGAAAACACACGGCCTCCAAGGCGCTGCTATCTCCTGATCGTGGGCACAATCTCCTTGCTGTTTGGTTACTGCATGCAGTGGGTACAGAAAGAATATTTCACTCTTTGTTTCATTGCAGCCATTTGGTAAATTGAAAAAAAGTTCATTTTTTTCTCATTAATGTACACTCTGCACACCATCTTGACTGAAAAAAATAGATATGTAGAAATTTTTCCATATTTATTAAAAAAGAAAAACTGAAATGTCACATGGTCGTAAATATTCAGACCCTTTACTCAGACACTTATATTTAAGTCACATACTGTCCATTTCCTTGTGATCCTTCTTGAGATGGTTCTACTCCTTCACTGGAGTCCAGCTGTGTTTAATTAAACTGATAGGACTTGATTTGGAAAAGGCACACACCTGTCTACATAAGACCTCACAGCTCACAGTGCATGTCAAACCAAATGAGAATCATGAGGTCAAAGGAACTGGCCAAGGAGCTCAGAAACAGAATTGTTTCAAGGCATAGATCTGACCAAGGATACAAAACAATTTCTGCAGTACCCAAGGCTCCTAAGAGCAGAGTGGCCTCCATAATCCTTAAATGGAAGACGTTTGGGACCACCAGAAGTCTGCCTAGTCCTGGTCGTCCAGGCAAACTGAGCAATCATGGGAGAAGAGCCTTGGTGAGAGAGGTAAAGAAAAACCCCAAGATCACTGTAGCTGAGCTCCAGAGATGCAGTAGGGAGATGGGAGAAAGTTCCACGAAGTCAACTATCACTGTAGCCCTCCTCCAGTCGGGCCTATATGATAGAGTAGCCTGACGGAAGCCTCTCCTCAGTGCAAGACATATGAAAGCCCGCACAGAGTTTTCTAAAAAACACATGAAGGACTAACAGACTATGAGAAATAAGATTCTCTGGTCTGATGTGATGAAGATACACCTTTTCGGTGATAATTCTATGTGGTATGTGTGTAGAAAATCAGGCACTGCTCATTACCTGCCCAATACAATCCCAACAGTGAAACATGGTGGTGGCAGCATCATGCTATGGGGGTGCTTTTCAGCTGCAGGGACAGGATGAAGGTCATTGAAGGAAACTTGAATGCAGCCAAATACAGAGATATCCTGGATAAAAACCTTTTCCAGAGTGCTCTGGACCTCAGACTTGGCAAAAGGTTCACCTTCCAACAAGAGAATGACCCTACCACACAGCTAAAATAACAAAGGAGTGGCTTCAGAACAACTCTGTGACCATTCTTGACTGGCCCAGCCAGAGCCCTGACCTAAACCTAAGTGAGCATCTTTGAAGAGACCTGAAAATGGCTGTCCACCAACGCTCACCATCCAACCTGATGGAACCGGAGAAGATCTGCAAGGAAGAATGGCAGAGGATCCCCAAATCCTGATGTGAAAAACTTCCCAAGAAGACTCATCGCTGTACTAGTTCAAAAGGGTGATTCTACTCAATACTGAGCAAAGGATCTGAATACTTATGACCATGTGATATTTCAGTTTTTCTTTTTTTAACAATTTGCAAAAATTTTTACATTTCCATTTTTTTTAGTAAAGATGGGGCGCAGAGTGTACATTAATGATAAAGAAAATGTTTTTTTTTTAATTTACCAAATGGCTGCAATGAAACAAAGAGTGAAAAATTTAAAGGGGTCTGAATACTTTCCGTACCCACTGTATGTAGGTTCATTCTGTGAACGTTCCTACATAGGCTAGTGACAACGCGGGACATCGCTTTAACCCTTAGCGTACCATCGGAACTGGAGTGAGTAAATTGGGTTAATTTAAATTATTAAAGAATGTGTCTGTTTTATTTCAAATAAAGTGTTTTATTCTCTGTGTGTGTTTATTTAGATCTTTTCTTACAGGTTTAGTAATGAGGGTATCTGCATGACACCTCTTTGTTACTAAGTCTAGGGCTTGTTGTCAGGTGCAGCTGCTGACACCAACCCCTAATCCCATTACCCTGATGCCAGGGGCAAAACTTCCGCGGTCGCAGGGGTCGCAGCTGCGACTGGGCCTGGAGTGCTTAGGGGCAAAGACTGGGCGGGCCCCTAAGCACTGAGCTACAAAATTGTCCGTCGGGCCTTTAAATCAGGAAGTGGCTTTTCATGCGGCCCGCAGGCAGGTCCGCAATGCTCTGGCGGCAGCCTGCTGTATTGTGCTGGCTGCCGACCCGTTAACCCCTGAGTGCAGGGTAAGCAGCGTTCATTACAGAACATTGCCTGTCCTGCACAGGAATGATGTAATCGGGTCCCGAAATAGGAGCTGCTGCCCGAGACAGAGACTCCAGAGCGATTTCTGTGCTGGCAGCTTTGTGCCTCTCTGCAGGTGATCTGTGCCCCTCAGCTCTGTGCCACCCCCCACTGTTAGCCCCAATATGATCTCTGCCCCCCCACTGTGTGCCCCAATATGATCTCTGTGCCCCCCAATATGATCTCTGCCCCCCACACTGTGTGCCCCAATATGATCTCTGCCCCCCTTCGCTTTGTGCCCCAATATGATCTTTGCCCCCCATGCTGGGTGCCCTAATATGATCTCTGTGCCTCCCGCTGTGTGCCCCAATATGATCTCTGTGCCCCCCTTGCTGAGTGCCCCAATATGATCTCTGCCCCCCCACGCTGTGTGCTCCAATATGATCTCTGCCCCCCACGGTGTGTGCCCCAATATGAACTCTGCCCCCACACAGTGTGCACCAGTATGATCACTGTGCCCCCTCTGAGTGCCCCAATATGATCTCTGCCCCCCCACGCTGTGTGCCCCAATATGATCTTTGCCCCCCCACGCTGTGTGCCCCAATATGATCTTTGCCCCCACGCTGTGTGCCCCAATATGATCTCTGTGCCCCCCGCTGTGTGCCCCAATATGATCTCTGCCCCCCACTGAGTGCCCCAATATGATCTCTGCCCCCCGCTGTGTGCCCCAATTTGATCTCTGCCCCCACGCTGTGTGCCCCAATATGATCTCTGTGCCCCTCGTTGTGTGCCCCAATATGATCTCTGTGCCCCCCATTGAGTGCCCCAATATGATCTCTGTGTCCCCAAATATGATCTGTGCCCCCCGCTGAGTGCCCCAATATGATCTCTGTGTCCCCCCACTGTGTGCCCCAATATGATCTGTGCCCCAATATGATCTCTATGCCCCCCGCTGTGTGCCCCAATATGATCTCTGTGCTCCTCCCACTGTGTGCCCCAATATCTCTGCCCCCCACGCTGTGTGCCCCAATATGATCTCTGCCCCCCACTGTGTGCCCCAATATGATCTGTGCCCCCCGCTGTGTGCCCCAATATGATCTCTGTGCTCGTCCAGCCGTGTGCCCCAATATGATCTCTGTGCCCCGAAATATGATCTGTGCCCCGCTGTGTGCCCCAATATGATCTGTGCCCCCCGCTGTGTGCCCCAACATGATCTTTGTGCTCCATCCGCTGTGTGCCCCAATATGATCTGTGCCCCAATGTGATCTCTGTGCCCCACTGTGTGCCCCAATATGATCTCTGTGCCCCCCGCTGTGTGCCCCAATATGATCTCTGCCCCGCTGTGTGCCCCAATATGATCTCTGTGCCCCCCTGCTGTGTGCCCCAGTATGATCTTTGTGCCCCAATATGATCTCTGTGCTCCTCCCGCTGTGTGCCCCAATATGATCTCTATGCCCCCGCTGTGTGCCCCAATATGATCTCTGTGCTCCTCCCACTGTGTGCCCCAATATCTCTGCCCCCCACGCTGTGTGCCCAAATATGATCTCTGCCCCCACTGTGTGCCCCAATATGATCTGTGCCCCCCGCTGTGTGCCCCAATATGATCTCTGTGCTCGTCCCGCTGTGTGCCCCAATATGATCTCTGTGCCCCGAAATATGATCTGTGCCCCGCTGTGTGCCCCAATATGATCTTTGTGCTCCATCCGCTGTGTGCCCCAATATGATCTGTGCCCCAATGTGATCTCTGTGCCCCACTGTGTGCCACAATATGATCACTGTGCCACCCGCTGTGTGCCCCAATATGATCTCTGCCCCGCTGTGTGCCCCAATATGATCTCTGTGCCCCCCCCCCCGCTGTGTGCCCCAGTATGATCTTTGTGCCCCAATATGATCTCTGTGCTCCTCCCGCTGTGTGCCCCAATATGATCACTGTGCCCCGCTGTGTGCCCCAATATGATCTCTGTGCCCCCCCCCGGCTGTGTACCCCAATATGATCTCTGTGCCCCCCGCTGTGTGCCCCAATATGATCTGTGTCCCCCACTGTGTGCCCCAATATGATCTCTGTGCCCCAATATGATCTCTGTGCCCCATGTGATCTCCTTGCCCACCCAACTATAAGCCCCCTGTGATCTCTGTGCCCCCCAGCTATGTGCCTCCTGTGATCTCTGTTCCCCCGTGATCCCTGTGCCCCCAGCTATATGCCCCCTGTGATTTCTGTGCCCTTTGTGAGTGCGGCCCTCATTCGTGCTTGGGCGTGCATCTGCAGCCCTGGTCAATGCGGGCAAACAGGAGAGCGTGTGCACACCAGGGCCTGTGCAGAAGTGAGAAAAGGCCACACAGACGCCTGAGCCTCACTCTGAACAAGCGCTCTCCTCACCATTCCCCGGCCGGCATCCTCTCCAAGTCCTCAGCACCTCCGATGCTGGCTGGACAATGGACCCTCCTCATCCTCCTCCATCTCAGATGAGTACCAGGATGAAAGCTTTTTACGTATATGCAGCATTTGCAGTCTGACCTGTATACTGTGTATAGACTGCTGCATGTACAATATATAGGTGACACTGCTGTATACAATCACCGTATCACCTATATAATCTATGTTCAGCAGTCTATATTCATTATACACTGTGTTCCAAATTATTATGCACATAGAGTTTAGGAGTGATAAGGTTAGAATTTTTTTGTTTGTCATTTAAACTCATTGATGGTGATGTGTGTCAGGGCTCTTTATATCACTGAAAGCAACTGCAGATACCTGTGCTAATTAGTTTGACAGGTGTGTCCAAATAAAAGCAAGACTACTTAAGAAGGCTGTTCCACATTATTAAGCAGCCTACATTTTTTGCGAAAAGGGGAAAGAAAAAGGATGTGTCGGCTGCTGAGAAGCAACAAATTTTGGAGTATTTAGGTCAAGGCATGACTACAATCAACATTGCCAAGACACTTCATCGTGATCATCGCACAATCAAGAAGTATGTAGCTGATTCCCAGCACACACGTGTGCGTGCTGATAAGGAAAATTTGAAGACTCTTTCCAACAGGCAATAGCGTAAGGTTAAAAGAGCAGCTGCAAAAATGCCTTGTCATAGCAGCAGACAAGTTTTTGAAGCTGCTGGTGCCTCCAATGTCCCCAGAACAACAAGATGCAGGGTCATTCAGAGGTTTGCAGCTGTGCATAAGCCATCCTGTCGACCACCTCTATCCACTGCAACAAGCAGAATCGGCTCCAGTGGGCCAAACAATACATGAAGACTGACTTCCAAACTGTTTTGTTCACCGATGAGTACCGTGCAACGCTCGATGGTCCAGATGGATGGAGTGGAGGATGGACACCCCATGAAAATAGGGCTAAGGCGCCAACAAGGAGGAGGTGGAGTAATGTTTTGGGCTGGAATCATGGGGAGAGAGATTGTCGGCCCCTTTATGATCCCTGAAGGGGTAAAGATGAACTCCATAATCTATGTGGAGTTTCTAAAACAACACTTCCTGCCATGGTTCAAGAGGAAGAACCGTGCTTTCCGCAGCAAGATTATTTTCATGCATGATAATGCACCGTCTGCATCTCTGGCTGCTATGGGCATAAAAGAGGACAAACTTATGGTGTGGCCACCATCTTCCCCTGACCTTAACCCCATTGAGAACCTCTGGAGCATCATCAAAAGGAGTGTCTATGATGGCGGGAGGCAGTTCACATCTAAGCAACAGCTCTGGGAGGGTATTCTGTCCACATGCAAAACAATTGAAGCAGAAACCATCCAAAAACTGACAAATTCAATGGACGAGAGAGTTCAGAAGCTTCTTTTGAACAAGGGGTCCTACGTGCAAATGTAACATCACCTAGAATAAAGTTTTCACTTGAAAACTGTTTGATTTAATTTTGTAATAAGCTGATAAAGCTTATAACTTCACAATTGACCATTTTTTTGTTCAAAATAAAAAAAAAAAGGTTGAAAACTCTGCTGTGCATAATAATTTGGAACATGCATTTTGAGTGTTTATTTTTTTTTTTAAAAAGATACTGTTTTCATAGGCAGTTTTTTCCAAAACATTGCAATAATACTAGAATAGTAGATGACTGGAAAATAACAATGACTGCAATTCAGATAGGTAATTTAGAGAAAATATGAGGAAATATTATTTGCATAATAATTTGGAACACACACTGTGTGATATAAAGAGACCTGACACACATCACCATCAATGAGTTTAAATGACAAACAAAAAAAGGTGACACTGTGACTAATGTGACTAATGTGTATATACGCGATACTGCTGTGTATATATATATATATATATATATATATATATTTATATATACTGTGACTATATACTGCAATCACAGTATCACCTATATAATGTATGTATGTTTTTTTTTCCCGGAAATTAATTCTAAAAAAACTACACTCTAAGAACCACCCACCTCATGGGTCTGTGACTGAGATTGAGACAGAGGCCTTGCAGGCTTTGGAAGACCTTTTGGAGGAGCAAACCATCGCACCCCAAGGTAAGTTCCCACCTACCGTCATGCCCAGATCGACGAGGTTCCCCCCCCCTGGCTCTGTGTCCAGCGATAGACATATTTGCACGCTTAGTGACTGAGGATTTGAAACATCTATCCTCGAGACGCAGGTCTGATAACCTGACACATAAGCAGAGACGAGCCATTAACGAGTTAAAATCTTATAAAGATGTCGTATTTAAGCCTGCAGACAAGGGGGGAACATCGTCGTCTGGCCATGCGACAAATATGAGAAAGAGGCATTCCGACAATTGAGGGATGCCTCAACCTACATCAAATTAACCTACAATCCGATGGCCTCTTTCTCCTCTCGGTTACAGACTATTTTAGGGAGGGCTTTGGAGGAAGGGATTATTGACAAGAAAGTACTAGAGGGGCTTACAGTTAGATCACCAAGGACACCCACTTTTTACCTTCTACCAAAGGTCCACAAGGACGCCGTCAACCCACCGGGGCGTCCGATTGTGTCAGGTATTGACGGCTTATGTGATCCAGTGTGCAAATTTATAGATTATTACTTGAAGCCACTGGTGGAGGTCTTGCCGTCATACATTAGGGACACAACGGACGTCCTCTCACGTGTTGACGGCGTCCTTGTCGACCCCGGTGTCCTGTTGGTTAATGCCGATGTCCAAACATTATACACCTGTATAGATCATGAGCACGGTTTGGCAGCGGTCCACCTCTTCCTGGGAGCCTCCGACCTGGGCGGTCCCATGTGCGATTTAATCCTCGAGCTGCTGCGCTTTGTCCTCGCCCACAATTTTTTTGTCTTTAAAGACAACTACTATCTACAGTGGCGTGGCACAGCCATGGGCGCGGCCTGTGCGCCCTCGTACGCCAATCTCTTCCTGGGAGCATGGGAGAGGTCTATTTTTGGCGACGTGGGCGCGCAGTCCGCGGACCATGTGCTGTGCTGGATGCGCTATATAGATGATATTCTGTTCTTGTGGGGGGGAACGGCGCAGCAGCTCGATGAATTTATGGGCCGGCTTAACAATAATGAGCTTAACATAAAATTGACATATCAATTTGATGACCAACACATTGATTTTCTGGATGTTACTTTTGAGATAGATGACGCCCGTCAAATTCAGACGGACGTTTTCAGAAAATCAACATCTGTTAATGCTCTTCTACATGCCGGCTCAGCACATAATCATAGCACTATTGGGGCCGTCCCGGTCGGACAATTCCTGAGGATGAGGCGGATATGCTCCACCGATAACAGATTCCTCGCACAGGCGAGGGATCTGAGGGAGCGCTTTGAGGCACGTGGGTACAGCCGTAGGACCATTTTAGCGGGGGTTCGAAAGAGCTAGAAGGACACCGTGGAGGGACTTATTGTACTCAAAAAATGACGTATGGGGGATACGTACAAAGGCAGACAGAGTCCGTTTTATTACGACGTATAATCACGAGTGGCCAAAAGTGCGGCAAATTTTAAATAAACATTGGCCTGTCTTGCTGACAGAACCGGCATTAGTCTCTGTCTTGGGGGAATTTCCATCAATGACCGCCAGAAGATCCCCCAACCTTGGTAATCTCTTGGTTCGGAGCCATTACGTCCCTCCTATTTTGAATCCGTTTGGTACTAGGGGCCCACTCTTGGGGTCTTTTAAGTGCGACCATTGCCTGGCATGTGCCAATATGATACGGATCTCGTCTTTTAAATCTTCTGACGGATCCAAGATATATGACATTAGACAACACATTACATGTGGTACGTCTAATGTCATATATTATGCCACGTGCGGATGCTCTCTGATATATGTGGGACTCACATCCAGAGAGCTCCGCATACGTGTTCGGGAACATGTCAGGGATATAGATGCTGCACGTACTACCCATGATGACTCTGACCTGAAGACACTCCCCCGCTACTTTAAACAATTCCATAACTGTGACGCGGGGACTCTTCAGGTCAGAGGGATAGAATGTGTCCATCTTGGGGTCAGAGGTGGTAATTATAAGAAAGTACTGGCACAACGAGAGGCGGCTTGGATTGTCCGCCTCAACACCCTGACCCCTAATGGACTCAATGAATCCCTCAGCTTCTCCTCCTTTTTGGGCTAAATCCATATAGTATGATCCTTTTAAGCCTTGTGACCATTCCTCTTTATATTATTGTTAGATATTTTCTCTTGCTGTGCCCCTGTCCAGCTAACCTACCCGGGTCCCCGTAAATGTGGGTTTCATATTTTTAATCCTTTCCGTCTTTTAACGTGCTTTTATTCACTTTATTCTCTTTTGTGTTACTTTCTAGTTTTTATATTGCACATCCGTTCTGCTCCGGCTTTCAGGACATCCCGTTTGTGTGGACTTCGTCATATGCTGCAACATCTACATGCGCTGCTGCTTTTAATCTAAGCATCATCTATATGAATATTATAATGATACTCATGTACTATATATACAAAAAGATCCTTTTCAGCTTGGCTTGCAGCTTGTAACATGTATATGCGCATGATATACTGTATCTGTATTGGACCTTTATTTATAGCTATTATATATTGTGGCTTATATTTGCGCATATATATATGTGTATATGCATATATATATATATATATATATATATATATATATATATATATATACAGTGGGGCAAAAAAGTATTTAGTCAGTCAGCAATAGTGCAAGTTCCACCACTTAAAAAGATGAGAGGCGTCTGTAATTTACATCATAGGTAGACCTCAACTATGGGAGACAAACTGAGAAAAAAAAATCCAGAAAATCACATTGTCTGTTTTTTTATCATTTTATTTGCATATTATGGTGGAAAATAAGTATTTGGTCAGAAACAAAATTTCATCTCAATACTTTGTAATATATCCTTTGTTGGCAATGACAGAGGTCAAACGTTTTCTGTAAGTCTTCACAAGGTTGCCACACACTGTTGTTGGTATGTTGGCCCATTCCTCCATGCAGATCTCCTCTAGAGCAGTGATGTTTTCGGCTTTTCGCTTGGCAATACGGACTTTCAACTCCCTCCAAAGGTTTTCTATAGGGTTGAGATCTGGAGACTGGCTAGGCCACTCCAGGACCTTGAAATGCTACTTACGAAGCCACTCCTTCGTTGCCCTGGCGGTGTGCTTTGGATCATTGTCATGTTGAAAGACCCAGCCACGTTTCATCTTCAATGCCCTTGCTGATGGAAGGAGGTTTGCACTCAAAATCTCACGATACATGGCCCCATTCATTCTTTCATGTACCCGGATCAGTCGTCCTGGCCCCTTTGCAGAGAAACAGCCCCAAAGCATGATGTTTCCACCACCATGCTTTACAGTAGGTATGGTGTTTGATGGATGCAACTCAGTATTCTTTTTCCTCCAAACACGACAAGTTGTGTTTCTACCAAACAGTTCCAGTTTGGTTTCATCAGACCATAGGACATTCTCCCAAAACTCCTCTGGATCATCCAAATGCTCTCTAGCAAACTTCAGACGGGCCCGGACATGTACTGGCTTAAGCAGTGGGACACGTCTGGCACTGCAGGATCTGAGTCCATGGTGGCGTAGTGTGTTACTTATGGTAGGCCTTGTTACATTGGTCCCAGCTCTCTGCAGTTCATTCACTAGGTCCCCCCGCATGGTTCTGGGATTTTTGCTCACCGTTCTTGTGATCATTCTGACCCCACGGGGTGGTATTTTGCGTGGAGCCCCAGATCGAGGGAGATTATCAGTGGTCTTGAATGTCTTCCATTTTCTAATTATTGCTCCCACTGTTGATTTCTTCACTCCAAGCTGGTTGGCTATTGCAGATTCAGTCTTCCCAGCCTGGTGCAGGGCTACAATTTTGTTTCTGGTGTCCTTTGACAGCTCTTTGGTCTTCACCATAGTGGAGTTTGGAGTCAGACTGTTTGAGGGTGTGCACAGGTGTCTTTTTATACTGATAACAAGTTTAAACAGGTGCCATTACTACAGGTAATGAGTGGAGGAAAGAGGAGACTCTTAAAGAAGAAGTTACAGGTCTGTGAGAGCCAGAAATCTTGATTGTTTGTTTCTGACCAAATACTTATTTTCCACCAGAATATGCAAATAAAATGATAAAAAAACAAACAATGTGATTTTCTGGATTTTTTTTTCTCAGTTTGTCTCCCATAGTTGAGGTCTACCTATGATGTAAATTACAGATGCCTCTCATCTTTTTAAGTGGTGGAAGTTGCACTATTGCTGACTGACTAAATACTTTTTTGCCCCACTGTATATATATATATATGCATTTTTTTCTAACTACTTACCATGGCACAATTTCGCCATAGTGCGCATGCGCTGTTTGCGGCTCCCTGCATGTCTGTTCGGAGCGGCGTCTCTTCGGTCTCGCGCAGGCGCCGCTGGGTTTCCGGCGGTGTCTGTGGCGACGCTTGACGCCGGCTCTGACGTGGGATGGGGCGCTGCGGACGCGCATGCGCCGTATTGATGGCTGCCATTGGTCCGGGTGTTCCACGTGACACCATCACATGGGCTAGACTCCGCACTATTTGAAGGGTCCTGATCAGCTCTGGGGCACCTCCCCTTGATAAAGCCTAACATTTGCGTAGCGAAACGCGCGTTGGGGTCTTCTACGGACTGGTTCCTGCCTGGCATACACCGCCCTCCTGCATTCTAGTGGTAAGCATTGCCCTGTTACCCCTATTTTCTACTGTGGAGTGTGTATTTGTTTCCCACAGCGGTGATCTGGCAAACACACTTGGTTGCTTCCCTAGTGTTACTCTATGTGTGGGAGGTTGCGGTGGTGTCACTGGCAGAGACTCACTCTATTTTAACCATCCCTTTTGTAATTGTATTTTATGTATTTATGCACTTCATGCTTGTTAATTAATAAATATTTAAATTTTGCACCATCCTTCTGCTCCGCTGGTACTCCTTTTTTCTCAATGTACAGCAGTCTATACACATTGTATAGGTGAAACTGCGACATGTACGTTATATAGGTTATACCACTGTGTGTAATATACTGTGCCCCCTGTGTATAGCCCATATAGGCCAGCCGTAGTGTGTGTGTATAACACACACACTGCGGCTGGCCTATATGAGCTATACACAGGGGGCACAGTATATTACACACAGTGGTATAACCTATATAAGGTACATACTGCAGTCGCAGTTTCACCTATATAATGTATGTGTGTGTGTGTCTATATATATATATATATATATATATATATATATATATATACTAGCTATTGAACCCATTCTACGCCCGGGTGGCGATCATTTATATTGGTATATGGTCTCCATCCTGGTATGTGCTGCTCTCATCTTGCTCCCCCATCCTGTCATGTGCTGCTCCATCCTGCGTCCCCATCCTGTCATGTGCTGCTCCATCCTGCGCCCCATCCTGTCATGTGCTGCTTCATCCTGTGTCCCCATCCTGTCATTTTCTGCTCCACCCTGCGCCCCCATCCTGTCATGTGCTGCTCCAACCTACGTCCCCATCCTGTCATGTGCTGCTCCATCCTGCGCCCCCGTCTTGTCATGTGCTGCTCCCATCATGCACCCCCATCCTGTCATGTGCTGCTCCCATCCTGCACCCCATCCTGTCATGTGCTGCTCCCATCCTGCACCCCCATCCTGTCATGTGTGCGCCCCCATTCTGTCATGTGCTGCACCCATCCTGTGCCCCCATCCTGTCTTACTGCTCCCATCCTGCACCCCCATTCTGTCATGTGCTGCTCCCATCCTGCGCAGCCATTCTGTCATGTGCTGCTCCCATCCTGCCCCCATCCTGTCATGTGGTGATCCCATCGTGTGCAACCATTCTGTCATGTGCTGTTCCCATCCTGCGCCCCCATTTTGTCATGTGGTGCTCCCAACCTGCGCAACCATTCTGTCATGTGCTGCCTGTTCCTGTTTCCATTCTGCCATATGTTGCTCCCATCTTTCTCTCTCCGGCTCTGCTGCCCGAGTGCGGCTGTGCTGAGTGCGGCTGTGCTGAGTGCGGCTGTGCTGGGTGCGGCTGTGCTGATTGCGACTGTGCTGAGTGCGACTGTGCTGAGTGCGACTGTGCTGAGTGCGACTGTGCTGAGTGTGACTGTGCTGAGTGCGACGGTGCTTAGTGCGACTGTGCTGAGTGAGGCTGTGCCGAGTGCGGCTATACTGCCTGAGTGCGGCTATACTGCATGAGTGCCGCTATACTGCCTGAGTGCCGCTATACTGAGTGCAGTTGAACTGCCTGAGTGTGGCTTGAATGCTTGAGTGTGGCTATACTGAGTGCGGCTATACTGCCTGAGTGCGGCTATCCTGCCTGAGTGCGGCTATACTGCCTGAGCGCGGCTATACTGAGTGCAGTTGAACTGCCTGAGTGCAGCTGTACTGCCTGAGTGCGGCTCTACTGAGCACGGCTGTACTGCCTGAGTGCGGCTATACTGAGTGAGCCTGTACTGCCTGAGTGCGGCTATACTGAGTGAGCCTGTACTGCCTAAGTGCGGCTATACTGAGAGCGGCTGTACTGCCTGAGTGCGGCTATACTGCCTGAGTGCGGCTATCCTGCCTGAGTGCGGCTATCCTGCCTGAGTGCGGCTATACTGCCTGAGCGCGGCTATACTGAGTGCAGTTGAACTGCCTGAGTGCGGCTGTACTGCCTGAGTGCGGCTCTACTGAGCGCGGCTGTACTGCCTGAGTGCGGCTATACGGAGCGTGCCTGTACTGCCTGAGTGCGGCTATACTGAGTGCGCCTGTACTGCCTAAGTGTGGCTATACTGAGTGCGGCTGTACTGCCTGAGTGCGGCTATACAGAGCGCGGCTGTACTGCCTGAGTGCGGCTATACAGAGCGCGGCTGTACTCCGAGTGCAGCTATACTGAGTGCGGCTCTACTGCCTGAGTGCAGCTATACTGAGGGCGGCTGTACTGCCTGAGTGCAGCTAAGTGTGGCTGTAGTGCCTGAGTGCGGCTATACTGAGCGTGGCTGTACTGCATGAGTGTGGCTATACTGAGCGTGGCTGTACTGCATGAGTGCGGCTATACTGAGCGCGGCTGTACTGCCTGAGTGCGGCTATACTGAGAGTGGTTGTACTGCCTGAATGTGGCTATGCTGAGCGCGGCTGTACTGCCTGAGTGCGGCTATACTGAGCGTGGCTGTACTGCCTGAGTGCGGCTATACTGAGCGCGGCTGTACTGCCTGAGGGCGGCTATACTGAGCGCGGCCGTACTGCCTGAGTGTGGCTATACTGAGCACGACTGTACTGCCTGAGTGCGGCTGAGTGTGGCTCTACTGCCTGAGTGCGGCTATACTGAGTGTGGCTGTACTGCATGAGTTCGACTATACTGAGCGCGGCTGTACTGTCTGAGTGTGGCTATACTGATTGTGGCTGTACTGCGTGAGTGCGGCTGAGTGTGGCTGTAATGCGTGAGTGTGGCAGAGTGTGGCTGTACTGTGTAAGTGTGGCTGAGTGTGGCTCTACTGTGCGAGTGTGGCTGAGTGTGGCTCTACTGCGTGAGTGCGGCTGAGTGTGGCTGTACTGCGCGAATGCAGCTGAGTGTGGCTGTACTGCGCAAGTGTGACTGTACTGTGTGAGTGCAGCTGAGTGTGGCTCTACTGCGTGAGTGCGGCTGAGTGTGGCTGTACTGCGCGAGTGCGGCTGAGTGTGGCTGTACTGCGCGACTGTGGCTGTACTGTGTGAGTGCGGCTGAGTGTGGCTGTACTGCGCGAGTGCGGCTGAGTGTGGCTGTACTGCGTGAGTGGCTGAGTGTGGCTCTACTGCGTGAGTGCGGCTGAGTGTGGCTGTACTGCGCGAGTGCGGCTGAGTGTGGCTGTACTGCGTGAGTGCGGCTGAGTGTGGCTGTACTGCGTGAGTGTGGCTCTACTGTGCGAGTGTGGCTGAGTGGGCTGTACTGTGTGAGTGTGGCTGTACTGTGTGAGTGTGGCTGTACTGCATGTCGCTGAGTGTGGCTGTACTGTGTGAGTGCGGCTGCGCTGCGTGAGTGCAGCTGAGTGTGGCTGTACTGCGCGAATGCGGCTGAGTGTGGCTGTACTGTGTGAGTGCGGCTGAGTGTGGCTGTACTGCGTGAGTGGCTGAGTGTGGCTCTACTGCGCGAGTGCGGCTGAGTGTGGCTGTACTGCGTGAGTGTGGCTGTACTGCGTGAGTGCAGCTGAGTGTGGCTGTACTGCGTGAGTGTGGCTCTACTGTGCGAGTGTGGCTGAGTGGGCTGTACTGTGTGAGTGTGGCTGTACTGTGTGTTATGGTTCTCAATGGCAAGAGAACATAGCCCAGCAAACATACGAACTAGCTCTTGGAAGGATGGAAACTAAACAAGGAATTAGACCGCAAAACCTGAAAAACCCTCCTGACCTGCTGGACATGAGAGTCCCAGTCATCCGAAAAAATCAAAATATCATCCAGATACACAATCATAAATTTATCCAAATAATCACGGAAAATGTCATGCATAAAGGACTGAAAGACTGAAGGGGCATTTGAAAGACCAAAAGGCATCACCAAATACTCAAAGTGGCCCTCGGGCGTATTAAATGCGGTTTTCCACTCATCCCCCTGCTTAATTCGCACCAAATTATACGCCCCACGAAGATCTATCTTAGAGAACCACTTGGCCCCCTTTATGCGAGCAAACAAATCAGTCAGCAGTGGCAACGGATATTGATATTTAACCGTGATTTTATTCAAAAGCCGATAATCAATGCACGGCCTCAAAGAGCCATCTTTCTTAGCCACAAAGAAAAAACCGGCTCCTAAGGGAGATGACGAAGGACGAATATGTCCCTTTTCCAAGGACTCCTTTATATATTCTCGCATAGCAGCATGTTCAGGCACAGACAGATTAAATAAACGACCCTTAGGGTATTTACTACCCGGAATCAAATCTATGGCACAATCGCACTCCCGGTGCGGAGGTAATGAACCAAGCTTAGGTTCTTCAAAAACGTCACGATATTCAGTCAAGAATTCAGGAATCTCAGAGGGAATAGATGATGAAATGGAAACCACAGGTACGTCCCCATGCGTCCCCTTACATCCCCAGCTTAACACAGACATAGCTTTCCAGTCAAGGACTGGGTTATGAGATTGCAGCCATGGCAATCCAAGCACCAACACATCATGTAGGTTATACAGCACAAGAAAGCGAATAATCTCCTGGTGATCCGGATTAATCCGCATAGTTACTTGTGTCCAGTATTGTGGTTTATTGCTAGCCAATGGGGTGGAGTCAATCCCCTTCAGGGGTATAGGAGTTTCAAGAGGCTCCAAATCATACCCACAGCGTTTGGCAAAGGACCAATCCATAAGACTCAAAGCGGCGCCAGAGTCGACATAGGCATCCGCGGTAATAGATGATAAAGAACAAATCAGGGTCACAGATAGAATAAACTTAGACTGTAAAGTGCCAATTGAAACAGACTTATCAAGCTTCTTAGTACGCTTAGAGCATGCTGATATAACATGAGTTGAATCACCGCAATAGAAGCACAACCCATTTTTTCGTCTAAAATTCTGCCGTTCACTTCTGGACAGAATTCTATCACATTGCATATTCTCTGGCGTCTTCTCAGTAGACACCGCCAAATGGTGCACAGGTTTGCGCTCCCGCAGACGCCTATCGATCTGGATAGCCATTGTCATGGACTCATTCAGACCCGCAGGCACAGGGAACCCCACCATAACATCCTTAATGGCATCAGAGAGACCCTCTCTGAAATTCGCCGCCAGGGCGCACTCATTCCACTGAGTAAGCACAGCCCATTTACGGAATTTCTGGCAGTATATTTCAGCTTCGTCTTGCCCCTGAGATAGGGACATCAAGGCCTTTTCCGCCTGAAGTTCTAACTGAGGTTCCTCATAAAGCAACCCCAAGGCCAGAAAAAACGCATCCACATTGAGCAACGCAGGATCCCCTGGAGCCAATGCAAAAGCCCAATCCTGAGGGTCGCCCCGGAGCAAAGAAATCACAATCCTGACCTGCTGAGCAGGATCTCCAGCAGAGCGAGATTTCAGGGACAAAAACAACTTGCAATTATTTTTGAAATTTTGAAAGCAAGATCTATTCCCCGAGAAAAATTCAGGCAAAGGAATTCTAGGTTCAGATATAGGAACATGAACAACAAAATCTTGTAAGTTTTGAACTTTCGTGGTGAGATTATTCAAACCTGCAGCTAAACTCTGAATATCCATTTTAAACAGGTGAACACAGAGCCATTCCAGGATTAGAAGGAGAGAGAGAGAGAAAGGCTGCAATATAGGCAGACTTGCAAGAGATTCAATTACAAGCACACTCAGAACTGAGAAAAAAAAAAAATCTTCAGCAGACTTCTCTTTTCTCGCCTTTCTCTGTCAATTAATTTAACCCTTTTAGGCCGGTCAAACTGTTATGGTTCTCAATGGCAAGAGAACATAGCCCAGCAAACATACGAACTAGCTCTTGGAAGGATGGAAACTAAACTGACCATGAACTAAACCTGCCGCACAACTAACGGTAGCCGGGTAGCGTAGCCTGCGTTTAATCCCTAGACGCCCAGCGCCGGCCGGAGGACTAACTAATCCTGGCAGAGGAAAATATAGTCCTGGCTCACCTCTAGAGAAATTTCCCCGAAAGGCAGACAGAGGCCCCCACAAATATTGGCGGTGATTTTAGATGAAATGACAAACGTAGTATGAAAATAGGTTTAGCAAAATTGAGGTCCGCTTACTAGATAGCAGGAAGACAGAAAGGGCACTTTCATGGTCAGCTGAAAACCCTATCAAAATACCATCCTGAAATTACTTTAAGACTCTAGTATTAACTCATAACATCAGAGTGGCAATTTCAGATCACAAGAGCTTTCCAGACACAGAAACGAAACTACAGCTGTGAACTGGAACAAAATGCAAAAACAAACAAGGACTAAGTCCAACTTAGCTGGGAGTTGTCTAGCAGCAGGAACATGCACAGAAAGGCTTCTGATTACAATGTTGACCGGCATGGAAGTGACAGAGGAGCAAGGCTAAATAGCGACTCCCACATCCTGATGGAAACAGGTGAACAGAGAGGATGATGCACACCAGTTCAATTCCACCAGTGGCCACCGGGGGAGCCCAAAATCCAATTTCACAACAACTGTGTGAGTGTGGCTGTACTGCGTGTCGCTGAGTGTGGCTGTACTGTGTGAGTGCGGCTGAGTGTGGCTGTACTGTGTGAGTGTGGCTGTACTGTGTGAGTGCGGCTGCGTGTGGCTGTACTGCGTGAGTGCGGCTGAGTGTGGCTGCACTGCGTGAGTGTGGCTGTACTGTGTGGCTGTACTGTGTGAGTGCGGCTGAGTGTGGATGTACTGCGTGAGTGCAGCTGAGTGTGGCTCTACTGCATGAGTGCGGCTGAGTGTGGCTCTACTGTGCGAGTGTGGCTGTACTGTGTGAGGGCGGCTGAGTGTGGCTGTATTGCATGTGGCTGAGTGTGGCTGTACTGTGTGAGTGCGGCTGAGTGTGGCTGTAATGTGTGAGCGTGGCTGTACTGTGTGAGTGTGGCTGTACTGCGTGAGTGCAGCTGAGTGTGGCTTTACTGCTTGAGTGCGGCTGATTGTGGCTCTACTGTGCGAGTGCGGCTGAGTGTGGCTCTACTATGCAAGCGCGGCTGAGTGTGGCTGTACTGTGTGAGTGTGGCTGTACTGCCTGTGGCTGAGTGTGGCTGTACTGCGTGATTGTGGCTGTACTGTGTGAGTGTGGCTCTACTATGCAAGCGCGGTTGAGTGTGGCTGTACTGTGTGAGTGTGGCTGTACTGTGTGAGTGCGGCTGAGTGTGGCTGTACTGCGTGAGTGTGACTGTACTGTGTGAGTGTGGCTGAGTGTGGCTGTACTGTGTGAGTGTGGCTGTACTGTGTGAGTGTGGCTGAGTGTGGCTGTACTGTGTGAGTGCGGCTGTACTGTGTGAGTGCGGCTGAGTGTGGCTGTACTGTGTGAGTGTGGCTGTACTGTGTGAGTGTGGATGAGTGTGGCTGTACTGTGTGAGTGTGGATGAGTGTGGCTGTACTGGGTGAGTGCGGCTGAGTGTGGCTGTACTGCATGTGGCTGAGTGTGGCTGTACTGTGTGAGTGTGGCTGTACTGTGTGATTGCGGCTGAGTGTGGCTGTACTGTGTGAATGTGGCTGTACTGTGTGAGTGCGGCTGAGTGTGGCTGTACTGTGTGAGTGTGGCTGTACTGTGTGAGTGCGGCTGAGTGTGGCTGTACTGTGTGAGTGCAGCTGAGTGTGGCTGTTCTGTGTGAGTGCGGCTGAGTGTGGCTGTAAAGTGTGAGTGCGGGCGAGTGTGGCTATACTGTATGAGTGTGGCTGTACTGTGTGAGTGTGGCTGAACTGTGTGAGTGTGACTGTACTGTGTGAGTGTGGCTGAGTGTGTCTGTACTGTGTGAGAGTGGCTGAGTGTGGCTGTACTGTATGAGTGCGGGCGAGTGTGGCTGTACTGTGTGAGTGCGACTGTACTGTGTGAGTGCGGGCGAGTGTGGCTGTACTGTGGGAGTGCAGCTGAGTGTGGCTGTACTGCGTGAGTGTGGCTGTACTTACTGAGTGAGTGTGGCTGTACTTACTGACTGAGTGCGGCACTGGCTATAATGGATACAGCACCCCTGCAGCCAGCACAGCGAGAGCTGACTACGCCCACTCACGTCACTCGTCACATGCTGGTGACATCATCGAAGGTCCTGGAGCTCCGCTGGGCTCTACATCTACCCTGACCGGAGCTGCAGAGCATGGAGCCCCCATGGTCGCTATATTATGGGGGATACACGGGTGTGTGTGCAGCGCCCCAGAGTCCTGGTCGTTGCAGTACTGTTGCTCCGCCACTAAGGGGGCTATGATACGTCTGATGGCACTGAAGGAGTTCACCTGACCAGGTATCACAGACACCAATACATTTCGCAGTCTGGCCTCCAGGGGGAGCTAAGGGCACTATGTATTAGGCCACTCCTCGCAGTCTGGTAAAACTGGGGGTTGGATAGGGAGTGAGATCAGAAAGCTGACTGGGTTGGAACCAGGCAACACCTTGTGGCAGAGGGTGTTGTAGGGGAAGATTCAGAGGGGTCCCTGTCAGGGGTGGGATCCTGACAACCAGAGAGAACGTTATGGGACCGCGCCTGCACGATAAAGCGGCGGTACCCCAAGAAAGGACAAGAAGCGAGGTTTATTGTGCTGAGTGAGAAACGAGATCAACGCAACAAGGAGAATACCAGTAGGAGTCGTGCTGTAAGACGAGGCAACATCCTACTGAGGCGCATAACCGGTGGCCGGAACGCCGAGGAAGTATCAGGCTCCAGGCAATACTTCAAACCTATGGCAGGACAGTCAGTTAGAGGCGGGCTGTCTCACCCGATTGACCCAGGAAGACACAGGGGGGGTAACAACAGGAGTGGGGCGACGCTAGAGTCCCGGGAGAGCTCCGAGCCTCCCCCATCATACGGGTGCGTCCTCACCATAGCATCTGGGGGACGTAGAAGAACATCAGAATCGAGTTGTGAGGGAACACGAGAAACAGACACAACAGTTGTGGGGTACTATCCCGTAAGCACAGCAGGGGAGGACCACAACACACAAGCGCTGGAAGGTAAGCACAGATTTCCACCTGCAAAGGGAACTCTGGAGGTGCCATCGGACCGGCCAGACTTGCGCAGCCCGGTTAACCGTATTCCGGACTGAGGACCCAGAGGCCTTCAGTAAAGAGGTAAAGAGACTGCAACCTGGTGTCCTCGTTATTGACCGCGACCGGCACTACACCGCACCATAACATCAGCACCATACCACCATCTTTCATTGTGCGCCCCTCAGCAGGGTCACGGACCGGGTCTAGCCACCGTGACAACCCCAGAGCAGAGACTCAGAGGCCCGGTACCGGGTACCCCTCGGCCCTGCGGCAGTGGGGGCGCTACTACTTGGCGTCACGAACAGGATCTACTTAAGCCTGAAGAATCAGTTCATGTGTGCCTTGGAATTGTGATTTACTGTGCTTGGACTGTGACTTAATGCAAAGACTGTGCATTGCCATTTGCCGCCAAAACCGCCACCATTACAGCGCTGAGGAGAGCGCAGGAGAAGAAGAGGGGCGTGGAGTGGGCGTGGACCAGCTGAAGAGCGCGAAAGACAATGGCCGCCCAGTCTAAACATTTTTGCATCCTGAGGCCGTGTCCGTCAGCAGCCGAGGTCCGCCTTCTCATCCTCTTTGGAGGGTGGAGACCATGGAGACGGGGCCGCCCACGAAAGAGACCGCGGGAAGAAGACACTGGAGAAGGAGCCAAGATGGCGACACCGGGAGTACCGCGTGGGAACGACCCGACCCAGCACGAGGCTGCACCACCCAACACAGCCCCAGATGCCCCATCGTTGCAGGGACTGGCCCTTACGGAGTTACCGACGGGCAGACCCAACTGGCCGCCGTCTGAGGATTGTGTGGCCGCAGCCGAGGCCCGGCAGATAGCACGCCGCCTTGAGGCCGACGCTCGTGTGATCGCTCGGCTGGGTCAGCCTACGGAGGTCCGCCTAACTCCGGTGTCCCCTGCTTCCTCCATCCCGGCAGCGGCAGAGTGTGAGCTGCAGGCACAGGGCCTGAGGATCCTGCCGGAGGCAGAACACCTGCGGTGCCTGATGACAGCATGCCGGAACAGACCCCAGCCTGCAGCCCAGGTCGATCTGACGAGCGTTGAAGAGACCCCGCCGTCACACTGGGGTGTTGTGGTATCCTTCAACTCCCGGAAAGGAAGGGGAGTTATTCAAGAGATCGGGGAGCCACTACAGGTCCGTGTTGACCGAGAAGAAGTGGAGCCCTGCGGGGGAAAGTACGATTGCGACCTGGAGCCTGGCGACGCAGTGACCTATACCCGGTGGAGGAGGGAGATCGGCTGGATGGCTCGGGGCGTCCAGCGGTGTGTTGCGCTCCAGGCCACTGCCGGAACGTCCGAGGATGAGCCTCCTGCAGGGAAGGTGACAGAACCCATCCCCGCGGAACCTCAGGAGGTCCGGGCCCACCGCGTGCCTCTGGGTCGTGCTCGCCCACAAGCAAGGAGGGCATCCCGACGAGGGATCCTGTCGTTGCTGGAGCCGGGACCGGTCCTTGTTACACCAACGCGACCCGTTGGCCGGGTGAGGCCCGAAAGGAGACCGTCCCCTGCGCACCCAGAAACTGAGTAAGCAAGAATGCTTCATAATATGTAAATAGTTAACTGTTTGTCCTTCTGATGTTTTTGCTGCTACAACCCGATCAGGGTTAACTCTTAAAGGGATCCCTTTGTTTACCCGGGATCCCTTCTTCTGCTTTTTGTTTTTGTTTTCTGTTTATTCATCATTGAAAGAACTGCTGGATCATGAACAATGCATGATTACAAACTTTTTGTACATAGTTTGCACCTTCTTAAAGGTGCTCTCTACTGGTTTTACACAAGGAAAGGACTCTTTGCGAAGACACTGGTCTTGGAACCAGCACCGGAGTCCTTACTGCGAACAGACTTGCAGCTTGAGAAGTTGCACTACCTCATAGAGACTTGGTCCCCTCTTAAAGGGAATGTTCACATATTGCACTTATGAACAGTGTTGCCTTAAGATGGTTAAATGGCAATAATGTCTTGAAAGAAGTTAAATGTAGCTAACTAGTTGATTGTGAGAAATGTTTAATGATGTTGATAGAAGAATGAGGACAGAAAGTGAACCCGTACGGGGTTAGTCAGTGAGTCCTCCTAGGAGCCATACAGAGATGGCTCAGTAATCCTGAACTGAAAGATGGATGATAAGTTCTATACCATGTATAGTAGTAGAAAGGCAGTAGGCCCGGGCGGAAAGGGGCGGTCCTGTAACAGAAAGGAGAGGCAGTAGGCCTGGAGCAGATAGGACAGGCGGTCCTGCAGATGTAAAGAAGGAGAATGCAGAAAGGTTGATTAGCCTTATAGTGTTTTATAAGAAGGTCTTTAGTGGATTCAGTGTGTACGACCTTAAAGGCAATGTTAAATTATTGTTCAAAAATTTGCACTTAGTAGAATACCCGGTTGGGTAAAAGAAGTTATTTATAGTATGTTACTTAAATATTTAACCATGTTTGTAACGTTCAAGTGTCCTCACCTCCCATAAAGGGAAGCTCTGTCAAAGTTTACTTGTTATTGCATTTCAAAAATTGTATGTCTTTTTGCTGACATGTATTGTTGTTTTCTTCCCAGTCCAGGAGTACTGGATTTAACCGGGGGGGGGGGGAGTGCAGCACCCCAGAGTCCTGGTCGTTGCAGTACTGTTGCTCCGCCACTAAAGGGGGCTATGGTACGTCTGATGGCACTGAAGGAGTTCACCTGACCAGGTATCACAGACACCAATACATTTCACAGTCTGGCCTCCAGGGGGAGCTAAGGGCACTATGTATTAGGCCACTCCTCGCAGTCTGGTAAAACTGGGGGTTGGATAGGAAGTGAGATCAGAAAGCTGACTGGGTTGGAACCAGGCAACACCTTGTGGCAGAGGGTGTTGTAGGGGAAGATTCAGAGGGGTCCCTGTCAGGGGTGGGATCCTGACAGAGGCCTAGCAGCCAGAGAGAACGTTACGGGACCGCGCCTGCATGATAAAGCGGCGGTACCCCAAGAAAGGACAAGAAGCGAGGTTTATTGTGCTGAGTGAGAAACGAGATCAACGCAACAAGGAGAATACCAGTAGGAGTCGTGCTGTAAGACGAGGCAACATCCTACTGAGGCGCATAACCGGTGGCTGGAACGCCGAGGAAGTATCAGGCTCCAGGCAATACTTCAAACCTACGGCAGGACAGTCAGTTAGAGGTGGGCTGTCTCACCCGATTGACCCAGGAAGACACAGGGGGGGTAACAACAGGAGTGGGGCGACGCTAGAGTCCCGGGAGAGCTCCGAGCCTCCCCCGTCATACGGGTGCGTCCTCACCATAGCATCTGGGGACGTAGAAGAACATCAGAATCGAGTTGTGAGGGAACACGAGAAACAGACACAACAGTTGTGGGGTACTATCCCGTAAGCACAGCAGGGGAGGACCACAACACACAAGCGCTGGAAGGTAAGCACAGATTTCCACCTGCAAAGGGAACTCTGGAGGTGCCATCGGACCGGCCGGACTTGCGCAGCCCGGTTAACCGTATTCCGGACTGAGGACCCAGAGGCCTTCAGTAAAGAGGTAAAGAGACTGCAACCTGGTGTCCTCGTTATTGACCGCGACCGGCACTACACCGCACCATAACATCAGCACCATACCACCATCTTTCATTGTGCGCCCCTCAGCAGGGTCACGGACCGGTACCGGGTACCCCTTGGCCCTGCGGCAGTGGGGGCGCTACATGTGGAGCCCCCATGGCCGGTATATTGGGGGGGGGATAAGTAAGTTCGGCTGCGTCACTCTGGTCCAGACTGCGCAGGTGCGGTGTGTCGCGCTTGCGCAGTCTATAAAGGCTTCGGTCAGAGTGACGCTCCCACCATTATATTATAGATATATATATTTACACACACAGCACTCTGATTGTGATAAAAGTGTCGGACTCTTTATTGGCCCATGTGGCAACGTTTCGGATCAATAACTGAACAATTCTCTGATATGAAACTGAAATGTTGCTACATGGGCTAATAAAGAGTCCACTGTTTAAAGGGATTGTCTCCCACTAGGACAACCTCTTCTTAAACTGAATGTTCGGCCCCAATAAATTAATAAAGCCTGTGCTTTGATGTGCTGTTGTGATTCCCGGCACCGATCAGCACTGGTGTCACTGTCTCTATCTTCGGACAAACTGAACGTGAAGAGGAAGTCCAGGACGAGGGTGTGAGTTTGGATCAGGATACCCTCCATGAGGCTGGAGGTTGTGGTCTGCATACAGACAATGAACTTCACTCTTGTGAACACAGCCTACAACTAATTCTGTAATGGTGCATGTATACTAACAGATCGTGTTTGTTCGTGCGTGTCGCCATTTCTAATTCACCTATATATTTTGGCATGGGTGGGGGCCCCATTTGAAAGTTCGCACCGGGGCCCATAACTTTGTAGTTACGCCACTGCCTGATGCGACTGCACCAGGGCATCTGGAAGAGCCTGCTGTGTCTGTTTCCAGAAAGGCAATTCTGTAAAAAGACAGGTCTAATGTAAAATACAAATAAATAATCCAAACATAAAGATAAAAAGACATAAATCTGTTAGTGATAAAAGGAAGCATGTCAGATCCCGAGTTGTCTGCTCCAACTATCTGCACAGTAACATCTCTGAAGCTGCCACAATTGCTGATTTCTACATTTGAAAAGAAGCTGTTTTCACTGTAAACTGATCAGGTTCGAAACGTCTCCCTTCATTTAAAATTCGCCTTGACTGACAGATGTAGGATAAGCATGCATCAATCCAGTTATTTGTTCTAGATGTTCTGTCACAAATGGTAAAAACACAGGTGGACAATACCAAAAGAAGCCGTCTGTGCAGGAATGACACATTTATTCATTAATTTCCAATTAGTAATTTGTTGGCGCCATTGGTATGTCCACCCCTGAGCTTCCTTATCTGAAGGTGTTCTGATATCACAACAGATTGCCTATAACACGTCTGTAATGTCACACTAGACCCCCTAAGAGAAGTATAGTTGTGTAATCACAGCAACTTTGCTGACTGAAACTCACCTATCAGGTGAAAGCAGTGCACCTGACTATGGATGAGCGAACCCGTGGGTGTTTGGGTTCGCCGGGTTCAGACTAATTTTTTAAAAAGTCCAATTCTGACCCAAACTTGATCCTGGACACCAAACTCCATAAAAGTCAAAGGGAACCCGAACGTCAGTACTGTAAAATGGCTTCAAAATTGTCAGAGTAAGGGCTTGGGGGCTGCAAAAGGAATATAAATGGGGGTAAGAGCAATTACCCTGGCTTAACCCCTTCACGCCACAGCCCATTTTCGTTTTTGCATTTCTGTATTTTTGTTCCCCTTCTTCCCAGAACCATTTTTCTTTATTTTTCCATCAATATGGCCATATGAGGGCTTGTTTTTTGCAGGATGAAAAATGTACTGGAAAATAGGAAAAAAATTCCAAGTGTGGTGAAATTGCAAAAAAAGTGCAATTCTACAATTGTTTCTTTTTTAGCATGTTCACTAATTGCTAAAACTGACCTGCTGTTATGATTCCCCAGGTCATTATGAGTTCACAGATACCAAACATGTATAGGTTCTTTTTTATTTAAGTGGTGAATGGTGACCCATAGCGTCTTTTTTTCATCATCTGGGACGTGATGAGGGCTTATTTTTTGAGCACTGAACTGATGTTTTTATTGGTACCATTTTGGTGTAGATACAATGCTTTGATAGCTCATTATTGCATTTTAATGCAATGTTGCAGCGACCAAAAAAATGTAATTCTGGCATTTTTACTTTTTTTCTCTTTACACCGTTAGTGATCAGACATGGCGGTATAGGTGAAAGAGGCAGGGCAGCACAGTGGCTCAGTGGTTAGCTTTGCAGCGCTGGGGTCCTGGGTTCAAGTCCAACCAATGACATCTGCATGAAGTTTGTAAACTGATTTCCTCCCACACTCATAAGACATACTGATAGGGAAATTAGATTGTGAACCCCAATGAGATCAGTACCAAGAATGTCTCTAAAGTGCTGTGGTATTATTGGCGCTATGTAATTGAGATAAATAAATAGAGTCAAGGAACACTGTTTTTTAACTTTTATTTTTTTATGGAAGGCGTTTAAAACAACTTAAAATGTACAAAACTAAAACTAGCTATCTAGAGGTGGATAAGGAAGAGGTGGATGTAGCAATATGGGTAAAAGAGGCAAAAGAGGAGTGTTCCAACATTTGTTTTTCTTTTTCCTTTCTTTTTTTTATTTTTTTGTTATGTAAATCACTTTAAACAATCTAGAATTTACAAAACTAAAACTAGCTATCTAGAATTGTGAGGTGTAGGTCCAAGTAGAGGAAGAGGTGGATGTGATGGTATGGGAGGAAGAGGCAAGGGAGGAGTAATGCAACACTGTTAATTTTTTTTCTTTTTTATGGAACCAACTTCAAAAAATATAGAATGAACCCAAAATAAACTAACAAGCTACAACCAGGGGCCAGAGGTCCAACTGGAGGAGGAGGTGGACGTGGCAGTGTAGGTGGAGGTGGAGGTGGAGGTGGAGGAGGAGGAGGAGGCAGCCAACACAGATTTTGGATTTTTTGTTTGGGGAGGAAGCACCCAAATGAAACAAATGGCAAATAGAGTTCAACAATGGCTGGGTGCAGCTGTTTAAGTTGTCTAGTCTTCCAAAAATATGACAAAGTATGTGGGATCCACGCCTGGCTCATTTTAAGGAATATTAAGATACGAATGTTAGATGTGGACAAGCAGATGCCCCTGTCTGTGATCACACCCTCTGCCATGCTAAACACATGTTCCAACATGACACTTGACGCTGGGCAGGCCAGGACTTCCAAGGAGTAAAGGGCAAGCTCAGGCCATGTTTCCAATTTGGAGACCCAGCAGTTAAATGGGGCAGACCCATCTGTTAGTACGTGTAGACATGGGGGCACGTACTCTTCCACTATGTTGTTGCAATAATGGCTCCTGCTAATATGGACCCTATTACATGGTGGTGCTGTACTTTGTGATGTGCTCATAAAGTTTTGCCACATTTTAGCCATGATAACCCTGCTTTCCAAGGTGCTGGCAGTGCCTCAGCTGCGTTGGCTGCTTCCTACTCTGCCTATGCGTTGTTGTTTCCCTGAGCACAGAAAGTCTGGTAGAAAAACTACTAATGGCTTTCTCACTAGAGTGTGCTATTGAAAGCAGGTTGCGGGATTCAGTGACAGACAGAAGGCAGAGCAAGGGTTTACAAATAGTGATGAGCGAATATACTCGTTACTCGAGATTTCTCGAGCATGCTCAGGGGTCCTCCGAGTATATTTTAGTGCTCGGAGATTTAGTTTTTCTTGCCGCAGCTGAATGTTTTACATCTGTTAGCCAGCATAAGTACATGTGGGGGTTGCCTGGTTGCTAGGGAATCCCCACATGTACTTATGCTGGCTAACAGATGTTAGCATTCAGCAGCGGCAAGAATAACTAAATCTCCGAGCACTAAAAAATACTCGGAGGACCCCCGAGCATGCTCGAGAAATCTTGAGTAACGAGTATATTCACTCATCACTATTAACAAATTTAACTGTTTTAATTTAACCGGGGGTTAACTCCTCGCAGGGAGATGAAGGGTTAAACGGGGGAATAGCAGTCCAATTGAGAAGGATATGCAGGGCTAATAAACAAAGTGACAGTAGTTTTGTTGTGCACTTATCGTATCAGGAGTTCTTCAGAATGCTGGTACATCTTGGTGGTTGGTAGCGACGGGAACGGCTGGTGTGGTGTTTGTACAAGGACATTCGGTTGGTAATGGCGGTCTGTCTTCTGGCGAAAGCGGTCGGTCTCCAGTACCTTCCGCTGAGCCCCTAGTCCATGAACATATGCGGCCGGAGCAAACAAGGCCGCAGCACGATCAGAGCCCCCCGTGGGTGGAAAGGTATATGCTGGTAAGATGAGCTGCAAACGTCTGTCCAGTACCCAGTTCTCTCTTTGCTGTGCGTACACTGTACTCACGGTCACGAAGCACATGGCACCTCGCACTCTGCTAGTTATCGGGCGCGCTGCACTTCTCTCTCTGCAATCCCCGCTGGTTACGGCGGGAGTACACGGACACGGGTCTGCGCAGCTCTGGTGCTCAAGAGATGGAGCACTTCTCTCTCTGTGCTGCGCGCTGCCTGTTCCCACCAAGACTGACTGTTTCCGCGCACGCTGTGGCTATTGCTGCTTAGCCACACCCCCCGTTTCCGAGTGCAAAGGTCTGTCTGGTCTCTTACTCCTTCCCCAGATAACAGAGGAGACAGCCCCGACAGGCCCGGCATAAGACAGGTACCCACTGCCCGATTCCTCCTTACACTCCCCCTCTCCTTTAGCTCACCATTCCACGGGCAAGAGTTCCTGCAGTACACGTTGACACTCCTCCATTTCTCAGATGATCTGCTGCCAAATAAACTGGTCTTGTTTGTAACGACTGGGTGGTATTCCAGCTGTTGTGCGCTCCGTGTGGCGTAAATCAGGTTGAGTAGCTGAGTCAGGTTAGGTAGTGGAGTCAGGTTGTGTGCACGAGGGTGGGGATGTGCCCAGATTCAGTGGAGCAGCCACCTCGGGAGTTTCAGGCTCTTGAGCCTCTCCTGTGTTGATAGGTGATGGGCTGGAAAATTCTTCTTCCACACAGTCAACAGTTGTAGAAGGTAGTGTTTCAGGAGCGTTTCGCGTTTCTCCAAGTGATCTGGGTCATGTGACAAACAAGGACATGGCATGTTCTGATGGACTACTCGAGTAGGGGCGTCTTCTTCCCCTTCGTGTTGAATCTCATAAACAGGACCTTCGGATCTAGTCCGCTGTTTCGCCCGGTATGGGGTTTTCTCCCACCGATACTCCAACTTGCCCCGAGGCCGCTTGTCTCGAACCAGTACTCGGTTACCGGCCTTGAGAGCTGTCCCTCGTAGGGGCATCGTCTCATGATGTTCAAGCTCCCAAAACTTGTTCTGCACCAATCGATGCAGAGTCTGTAGACGATGTCGATGTTCACGGACCCAGGTGGATACCCCGGTCCGTGGGTAGTCCTCCTCGGGGTCCAACTCTAACTCAGTGATTTCCTGCCCTTTTCGGCCGAACAGTGTGCATGGCGTGTATCCAGTTGTGCCGTGTACCCGGTTGTTGTACACCCAAACTAATTCAGCCACATACTCAGGCCAACAGACTTTCCGTTCCTCCTCTAGCGTCCTCAACATTTGAATCAGCATCCGATTGAAATGCTCACAGGTTCCATTTCCTTGTGGCTGATAGGGCGTCGTTCTGGATTTCTCAATCTGATACAGGTGATGCAGTTCTTCCATTTCTCTTCCTTGAAAACAGGTGCCTTGGTCAGAGTGGATTCTCTTCGGACAACCGTATACTTGGATGAAGTCTCTGCAAATAGCCTGTGCCGCCAATTCGGCAGTCTGACCAGACAGTGTTCATATCCTAGGTGAGCTGGACCCACAATCTAGTAACCGATCATCAATACCTCTTTAGGAGCAGAAGTCACGATGGTCTGCGTAGGGGCCCTCTGTTCTGAAGGCTTGGCCAGTTCACTGTTCCTACACCTGTGACAAGCTTCATCTACTGCAGTCTGTAGAAGATGGTAGACCAACTTCTGCAGCCACTGGAATGTCTTCTCCAGGCCAAAGTGGACCCCTCTCTCATGAGCTTCGGTGGCCACCTCACTGATCAGTTTTTCGGGAAGCGCCACTTGCCAGGTAATTCTCAACTCTCGTGCCAGCTGCATTTTCCAGTACAAGCCATCTTCCAACTGAAGCCTCTCCCATTGCCGGAGAATCTGCAGTTTTCCCAGGGATAGGGCCTCCCTCTCTTCTCGGCTGCCTCAACCGAGCAAGTCCCCCATTCTCTTGCCGAAGCCGGACCCAGTCATCACGGGGTTGTCCCAGGGTGTGTTCACCCCGATCTGTTCCTGCTTTACCGCCAACATCCTGGTGGGGTTCCGAAACCCAGGGATCTCTTCAGCTCCAGCTCTTCATCCCAATTACGCCCAGGTCGCTCGTGAGTCACTCTGGATAGAGCATCAGCATGTGTATTCTCAGCTCCTCTCTGATATGCGATCTTGTATCGGTACTTTGCCATACGGGCCATCCATCTCTCCTCCTGAGTCCCCAGTTTTGCATTTTCCAGGTGGGCCAGAGGATTGTTATCGGTGCATACCAAGACTTCAGATCCAGACAGGTACTCAGCAAATTTCTCGGTCATTGCCCACACTAAAGCCAGCAGTTCCAGCTTGAAAGAGATGTAATTATCTGGATTTAATTCAGAGTTGTGAAGAGACCGGCTTGCATAAGCAATCACTCACTCTTTCCCATCCTGCATCTGCAACAATACAGCTCCTAATCCATGTAGACTCCCATCGGTGTGGAGGAAGAAAGGTTGAAAGAAGTCTGCATAGGCCAGTAAGGGTGCTTTGGTCAGGGGCATTTATAGGGCTTGAAAAGCTTCTTCCTGGCTTTCTCCCCACTGGATGGTCTGATTCTTGGTACTCCCTTCAACACTTCCAGCAGCAGATTAACAATTCGAGTGAAGTTTTTCACAAACTGTCGATAGTATCCCTTAAGTCCCAGAAAGGCCCGGACATCCTTCACAGTCTTCGGAGTGGGCCAGTCCCGCACTGCTGCTATCATCTCACATGTCGGGCTCACCGCTGTGGTGGATACAACATGTCCCAGATATTCAATCTGCTTGGGAAAGAGATGACACTTCCGAGGTTTCACTTTCAGGCAGAGGCGTAGCTAGGGTTTTGGTGCAGGGGGGGCGAAGCTTCTGAGTGGGCCCCTAACCAGGTAACCTTGATTACAACTGGATGACGCACGTTAATAGTGGAGGAGAACCTCAGCAGATGACCGCGCTATTACTGAAGATAATCTCTATATAAAGACCAACATGGATATTACCGCCATATGGTCAGTGGTAGATACCAGTCCTACAGAACATAGATCACATCATAGTTACAGATAATGTCTTACCGCTGACGTTCTTTATGATGGAGTCATCACTTTTGCCGTCTTTTCCATCTGGCCCAGACCGACATGACGACTTCTTCCAGCCACGACTCGGCTGCAGAGATTACAACAAAGACACGTTTCACTTCTCATATTCCAGCCCCATCACCATCTATTCACAACCTGCACAAACTCCTCATCCTGCTAATACCCCAAATACTGAGCCACTGCTGCCGTATGTGTCCCTATTACTGCACCTGCTGTGTGGTTCTATGTGCCCTCTAAATTCTAAGGAACCCCTCTGTAATATAGTAATGCCGGGTGCAAGTGTCCTAGAAAACAGTGCCCACATTTTGCCCCCTAGAAAGTAATATTGCCCTGTGTGTCCCTTTGATAGAGTAACCTGAGTTCCCCTATAACAATAAGTGCCCACTTTACATTTAATAATGTGCCGAGTCTCCCCCTGTACAGCTCCCCTATACACAGTTTGATGCTCCCTTATACACAGTATACTGACCCCTTAGTAGCCTCCAAACTGTTTGATAGCTCCAACACTGTAATCCCCACATTGTATGATGCCCCTCTAGATGGCCTCCATATAGTATAATGCACCAGATTGTCCTCAATATAGTATTATGCACCAGATAGTCCTCAATATAGTATAATGCACCAGATAGTCCTCAATGTAGTATAATGTACCAGATAATCCTCAATATAGTATAATGCACTCCCCATAGGCAGACTCTATAGCACAAGGTAGCACCCCGCAGGCAGACCCTGTAGTATAAAGCAGCACCCCTATAGGCAGACCCTGTAGTATAAGACAGCACCCCTATAGGCAGACCCTGTACTATAAGGCAGCACCCCCATAGGCAGACTCTACTATAAGGCAGCACCCCCATAGGCAGACCCTGTACTATAAGGCAGGACCCCCATAGGCAGACCCTGTACTATAAGGCAGCACCCCCATAGGCAGACTCTGTACTATAAGGCAGCACCCCCATAGGCAGACCCTGTACTATAAGGCAGCACCCCCATAGGCAGACCCTGTAGTATTAGGCAGACCCCCCCATAGGCAGACCCTGTAATATTAGGCAGACCCCCCATAGGCAGACCCTGTAATATTAGGCAGACCCCCCATAGGCAGACCCTGTAGTATTAGGCAGACCCCCATAGGCAGATCCTGTAGTATTAGACAGACCCCCTATAAGGCAGACCCTGTAGTATTAGGCAGACCCCCCATAGGCAGACCCTGTAGTATTAGGCAGACCCCCATAGACAGACCCTGTACTATAAGGCAGCACCCCCATAGGCAGACCCTGTACTATAAGGCAGCACCCCCATAGGCAGACCCTGTACTATAAGGCAGCACCCCCATAGGCAGACTCTATACTGTTGTGAATTCTGCTTTTGGGCTCCCTCCGGTGGTTGTAGGTGGTAATGCAGTTGCCCCTGAGTTGCAGTCCTGGTCAGGTGTATCTGCTAATTGCAGTTCTGACTGCGGTATTTAGGCGTGCAGGATTCATTAGTCCTTGCCAGTTGTCAATTGTTGTTGGGAGGTGTTGGACCTCTGCTTGGTTCCTCCTGCCTTTCTGCCAAATCAGCAAAGATAAGTGTCTGGTTTTTTTTTCCTGTGGCACACATGCTATGTGCTTCACAATTCAGTGCTATTCTTTGTGTTTTCTTGTCCAGCTTAGATTGTTTCAGTATTTTCTCAGTCTTGTTGGATTCTCTGGAGTGGCAGATATACATTCCATGTCTTTAGTTAGATTGTGGAACTTTTTGTATTATCTGCTGTGGATATTTTTGGAAGGGTTTTAATACTGACCGCCTAGTAATCTGTCCTATCCTTTCCTATTTAGCTAGAGTGGCCTCTTTTGCTAAATCCTGTTTTCTACCTGCGTGTGTCTATTCTTCTCCTACTCACAGTCATTATTCGTGGGGGGCTGCCTATCCTTTGGGGGTCTGCTCTGAGGCAAGGTAGCATTTCTATTTCCATCTATAGGGGTATTTAGTCCTCTGGCTGTGTCGAGGTGTCTAGGGTACGTTAGGCACACCCCACGGCTACTTCTAGTTGCGGTGTTAGTTCAGGATTTGCGGTCAGTACAGGTTCCACCGACTCCAGAGAAAGTTTCATGCGGCTCCAAGGTCACCAGATCATAACACTATACTAAAATGTAGCACCCCCATAGGCAGACCCTGTACTATAAGGCAGCACCCCCATAGACAGACCCTGTAGTATTAGGCAGACCCCCTATAGGCAGACCCTGTAGTATTAGGCAGACCCCCATAGGCAGACCCTGTAGTATTAAGCAGACCCCCATAGGCAGACCCTGTAGTATTAGGCAGACCCCCATAGGTAGACCCTGTAGTATTAAGCAGACCCCCATAGGCAGACCCTGTAGTATTAGGCAGACCCCCATAGGCAGACCCTATAGTATTAGGCAGACCCCCCATAGGCAGACCCTGTAGTATTAGGCAGACCCCCCAGAGGCAGACCCAATAGTATTAGGCAGACCCCCATAGGCAGACCCTGTATTATAAGACAGCACTCCCATAGGTAGACCCTGTAGTATAAGGCAGACCCCCCCACAGGCAGGCCCTGTAGTATTAGGCAGACAATCCCATAGGCAGACCCTGTAGTATTAGGCAGAGCCCCATAGCAGACCCTGTAGTATTAGGCAGACCCTGTAGTATTAGGCAGACCCCCCATAGGCAGATCCTGTAGTATTAGGCTGACCCCCCATATTCAGACCCTGTAGTATTAGGCAGACCCCCCAAAGGCAGACCCTGTAGTATTAGGCAGACCCCCCATAGGCAGACCCTGTAGTATAAGACAGCACCCCCCATAGGCAGATTCTATAGTGTAAGGCAGCACCCCTTAAAAAATAAATACTCACCTCTTCTTCCTGGTTCCTGCGCTGCTCTGAGCTACCGCTCATCTCCTGACAGCAGGCGCCGGGCAGTGACTCATCGCGCCCACTGTCAGCGTCGCCGACATCAGACGCTGACAGGGGGATGATGGGGGAAGGAGCGCAGCGCTAAATGCCGGTACAGCTGACCCTGCGATGACAGGCAGGGCCCACTGCTGGCACTGGGCCCCCCCCCGCCTGCTCAGGAGCCCCATAGCGGCAAAGCAGGGAGATCGATTTTCCCTGCTCTGCTGCAGAATGTAACTGTATCGGCACTCTGCGCCCGCTGATACAGTTACAGTAGTGTAGCTCCGGGTTGGCCCCCTATGAGCACCCTCTGCCCCCCCGGTAGCTATGCTACTGCTTTCAGGCCGTCCTTCTGCAGCCGACTAAACACCTGTTCCAGCCGTTGCAAGTGCTCCTCAAAGGTGGCAGCATAGACGATGATGTCATCTAAATAGATGAGGGTAGCTTCAAAATTCAGGTCTCCCAAACATCTCTCTATCAATCGTTGGAAGGTCCCGTGTGCATTGGTAAAGCTGAAAGGCATCCGATTGAACTTGAACAATCCCATAGGCAGTATGAATGCTGTCTTCGCCTGGTCTGGCTCGGACATGGGCACTTGCCAATATCCACTGGCCAGATCCAGCGGCGAGAAGTACTTCACTTTTCCAAGAGCAGACAAGGACTCCTCAATTTTTGGTCGCGGGTATGAGTCTCGCATAGTGCAGGCATTCAGCTTCCAGTAATCTACACAGAAATGCAGGGTCCCGTCCTTCTTTCGTACTAGAACAATGAAGGCAGCCCATGGGCTTTGGCTCTCTCAGATGACCCCACTCTGTAGCGTATGCACCAACATCTCTTTCACCTCCTGGTACATTTGTGGTGGAATTTGTCAATATCGTTCCTGAATGGGTGTGGTGTTTCCCATTGAAATCTCATGGGTGATGGCTGTGGTGCAGCCGAAATCATTGTCATGATGGGCAAAAACATCCTGGTATCACTCTAGCACCGCTTACACTTGTTGTACCTGTTGTGGTGAGAGTTCCGCTAGTTCAGGACACATGCTCAAGGATACGGCGTCCTTCTTTAAGGTCATTAGGAGGTGGGTCAGAGGACACTGCCACGGCCACTGTCCAGGGATCCCCTCGTTTTACCCTCAGTTGAACAGCCTCTGGTGGTATCAACTCTTCCGGCATACCCATTATCTGTGCTACTTCACTTTTGGGCGGAAGCGTAAGACTGTCCTCTCCTAGGGTGACACATCGTACCGGCACATTACCGTCGTGAACTGTGGTTAACTTCCATGGAATAAGGAACCCTGGAGGTAGGTGTTCCATTAAAGCGGGCTCTATCTGAACTTCTACTCCTTCAAGAGGGGTACATGCTCGGATGGGCAGAGTGAGCACAGTCTGACCTGGTGGTAGAATGAGATTGGCAGCGGCTGGAACGACCACCTTCCCCAATGTTCTTCCTTCACTCAACGTCTCTTGGGCCTGGGCCACCCGTATCAACTGTTGAAACACCTTTCTCTGGGGGTGTGAGGGCTCCATCGATTCAGGAACACATCTGCAGACCCATCGACCAGGATGCTCCTGAGTTCTTTCAACACATTCAGAGAGTCACAGTGGGACCATTGCCTGGGTCACTGGTAGTTAACACGACTCCCTTCTGGCCCACATGTTTGCCACACACAGTGATTTGCATCCAGACCACCCCTGTGACCGAGATGGATAACTCATTGGCCGCCATCAATTTAATTACTGGGCCCCATTCAGACTGCATCGCCTCGGGAAAATACATCTGAATTAAGTCTCAAGCATAGTAGTTACTTGAGAGTATCAAATAAACGGTGGACGGCCCGACCATCCATTTTGGCCCATACAAGAGGACTCAGAGACACTAAACTTGTGGGACTTTCATTTCTCCTTCTTGACTGCTCAGGCTCTGGGCGGCTTCCCCCCGCCATGGAGCCCACTAGGTTAACGGACAGCGGTTGGGAGAGCTCCCCGACACGAGCATCCGTTGGCATAATGTCCAATGTCTCCACATGCAAAACAGATCGGCAGTCTTTCTGTGCGAAGTTGTCTCTTTTCCTGTCGAGGATCGGGATTAGTTCGACCTCTGGAGGGATCCAGGGTTAGGGGAGGTTTCTTCCTTAAGTCGGACCATTCTTCTAGCATTCCCTGGATTTCCTTCTGGATTTCGCTCACCCAACTTGGTTCAGTTGCAGGCGGAGAGGATAGCTCCCCGCTCCGGACCTTCCCTGCCGAGGCTGTCACCCCCTGCTCTTGCTCGCGTGCACGCACCTCCCCAACCTCCAAAAAAGACATATGCGGATTAACCCACAAGCCCTCCCACAGAGCCTGTTTAAGCAGTGCATCTCTAAAGCCAGCCACTAGTTGGTGTCTCAGAACTATGTCAGGAGGCTCTACGCTACGTCATCCTGATTAGCAATTGCAGCGTGCATCTCCTGCAGCGCATTCATGTATTGGGTCACCGACTCCCCCACCCTTTGGACATAACTAAACAAGCGCATGCGCAATTCCCTGTCATCCGTAGGGTCACCATGCCTTTCCTCTCAAATTTGTAACACCTTGGTAAAGGTATTTAGCTCATGTGGGGGCCAGAACATGATGGAGCACCTCGCTTCTCCGTCCAGAGCCATCATGGCAATCTCGGGGGTCATGGGATGCATCACCAACATGCCCTTGACCAGTTCATTCCAGTCCCATAGTAAAGTGTTGCTCCCTGTGAACTTTGGAAGGTTGCTCAGCATGGTTCCCAGCGGTATATTGGCCATTGGGGTACCCATGGCCGCCTGGTGTGTCTCTTCTGAGCCTGTGGACTGCATTCTGCTGACTACGCCAAGTGAAAGCAGGTTCCAGGATGCAGTGGCAGACAGAAGGCAGAGCAAGGGTTAACAAATTTAACAGTTTTAATTTAACAGGGGGTTAACTCCTTGCAGGGAGATGAAGGGTTAAATGGGGGAATAGCACTTCATTTGAGAAGGATATGCAGGGTTAATAAACAAACAGATGCTTGTAGAAAGCTAAGTGTCAGGTGCTGCCTCCAATTGCAGAGACACACACTGGATATATGGCTGTTTTGCTTTTAAATAGTCCTGATAAGACTGGTGTAGTTATTTTGAAAATACACTGTACATGTCAGTATGGCAAGATAATCTTTTAATTAAAATGAGCCTTTTATAGTCTAGCCAGAATATACAGCCATTCTGACAATAATTTTCAAAGCAAGTATACCAGCCATATCAGGTCTAATAGCTCTATTAAAAAGTAATGTATAAGAAGCTGTGGCAATGTAGATACTGTGAATAGAGGAGTTTAGGCTATCATACTCTAAATAGGGGCCTGTGGGGCTTGAAAGTCTGTATAAAGAGTTCTAGAACATCATACAAAATATTTGGAGCTGTGGGGCGATAAGACTGTATATAGTCTGCATGACCAGCTCTACCCTCACCTACTGTATTCTCACCCATCCCTTGTAGATTGTGAGCCTTCGCGGGCAGGGTCCTCTCTCCTACTGTACCAGTTATGACTTGTATTGTTCAAGATTATTGTACTTGTTATTATGTATACCCCTCCTCACTTGTAAAGCGCCATGGAATAAATGGCGCTATAACAATAAATAATAATAATAATAATAATAATAATAGTGAGCTATGGAGAAATATCCCTGCATATAGGAAGATGTGGGGTCATCACACTGTACATAGGGAGCTGTGGTGACATAAAATTTTGTATCAGGGCTGTCATGATCATACTGTGCATTGGGAGCTTTGGTGGGCATGCTACTGTATGTATGGAGATATGGGGCCATCATACTATATTTAAAAAGCTGTGGGGTCCATCAAACTGTTCATAGTGAACTGTGGGGGGGCATCATGCTGCATATAGAAAGCTTTGGGGACCAACATACTATATACAGTGGACTGTGAGGCATATCATACTGTATATACAGAGCCGTTGTGGGCATCATACTATATATAGGGAGCTATGGGGCCATCACACTGTATACTGGGAGTTGTGCAGTCATTATACTGTATATGGGAAGCTGAGGGAGCTATAATACTGTATAAAGAGAGCTGTGAGGGCATCCAACTGTACTGTATATAGGGAGCAGTAGTGGGTATCATACTGTATATGGGGATCTGTGCCGTCTATAATACTGTATACCGGATTTTATGCACGTGGTTGTGGAATCACTGTGCCACGGTCCAGGGAGAGCCTAGAGGGGCGTAACTAAGCAACTATCTGGTTCTTCACTAGAGCCCCTGATGGTGTGGTTAGACTTGAAACCAGGTGGATGCCAGGTGCTACTCCAGGACAGACCCTGTAGCCACAGCAGTTGACCCCCCAAAAGGGTATGAAGCCGGGACCGGCCAGGAACTGGATAAAAAGTGAACGTTATATAATTTAGCAAGTATTAGATTTGCACAAAATAAACCAGAAGGGAATACTGTTTTATCCCCAGAAATTAATGAGCTGGTGGCAATCGAAATACAGCGCCCTGCTCAAGAATGCGGTCCCGGAGAATCTGCTCGGGGGCCTGATAAAAGGTCATTGAGGGCCGTAAATGGGCTGGGGGCCTGAGGTTCCCCACCCTTGATATAGGGCATTATTTACTTGTAGGTAGCACAGAAGGGCCATTATTAGTTTTTATGGAACATTCATTTTTTACAGGCATTTTCTGCATGGCATACAGTGTAGCATTTTTGGGAGGGAGGTGGAAATTATATAATTTTTTAAGTATTGGGATTACTGCTCCATGCCACAGGTGGCGGCAGTTTGGGGAGTTTGTGTTGGTTGAGAATAGGTGGTGATGGTGCTGGAAACATGGGAAGTCAAATGTGTCTTTCTTATAAACTCTGAAGATGAGTCCTGGCTGGAAGAGGTGTCATCATGTCGGTATGTCTACAACTTATGTGGCTATTAGTACTGGACTCTACCACCATATGGTCACTGTATGGAGGTGCAGCGCCCCAGAGTCCTGGTCGTTGCAGTACTGTGGCTCCGCCACTATGGGGAGCCATGGTGCGTCCGATGGCACTGAAGGAGTTCATCTGATCAGGTATCACAGACACCAATAGATTTCACAGCTGGGCCTCCGGGGGGAGCTAAGGGTTCTATTCATTAGGCCACTCCCCACCATAGTGGGTAAACTGGGGGTCAGGCAGGAAGTTAGAGGAGAAAGCTGACTGGATTGGACGAAGCAACACCTAGTGGCAGAGGGTGTTGTGGAGGAAGAGACAGTAGGGTCTCTGTCAGGGGTGGGATCCTGACAGAGGCTTGGCATTGAAAAGAACGTAACGGGTCCGCGCCAGCTCCGGGAAGCGGCGGGACCCAAGAAAGGACTAGAAGCGAGATAGATTGTGCTGAGTGAGAAACGAGATCAAGCAATAGGAGAATACCAGTAGGGGTCGTGCTGTAAGACCGGAGCAACATCCTACTGAGGCGCACTACTGGCGGCCGGAACGCCGAGGGAGTATTTCATTAGACAGCTTCAAGCAATACTCTAAACAGCGGCAGGACAGTCAGTCTCAGGCGGGCTGTCTCACCTAAATCACCTATGAAGTCTTGGGAGGCAATTGCGGGAGAGGGGCGTCTCTAGGGTCCCGGAAGAACTCCAGGCCTACCCGACAAACGGGTGCCGTTCTAACTGTAACATCAGGAAGGGACGGAAGATTAGCAGAAGATCAGTTAATCGAGTTGTGAGGGAACACGAGAAACAGACACAACGGTTGTGGGGTACTTTCCGTAAGCATAGCAGGGAAGGACTACAACACATAGCGCTAAGAAGGAAGGCACCGATTTCCACCTGTGAAGTGAACTCTGGAGGTGCCATTGGACCGGCCGGACTTGCGCAGCCTGGTGAACCGTATTCTGGACTGAGGACTCAGAGATCTCCAGTAAAGAGGTAAAGAGACTGCAACCTGGTGTCCTCGTTATTTACCGCGACCTGCACCCCACAACTGCACCACCAACATCCACACCTATCATTCACTGTGCGCCCCACGGCAGGGTCACGGGCCGGGGCCTAGCCGCCGTGACAACCCCAGAAGCAGAGACTCAGAAGCCCGGTACCGGGTACCCCTCGGCCCTGCGGCAGTGGGGGCGCTACAACTTTGCGTCACGAACAGGATCTACTTAAGCCTGAAGAATCGGGTCATGTGTGCCTTGGAACTGTAATTTGTTGTGCTTGGACTGTACTTTATTGAGAGACTGTGTACTGCCATTGACCAAGAGAAGTTCCCGCCAAAAGCCGCTGCCATTGCTACGCCAGAGAAGAAGGAGGGCGTGCCATGGGAGGAGACTATCAGAGTGGCGCGAGAAATGGCTACCGCCCCCTGTGTTTCTGGCTGCAAAGCGATGACCTGCCTCGGGGTACAAGACCACCCCCTGATTTGCAACGGCGGGAAGCAGGAGATGGAGAAGCCCGGCCCAGGAGAAATGGCGGAGTCAGGTGCATGCACTGCCACCGACTATCAGGCAGCGATGACGAGCAGCAAGTACCTGAACGAGGAAGAAGCGATTCCGGCTTGCCCTCCTTCACCAGAGGCGGACCTATGTCCACTGCAGCGGAAAGATCCGAATTCTTTGGAACCGGCCGCGGAGCTGAGCTTACCCATCCCGTCCTCGGAGCCAGCGGAGGAGGAACCATGGTGGGTGGAGCCGCACCCGGGGACCCCATTGGAGGAGCCGCGGTCCAGGCTGCGGCCGACTCCAGTGTTCTCGTCAATGGACCGGATCGACATCGGTGGAACCACATCAGGCGCAGGTATGGGAGACGCCCCTGCTCCCCTGCTCGATCCCGCTCCCGCGACCGGTCCTCACCCCAGTAAAAGCCGCCTACTATCGGCAGAGCTAGTGGTGTTACCCCCCGATGCAATGGGGAAGCTGGTGCCACCGCTGCCGACTAGGATGGGGGAACCCGTAGACGTAGGCCCAGATGGGGTGACCCTCCAGTGGGACACCCCCTGGGTTGGGCCAGATGGGGTTCGGGAAGAAGGATTCACCCTTGCTGTGCTTACCTGGGAGCAATACAAACAATGCCTGATCCTACATTGGAAAAGGCAGAAAGAGGCAGAGCTGACTGCCCCACCGAGGGTACGACAACCACCGCCTGCATGTGATGACCGGGACATGGTGAGGCGGGGCACTGTATTGGCCTTCCACCCGAAGAGAGGATGGGGCTCCATACAGGAACCGGGACTGCCAACCGACGTCTTCGTTGCCAGTTGCAACGTGAGGGCCCCCTGCTGTGGCCGAAGGGGTGATCCGCTACAAAGGGGAGATCCGGTGACTTACACCCGTCATCGGAATGCATACGGGTGGTATGCCCGGGACGTGCGCCGTTGTGAGCTTGGGGGAGCGTCGTCTGGTACTTCCACCATGATGGAACCAGACGTAACGGATCTTACCAACATTGCCGCCGTACGTCTCATTGCAGCGAATGAGCTGGCGGCTAGAGTCCGCCTTCGGGTCCAGACATCGGGTGGTCTGACTGCACCAGGGAAATCCATTGGTGATACTGGTGCGGCATCAGCTGCTGACCTAGGATCACAGTCTGCACAGTCGGAAGGTACCCACTTTCGGCTGATGTCTTGTGATTTACTATGAAGATAAACCTCGATACCATGAGTATGTATATAGTTACTATTTCCTGCTGCTAAACCCGCTCAGGGTAAACTCTTAAAGGGATCCCTTTGTTGACCGGGGATCCCTATTGTTTTGTTTTCTTGTTTGTTTTCCAAGTTTTTGCACAAAGTTTACAGAACTGCTGAAATCATGAACAGTGCATGATCCGAACTTTTTGTATATAGTTTGCACCTTATTAAAGGCGCTCCCTACTGGTTTTACTTAAAGAAAGACTCTTTGCGAAGATACCGCACTGGAACCTTTGCTGAGTATGGACTGGTAGCTTGAGAAGACGCGCTACCTCACAGAGACTTGGTCCCCTCTTAAAGGGGATGTTCATTTGTCGCGTTTCGATAGTAATATTGCTTAAGACAAGTAGCAATAATGTTGATGAGAGAAAAGTGATGATAATGTTTGTACGAGAAAGTTATATGTGTTTAATTAGTTAAATGTGAAGAAATACTGATGATGTGCTCTGAGAATTAAAAGGTGAAAGATAGAAGAAGGATGCAGTGGGCCCGTAGAGATAGATGTGGTGTCCAGCATGCAAGAAAGGAAGGAAGATAATGAGAAGGCTTAATGTTCAATAGAAAATGTTTAGATAATGTTGATAGATAGTTAGGATAGAAGGTAAACCCTGAGTCCTCATAGGAGTCATGTAGAGATGATTTAGTGCTCTTAAACTGAAAGTAATGTTATGTTCTATACTGTGTATAGTAGTTGAAAAGGCAGTAGGCCCTGGCTGAACGGGGCGGTCCTGTAACAGAAAGGAGAGGCAGTAGGTCTGGTGCCGATAGGACAGGCGGTCCTGCAGATTTAAAGAAGGCGAATGGGAAAGTTAAAATACCTTATAATGTGATTATAGGAAGGTCTTTAGTGGATTTAGAGTGTGAATCCTTAAAGGCAATGTTAAATTATTGTTCAACAATTTTGTACTTAGTAGAATACCCGGTTGGGTAACAGGAGTTATTTATAGCCTGTAATTTATAATGTTAACCATGTTTGTAACGTTCAAGTGTCCTCACCTCCCATAAAGGGAAGCTCTGTTCAAGTATACTTATTATTATTTGCACTCAACAAAAAATTGTATGTCTTTTTGCTAACCTGTATTGTTGTTTTCTTCCCAGTCCCGGAGTACTGTGTTTAACCAGGGGGGAGTGCAGCGCCCCAGAGTCCTGGTCGTTGCAGTACTGTGGCTCCGCCACTATGGGGAGCCATGGTGCGTCCGATGGCACTGAAGGAGTTCATCTGATCAGGTATCACAGACACCAATAGATTTCACAGCTGGGCCTCCGGGGGGAGCTAAGGGTTCTATTCATTAGGCCACTCCCCACCATAGTGGGTAAACTGGGGGTCAGGCAGGAAGTTAGAGGAGAAAGCTGACTGGATTGGACGAAGCAACACCTAGTGGCAGAGGGTGTTGTGGAGGAAGAGACAGTAGGGTCTCTGTCAGGGGTGGGATCCTGACAGAGGCTTGGCATTGAAAAGAACGTAACGGGTCCGCGCCAGCTCCGGGAAGCGGCGGGACCCAAGAAAGGACTAGAAGCGAGATAGATTGTGCTGAGTGAGAAACGAGATCAAGCAATAGGAGAATACCAGTAGGGGTCGTGCTGTAAGACCGGAGCAACATCCTACTGAGGCGCACTACCGGCGGCCGGAACGCCGAGGGAGTATTTCATTAGACAGCTTCAAGCAATACTCTAAACAGCGGCAGGACAGTCAGTCTCAGGCGGGCTGTCTCACCTAAATCACCTATGAAGTCTTGGGAGGCAATTGCGGGAGAGGGGCGTCTCTAGGGTCCCGGAAGAACTCCAGGCCTACCCGACAAACGGGTGCCGTTCTAACTGTAACATCAGGAAGGGACGGAAGATTAGCAGAAGATCAGTTAATCGAGTTGTGAGGGAACACGAGAAACAGACACAACGGTTGTGGGGTACTTTCCGTAAGCATAGCAGGGAAGGACTACAACACATAGCGCTAAGAAGGAAGGCACCGATTTCCACCTGTGAAGTGAACTCTGGAGGTGCCATTGGACCGGCCGGACTTGCGCAGCCTGGTGAACCGTATTCTGGACTGAGGACTCAGAGATCTCCAGTAAAGAGGTAAAGAGACTGCAACCTGGTGTCCTCGTTATTTACCGCGACCTGCACCCCACAACTGCACCACCAACATCCACACCTATCATTCACTGTGCGCCCCACGGCAGGGTCACGGGCCGGGGCCTAGCCGCCGTGACAACCCCAGAAGCAGAGACTCAGAGGCCCGGTACCGGGTACCCCTCAGCCCTGCGGCAGTGGGGGCGCTACAGAGGCCTTTTTAAAAGTGTGTTTTTTGTTTAGTTTTTTTTTTACAAGAATAAATTAATGCAGATCAGTCTGTATGTAGGTGTAGATGTATGGTGGTATTGTTGATAATATTAGTCTTTGTACAGTGTGTTGTACATAGGTAATATTTAATCCTGGTATAGTAGCAATACGATAACTTTATACATACAGATTTTCTAAGTGGTGAGTACGGTGAAATCGATACTTTGAGGCTTGGGTCCCTGATCTTTTAAGATCCTACCAATGTCTCTGGCTCTGTTTGAGCTTCTTCTTGGGGTACATTTTTTAAGCTTCTATTTTGTGAGTAGTAAAATATTACCTATTCCAGCCCAAGCGCTGCCTTATTAACAGTAGTCTCTCACTGTATGCTATGTTTGTTAAAGGCAGGAACCAGTGAATGAATGGGCCCACTGTCTAAAAACTACAGAAAGGTTGGCTCTGTATATTTTGACTTTCAGAAACATGTAGGAGGAAACTTTCTAGAGGACTAAAATGAAGAATTGAGCACGTATGTGTCTGCGCTGCGTTCTGGAGGTGAGGGAAGACCACAAAGGGAGGGTGGTACTGAGGAAGGAATGCACAGGATGCTGCACTAGGGGGGAGGAGATGCTTTTGGCTAGGGCTAGGTGGGCAGGTGTTCCTTACACTTTTGACTGACATGCCGTGGTCACATGATTTTTCTCCTGTCCTGCACAAGTTGTACAGCTCGGTTGGGGGCTCAGATTGGGATCAGCAGTACACAATGGCAGAGACTTCGGAGAAAGTTCCTATCGCCCTAGCTGGACCTGAGGATGTGGAGCAGTGCCTTCCTCCAGTGAGTAGCTCTACATTCAGCACCTCTCCAAGCTTCTTCTTAACATTGCCTTTGTGTTCTTAGAACTTTATCAGGCTTACTGAACTCATATCCAGTCCACACTGAAAATCAGATTTACATCCAAGTTAGAAAATGTACTAAAGTTTATTTTTAAAGGATATTATCACATTTTAAAACAGAGATTTCTTCACTCCCATGGCCTCTAGTGTCACCTTGTCAGGTTTCCCAAAGCTTTAAATATCCTATATCTTTCCAGTTGCTGTGAAACTACAGGTCTCAGCAAGAGTTGTCATCATTTTACTGAAACATATGAAAAGTCTGACTGTCTCTCTTGCACCAGCCTGTAATGTTAGGAATCTGAACGCACAGAAGTCTCATATGTATGTAAAATATGTGAACATCTGCACAGAAATCACTGTGACCAGAATGAAATACTGGCGCTGGTCTTTGGGATTTGGATTGTGATGGAGTAAGAAGTAAACTGGAAAAGGTTAAAGCAATTAATTTCTGCTATAAATTCACATTTCCCCATATGCCTGGCATACAGAGACGCTGTGAAAATGTTTGCATGGAGAAAGTAGGATTTGGATGGGTGTTTTCTTCAGGATTGGGGTTTGATTTCTATTTACCTCCATGAAAAGGTTAATTAGATCCTTTCCTGGCCATCCTGCATCTGCCAAGATTAGTGTGGGCATCATCCTCCTATTAATATAAACTTGTTGCTGTGTAGATTTATTTCTATCGTGGTGATTATAACTAGATATGTGATATTGATATCAATAGTAGGGAACCGTATCACGATGAGATAAACTTTCAGTATTCAGTGCAGCGTCACAGGACTATTATGTCCACATAATTCGAAATCCAGGAACATGACCTATACAGCCGTGTATATTATAAAAGCGTGCATCAGGGCGGCATGGGAACATTCATAGAAAATGAGGGAGCCGCACCACTACTTCAGTCAGAGTAGTGATAAAATGGTTGTTCTTCTATGGGAACCACATTGGGGTGCCTCATACTGCCCCAAGTGCTAACTCTATATGGGATTGCCTTTATATTCACTGCCAAATTCTGCAAAGTAGCGTTCACTAAGACAAGATACAACCAGGGGGTGAGAAGAATCTGGAGATCTGTCCAATAGGGCTGGAATCACACGTTCAGTCTACACCAAGAACGGAATCCCAAGTAATGAAAAACATAAAGGAAAGTCTTATACTTCTCCTTCCTGCTGGATACATCTCTCAAAATCATAATCAAAATCTGACGCAAATATGCATTTGTGATTTCAGCACATGTTCCATGAAGTTATCCCTAATTAAGTGTACTGTAGACTTACATGTCATATTGGCATGTCAAAAATGTTATGGGAGGCCCATGATCTTTAAGGCAACGTTCAGATGAACATATTTGAGGTCAGTGTGCACAACGGACCACACACAAATATTACACTGTGCGATGTTAGTCAATGTGTACATTTGCGCAAAACTCAGGGCAAGCTTTAGTCTTGTCCATTTAGCTAATGTGACAGTCTATATTAAATGGCAGACAGCTTCTGTACCCATCCACAACGCAGACAAGTGCAGTGCATGGAGCCGCACACAGACCTAGTCACACCCTAAGATTCATAGTGATGGTTTTCCCAAGAATGTCCGTGTTCCTTGAGATGAAGCCTTATTCATGTTCATTCTCAAACTATTAAATTCTGATCATAAAAATCTCAAAATTCTTCTGTTATACCGTAAATGAATGAGACTATTCTGGTTTAGAGCCCAGAGACTGAGAATCCTGTGCACTGTGTATGCCCCATCTCACATTCAGCGTTTCGTCTTTGCATTTATTTCTGTTATTACTATCCATTTGGGGAACATGAAAATTAAAATAAAATTTTCAGTTACAGACCCCATTCATTTTAATGGGTTTTTAATTTCCTAAAATGTCATCAGTTTGCATCCGTTCCGTCTGTGTTTTTTGGATGGACAAAAAAACATAATCTGCACAACTTTTATTTTTTTCCAAAAAACCAGACGAAATAGAAACGTCCGTGTTTTATTTTTCTTAACATTACAGTTTATTGGATTTGGTCTTCTGTTATGTTTTTTGTCTGACGGATCCGTTTTTTTTAGCATTGTGCATGCACCCGAGATGTTCAGAGACACCTCCAGATAAATGGAACTGTTCAAAACGGATGTCCACAGACACAAAACAAAAACCAAAGCGTTCATTTTTAATCAAGTCCATCAAACGGACACATTTGAAAACTAAACCATTGGTTTTTTTTGAGTGGATCCCAAAAAGACTTGTGAACAAAGCCTTAGCATCAGAGATCTCGTAAATTGAGAATTTTCATTAGACATACATCAAACTTTCTTTGCACATAAAATGAGTAGTGACTCAAGAAAAACACTGGGGATTCTCCATTGATGTCACTCCTGAAGATTATTCGAAATGATAACATAATCATATATATGTAGACACGCACTATAAGTGGTGTTTGTAAGTCATTTTGTGATTTTAATGTATGGAATGGTTACTTATAGTCGTATTTCTTCTGCTTGTAGGCTTATACAGCAATTACAGTGAAGCCATCCAACAGTGGCCGTCTACTCCGAATTGGGGCCGTGGTGCTTATCTCCGGGGCCCTTCTGCTTCTCTTCGGGGCAATTGGTGCATTCTATTTCTGGAAAGTAAATGACAAACATGTAAGTTATATAGCTTATGGTATCTTTACAACTCAGGTCAAAGCCAGTGAGAATCTACCCAATTCTCTGCGACTCGGGTGCCATATGGAGCAGACATATGCTTACAAGGTGCCTATTTAAAAGGAGCCCAATATCAATGAGACACATACTGTCTCTGAACTGACTTGGAGAACATGCAGAATATTACAGCCACTGCCATGATAAATGAGAATATGATCCCACATGACTTTTACAGCATTCTGCAAGAAATAAATAGGCACTTGACATGCAGAAATGTATTATGCTATTTTAATATAGAATTAATCTCCTGATGCATATGCATAGCTGCATACAACTGGATATATGAACCGTGCTGTTATTCACTCTGACAAGATTTTCCATTAGACTTCTTATTTATTTCAAGATTCTACGACACGAAGAAATAAATAAAATAATAATAATTCAGCCTGACTATTTAACCTGACTACAGATGGCAGGCTTAATTGGCGGCAACATAAATACATAAATTATTAAAATGGATCATTATAGCTTTAGTGGAGAAAGAAGTGTAGCTTGTCACAATAATTGGCTTTAGTGGAATAATTAGCCACAAGTAAAAAGCCACGCTTTCCTTCTCGGTATAAAAAATGTCCAGTATTTAAAATGATTTTTTTTTCACTAAGTGATTGTGTTGTTCCGTATAAAGTGTGAGAACGTTTGATGTGCCTTCGAGGATATATTCCGGGTAGCTTTCTCTTGCTCTGCTGCTTATGGTCTAGTAGGCTGAGCTGGGGTCAGTGGTGACTGCTCGCAGACAAAAGCCCCTTTATGTCGGACTCAATCAGCTCTTGTATATCGGCCAGCTACTTCCCCCAGCACTACCTCTCTCAGCAGCTTGCTATAAATGTAGTCCAGTATTTCTCAACCAGCCGGGATGTCTTTTCATTACCCACCAAACTAATGTGCATTTTCTCTTTTATGCACAGAAGTACAGTAACACATCTGATAATATCTTGGAACATTTACTAATGACCTCATATCGCTATTTTATAACTGCCTTGAATACTAAACTCAATCAAGGACCTGGGGTAAAAATAACAAAAATAACACATTAAAGGGTGCACTTAATGTAAAAACTGTACTGGACTATTATATAATTACTATTATGTCACGTTCTAGTACACTGCAACAGAACAGTCACCCGATAATAAAGTCAATTTTACATTTTAGCTTCTTCATTTTCCGGATCATTGTTCCTCGCACATTCATAAATCATCACCGTCCGTGTTTACGATGGATAAAGGACACCGTGTAAACTTCTAGGGGATCAGTTACAAACAACCAAAAGCAAATGAGCGCCAACTACGCTTTTCATGTTTGCTTGCATCATTTGGTACTTAAGAAATAAGCAAAGTGGGATTTTCTGCCCTGAAAATAGTTTATGGTGTTTACTATATTGTAATATAAAAAAAATAGCAAATATCTAGTTACAGTAAACCCATAGGAAAAAATATAGAAAAAAGGCAATTGTACATAAGGGGTATGCAACTGGTTGTGTTTGTATTCTCTGCTGTCCACCCACCCCAAGCCACATTATCAAGTGTGATGCTGCGGACAGCTGCGACAATGTGCCAGATGAATACATGAGATGACACACCAGGTTCAGTGTGATTTTACAGTATATCACCCTTTTGTAGATAATTAAGGACATGAGTGGTAGTCCCATTTCAGTAAGTGATGTCACAATGTTAGAATATTTCTCCACTTAAAGTAAACCTGTCACCAATTTTTTCGTGTATAAACAAATACCACCATTTTCATATGCATTCCACAAGGTTGTATATTATCCCCTGACTCCTAATGCTTATCCCCCAAAAAACCTTCCGTGCTGTATACAAATCCAGATGGTCCAATAAGATGGGCGTCATTGTTGCGTTGTCTGTACCTCCCTCCGCTGTAAATCTCTGTCCTCCAGCTTTGATTGATATGGATGACGCGTCCTGGGTCATCCAGATATCCAGGTCTCACAGGCGCACTTTGCTCTCTCCCTACTGCAAGATTTTTTTCAGCTATGTGGATGACGCAGGACACGTCATCCACATCAATCAAAGCCTGAGGACAGCGATTACCAGAAGAGCAGAGGAACAGACAATGCAGCAATGATGCCCATTGCTCAGGACAGCCCAGATTTGCATACAACGCGGAAGCACTTCAAAAGGTTTTTTGAGGGATATGCAGGGGGAGTTAGGGGATAATATACAAATTTGTAGTATACAGGACAGGGGCTGATGAAAGTGGCGGTATTTGTTCATATGCAAAAAAACTGGTGGCAAGTTCCCTTTAATGTTCGCTAAGGGTCAAATCTCTGGGATCCCAACGCTTCCAGAGAGTGAAGTGGCCACATAAGGTGTCCACCACTTGTAGGACTGCTACATTGGAGAAATTGGGGCAGGGTATGGATCCAAGAGATCATTAAATTATATGAAAGGAAGAAAAGAGGAATGTTCCGGCACACAATGCCGGTATGGTAAAATCAAAAATACATTATTAAGGCACGTCAGCCATGGTTAAAACAACAAGAACCTGACGCCTTTCTGATGCGATATGTGCCCTTAGTCATAGGGTATAAAAATGGTGAGAAAAACACAATGAAGCAAACATCAGCTCACCGGGTTGAGATATTCCCAGAATAGGGGAGCAGTGCACGAGACTTCAGGCTGGTTTTCTGAGTAAATGAACAGTGGAAAAAAATGGGAAAATCCAACAATGTAAAAGTCATAAAACATCACATTTATTAATAGATTTAAAACATGAAAAGGAAGCATTTTAAAAACATGATAACAGTCGACGCGTTTCGAGCTACACTAGCTCTTACTCATGACCAAGACGAGACAAGGTAATAAGGTAATGATAAGAGTAATATATGTGAAACAAATAATTTCTGAAATTCATCCCTTTCGGGAACTTGGTGTCCAATTTTAGAATCCAGAAAGCTTCCCGGATAATGAGTAGTTTCTGTCTATTGCCTCCACAAACAGGGTTATTCACTTTCTCAAATCCAAAAAATGCAAGATGGGTGGTGTCTCCTTTGTGAATGTTGACAAAGTAGATGCTCCTGAATGCATTTTTATTGTGAATATTAGTTAAATGTTTGGCTATTCTTCTTTTTAATTTGCCGGTTGTACATCCAATATATTTAAGATGGCAAGAAAGACAGCCAATGCAATAAATGACATGTTTAGTATCGCAATTGATGAAGGCTGTAATGTTATGAACCGTGCCTGAAGCCAAGGGAAATGATTTAGTTCTGTGACTGTCCAAAGCATGCGTGCAGACATTTCACCTGGAGCTAGCACACTTGTGGAAGCCAATTGTGGACAGCCAAGATCCAGGATTGGCAGGTTGTCTGATCAGACTATGAGACCACGAGTTGGCCAGGGTGAGGACCGTCCGAGCCACATATTTGCAGCCGTTATTTATGATCTACCTGTCTACGACTACCTGTCGTTCTGAGTGATGACAGGTAGATATTTTCTTATAGATTTAATGTCATTAAATTGCTGGCTGTATGGTGTTGAGAAAGTGACCATAGATTGCATTTTTTGGGGGGATGGAAAACCTTTGATTGGTTATAAGAGATCTGGGTTGTTTGGACACTTTGATAATACTGTGTTTGATATCACGTTTTTTGTAGCCCTTCTCAATTAAACGTTTGCTGATAACCTTGCTTTCTTGGATGTATAATTCATTAGTTAAGTAAATATGTTTAGCATGGTTAAATTCCCCGTAGGGTATTACTTGTATAGTGTGGTGAGGATGGGAAGATGTAGATAATAGGACTGTATTGCCTGACAGTTTTTTCGGTAAAGAGATGTTGTTACTTTATTAGTAACAGAATTTCCTGTTAGATAAATATCCAAAAAGGGGGTTTCAAAGGTGGGGGAACTGACAGTAAATTTTAAGTTCAGATTATTAGAATTGAGATAGACAGAAAATGTCTCAATGTCTGACGAACCACCCTGCCATACAAGTAATAGGTTGTCCACATATCTACTGAACCAATATATGGCATTGTACAGGGTGGGCCATTTATATGGATACACCTGGGTGGGCCATGTATATGGATACACCTAAATAAAATGGGAATGGTTGGTGATATCAACTTCCAGTTTGCGGCACATTAGTATATGAGAGGGGGAAAACTTTTCAAGATGGGTGGTGACTAGTGTTGAGCGATACTTTCCGATATCGGAAAGTATCGGTATCGGAAAGTATCGGCCGATACCGTCAAAATATCGGATCCAATCCGATACCGATACCCGATCCCAATGCAAGTCAATGGGACGAAAATATCGGAATTAAAATAAACCCTTAATAAACTTGTAGGTTCATTCTACATGAAGGAAAACAACTAAGAATAATGTAGGATGTATTGGGGGACGTGGCGGAGATATTAAAGGGACAGAGGTTTAGCCCAATGTAATAGAATAGCAGGATTTTTTATTTTTTTTTATGAAGTTCGGCGTTAGAAAGAATTTGACTATGTTATTTTTTTTTTTTTTTATGTCAGATATTGATGTTTCACTACTTCCACGCCCTTCACCTTCTTTTTTACTTCTCCCACGCTTTCTTCTTAATTATCCTCATCATCAGCTTCTTTGACATCAACTTCTTCACCTTATTCATCTTCTTCTTCATCTTCTACCTATTATTTTTTGGGTTACATTGTTCATATTCTTTTTATTTTACTATTATCTTCATCATATTCAACTTCTTCATCATATTCTTATTTGTGACAGGCATTCCCGTAGTTGTTATCTATAAAAGTTTGAAGATTACACCTTCCGTTCTGCCTGTCACAAACCAGTTACATTTGTCCGCGTTCAGTTTGGCCTGCAGCATCAGGCTTTATCCAGGGGCACCACGAGGAGGAACGGACTCACCCCCATACACTGCTTAGTCTTCTTCTGCTTATAATTTACATAATATTTTTTTGCTCTGATATTTTGTGTTATGCTTAATGTCCTTCTGCTCTTTGTTCTGCAGCCTCTTGTTCTTCTGCTTCTCGGTCTTCCAGGTCGTCGTCGTCTCCAGGGTCGTCGTCTCCGGGGTCGTCGTCATCGGGGTGGTCTCCGGGGTCGTCGTCATCGGGGTGGTCTTCAGGGTCATCGTCTCCAGGGTCGTCGTCATCACGGTGGTTGTCGTCTCTGGTGTCGTCGTCATCTTAGGGGTGTTCTTCCGGGTCATCGTGTTTAGTCTCTTGAACTTGGAAATGTAGCAGAAGGTACAAGAAGGCTGAGAAAATGCCGAGAACCAGCTGATGGAACTGGAACTCGGATGGCTACCCGAAGGTCCAAGAGCCAATGGAACTACCGAGGACCAGCTGACGTTACTGGAACCCGGTTACTAAGCAGGAGGTACCCGTGCCTGAAAGCACTACCAAGGACCACCTGACGTTGGTGGAACTCGGATACCCAGAGGGAGGCACCTAAGCCAAAGGCTCTGCCCGGAACCAGCTGACGGTACTGGAACCAGGATGGGGAGCAGAAGGTACAAGAGCAAAAGACACTGCCGAGAACCAGCTGACGGTGCTGGAACCCGGATGGGTAGCCGAAGGTCCAAGAGCCAATGGAACTACCGAGGACCAGCTGACGTTACTGGAACCCGGTTACTAAGCAGGAGGTACCCGTGCCTGAAAGCACTACCAAGGACCACCTGACGTTGGTGGAACTCGGATACCCAGAGGGAGGCACCTAAGCCAAAGGCTCTGCCCGGAACCAGCTGACGGTACTGGAACCAGGATGTGGAGCAGAAGGTACAAGAGCAAGTGTCTGCGTGGCTTTTGCAGGACACGTTGCCGGCTGCACAGCAGGGGAACAGCTGGCGGTGCTGGACCCCACTGACACATTGGCGAGGTGTTTGGCTCTGTGCAGCCAGCACTTCCGGACAGCAACGAGCGGTGTTGTAGCCCGGGCTCTGCAGGGGGAGCAGAGTGTAGGCCGAAGCCTACTTGAACCAATTTCAAAGGTAACCTTTAACCCCCCCTCAGGGGTTAGAAAGTAGAAGAGCCACAGCTTATGCAGCAGTAGTGCTGCACAAGTCAAAGGTTGCTCTTTTAATTTCGCTCCTTGCACACGCTGAATGAAACACGTATAACATTTAGCCCTTTATACAGTCAAACTGTGTTGGAGGCGCGAGTTCCCTTTGTAATGAGACGCAGCACAGGTGTCAAGAATCCCACCTTGGTGCTGGGTGCAGCCTCCCGAGCGTTGTTATTTGCTGTACAGGAGTCTGCGCTGTCGTGTTATCCCCTGGCCTAGCGCCGTTAGCGCTGCCCATCTTCTGGCATCATGTAATGTCGGCCGGTGCGGTTCGCGATGCCCATGAATCCCAGCCCCGCAGTGTCTTAACATTGTTAAAACACTGCGGGGCTGGGATTCAGGGCCTGGCGCAGCACATATGTTCGCCTCTCACACTCGGGTCCTTACACCCGCTTCAGACTGTGCGGCGTCATCTGATCCCTTATCGCATGCCACGGCCATGAAGCCGCACAGTCCGAAGAAGGCGGAAGGAGAGGAGGGACAGGCGAACTGATGCACTGATCCTGCCCATCAATCACACCCTCGCAGTCCCAATAAATAAGACACCGAGGGGCGTTGTGTGGGTCAGGGCGGCCGCAGAGGCGCAGGCAGCCAAACCATGATGCCAGAAGACGGGCAGCGCTACCAAGGGGGTTGCAGCGTGTCATTACAAAGGAAAGTCACACCACCGGGACGGTTAAATGGTCACACAGAGGACACATTGCAGACGTGTTTTCAGTTCCACATGTGCGAGGAGAATACGTTTCTGAGCCACCTTGCACACATGCAGCATTACCGCTGTACAAGGTGGCTGGATAACGTAAAAACGCCTGGGGGAGGGGGGACAGGTTCCCTTCAATTTCAGTTCTTGTGTCTGCGTGGCTTTTGCAGGACACGTTGCCGGCTGCACAGCAGGGGAACAGCTGGCGGTGCTGGACCCCACTGACACATTGGCTGGTGTTTTTCTCTGTGCAGCTAGCACATCTGGGCAAAAACTGGCGGTGTGTTAGAGCCCAGGGACAGCAGGAGGAGGAGCAGGAGGAGGAGGAGCAGGGGGAGGGGAGTGTAGGCCGAAGCCTGCACAGGCGGCAGCTTTGGGTGTGTTGTGTCTGCGTGACTTTTGCAGGACACGTTGCCGGCTACACAGCAGGGGAACAGCTGGCGGTGCTGGACCCCACTGACACATTGGCGAGGTGTTTGGCTCTGTGCAGCCAGCACTTCCGGACAGCAACTAGCGTTGTTGGAGCCCGGGCTCTGCAGGTGGAGCAGAGTGTAGGCCGAAGCCTAATTGAACCGATTTCAAAAGTCACCTTTAACCCCCCCTCAGGGGTTACAAAGTAGAAGAGCCACAGCTTATGCAGCAGCAGTGCTGCGCAAGTCAAAGGTTGCTCTTGTAATTTTTCTCCTTGCACACGCTGAATGGAACACGTATAACATTCAGCCCTTTAGACAGTCAAACTGTGTAATGGAGGCGAGAGTTCCCTTTGTAATGAGACGCAGCACAGGTGTCAAGAATCCCACCTTGGTGCTGGGTGCAGCCTCCCGAGCGTTGTTATTTGCTGTACAGGAGTCTGCGCTGTCGTGTTATCCCCTGGCCTAGCGCCGTTAGCGCTGCCCATCTTCTGGCATCATGTAATGTCGGCCGGTGCGGTTCGCGATGCCCATGAATCCCAGCCCCGCAGTGTCTTAACATTGTTAAAACACTGCGGGGCTGGGATTCAGGGCCTGGCGCAGCACATATGTTCGCCTCTCACACTCGGGTCCTTACACCCGCTTCAGACTGTGCGGCGTCATCTGATCCCTTATCGCATGCCACGGCCATGAAGCCGCACAGTCCGAAGAAGGCGGAAGGAGAGGAGGGACAGGCGAACTGATGCACTGATCCTGCCCATCAATCACACCCTCGCAGTCCCAATAAATAAGACACCGAGGGGCGTTGTGTGGGTCAGGGCGGCCGCAGAGGCGCAGGCAGCCAAACCATGATGCCAGAAGACGGGCAGCGCTACCAAGGGGGTTGCAGCGTGTCATTACAAAGGAAAGTCACACCACCGGGACGGTTAAATGGTCACACAGAGGACACATTGCAGACGTGTTTTCAGTTCCACATGTGCGAGGAGAATACGTTTCTGAGCCACCTTGCACACATGCAGCATTACCGCTGTACAAGGTGGCTGGATAACGTAAAAACGCCTGGGGGAGGGGGGACAGGTTCCCTTCAATTTCAGTTCTTGTGTCTGCGTGGCTTTTGCAGGACACGTTGCCGGCTGCACAGCAGGGGAACAGCTGGCGGTGCTGGACCCCACTGACACATTGGCTGGTGTTTTTCTCTGTGCAGCTAGCACATCTGGGCAAAAACTGGCGGTGTGTTAGAGCCCAGGGACAGCAGGAGGAGGAGCAGGAGGAGGAGGAGCAGGGGGAGGGGAGTGTAGGCCGAAGCCTGCACAGGCGGCAGCTTTGGGTGTGTTGTGTCTGCGTGACTTTTGCAGGACACGTTGCCGGCTACACAGCAGGGGAACAGCTGGCGGTGCTGGACCCCACTGACACATTGGCGAGGTGTTTGGCTCTGTGCAGCCAGCACTTCCGGACAGCAACTAGCGTTGTTGGAGCCCGGGCTCTGCAGGTGGAGCAGAGTGTAGGCCGAAGCCTAATTGAACCGATTTCAAAAGTCACCTTTAACCCCCCCTCAGGGGTTACAAAGTAGAAGAGCCACAGCTTATGCAGCAGCAGTGCTGCGCAAGTCAAAGGTTGCTCTTGTAATTTTTCTCCTTGCACACGCTGAATGGAACACGTATAACATTCAGCCCTTTAGACAGTCAAACTGTGTAATGGAGGCGAGAGTTCCCTTTGTAATGAGACGCAGCACAGGTGTCAAGAATCCCACCTTGGTGCTGGGTGCAGCCTCCCGAGCGTTGTTATTTGCTGTACAGGAGTCTGCGCTGTCGTGTTATCCCCTGGCCTAGCGCCGTTAGCGCTGCCCATCTTCTGGCATCATGTAATGTCGGCCGGTGCGGTTCGCGATGCCCATGAATCCCAGCCCCGCAGTGTCTTAACATTGTTAAAACACTGCGGGGCTGGGATTCAGGGCCTGGCGCAGCACATATGTTCGCCTCTCACACTCGGGTCCTTACACCCGCTTCAGACTGTGCGGCGTCATCTGATCCCTTATCGCATGCCACGGCCATGAAGCCGCACAGTCCGAAGAAGGCGGAAGGAGAGGAGGGACAGGCGAACTGATGCACTGATCCTGCCCATCAATCACACCCTCGCAGTCCCAATAAATAAGACACCGAGGGGCGTTGTGTGGGTCAGGGCGGCCGCAGAGGCGCAGGCAGCCAAACCATGATGCCAGAAGACGGGCAGCGCTACCAAGGGGGTTGCAGCGTGTCATTACAAAGGAAAGTCACACCACCGGGACGGTTAAATGGTCACACAGAGGACACATTGCAGACGTGTTTTCAGTTCCACATGTGCGAGGAGAATACGTTTCTGAGCCACCTTGCACACATGCAGCATTACCGCTGTACAAGGTGGCTGGATAACGTAAAAACGCCTGGGGGAGGGGGGACAGGTTCCCTTCAATTTCAGTTCTTGTGTCTGCGTGGCTTTTGCAGGACACGTTGCCGGCTGCACAGCAGGGGAACAGCTGGCGGTGCTGGACCCCACTGACACATTGGCTGGTGTTTTTCTCTGTGCAGCTAGCACATCTGGGCAAAAACTGGCGGTGTGTTAGAGCCCAGGGACAGCAGGAGGAGGAGCAGGAGGAGGAGGAGCAGGGGGAGGGGAGTGTAGGCCGAAGCCTGCACAGGCGGCAGCTTTGGGTGTGTTGTGTCTGCGTGACTTTTGCAGGACACGTTGCCGGCTACACAGCAGGGGAACAGCTGGCGGTGCTGGACCCCACTGACACATTGGCGAGGTGTTTGGCTCTGTGCAGCCAGCACTTCCGGACAGCAACTAGCGTTGTTGGAGCCCGGGCTCTGCAGGTGGAGCAGAGTGTAGGCCGAAGCCTAATTGAACCGATTTCAAAAGTCACCTTTAACCCCCCCTCAGGGGTTACAAAGTAGAAGAGCCACAGCTTATGCAGCAGCAGTGCTGCGCAAGTCAAAGGTTGCTCTTGTAATTTTTCTCCTTGCACACGCTGAATGGAACACGTATAACATTCAGCCCTTTAGACAGTCAAACTGTGTAATGGAGGCGAGAGTTCCCTTTGTAATGAGACGCAGCACAGGTGTCAAGAATCCCACCTTGGTGCTGGGTGCAGCCTCCCGAGCGTTGTTATTTGCTGTACAGGAGTCTGCGCTGTCGTGTTATCCCCTGGCCTAGCGCCGTTAGCGCTGCCCATCTTCTGGCATCATGTAATGTCGGCCGGTGCGGTTCGCGATGCCCATGAATCCCAGCCCCGCAGTGTCTTAACATTGTTAAAACACTGCGGGGCTGGGATTCAGGGCCTGGCGCAGCACATATGTTCGCCTCTCACACTCGGGTCCTTACACCCGCTTCAGACTGTGCGGCGTCATCTGATCCCTTATCGCATGCCACGGCCATGAAGCCGCACAGTCCGAAGAAGGCGGAAGGAGAGGAGGGACAGGCGAACTGATGCACTGATCCTGCCCATCAATCACACCCTCGCAGTCCCAATAAATAAGACACCGAGGGGCATTGTGTGGGTCAGGGCGGCCGCAGAGGCGCAGGCAGCCAAACCATGATGCCAGAAGACGGGCAGCGCTACCAAGGGGGTTGCAGCGTGTCATTACAAAGGAAAGTCACACCACCGGGACGGTTAAATGGTCACACAGAGGACACATTGCAGACGTGTTTTCAGTTCCACATGTGCGAGGAGAATACGTTTCTGAGCCACCTTGCACACATGCAGCATTACCGCTGTACAAGGTGGCTGGATAACGTAAAAACGCCTGGGGGAGGGGGGACAGGTTCCCTTCAATTTCAGTTCTTGTGTCTGCGTGGCTTTTGCAGGACACGTTGCCGGCTGCACAGCAGGGGAACAGCTGGCGGTGCTGGACCCCACTGACACATTGGCTGGTGTTTTTCTCTGTGCAGCTAGCACATCTGGGCAAAAACTGGCGGTGTGTTAGAGCCCAGGGACAGCAGGAGGAGGAGCAGGAGGAGGAGGAGCAGGGGGAGGGGAGTGTAGGCCGAAGCCTGCACAGGCGGCAGCTTTGGGTGTGTTGTGTCTGCGTGACTTTTGCAGGACACGTTGCCGGCTACACAGCAGGGGAACAGCTGGCGGTGCTGGACCCCACTGACACATTGGCGAGGTGTTTGGCTCTGTGCAGCCAGCACTTCCGGACAGCAACTAGCGTTGTTGGAGCCCGGGCTCTGCAGGTGGAGCAGAGTGTAGGCCGAAGCCTAATTGAACCGATTTCAAAAGTCACCTTTAACCCCCCCTCAGGGGTTACAAAGTAGAAGAGCCACAGCTTATGCAGCAGCAGTGCTGCGCAAGTCAAAGGTTGCTCTTGTAATTTTTCTCCTTGCACACGCTGAATGGAACACGTATAACATTCAGCCCTTTAGACAGTCAAACTGTGTAATGGAGGCGAGAGTTCCCTTTGTAATGAGACGCAGCACAGGTGTCAAGAATCCCACCTTGGTGCTGGGTGCAGCCTCCCGAGCGTTGTTATTTGCTGTACAGGAGTCTGCGCTGTCGTGTTATCCCCTGGCCTAGCGCCGTTAGCGCTGCCCATCTTCTGGCATCATGTAATGTCGGCCGGTGCGGTTCGCGATGCCCATGAATCCCAGCCCCGCAGTGTCTTAACATTGTTAAAACACTGCGGGGCTGGGATTCAGGGCCTGGCGCAGCACATATGTTCGCCTCTCACACTCGGGTCCTTACACCCGCTTCAGACTGTGCGGCGTCATCTGATCCCTTATCGCATGCCACGGCCATGAAGCCGCACAGTCCGAAGAAGGCGGAAGGAGAGGAGGGACAGGCGAACTGATGCACTGATCCTGCCCATCAATCACACCCTCGCAGTCCCAATAAATAAGACACCGAGGGGCGTTGTGTGGGTCAGGGCGGCCGCAGAGGCGCAGGCAGCCAAACCATGATGCCAGAAGACGGGCAGCGCTACCAAGGGGGTTGCAGCGTGTCATTACAAAGGAAAGTCACACCACCGGGACGGTTAAATGGTCACACAGAGGACACATTGCAGACGTGTTTTCAGTTCCACATGTGCGAGGAGAATACGTTTCTGAGCCACCTTGCACACATGCAGCATTACCGCTGTACAAGGTGGCTGGATAACGTAAAAACGCCTGGGGGAGGGGGGACAGGTTCCCTTCAATTTCAGTTCTTGTGTCTGCGTGGCTTTTGCAGGACACGTTGCCGGCTGCACAGCAGGGGAACAGCTGGCGGTGCTGGACCCCACTGACACATTGGCTGGTGTTTTTCTCTGTGCAGCTAGCACATCTGGGCAAAAACTGGCGGTGTGTTAGAGCCCAGGGACAGCAGGAGGAGGAGCAGGAGGAGGAGGAGCAGGGGGAGGGGAGTGTAGGCCGAAGCCTGCACAGGCGGCAGCTTTGGGTGTGTTGTGTCTGCGTGACTTTTGCAGGACACGTTGCCGGCTACACAGCAGGGGAACAGCTGGCGGTGCTGGACCCCACTGACACATTGGCGAGGTGTTTGGCTCTGTGCAGCCAGCACTTCCGGACAGCAACTAGCGTTGTTGGAGCCCGGGCTCTGCAGGTGGAGCAGAGTGTAGGCCGAAGCCTAATTGAACCGATTTCAAAAGTCACCTTTAACCCCCCCTCAGGGGTTACAAAGTAGAAGAGCCACAGCTTATGCAGCAGCAGTGCTGCGCAAGTCAAAGGTTGCTCTTGTAATTTTTCTCCTTGCACACGCTGAATGGAACACGTATAACATTCAGCCCTTTAGACAGTCAAACTGTGTAATGGAGGCGAGAGTTCCCTTTGTAATGAGACGCAGCACAGGTGTCAAGAATCCCACCTTGGTGCTGGGTGCAGCCTCCCGAGCGTTGTTATTTGCTGTACAGGAGTCTGCGCTGTCGTGTTATCCCCTGGCCTAGCGCCGTTAGCGCTGCCCATCTTCTGGCATCATGTAATGTCGGCCGGTGCGGTTCGCGATGCCCATGAATCCCAGCCCCGCAGTGTCTTAACATTGTTAAAACACTGCGGGGCTGGGATTCAGGGCCTGGCGCAGCACATATGTTCGCCTCTCACACTCGGGTCCTTACACCCGCTTCAGACTGTGCGGCGTCATCTGATCCCTTATCGCATGCCACGGCCATGAAGCCGCACAGTCCGAAGAAGGCGGAAGGAGAGGAGGGACAGGCGAACTGATGCACTGATCCTGCCCATCAATCACACCCTCGCAGTCCCAATAAATAAGACACCGAGGGGCGTTGTGTGGGTCAGGGCGGCCGCAGAGGCGCAGGCAGCCAAACCATGATGCCAGAAGACGGGCAGCGCTACCAAGGGGGTTGCAGCGTGTCATTACAAAGGAAAGTCACACCACCGGGACGGTTAAATGGTCACACAGAGGACACATTGCAGACGTGTTTTCAGTTCCACATGTGCGAGGAGAATACGTTTCTGAGCCACCTTGCACACATGCAGCATTACCGCTGTACAAGGTGGCTGGATAACGTAAAAACGCCTGGGGGAGGGGGGACAGGTTCCCTTCAATTTCAGTTCTTGTGTCTGCGTGGCTTTTGCAGGACACGTTGCCGGCTGCACAGCAGGGGAACAGCTGGCGGTGCTGGACCCCACTGACACATTGGCTGGTGTTTTTCTCTGTGCAGCTAGCACATCTGGGCAAAAACTGGCGGTGTGTTAGAGCCCAGGGACAGCAGGAGGAGGAGCAGGAGGAGGAGGAGCAGGGGGAGGGGAGTGTAGGCCGAAGCCTGCACAGGCGGCAGCTTTGGGTGTGTTGTGTCTGCGTGACTTTTGCAGGACACGTTGCCGGCTACACAGCAGGGGAACAGCTGGCGGTGCTGGACCCCACTGACACATTGGCGAGGTGTTTTTCTCTGTGCAGCTAGCAGTACCGGGCCCCAACTGGCGGTGTTGGAGCCCAGGGTCAGCAGGAGGAGCAGGGGGAGCGGAGTGTAGGCCGAAGCCTGCACTCGAGCAAGTTGAAAGGAAACCTTTAACCCCCCCCCCCCCAGGCGTTTGTAGCTGAAAGAGCCATTGTGTACAGCACTAATGCTGGAAAAGGTAAACTTAGCTCTTTTAATTATGGTCCTTGCACATGCGGAACCTAACAGTTATGAAATGTGTCCCCTCACAGCGTTAAACCGTCCGGTAGGTGGAACTTTCCTTTGTCGTGTGACGCAGCACAGCCATCATTTTTACCCCCTTGGCGCCGTGCGCCGCCTCCTCAGCGTTGTTTTAATCTGTCCCGGAGCCTGGGCTGTTAGGTTAGCCCTTGGCCATGCACACATTTTGCGCTGCCCGTCTTCTGACATCATTTGGTGTCAGGCTGGCTGCGCCTGTGCGGGTGCGCTGGCCGAGATCCCGCCTCGCAGTGTCGTCTAATGTAATCCCACCGCGGGCCTGTGATCCGTGCCCGTGCGCAGTGCATATCCTCTCCTCTCACTCCCCTCCCTACGGCTTTTTCAGACTGTGCGGTGTCACGGCCGTGGCATGCTATTAGGGACCAGCTGACATCGCACAGTCTGAAGAAGCCGTAGGGAGGGGAGTGAGAGGAGAGGATATGCACTGCGCACGGGCACGGATCACAGGCCCGCGGTGGGATTACATTAGACGACACTGCGAGGCGGGATCTCGACCAGCGCACCCGCACAGGCGCAGCCAGCCTGACACCAAATGAGGTCAGAAGACGGGCAGCGCAACATGTGTGCATGGCCAAGGGCTAACCTAACAGCGCAGGCTCCGGGACAGATTAAAACAACGCTGAGGAGGCGGCGCACGGCGCCAAGGGGGTAAAAATGATGGCTGTGCTGCGTCACACGACAAAGGAAAGTTCCACCTACCGGACGGTTTAACGCTGTGTGGGGACACATTTCATAAGTGTTTGGTTCAGCATGTGCAAGGAGCATCACGAAAAGAGGCACTTTTTCCCTTTGCATCATTACTGCTGCACAAGGTGGCTCCTTCAGTAACAAACGCCTGGGGGGGGGGGGGGTCAGGTTCCCTTACATTTAACTTGTTGTGCCTGCGTGGCGGTCGCAGTACACGTTGCCGTATACACAGCAGGGGAACAGCTGGCGGTGCTGAACCCCACTAACACATTGGCGAGGTGTTTGGCTCTGTGCGTACAGCACTTCTGGACGGCAACTGGCGGTGTTGGAGCCCAGGGGCAGGTGGAGGAGGAGGAGGTTGGAGGAGGTTGGAGGAGGTAGGAGGGATTGCCACACACACAGCAGGGGAACAGCTGACGTTACTGAACCCCAATAACAGAGGAGGGACTGTTGACTGTGCGTACAGCACTTCTGGACGGCAACTGGCGGTGTTGGAGCCCAGGGGCAGGTGGAGGAGGAGGAGGTTGGAGGAGGTAGGAGGAGGTAGGAGGGATTGCCACACACACAGCAGGGGAACAGCTGACGTTACTGAACCCCAATAACAGAGGAGGGACTGTTGACTGTGCGTACAGCACTTCTGGACGGCAACTGGCGGTGTTGGAGCCCAGGGACGGTTGGAGGAGGAGGAGGTTGGAGGAGGTAGGAGGGATTGCCACACACACAGCAGGGGAACAGCTGACGTTACTGAACCCCAATAACAGAGGAGGGACTGTTGACTGTGCGTACAGCACTTCTGGACGGCAACTGGCGGTGTTGGAGCCCAGGGGCAGGTGGAGGAGGAGGAGGTTGGAGGAGGTAGGAGGAGGTAGGAGGGATTGCCACACACACAGCAGGGGAACAGCTGACGTTACTGAACCCCAATAACAGAGGAGGGACTGTTGACTGTGCGTACAGCACTTCTGGACGGCAACTGGCGGTGTTGGAGCCCAGGGACGGGTGGAGGAGGAGGAGGTTGGAGGAGGTAGGAGGGATTGCCACACACACAGCAGGGGAACAGCTGACGTTACTGAACCCCAATAACAGAGGAGGGACTGTTGACTGTGCGTACAGCACTTCTGGACGGCAACTGGCGGTGTTGGAGCCCAGGGACGGGTGGAGGAGGAGGAGGTTGGAGGAGGTAGGAGGGATTGCCACACACACAGCAGGGGAACAGCTGACGTTACTGAACCCCAATAACAGAGGAGGGACTGTTGACTGTGCGTACAGCACTTCTGGACGGCAACTGGCGGTGTTGGAGCCCAGGGACGGGTGGAGGAGGAGGAGGTTGGAGGAGGTAGGAGGGATTGCCACACACACAGCAGGGGAACAGCTGACGTTACTGAACCCCAATAACAGAGGAGGGACTGTTGACTGTGCGTACAGCACTTCTGGACGGCAACTGGCGGTGTTGGAGCCCAGGGACGGTTGGAGGAGGAGGAGGTTGGAGGAGGTAGGAGGGATTGCCACACACACAGCAGGGGAACAGCTGACGTTACTGAACCCCAATAACAGAGGAGGGACTGTTGACTGTGCGTACAGCACTTCTGGACGGCAACTGGCGGTGTTGGAGCCCAGGGGCAGGTGGAGGAGGAGGAGGTTGGAGGAGGTAGGAGGAGGTAGGAGGGATTGCCACACACACAGCAGGGGAACAGCTGACGTTACTGAACCCCAATAACAGAGGAGGGACTGTTGACTGTGCGTACAGCACTTCTGGACGGCAACTGGCGGTGTTGGAGCCCAGGGACGGGTGGAGGAGGAGGAGGTTGGAGGAGGTAGGAGGGATTGCCACACACACAGCAGGGGAACAGCTGACGTTACTGAACCCCAATAACAGAGGAGGGACTGTTGACTGTGCGTACAGCACTTCTGGACGGCAACTGGCGGTGTTGGAGCCCAGGGACGGGTGGAGGAGGAGGAGGTTGGAGGAGGTAGGAGGGATTGCCACACACACAGCAGGGGAACAGCTGACGTTACTGAACCCCAATAACAGAGGAGGGACTGTTGACTGTGCGTACAGCACTTCTGGACGGCAACTGGCGGTGTTGGAGCCCAGGGACGGTTGGAGGAGGAGGAGGTTGGAGGAGGTAGGAGGGATTGCCACACACACAGCAGGGGAACAGCTGACGTTACTGAACCCCAATAACAGAGGAGGGACTGTTGACTGTGCGTACAGCACTTCTGGACGGCAACTGGCGGTGTTGGAGCCCAGGGGCAGGTGGAGGAGGAGGAGGTTGGAGGAGGTAGGAGGAGGTAGGAGGGATTGCCACACACACAGCAGGGGAACAGCTGACGTTACTGAACCCCAATAACAGAGGAGGGACTGTTGACTGTGCGTACAGCACTTCTGGACGGCAACTGGCGGTGTTGGAGCCCAGGGACGGGTGGAGGAGGAGGAGGTTGGAGGAGGTAGGAGGGATTGCCACACACACAGCAGGGGAACAGCTGACGTTACTGAACCCCAATAACAGAGGAGGGACTGTTGACTGTGCGTACAGCACTTCTGGACGGCAACTGGCGGTGTTGGAGCCCAGGGACGGGTGGAGGAGGAGGAGGTTGGAGGAGGTAGGAGGGATTGCCACACACACAGCAGGGGAACAGCTGACGTTACTGAACCCCAATAACAGAGGAGGGACTGTTGACTGTGCGTACAGCACTTCTGGACGGCAACTGGCGGTGTTGGAGCCCAGGGACAGGTGGAAAAGCAGAGGAACACAATGTAGGCCGAAGCCTGAGAAAGTCGAAAGGGAACCTTTAACCCCCCCCCAAGGCGTTTGTAGCTGAAAGAGCCAGCTTGTGCAGCACAAAAGATGCAAAAGGAAAAGGTGGCTCTTTTCATCATGCTCCTTGCAAACACAGAACTAAACACTTATAAAATGTGTCCCCTGCAACCGTAAAACCGTCCCGGAGGTGGGACTTTCCTTCGTAATGTGACGCAGCCCAGCCGTCATTCCTACCCCCCCGGCGCCGCGCACCGGCTCCTCAGCGTTGTTTTATTCCGTCAAGGAGCCTGCGCTGTTATGTTATCCCGTGGCCAGGCACACTTAGCGCTGCCCGTCTTCTGGCATCATTTGGTGTCTGGATGGCTGCGCCTGTGCGGCCGCGCTGGCAGAGAGCCCGCCTCGCAGTGTCTTCTGATTTAATCCCACTGGGGGCCTGGGATCCATGGACATGCGCACTGCATATCTGAACCTCCACCTCTCACTCATCTCCCTATGGCTTCTTCAGACTGTGCGGTGTCACGGCCGTGGCATGCTGTTAGGGACCAGCTGACACCGAACAGTCTGAAGAAGCCATAGGGAAATGAGTGAGAGGTGGAGGTTCAGATATGCACTGCGCATGTCCATGGATCCCAGGCCCCCAGTGGGATTAAATCAGAAGACACTGCGAGGCGGGCTCTCTGCCAGCGCGGCCGCACAGGCGCAGCCATCCAGACACCAAATGATGCCAGAAGACGGGCAGCGCTAAGTGTGCCTGGCCACGGGATAACATAACAGCGCAGGCTCCTGGACGGAATAAAACAACGCTGAGGAGCCGGTGCGCGGCGCCGGGGGGGTAGGAATGACGGCTGGGCTGCGTCACATTACGAAGGAAAGTCCCACCTCCGGGACGGTTTTACGGTATCAGTGGACACATTTTATAAGTGTTAAGTTCTGCGTGTGCAAGGAGCTAAACAAAAATAGCTACCTTTTCCTTGGGCAGCATTACTGCTGCACAAGGTGGCTCTTTCAGTAACAAACGCCTTGGGGGGGGGGGGACAGATTCCCTTACATTTCAGTTGTTGTGTCAGCGTGGCGGTCGCATGACACATTGCCGGCTACACAGCTGGGGATCAGCTGACGTTACTGAAACCCAATAACACTGGGTCGTATGTTTTGACTGTGCAGACGGCACGTCTGAGCCTCAACTGGCGGTGTTGGAGCCCAGGAATTTAAGTTCAGGTGGTAGAAAGATGAACACAACAGGAGACCTGGATAACGTATACAGTGACCTAATTATTCAATCAGGAGGAGGAGTGGCAAATTCCGGCGAGATCCAGGCCTTGTTCATTTTCAGGAAAGTAAGCCGGTCAACGTTATCGGAGGATAGTCGCATGCGACGGTCAGTTAGTACACCACCTGCAGCACTAAAGACACGTTCCGATAATACACTGGCCGCAGGGCAAGACAGCACCTCCAATGCATACTGGCTTAGCTCTGGCCATGTATCCAGCTTTGAGACCCAAAACTTGAAAGGGGAAGAGCCGTCTGGGAGTACAGCAAGAGGGCAAGACATGTAGTCTGTCACCATCTGACGGAACCGTTGCCTCCTGCTGACTGGAGCCGTCTGTGATGGTGTAGACTTTTGTGGCGGGCACAGAAAACTGTGCCACAGTTCGGCCATACTGGTCTTGCCTTGGGCAGAGGCACTGCTTCTGCTCCCTCTTTGTGCAGAGCCTCCACCACGGCCTGGACGCACTGAGCTGCTTTGGAATGCACTAGCAGCACTTCTCTCAGTTGGAATGGAGAAGATGATGGAATTGACCAGTGTGTCTTGGTACTCCCGCATTTTTCGCTCCCGGTTCAACGGTGTGATGAGGCTTTCTACGTTGTCCCGGTAGCGAGGATCGAGGAGGGTGAACACCCAATAATCAGACATGTTGAGAATGTGGGCGATGCGGCGGTCGTTTCTCAGGCACTGCAGCATGTAATCCACCATGTGCTGCAGACTGCCAACTGCCCAAGAAACGCTGTCCCCTGCTGGAGGCGTGATCTCTGCCCGCTCGTCATCACCCCACCCTCGCTGTACACACTGAGTACTGGACAATTGTGTAACTCCCTCCTCTGGACGGATGTCTTCCTCCTCCATTGACTCCTCCTCATCCTCCTCACAAACGGTCCCCTGCCTACGCGTTTGTGAGGAACCACGTGGCGCTGACTGTCCAGAAGATGATGGAAATGGTGAATCCTCATCCTCCACCTCTTCCACAACATCATCCCTTAGCGCTTGCAGTGATTTTTCAAGCAGGCAGATAAGGGGGACAGTCATGCTGACTAGTGCATCATCTGCACTCGCCATCCGCGTGGAATAATCAAAGGGACGCAAAACCTGGCAGACGTCATTCATAGTGGCCCACTCTGTGGTTGTGAAGTCTGTACGGCGCTGACTGCGACTTTTTTGCGCCTGAAGCAGCTGGTACTCCATTACAGCTTGCTGCTGCTCACACAACCGCTCCAACATATGTAACGTGGAATTCCACCTGGTAGGTAGGTCACATATGATGCGATGTTCCGGCAGGCGGTGTCGGCGCTGCAGAGCCGCAATGCGCGCTTTTGCCGTGCTGGAACGCCGCAAGTGAGCACACTCTAGGCGGACCTTGTGCAGCAGTGCATCAAGATCCGGATAGTCCCTCAAAAAGCTCTGCACGACCAAATTGAGCACATGTGCCAGACATGGGATGTGAGTGAGGTTGCCGAGGCCCAGAGCTGCCACCAGATTTCGGCCATTATCACACACTACCATGCCTGGCTGGAGATTCGCTGGCACAAACCACACATCGCTCTCCTGCTTGATGGCATTCCAGAGCTCCTGCGCTGTGTGGCTACGATTCCCCAAGAAAATTAATTTCAAGACGGCCTGTTGACGTTTGGCCACGGCTGTGCTCATGTCGGTCGTAACAGGTACACGTTCATCACGGGTCCATGTGGAGGTGGACTGTGACGGCTCCTGCAGCGATGATTCTGAGGAACTGGTGTAAGAGGAGGAGTCAATGCGTACAGAATGGATTCCTGCAATCCTTGGAGTGGGCAGGACACGTCCTGCGCCACTCGCACGGTCTGTACCCGGCTCAACGACATTAACCCAATGGGCAGTGAGGGAAAGGTATCGCCCCTGTCCATGTTGACTGGTCCACGCATCGGTGGTGAGGTGGACCTTGCTACTGACGGCGTTCAGTAGCGCGTGTTTTATGTGTCCCTCCACATGCTTCTGCAGGGCAGGGACGGCTTGCCTGCTGAAGTAAAAGCGGCTGGGCACTTTGTACTGTGGGACTGCCAATGACATGAAGTCACGGAAGCTGTCAGTCTCCACCAGCCTGAATGACAGCATTTCCAGTGACAGAAGTTTGGCAATGCCTGCAGTCAGAGCCTGTGCTCGTGGGTGGTTTGACGAGAAAGGCCGCCTTTTCTCCCATGCCTGTACTACCGATGGCTGTAGACTGGGCTGGGAGTGTGTGGATGACTGGGAAAGTGGCGCTGCGGGTGGAATTACAGCGGGTCTCTGGACAACAGGGGCAGAGATTCTTCCACGGCGATCCTGGGAGGACGCCGAACCAGCTGCGTGTGAGGTAGAGGAAGAGGCAACACGAGCTGAAGAGGTGGTAGCTGCCGCTGTTGGTTGGCCTACCTCTTCAGTGTGTTTTTCTAACTCCGCCGGGTGCCTGTTGCGCACATGTTTCCACATGTTGGAGGTATTGAGGTTGCTGACATTTCGACCTCTTTTGACTTTTTGATGACACACGTTGCATCTGACATAGCAAATGTCATCTGCAACTGTGTCAAAAAAGGACCAGGCACTGCAAGTCTTGGGAGCGCCCTTTTTGGCTTTTGGAAGAGACATGCTCCTAACGGGTGCCAAAGCGGAGGCTGCAGGATCCGCAGTCTTCCCCCTCCCTCTCCCTCTTTGGGCCGTACGGGGAATCTCTTCCTCAGAGCTGCTCCCACCACCTTCCTGTCCCTCACGCCAAGATGGGTCGAGGACCTCATCATCTACACTACCCTCTGCCCCCAACTGCTCCTCCTGGGTAGTCTCAGCAGCAGAGCACGCACCAGTAAGTGGCACCTGAGTGTCATCATCAGCTGATGCGGCCTGCGATGTGGTGACCGGAGCCACTGGCCCACCCGCCTCTTCAGAGGAAGACAGAAAAAGCTGTTGGGCATCACTGCACCCTGCCTCTTCTTCCATTTCTCCAATGCTGCTTGGCTGGCCCCCTGTTTCCAAGCCAAGAGATTCAGAGAACAGAAGTAGAGACGGCTCCTGTCCTGGGCTCTCTGTCTGCCTGGGCAATTTGGCAGGTGGTGAAGAGACAGATGGCTGCTCTCCAGTGCTCTGTGTCTGAGAGGATGTGGCACTAATGGAAGTTGATGCATTAGCTGCCATCCATCCGACAACAGCTTCAATTTGTTCTTCACGCAGCAGCGGTGTACGGCGCTCGGACACAAAGCTTCGCATGAACGACTGTTGCCTGGTGAAAGTGGGTGCTGATGAGTCACCGGTGCCCGCAGCAGGCACAGAATCCCCACGTCCCCTCCCTGCTCCGCGACGGCTCCCACGCCCCCGTGCCTTACTCACTGCCTTCTTCATCTTGGTTGACTGATAAAGATAAGCAGAAAAGTACTAACGGATTTGTGTGCTTATTCCTGAGCAACTCCTCCTAACAGGTATAAGAAGCACTAATTATCTAAAGTGTGGACTAGACACAAATATGAGCTAATGTGGCCTACAGAAATGTAAAGTGGTGTAACTGGTGTGTTTGGTGAACTTTATTATTTATTTATTTTTTGGGGGCTGAACTGACAACAGATAGAGCTGCAGTCACACGGAGACCGTGCAGACAGACGTAAACGGCGCTACAAGGCCCAAAAACCCTCCTCTACTTTATCCTATGTAGTGTTTTTCCACAAATTAGCTGGAGACGGGTGGAAAGACACTAATAGGATTTTTTTGAATAAATTAGCAGCAGACTACACTATTTTGAAAAAAAAGAAAATTGATTTGGCGGTATGACGCAGTGAAAAACCCTGAGCTGGAGACAACCAGGCTATAGCTGCTCACAGATTACAGGGCGAGCTGCAGTCACACGGAGACCGTGCAGACAGCCGTAAACGGCGCTGCAAGGCCCAAAAACCCTCCTCTACTTTATCCTATGTAGTGTTTTTCCACAAATTAGCTGGAGACGGGTGGAAAGACACTAATAGGATTTTTTTAAATTAATTAGCAGCAGACTACACTACTTTGAAAAAAAAGAAAATTGATTTGGCGGTATGACGCAGTGAAAAACCCTGAGCTGGAGACAACCAGGCTATAGCTGCTCACAGATTACAGGGCGAGCTGCAGTCACACGGAGACCGTGCAGACAGCCGTAAACGGCGCTGCAAGGCCCAAAAACCCTCCTCTACTTTATCCTATGTAGTGTTTTTCCACAAATTAGCTGGAGACGGGTGGAAAGACACTAATAGGATTTTTTTAAATTAATTAGCAGCAGACTACACTACTTTGAAAAAAAAGAAAATTGATTTGGCGGTATGACGCAGTGAAAAACCCTGAGCTGGAGACAACCAGGCTACAGCTGCTCACAGATTACAGGGCGAGCTGCAGTCACACGGAGACCGTGCAGACAGCCGTAAACGGCGCTGCAAGGCCCAAAAACCCTCCTCTACTTTATCCTATGTAGTGTTTTTCCACAAATTAGCTGGAGACGGGTGGAAAGACACTAATAGGATTTTTTTAAATTAATTAGCAGCAGACTACACTACTTTGAAAAAAAAGAAAATTGATTTGGCGGTATGACGCAGTGAAAAACCCTGAGCTGGAGACAACCAGGCTACAGCTGCTCACAGATTACAGGGCGAGCTGCAGTCACACGGAGACCGTGCAGACAGCCGTAAACGGCGCTGCAAGGCCCAAAAACCCTCCTCTACTTTATCCTATGTAGTGTTTTTCCACAAATTAGCTGGAGACGGGTGGAAAGACACTAATAGGATTTTTTTGAATAAATTAGCAGCAGACTACACTACTTGGGAAAAAAAAAAAAAAAAGGAACAGTATGAGGCAATGAACCACCCTCCCTGAACTGAATACAACCAACTATGGATGGCCTATGTGGCTGCACTCAGACTGGAGACTGGGCTGCACTCACACACACACACACACAGACCCTGCAGATCGCTGTGAAAACAGCGCTACAAGGCAAAAGCAAGGTGAATAGTAGGTGAACACAGCGGTTGCTAAATTAGCCTTTGGAAAGCACAAAGAAGCAAATCGCTATCTCTAAACTGTCCCTCAGTCAGCAAACAGCGTCCTGTCACTAACTGAATTCACAGCAGAGTGATCGCAAAATGGCGCCAGCGACTTTTAAACTGCATCATGACATCATTACACCAGCCAATCACAGCCTTGCCAGTAGTTTCATGCCCTCCATGCTAAACAGGATGTGCCCACACTTGGAATCAATCTCATTGGCTGAATTTCTGCTTTTTGAATCTTAGAACTTCCGATTCCGGTATCCGATACGCGGCAAGTATCGGAATCCCGGTATCGGAATTCCGATACCGCAAGTATCGGCCGATACCCGATACTTGCGGTATCGGAATGCTCAACACTAGTGGTGACCATGGCAGACATTTTGAAGTAGGCCATTTTGGATCCAACTTTATGAATGGCCCATCCAGGTGTATCCATATAAATGGCCCACCCTGTAGAAGGGGTTGGTATCATTAAAAATGTATGATTCCTCCAACCATGCCATATAAAGAATAGTGAGTGGCGGGGAAAATCTTGAACCCATCGGGGCACCTATTATCATTAAATGATAATATATCTCAAAAAATACCATTGATAACTGAGATCAAAATACCCTTTTAAGCAATAACAAAATGCTGTAGATGCTGAAGACACTACATTAGGCAAATAATGTTTCCATTTACTGACAGCATTCAAATCTGTGATGAATTTTTTTTGTACAATAAATAGTTTATTAAACCAATAATACATTTTTAATCTACTGTCGTTTTCTGAGTGCTACATTTTCAAATGACACATGAAATGTATATGTCGGTTTGGCCTGTGGCCTTACAGAACTGAAAAAAATGGACTGATCAGACCAGGAAGGCATCTGCATGATGTATATAAGGTCTTCTATAACTTTTGACCATAATTACAATACTAGCTTTGGTGCATTGCATGTGTAACATCAGCCAAAATTATAAATGTCACTGTACAAGCCATACTGAAAAGATACAGCATTAATTCATAGATACAGTGCCAGTACTAGCATTAATCCATAGATACAGTACCAGTACTAGCATTCATTCTTAGATACTGTACCAATACTAGGTTTAATTCATAATGTCAGTATCAGTGCTAGCATTAATTCATAGAACAGTACCAGTACTAGTGTTAAAGGGAATCTGTCGGCAGGTTTTTGCTACCTCAACTGAGAACAACCTGATGGCAAAGAGAAGCTAAATCCAACAATGTATCACTTAGATTACTGGGTGCAGCCGTTCTAACACAATCAGAGCTTTTAGATTTAGAATGAAGCAGAGCTAAGAAAGCTAACTCACCCCCACCAGACTCTCCATGTACAAACTCTATAGACAGTGTCTAGTCCGGTGATAAATCGTTTACAGTTAGTAAGCAACAGCGCACACTTTGACGAGTGACACATTCCTGAAATCTGTCTCAGCCGCTATCTCCTGCTATCTTCAGATTACATAACAATAAGCTGCTGACAGATTCCCTTTAATTCATAAATACAATGACAGTATCAATATTAATTCATAAATACAGTAACAGTGCCAGCATTAATTCATTAATTTATAAATAGAGTACCAGTATTAGCATTAATTCATAGAAACATTATCAGCGTTAATTCATAGATACAATAACAGTACCAGCTCTAATTGGCTCTATTGTTTGTATAGTGGTGTTTATAATATTTTCACATAGGTTGCAATGTAGCATAGTGGAGCGCCTGCTAGGGCCGTGGGGTACTCGGGCCTGGTCTAACGGTTCTTAAGGGGGTTGTCACGGCAGCAGTGACCTGGTCAGTGGCCCTGGGGAATCCAATAAAAGTGAATTAAAGGGGAAATTAAAGTTTATAGGTGGGTGTGTTCATGAAGCCACCTGTGGTGTTCAGCAATGGATGGCCAACGCTGCTTAAGGGTACTGCTGGGAACGATGGTGACGCAGCTGGGATGGTTCGGCTCCCCAAAGGTGGAGCGGGGCCCCAGGGCAACCGGTATAGTTGGTAAGGGATCATAGATGGTGGGGTGCAGGACTGAGGGTGCAGGAAATGACTGGAGGACACAAGGACTGCAGTTTCCTTTACCTTTACTTGTTAGTTGCAGGTGCAGTCTGGGGCATGGGTAACAGTTGATGATGGGGTCCAGACAGCCTGGAAGCAACTTGGGTTCCACCTTGCCAGGTGGGTTTGGAGGCTCTCCTTCTGCGCTATTCTCTTAGGTCCTTGAAGCTTTAATCTCTGTTCAAGTTCCTCCCCTGCGTGTTGCTTCTAACCTGTATGGAAGACAGTGTGAGCCTATCACGAGCACTGCCTCTTCACTGGCAGCCCCGGCTCTTGTTCTGCTGTGGTGCCTCCAGGCGCTCAGTGTGGCCAGGGAGCTTGAGGTTCCCTGCCCTCCAGATTTGGCTGTCGGGGCGTACAGAACCCACACAGCCAAGAACTCTGGCTTCCTATATTGTCAGTGCTCTCTTCTGGGGTGAGCGTGGCTACGGCTCCACTCCCCAGGTTCTCCTCGACTTGCCTCCTTTCCTTTCACTCTCAGACTCCTCGCTAGACTCACTAACTCCGCCTCCAGGCCAGAACTTATAGGGAAGCTCCCCTGAAACCGGGTGTTAGAGCTCCCCCTTCTGATCTGGAGTCAGGAAGGTGTTGGATGCTGGTATTACCTGGTAAGGGGACCCCTCCTTGCTTCCAGGCATGACATCATCCCCTGAGAGGGAGACAATGCCACTGTGGCAACTGGACTCCTGGGGTGCCACAATAGCAAAAAAAGTCTGTAAACAAACATGTATAAAATCATCAGCATCATTTCAGGGGAAACAAATTCAGCTGGGGACAAAGTGTCTTGGCTGACTAGTCTGAGGCAAGTCCATAGTGGTTTCCACCTTCGCTGCTCACCTAGACAGTTAAGTTTATGTGCATATCAGGAGATATCTTGTAGTCAAAGGGATTAAGGTAGGGAGAAAGCCAGCTGAAAGAAATAGGGCCAGATTAATTAAGATTAGCGTTTTGAAAGGCAGACTTAATAAAGGCAGACATGTAGTAAAGTGTTATGGACCTGGTGGTTAGGTGCACCTGGAATGACCTGATGGTTAAACTAAAGACAGGACAAGCTCTGGGAAGTGGGAACTCTGCTGACCGCAAATCCTAATCCTAACACACACTAGAAATAGCCGTGGAGCGTACCTAACTCTCCCTAGACGCCTCTTCGCAGCCTAAGAGCTAACTACCCCTAAAGATAGGAAAATAAGCCTTAACTTGCCTCAGAGAAATTCCCCCAAAGGTAAAGGCAGCCCCCCACATATATTAACTGTGACTTAAGAGGAAAGTCACAAACACAGGGATGAAACAGGTTTCAGCATAGGAGGCCAGACTTACTAGATAGACTGAGGATAGGAAAGGGATCTATGCGGTCAGCACAAAAAACTACCAAAAGCCACGCAGAGTGTGCAAAAAGACCCCCGCACCGACTCTGCCACTCTGCAACCCAGAGCTTCCAGCTAGCAAGGCAATATCATGTTAGCAAGCTGGACAAGAACTTAGCAAGCACTAAGAAACATATTCAGTACACAAATGAACAACAAATGAACCAGCAGGGACTTAGCTTATGCTGGAATAGACAGGTCATCAGAAAGATAGGATAGCGATATCATTGTGTTTGACACGCAGCAGCGATCTGGATCCTGCTGTGATATTGCTGGTCGTTGCTGAAAGTTCAGAACTTTATTTGGTCGTCAGATCGGCGTGTATCGTCGTGTTTGACAGCAAAAGCAACGATGCCAGCAATGTTTTTACAATGGTAACCAGGGTAAATATCGGGTTACTAAGCGTCAGGTCCCTGGCCGTCTGCTTCCCGCACTGACTGTGAGCGCCGGCCGGCCATAAAGCACAGCACAGCGGTGATGTCACCGCTGTGCTCTGCTTTTACTTTACGGCCGGCCGGCGCTCACAGTCAGTGCGGGAAGCAGACGGCCAGGGACCTGACGGAAATCAGAAGGTGAGTATGTACTGTTTTTTTTTTACATTTACAATGGTAACCAGGGTAAACATCGGGTTACTAAGCGCGGCCCTGCGCTTAGTAACCCGATGTTTACCCTGGTTACCCGGGGACTTCGGCATCGTTGGTCGCTGGAGAGCTGTCTGTGTGACAGCTCTCCAGCGACCACACAGCGACGCTGCAACGATCGGCATCATTGTCGATATCGCTGCAGCGTCGCTTAATGTGACGGTACCTTAAGGTGTGTCTAAGGGCGCAGACAGATGGCCATAATTCTCGTGCGAAGATAGCATCGCAGTGCACGGACTGGCACGGTCCCTCTCCTGACCTGAGCTTGACAGCTTGATGTATTTCTATGCAGCTGTCATGCTCAGATCAGGAGGGACGACAGTCAGTCCGAGGATTGCGATGTGATCCTTGCACAAGAAATACGACGGTCTGTCTACCCCCTAGTTCATTATGATGTGCAAACCATTTAATGAATTAGGAGCATCTTACAACTGATGTGCGCCTCCAAGAGAAATGTTTCTCCAGTCAGGGACTGGAGTACATTTCTGGTGTAAATTACAAAATTAAAGTAGTGTAAATTTTGATGAATTTGCTGGATAGGCTTCACCACACCCTGTCCCACCTCAGCTCTGCCCGCTTTGGCGAAACTGGTGTAAAACACACCAAAAGTTGATAATTTTTTTGCAACTTCGAGCAGTGCAAACATGTTTCCACTTTTAGGGTATGTGCACACGTTGCGGATTTCTTGCAGAAAATTCCTGAAGAAAACCGGAAATTTTCTGCAAGAAATCCGCATTTTTTTTTTTGCGTTTTTTTTCCGTTTTTTTCGCGTTTTTTTAGCATTCTGCAAGCGTAATTAGCTTGCAGAATGCTAAAGTTTTCCCTGCGATCTGTAGCATCGCTTGGAAAACTGACTGACAGGTTGGTCACACTTGTCAAACATAGCGTTTGACAAGTGTGACCAACTTTTTACTATAGATGCTGCCTATGCAGCATCTATAGTAAAAGATAGAATGTTTAAAAATAATAAAAAAAATAAAAAAATGCTTATACTCACCCAGACATCTCACCGGCGTCCGTTCCGTATAGCTGGTCTGTGCGCACAGGACCTCCCGTGACGTCACGGTCACGTGAGCGGTCACATGACCGCTCACGACCAATCACAGGACAGTGACGTCATTCGGCGAGGTCCTTCAGCGCACACCAGGTACAGAAACCGAACGGCAGCGTGCGAGGAGGCGGCAAGACATCGAGGGTGAGTATAGGACTGTTTATTATTTTATTTCTTATTTTTTGACCACTTATATGGTGCCCAGTGCGTGGAGGAGAGTCTCCTCTCCTCCACCCTGGGTACCAACCGCATATAATCTGCTTACTTCCCGCATGGTGTGCACAGCCCCGTGCGGGAAGTAAGCAGATCAATGGACCCCTAGGTGTGCGGAATCCCTGCAATTCCGCATTTTTAAATGAACATGTTGCTTTTTTTTCCGCTATGCGATTTTTTCGCGGAAAAAATCGCAACATTTGCACCAAAAATGCGGAATACCCTGTAAATAATAGGAGGCTTATGTAAGCGTTTTTTTTCGCGTTTTTATCACGTTTTTATAGCGAAAAAACGCGAAAAAAACGCTAACAATCCTGAACGTGTGCACATGGCCTTAAACATCTTGATTCTTGATGAAACCAGCCTATAATCTCTAATTTTTGCATCTTGAAAAGATAGAAAGTCTGTACAAAGTGCTTACTTCATTTCTGTGTCTTAATAAACTAGATATATAGGTTGAAAATAAGGAATCATATGTTAGTTCAAGCTCTTGAATGGGCCTTTAGAACATAACCAGCAACAAGCCACACATTAAAGGGAACCTGTCAATAGGGACAACCCTCCTAAGCTGTATATCTGAGCATGCAGGTCATAGGAAGCTGAATAAACTGATAGCTTGATATCTGCGATCCGATGTCTTATTCCAGAGATATCCATATTTTCTCATATGTAAATGTACTGTTAAGAACTATGTGCTGGACATTGATCTGCATAAAACTTTGTCCCCAGAGCTTATTTTTAATAAAAGAGGGCATTACCAGACATGGAAGTTAGATAGAATGGTAGAACTGAACTTTATCTCCTTACAAACACATTTGCTGCTGCTCTCACAGCTGTGCTTTATTGCAGCACAGTCTGTCTGTGAGATGAGCTGAGAGAACCTGCAGATGTGTCCGGTATAATCACACACAGCTCTGCAGTGAGAACAGGAGAGCAGAGAGCGGCCATCATATATCACACTGGTAATGTCCAGTATCATTTACAATAAGCTCAGGAGGTGGATTCTCATTCAGATCAGTGTCCGATACATTGCCCTAAAGAGCTCATTTACAAATAAGAAAATTGTTGATTTCTCTGCAATAAAACATCAGATCACAGATATCAAGTTATCATTTTATTCAACTTTCTATGACCTACCATATAGATGGTTTAGGAGGATTGATGCCATACCTCCCAACCGTCCCGGATCCGGCGGGGCAGTCCCAATTTTGACAGTCTGCCCCTCGGTCACGGGCGGGACAGCAGTTTTCCCGCACTGAATCTCAGCCTTATCCCACCACCCGCAGAGCAACACACCACATATATGGCTGCTCTGTGCGCACAGGACCTGTGATGAGGTCACAGGAGGGGAGGAGTCGGGTCACATGATGTGATCAGGGCCTCCCTGTATGCATGCAGGACTCTGCTGGTTGTCATAGTTCTGGATGAGGGTAAGTTTACGTGTGGGGTCAGGAGAGGTTTACAGTGTGGATGTAGCCGAGCCGTGTGTGTGTGTATGAGGTGTACGGAGCAGAGCCATGTGTGTACAAGGTATACGGAGTGGAGCCGTGTGTGTACGTGGTGTACAAAGCGGGGCCGTGTGTGCAAGGTGTACGGAGCAGAGCCGCGTGTGTACGAGGTGTACGGAGCGGAGCCGCATGTGTACGAGGTGTACGGAGCGGAGCCGCGTGTGTATACAAGGTGTATGGAGCACAGTCGCATGTATGTACAAGGTGTACGGAGCACAGCCGCGTGTGTACAAGGTGTGCGGAGTGCAGCCCCGTGTGTGCAAGGTGTATGGAGCGGAGCCCTGTGTGTACGAGGTGTACGGCATGGAGCCGTGTATGTACGAGGTGTACAGCGCATAGCCGCGTGTGTACAAGGTGTACGAAGTGAAGCCACGTGTGTACGAGGTATACAGAGAGGAGCCACGTGCGAACGACGTATACGGAGCACAGCCGTGTGGGTACGAGGTGTGCGAAGCGAGCCACGTGTGTACGAGGTGTACGGAGTGGAGCCCCATGTGTACGAGGTGTACAGAGCGGAGCAGTGTGTGCTAGGTGTACGGAGCACAGCCACGTGTTTGTATGAGGTGTACGGAACGTAGCCACGTGTGTACGATGTGTACAGAGCGGACGCTAGCTGTGTCGGATCGGAGCAGATATTGCTCCTCACTCCGACACTGACTGGCACAGGAAACACGGAGTGGCGTACTGGAGCTGCAGCGAGGTGAGCAGTCAGCGGCGCAGCTGGATGACATCATTCAGCGCCGCGGGAGTGGAAGCTGCCGGATGCTGCGAGGGAGCGCAGTGAGTGGTGTGTGTGTGTGTGTAGGTGTGTGTAGTGATGGAGAAAGCAATGATGGGGGTGTGAGGGCAATGATGGGGTGGGGTAACCATATGTGGCCATTATACTGTATGCATCATCATGTGAGGCCATTATATTGTACCCAGCATCATGTGAGGCCATTATACTGTACGGAGCATCATGTGAGGCCATTATACTGTACGCAGCATCATGTGAGCCCATTATACTGTATGGAGTATCACGTGGGGCCAGTATACAGTATGAAGCACTGTGTGACCATTATACAGTATTGAGCATCATGTGTGGCCATTATATAGTATTGAGCATCATGTGTGGCCATTATACAGTATGGAGCACTGTGTGGCCATTATACAGTATGGAGCATCATGTGTGGCCATTATACAGTATGGAGCACTGTGTGACCATTATACAGTATGGGGTATCATGTGTGGCGATTATACAGTATTGAGCATCATGTGTGGCCACTATATAGTATGGAGCATCATGTGTGGCCATTTTACAGTATGGAGCATCATGTGTGGCCATTATACAGTAGGGAGCACTGTGTGGCCATTATACAGTATGGAGCATCATGTGTGGCCGTTATACAGTATTGAGCATCATGTGTGGCCATTATACAGTATTGAGTATCATGTGTGGCCATTATACAGTATGGAGCATCATGTGTGCCCATTATACAGTATGGAGCATCATGTGTGGCCATTATACAGTATGGAGCATCATGTGTGGCCATTATACAGTATGGAACACTGTGTGGCCATTATACATTATGGAGCACTGTGGGGCCATTATACAATATGGAGTACTGTGGGGCCATTATACAGTATGGAGCACTGACAAAAAGACAAAAAGGAAATTACTCTGGGAGGCCAACAAGATGCCTTCTGCAACATTAAAGGATTTGCAGGAATTTATGACAAGTACTCTTTGGGTACTGCATATGACAACAATTTCCATATTCTTCATAGGTCTGACCTTTATGTTAGGGTGGCAAGACGGTCATAAAGGCAAAAGCAAGCTGCACTTCACTTTAGAATAATATACATTAAGGTCACATGCAAACTGCTGTTAGCAACCAAAAAACATCAAGGGAATAGGGAAGCTGCAGCAAGTAACTGATACCCATCAAGGCCGAGACGAGCTGCAGTAACAAGAAGTTACATATTTTTGGTTAATATCATGTAGTTCTACTGCCAGCTCCTCTGCATGGTGTCCCCTTTCCCTTCCATGGAGGGACGCTTACTCACTGGCCCGGTCCTCAATGTGGTCCTCTGCTTCCTGGTTTTGTGCACCTCCCGGCATGGCGCCTAGTGCACTCCCCCGCTCTTGAAGGGTAGCTTGTGTATTTTGCTAAATGATCTCGGCCTGTTGCTGATTTAGCATAATGTGTACACCTGCAAGATGGCTCCTAGCCAATGGCTGGGAGGCATCTTGTATAAGAGACACTCTCTCCCCTAGGGAGTCGCCAAGCAACTTGTAACGTTATTAATTAGTAAGGTGTTCTACTAGTGAGTTGTGAGGTCCTCTCGTCCCAATGCGGCCAGTGTCCAAAACCTGTATTCCTGGTCCCATTGTGGCCAGTCTGGTATCCGTAGCCCCCTGGCATCAGTATGGTGAGTCCGTATCCGTAGTCATCTGGTCCCAATGTGGCCAGTCTCGTATTCATAGCCCCCTGGTATCGGTATGGCCAGTCCTGTATCTGTAGAGCCCTGGTCCAAGGTGTGACCAGTCCTGTGTCCATAGTCCCCTGGTCCCAGATTGGCAAGGGTCTGAACCTTGTCCCCTGGTCCTGGGGCAGCCAGTGCCTGAACCCCCATCCTCTGGTGCCAGAGTGGCCAGTGCCTGAACTTCATCCCCTGGTCCCTTGGCAGCCAGTGCCTGAACCTTGTCTCCTGGTCCCAGAGCGGTCAGTGCATAAACATTTTCCCCTGGTCTATGTGCGGACAGTCTCTGTTCTAGTACCCCAGACCATTGTGTCTGAACTAAGTCCTAAATTAGTGTCAGCACACCTGACCATTGTGTCAGCAGCTGCAGTACCAGGCTCTGCCCAGGAGTGATACCTGGCAGCTACCTGCAGCTCAGTCTGTCTCCACCATCAGGAGCTCCAGTGAAGACCAGGTGGCCGCTTAGCTATGCCCCTTTCTGGGCAGGTCCGGCCCTGTGGCACAGTGGGTCCACAAATCCACATGCACCACAACTGGGCATAGCAGTCTGCTCAGCCCAGCCATGGCCGCAACATATCATATAGCTTTATTTGGGTTGAATTTGATTTTTCAAACCTTGAACCAAAAGCCACATTTTGTCTCCAACATGAATAAAAGTAAACTAACTCTCACTAAAATCTGTTCTCAAGGGCAAAAGGATAATATTTCATAAAAATCTAATATTTTCCATTAAATTATAGCAGAACAAAATTGTTCACAGCAATTGTTCTGCTCCTACAGTACATTTGTTAGAATACCATTCATTGTCTTTTACTTCTATTGTATAATTCTTTTATTTCTTTTTTTAAACTAACAAAAGTAATAGACAATTAAGAATTTCAGCGGATAAGTTAAACAAAATCTTTGACTAAAAAGGAGTAATAATTAGTACAAAATGGAGCCATAATACACAATTACTTTTTATACTGGTTAATCCAACAAAAAAGAGTTTCTGTTAATTAAGTACTTTGTCTTTTAAATGTTAATATATTTTGAAGATTTGACTGCAAAACACATAACTTGTTGGATGTTCTGAAATCATTCATGTGAAGTGCATATAAGGCTTCCTTGTTTAAAGTCCCAGCATTAGTTACTTCTTAAAATAGTTATCCTAACTAGGTAAGTTAGGGTACCTTCACACGAAACGACTTTGTAACGATATCGCTAGCGATCCGTGACATATATAACGATATCGCTAGCGATCAGGATCCTGCTGTGATGTCGCTGGTCGCTGAATAAAGTCCAGAACTTTATTTGGTCGTCCGATCGCCGTGCATCGTTGTGTTTGAAAGCAAAAGCAACGATACCAGCGATGTTTTACACTGGTAACCAGGGTAAACATCGGGTTTCCAAGCGCAGGGCCGCGCTTAGTAACCCGATGTTTACCCTGGTTACCAGCGTAAAAGTAAAAAAAACAAACAGTACATACTCACCTGCGCGTCCCCCAGCGTCTGCTTCCTGACACTTACTGAGCGCCGGCCCTAAAGAGAAAGTGAAAGCACAGCGGTGACGTCACCGCTGTGCTGTTAGGGCCGGAGCTCAGTCAGTGTCAGGAAGCGGACGCCGGGGGACGCGCAGGTGAGTATGTACTGTTTGTTTTTTTTACTTTTACGCTGGTAACCAGGGTAAACATCGGGTTACTAAGCGCGGCCCTGCGCTTAGCAACCCGATGTTTACCCTGGTTACCCGGGGACCTCGGCATCGTTGGTCGCTGGAGAGCGGTCTGTGTGACAGCTCTCCAGCGACCAAACAGCGACGCTGCAGCGATCAGCATCATTGTCGCTATCGCTGCAGCGTCGCTTCGTGTGAAGGTACCTTTACACTTATCCACAAGATAGCTGATAAGATAACTTTCTGATCAGTGATGGTCCGACTGCTGAGACTTCAATCAGTATTAAGAGCAAAGCTTTGAAATGCTCCTTTAGGCTGTGTGCACACGTAGCAGATTTTTTGCGTTTTTTCGCTATAAAAACGCTATAAAACCACGAAAAAAACGCTAACATTAAGCATCCTATGCAACAGATTACAATCCGCATTTTTTGTGCACATGCTGCATCTTTTTCCTGAGCGGAATCGCAATCCAGAAAAAAAGGCAGCATGTTCATTAAAATTGCGGAATCGCGGCGATTCTGCACACATAGGAGTGCATTGATCTGCTTACTTCCCGCACGGGGCTGTGCACACCATGCGGGAAGTAAGCAGATCAAGTGCGGTTGGTACCCAGGGTAGAGGAGAGGAGACTCTCCTCCACGGACTGGGCACCATATAAGTGGTAAAAAAAAAAGAATTAAAATAAAAAATAGCGATATACTCACCCTCTGATGGCCCGACCTTCTCAGAGGCTTCCGAGGTGTGTGTGAAGGACCTGCGATGACGTCGCGGTCACATGACCGCGATGACATCGCGGTCACGTGACCGCTACGTCAATGGAAGGTCCTGAACACACAGCATTAGGAACGGAAGCCGCTGAGGTCTGCAGGTGAGTATAACCTTTTTTTTTATTTTTTTAATTATTTTTAACATTCTATCTTTTACTATAGATGCTGCATAGGCTGCATCTATAGTAAAAAGTTGGTCACACTTGTCAAACACTATGTTTGACAAGTGTGACCAACCTGTCAAACAGTTTTCAAAGCGATGCTACAGATCGCTTGGAAAACGCTAGCACTCTGCAAGCTAATTATGCTTGCAAAATGCTAGTTTTCTGCGGGTATATGCATGCAAATTCTGCATGCGATATACCCGCGGCAGGAGGCGCAGGATTGCCGCGGAAATTTCCGCGGCAATTCTGCTACGTGTGAACTCAGCCTTAGGGTATGTGCACACGTCAGGATTTCTTGCAGAAATTTCCTGAAGAAAACCGGAAATTTTCTGCAAGAAATCCGCTTTTTTTTTTTGCGTTTTTTTAGCATTTTGCAAGTGAAATTAGCTTGCAGAATGCTATAGTTTTCCAAGCGATCTGTAGCATCGCTTGGAAAACTGACTGACAGGTTGGTCACACTTGTCAAACATAGTTTTTGACAAGTGTGACCAACTTTTTACTATAGATGCAGCCTATGCAGCATCAATAGTAAAAGATAGAATGTTTAAAAGTAATTAAAAAAATTAAAAAAATGGTTATACTCACCTGCAGGCAGCCTATCTCCTCAGCGGCGTCCGTTCCTATAGATGATGTGTGTGCAGGACCTTCGATGACGTCGCGGTCACGTGAGCGGTCACATGACCAGTCTCGCGACCAATCACAAGACCGCGACGTCATCGCAGGTCCTTCACCACACACCAGCTATAGGAACCGAAGCGGCAGCATGCACCTGAGAGGCGGGAAGACTGCGGGGGCCATCAGAGGGTGAGTATATCACTATTTTTTATTTTAATTCTTTTTTTTTACCAATTATATGGTGCCCAGTCCGTGGAGGAGAGTCTCCTCTCCTCCACCCTGGGTACCAACCGCACATAATCTGCTTACTTCCCGCATGGTGTGCACAGCCCCGTGCGGGAAGTAAGCAGATCAATGCATTCCTAGGTGTGCGGAACCCCGCAATTCCGCAAATTTAATGAACATGTTGCTTTTTTTTCCGCGATGCGATTTTTTCGCGGAAAAAAATGCGGAATACCCTGAAAATAATGGGAGGCATATGTTAGCGTTTTTTTCGTGTTTTTTTCGCGTTTTTATAGCGAAAAAACACGAAAAAAACGCAAAAAATACTGAACGTGTGCACATGGCCTTAGAATGAAGCACCGGCCTTCGCTCCATGAATTGTTTATGGGATTGCCAGAGATAGCCACGTGCTCTACTCCTCTGACAATCCCAGTGGTACTCATCCTGTGGCTCACATACCATAAGGGGTGTGCTCACAGACAAAGAGGGTAGGCTGGGAAGCAGAGAAATAAACAAAGATTCTACTTAGTGTCAGACCGATCCTCTTGAAATGATCAGCTTACTGGTACAAGTAATGCTTAAAGGAAAAAAATTAAACCATTAAAAAATTGTAAAATATTAATGTATATATATATATCTAATATATAATTGCCTAGAATACTACTTCCTGCAATTTGTGCCAACTTCCGTGGCTTTGTCCGGAGCTAATGTCCGGAGATAATGTCCGGAGCTAATGTCCGGAGCTAATGTCCGGAGATAAGTGACGTCACCAGTGTCCTACACCCAGGCAGAGCACAGGGGCCCCAGGCAGCATATGGGGCCCCAGGCAGAGCACAGTGGCCCCAGGCAGAGCACAGGGGCCCCAGGCAGCATATGGGGCCCCAGGCAGAGCACAGTGGTCCCAGGCAGAGCACAGGGGCCCCAGGCAGCCTATGGGGCCCCAGGCAGAGCACAGTGGCCCCAGGCAGAGCACAGGGGCCCCAGGCAGCATATGGGGCCCCAGGCAGAGCACAGGGGCCCCAGGCAGCATATGGGGCCCCAGGCAGAGCACAGTGGCCCCAGGCAGAGCACAGGGGCCCCAGGCAGAACATGGGGCCCCAGGCAGAGCACAGGGGCCCCAGGCAGCATATGGGGCCCCAGGCAGAGCACAGTGGCCCCAGGCAGAACATGGGGCCCCAGGCAGAGCACAGGGGCCCCAGGCAGCTTATGGGGCCCCAGGCAGAGCACAGTGGCCCCAGGCAGAACATGGGGCCCCAGGCAGAGCACAGTGGCCCCAGGCAGAGCACAGGGGCCCCAGGCAGAACATGGGGCCCCAGGCAGAGCACAGGGGCCCCAGGCAGCATATGGGGCCCCAGGCAGAGCACAGGGGCCCCAGGCAGCATATGGGGCCCCAGGCAGAGCACAGTGGCCCCAGGCAGAGCACACACCAAATCGGAGGCCGAGGGGCCCCGCCAACCAAATCGGAGGCCGAGGGGCCCCGCCAACCAAATCGGAGGCCGAGGAGCCCCGCCCACCAAATCGAAGGCCGAGCGGCCCCGCCCACCAAAGCGGAGGCCGAGGGGCCCGGCCCCGCCAACCAAAGCGGAGGCCGAGGGGCCCCGACCACCACATCGGAGGCCGAGGGTCCCCGCCCACCAAATCGGAGGCCGAGGGTCCCCGCCCACCAAATCGGAGGCCGAGGGTCCCCGCCCACCAAATTGGAGGCCGAGGGTCCCCGGCCCACCAAGTCGGAGGCCGAGGGGCCCCGCCAACCAAATCGGAGGCCGAGGGGCCCCGCCAACCAAATCGGAGGCCGAGGAGCCCCGCCCACCAAATCGAAGGCCGAGCGGCCCCGCCCACCAAAGCGGAGGCCGAGGGGCCTGGCCGCGCCCACCAAAGTGGAGGCCGAGGGGCCCCGCCCACCACATCGGAGGCCGAGGGTCCCCGCCCACCAAATCGGAGGCCGAGGGTCCCCGCCCACCAAATCGGAGGCCGAGGGTCCCCGCCCACCAAATCGGAGGCCGAGGGTAACCGCCCACCAAATCGGAGGCCGAGGGTCCCCGCCCACCAAATTGGAGGCCGAGGGTCCCCGCCCACCAAATCGGAGGCCGAGGGTCCCCGCCCACCAAATCGGAGGCCGAGGGGCCCCACCAACAAAATCGGAGGCCGAGGGGCCCCGCCCACCAAATCGGAGGCCGAGGGTCCCCGCCCACCAAATCGGAGGCCGAGGGGCCCCGCCAACCAAATCGGAGGCCGAGGGGCCCCGCCCACCAAATCGGAGGCCGAGGGTCCCCGCCCACCAAATCGGAGGCCGAGAGTCGCCGCCCACCAAATCGGAGGATAAGGGGCCCCGCCAACCAAATCGGAGGCCGAGGGGCCCCGCCAACCAAATCGGAGGCCGAGGAGCCCCGCCCAACAAATCGAAGGCCGAGCGGCCCCGCCCACCAAATCGGAGGCCGAGGGGCCCGGCCCCGCCCACCAAAGCGGAGGCCGAGGGGCCCCGACCACCACATCGGAGGCCGAGGGGCCCCGCCCACCAAATCGGAGGCCGAGGGGCCCCGCCCACCAAATCGGAGGCCGAGGGTCCCCGCCCACCAAATTGGAGGCCGAGGGTCCCCGCCCACCAAATCGGAGGCCGAGGGGCCCCGCCTACCAAATCGGAGGCCGAGGGGCCCCGCCCACCAAATCGGAGGCCGAGGGGCCCCGCCCACCAAATCGGAGGCCGGGGGTCCCCGCCCACCAAATCGGAGGCCGAGGGGCCCCGCCCACCAAATCGGAGGCCGATGGGCCCCGCCCACCAAATCGGAGGCCGAGGGTCCCCGCCCACCAAATCGGAGGCCGAGGGTCCCCGCCCACCAAATCGGAGGCCGAGGGTCCCCGCCCACCAAATCGGAGGCCGAGGGTCCACACCAACCAAATCGGAGGCCGAGGGGCCCCGCCCACCAAATCGAAGGCCGAGGGGCCCCGCCCACCAAAGCGGAGGCCGAGGGTCCCCGCACACCAAATTGGAGGCAGAGGGACCCCGCCCACCAAATCGGAGGCCGAGGGGCCCCGCCCACCAAAGCGGAGGCCGAGGGTCCCCGACCACCAAATCGGAGGCCGAGGGTCCCCGCCCACCAAATCGGAGGCCGAGGGTCCCTGCCCACCAAATTGGAGGCTGAGGGTCCCCGCCCACCAAATCGGAGGCCGAGAGTCCCCGCCCACCAAATCGGAGGCCGAGGGGCCCCGCCAACCAAATCGGAGGCCGAGGGGCCCCGCCAACCAAATCGGAGGCCGAGGAGCCCCGCCCACCAAATCGAAGGCCGAGAGGCCCCGCCCACCAAAGCGAAGGCCGAGGGGCCCGGCCCCGCCCACCAAAGCGGAGGCCGAGGGGCCCCGCTCACCACATCGGAGGCCGAGGGGCCCCGCCCACCAAATCGGAGGCCGAGGGTCCCCACCCACCAAATCGGAGGCCGAGGGTCCCCGCCCACCAAATCAGAGGCCGAGGGTCCCCGCCCACCAAATTGGAGGCCGAGGGTCCCCGCCCACCAAATCGGAGGCCGAGGGTCCCCGCCCACCAAATCGGAGGCTGAGGGTCCCCGCCCACCAAATCGGAGGCCGAGGGGCCCCACCAACCAAATCGGAGGCCGAGGGGCCCCGCCCACCAAATCGGAGGCCGAGGGTCCCTGCCCACCAAATTGGAGGCCGAGTGGCCCCGCCAACCAAATCGGAGGCCGAGGGGCCCCGCCCACCAAACTGGAGACCGAGTCGCCCCGCCCACCAAATTGGAGACCGAGGGGCCCCGCCCACCAAATCGGAGGCCGAGGGTCCCCGCCCACCAAATCGGAGGATAAGGGTCCCCGCCCACCAAATCGGAGGCCGAGGGGCCCCACCAACCAAATCGGAGGCCGAGGAGCCCCGCCCACCAAATCGAAGGCCGAGCGGCCCCGCCCACCAAAGCGGAGGCAGAGGGACCCCGCCCACCAAATCGGAGGCCGTGGGGCCCCGCCCACCAAATTATTCTTACATTTGAATAAATAAAGTATATATGGATCCTAGACTCCCGATTCTTTAGAATCGGGCTGCCATCTAGTATATATATATATACAGGTCCTTCTCAAAAAATTAGCATATAGTGTTAAATTTCATTATTTACCATAATGTAATGATTACAATTAAACTTTCATATATTATAGATTCATTATCCACCAACTGAAATTTGTCAGGTCTTTTATTGTTTTAATACTGATGATTTTGGCATACAACTCCTGATAACCAAAAAAACCTGTCTCAATAAATTAGCATATTTCACCCGTCCAATCAAATAAAAGTGTTTTTTAATAACAAACAAAAAAACCATCAAATAATAATGTTCAGTTATGCACTCAATACTTGGTCGGGAATCCTTTGGCAGAAATGACTGCTTCAATGCGGCGTGGCATGGAGGCAATCAGCCTGTGACACTGCTGAGATGTTATGGAGGCCCAGGATGCTTCAATAGCGGCCTTAAGCTCATCCAGAGTGTTGGGTCTTGCATCTCTCAACTTTCTCTTCACAATATCCCACAGATTCTCTATGGGGTTCAGGTCAGGAGAGTTGGCAGGCCAATTGAGCACAGTAATACCATGGTCAGTAAACCATTTACCAGTGGTTTTGGAACTGTGAGCAGGTGCCAGGTCGTGCTGAAAAATGAAATCTTCATCTCCATAAAGCATTTCAGCCGATGGAAGCATGAAGTGCTCCAAAATCTCCTGATAGCTAGCTGCATTGACCCTGCCCTTGATGAAACACAGTGGACCAACACCAGCAGCTGACATGGCACCCCACACCATCACTGACTGTGGGTACTTGACACTGGACTTCAGGCATTTTGGCATTTCCTTCTCCCCAGTCTTCCTCCAGACTCTGGCACCTTTATTTCCGAATGACATGCAAAATTTGCTTTCATCAGAAAAAAGTACTTGGGACCACTTAGCAACAGTCCAGTGCTGCTTCTCTGTAGCCCAGGTCAGGCGCTTCTGCCGCTGTTTATGGTTCAAAAGTGGCTTTACCTTGGGAATGCGGCACCTGTAGCCACACCAGACTCAGTCCACTGCTTCCTCAGGTTCCCCAAGGTCTGGAATCGGTCCTTCTCCACAATCTTCCTCAGGGTCCTGTCACCTCTTCTCGTTGTACAGCGTTTTCTGCCACATTGTTTCCTTCCAACAGACTTACCATTGAGGTGCCTTGATATAGCACTCTGGGAACAGCCTATTTGTTGAGAAATTTCTTTCTGGGTCTTACCCTCTTGCTTGAGGGTGTCAATGATGGCCTTCTTGACATCTGTCAGGTCGCTAGTCTTACCCATGATGGGGGTTTTGAGTAATGAACCAGGCAGGGAGTTTTTAAAAGCCTCAGGTATCTTTTGCATGTGTTTAGAGTTAATTAGTTGATTCAGAAGATTAGGGTAATAGGTCGTTTAGAGAACCTTTTCTTGATATGCTGATTTATTGAGACAGGTTTTTTGGGTTATCAGGAGTTGTATGCCAAAATCATCAGTATTAAAACAATAAAAGACCTGACAAATTTCAGTTGGTGGATAATGAATCTATAATATATGAAAGTTTAATTGTAATCATTACATTATGGTAAATAATGAAATTTAACACTATATGCTAATTTTTTGAGAAGGACCTGTATATATATATGTACACAGCTCTGGCAAAAATTAAGACCACCACAGACCTGAACCCCATTGAAAATCTCTGGAATGTAATCAAGAGGATGATGGATAGTCACAACACAAGCCATCAAACAAAGAAGAACTGCTTAACTCTCTGTGCCAGAAACAGTGTGAAAGACTGGTGGAAAGCTTTCCAAGACGCATGAAAGCTGCGATTAAAAATCATGGTTATTCCACAAAGTATTGATTTCTGAACTCTTTCTGAGTTAAAACGTTACTATTATTGTTTTTAAATGATTATGAACTTGTTTTCTTTGCATTGTTTGAGGTCTGAAAGACGTATTTTTTAATTTTGACCATATTCTTTATCAGAAAAAAAATACAAAATGTATTGCTTGGAAAATCGGACATGTCAGTAGTTTATAGAATAAAAGAACAATTTACATTTTACTCAAAAATATACCTCTAAAGAGAAAAATCAGACAAACCAGAGCTGTATATATATATATTGGCATGGCGACTGGTCATGTGATTAATGGGCAGTATGTATCGCAGAGGTGGGTGGCCCTGTGATGGAAGCCTGGGAGTGTTTTGCTCAGCAGATCTACTGCTGAGGGATTTGTTTTACATTGGGAAGGCTTCCAGGTGACTTGGAGAGATGGGTGGGACCAGTCACCTACATGCCCACCCAAAGGGGTGTGTCTGAACACCTAAGATGGTCATGTGTTTAAGGACTTGCAGTGATGTCACGATCAGGGTTAGGGCTATGCAATGGAGGTGTGTTTGGCATATGAGCAAGTGCTGGCTAGTCTGAGCCAGAGCAAGGAGGCCTGTGAGATACCTCCAGATTGGATGGTCTGATAACCATGAGTGATACTGACTGGGGTCAGTGAGAGATGTCTGTGGGATACCTCTGAGAATAAGAGGCATCCGGGAACCTGCGTGATGGATGCCAACAGGTAACGGAATGTAATCCATGTTATGCTGACCGGGGTCAGTGAGGGACTATGGTTCCACTGTAAAGCCGAATGTGTACAGACGGTGTTCAGACTGTTGCATACTACCAAGTTTCTGAGGTTGCGGTTTATGCTGATGTCGAAATAAACCAAATAGACTGTTTTTGTAAGAAAATCAGACCTGTGTGCGTTTATCCCATTGCCAAGCGAGTGTCCCCCAAGACACGCAGTAAGCGCTATCTTACTATATATTGTGAATTGAGAAAGTATTCATACCCAGTATAACTACAACTATTCTGTGAAGGCCTCCAAGGTTTGTTTGAAAACATTATGGATCAAATAGCATAATGAAAACCAAGGAACACACCATACAAGTCAGAGATTTTGGAGAAGAGTAAAGCATGGTTAGGTTATTAAAGAAAAAATAAAAATAGCCGAAGCTCTGACTATATTATGGAGCACTGTTCGATACATCATCCAAAAAATAAGGGGTAAGGCACGACTGCAAACCTACCAAGACATGGCTGCTTACCAAAACTGACATCCAAGAGGCCTATGGTCACAATGGGGGAGCTGCGGATATCCACAGCTCAGGTGGGAGTCAACAGGACAACTGATGAATACTCTACAATTCTGGCCTTCATGTTCATGACCACATTGTATAGATGACAGATAGGAGAAGTAGTGGATAGCCGACGCTGAGCGGGGGCGCCTATCTCGTTTATTTGTTTAGGGTGCCAACCTCCACTGCAAGGCAGGGCAATTCAGGATACATAGTGCAAGGGGCAGTTTCAGTCCAGCACGGTTGCTTGTATGTTGATTGTTAGTGTTCTATGCTTTTAGAGATTTAAATAAAGAATTGGTTTTATCCAGGATCTGAACATATAAGGTTTCTTTCGATTTTGCTTAGTTTTTGAACCTTAGTTGCATATTCTACTTAGTTTTTCTTCATGTTAGAGAGGCAAGAAGAGTATCAGTTTTGAAAGCATGCCATAAGTTCTGTTTGAAGTCTAAAAAAGCCATGTAGTGGACAAAGGAAGCATGTGGAAGAAGATGCTCTGGTCAAATGAAAGAAAAGTAGTTTTGGGGGTAAATGCAAAACGCTATGTATGGCAAAAAAAGAACACGGCACATCACCCTAAAAACACCACCCTAAAAACATTACCAGCAGTATCATTTTGTGAGGATGCTTTTTATAGCGGGGACAGTGGTACTTATCCACCATCCGGACTATCCTCCTTTGCAGTCTCTAATCAATATTTAAAAGAAAATTGAAAACTATCTGCGCTGGTATCCAAAAAAGGAAATTTTTAATTTTGAAGACCAGAGTTTAGAGATAAAAGATTTAAACTTAACTACTGCGAACACAGGTGTATATAAAAATAGTCACCTAGTGATAAGAACAGGGAACTAAAAATGTAACAGCCGCCAAGGAAAATCAAGGAATGTCTGTTAAAAACAATTATCGGTGGAACTAATAGGACTGATAGAAATGTTATAACCACCTAGCAAGGATATATCCAAAAATGTGTGTTTAAAAGATGATAATAAAATAATATATACCTGGTGGAGCAGTCTTTACACGATGCACACTTCCGTGTTTGCATCCATTTGTGTAGTCCAGAAGGGGTAGAATCAGGTGAAAGCCTGGTGTCGTTTTCAGAAGTGCGGGCTGCAGGCACTGCCCCGGCCGGTGGCAGAAAACCCGCGCCCGTTACCTCCGTACAATCTGTCAGCGCTGCTGGGCTGAGCCGCTAGGTACTCTGCTTGCTGCATGACCTTCCGTGACGTCACGGTCACGTGATTACTCACGTGACGGCCTAAGGAAAGTATAATGGAAATTAATCTGTTTAAAATCACCTGTGGCTAATGGGAGTGGAAGTGCACATGTCCAAAAGGATATAATTCAATAGAGAAAAAGGACCAGCACATTTAGACTAGTGTGAACAGGCGCCCTCAAAAAGTAAGGTTCCACCATAATATACAAAGAAGGTCCTTTCCTGCCCCATAAATTGTAGGCCTTTTGCCCATTAGAGGTGACATATCAGGACAGGGACCCAATTTACAAAGGGCGCCTTGACATGGCAATTGGGCTCACATATATTGGCCAATCTATGGCAGCAATGCAGTTTCATTGTTCTAAAGTAATCCTTCCTTACACACTGCTAAAAAAAATAAAGGGAACACTAAAATACCACATCCTAGATATCACTGAATGAAATATTTCAGTTGCAAATCTTTATTCATTACATAGTGGAATGTGTTGAGAGCAATAAAACATAAAAATGATCAATGTAAATCAAAATTAATATCCCATGTAGGTCTGGATTTGGAATGATACTCAAAATCAAAGTGGAAAATCAAATTACAGGCTGGTCCAACTTCAGGGGAAATGCCTCAAGACAAGGAAATTATGTTCTGTTGTGTATATGTGGCCCCTACGTGCCTGTATGACCTCCCTACAACGCCTGAGCATGCTCCTGATGAGGCGGCAGATGGTCTCCTGAGGGATCTCCTCCCAGACCTGGACTAAAGCATCTGCCAACTCCTGGACAGTCTGTGGTGCAACGTGACATTGGTGGATGGTGAGAGACATGATGTCCTAGATGTGTTCAATCGGATTCAGGTCTGGGGAACGGGCAGGCCCGTCCATAGCTTCAATGCCTTCATCTTGCAGGAACTGCTGACACACTCCAGCCACATGAGGTCTGGCATTGTCCTGCATTAGGATGAACCCAGGGCCAACCGCACCAGCATATGGTCTCACAAGGGGTCTGAGGATCTCATCTCAGTACCTAATGGCAGTCAGGTTACCTCTGGTGAGCACATGGAGGGCTATGCGGCCTTCCAAAAAAATACCACCCACACCATTACTGACCCACTGGCAAACCGGTCATGCTGAAGGATGTTGCAGGCAGCAGATCACTCTCCATGACGTCTTGAGACTCTGTCACATGTGCTCAGTGTGAACCAGCTTTCATCTGTGAAGAGCACAGGGCGCCAGTGGCGAATTTGCCAATCCTGGTGTTCTGTGGCAAATGCCAAGCATCCTGCACGGTGTTGGGCTGTGAGCACAACCCTCATCTGTGGAAATAGGGCACTCAGACCATCCTCATGGAGTCGGTTTCTAACCGTTTGTGCAAACACATGCACATTTGTGGCCTGCTGGAGGTCATTTTGCAGGGCTCTGGCAGTGCTTCTCCTGTTCCTCCACAAAGGCTGAGGTAGCGGTCCTGCTGCTGGTTTGTTGCCCTCCTATGGACCCCTCCACGTCTCCTGGTGTACTGGCCTGTCTCCTGGTAGCGCCTCCAGCCTCTGGACACTATGCTGACAGACACAGCAAACCTTCTTGCCACAGCTCGCAATGATGTGCCATCCTGAATGAGCTGCACTACCTGAGCCACTTGTGTGGGTTGTAGAGTCCGTCTCATGCTACCACGAGTGTGATAGCACAACCAACATTCAAAAGTGACCAAAACATCAGCCAGAAAGCATTGGCACTGAGATGGTCTGTGGTCCCCACCTGCAGAACCACTCTATTATTGAATGTGCCTTGATAATTGCCAATAATTTCCATCTGTTGTCTAATCCATTTGCACAATAGCATGAGCATGTGAAATTGATTGTCAACCAGTGTTGCTTTCAACCAGTGGACAGTTTGATTTCACAGAAGTTTGATTCACTTGGAGTTATATTCTGTTGTTTCAGTGTTCCCTTTATTTTTTTGAGCAGTGTATTTTACTAGCTATTGAACCCGTTCTACGCCCAGGTGGCGAGCATTTATATTGGTATATTGTCTCCATCCTGGTATGTACTGCTTCCATCCTGCACCCTAATCTTGTCTTGAGCTGCTACCGTCTTGCACCCCCTTCCTGTCATGTGCAGCCCCCATCCTGTGCCCCCTTCCTGTCATGTGCAGCCCCCATCCTGCGCCCTCATCCTGTTTTGTGCACCTCCATCTTGTCATGTGCTACTCTCTTCCTTTGCACTCATCCTGTAATGTGCTCCCATCCTGCGCCCCAATCCTGTCATGTGGTGCTCCCATCCTGTGCCCCCATCCTGTCATGTGGTGCTCCCATCCTGCACCCTCATGCTGTCATGTGCTGCTCCCATCCTGCGCCCCCATTCTGGTATGTGCTGCCCCATCCTGGTATGTGCGACTCCAATTCTGTGCCCCCATCCTGTCATGTGGTGCTCTCATCCTGCCTCCCCATCCTGTCATACGGTGCTGACCTCCTGTCATCTGCTGCTCCCATCCTGCGTCCCCATCCTGTCATGTGGTGCTCTCATCCTGCGTCCCCATCCTGTCATGCTGCTCCCATCCTGCACCCCCATTCTGTCTTGTGCTGCTCCCATCCTGCTCCCCCATTCTGTCATGTGCTGCACCCATTCTGCGCCCATATTCTGTCATGTGCTGCTCCCATCCTGCACTCCCATTCTGTCATGTGTAGTAAAAAGTCACTGGCTTGCTGCACTGATGTATTTTCTATATATATTCAGTAGAAAGTGGCTGGTTGCTCCGCTGACGTATTCTATATATAGATTCACTATAAAAATGGCGCCAGAAAGCGCAGACTGTGCAGGTGCCGATTCCGGCACCACAACCCTCCTGGGCCACAATCCTTATCCCCAGATGCGTAACTTTGTGGGGTCCAGACTGCGCAGGTGCGTCGCGCTTGCACAGTCTATAAAGGCTTCGGACAGAGTGACGCTCCTAGCATTATATTAAAGATGGTGCAACCTTACTATTTGTTGTATATATGCTTTTTTGGTAGGCGCCTGTTCACACTAGTTTACATGGGCTGGTCCTTTTTCTCTATTGAATCGTGATTAATGATAGGCGGCATGAATCTCCACTCAGTTTCCTTTTAAACCCATGTATTCGTTACATAGAGTTCGAATCTGATTATTATAAAAGGCATACGCATCAATACGTTGCTTAGAAAAACATTCTATGTACTAGTCAGGTAAATATATTTTTCAGTCAAAACATAAAAGCTAGTGAATGTCATCAGATTGAATATTTAGTGGCGGAAGAATGGAAATGTAAGTGCTGAGTTCAGAGTGAGGCCTTCCATTCGTTTTTTACCTTTATGTATTAGATGCAAAGTAAACATGTTCTTCACCCTGTCCACTATTTTAAAATTCAGCTTGTGTGAATATTCTTTTTTCTAACAAATCATAGCATAAAGCCATCTCTTCATCCTCTTCTCATCATTTCCATCTCCCAGTGCCTTATCAAGCACTTTTCATGCACATTTAACAGCATTAGAATACGCCGCACAGAGATATTTTGCAGCCGGCCTCGCGTATTTTCACATGATGCACATTGCATCCTGACTCAACATAGGCCATTAACACTAACGACTCTGACAGGGTGTTCAAAAATGGTGACGTTATTACTTTACTTTCAGTACAGAACTGAAATGAATGCTAAAAATAACAAATCAGGAAAGATTTTTAAAGGAGTCGTCTGGCTTAGGACAATGGTATTTCAGATTGCAGGTTCATCTCCTGTTCTATAACAATGCCATCACTGTATATATTCTGCAATAAAAAGCTTTTAAATTCACAAAATTTTAGCACAACTTGACTGCGGCTCTAAAATTTTGAAACTTTTAGCTTTTTCACTCCATCTGGATCCTCAAATTAATGACGAGTGGCGGCATTCGTTATACCACAGATCCTACAGGGACTGCAGTAAGATTTTTGGAAAGTCACATGGAGGTGCAACCCTCTTAATGAATCAGGAGCCTTGCACTCTATTCTGCCCCATTATCAAGATTGGCAAGGATCGCTGGTCTTGATGAATTGGGGGCATGCTGAAGTCAGTCGTTCCGGATTCATGAAGAGGCCCGCACTCTTTATGAATCAGGAGCATCTGGTGGGAATCATACTCCAAATCTGACAGATGATTTCCATGTGCCTTGCCAGAACTCTTACTCCACTCCCTGACTAGAGTAAGATTTTGGGCATAGGGAACATAACAGCTCATCACAAATTTGATGAGTTGCGGTGTTACATCCATGTCCCACCCTGGTTCTGCCTTTTTTGGCAGTACTGAGAGAAACTGGCATGAAAATGTCAAAATTCATAAAAAATTTGCGCAACTCGGAGTTGCTAAAAAAATTTGTTTCTTTGCAAATCAATTTGTACTAGAATTCTGTCAAAATTGTTTTGATTAATCGGGGCCAAAATGTACATTTAAAGGAATTTTGTAAAATACACTAGTACTATATGTCAATATTTGTGGTTTAGAAGGGAAAGGAAGGAAGACTATGTATTCCCACGATGGCTCCAACATTATTATTTCTTACTTTATATTATTGCTTTTGCAGGTTTATAACGTTCACTATACTATGAGCATCAATGGCAAGATACAAGAAGGATCAATGGAAATTGATGCTGGGAACAATCTAGAAACATTCAAGACTGGAACGGGTAATGATGAAGCTGTAGAGGTGCATGATTTCCAGATTGTGAGTACTGCTGTTTCTATTATCTTGTAGAGTTCGGGTAGTAAGTCTGTATCAAGCAAGCTTTTCAAGAAATCCTCATGATAACAGGGCTTATAACTCCAGTTTCCATCAGTCAGAGAGGTCTCAAATTACAAAATAAAATATAATCCACAATATGTACAACCAAAATCTATTTTAACCCCAAATTGTAAAATAAAATGGTCAAGAAGTTAGGGTCCAAAAGATGAAATTGATCAATGAATGCTTTATGATTCATAGAAGCAAATGTAAAGCCCCGAGAAATTATTTTTTTACAATAATTATTATACAAGAATGATCATGTTCCAGATTATTGGGAATTCTGTTTTTTTCGTGTATTTGTATATAAGACATTTGATTATTTGTTAAATTGTAATGGTCGCATTCACAGTTTTACAATAAAGACAACATGCAGGACCACCTGTAACATTGACAGCCCCCTTTTTAGATCACATGCCCAATGTTTTACTGGTCTTTTTTGTAATGAAAATATTATGTTTTAGAGTTCTTATTCATTCATACAGCCGTCTAGTCCTTGATCCCTTCAGTGTGGTATAAGAACCCTCAAGGGAAACTGAAACGGGAACTGATCCCATAGATTTTTATGGGATTGTTCCTTTTCATCTGGTCCAAGTTGTTGCTTTTAGTTGGTCTTAGAGCAAAATCAAAAAAACATAAAATGAAGCGTGTTCTGATCAGTTGTGTCCAGACCAGGCATGAAGAGCTAACAAAACACAACTAATGTATGGACTTACAATTCAATGTTCGGCTGATGGACAGGTCCAATGAAAAATGTACACCTTACACTGACCTGACACTAATGAAAGTAGTCTGGCTCTGTCTTTGTGGTTACCGGGATCTATGAAAATATGTGAAGTTAAAGTGTAACCGTCGTTTTAATGCTTATTACATAAATCAATATTACGCATGAAAATAAGCAGCTTTGTAATATATCTTATAAGAAAAATTCTCAATTCTGAGGTAAAATCTGTATTCAGTGAATATATGAATTCACTCTTTTAAGTCATAAGTCTATGGAATTAGGTTGGTTTCACACTTGCGTTTTTTGCCGCTGCGTTTTAGCGCTAAAAAACGCATGCGTTTTTTTTCTATACTTAACATTAAAAATGCATGCTTTTTTTGCATGCGTTTTGATGCGTTTTTGGCAACGCATGCATTTTTTTATGCTTGCGTTTTGTTGCAAAAATGCAACCTGTAGTAATTTCTAGCGGTGTTTTTTTGCAGCAAAAAACGCATGAGATTGTTTTTTCGTGACATATTGGGCTTCATGTTAGTGGTAAATTTAGGTCGATAATATCTGAGTTTATTTGTGAAAAAAACAGAAATTTGGCGAAAATTTTGAAAATTTTGCAATTTTCACATTTTTAATTTTTATTCTGTTAAACCAGAGAGTTATGTGACACAAAATAGTTAATAAATAACGTTTCCCACATGTCTACTTTACATCAGCACAATTTTGGAAACAAATTTTTTTTTGCTAGGAAGTTATAAGGGTTAAAATTTGACCAGTGATTTCTCATTTTTACAACAAAATACAAAACCATTTTTTTTAGGGACCACCTCGCATTTGAAGTCATTTTGAGGGTTCTATATGGCTGAAAATACCCAAAAGTGACACCATTCTAAAAACTGCACCCCTCAAGGTGCTCAAAACCACATTCAAGAAGTTTATTAACCCTTCAGGTGTTTCACAGCAGCAGAAGCAACATGGAAGGAAAAAATGAACATTTAACTTTTTAGTCACAAAAATGATCTTTTAGCAACAATTTTTTTATTTTCCCAAGGGTAAAAGGAGAAACTGGACCACGAAAGTTGTTGTCCAATTTGTTCTGAGTACGCTGATACCTCATATGTGGAGGTGAACCACTGTTTGGGCGCACGGCAGAACTCGGAAGGGAAGGAGCGCCATTTGACTTTTTGAATGAAAAATTGGCTCCAATCTTTAGCGGACACCATGTCGCGTTTGGAGAGCCCCCGTGTGCCTAAACATTGGAGCTCCCCCACAAGTGACCCCATTTTGGAAACTAGACGCCCCAAGGAACTTATCTAGATGTGCACTATATAGTGAGCACTTTAAACCCCCAGGGGCTTCACAAATTGATCCGTAAAAATGAAAAAGTACTTTTTTTTCACAAAAAAATTATTTTAGCCTCTTTCATTTTCACATGGGCAACAGGATAAAATGGATCCTAAATTTTGTTGGGCAATTTCTCTTGAGTACACCGATACCTCACATGTGGGGGTAAACCACTGTTTGGGCACATGGTAAGGCTCGGAAGGGAAGGAGCGCCATTTGACTATTTGAATGAAAAATTATCTCCATCGTTAGCGGACACCATGTCGCGTTTGGAAAGCCCCTGTGTGCCTAAACATTGGAGCTCCTCCACAAGTGACCCCATTTTGGAAACTAGACCACCCAAGGAACTTATCTAGAGGCATAGTGAGCACTTTAAACCCTCAGGTGCTTCACAAATTGATCCGCAAAAATGAAAAAGTACTTTTTTTTCACACAAAATTTCTTTTAGCCTCAATTCTTTCATTTTCACATGGGCAACAGGATAAAATGGATACTAAAATTTGTTGGGCAATTTCTCCTGAGTACGCCGATGCCTCATATGTGGGGGTAAACCACTGTTTGGGTGCACGGCAAGGCTCGGAAGGGAAGGAGCGCAATTTGACTTTTTGAATGGAAAATTAGCTCCAATCGTTAGCGGACACCATGTCGAGTTTGGAGAGCCCCTGTGTGCCTAAACATTGGAGCTCCCCCACAAGTGACCCCATTTTGGAAACTAGACCTCCCAAGGAACTAATCTAGATGTGTGGTGAGCACTTTGAACCCCCAAGTGCTTCACAGAAGTTTATACCGCAGAGCCGTGAAAATAAAAAATAATTTTTCTTTCCTCAAAAATGATTTTTAGCCCAGAATTTTTTATTTTCCCAAGGGTAACAGGAGAAATTGGACCCCAAATGTTGTTGTCCAGTTTGTCCTGAGTACGATGATACCCCATATGTGGGGGTAAACCACTGTTTGGGCACAAGTCAGGGCTCGGAAGGGAGGTAGTGACGTTTTGAAATGCAGGCTTTGATGGAGTGTTCTGCGTGCGTCACATTCCATTTGCAGAGCCCCTGATGTGCCTAAACAGTAGAACCCCCCCACAAGTGACCCCATTTTGGAAACTAGACCCCCCAAGAAACTTATCTAGATATGTGGTGAGCACTTTGAACCCCCAAGTTCTTCACAGAAGTTTACAACGCAGAGCCGTGAAAATAAAAAATCATTTTTCTTTCCTTAAAAATGATGTTTTAGCAAGCAATTTTTTATTTTCCCAAGGGTAACAGGAGAAATTGGACCCCTATAGTTGTTGCCCAGTTTGTCCCGAGTACACTGATACCCCATATGTGGGGGTAAACCACTGTTTGGGCACAAGTCAGGGCTCGGAAGGGAGGTAGTGACGTTTTGAAATGCAGGCTTTGATGGAGTGTTCTGCGTGCTTCACATTCCATTTGCAGAGCCCCTGATGTGCCTAAACAGTAGAAACCCCCCACAAGTGACCCCATTTTGGAAACTAGACCCCCCCAAGAAACTTATCTAGATATGTGGTGAGCACTTTGAACCCCCAAGTTCTTCACAGAAGTTTACAACGCAGAGCCGTGAAAAAAAAAATCATTTTTCATTCCTCTAAAATTATGTTTTAGCAAGCAATGTTTTATTTTCGCAAGGGTAACAGGAGAAATTGGACCCCAATAATTGTTGCCCAGTTTGTCCTGAGTATGCTGGTACCCCATATGTGGGGGTAAACCACTGTTTGGGCACACGTCGGGGCTCGGAAGGGAGGGAGCACCATTTGACTTTTTGAACGCAAGATTGGCTGGAATCAATGGTGGCGCCACGTTGCGTTTGGAGACCCCTGATGTGCCTAAACAGTGGAAACCCCTCAATTCTAACTCCAACACTAACCCCAACACACCCCTAACCCTAATCCCAACCCTAACCCCAACACACCCCTAACCCTAATCCCAACTCCAGCCATAACCCTAATCACAAGCCAACCCCAACACACCCCTAACCACAACCCTAACCCTAATCCCAACCCTAACCCTAATCCCAACCCTAACCCCAACCCTAACCACAACTTTAACCCCAACACACCCCTAACCCTAACCATAACCCTAACCACAAGCCTATTCTTAATCCTATTTCCAACCCTAGCCCTAATTCCAACCCTAACTCTAATTCCAACCCTAACCCTAAGGCTATGTGCCCACGTTGCGGATTCGTGTGAGATTTTTCCGCACCATTTTTGAAAAATCCGCAGGTAAAAGGCACTGCGTTTTACCTGCGGATTTACCACGGATTTCCAGTGTTTTTTATGCGGATTTCACCTGCGGATTCCTATTGAGGAACAGCTGTAAAACGCTGCGAAATCCGCACAAAGAATTGACATGCTGCGGAAAATATAGCGCAGCATTTCCGCGCGGTATTTTCCGCACCATGGGCACAGCGGATTTGGTTTTCCATAGGTTTACATGGTACTGTAAACCTGATGGAACACTGCTATGAATCCGCAGCGGCCAATCCGCTGCGGATCCGCAGCCAAATCCGCACCGTGTGCACATAGCCTAATTCTAACGCTAACCCTAGTTCTAACCCTAACCCTACCCCTAACCCTACCCCTATCCCTACCCCTAACCCTAACCCTAGTTCTAACCCTAGTGGAAAAAAAAAATATTTTCTTTATTTTATTATTGTCCCTACCTATGGGGGTGATAAAGGGGGGGGGGGTCATTTACTATTTTTTTATTTTGATCACTGTGATAAGTTTACCACAGTGATCAAAATGTACATGGAACGCATCTGCCGGCCGGCAGATTCGGCGGGCGCACTGCGCATGCGCCCGTCATTTTGGAAGGTGGCGGCACCCAGGGAGAAGACGAACCGACTTTACCGATTTTACCCTCCGGTATTTCAATTTTAACATCTAGAAATTCTAATGACGACCCTCCAAAAGAAGCAGTAAATTGCATATTGTCCTCGTTATGATTATTAAGATAAGAAACAAAATTCCCGAATTCCTGTTCAGAACTATCCCACACAATAAAGACATCGTCCGCAAATCTATAATACGCACGTATGAACCGTAAATAATCTGGGAGATCTTCTTGTAAAAAACCGCCTGTCAGCTAATGAAAACTCTAATTGGCTGAATAAGCTGCAACCTAAAGGAAACCACAAATGTGGAAGTTGTAGTTATTGTCAATATAGACTTCTTGATAATCCTATATGTATCGGCCCCATTTGTCACACAGTCCGACAATTGATAACCTGTAAATCGCGTTATGTGGTTTATTTAATTTCATGCCCATGTCATTTTTTTTTACATAGGCAAAACTATTCGCCCATTATTTCATAGGTTCAGAGAACATTATAATTCGGTCTCTTCTGGTAAGGGCTGCCCCCGCTTCATAAAACACATGCATGATGTACATAGCGCAAATCCAAATGTACTACGGTTTGCGGGCTTAGAAATTGTAAAAAATCCACAGAATGGAGGTGATCGTGGAAAAACATTATTGCAATGTGAAGCGAGGTGGATAATTGAATCAAATGCACAGGGCGCTACTGGACTAAATGACAAATTGGACATGTCTGTTTTTCTCTAAGAGCCGCAGATTTTGTACTTCCTATATGTAACTTTACATGTATGTTCCTATTATATATATTTATCTTGCTTATCGGCTTAATTTGGTGTGTATATCCAAATGTGTTTTTAATGATTTCACCTGGTTATATGAAGACGTTTAGTTCCCTATATAGGACATGACGTTCTTAACTCACGCACCTCGACCCGTGGAAGCGCGCAGGCGCGAAACGGCCGTCGTCCTCTTGCCTCCTCTTGCACTCCTCTCCTCACCAGCCGCCTCTCCGTTTTATGTCTGCGAGTATATGCTCTGAATAAAGGACACTTTTTTATACAGCATCTTGGGTGAGTGCCACTTCTATTCTCTTATGATTTGGATGTCTATTGCTATTAACGGTGTGCACCACCCCAACGCTATTATCTCTCGCTTGCCATAGAGGTTCTAAACTGAATCGCATGTATCCATATTCCAACAAATTGGAAATCTGAGACTTTGGCATATCTTGAATTTGTGTTTGGTGTGCGGAGAAGACACCTAGTGCCATTCTACTTCTATATTTTCATACACAATCAAAAATTTATCCAGATACTTCCGGAAGATATCATGCATAAAGGACTGAAACACTGAAGGGGCATTAGAGAGCCCAAAGGGCATCACCAAGTATTCAAAATGACCTTCGGGCGTATTGAATGCAGTTTTCCATTCATCTCCCTGCCTAATGCGCACAAGGTTGTACGCACCACGAAGATCTATCTTGGTGAACCACTTGGCGCCCTTAATCCGAGCAAACAAGTCTGACAATAGCGGCAACGGATACTGAAACTTAACAGTGATTTTATTCAGAAGCCGATAGTCTATACAAGGTCTCAAAGACCCGTCTTTCTTGGCCACAAAAAAGAATCCCGCACCGAGAGGGGAAGAGGATGGATGAATATGCCCCTTCTCCAAAGACTCCTTGACATAAGAACGCATCGCGGCATGCTCGGGTACAGACAAATTAAATAATCGTCCCTTAGGAAATTTACTGCCAGGAATCAAATCTATAGCGCAGTCACAGTCCCTATGAGGAGGAAGAGCACTGGACCTGGACTCACTGAATACATCCTGATAGTCACACAAATACTCAGGAACTTCTGAAGGAGTAGAAGTAGCAATAGACACCGGCGGAGAATCGCAATGAATTCCCTGACAACCCCAACTTGAGACAGACATAGCCTTCCAATCCAAAACAGGATTATGGGTCTGTAACCATGGCAGACCTAAAACGACCAAATCATTCATTTTATGCAGAACAAGAAAACGAATCACCTCCCGATGTTCAGGAGTCATGCACATGGTCACTTGTGTCCAATACTGCGGTTTATTTTCCGCCAGTGGCGTAGCATCAATTCCTCTGAGAGGAATCGGAACCTTTAAAGGCTCCAGGACAAAACCGCAGCGCTTGGCAAACGACAAGTCCATAAGACTCGGGGCAGCACCTGAATCCACAAATGCCATAACAGGGTAGGAAGACAATGAACAAATTAAAGTCACAGACAAAATAAATTTAGGCTGCAAATTACCAATGGTGACAGGACTGACAACCTTGGTTAGGCGTTTAGAGCATGCTGATATAACATGTGTAGAATCACCACAGTAAAAACACAGCCCATTCTGACGTCTATGATTTTGTCGTTCGATTCTAGTCAGGATTCTATCGCATTGCATTGAGACAGGTGTCTGTTCAGACAACACCGCCAGAGGTTTAGCGGATTTGCGCTCCCGCAAACGCCGATCAATCTGAATAGCCAGCGCCATAGAATCATTCAGACTTGTAGGAATTGTAAAACCCACCATCACATTCTTAATGGCTTCAGAAAGGCCATTTCTGAAATTTGCCAGAGCACATTCATTCCATCGAGTAAGCACGGACCATTTCCGAAATTTTTGGCAGTACACCTCAGCTTTATCCTGGCCCTGAGAGATGGCCAGTAGAGCTTTTTCTGCCTGAATTTCAAGATTAGGCTCCTCATAAAGCAATCCGAGCACCAGAAAAAACGCATCAACATCCGCCAATGCAGGATCTCCTGGCGCTAACGAGAAAGCCCAATCCTGAGGGTCGCCACGCAAGAAGGAGATAATAATTTTGACTTGCTGAGCTGAATCTCCAGACGAACGAGGTTTCAAAGATAGAAACAATTTACAATTATTCCTAAAATTCCTAAATTTAAATCGATCTCCAGAGAACAGCTCAGGAATAGGTATCTTAGGCTCTGACATAGGACTGCTAACAACAAAATCCTGAATGCCCTGCACACGTGCAGCAAGCTGATCCACACTAGTAATCAAGGTCTGAACATTCATGTCTGCAGCAAAGCTTCAAGCCACTCAGAGATAAAGGGGAGGAAGAAAAAAAAAAAAAAACTCAGAACTTCTTTTCTTTTAATCCCACTTCAGCAATGCATTAACTATTTATTGGCCTGGCATACTGTTATGATCCCAATGGCAGGGGACCTCAAAGATTACAGCAAAGTCTGCAAAACATAAATACCAGCTCATAGGGAAGTGGTAACTAGGCTGACCATATACCTGATCCTAGCGCAAACACTAACAGCAGCCAGGGAATGTGCCTAAGTTGGTCCTAGACGTCTCGCGCCAGCCGGAGAACTAACTACCCCTATCAGGGAAAATAAGACCTGTCTTGCCTCCAGAGAAAAGACCCCAAAGTAATACAAGCCCCCAACAAATAATAACGGTGAGGTAAGAAGAAAAGACAAACGTAAGAATGAACTAGATTTAGCAAAGAGAGGCCCACTGACTAATAGCAGAATATAGTAAGAAGACTTATATGGTCAGCAAAAAACCCTGCAAAATATCCACGCTGAATATCCAAGAACCCCCAAACCGACTGACGGTGTGGGGGGAGAATATCAGCCCCCCTAGAGCTTCCAGCAATAACAGGAATCACATATTGTACAAGCTGGACAAAAAATATGAACAATGCAAATGATCAAGAGTACGAAAGCAGAACTTAGCTTATCTTGCAAAGAACCAGGACCTGAAGACAGGAGCAAACAGAAGTGAACTGATTACAATGATGCCAGGCACTGGACTGAGAATCCAGGAAGTTTAAATAGCAACACTCCAGGCCTAACGAAGCAGGTGAGCACCAACCTGGTAAAAGACAATCCAAGTGCCAAATCACTAGTGACCACAAGAGGGAGCCAAAAAGTATAGTTCACAACACTAACCCTAACCCTAGGGATCCTAACCCTAACCCTTAGGGTTAGGATCCTAACCCTTAGGGTTAGGGTTAGGATCCCTAGGGTTAGGGTTAGGGTTAGGATCCCTAGGGTTAGGGTTAGGGTTAGGATCCCTAGGGTTAGGCTTAGGGTTAGGATCCCTAGGGTTAGGGTTATGATCCCTAGGGTTAGGGTTAGGGTTAGGATCCCTAGGGTTAGGGTTAGGGTTAGGATCCCTAGGGTTAGGGTTAGGATCCCTAGGGTTAGGATCCCTAGGGTTAGGGTTAGGATCCCTAGGGTTACTAGGGATCCTAACCCTAACCCTAGCTATTTCTGTTTATAGTGGGTTTTCTAGTTGATTTTGATGATTGGCAGCTGTCACAAACTTCTCATCATGCGTTTCAAAAACGCAAACGCAGGAAAAAACGCTTGTAAACGCGTCAAAACGCCTCGTTTTTTTACCACATGCAAAAACGCATGCGTCTAAAAAACGCAGCGTTAAACGCGTTTACATGCGTTTTTGCACCAAATGCGTTTGCGTTAAAAACGCTGCGTTTTTAAACGCACATGTGAAACCAGCCTTAAATGGGTATTACACTTCTGACAAATAAATACATTTTTCTATAAAGGTTCTGTATAAAACTGTTCCTGTTTTCAAATACTCTGCTTGCTGTCATTCAATAGGATATTTTAATCATTTCTTCTATGACATAAAACTACTGTAGTTTTCTGACTATAAGGCGCACTTTTCTCCTCCCAAATTTTGGAGGAAAGTGGGAAGTCCGTCTTATAGTGCGGCTGTGGGGTGGGGGATAGGCAGCAGCGGAGGAGCAGGTCACAGGCAGGAGCCGTCGGCTGCAGCTAACACGTGTACCCACTGTTAAAATAAGTGAATATTCACTGCTCCACAAGCCCATAGTCCCATCCACCTTTGTGCACTAAAGCCAGCGTCAAGAGATGGGAGGGACTATGGTTGTAGGGAGCAGTGAATATGCATTCTGTTTAATCGCGGGTACACTGTTAGCTGCAGCCGCTAAATTAGCTAGCCAGTGTGTATGCTATTATTAAAGAGAATGAATATTCACTGCTCCCAACACCCATAGCTCCTCCCACATTTATGCACTAAAGCCAGCACCAAGAGGCGTGTGGGACTATGGGAGTGGAGAGCAGTGAGTATTTATTCTCTTTAATAACGGGCACACATGATCGCCCAGCCGTTAGTTGCAGCTAACCTGGGTGTCCGCAATTAAAGAGAATGAATTCTCACTGCTCCCCAAACCCATAGTTCTGGGCATGGGAAGCAGTGAATATTCTGGCAGCTGACCTCTGCATGTGGGGACCCATGGCACTGACGTCATGCGCTGCTTACATGCTGAAATTAACTGCTGGCATCAGAACAGGACGCTGCGCTGCAAGGGAGAGGAAGGAAGGTGAGTAGAATCAATTATTATTTAATGTGTGCGGTGTAATGGGGGCCATGTATACCAGGATGAGGTATCATGTATACCAGGGTGGGGATGGGGGCCATATATACCAGGATGGGGATGGGGCGATGTATACCATGATGAGGATGGGGCCATGTATACCAGGATTGGGGATCATGTATACAAGGATGAGGATCATATATATCAAGATGGGGTCCATATATACCAGGAAGGGGGGCCATGTATTTCAGGATTTGGGGCCATGTATACCAGGATGGAGGGCTATTTATACCTGGATGGAGGACCATATATACCTGGCTTGGGGGCCATATATACCTGGATGGGGACATATATACCAGGATGTAGATCATATATAACAGGATGGGGGGCATATATACTCTGCTGACCTGCTCCTCAACCTCAAATCTGTCCTAATAAAACATAAAACAAGCCGGCCACTCTCTGTCTCCCACCTGCTCTCCCTTTCTCTGTTTTTCACTGCTGGTGACATATCTCCCAACCCTGGACCCCCACAGCTCATGTCTCCCATTACTACCCCCTCCTACCACTCCCTATCTAATATGAACTACCGCAATCTTTCCAACATAAAACTCGTGCCACTGACGCCCACCCCCTGCTCCCTCTCTCTGGAGCACTCTGGAATGCCTACTCAATCTGCAATAAGCTTCATGTGATTCATGACCTTTTTCTAACTCACAAGCTTGCCTTCCTCGGCCTCAAAGAAACATGGCTAACATCCTCTGACACCGCCTCCCCTGCTGCGCTGTGTTACGGAGGCCTCCATTTCACCCACACCCCTCGCCCCGGCAACAGACATGGTGGAGGAGTGGGTCTTCTCCTTTCTTCTAACTGCACCTTTAACCCAAACCCACCTCTACCCTCCCTTATCCTCCCTTATTTTTTGAAGTCCACTCTGTCTGCATCTACTCTCCCTCCAACCTCCAAGTGGCCGTCATATACCGACCTCCGGGCCCGGCCACTACCTTTATTGACCAATTCTCTACCTGGCTTCTTGACTTTCTTTCCACTGATATTCCCACTATCATCATGGGTGACTTCAACATCCCCACTGATACCCTTCAGTCAACAGTCTCCAAACTTCTGTCCCTTACTTCATTCTTTGGACTTACTCAGTGGTCCTCCGCAGCCACGCACACAGATGGACATACGCTAGACCTGGTCTTCACCCGTCTCTGCTGTCTATCTAACTTCACCACCTCCCCTCTCCCTCTAACCGACCCCCATCTGCTCACTTTCTCATCCCTGTCCTCCTCACCGGTCACCCATGTCCAGCAACATTCGCACCCCTGCAGAAACCTCGCACACCTAGACATCCACACACTCTCTGACTCTATCCTACCACTGGCATAAATATCCTCACTCCACGACACAGACAGTACCACTGCTTTCTATAATGCCACTCTCGCATCAGCTATTGACACAGTTGCCACTCTCGTTCATGGCAGAGTATGACATATCAATAGACAACCCTGGAATAATAACACCACTAGAAAGATCCGGCAAGTGTCCAGGGTTGCAGAGCGGCGTTGGAAGAAAACACATTCACAAGACGACTTCACTGCATTCAAACAGGCAACACTTGTTTTCAAATCTGCTCTCACCTCTGCTAAACAGGCCTACTTCACAACCCTCCTATCTTCCCTATCCTACAACCCCAAACAGTTATTCAAACTTAATTCCCTCCTCCGCTCCCATTGCCCCCTCCAACCTCCCTCATCTCTGCTGATGACTTTGCCACACACTTTAAAAATAAGATCGACCAAGCAAGGCAAGTCTTCGTTGTTCAAACACCACAAAGCCTTTGTATACCAGACCAATGCCCAAACCCCATAACCTCCCTATCCAACATCACTGAAGGGAAGCTTAATTGTCTCCTCTCCAAATCGCACCTCACCATCTGTGTGCTCTCGACCCCATCCCACCTCCTCCCCAACCTCACAACCACTCTTATCCCATCCCTAATCCACCTCTTCAACCTATCACTAACTTCTGGTACCTTTTCTTCTGCTTTCAAACATGCCACAATCACGCCTATCCTTAAAAAGCCAACCCTCGATCCAACTGCTATGTCCAGCTATTATCAGGATCCTGTCAGCACTGGCACATGCAGGGGTCATACATGGAGAGGGCGGCACAGTACAGGAGGGATGATCAGAGAATAGTCAGAACGTAAGCAAGGAGTTATAGATGGAGATAGCAGCGCAGTACAGGAGGGACAGGCAGAACTCTTAACGGGGACAGAACCAGATCGGAACCAGACAAGCATAAAGTAGCACAGGCGCAAAGCACAGACACAAGGCAAAGACACAGGCACAACAGGGTCACACACACTTGGCCAAGGGTCAGAGTATAAGCGACGAGGAATGACCCCACAATGAGACTATAAGAAGCCTCCCAGAATCCCATAGTGAGGCCGTCCAGATTAACCTCTGAGCTACCTAATCCCACAAACTGAGCAGATCATGACAGTACCCCCTCTCAATGGGGGACTTCCGGACCCCCAGGTTTCCCAGGATGCCGGGCATGGAATGCACGAACCAGGCGGTCAGCGTTTACCTATCTGGCTGGTACCCATGATCAATCTTCCAGACCATACCCCCTCCAATATACCAAATACTGCAAAGACCCCCGAACCCGCTTGGAATCCACAATATGTTGTACCTCCAACTCCATATGTCCCTCAACCAAGACTGGAGGAGGAGCAGCTTCAGTATCCTCCCTCTTGCCCCCAAGGGTTTAAGTAAAGACCTATGAAAGACATGGAGTTTTAAGGAGGGAGGAAGACGGAGGCGATAGGTTACCGGGTTCACTACTTCGATGACCTCATAGGGGCCAATAAATTTAGGCCCCAGTTTGGCAGAGGGCAGTCGAAGATTTATATTTTGTGTGGACAGCCACACTTAATCACCACAAAGCAGCATCTGAGCAGAGTCCCTTTTCCTATCCATGAAACGTTTATATTTCTCCTGAGCCTTAGAAATATTTAAACAAACCTTAGTCCAAAGATCCTTGAGAAGATTGACCCTGTCCTCTGCCCCTGGACAACCAGAATCTATTCAAGAAAATTCGCCAAAATAAGGGTTCATCCCATAATTAATAAAAAATGGTGACCTACCGGTAGACTGGTTTACCCGGTTGTTGAAGGCGAATTCTGCTAATGGTAAGGCATCAGACCAGTCGCTTTGCAGGGTAGAAGTCAGGCAATGAAGAATTTGTTCAAGCGACTGGTTGGTGTGTTCAGTTTGTCCGTTGGCTACTGGGTGATGCACTGAGGAAAAAGACAGAGATATCCCCAATTTTTTGCAGAAGGCTCACCAGAATTTAGACACAAACTGAGTCCCTCTGTCTGACACATTAGTGGGAACCCCGTATAAGAGTACCACCTGGCACAGGAAATATTTAGAGAGCGTCTCTGCTGAAGGTAAACTTGTCATGAGTAGAAAATGTGCCAACTTAGAAAACCTATCCACCACTACCCAAATAACCGTATTACCATGGGATGATGGAAGATTGGTGATGAAGTCCATGGACAAGTGAGTCCATGTCCTTCCTGGGACTGGCAAAGGCAGCAATTCCCCGGCCGGCCGGCAACTCGAGCTCTTAGAATGGGCACATATCCTACATGCTGCAATATGTTTCTTGATATCTGAAGCTATTAAAGGCCACCAAAAGACCCTTGCAACTGCTTCCCATGTGGCGGCCATACCAGGGTGTGCACTCAACTTCGAATGATGGAACTCCCACAGGAGTTTGTTGCGCAAATGCTGCGGGACAATTGTCTACAGGTTTGGAGCTTGGAGCCAAAGATTGAGCCCCAACAATCTCTTGCTCCAATTCCGACGACACCTCGGCAACCACAAGACTGGGTTGAAGAATGGGGGACGGCGGATCTGGGGCGGATAACGGCTCAAAACTACGCGATAAGGCATCAGCCTTTACGTTTTTAGATGCTGGCCGAAAGGTAATAGAAAACTGAAATCTGGAAAAAAAAAAGTGACCAGCGAGCTTGCCTGGGAGTCAGTATTTTAGCAGATTTGATGTACTCTAAATTTTTATGGTCAGTGATAACTGTAATAGGATGAGCCGCCCCCTCCAAAAAGTGTCTCCATTCTTCGAACGCCAATTTAATGGCCAGAAGCTCTCTGTTGCCTACATCATAATTTTTCTCCGCTGGAGAAGATTTCTTAGAAAAATAGACACATGGCCTGAGATTAGTCAGAGAAGCTGGTCCTTGCGATAAAACTGCCCCCACCCCCACCTCGGAAGCATCCACTTCAACCACGAATGGTTTGTAAGGGTCCGATTGGAACAGGATAGGAGAAGAAGAAAAACAGTTTTTTAGCATTAGAAAGGATTGTTTAGCTAACGAGGACCAGTTTCTGACATCTGCCCCTTTACAAGTGAGGTCCGTGAGAGACTTAGTCACCTGTGAAAAACCTTTAATAAACTTGTGATAATAATTTGCGAATCCCAAGAAGTGCTGGAATCCCCTAAGGTCCCGGGGCTGGACCCACTCCACAATAGCTTGCAATTTCTTGGGATCCATGCGAAACCCCTGAGGTGAAATTATCAGACCTAGAAATGACAATTCCTGAACAAAAGATGAACATTTCTCGAGATTGATGAACAATTGGTTTTCTCTGAGCCTCTGAAGCACTGTTTTATCATGCTACAAATGGGAAACTCTGTCAACAGAATATATCAGGATATCATCTAGGTATACCACTGCAAAACGGCCAATGAGATCCAAAAATACCACATTGATAAAATTTTGAAACACTGTGGGTGCGTTGGTGAGCCCAAATGGCATTACTAGATTTTCAAACAACCCATCAGACGTAAGGAAATCCATTTTCCACTCGTCCCCTTCTCGTATTCTTATTAAGTTGTAAGCCCCCCTCAGATCCAGTTTAGAAAACCATTTGGAGCCAGAGAGCTGGATACAGGGATCAGGAATCAACGGAAGGGGATATGTGTTCCTGACAGTAATTTTATTTAGTTCTCGAAAGTCGAGGCAGGGACGTAGGCCGCCATCTTTTTTCTTAACAAAGGAAAACCCCGCTGCTACCGGGGAAACTGAGGGTCTTATGTGCCCCTTACGGAGACTTTCAGAAATATACTATTTCATAGCTAGGCGCTCGGGGCCTGACAGATTGAACAGGCGAGCTTTTGGGCAATTTGGCTCCAGGAATCAGATCGATGGCACAATCAAAAGGCCTATGAGGCGGTAACGCCTCAGCTTCACTCTCAGAAAACACGTCCTCAAAGTCTCTCAGGTGTCATGAATCCCAATGGCTAGGGATAGCACAGGACAAGCAAAGTACAAATAAATAACGGACGAGCTCTAGGGTGATGGAACCTGGGCTGACCGCTGCTCTACGCCTGACAAACGCAACTAGAGAAAGCCAGGGAGCGTGCCTACGTTGGTTCTAGACGCCACGCACCAGCCTAAGAGCTAACTAGCACTGCAGAGAAAATAAAGACCTCACTTGCCTCCAGAGGAATGAACCCCAAAAGATATAGTTGCCCCCCACATGTATTGACGGTGAAATGAGAGGAAGGCACACACATAGAGATGATATATATACAGTGGGGCAAAAAAGTATTTAGCCAGTCAGCAATAGTGCAAGTTCCACCACTTAAAAAGATGAGAGGCGTCTGTAATTTACATCATAGGTAGACCTCAACTATGGGAGACAAACTGAGAAATAAAAATCCAGAAAATCACATTGTCTGTTTTTTTATCATTTTATTTGCATATTATGGTGGAAAATAAGTATTTGGTCAGAAACAAACAATCAAGATTTCTGGCTCTCACAGACCTGTAACTTCTTCTATAAGAGTCTCCTCTTTCCTCCACTCATTACCTGTAGTAATGGCACCTGTTTAAACTTGTTATCAGTATAAAAAGACACCTGTGCACACCCTCAAACAGTCTGACTCCAAACTCCACTATGGTGAAGACCAAAGAGCTGTCAAAGGACACCAGAAACAAAATTGTAGCCCTGCACCAGGCTGGGAAGACTGAATCTGCAATAGCCAACCAGCTTGGAGTGAAGAAATCAACAGTGGGAGCAATAATTAGAAAATGGAAGACATTCAAGACCACTGATAATCTCCCTCGATCTGGGGCTCCACGCAAAATCCCACCCCGTGGGGTCAGAATGATCACAAGAACGGTGAGCAAAAATCCCAGAACCACGCGGGGGGACCTAGTGAATGAACTGCAGAGACCTGGGACCAATGTAACAAGGCCTACCATAAGTAACACACTACGCCACCATGGACTCAGATCCTGCAGTGCCAGACGTGTCCCACTGCTTAAGCCAGTACATGTCCGGGCCCGTCTGAAGTTTGCTAGAGAGCATTTGGATGATCCAGAGGAGTTTTGGGAGAATGTCCTATGGTCTGATGAAACCAAACTGGAACTGTTTGGTAGAAACACAACTTGTCGTGTTTGGAGGAAAAAGAATACTGAGTTGCATCCATCAAACACCATACCTACTGTAAAGCATGGTGGTGGAAACATCATACTTTGGGGCTGTTTCTCTGCAAAGGGGCCAGGACGACTGATCCGGGTACATGAAAGAATGAATGGGGCCATGTATCGTGAGATTTTGAGTGCAAACCTCATTCCATCAGCAAGGGCATTGAAGATGAAACGTGGCTGGGTCTTTCAACATGACAATGATCCAAAGCACACCGCCAGGGCAACGAAGGAGTGGCTTCGTAAGAAGCATTTCAAGGTCCTGGAGTGGCCTAGCCAGTCTCCAGATCTCAACCCTATAGAAAACCTTTGGAGGGAGTTGAAAGTCCGTGTTGCCAAGCGAAAAGCCAAAAACATCACTGCTCTAGAGGAAATCTGCATGGAGGAATGGGCCAACATACCAACAACAGTGTGTGGCAACCTTGTGAAGACTTACAGAAAACGTTTGACCTCTGTCATTGCCAACAAAGGATATATTACAAAGTATTGAGATGAAATTTTGTTTCTGACCAAATACTTATTTTCCACCATAATATGCAAATAAAATGATAAAAAAACAGACAATGTGATTTTCTGGATTTTTATTTCTCAGTTTGTCTCCCATAGTTGAGGTCTACCTATGATGTAAATTACAGACGCCTCTCATCTTTTTAAGTGGTGGAACTTGCACTATTGCTGAATGACTAAATACTTTTTTGCCCCACTGTAGTTTTAGCAAATTGAGGCCCGCTGTAAACTAGAAAGCAGAACGATACAAAAGGGGACTGAGCGGTCAGCAAAAAACCCTAATCAAAAAAACCATCCTGAGATTACAAGAACCCATGTGCCAACTCATGGCACATGGGGAGAACCTCAGTCCACTAGAGCTACCAGCTAGCATAGAGACATAATAAGCAAGCTGGACAAAAAACCAAACAACTGAAAATCAGCACTTAGCTTATCCTGAAAGATCTGGGAGCAGGTAGGCAGGAACCAAACAGAGCACATCTGAATACATTGATAGCCGGCAAGGGAATGACAGAAAGGCCAGGTAAAATAGGAAACACCCAGCCTCTGATGGACAGGTGGAAACCAAAGGCCGCAACCCACCAAAGTCACCCAGTACCAGCAGTAACCACCAGAGGGAGCCCACAAACAGAATCCACAACAGTACCCCCCCCTTGAGGAGGGGTCACCGAACCCTCACGAGAACCCCCAGGGCGATCAGGGTGAGCTCTATGGAAGGCGCGGACCAAATCAGTCGCATGAACATCGGAGGCGACCACCCAGGAATTATCCTCCTGACCATAACCCTTCCACTTAACCAAATACTGGAGTTTGCGTCTGGAAACACGAGAATCCAAGATCTTCTCAACAACATACTCCAATTCTCCCTCCACCAGCACCGGAGCAGGAGGCTCAACCGAAGGAACAACGGGCACCTCATACCTCCGCAACAACGACCGATGGAACACATTATGAATAGCAAACGATGCTGGGAGATCCAAACGAAAAGATACAGGGTTAAGAATTTCCGAGATCCTATAAGGACCGATGAACCGAGGCTTGAACTTAGGAGAAGAGACCTTCATAGGGACAAAACGAGAAGACAACCACACCAAATCCCCAACAAGAAGTCGGGGACCCACGCGGCGACGGCGATTAGCAAACTGCTGAGTCTTCTCCTGAGATAACTTCAAATTGTCCACCACCTGATTCCAAATCTGATGTAGCCTGTCCACCACCACGTCCACTCCAGGACAATCCGAAGACTCCACCTGACCAGAGGAAAAACGAGGATGAAACCCCGAATTACAAAAAAAAGGAGAGACCAACGTGGCAGAACTAGCCCGATTATTAAGAGCAAATTCGGCCAGTGGCAAAAAAGCAACCCAGTCATCTTGATCAGCAGAAACAAACCACCTCAAATAAGTTTCCAAGGTCTGATTAGTTCGCTCCGTCTGGCCATTCGTCTGAGGATGGAATGCAGACGAGAAAGACAAATCAATGCCCATCTTGGCACAAAACGTCCGCCAAAATCTAGACACAAACTGGGATCCCCTGTCAGAAACGATATTCTCCGGAATCCCATGCAAACGAACCACGTTCTGAAAAAATAAAGGGACCAACTCAGAGGAGGAAGGCAACTTAGGCAAGGGCACCAAATGAACCATCTTAGAAAAACGGTCACACACAACCCAGATAACGGACATTTTCTGTGAAACCGGGAGATCAGAAATAAAATCCATGGAAATGTGCGTCCAAGGCCTCTTCGGGATGGGCAAGGATAACAACAACCCACTGGCCCGAGAACAGCAAGGCTTAGCTCGAGCACACACTTCACAAGACTGCACAAAGGTACGCACATCCCTAGACAAGGAAGGCCACCAAAAAGACCTGGCCACCAAGTCTCTAGTACCAAATATTCCAGGATGACCAGCCAACACAGAAGAATGGACCTCGGAGATGACTCTACTGGTCCAATCATCCGGAACAAACAGTCTTTCTGGTGGACAACGATCCGGTTTATCCACCTGAAACTCCTGCAATGCACGTCACAAGTCTGGGGATACGGCGGACGATATTACCCCATCCCTAAGGATACCAGTAGGCCCAGAGTCTCCAGGAGAGTCAGGCACAAAACTCCTGGAAAGAGCATCTGCCTTCACATTCTTTGAACCTGGCAGGTATGAAACCACGAAAATAGAAAAAAACAACGACCAACGAGCCTGTCTAGGATTCAAACGCCTGGCAGACTCAAGGTAAATGAGATTCTTGTGATCAGTCAAGACCACTACATGATGTTTAGCACCCTCAAGCCAATGACGCCACTCCTCAAATGCCCACTTCATGGCCAAAAGCTCCCGATTACCCACATCATAATTGCGCTCGGCGGGCGAGAATTTTCTAGAGAAGAATGCACATGGCTTCATCACCGAGCCATTAGAACTTCTCTGTGACAAAACCGCCCCCGCTCCAATCTCGGAAGCATCAACCTCAACCTGAAAAGGAAGTGAAACATCTGGTTGACACAACACAGGAGCAGAAGAAAACCGGCGCTTAAGTTCCTGAAAGGCCTCCACGGCCGCAGGAGACCAATCAGCAACATCAGCACCCTTTTTAGTCAAATCAGTCAAAGGTTTAACAATACTGGAAAAATTAGCAATGAACCGACGATAAAAATTAGCAAACCCCAAGAACTTCTGAAGGCTCTTAACAGATGTAGGTTGTGTCCAGTCACAAATTGCCTGAACCTTGACGGGATCCATCTCAATAGTAGAAGGAGAAAAAATGTACCCCAAAAAAGAAATCTTCTGGACTCCGAAGAGACACTTTGAGCCCTTCACAAACAGAGAATTGGCCCGCAGAACCTGAAACACCTTCCTGACCTGTAGAACATGAGACTCCCAGTCATCAGAAAACACCAAAATATCATCCAAATACACAATCATAAACTTATCCAGATATTCACGGAAAATATTGTGCATAAAGGACTGAAAGACTGACGGAGCATTGGAGAGTCCAAAAGGCATTACAAAATACTCAAAATGGCCCTCAGGCGTATTAAATGCGGTTTTCCACTCATCACCCTGTTTTATCCGCACCAGATTATACGCACCGCGAAGATCTATCTTAGTGAACCACCTAGCCCCCTTAATGCGAGCAAACAAATCAGTCAATAATGGCAATGGATACTGATATTTGACTGTAATCTTATTCAGAAGGCGATAATCTATACAAGGCCTCAGGGAACCATCTTTTTTTGCCACGAAAAAAAAACCTGCTCCCAGAGGGGACGAAGATGGACGAATATGTCCCTTTTCCAAGGACTCCTTAATATAATTCCGCATAGCAGTATGCTCTGGCAGTGACAGATTAAATAAACGACCCTTAGGGAACTTACTGCCAGGAATCAATTCTATAGCACAGTCACAATCTCTATGAGGAGGGAGCGAATTGAGCTTAGGCTCCTCAAAAACATCCCTATAGTCAGACAAAAACTCAGGGATCTCAGAAGGAGTAGATGAAGCGATTGAAATCGGAGGTGCATCATCATGAACCCCCTGACATCCCCAGCTTAACACAGACATAGTTTTCCAGTCCAGGACAGGATTATGAGTTTGTAACCATGGCAGACCAAGCACTAGTACATCATGTAAATTATACAGTACAAGGAAGCGAATCACCTCCTGATGAACGGGAGTCATGCGCATGGTCACTTGTGTCCAATACTGCGGTTTATTCATAGCCAATGGTGTAGAGTCAATTCCCTTCAGAGGAATAGGAACTTCCAGAGACTCCAGACTAAAACCGCAGCGTTTAGCAAATGACCAATCCATAAGACTCAGGGCAGCGCCCGAATCCACATAGGCATCGACGGAAATGGAAGACAGTGAAAAAATCAGAGTCACAGACAAAATGAACTTAGGCTGCAGAGTACCAATGGCAAAAGATTTATCAACCCTTTTGGTGCGTTTAGAGCATGCTGATATAACATGAGCTGAATCACCACAATAAAAACACAATCCATTTTTCCGCCTATAATTTTGCCGTTCACTTCTGGACTGAATTCTATCACATTGCATAGTCTCAGGTGCCTGTTCAGAAGACACCGCCAACTGGTGCACGGGTTTGCGCTCCCGTAAACGCCGATCAATCTGAATGGCCATAGCCATAGACTCATTCAGACCTGTAGGCGTAGGGAACCCCACCATAATATCCTTAATGGCCTCAGAAAGACCATTTCTGAAGTTTGCAGCCAGGGCGCACTCATTCCACTGAGTAAGCACCGACCATTTCCGAAATTTTTGACAATATATTTCCGCTTCATCATGCCCCTGAGAGAGGGCTAATAAAGCCTTTTCAGCCTGAATCTCCAGGTTAGGTTCCTCATAGAGCAATCCCAATGCCAGAAAAAACGCATCCACACTGAGCAATGCAGGATCCCCTGGTGCCAATGCAAATGCCCAATTCTGAGGGTCGCCCCGCAGGAAAGATATTACAATCTTGACCTGTTGAGCAGGGTCTCCAGAGGAGCGAGATTTTAAAGAAAGAAACAATTTACAATTGTTCCTGAAATTCAGGAAGGTAGATCTATCTCCAGAAAAGAACTCTGGAATAGGAATTCTAGGTTCAGACATGGGAGTGTTAACAACAAAATCCTGTATGTTTTGAACTTTTGCCGCGAGATTACTCAGGCTGGAAGCCAAACTCTGGACATCCATGTTAAACAGCTAAGATCAGAGCCATTCAAGGGTTAAGAGGAGGTAAGAAGCAGCTAGACAGCAATTAAGGGCTAGGCAGCAAAACTCTGAAGGGAAAAAAAAAAAAATTTCCCTTAAACACTTCTTTTTCTCCTGCTTCAGCCCAAACAATTAACACTTTGTGGGCCGGCTATACTGTCATGAATCCCAATGGCTAGGGATAGCACAGGACAAGCAAAGTACAAATAAATAACGGACGAGCTCTAGGGTGATGGAACCTGGGCTGACCGCTGCCCTACGCCTGACAAACGCAACTAGAGATAGCCAGGGAGCGTGCCTACGTTGGTTCTAGACGCCACGCACCAGCCTAAGAGCTAACTAGCACTGCAGAGAAAATAAAGACCTCACTTGCCTCCAGAGGAATGAACCCCAAAAGATATAGTTGCCCCCCACATGTATTGACGGTGAAATGAGAGGAAGGCACACACATAGAGATGATATATATAGTTTTAGCAAATTGAGGCCCGCTGTAAACTAGAAAGCAGAACGATACAAAAGGGGACTGAGCGGTCAGCAAAAAACCCTAATCAAAAAAACCATCCTGAGATTACAAGAACCCATGTGCCAACTCATGGCACATGGGGAGAACCTCAGTCCACTAGAGCTACCAGCTAGCATAGAGACATAATAAGCAAGCTGGACAAAAAACCAAACAACTGAAAATCAGCACTTAGCTTATCCTGAAAGATCTGGGAGCAGGTAGGCAGGAACCAAACAGAGCACATCTGAATACATTGATAGCCGGCAAGGGAATGACAGAAAGGCCAGGTAAAATAGGAAACACCCAGCCTCTGATGGACAGGTGGAAACCAAAGGCCGCAACCCACCAAAGTCACCCAGTACCAGCAGTAACCACCAGAGGGAGCCCACAAACAGAATCCACAACACTCAGGTACTCCGGAATACCCTCCAGACATTAGAAGACACAGAGACAGGTTTTGCGATTTTCACTTAACAAATAGATTTATGGTAACAGTCAGCACACTTGGACCCCCACTTAGCAATCTGCCCAGATTCCCAGTCAATCACTGTGTTATGGCACCGAAGCCACGGCATGCCCAGCACCAGCCCTGCTGGTAATTTGTCCATGACAAAACATTTAATCTCTTCCACATGGGAAGAACCAATTTTCAACACAAACTTTTCAGAAACAGAAATTATCCCAGTTTGGGTAATAGGAGATGAGTCGATAGCCACGACCTTAAGTGGTGTAGGAAGCCTGACTGTCCCTATCTGGTATTGGGAAATGACATCAGAGCTGACCAGGTTGAGTGATGAACCACTGTCCTCCAGTGCTGTAGAGAAAAAACGGACATTGTCTACCAGCAGTTCAACCCTTAGAAAAACTTTAGGACATGAGGAAGAAAGTACCTGCAGGTCTGAGCAGCCTCCTCGACCACTACCCAGACCTAGTCGTTTCCTGTTGCTTTGGATGATGATGGGCACGAAGGGCAATCCTTTTTCCAATAACCACACTCCCCGCAATAACAACAGAGCTGCTTCTCCCGGCGGCGTCTCCTCTCCATCTCTTTGACCGAAGTGGCGCCAATCTCCATGGGTTCAGGAGTGATACCAGTCTCTTTGCTGCCGGAAAATAGGGATGTTTCAGACTGCATGACACCCCTAGCCCGAAGACTGCAGTCCATTGGCATCCTCCAAGGTGTCAAGTGGTGAATGGAGGGCCAGAGCATCTTGGAGGCATTCGGACAGGCCTATATGGAATAAGCCCCGAAGGGTGGCATCATTCCATGAGACCTCCGCTGCCCAGCATTGAAACTCTGCACAAAACCACTCAGCCGAGCGTTTACCCTGATGCACACTCATGACCATATCTTCAGCCATACGTACTGTCAGGCTCATCATACATGCAGCCCAAGGCTTCAAAGAAGGCATCGTCTGTCATTCTCTCGGGGGCAGTGGGAGACAGAGAAAAAGCCCATGCTTGGAGGGCACCTCTCAGTAAAGAAATAATGACCCCCCACCCTCTGGAACTCGTCCCCAGAGGAACGGGGCCATAAAGAAAAAAAAAAAGCTTACATCCCTCCCTGAAGGACCTAAACTCCTTTTTATCCCCTGAAAATAAATCAGGTAATTTGACCAGAGATTCAGGGGATACCACAGATACATCCCTACTCCCAGAACCAGGAGACCCTGCCGCAACAGCCCCCTGCACGGTGTTCACCAACTGCTGTTGGGTATGGGCCATCGTGTGCTGTTCCATATTGAGCTTTTGGAACATTTGGGTTAGATGCTTGACCTGATCAGCCAAAGCCTGCAGGGGATCCATGCTGCTAATTTGCACAAAAAAATACACAACTTTCCCCAACCCTAAAAAATGTAAGGTCGCTTATAATATCAGGATCCTGTCAGCTCCGGCGCACTGCCATGGCTGAGCAGGGTGACTCACCCACACTGCGGGAGATCCCGGGGTCAGATACTGCAGGGAAAGCTCAGGCAGACTGGACCTGAGCAGTGTGGTGAGGATGACAGAAAACAGAAGGACCTGCGATCATGTGACCTCAGGGGGTGGGGCTTAGCATCCTGCTGCTGGAGATGAGTGCAGGATTCTACAGGGAACCTGAAGTAGAGGAGAGGGGAACTCAGGTTGGACGAGCGGGGGTCATACATGGAGAGGGCGGCACAGTACAGGAGGGACGATCAGAGAATAGTCAGAATGTAAGCAAGGAGTCATACACGGATATAGCAGCGCAGTACAGGAGGGACAGGCAGAACTCTTAACATGGACAGAGCCAGATCAGAACCAGAAAAGCATAAAATAGCACAGGCACAAAGCACAGGCACAAAGCAAAGACACAGGCACACCAGGGTCACACACACTCGGCCAAGGGTCAGAGTATAAGCAACGAGGAATGACACCACAATGAGGCTATAAGAAGTCTACCAGAATCCCATAGTGAGGCCGTCCAGATTAACCTCTAAACTACCTAATCCCACAAACTAAGCAGATCATGACAGCTATCTCCCAATATCGCTGCACCCATTCGCTTCCAAACTCCTGGAGCAGCACGTCCACGCTGAACTTTCCTTCCACCTATCATCTAACTTGCTCTTTGACAATCTACAATCTGGTTTCTGCCCCCATCACTCAACTGAGATAGCCCTGACCAAAATTACTAACGACCTACGTACAGCCAAAGCTAACGGACAATACTCTATACTCCTCCTTCTAGACCTGTCCTTTGCTTTCGACACAGTTGACAATTGACTCCTACTTCAGATCCTCTCCTCCTTTGGCATCAAAGACCTAGCTCTATCCTGGATCTCCTCATACCTTTCCAACCGCACACTTAGCGTCTCCCACTCCCACACTACCTCCTCATCCCACCCTCTCTCTGTTGGAGTCCGCCCAAGGCTCTGTTCTAGGAACCTTACTATTCTCAATCTATACACTTGGCCTGGGACAACTCATAAAATCCCATGGGTTCCAGTACCACCTTTATGCTGATGACACTCAGATCTACCTCTGTGGCTCAGACGTCATCTCTGCTGTCCAGAATCCTGGAGTGTCTATCAGCCATATCCTCCTTCTTCTCCTCTTGCTTCCTCAAACTCAATGTGGACAAATCTGAACTCATCATCTGTCCTCCATCTCATAGATCTTCCTTACGTGACCTATCTATCGCAATTAATGACATCACACTTTCCCCGTATCGGAAGTCCGCTGCCTCGGAGTAACCCTTGACTCTTCCCTGTCCTTCAAACCACACATCCAAGCTCTTTCCACCTCCTGTTGCCTCCAGCTCAAAAATATCTCCAGAATCCGTCCTTTCCTCAACCGTCAATCTACTAAAATGCTTGTGCATGCCCTCATCATCTCCCGCCTTGACTACTGCAACATCCTTCTCTGTGGCCTCCCTGCTAATACCCTTGCATCTTTCCAGTCCATCCTTAACTCTGCTGCCCGACCAATTCATCTCTCTCCTCGCTACTCCTCCGCTTCCCCCCACTGCAAATCTCTTCACTGGCTCCCATTCCCTCAGCGTATCCAGTTCAAATTACTAATACTGACCTACAAAGCCATCCGTAACCTGTTTCCTCCATATATCTCTGAACTAATCTCCCGATATCTTCCCTCACATAATCTCCGGTCCTCCCAAGACCTCCTTCTCTCCTCCACACTCTCCTCCACTGCCTCCTTCTTCCGAATATCGCCCATCCTCTGGAATTCTTTGCCCCAACACGTCCGACTATCAGCCACATTCGGATCCTTCAGACGGAACCTGAAAACCTACCTAAGGAAAGCCTACAGCCTGCACTGACCCCGCTGCCTCCTCACCACTACCAGAGCTACCGCCTCACCAACACCAGAGCTCCTGCAACCCTCAACCTATTGTCTCCGTCCCCACCATTCTGTAGAATGTAAGCCTGCAAGGGCAGGGTCCTCGCCCCTCTGTATCAGTCTGTAATTGTTAGTTTGCTTACTGTAATTGATATCTGTAATTTGTATGTAACCCCTTCTCATGTACAACACCATGGAATCAATGGTGCTATATAAATAAATAATAATAATATACCAGGATTGAGATATACAGTGGGGAAAAAACAATTTAGTCAGCCACCAATTGTGCAAGTTCTCCCACTTAAAAAGATGAAAGAGGCCTGCAATTGACATCATAGGTAGACCACAACTATGAGAGTCAAAATTGAGAAAACAAATTCAGAAAATCACCTTGTCTGATTTGGCAAGATTTATCTTTTGAATTACGGTGGAAAATAAGATTTGGTCATTAACAAAAGTTCATCTCAATATTTTGTTATATATCCTTTGTTGAAATGACAGAGGTCAAACAATTTCTGTAAGTGTCACGGTGTGACCTGACCCAACGGGTGGTCGGTCAAAGGACGGCACAACTCACAAACAACAGGATGGAAAAGGTGAGAGGAAGACCCTACCCATAGGGAATGGGGAATCGTCACCACCTGAGGTCAAACCTGAGCCTGTCCCTGCACTCCTCTAACGCCCTATGCGGGCCCTTGCCCCCCCCCCGCCGTCAGGATACCTCGTCCCTAGTAGTCACCTATTATTGCCCTGGCTAGTGCACTGGCCGGCAAGGAGCACTAGCCTCACCTCTGCAGATAATTCACACAGGGTGAAGTGACAAACAACAAAGGGACAAGGTAACAAAAACACATTTAGCTTATGAACACCGCTGCTAAGCTCCACACCCCAGATAACAGCAGCAACTGGACTCCAGTCCCCAGACGTGGCTGACACCAGAGCGCTGATCCTGCTAGGCTGGTCTCCAGAAAGAAACAGATGATGCATCAGGTGACCTTTTAAAAGATGGTGGGAGTAGTCACCACCGGCACCAGCTGAACCAGCAGCACTGCACTAATATCAGTTAGCCAGCAGGGGAAAAACTGACATTAACCCCCGATAGTCCAAAAGGAAAAAAGTTTTAAACTGAGTGGAACCAGAGCTGCCACAAATAAAAAAAAATGGATTGTGACAGTAAGTCTTCACTAGGTTGGCACACACTGTTGGTGGTATGTTGGCCTATTTCTCCATGCATGCAGTTCTCCTCTAGAGCAGTGATGTTTTGGGCCTGTCGCTGGGCAACACTGACTTTCAACTCCCTCCAAAGGTTTTCTATGGGGTTGAGATCTGGAGACTGGCTAGGCCACTCCTAGACCTTCATATGCTTCTTAAGAAGCCACTCCTTTGTTGCCCTGGTGGTGTGCTTTGGATCATTATCAAGCTGAAAGACCCATCCACGTTTCATCTTCAATGCCCTTGCTGATGGAAGGAGATTTGCACCCAAAATCTCACAATACATGGCTCCATTCATTCTTTCATGTACACAGATCAGTCGTCCTGTTCCTTTTGCAGAGAAACAGCCCCAAAACATGATGTTGCCACACCCATGCTTCACAGTAGGTATGGTGTTCTTTGGATGCAGCTCAGCATTCTGTCTCCTCCAAACATGATGAGTTTTGTTTCCACCAAACAGTTCTACTTTGGTTTCATCAGACCATATGACATTCTCCCAATACTCTTCTGGATAATTCAAATGCTCTCTAGCAAACTTCAGATGAGACCAGACATGTACTGGCTTAAGCAGGGGGACATATCTGGCACTGCAGGATCTGAGTTCCTGGCAGCGTAGTGTGTTACTGATGGTAGCCTTTTTTACAATGGTCCTAGCTCTATGCAGGTCATTCACTAGGTCCCCTCGTGTGTTTCTGGGATTTTTGCTCACCATTGTTGTGATCATTTTGACCCCACGGGTGAGATCTCGCATGGAGCCCCAGATCGAGGGAGATTATCAGTGGTATTGTATGTCTTCCATTTTCTTATTGCTCCCACAGTTGATTTCATCACACCAAGCTGCCTATTGCAGATTCTTCCCGGCCAGGTGCATGGCTACAGTTTTGTTTCTGGTGTCCTTCGATAGCTCTTTAGTCTTCACCATAGTGGAGTTTGGAGTGTGACTGTTTGAGGTTGTGTACAGTTGTCTTTTATACTGATAACAAGTTTAAACAGGTGCCATTACTACAGGTAATGAGTGGAAGACAGAGGAGCCTCTTGCATGTTTTTAGGTAACCAAATACTTATTTTCCACCATAATTTGCAAAATAAATCTTGCCAAATCAGACAAGGTGATTTTCTGGATTTGCTTTCTCATTTTGTCTCTCATAGTTGTGGTCTACCTATGATGTCAATTACAGGCCTCTCTCATCTTTTTAAGTGGTAGAACTTGCACAATTTGTGGCTGACTAAATACTTTTTTTCCCCTCTGTATATATACCAAGATGGGGGGACATAAGTACAGAATTGGGGGACATTACCCTTATTACATTCTCAGCAGGCCCCTCCCCATAACAGTGCGTTATGACCACATATTTTGCTTAAATTCTTTCTATTTTCCTACTCTAAAATCTAGGTGCATGTTGGAAAAATACGGTATGTCCTGTTCCTGTGATGGCCGCACTGGTGCATTGGTTGTATAAATGATGGATCTCTCAGATTCAAACTAGGGAACGTGCACACGACTGATTATATTAAACGAATAGTAACAAATAGGTGCACATGTCGATTTTCTCCTCAAACCGAGTGGTTCGATGTAAAAATTTGGAACCATGTCTGAATTTTATTCAAGTTTTGGATGAGGACTTCCAAGTGTTGTCTGAGTTTCATGGACTGACAGAATGGAGAGGGAGGAGAATTTTCTTTTCTCTCCACGTTCGAGAAAAACTGATCAAACTCTGATCAGAATAATCATACAATTTTCTTGGATGGAGAGAAAATGGTCATGTAACCCTACCCCTGTGGTAATCTGTAGTTGCACGTGAAGCTTCTTGTTGAATGTAATCAAGCTTGAGATCTTGAAAAGCACGAGGAACTGATTAAAAAAATGTTAAGGAAAAACCTGCATTCATTTGTAAATTTGTATTTTACAATGGATTATATTTATTGGGAGAAAGCAGCTCATAAAACAGATTAATCTTTTGAATGTTAATATAAACCTTTACTATAAAGTTGCAGTGCAAAGCCATCCCCATTTACAATTGTGCTAATTGTAGAAGTTAGAGAATGTTAGAGAACTGCCAATAAAGTAATTATTTTAGGCATTAGATGTTATATCCCCAGCCAAGGGTTCCCCATAAATACTGAACAGAAGTATTGAAAGTGAAAATGGAGAAATCTAGAATAACTAGAAGGTTAGAGAGGGGTTAGCCCATTTATGAACTATGTGCTCCTTTAGAACTCACATTAATATGGCCAAAGTCACAGCTATGTGCACAGGCGACCGTACGAGTTCACTGCACCTGTCACCTACTTCTATCACATGTCAGCAGAAGGACGCTGTAGAAATGGTCTCAGCACCCATCCGACACTATGTTAGGAGTCTTTGAATGTGTTAATGGTCTGCTACACTCTGAAAGAACTTGGGTATGGTACAAGCTGAAAAACTGATAATTCACTTGTATCAGCCATAAGGGAGGGCCTAGAGCTTCTGTGTGATTTATGAGCCCCGGGATTAAACTTCCACTTCAATTACACATCACAAACAAGATGCACTTGGAGCTATATTTGTGAGATGTCAGCTAAAATGGAATTATATTTTTCTGATGACAACCAGAAGCACTCAGCATCCCATTTTTGCTTCTGTTGCTGTTTATCAAGTGTGAATATAAAATCCAGTTTATACTTGTGTTGTTTAGGCTACAGGATATGCCCTTATGGGTATAGCAAATGCGAGAGGAGCTGCAGCATAAATATGGGATTACCTAGCAGCACATCATTGTAGTGTACATCTTTGTAAATAGGTTAGGACTGACTATTCCTGTTTGCATTCTTTGCCGGGCTGTCACTTCAGTGTATGAGATGAGAGCAATCTAAAGATGTGACATTTGTAATTCTGAAATATCCTGGAATATGAGATATTTTCATTTTGCATTAAGCTGGTCATAGGCACAAATGACATTTATTGGCACAATAATAATGATTCACAAATCAGATCATTTACTGGCAAGGTGGCAGATTTGGAAGCTCATATAGAAAGGTGACAGGGAATACTGCTGTCATGTATTTCATTGTAGCTTCATTAATATATGTAAGTCCGTGGAAGGGAAATGTAGCTGCTTTTTTAAGTTAGCTTTTTATTTTTAAATACTGAATGTGGTCATATATTGGGAGAACACTTCATTTCTATACTGCTTGATATACACGTTATAGACAGTGTGATAGAGTTGGTGCAAATTTATTAGGAAAACTCATATCAGTAGCCATGTCAGTTATCCGTGGCCCCAGGATATGACTGCAGTTTTGTGGAGGCTCCCCCTTTAACTAACAAGTTCCCTTTTTCTCACCAAACCCCTTATTCCTGGATTTTCCCAAATAAACAGACAAAACACCATTTCGGATTAAATTGACCAAATCGGCCTTTGCTACAACAAACATAACATATAATAAATAACTTGGGGTAAGGAGATTCTTAGAGTTCCAAAACCAGGCTGAAATCAAATATATGTAAATCATTTTATATATTGTGATGGAGTCACTGGTAAAGTACTGAAGGGGAGATATGTGTCACTTCACTTAATAGCATCAATGATGCAGTGATATAAAGTCAGCACTCTAAAGTGTTGTGAGGCTTAAAGGGAATCTGTCACCCCAAAATTGGCCTATAAACTAAGGCCACTGGCATCAGGGGCTTATCTACAGCATTCTGTAATGCTGTAGATAAGCTCCCGATGTATCCTGAAAGATAAGAAAAACAGGTTATATTATACTCACCCAGGGGCGGTCCCGCTGCGGTCTGGTCCGAAGGGCGTCGCGGTCTGGGCCCAGCGCCTCCCATCTTCATACAATGACGTCCTTGTCTTGTCTTCCTGCCGTGGCTCCTGTGCAGGTGTACTTTGTCTGCCCTGTTGAGGGCATAGCAAAGTAATGCAGTGCGCAGGCGCCGGGAAAGGTCAGAGAGGCCCGGCCCGGATGTAATAGAGCTAGACCCGTTGTGGGACAAATGGATTATCATCTCCTCTCCGGAAAGTTGAGGAATATTGCTGTTTGTTATTTTAACTCTTTTGCAGGAGACCATGGCGTCTCTGGACTGGGCGATGTCGTAAGTATGGTTTAATTAAGATTTATTAAAGGAGTCTGTGTATTTCTTTCAAATAAAGGACTTTTTTCTGGGTGTGAATGTTTTTATACAATATGATGGCAATATGATGGGGTTAGTAATCTTATAGACACCTCTCCATTACTAACCTCGGGGCTTGATGTCACTTGAAAATACAAAGGTGACAACTCCCTCAACTATCACCCCACTAGCCACTGTTGCAGGGCAAGTGGAAACAGTGATGCTAAGTGCCAGAATTGGCACATCTTAGAGATGCGCCTTTTCTGGAATGGCTGAGAGCTTATGTTTTAAGCCCTTTCCTAGGCTATTAATATCAGCCTGCAACTGTCTGCCTAGCCTTTGCTGGTTATTAATTATAGGGGGACTTTACATCATTTCTTGGGGGGTCCCCCATTTTAATAGCCAGTAAATGCTAAGTATACAGCTGTGAACTGATATTAATAGCCTGGGAATCTCCATGGGTATTACCACGTTCCCAGGCTAAAAATATCCACCCCCAGCCGTCGGGTTTCCTCTGCTGGTTAAGAAAATTTAACGAGAGCCCACGCCATTTTTTCCAGATCAATAATCTTTTAATAATCAAATACATGTACAGTAAGCTACACATGCACTGTGCTAATTGTATATGTCACTGACATCTATGTATCTACCTATTCTCTGCATATTTAGTGTTTGCGATCTATCTATTCTATGCTGTGAGGTCCTGCTGTATTTTATTGTACGCGGCTGCTGAATTGCTGGCTTTTATTCTATGTCATATATATACATATACAGGTGCATCTCAAAAATTTTGAATATCATCAAAAAGTTAATTTATTTCAGTTCTTCAATACAAAAAGTGAAACTCATATTAGATACAGTCATTACAAATAGAATGATGTATATCAAGTGTTTATTTCTGTTAATGTTGATGATTATGCCTTACAGCCAATGAAAACCCAAAAGTCATTATCTCAGTAAATTAGAATACTTTATAACACCAGATTGAAAAAATTATTTTAAAAACAAAAAAAATTGTCCTACTGAAATGTATATTGAGTAAATACACTCAATACTTGGTCAAGGCTCTTTTGACATCAAATACTGCATCAATGCGGCATGGCATGGAGGCGATCAGCCTGTGGCACTGCTGAGGTGTTCTGGAAGCCCAGGTTGCTTTGATAGCAGCATTCAGCTCCTCTGCATTGTTGGGTCTGGTGTCTCTCATCTTCCACTTTACAATCAGGTCAGGTAACTTTGCTGGCCAATCAAGCACAGTGATACTGTTGTTTTTAAACCAGGTATTGGTACTTTTGGCAGTGTGGACAGGTGCCAAGTCCTGCTGGAGAATGAAATTTCCATCTTCAAAAAGCTTGTCAGCAGAGGGAAGCATGAAGTGCTCTAAAATTTCCTGGTAGACGGCTGTGCTGACTTTAGTCTTGATAAAACACAGTGTACCTATACCAGTAGATGACATGGCTCCCCAAACCATTACCGATTGTGGAAACTTCACACTAGACCTCAAGCAGCTTGGATTGTCTGTCTTTCCTATATGATCCTGGCTGCAGCATTCAGGACAGATTGGAGAGGGGAGAGTTTGGTAAGAATGAGACCGATTTGTAGAGAGTTGTAATAGTCCAGACGAGAATGAAAAAGAGCTACAGTAAGAGTTTTTGCCGAGTCAAAGGTGAGAAAAGGTTTAATTCTAGAGATGTTTTGGGGGTTTAGGTGACATGAGCGGGCGAGTGATTGGAAATGGGGTGTGATTGAAAGATCTGAATCAAATATGACACCAGGACAGCAGGCATGTGTCTGGAGAGTAATGGTGGAGCCACACACAAAAATGGCAATATCGGGCATCAGTAGGTTAGTGGAGGGCGGAAACACAAGGAGTTCAGTTTTTAACAGATTCAGTTTTAGATAGAGGGAGGACATAATGTTAGATACAGCAGAAAAGTGGTATTTTGTAGTAATGCAGGGTTGATGTCAGGAGACAATATATTTAATTGGGTGACATCAGCATAGAGATGGTACTGGAAACCGAATCTACTGATTGTTTGTCCAATAGGGGCGGTATACAAGGATAAAAGAAAGAGGCATAGGATGGAACATTGAGGATCCCCGACAGCAAGGGGAGAGGAAGAGGAGCCAGCAAAAGATACAGTGAAGAAGCAGTCAGAAAGGTAGTGGGAGAACTAGGAGAGAATAGTGCCCTTGAGCCCGATAGAGTGGAGCATAGTGAGGACAATCTGGTGATCCAAAGTGTCAAATGCTGCAGAGAGAGCCAGGAGAATCAGCAGGGAGTAGTGACCACTAGACTTAGCTGTTAGTAGATCTTTAGAGACTTTAGTGAGGGCAGTTTCAGTAGAGTTTAAAGAGCGAAAACCAGATAGTAAAAGGTCGAGAAGTGAGTTATCTGAGAGATAGCGGATTAGATGGGAGTGGACCAAGCGTTCCAAGAATTTAAGGATGAAGGGGAGATTGGAGACAGGTCTGTAGTTAGCAGCGCAGTTCTGGACTAGGTTTTTTAAGTAATGAATGTACACTGGCATGTTTAAATGAGGAGGGGAAAATACCAGATGAGAGGGAGAGAATAAATATTTTAGTTAGGTGAGTGGTAAGTCGGGGAAAGATACATGGAGGAGTTGTGAGGGAATAGGGTCAAGATGGTTAAATGAGAACTGGTTTATTGTTTACGCTTTACTGACTTTGAAATGCATTAGCAATAAACCACTTCTTTTTTAACCATCTTGTCTTTGGATTTTGGAATCTGCAGCACACCTGAAATTCACTATTCCTGGTTTTATAATATAAATAATAAAGTTATATCTTTGAATTATTTATATGTGTAGTCTTTCGTCATAGGTTAAATAATTGTTCAGTATATTTGACTACAACCAGTACACTTTAAAATACAGAATCACAGGAACCAATATCATATTAGTAGTCATCGAGATCAACTCATAAGGCTACTATAGGTAATGACATATGATGCTTCTTCCTAATTATTCAAACCACAAAATCAAAGCATAAAATCATGTCAAAGGTGCACCCACTAGAATGTGTAGCACCACAGGATAATAATGGGCATATATGGAGAGTCTAGGCTCAATAGCAACCAGATAATAGAGAACCAAGAATGCTAGTGCGACACAAGCTGTGCAACCTATTCCCTAGTTCAGTCTATATGAGTATTTGGCAACATAGGTATGGTCAATCAAAAACAGTCAGCAAAGAGCCCCAACATGTCCTGAAACCAGTGTTCCCATCGAGTGATCTTACCCATTATTCCCGTCCACGTGCATACACACGCGCCCCAACGCGCGTTTCGCCCTCGGCTTTCTCGGGGGGCTGCACTAGCATTCTTGGTTCTCTATTATCTGGTTGCTATTGAGCCTAGACTCTCCATATATGCCCATTATTATCCTGTGGTGCTACACATTCTAGTGGGTGCACCTTTGCTCCTGTTTATTGCTCTGATTGTGTAAACTACATATTCTTGATTGTCATATACAAATTTGTGCACAGTCCTTGTGTATCTTTTATAAATGATCTAATAAAATGTATTTTTACCTTTCTTTGACATGATTTTATGCTTTGATTTTGTGGTTTGAATAACCAGTACACTTTGTTTACCCTTGGCTCAGTGTCTTCAGCCAAATTCTGTAGGGTTTAATTCTCTTACTCTTGTCATATGGCTCTGGCTGCATTGTGGAAACAATATGTACCTATATCATCCAGCATTCCATAACATGTGATATTTTTGCAGTTGTACAAAAATATTCAATAAAATAGCCATGATATCTCTGGTGTAGATTATATTAGTGCTGGTTGTACAGACAAGTTCCCTCATGTGTCTCCTTTGTGGTAGAAACAGAAGACAAATGAAATGTCGAAATAAGCTCTTACCTTAGGGTACTGTCACACAGTGCCATTTTGATCGCTACGACAGCACGATCCGTGACGTCGCAGCGATCGTATGATTATCGCTCCAGCGTCGTAGACTGCGGTCACACGTTGCAATCACGGCGCTGGAGCGATGCCGAAGTCCCCAGGTAACCAGGGTAAACATCGGGTTACTAAGCGCAGGGCCGCGCTTAGTAACCCGATGTTTACCCTGGTTACCAGCGTAAACGTAAAAAAAAACAAACAGTACATACTCACATTCCGGTGTCTGTCCCCCGGCGTCTCAGCTTCTCTGCACTGTGTAAGCACCATAGCCGGAAAGCAGAGCGGTGACGTCAGACGTCACCGCTGTGCTCGCTTTCTGGCTGGCCGGCGCTCACAGTGCAGAGAAGCTGAGACGACGGGGGACAGACACCGGAATGTAAGTATGTACTGTTTGGTTTTTTTACGTTTACGCTGGTAACCACGGTAAACATCGGGTTACTAAGCGCGGCCCTGCGCTTAGTTACCCGATGTTTACCCTGGTTACAAGCGAACACATCGCTGGATCGCTGTCACACACAACGATCCAGCGATGTCAGCGGGTGATCAAGCGACGAAAGAAAGTTCCAAACGATCTGCTACGACGTACGATTCTCAGCAGGGTCCCTGATCGCTGCTGCGTGTCAGACACTGCGATATCGTAACGATATCGCTAGAACGTCACGAATCGTAGCGTCGTAGCGATCAAAATGGCACTGTGTGACAGTACCCTTAAGCCAGGGGTGGGGAGCCTCAGGCCCGATGACTTTTTATCCGACCTTGGGCAGATTATTGTGGACCCCAATGCTTGAGCCGGCAGCTGTGTTTTGCTGGCCACAGTCCCTTTAGTTTCTTGTTGTTCTGTAAGCGCATGCACACAGCATTCACTAATGAACTCTGAGGCACATGCAATGAAAGATTATCTCCTGACATTAGTGCTTGCGTCAGTACATACTTTGTGCGTGGAGATAAGATGCGATTTGAACGTCCCCCAAAGGATGGTAAAAAATCCAAATTTTCCAGCTTTTAACATTTTCACTCGTTCCTCCCAGCTTCCTGCCTGCCGGGGAAAGGGTGTGGTTTCTCTCCTGGATATTCACAGTTTGGACCAGTGGCATGGTTGGGCTGCAGGTCTAAACTGTGTGCGCAACCATTCTTCATTTATACTTGATAAAAGGTGAAGAGTCTGACCGACGGTTTCTTTAAAAGTTTTATTCAGAACAGGTTTTAAAAGTCAACTCGTTTAGAAGTTGCACAGGACTTCTTCCTCAGGAAAAAACCCAACATTGGGACTGAAGCTAGACGGATCCTGCTATCTAGTCAACTTCGAGCAGCGCTTGCAAGCTCTGTAGCAAAGAGCTTGCAAGCACTGCGCTCCTTGCCTAGGAGACTGGACACCACTGATAGACCTCAGAGTTGGCCGATACCCTAGGCAACGCGCATTGTGCTAAAAAGTTAAAAATCCATCAGATTTTGAGATGATTTTTAATATGTTCTTTACAAAGTTGCTTCCTTTTATCAGCACTTTGAAATTTTAACTAATAATAATATTGAGAACAACCATTGCAGCTATGAGTTCAATATCTGCAATCATATTTCCTTTGTGAGTTGGCTTTCATTATTGCTTTGTTACTGTACATGTATATTTGGTTATCTAGAAGTATACTGAGGTCTTTTCTTATTTATAGACTATGGTTTTTAATGGATGACTACTTTATAATATTTTATGTTGTGTTACTCAGGAACAAATAATATCCATTACTGGTTTAAACTGTTATTCATTTCTCAACTTGTATGTCCTTATATACACTCACCGGCCACTTTATTAGGTACACCATGCTAGTAACGGGTTGGACCCCCTTTTGCCTTCAGAACTGCCTCAATTCTTCGTGGCATAGATTCAACAAGGTGCTGGAAGCATTCCTCAGAGATTTTGGTCCATATTGACATGATGGCATCACACAGTTGCCGCAGATTTGTCGGCTGCACATCCCAAAGATGCTCCATACAAGGCAGGATGGATCCATGCTTTCATGTTGTTTACGCCAAATTCTGACCCTACCATCCGAATGTCGCTGCAGAAATCGAGACTCATCAGACCAAGCAACGTTTTTCCAATCTTCTACTGTCCAATTTCGATGAGCTTGTACAAATTGTAGCCTCAGTTTCCTGTTCTTAGCTGAAAGGAGTGGTACCCGGTGTGGTCTTCTGCTGCTGTAGCCCATCTGCCTCAAAGTTCGACGCACTGTGCGTTCAGAGATGCTCTTAGGCCTACCTTGGTTGTAACGGGTGGCGATTTGAGTCACTGTTGCCTTTCTATCAGCTCGAACCAGTCTGCCCATTCTCCTCTGACCTCTGGCATCAACAAGGCATTTCCGCCCACAGAACTGCCGCTCACTGGATTTTTTTTCTTTTTCGGACCATTCTCTGTAAACCCTAGAGATGGTTGTGCGTGAAAATCCCAGTAGATCAGCAGTTTCTGAAATACTCAGACCAGCCCTTCTGGCACCAACAACCATGCCACGTTCAAAGGCACTCAAATCACCTTTCTTCCCCATACTGATGCTCGGTTTGAACTGCAGGAGATTGTCTTGACCATGTCTACATGCCTAAATGCACTGAGTTGCCGCCATGTGATTGGCTGATTAGAAATTAAGTGTTAACAAGAAGTTGGACAGGTGTACCTAATAAAGTGGCCAGTGAGTGTATATATAATTCCAACTGAAATATCTACCTTCCAGAATATAGTGCAAAACACCCAGTAAAGTTGGGCATACGTTTATGTAGCTAAGGTTAAAGATGGAATTCCAAACTTCTTTCCTCTCACTGCAATGCATCATGGTCTTCGAGGTATGAAAAAATATGAAGTGGCCATGGATATTTTTTTTTTACATTTAGTCGTACATTCTTCCATCATGCTACATTATGCATACTGCCTTCACAGTCTGTTTAAATTCCATTCTTCTAGAATGAGATCAATGGAACATTTCTGTGCAGCAGCAGAAGATAACGCATGCATGCTCAGGAAATACGAGTATCTGCTCCGTGCGGGAGTGTGACCGCTGTTTATAATTTGTGTATATCTTTTAGGGCATTACTGGAATTCGTTTTGCTGGAGGAGAGAAGTGTTACATTAAAGCGCAAGCTAAAGCTCACATTCCAGATGTTGACAGCGTGACAAAGGAAAGCCTTTCGTTTGAGCTGGTAAGAACCAAACAAAAGAAAATGAAAATGTCAGAGTTTAAACCCATTGTGCCCCCAACGTTTAAATATTTATACACGTGTCACGTGATTGCAGACATTTTACGAAGCATAAGAAGTAAATTGATCTTTCTCATCCAAGTCAAGATTTTGAACACATTATAAGTGCATTGTTCAGTTTTAATAACGCATTCAGTCGGGTAGGGGTAGAATTTGCACTCATCTGCCTTTTTTTTCATCTGTCTGAAATCACTAAATGCATCATATCCGGTCTGGAAAAGGTTGCATTTTTAATGTAAAACAAAGAACATTTGGGGAACATTTTATAGAGGAATGTTGGGAAGCAAAGAGTTTACAACAAGATGTAGATGTGGTCATAATGTAATATATACTTTAGGCAATAAAGCCCGTGCCCACAAAGCACGTGATTGCACCCCAAGTACATGATGGCACCCCAAGTACATAATGGCACCCCAATTACATGATTGCACCCCAAGTACATGATGGCACCCCAAGTACATGATGGCACCCCAAGTACATGAGGGAAGCAAAGAGTTTACAACAAGATGTAGATGTGGTCATAATGTAATATATACTTTAGGCAATAAAGCCCGTGCCCACAAAGCACGTGATTGCACCCCAAGTACATGATGGCACCCCAAGTACATGATGGCACCCCAATTACCTGATTGCACCGCAATTACATGATGGCACCCCAAGCCATCAATAATGATTGGCAAAAAATGACTCTTTTAATCCACTAAATAACAGCAACTGCAACAACAAAAGCCAACATGATTGGAATTGATTTTCTCCTTATTTGTTTTTTTTTTAAATTAAAATGTATTACAGTAAGATGTAACTATGTAACAGACAAATATAATACACAAAATTCACAATAAAAAAAAGAAACATAACAATGTTAAAATTAAAATAAAAAAGTTGGAGCTCTCAGTGAGGTGAGGTGAAAACAAAAAATGATGCCGCATCCAGAAGGCCAATATTAGCAACCTAGCGTCGTTCTTCTCCGCATCACAGTGTTGTCACCACTCTGGAGACTCTACAGGAAGCGGCTTTTACAATGTAAGTCTATGGAGCGTCAGTCCATCGGCTTTCATTGTAAAGAGATTTCCGGCTCACACATAGAGCATAGAGTGCTCACCACTGCGGTGACGTCGCTCAGAAGAGGAGACGAACGGCGCTGGATCCATAAGGCAGCAGCAGTAGGTGAGTATATTAATACACTCACACTACACTACATGCATACATACACACATTTAATGAAAATATACAGTACATATATGGGAGTGCTTCTATAACGAACCTGCTCCAGTTTTCTGACCAGCGTCACCTTATGTCATAACTCTGGAAAGCTTCTACATATCCCAGTGATTCTGATATGTTTATTTGAGACATATTTTTACTTTCTATTACAGGTCAATTTAGGTCAATATGTTTCACAGGTTTTTATGAATACATCTGAAATTTGACAAAATTTTTTTTTAAATTAGCAATTTTCAAACTTTGGTTACATCTTTAACACCTTAACGACCACCGATGCACATCATTAAAATGATGGTCGTTAAGGGTACTTATTCCCTCATCGCCATTTTAAAACTGCAAAGGGGAATAACAAAGGGTAATAGCACCGACCAGCCATTCCCGCGGGTGTCAGCTGGTTACCATGGTGATTACCTCAGGGCACGGTGGCCTGTGAGATCCAGCTCTAAGCTGAGTCTCACAGGCCCAGTCAGGGAGACACTGACAGTCTCATACACTGCTGTAAATGAGTACAGCAATGTATGAGACAAGTGATTAGAATAAAAATTATATATGTCCCACAGTGGGACTAAGTAAAAAAAAGTGAAAAAAGTAAAATAAAACATGTAAAAAAAAAGTTAAATAACACACAAAAAATGCATACAAATCACGAAAATCCGTTTCGCCACTCAAAATGCAGCATTACTGATAAAACAAAAATAAGCAAAAATAAGTACACATAATTGGTATCGCCACGTCTGGAATGACCCGCTCTATAAAACTGGCACATTATTTATTCTGTTCGGCGAACACCATAAAAAACACCAAAAATGTCGCTTTTTATCATACTGACTCACAAAAAAGTGAATAAAAAGCGATCAAAAAGTCATATGTAAAATAAAATGGTACAAATGATAATGCCAAATCATCTCGGAAAATACAAGCCCTCATTCAGCAAAAAAATAAAAAAGTTACAGTTCTCAGAATATCATGATGCAAACACATTCATTTTGTTAAAATATTGTTTTTAGTGTGCAAAAATAGAACTGTTGTGTTTGAAACTGTTTAACTATAAAGCGCTGCCGAATATGTTGGCGCTATATAAATAAAGATTATTATTATTATTATAAGCATAAAAAAATATATAAAACTTGTATCGCTGTAATCGTTCCGATCTCATGAACAAATCAGTCTTATCACTTTTACTGCACAGTGAATAGTGCAAACAAAAAAAAAATGAAAAACAATAACTGAATTACTGTTTTTTGTTAATTCTGTGTCTGAAAAATCTGAATAAAATGCAATAAAAAAATATTATGTACCCCAAAATGGTACTAACAAAAATATGCCCTCGTACGACTCTGTTCACCAAAATATAAAAAAGTTACAGCTCTCTGAATATGGCGACAAAAAAAACCTACTTATTCTATGAAAAAAAAAAAGTACTGTGTGATAGCAGTAAAACCTAAAAAAAAAAAAAAAATCTGGTATCGCTGTAATCGCACCAACCTCAATAATAAATCCACCTTATCACTTATACTGCACAGTGAACCACGCAAAAATAAAAAAAAGAACTACTCTTGTACTGCTGTCTATTAGTTCATTCTACCTCCCAAAAATTGGAATAATGCTCAGCTCACATCTATCCTGTGCGCTCCGCTGAGCGCTTACGTCGGGACTTCCATGTAAATTCTCCAAAACTGAGATTCAGACAAAACCCGGACAGAACCACTTACTTATGAAGCAGATTGAGTCACTTTGGATTCGTCTGTGTTCCTGCAGTGTCCCATCATTTTAGGCGTTTATTTAGCTCACAAGTGTGGGTGACCACAGATCTGTGCAAGCCTAGAAAGATGGATACCACCAGAGCAGCTGCCAATTGGAATGCAAAGTGTCTCCATCGGCCTCATTATGGTGGGTGGTTCCGTCTGAATCACATTTTTGTAGGATTTACACAGAAACCGTGACGTAAGTACTCAGTGTTGAACACAAGAATGTGATCCCAGCCTTATTCTGGAAGCGATCAAAAAATATTATGTACAGTACCTCAAAATGTTACCAATAGAAACACTAGTTTATCCTGCACAAAATCAACCCCCACTTAAGTCCATTATCAGTCATTGGAACTATAGGGGGTTTCCACGTTACTGCTAGAACAAGACTCAAATAAAATTCAAATGCCCCTCCTTCTGAGCCCCATTGTGCCTAGATCACAGTAAGCGGCCACATATTTGGCATCATTGTAATGGAGAGAAGGCACTTAACAATTTACAGGGTGTGTCGCCAGAAGTACAAGCTGGGCACAATGTATGGAGGTACTACAATATATGGGGGCTCTATACTGGATGGAGACACAATGCATTGGTACTAGACTGGCAGATTTGCAATTCTCTAGAAAAAAAACCTGGCGTGGAGGTTACAAAATAGTCATTGCCTCCGTAGATGAATTTATTGAGAGGTGCAGTTTCTACAATGGGGTCAGTTTTGATTTTTTTTCTGCTTTGCTGGCACCTTAGGGGCTCAGCAAATGTCGCCAGTAAACTATTCTAGCAAAATCTGTGCTCCAAAATCCAAATTAATTTTCTTAATTTTCCGTCCTGACATGGGCACTAACAATAATATCTGACAACATATGGGGCAGCACCGCATCAGGATAAATTGCGCAAGAAATTGTGGGGTCTAGTTTTACCTATTAACCCTTGTGTACCTGACAAATTTGCAGCAACTACAAAAATCACATTTTTACCACTTAAATCATTGTCATATTTCCATGTCTCAATGTAATAAAATTCTTTGAGGCATCTACGGGTTCAAAATACTGACTGTACCCCTAAATGAATTTCTTGAGGAGTCTAGTTTCCAAAATGGGGTCACTTGTGGGAGGTTTCTACTGTTTTCACATGTCAGGGGCTCTTCAAAAGTGACGTGGCATTCACAATCTATCCCAGGCAAATAGCGCTCTTTCCTTTGCTAGCCCTGCCATGTGCCCAAGCTGAAGTTTTTGACCACATATGGAGTATAGTCGCGTTCGGGACAAATGTGTCATGGTCCCTAAAAAAATGGTTTTGCAAATTTTGTTGGAAAACTAGAAATTGCTGATCAATTTTAAACCCTAATAACTTCCTAACCCAAAAAATATATATTTCAAAAATTATGCAGCTGTAAAGTATATATGTGAAAAATGTTATTTTTTAACTGTTTCCTGTAACATAACTTTCTGATTTAAGGGCATAAGAATTAAAATTTGAAAATTGCAACATTTTCTAAATTTTCTCCAAATTTCCGATATTTTCGCAAATAAACACAAGTCATATCGAACAAAGGTTACCAATCTTATGAAGTACAATATGTCATGAAAAAATGTTCTCAGAATCAGTGTGATTTTTGAAGCGTTCCAGAGTTATAACCACTTAAAGTGGCACTGGTCAAATTTAAAAAATTTGTCCTGGTCCTTAAGGTCAAAATTGGCGTGAGAATTTTAGCAGTACAATATGTTAAACAGAAGTGTACTGTACATTACACTCTTGAAATTGTGTTAAGTGGCATAATGTAGTATATTTTGCTTTATCCTGGAGTCTAATATGCACAGTATCCAGTGGCATGTAAAAGTTTGGGCACCACTGGTTAAAATTACTGTTATTGTGAACAGTTAAGCAAGTTAAAAGTGAAATTATCTCTAAAAGGGCTAAAGTAGAAGATTACACATTTCCTTTGTACTTTAGGCAGAAATTTTTTTTTTTCCATCTCTTACATTTTAAAAATTACAAAAAGGATAATAGACTTACGCAAAAGTTTGTGCACCCTGCATGGTTAGTACCCAGCAGCACCCCACGTATTACAGCTTGTAAACGCTTTTTGTAGCCAGCCAAGAGTCTTTCAATTTTTGTTTGAGAGACTTTCATCCATTCTTCCTTGAAAATTTTTCCAGTTCTGTGAGATTCCTGGGCCGTCTTGCATACACTGCTATTTTGAGGTCTAGCCACAGGTTTTCAATGATGTTCAGATCAGGGGACTGTGAAGGCCATTGTAAAACCTTCAGCTTGGACCTTTTGAGGTAATCTATTGTGTATTTTGACGTGTGTTTAGGATCATTATCCGATTGTAGAAGCCATCCTATTTTCAACTTCAACTTTTTTACAGATGGTGTTATGTTTGCATCAAGAATTTGATGAAATTTTATTGAATCCATTCTTACTTCTACCTGTAAAATGTTCCCTGTGCCATTGGCTGCAACACAGCCCCAAAGCATGATTGATCCACCCCATGCTTAAATGCTTGGAGAACCAGCCTCCTTTAACCTTGTGCCACAAAACAGCAGCCATGGGTTCTTCTAAGCAGCTGCCTAGCACTCTGAAAATGAAAATGGTGGAGGAGAAGGCTATAAGAACTCGCCTTTTACTTAGTTGAAAATGTACTTAATAAATGACAGTTATCAGGAACAATGAAGGTCAAGATAATGTCTGGAATACCAAGCAAAATTTCAGTGAGAGATACTTGTAGGATGACTAGAGAGGCAAATCAGAACCCCTGCTTGACTGCAATAGACCTTCAGAAAGATTTAGCAAATTCTGGAGTTCTTGTACATTGTATTACTATTCAGAGACACAAGAACAAATATGGCCTTCATGGAAGATTCATCAGAAGAAAACCTCTCCTGCATCCACCTCACCATAAAATTCAGCGTTAGAAGTATGCAAAACAACATCCAAACAACCCAGGTGCTTTTTCTAAACAAGTCCTATGGACCGATGAGGTTAACATAGAACTCTTTGGGCACAATTATCAAAGGTATGTGTGTAGGAAAAAGGCACAGAATTTCAGAAAAAAAACATCTCATCAGCCATTAAGCATGGGGGTGGATCAATCATGTTTTAGAGTTGTTTTGCAGCCAAAGGCATGAGTAATATTTCAGAGGGAAGAATGGATTCTGTTGATTGAAATTATAACAAATTCTTGATGCAAACATAACACCATCTGTAAAAAAGCAAGCTGAAGTTGAAAATACGATGGCTTCTACAAATGGATAATAATCCTAAACACAAGACAAAATCCACAATAGACTACCTCAAAGGGCGCAAGCTGAAGGTTTTAAAATGGCCCCCAGAGTCCCCTGTTCTGAGCATCATTGAAAATCTGTGGCTAGACCTCAAAAGAGCAGTGAATGCAAGACGACTCAGGAATAATTTTCCAAGGAGGATGAAAATTCCTACAAGAATGGAAAGACCCTTGGCTGGCTACAAAAAGTGCTTACAAGCTGTGATACTTTCAAAAGGGGGTGCTACTAGGTACTAACCATAAGGGTGCCCAAACATTTGCATCTGCCCATTTTCCTTTTTGTAATTTTTAAAATTAGTGTGCATTAGCTGTAGTTGTTCTCAGAAATGTATGTTCTTTTTACATAGGATAATGCACTGGTGAAAACAATGATCTTTTTGTGTAAACTAAAGGATAATTTCACCTGACGAACCACACCTGACAAACAAGCTTTTTCCTCATTGATCAGGGAATCGGCAGTCTGTTTAGACTGCACGTTAATTGTGAAATGAGTGTTCCCAGAAAGGTTTATTCATGATTCCTGTGAGGTGTAAATGCATCTTTAAAAGGTTGTCTCACAAAGAAAGTACATTTTCATCACTAGATCTTGGAATAATAATTAGTTCCACAATTATGTTATATTATGTCCCAGCTATAGTAGCTTGTGAAAGTATTCACCCCCCAGTGTCATGTCGGACGCTGTTCAGACCAGGTCGTCCGACAGACAGCGGTAATTCCGCTTTTGACCACTATTTGCTTATTGGCTTCTGCTAGATTTTATCTAGCTGTTCCGGGGTTAATTTACCTAATCCTTGGATTGGAAGCTGGGCCATGCCCACTGCCTTTAAATAGTTCTCCTGATCTTTGGGCGTCGCCGATTATAGCTTCTGTCTTGTGCGTTGTTATCTCGGTCTGGTGAGGAGAGCTGGTGGTTGGAGATTCGTTGCTGGTGGTGTATTTTCCTTTGTCTTATTTACTCCTTCCTATATTTGTATTTATTTTGCCCTGCACATTTATAGTGTATTCCTGAGTGACTGCGGCGTGTGTTATGTACTGGTGATTTAGGAGCGACATGCGACTAGCTCTGAGCAGGTGGTAACTATACTGACCGCAGTTCCTGATCTTAACACAACACTAGCAGTAGCCGTGGGATGTTCCTGTCACTCCCTGGACACCTCGTCACAGCCGGAGAACTAGCTACCCCTAAAGGTAGAAACAGGAAAGCTATCTTGCCTCAGAGAAAATCCCCAAAGGACAGATAGCCCACCACAAATAATGACTGTGAGTGGAGAAGGAAATGACACACGTAGAATGAAACAGGATTTAGCAAAGGAGGCCACTTCTAGCTAGATAGACAGTACAGGAAAGAACACTGTGCGGTCAGTAATAAAAACTAGAAAAAGTCCACCGCAGAGAAATGCAAAAATCTCCACACCTGACTAAAGGTGTGGAGGGCATAATCTGCTGCCCAGAGCTTCCAGCTTAGCTGAATAGATCCATACTGATAAGCTGGACAAATGAGCAAAACATAGAATGTGCTGAACAATAAAGTCCACAACAAGAGGACTGCAAAAGGACAAGCAAGGACTTATCTTTGCTGAACAGGTCAGAGTGTCAGGGAAATCCAAAAGAGCCATGACTCCAAGCAGGAACAATTGACAACTGGCATTGATTGAGGGATAAGGCCAGACTAAAATAGCCGAGCCAGAAAGACAATCAGTGGAAGCAGCTGCTGATGCTAAATCCAAGAAGCAGCCATACCACTCAAAACCACCAGAGGGAGCCCAAGAGCAGAACTCACAAAAGTGCTACTTACAACCACCGGAGGGAGCCCAAGAGCGGAATTCACAACAGGCGTGGCGTATATTTTCCTTTATCCTTGTCTGTGCTAACTGTGGGTATTGGGGAATAACATCTTCACTGGGTGGTGGGCGGAGGTTTCAGCCTAGGGCTGAGCTCAGGAGACAGGGTGAGGTTCGCGGCCTGGACATGCACACCTTCAGTGTAAACTCCAGGTAGAGGGTCAGTCAGGATTTCCCTAGTCTGAGGGAAACTGCAGGGGCCCGGGTTATTATCTCTCGCTCACCTAGTCTCTCCCTGACATTATAATCGGCCCAACAACACAAAAAAAAAAAGGGGGGTTCTTTTTTTTGTGTTTTGTCATGGATCCCATGACTTCCATAACCCGCCAGTTGGAGGCGCTGTCCCTACAGGTCACAGAGTTAAGGGGGGCAGTACAGCAACAGGGGCTAGCAGTGTCTAATGTGCAAGCTGGAGCGACAGGAAGAGTTGCTGAGCCTAAATTTCCTTTGCCTGAAAAATTTGCTGGGGAACGCAGTAAATTTGTTTATTTTCGTGAAGCTTGCAAACTATATTTCCGTATGCGCCCGATATCTTCAGGTAATGAGGATCAGCGTGTGGGCCTGGTGTTGTCATTGTTGAGTGGGGATCCCCAAGCATGGGCATTTTCTTTGCCATCTGATTCTGCTGCATTTGACTCTGTGGAGAGTTTTTTTTCCTGCCTTGGGAAAATCTACGATGAACCTGACAAAATGGCTCTAGCAGAATCTAAGATACGCTCTATTCGCCAGGGGGAGCAAGTTGCAGAGGATTACTGTTCTGAATTTCGTCGCTGGGCGATCGATACACAATGGAATGATCCAGCATTGCGGAGTCAGTTTATACATGGGATTTCTGAAAGGGTTAAAAAAGCCCTTCTGATGTACGAGACTCCTGCTTCTCTAGATTCCGCCATGGGTCTGGTTGTCCGCATTGATCGCCGTTTGTGTCAGGGGGAGCATGTGACACCGCCTATGGGAGAGGGTTTAGGATCACGTGATGTTGCTGCAGGTGAGCCCACGGAGCCTATGCAAATCGCAGGGGTGTCACATGTGAAGCGTCCAGTCCCTGAGCTCAGGAAGCAGGGAGCCTGTTTTTACTGTGGTAAAACGGGTCATTTTATTAACATCTGTCCTCTGCTGCCTAAGAAAAACGCAACGGCGTAAAAACTTCTAAGCTCAGAGGGTGTGGAGGAGACCAGTCTGAGCTTATGTATATCCTCCATGGTGGTTTCTCAGTGCATGCTCCCTGCTAAGGTTTTTGTTGCTGGCAGTGAGCTGCCAATTACTGTTTTTGTGGATAGTGGTTCAGCCACAAATCTCATTGATGAGGAGTTTGCGCGCACAGCAGGTTTTAGGATTGAAAACTGTCTCATCCTATCCGCGTGGTCACCATCAATGCTGCTCCTCTCTCTCAGGGGGAGATTACTGAATTTGTGGCTGAGGTGAAACTCCACATTGGAGTTCTACATTCCGAGCGGGTTACATGTAAGGTGCTCAGGAATCTTCCTGCTCAGGTGGTTTTGGGTTTTCCTTGGTTGTCTATGCACAACCCGGTAATTGACTGGAAAACTCAGGACATCATTCGGTGGAGCGAGTTCTGCCAGGAGAATTGCCTGGCCACATGTGTGGCTGCAGTGACTTCAAGCGTTCCGGAGTCACTTCAGGATTTTGTGGATGTGTTCTCTGAGAAAGGTTGTTCAGAGTTGCCGCCACATCGTCCTTATGACTGTTCTATCAGGTTTAAACCAGGGGCCAAATTGCCTAAAGCAAGGATGTTTAACATCTCCGGTCCGGAGAGACAAGCGTTAAAAGATTACATTGCTGAAAGCTTGAGCAAAGGGCACATCAGGCCGTCATCCTCGCCGGTGGCAGCAGGGTTCTTCTTCGTGAAGAAGAAAGATGGCGGATTGCGCCCGTGTTTGGATTTCAGGGAGTTGAACCAGATTACGGTTCGTGATCCATACCCTATGCCTCTGATACCAGATTTGTTCAACCAGGTGGCAGGTTCTAAGTGGTTTACCAAGCTTGACCTCAGGGGGGCATACAACCTCATAAGAGTCCGTCAAGGTGATGAGTGGAAGACGGCTTTTAATACCCCTGAGGGTCATTTTGAAAATTTGGTGATGCCGTTTGGGTTGACTAACGCACCTGCAGTGTTCCAACATTTCATCAATGATGTGTTCTCGCATGTTTTGGGGAAATTCGTTATCGTGTACCTAGATGACATTCTCATATATTCTTGCGACCGTGATACTCATTTAGATCATGTCAGGCAGGTGTTACAGCTTCTCAGAGAGAATAAGCTGTATGCTAAACTTGAAAAATGTGTATTTTCTGTTTAAGAGTTGCCTTTCTTGGGTTATATTGTGTCTGCTTCTGGTTTTAAAATGGACGCTGCTAAGGTGCAGGCGGTGCTGCGTTGGGAACGTCCTGATAACCTGAAAGCACTTCAGCGGTTCCTTGGGTTTTCTAACTACTATAGGAAATTTATCAAGGATTTTTCCATCATTGCTAAACCGCTAACTAACATGACTAAAAAGGGTACCAATTTCTCCGTTTGGCCTGAGGCTGCTGTGCGCGCATTTGAATTTCTTAAGAACAGTTTTGTTTCAGCCCCCATTCTTGTGCAGCCAGACGTATCAAAACCTTTTGTTGTGGAAGTCGATGCGTCTGAGGTAGGTGTGGGGGCGGTACTATCTCAAGGCTCATCTTTAAGTGGTTTACGTCCGTGCACCTATTTCTCCAAGAAACTGTCGTCCGCCGAACGTAACTACGATATCGGCAACAGGGAGTTGTTGGCAATTAAGTTGGCCTTTGAGGAATGGCGACACTTCTTGGAGGGGTCGGTACATCAGGTAACTGTTATTACCGATCATAAGAATCTGCTGTATTTGGTGTCTGCCAAGCGTCTGTCCCCCAGGCAGGCTCGCTGGGCATTGTTTTTCACGTGGTTCAATTTTGTGGTCACTTACAGACCGGGGTCTAAAAACACTAAGGCGGATGCTCTGTCCAGGTGTTTTCCGGGGGGACAACCTCGGGAAGATCCAGTACCCATCCTCCAAAAGGGTGTTGTGGTTTCGGCTCTCACTACCGAGGTTGAGGCTGAGATTGCCAAGGCTCAGGAGGAGGTACCATCTGAGCTTCCCGTCAACATATCTTTTGTACTGCTTCATCTCCGCCTAAAGGTTTTGGCGGAGCATCATGATGCTGTCCTGGCTGGTCACCCAGGGGTTAGAGGTACCTTGGAGTTGGTGTCACGTAGGTTTTGGTGGCCCAAGATCCGACAGGACGTAGTCTCATACGTGTGAGCTTGTACCACGTGCGCTAGGGCTAAGACGCCTCGCTCCCGTCCTGTTGGCACACTACTTCCTCTTGAGGTACCTAGTAAGCCATGGACGGAAATCTCCATGGATTTCATCACTGATTTGCCCTCATCAGCTGGAAACACGGTCATCTTGGTGATTGTTGATCGGTTTTCTAAAATGTCGCACTTTGTGTCTTTGCCTACATTGCCTAACGCTAAGACTCTGGCCCAAGTATTTGTGCAGGAGGTGGTCAGACTTCATGGGGTTCCGTCTGACATCGTGTCTGATAGGGGGTCTCAGTTTGTGGCAAAATTTTGGAGAGCGTTTTGCTCACGGCTGGGAATCAAGTTATCTCATTCTTCGGCGTTTCATCCTCAGTCAAATGGTCAGACTGAGCGTATACACCAAAATTTGGAACAGTACTTACGCTGCTTTGTCTCTGATAACCAGGAGGAGTGGTCTACCTTTCTTCCTTTGGCTGAGTTTGCCATCAATAATCACCGCCAGGAGTCGTCTGGGGAGTCTCAGTTTTTTTGTGTTTACGGGCTACATCCTCAATTTTGTACCTTGAGTCAGAGGGGCTCTTCCGGCGTTCCGGAGGAGGACCAGTTAGGAACACAATTGTCATCAGTTTGGAGGAGAGTTAAACAGCGCCTGTTGAGTGTGGGTGCTAGGTACAAACGTGTGGCTGACAGTAGGCATGTGCCAGGTCCAGACCTGAGTGTGGATGACTGGGTGTGGTTATCCACAAAAAACATAAGACTCAAAATACCATCCCTTAAGTTGGGTCCACGGTTTATTGGTCCATTTAGGGTCACCGCCATCATTAACCCAGTAGCGTACCGATTGGAGCTTCCTACGGTGTATAAGATACACAACGTGTTCCATGGGTCTCTTCTAAAGAAGGTGGTGGGTTCTGTGGACGCGGCGCCTATGCCACCCCCAGTCTTGGTGGATGGTAATTTGGAGTTTGAAGTCTCCAAGGTGGTTGACTCTCGTGTAGTGCGTCGCACTTTACAGTACTTGGTACATTGGCGTGGTTATGGGCCTGAGGAGAGGTCCTGGGTACCAGCCTCGGACGTTCATGCTGACCGGCTGGTCAGGTTGTTTCACCGCCGTCATCTGGACAAGCCGGGTCCTATTAGCCGTGAGGGCCCTGGGGTCCCTCGTAGAAGGCGGGGTGCTGTCATGTCGGATGCTGTTCAGACCAGGTCGTCCGACAGACAGCGGTAATTCCGCTTTTGACCACTATTTGCTCATTGGCGTCTGCTAGATTTTATCTAGCTGTTCTGGGGTTAATTTACCTAATCCTTGGATTGGAAGCTGGGCCATGCCCACTGCCTTTAAATAGTTCTCCTGATCTTTGGGCGTCGCCGATTATAGCTTGTCTTTTGCGTTGTTATCTCAGTCTGGTGAGGAGAGCTGGTGGTTGGAGATTCGTTGCTGGTGGTGTATTTTCCTTTGTCTTATTTACTCCTTCCTATATTTGTATTTATTTTGCCCTGCACATTTATAGTGTATTCCTGAGTGACTGCGGCGTGGTGTATATTTTCCTTTATCCTTGTCTGTGCTAACTGTGGGTATTGGGGAATAACATCTTCACTGGGTGGTGGGCGGAGGTTTCAGCCTAGGGCTGAGCTCAGGAGACAGGGTGAGGTTCGAGGCCTGGACATGCACACCTTCAGTGTAAACTCCAGGTAGAGGGTCAGTCAGGATTTCCCTAGTCTGAGGGAAACTGCAGGGGCCCGGGTTATTAGCTCTCGCTCACCTAGTCTCTCCCTGACACCCAGCCACGGGGGCTTTTTACCTATTTTGTTACATTACAACCTGAGTTTAAATATTTTTGTTATCCAATTTTTGTGTGATGCATCAGCACTAAACAGTCTATATTGGTGAAGTGAAGTGAGAAAAATATAGGCATAAATTTAATTAATGTGATAAAACAACTAAAAATTTGCATGTGCATATGTATTCACCCCTTTTGCCATGAAACCCCTAAAGAATTTTGGTGCAAGCATTTACCTTCATAAGTCACATACTTAGTGAAAGGAAGTCCACCTGTGTACAATCTAAGTGTCACATGGTCTGTCAGTATGTACACACTTTTTGTGAAAGGCCACAGAGGCTGCAACACCATTAAGCAAGAGGTACGACTAACCAAACAATACCATGAAGACCAAGGAGATCTCCAAACAAGTCAGGGACAAAGTTGTTGAGAAGTAAATGTCAGGGTTAGGTTATAAAAAAAATTCCCAATCTCTAATGATCCCCAGAGCACCATCAAATCCATTATCATCAAATGGAAAGAACATGGTACCACAGCAAACCTGCAAAGAGAGGGCCGCCCACTAAAACTCTCAGCCCGGGCAAGAAGGGCATTAATCAGAGAAAAAGCACAGAGATCAAAGGTAACCCTGAAGGAGCTGCAGAGTTCCCAAGCAGAGACTGGAGTATCTACCCATAATACCACAATAAGCCGGACACTGCATATAGGTGGACTTTATGGAAAAGGGAGCAGAATAAAGCCTTTACTTACACACAAAAACTGTAAGGCTCTTTTGAGTTTCCCAAAAGACATGTGGGAGACTCCTCAAATGTATGGAGGAAGGTGCTGTGGTCACTTGAGACCAAAATTGAGCTTTTTAGCTAGCAAGATAAACAATATTTGTCTGGTGCCAAACCAAAACAGCTCATCATCCCAAGAACACCAACCCACGGTGAAACATGGTGGTGGCAGCATCATGCTGTGGGGATGTTTTTCGGCAGCAGGGATAGGAAAAATGGTCCAAGTCGAGGGGTAGATGGAGGGAGCGAAATACAAGAATATTCTTGGGCAAAATGTGCTTCAGTCTGTCAGTGATCTGAGACTGTGACAGAGGTTCACCTTCCAACAAGACAATAACCCAAAGCATACTGCTAAATCAACACTTGAGTGGTTTAAAGGGAAACATGTAAATGTTTTGGCGTGGCCTAGTCAAAGTCCAAACCTTAATACAATTAATCTGTGGTCAGCTTGAAGATTTCTGTTCACCAAAGAAAACCATCTAACTTGAAGGAGCTGGAACAGTTTTGCCTAAAGGAATGGTCAAAAATCCTTATGGCAAGATTTGGAAAGCTTATAAAGACTTATTCAAAACAATTTGCAGCTGTAATTGCTGCAAAAGAGGTGACTGACTTTACTGGGGTGAATAATTATGCACACTGAAGTTTTCAGTTATTTTGTTCTAGTTGTTGTTTGTTGCACATTAAAAAGAAAAACAAATGTTAACAGTTGTAGGCATGTTCTTTGCATGACCTGATCCAAACCCTAAAAAAAAAAGTGAAATTCCAGGTTGTTAGGTAGCAGAACACAAAAAATACCAAGAAAGTAAATACTTTCACAAGCCACTGTATGTGCTGTGAAATGGCTGTGTCTGACCATGCAGGAACATAGTGTGAACATGCCACAGCTCCTGGGCAGGGGAGGAAGCAAAAGAGTATACTGACATTACAGCAGAGGATCACAGCTGATTCTTTCTGTGAGGTAAAACTTTGTCCTGACCTGTTTTTAAACATGTTTAATCTCAAAGAAAGAACCAGCTGTGATCCCGTGCTGTCCTGTCTGTATACCCCTTCGCTTCCTCCCATGCCCAGCAGATGTAGTATGATCAGACCATGTTCCTGCACCATCAGACACAGCCATTATACAGTACACAGCAGGGGCACATTTATAACATTATCCCAGCACAGGAACATTTTTTACCATGTCCAAATGTGAAACTATTCCAAGATCTATTAATGAGGCCACGTTCAGTATGTGGTCAGTATTTTACATTAGCATTTGTAAGCGAAAATCAGGAGTGGAACAGTCAGAGGAAAAGTATAATAGAAATGTGAATGACTTCTGTATTTTTGACTTGCTCCTGTATTTAGCATACAAATACTGAGGTGAAATACTGATAAAACTATTGCCTTGTGAACGTGGCCTTCAAATGTACTTTGTACCTGGGACAACCGCATAGCTTTCATAGACCTCCCAGGCGGCTCATGTTGTACCAGCCACACAATGACTTCCTGATTCCAGTTTGTTCACATGGACCTCCTTCTCTCTGTTACAATAGCGCCATTTGGGGGCAATAAGTGAAATAACAGTATATGTAAACTCTTACCCTACTGGCAGGTATCATTATTCATGTTGGAGTGGCTCAGGTTTCAGATCTAAAAGATGACGTGACCTTTTTAAGTATTTTTGATGAGAAGATTCATTTTTGAAGACGACTGATTAGCATTTTCTAACTGGCTGCATTTTTATTAATGGAACATGACTATGTGATTGGAAATGCATGATGTCAAAATCTTAACTGCGAAAAAAAACGCTGGTTTACTATTATTGCACGTCAGTTTTCCAAGTTCCTTAAGCCATCTCTGGAGAGAGAGTTCAAGCTTGGCTACATCAAAGCCAATTACATTCATTAAGGAATGTTCTGCCGTAATAATATATAGGAGATTCATCTTTCTGCTATTTCAGATGATTCCTCTTGATCTAGACCCCTGGTGTAGAGAGAAGAAGCTTATTTCTTTCTACATCAGATGACTGCTTCTTAGACCGTGAACCAGGTGAATTCACAAATAGCAATAATTAATGGAGCCAGGAGCCTGTCTAGTACACTGTACTGCAAAATCAGTCTATTATATCTAGACAGACCACTGGCTTCCTGATCTTTCAAGGATATTCATATGCACTTGATGTACTTGTGTAATACATCATATAAATTGCTGCCTTTAGGTCACATCACTTCTTCGCGGGATAAATTATCTCAGAAAGGTTGCTGCAGAGACAGCTTTAAGCAGTAAAATTAGACAGTATTAGGAATGTTAGTACCCACATAATTGTGTTTATTACCCTTATTTTCTGATTCTCTGACCAGATATGCATACACTGTACATCATTCATACCCCAGACACGTGTCATGGTTATTTTGTCCTCTGTACAGATCAAAACCAATTACTAGGTGATATTCTCAATCATAATTATGGCTCAAAATCTTTGAAAGCATTTTTGCACTAGATTGCTTTTCATGGCTGACGCATACAGGAGGAGAGATATATTTAAGATAATTGACACCACTAAGAACATGAATAAAATGCGATATATTAACTTGAAAAATGATACAATTATTTGGTAGTAGACACTGAAGTGAAGCATTGTACAGGTTTAACACGTAACTCTTCTGAAAGTCTAAAAACTTTGGTGTGGTCAAATTAACCCTCATTAATATCCCTTAGGCCTGATGTAGATGATCATATTTTTGATCTGAGTGCGATCCAAGAGAACATCAGATCACACTCAGACCAATGTTATTCTATGGGGCCGTGCACATGAACGAGTCTGTCCGAGGAAAAAATTGCAGCATACATGACTTGTATCCAATATGTGGATCGCACTCTGCCATGCAAGTTAATGAGTCTGAGGAAAAAAATCGGACTGCATTCAGATGACATCCGAATGTGGTCCGATTTTCACGGACTGGAACATTTTTTCTACATCTCTCCACATCTGAGAAAATCGAATCAATTTATATTCACACTCCGATTAAACTCTGATCATAGTGTGATCAGAGTGTAATTCGCATAATTGGATCGAGAGAAAATATGGTCGTGTGACACTAGCCTTATTCTCTTCATGACATACTCCAAAGAGTTTCGGATACAGAGATATGGAGGACTGTTTGTGAGTCTTGAGAGTGGCTATACATTTTGGGGAGGTTTATTAAAGCTGTCTAAAGCAAAGTTTCATATAAAGCGCAGAACACCATTACAGACTCCCAACAGATCTTAAGGCTAGGGTCACATCTGTATTCATACTTCTGGTTTTCTGTTCCATCATAAAAACAGAAAACAAAAATTTTGGCAATGTTTGATCCATTATGTGACAGACAAGATTGACTATAATTGTATTTGTCATTGTACCAGAAAAAACTGCACTACATGCTATGCTTTTTTTCACCGCATTTTCAATCACTGATTTGTGAAAAAAAAATCAGTTTACATCAGCAGGAAGATCACAAGATATACTTAAAAAATAAGCAAAATAGCCAATGAGTATGACACAAAAATCTTAACAAGATCATTGCTGTCTTTTAGATGCAAGAGATTAAAGAAAATAATATGATTGTAAAGATGAACTTATTGTAAAAATTCTAAGTTGGTGTCCAGACTGAGTATAAAAAACTACTTCATACTTAGAATAGAATGTCAGTAATTGATTGGTGGGGGGCTGACTCCCGACACCACCCTCAATCAACTTGTTTAAAGGGAGTCTGTAATCCCAGAAGGACTGTTCAAACCAAGTACATGCACTTGGTGAATCATGGTGGGGCCAAACATGTAAATAAATCTTCCCACCTATGTGGTTTCCATCTATCTCTGCCCTTCTCTGGCTCTATGAAGCCAGCTGTCATCAAAGAAGAGGGAAGGGGTGGAGAGTGACGGAAAACAAGCAGGTGGGAAGGTGTGTTTAAATGATTGGCCTCTTCTTGGTTATAACTAGTGGTGAGCGAGTATACTCGTTGCTCGGGTTTTCCTGAGCATGCTCGGGTGACCTCCGAGTATTTTATAGTGCTCGGACATTTAACTTTCGTTGCCTCAGCTGCATGATTTACGGCTGCTAGCCAGGCTGAATACATGTGAGGAATGCCTGTTTGTTAGGGAATTCCCACATGTATTCAGGCTGTCCAGCAGCTGTAAATCATGCAGCTGAGGCTATGAAAACTAAATCTCCGAGCACTCACAAATACTCGGAGATCACTCGAGCGTGCTTGGGGAGACCTGAGCAACAATGCTATTCGCTCATCACTAATTATAACAGTTAGGGGAGAGTCACATGGCTGTATAATTTACATTAGTATCGCAACAAAACGCTCAGACTGGCAATTGTCTCTCCTAATGGGAGTGTGAAAGCATGGGTTTCTATGCAGCTGTCACTCTCGGGTCGAGAGATCTGATGATGGTCAGTCCGAGCATTGCGTCGCGACCCTCGTCCGAGTTATATGACAGTGTGACCCTCCCCTTAAAGGGAATCTTCATTGTAAACTATGTATGGGCATTTGCCTGGCATTGCAGCTCATTCCCATTTATATGATCAATGAGCCACAATACATAGCTGCTAGAGAATGTAGAGTGCTGTGCCTGGTAAACACAAAGGGGACATCCCAATATACTGTATGCATTTATTTACTGTCTGCGCCCTTTATATGGGAACGGCTACTGGAAACCATTGCTTTATATCCCGCTATTGAATTAAATTCATTTTATCATTTAAACAGATTTGATGTAATACAATAGTGAGGATCAATCCGCTGCCAAAACGTAAAATGAATTGCCAAAAAATGTTTAAAAATTATATACGAGCCTGCTTCTCCTGTGTGCCATGCCTACGTCCCCCTCCAAGGGATTTTATCTGTGTAATAAATGTTTCGCAGTCAATTTATAGTTCACAAGAGTCAACATCAGCTAATTTCCCGTGGTGTCATTATCTAAACGGGATGTGAATTATGCACTGCCCCACGAGATGCGCTGGTATACCCGTGTATTCATCTGATGGCGGAGTGTGGATCACTGCATACAATAAAGAAATCCCCCCTGGAACATTCATTTGTCATCTCTCCCTACACTTACACATCCCCTATACCGAGTGTTGTGCTGACTTATCCAATGTCATGTTTATGGCAATGAGAGCAATTTCTGTAATACTGTCACATTTCTAATGAATAGTAACACTGTCTATTCACAAGGGTGTAATACCTTGTCCTGCCCAATGATAGCACAAATTGCTCTTGTATTTTACTGCTGCATACATTCCTGCAGTCATCTGAATAATGAAACATAATATCCAATCTTGCTGTCATCATGTATTACCTTATGGCAAACACACAGCCATTTAATGGATCAGCTTGAAATCATCGGATGATCTGCAGGAGTATAGCAGGAGATATGGAACAGTGCGGTCCTGGTGACAGATCTCGGCGTGATGATGTACAGTCATGTTTATGGTAATTGTTATTGGCTGGATAAACACAACGTTTACAACGAATTTCATAAAGACGCGATAATGTGGTCGAAGCTGACTATAACAATGAAACGCTCAGTTTTTGTAAGGTCAGGTCTTGAGATCCTTGGTGCTGGAGAGCTGGCAGTGTTGAAACTTAATAGCAACATATATAACGTAGATACTATAATACCTTCTAGCAGATATGTGAAGTTATACCTTTTCCTACATGGAATATATAGATTTCTAGTAATAAAAACAAACAAATTTGCAATCAAAATCAGAAAATCCAGCATGAGCTAGACCTAAACTTCTCAGACATAGCTGAATACAACATACGAGGGCTGCGCAAATGTTGTTTTGTCTAAAACCTGGCCCATCGTGGTGTAAGAAGCAATCAATGAACATTCACATTCCAGTCCCTTGTTGCTTTTCTAAAGGTCTGCCCGGACCCCTGTGGTCTTCGAGCCTACTTTTATGGCGGAGACAGGTAGCACTAAGGAGTATATAGATATTTTTTGTAATTACATTATGGTCCTGGTTTTTTAAAAAGGAGGAAGATTTAGCCAACCCCTTTAAGAAATTTCAAGGGGGAAAATTATAGACCTTTTTATTATTTACTAATACATTTTCAATTATAATTGAAACTTTTTAGGGCTTGTTCACAGTGGCATATAACACGACAAAGTGCTGTCCAATGTTTTATCGAATCGGCCCAATGTTATTCTATGGAGCAGTGCAGATCGGCGATTATTTTCCCATGCCGATTCGGCATGAGAAAACAACCCCAGCATGCTGCAAGTAGCTCCGATATTCAGATCACACACACACCCATACAAGTCTTTGGGAGCATGTGAAACATCGGTCTGCACTCGGATGTCATCTGAGTGCAGTCTGATCTACACTCACAGAGACAATGGAGAAGAGGGAGAAATTAAGTTCTCCATCTTCTCCACACCCGTGCTGTGATTTTCTCATGTGAGAGATTCGGATCACAGTAAGATAACACACAGATCAAATTCTGACAGAGTTTGAGCAGAGTGTCATTAGAATAATCCACCCGATTTTCTCGCATGAGAATCGACGTCATGGTAAGCGACCCCTTAGAGTGAGTGATTTATTGTTATAGAGGTATTCTGGTTATGCCAAGTTATTACTTATTTACAGGATAGGTGTTAACTGCTAGATTGGTGGGGGTCTTATTATCACTGAGACCCGTATGCCCCCATTTAAATGGAGTATCCATTTAATTCAAAGTCTATAGAACTAACAGAGAGCAAAGTGCAGTGCTCAGCTATCTCCATTAGTTCCATGGAAAATGATTGGAGCAGCAGCGACTGTGCTCTTGAAATCGTTCTGGCAATTGGTTGAGGTCACTGCAGTCAGACACCAGGAACCTCGCTGTCATCATATATGCAGTGGACTTTTAGATTTTTCCAACTATGGAGCTACAGGTGCTTCTCACAAAATTAGAATGTCATCAAAAAGTTAATTTATTTCAGTTCTTTAATCCAAGAAGTGAATCTCATACATTATATAGAGCCATTACAGAGTGATCTATTTTAAGTGTTTATTTGTGTTAATGTTGATGATTATAGCTTACAGCCAATGAAAACCCAAAAGTCATTATCTCACGAAATTAGAGAATCTTATAACACCAGCTTGAAATATGATTTTAAAATCTGAAATGTTGCCCTACTGAAATATATGTTCAGTAAATGCACTCAATACTCGGTCAGAGCTCCTTTTGCATAAATTACTACATCAATGTGGTGTGGCATGGAGGCGATCAACCTGTAGCACTGCTGAGGTGTTATGGAAGCCCAGGTTGGTTTGATATCAGCCTTCAGCTCGTCTGCATTGTTGGGTCTGGTGTCTCTCCTCTTCCTCTTGACAATAACCCATAGATTCTCTATGGAATTAAGGTCAGCCGAGTTTGCTGGCCAATCTAGCACAGTGATACTGTTGTTTTTAAACCAAATATTGGTACGTTTGCCAGTGTGGACAGGTGCCAAGTCCTGCTGGAGAATAAAATTTCCAGTTCCAAAATGCTTGCCGGCAGAGGGAAGCATGAAGTGCTCTAAAATTTCCTGGTTCCTGGACGGCTGCACTGACTTTAGTCTTGATAAAACACAGTGGACCTACACCAGCAGATGACACGGCTCCTCAAATCATCACTGATTGTGGAAACTTCACACAAGACCTCAAGCACCTTGGATTGTGGCCTCTCCACTCGTCCTCCAGACTCTGGGACCTTAATATCCAAATGAAAAGCAAAATTTACTTTCATCTGAAAACAACACCTTGGACCACTGAGCAACAGTCCAGTTCTTTTTCTCCTTGGCCTAGGTAAGACACTTCTGGCGTTGTCTATTGGTGATGAGTGGCTTGACACAAGGAATGCAACACTTGTAGCCCATGTCCTGGATACGTCTGTGTGTGGTGGCTTTGAAGCAATGACTCCAGCAGCAGTCCACTCCTTGTGAATCTCCCTCAAATTTTTGAATGGCCTTCTCTTAATCCTTTCAAGGCTGCAGTTATCCCGGTGGCTTGAGCATCTTTTTCTACCACACTTTTTCCTTCCACTCAACTTCCCATTAATATGCTTGGATACAGCACTCTGAGAACAGCCAGCTGCTTTAGCCATTAATGGCCTTTTGTGGCTTACCCTCCTTGTGGAGTGTGTCAATGACTGCCTTCTGGACATCTGTCAAGTCAGCAGTCTTCCCCATGAATGTGGAGCCTACTGAAACAGAATAAGGGACCTTTTTAAATGCTTAGCAAGCTTTTAGAGGTGTTTTTTGTTATTTATTCTAGTTTACTGAGATAATGACTCTTGGATTTTCTTTGGCTGTAAGCCAAAATCATCAACATCAACAGAAATAAACACTTGAAATAGATCATTGTTTGTAACGATTCTATATAATATACGAGTTTCACTTTCTGTATTGAAGAACTAAAATAAATTAACTTTTTGATGATATTCTAATTTTGTGAGAAGCACCTGTATACGAGACCTTGTTTTTTCCTTGGAGAGCTGTAGTTTTTTTTTTTTACACAATTTTTCTTCAATGGCTTCTGTAAATCTTAAGATTTAACTTTCTGAATTGGGTGTAAGTTTAAGGAAAGCTACATCTATCAAAGTGTAAAGTAAGGGTACGTCTCCACGGTCCGTTTCGCCGGCGGAATCGCCGCAGCGGCGAAGCCGCTCGGCGCTAAGTCCCGCCCCCTTAATGGGACGCGATGGTGCCGGATGTGTACAGTACACATCCGGGATCATCGCACCCCTCGCCATAGGGCCCTGTGATATTACCTGCGGCGACGCTGCGTCCCCACAAGGTGTACGGACATGCTGCGTTCTGAAAAGACGCGCAGCATGTCCGGAGTCGCAGGGCCGCCGTGTGCGGGTTTCCACGCATAGTGGAGATGGGATTTCATAAAATGCTATACTAATATTACTGACCGTGGAAACATACCCTAAGTCTCACTATTTATGGGATCCACATCTATCTTCTTGAGGATGTGGCACCTGTTATACGTCAGAATTCTCCTACAGATGAATGGGAGTTCCGACCTCTCCACTGCCACAATTATTTAAAAGAGAATTGATTCTCCTCCTACTTTGCATAATAAATTAACTGTAAGTGCAGCTATAGTTAATTATCAGAGTATTGTTGGAAGGACTTCCTACCACTGAGAACTGTATTTCCTTTCCCGGAGTACTGTCCATAAGGAATTGATTATATATGCCATAAATGTATAAAATGGGAACACCCCTTTACGTATAGCTCCTGGGATCTCATTGTCAGTAATGATATTTTAGTTCGGTGTTATACAGGTAATAGTCCTTCATTCATCAATGTTCATTATTTTACAATTCCAATTTCTCAGACCTTTCTGTGCATGCAAACAAGGACTCGCTAGGAAGTGAAAAACCGCTTTACTGGATGCTACAGAACTTTTTTTTCATTTCAACTTCTACATAAAAGCAGAATGTGTTACTGCACAGGTTCTGTTCCCGCATCAATTATATCTGAATTGTTCCAGGTTGTGTCGTTTTTTGCACCTCGTGTCACTTTCATAGTTGAACTAACAAATCCCCCCAGTACAATGACATAAATACAGTCAGGCAGATGGCGGCACAGTGGATGCTGATCCTCACACGTATGGCCTCGGCATTGTGAGGGAAGGTAACTTGTGTGTTTAGCGAGTGTTACATGTTTCGTGCCCGTCAGCTCTGTTAGTGAGATATAAATAATCAATGTGAATGCTTTTCACACCTCCGAATAGAGGCCACTCTTCATTCCCATTCTTCCATATGCTCCATCTATCGGTAATTAAAACACTAATTGCATGATGCATTTTCAGTTTAGAAATGAATTGTCATTAGAAAGATGGAAAGATTTTATCCTAATAGGGGTTTTCTCATTAAATTACATTTATCTATCAACAGGACCCCCAGTAACCACGAGTATGGGGGATCGCAGCCAACTATTGGAATGGAACAGTAGAGCACGCTCACTGTCTCTCCATTCAGAGTCTATGGGACTGCCACAGATAGCCAAGGTCAGCGCTCAGCTATCCCCAGCTGCCCCGTAGTTTGAATAGTAGGACAGTGTGCTCAACTGCCACCTCATTTTTTATGGGGGACACGGGACACCCATCTTTGTGATCAGTAGGGCCCCAATATTGAACCCAAGCATTCAGCATTCATTGACTAGTGTCAACCTTTGGCAAAGCTCTTACGGTATCTCATATAAGGTTAACAGGTATCTGTAAAGAAACAAAGAGGAATTTCATGTTTAATACTGACATCAGAGTATTTTGGGGAAAAAATAAATAATATAAGGTGTAATGCCATGGTAGCTTTGTATGCAGTCCAGTTCACACAAATGCATATAACTTCAGTGCATATTATCAGTGTTTCAGTTCACACCAGTTCATAGCACTACACATCATATGGCTTTAGATTGCAGTCCTTAAACAGGCCAGACCTCTCCTTGTCCAGTATCCCTACCCTAGGAGACCGCACGCCATATTAAAGTCCCCAAACACAGCTTTACATGTTGCAGACACTACACACGCCAGTCCTCCTCTGACTAGTTCCTGTGGGTGTCCTGCATCACTCTATCACAGTCTCTTTACTCACACAGCTTTACACAGCCCAGGATATCCTCCGGATAACAGCTGGGCATCATATACAATCGTTAGCCATACCAGTCCTCTTTTGGGCACAGGACATCCACCTCCGGGCACAGGACTGTTCACATCTGCCTCTTTCGGGCACAGGACACCCACCTCCGGGCACAGGACTGTCCACATCCGAGACCAGTACCATGGACGACTTACATTGCTGTAACGCTGTGGGTGCCAGGCTATTCAGCTGCCCTGGTTGCTGGCTCCGCTGACCTGTGCCTCCATGCACTCAGCCAGCACTCTGCAGGCCTCTGCTCTGCACACCAGCACACACCAGACTGACACTGACGTTGCACCTCACACCTGACACACCCATAGCCCTTACTGCAGGGCTTTTAGCAAACAAACCTGTGGCTTCCTGCCACATGGAAAACCTGGACTGGAAATCCGTGACTCCCATGCACACCTATGGACTTCATCCATCTCCATGCACAACCTGGGGAGAACACACAGTGGCCCCTACCTGTGACATGAGTCACTACCTCACATTGCAATCACAGCTACACCTGCGACTGCCATGCACACCTATGGCCTTCATACGCCTCTGTGCGCATTCTGGGGAGCACAGACAGCGCACCCTAGCTGTAACAGAGGTCACTGCCTCACAAATGGTATAGGTGTGCCTCTTGACAATATAACACTTCTCCCTGTCTTATTGGGTGTCCATCTTTTTGTGTTATGCTAAGACCATAACACTTTTGTAAGCTTTAGACTTTCTGTTTCTACTTAGAGCAGCGAAAAGAGAATAATTTACTGGGTAGAAAGGCAAAATGAGCAATTGTAAGTACACACTGCTGTATAATATGATGATTGCAATATAGTAAGAAGATAAACCCTTTGACGCAGGGTTTCTTTAAGCACTCGGTAAATACTTACCATTCAGCGCTCGTTTCATACATGGCTAACACAGGCAGACCGTGCTTAACAATGCGCAATAAACAATCTGTAAGAGATTGGTCAGTGCCCATAGGCTGCCATTGTTCTCGGCAGAGCTAGTCCTGTTCCATTGGATGATGTGGCCCTGACAAAGATAATTGTTTATGCACCACAAAAGATCATTTCATTGGTGAACCAGCATTTTGCTCATTCAACGAGTGATAGACAGCTTCTTTACACTGCAAGATTATTGTGAAATGAGCATTTCTAGTAACTATCATTCATAATACTTAAGTGTAACTTTGTATTTTTATTTGTAATCCGAGCAATGCAATATTAACTGTTGTCACTAGGTGGCTCTGTTGTAATGTATCAATGTTTAAGGGGTTGTCCACTGCTAGGACAACCCCTTCTCGATCAAAATATTTGGCTCCCATAAAATAACGCCTATACTCACCTCCCATGCTGGCGATGTTCCCGCAGTGTCGGCACTCGCTCTCCCGGGGCTCCAGTGCTGTTGTTGTGACACGTGACACCCGCGCGCAATCAGCGCTGGCGTCACTGGACCCGCCTTTGGACAAATCGAACATGAAGAGGAAGTCTGGGCTGTAGCTGATCTCTGGCTTCCTCTTCATGCTCAATTCAACAGGAGGAGGGGACAGTCATGCCAACAAGACACTGATTGGGCGCTGGCATCACGCCACAACAACAGCATGGGAGAGTGAGTGCCGACACCGCGGGAACGGCGCCAGCACAGGAGGTGAGTATAAGCTTTATTATTTTATGGAGGTAAAGCTTGGAGTATGACAAGAAGTTGTACAAAGTAGTGGACAACTTCTTTAGTAGTAATAGCAGAAGCATCATGTAGTGCTAGAGTGGCCTGGAGAAGTAAAAGGATAAGGAAACCTTCAGGGAGATTTTTTGCTTAAATGCATGTATTTCAGCTAAAAACAGTTATTCTAAAAGGTTTCATTAAGTGTCTTTACTTTACCCATCAGTGAGCTTGTTCTTACGAGTTTATATCTTATCTATCTTCTCATGAACAATATACTAAACCAACTTACAACCACAGAAAAGTTGAATTTTGACATGGTTATAAAACAGCTTTGAAGATCATTTGGGACAGATAATGCTTACAAACCGTGCACTCATAGCAAGATCACTGACATACTGTAAACTCTTCCTATAGTCTTCTCTGTACTGCGATACATAAATATCATGGGATCCATTATTAATTTATTATGCCTGCATCATGGCTATAGCGCCATCATAATCCACAGTGCTGTACAGACATCATCATCACTGTCCCTATTGGGGCTCACAATGTAAATTCCCTATCAGTATGTCAGTGGTGGAAACCGGCAGAATGTGAGGAAACCGGCAGAATGTGAGGAGAGACATGCAGACACTGGGAGAACATACACTGTGTCAGAAATGAAAAATTCCAATGCAGAAACTCCAGTGTCCTTATTTTCTAAGAAAACACAGAAAAAGAAGGAGTCAGAAGTGAATATACCAACATAATGATGAATAAAAATCATAGTTTGGAATAAATTGGTGTCAATCTTGTGGAAACTTGGAAGAAAAAAACATGATTAGACATAAAACACAGAACATTTTATATTATGACCAGGTGCACAAAGGCATCATGTTCTGATCAATCCTATACACACATTGTACAAGGATAACGGGAGGGATCTGAGTCCTGCAAAACCTTGATCTTCTGTTTGTATCTTTGTCACTGTTCGTTCCTCAGTCCAGAATAAAATGCCCACACACACACACACACACACACACTCCCCGATAAAAATTTCAATGAGAAGTCAAGAAGCAGAGACCAAACGAGGCAGCGGGCATTTTACAGTCAATGGCCCTGATTCATCATATTTGGGTTCTTTAAGTCACTTTTCAAACAGTAGATTTTTATTACATTTTGCATATAAGGCAAAGAAAGAACCTCAATACAAACATATTTTTACAATATGTATAAGAGGGCATATAAACAGTTAACAAAGAAACAAACGAACAACAGGGTAAGAGGCAGGGGAAGGGAAACCCGAGAAGAGGGTTAGGGTACCGTCACACAGTACCATTTTGATCGCTACGACGGCACGATCCGTGACGTCGCAGCGATCGTATGATTATCGCTCCAGCGTCGTAGACTGCGGTCACACGTTGCAATCACGGCGATGGAGCGATGCCGAAGTCCCCGGGTAACCAGGGTAAACATCGGGTTACTAAGCGCAGGGCCGCGCTTAGTAACCCGATGTTTACCCTGGTTACCAGCGTAAACGTAAAAAAAACAAACACTACATACTTACATTCCGGTGTCTGTCCTCCGGCGTCTCAGCTTCTCTGCACTGTGTAAGCACAGCGGCCGGAAAGCACAGCGGTGACGTCAGACGTCACCGCTGTGCTCGCTTTCTGGCTGGCCGGCGCTCACAGTGCAGAGAAGCTGAGACGCCGGAGGACAGACACCGGAATGTGAGTATGTACTGTTTGTTTTTTTTACGTTTACGCTGGTAACCAGGGTAAACATCGGGTTACTAAGCGCGGCCCTGCGCTTAGTTACCCGATGTTTACCCTGGTTACAAGCGAACACATCGCTGGATCGCTGTCACACACAACGATCCAGCGATGTCAGCGGGAGATCCAGCGACGAAAGAAAGTTCCATACGATCTGCTACGACGTACGATTCTCAGCAGGATCCCTGATCGCTGCTGCGTGTCAGACACTGCGATATCGTAACAATATCGCTAGAACGTCACGAATCGTACCGTCGTAGCGATCAAAATGGCACTGTGTGACGGTACCCTTATAGTGTGTCCGATTCCGGTTAAATGATTCAATCAGAGTCAGGAGGGTCAGGATTGGTCAGATGAAATACTGGTGTGGCAAAGGTGGTGTGTTTGGCATACTCCGCCCAGGGAAGCCAAATTTTCTCAAACTTGCCAATTTTGTAAGTATGGCAGATAATTTTTCGTTTATCATGTACCAAGAAAGGCGTGTTTTAACTGCAGATAATTCTAGATGTTTTTTTCCAAGCCGAAGCAATGGTTTGTTTGGCTGCCAGGAATATAAATGTGATGAGGGCTTGAGCGTGTTTAGGGATGTTGGGGATACGCTTGTTAAGTAGAGCCTCCCAAGGGTTTTTTGTAAGATTGATATTTGTTATATAGAAGATCAGGTGGTATATTCTAATCCAAAATCTGCGTACGATCGGGCATAGCCACCAGATATGGAACATATCACCTGTGGAATTACATCCTCTAAAGCAATTTGGAGAATAGTTGGCGACTGCTTTAGCCACTCTGGCTGGGGTCAGGTACCACCTGGTCAACACCTTATAATTCGTTTCTAGCATGACGGTATTTAATATTCCTCCAGTGGAGGAGGACCAGACTTTAAGTCAATTTTCATGATTGTTTGGTAGTATTTGATGCCATTATTTTGCTCTAAATTCTTTAAAGTGCTGCACAAGGTTCATGAATTTTGCCCAAACTAAAAAATGTACTTTGTGTTTTTATCCTTTTTTGAGCCTTTAAACACAAAAAGTCACGTATTTAATAAAATGGTGCAAAAAATGAGCCAAAATATCTAGTATGGGTAAAATCATTTTGGGGTGGCGGGGTTGCTGCTATAACAGTCATACCTTAAGGCCCCGTCTCACATAGCGAGATCGCTAGCGAGATCGCTGCTGAGTCACAAGTTTTGTGACGCAACAGCGACCTCAGTAGCGATCTCGCTATGTGTGACACGTACCAGCGATCAGGCCCCTGCTGTGAGATCGCTGGTCGTGTCGGAATGGCCTGGGCCGTTTTTTGGTCGTTGAGGTCCCGCTGACATCGCTGAATCGGTGTGTGTGACACCGATCCAGCGATGTCTTCACTGGTAACCAGGGTAAACATCGGGTTACTAAGCGCAGGGCCGCGCTTAGTAACCCGATGTTTACCCTGGTTACCAGCGTAAATGTAAAAAAACCCAAACAGTACATACTCACCATCTGATGTCCGTCAGGTCCCTTGCCGTCTGCTTCCCACACTGACTGAGCGCAGCAAAGTGAAAGTGAAAGTACAGCACAGCGGTGACGTCACCGCTGCGCTCTGCTCTCACTGTACGGCGGCACTCAGTCAGAGCGGGAAGCAGACGGCAAGGGACCTGACGGACATCAGATGGTGAGTATGTACTGTTTGGGTTTCTTAGTAACCCGATGTTTACCCTGGCTACCCGGGTGCTGCAGGGGGACTTCGGCATCGTTGAAGACAGTTTCAACGATGCCGAAGTCGTTCCCCTGATCGTTGGTCGCTGGAGAGAGCTGTCTGTGTGACAGCTCCCCAGCGACCACACAGCGACTTACCAACGATCACGGCCAGGTCGTATCACTGGTCGTGATCATTGGTAAATCGCTATGTGTGACGGGGCCTTTAGTCTGAAGCAAATATCTATTATCTCTGGAGCCCTTACCTGGTGGCAATCAAATCTACTTCTCTGGCAAAAAAAAAAAAAAATCAATGTGACCACTGGGTTCTGCTATTTTTTCCAGTAGTCAAACCAACCATTGTAATTGTGCAACATCTGGTGCATTTTTGTAGGGCTTGAGTTAGACTTACTGTTCTGCACCATAAGAAGTGTTAAAACATAAAGAATTGTTTCTGTCCACATTACTATACAAATTAGGGATGATTCAGATGTCAGCTTTTATTGTACGAGTGCTATACGTGTATTTCATGGATAGTCTTAATCCCTGTGATAGTGTATGGTGTAGTTCACATGTACGATTTTTTTTCTCTGTCCGAGTGGTCAGCACAGAAGCATAGAGACCTATCCGATACGAGTATCTGATCATAATTGCCAATGCAAGTCTACGATCTGTCACAAAATTAGACAGCGCACGGATGGCATCAGTTTTCCCAGACTGTTTGATATGAGAAGCTTGAGAAACTGCTTTTCCATCTGAGAAAAAACTGATGAAGCTTTTCTTGTACAACAGATATAACGGACATCTAAATTAGCCCTAAGAAGTTGAACAAGTTTCAGATCCTCCTATTACGAGAACAGCATGGTGGTGTAAACTTGTATTCACTTTAATGGTGTGACAAGCCAATTCTTCTTTGTACACTCAAATAATGGAGGAGATTTACTAAAATCATGCCACTTATTAGATGACGACTTATTATTTGGCTTACTTCACAACAGAAATTTGAGCGGTTGGCACACTCTTGACAATTGGTATCGCAACACAATCCACACACATTATCGAAAACTCACGTCCCGTCATCGAAATGGTGAGAAAAAGTGGTTAAAGCACATAAATGTGGATCAATGTGTGCAAAATGGCAACAAGGAACCTATTGCCACTCACTAGGGCTCAGTTACTGTTACCTCAAAGGGAACCTGAGAGTGGACTACATGCTGCAGAATCCATGGGTCGTGAGTATTGCGCACTGGCTGTATGATCTCTGCGAGGAATGCTCGACTCTTAAATGCTGCAACGTTTTAGAAAAAAAACACACTTTTGAAGACCAGTCGGACAGGCAGGTCCCTGGTGGCTTCTACCTGCCCACCGCCTTGGAGTGACATGTCTCTGCCCATGTCACAGTGTTTTTGGTCAGAGCACAACAGTGTCACCAGAGTTTGGTCCACGTTTCGTCAGTTTTTCTCAGATGAGTGTAAAAAAAATGTTTTTCACCGACCCATAGATTTGCATTGCAAATGTTGATCTGACACTCAGACATGTCTCTGAGATTTTACGCATATCACTCAGTCCACAAAATAAGACGTGAACAGCCCTATAGACTACACTAAGTACGAGTTCTAACATGGATAGAACTCGTATGCGAAAAACAGATGTCTGAATGAGCTCTAACGAAGGAAATGTGAAATGTGTTGTTACGATATATACAAAGAACCTTATGGCGGTAAGGATAAAGGCTTAATCTCTCATCTTTATCCTTAGTAGCAACATATCACCTGAAGTAGTATATTTACACATGCAAAATCACAATAACCGCTGCACACACTCATCTAGGGCACACTCACATTACGGTCAGTCCACAAGGATTGCCACTGCTGAATACTTCACGTAGAGACTCATTTGGCCTATATTCTATCAGCTCATATTTCATTTTTAAAGTATGTTAGTTTTAATTTATAGATAAAAAATCAAGACCTAGTTTGAAAAATGGTGTTACGCTTTACTTAAATTCCATTTGCATAAGTGGAAGATAAGAAATAAAACCCTTTGCTCTCTTTGATAAATGCGCACCTCAGAGTCCTCATTAGATAAAATACTAATATCAGCACACAAACCCTTACATCACACATTAATAATAAACTAGTCAAATAAACTCCAAGCAATATATACAAATGCATATTGGGCTTTATAGTTTACATGTCTTATATCTCGCCAGGAAGATGAAGTCATGCCGGCTAAGTTTGATGAAAATTCTCTTATCTGGGTGGCTGCAGACCAGCCTGTAAAGGATAACAGCTTCCTGAGCTCGAAGATCCTGGAACTGTGCGCAGATCTTCCCATCTACTGGCTCCAACCTACATATCCCAAAGGTGAATTTTCTATTTATAGGCTTTCCAGAGTTAAACTGCTTCTGCAAGTATCTTAAGTGTTGATTGTATTAAAAACTCAACAGGAAAATATTAATATAGCTAGTAGGATGAGCGTTCACGTGCAGAAAACGGGTCAGACTGTAGAGCACATCTGGATATTCAGTCATTTCATTGCACTGCAGCAAACAAGTTTTCATTTAAAGATGCCCTAACGGGATTTTTTTTTTAACTAAATTTGTGTATATGTAGCGTAGCATTTGTTTTAATAAACTCAACCACCACCATTTTCTCCAGTATACAGCGCCCTTCCGCTCCTTTTCTCAGTGACTTCACCACTCTCCAGACTCTCAGAGTCATGCTGCGCTCTGACCAGGATGTGGGATTTACAATGTAAGTCTTTAGAGCTTCAGAACGAGATGCCATAGGCTTACGTTGTAAGAGACTTCAGGGTCACGCAGAGAATACAGTGACCCAGATAGTGTGAAGAGTGGTGACATCGCTGAGAAGAGGAGCAGAACGGCACTGGACACCGGAAAGAGCAGCGGAAGGTGAGTATATTAATACACTCACACTACATTACATGCACTTACACAGGTTCAGTGAGAGAAAAAACTTCATGGGAGGGCTTCTTTAAAGTAAAATGGAATTTTTACAGGTGTTTGCTACCATAGGCTAGCTGTAGATCACTAAAGTCTAGCAATGCACATAGGGCATTACACGGGTTGAGTTGACTACCTGTAAAGACTCGCCATGGTACACAGTTTTCTTCATCATGTTAGAAGATCACTGTATGTCAAACATGGCCAGGGCCAGGCCACTAACCACATCTACTGGCTTACTGAACTGAGGAAATTTCTTGCAGTTATTTTACTATTATTGTGCCTATTATGTAGTGAGGCTTGCGTGGAGTAATTTCAGTCTCCATGCGAACCTTCCACATGGCTAAAATATCAAATGTTCAATTTTAATATAATAGGAGGCCTTATTTATTGAACATATATCTTGTCATTATCATTTGGCATGCACAAAATGTAATTTGTTTGTAAGGGAGAACATAGAATACACTTATATTATGAAGGTGCACAACAAATTGGAGGTGGTGCCCGCCTAGGTAGTTGGCTGAGCACTTCCCCTCCCATCAGTCAAAGGCTGTTTTTAATTAGAGCTAGATACAGGGTGGCTATATCATTGTTGCAACCTGTGGGTCCCAAGAGGTGAGGGGCCCACTTATACCTCCAAAGCAGGTGCAATTTTGCATTTTTAGGAGCTCTTGGGTTACAAAGGGCCCATATAAGGGCTATTTTCTCTGTGTCCGCCAGTGGATGGATAGATAAATAATAGATAGATACGTCGCTGAGCCCCTATGGGCTATTATACCACATTTTTTTCTATTTTTGCAAAACATGGTGCTGCTTTTATTTCTCTATCATATTGTGATGGATTGGTTTATGCCTGAGAGGCTTGGTACACGACTATCTAAATTGTTTGCTAGTGCTGCTCTCAATTTATTTTTTTAAAATAGATAGATGTGTAAGAGTGGTGGACTGTACTGTTACGTTCCTACCCCTGAAGAGACTAATTCTGTCATGTATATAATGTGGGTTTTATACATATATATGGTATGTGAAATACTGCGGTTTTAATGAATATTGTGAATAGACTGTGATACGGTAGTGAACAGCATAGGGTAAATATACACTGTAGATTTTGATCTAGGACCTAATATAAGGACAATAGGCTTAGTACTGTTATATGATAGTAACTGTAGTTAACTGAAGGTATAGGATAAGATACGGTTCATGTTTGTGACTAGCCCACAGTGGGAGGTAATTGTGCTAGTGAAATAGCAGATAGGGAAATAGCCATGGTCAAGTTCACGTTGCAGTGGGTGAGCAGCTATCATTCATGGCAGTGGGAGGCCTCACTAGAATCCCTTACGGACATTCCTGCAATGTCTAGAGCTCAGTGCTCGATATGGGTACTATGAAGAGTGCCTTATCCTCAGGCATATGGGGAAGGGAAGGAAAAGGATGCCAGGTGTGCTGTGGGACTGGATAATAGATCCCAGGGGCTGAGGGAGCCAGTGAACGTGGGGATAGTCCAAGAACAACGGATAGCAATGCTGAGGGTGTACTGTACTATGGAAACAAGGAATAAGAAGTGTTGTGCCCAATACTGCATGTCACAATCTGATGAACTTGAACTGTCTAGTAAACTTTTGCTTGTTGAAACGATTTGCGTGCCCCCTAAGTTACGTGTGGTGGCTCCGGAAGATGGTGGCCTGGAGAAAGCGGAGGCCTGTGGCCTACAAGTGAGCGTGATACATCCCACACATAACAGCACATTGAGATTGCAACATGATTATCCTGTAAAGTGCCAGGGCGATATGGAGAAGCAGGGCGGTCATGGCTAGTGCCAGCAGTCACTTTATAAAAAGATGGATGATAGATAGATATGGGATAGATAAATATAGATAGATAATAGATATATAATAGATGTGGATTGAAGGAAGATCTTTGATCACTAAATTAATTTGAGCTAGTTGCTTTTAAATATGACTGTTTTATCTGTTAAATGAAACCAAGGGATGGATTTTAATTTCCAGAAATGTTTTCTATCCCACCTCATTATCGCGTCTCCCGGGAAGAAGAGCTTTGCTGCAAAGACCTGCAGTGTCAGTTGCTAATCCTAGAAACAAGACTGTGACTATTCTATCAGCTGCTGTGCGGATTAGCATTCTAGAAGTTAACCTTTGATGTTTACTTCACCAGGAGAAGTGCTATAATGTATAATTAACTGTGATTCCAAATTGTAATAGTGAATGTGTCATACATAGCAGGCCCAGCGAGACTGCTAAACTGATTAGTGAATCCAGAAAGTGATGACACCATTATCCTTTCCCTATCACCATATGAGCACTTACTACATCCCTTAACATTCAATGTAATAATCTGTTCAGCTCAGTTATAAGACAATTTGGCTCCAGACCAGCAGGATGTATGGCACATATCACACAAATGATATAGAAGACCTATGTGTTGTTAAATGGTATTAAATATACTTTGCATTTCCATATGTCTAGAGAATCCACGGGGTAAAAGGGATGTAAGAAGGAAAGTCAGGCAATCTCAGAACCTAAATCTGGACCAATTTGAGGCTGCAGCAGAAGAGGTGAACACCAGACGCCAAGGAAACCGTCGTGCCCAACAAGTCAATGAAACTCGACCATCCTCTGAGAGAGTGCAAGATTTCAACCCGGAGAACCCATACCATGTAAGCGATCCATTACCTTCTACCTGTACTAAAGGAATTCATATATTTCTACCCGCTAAATCACAGAACATGACAGTAATATATTAATGAATCATTGACTACAACTCATGACAGCAATTACTGATTGTAGCGATTTTAAAAATGGACTATGAATAGGACATGTGTTAAAGTAATAAATTACCCAATACTCCCCTGTTCAATCCCCACAGGTCCGATGGTCCCCGCTGTCATTTTCTAACTTGCATGCAGCGATTACTTTACATACATCCATGTGACCGCTGCAGCCAATCAGTGACCTCAGCATACACGTGTTGTACATGTTAGCATTACCATTGTCTGGTTTGCGATAGTTTAACCTTACAATCAAAGATCTCTAACACTTGCACTATAAATACAAATTTTCCTTTGGAGACAAAAATTAGTGTTTATTTAACCCAATCCAATCACAATCAATTTTCAGTTTTACGCTTTCATTTTTTCCTCCCCTTCTTCCAAGAGTCATTCCTTTTTTAGTTTCCATTGAAAATGTTGGATAAGGGCTTCTTTTTTTTCAAGATGAGTTGCAATTTTGAATGTCACTGTGACGCTAGTCATTACTCAATGTGAGGCTAGTTATCGCTTATGGACTCATCGTGAGACAGGATAGTCAAGAGGTCCAGAGTCAGTACCAAGAGGGGTCGTAATAGACAAAGGGAAAAGACTATAGCATAGTCAGGTAACAGTCCGAGGTCAGAGTATCAGGAAGGTAGTGGATCAAGACAAAGGGGTAAGTCAAACATATGGTCAAAGGTAAATCCAAGGTCGGCAACAGAGATCAGAATACAACTGAAAGCACAGAGCCAACACACACACAACACTTGAGCAAAACTACAAATGGCAATGGTCTGACAGTTTTCAGAGTGTTAAATAGCCCTGTAAACACCCAAAATGGATGTCACCTGGAGGAGATCCCACAGAGCCAGCCAGCTAAGATGGCTGCGCAGTCATTCACAATGCTCACACTTCTGCCTTAGATTGGACAATAGAGCTGTCATTGGAAAATCTGACAAAGCAGCAATCCTCAATCCCATAGAGCGACAAAGCTGTCATTCACTGCGTCCATAGGACACCATGAATGGTGGAATCATGACTGTCACCATCCATTTTTTCATTACAACGCACTTTAAAATGGGAAACATATGCTTGTTGTAAATGTTTAATTATCACTGCATTGCATTATATACCAAAAATCATGGCCTCCTATAAACCTAAGCTCGTGCCCAGGCTCCACAGGAGCACCAACATTTCAATTATGGAGGCATTCAGAAGACTCCCAGATGCCATGTCAACACAATGGACATCTACGATCATGTGACCCTAGCAGAATTGCTGCATTTAAAATGCCATTGTCAAAGCTTGAGATTTTCTTTACTTGTAATGATTGTTTTAGCACCAGGAGCTTATCATTGCTGGGACACAGCAGCACCTGCCTGGTAGTCAGACTCCTGTGATAGGCAGCTCAGGGTCTATAACCATTGTATATACAGAGCCTGGGGGGGTTAGTTGGCTTTCTCAGCTCTGATGCATACTAAACCTAAAAGCTCTGAATGTGAGAAACGCTGCACCCAGTAATCTAAGTGATACACTGTTGGATTCAGAGTCTCTTTGCCTACACCAGGCTGCTCTCAGATGAGGTAGAAAAAACTCACTGACATATTCCCTTTAAATGTATTTTATTAGGATTTTCTGTGATATTCCAACAGAAAGTAGCAATTATTTATGAAATGTAAAGGAAATGATACATGGTTTTCTAAATATTTCAAAAATATAAATCTGAAAATTGTGATGTGCATTTCTATTCAGCCCCCCTGAGTTAATACTTTGTAGAACCACCTTTTGCTGCAATTACTGCTGCATGTCTTTTGGGGTATGTCTTCTGCAGTTTCTAACAGGTTTCCCTCTAGGATTGCCCTGTATTTAGCTCCATCAATCTTCCCATAAACTCTGACCAGCTTCTCTGTCCCTGCTGAAGAAAAGCATCACCACAGCATGATGCTGCCATCATCATATTTGTTGGTGGGGATGATGTTTTCAGCACGATGTGCCATACGTTACCTTTTGCACTTAGCCCAAAAAGTTCTATTTTCGCTGTATCTGACCAGAGCACCTTCTTCCACATTCTAGCTGTGTCCCCTAAATTGCATATGGAAGACGGCGCTCTGGTCAGGTGAGACCAAAGTTCAACTTATTGGGTTAAATGCAAAACGCTATGTGTTGCCTAAAACCTAGCACTGCATATAACCCTGAAAACACCATCCCCACTGTCAAACATAATGGTGGCAGTATCATGCAGGGATGTGGGGATGCTTTTCTTCTGCAGGAACAGGGAAGCTGGTTGGAGTTTATGGGAAGAATGATGGAGCTAAATACAGGGCAATTCTGGATAAAAACCTGTTAGAGGCTGCAAAAGACTTCAGACTGCAGCATAGGTTCACATTCCAGCAGGACAATAACCCTAAACATACTGTCAGAGGTAAAATGGAATGGTTTAGATCAAGCATATTCATGTATGTGAATGTCCCAGTCATGGTCCAGACCTACATCCCATTGAGAATCTGTGGCAAGACTTGAAAATTGCTGTTCACAGACAGTCTCCATCCAGTCTGAGCTAGAGCTAATCCGCAAAGAATGGGCAAAAATTTCTGTAACTAGCTGTGAAAAGAGGGTACAGATATGCTCCAAAAGATTTGCAGCAGTAATTGCAGCGAAAGTCGGTCCTGCAAAGAATATATTGACTCAGGGGTGTAAGAATACAATTGCACGTCAATTTTTAGATTTATATTTTTTAAATATTTAGAAAACCATGAATCATTTCTTTTAAATTTCACAAATACTTGGTACTTTGTGTTGATATATCACATAACATCCCAATAAAAACATTTAAATTAAATTTTCTGGCACTTACTAACAAGCATTACCACTTTTTCTGTGCTTGTTAGTATATCCTTCCTCACGGATTGCATAGCTCTTCTGTTTTAAAAAATGGCTGCTGATGGAAGAGCACATTACCAAACCTGTCCATCAGGCTTCTCCAGTTGAAAAACAGTTTACGTATCTGCAGTGCTTTTCCACTGGAGGAGACTGATAGTCTGGTCAAACGCTCCTCCATCAGAAGCCATTTTCTGGACTGGAAAGCTGTGCAGTCTGTGAGTAAACGTGTCAAGACGCTGGCGGCCTCGTGTCAATGTAGGAAGACTGGTCTGTACACTACTGTTGTTGGGAATAGAAAAGAGAGTTCATTCACTGGCTCCGATGATGTAGGAGGGTCCTATAGCTAAATTTAAATACCCTTTTGTTGTTGCTGAACCTCATTACTGGTCCCTCAATCTCTCATGTACTACCCTAAAAAAGGACCTGAAACACGTCTTCCTTAAAGTGAAGGTGTTGTGATTTTTATTTTTAATATAAAGTTAAATGCACTCGTTTAATATTTTTTTATTTATTATTTTTTTCTTTAGCCCCTGGGGGCTGCCATTTTCAGTTGCTGGTGTGTAAGTGCCTGAGCACGACACTTACGTACCTCAAATATGGCAGCCTCTGTACACAGTACTGCATCTCCTACACTATGGCTGCCTCCAGCTGTGACCTGGGCAAGTCCCCTGGGCTGTCCAAGTCACAGCTGTGGGAAGAGATGGGTGCCATTTTTTTGAAGCCCGCAGCTATGCTGCCAACTACACGTTCCCTCTGTCACCAATCACAGTGTTCAGTTCAAGAGGTGACAGGAGGTGCAGGGATTTGGTGAACACAGAGCAGAGGTCCAGGCTGAGGTATCGGGGCAAGTGAGCGGTGTTCGGCAGTCTGACATTAGTAGTACAATACCAGGCTACTGATCACTGATCATCGCTCACCACCACTGTAACCACAGTGTTCAGAGCACAGCAGAGTAATCATCACACTGCTGTACTCTGAACACTAACTTGGCTCTGTTATGTCAGCATAAGCCTCATTCAGAGACTTATGCTGACATTGCAGAGCCATGTATCTAATGCTCATCATGTGATACAGCTCAAGTGCCCAGTTAACATTTAATGTCCCAAGTCCCCCATGTACAAATCCCCTAAAAACAGTATCATGACCCCACAACTCCCTCCCACAGCACCCTTATACACAGTATGATGGGCCCACAGCTCTCCTATGCAGTGTGATGCTCTCCACCCCTCCCCTATACACAGTATGATTCCCCCCCTACAACTCCCCTATGCACAGTATGATGAACCCAGCTCCTGCTTGCACACAGCTGCAATGCAGACCAATGTGGCAGTAGCACTGCAACGAGGAACACAAAGAATGTCAGTGTCCTGGCTTGATAATGTCATCACGTCGTTCCGCCCAAGTGCTCCGGACTTGTCCTGTGCATCTCCTTGCTGTTCTGTAGTTCACCCACTGTGGCAACACTGCTCACCGACACTTCCTACTACTATTTGAACTTGTCAATAACTACAGGAAGTGGTATCTCTCCCTAACACTAAGCACCTCCCACTATGGGCAAGTTCCAAACATTAACTCTAACAGTACCCTAACCTCACTAACTACAGTCGCTATCTTTGCTACCTATCTTATGTCCTAAATCCTAACCTATGTTTTTCTCTATGCTTTCCTATACACATAATACATTACTACACATAACATAGGCAAACATCACATGACACAATATATACAAAAGACGCAGGACATAATTCACACTATAACGCAATTGGTGTCTTCAAGGGTAGAAACGTCACAGTCCAGTCCACACCTCTTACACCCACGAGGTGCCAACATACCCCTGGCTTCTAGCACTTGTTCAGACCGGCATGCACTGCATACATCCACTAATAACCATCTCAATGTGAATTAATGCACAAGATGCATTATTATTAGTGATGAGCGAATATACTCGTTACTCGAGATTTCTCGAGCATGCTCGGGGGTCCTCCGAGTATTTTTTAGTGCTCAGAGATTTTGTTTTTAGCGCCGCAGCTGAATGATTTACATCTGTTAGCCAGCATAAGTACATGTGGGGGTTGCCTGGTTGCTAGGGAATCCCCACATGTACTTATGCTGGCTAACAGATGTAAATCATTCAGCTGCGGCAAGAAAAACTAAAACTCCAAGCACTAAAAAATACTCAGAGGACACCCGAGTAATCTCGAGTAACGAGTATATTCGCTCATCACTACTAATTATTTATACCATCTGAAGTTTTGGTATTAGTTCCTGAGAAAGATAATACCACACTAAACTTCTGCAAACAACACTTTGCATGAAGCCCACGTAGCAGGCAATTTCCATAACAGTTCTTTTCTTAAGATTGCTATGCATTTTATGCTTTTCAAGGTGTACAATGTTCTGAAAAACAGTAATTTAAATTGTGAATTCTTTGATGCGTACCCGCTACTTTCTTCTTTCTTTGCTCAAAAAATATCTTTGTAATCTAATGAACATTAAAGGGAATTTAAAGAGAATTTCTTGCTAAAGAATATAAAAAACACACAGTCGAGCAGCATCTGACGAAGTCTACACTAGATATGCCTTGTGGAAAATCAATATGGTGTTGGCTTGGCTTCCTAATCAATGTCATTGGAGTGATTTAACATGTGAGTATTTAAAGCAAGCTCACATTTCTAGATTTCATCAGTATTCATTCCCTGCAGGATATCTTGTCAGGCCTTTCAATAAAGCATTGTTCTTCCAACTTCTCCCTTACAATTGAGCCACAAGACACTGGAATAAAAGAACGCAGACACTGCACTTTCAGCTGTAACAGACTTGATAAAAAAAAAAAAAAAAAATGAGATTTTTTACAGAAAATAGTATGGGATTTGACAGCATGGTTGAAATGCTCAATCCATCTTGTACAGTGTGTCCATTTCTTTCAGCTTCATTTAACAAATCCAACATGAGTTACATACATAGGAGTTTCTGTGGATCCTTTTCAATACATTTCTGATTAAAAATGTATGAGATCCTAATGTAATTAAATAAAACTAATATGTTGATGTGGATTTCAGTCTGGGTGATGGTGCAGCATTTCTCCTGCAAATTTCCATCAACTGTTCAGATTGTTTAGATCCTCCTTCTTTGTTGCTTAAAGACTATTCAAATCAATTAAAAATAATCTCTAGTACATTTAAAGGGAACCTGTCACCAGGTTTGGCCGATATGAGTTACGGCCATCACCTTTCAGGGCTGATATACAGCATTCTATAATGCTGTACTTTGCTCTGCCCTCAACAGGAGCACGATGCCAATGAGACTGTGGATGGCGCAGTGACTGCGTACCAATCGCTTAGGCTGGGTTCACACTTGCGAACCGGGGCTTTGCGGAGGGCTGTGTACTTCCTCCGCTAAGCCCCGCCTACTTCAACATGCGTCCTGCGTACCTATCTTTAACATTGGGTACCTGTGCGGTCGCGTCAAAACAACGCATCCGCATACATCCGCATGTCCTGTGTACCCAATGTTAAAGATAGGTACGCAGGACGCATGCCGACGAAGGCGGAGCTAAATGGAAGAGGTGCTGCAGTGGGTGGGGCTTAACGGAGGAACTATGCAGCCCTCCACAGCTCTGACCTATGCAAGTGTAAAACTAGCCTAACAGATCAATTTTCCATAAACTTCAATGTTAAAAATAGCAGATTCAGCTGAGAACAGTTTTCTAAAAACGGACAACTGTCTGCCAATGAATTGCTGCTGGATCCGTTCTAACAGATGATTACTGGACCTGAACATAGCTTAAGGCTCCATGTACACATGCTTTCCCTTCCTGTTGTATGCAGATTTACTAAAGACAGTCTTCCAATCTTTATCTCAGATGACTGGCAGTAACAAGGTCAGGTTAGTGTCTATCCATTTCTACTGTATTGCACACAGTGCTATGCACTGGAACCTGTCATTAGTTGTTTTTCCCATATTGGCCCCAACATTAAACAATTGGCATATCATAAGACTAATCTGCATACAAGGTTGGGGCTATCACAGGTCATGTGGTCCAAAACTGCTCTTTGTAGCTGTTTACATTGCAGCGTAACGCAGTCGATATGATAGCATTGTGACCTCAAAGGTTCCCCTAATAGGCAAGTTTCAAAAAATCCGAACGAGTTGAGTTTTTTGTGACTTGCCTATTGCAGTTGCAGTACCCTGTGGCTCTCAATGCAATGTCATGCTCTTAGGTTACAATGCGGTGTAGCAGCAGCAATGAGCGATATTTGGCTGTGCAACCTGCGTCACAACCAAAGTAGCTGTGAAGCCGCAACCTTATAGTGTACATCAAATACATACATAGTGACCAATAAATACTACTATGGATGAACACTAAGTTAACACCCCTTTGTGGCTAATATAAACCGATATAACCACATCATTATCAATATAACCACCATACAGTGACTAAATGTGGATTCACACCGTCTCCTACACCTGAACTGGACAACTGGAGGAAGTGAGAACAGCCGCAGCTCTCACGTCTTCTGGATATTAATTATGTCGGTAGAAGAGTGAAGCCAGTATTGATTGGCTACAGAGATCACGAGATATAACAATGTCACGCGATCCCCGGGAAAGCTAGCATCGAAGGTCAATATAAATGTTATTTTACAATGGGGAAAAATAGGGATTGAGAAGGGGTTGTCCGAGTAGTAGACTTAAATAGTATCAAATAGGCTCCAAAACAGTATCATGACTACCCCTAAAATAGTGTCATATACACGAGTCCCCAAAAATAGCACCATAAACACAGTACTACAGCAATATATCCATACATTCAATGCCACCTAATAGCTCCTCATAGTAAACAGTCTTATACAGTTTGTGCCATCCAAACTGCACCACAAAAGAATCATAAAGGAACACACAATAAATAGCATCTTTGAGACAATGCCCCTCAAGTGTCCAAAAATAATTAGCACCATACAGATGTAGTGCCATGAAGATATTTTGATATAACACTCCACACATAACTTTAGTACCACCCTAGATATGCTCCATCACCAAATAATAGGCTATATGCTATCCTCATTCCCCAAGGTGTACGGCACTGCATCCTATCTATGGCCTGGAGGTGGCTAGCCTGATGATATTATGTTGTGCCAGATAGGATCCAGCAATGTCGTTAGTGGGGGCCACAGCGCAATCAAAGAAACCAGAGATCAAATGTGGCAGAATTCTGCCCTGAAAATCTGAGACAGTTCTTGATATACAGTACAGACCAAAAGTTTGGACACACCTTCTCATTTAAAGATTTTTCTGTACTTTCATGACTATGAAAATTATACATTCACACTGAAGGCATCAAAACTATGAATTAACACATGTGGAATTATATACTTAACAAAAAAGTGTGAAACAACTGAAATTATGTCTTATATTCTAGGTTCTTCAAAGTAGCCACCTTTTGCTTTGATGACTGCTTTGCACACTCTTGGCATTCTCTTGATGAGCTTCAAGAGGTAGTCACCGGGAACGGTTTTCACTTCACAGGTATGCCCTGTCAGGTTTAATAAGTGGGATTTCTTGCCTTATAAATGGGGTTGGGACCATCAGTTGTGTTGTGCAGAAGTCTGGTGGATACACAGCTGATAGTCCTACTGAATAGACTGTTAGAATTTGTATTATGGCAAGAAAAACGAGTGGCCATCATTACTTTAAGAAATGAAGGTCAGTCAGTCTGAAAAATTAGGAAAACTTTGAAAGTGTCCCCAAGTGCAAAAACCATCAAGCGCTACAAAGAAACTGGCTCACATGAGGACCGCCCCAGAAAAGGAAGACCAAGAGTCACCTCTGCTTCTGAGGAAAAATTTATCCGAGTCACCAGCCTCAGAAATCGCAGGTTAACAGCAGCTCAGATTAGAGACCAGGTCAATGCCACACAGAGTTCTAGCAGCAGACACATCCCTACAAAAACTGTTAAGAGGAGACTTTGTGCAGCAGGCCTTCATGGTAAAATAGCTGCTAGGAAACCACTGCTAAGAACAGACAACAAGCAGAAGAGACTTGTTTGGGCTAAAGAACACAAGGAATGGACATTAGACCAGTGGAAATCTGTGCTTTGGTCTGATGAGTCCAAATTTGAGATCTTTAGTTCCAACCATGTCTTTGTGCAACGCAGAAAAGGTGAACGGATGGACTCTACATGCCTGGTTCCCACCGTGAAGCATGGAGGAGGAGGTTTGATGGTCTGGTGGTGCTTTGCTGGTGACACTGTTGGGTATTTATTCAAAATTGAAGGCATACTGAACCAGTATGGCTACCACAGCATCTTGCAGCGGCATGCTATTCCATCCGGTTTGCATTTAGTTGGACAATCATTTATTTTTCAACAGGACAATGACCCCAAACACACCTCCAGGCTGTGTAAGGGCTATTTGACCAAGAAGGAGAGTGATGGGGTGCTACGCCAGATGACCTGGCCTCCAGTCACCAGACCTGAACCCAATCGAGATGGTTTGGGGTGAGCTGGACCGCAGAGTGAAGGCAAAAGGGCCAACAAGTGCTAAGCATCTCTGGGAACTCCTTCAATTCCCCATTCCCGGTGACTACCTCTTGATGCTCATCGAGAGAATGCCAAGAGTGTGCAAAGCAGTCAACAAAGCAAAAGGTGGCTACTTTGAAGAACCTAGAATATAAGACATAATTTCAGTTGTTTCACACTTTTTTGTTATAATTCCACATGTGTTAATTCATAGTTTTGATGCCTTCAGTGTGAATGTACAATTTTCATAGTCATGAAAATACAGAAAAATCTTTAAATGAGGTGTGTCCAAACGTTTTGTCTGTACTGTATAATATATAATAATATTGTCTTTTCTTGATATAAAGTATTTGAAGTTTTCAATCTATCGTCCAAATAAGGCACACAAAAAAAATAATTAAAAAATGAGCGTATTATTATGTAATGAAAATGGTAAGGGCTTTCCTGACCAATTATCCCCTATACTGTAACAATCCCCTAATAAAAAGAATTTTGAAGAAAAAAAAAAGAAAGAAAATGGTAAGGGCTATCACCACAAACGTTTTCTTTAAAATCTCTGCCTAAAAATATAGTATAAATATATATATTTTTAATAATTGTGATTTATAGAAATTTATAGAAATAGAAAAATTAATTTGATAGTGGAATCCAACCTATGCATCTCTGCCCTCAGAACTTGAGCCTTGTGTTGAAGATCTTTTTTCGGCTTTGGCCTCCTATTTTGCACTACTATAGGTAGTACTGACCGTCCAGTTCCTCCCATTGACCAGCTCTGCGTTAATGTATATATTAACTGTGTGTGCTGGTCAAGACTCAAGAACCCTAAATAAGAATCATAAAGGAGCATTTTACTAAAAAGCCTGATAACTAACCTGAAAACCTTTGAGAAGGAACAGGCTGAGAACTTGAGTTCACCCTGAGGTCTACTAGTAGACCTGGTATATGACCACCACTGCTATGAAGAGTTGAACACCTCACTGTGATCACACATTTTTGGAGATATTCTACTTTTAAAAAACTTACCAACTTGGATGAACCTTTACAAATATGAACTAGAAGCATAGCCTTTATTAGTATTTACTAGACACGTAGGACACATTGTTGCATTGCTTCCCAGGCCTCTAGAACAGCTTCTGAACTGCCTGGATATTTGCGTTAATCCATCGTATCATAAGAGATAAATTTGCTCTTGGGGACAAAGGGAGAGAGAAGATCTGTGGAACGTGCAGAATTTGGTTTGTCAGTTGTATGAAGAATTATTTTTAAGGCTAGCTTATACAAAGTAATGCTTTGCTCAGATGTTGTGAGCATCAGATAATGTGAAAATTGCGCCATCCACTTATGTGATAACATACATCAGTGTAGGACAGTCCCTATTGTCTCTGAAGCTATTTCGGTGTTCCTTGCTGTTTCCTTGTTTTTCAGGTGCTACCCGTCACTTATTTTTGTGCACTGCTGTGTAATGCTTTACATCACATTTCAGTCAAGCTGAGAGCTTAGTTAGATGATTTCACCAAAGTACCTCATGTTATTCCCAGCAATGCAGACACAATAACTAAACCAATCATCGAACATAGACTCGCACACCAAAATCACTTTTTTGTTCATAAAACAATATACCGTAATTTGCATTTGCAATATACTCCCTATGATTAAAATACTCTGTTTACATACAGGAAGAATTAGCTGAAAATTGCACTACCCGCTGTATCATGTGTTAAAAGGATAGAAAAACACTAGTAGCACTGAAGTAGAAGAAACAACAACATATTCATATGGTGATATAGAGCAACGAAATGAGATGTGCACCTGTTCACCAGCTGGTTATCCAAAGCTGGCTGCTCCATGCACCTTGTTGGTATATATTTATTTATTTTTCAGAATATATACAGTGCCTTGCGAAAGTATTCGGCTCCCTGGAACTTTTCAACCTTTTCCCACATATCATGCTTCAAACATAAAGATACCAATTGTAAATTTTTGGTGAAGAATCAACAACAATTGGAACACAATTGTGAAGATGAACGAAATTTATTGGTTATTTTACATTTTTGTGGAAATTCAAAAACTGAAAACTGGGGTGTGCAATATTATTCAGCCCCTTTACTTTCAGTGCAGCAAACTCACTCTAGAAGTTAATTGTGGATCTCTGAATGATCCAATGTTGTCCTAAATGCCTAATGATGATAAATACAATCCACCTATGTGAAATCAAGTCTCCGTATAAATGAACCTGCTCTGTGATAGTCTCAGGGTTCTGTTTGAAGCACAGAGAGCATCATGAAGACCAAGGAACACAACAGGCAGGTCCGTGATACTGTTGTGGAGAAGTTTAAAGCCGGATTTGGATACAAAATGATTTCTAAAACTTTAAACATCCCAAGGAGCACTGCACAAGCGATTATATTGAAATGGAAGGAGTATCATACCACTGCAAATCTACCAAACCCGGCCGTCCCTCTAAACTTTCATCTCAAGCAAGAAGATGACTCATCAGAGATGCAGCCAAGAGGCCCATGATCACTCTGGATGAACTGCAGAGATCTACAGCTGAGGTGGGACAGTCTATCCATAGGACAACAATCAGTTGTATACTGCACAAATCTGGCCTTTATGGAAGAGTGGCAAGAAGAAAGCCATTTCTCAAAGATATCCATAAAAAGTGTCGTTTAAAGTTTGCAACAAGCCACCTGGGAGACACACCAAACATGTGGAAGAAGGTGCTCTGGTCAGATGAAACCAAAATCGAACTCTTTGGCAACAATGCCAAATGATATGTTTGGCGTAAAGGCAACACAGCTCATCACCCTGAACACACCATCCCCACTGTCAAACATGGTGGTGGCAGCATCATGGTTTGGGCCTGCTTTTCTTCAGCATGGACAGGGAAGATGGATGGAGCCAAATACAGGACCATTCTTGAAGAAAACCTGTTGGAGTCTGCAAAAGACCTGAGACTGGGATGGAGATTTGTCTTCCAACAAGACGACGATTCCAAACAAAGCAAAATCTACAATGGAATGGTTCACAAATAAACGTATCCAGGTGTTAGAATGGTCAAGTCAAAGTCCAGACCTCAATCCAACCGAGAATCTGTGGAAAGAGCTGAAAACTGCTGTTCACAAACGATCTCCATCAAACCTCACTGAGCTCGAGCTGTTTGGCAAGGAAGAATGGGCAAGAATTTCAGTCTCTCGATGTACAAAACTGATAGAGACATACCCCAAGCGACTTGCAGCTGTAATTGCAGCAAAAGGTGGTGCAACAAAGTATTAAGCTAAAGGGGCCGAATAATATTGCACGCCCCAGTTTTCAGTTTTTGAATTTCCACAAAAATGTAAAATAACTAATACATTTCGTTCAACTTCACAATTGTGTTCCACTTGTTGTTGATTCTGCACCAAAAATTTACATTTGGTATCTTTATGTTTGAAGCATGATATGTGGGAAAAGGTTGAAAAGTTACTTTCGCAAGGCACTGTATGTTTATGTGTGTATATATACTGTATATACACAAAGTGGGGGAAATAAGTATTTGCTCCCTTGCTGATTTTGCAAGTTTGCCCACTGACATGAACAGTATATAATTTTAAGGGCAGGTTATTTTAACATTGAGAGATATATATATATATATAGATATTCTAAGAGGCATCGTGATTACTCGCTAATCCCGCCCCCTGCACAGTAGCTCCGCCTCCCACACACAATTCCGCCCCCCACATTACCACACAATTCCGCCCCCCACATTACCACACAATTCCGCCCCCACCACATAATCCCGCCCCCCACCACATCACCACACACAAACCCGCCCCCCACCACATCACCACACACAATCCCGCCCCCCACATTACCATACACAATCCCGCCCCCCACCACATCACCACACACAAACCCGCCCCCACCACATCACCACACAATCCCACCCCCCACATTACCACACACAATCCCACCCCCCCACACACAATCCCGCCCCCCACGTTACCACAGAATCCCGCCCCCCACATTACCACACAATCCCGCCCCCCACATTACCACACACAATCCCGCCCCCATTACCACACACAATCCCGCCCCCCCACATCACCATATAATCCCCCCCACATTACTACACGAGGCTCCATCCCCACACATTACCACACGAGGCTCTGTCCCCACACATTACCACACGAGGCTCCATCCCCACACATTACCACACGAGGCTCCGTCCCCACACATTACCACACGAGGCTCCGTCCTCACACATTACCACACGAGGCTCCGTCCTCACACATTACCACACGAGGCTCCGTCCCCACACATTACCACACGAGGCTCCATCCCCACACAATACCACACGAGGCTCCATCCCCACACATTACCACACGAGGCTCCGTCCTTCCACATTACCACAAGGCTGCGTCCCCACACATTACCACACGAGGCTCTGTCCCCACACATTACCACACGAATCCAGTTTGCTTTTGATTTTACACTGTGAATAAAATGTATTAGTATTATTCTGATTTTTAATTATTATTATTGTTATTAACTTCATTTTAAGTTAATTTACCACCTACGTAAGCGCTATTAAATGTTGTCATTATTTACTTTAGTTTAATCACTAGCAGCGTTAATTAGATAGCAATGAGCATGCCGAGCGTTAGCTGGCTGGAAACAGCTAGTCAGAAATAAAATCCAGAAAGTCACATTGTATAAATTTGCATTTTGCAGTGAGAAATAAGTATTTGATCCCTCTGGTAAACAAGACTTAATACTTGGTGGCAAAACCCTTGTTGGCAAGCACAGCAGTCAGACGTTTTTGTAGTTGATAAGGTTTGTGCACATGTCAGGAGGAATTTTGGTCCACTCCTGTTTGCAGATCATCTCTAAATCATTAAGATTTTGAGGCTGTCGCTTGGCAACTCGGAGCTTCAACTCCCTCCATAAGTTTTCTATGGGATTAAGGTCTGGAGACTGGCTAGGACACTCCATGACCTTAAAGCGAACCTGTCACCCCCAAAATCGATGGTGAGGTAAGCTCACCGGCATCAGGGGCTTATCTACAGCATTCTGTAATGCTGTAGATAAGCTGCCGCTGTTACCTGAAAGAGGAGAAAAAGACGTTAGATTATACTCACCCAGGGGCGGTCCCGCTCCGATGGGCGTCTCAGGTCCGGTACAGCGCCTCCCATCTTCATTCCATGACGTCCTCTTCTGGTCTCCGCACTGCGGCTTCGGCGCAGGCGTACTTTGTCTGCCCTGTTGAGGGCAGAGCAAAGTACTGCAGTGCGCAGGCGCCAGTAAGGTCAGAGGCCGGGCGCCTGCGCACTACAGTACTTTGCTCTGCCCTCAACAGGGCAAAGTACGCCTGCGCCGAAGCCGCGGAGACCAGAAGAGGACGTCATGGAATGAAGATAGGAGGCGCCGGAGCGGACCTGAGACACCCATTTGACCGGACCGCAGCGGGACCGCCCCTGGGTGAGTATATTATAACCTCTTTTTCTCCTCTTTCAGGTAACATCGGGCGCTTATCTACAGCATTACAGAATGCTGTAGATAAGTCCCTGATGACGGTGAGCTTACCTCACCATCGATTTTGGGGGTGACAGGTTCCCTTTAATGTGCTTCTTTTTGAGCCACTCCTTTGTTGCCTTGGCTGTATGTTTTGGGTCATTGTCTTGCTGGAAGACTCAGCTACAACCCATTTTTGATATTCTCTCTCTCAATGTTAAAGGGAATCTGTCACCCCATTTTTCGCCTATAAGCTAAGGCCACCGCCATCAGGGGCTTATCTACAGCATTCTGTAATGCTGTAGATAAGCCCCCGATGTATCCTAAAAGATAAGAAAAACAAGTTAGATTATACTCACCCAGGGGCGGTCCCGATGCTGTCCGATGGGCGTCGCAGTCTGGTGCCTCCCATTTTCATATGATGTCGTATGAAGATGGGAGGTGCCAGAAAGGCCGAGCCTGCGCACTGCAGTACTTTGTTCTGCCCTCAACATGGCAGATAAAGTACGCCTGCGCAGGAGCCGCGACAGGAAGCAAAGAAGAGGATGACATCATATGAAGATGGGAAGCACCGGACCGCGATGCCCATTGGACCGGATCGCCCCTGGGTGAGTATAATCTAACTTGTTTTTCTTATCTTTCAGGTTACATTGGGGCTTATCTACAGCATTACAGAATGCTGTAGATAGGCCCCTGATGGCGGTGGCCTTAGCTTATAGGCGAAAAATGGGGTGACAGATTCCCTTTAAAATTAACCTACCTTTAAAATTATAGACTGTTCATGTCTGTCAGTGGACAAACTTACAAAATCACCAAGGGATCAAATACTTATTTCCCCCACTGGGGGGGAAACACACACAAGGCGCATGTAGTAGCCATTAATATATATTAGTGGGTTTTGCAATGTTATAGATAATGCACACAGCACAATATTGTACACAGAATTAACAGAGAAATGAATGGGACCTATATGACTTTGAGGCCATGTTCACAGTTTCCGTATTTGGAGAGTTTTTTACCTCAATATTTGTAAGACAAACCCAGGAGTTCGTGAGAATTACAGAAGTGGTGACGTGTTTCCTTTTCCTCTGACTGTTCCACTCCTGGTTTTGACTTACAAATACTGAAGTCAAATACGGACCTAAAACACATCAGCAATTCAGAGAAAAAAAAATCTTTGAAAAGTTGGTTGTGGATTATGCATAACAAATGACTAGTTCAAGGCTGGCCTCAGATGGATTCTCACTCCCCTAGACTGACGGGGTCCCACACACAGCTACCTGTCAATCGGGGGGGAAACGGGAGGCAGACTTGGCCTACTCATCGGAGACACATGACCCCTTGCTGGCTTTTCAAAGTAAGTCCACTCGGAAACGGCGCTTCCTTTCAGAGTCAAACACACATGACTACAAGGCAGCCAACGTCTGATTCATGCTGCCTGTGGTCTGGACAGCATGACTCTCCTGTAAGGTTTGCTTTAAACTTGAAAATTTGCTGCATTTCTTTTAGGAGTGGTGATCACACAAGCTTACTATCACTCAGTTAAAGGGAAATTTGCCCCTTCCGCTTCTCCCTCCCAGGTTTGTGAAGTTCTTATTAGTCATTTAAGAAATAAAAGTTCTTCTGACTAATTACAAGATAAGAGCAGCTCTCTTTGAAGCTTTCATAGGTGCATCACAATCAGATAGCCATGATCACCAAGACACCAGGGACTCTTTGGTCTTACTCCAGCGCACTCTCCATCAAGACTGGCACGCAAAACAACCGTCTTCATGGATCTGGGCTAAAGTATTTGGAATCACAATACAAAGTGGACAAAGCAATTTAACACCTCAATTGGGCAAAATCACTGCCCATATATCAGGGGTGTTCAAGGCTCCAATGAACTGAATGCTGTGCATAACATAATTCCTAATATTCTTCTTGCTCATAAGCTTAATAAAAAGAACTCATGAAAAGTTGCAGCATATTAAGGGTATTAACGTGTATTTGTGTACCTAGATTATTACATAGAATTCTGCTTACATAAATACCGAACAAGTTGCCTTCTTTTACACTTACCGTGTTTTTTGCGGCCCGTTATTGAGGGCCATATTGTCGCAATTTTCACAGTCTGCCATAATAAAGGACCGCAAAAAACTTGCAGATCGCCATTTTTCGGGTTTCCAATACTATGGAAAAAGAATTTGAAAAAAACCCAAAAAACGGCATTCCGCAGAACCGGAAGTAACAGTGCACTGCAAAACAAACTTCTGTTGTTTTTGCGGCCCCATTGATTTTCAATGGGGGCCGTGAAAAAAATCAAGCAGGCTCAGTATTTTTTTACGGCACTCACGGTCATACGGCGCTCCGTGGAATTATTGCGCCCCATTTTTGCGACCCCATAGAAATCTATTGGGGCTGCAAAAACAGGACGCAAATCCACGTGAAGTCTAAAAGAAGCCTAAAAGGGAGAAAAGGGGAGGTAAATAATTACCATAAACAACCAAAGAGTCCTTTGTAAGTAAATAAAAGAACAACAACTTTATATAGCAAGCGACCAAAATATGTAACTAACATCAGAAAAAGTTTCATAATACCTGTGAGTGAGCTGCAGGCAGAGGCACACCGGGTCCGTGCGTCCACCCCAACGCGTGTTTCGGACCCTTATCCTTCATCGGGGGCTACATATTTTGGTCGCTTGCTACTAGGCACTACGTGATGAGTACATACCACACATCCCTAATAAGACCTATATGCACTGACACAGAGCAGGCTTCCCCACATATAATTATACTTTTCTACAAGCAATCAATACACAGATGATTGATATAATGTCTATATTGTGGGATCTCTGTGGCACTCCCGTTTCCGTGCGCCCCTTTTTGTATTTGTGAATGCAGTTCCATCTGTAATTACCCACTGGTTCCCCATATCTGTAACCTATATATTTTCTACATAAAGTTGTTATTCTTTTATTTACTTACAACGGACTCTTTGGTTGTTTATGGTAATTTTTTAACCTCCCCTTTTCTTGTTCATAAACTTGTACGTGTTAAGGGAATCTGTCACCAGGTTTTTGCTACCCTGTTTGAGAGCAGCATGATGTGGGGCAGAGACCTTTATTTCAACAATACATCACCTATTGGGCTGCTTGCTGCAGTTTTGATAAAATCACTTATCTGCTGCACATCTACCAGTTCTCTGAATACTGCGCTCTGTATAACCCTGTCCACACCACTGATTGGCAGCTTTCTGTGTACACTGTGCATAGGCAGCAAGCTGACAATCATGGGGCTGATAGAAGCTCATATATAATGTAGGACTACCTGGCAGCAGGTTTACTGGACAATCTCCTGCTGATAAAACTGTTTTTATCAAAACAACAGCAAGCAGCCCAGTAAACAACACATCACTGGAATCAGGGTCTCAGTCTCTACAGTAAACTGCTCTCAGATTAGGAGGCAAAAACCTGGTAACAGACTTCCTTTAGGGTACTTGGAATCATATTGGGTAAGACTATTTGTGTTATTGTCTATGAAAAAAAAAATTGTACTATCGGCAGCAAAAAAAAGATATTGTGACATTAAATCTTCGCTGACATTTACCATATAACCATTAATGCAGATTATATCAGCAATATTTTCGTCTAGTATATGTAATCACTTGGTGTGATACGGATATAATTGCAGTAAACATTATTACTGACCAATGTTTTTTTCTTTATACCAGCTGGAAGGAGAGGGTGGCATGACTTTTGACCCAATGCTGGACCACCAAGGCATTTGCTGCATCGAATGCAGAAGAAGCTATACCCATTGTCAGCGGATCTGTGAGCCTTTTGGTGGCTACTACCCATTTCCATACAACTACCAGGGGTGCCGCTCCGCATGCAGAGTGGTCATGCCCTGCAGCTGGTGGGTCGCACGCATCCTCGGAGTCGTGTAACATGGATGGTTTGGAATGGAAGAGACATCAGAAATTGTTTATGTGAAAGGAACAAATGTCTAAAAACTGATTGACGCTCTGTTGTAAATAAAGACCTAAGTTAATACCGGCCGTCCACAGTCATTGAGTGGAAGTGTAGGTCTCATAGATACTAAATGTATGGTCTGTGCAATAGCTTCCTGGAGACAAACATGTTATAGATTCCGAGTTAGTGTTTTAATGTAGAGTTGTCCTGCTATGACACATATTTGCTGACGTGATTTAGAACCGTTCCCTTTTAAAGGTTAACTAGACTCGTTGCAGTGTTCCACGTTTTTGTAGCTTGATGTAAATAAATCTCAAGTGAAGCTGAGCCCTGTTGTTATTGAAGCGGACACATTTCCAACAGCAGCAGCCCATTGACGTCGGCTCTGCTGCTTTTATAATGACATTGGTATAGTGTTCTTAGTATAACTATTCACAGTGAGACTCCCAGAGATGTCAATATTCACATTTTTTATATGAAATTGGAATAAAAATAATTCTATGTCTATGGGCGAATTTTGGTGTAAGACTTCTATCGTGTGGATAAGCTCTTGTCCCAGTCTAGATGGATGCTGGTCATCGGCTACCATAGGACCCACTTTATTTATTTTACTCACTTATATAGCGCCATTAATTCCACAGCACTTTACAGACATTATCATCGTTGTCCCCAGTCAGATCGCAATGCTCAGACTGCCATTGGCTCTCCTGACCCGAGCGGGACAGCTGTCTCAAAATACATGCTGACATGCCCGATCAGGAGAGCGGCTGGCCAGTCCGACCATTTGTGATAGTCGTCCGTGTTATACAGCCGTCTGACTGCGCCCTTAGACAGGGTAGTACAGCAGCACATCAAGCTATGAGGTCTGAACTAAACATGCATGCTCATCAGCGCTGTGTGCTCATGTCTACAGTTCAGCCATGAAGAATGGTGGTCACCTAAATGGGCAATCTCTAAAGTGTGTGTAACATAGGTATTTCTCTTGAATATGACGTGCACTCATCATCATCATCATCACGAGTCCTGTCTCATCCTTCCCTTTATTGCACAAGGCCTCAGAGTTCCTTAATGCAGGAATTACTGACGATGCATAGAGACTCCAGTACATAAATAAGAAATACTTTGAGCCAATACGTTTTGTTTCCTTTTGTACCAAATGAATGATGTCGATGTGTCCTGCTGCTATTGTACAGAATGGATCCAATCACCATCAGCGGCAGCTGCATTACACTAATCTAATTTATGGATTTTATCCTCGTGTACATTCATCCCGTGCGGTAGAAGAAATTAAGAAAAGGCAACAACTAAAAAAACCTGAAAATCTGTGGCTGTTGCTGAAGAGGGCAGAGATACAGAAACCAATCGGGGCTATAAAATAATGTCTCATTACAGAATATTTATATTTCTTGCCTTGTTAGCTTATTGGGGAAAAAAGCAAAACTTTAAATTCGCAAGAACTAAGAAATCTAACAGGGAGCTTAGAAATTCAATGGTTGGTGTCAAGAAATGCAAAAAAATTCCTGCATGAAATGATTAACCTGTACTGACCCGGTATAAAGGTTAGCACATCCTGCCTGAAATCACCTACGAGTGCTGGGATTATACATGTAACCCCTATATGATTAGTGCTCAGGCTGTAAGTGTCTGCTCTGTATGAGAGTTACTCTGGAAACCAACACATAAGTGTGAAAACTAAGGTTAGTCTCACACTGCCCAACAGAGACGGCGGCAGGGAATCAGAATGCCGCCATTACCGGAGTAATGCCACTGCTGAAGTGCACATTGTCTCACTGCTAATGAGCTGCTTGTTCATAAGAGGCACCATCGTCATCGCACCTTGTTATTCCTATGGAAGGTACTACATGTGTTATAGCCTGGAAGCCATTAGTGCTTCAGGGTGAGCAGATGGGTGCAGGCAGCCAATTACTGAAGAATATGGACTCCTTCCACCGGCGCCCCGTGTGTTTCTACACCAATATGGACAGACACCTCTGTGTTCACTACAGACAGCGCCATCTCTCTACGCTACAGGCCGGACACCGTGCAGCCAGCTCCTAAAGTCACAGCAAGTTTAGTGCACCCATCTTTTCCAGCCACTCGCCCCTAAAATCCAAGGTAACAGCTTGAGCCTATATGTTTAATTAACAGCATTTATACACATGTGCCTACAGTCTGGTGATGTATTGTGTAAAAACACTGCGGCCCAGGACACAAGGCACCCAGCTTTACTGTGAAGATCAGTGCACCCAGCTTTCCTAACAAATTAAATTCTGGGCGTATTTGCAGGTTGTCATACAGAACTACATGCTTATGCATTTGGATCAATTTATGTGAGGTGGTATCTTGACCTATATACAGTACAGACCAAAAGTTTGGACACACGTTCTCATTTAAAGATTTTTCTGTATTTTCATGACTATGACAATTGTACATTCACACTGAAGGCATCAAAACTATGAATTAACACATGTGGAATTATATAATTAACAAAAATGTGTGAAACAACTGAAATTATGTCCTATATTCTAGGTTCTTCAAAGTGTCACCTTTTGCTTTGATGACTGCTTTGCACACTCTTGGCATTCTCTTGATGAGCTTCAAGAGGTAGTCACCGGGAATGGTCTTCCAACAATCTTGAAGGAGTTCCCAGAGATGCTTAGCACTTGTTGGCCCTTTTGCCTTCACTCTGCGGTCCAGCTCACCCCCAAACCATCTCGATTGGGTTCAGGTCTGGTGACTGTGGAGGCCAGGTCATCTGGCGTAGCACCCATCACTCTCCTTCTTTGTCAAATAGCCGTTACATCGCCTGGAGGTGTGTTTGGGGTCATTGTCCTGTTGAAAAAAAAATGATGGTCCAACTAAATGCGAATCGGATGGAATAGCATGCCGCTGCAAGATGCTGTGGTAGCCATACTGCTTCAGTATGCCTTCAATTTTGAATAAATCCCCAACAGTGTCATCAGAAAAGCACCCCCAAACCATCACACCTCCTCCTCCATGCTTCACAGTGGGAACCAGGCATGTAGAGTCATCTGTTCACCTTTTCTGCCTCGCATAAAGACACGGTGGTTGGAACCAAAGATCTCAAATTTGGACTCAGACCAAAGCAGATTTCCACAGGTCTAATGTCCATTCCTTGTGTTCTTTAGCCCAAACAAGTCTCTTCTGCTTGTTGCCTGTCCTTAGTAGTGGTTTCCTAGCAGCTATTTTACCATGAAGGCCTGCTGCACAAAGTCTCCTTAACAATTGTTGTAGAGATGTGTCTGCTGCTAGAACTCTGTGTGGCATTGACCTGGTCTCTAATCTGAGCTGCTGTTAACCTGCGATTTCTGAGGCTGGTGACTCAGATTAACTTATCCTCAGAAGAAGAGGTGACTCTTGGTCATCCTTTCCTGGGGCGGTCCTAATGTGAGCCAGTTTCTTTGTAGCTCTTGATGGTTTTTGCCACTGCACTTGGGGACACTTTCAAAGTTTTCCCAATTTTTCGGACTGACTGACCTTCATTTCTTAAAGTAATGATGGCCACTCGTTTTTCTTTACTTAGAATTTGTATTATGGCAAGAAAAAAAGCAGCTAACAGTCTATTCAGTAGGACTATCAGCACTGTATCCACCAGACTTCTGCACAACACAACTGATGGTCCCAACCCCATTTATAAGGCAAGAAATCCCACTTATTAAACCTGACAGGGCACACCTGTGAAGTGAAAACCATTCCCGGTGACTACCTCTTGAAGCTCATCAAGAGAATGCCAAGAGTGTGCAAAGCAGTCTTCAAAGCAAAAGGTGGCTACTTTGAAGAACCTAGAATATAAGACATATTTTCAGCTGTTTCACACTTTTTTGTTAATTCATAGTTTTGATGCCTTCAGTGTGAATGTACAATTTTCATAGTCATGAAAATACAGAAAAATCTTTAAATGAGAAGGTGTGTCCAAACTTTTGGTCTGTACTGTACACTGCCACTTTTAAGGACACCCGCTCGCAGTGGGGTTTTAAACTTAGCAGGAGTATTGTATACTTACCGCAAAACCCTACAGGAGGACATATCTCCCCCCCCCCTTCCAATTCTGAGCGCTGTTTGGTATATACGGTACCTTTGTCTTTTTTCTACTTTATCTGACAGAAGGTAGTTACTGTCACCCAAACTTAGCAGCTAGGACCCGGGAGTTTGTCAAAGCACCAGTGGGCTTTACATGAATCATTTTATCAGGATAAATCTGCAATCCATGGTGCCTCACCACCAATGTACTGCTGACAATGTATTCTGGCTCATCAATCGAGGTGTCCCTGGCCCTTCGTCTACCGGCAATAGCCATGACATTCTGTGTAACACACATGATCGCTTCAGGAAGTCCGATCTCTCAAATAGGCTTCTAAACCGCAGATTATACAGAGCAGTCAGCTTCACCTTACCATCCTACTTCAGTACTATCGTCAAATACAGAGCGCTCTTTAGAATGAGCCATTCTGTTATAAATGTATGTAAAAGCAGACTGAAAGGCGAGAGGCTGGATTTATAGGCCTGTGGCAATGGGCCTAACTGAGAAACCCAAGTTCAAAGAGTAAGAGCTGCGTCCCAATGCTTTTACCCATACGGTGCACATGGTGAGCCTGCGCTGTCACACAAGTATATTATTAATATATGAATGTAAAACAGATCTGCAATATGGACATACAATGAAACCGGAAATATCACTATTTGCATCTATAGCTTTCATCCATTGCATTCTTTTTCTGTTAGGCAAAAATAGATGTTTCTGCTCAATACAAATTATAGTAATAAATACACAGAAACAAAAATGGATCTAATACTGATAGAATATTGATGCAGCCATATTTTAAGCACTCCCAATATGCCATAATGGGTGGATTCAATCAGTAAAATGGATCAAAATAACACATGCTATGTTTTGGAACAGCAGACGTGAAGAAAAAAAAACTAACCAGTGAATAGCACTATTGATAGGGATGACAAATACACTCATGTGATAAGAGACCATACACATCAGTCAGCCTGAACAGGCAGATCAGTATTTGCTGCGGATTGGACACTGCGTACATCTGCAGCGTCCAATATGCAGAGTCCAGATGTTACAGCATAGTGGAGGGGATTTTATGAAATCCCATCTCCACTATGTGTTCAAAGACGCAGGTGGCAGACCTGCGTATACGCACATGCGGCCCATCCTTATAGACTGCAGCATGTCTATTTATCTTGCAGAGACGCTCCGTCTCCGCAGATAAATAGCACCGTCCTATGTATAGGATGCGCTGATTCCGCACGGTTTAATGAACACATACGGAATCACCGCACATACAAAAGCAGTCAGCGCTTTGGGCAGAGCGGGTATCTGCTGCGTCCAAAGCGCTGCCTTTACAGAACGTGGAAACTTACCCTAAAGCAGTGTTCCCCAACTCCGGTCCTCAAGAGCATCACCTGGACAGGCAAGCATTCAATGACCTGTGCAATACTAAGGAAATCCTCAAAACATGACCTGTTGGTGGCTCTTGAGGACCGGAGTTGGGGAACACTGCCCTAAAGCATGGCATGCATCACAGAGCAGCAGACTGCTTTAATGGCAAAACAAGAGACGGATTTAAGATCAACCAAATAGCACATAAGCCCATCCAAACCTGGACATTTCATTTCATTTACATTGTGTTATGTGCCTTTGTTGGAAGGGAAGTTGGCAAATGCTAGAAATTATTTCAATAACATACTTTGTTTTATTAACAGCAACCCGAAGTTCATCTGTATGAAAAAACGAATTTGACCACTGACAAGATAATTCTCAAATCAGCTCTCTGAATAACTTCTGGATCCAGGGACATTGTAAGAAATATGGGCAGCTAGGGCTAGGCATAAAGCTGCCTGCGTGGCTGTAATTGTAAAATAATGAGAGATTAAGGAGAGGGTTGTACAGGCATAGCCATAGGTTTGCATACTGCAGGGAGTATTACTAAGATGTACTATCTTTATAAAAACATGAAAGAACAGACTGGTTACCAAATAGCTTATTTAAAGCATGATGCTGTAAGACTTTTAAACAGAATTGGAAAATGCCTTTGTCTATACTTACCCTTTCTTATTTTGCCTGGGAAATAAGTTTTATCTCATGGCACACTATGTGTAAAGAGCTGATCAGGAATCATGGGGACCATGCTGGAGCCGGGCAGAGACGGACTGCCCTTGCTGGTAACACGCTCATTCCTACTTGATGCTAGGATAACTGGTTCTATCTAAGGTTAGATCTTGGTTTCGTTTTAAAGAGAACCTGTCACCAGATTCATGCAGTTACCGTCCTACTTCTCCCTATGACTGACAGGTTTCACCTAGTGGTGAGCGAGTGTACTCGTTGCTCGGGTGCTCTCTATTTGTAACTGCTCGGAGATTTAGTTTTTGTTGCCGCAGCTGCATGATTTACATATGCTAGCCAGCCTGAATACATGTGCGGGTTGCCTGGTTGCTAGGGAATCCCCACATGTATTCAAGCTGTCTATCAGCTGTAAATCATGCAGCTGAGGGAAGGAAAACTAAATCTCCGAGCAGTTACAAATACTCGGAGACCCCCCGAGCAACGAGTACACTCGCTCACCACTAGTTTCACCTTATGTACAAACAAAGGAAATGAGCAGTCAGTCAGCAGGTACGGGGTGGGGAAAAGAAGGAAGAGAACACATCGGACACATATTTCCCGGCTGGCTTTTCTGAAACGCCGTAGCATTTTAGAGTAAAACATATCGTGCTGCAACTGCACAGCTAATGTCGGATTCATGTCAGGAGATGAAATCAGGAGTTTAGCTTTAAAATAATACCTAGATACAGTAGCAGTCATATCTGCAATCTTCCTTTTAATAATTCAGCCAAGAGTGATAGATGCAAATATATGCAACCCTCTCTTTCCATTGCTACCTCTTAGGCCTGATAGCAGCCAGATCCACACAGGCCTGGTCTTGCTGTAAAGCTTAGATTTATAGCTTTAAAACAAGGCCTAGATTGCACAACAAAATGTACATAGCTTGTCTCTGTAGGTCAAATGGACATGTGACAGCTGCAACCAATCACTGGCAGCAGCATTGTCGTGTGGATTTCTGGAAAAGGAAGCTTGGAGCGGCAGGGGGATCACAATGCGAGCAAACCTTTTTTCTTTATCTAAATGCCTATGGAAGAATGAGGTTTTGTTCAGGATCATCGATTTTCCAAAAATGCTACATACTTTACAAATAGGGCTTGTAAACGTATATGCCCATCTTTATACATGAAGAGATCAATAACTACAGGAAAGTTACATAATCTTGGAGAGAAGCACAATGTTGGCAAAAATGTATCTTACCTTTGAAGCGAAGAAGTACTAATGTAAAATTAGGACACGTTTGATAAATGCTGGAAAAAATGTGTCAACATTGGTTATATGACACTTCTTTTTTTTTCTCCTTGTTTGATATTCTAATGACTGCTATAAATCACACATCTGTCCCTGCATCTCACTGTGGGAATACAATCATCTCCTTTTAAACAGAGGCATATACGGTCACCAAATATTCGTCACTTTCTGCAGATTATCGGCGTCTTTCTGAGGCAGCACCTGCACTAAAGACGCTTTGTCTTTTTTTCTGACAAACACATGAATGATAAGCAGCACACGACTCCCATACTTCACATGCTCATTTCCAACGTTGTCGGTCGACAGGCAGGTTTTCAAGCTTCCTATGCAAATCAAACATGACATAAATTCTCACTGCTAATGTATAAATTACAAGCTACTAATGTAGAAATTTGCACTAGAGCTTGGTGAGAACCGTGGATCATTATAAACTGAGGAAAATAAATAACTGGGGATTTATTTGAAAAAGTATATTTATATTTTGTAATTCGTAAAAGGGCAAACAGTAGGTCACAGCGAGAAATGTACAACATCCTGTCAGACATGATTAACGTTACCACCCCAAGTACTAATAAAAGAACTCCATTCGCATTAAGAATGGCGGTGCACACCCCGCTCTGGCTCCTTCCCACAGCACAGCAGTAATGGATACCGTAGACTCGGGACTCAATCTTTTGCAACATTTAATAGAAGCCATGAACACAAAGCATTCTCAATGAGACATTCTGCATGATGAAAAGCAAACAACCGGTGAAAGACAGAAAAACCTCAACAGCCTGTTGGGCACCGGATTATGTAGAAAAAACGTAGACTTCCATGTGATTGCGCTCCTGGGATGTATGTTAGAACTTCTTATATTCCATGTCATCTGGAGGATTCACGTCTACTTTTCTTTTGCCCACCTCTGACCAGTTCGTACTAAGGACGGTACCACCGGACTCCATCTGTAAGACACAGAGGCAATTCAATTTAAAAACTTAAGTGCACACAATTTTAGACCCTAGGATCATATGGAAGCAACAGAAGTGGCAATTCTTAAAGGGGACCTGTCATCATTTCAGAGCAAGTCTAAGGCTAAGTTCACTTCATATTTAGTCTATACATTAGAGGTATAAAATTGGGAGCAGACGTCAATTTGAACGTCCTAGTATTGGGCACACAATGGCCATACAATTCTATGTGGACATGGGCACATCACTTGGTGGTGGCAATCAGAAGGTGGCACTTTGACTTACATATGGTGTAGCCATTGAAGCTGCAACCCCAAATTACATTTTTGTTTTATAGTTCTTTTACATTGTGTTCATTAAAAAAAGCTAAATAAAACCCAGGAGAGATTTATTATAACCGGTACAAATGCCCATAGCAACCAATTATTTTACAACAGGACATTGGGCAACTTTGTGCAGTGGTATGAGTAAGGAGCTTTCAGGGTCAACAAGGGACAGCCGCCGTGGAGAGGGGCACCACTGTCTCCATAAAGTCGGGTGCCAACCTCCGCTGACAGGCAGGTTCAGGATAGGGCACTTGTAGGGTGAGTGCATTTTGAGGGATCATTCTGCTAAAGGGAATCTGTCAGTAGGATCAACCCTCAAAGCCATCCACATGCAGGTCATAGAAAGTTGTAAAATAATTCCTTGATCTCTTTGATCTGATATAATTATTACAGAAAAATCCACATTTTTTTAGTATGTAAATGAGCTGTTAAGATCTACGAGTCGGACATGGATCTCCCTCAGAATCTTCATCCTGAGCTTACTATAAATGAAAGGTGGGCATAACCAGTTTGAGACATTTAGATCAGAAGAGCAGACTGTCAGTCATTACATTTCTCATTACATATCTCACACTCCTCCTTTCATTTACAATAAATCTCTGGAGGCAGATTCTCATGGAGATCTGCCTCCCGCCCATAGATCTGAACCGCTCATTTACATGTAAGAAAAATGTGGATTTCTTTGATACAAAACATCGGAATACAGATATCAAGGTATCATTTTATTCAGCTTCCTATGACCCAAATCTCCATATAAACGGTTTAGGAGGGTTGATCATGATGAAACATTATCTTTAAGTTGCTAAATGAACTACCCCACCAATCTGCACTACTTGTGCCAAATCTGTCTCTGGTCTGTAAATTGACATTTTTATCCCAGGAAGTCAAAATAAGGAGACAAAGACGAGGGCACTTCAAAGTACAATGGAGACGATTTACTAAGCTACATGTGCCAAATTCTGACTTTTAGTTTGCCATAAATAAAAAAAAAACTGTCTAAGGCTGGTTTCTAGTGATGAGCGAATATACTCGTTACTCGAGATTTCCCGAGCACGCCCGGGGGTCCTCCGAGTATTTTTTAGTGCTCGGAGATTTAGTTTTCCTCACCTCAGCTGAATGATTTACATCTGTTAGCCAGCATAAGTACATGTGGAGGTTGCCTGGTTGCTAGGGAATCCCCACATGTAACCAAGCTGGCTAACAGATGTAAATCATTCAGCTGAGGTGAGGAAAACTAAATCTCCGAGCACTAAAAAATACTCGGAGGACCCCCGAGCATGCTCGGGAAATCTCGAGTAACGAGTATATTCGCTCATCACTACTGGTTTCACATTTGCGTCTGTGCACCCTGCGTTTCATCCGCATTGATCCGCATGCGTCATGCGTACCTATCTTTAATAATAATAATCTTTATATAGCGCCAACATATTCCGCAGCGCTTTACAGCTTAACAGTATCAAACACAACAGTCATAAGTAACAACGCTAATACAATAATTAAAGCAAAATAAGAGGACCCTGCTCGTGAGAGCTTACAATCTACAATGAGGCGGGGGAGATACAAAGCACAGGTGTGTATTTACAATGATGTATTTACAATGATGGTCCAGCCATCTTCAGAGGGTGGGGGATAGATGGAGATAGTGAATGGGCTACACACACACAAACATAAAATGGCTTTGATTAGGGAACGTGATAGGCCGCTCTGAACAAATGTGTTTTGAGGGAGCACCTAAAACTTTGTAAAATTGTCGATGGTCCTAATTTCTTGGGGTAGAGCATTCCAGAGGATTGGTGCAACACAGGAGAAGTCTTGGGAGTCGGGAGTGGGAGGTACAAATTAGTGCAGAGGTTAGTCGAAAGTCATTTGCAGAGCGCAGCGGTCGGCTAGGCCGATAGACAGAAATGAGGGAGGAGATGTAAGGGGCTGCCGCACTGTGGAGAGCTTTGTGGGTGAGAACAAGTACTTTGAATTGTATCCTATAATGAATGGGCAGCCAGTGTAATGACTGGCGAAGAGCAGACGCGTCCGAATAATGATTTGCTAGATGGACAACCCTGGCTGCTGCATTAAGGATAGACTGGAAAGGGGAAAGTCGAGTGAGGGGGAGGCCAATTAGTAGAGCGTTGCAGTAGTCCAGGCGGGAGTGGATCAGGGAGACAGTGAGGGTTTTTGTTGTTTCCATAGTGAGAAAAGGGCGGATTCTAGAGATGTTCTTTAGGTGTAAGCGGCACGAGCGGGTAAGAGATTGTATATGGGATGTGAAGGAGAGATTGGAGTCAAACATAACACCCAGACAGCGTGCCTGCTGCCGGGGTGTTATTATGGTGCCACCCACGGAGAGGGAAATGTCAGATTTAGGGAGGTTAGTAGATGGCGGGAGCAGAAGAAGTTCAGTTTTGGAGAGGTTGAGTTTCAGATATAGAGCGGACATGATGTTGGATACTGCGGACAGACAGTCACTGGCGTTTTGTAGTACAGCGGGAGTAAGGTCAGGGGATGATGTGTTTAGTTGTGTGTCATCAGCATAAATATGGCACTGAAAGCCAAATCTGCTGATGGTCTGGTCTTTAACATGATGTACGCATGGACATGCGCTGGCATGCATCGTTTCGAGGTGTGCAGCGGGGTCCGGCGAACACAACATGTTGCATTTTTGGAGGCGTAAAAAATCCTTCAAATATGCACAGGCATACGCATGCGGATGAGTGCGTTAAAAAAAACGCATTACTGTCTATGGGAACGCATGAGTACGCATGTCCTTGCGTAAGCATGCGTTTGAGTTCTTCGGACTGCGCATGTCCAGGAACTGATTGAGACATGCCCTCCTGGAAATATCGACCGCATGTGCATAAACAACGCAAACGCAGGCAAAAAACGCATACAAACGCATAGTTTTTGTATGCAGATGATACGCTGTTAACATATAAAAAAATCTAAACCTAGCACAACATGCCATAACATGCCATGAACCAGATTTAAGAGGTGTTTTAGACATATTTTTCTAAATGCTCAATGAGTGATTAAGTCATATTATAAAACCGACAGACAAATGGCAGTCCTCATCCGAATAGCTATATCGCTTACTGACTAGCTGCCTCGGGAACCCGGATACCTGGAGCGCTCCCGATAATCAGCTGTTCGGTGCCGCAGCCAGTCACAACACATGCATGGAGAGCCCAACAAACACATGCAGAGCCGAACAGCTGATTATCAGGAGTGCTCCAGGTATCCAGGGTCCCGAGGCAGCTATTCAGTAAGCGCTATAGCTATTCGGGTAAGTGCTTATCCGAACATATTCGATCAACACTAGTTGGTATAACCGAGTGGATTCAAAGTACGTCAATTAATAGACAGTGTAAACTTGGAATAGCTGCACCAAATTTCTTTGAACCACTAATAGATCTGACACATTGTCAAACAGTCTAATCTAAATTTGCACTGTCTAAAAGTTAGGTAGGATTAGTTAGTCAGCCCCAGTGTCTCTTCTATTAGTTCCTATCATACACATTGATTAGGGGACCGGAGCAAAGGTGACCAATGTTGCTTTTCATGCAACATCTTCACAAATACATCATTGGTTTGTGTAATCCCCCTCCCTATTTGTGACTGAGTAGTATTAGGGATTGAGATTAAAAAAAAAAGAGCAATAAAAACCTCAGAGTGATTTTTGAGGCCATGCTATCCCACTTCTACCACCCCCCCCCCCACCGTACGAGAGCCATAAACAGTGGCACGTCAGTAACGGTATAGCCAAGTGACTGCCTCCATTGTGCGAACATTATATTTCAGATGAAAGGATTTTTGTTTTTTTCTCTTGGTAAATTTTCAGACTTCCAACTTCATGCTGCTAAAATGGAAGCTTTTTTTAAATGGTTATTAGTCACATTCGATTTTCATTAAATAGAGCTAGCAGGTTTTTATTGCACACAAAGATTACGTTAATTTTCTTTTCTGCATCAGTCATTTTTCAATCCAGAAGCTGGTACAATTGCAGTCCTGGGAAAAACTGTATTTCAAGAAGAAAATTCATTTCCGTCCATTTTTATGAGCTTGGCACATAATTTTACATCATTATTTTGTTTTAATGAAAGATAGCTACCACAGGATTTCATAGTAAGGGACTTGTACAGGAAGGGAAATTAAATTGCAGGAGGATTGTAAGGAAAACATCTATAAATTGCAATCAATGCACACGACTGCTGGTAAACTCCAAGTGCTTCTCTCCTATGTGGATAGCGCTTTATAACTACAGATCAGTAGGTAAATGTCACCCTGCGGCCTGCACGCACACAGCCGGATTACAGAGAACGCTCCTATGATCAAATAGGAAGGCAACATAGGGCCAAGGGTTTTGGAACTACAAATTTTAGCAGCAAAACATGTAAGGGGAGAATTTATCAAGACTTTTACAAATGGCTCTTTTCTGGAGATCAAAAATAACTTGCAAATTTAGTCACATCATTTCTGTGTTAAACTTTGCAACTACTTGCGATCTCACATGGCTCTCGACACTTTTTGAAACTGGGTGGGAAAGTAGTACAGTTATCTGCAAATGAGGCTAGTGCCAGGTTTAGGAACTTTGAAAAGCAATTCTCATTCTACCAGGGGAGGTATAGAAAAGGGAAAAACATCTCGAAACAGAAAGGTTTTATCTAAAGATGTGCCAAATAGATCAAACATTGTGCGACATTCATAAATTTGCAGTGAACTAAGGCAAAAAGCAAAATGGACTATAAAAGTCCGCTCACAGCTCCTGAACCCTCCTATAAAGGATACCCGGGGATATACCCATGCAAGACTGATGTACTGTGGATTTTCCACAATGGCAAAAATCTGCACCTAATAGCGAGGTTGTTTTTCTGTGGTTGTGGATTTCTTTGCAGAAATGTTGAAAACCTAACCCCTTAATGACAACCAATACGTCTTTTAACTGACCTGAGATATAAGAGAATAGCCTCTCCATACAGGTGACAATCCAGCAGCTGTCGGCTGTCCACTATAGCTGACAACTTGCTGTATCAGCCACGATCAGTGTTTGCACCGTCCAAATCTGTTTAACCCCTTAGATGCTGCTGTCAATAGTGACTACATCATTTAAATGGTTAACAGTGTGTGGGGGCTTCCTCTTTATGCCCATCGGCACCCAGAGATCATGATTGTGTGGTCCTGATATTTGTCATGGCAATTCACGTCCAAATAGCGGCCTTAGTGTCTGACTGCTGTAGTAATCTGTTCAGAAGTTTGAGGCATTTAGGTGGTGAAAATACACATTTTCATTTCTGTCATGTCACTTTGCATTAATTCCTGTAAAGCACCTGAAGGGTTAATAAACTACCTGACAGCAGTTTTCAATATGTCTGGGGGTGCTGTTTTTAAAATGGTATCACGTTTGGGGGTTTCCCAATATATGGGACCCCTAAAGTCACTTCAAACATGGATAAGTCCCGAAAAAATTATTTTGTAAATTTCCTTGAAAAAATGAAAAATTGCTGCTACATTTTTAAACCTCCTAAAATGCTAACAAAATAAAATAACATTTTACAAATGGTGCTGATGTAAAGCCGACATGAGGGAAATGTTATTTATTAATGGTTTGCTGTGGTATCACTATCTGGATTAAAGAGATAATCATTCAAATTTAGAAAATTGCAAATTTTTTTACATTTTTCTCAAATTTGTTATATTTTTTATAAATAAACACAAAACATAATCGACCTAAATTTGCCATTATCATAAAATATAATGTGTCCTGAAAAAACAATCTCAAAATCACTGGGATTTGTTGAAGCGTTGCAGAGTTATTACCACATAAAGTGACACTGGTCAGATCTTGCAGAAATGTTGGAAACCTACACAGCAATTATGTTGCAGAAGTTTTTATTTTTGCAGAGTGGGGTTGGGATTTGGTAACATTTCACAATGTTGGTAATGTAGTACTCCCTGGATTTGCTGCAGGGATAATAAAGGCTGGTTTCACACTAGCATTCGGCAGGGCTGCGGATGAAATCCTTCTTCCTCTGTTAAGCCCCGCCCACTGCCGCACCTCTTCCTTCAGCTCCGCCTATGTCGGCTTCTGTCCTGCGTACCCTATCTTTAACATTGGGTACGCAGGCCATGCGGATGACTCCGCATGTGTCGTCTTGACGCTGCGCTGACCTGCGTCAAACGCAACATGTTGCATTTTGTTGCGGTCGGCGCAGGGTCTAAACAACGCATGCGGAGGCATCCACATACATCCATATGGCCTGCGTACACAATGTTAAAGATAGGGTACGCAGGACGCATGCAGACGTAGGCGGAGCTGAAGGAAGAGGTGTGGCAGTGGGCGGGGCTTAATGGAGGAAGAAGGATTTCATCCGCAGCCTCGCGAACGCTAGTGTGAAACTAGCCTAAGACACACCAGTACTATGGAAAATACTGGAACACTATCGCCATTTGTTCTGTTATACTACACAACCTAAAGGATCCCGCTGATCCTCAGCAGACTATGCTATTCCTCCAATAAGGGTGGTACCCTAACATTAGAGGGACTAGAGATATAAGGACCACCCACGCATTAGAATAGAGTTGTACGGACCCAACGATATTGCTCCCCTCAACAGTAGAGGTTCCCACATGAACAAGCCATCTGGCGCTGGTTTACACTCCCAGCTTGATCTCCCTATTGAGAACACAAATGCATTCACTTAATATACTGGTGGTAATACACACTGGAAGTAGAACCAGTCATACCCTATAAGCCATACCGGGGTGGAAACACAGCTGATACAGACTAATTATTGGACATATGTACATATTATATACTCACAAACGACTTGTTCATGGCGCGTTTCACTTCATCGCTGCCATCGCTATAAATCTGCTGGAAGAGATGGTTCAGTGCAGCATCCCCTTCCAGGTTTTCATTTTTCTCCTCCTCTTTGATCTCACCCACCAGTTTGTCCCAGTTCTTGGTATAATGAGAGGATGATGGGTATTTGTGCATGGCTTCTGGAATGCAGATACACTTTTGATTAAAGCTATGACAGATCATGTAGTAAGTGCCGTAAAGCAGGGTAAAGAGCGGTGAGAAAACGAAACAGTCTTTGATTGCATTTCACAAACTGAACAGAGCTTCCCCTCCATCGTACACTACTCTGCTTTCATTATTAGGATCTAATTTTCCCCAACTGTAACAATAAAACACGTGCAGGCCTACAGTACATATCATTAGGATTGATCGTATCTTCCATAGCAATTTAGGATGAGGTACATGGGGCTAATAAAGCAAATATCACAGGAATCTAGAAGTGGGAATTTCTCATACTTATTGTACCCTATCCTTCTAGTTATGCCTAAAGAACTATGAGCCCATACACTACTTACTGATTCTTCCCAAATGTCAGATCTACATGGACCTCAAACCCAGAACCCACACAGGCGCTCTGTATAGATAAAGCTATCTACAGCCATGGTCCCCACGATATAGGCTCATGGAGCACACACTGCATATAAAATGCATGCCGGTGTCCACCAATACATTTATTCTGCTATGAATTATTTACCCTATGTTCCAACATACTCTCTCTATTAATTTTCTGCAGTTTTCGAGATCTCTGCTTGCAGTCATTTCATAGGAACCTACGTGGATTACTCCCAAATGGATGCACATCTGTACTGGTCACTTGTTGATTACACAGCACATACCAGATTTCGGCACCCGTGTGTTCTTCACACGTCCATGACACATTTCTACCTATTTGAGCAGAATTCTTATTGAATGAAAGCAAGCAAAGATTGTGAAAACCGTGCAATGCAATGCGGCAATAATCTTTAAGGGGTTTTCTCATCTGCTTAAATTGGTAAAGTTGCAAAGTGCATCTAAAAACAAATAGGTAAAGGAAAGCTGAAGCAGTAACATAGTAGAGAAAATCCAGGGCCATCCATCAAAGCCACATGTAGATATGACGCAAAAAATGGCAGCACTTCAAGGTTCAAGTAAAAAGAAAAGGTGGTGCCTTTATTTAACCATGCGGTTACAGCAACATTTCACCTCCTTCTGGAACTTTGCTGCTACCACGTGGCTTAATCCAGGCGCATCTTTTTCTTTTTCACTTGCAGAGCTGCTATTTTTTTGTATCATATCAGAAAACAAATAGCCATGCAAATTACCATACCATTTATTAAAAATCCTCCACGTTCTCAAGAATGGGGGGCTTTTTAATTCTATAGTTTGCTGCTTGTTGCCTAAGTTACCTGCCACCTCAGCAGTCGCCGAGACAAGGAACGAAGCACTTACAAGCTCTATACTATAAAGCTTGCAAGCGCTTCAATGCTACCTCTCCTGGCAACAACGGAGAGAGCACAATTCACAGGCCAGCAACCCGACCCTGCCGCTGGTCCAAACTGCCAATCATCGGGAGCGCAGCGCTCCCCGCAGGCTGGAAGCTGTGTGGTGGGGGAGCAATGCGCTCCAGAAGATTAGACAACTGCTTTCAGATATTTGTCACCCACTAAGGAAAGTACAGAATAAAAGTGAACAGCTTTTGTACATTGTGCCGTGATTACCACACAATGCACGACACACAATTTACAAAAAGCATTTACTGCAAAAAGGAGATTGGGGGGGGGGGGGGGGGCTTTTTTTTAAAAGAATTAGAAGATGTCTTCGGTAGAGTGTCAGCCCTAGAGACAGGTTCCCTTTAAACGAGCATGGGACCTGAGTGACAGATACTCCCTCCATAAACACTGACTGAAATATAGAAGCTGCTCAAAATTACGTGACACTTTTCATATATTATTAAATTTCTTATTAAAGAAAAAGCGAGAGCGCGGTTGTCATAACATTCAATGGAAGCTCCGACAATAAACTCAAGTCTGTATAAAAACAAAGTCAGAAAGGCCAGAATGGCGTATTAATACGGGAGCAACAGATCTGTGCAGATGTCAAGGGAAATATACTTTACATTCACTCAACCAACACAGCAAAAACAATGTCAGACCATCCAATCCAGTTTAGCTGAGAGAAATAGCATTCTGTCCTGGATACAACCTTATTTTCTCAAAGTTGTGCCAGAACATTGATTAACCCCTTCCTGACGCTGCCACGTTTCATTTTACATTTTTGTCATCCCTGTCTTCCAACAGCTATGATTTTATTTTTTCCACTGAATTAACCAAGGAGTATACTGTTTTAATGGTATAATTAACACGCAGTCATTAATCACTTGCCACTACACTGCAAGGTATTACTTAGCAGCGGTATCCCATTAAGCCCACCTTATCAAGAGTACTAAGCTGGGCCCTCCGACAGTAATGACAACCCATCCGGATCTTTCAGTCATATTACTGGGGTGACAGAGGGAACTCTCCCACTATTTAACGGATTAGATACTGCAGCTGCTATCCACCATGGATCTAAGGGGTTAAACAGCCAGGCTTTCTGATCCTAACCATTGCAGTAGGATCCCAGCTGTGTATTACAGACGGCTCTCACTGCAAATTAACATGGCTCCTATTCAGCTCCTTCACACGTAAAAATGCGGTGGATGTAGGGACGGAGTTTGAAAGCAGATCTGTCGCTTTAACATTTTGTCCTGTTGTACAAAACACCAGACATAAAGACAAGTCACCAGGAGGTAATTGTGTCCACAGCAGCTTGTCAGTGAGCAAGATTTTCTGTCTGTTTTAAACAAACTGGAGGAAGTTCGAAAAGTTTGCACATTGAGGTACAAGGCTGTTTTTATCAATAATTAGTGGACTCACCCCCATTTTAAGCTGCTCCAGACACTTTTCTGAAAAGTGTACAAGGATTAGTGGGAAAAAGGCAAGTCATCTGTGACGTGGCAGATGTACTTAAGACCAACAATTGGCAAAGATTATAGTGAAGACTACTCCCAACATATAGCAGGTGTCTATTCTGGCATGCGGTGCACAGACAGCCTCAGCAGTTGCTGGAGAGTTATGGTGGCACCTTATTAGCAACCAATGAGTCAAAGGCAGTGTGTGGGTGTCTATAACATAACCTTTAGTATGTCCTCTAAAAACATAGAGTTGAAACCAGGAGTTAACATACACTATATCAACAGACACATATGCAGGTTTTTCTTAACATCTGACATGAAATCAGAATAAACCTTTCGCGTTTAAGGTCAAATAGGATTATCATAATTATTAATATTTGCCAAATACCAGAATAATGAGAGAATGTTTTAAAGCATTTTTATTACTTACGGCAAAGTCATAAGTTTACATACATTTCATTAGTATTTGGCACCATTGCCCTTAAACTGAATGACTTGGGTCAAACATCTGGGATATCCTTCCATAAGCTTCTAACAATAGTTGGTCAGAATTTGGGCCAATTCCTCCTGACAAAACTGGTGTAACTGATCCAGGTTTGTAGGTCGTCTTCCTCGCACCGGCCTGTTCAGCTTTATCCATAAATTTTCAAAAGGATTGAGATCAGGGCTTTGTGATGACCACTCCACTCCACCACTATATCCTTAAGCCACTTTGTTACCATTTTGTCAGTATACTTCGGGTCATTGTCCATTTGGAAGACCCTTTTTCGCTCAAGCTTTAACTTCCTGGTTGATATCTTGAGATGTTGCTTCAGTATTGCTACATAATCTTCTTTTCTCATGATGCCATCTATTTTGTGAAGTCCACCAGTCCGTACTGCAGCAAAACAACCCCACAACATGATGCTGCCACCCCCGTGTTTCACAGTTGAGATGGTGTTCTTAGGTTTCCAAGCTTCTCCCTCTTTTCTCCAAACGTAGCGATGGTCATTATGCCCAAAAAGTTCAATTTTAGCTTCATCAGACCACAGGCCATGTCTCCAAAAATTATGGTCTTAGTTTCTGTGTGCATTTGCAAACATTAATCAGGCTTTTTTATGTTTCTTTTGGAGTAATGGCTTCTTCCTAGCAGAGTGGTCTTTCAGCCCACGTTGATACAGCACTGTGGATATTGACACAATCTTACCAGCTTCCACCATCGTCTTCACAAGCTCTTTTGCTTTTGTCCTTGGGTTGATGATATGCTCATGTCGGACCAAAGCATGTTCATCTCTGGGACACAGAACCCGTCTCTGTTCTGAGCGGTATGATGGCTGGACATTCCCATCTTGTTTGTACTTGCAAATACTTGTTTGCACAGATGAAGAGGCACCTTCAGGTATCTTGAAATTGTACCCAAGGATGAGCCAGACTTGTGCAAGTCCAGAATTTTCTTTGTGATATCTTGGCTGATTTCTTGAGACTTTCCCATAATGCTACACAAAGAAGCAGTGTGTTTCAGGTGTGCATTAAAATACATCCACAGGTGTGTCTCTGATTAACTCAGATGTTGCCAAAAACTTATCAGAAGCTTCCAAACACATGACATCATCATATGGGCAGACCAGAATTGTTTAAAGGCATAGTAGTCTTAGTGAATGTAAACTTTTGACTTTACAGTACGTAACAAAAATGCCTTAAAATATTCTCTCATTATTCTGGCATTTGGCAAATATTAATAATTATGGTAATCCTAATTGACCTAAAACAGGAAGGGTTTATTCTGATTTCATGTCAGATATTGAGAAAAACCTGCATATGTGTTTTTTATACAGTATATATAAACTTCTGGTTTCAATTCACCACCAACAAATTACATATAACAAGTGTAAGATAACACCAGTACTCACTACCATAAAGATGACAACCCCTGCTGTGCAATACTCCAACATAGAATAGTTGGGAACTTCGTATGTATGTATGAAAGCAACCGGAATTGTGTGAAACATCGAGGCTCAATAATGAAGAAATGAAACGGTCTCACTCAAAATATACAGAGGTTTCAGCAGTCATTTCATAGGAATCCCTCGTCAGCGGCACTAAAGAGGGTTCAGAGACCCGACATCTTCAGGGCCAGAGGGTACAATGGGAGTGTATAATACTGCATTGTCCTAAGCTGCATCACTATAGGAATGTCCACTACTCTGTTGCTCAGGACCATGCAGTATTATACACTCCGATGGTGAGTCACTTTTAACAAAACATGAAGTGAGAATCTCTGGAGGAATTTTATACTCTCTGGCCCTGAAGAGGTGCATGGCCATTTAATTTGGCTGGATACACCCAGGGTAGTTTCGCAGAGACTGACATGATCTACACTTGCAACCATAAGACCTAGACTGGGACTTAAATTCAGCCCTGGCATTTTTAAGAACACAGGTCCAACTTCTTGTAACTTCTGTAATCTTGCTCTCTAGATAGTCTAAGTACAGGTCAGCAGCATACGACAGAGATGACACCTGACCAGCCTCACTTTAAATACAGCGAGAGAGCAAATAAAATGTTTGTATGGGGGTAAACAGGGGGCCAGGAGTCAATATACATGTCAGTGTAATGCAGCACAGAGGTGATAAAGGTGGCAGAATTTGTTGAAAGACTCAAACACTGGTGATAAGTTCCCTTTAAAAATAGACTTGATTCCACAAAACTGCAACACAGGGCAGTAAAATGCAAGTTACAGAAATAAAGGGTGGGCAACCTGGGGGGGTCGTGATTCTGCAGCATTACAGTACATACACGCATATACAGTGCATGTGTGTGTGTATATATAATATATATATATATATATATATATATATATATATATATATATATATATATATATATATATATATATATATATATATATATATATACACTGTGTTCCAAATTATTATAAATTGGATTTAAGTGTCTTAAAGATTTAAATGTTTTGTTTTTCAAATAAACTCATGGATGGTATTGTGTCTCAGGGCTCAATGAATCACTGAAATCAATCTTAAACACATGTGATAATTAGTTTTCCAGGTGATTCTAATTAAAGGAAAACTACTCAAAAATGATGTTCCACATTATTATGCAGGTCACAGGTTTCAAGCAATATGGGAAATAAAAAGGATCTCTCTGCTGCTGAAAAGCGTTAAATAGTGCAATGCCTTGGACAAGGTATGAAAAAATTAGATATTTCACGAAAACTTAAGAGTGATCATCATACTCTGATGAGAGTTGTGACTGAAACAGAGCACAGACAGAGTTCATGCAAATAAAGGCATAATGAGGAAGTTTTCTGGCAGACAAATTCATTGGATTAAGAGAGCAGCTGCCAAAACACCATTACAAAGCAGCAAATAGTTATTTGAAGCTGCTGGTGCGTCTGGAGTCCCTCGAACCTCAAGGTGTAGGATCCTTCAAAGGCTTGCTGTGGTGCATAAACCTACTATTCGGCCACTCCTAAACAGTGTTCACAAGCAGAAACGGTTGCAGTGGGCCAAGACATACATGAAGACTAATTTTCAAACAGTCTTGTTTACTGATGAGTGTCGAGCAACTCTGGACGGTCCAGATGGATGGAGTAGTGCAGGGGTCAGGAACCTATGGCTCGCGAGCCAGATATGGCTCTTTTGATGGCCGTATCTGGCTCGCAGACAGCCTGTGGCGTAGGAAGGGGGGGGCGGGCCGCCCCGGGCGGCACAATGCGGGGGGCGGCACAATGCGGGGGGCGGGTCGCCGGCGGCGCAGAATTTACCTGTTCGCATCTCGGCTTCAGAAAAATGGCCGCCGTGATCTCCATCTGCGCATGCGCGGCATCCCGCGGCCATTTTCCTGAAGCCCCAGGCAGCAGAGTGCTCCACCTGCGCACGCGCGGCCTCAGGAAGATGGCCGCCCCCACCGATAACCAGACAGAGCAGGATCGCGGTCAGGTAAAACTTGTTTTGTTTTTTTTTTTATTGAGAGCGGCGATCGGGGGGGGGGGGGGCCCAGGGCAGAAAGCTGGACACAGGGGGGCACAAAGCTGGACACAGGGGGGCACAAAGCTGGACACAGGGGGGCACAAAGCTGGACACTGGGGGGCAGAAAGCTGGACACAGGGGGGGCAGAAAGCTGGACACAGGGGGGGCAGAAAGCTGGACACAGGGGGGCAGAAAGCTGGACACAGGGGGGCAGAAAGCTGGACACAGGGGGGCAGAAGGGACATTGGGGCAGAACGCTGGACACGAGGGCAGAACGCTGGACACGGGGGCAGAACGCTGGACACGGGGGCAGAACGCTGGACACGGGGGCAGAACGCTGGACACTGGGGCAGAAAGCTGGACACTGGGGCAGAACGCTGGACACTGGGGCAGAACGCTGGACACGGGGGCAGAACGCTGGACACGGGGGCAGAACGCTGGACACTGGGGCAGAAAGCTGGACACAGGAGCAGAAAACTGGACACAGGGGCAGAAAGCTGGACACAGGGGCAGAAAGCTGGACACGGGCAGAAAGCTGGACACGGGCAGAAAGCTGGACACGGGCAGAAAGCTGGACACGGGCAGAAAGCTGGACACAGGGGCAGAAAGCTGGACACAGGGGCAGAAAGCTGGACACTGGGGCAGAACGCTGGACACTGAGGCAGAACGCTGGACACTGGGGCAGAACGCTGGACACTGGGGCAGAACGCTGGACACTGGGGCAGAACGCTGGACACGGGGGCAGAACGCTGGACACGGGGGCAGAACGCTGGACACGGGGGCAGAAAGCTGGACACGGGCAGAAAGCTGGACACAGGGGCAGAAAGCTGGACACAGGGGCAGAATGCTTGACACAGGGGCAGAATGGAGAAACGGGGCATGATTGGAGACACGGGGCAGGATGACAGACATGGCGTCATGACTGGAGACACTGGAGGCAGGATTGGAGACAGATGGGGCAGGATCATGGGGCAGGATGGATACGATGGAGACAGATGGGGCAGGATGGGAAGATCATATGGGGCAGGATGGATACTCATGAGGGCAGGATGGGAGAACATATGGCTGGAGCCAGGAATGAGACACACGGGGGCCAGGATGGCGAATATTATTACCACAGGGGCTAATTAAGGGATATTATTACTGCAGGGATGTATTTATTTTATTTTTTGAGTATACTGTTTTAAATGGCGGGGCGGTCCTATTACTGTGTAGATTGACACTATGTCGCCTTCTTCATGTGGTGTAATGTAGAAGTTGGGAAAATTAAGTAATGTGTTCTGCAAGTGGAACTCGTGATAACTGTGTTATTTCCTGCAGAGACGAGTCCTGGCTGGATGAAGTGATGGCGGTCTGTGCGGGATGAAAGATGAAGGACTTCACTTAGAGACGTCACTGGTGAGTCAGTGTGTTACCTATACACTGTATACTATATACTGAGGTCCTGTGTATGTCACCGGTGATCACTGTATTACCTATACACAGACGCTGCATACTAAGTACAGATCTCCTGTGTATAATGGCACTTAGGGCTTGTTTCCACATGTGAGAAACACGTCCGTGTCTCGCATGTGGGAACCAAGTTCTGGCGTCGGCACTCCAGAGCGGAGTGTGCGGCCGCATAGGAACACATGGAGCTGCACAGCTCCGCTCCAATGTGCCGACGCCAGAACTTACGCTGGGTGTGCCTGCTTGTATGTACCACTTTAAGTAGTAAATGCTTTAGTTCCCTATGGGTCTGAGCCTCTCTTTTTTGTTCATTTTCTGTAAGACCAACACTTTTAAAAGGGCCACTGACAGATACAATTGCTCCAGCGGTCACTTAGTACACAAAGGAGTGTTCCTCTCTGCTGCACTAAGCCACCGCTGGACCTAAACAATAATTCGCTGTAAAATAATAAAATAGATAATTGACATAACTGACAATGCGTTGTGTGACATGTCCAACATTCCAGCTTCTTTCTTCTGCGAATGCCTCAAAGCTGGCATTCTCTCAACATCAGGTGGGAAGAATGCCAGCTTCCAGTCATGCGCAGGAAAAAGAAGAAGCCAGACTGCTGGACTGATGTCATGCATCGCAAGCTCACAATGTAAGTTATTTATTTAATTTTTTTACTGCTAATTACCATTGTTTCAGTCCAGTTGTGGCTTTATACAGCAGGGAGGAGCATTCCTTGCTATACTAAGTGAACATTGGAGCGATTGATCTGTCAATGGCCCTTTAAACATATTGTACGGCTCTCGCGGAATTATATTTCAAAATATGTGGCGTTTACGGCTCTCTTAGCCAAAAAGGTTCCTGACCCCTGGAGTAGTGGATGGTTGGTGGATGGCCACCATGTCCCAACAAAGCTGCGACGTCAGCAAGGAGGTGGAGGAGTCATGTTTTGGGCTGGAATCATGGGGAACCAGCTGGTAGGGCCCTTTAAGGTTCCTGAAGGTGTAAAAATGACCTCAGCAAAGTATATAGAGTTTCTGACTGACAACTTTCTTCCATGGTCTAAAAAGCAGAAACGTGCCTTCAGGAACAAAATCATCTTCATGCATGACAATGCCTCTGAGTAATTGGCTGCTATGGGCATAAAAGGAGATAAACTCATGGTGTGGCCACCATCTTCCCCTGACCTCAACCCTATAGAGAACCTTTGGAGTATCATCAAACAAAAGATCTATGAGGGTGGAAGGCAGTTCACATCCAAACAGCAGCTCTGGGAGGCTATTCTGACTTCATGCAAAGAAACACAAGCAGAAACTCTCCATAAACTCACAAGTTCAATGGATGCAAGAATTGTGAAGGTGATATCAATGAAGGGCTTCTATGTTAACATGTAACTTGGCCTGTTAGGATGTTTTGGAGTTAAATAGCTTTTTTGTTCAGTGTATGTGAACTCCTAATGCTGCAAATTCCACAAATGAGCATTTTCAGTTCTTTAAAATATATCAAATGCTTAGAAATACTACTGTGCCTAATAATTTGGAACAGTGCATTTTGAGTTTTTATTCATTTTGGAGATTATACTGTTATCATTGGGAGGTTTCTTCAATAAAATTCGATGTATACTCTAACGGGTGATGACTATTAGACTGACTGTCATTTGCACTGACCATTTAGGAAAATCCGAGAAAAATGTCATTTGCATAATAATTTGGAACATAGTGTGTGTGTGTGTATATATATATATATATATATATATATATATATATATATATATATATATATATATATATATATATATATATATATACACACACACACACACATACAGTACATATACAGACACATAAGGTGCATATATATATATATACACACAGTACACACATATATATATACACACACACATACACAAACTACAGACACATGACTTGCACATATACACACTTTACACATTGAGCATATACATATATACTCACTCCTTTTTGCAGGCAGCTGGATTTCTTCATGTGACATTAATTTCTAGGAGCAGTGGATTTCAGCTCCTTTGCTAATGGTTACACACAGGCCTGAGCCCTCCTCTCACCCTCAGCCCTGCATCCTCCAGCACTGATCCTCTCACCCTCAGCCCTGCATCCTCCAGGACTAATCCTCTCACTCTCAGCCCTGCATCCTCCAGCACTGATCCTCTCACCCTCAGCCCTGCATCCTCCAGCTCTGATCCTATCACTCTCAGCCCTGCATCCTCCAGCACTGATCCTATCACTCTCAGCCCTGCATCCTCCAGCACTAATCCTCTAACCCTCAGCCCTGCCTCCTCCAGCACTAATCCTCTCACCCTCAGCCCTGCCTCCTCCAGCACTGATCCTCTCACTCTCAGCCCTGCATCCTCCAGCACTGATCCTCTCACCCTCAGCCCTGCATCCTCCAGCACTGATCTTCTGGCCCTCAGCCCTGCCTCCTCCAGCACTAATCCTCTCACCCTCAGCCCTGCATCCTCCAGCACTGATTCTCTCACTCTCAGCCCGGCATCCTCCAGCACTGATCCTCTCACTCTCAGCCCGGCATCCTCCAGCACTGATCCTCTCACCCTCAGCCCTGAATCCTCCAGCACTGATCTCACTCTCAGCCCTGCATCCTCCAGCACTGATCCTCTCACCCTCAGCCCTGCATCGTCCAGCACTGATCCTCTCACCCTCAGCCCTGCATCCTCCTGCACTGATCCTCTCACTCCCAGCCTTGCATCCTCCAGCACTGATACAGCAGAGAAGGGAACACTGCAGCTGCTATTGGAGGAGCTCAGCGCTGTAATCTTCCATCATCTTGTTCTCCTCACAGCACTGGCCCCGCCCACCTCCTCCCATTGGTTTCTGTAGCTCCCCTGCTTGATTTCATTGGCTGGGTGCTACAGACAGCAGCTGTGCCTGGTTCGGCCTCTAGGAGGTACGTAAATTATCCCCGGCCATGAGCAGGAGCTGGGAGATAGCCCGGGGGATAAATGCCTCCCTTCCCCCAGCCCAGCTTACCTCCTTGACTGCCGACTCCTGTCCTAGTGCTGATGTTTGCATGAAAAAAGCAGTTGAGGCCGCGCCTCCTTCTCCTGCGTGGCTCCTGTACTGTCACATCAATGGTGCTCCTGCAGAGGGAGCGGCCCACAGCAGGTGGCGGCCCCTCTGGCAAATGCCAGAACTGCCCGATGGCCAGTGCGGCCCTGCCTAGAAGGATCACTGCATGGGCAGCATATTCTTAAAAACTCTTGTTTGTGCCTATATAGAAACAATTGATGGCAGATCCCAAAAATCTATGTTTGGGAATATAGTACTGGATACATTCTGCAGCTTTCGGACAGGCCGTATAGAAGCCATGGAGTGAGATGATGACATTCTCTGTATTAGCCTCTGTACCCCAATATAGAAGAGAACAGACCTGGCTTATCTGGGGTGAAATGTTTTAGCTGTTGTTCAGCCTGGCTCTCCAGCTTATCCCATCGGAGAGCTTCAGTCTTCTTCATTTTTATTTCTATCTAAAATAGAGAAGAGACAGAATGTGAGTATAGCAGGTACATTACCAGTCATCAGAAACAATGCTTATGCTAAAGCCACACTGAACAGCTGGTACAAACTCATGCCCTACCATTTATTGTTTTTTTTTTGCAGGTGTCAGTGAAAATAATTTGCATAGTATTGCAGCCATTTAGAGAGACATTTATAGATCCGAACATTTTTCATTGGCTCTGACTGTCTTCAGAATTCCCATAGGAATGAATGGAAAGAGTCCGCACATGTGCCACCACCTCTACAAACACTGGTGGTTTGTGCGGATGCCTGTTCTGCCCAGCATCTGACCACCAGTGAATGAAGAAATGGTGGTGTGTGCACCAGGATTCTCCATTCATTGCTTTGGGAATTCCAAAGACAGCTGAGCATGAGATGGGTGCGGGTGCAAGAGGTGGGACCCAAGTCTATCGGACATACATGTCTCTTGGGACAACCCCTCTAATTCAGTATCTGCAATATAATATAATGGGATTGTTCATATCTGTATTGTGGTTTCCGCTCTACAACACTGGGGACTCGTGTTCTGCTTGGGTGTCTTTTTCATAAAAAAAAACACAGTGCTTTCAAGAGCGTTATTTTCTCATCAAATATGATTGAATCAGTCTACGGCTGCAAATGTGAACATAGACTAAAACAAGAGTGCGCACCCTGATACATGCAATGATCCATTCAATAAAGTTTAGATGAACAGCTTCTCTTGAAGCAAACCTCCAGTTTCAGGGAATAAAGAAAATAGAAAAAAAGGAAAATCATCTCACTGAAATTGCTCTTGTATAACACTTTATCAAGGAAGAATGATAAGAGTGCAAACAAATAAGTGGGACAATCATTTTCCAATGCATTGGCAGTGAGAGAAGTAGGACTAACACTGAGTGACAAGAATAAATGCCCTATTAGCTCAGAACCAGACTGTATAGCGGCACTGGGCACGCACAATCCAGCAGCAGGAAAAGCTGTGACTAAAGTGTCTCTCAGAGAGAAAACGGAATTTACAAAAATTGTTTGGCCAAAAAACAGTGGAGTGGAGTACATTGGGAGACTCGCCAAATTTGCTGCGTATTTTAGACACTTTTTGCACTTCCTTTTGAGAGGTAAAAGGGTAAAAATATATGGCTAAGAGGATTTGTAAATTGCTTATAATATTTGATTTAAAGTATTACAACCAACAGGAAAAGTAGGGCAGCTGGGTTTATTAATATTTTTCAGAAAATTACCAGGGCAAAACTTGTTTAACCCCTTCATGACGGGAGCTTTTTTTTGTTTCGCGTTTTCGTTTTTCGCTCCCCTCCTTCCCAGAGCCATAACTTTATTTTTCCGTCAATATGGCCATGTGAGGGCTTATTTTTTGTGGGACAAGTTGTACTTTTGAACAATACCATTGGTTTTACCATGTCGTGTAACAGAAAACGGAAAAAATAATTCCAAGTGCGGTGAAATTTCAAAAAAGTGCAATCCCACACTTGTTTTTTGTTTGGCTTTTTTGCTAGCTTTACTAAATGCTAAAACTGACCTGCCATTATGATTCTTCAGGTCATTACAAGTGCATAAACACTAAACATGTCTAAGCTCTTTTTTTTATCTAAGTGGTGAAAAAAAATTCCAACGTTTGCTTACAAAAAATATAAATAAATAAAATTGCGCCATTTTCCGAGACCCGTAGCGTCTCCATTTTTCGTGATCTCAGGGGGCTTACTTTTTGCGTGCTGAACTGACGTTTTTAATGATACCATTTTTGTGCAGATGCGATCTTTTGATAGCCCGTTATTGAATTTTAATGCAGTATCGTGGTGACCAAAAAACTTAATTCTGGCGTTTTGATTTTTTTTATCGCTATGCCATTTAGCGATCAGGCTAATCCTTTTTTTTTTATATTGATAAATCGAGTGGTTCTGAAAGCGGCAATACCAAATATGTTTATGTTTGATTTTATTGTTATTATATTTTGAATGGGGCGAAAGGGGGGGTGATTTAAACTTATATATTCATACATACATATATATATATTTTTTTTACTTTTGGCATGCTTCATTAGCCTCCCCATGGGAGGCTAGAAGCTGCCACAACTTGATCGGCTCTGCTACATAGAGGCGATGCTCAGATCGCCTCTATGTAGCTGAATTGCAGACTTGCTATGAGCGCTGACCGTAGGGTCGTGCTCAGAGCAATCTGGCATCAAGAACCATAGAGGTCTCAAGGAGACCTCTGGCTGTCATGCCGACACATCGGTGACCTGCGTCACGATCACGTGACGCAGGTCACCGGTGTGCGCATTTCAGGCCCGATAGCTGGAAAGCGCTTGTTAAATGTCGCTGTTATAGTTTCACAGCAGCATTTAACTAGTTAATAGCCACGGGCGGATCGCGATTCCACCCACGGCTATTGTGGGCACATGTCATCTGTTCAAAACAACTGACCTGTCCCGGCTTTGAGGTGGGCTCACCGCCAGAGCCCACATCAAAGCAGGGGATACTGCCATCGGCGTAATAGTATGTCTGATGGCAATAAGGGGTTAAAGGGAATTTCCTCCATTACTAAGAAATCAGGGTTTGAATTGATATACAAATGAGGCCAAAGTGCTTTTGAGCCTTGGAAGCTCTTCCCAAGCCTTTGTCACACCAGCTCTATTCCCACCCAGCGCTTAATTGTCCTGCTCCACCGAGGGCTCCTTTATATGAAGGCACACAGTACGGAGGCCATCAGTCAAACGGGAATAGAGCTGGAAGGAGCAGAGGCTTGTGAAGAGCTTCAAAGCTCTTTAACCCCCCACATTCAAATGCTGATTTCTCAGTAACAGAGGAACAGACTGGCCATGTAAAGGTATTGCTGGACTTGTCTTTGAAAGGGCTACATTTGCATATACAGTATATACTAGAGCAGGGGTCCCCAACCTGTAGCTCGGGAGCCACATGTGGCTCGCGGACCCAGGAATTGTGGCTCGCGACTGTCAGCTTTGTGCATTATCTCCAGGTCTAGCAAACAGGTATGAAGAGTACATCTCAAATTAGTGAATTTCTGAGTAGCCCAGCACAGAAGATCAGATCTGGATGCACATATACTGGTCTTGGGGGTTTAGAGATGTTTTAGATACGGTACTCTGGAAGATGATACTACCTATTAGAGGAGGTTCTTGAAGATGGATGCAACAGTGTGTTGGGAGAATACTGAATTGGAGCATTGTAGGAACCTCTGGATCTCAGTGTACTGCTTTGGAGTGATTTCTGTGGAAAAGCTTTGGTTATCATTATACCTGTAATGGGAGCTTTGACATGACTTTGAGGGGGACAGAAACAGGATGTTGCTCGTGACCCCCTCTCGGAGCTGAATGTGGCTCGCGACCCTCTCTCAGTGCTGAACGTGGCTCTCAAGGTCAAAAAGGTTGGGGACCGCTGTACTAGAGTATAAGCCAACCCGAGTATAAGTCGAAACCCCTAATTTTGCCACAAAAAACTGGGAAAACTTAATGACTCGAGTATCAGCCTAGGGTGGGAAATGCAGCAGCTACCGGTAAATTTCAAAAATACAAATAGATGCCAATAAAAGTAAAATAATTGAGACATCAGGAGGTTAAGTGTTTTTGCATATCCATATTGAATCAGGAGCCCCATATAATGCTCCATACAAAATACACCCCATATAATGCTCCATAAAGCTTATGATGGGCCCCATAAGATGCGCCATACAAAATACGCCCCCATAAGATGCTTCATACAAAAATATGCCCCATATAATGCTGCCGGCTAATGAGTGTTCAGTCAGAGGGCGCACACTAACCACATCATCGCGCCCTCTGGCCTGAACGTCACAGCCAGAGGACGCGGAAGACGGAGCCTGGCGGTGGAACGGGGACAGGCGAGAATCGCAATGCTCACCCTCCCCCTTCATGCTCACCCTCCTGGCGCGGTCCCTGGCAGCTTCTCCGATGCGATAGTCTCCGGTAGCAATTCCTGTGTTCAGCGGTCACATGGTTCCGCTCATTAAAGTAATGAATATGCGCTCCACCCCTATGGGAGTGGAGTCGCATCCATATTCATTACTTTAGTGAGCAGGAATTGCTGCCAGCGCCCGGAGACCATCGCATTGTAGAAGCTGCCAGGGACCGTGCCGGGAGGGTGAGTATAATGTGACAGCTGACGCTCCCCCTCCCCCGCTGACCCCCTGGGACAATAACTCAAGTATAAGCCGAGGGGCACTTTAAGCTTAAAAAAAATGAGCTGAAAATCTCGGCTTATACTCGAGTATATACGGTAACTAGTTTTGGGGTGAAATCCTGCTAACAGCTTTACTCATCTTATTTTACAACCGGATAGCCACTGTTAACAGGAGCTGTCACAAGGTTATTCATTTTTACCATTAAAAAAAAAGTGTGCTGGCCTTTTTATTATTTTACAGTAAAACAGAATATAAATGGATCCCTTAGGCAATTAGGATTCTGGTGCCATTTGTGCCCATCATAGGACAAAACCATTTTTTGCACAGGTTTTATCTTACTGTTTCAATAATGGTAGAAAAACATAACTCTGAATGCATGTCTAAACCTAATCGTAGACCCTTAAAAGAGAATCTGTCAAGAGGACCATCCCTTCTTAACTGTCTATATGGGCATGCAGGTCATAGGAAGCTGAATAAAAGAATAGCTTGATATCTGCGATCGGATGTCTTATTCCACAGAAATCCCTGTTTTATCTTATATGTAAATGACCTCTTCCAGGCTCTGTGGAGGACGCTGCCTGGAAGAGAACTCTGCCCACAGAGCTTATTTTACATGAAGGGGAGTTACCAGTGTGAGACAAGTAACTAACACAGAACAGGAGAAATTAAGTCTTCTTGAAAACACATTTCTTGCTTCTCTTCTAACATTACAATCTTGTCTGTCTGTGAGGTGAAGCTGAGAGGAACCAGCAGATGTGTCAGGTATAATCACACACAGCTCTGCAGTGAGAACAGGAGAGCAGAGAGCGGCTATTACATGTCACACTGGTAACTCCCCATTGATGTAAAATAAGCTCTGGAGGCAAAAATCTCTCCACATATTGGGTACTGCCACGTTCTCTAAAAAGTGAATAAATTATGAGGTCCTTTTTCTCCTATTATTTCCCTTGTGGAGATTATAAATTTGATGCCAAGAAAGTAGTTTAGTGGAAAAAATGTAATGTTTTATTCACATCTAAATGTTATAGAGTTTTGTGAACCACCTGTAGATTAAAAATGGTCAATACACCCTAGATGAATCCCTGGAGAGGTCTAGTTTCCAAAATAGGGTCACTTGTGTGGGGGGTTTCTGCTGTTGTGGCATTTTAGGGGTTCTGCAAATGCAACATGTCATTCACAATCTAGTCCAGACAAAATTACGCTTTAAAAAAAATCAAATAGTGCTCCTTCCTTTTCGAGCCCTGCCATGTGCTCAAACAGCAGGTTTTTTTTTTTACCACATATGGTGTATCTACGTGTTTGGAAGAAATTGCATAACAAATTATAGGGTCAGGTTTTTTTCTATTATCCATTGTGAACTCAACACTGCCCTAAACTAATTCCTTGATGGGTCTAGTTTACAACATGAGATCACTTGTGGGGGTTTCTGCTGTTTTGGTACCTCAGGGGCTCTGCAAATTAAATATGGTGTCAGCAATCTATTCCAGTCAAATTTACATTCCTAAAAAGAAATGTTGCTTCTTCCCTTCCAAGACCTGCCGTGTGTCCAAACAGAACTTTTTGACTACATGTGGGGTATCACCACGCTTAGAAGAAAGTGTGTAACAAACTGTGTGGTCCACTTTTTTAGGTTCTCTCTTGCAAAAGTGAAACTTTTGGGGCTAAGGCTGGTTTCACACTTGCGTTTTTGTAAGCTGCGTTTTAGCGCTAAAAAACGCAAAAAAACGCATGCGTTTTGACGCGTTTTCGGCAACGCATGCGTTTTTTGACGCGTGCGTTCATTTGCAGAAATGCAACCTGTAGTAATTTCTAGCGGCGTTTTTTTGCTGTCTATGTAAACGCATGCGTTTTTAAGCACATGCGTTTGTTTGCGTTAAGAACGCATGCGTTTTTATAGAAAAACACAAGAAAACACAAAAAAAACCAAGAAAACCCTAACCATAGGGATCCAAACCCTAACCCTAAGGTTAGGATCCCTAATAACCCTAGGGATCCTAACCCTAACCCTAGGGATCCTAACCCTAACCCTTAGGGTTAGGATCCTAACCCTTAGGGTTAGGATCTCTAGGGTAACGGTTAGGGTTAGGGGTAGGGTTTGGATCCCTATGGTTAGGGTTAGGATCCCAAGGGTTATGGTTAGGGGTAGGGTTAGGATCCCAAGGGTTATGGTTAGGGGTAGGGTTAAGATCCCAAGGGTTATGGTTAGGGGTAGGGTTAGGATCCCAAGGGTTATGGTTAGGGTTAGGGGTAGGGTTTGGATCCCTATGGTTAGGGTTTGGATCCCTATGGTTAGGGTTAGGGGTAGGGTTTGGATCGCTTTATCACCTTGATGGTGGGGGGTGGCTTATCAGTGACCTGGTGACCAGGACATTCTAATAAAAAGCTACCCCTAACCCTAACCCTAGGGATCCTAACCCTAACCCTAGCTAATTCTATTAATAGTGTGTTTTCTAGTTGATTTTGATGATTGGCAGCTGTCACACACTTCTCAGCATGCGTTTCAAAAACGCAAACGCGGGAAAAAACGCATGTAAACGCGGGAAAACGCCGCGTTTTGACACGTTTTTTTTTGCCGCAAAAACTCATGCGTCTAAAAAACGCACCGTTTGCATGCGTTTTCATGCGTTTTTTTCACCACATGCGTTTTTTTAAAAAACGCTGCAGATCAAAACGCAAGTGTGAAACCAGCCTAAAGCAACATTTTCATGAAAAAAATGAACATTTTCTATATGACGACCTAATGTTATAAAATTTGGTGTTGTATCTGCAAGGTCAAAATACTCTTGAATACAATCCTTGAGGGGTGCAGTTTCCAAAATGGGGTCACTTGCGGTGGTTTTCTGCTGTTTGGGTGCCTTAGGGCAGTGCAACTGCAACATGGTGCGCACAATCTATTTCAGCTAAATTTGTGTTCCAAAATTCAAATGGTGCTCCTTCCCTTCTGAGCCTTGCCATGTGCTCAAACAGAGGTTTCTTCCCACATGTGGAATATCAGCGCGCTCAAAAGTGATAAAATTTATGGCTAAAGCAACATTTTAGAGTAAAAATTACAGGTTTTTATTTGCATTAATTCCTGTGTGGCACTTGAAGGGTCAAAGTTTTCTGATTGCAGTTTTGAAGTATTTGAGGGGTTCAGTCTTTAAATTGGTATCACTTTTGGGGAGTTTCCAATACATAGGCACAGCAAAGTCCATTTATATCTGAATAGGTCCCTAAAGTAACAGGTTTCGTAAATTAATTAAAATAATTAGAAATTGCTAGTAAACGTTTAACCCATTCTAACATCCTAATAAAATAAAATGATGTTTGAAAAATGATTTAGATGTAAAGTAGACATACAAGATATGTTATTTATTAACTATATTATACAGCATAACTAACTGGTCTGAAAATTGCTAATTTTTCACCAAAACTGTGATATTGTCACAAATAAATGCAAAACATTTTAACCTAAATTTACCACTAACAAAGTACAACGTGCACAAAAAAAGAGTCTCAGAATCAGAAGGCTGGAAAAATGTAGTTTAAACTAACAAATAAAAACAATTTTAATTTGCTTTGAAGTAGAAATAGCCATAACGTGCTTACATTTGTTGCGTTTGTCAATTCATGATTTTCAGAATATATTAGATATTCTTAGTAAAGAAAAAAAAAACATACAACATGCAGATATATTTGGTCTCCTGTTGCAGCTGGCTTCCCGTGAAGTAAAAAAAACAAAACAAACAAAAAAAAAAAACAGTGTCGATGCTGTAAATGGCAACATGAACCAATTGTAATGGCTTCGGCACCTCCAGACAAAGCAATACGTAAAACTCGTTTCGGGTGGTGGGTGACTACCCAATCTTCAGTACACCTCTCCTTTGGTAACATTCATTCTCTTTCTCTAGTGCGGTACTGGCATTTACTTACGCACTTCAGTACCCCTTTGGTTTACATGTACTCTGTGGATATTCTGATTTTATGTATATTTATTATGAATATGGTGTGCTGTGTTCGGGCTGCCTCCCTCTTTTTTTCTCAACTTCATGCAGTGCCATTTTTAGGTCTCAATAAAGATTATTCTTACATTTATGGTACTGACTCAGTCTTATACTAATATATGCGTGCGTGTATATATATATATATATATATATATATATATATATATATATATATATATATATATACACACACACACACACACACACACACACACACACACACACACACACACACACACACAGTACAGACCAAAAGTTTGGACACACCTTCTCATTTAAAGATTTTTCTGTACTTTCATGACTATGAAAATTGTACATTCACACTGAAGGCATCAAAACTATGAATTAACACATGTGGAATTATATAATTAACAAAAAAGTGTGAAACAACTGAAAATATGTCTTATATTCTAGGTTCTTCAAAGTAGCCTTTTGCTTTGATGACTGCTTTGCACACTCTTGGTATTCTCTTGATGAGATTAAAGAGGTAGTCACCGGGAATGGTCTTCCAACAATCTTGAAGGAGTTCCCAGAGATGCTTAGCACTTGTTGGCCCTTTTGCCTTCACTCTGCGGTCCAGCTCACCCCAAACCATCTCGATTGGGTTCAGGTCTGGTGAGTGTGGAGGCCAGGTCATCTGGTATAGCACGCCATCACTCTCCTTCTTGGTCAAATAGCCCTTACACAGCCTGGAGGTGTGCTTGGGGTCATTGTCCTGTTGAAAAATATAGTTCTTACCAATAACGGTATTTCTCTGAGCCCATGACGGCACCACAGAGAGAGGGGATCCGCCCACCAAGGACAGGAATCCTACAGATAAAAAGGCGGTACCTCTCTCCCGCATCAGTTGTTTACTAGAGGACGATGGGAGACTATGAATAGAGATTTGCTTTTAACATTACTTAAAGACTTAACTGAGATACCGCGTGACTATTTATACTATTAGCATAAGGCACTATATTAACGTGCACACCCAAAAAGTGAAGGGAGGGAATGTACAGGTGCCGTCATGGGCTCAGAGAAATACCGTTATCGGTAAGAACTATATTTTTCTCTGACGCCCATGACGGCACCACGGAGAGAATTGCAGAGATTTGTACATTAGGGAGGGACCACCGCTTCCAGAACCCTTTTACCAAAGGTAAGGTCCGAAGAGGAGATAAGGTCCAATCTATAGTGCCTATAGAAAGTGGACGGTGAAGACCAGGTAGCAGCTCTACATATCTGATCAATTGAGGCTCCGGCCTTCTTCGCCCAAGAGGTTGCTACTGCTCTTGTTGAGTGCGCCTTGATATTTCCCGGGACGGGTACGCCACTCGATGAGTATGACAGGCTGATGGCCTCTGTGATCCATCTTGCCAGGGTGCCCTTAGATGCGTTCTTCCCCTTCCGGGGACCCTGAAAGCATACAAAAAGAGAGGCATCCTCCCTACTCTCCCTAGTGGCTTCTATGTAATGCATCAGGCATCTCCTCACATCCAATGTATGTAATGACTCTTCCTCCTTGTTTTTAGGATTAGGACAAAAGGAGGGAAGAGATATTTCTTGCGTCCTATGGAAACGGGATGCTACTTTTGGGAGATATGCCGGATCAGTTTTTAGGATGACCCTGTCATCGAGGAATTGCGTGAAAGGGGGGTTAGCGGATAGGGCCTGAATGTCACTGACCCTACGTGCAAAAGTGAGAGCGACAAGCAAGGAAGTTTTAAGGGATAAGATTTTAATTGGAGCATCCACTAAGGGTTCAAAGGGAGGTTTAGACAATGCTCTAAGGACCAAATTTAAATCCCACTGAGGGGTAATCTTCACAGGGAGAGGCCTTGATCTACCGGCTGCTTTGATGAATCTAGAAATCCATCGATTTCCTGCCAAATCATAGTTAAATAAAGCTCCTAAAGCTGCTACATGGACTTTCAGGGTGCTTGTGGCCAGACCAATCTCTAATCCATTCTGCAGAAACTCAAGTATGGCTTTAAGAGGGACGCCCTCCTCTATTTTGGCACCTGAGGTTGAAAGGAATTTCTTCCATACTTTCCCATATTGTTTGGCTGTAACGGGTTTTCTGCTCTGTAGCAGTGTAGATACCAGCCCCGGAGAAAACCCCCTGTTTTCTAGTAACTCCCTTTCAAATGCCAGGCTGTCAAGTGTAAACTTGCCACCTGCGGATGATGAACTGGGCCCTGGGAGAGGAGGTTTGGGAGGTCCGGTAGTACCCATGGATCGGAGATGGACATCCTCATCATCCAGGAAAACCAAGGCCTCTTCAGCCAGAATGGGGCTATTAAGATTATGTGAGCCCCGTCCTCCCGAATCTTCCTCAGCACTGCCGGAATCAGAGCAATAGGGGGAAAGGCATATGCTAGTTGATGGTACCAGGGAATCAGGAACGCATCTAGTGAAACAGGGCTCCCCAATGGCGTTACTGAGCAAAAGGTGTCCACTTTTTTGTTCAGATGGTTTGCAAAAAGGTCTATGTTTGGTACGTCCCACTTTACTGAGATCTGAGTGAACACTGATTGATTTAGCTCCCATTCCCCCTGTTTCAAGCGAGAACGACTTAGGTAATCTGCTCTGTAGTTGTCCACCCCCTTTATATGAAGGCCTGATAGGGATTGAAGGTTGCTCTCTGCTATGTGGAAGATTGATTTGGTCATCTCCATCAGACTCCGAGAACGGGTACCCCCCTGGTGATTTAGATACGCTATCACCACTTTGCTGTCTGACATAACTCGGACGTAGTGGGACCGAAGGGAATCCAGGAACTCCAATAGTGCAAACTTGACTGCTAGTAGTTCCTTCATATTGGAGGATACTTTTTTCAGATATGGTGGCCAAGCCCCCTGAGCTAACAGGTCGTTCAGGTGTGCCCCCCACCCGCTGGGACTCGCATCTGTTGTTACTATCTGTGAGACTGGAGTTACCCACGGAACTCCTTGAGAAAGATTGTCTTGCGATGTCCACCAATCTAGTGACCGAATCGTGTTTGGAGATAAATTGAGCCAACTTTCTAAATTCCCTTTTAGAGAGACGTCTTCTGACAAGATTTGCCATTGAAAGTCCCTTGAATGTAGTTGAGCCCATTGGACTGCAGGCCGTCATGGATCCCAAGAGGGACATCGCTTGGCGGAGGGGGTGTCTCGCCTTCTGGATACTAGTCTTATGATGTTTTGAATTTTTCCCCCTGGAAGACGGCATTCTTGTTTTATAGAGTCCAGAGTAAGCCCCAGGTACTCCTGGATTTGGCACGGTAACAACCTGGATTTTTTTTAAGTTCACTAACCAGCCCAGTTTTTCCAGTGAATGCCTGATCGTCTGTAGCTGTTTTTCACAGTGTTGTGGAGAGGAACCGATTATCAAAAAATCGAGGTATGGCACTATCAGGGTATCTTGCTCCCTCAGATGAGCCATTACCTCTGCAACTAATTTTGTGAAGACTCGTGGGGCTATAGCCTGCCCGAAGGGGAGGGCTAAGAATTGAAAATGGTATATCACCCCCCCTGATGTAGACTGCTATCCTGAGGAATTTTTGGTGATCTTTGTGGATAGGGACGTGATAGTAGGCATCCTTCAGATCCAGGACTGCCATGAAACACAGTGGAAACAACATTTTTATCGAGGTTTTTATTGTTTCCATTTTGAATGACTGGACTTCCAGGAATTTGTTTAGACTTTTCAGATTTATGATAGTCCTGAAAGATCCGTCCGGTTTCTTCCTCAGGAACAGAGGGGAGTAATATCCTTGCCCTTTTTCTTGTAGGGGGACTTCCATGAGAACCCCTTTGCTCACTAGTCCCATGACTTCTTTTTCTAATGCTAGTTGTTCTTCCTCCGAAGACCTTAGCGATGTCGTCACGAAAGAGGGACGAGGGTTTTTTTGAAATTTCACCTTCAGTCCTGATTTTATTATATTCAAAACTCAAGGACTGCTGGTAATTTTCTCCCAGGCTGAGAGGAAGAGGAACAGTCTCCCCCCCCCCCCACCTGGGGCAAGCATTCATTGGGCGGGTTTTTTGTTGTCGTTAGGGTTCTTATTGAATATGAAACCCTTGTTTTTGTTACGCTTGTCTTCCCACCTATCTTGGTTTTTTCCCGGCTTCCTTTGGAAGAACCTCTTGCTCCGAAAGGGCCTCCTGTATGAAGGGAAACCAAGGGAGGGAAATGATTTCTTTTTATCACCCGCTTTCTCTAAGATATCATCTAGAGTGGGCCCTAATAGGAATTCTCCTTCACAGGGGATGGTACACAATTTAGACTTTGTCTGGAGATCTCCCGGCCAACATTTTAGCCAAAGGGCTCGTCTTGCGGCATTAGAAAAAACCGCTGATCTAGCAGATAGTCTGATTGAATCGTCCGAAGCATCTGCTAAGAAGGCAGCAGCTCCACGCATAATTGGTGAAGTATTTAAGATTGAGTCACGAGATGACCTATTTTTGAGCTGGCTTTCTAATTGGTCTAACCATATCATTAGGGAGCGGGATGTACATGCGGCAGCGACTGCCGGTTTAAGGCCTCCACCAGCTGCCTCCCATGAACCTTTGAGGAAGGCATCTGCCTTCTTGTCCATCGGGTCTTTTAAGACCCCCATGTCCTCAAATGGAAGGGCATATTTTTTGGATGCCTTAGTGATGGCCACATCTAGCTTAGGCGCCTTATCCCAGAAGGAACAAAATTGGTCATCGAACGGATATTTCCTTTTTGGCGTAATGTCTTTCTTATAGGTTTTTTCCACTCTTTCTTAATTAAAGCCTGGATTTTTTCATTAAGGGGAAAGGCCCTTCTCTTTTTTTGGTCGAGACCCCTGAACATTATGTCCTGAACTAATCTTTTTGGGTGAGGGTCTGTCAGCCCCATAGAGCTCCTAACGGCTTTAACAAGACTGTCCGTTTCCTCTAAAGGAAAGCAATTACGATCTCCTGAGGAAGATGAAGATGATGATGAAGACGAATCCATATCTTCCCCTGAATCACCGGACTCAGGAGACGGCGATCTGTGCTTGGTCTTCCTTCGCTTTTTTCCCCCTTTAAGAGATCTAAAGGTCTCTTCTACCTGGACCTTGATCAGGTTTTTAAGGTCCGCTGCGAACCCGGGAAGGCCTTCTGACACTGTCTGCTGAATACAAACACTGCAAAGTCTCTTTTCCCACGAAGGTGGAAGATCCTCTCTACACAGGGCACATATCTTATGCTTAGATTTGCCTGTGCTTTTCTTCCCCTATAGTAAGAAAACACAAAGATAGGCCCTCACTATCACTAACTTTCACGGAGATCACTTACCACCTTATGGACCCATAAATACCGGTTGGGGATGATCCATGTCTTATTGGTTAATCCCTTGAGCCAGACGTTATACTGGACTCCTTGCTGTGCAGCGATCCAGAACGCCCTTTGCCGGTAGTGTTCTGGTGTCCTTTCTGGGGTCGTCGCTTCTGCTGCTGTGGCGGTGGGGATGCCCTGGACAGGGGGGATGCCTGCTCTGCGTCGCTCATGGCTGGTGAGCGCTGGCCAGTCTCCATTGGAAGCGTTTGCACCCAGGTGTGCTTGTGTTCAAATATCGGTGGATGGCGCCATTTTTCCTGCCCACGCATGCGCAGCTGCCCTGCAACATCGCGCACAAAATCCCGCACTTGCGCAGTTTGCCTAGAGCCTGCGGGTGCGCAGAAGCGAGAACCCCGATGCGCGTGCGCAGTACTTCAGCAAGCCGCGCGTGCGCAGAGTCCCCGCGCTGCTTCAAATCTCGATCGATCTCGCGCGTGCGCAGATGGGACCAAGATGGCGCCGCGCATCACCGCATGTTGCTGGATTCCTGGAACCCCGGGAACTACAGCCTGCAGACTTACGCTAGAGGAGCAAGATGTCGGCTCCTATCCACAGAGGGACCCCCCTTGGATACTGCTGCTGCTGGTGAGTCTTACCTAGAGAGGTGGCAGAGATAAAGCCACCTCTCTCCGCGCACCCTAGAGGCCCACTAGCCCCAGTGGTGGCGCTTCGGGTCACCACACCAGCCGAGACAGGGGGACCCCCGCTGCCTGAATCGAGCCGATTGGCCCCAGAATCTTACGACGAATCTTTCTTCTGAGGTGAATCTGTAGGTCTCCCATCAAGGACAGGAAACCAACTGATGCGGGAGGTACCGCCTTTTTATCTGTAGGTTTCCTGTCCTTGGTGGGCGGATCCCCTCTCTCCGTGGTGCCGTCACGGGCGTCAGAGAAAAATAAATGATGGTCTAACTAAACTCAAACCGGATGGAATAGCATGCCGCTGCAAGATGCTGTGGTAGCCATGCTGGTTCAGTATGCCTTCAATTTTGAATAAAAACCCAAACAGTGTCACCAGCAAAGCACCCCCACACCATCACACCTCCTCCTCCATGCTTCACGGTGGGAACCAGGCATGTAGAGTCCATCCGTTCACCTTTTCTGTGTAGAACAAAGACATGGTGGTTGGAATCAAAGATCTCAAATTTAGACTCATCAGACCAAAGCACAGATTTCCACTGGTCTAATGTCCATTCCTTGTGTTCTTTAGCCCAAACAAGTCTCTTCTGCCTGTTGCCTGTCCTTAGCAGTGGTTTCCTAGCAGCTATTTTACCATGAAGGCCTGCTGCACAAAGTCTCCTCTTAACAGTTGTTGTAGAGATGTGTCTGCTGCTAGAACTCTGTGTGGCATTGACCTTTGACCTGGTCTCTAATCTGAGCTGCTGTTAACTTGCATTTTCTGAGGCTGGTGACTCGGATAAACTTATTCTCAGAGCAGAGGTGACTCTTGGTCTTCCTTTCCTGGGGCAGTCCTCATGTGAGCCAGTTTCTTTGTAGCACTTGATGGCTTTTGCAACTGCACTTGGGGACACTTTCAAAGTTTTCCCAATTTTCCGGACTGACTGACCTTCATTTCTTAAAGTAATGATGGCCACTCATTTTTCTTTACTTAGCGGCTTTTTTCTTGCCATAATACAAATTCTAACATTCTATTCAGTAGGACTATCAGCTGTGTATCCACCAGACTTTTGCGCAACACAACTGATGGTCCCAACCCCATTTATAAGGCAAGAAATCCCACTTATTAAACCTGACAGGGCACACCTGTGAAGTGAAAACCATTTCCGGTGACTACCTCTTGAAGCTCATCAAGAGAATGCCAAGAGTGTGCAAAGCGGTCATTAAAGCAAAGCAAGAGGTGGCTAATTTGAAGAACCTAGAATATAAGACATATTTTCAGTTGTTTCACACTTTTCTGTTAAGTATATAATTTCAAATGTGTTAATTCACAGTTTTGATGCCTTCAGTGTGAATGTACAATTTTCATAGCACTGAAAATACAGAAATATGTTTAAATCAGAAGGCGTGTCCAAACTTTTGGTCTGTAATATATATATATATATATATATACATATATATATATATATATATATATATATATATATATATATATATATATATATATACACACATATATATATACACACACATATATATATATACATACATACAGATAGTTATAGTATTTTCTTCTTACTTTTTTTGCATTAATTGTATTTTATAGATGTTAGTTCTGTAGGTGTTGTAGAAGACATAACTGTTAAAAAGTTTTATTATGATTGTATGCGAGACCAACCACACCAACCAGAGACATGGATAGCCAAAAAGTGTATCTCAAGCAGAAAATCAGCTAAAAAATGTCTTTATTGGGTAGAGATGGCAGTTTATAACATAATTAATAAAATATGTACGCATATCAGGACAGGGTTACAAATATGTAAATATATTAAAAACTATATCAGATATAAAGTGGTAGACCCAAATATAATATTTTACAGTTATATTCCCTATCAGTGCATACCAAAAAAATCAAAAGCTTAGAATATAAAATAAATAATAGATGATGAACAAAATCAATGAGGATAATATATGTGCAATTAATATTACTAAATCACTATGCTAGAATTGCAAACTGATAATTACAATAATGTGCCAAAACAATGTGCACAGTGCAAAGCAAAAAGAACCGTGCAAAAACCAGGAAAAACCACAGACCATTATGGTCTCAAATGATGCAAATCTGTAATTTATAAAGTGCAAAGGTGCAATAGGGACAGCGCTGAAAATATGTATTTTTTTGCCTTTTGAAATCTTTTATTGTTCGTGTTGTGTCTGTGTTTTAACTCATATGATTGTATGTACATACTGTTGCATCATTCTGTGGATTGCTGCTTTTTGAAGTGGTTTGGGGGTTTAAAAGAAAAAATTATGACTTGAATGAATGACAAAAAAACGTGGCATTTACCTCAAACAGTACAGTGTATGACTATGTGAAATGAATGAAGTGGAAGATATCAAAAGTCTTGGAAATTACTAATAATTTCCAAATTTCAGGCACATCAGAACCATCACAGCATTCTTCTTTCCAGTGTCACGTTTCCCATACTTAAGACCTGATATGTATATCTTGGACCAGGTCTACGCTGTTCATATGATAGTGACTCTCAGACAAGTTGGTTGACGAAAAAAACATTTGCATGATTTGAAGTTGCGATTCAGCAATAACGACACAGCCATCTGGTTGCATACGAGTCACCCGTAGTTTGCTTTGAAGGAGGATACGTTGTAACCTTCAGTCCAACAGCATTTGATTGTTATGTAACATTCAAGGAAAAGGTTACGAGTCGATAATCATTAGATGCAAGATTGCAAAGCAACATAGCGATTTCCATGTCATCCGAGTCTTGGCCTGCAGCTTACTACTTGGAATATAACCACCCTGTTATTTTGTCCTCTGCTATTCCTCCTGAAATTGACAACATGGCCGAGTAGGGGAGTGACGTGTAGGAAAAATAACAGGCGACACAACCCAAGAAAATATATGATAGTTTTTTGCTAATGCAGCATGCTTTGGTTATTGCATTTTTTACAATGAACTCCCCTACAGAAGCACTGTGGGTGACGGTTTGGGCCGTTTTGGGTGTGGACACTGACATACGGTGCAAAATATCAATGAAAAATTTTATTGCAATTGCACAAAGTCTGCCACATATACGTACCTTAATGCTATGTTCACACATTGCATCTTTGCTGCTGTTTTTCCCTGAGGCAAAAACTTGCTCTCTTGGCAGTAAAAAAGCTGTTTACAAAAAAGTTTTGCTGAGTTTTTGCTACATTTTTATTGCTGCATTTTTGTTGTCTCTTGTGCATGTTGATAAAGTTTAGTGGCCCAAAAAAGCATGATTTAGCTTCCTTAGGCTATGTTCACACGCTGCGGGTTTTGCTGCGGACCCGCAGCTGTTTTGCAGCTGCGGGTCCGCATCCTTTTTCCATGTAGGTTACAGTACAATGTAACCTAATGGAAAACAAAACCCGCTGTGCCGACGATCCTTTTTTTCTGTGAAAAATCCGCGCGGATTTTCTGCAGAAAAAAAGAAGGAGCATGTCACTTCTTGGTGCAGAATCGCAGCGATTCTGCACCCATAGAAATGCATTGATCCGCTCACTTCCCGCATGGGGCTGTGCCCACGTTGCGGGAAGTTAAGCGGATAATGTGCCGCTGGTACCCGGGGTGGAGGAGAGGAGACTCTCCTCCAGGCCCTGGGAACCATATTTGGGTGTAAAAAAAAAGAATTAAAATAAAAAATCATGCTATACTCACCTCTCTGCGCTGCCCGCGGCGTCCGGTCTCAGTTGCTGTGCCGAACAGGACCTGTGGTGACGTCGCGGTCACATGACCGTGATGACGCCGCGGTCACATGACCGTGACGTCACGAAGGTCCTTGTCGGCACAGCTGCTTGCAGCGCCGGGGAGATCGCGACGTCAGAGGGTGAGTATAGCCAATTTTTATTATTTTTTACATTACTATTGATGCTGCATATTGCTGCATATGCAGCATCAATAGTACAGCAGTAATCCCGCAGCGGAAACCGCGGAACAAACCGCGATAAATCTGCAGGGATAACCGCAGCGGTTTTGCCCTGCAGATTTTCAATTCCGCTGCGGGATTAACCCGCAGAGGAACCCGCAGCGTGTGAACGTGGCCTTAGGTTTCTGCAGCAAACACTGATACCTGCTTTTTTTTTGCTGCTTGTTTACACTTACCCTTTGTTTCCCATTGGTGAAAAAAACACTGTAAAAATGCAGCAAATACCCTGAAAGAAGTGACATGCTGCAGTTTACATAAAAGCAGCAGTTTCTCAAATCATTAAAGAAAATAAAACCAACACGTGTGTATGAGATTTGTGGAATCTAATAGGCTTTGCTGGTACTGTAAAACACAGCTTCAAATTTACGTTAAAAAAGGTGTGAACATAGCCTTAGGGTAGGTGCCCATGATCAGGAATTGCTGCGGTTTTGTGTCAAAACTATGGCGGCCAGATGTTACAGAGTGCGTGCAAGTGGGCCTGTGAATCACCGGTGGAGTCGGACACGCGGCGCGTCTTTCAGGACTGCAGCATGTCAATTTCTCTTGCGGAGACGCCACTCCGAAAATACTCTGCGTCCAAAGCGCTACTACTTCTGGATCATGGGAACGTAGCCTTAAAGCAATTTTTCCCTGTGTATTGAGATAAACATGTTACTTTTCAGTCTCCGTTACCTTATACCCAATGATGAGAACTAACCAGAGGTAAACTGCTTCCCGACCTGTCAGACCAGTGCAGGATTGGATGGCATTTCTATGAGCATCAGTTTCCTATTACAAATGCCTGACATTTTAATCTGCCCAATAAAAATATGTGTATTTCCCAGAGCACACACTTAGCGTGTGTAAGACAGCCTGTGCTGAAGACTCGTTCAGAATAATTTCCTGTTTTGGTTCTGGAGATCTATGAATGGCACATACACAGGATAGTTAGGGCCAGCAATACCTAGGGAGCCCTGCAGACCTTCCAACAAGCTGCCTTTTGTATACAAACACAGCCAGCAGCAGCACCCAAGCCCGGGAAGGACTGCTCTGGACTGTCTCCTTGTGAGATCACTGGGCAGTAAGTCACCTCTACCCATTCCAGCTCAGCACCATCAATACTGCGCTCCTGTCCTATATTCTGGAGCGTACATGGAGGCAACAACATAGCAAAAGCTCCTTTATCAAGAACGAGCCATCACAAACTAATTTCTCCGTGTGCGTTCATTACCAAGACAGATCAAAGGACCTGATATTTCGGGAGAGAAATGTTTATTAACAACTACAAAGGCTAGATGGAGGATGAAGGATGCTGTCTGATTTCATGCTTCACTTAAAACCTCTTTCAAATTAGATTTTAGATATTAATATTTTTATCTTATTAATAAATATTGCTGAAAATATATGTATGAAAGCAGCAAACAGTGCAGCTATGACATCTTGTCATATAGACAGTCAAGAATATATAAAGTTTATAAAATATGTTAAGGGAAAATTGCAATTATTCTTCTTCTAGCAGCTTGTAGCTCCCACTCCCTCCATAGTCCATGTAAATATTCAGCAATCGCTCCAACAGACAGAGGCTTCAGCTACAGTACATGGTACACAGGAGAGATGGGGGGCTGCAGCTGCAGTTTATTGCCGGGGTCTGTGAGACTGCATGCAATGGTGGAAACGGCAGCTTGGCTCAGAGTACACAGTGTACAAAGAGTCCACTATGGGCACAACATAAGAGCGGGATAATGCACATATACAGAATCCAGACACACTAGAGCCACTAGATCCGCATATGCTTGCGTGTTTTGCCATGCTGGTGAATGTTATTGTACTTCATGAGTTGCCTCACTTTCACTCTCAGTTATTTTTTTTATATTTTTTTTTTACAGGTGACTGTGAGATCAAGTCTTTCAAGGGGTGTACCCCCAAGACCTCGCACCCATGCTTTTTTAAGAAGCCCTTAACAATAAAGTTTGTAAGTGTGTTTATACACAGCCATTTTTCTGAAATTTCGCAAAGCCATAAACAAAAATAAAAGAGAACTCATCACAGGTGAACTTAGATTGTGCACTTGTCTAAAAGAGTTTTTTTTTTTAAGAGCAAGACTTCAGAAAACTAGCATTTTTTTCCTGAATTTTTTTTATTTATTTATTTATTTTTTTATCAGCACAGGTTTTTTTCAGCGTTTTTACATTTTTTTTTGCGTGTTTTAAAGATTTTTAATTTTAATATTTTTAATTCCATTCAACACTGAAGAAACTGCTCACAGTTTTTCAAGCAAGGACGCTGCCAAAACACAAATCAAAGCAAAGATGCAAAGCGGCTAAAAGAAGAGCTGAAGACTGAACATATGCACAGCAATATAAAAACAACTTGCTGTGCATATGTTCAGTCTTCAGCTCTTCTTTTAGCCGCTTTGCATCTTTGCTTTGATTTGTGTTTTGGCAGCGTCCTTGCTTGATTTTTTCATTGTTTTTTACATTCACTCAGAGCTTTCTCAGGTGGGTGCAAGTACCCTTACTTTTCAGGATATTCCTTGTAGTCACCTTCCGCCCTACTCTCCCAAACAAAATATATATATACACACACACACACACACACACACACACAGTACAGACCAAAAGGTTGGACACACCTTCATTTAAAGATTTTTCTGTATTTTCAGTACTATGAAAATTGTACATTCACACTGAAGGCATCAAAACTATGAATTAACATGTGGAATTATACACTTAATAAAAAAGTGTGAAACCACTGAAAATATGTCTTATATTCTAGGTTCTTCAAAGTAGCCACCTTTTGCTTTGCTGACTGCATTGCACACTCATGGCATTCTCTTGATGAGCTTCAAGAGGTAGTCACCGGGAATGGATTTCACTTCACAGGTGTGCCCTGTCAGGTTTAATAAGTGGGATTTCTTGCCTTATAAATGGGGTTGGGACCATCAGTTGTGTTGTGCAGAAGTCTGGTGGATACAGTGCTGATAGTCCTACTGAATAGAATGTTAGAATTTGTATTATGGCAAGAAAAAAGCAGCTAAGTAAAGAAAAACGAGTGGCCATCATTACTTTAAGAAATGAAGGTCAGTCAGTCCGAAAAATTGGGAAAACTTTGAAAGTGTCCCCAAGTGCAGTGGAAAAAACCATCAAGCGCTACAAAGAAACTGGCTCACATGAGGACCACCCCAGGAAAGGAAGACCAAGAGTCACCTCTGCTTCTGAGGATAAGATTATCCGAGTCACCAGCCTCAGAAATCGCAGGTTAACAGCAGCTCAGATTAGAGACCAGGTCAATGCCACACAGAGTTCTAGCAGCAGACACATCTCTACAACAACTGTTAAAGGGAACCAGTCACCCCCAGGCGTTTTTAACTAAAAGAGCCACCTTGTGCAGCAGTAATGCTGCATTCGGACAAGGTGGCTCTTTTAGTTCTGGGTGCTGTAACTGCCGAAATAATCAGTTTTGTAATTTGTCCTAAATACCTTTTCTTCAGTCAAGGAGGCAGGCCTTTCCCCCCTGCTGCAGACGCCACACAGCCGTCACTCAAATCTTCTTGGCGCCGCCTCCTCACCGCTGTTTTGAATTGAGCCGGCGTCTGCGCTCTTTTCTCCTGCCTTGGGCAGGCGCAGTGAGCGCTGCCCGTCTGTCCTCATATGCAGTCTAGCTGACTACGCCTGTGCGGCCGCCCTGCCTGTGAATCCCCGCCCCGCAGTGTCTTCTGATTTATTTTCACTGCAGGATGGGATTCACAGGCAGGGCGGCCGCACAGGCGCAGTCAGCTAGACTGCATATGAGCACAGAGGACGGGCAGCGCTCACTACTCGCTTTTTACCTGAAATACTGTTTCACTTTCAGTCAACATACAAAAGATGAAATATAAAGGAAATCTTAGAATATACAGAATATCTTTAGAAATAAAGATTTTGTAAAGTGCAACAAATACACCAGTTCTATATCACCACGTCATAGGAGCCAATTTACTGCAATTAATTTGTACATAACAAATAAACCTGCAATGAATTTCAATTTGGAGAACATTACCATTAACTACTGAATTCACAGTCATCTGCAAACATACAAATACATATTGTGTTCAAAAAGTAATTCTTGCCACAGTGGAGAATTAACGCTAATGAATTAATCCTTATTTTCTAGTAACTGCTTTGAATTTTCTATAGACGTATAATAAATCATTCCAGCAGAATCTGTTCAATGCGAAGAACAATATTAATCAGTCTATTAGCATTTCTTTATGGCTGTTAGTTGGAACTTGAGTTACAATTAAAATAGTGCAAGAAAAACAATAAGAATCAGTACAATAATGTACCAAAGTCTAACGTAAAAAGCCACTTCAAACAATAAATCATCAGAGCTGTCAACTCTCCTGGATTTCCCTACAGAGATTTTAGGTTGTTTTTTTTTTTTTTTTGCAAACAACTTTGCCAATTGTTGCACACAGCCAATCATTTTATGGGCAAATTGAAAGACTAAAGAATGAATCATAAAAAATAGAAGTAATATATGTCTCCTTTTTAAAATATTAAAATTAAATGATTAGCAGCATTTACTATAAACTGAAAAAGATATGTAGAATCAAGCTCAGCTTACATGGTCACTGCAACCTGGATTATTTTGATCACACAATTAAGATTTAGTGCGGTTATTATTTAGGAAAACACTCAAATCAAGCCATACTCACATTGATTTGCACCATGTACGCAACTAGTCCTATTACAATCAATAGTCTCAGGGTGACAACCTAGCATCATGAATTTTAAAAACTGTTTTCCCTACTTAAAATGCTTAGGACATATAATAAATGACACAGGGAAAGTGTATTGAACACAAAGAAAGAGCAGAGGAAAAAGCCATGGAAAGTCATGACCCCAGCTGAAATGTATCAGTAATTAGAAAACAATCCTGCCACTTAGTGAAAAAGAATATCAACTGGTTCAACTGATGGCCTATAAAAAGGTGTCTCACTACCAAGGTGCACACAAGAAACATCTCATGATGGGTAAAACCAGTGAGCTGTCTCAAGACCTTCACAACCTTATTATTACAAAACATACTGATTGCATTGGTTACAGAAGAATTTCTACACCACTGAAGGTTCCAGTAAGCACTGTTGGGATCAAAATATGGAAGTGGAATGAATATCATTTCACAATACACTGGCCATGACTAGGTGTTCCCTGCAAGATTTCAGAGTAGTGAAAATAATTATCAGAAGAGTTGTCCAAGAACCAAGGACCACCAGGTACAATTGTATCAAAGAAAACTAGAAATAATGCACTTAACCCTCCATGACCTGCATACACGCTCAACATAAGACTCCATTTATGAACAAAAAGCAAATTCATGCTGGTTTAAAGTTTGCTCAACAACATTTAGACAATCCTGTGAAATACTGGGAGAATGTAGTCTGATCAGATGAGATCAAAATTGAACTTTTTGGATGCCATAATACACACCATGCTTAAATGCTAAGAGGCACTGCATGTCACCCCAAAAAACACCATTACAACAGTGAAGTTTGGAGATGGGAACATCATGGTGTGGGGCTGTTTTTCAGCATATGGCACTGGCAAACCTTATAGAATTGAAGAAGAGATAAATGGACAAACGTAGCGATACTTTCTTGATAAAAAGCTGCTGCCATCTACCAGAATGATGAAGATGAAACGAGGGTGGACATTTCAGAAAGGCAATGATCTCAAAAACACAGCCAAGGAAATGCTCAACTGATTTCAAAGAAAGAAATAAAAGAAAATAAAGCTGCTAGAATGGTCCAGCCAATGATCTAACCTTAATAAAATAGAACGTTTATGGAAGGCACTAAAACTCAAGAGTTCATAGAAGCCCACGGAACCTCCAGGATTTGAAGAGTGCTTGTGTGGAAGGATGGGTTAAAATCACACCTGAGCAACGAACGTGACTAGTTTCTCCATACAGGAGGAGTCTTGAAGCTGTCATCACTAGCAAAATCTTTTGTACAAAGTATTGAATACATTTCAGTAAGGGTGTTCAATACTTTTTTCCTGTATCATTTATCATTATTACACATAACTATTTATGGACCTCTATAGTTTGATTTCTTTGCCTGTGTAGATTGGATAGGGTAGCACTGACATCTAGTGAGAATTTCATGTCAATAGTACCTTTAGAAATATATTTTCTTAGAAATTTGGTAATGTGTTCAATACTTATTTCACCCACTGTGTGTGTGTGTATATATATATATATATATATGTGTGTGTATTTGCGTGTGTTGACAAAATTGTTGCTACCCTTCTGTTAAAGTAAGGAAGAACAAACAATGGTCACTGAAATAGCTCGAAACGGACAAGAGTACGGTAATTTTCAATTTAAGTTTACTGAATGTCAATTAATGAAAATCAGACATTGCCTTTGAATTTTGATTCTACAGAAAAAAAAAAAAAAAAACTTCTAAAACCCCCCAAACCAATCTAATTAAAAAAGGGCCAGGATATAAATGACGGTACACTTAACTTAAAAATGTGTCATATTTCAGTCTTGCAATTCCAGACTCACTTTTTCTGATTTCCTTTCAACAGTAGCCAATGTGAAGGAGCAGTTTAGGAGGGTAAATGTAAGTGTGCTTCTCCACACTGGCTATTGCATCCTCCATACTGCATCCTCCACCGGTCTCCTCGGCTAAATGTCACAATGTCACATGATAGCTGCAGCATTCACATCTATGCCCACAAATATTGTACAATGGGTGAATGATATACAAGGGAACTGACATATGTTTTAAGAACTTATCTAACTGGTATACTCTTTCTTTTTTTTCTTCTTTTTTTTCCTTTCTTTCTTTGGGGCAACTGATCCCTTAGGTTGCCTGAAATTACATTTCTCAAATGAAAACATCCAATTATCATGTGTATTCAATTGCATTTTTTTCCTGATTCTACATGTAAAATTGGAAACCTTGGGAAGATTATCTTCTTCTTACATACATAATAATAAGTGACAAGGCTTGCCATCAAATCTACCTTTGAGGACCATAATGACTTGCTGCTATTCACATTAAACATGTTGAGCTGCAAATTCCTCAGATGAAAGCCAGAATTTAATCTGCGCCACTTACACTGTTAACGCAAGGCCTAAACCTCATCTACACCTGCAGGAAAATACTGTGATCTCTGCAGAGGGCAAAACCCTGCAGACGTAACTAATGCTCCAAAATTGTGCCAACCGCAGTACCCAATAACTTAAAAATAACATGTGTCTGCTATTGTCCTGCACTGCTGTATATACTACTAGCCGGGCATTTCATGTTAGGGGCCAGGTGCTTTCATTTTCTATGTCAAAGTCTGCAGGTTGAGATGGCCATCAGAGAGATCTGTAGGAGTACGGCCACGAATGGCAAAATCCTTTCAGAAAATGTTTTCAGCAGTAATCAGTATTAAATATCTGAATGGGGATTTTCCAACAGCATGTACATGGGATTCGAACAAAGCTTATTAAATAGCATGCACTATGCAAACTTGCACTATGAGGGTCAGTACCCATGTGCATCTCCGCTGTGGATCTCCAGCAAATTCTCTACATTACGCTATGTGAAAACAAATATGCTTCTGACAGGAAAGATGTGCGGACACTGTGGAGAAAGCAAGACTAAGGCTAGTTTCACACTAGCGTTCGGCAGGGCTGCGGATGGCAGCGTACTTCCTCCCTTCTTCCTCTCTGAAACCCCACCTAGTTCTCCTTGCGTCCTGCGGTGCCCTGCGTACCTATCTTTATCATTGGGTACGCAGGGACGTACGCCTCCGCATGCGCCGTTTGGAAGCGGGGCCGAGCTGTTGCATTTTGTTGCTGTCGGCGCAGTGTCCAAACGGCGCATACAGAGGCATCCGCAAACAGCGTACGTCCCTGCGTACCCAATGTTAAAGATAGGTACGCAGAGTACCGCAGGACGCAAGGAGGAGGCGGGGTTTCAGAGCGGAAGAAGTACGCTGCTATCTGCAGCCCTGCCGAACGCTAGTGTGAAACTAGCCTAAGATGGAGTAGGGCTCAGTTTGCTACTACGCTATTCCATAGAGAGAAGGGGGAAGAAGATGGGTGAAGCTCACCACGTTGACGACTTCAGATCTCAGCAGGAGTTCAACCAGTGGGTGCCGTATCCACTGGTGATAGTAGCCATAGTCAGAAGAAGAAGGGAAATTACATCGGCACAATCCAAGTGGGTAACAGAACAATTCTTTTATTTAGGCAGTTTAAAAAGGTTTAAAAAGACCCCTAAGGATCTTTTTAAACTGCCTAAATAAAATAATTGTTCTATTACCGGGTTGGATTGTGCCGATGTAATTTCCCTTCTTCTTACGCTATTCCGTACTTTTTTTTTTAAAGCATACTAATGTAATGTATACTGACTAGGACACTCTTTTGGTCTTTGTATAAAATGGGGGAGTCAGATGCAGTCAAGTAGGAGAAGGTTGAGTGCTTGGCTGTCGGAAACCAGACACTCTGAAAAGATGACAAAAGAGATTTACCACCACTTCGGTCTTCTCAAGCTCAACATATCCAATAAATAATCTGTAGGGAATACAGGGAACATCAATACCACTGCCTATGATGGACCTAACATGATCAAACTAGGAAAACAGAAAGGGCTGTATTATATACACTACCGTTCAAAAGTTCAGGGTCACTTAGAAATTTCCTTATTTTTGAAAGAAAAGCACATTTATTTGCAATGAAGCTAACATTAAATGATTCAGAAATACACTCTATACATTGTTAATGTGGTAAATGACTATTCTAGCTGCAAACGTCTGGTTTGTAATGCAATATCTTCATAGGTGTATAGAGGCCCATTTCCAACAACCATCACTCCAGTGTTCTTATGGTACTTTGTGTTTGCTAACTGTGTAAGGCTAATGGATGGTTAGAATACCCTTGAAAACCCTTGTGCAAGAATGTTAGCAGAGCTGAAAACAGTCTGGCTGATTAGAGAACCTATACACCTGACTTTCCTTTGAGCTAGTTGAGAATCTGGAGCATTACATTTGTTAATTCCATTAAACTCTCAAAATGGCTAGAAAAAAAAGAACTTTCATGTGAAACTCGACAGGCTATTCTTGTTCTTAGAAAAGAAGGCTATTCTATGCGAGAAATTGCCAAGAAACTGAAGATTTCCTACAACGGTGTGTACTACTCCCTTCAGAGGAGAGAACAAACAGGCTCTAACCAAAGTAGAAAGAAAAGTGGGAGGCCCCACTGCACAACTGAGCAACAAGACAAGTACATTAGAGTCTGTAGTTTGAGAAATCGACGCCTCACAGGTGCTCAACTGGCAACTTCATTAAATAGTACATGCAAAAAAAACAGTGTCAACAGTGAAGAGGTGATTCCGGGATGCTGGCCTTAAGAGCTGAATGGCAAAGAAAAAGCAATATCTGAGAACGGCTAATAAAAGGCAAAGATTAATATGGGCAAAAAAACACAGACATTGGACAGAGGAAGATTGGAAAAAAAGTGTTATGGACAGACGAATCCAAGTTTGAGGTGTTTGGATCCCACAGAAGAACCTTGTGAGACGCAGAACAACTGAAAAGATGCTGGAAGAGTGCCCGACGCCATCTGTCAAGCATGGTGGAGGTAATGTGATGGTCTGGGGTTGCTTTGGTGCTGGTAAAGTGGGAGATTTGTACAAGGTAAAAGGGATTTTGAATAAGGAAGGCTATCACTCTATTTTGCAATGCCATGCCATACCCTGTGGACGGCGCTTGATTGGAGCCAATTTCATCCTACAACAGGACAATGACCCAAAGCACACCTCCAAATTATGCAAGAACTATTTAGGGAAGAAGCAGGCAGCTGGTATTCTATCTGTAATGGAGTGCCCAGCGCAGTCACCAGATCTCAACCCCATTGAGCTGTTGTGGGAGCAGCTTGACCGTATGGTACGCAAAAAGTGCTAATCAAGCCAAACCAACTTGTGGGAGAGGCTCCTGGAAGCATGGGGTCATATTTCTCCAGATTACCTCAGCAAATTAACTGCTAAAATGCCAAAGGTCTGCAATGCTGTAATTGCTGCAAAGAGAGCATTCTTTGAGAAAAGAAAAGGTTGAAGGAGAAAATTATTTAAAAAAGAAAAAAAAAATCTTTTGTTTTTTTTTTTAACCTTGTCAATGTCTGGACTAGATTTTCAATTCATTTGATTAACAAAAGTATGAGTTTTCATTGAAAACACAAAATTGTCTGGGTGACCCTAGACTTTTGAACAGTAGTGTATATATATTATACACACACTACACACACACACATATATATATATATATATATATATATATATATATATATATATATATATATATATATATATGTATATATACACATACAGTGGTGCTCAAAAGTCCTGCATAGGATAAATTGATTTTTAAAGTTTTAAACGTTTTCTGTCGAATATCTTCGATGCTAATATGACATATTATATATGGTTTTGTTCAGAATACAATTTTGCATTCTCTCCCTGTAATATTTTTAGCTTTTGAAGCAGTTTTGCCTGAAATTATTGCAACAATATAGGAATTGAAAGCACAACTAAATATTGTACAGCTTCAGATCCAAAATTAGCCAATCACAGATGAGGTTCTTGTGACCAAACATAACCTGGATATGGCAGCCAATCACATTGCATTACATTGCATCACATCTGCTGCTTTGTTTGTTTGTTTTATCTGTTGGTCTATCTAGTGAATCATACTGTAGAGTTTTATGATGGGAGCCTTCAGATGTTTGTCAGCGGAGGATCGTGTGCGAGTTGTGGTGCTACATGAAGAGGGTTATACTGGCCCCCAGATCGCAAGGAGGTCGGCTGTAATCAGAGTACAGTCGTAAGAATTTTGCAGAAACATAAGCAGCTTGGAATCACCCAGGACAGGCCCAGATCTGGTAGGCCCAGAAAGTCAACTAAAAGGGAGGATAGAGTACTGATAAGAACATCCCTTGACAATCGAAAGCTCACCTCTCCTCAGCTTCTGTGAGAATGGCAAGAAAAGTGCAATATTGAGGTAGCAACATCAACTGTTAGGAAGAGATGTTTGGAAGCAGGATTGAGAGGATTCAAGGCCCGAAAGAAGCCATTGATGACAGCCATACAAAGACAAAGGTGAAAACTGTGGGCATTGAAATATTTAAAATAGAGGAAGGAGGAGTGGGAAAAAGTGCTATTTAGTGATGAAAGCACTTTTTGCATTTTAGGAAATGATGGCAAGTCTTATGTGAGAAGGTTCCCACATGAAGAGTACAAGCCAGAGTGTTTGAGCTTCTCTGTGAAACATCCGATGAAAGCAATGGTCTGGGGCTGTATGGCAGCCAATGGTGTTGGAAGAACAAGGTGGCTACTATTGACTGGCCAGCTCAGTCCCCGGACCTCAATCCAATTGAAAATTTGTGGCACAAGGTATCATTAGAGATATCTAGAAAACAGCCAAGGACCAAGAGTGAGTTGACTGAGGCTCTGATACAGGCCTGGAACCACATCATCACTCGTGAACATCTGCAGAAGCTTGTTCACTCAATGCCACTATCATAACAATTTATACACTTGGGACATTCAAAAATGAGTATAGCATACAATGAGGGATTACAAAAACAGATATGTTCCACCAGTTTCACTGTAGAGATGCAGAAGTATGAAAGATATAGTTTTCTTCACGCCTATGCAGGACTTTTGAACGCGATTGTATGTATATATATATATATATATATATATATATATATATACATACATACACACACACACACACACGGTGTATATATACACAATCAATATGAATTCAGAAAGTCTGTCAAAATCCCTGGACTGACCATACAGCCACATAATACTAAATATGTAACTACACAAGACATTAAACCTTTTGCTGTTTAATAATGATTTTCACATTTAAAGTTATATAGCTTATTAATGAGCTTCAATTATGATATGTGCCCAGATCTTAAGATATCCACTTGTGTCACAGTATCGGGCGCTCCACTTACTACCCTGTACTCATGAGAGGAGAGTTTCCAGCATTGGCACGTCATCAGTGACATGTGTAAAGGGGGCTGGCTCACTGGTAAATAGCTAAGCTGCCTTCCTTCTGTCTGTGACAAAGAAGTGAGAGATCTAAGGTATTCAAATAAGCTGTCAGCCAGCCCCCTTCTCACACACACTAGCACATGGATTAATCACATCTGTGATAATTAAAGCATAGTAATTACGGTAATTGTGTAGATTACTACTTTAGGCCATATTCACACATTCAGTATATGGTCAGTATTATACCTCAGTATTTATAAGCCAAAACCAGGAGTGGGTGATAAATACAGAAGTGGTACATATGTTTCTATTATACTTTTCCTCTAATTGTTCCACTCCTGGTTTTGGCTTACAAATACTGACCAAATACTCAACATGTGAATGTGGCCTTATGCAAATTTCAGTAGAATTTTCTTCTGTCTGGACTATCATTTCAGTTGTGGCAGCTATATATACACATCGGAATCAGGAGAGGTCAGGGCGAGCTAATTATGAGACTCCGTGATAGCTTTACAGATATTCACGCACATACATACACAGACTCGTTATATGTGTATTGATTAGTAGCTGTCTGGGAAGGTGCAGACAGATAGGATATGTGTAATTTACGGCGTGAACAGTGAAATCTGCCAGAAATCTGGAGATGGAATCTATATTCAATTACACCTAAGCAAAGTATAATGGGGGCATAAAGGAGACATCGCCTGCCTGGAAACAGGAGTCCGGAGCTGGCACGTGTCCGCTGGTCTTTGATTGGGGCTTGTGTAGACGTTTCTGCGCCCCGTTCTCTGTACAGAGACGGTCGGCTGTCACACCAGGGCACGGGAGCTAATTGGTATTCTTCCTCTTTGTTTAAGCCATCAATCTAATAAACTGTTGCATTTGCATACATTCATATTTCCAGACACAAGTTATATGAGAAATGCCCCACCTAAACCTCCAGTTGCATGCAGGCCACCACATATTCTGACTAATTAGAAACTACGGTGCCCTAAACTAATTAGTTATGCTAGCAAGCCTGTGCTTCTGTCAAACAGTGCAAGCAATTAAGGCTTGTGTTCCCCGAACATCAGAGCGTTATTTACTGCCAGCCATAAGAACAGATATTCTCACGCAGACAATGCCTTTCATCGGCTGGATTTTCAATAGCATTCTGTTTCCATCTCTGTTATGCCGAGAATGCTAATGCCTTAAGGGCATAAGATCTGTCTTCTACAGAATATTTTTTCATAAAAGCAACCTTCGTTGAATACAAAATTCCGTCTATTTTATTGTGTCATTTCCTAAGAACTATGTTTTTAACCTAGAGCATTTCAGCTTCCTCAAGCAGATTTAAATGAACCGTTCCTAGGGGAGGAAGCCTCAGCCTATATTTCCATGTATATAACGGGAAAAAAATACATATACAGGGAGCTCCGAGCAGAAAAATCAGGTTTAATGTGACATTTTACAATTTCCATGTTGCTGTGAGTCATTTCAGTTTATTCCAGAATCCAGAAATATATATTACTAAACAAGAACCAGTATGATTTTTTTTCTGCTCGCCAAAAAAGTTACATTTTTTTTGTCAGATATGCCACAATAATCATCAACGTTTAACATACAGCTCTGGTTTGGAGCAGTCACGTCTATGGTATGGAATACATCTCTGGCAATCACGGGCAGGCTAACTGACTGACCCTACATGTATATTTATTAGTATAGGCCTGAGCCTAAACACAAGAGCAAAGGAGGCCAAACTCGTACTTAGTATGTTGTGGTATTTACTACGTCTAACAATTAAGACCTTGCTCAAAAGTTTACACACTCCGGCAGAATTTTTGCTTTCTTGGCCTATTTTCAGAGAGTATGAATGATAACGCCAAAACTTTTTCTCCACTCATGGTTAGTGGTTGGGTAAAGCCATTTATTGTCAGACTACTGTGTTTTCTCTTTTTAAAACATAATGACAACCCAAAACATCCAAATGACCCTGATCAAAAGTTCATATACCCCATTTCTAAATACCGTGTATTGCCCCTCTAACATCAATGACAGCTTGAAGTCTTTTGTGGTAGTTGTGGATGAGGTTCTTTATTTTCTCAGGTGGTAAAGCTGTCCAGTCTTCTTGGCAAAAAGCCTCCAGTTTCTGTAAATTCCAGGACTGTCTAGCATAAATTGCGAGATTGAGATCTCCCCAGAGTGGCTCAATGATATTGAGGTCAGGAGACAGATGGCCACTCCAGAACCTTCACTTTGTTCTGCTGTAGCCATTGACAGGTCGACTTGGCCTTGTGTTTTGGATCGTTGTCATGCTGGAATGTCCATGTATGTACATGCGCAGCTTCCGGGCGGATGAGGGCAAATTTGCCTCCAGTAATTGCAGATAACGTGCTACATTCATCTTTCCTTCAACTTTCACAAAGTTCCCTGTGCCTTTATAGCTCACACATCCCCAAAACATCAGCGATCCATCTCCATGCTTTACAGTAGGAATGGTGTTCCTTTCAACATAGGCCTTGACGACCTCTCTCCAAATGTAACATTTATGGTTGTGGCCAAAAAGTTCAATTTTGGTCTCATCACTCCAAATTACTTTGTTCCAGAAGTTTTGAGGCCTGTCTCTGTGCTGTTTTGCGTATTGTAGGCGAGATACTTTGCTGCATTTGCACAGTAATGGCTTTCTTCTTGCGATTCAACCATGCAGCCCATTTTCCTTCAAGTGCCTCCTTATTGTGCATTTTGAAACAGCCACACCGCTATTTTTCAGTGAGTTCCCTATTTCAGCTGATGTTATTTGCGGGTTTTTCTTTGCATCCAGAACAATTTTCAAGGCAGTTGTGGAAGAAATTTTTGCTGGTCTACCTGACCGTGGTTTTGTTTTCACAGAGCCCCTGATTTTCATTTGTTAATCACAGTTTGAAACATTTGCCCCATAGCTGGCTGCTGCGATAAAAAAAAAAAAATCACACTCACCTCTTGTCCTCAGCAGGCCCACGGCACTTGCAATATTCACCTGTCCGCGTTCCACCGCTGGGCGCCGCTGTGTCTTCCACGTCCTCCGCAGTGACTGTTCAGGCAGAGGGCGGCGCGCACACTAATCGCGTCATCGCGCCCTCTGACCTGAACTTCACAGGCAGAGGATGCAGAAGACATAGTGGCGCCCAGCGGTGGAATGCGGACAGGTGAATATCGTGCAATACCCCCCCTCCACTCCCCATTATACTCACCTGCTCCCATGCGTCCATATTCATTACGTTAATGAGCGGTACCACGTGACCGCTGAACACAGGAAGAAGCTGCAGGCGCCGGAGAAGCAGGAACATGCAGAGACGCGCCGGGAGCAGGTAAGTATGATTTGACAGCTGCCACTCCCCCTCCCTCGCTGACCCCCTGGGACAATGACTTGAGTATAAGCCGAGAGGGGCACTTTCAGCCCAAAAATTTGGGCTGAAAATCTCAGCTTATACTTGAGTATATATGCTACTCAGCTTTTATGCACACACTGTGTCAGGACTCTGAACATTTTTTACCTTTTGTGCATTACTGCCCTTTTCCAAGATGGCGTCTTTGGTATCATGTGCACTGTGTCTTCCTGCTATAAAACTCCACCCCAGCCTTCAGTCTGTGCTAGAGTATTCTGCCTTGCATCTAGCTCCTGACCTCTGATTACTCCCTGGCTATACACCTGCTCCTGTGAACCTGTGTGGTGATCCTGCTACTCAGCTCTGAGTTCCTGCTGCATACACAAGTTGGTACATGACTCCAAGTTGGCTGGTCACAGGGGGGTACAGAAGACACAAGAGTTCCTGAGCCGATTCTTCTGGTGGCCAACTTGCCTGAAGGATACCAAGGACTATGTTCTCTCTTGCGAGGTATGTGCCCGTTACAAGACTCCCCATGTGGCACTTACGGGCCTTCTACAACCATTACCTGTTCCGTCCCGCCCTTGGGGGTCTATATCAATGGACTTTATTGTGGAGCTGCCTACATCGGGGGGGGGGGGGAATGAATACAATCATGGTGGTAGTTGATCGCCTGACTAAAGCTGCTCATTTTGTTCCGTGCATCGGCCTCCCCTCAGCTAAAGATACAGTGAACTTGGTTATACAGAATGCCTTTCGGTTGCACGGGGTTCCGGATGAGATCATCTCTGACCGTGGAGTACAGTTCACTTCAAGATTCTGGAAGGGGTTTTGCTCTGCACTCAATATTAATGTCTGTCTCTCTTCTGCTTACCATCCCCAGACAAATGGTCAGACTGAGCGTACCAGCCAGACACTGGAACAAGATCTAAGATGTTATGTCAGCCATCTCCAGGATGATTGGTTGGTTGCCGTTAGCCGTATTTTCATATAATAATTCTCAGAGCGCCTCCACTAAATGTACACCTTTCTCAGCTCTGAGTTCCTGCTGCATACACAAGTTTCCAGTAATCCTCCTACATCTGCTGTTCGTGTTTACTTCCATCTGCATTTGCTGGACATGTAAGCTGTTTCTGCTTTGCAATAACCTGAGACTATTAACCAGGCCTCCCTGGTTGAGCTAAGATATGATTTGAACTGCCTAATAAGCATATCTATCTGTGCCTGGACTAAGACAAGGATTTATTCGTGTCAAGTATCCTCAAGAATAACTGTGCTTCATAGAATTTCTGCTTGATTGCATTTTCCTCTGAAGTTTCCTATAGACTGCTAAGCTGCGTTTATTATTTGCACCAAGTGTTGTGGACTTGAGTTTCTCTCTGCACCTGTTTGAATCACCGTGAGATAATATAGACTTTACCACTTATAAAACTGTGTCCTGTAGTTGTCTTGTTAAACGCAAAGAGTCCCCTGAGTTATCCCCTATAACTATTACACACTGATTACAAGCAAACAGGTCACAGGTGAGGATGTTACCTCTAGAAGCCATTCAAAACCATTTGTGTCAACTTCTGTGCATGTTATCAGGCCAAACTCACCAGGATATGTGAACTTTTGATCAGAGTCATTTGGATGTTTTAGATTGTCATTATGGTTTACAAAGAGAAAACTCAGTAGTTTGACAAAAAATGGCTTCACGCAACCACAAAACATCAGTGGGAGTGCTGTTATCATTCATATTCTCTGAAAAAAAGGCCAAGAAAGCAAAAATGTTGCTGAGGTATGTAAACTTGAGCACAACTGTAAATTTCAGGGTTTTTTATTAATGCACAGTGTGTCCCGAAAGGTGCTAAACAGCATTGTACCACTGAGAAATAAACCCTCATTTAGACAATGCATTTAACCCCTTCATGACCCAGCCTATTTTGACCTTAATGACCTGGCCATTTTTTGCAATTCTGACCAGTGTCCCTTTATGAGGTAATAACTCAAGAATGCTTCAACGGATCCTAGCGATTCCGAGATTGTTTTTTCGTGACATATTGGGCTTCATGTTTGCGTTTACTTGTGAAAAAAACTGAAATTTGGCGAATATTTTGAAAATTTCACAATTTTCAAATTTTTATTCTGTTAAACCAGAGAGTTATGTGACACAAAATAGTTAATAAATGACATTACCCACATGTCTACTTTACATCAGCACAATTTTGGAAACAAAATTTTTTTTTTGCTAGGAAGTTATAAGGGTTAAAATTTGACCAGCGATTTCTCAATTTTACAACAAAATTTACAAAACCTTTTTTTTAGGGACCACCTCACATTTGAAGTCAGTTTGAGGGGTCTATATAGCTGAAAATACCCAAAAGTGACATCATTCTAAAAACGGCACCCCTCAAGGTGCTCAAAACCACATTCAAGAAGTTTATTAACCCTTCAGGTGCTTCACAGCAGCAGATGCAACGTGGAAGGTAAAAATGAACATTTAACTTTTTAGTCACAAAAAATGATCTTTTAGCAACAATTATTTTATTTTACCAAGGGTAAAAGGAGAAACTGGACCTAGAAAGTTGTTATCCAATTTGTCCTGAGTACGCTGATACCCCATATGTGGGGGAAACCACTGTTTGGGCGCATGGCAGGGCTCGGAAGGGAAGGAGCGCCATTTGACTTTTTGAATGAAAAATTGGCTCCAATCTTTAGCGGATACCATGTCGCGTTTGGAGAGCCCCTGTGTGCCTAAAGATTGGAGCTCCCCCACAAGTGACCCCATTTTGGAAACTAGACCCACTAAGGAACTTATCTAGCTGCATAGTGAGCACTTTCAATCTCCAGGTGCTTCACAAATCGATCTGTAAAAATGAAAAAGTACTTTTTTTTTATTTTCACAAAAAAAATATTTTAGCCTCAATTTTATTCATTTTCACATGGGCTACAGGATAAAATGGATCATAAACTTTGTTGGGCAATTTCTCCTGAATACACAGGTACCTCATATGTGGGGGTAAACCACTGTTTGGGTGCATGGCAGGGCTCGGAAGGGAAGGAGAGCCATTTGTATTTTGAATGAAAAATTAGCTCCAATCGTTAACGGACATCATGTCGCGTTTGGAGAGCCCCTGTGTGCCTAAACATTGGAGCTCCCCCACAAGTGACCCCATTTTGGAAACTAGACCTCCCAATGAACTAAACTAGATGTGCGGTGAGCACTTTGAACCCCCAAGTGCTTCACAGAAGTACTGCGTTTTACCTGCGGATTTCCTGCATTTTTTTGTACGGATTTCACCTGCGGTTTTACACCTGCGGATTCCTATTGAGGAGCAGGTGTAAAACGCTGCGGAATCCGCACAAAGAATTGACATGCTGCGGAAAATACAACTCAGCGTTTCCACACGGTATTTTCCGCACCATAAGCACAGATTTGCTTTTCCATAGGTTTACATGGTTCTGTACACCGCATGGAAAACTGCTGCGAATCCGCAGCCAAATCAGCACCGTGTGCACATACCCTAATTCCAACCCTAATTCTAACCCTAACCCTAATTGCAACCCTAGCCCTAACCCTAGTTTTAACCCTAAGGCTTCTTTCACACTTGCGTCGTGTGACGTACATCGCAATCCGTCATTTTGGGGAAAAAACGGATCCTGCAAATGTGCCCAGAGGATGCGCTTTTTTCCCTTAGACTTGCAAGATCGCCGCTGTCAGTCGGTGGGGGTGGCCGATGATATTGCAGCATCAGCCATGGCTGGATTGTAATATCTCATCAATTTTTATTGCTGAAATATTACGATTGCTCTGATTGGCTGTTGAAAGTGAAACAGCCAGTCAGAGCGATCGTAGCCACGGGGGGCGCAAAGCCACCCCCCTGGGCTGAAGTACCACTCTCCCTGTTCCTGTAGGTCAGGTGAAATTGGAGTTAACCCTTTCACCCGGCCTGCAGGAACACGATCATTCTGTGACACAGCATATGCGTCACAGGTCGGATTGGCACCGACTTTCATGACGCATATGCTGTGTCACAGGTCGGGAAGGGGTTAAAAATATTCTTTTAACCCCTTTCTGACCTCGGACGGGATAGTACGTCCGAGGTTAGATACCCCGCTTTGATGCAGGGCTCCAGCGGTGAGCCCGCATCAAAGCCGGGACATGTCAGCTGTTTTGAACAGCTGACATGTGCCCACAATAGCGGCGGGTGAAATCGCGATTCACCCGCCGCTATTAACTAGTTAAATGCCGCTGTCAAACGCAGACAACGGCATTTAACCGGCGCTTCCGGCCGGGCGGCCGAAAATTAGCACATCGCTGACCCCCGTCACATGATCGGGGGTCAGCGATGCTTCTGAATAGTAACCATAGAGGTCCTTGAGACCTCTATGGTTACTGATCGCCAGTAGCTGTGAGCGCCACCCTGTGGTCGGCGCTCATAGCACACCTGCATTTCTGCTGCATAGCAGCGATCTGATGATCGCTGCTATGTAGCAGAGCTGATCGCGTTGTGCCAGCTTCTAGCCTCCCATGGAGGCTATTGAAGCATGGCAAAAGTTAAAAAAAGTGTGAAAAAAGTGAAAAAAAAAAATATATATATAACAGTTTAAATCACCCCCCTTTCGCCCCATTCAAAATAAATCAATAAAAAAAAAAAATCAAACCTACACATATTTGGTATCGCCGCATTCAGAATCGCCCGATCTATCAATTAAAAAAAAAGCATTAACCTGATCGCTAAACAGCGTAGCGAGAAAGAAATTTGACATGCCAGAATTACGTTTTTTTGGTCGCCACGACATTGCATTAAAATGCAATAACGGGCGATCAAAAGAACGTATCTGAACCGAAATGGTATCATTAAAGACGCCAGCTCGGCACACAAAAAATAAGCCCTCAACCGACCCCAGATCATGAAAAATGGAGACGCTACGGGTATCGTAAAATGGCGCAGTTTTTTTTTTTTTATTAGCAAAGTTTGGATTTTTTTTTCACCACTTAGATAAAAAAAAGAACCTAGTCATGTTAAGTGTCTATGAACTCGTACTGACCTGGAGAATCATAATGGCAGGTCAGTTTTAGCATTTAGTGAACCTAGCAAAAAAGCCAAACAAAAAACAAGTGTGGGACTGCACTTTTTTTTGCAATTTCACCGCACTTGGAATTGTTTTCCAATTTTCTAGTACACGACATGGTAAAACCAATGATGTCGTTCAAAAGTACAACTCGTCCCGCAAAAAATAAGCCCTCACATGGCCATATTGACAGAAAAATAAAAAAGTTATGGCTCTGGGAAGGAGGGGAGCGAAAAACGAACACGGAAAAACGGAAAATCCCAAGGTCATGAAGGGGTTAAACAATAGATCATTTTTAAGGCTAATGTTTTTCTTCAATTTCAGTATAACTATATCAGAAATCTAGCCCCTACGCCTGATACTAGAGACTCATAGGTCCTGTCCTGTACAGACTGTCATCTCAATATCAGAGGCAGGATTGCAATCACAGGTAACACCTCTATACACAGGTGACAACACAGGGTCCACCAATCAAAGCATGAGATCCCCTCCTCTCCACACAATGACCTTCACCCAGATCGCAGCATGACTAGAAAGTTCTCTTGTAGAACTAATTGATTCAGAGCCCAAGGATAACTTCCTATGTATTACAACCAATGAAGCTGATGAAAAGAGATCTGTGCAGAACAGGAAGTATGAAAGTATTAGGCAGGGTGGACAGAGGGAAGAGTGCAAGATTCATATTCTTTTTAATATAGTGCTATGAAAAATATAAAAAAATATAAAAAATGAAAATACATTTAACAAAAAAACCTAATTTGAATAATAGGTTATTTTCTGATGAAATTAATACTTATAGGGGAAGACAGCACCATAATCTGCTACTGAATATTATATAGAAATGTTTTCCCATGTAGGATTTATTACCAATGTAGCAGAAAAACCCCAGTGCGCTTCTATGTGAAATAGACTGCCAAAAATACAACCATTATATGCCATTAACAGCGCCAAAAAAGCTTTGGGTTCTCTCTAAAATCTAAAATATGATCACGTACACTGTAAACATATAGCTGTCCTTGAGATAAACCAGGTAGAAAGAAAATATGGATCAGGTCACAAGTCAGTTTCCCTATAACTATGCCCCAGGAACTATAGCAATCACTGCCATCACGACTTCTCCAGCTATTGATCTGTGAACCCTATTAATCAGCACCAGCGCAGCAGAGAGGTCGGCCACTAACAGCTCCTAATGGACAAACTTGTAAGTTTTGTGAAGTAAAAAAAAAAAAAAAGAATGTAGGAAACACTTTTTTTTTTTTTTATACGAGAATGTAAAATTATCTTCACAACATAACTTGCATCCTATCAAAGGCAAAAAAAATTACTTGGCACTCAGTATTTGAAAAAAGTGATTCCTTCTTTATTGTAAATCCAGCCTTCCTCCATAGCCCTCTCACTCACTGGTGGTATCGCCACATGACGGACCTGGGTAATAAGCATCATCCCCTTTGCAAGTTTCCTGCCAAGTACTGGAGCGCTGCTCATTTCTTACCACGTCACAGCCCCACAGGGTCACATTAGCTTTCCCCCTCCTGGGCGTTCCTACTGAAGGGTGGGCTTGCCATATGTCTAAGGGTGCTTTCACACTAGCGTCGTACGACGCACGTCGCAATGCGTCGTTTTGGAGATTTCTCCATAGGGTTGCATTAGCAACGCATTGCCACACGTCGCATCTGTCGTGCGATGGATGCGTCGTGTTTTGGTGGACAGTCGGCACAAAAAAGTTACATGTACCTTTTTTTGTGTGTCGTGTCCGCCATTTCCGACTGCGCATGCGCGGCCGGAACTCCGCCCCCTCCTCCCCGGACATCACAATGGGGCAGCGGATGCGTTGAAAAACAACATCCGCTGCCCCCGTTGTGCTTTATTTTTCACAGTATGCGTCGGTACGTCGCATTGCATCGTGCGTCGTACGACGCTAGTGTGAAAGTAGCCTTACCGAGGCGCCATTCCTGTCACAAGTCCATTGCATATTCAAGTAGCGCTGTTCCTCTCCTGTTATGTGAATAGCCCCACCAGGTCCAGTTGGCATTACCATCACCAGACTGCATACAGCCACCTTTATTCCCATTATTTCATATGACATCCAGCACAAAACTGTTAACTGTGGATTCACTTTCTTCAACCGGGATATTATAACAAAGTGTTTCTTTTCCAGTTTTCTCCAATAAGGATATTCTGATGAAGGTCCTATGACGGAACCGAAAACGTTTAATTTAATTTATTTGGTCAGGATGTACAATAAAGAAGGAATAATTTTTTTCAGATACTGAGTGCCAAATATTTTTTTTGCCTAATTGTATGGGTTGGACACCCGACTTGAGCACCACCAGCAGCATTATTCCAGAGTGCCGTGTTATTTATTTCCATAGCATCCTATCAAAAATATTTCTCTACATTTACCAGCCATGTTTGTCCTTGTATTCTCTGGGACTACACGGCTGTGCTACTTGTATAAGGCAAAGATTTGCAGGTGAATCCCATTTCAGAGGAATCCTATGGCAATCTGGCATCTATGAAGCCTGTCCCTCAGTTCACAAGTATCTGATCTAAGAGGAAAAAAGGTTTTCATGTTACACAGCATTTAACCCCTTACCAACATCTGCCATACACTCCTGTTCAAAAGTTTAGGGTCACTTAGAAATAGGGATTTTTGTGTACTCACCGTAAAATCCTTTTCTCCGAGCCATTCATTGGGGGACACAGACCGTGGGTGTATGCTGCTGCCAATAGGAGGCTGACACTAAGTGATACAAAGAAAGCTAGCTCCTCCCCTGCAGTATACACCCTCCTGCTGGCTCTCAGCTAACCAGTTCGGTGCAAAAGCAGTAGGAGATCAATAAACAAATATATGAGAGTATAACAGGTCACATTATATACGAGAGTATAGCATGTTAAATTATAAAACAAGCACAAGCTAATAATAGGGTGGGAGCTGTGTCCCCTAATGAATGGCTCAGAGAAAAGGATTTTACAGTGAGTACACAAAAATACCTATTTCTCCTACGCCTCATTGGGGGACACAGACCGTGGGACGTCCCTGGGTGGGGACATCATCAGATCAGGCCCTGTGTAACCGCTACTTACAAGTGCGACACCGTGGCCTGCAGAGTCCCCCTATCCAGACTCACATCTGTGGAAGTCTGGGAATTATAGTGCTTCAAGAATGCATGCGGACTGGACAACCTCGCAAACGTGCTGTGCCGACGCCTTGTGCCTAGAATCCAATAAACCTACATAGACAGGGAGATAGGCTGACATCCAACATGGAAGGACTCCTGGATGGTGTAACAAATCCAGCTAACATGGTCGATGAAACGGCTAAACCCTTCCTGTAACCGTCAGGAAGCCATCCTCTTACAGTGAGGTAGCCCAAATCAAGTGTCCAACCTTCGGAAGGACGCCGTCCTCGAGACGTACCTACTCAGAGCACTCACCACGTTCAGAATATGGGGAACCCATTCCGTTATATGGACTGGTGCGGAGAGAGAAGAGTGAAGAACGATGCCCTCATAATTGTGGGAATACAATACCACCTTGGTAACAAGGGGCGGGGATGGCCTGAGGGCAACGTTGCCTTGATGGTAATAAGGGAAATAGGTCTGAAAGAACAGAGCGGCTAGCTCTGAAGACTCGTCAGGATGAGGAGACAGCAGAGAAAAAAGGGGCGACCTTCCCTGATGGTAAAGTCTGTTCGGATCAAAAGGAGTCTACTGTAAAACTCCAGGATCATTACGGTCCCAAAGATCTAACAGTATGCTATAGGGAAGAACCACACGTGAAGACTCTCTGTGAGGAAGTCTATATTTGCAGTTTTGTTGCAGTAAGATGGAAAAATACTAGTTTGTAAGACGGAAAAATACTAGTTCCGCAAACGAGAAAAACCTGACATGGTCAGTGCGGATCTCCCAGGATCAATGGGGCTCTTCCTGCTTCCGAAAAGATCTCGGAAGTAGTGGAAGAGGGGCGAAGGAAACTGGTACCATGGAAGGACCAGAGCATGCACTGCAATGGCTTTTGGACTTGGAAGCCGAACCATGAACTTATAGTACATTGGCATTCAGTCTGGACGCCATCCGACCTACATCTGGAATGCTCCAGAGAAGACAGATCTGATGGAAGACTTCAGGGTGAAGTTCCCACTCACATGAGGCGTGACCCTGACAGCGTCCGCCGCCCAGAGATCTACTCCTGAGATGTGTAGTGCCGAGATTACCAAATGATAGATCGTGGCCCAACAGAGAATGTGAGGTACCTCGGCCATGATGCCTGACCGTGGGTACCTGCTAGAAGACTGACGTATGGGACAGACGTGGGATTGTCAGATTGAAACAGATGGGGTGACCCGCCAGAAGGCAGTGGACCTGCCGTAGAACTTGCCGTAACGTTCGGATCCCCAGAACAATGATCAGGAGAAGAGGACTGGAATCGTTAGTCACTAATAACCATTAAACCGGGAGAAAGGATCTCCCCTGGATGAGGAAGGAGCTCAGGGACTACCCTCTGAAAGCCTGATTGACCTGCAGAAAAACTAGAGGAACAGAGGAAAACGCTTACATTGTCACCAATTTTCCTCAGAACCCTCCTAGCAAATCGAATGGAATGAGCGGATGAGTGAACAAGTGCGCGAGCTCCCTGTTGAAGGGCCACGGCCTTGTCTCAAGGGAGAATCACCAACCTTCTGGAAGATTTCAGGATCATCCTCAAAAAAAGGATATCGGCTGGGCTGGAAATGAGGAAAAAACTTGTCTAAGGTCAGCTGCCAGCGCAGGGCTGGAAGAGCAGCTAGAAAGTCGACCAGATAGGGCAGGACGACCACGCCTCTAGGGTGCAAGAGGAACGTAACAGCCGCCGTAACCCCTGCGAACACTCTGGGTGCGGTAGCAAGGCCGAAGGACAAGGTCGTAATTTGAAAATGCTGTTCGCGAAAGGGAAAGCAAAGGAATTTTTGGACAGGGGAAAACAGAGAAATGTGAAGGTAAGCATCCCGAATATCGGTGGATGCCAGAAACTCCACCTTTTTCCATTGAAGTAATGGCTGAGCGGAGGAACTCCATCCGAAGAAGGGGGAAGAAGTTTGAGGTTCAGGGTCGGTCTTACTTTTCGGTCCCCATTTTGGAACCAAGATCCCTTAGATCTAGACTGTCCTGGACAACTTATCCACTGCTGGTTGAGTCTATAGGGAATCAAAATAGTTAAGTTCTCTGACCAAGAGACCATTGCTCTAGCAACACATGCGGCAGCTAAGGAAGGGTAGAGCGCTGAACTGGAGGCCGCAAGACGGAATGAACTAGATTTGCTATCTGACAGTCCGTTGTATTATTAATTGATGACCCATCGGGTAGGGATGCTGGTAGGTATACCACAGGAGATTCTACCCAGTTAATATGCCAAGTGGCAGAATGCACGGCTGCATGCAGAAGGTTAGGAAAAAAAGTCTCTTACTATCGCCACTCTTTTGACGGTGCGGAGATAAAATGATGAACCCTCGGTCCACCATCCTCTTAACAGGGAAGTGGAGAGGGATCTTCCGCCTTCTCGCATCATCTGCTAAATAGTGGAGATGCAGAGGGTGTGTGTGTGTGGACGCCAAAAAGGGAGCCTCTGTACATCCACAGAGTTAAGGTCCCTGGGTGGACAGGGCTGGTTGTCCGGCGATAGGCCTGGCTGTAGAAGAGGATACATGGAGGCGACACTCCATGTGCTCGTCTGTCGATGGTGTGGGGAGATCGGTGCCATTTAAAAGGACCCGTCGCCCTTAAGAATCAGACCAAGCATGGCATCTCACGTCCTGGGGGGTATACGTTGAGTGGACACCCCGCGTGTTTGCATATTGGCTGAAAAAAGGATACCGCGCTTGCAGAGGTTTCTGTCCAGTGGATCGCTTATCCGGACGCTCCCTGTCCGGGTGAATGGCAAATGCTCTGCGAGGGAGTTTAGTTTCCTCGTGAGGGATGCTGCATGATCTAGAGTAGAACCGAAGTCCTCGTCAATCTACAGAGATTGATGACATAAATAGGCGAATCCATCCTTTTCTGAAGTTTTGGTGAGTCCAGAACCAAGGCAATATCCGGTTCATATTCAGAGACTTGTTCTCAGCAAATCATTGGTGAGGGATCAGGAAATGAAACTTCTAGGTGTGTGTATGTTTCTAGACGCATGAACGTTTCTAGAAAACTTGCAGCTCCTGCTAGCCGACGGCTCGCATGAAGGAAAGGGACATCTATATTGGTCCTGCGAGCACTCCGAGCCACAGAGGGTTCACGGAGGGATTCAATCTCTTGTCAGAGAATCCATGGGTTGCGGCAGTGACGAAGCCCACTCAGGGAACTAGGTACTCTGGGATAAGCTGCGGAGGGCTCATGAGCTCATTTAGGGTGACCGGCTTCGGACGGGTCATGTGCCTTTAAGACAAGGAAATATTTGTCATGTGCCCTTAAGACCAGGGAATGCTGGTCATCTGCCCGTAAGACCAGGGAATGCTGGTCATCTGCCCGTAAGACCAGGGAATGCTGGTCATCTGCCCGTAAGACCAGGGAATACTGGTCATGTGCCTTTAAGACCAGGAAATATTGGTAATGCGCCTTTAAGACCAGGGAGTATTGGTCATGCGCCCCTAAGAAAACGTAATACTGATCATGTGCCTTTAAGACCAGGGAATACTGGTCATGTGCCTTTAAGACCAGGGAATACTGGTCATGTGCCTTTAAGACCAGGAACAAAGGCCCTGTGCATTTAAGACTAGGGAACACTGGTCCTGTGCCTTTAAGACCAGGGAATACGGATCATGTGCCTTTAAAACTAGGGAATACTGGTCATGTGCCTTTATGTACTCCCTTATTCGGTTGCAGAATAGTTGGGCGCCTTTAATGCAAAACCATAGTCCCTGTGTGTGCTGGCAGGGTGGACCAAGATGGCCACCGGGAGTTGCAGAGGTGGTAAAGTCTCGCAGCGAGTGAGAGGCGCCAATTTTTTGGGGGCGGAGCCACATACATTATGGGGGTGGAGCCACATACATTATGTGGACGGAGCCTCGTGACTTCCATGAATAGGCCCAAGCCGGGGTCTAAATTTCTGCAGCCGGTATGAGCAATACCAGCGTTGCCGAGGGAATCGATCGCTCCCGTGCCAGGGAAGAAACGCCAGAAAAAGGTGGGCAGAGCCGCCTTAGTGCGCCATAGTGCGGGCGTGGCTTCCGGGATATGGCCTACACATCGGCCGAAGCCGGGGGCTAAATTTTTGCAGCCGGCCGGAGCGTTACCTCAGGGAGGTGGGCCACCGGGAAGCTGAGGCTGTCTGTCAGCATGTGAATATTCCACTGCAGAGGCCCATCGCTGACTGGATCCACTCACCATCGGTGTGCGTCCCGGCATGAAGCAGCCGCGATGACTGGGTTTCAGCGCCGAGGAAAGCGCATGCACTCTATTGTTCTGCTGCAGGTGCAGGGATAGAGGGTTAAACCTCAATCCACCATCCCTTTGTTAGGGAGGTGGAGAGGAACCGTCCGCCTCCTTGTGCCATCCGCTTTAACCGTGGTGGGACAGTGGGGGCTGCTCGGACGCCAAAGAGAGGGGCCTCTGTACATCTACGGAGTTCAAGCCTCCGGGTGGACAGGGCCAGTTGTCAGGCTATAGGCCTGGTGGTTCCAGGAGAGGATACATGGAGGCGACACTCCATGTGGTCGCCTGCTGCTGGTGTGGGGAGATCGGGACTTGAAGGAACCGTCACCCCTAAGGTGAGCTCAGGCTTGGCTTCCCACGTCGCAGGAGAGGGTACGGGGAGGAATTCTCCGCCTGATCGCCTGTTGACGATTCGAGGGAGATCGGAACCTTGAAAGGATCAGTCGCCCCGCCCCCTTCACTCCGTTAATTAAAAAATAAAAATTTACAGAAAAGTAAAAAATAAAATAAAAATGTTGGGGTCTAAACCAGACCCAAGTGCCTCCTACAGACACTAAGCAAGAACTGGTTAGCCGAGAGCCAGCAGGAGGGTGTATACTGCAGGGGAGGAGCTAACTTTCTTTGTATCATTTAGTGTCAGCCTCCTAGTCGCAGCAGCATACACCCACGGTCTGTGTCCCCCAATGAGGCGTAGGAGAAATGTCCTTATTTTTGAAAGAAAAGCACAGTTATTTGCAATGAAACTAACATTAAATGATTCAGAAATACACTCTATACATTGTTAATGTGGTAAATGACTATTCTAGCTGCAAACGTCTGGTTTGTAATGCAATATCTTCATAGGTGTGTAGAGGCCCATTTCCAACAACCATCACTCCAGTGTTCTTATGGTACTTTGTGTTTGCTAACTGTGTAAGAAGGCCAATAGATGGTTAGAATACCCTTGAAAACCCTTGCGCAAGTATGTTAGCACAGCTGAAAACAATCTGGCTGATTAAAGAACCTATAAACCTGACCTTCCTTTGAGCTAGTTGAGAATCTGGACCGTTACATTTGTTGGTTCCATTAAACTCTCAAAATGGCCAGAAAAAAAAGGAACTTTCATGTGAAACTGGACAGTCTATTCTTGTTCTTAGAAATAAAGGCTATTCCATGCGAGAGATTGCCAAGAAACTGAAGATTTCCTACAACGGTGTGTACTACTCCCTTCAGAGGAGAGCACAAACAGGCTCTAACCAGAGTAGAAAGAGAAGTGGGCGGCCCTGCTGCACAACTGAGCAACAAGACAAGTACATTAGAGTCTGTAGCTTGAGAAATCGACGCCTCACAGGTCCTCAACTGGCAGTTTCATTAAATAGAACACGCAAAACGCCAGTGTCAACGTCTACAGTGAAGAGGCGACTCCGGGATGCTGGCCTTCAGTGCAGAGGGCCAAAGAAAAAGCCATATCTGAGACTGGCTAATAAAAGGCAAAGATTAATATGGGCAAAAGAACACAGACATTGGACAGAGGAAGATTGGAAAAAAGTGTTATGGACAGACGAATCCAATTTTGAGGTGTTTGGATCACACAGAAGAACATTTGTGAGATGCAGAACTGAAAAGATGCTGGAAGAGTGCCTGACACCATCTGTCAAGCATGGTGGAGGTAATATGATGGTCTGGGGTTGCTTTGGTGCTGGTAAAGTGGGAGATTTGTACAAGGTAAAAAGGATTTTTAATAAGGAAGGCTGTCAGTCCATTTTTCAACGCCATGCTATACCCTGTGGACAGCGCTTGATTGGAGCCAATTTCATCCTACAACAGGACAATGACCCAAAATACACCTCCAAGTTATGCAAGAACTATTTAGGGAAGAAGCAGGCAGCTGGTATTCTATCTGTAATGGAGTGGCCAGCGCAGTCACCAGATCTCAACCCCATTGAGCTGTTGTGGGAGCAGCTTGACCGTATGGTACGCAAAAAGTGCCCATCAAGCCAAACCAACTTGTGGGAGAGGCTTCTGGAAGCATGGGGTGAAATTTCTCAAGATTACCTCAGCAAATTAACTGCTAGGATGCTCACCATGGAGCTCCATTGAATCCCAGCCTGTGAGAGTTTCAAAGACAGTGATTTTTGTTATATGCAGCAATAATCCAGCAAGGAAAAAAAAAAAAAACTAACAAAAAACAAAACAAAACTGAAATTGTTTATTTCGGGAAAGAGTTAAAAAGGATGTCAGCAGGTTTTTGCTACCTCATCTGAGAGCAGCATAATGATTCCAGAGAGGTATCACCTAGTTTACAGGATGCAGCTGTTCTGACAGATTTAACAATGCAGCAGAGCTAAGGAAGCTAACCCCACCCACACCAGGATCTGTATTTACAATATCTATAGACAATGAGCTGCTTATCACAGAAGGGGGCCTAATCTGGCTTGCTTGGACACAGCAGCACAATGATAAGCTCCTGGTGCTATATCAATCACTGCAAGTAAACAAAAGGACAGAGATAATAAGACAGTTATCTCTGAAATCTGTGCTTTAACTGCTACCTCATGATGTGTTCAGATTACATAGCAAAAACCTCCTGACAGATTTCTTTTAAGTTTGCTTCAAATGTCAAACTTTAGTGGTTACTTAAAGGGGTTTTCTGGGTATATAATATTGATGACCGAGCCTTAGAAATGACATCAGCATCTGATCAGTATGTGTCTGATCAGCTGAAACGCACAGAAAAATATCATGTGTAGCCATTGCAACCTGAAGCTGCACATCATCTCCTATTCACTTAACCCCTTAGTGACCGAGCCAATTTTGACCTTAGTGACCAAGCCAATTTTTACAATTCTGACCACCGTCAGTTTATGAGGCAATAACTCTAGAACGCTTCAACTAATCCCTGACTCTAAGACTGCTTTTTCGTGACATATTGTACTTCATGATAATAGTAAAATGTATTCGATATTACTTGCGTTTATTTATTAAAGAAAAAAAAAAAAAAAACAGAATTGTCAATAATTTAGAAAATGATGCAATTTTAATTTTTGTGCCCTTAAACTAGAGAGTTGTGCCATACAAAATAGTTAATAAATAACATTTCCCACATGTCTACTTTACATCAGCAAAATTATAGAAACATTTTTTTGTGAGGAAGTTAGAAGGGTTAAAAATTGACCAGCAATTTCTCATCTTTTCGACAAAATTTAAAAAAACATTTTTTTAAGGGACCACCTCACATTTGAAGTGACACTGAGGGGCCTATATGACAGAAAATACCCAAAAGTGACACCCTTCAAGGTACTCAAAACCACATTCAAGAAGGTTATTAATCCTTCAGGTGCTTCACGAGAACTGAAGCAATGTGGAAGGAGAAAATTAACATTTTACTTTTTTCACAAACAATTTAATTTAGACCCCAACTTTTTTTATTTTTATTTTCACAAGAGTAACAAGAGAAAATGGACACCAAAATTAGTTGTGCAATTTCTCCTGGGAAGGCACACAGTTTCACTTTTTGAATGCAAAATTGGCTGTAATCGAGAGGGGACACCATGTTGCGTTTGGAGACCCCCTGATGTAACTAAACAGTGGAAACATTCCAAAAGAGACCCCATTTTGGAAACAACACCCCTCAAGGATTATATCCAGTGGTATAGTGAGCATTTTGAACCCACAGGTATGACACAGAACTTGTTGACATTGGGTTGTCATATTGAGTATGTCGTCATTAGTGTTGAGCGCAAATGCTCACTACTCTAGCTTGCATCAGGTATGCGCACCAAATATCGCGGGTGCTCAAGTGCCATGCTCGAGTCCCTGCCCTGCATGTTTCACGGCTGTTAAACACCCAAAAAACCATGTGAGGATCCGTGAAACTCCAACCATACCTAACACCCAATGTAAACTCAAGTAGCGAGCACTTGAGCTCAACACTAGCAATCATACCATAATTTATTTTTTACTTTCGAAAAAAACCCTAATCTAACTCCAACCCCAACTGCAAAGAATGGAATATATATATATATATAATGTAGAAAAAAAAACATACACATATTTTAACTAACTACGGGGGTGATAAAGGGGGATTTGGTTTACTTTATTTTTTATTTTGACCACTGTGATAGGGTCTATCACAGTGATCAAAAGTAATCAATAGGACAGGTTTCCTATTGCTGCCTGGTACCAGCCCGTAGATTTCGGAGGGCACACTGCGCTTGCACCCGCCATTTTTTTCCCAGGAAGATGACACGGAGAGCCGGGTGATGGAGCAGGCAGGTTCAGGGACATGGAGGTATCAGGGGGGCTCGGGGACCCCATTTCTCTCTTCTATGATATGCGAGATCATTTCAGAAGAGAGAGACATGAATTGCAAATCGCACTTCTTTTTTGTGATTGTTGTAAAACCTGCCCTGATCATTTTTCTCTAGGGTCTCGACTACCCCCATTAGCCGAGACCCTGGAGATTTTCCGACACTGGGAGGCGCTATACCCTTAACTGCCACCGTTAAAAAGTGTAGCAGCAGTCGTTAAGGGGTTAAAGTGAATCTGGCACTAGGATTAACCCTTTGAAGTTGTCTATATGGGCATGCAGATCATAGGAAGCTGAGTAAAATGATAACATTTGCAAATCGAGGTCTTATTCCAGAGAAATCAGTGTTTTTATTATATCTAAGTGAGCTGTTAAGGTCTATAGGCCAGACATAGATCTCCCCGAGCATCTGCCTCCAGAGATTATTTTAAATTAAAGTGCGTATTACCAGTGTGAGACATGTGACTAAGGCTTCTTTCACACTAGCATCGGGCTCGGCCCGTCGCGGTGCGTCGGGCTGAGGTTCCCGACGCTAGCGTTGTCTCCGCCGCACAACGGGTGCAGCGGATGCATTTTTCCAGCGCATCCGCTGCCCCATTGTGAGGTGCGGGGAAGTGCGGGGAGGTGGGGGCGGAGTTCCGGCCGCGCATGCGCGGTCGGAAAAAGCGGACCGTCGGGAGCAAAAAACGTTACATGTAACGTTTTTTGGACCCGACAGTCCGCCACAGCACGGCGCAACCGTTGCACGACGGTTGCGACGTGTGGCAATGCGTCGCAAATGCGTCGCTAATGTTAGTCAATGCAGAAAAAACGCATCCTGCAAGCACTTTTGCAGGATGCGTTTTTTCGGCAAAACGACGCATTTGCGACGTATTGCAGTTAACGCTAGTGTGAAAGTAGCCTAACTGAACTTTGCCTCCTTATGAAAACCTTTGCAACTGCCATCACAGCTCTACCATACTGCAACATAGTATGCCTGTGTGACGGAAGCTAAGGCCTCTTTCACACTTCAGTTGTTTGGCGTCAGTCTAAATCCGCCATTTTCCTCAAAAAACGGATCCGTTTTTATTTTCGACGGATCCGTTTTTTCCCCCATAGACTTGCATTAACGACGGATTGTGACGGATGGCCATCCGTTCTATCCGTCATGCGACGGATCCGTCGAAATTTGGCGGACGTTGTCTAGACATCGACGGACTTTGTAACGTTTTTTGTCGCCGCCTAATTAACGGTCCGCGACGGATCCGTCGCGTCCGTCATTTTATAGAATGGGCGCCTATGGACGACAGATCCGTCGCGATCCGTTATTTGGTGGATCCGTCGCCCCAATCCGTTTTTTTAAACTGAGCATGCTCCAAAAAGTTGATACTTTTCCCAGACAACCCCAAAACTATATACCGTATATACTCGAGTATAAGCCGAGATTTTCAGCCCAAATTTTTGGGCTGAAAGTGCCCCTCTCGGCTTATACTCGAGTCATGATCGGTGGTGGGGTCGGCGGGTGTGGACTGTCATATACTCACCTAGTTCCGGCGTTCCTGTCGCTCCCCCTGCCCGTCCCACGGTCTCCGGGTGCCGCAGCTCTTCCCCTGAGCGGTCACGTGGGACCGCTCATTAGAGAAATGAATAGGCTGCTCCACCTCCCATAGGGGCGGAGCCGCCTATTCATTTCTCTAATGAAGCGGTGCCGGTGACCGCTGATAGAGGAAGAGGCTGCGGCACCGAAGAGCAGCTGTCCGGGGGAAGGAGCGGGACGCCGGGAGCAGGTGAGTATTACATATTTACCTTCCCTCGTTCCACCCGCCTGGCGCCGCTCTGTCTTCCCGGCGTCTCTCTCCGCACTGACTGTGCAGGTCAGAGGGCGTGATGACGCATATAGTGTGCGCGCCGCCCTCTGCCTGATAAGTCAGTGCGGAGAGACGCCAGGACGGGACGCTGAGGAGCTGCAAGCAAGAGAGGTGAGTATGTGTTTTATTATTTTATTGCAGCAGCAGCAATGGCACAGATTTATGTGGAGTATCTATGGGGCAACGGAGCAGAGCACTATATGGCACAGCTATGGGGCAACGGTGCAGAGCACTATATGGCACAGCTATGGAGCAACGGTGCAGAGCACTATATGGCACAGCTATGGGGCAACGGTGCAGAGTACTATATGGCACAGCTATGGGGCAACGGTGCAGAGCATTATATATATGGCACAGCTATGGGGCAACGGTGCAGAGCATTATATATATGGCACAGCTATGGGGCAACGGTGCAGAGCACTATATGGCACAGCTATGGGGCAACGGTGCAGAGCACTATATGGCACAGCTATGGGGCAACGGTGCAGAGCATTATATGGCACAGCTATGGGGCAATGGTGCAGAGCATTATATATATGGCACAGCTATGGGGCAATGGTGCAGAGCATTATATATATTGCACAGCTATGGGGCAACGGTGCAGAGCACTATATGGCACAGCTATGGGGCAATGGTGCAGAGCATTGTATATATGGCACAGCTATGGGGCAATGGTGCAGAGCACTATATGGCACAGCTATGGGGCAACGGTGCAGAGCACTATATGGCACAGCTATGGGGCAACGGTGCAGAGCACTATATATATGGCACAGCTATGGGGCAACGGTGCAGAGCATTATATATGGCACAGCTTTATGTGGAGCATCTATGGGGCCATAATGAACGGTGCAGAGCATTATATGTGGCACAGCTTTATGTGGAGCATCTATGGGGCCATAATGAACGGTATGGAGTATCTATTTTTAATTTTGAAATTTACCGGTACCTGCTGCATTTCCCACCCTAGGCTTATACTCGAGTCAATAAGTTTTCCCAGTTTTTTGTGGCAAAATTAGGGGGGTCGGCTTATACTCGGGTCGGCTTATACTCGAGTATATACGGTAAACAGGACAGGTGGGCCTCATTTTTCAATGTGCCATCAAGAGAGAACACAGATCCTGCCAGCAAGAGACATCCTGCCAGCGAGAGACATCCTGCCAGCGAGACATCCTGCCAGCGAGACATCCTGCCAGCGAGAGACATCCTGCCAGGTGAGAGACATCCTGCCAGCGAGACATCCTGCCAGCGAGAGAGATCCTGCCAGCGAGAGACATCCTGCCAGCGAGAGACATCCTGCCAGCGAGAGACATCCTGCCAGCGAGAGATCCTGCCAGTGAGACATACCCTGCCAGCGAGACATACCCGCTAGCAAGAGAGACCCTGCCAGAGACTGCTATGTGAGTACTGCCATCCAGCGTGTGTGTGTGTATGCCTGCCATGTGTTTTATTTTTCATACTGTGCTGGTATTTTTAATGGCTGTGCTGTGACGTGTGTGTGTGTATGCCGTGTGATGTGTGCAGTATGCCGTGTGATGTGTGCCAGACCACCTGCCTGCCTGACATGTGTTTTATTTTTCATACTGTGCTGGTATTTTTAATGGCTGTGCTGTGACGTGTGTGTGTGTGTGTATGCCGTGTGATGTGTGCCAGACCGCCTGCCTGACATGTTTTTTATTTTTCATACTGTGCTGGTATTTTTAATGGCTGTGATGTGACGTGTGTGTGTGTGTGTGTGTGTGTGTGTTTGTTTGTAAATGCTGTGTGATGTGTTCTGCATTTTTTGGTGATTTTTCATACATTAACATACTGTACTGGTATTTCAACTAAAGAGCAGTGTAGCTCCTACTGTCCAAACAAAAAAAAAAGAACAAAAAAAAAATTGTAATAAAAATTACACAAAACTGTCCGTAGTATGATTTCAAGATAAATTTAAAACTGGTCTACATTCAATAAAGGTGTTTGAGGTTCTATATCTAAATGCAGAATGCAAACCTTTGGTATACAAAATGTTATCTGGTTATAACTAGGGTAACCATAATTATCATTTTTGGGTATTGGTATTTTAACTTTGAATGAGGGAATTTTTTTTATAAGGTTGAAACTGTCTCTGAAAGAAAGAGCTGAAGATCCTGTGGTGACGTCATCACTATCATAGTGCTTTCAGCATTTATCAGCTCCGCCTCCTGATCACATGACGATGAGGTCACATCAGGTCCTTCAGCTCTCAGCAGCTCAGTCCTGGTTGTGTGCAGCTCGTGTTCTCTGTTATCAACCAGCAGCAGATTTCTGGTTCCTGCTGTTCTGGTGAGATGTGGAGAGAGGGGCAGAATGTGGAGATGGATGGGCAGAATGCGGAGTCGGATGGGCAGAATGCGGAGACTGATGGGGCAGAATGCGGAGACTGATGGGGCAGAATGTGGAGATGGATGGGGCAGGATGTGGATTTGGGTGGAAAATATTTTTGCGGGGGGGCCCCATTTGGAAGTTCGCACCGGGGCCCATAACTTTGTAGTTACGCCACTTTATAGTAGCTTAGAACTGTCTTTATACTTGCAGATTCTAGGGACCAAGGAACTAGGGACCAAGACGACGCAGGCAGACCCCCCAAAGTTTTGAAAACATGTAAGTATAAAGTCCCGAAAAGCTGCGTCTATCCTTTTGTATAGTAGCTTAGAACTCTCTTTATACTTGCAGATTCTAGGGACCAAGACAGACTCAGGCAGAATGTCTTCATCTGAGAGCCCCCCCTCACATCGTCAGGCACCTGAGGTTTTTTTTTTTTTATTCCTAAATTTTTTTTGGTACATCTCTGGTAATGTTTTTGAACCCTATATGTATTTATTCTGTTTTCACAGGAAGAAGAAGGAGGAGCAGCAGCAGAGGAGCAGCTTCATGAAGGAGACGGGCAGGGTGGAGAAATGAGAGGAGCGGGAGCGCATAGTGTAAGTTTTGCAGATACAGATCCTCACATAAAACACACTACACTCAACACAAACATTCAGCACAGCACACACACGGTACATATGCTTCCATCCAAGCACATAATTTATTTTTTTTATTTTTTTTTTTATTAGTCTTCACAATCCGGGGCTCGACGTAGAGTTCCTCAGAGCACCTACCATAGTCGTCGGAATGCTAGGCGCGGCAGTCACCGCAGAGTAAGTTCCTTTTTTGGTTTGGTGTTTAGCAAACTGTAAAATTCATGTGTTATTATAATCTTTCCCTTTTTATTCTTTTTTTTTTTTGGTTAAAAGGCTTCACAGCGTGCTCCCGAACAGGATGAGGAAGAGGACGAGGGCATAGATGTGGACACCCTCATCCAAGCGGTCCAAAGTCGGGAGCCGCTATGGAAGATGTCGGACCGCCGCCATGCTGACCAGTACGTCACCCGACGGCTATGGGAGGAAGTGTGCAGTGCTGTCATTGATAACTGGGAGGAACTCGATGCTGGGGCCCAGGATCTAGCACGTAAGTATTCACAGTTCATTAACGTGTGTTAGCATGATTTAATGTGTTGTATAGTAACCTTTTTTTGCTTTCTCTTTCCAGGTAACAGGGTAATCGTGCGGTGGCGGTCACTGAGGGATCGCTTTAAGAGGGAGTTCAATAAGGAGATGCAGGCCCCGAGTGGATCTAGAGGACGCAGGAGCAGGTATAAGCATTCCAGAGCCCTGTCGTTCCTCCGGTCGACGCTGCTGAGCAGAAGGTAAATATTCAACACCACAAGTTTTCAGTCAAACTGTTAAAATGTGTAACCTTCTATTTTTTTGGGCAGCAAGGGCAATTGTAATATCAAGATACTAATTTTTTTGTTTGTTTCTTCTTTAACAGTACTGTCACCAGCACTCGGGAGCCTGCATCAGAGTTGCACCCCTCTGGAGCGATCCCTCAGGGGTCCGTCACCGTGGACCACGTCGACCCTTCTGTGTGATCCCTCGGCCCCATCCACCAGCGCTGGAGCAGCAGGGTGGACTTCGTCACTTGAAGCTGCAGGTGATGAGATGGAGTTCCCTTTACCCCACCCCTCTGACACTGCCGTAACATCTAGACCACCTTTGGGGTCAGGACGGCAGCGCCAGAGAGGTCAGGAAAGGAGCTATGCGCCTGAATTTTTGCATTTGAATGCAGCCTTCCAGAATGCCATCAAGCTTTTGGGTGAGCAAACGTCTGCTGGGTACAATATGCTTCACAAATGCATATTGGAACTCAGCAGTCATCTGGATAGGATGCAGTCAGATGCAAACCAGTCACCAAGACACTGCTTTTTTCAGTCAGTCCTCAGGCACATGGAGAATCTAACTCCTGACCTGCAGATGCATGTGATGCAAGGCTGCCACACTGCTCTAGTGCAGGTCGATGTCCCAAGCCCCTCCACCCACCCTTCATGTTTCAACACCTTTCCCCTCTCAAGTCGCCGTCTATCCTCCCGTCCGTCCTCCTCCCGTCCATCCTCCTCCCGTCCATCCTCCTCCCATCCATCCTCCTCCCATCCATCCTACTCCTTCGCCATACCTTTCTTCCCCCCTCATTATTTCCCAGTTCCTACCTTCCCCTTTCCATTCTTCCCCTTTAACTTCACCGTTCCCAATCCCACCAACACCTTCACCATACCTCCCACAAACCACATCTGTACCTCAACTCCCTGCCCAACCTCATGTTTTCACCACCCATTCCACTTCTGTTCCTCCCCGTGATGTCCTGTCCCCCCCTATCGACGTGGCCCGCCCTGTCAGCCCCTCCGCTACTATCTCCACCCCAAATTATGAGAACCTTTAAAAACTGTATGTAAATAAATAAAATTTTTGTGGTTTAAAAACAATTTTATTGTCTCTCTTTTTTTTTTTTTTTAAACTGTATTAAAACCACCAAGGTTATGGTAATAGTAAACATTACAAAATGTTTAAAGGGTACCGGTACAAAACATACAAAATACAGCAAGGTTAACCAAACAAAAAAATGGTATTTTTACAAGTTTGAAAAAAAATTTTTTAAACCATTTGATACTGCCAGTCAACTGATCCTGCAGGAGACATGAAGTAGTCTGCAAAATTGTCCCGCATTCTGGAGACTGCTACTGGACTGCGAAAAGTTGTGTTGTGGTAGTCCGGCAAGGTGCTTTCTGAAACATTATCCTCCAGGGAAACATGTTCTTTTGATAAAACAAAATTGTGAAGTACCACGCAAGCCTTCACCACATCATCGACAGTTTCAGTCTGCAGTTTAATGGCAGTTAGTAGCACTCTCCATTTGGCAGTTAGGATGCCAAAAGAACATTCCACTACTCTGCGTGCTCTGGTTAAACGGTAATTGAAAATTTTCTTCCTCTGGGTCAGTCCACTACTTCCAAAGGGTTTAAGCAAATGTGGGGAAAGCTGGAAGGCGTCATCTCCAACGCAAACAAATGGTAATGGTGGACCGGTGGTTCCAGGGAGAGGTCTAGGGGGCGGAAAGTCAAATGTCTCTCCATACAACCGACGCCCCATTGGTGAACTTTTAAAAATCTGTGAGTCATTTGCGCGTTCATACGCACCGATATCCACAGCGATGAACTTACAGTGTGCGTCGGCTATGGCCATCAAAACAATTGAAAAATATTTCTTATAATTGTAGAATTCTGATCCAGAGCTAGAAGGTTTGACGATCCTTATATGTTTCCCATCAACTGCGCCGACACAATTTGGGAACTGGCATATTTGTTGAAAATTTTGTGCAATCTCCAGCCACCTCTCCTGTGATGGCTCTGGAATATGTTCCGCTTGTAAGCACTCCCACAGTGCCCGGCAGGTATCTCTGATGATCCCGGAAATGGTGGATATCCCAAGCCTAAACTGAAAATGTAGCGATGAGAACGACTCTCCAGTTGCAAGGAATCTGTTAACAAAAGGAAAAGACAATAATTAATAAAAACTTCAAAAAACATCATTACAGTTATAAGTCTGATGAATGAGAATAATAAAAAATAAATAAATAAATAAATAACTTACCGAATAGTCACCATGAGACGCTCCGCTGGTGATATGGAGAAACGCATCTGGGTGTCTCGTCTCCGTATAGAGTCTTCCACATGACCCAATAAAATTTCAAAATTTTCAGCCTTCATCCTCACATAGTTGAAGAACTTCTGAGGGTTTTCCCTCAGTTCAATGTAAAGTGTTGAATAAACACCACGGGTCATGCGTTGGGCTGTGATGGGATGGATCCACAGCCTTCTCTTCCGCCGCTGCCGCAGGATCCGCAGGCTTTCCTCCTCCTTGTCCCGAACGATGACTGCCAACCGATTTGCCTCAAAAGTAAAATCCGCACATATCTTCGCTATGTTTGCCAGTACTTGCTCCATCGCTGCCACTTTCTCTAATAAACCCTTTCAAAGATGTGATGTAAATACACAGTATATATAGTTTTCCAGTAGTTTCCAGTAGCCAATCACATTGAGATCCTCCCTTGTCAAAAAACGGATCCAACGGATGAAAAAACGGACGCAACGGTTCCAACGGATCCGTTTTTTGACGGATCAGTATAACTGATCCGTCAAAAAAACGGATCCGTTGGAACCGTTTTTTCAACAGTTTTGACGGATCCGTCGATCCGTCACGATGTCGGAGGTGACTGACGCCAAATGACTGAAGTGTGAAAGAAGCCTAAGAGGAACCTGCAGATGTGTCATTTATAATCATAGCTCTGCAGTGAGATCAGGAGAGCAGCAATTACATTTCACACTGGTAATGCCCCTTTCAATAAAAATAATCTCTGAAGGCAGATTCCTGTCCGAACAGCTCCAATGTACAGAAAAAAAGACATTGGATTGCAGAATCAAGGTATCATTTTATTTCGCTTCCTAGGTGTGTCGGAAAAAGTGTAAACGGCATAGGGGTCAGGGAGGTGCGGCTGTTCCACTGATGCAGATGTCTTGGCTATTTGAACCATTTGAGGTGATGTACTAATGGGAATACTTTACTAATGTCTATACCTCTTAGGTAGAATTTGCACTTGTAACTCTTGACTTTTATTTCTGGCATTTTCCTAGGTTTACTGTATAGCATCCATCTTATACTTACTTATAAAAGGTCTATATAATTTGCCTAGTGAGCAATTGTAGCAACTTTATAGAGATGGCTATATTGGTGGATGTTACTTCATAATGTTGGGACTAAGCACTTTATTTTTTAGCCGGATTCTTCCATGTATGCATGCTGCATCGACCATACTGGAACTGCTCACTTAGCTCATAGACATTTCTCTACAAGCTAGTACAGTGTTCGGCTATTTTTTCTGGACCTCCTCCCACTGGAAGTCTATGTTCCCACCCTGTTTTGTATGTTTGTGAATTATTCTGTGTATTAATAAAATATATTATTTTATCTAGAATCTCATTGTTTCTTGTGGCAGTATTCACAGCTGCTAGAAATTGTCTATGGTTACCTAACCTAATAGCTATATATATAGCTTTTCCACACAGATCCTACTGAAAAGGTTTAACAGGTGTAATGCTATCGGGATAACAGCCAACCACAGAGGGCAGAAAATCCGGGAAAAATCAGAAGACTCACCTTTGTTGAAAGTACTTTGAATGTGCTTTGTTCTGGCACAATCGAGTGAAATAAGAAGAGTGTCAGGTTGTAATTTTCATCTGAAGGAAGGTTCACATTTAATGTTAACTGTAAAAGAGAAATGCAATCTGAGTTACAGAAAAACAGAAAGATACTTTACACAATGAGGAAAAAAAAAACAGAGTAAACCTCAGAACAATGTGCACAGTGATGCCTCATATTACTGTGAAAAATGAATACTGAAAGAAATGATTCGTAATTAAGATGCAGGGTCAATTGTAAATATATGCAGCAGCAGATTCGGAATCGCCGGCATTCGCTTACAGTGGTGGGGAGCAGGTGCTGCTTTTCAAGTCTTAGAAATTGGTATGTAGGGCTGACATGAACTAATGTTATTTCACAAAATAAAAAAATGCAGCCATTATACAGGATGGGATCGGCTAGGAGGTAATCCACAGCTGTCAAATTACTAGAGGCATGGTCATAATTTATACAGGGGAACATTTCTGTGGAATTAATGAAAAGGTTTTCAAAAAGAGCAGTAAACCGATTTTTTTTATGCAAATTGTATTTTGTGTGCGCCATGTTATGTTTCTTCTGCTTTTAAATAAGGACATATTTAGAAATGAGAAAACTGCATAAAAACCAATTCCCCAATGCAGAAGTATTAATCGCACTGTTCTCCGTCAGCGGAATTACAATCATGCAGGATGGCTGTGGCGGTGTCACCGTCAGCAGGACTCCCGCTGTTTCAGGACAACGAGATCCTTCCTATAGGAATAAGACTGTGGGTTGCAGCTAATCACATTACTGCTCTTTGGACGCTCTTATATAAAGACGTTCAGCAAAGGTGAACACAATTCTGATTTAATAACATTTCTAAGATAAAACAATTGGGTTACATTTAGTCATTGACACAGGGTACGTTACAAATATGTCATAGGCGGTTATCTGCTGGTACATATCATTTTAAACTTGTGCAGGTGTCTAATTGGAAGTATGGCTGCAGGGTGAAAATGAAGTTACATTCTCCCTACTCCCGTTCAGTTCACTTCCAGTCATCGGGACGGCCCCGGGGCAGTAACGAGTCACCGCTCAGTTCACAGTGAGCACGACTAACGGCTACCACTGCACCTTGAGTGACAGGCAGCTCAGCAGCCTGTGTGTACAGAGCAGGATGTCCGCCAAGTTGCAGGGGAGGGATTACAATGATTACACTGTGTACTGAGCACTGACTGCTTATTGCCCAAGGAACGCCCTGCATTTAGAGCTGGGGTCTCAAACTCGGCTGGGTATATGGGCTGCATATAAAAAAAAAAATTTGAATTTGGGGGGCCGCATTCTTTGCAGGGCAAAATCACATTATTAGTGATGCCATTTTTTTTCTATACACCTTTTGAACCATTTTGCTGTGTTTATTCTATATTTTTAGAGCTTGGGTCGTTTTGGATGTGGTGATTACAAATGTGCACTCATATTGCAGTTATGTCCCCATATTGTAGTTATCACCCCATATCCAGGACATTGTAGTTATGTCCCCATCCAGGTCCCCATATTGTAGATATGCCCCCATACAGGTCCCCATATTGTAGTCATGTCCCCATATTGTAGTTATGTCCCTAGGCTTTAGAGGCTTTAAATTTTTCACTCTGTTTCACTGCAGCCATTTGGTAAATTCAAAAAAGTTCTTTTTTCTCATTAATGTACACTCTGCACCCCATCTTGACTAAAAAAAGAAAACAAATGTAGTAATTTTTGCAAAATGTATTAAAAAATAAAAACTGAAATATCACATGATCATAAGTATTCAGACCCTTTGCTCAGTATTGAGTAGAAGCACCCTTTTGAGCTAGTACAGCCATGAGTCTTCTTAGGAATGATGCAACAAGTTTTTCACACCTGGATTTGGGAATCCTCTGGCATTCTTCCTTGCAGATCCTCTCCAGTTCCGTCAGGTTGGATGGTGAACGTTGGTGGACAGCCATTTTCAGGTCTCTCCAGAGATGCTCAATTGGGTTTAGGTCAGGGCTCTGGCTGGGCCAGTCAAGAATGGTCACAGAGTTGTTCTGAAGCCACTCCTTTGTTATTTTAGCTGTGTGCTTAGGGTCATTGTCTTGTTGGAAGGTGAACCTTCAGCCAAGTCTGAGGTCCAGAGCACTCTGGAAGAGGTTTTCATGCAGGATCTCTCTGTACTTGGCCGCATTCATGTTTCCTTCAATGACAACTAGTCGTCCGGTCCCTTCAGCTGAAAAACACCCCCATAGCATGATGCTGCTACCACCATGTTTCACTGTTGGGATTATATTGGGCAGGTGATGAGCAGTGCTTGGTTTTCTCCACACACCAACAAGATCTATATTCGTCTCATCAGACCAGAGAATCTTTTTTCCTCATAGTCTGGGAGTGCTTTGTGTGTTTTTTAGCAACTCTATGCGGCCTTTCATATGTCTTGCAGTTAGCAGAGGCTTCCGTCGGGCCACTCTGCCATAAAGGCCTGATGGTGGAGGGCTGCAGTGATAGTTGACTTTGTGTAACTTTCTCCCATCTCCCTACTGCATCTTTGGAGCTCAGCCACAGTGATCTTGGGGTTCTTTACCTCTCTCACCAAAGCTCTTCTCCCACGATTGCTCAGTTTGGCTGGACGGCCAGGTCTAGGAAGACTTCCGGTGGTCCAAAACTTCTTCCATTTAAGGTAAGGATTATGGAGGCCACTGTGCTCTTAGGAACCTTGAGTACTGCAGTAATTCTGTTGTAACCTTGGCCAGATCTGTGCCTTACCACAATTCTGTCTTTGAGATCCTTGGCCAGTTCCTTTGACCTCATGACCGCAATCAAAGCAAGCCTCAAGTTGTCCTCATCCCCCTTCCCACCAAGCTGCAACCTTAAGCAGCAACTGGTCGATGTCATCATCTCCACCACCATCCTCTTCTACTTTATGGTGTATTCAGAATATGCTTCCTCTCAAGGTCCATTTAGCATGATGCAAATTTGAAAAAGGAGACAATGAATTGGCAAGGGACAAGGCTGACAGAATGAAAGTGACTACAACGACAACTGTCGCAGCAAGGTGATAAAAGTGAACCAATGGGCTCCTTGATCGTGCTGGTGAGCATGGCAAGCTGTATGCTGAAATGCTTGTGGGATGAAAGTTGTATTGTTACTATTGAGTGAAGGGATGATTATTAACTTCAGTGCAAAGCTTTCGCTGGTTGAGCAGATGCCTGCCAACTGTACAATTGACCCCTCCAAGCATAACCAGGGCTAACCCACATATTCCAATATTAAGGCAATATTTTGTGGATGCACAAACAGATACAGTATATTGGACATGATTATATTTGTCACTGCAGCAACATGATGCACTTAAGAAATCACAGATGATCCCATGGACTTGTAGCTCAGCAGACTACCTCTTGAAGCTCATAAAGAGAATGCAAAAAATGTGTGCAAAGCAGTCATCAAAGCAAAAGGTGGCTACTTTGAAGAACCTAGAATATAAGGCATATTTTCAGTTGTTTCACACAACTGCCTTCAGTGTGAATGTACAATTTTCATAGTCATGAAAATACAGAAAAATCTTTAAATGAGAAGGTGTGTCCAAACTTTTGGTCTGTACTGCACTTGAGTATAAGCCGACCTGAGTATAAGCCAAGACCCCTAATTTTGCCACAAAAAACTGGGAAAACTTAATGACTCAAGATTAAGCCTAGGGTGGAAAATGAAGCAGCTACTGGTAAAAGTCAAAAATAAAAAAAGATACCAATAAAAGTAAAATTGATTGAGAAATCAGTAGGTTAAGTGTTTTTGAATATCCATATTGAATTAGGAGCCCCATATAATGCTCCATACAGTTTATGATGGGCCCCATAATATGCTCCATACAGACATTTGCCCCATACAATGCTGCACAAATGCTGATTATGGCCCCATTAGATGCTCCATACAGACATTTGCCCCATACAATGCTGCACAAATGCGGATTATGGCCCCATAGGAAGCTCCATAGACAGATTTGCCCTATATGCTATAAAACTTTGCATTACATGGATTTTTTCCCCATAAACTGTAATGAAGCTGAAATGGCAATTAGATACAATTGAAGACATTTAGTCCCAAACTTTCAATCTATTACAATATCCATTAGGAATGACCCATGTTTCCATGAATTCTCATCTTGCACCTCAGTAATAATGAGCCATTTATTCGCAAATACGATTACATTTCGGTCTTCAAAATGAAAATGAAATATTTGCTAAAAGGAAAATCAGCCTGGCTACTGGGCAATTAGAACAATTATTAATAAGCACCAAGCTTATCGCTGGGATGTAAAACATAAGAGCAGAAAATAAATACACAAGCATATCGTGAAAATAAAGAAGAATTGTTGTTAAACCTACGGTTAAAATTTATCATGGTGCGGACCAATATAATATATGAGGCATTGACAAGCTGAGCAATAAAATGTAAAGCGGGTGATATTTACTACGCAGATTTCATTTCTGGAAGAAAGCCACAAGGAGAAATCGCTGCCAACTACCGATTACGAGAGTAGACACACAATTCTCAAATGTGTTTACATGCCCCCAGTGCTAATATAATTACTGCTAATTTAGCGACTGTGCTGTCAACTAGCAGGAAAAAGGCTACACATATAGGGGAGCATTCATCGTAAAAGTAATGAGATGAAAATGGGGCAAGTACGACATACTGAACAAGTGTAAAAAATGTAAAATATGTGCCATAATGCATCAGGTGTCAACTAGCGTGCCCACTAATTAGGATGCAGTGCCGTCAGAGGTCTATACCCATTGGCACTGCTAACGAATGGCATGCTCCAATGAATAGCTGGACAATGTTTCTGGCTGTCAGATGTTCAGGGTGTTTGCTTTGTGCTCCTGGTACTATGACCATTCACAACTATTTTAAAATGAAACTTAAAGAGAACCTGTCAGCAGGATTGTGCACAGTAACCTACACACAGTGTCAGGTTGGAACCGTTATACTGATTACAATGATACCTGGTGACGAAATCAGTCTTGTGGTTGTTGCTTAATCATCATTTTCAGTTTTTAGTTAATGATATGCCCGTGCTGTGGGGGGGTCTTCATGTGGTGCTCCGCTTAGGTATTCATCAGTATTATTTTAATCAGCATAACGGCACCAACCTGACACTGTCTGTAGGTTACTAAGCACAATCCTGCTGACAGGTTCCCTTTAAAGTTAAAAATTGCTGTTTTTTTATTTGTTTTTATTTTCTAATCAAAGATTTATTATTCTGTTTTCTGTCCATAATTATGGGAACGACGACATTTCCTGCGCTCCTGTTAATAGCATTTTGAAATATGCTTTACGTCAATCACAACAATCATTGCCAGCAAGAGTCTGACGTCTACAGGCAAGTTTTCTATCCATGCGCTATGACCTGTGCAGTGGTCAATATACAGGGAAGGGGGGGGGAGGGAGGAGGCGAGTTGTGACATCAGTTATTGTGAATAGCGGGTCCTTTGCTGTTTACTATATTCAAAAGGTGTTATCGATCATTGGATCATGTGTGTGATGATAATGAGATTGCTGAAAAGTGATCTCTAAGAATCAGGCAGTATGAGCTTGAAAATGGCAACATATCAGGATCTTTATCCAAATATACACACATATATATGCCCTGAAACCTTGCAACTCAAGTTCGTACTTCCTGATTCATTTAGATCACTTCTCAGCAGTATCCACAGCGACATATGTAATATATAAACATAATACATGTAAATAGACATTTATTAGACACACACAAAAATAAAAATCCTTTAGGCCATGTTCACACAGTGCGTTTTTTACCGCGGAACCGCGGCGGTTTTGCCGCTGCGGTTCCGCAGCTGTTTTCCATGCAGGGTACAGTACACTGTACCCTATGGAAAACAGGACACACTGTGCACATGGTCCGGAAATTTAAAAAAAAAAGCCGTGCGGAATAGCTCCCGGAAAAAAGAAGGAGCATGTCAATTCTTCGTCCTGAACCGCAGCGGTTCTGCACCCATAGACCTCCATTGTGAGGTCAAAATCGCAGTAAAACACGCAGATCAAAAATATATCTGCGTGTTTTACTGCGGTTTGATGTGCAGAACCGCTGCTGCAGGAAGTGCGGGGGAGCGGGCGGAAGTGCGTGGGCGGAAGTCCGTGGGCGGCGTGTGTGGTCCCGACTGTGTCACGAAGAGACTGTCATCATGGAGTTATACCGTCGCATGGGGATCGATGTCGGGCGTCTGATTGATTTGGTAAGTCTGTGTGTCCGTCCCCATGCGACGATATGCCTCTATTGTGCTAAGTCGCCGTATCGGACTACTACTCCCATCCGGTATTTAGGATGGGAGAGTTGTCCCTGTGTCCGGCGACTTAGCACAATACTAAAGTTCACACCAAACACAAACACACAATACACATACATGACACACAGTACAGTACATACAACACATAACACAGAGTATATACTCACCATACACCACACTTGTAGGCGAAGCCCTCGATCCTCAATGAAAAAATCCCAAAATAATAAAGCAAATCCATACTCCCTGTCCGCAGAATCCATAACCGAGTGTCCCACGCCGATCGGCTGCTCTCCGGCGATACACTGCCAGGAGCGAAGCTCCTAGCAGTGTATCGCGTACTGTCCCGGAGCTCAATGGCGCCGGCGTCTCGGTTAACGGCAGTACAGCTGCGTTGAACTTTCCCACGCAGCACTGCCGTTAAGCGAGAGAGCCGGGGTCAATGACCGCCGGTAAACTCGCTCGCGCATGCGCAGTGACACACCGACAGGAACTATGGCTCCTGTCAGTGTGTTGCTGCAGCCGTGGAGAGCAGACATATCTCTGGATGTGTCTGTTCTCCATGGAAGATCTTCGTGGGACCCTCGATGGATTTCTGCGGACAGGGCCAGGGAGTATGAATTTGTTTTTTTATTTTGCGTCTTTTTCAGGTCGAGGGTCTTCAGGACGGATTGAGCGTACAATAAAATATGGTCAAAAAGTGTGTGTCTTTATTTCATTAAAATATTTTTTTTCTAGTGTTTGTGTTTTTTTTTTTAACCCTTTCATTGGATTAATAATGGATAGGCGTCTTATTGACGCCTCTCCATTATTAACCGGGCTTAATGCCACCTTACAATAGCAAGGTGGCATTAACCCCTCATTACCCCATATCCCACCGCTACACGGGAGTGGGAAGAGAGTGGCCAAGTGCCAGAATAGGCGCATCTTCCAGATGTGCCTTTTCTGGGGTGGCTGGGGGCAGATGTTTGTAGCCAGGGGGGGCCAATAACCATGGACCCTCTTCTGGCTATTAATATCTGCCCTCAGTCACTGGCTTTACCATTCTGGCGGAGAAAATTGCGCGGGAGCCCACGCCAATTTTTTCCGCCATTTAACCCTTTAATAGGATTAATAATGGATAGGCGTCTTATTAACACCTCTCCATTATTAACCGGGATTAATGCCACCTTACAATAGGAAAAATACGTGCAAATGAAAGACGTGGCACTTAAATACGGGATACGTGGCACTTAAATACGTGGCACTTGTACGTGATACGTGGCACTTAAATACGTGATACGTGGCACTTAAATACGTGATACGTGTCACTTATACGTGATACGTGTCACTTATACGTGATACGTGGCACATGGCACTTATACGTGGTACTTAAATACGTGGCACTTAAATACGTGGCACTTAAATACGTGGTACTTAAATACGTGGCACTTAAATACGTGGCACGTGGCACTTAAATACGTGGCACGTGGCACTTAAATACGTGGCACGTGGCACTTAAATACGTGGCACGTGGCACTTAAATACGTGGCACGTGGCACTTAAATACGTGGCACGTGGCACTTATACGTGGCACTTAAATACGTGGTACTTAAATACGTGGCACTTAAATACGTGGCACTTAAATACGTGGCACGTGGCACTTATACGTGGCACTTAAATACGTGGTACTTAAATACGTGGCACTTAAATACGTGGCACGTGGCACTTAAATACGTGGCACGTGGCACTTATACGTGGCACTTAAATACTTAAATACGTGTGTCCGTCCCCATGCGACGATATGCCTCTATTGTGCTAAGTCGCCGTATCGGACTACTACTCCCATCCGGTATTTAGGATGGGAGAGTTGTCCCTGTGTCCGGCGACTTAGCACAATACTAAAGTTCACACCAAACACAAACAATTCCAGCAATTGTTTAACATTACTTGGTCGCGCTATAGATTATGAGATGACACTATTGTATTTATTGTAGGTTCGGGATTATCCGGCCTTGTGGGACCCAGCTGATGAATCCTACAAGGATAAATATTTCCGGGAACTAGCCTGGACTAAAATAGTACGAGACCTTATCCCAGATTGGGACAAGTATCCAGGGAGTACACAGCAGCAAATTGGTAATTTTATTTAAATTTATTTAGTAAACCTTGAGTATATTAAAAATCTAATTTGTTTAGATCTCACAAAAAATGTTGTTGTATTTTGTAACCTTTTTTTGGTAGATAACGATGTGAGGAAACGTTGGCGCTCAGTCAGAGACCGTTTCACGAAGTTCCTGAACGAATGTTCTAAGAGTGGCTCTTCGCCAATCAAAAGTAAATTTCCCTTTAGCGAAGAGCTGCAGTTTCTTGTGTCCAGTAGGACATTGAGAAAGTAAGTTAAAATCCACTCCACATGATTATTTAAATATAATATGTTGTGCGAAAAATTGATGTTTTTTTTTTCTCCAACAGGACGGAAGGAAACATGTCGGTGGGTGATTTGGAGGACAGCGACAAAGAGGATGGAGCAGGCAGTTCCTCTGGAGTGGGAGGGACCATCTCTACCTCCACTCCCACAGCTTCTGCTGAATCAGCATCCACTTCAGCAGCTGCTGCATCAACATCTAGTTCAGCAGCTGCTGAAGCATCTGATTCCGCAGAAGCTGTGAGAGTGGAGAAGAGATCTGTCTATCCGGTGGCAGCAGAGAAAAAAAAAAAAAAAACAAAGAAAAACCAAGATGACCAAACTGTCCAAATAGCTTGCGACACGTTAGATCTATTAAAAAAATCAAGTTCTGATGACCACTGCGACTCCTTCGCAATAACTGTGGCAAGGAAAACACGCTCCCTGCCACCGGATAGACAATCTCTTTTCATGTCCATGGTCCAGATGTCCCTCACTGCTCTGGAGGACCCTGCTCCGATATCTCCATACAATGAAGTTCTGATGGGGGTGTTGGGACTTTTCAGGCCCCGACACCGTACACCGGAAACACCAGCTTCCAGACCCCAGTATTTGGCCCACAGCCAAGTTACTTCTGGAGATAGAGGAAGTTCGCAGCATATGGGGGGAGCACCATATCAATCAGAGGGATCAAATTTCCTCTATTCTCCAGAATATACTTTTCTGAATTGAACGTGGGCAAAAGTTTTCAGTGGCACCGAGTTTTTTTTTGTTTGTTTTTTAGCTCCAGTTGCCGGTTGCCTTTGAAAGGGGCTTTTTTTTGTTTTTTTCTAATTGAAAAATCTTTTGTAAATATTGCAAAGAATTTGTGTTCTTTTAAATATATTATATTTCACACATAATATTCTCGTCTTTATTACAATGCGGTCAAGGCCGCTATCCTGGGTTTATGGGCTATCAATTAGTGGTTTATGTGTTGATGTGTTAACAATTGTATACGTCATACTGCTATTATTTTCATAAAACACCAAAATTTTTGTAGCCAAAAAAAACAAAAAAAAAACAAATTACACCCAAATAGATTTTTTATTGATATTACAACCAATTATTTAAAACTTTTTTTGGTAACATGAAACAAAAAAATTTTTTTTCAAACTTTTGTGTTGGTTGCTGGCGTTTCTCATTCTTCGGGATGTTGGCAAAACTGTTATCAGCGATGTCGGCAACATTTCTGGGGGGGTCAGTGTAGATGCATCCTTCTCTGCTGGTCAGGCTGCTCAACACCAGCACAGGAGTATTGCCAGTGCACGGCACCTTCTGGACTCATGAAGTAGTCAGTGAAGGATTCTCTCACACGCACACCCGAGTTGGACGGCCTGCCCAGACCCCCGTTGACCACTGGATTAAATACTGCCTGCTGGTACTCCACATCTACGTCAGTGTTGTACTCACGAGCATAGTTGTGGAGTACACAGCAAGCCTTTATCACAGCATCAACGGTGTCTGTGTCCAACTGAATGGCAGTGTGAAAGATCCTCCACTGACTAGTCATGATCCCAAAGGTGCATTCCACATATCTGCGTGCACGACTCAGCCGATAATTAAAAATCCTCCGTCGGGCATCCAGTCCCCTTCGTGGGTATGGGCGCAGCAGGGTTGTCGTTAAGGGAAACGCCTCATCCGATACCATCACAAAGGGCACTGGATGTGTGGAACCCGGCAAAGGTCTTGGGGCTGGGAGCGTGCCGCCATCTCGAAGAATTTGCATCCCAATCTGTGACGTTCGCAACACCCGAGAATCCCCAGTACTACCATAGGCACCAACATCAATGGCAACAAATTTGTAATGGGCATCAGCCACCGCCATCAGGACCACTGAAAAATACTTCTTATAATTAAAGAAGCGTGATCCTGATCGTGGTGGCTGCTGAACCCGAACATGTTTACCATCGACTGCACCTATGCAGTTTGGGAAATTGGCCACAGACTGAAAGCCTGCTGCAACCTGCAGCCAAGTCTCCTCGGTTGGGGAAGGCATCACTATAGGTTGCAACTTCTGCCAGATGACGGTACATGTACACCTCACAATGTTAGAGATGGTAGATTTACCAACTCTAAATTGGAGGTGCAGTGATGTATAGCTCTCTCCTGTGGCCAAAAATCTGCAAAGAAACAAAAAAGAAAATTAGAAATGTCACACAAAAAGGTAATTACAACATGTCACAAGTAAAGCCGCTATAATATGCGTCCAGCACCATTCAATAATGATGGCATTAACACCCAGCACAACACAAAGGGTGTAAAAAATTTAAATAGAAAGCCTGATGGGACTTGTGCACACACGCATGCGAGATATGACCGAGTGTTGCATGGTAATCCCCGGACCTGCTGCATGCACTCCGTTGTGGAGCGTGCGGCTCCATGTATTGGTATGTGGGTGCACACTCCGCTCCAGAGTGCAGGCGGCAGGGCCGGGGATTACCATGCAACACTCGGCCGTATCTCACGTGTGTGTGTGTATGTGTGCACCCTGTCCAACAGGAGGACTGGGTGGGTTTAATCACACATACTGGACACAGAGACGTGTAGAATAGAGACCTAACTACATTCCCCCCTGAAAAATTGTTACTTACCGCAAGGTGATGAGCAGCCTTTCCTCAGCAGAGATGGACTTCCTCATCACCGTGTCTTGCCGTTTTAAATGGGGTGCCAGGATGGTAAGAAGTCTGTCGAAGGCCGTAATTGGTAGCCGACAAAAAGAGATAAATTTTTCAGGATATCTGAAAAATTAAAAAGAAACACAAAAAAGGGTTACTTCACAAGTATTGCTAGCAAAAAAATGTAAATTAGTCATTCAATATATTTCTACTTACCTCCTCAAATCATTGTACAGCACATGAAAGTGCCCCTTCTCCGTTCGGTCTGCTACAAGCGGGTGCACCCACATCCTTTTCTGCGCACGTCTTCTCTGCCGCAGCCTCTAAAATAAAAAAAAATAAATATATATTTTGTAAACACAACAATGAAAAATATATCCAACATGCCTGTAAAACAATGTGGATTATGTAAGGGTACGTGTCCACATTCAGGAAGGCCCACCCCCTTCTGGGACGCAATGATGCCAGATGTGTTCATTGTACAAATCCGGCATCATCGCACCCCACGCATAGGGCCCTGTTTTATTCCTTGCGGAGCCGCAGCTTCTCAGCAAGGAACACGGACATGCTGTGATCATAAAAGACGCGCAGCATGTCCAGAGTCGCAGGGCTGACGCATGACACACAGTGGACACGTGATTTCATGAAATCCCCTCCACTATGCTGTTACATCTGGACGCTGCATGTTTGGCGCTGCGGCCCCACGCAGCGCCAAACACACAGCGTTTCCAGAACGTGGACATGTACCCATAACCCAATATATAAAACAAACAGACATCTGCTTACCTGACGTTTATGACGATTCAAGATTAGAAGAATCAACCCCAGGATCGCAATCCGGTGTGGTGTGCGGAGCTGGATCCGCGGGCTGTCATCTGGCCTACTCTCAGCACTCTGCAGAGCGCTGTCATTACAAACACGTCCACTCATTTTGGTGTGTTAAGTTCCAAAATGGAGGATGGAAGAAGAAAAGGGTTGGACAAGGAAATGACATCATTTTTTTTTTTTTTTCCTCCCCACTGCAGTAAACTTTATTTCTGTCAAACACAGACAATCTGCAGACAAAACTGCATCAAAAAACGCACTAAAAAACGCACCAAAAAACGCACCAAAAACGCACCAAAAACGCACCAAAAAACGCACCTGCGTTTTCTGCAGAGACCTGCAGTTTCAGTCAGGAAAAAAAAAGGATGGAAATCCTGAACGTGTGAACATAGCCTTAATATGAGACTATAAAAACAAATTGTAGCAAAAGAAAGAAAACCCATTAACCCATCTATATCAGCGATGAGAGAACTCTGGCAATGAAAACCTTTATTTCTCATATTTAACGCCATCCACCGCACTGAACATATAACAGCAGCGTACAAGAAATGCTCGGCTTTTGTTGAGAATCTGTAGCAGACAGATATTCCCATTAAATGTCTCCTTACCTGTCTCTCAGCAAACTGTAGGTGTACATCTTCCTTCTGCACATTCTTCATCATTACTGTAACGATGACCTGGGATTCTGTTTGGTACCAGTCATGTCTTCATTGAGTAAAAGAAAGAAAAAATGTCATTATTTACAATGGCAACAAAAAAGACAGCCTACAAATTCACACAAATATACAAGCTACCATTTTCTTTTGTCTCTTATCAAATGCATGAAAAAGCAAGTGGCCATAATTCCACATTATGCATTGAATGGAAAGCATTTACTAAAAACACAAATCATACATTACGAGGACATCGAACACAATCATCATGTGATAATTATACAACAAGAAAAAAAAGAAAATAACTCTTTGGAAAGAATAACTCATTTGCTTTCCTTTCTCAAATACATACTGGATATGCTAACTGTATATTTGGGTACATTTATAAGGTGACTTGAAGTTCAGAGAAAGGGATGGCCACTGCTTATTTATATGCACAGCATAGGTTACATACAGCGGTATGCACAAACCTGAAAACCTGTTCTTCAAACTAAGGGTGTGTGCACCTTTGTGTTCACAAATTCCATTTGTCGCTTCAGTTTCAGGAACAGAATCAAAATTCATGTCCCAAAGGGATTTGTTGCTGAACTAAAGCAAACGGAAGCAGAAGAGCTTCCACAATTACTATGGGGCCATCTTTACAGCAGTTACCTAGTAATACAAGTGACAGAAGAATCGCTGCAAGCAACTGCCTACAACAAATAACGAATTATTCCCATCTTCATAACTGGGTATTGTTGGGTAGTGCTTGGAAATACAAGCATCATTGACATTTACTGCTTATTAAAACTTTCAACTATTCTTGAGATATTAACACTTTTGTTTTGTTTACAGCTCGTCGCCCTGAAGACCGACCACCACTGCTAGATAGCAGAACACGTGCAGTGCTTACAAGCTTTTTTCTATTGAGCTTGTAAGCACTGTTTTGAAGTGGAATGATATAGGTAGAGTGCGCTGATCGCTCCTAATCCCAGATCAGTGGCCTCCTATGTAAGGAGCTATAAACAAAAGGTAGGGGTTTTCTTATCTTAAGAAAAGCTGCAAATAATAATAATAATATTAATAGCATAAATTGAAAAAAAGGAGATTTTTGTTTACTTACCGTAAAATCTTTTTCTCCGAGCCAATCATTGGGGGACACAGACCGTGGGTGTTATGCTGCTTGCCACTAGGAGGACACTAAGTGATACAAAGAAAGTTAGCTCCTCCCCTGCAGTATACACCCTCCTGCTGGCCCTCAGCTAACCAGTTCGGTGCAAAAAGCAGTAGGAGATCAGTAACAACACATTAGCTTACAGCATGTCATATTATATATGAGAGTATAGCATATCGGATTGTAAAAACAAGCATAAGCCAATACTAGGGTGGGAGCTGTGTCCCCCAATGATTGGCTCGGAGAAAAAGATTTTACGGTAAGTAAACAAAAATCTCCTTTTCTTCTACGCCTCATTGGGGGACACAGACCGTGGGACGTACCAAAGCAGTCCCTGGGTGGGGACAACGTCAGATCAGGCTCTGTGTAACTGCTACTTACAAGTGCGCCACCGCGGCCTGCAGAGTCCGCCTGCCCAGAGTCACATCTGTGGAAGTCTGGGAATTATAATGCTTCAAGAATGCATGCGGACTGGACGAATCCGCAAGCTTGCAGGCGTGTCTTGTTGACGCCTGGTGCCTGGAACCCACGATAGACGGGGAAATAGGCTGTCATCTAACACGGAAGGACTCCTGGATGGTGAAAGAATACACCAGGCTAAATGGCCGGTGGAGACGGCCAAACCCTTCCTGTAAAAGTCAGGAAGCCTTCCTCTTACCGGTAGGAAACCCAAGATACAGTGTCCAACCTTCGGAAGGACGCCATCCTCAAGACATACCTACTCAGAGCACTAGCTTTGTCCGGAATATGGGGACCTCATTCCATCTTGTGGAGTGGTGCCAAAAAAGATGAGGGAAGAACTATGCCCTCATGACAGTAGTAATACAATACCACCTTGGTAACTAGGGACAGGGAAGGCTTGAGGACAACCTTGCCTTGAAGGAGATAAGAGAAAAAAGTCTGAAAAGACCCGTTAGCACCGAAGACTCGTCAGGATGAGGATATCGCCGAGAGAAAAGGGGGCAACCTTCCCTAATAGAATAGATACCAATGATCTAACGGTATGCAATAGGGAAGAACTACATGTGAAAAACATCCTGCGAGGTGGTCCCTACTTGCAGTTTTGTTGCAGAAAGACAGAAAGCTACCAGCTCCGCAAGCGAACTGACGTGGTCAGTGCGGATTTCCGAGGATCACTGGGGCCCTTTCTGCTTCTGAAAAGCTTTTGGAAGTGGAAACTGGTACCACAAAATAACCGGAGCATGCAGTGCGAAGGCTCCTGGATCTCGAGGCCGAACAACAAACTCCAGTACACAGGCGATCAGTCAGGACGCCATCCGAGCTACAACTGTAGAGCTCCAGTGAAAGCGGGTCTGATGGAATACTTCCGGTGAAGTTCCCACTCACCTGAGGTGAAACCCTGACGGCTAAATATGTTCGCAGCCCAGAGTTCTACTCCTGGGATATGTACTGCCAAGATCACCGAGTGATAGATCTCGGCCCATGTGAGGTACTTTGGCCATGGTGCTCGAACGTGGGTACTCGCTAGATGATTGACGTATGACACAGCCGTGGCGTTGTCCAATTGAATTCGGATGGGTTGACCCGCCATAAGGAGTGGACCTACTATAGGACTACCCTTGAGATCTCCAGAGCAATGATCGGGAGAAGAGGACTGGCATTGGAAGTTACTAGTAACCATGGAACCGGGAGAAAAAACTCCGGATGAAGAAGGAGCTCAGAGACTATCGTCTGAAAGGCTGCTTGACTTGCTGAAAACTAACGGAGCAAAGGAAACTGCTTCCATTGTCGTCTCCGTTTTTTTTTTCTTTTTTTTTTCGGAACCCTCCCAGCAAATCGAATGAAATGAGGGGATGAGTGAGCAAGAGCGCGAGCTCCCTGTTGAAAAACCATGACCTTGTCTGGAGGGAGATTTACCACCCTTCTGGAAGAATACTGGATCATCCTCAAAAAGGATATCTGTTGGGCTGGAAATGAGGAGTTGTCTAAGTCTAGCTACCAGCCCAGGTGAGAGGGTATCGCAAGTGATATAGACGACTTAGCGTAGTCCTGCAAGGGTGGGTAAACAGTCGGTCAAACAGGGTAAGACGACCACGCCTCTAGGTGCAAGATGACAGCCGCCATGACCCTTGCGAACACCCTGGATGCGGTAGCAAGGCCGAAGAACAAGGTCGTGACTTAAATGCTGTTCACGAATGGAAAAGCAAAGGAATTTTTGAAGAGGTTAGGCATCCCGAATGTCGATGGATGCCAGAAACTGCACCTTTTTTGTTGAAGTAATGGCTGAGCGGATGAGACTCCATTCGAAGAAGAAGAAGAACCTCGTGAAAAGATTGTTAGAAGTTTGAGGTCTGGGATCGGTCCTACTTATCGTTCCCCCTTTTAGGAACCAAGATCCCTTAGATCTAGACTGTCCTGGACAACCCTTTCACTGTTAGTCGGGGCTGCGGGAACGTACGATTCTTCGTTAGTCTCCCGCTCAAAAATATGATTGACCAGCTGAACTGTCTTCAGGAAAGGGATACTGGTGTGAATCAAAGTAGTTAAGGACTCCAAGCAGGAGACCGTTGCTCTAGCAATCCATGCGGCAGATAGGGAGGTTAAAGGGCTGGACCCGTAGCTGCCAAACGGAACAAACCAGATGTGCTATTTGACAGATCGTGGCATTTTTAATTGAGGACATATCGGGCAGGGATACTGGTAGGTAAACCACAGTAGATTGTACCCGGTTAATCTGCCGAGTGGCAGAATGCGCCGCTGCTTCCAGCAGGTCATTGCAGAGTTAAAAATTAGGAGCCTCGATCCACCATCCTCTTAACAAGGAAGTGGAGAGGGAAATTCGCCTTGGTGATGCAGAGGGGGGTGCTCAGACGCCCGAAAAAAGGATGCCTCTGTACATCCACAGAGTGCAGGTCTCCGGGTGGACAGGACAGGTTGTCTGGCGTTAGGCCTGGACCTTCGAGTGCCCGTCTGTTGATGGTGTGGTGAGACCGGCGCCCTTTAAAGTGCCTGTCGCCCTTAAAAATCAGACCAGGCATAGCGTCCCACGTAGAGGCTTCTGTCCAGTGAATCGCATATCCGAACTGGATGGCAAAAGCTCTACGAGGGAGTTTAGGCTGAGGGAACTAGTTACACTGGGATAAACTGGGATCAGCGGCAGAGGGCTCCTCATTTATGACCAGTTTCGGATTGGTCATGGTGCCCTCAAGACCAGGGAATACTGGTCGTGTGCCTCTAAGACCAGGGAAAACTGGTCGTGTGCCTTTAAGACCAGGGAATACTGGTCGTGTGCCTTTAAGACCAGGGAATACTGGTCGTGTGCCTTTAAGACCAGGGAATACTGGCCGTGTGCCTTTAAGACCAGGGAATACTGGTCGTGTGCCTTTGAGACCAGGGATTACTGGTCGTGTGGCTTTAAGACCAGAGAATGCTGGTCGTGTGCCTTTAAGACCAGGGAATACTGGTCGTGCGCCTTTAAGACCAGGGAATACTGGTCGTGTGCCTTTAAGACCAGGGAATACTGGACGTGTGCCTTTAAGACCAGGGAATACTGGACGTGTGCCTTAAAGACCCGGGGATACTTACTGGTCCCGTGTCTTTAAAACCCGGGAATTCTGGTCACGCGCCCTTAAGACCAGGGAATACTGGTCACGCGCCTTTAAGACCAGGGAATACTGGTCACGTGCCTTTTAAGACCAGGGGATACTGGTCACGTACCCTTAAGACCAGGGAATACTGGTCACGTGCCTTTAAGACCAGGGAATACTGGTCACGTGCCTTTAGACCAGGGAATACTGGTCACGTGCCTTTAAGACCAGGGAATACTGGTCGTGTGACTTTAAGACCAGGAATACTGGTCATGCGGGTTTAGGTAAAATCTCGCAGCGAGCGAGAAGCGCCAATTCAGGGGGCGGAGCCACAGGCACGACGTGGGCGGAGCCTCGAAACTTCCATGAATAGGCCCCAGCCGGGGCGTAAATTTCTGCAGCCGGCGACAGCGTAGAAGTTAGGGGTGGTCATCCGTTGCTCGAGAAAATTGAGCGCTTCCGCGTCAGGCGCTAAGCGCCAGGAAACGACACAGTGCGCTTCTGGGGTGCGGACTACACATCGGCCGAAGCCGGGAGCTAAATTTGTTAGCCGGCTGGAGCGTTACCTCAGGGAGGTGGCCACAGGGAAGTCTGAGACTGCCTGTCAATATCCCGCTGCAGAAGCCCATTGCTGGCAGGATCCACTTACCAACGGTGCGCGTCCCGGCATGGAGCCGCCGCGGATGTCGGGTATTGCAGCGTGGACGGTGCAGGGATAGAGAGATAAACCTCAATCCATCATCCCTTTGTTAGGGAGGTGGAGAGGAAACGTCCGCCTCCTTGTGCCATCCGCTTTCACAGTGGTGGGATAGTGGGGGCTGCCCGGACCATGGAGGGGGGCTTCTGTACATCCACGAAGTTCAGCCCATCGGGACCATGAAGGCACCTTCGCCCCTGAAAGGGATTTCAACTGCGGCCTAGTCCGGCTGCAAAAGCCGGGGACTAAATTTTTGGAGCCTGCCGGTGGAGCGCGTCGGCGGGCCGCGCGCCGAATGATTGCCGCTGGCGTACCGGCCAGTGGCACCCCCAGGACCGCATCTTCCACGCAGGCAGCGTGAGGAAGAATGGCCCCCGAGATCTGCAGGGCGCCTCTCGTCCCAGACGAGAAGCGCCGATATAGGGGGCGGGGTTACGGCCGTGGGAGGGATCTGCCCACTGTGGCCTACACCAGCTGAGAAGCCGGGGACTAAATTTTCGGCCTGCCTGGCGATGCGCGGCGGCCGCAACGGAGCGACGCTAACCGCCGCAGTTTCCCGACCGCCGGCGCCTGACCCCAGGGGCTCTGCCGCAAGTACCGCCGGCGCCTGCCCCATAGAGGCCACTGCGGCCTACTCCGGCTGAAAAGCCGGGGACTAAATTTCCGGCCTGCCCGGCGGTGTGCGGCCGCAAAGCGATCTGGAGCGCAGGAGGGGAACTCCTGATATACTCACAGTCCTGTAATGCAGGTCCCCCTGTACCTGCGCGCTCCATCCTCATCCTCTTCTGTAATCCCTTTGGGCTCTAGCCGCAAGTATGCAACGCCATGTAATGTGGGCCTTGTATGTCGGGCCCCCGGAGAGGAACATGAGAGCCAGGCTCTATGTGCTCGCCGTCTTGCAGGGGGAAGGGAAATCGGGACCAAAGATGGAAACCCGTTGCCCCAGTAAAAATTGGCGTGCTCCAACGTCGCAGGAGAGGGACGGGGAGGTATACTCGCCGTGCTCGCCTGTTGCTGGTTCGGGGGAGAGCGGGTCCCATAAAAAAGGATCCGTCGCCCCCTTCACTCCGTTGAATAAAAAATAAAAATTTACAGAAAAATTAAAATTAAAATAAGAAAGTTGGGGTCTGAAAACAGACCCAAGTGCCTCCTACAGACACTAAGCAAGAACTGGTTAGCTGAGGGCCAGCAGGAGGGTGTATACTGCAGGGGAGGAGCTAACTTTCTTTGTATCACTTAGTGTCCTCCTAGTGGCAAGCAGCATAACACCCACGGTCTGTGTCCCCCAATGAGGCGTAGGAGAAAGTGCTCTTTTTTTAAGCACTATCTGATCGTATCCAACAATGAAGATGGTAGTAACCATGATGGCCATCTGAGCACTGTTATATCTCCATCATTAGAAGGGGAAAAGAGTTATGCATGATGCACGTTTTTTCATTCTAAAAAGCTATATAATTAATGGAAGCCAGACAGCCCCCAAATTAAGCAATGGGGCCCCTTTGCTTCCATTTGCATCAGTTATGCATCAGATCCTTTGTGGAAGTGAATTCCCGAACACAGGTGTGAACATAGACTTATCGCTATGACCAGACAAGGGTTTGTGAATCCAAACCTTAACACGCAAAATACTGAACTAAAGATCTTCCATGAATTATTCAAGCACAGAAATATCATCAGAATGTACAGTATGTTGCTACCTTTTACAGTAAAGGTTTTGGATTTTTATTTTTTTTTTAAAGGCAAGAAATGCATGAGAAGAATATATTATATTGTACAAATGCATCCATCTACTGGAATTTCACATTTTTCATGTTCAGAAAACTAAGTAAACTGTGCAATTCACAAACCAAATGTCGGCGGTTCGGTGCAAGTTGACTATTATTTATCATTATGGGATGCAAATCCATCTTTTTTATATTGCTTCTGCAAAGGAAATAATAAAATAAGCCTTAAAAAAAAAAAAAATCACTTGGTGATTTTGCAGAGCAGCCGAGCTTCACTATAAAGTAAAACAATACTGCCGACTAGTGGTGAATCTCACATACTGCAACACTTAATATAACATCTGCATCTGGCTTTACACAAAATGGATTATTCAATTTGTAACCAAAGGAGGTAAAAACCTTCCTCTTTTTTTGAATCAGAGAATAAACATCATTTGTATGCGAGTACAACAAACAACTGCAGATTAAAAAAAAAAACTCACCATAAAGCACATATGTGAGAAGTAGGTCATATGCACCAATGAGGATTTTTGAGCAGGTAAAATATAGTGATAAAAGCAGCTAAAGATCGTGAGAGGCACCCGGAAAGCTACACTTTATACACGAGCGAACTGAATGAAGCGCTAAATATGTTAATATAAATGAAAGGAGTTGTCCACATTAGAAAAACATCATATACTCTGATAATTTGGTGGGGTCCTCCATTTCTGATCCGCACACCCACACCAGCTGATTGCGGGAATATTGTGCATCAGATTATTGTAAAGTACCTTTCTAAGAAGTATCTTCCGATCTAGCTATATGAAGGTTTGTGTTTTGCAGTAGGACTAGGTATTTTTTAATGGCACCCTTTTGGTGAAATATATTTGGCTGATTAGCATCGATAAAAATAAAGAAATATTCTGGGCGGTCACTCTTATGGCTTTCACTATACAGTATACAGAATTGATATTAACGTTATCCTGTGGCTCTGAACAATTACAGCAATACCAAATGTATAGCCAATATATTTCCTGGTTATTCAGAAAGCCATAACATGTGTTTTGTTGATGGAGCTCTCTAAGGGCTTGAGGGGTTTTGTGAGATGTGTTGACGTTTTCATTTGTGCCATTTTGGAGAACACATGACTATTTTATTGCTTTCTTGTTCTATTTTCATTTTTATTTTTTTTAAGAGGCTAAATAGCCCAAAGAGCAACAATCTGAAAATTAGATTGTGAGCCCAACTGGTAAGAGAGAAAGGGAATAACGTACAGAAGAAGAACTGGAGCTGTGCAAGCAATAAAAATAATAATGATAATCTCATTAGATAAAGCCCCCTCCTGGCTAAGAATCTGTGCCACGAATAAAAGGAAAATTTGCCTTTTACACTTAAAAAAAAGAAAGAAAAAGGAAACTAAACTTAAAATGAATAAATAAATAAATAAATAAATAAATAATAAAATCCACACTCACAAGGTGTAATCCTGAAGCATTTTAGGAAAAGTTTTTGCTTGAAACTTTTCTTTTTGCAGCCTTGTGATTTGACAGTGGTAAATTGGTAATAAAGCCCTTTCAGGCACTTTTTTCCTCACCACCAGGTTTTTTTAAAATCTCTTCAGAAAAAAAAATAAGCTAAAAAAAATTCCTCAAGGTCGATTTCCCATTCAGAAGAAGGGGAGTTTCTCTAAAAGGATTTTGGAGCAGATCCACATAAAAATAAAAAATTCTCAAAGACTCCACCTGCACAATCCTAATATTGCTGTCATGGGAAATCAGACCCCAAAATTCTCTGATATTTTATACCTTACAATTGCAGGAGCTGTAGTAGAAACACACCTTTTGCGTAGCTCAGATTTGCATAACGGTCCCTTACTTACAATGTTGTGATATTTTCATTTATTATAATCTGACAGGTGCACAGCAGCTCCTGAACAATGGCGATGGCCTGAGCGCTGTTTTGTTCTACAGGTCCGGCCGCACGTTCCCTGTGAATGTGGATACTGGAGCTGGCAATGGATGCTACTGAAAGGTAAAGAGCATCATGCTGCAGTCATGGCCCTGCCCACCACATATCTGCCAAGGTCACCATGCACTGAGCACATCTTGTATGTTACTGACATTGAGCAGTGAAGGTTCACTTCCGAGTCTGCTTTGATCAGCTAGTGACTTGGTAAACTAGTAGTAACTAACTAGTAACCCTTGGTAAAAGACTATGAAAACACTAAAAATAGACTTGTCTATCTGTAAGAGCTTCTTTGCAATTTCGACATCATTTTCCTAACATGATATAGGAAAGAAAAATACCTGTATTTTGCGGCTTTTGTCTGGTTACAAGACTGCAGCTAGGGTGAAAGAGACAAAGTGTAAGCCATCACCATGGAGAAATAGTAGTTTACAAGATATTGCTTAGAAATAATTGCACATAGTAGCATATCATTATCCTATGATTTACTTTGTTAACCCCCCATCACATGGCAGCAGTTTGCTCAATACTTTGCATCTGCGTCAAATCTAGGACCCTACAGTGAGAAGAGATAGAATGGAAAGATTCGCTCTTATGTGTTGTATGAGGGTACGTGTCCACTTTCAGGATGGCCGGCGGTTTGGACGGAGCGGCAAACCTGCCCCGCCGCCTTCTGGGACGCGATGATGCCGGATGTGTTCATTGCACACATCCGGGATCATCGCACCCCACACATAGGGCCCTGTGATATACCTTGCGGCGGCGCAGCGTCACCGCAAGGTACATGGACATGCTGCGATCTTAAAAGACGCGCAGCATGTCCGGAATCGCAGGGCCGCCGGGTGCGTGTTCGCACGCATAGTGGAGATGGGATTTCATAAACTCCCCTCCACTATGCTTTAACATCTGGACGCTGCGGGTTTGACGCTGCGGCACTACGCAGCATCAAACACGCAGCGTTTCCTGCACGTGGACACATACCCTTAGCGCTCCGGGTTTGGGCTCTCGAGTACTGGTACTATGTATTCACCATGACACTGCGGTGTGGAAGCTGCCTTAGGAAAAGACGGAGTTTGCATTGCTATTGGTGGAGGAACAGGACATTACCTTACAAAACCTAATTCCTCCTCCGATGCTTTGAGGGGGGGTTCATCATACAGACAAGAGAAAGGTAATAATCTGCAGTTGTGGATCATTATTATGCTACACATAGGTCATATTGTGTACATGTACACAGAGCAATACAAACTTTTCTTACCAGCTCAGCACACGAGGAACCTAAGAACGACACAAAAATAGTGGGTTAATAATGATAAGAACTATGTGCACATTGCTGTATTAAACATATTGTGCAATTAAGAGAAAATAAAGCAGCACTGATCCTACAGTGTGGGGGTGCAAGCCCCCAGATCCACTGCTAATAGATCAAACATTGTGGAAGCCACAGAGGGAGGCAGACTGTGCCCAAGCAACACCCCTGGCCAGGGTATAGCAGACAGCAAGTTGCAGGACAGAGTGGAGAAGGACGAGCCATGCTCATGACATATCCCCTCAGCGAGCTGCTGCTTCCACCTCTTCCTCACTTATACTGCCCAGTTTTCCCCAGAACTCCATGCCCCTTGGCCACTTCCCAGCTGCTTGCTCTTAGAGGGGTTGTCCCATGAAAAAAAAAGTTCATTTTATTCACTAGATCTTGGAATAATAAGTTCCACAATTGGATGTGTTTAAAAAAAAATGTTCCTGTGCTGAGATAATCTTATAACTGTGCCCCTGATGTGTACTGTGTAATGGCCGTGTCTGACCGTACAGGACATGGTCTGATCATACCACATCTCTTGAGCAGGGAAGGAAGAAAGAGCGAGAATACACACATTACAGCATGGGATCACAGCTGATTATGTGAGGTAAAACATGGTTTAAAAAACAGGCAGAGAAATGTTTTACCTCACAGAAAGAATGATCCCATGCTGTAATGTCTGTAGACTCTCTTGCTTCCTGCCCTGCTCAGGAGATGTGGTATGATCAGACCATGTCCTGTACGGTCAGACACGGCCATTACACTGTACACAGCAGGGGCACATTTATAAGATTATCTCAGCACAGGAACATTTTTTTTTAAACACATCCAATTGTGGAACTTATTATTCCAAGATCTAGTGAATAAAATTAACTTTTTTTCGTGGGACAACCCCTCTAAGAGCAAGCAGCTGGGAAGTGGCAAAGGGGCATGGAGTTCTGGGGAAAACTGGGCAGTATAAGTGAGGAAGAGGTGGAAGCAGCACTTCCTGAGGGGATATGTCGTCCTTCTCCACTCTGTCCTGCAACTTGCTGTCTGCTATACCCTGGCCAGGGGTGTTGCTTGGGCACATTCTGCCTCCCTCTATGGCTTCCACAATGTTTGATCTACACAGCAGGGGCACATTTATAAGATTATCTCAGCACAGGAACTTTTTATGAAATCACTTTCTATTGTGGAATATTTTACAATTTAAAAATCTAGTGAATAAAATTATCTTTTGTTCGTGAGAAAGCCCCTTTAACTGCATACCTGTCAACTCCTGGTTATAGGTATGCACGTATATTACATACACGGATCACCTTTGCTCCCCCCAAAAATACCCTCTTACATATTTTCCTCCAGCAAGAGTCAATTTAGTGAGATGAAGGCAAGTCATACGAATGGTCACTTGATATACCGGTAATTACCGATAATTGTCAAATGATTATTACAGATCTGCTCACTTCCTAATTGGGTACCTGCTGAGAAAGGTATGTGATCTGCAGTCCTATTAATTAGTACCAGCCGTCGATGGCGCATTCATCCCGACATATGTGTATAATTGACGTCACCCGCACTATCCATCTCCCATTACACAAGTGGAGCTGAATAATCCTTTTAAAAGGATAATCCAACTTCACTAACTTCCGTATCAAGAGGCGAGATATACTGGTCATGTCACGTCTACAGACAAGTGCGGGCACGCGTGCACCATCAACGGGTATTGTGCACGTCCTACTCATTGGACTAGCACAAGTGCACACCCCTGTTGGTGGCTTATAAATGTAATATCACTGCCGTTGATGTGGAGTGGAGCCAGAATAAATCACTAACGATCAAGGAGAACTCATTAATGACCAGATCTGGCAACTTGATCTCTATGATTTCTCCACAACCTCTATGATGGCTCACAACCATATTTCAGAGCGAGACATTGCACTCAAGGTTAAAAAAAAAGAAATAAAAAAAAAGCTTGGGACCATTGACTTAGAGCTATGAGTAGGAAGCAGTAATTGTATGAAACACACAAGCATATGTGACATAGTATGTGATTTCACAATTTTTAAGAACTTGAATAATGTCTTGGACAAAGTTCTCCATGGATGTGGAAGATTTTTTATTTGTGTTTCTAATGCTCACTCCAATAACCTACATTTACTAAAATGCAATAGGGAGGCTTCAGCCCTCAAAGCTTTTACAATTTTAGTTATCTATTTATTGCTACCCTTAATAGGAAGCCATTGGCTATCAAAGTCCCAGTAACAGTACCTACTATCTGGGCACACAGCAGGGGGAATATAAGGAGGCTGCCAGCTGAGCCGCAGTCACTGCACATACATCCTTCTTAGCGGTGATGTACAACTCGCGTCTTCCCAGCTCCTTCTACTCTGCACAGGCTATGTACATGATAGTCAGTAAATCAGGGCTGGGGAGTCGGAGTCCATTTTGGTGGAGTCGGAGGTTTGGCTTACTGACTCCACAGCCCTGCAGTAAATGCCGGCATGTGGCTGACATCAGCCCCGGCCACTACTTGAGCACATTTTACTTAAGCTAGTAGTAAGCTATGTGCACAACAGAATTTGTTACCCCAACTCCTATGTGTCTGACCATCAAATCCAGCTCACATATATAGCAGAAGAAAGATTTTGCAGTCAAAAATTCCTACTCACGGTTTAATTTCTCTTCACACCTCATAATCCATGAAGAAAACGAGGAAGCGGATGCTGAAAGAAGATGCAAGCAATTAGCAAAATATTAATTTATGTACTTAAAGAAGTTTTCTCATAATCAAGTGGGAAACGTATCCACTGCATAGGTGACGAGTCTAATGGGTAGGGGCGCTACCACCGTGATCCCACCAATAAAAAAAAAAGGCCACGAGCCACGTGTGTGATGAAATGAAAGCGACAGAGCACAGCACGCTCACCACTCCAGACACAGCAGAGCACAGCACGCTCACCACTCCAGACACAGCAGAGCACAGCACGCTCACCACTCCAGACACAGCAGAGCACAGCACGCTCACCACTCCAGACACAGCAGAGCACAGCACGCTCACCACTCCAGACACAGCAGAGCACAGCACGCTCACCACTCCAGGCACAGCACGCTCACCACTCCAGACACAGCACGCTCACCACTCCAGACACAGCAGAGCACAGCACGCTCACCACTCCAGACACAGCAGAGCACAGCACGCTCACCACTCCAGACACAGCAGAGCACAGCACGCTCACCACTCCAGACACAGCAAAGCACAGCACGCTCACCACTCCAGACACAGCAGAGCACAGCACGCTCACCACTCCAGACACAGCAGAGCACAGCAGGCTCACCACTCCAGACACAGCAGAGCACAGCACGCTCACCACTCCAGACACAGCAGAGCACAGTAAGGCTCTGTTCACATGACCTGCTGATGGCATCAGAACCAGTGTTAAGAAAAACAATATTTTACAAAAGGAGCAAACAGATGTGCACCGTTTACCGTTTTACTTCCATTTTTATTCCGTTATTACTAGGTGTCAACACCCCTCAGGTTCTGTGTATGCAGTAAAGTGAATGGTTCTGCTGAAGATCTGTTAGGGTTCCTATCGAAATACTGTTTTCCAGGGGCTTCATCAGAAAACCCAACATACTGCTAAGAAGGGAGCACTATATTAATGTGACCCTTGCCTTAAAAATGGATGGCAGTCCAACAGAAAACATTGGAGGACATTTTCATCCCATTCAAATGGATCATTTCATTTCTACTTTTATCATAACAAAACGGAACCAAAAACTAAAATAACTACTGGACATGTGAACATGGACTACCTTCAGGTGAGTAACATCCACTCGTTATTTTTTAGATCTGCAGAGGTAATTTTGATATGGGATATATTATTTTACTATTAGCCAATTTTGCATTTCGGCTATACATCATAATTATTTTGTGTAAGCTGCTTTTAGTGTCGCTACTCAGGGTTGTGAATAAAAATGCATGGCACACCGCCTGCAGAGAGAAACGCAGGCTAAATAATGCGAATATCAGGGATGATAATAGCTCACGCATTGGCAGGCGGAATGCTGACTAGATCAGTCGCAGATTTCATTATTGTAAAGTGTCTATGGAGAATATATCGCTTCACCTCGTCCTGTAACAAAGTGTCTTCACTCCGCTAATCAGAATGACAGCTTGCGAGAAAACTCATTCTCACCAGAGCCAGATCTGTGATGAATAACAAGCCTGTAGAAAACAATGGTAAATCCTCTACGGAGTTCTTATTGTGTTATATGGTACAAATATGTCCTCAACCAGTAAGATTACAAAAGGGTTGGATAGACTCCTTCACCGCCACCCTATGCTTGTGCACATCCTGGCAGGAACAGGGAGAATCAGAGACATTTTTACATCCTGTACTGAATAGAACAGGGTTTCTTTTTGAGTAAAAAAAAAAAGAAAAAAAAAAAAAGTGTTTTTTCACAGATAAAGTGTCTGGTCTAAAAAAAAAATGCCCAGAACACTTGATCTACTTGAAAAGAAGATAATCAACACTGCGTTCCTGCACTTAGCTGAAAGTACACGTTGGAGATTTCCCTTACCTATACATTAGGGCTACTATAGGCTCATGTGCCAGACGGAGGCCAAATACATGCTCTCTTCTGTCTGACAGATATGTGTCTGTATGCCATTTTATACAACGTATAGCAAAGCTCAGCAGACTGCTTTTTTCTCATATTGGAAGTCTCTGCAAAAAAGGTGTAAAATGTGGTATATGTTTTTTTCTGCAATGACTGACAAATAACTAATCACCAATCCAGACAGTGGCCAATGTCAGACGTATGCAGCTGTGTTTTCCCCCTTCCCGATATCCTATTCTTTGGCATGGCTGTTACACTTAAATGTTTCAGATCACCAAACAAATTTAAGTATTAGACAAAAATAACACAAGTAAACACAAAATGCAGATTTTATATGAAGGTCTTTATTATGAAGGGAAAAAGAAATCCAAACCTACAGAGCCCTGCGTGAAAAACTGATTGGTGATCCCCCCACACACCTTTAAAACATAAATTAACCCCATAATGACCAGAGGTATTTTTGTTTTTGCATTTTAATTTTTTGCTCCACTTCTTCCCAGAGAAGACTTTCCTAATTTTTAGCCAAAATGGCCACGAGGGCTTGTTTTTTGCGGAACAACTTGTATTTTTGAACGACACCATAAACGGGAAACAAAAAATTACAAGTGCTGTGAAATTGCAAAAAAAGTGCAATCCCACAGTTTTTTTCCCCCCCATGTTCACTAAGTGCTAAAACTGACCTGCCATTATGATTCTCCAGGTCATTACGAGTTCATAGACACCAAACATGTCTAGGTTCTTTTTTATCTTAAGTGGTGAAAAAAATTCCAAAGTTTGTTAAAAAAAGGAAAAAAAAATTGTGCCATTTTCCGATACCCGTAGTGCCTCCATTGTTGTGATCTCCGGTTGGGTGAGTGCTTATTTTTTGGGTGCAGAGCTGCAGTTTTTAATGATACTGTTTTGGTGCAGGTACGATCTTTTGATCACCCGTTATTACATTTTAATGCAATTCTGCGGTGACCAAAAAAAATGTAATTCTGTTTTGACTTATTTTTCCTCGTTCGCCATTTAACGATTGGCAAATTATTTTTTTTATATTGATAGATTGGGCAATTCTGAACACGGCAATGCCAAATACCATATTTTTTGGATTATAAGATGCATTTTTTCCCCCACAAATTTGGGGGGAAAATGGGGGTGCGTCTTATAATGTGGATATACCTTACTGGCCGCGGTGGAGCTGGGCCCCAGGGTGGCAAGAGTGGAGCGCTGCTGCAGGCTGGGATGAGGGGGTGTTCGGATGTATGAAGAGGAGATCTCAGCACTGAGATCTCATCTCCAGAGATCTTGGTGCCGATATCTCCACCTGCACATGCGCCACCCCCGGCAGCCATTTTCCCGGAGTCCACCGCATAGGAAACCATGTAACTGCAGGTGTCTGTTCTTTCACAAAATGTCGGCAGAACCCCCGCAGCACCAAACACCCGCAGTGGCGCGCCGCACATCTGAATCACCTCCTCATCCCAGCCTGCAGCAACGCTCCACTCTTGCCTCCTCCAGCAGCGATCCGCAGCCACCACCCCCGGTAAGCAATAAGACGCATGGATTATAAGAAGCACCACCATTTTATTAAAAAAAAATGTTTTCCTATTTTTCTCCTCAAAATTTGGGGTGCATCTTATAATCCATTGCATCTTATAATCTGCAAAATATGGTATGTGCATGTTTGATATTTTTTTATTGTTTTATTTTGAATGGGGCAAAAGGGGGGTGATTTGAACTTTTATATTTAATTTTTTAGTATTTTTAACCCATATTCTTTTTACATGTTTCAATAGTCTCCATGGGAGACTAGAAGCTGCACTTGTCCGATCGGCTCTGCTACATACAGGCAATGATCAGATTACCTGTATGTAGCCGAAATGCTCTCTTGCTATGAGCGCCATATAGGTCTGCTGGAGACCTCTGTTTGTCAAGCCAACCCATCAGTGAGCCGCGATTAAGTGATGGGGTCACCGATGGACAGGATTTCCAGCGCGCTTGCCGGAAGAGCGAGTTAAATGCCGCTGTCAGATTGGCAATTAACTAGTTAACAGCTGTTGCAGGCACGTGTAAGCCGTATATATCAGCTGTCATGTGCCCGGACAGGCACGGGCTCAGCGCCGAAGCCCGCACCAAACATGGGGAGTCCGACATCGCCGTACTATTACGCACGATGTCGGAAAGGGGTTATACTATGGTTTATCACATCTTTGGGAAGCAGGGTTCAAATTCCCTAGCCATACCCACACCAATTTTCTGCCACACGTTCCCAATCAAAAAATCACTTAAATAGGACCTGACTAACAAAGTGAAGTAGACCAAGAAGGTCCTCAAAAGCTAGACATCATACCAAGATCCAAAGAAATTCTGGAACAAATAAGAAACAAAGTAATTGAGATCTAGCAATCCGGAAAAGGTTATACAACAATTTCTAAAGCTGTAGGACTCCAGATAACCTCAGTGAGAGTTATTATCCACAAATGGCAAAAACATGGAAGAGTGGTGACCCTTTCCCAGGAGTGAGCGCCAACCAAAATTACCCCAAGAGCGCAGCGACGACTGATCCAAGCGTTCACAAAAGACCCAACAACAACATCCAAAGAACTGCAGAGCTCACTTGCCTCAGTTAAGGTCAGTGTTTATGGCCCTACCATAAGAAAGAGACTTGGCAAAAATGGTCTGCATGGCAGAGTTCCAAGACAAAAACAGCTGTTTAGCAATAAATATATAAAGGCTTGTCTCAGTTGTGCCAGAAAATATCTTGATTATCCACAAGACTTTTGGGAGAATACTCTGTGGACTAACGAGACAAAACTTGATCTTCTTGGAAGGTGTATGTCCTATAACATCTGGCATAAAGTAACACAGCATTTTAGAAATTGGAACATCATACCAACAGTAAAATATGATGGTGCTAGTGTGATAGTCTGGGGCTGTTTTGCTGCTTCAGACCTTGAAGACTTGCTGTGGTAAATGGAACCCTGAATTCTGCTGTCTACCAAAAAATCCTGAAGGAGAATGTCCGGCAATTGATAGTGACCTGAGGCTGAAGCGCACTTGCGTTATGCAGAAGGACAATGATCCAAAGCACACCAGCAAGTCCACCTCCGAATGGCTTAAAAAAAATAAAGACTTTGGAGTGGCCTAGTCCAAGTCCAGACCTTAAGCCAATTGTGGTGCTGTTTCATTACCTTAAAAAGGTGCAAGGCGGAAACCCTACAATGTGGATAAATTACAACAATTCTTCAACGATGAGTGAGCCAAAATTCCTTCAGAGCGTTGTAAAAGACTCATTGCCAGTTATCGAAACACTTAATCGCAGTTATTGCTTGTATTGGTGGCCCAACCAGTTATTATGTTTAGGAGGCAATCACTTTCACACAGGACCATGTAGGTTTAGATCTCGTTTTCCTTTAATAATAATTTTGTGTTTACTTGTGCTATCTTGGTCTAATATTTAAATTTTTGGGTGATTTGAAACATTTAAGATGGACAAACATGCAAAAGAATAGGAAATCAGGGAGGGGGCAAACGCTTTTTCACACAGTTGTACCTGCTGACCATAAGTGGCACACAGTAGACACAAACGCTATGTGCATGACTGCCGAGCCCATTCAGGCAGCAGCGGTGCCAATGTCACCACAGCAGCCATGTCAACCAAGACCACCAGGGAGCACAAGAAGGAAGCGCTGGAATAGCAGTAGGCAGGTAGGGCGGTTCTTGCCATTTTCAAGAAGGATGTGTTTGGGAAATTGAAATATGTAACTGAACAAACCATTTAACTGAAATCTAATATTCTTCCTTAACCAGTTCAAGACCAGTACATCCACCTCCCCCCCCGTTCTTAACCTGGTACATTTTTGTGTTATCAAAAAATTTGGAGGATAATTTTTATGCTTTTGTCATAATCTCTTTTTTGGGGGAAGGGAGGGGGGGGCAATATCAAGAAAATGCATGTATGTTTTTTAGTTTTTTATGACCATAAAGGGCCATTTAAATATATTTTAAATAGGATTGATAGAATACCTTTGTATAAGTGCTTATCTGAATAGCTATAGCGCTTACTAAATAGCCGCATTGGTAACCTGGATACCTGGAGCGCACCCGATAATCAGCTGTTCGGGGCCGCACCTGCTATTGCTATTCGGATAAGCACTTATCCAAAGCTATTCGATCAACCTTAATTTTGAAGTTTGATCACCGTTCTGTAAATATTTTTATATATCCGACACATGGGATTTTTTCTAGAGTGATGGTATTAGTAATAATGATGTGGATTGACAGTCGATCTTTTTTTCTTATTTATTTTTCCTGCTACTTATGTATTTTTCATTTATTTTATATATTGTGCCCACAATAAGGTCATAAAAAAACATTTGGTGGACATTTCAACATTTCACTTTTTTTTTGTCATCTGATTTCCCCAGAAACTGGGGTTGGTACATTAGCCCCAGTTATAGGGCAAATTAAGGCCATGTGCCCACGTTGCGGATTTCCTAAATCAGCAGTGAAAAACCGCTGCGGTTTTTACTGCGGATTTATCACGGTTTCTAGTGCGGTTTTCTCTGCGGGTTTTCACCTGCAGATTTCTATTGGAGCAGGTTGAAACCCGCAGCGGAATCCGCACAAACAATTGACATGCTGCGGAAAATAAACCGCTGCGTTTCCGCGCGTTTTTTTCTGCAGCATGTGCACTGCGGATTTCATTTCCCATAGCTTTACATTGTACTGTAAACTTATGGGAAACTGCTGCGGACCCGCAGCTGCGGAAACGCTGCGGTTCCGCAGGGAAATCCGCAGCGTGTGCACATAGCCTAAGCCTCCTGGCTCACTTAGCAGAATTTATTGGGTCTCCGAAAACTCAGTAGCTCCTGCTCTCTAAGGCCTCTTTTCCACTTGAGAGAAAAACGGAAAATAGGTGACATCTCATTTGCGTTTTTTTTTCCTCAGCCGAAATCGGACTGAAAAAAAAATCGCAGCATGCTGCGATTTGCTGCAAGTCTCGCCAATGTAAGTCAATGTGTGTGAGAAAAAAACGCATGGAATACAGACCATCCGTATTCCATCCGTTTTTTATGGATACCTTACCATTCTGTGGCATAGAACACTGTAAATAGTCATGTAAATGACTGTATAAAAATAGTTGCAGAGAAAAAAAAAACGGATTGCATACGGATGTCATACGGATGTAAAACGGATGGTGCGATTAAAAAATCGCTTTGAACTCGCATGACAAACGCATACTTTTCATCACTTTTTTTCGGTCCAGATTACGGACCTTTTTTTTCTCTCAAGTGGAAAAGAGGCCTAACTCTCTATGTAGATCGAAAAAACATGATCACAGAGTTCGGAGGAGTAAGCACTATCAGTGTTTCCTACATGGTATATAGAGCACAGGTTCAGCGCTGTGTATACAGCTATTGGGAAGGCAGAGATGGTAACAAAACATGTGTCAGAGACCCAGTTTAACACTCCGCTGCTTCAAAATCTCATGCATCTGCTATAATATGCAGTGATGTTTTAGAATCGTCACTGCAGACTATAATGTGGATGGTCTGGATGTTTTAAATCTGTGAGCGGTGCAGTAGTTAAAAGTCTTTTTTTTTTTTTTTTTTTAAGTGTGTTTCCAGGACCATTTTTGTTCATTTAGAAAGAAAAAAAAATCTAATAAAACACTGGGGCTGCAACTACTCCCCGCAGCGTCCATCGCCGCTCCTGGAATAGGACATCATTAGGAGGCAGCACTGTAGTTCCTCACTAGACCCTTCCAGCACTATAATTCATCTCTGAAGAGATCCTGGACGATGGACATTATCAGGGGGCGGTGCTCGAAGCAGTGAGTGACACCAGCGCTGCCCCCTCAGCTTTTAGCACTGCTCTTAAATGAATCCTCATCAGAGGACAACACTGGTGTCACTAAATGAATGAATGAAGTGGTGGTCAAGCATGTGCACTGCGGCTCAATTCTTTGGGGAAAAAAGTTCCTGCTGTTCTGCCTGTGTGAGAACCAGAGGTAGGAACCCCACTGATTCCCAAGTTATCACTGATCTTGTCGATAGGTGATAACTTGTATTCACTGGACAACCCCTACATGTTTTATTAGTAATTCAGAAATAGGTGGACTCATCGTGGTTGTATCAGCATATCAATGTAAACGTATATGAACGTTTTCCACATCTGGAGCATACTACATTATTACAAAAGTTCGATTGTCACAATTGGAACAAATTTATGAATAAAAAAACAACACCACAATTTACACTTACCGTACATTTTGCAGCAAAAGCAGGATTATTATAATTTATTATGCTTTACTTATATAGCGCTATCATAGTGAGCAACGCTTTACATACACCATCATCACTGTCCCTAATGAGCTCAATATCTATATTCCTGGAGTATGGGAAGAAACTGAAGAACCCGGAGGAAACCCACACAAACACGGGGAGAACATAGAAACTCGCTACAGATGTTGTCCTTGAGGGGTTTGAAACCAAGACCCCAATGCTGCAAAGCAACCGTGCTAATCACCGAGCTGCACCATAATAATCTCAAAACCCACTGAACCTAATAGGACAGGATGTGACAGCTACTTGAATACCCAACACTACTAGATTTGCTTTACTAGATGCTACGTAAGTTATAGGTACTTGAAAAGTAGAAAAAATGCCGAAGACCCTACCCACAGTCCCACCCCGATGCTAGAACAGCTTATTGCACACAAACTTCTAAAGATAATAAATAACATTGCAACTGCAGATTTCTACAGAGAAGATACCTATTAAACCAGCAGGACAGCCCCTTTAAGCTCACACATCTACTTTAAACATGCCTGATCCTGATGATTGATTTTCTTTAATTACTGGAGTCGCTTGTAATATTAGCTCCTAAAATATCCATGCCTTTCCTAGAGCACCACTTCGGCGGTTCTTTATATTTCAGCGCTGGAATGATATCACTAATGTAGGTTCCCTGCCCCTAGTAGTATACTTACCAGCTGCCATCTTCTGCTCCTCGAGTTGCTGTTCCGGTCCCGATACGCCATCTTGTGAGTGCAGCTTATGACTGGCCAAAAGTCAGAGGTAATGGTCACAAGCTCTCAATGTAAGTCTGAGACCCTTGTTCTGGCTCTCATAATTCTACAACAAGAAGCGACTCCTGGTCCACCCAGCAATCATTGGACCATCCGGCAGGTCACAACATTCAGAAGACCGACCGGAGCGGCATCGAGAAGGCAGCGGGAGCTGGTAAGCATTTTACTAGGGGCAGGGAACATACATCAGTGATACCACTTTAGCGGTGAAATAAAAAAAGCTTGAGGGGTATTTTACAGTTGAGAAAGGCGGTTTAGCCCTTCTCACACCCAATTCCTTCTCTTGTTCCAATTGCTACAAAACTGCAATTGACTCATCCTCCTTTTTTGATAATCCACATCTTGAGTCCTAATAAGAAATTTATGTGGGCCAATTGTACTGCATTAATTCAGCGATAAGATTCATATATTAATAATGACACACTTGAGAAATAATTCTTAGATAGAGGTCTACGATAGATAGAATCCATCTTTTGTTGTCATTACTGTATTTTTTGTATTGTGAAACGCACCTTTTTTATATATGAAAAAAAAATCTTGCTAAAAAGTGTGAACATCTTCGGGTATGTTCCCATGGTCAGCAAACACTGCGGGTTGGACGCTGCGTACATCCGCAGCGTCCAACGCGCAGCGGCCAGATGTTACAGCATAGTGGATGGGATTTCAAGAAATGCGTGCACCGACACCCGCGGAGACGGACATGCGGCGCGTCTTTCCAGACTGCAGCATGTCTATTTATCTTGCGGAGACCTGTCCAATGTACTGGGTGCGGTGATTCCGCACAGCTCAATGAACACATGTGGAATCATCTGCGTTAAAAAGCCGGTAGCACTTTTATACGCAGCGGACATGTGCTGTGTCCAAAGTGATGCCTAATACTCAACGTCTGCACATACTCATAGTCTGGAGACAACATCCTATGAATGGGAAGGACACCGAAGTGTCCTTCCCGATCACAGAGAACTGCTCTCTCTCCTCCAGTCTCACACTGACCAATGTGATTGACGCAGAGCAGGAGAGACAGCTACTGCACATACAGTGGCATGTAAAAGTTTGGGCACCCCTGGTCAAAATGACTGTTACTGTGAACAGTTAAGCAAACTGAAGATGAAATGTGATCTCTAAAAGGGTCAAAGTTAAAAATGACACATTTCTTTTGTACTGTAGGCAACAAAAAATATATTGTAATTTTTTACATCTTAAAAATAGCAAAAAGGAAAATGGACAGATGCAAAAGTTTGAACAAGGTTAGTATCTAGTAGCATGCCCTTTTGCAAGTATCACAGCTTGTAAATTATTTCAGTGGGAGACATCATACTACGCATATGGTCTGTGTGGGGGACATATGGTTTGGGTTGGGGACATGGGGGCTCTGTGGGGGACATCATACTGTGCTTAGAGGCTGTGTGGGGGACATCACAGTGCACATGTGAGCTGTGTGGTGGGGACATTTTACTAAGGCCATGGAGTCAAAGATGTGGAGTCGTTGTCCATTTTGGTGGCGTCGATATAAAATGGACCAACTTCAACTCCTAATATATATAATAAATTGTGTACAGTAGATCAGTGCAGGATGTGCTTTCAATTTTTTCATAAGAATTTGGGAAAGTTATGAAATGTCCTATAAATGTCTGTTCTGTTCCTGATCTAAGGATCTCGGCTTTTAGTGGAGATGAATCTGTGCTGCACTTTATGTACATGTTCAGTAGTGAGGTAGGGCTGTGGGGTCAGGAGTCATGGAAATTGAGGAGTCGGAGGTTTGGCTTACAGACTCCACAGCCCTGCATCATACTGCACAAGGGGCTGTGTGGAGATGTAATAATGTGAGGGAACTATTTGGAGACATAATAATGTATAAGGGGGCTGTGTGAGGACATAATAATGTGTGAGGAGGCTGTGGTGTAGAGAATACTGTGTAGGGGGCTTTGTGGGGAGATCATACTATTGGAGGTGACGGTGTTTAGGGGCTGTGTGGTGACATACTATGTGAGGACATCATACTGTGTGTGTGGGGAGCTGTTGATCTAGGTACAAGGACTGCATAACAGGGTCTTGTATGTTATACTGCTTTATATAAAAAGCAGTGAATAATATGGTGGTGATTACCTGCTATAACTAGGAATACAGGTTAACAGGTTACAATAAGCCCTACTGTAACATATATTAACAGCAGCAGAAAGTCACCGACTTAGTTCTGCTCAATATTAAGTGATAAAAATTCATATAAAATAATAATAAGCAGAATTAAGTTTGGCCGGCTGGTGCGGTCCTCCACAACAGTCACACTATCTCATGTGCTCCCTTGGAAAAACCTTGGAAAATGTAGCTGAACGTATTGAACCAGCGCTGTGTGCGTACGTGTAGCAGTGTTGTGTGAGTATTTAGCAAGGGTTTAGGGAGCATATAATGTGCAGGCAGCAGTGTTGTGTATATACTGAAATGTGTATGCTATAAAGTTATATGTATAGAGCACACATGCTACAGAGAAGCAAACAATAGATCTATGACTTTGCGATTACACTAGTGCAATAAAATTAGTGATATTGACCCTGTTCACATCTTTAAATTGGCAGGCAAGTTTTAATTAGTAAGATATGTTTTGCGTATTTTCTGCTGTCTAAACCTGGGGTGCGTTTTATAGTAAGGAGAGTTCTATGGTCGAAAAATACAATAATTAAAAGTGATGGGGAAATAGGTGGATTTAGTTTGCCCTCAACAGTCATATAGAGACAAACTATTTAACTTTGAACCCAAATTGCACAAGTAACAAAAAGGATGACCAGCTTCAGAATATTTATACCTTTCCCGGTTTGGGGTCTGTATTGATTGTTTGAAATAAATCTATAAGCTTTGTGTTGTATTCATTTTTTTTTTTGTAATTTATAACAAAATTATAGAAAGGTATCAAGCTAAATTTACCTAATAAGGTTGTGGGGCAGTCAGTCATTCACATTCACTTAAGTTCTGGGATTTTAAAGGTAGAGTGTAAAAATAATGTACCAGAATGCAACAAATCCATTACATCCATGTCAATATAGATCTACTCACAATTTAACGTTTGGCCTTGCTTAAAGGTGTCTTGTGCAGCGGAGTAGTTCTTTAAGTGGAATTCAGCCTCCCTGTAAAAGTGGGTTTAAAACAAATTAGAAATAGTAATATCACTACACTTATTTTCACAATTAAAAGCTATGCTGAGCCCACAGGATACAAATATCAAAAAACTGACCATCACTTCCAAACAGAAATCAGGTTATGAACAGGTGCTTACTAAGAGTAGCCATCTCCATATAAAACAAAACACCAAAAGAGGAAAAATCCTCCACTATTATAGAAAAATAAATATACAACTAAACAAATAAATTATCACTCCGTAGCATGCAAACATGAAATATGAAAATTGAATTGCATTACTGCACTAGAAAATCTTGAGAATACTTAGTGCATAAATTGGCCAATTCATGTATACCCGGCAGCCACAATAAGGCGACTCTCGTTGCCAGGACCTGCCTAATGCGAATTCTCTCAGACTAAAGTCTACATCTCTATGGGAAGGTAGGATCCTCCTGTAATTAACCCCTTAAGCCCCGAGGGTGGTTTGCACGTTAATGACCAGGCCAATTTTTACAATTCTGACCACTGTCCCTTTATGAGGTTACTAGATGGTGGCCCGATTCTAACGCATCGGTTATTCTAGAATATGCATGTCCACGTAGTATATTGCACAGTCCACGTAGTATATTGCCCAGCCACGGAGTATATTGCCCAGCCACGGAGTATACAGCAGAGCCACGTAGTATATTGCCCAGTGGCGTAGTATACAGCACAGAGCCACGTAGTACACTGCACAGCCCACGTAGTATATTGCCCAGCCACGTAGTATACAGCACAGAGCCACGTAGTATATTGTCCAGTGACGTAGTATATTGCCCAGCCACGTGGTATATTGCCCAGTGACGTAGTATATTGCATAGCCATGTAGTATATTGCCCAGTTACGTAGTATATTGCCCAGCCACGTAGTATATTGCCCAGTTACGTAGTATATTGCCCAGCCACGTAGTATATTGCCCAGCGACGTAGTATATTGCCCAGCGACGTAGTATATTGCCCAGCCATGTAGTATATTGCCCAGCCATGTAGTATATTGCCCAGTGACGTAGCATACAGCACAGAGCCATGCAGTATATTGCACAGCGATGTAATATACAGCACAGAGCCACGTAGTATATTGCCCAGCCACGTATGTCACAGGTTAAAAAATAAAAAAATAAACATACTCACCTTCCGATCCGAGGGCCCCTTGAAGTTCTAACATACTCACCATACTTGTAGTTCTGTCGCCTGTGCGAGGTACAGGCGGCAGCTTCCGGACCCAGCTTGTTCGCGCAGGCCTGTGATGACGTCGCGGTCACATGACCGTGACGTCATGGCAGGTCCTTCTGCCAGACCATCCGTGCCAACGGAACGTGGCGGTTGCATCGCGAGGAGCGGGAAAGGCGGCGTAGGTGAGTATATAATCATTTTTTTATTATTATTATTTTTAACATTAGATGTTTTTACTATTGGCGCTGTATAGGCTGCGTCAATAGTAAAAAACTTGGTCACACAGGGTTAATAGCAGCGGTAACGGAGTGCGTTACCCACGGCATAACGCGGTCCGTTACCGCCGGCATTAACCCTGCGTGAGCGGAGGGGTGTATGCGGGTGCCGGGCAGTGAGTGCGGGGAGTAAGTGCGGCCATTTTCTTCCGGACTGTGCGCGTCGCTGATTGGTAACGGCAGCCATGACAGGCAGCTGGCGAGACCAATCAGCGAACGAATAACCGTTACAGACAGAAGGACAGAAAGACGGAAGGGACCCTTATACAATTATATAGTAGATAACTCTGGAACGCTTCAACGGATCTTGGCGATTCTGACATTGTTTTCTCGTGACATATTGTACTTCATGATAGTGGTAACATTTCTTCGATATAGCTTGTGTTTATTTGTGAAAAAAATGGAAATTTGGCGAAAATTTTGAAAATTTCGCAATTTTCCAACTTTGAATTTTTATGCCCTTAAATCACAGAGATTTGTCACACAAAATACTTAATAAGTAACATTTACCACATGTCTACTTTACATCAGCACAATTTTGAAACCCAAATTTTTTTTGTTAGGGAGTTATAAGGGTTAAAAGTTGACCAGCAATTTCTCATTTTTACAACACCATTTTTATTTTAGGGACCACATCTCATTTGAAGTCATTTTGAGGGGTCTATATGATAGAAAATACCCAAGTGTGACACCATTCTAAAAACTGCACCCCTCAAGGTGCTCAAAACCACAATCAAGAAGTTTATTAACCCTTCAGGTGTTTCACAGGAATTTTTGGAATGTTTAAATAAAAATGAACATTTAACTTTTTTTCACACAAAATTTATTTCAGCTCCAATTTGTCTTATTTTACCAAGGGTAACAGGAGAAAATGGACCCCAAAAGTTGTTGTACAAGTTGTGCTGAATACGCTGATACTCCATATGTGGGGGTAAACCACTGTTTGGGCGCATGGCAGAGCTCGGAAGGTAAGGAGCGCCATTTTACTTTTCAATGCAAAATTGACTGGAATTGAGATGGGACGCCATGTTGCGTTTGGAGAGCCCCTGATGTGCGTAGACATTGAAACCCCCCAATGGACATCACAGATCGCTGATCTGACAGTTTGCACAGCACTCTGTCAGATCAACAATCTGACTGACAGGGCTGCAGCCTTACCAGCGCCTGCTGTGGACCAGGAAGTACTCCCTGCAGTACCCGGATGCAGACCCGTGGCCACTTTGGATCCGGGGACTGCAGGGAGGAGACGCTCGGTACAAGGTGAGTACATCGCCTTGTACCGATCATCTCAGGGAAGCATGCAGGGAGCCCCCTCCCTGCGCGATGCTTCCCTATACCGCCGGTACACTGCGATCATGTTTGATCGCAGTGTGCCGGGGACGGTCCGTGACCGCTCCTGGCACATAGTGCCGGATGTCAGCTGCGATAGTCAGCTGACACGCGGCCGATCGCATATGACGTACTATCCCGTCACTAGGAATTAAGTCCCAGGTCACCTTGACGGGACAGCACGTCATATGGGATTAAGGGGTTAAAAACACCTGAGGATGAGGGGCGGAGTGCTCAGTCAGAGAGCTAATGCATCCCACAGGCAGTAGAGATTCCTTGCGATAATGAGAACAGGGCCCTGTCTGAATGAAGTAACGATGCTTGGCCTCGGCTCCATTCATTGTCTATGGGACTGCTAACAATTCCCATAGACCATGGATAAGGCAGAGATCAAACATGAGCATCTTTGCTTCATTCAGACTAGGTTCTGCAAAGTTCGGTTCTTGAGACTGTGGGGGTTCCAGCAGCCAGACCCCCAGCAAACGTATATTATTTTTTATAAATAAAAACTTTAGATTAAGCAAATACCAATTTAAAGGGGTATTCCTATCGCCAAGATCCTATGCCAATATGCAGTAGGTGTAATAATATTATTAGCAAATACATCCAATAAGAAATGTATAGTTCTTCTGATTCGTCATGTGCCTTACCCCATGTGCAGGCATTGCAGTAATTTACATATTCATGGTTATGACCACTAACGGCTAACTAATTGTCATTATGACTGGTCATCACCGAAGAATAACCTCATGACCCAATATCAACATGGGTTTATGAGGGACCGTTCCTGTCAGACTAATCTGATAAGCTTCTATGAAGGGGTAAGTTTCGGACTGGACCAAGGAAGCGCAGTCGACGTGGTGTATATGGACTTTTCAAAAGCTTTTTTGATATGGTGCCACACAAAAGGTTGATACATAAAATGAGAATAGGGGAAAATATGTGTATGTGGGTTAAGAGCTGGCTCAGGGATAGGAAACAAAGGGTGTTTATTAATGGAGCACACTCGGACTGGGTCGCGGTTAGCAGTGGGGTACCACAGGGGTCAGTATTAGGCCCACTTTTTAACATTTATTAAAGGGAACCTGTCACCCCCAAAATCGATGGTGAGGTAAGCTCACCGGCATCAGGGGCTTATCTACAGCATTCTGTAATGCTGTAGATAAGCCCCTGATGTTACCTGAAAGAGGAGAAAAAGAGGTTATAATATACTCACCTGGGCGGTCCCGCTGTGGTCCGTGGTCAAATGGGCGTCTCAGGTCTGCTCCGGTGCCTCCCATCTTCATTCTATGACGTCCTCATCTGGTCTCCGCGCCGCAGCTTCGGCGCAGGCGTACTTTGTCTGCCCTGGTGAGGGCAGAGCAAAGTACTGCAGTGCGCAGGCGCCGGGCCTCTCTGACCTTACCGGCGCCTGCGCACTGCAGTACTTTGCTCTGCCCTCAACAGGGCAAAGTACGCCTGCGCCGAAGCAGCGGCGCGGAGACCAGAGGAGGACGTCATGGAATTAAGATAGGAGGTGCCGGAGCAGACCTGAGACGCCCTTCGGAGCGGGACCGCCCCTGGGTGAGTATAATCTAATGTCTTTTTCTCCTCTTTCAGGTAACATCGGCGGCTTATCTACAGCATTACAGAATGCTGTAGATAAGCCCCTGATGACGGTGAGCTTACCTCACCATCGATTTTGGGGGTGACAGGTTCGCTTTAACCCCTTCACCCCCAAGGGTGGTTTGCACGTTAATGACCAGGCCAATTTTTACAATTCTGACCACTGTCCCTTTATGAGGTTATAACTCTGGAACGCTTCAACGGATCTTGGCGATTCTGACATTGTTTTCTCGTGACATATTGTACTTCATGATAGTGATAAAATTTATTCGATATAATTTGCGTTTATTTGTGAAAAAAACGAATATTTGGCGAAAATTTTGAAAATTTCGCAATTTTCCAACTTTGAATTTTTATGCCCTTAAATCACAGACATATGTCACGCAAAATACTTAATAAGTAACATTTCCCACATGTCTACTTTACATCAGCACAATTTTGGAACCAACATTTTTTTTTGTGACGGAGTTATAAGGGTTAAAAGTTGACCAGCAATTTCTCATTTTTACAACACCATTTTTTTTTAGGGACCACATCTCATTTGAAGTCATTTTGAGGGGTTTATATGATAGAAAATACCCAAGTGTGACACCATTCTAAAAACTGCACCCCTCAAGGTACTCAAAACCACTTTCAAGAAGTTTATTAACTCTTCAGGTGTTTCACAGAAATTTTTGGAATGTTTAAATAAAAATGAACATTTAACTTTTTTTCACAAAAAAATTATTTCAGCTCCAATTTGTTTTATTTTACCAAGGGTAACAGGAGAAAATAGACCCCAAAATTTGTTGTACAATTTGTCCTGAGTACGCTGATACCCCATATGTGGGGGTAAACCACTGTTTGGGCGCATGGCAGAGCTCGGAAGGAAAGGAGCGCCATTTGACTTTTCAATGCAAAATTGACCGGAATTGAGATGGGACGCCATGTTGCATTTGGAGAGCCCCTGATGTGCCTAAACATTGAAACCCCCCACAAGTGACACCATTTTGGAAAGTAGACCCCCTAAGGATCTTATCTAGATGTGTGGTGAGCACTTTGACCCAACAAGTGCTTCACAGAAGTTTATAATGCAGAGCCGTAAAAATAAAAAATCATATTTTTTCACAAAAATGATCTTTTCGCCCCCAATTTTTTATTTTCTCAAGGGTAAGAGAAGAAATTGGACCCCAAAAATTGTTGTGCAATTTGTCCTGAGTACGCTGATACCCCATATGTGGGTGTAAACCATTGTTTGGGCGCAGGGCAGAGCTCGGAAGGGAAGGAGCGCCATTTGACTTTTCAATGCAAAATTGACTGGAATTGAGATGGGACGCCATGTTGCGTTTGGAGAGCCCCTGATGTGCCTAAACATTGAAACCCCCCACAAGTGACACCATTCTGGAAAGTAGACCCCTTAAGGAACTTATCTAGATGTGTGGTGAGCACTTTGACCCAACAAGTGTTTCACAGAAGTTTATAATGCAGAGCCGTAAAAATAAAAAATCATATTTTTTCACAAAAATGATCTTTTCGCCCCCATTTTTTTATTTCCCCAAGGGTAAGAGAAGAAATTAGACCACAAAAGTTGTTGTGCAATTTGTCCTGAGTACGACGTTACCCCATATGTGGGGGTAAACCACTGTTTGGGCGCATAGCAGAGCTCGGAAGGGAAGGAGCGCTATTTTACTTTTCAATGCAAAATTGACTGGAATTAAGATGGGATGCCATGTTGCGTTTGGAGAGCCCCTGATGTGCCTAAACATTAAAATCCCCCACAAGTGACACCATTTTGGAAAATTGGCCCCCTTTAAGGAACTTATCTAGATGTGTTTTGAGAGCTTTGAACCCCCAAGTGTTTCACTACAGTTTATAACGCAGAGCAGTGAAAATAAAAATTCTTTTTTTGTTCACAAAAATGATTTTTTAGCCCCCAGTTTTGTATTTTCACAAGGGTATCAGGATAAATTGGACCTCAAACGTTGTTGTCCAATTTGTCCTGAGTACGCTGATACCCCATATGTGGGGGGGAACCACTGTTTGGGCGCATGACAGAGCTCGGAAGGGAAGGAGTGCCATTTGGAATGCAGACTTAAATGGATTGGTCTGCAGGCGTCACTTTGCATTTGCAGAGCCCCTGATGTACCCAAACAGTACAAACCCCCCACAAGTGACCCCATATTGGAAACTATACCCCCAAGGAGCTTATCTAGATGTGTTGTGAGAACTTTGAACCCCCAAGTGTTTCACTACAGTTTATAACGCAGAGCCATGAAAATAAAAATTCTTTTTTTTTTTCACAAAAATGATTTTTAAGCCCCCAGTTTTGTATTTTCACAAGGGTATCAGGATAAATTGGACCCCAAAAGTTGTTGTCCAATTTGTCCTGAGTACGCTGATACCCCATATGTGGGGGGGAACCACTGTTTGGGCGCATGACAGAGCTCGGAAGGGAAGGAGCGCCATTTGGAATGCAGATTTAAATAGATTGGTCTGCAGGCGTCACGTTGCATTTGCAGAGCCCCTGATGTACCCAAACAGTACAAACCCCCCACAAGTGACCCCATATTGGAAACTTGACCCCCCCAAGGAACTTATCTAGATGTGTTGTGAGAACTTTGAACCCCCAAGTGTTTCACTACAGTTTACAACGCAGAGCCGTGAAAATAAAAAATCTTTTTTTTTCCCACAAAACTTATTTTTTGGCCCCCAGTTTTGTATTTTCCCAAGGGTAGCAGGAGAAATTGGACCCCAAAAGATGATGTCCAGTTTGTCCTGAGTACGCTGATACCCCATATGTTGGGGTAAACCCCTGTTTGGGCACACGGGAGAGCTCTGAAGGGAAGGAGCACTGTTTTCCTTTTTCAACGCAGAATTGGCTGGAATTCAGATCGGATGCCATGTCCCGTTTGGAGAGCCCCTGATGTGCCTAAACAGTGGAAACCCCCCAATTATAACTGAAACCCTAATCCAAACACACCCCTTACCCTAATCCCAACAGTAACCCTAACCACTCCTCTAACCCAGACACACCAACCCTATTCCCAACCATAAATGTAATCCAAACCCTAACCCTATCTTTAGCCCCAACCCTAACCCTAGCCCCAACCCTAGCCCTAACCCTAGCAATAACCCTAGCCCTATCACTAGCCGTAACCCTAGCCCTAACCCTAGCCCTAACCCTAGCCCCAACCCTAGCCCTAACCCTAGCCCCAACCCTAGCCCTAACCCTAGCCCCAACCCTAGCCCTAACCCTAGCCCCAACCCTAGCCCTAACCCTAGCCCTAACCCTAACCCTAGCCCTAACCCTAACCCTAGCCCTAACCCTTGCCCTAACCCTAGCCCTAACTCTAGCCCTAACCCTAATGGGAAAATGGAAATAAATACATTTTTAAATTTTTTTATTTTTCCCTAACTAAGGGGGTGGTGAAGGGGGGTTTGATTTACTTTTATAGCGGGTTTTTTAGCGGATTTTTATGATTGGCAGCCGTCACACACTGAAAGACGCTTTTCATTGCAAAAAATATTTTTTGCGTTACCACATTTTGAGAGCTGTAATTTTTCCATATTTGAGTCCACAGAGTCATGTGAGATCTTGTTTTTTGCGGGACGAGTTGACGTTTTTATTGGTTACATTTTCGGACACGTGACATTTTTTTATCGCTTTTTATTCCGATTTTTGTGAGGTAGAGTGATCAAAAACCAGCTATTCATGAATTTCTTTTGGGGGAGGCGTTTATACCGTTCCGCGTTTGGTAAAATTGATAAAGCAGTTTTATTCGTCGGGTCAGTACGATTACAGCGATATCTCATTTATATCATTTTTTTATGTTTTGGCACTTTTATACGATAAAAACTATTTTATAGAAAAAATAATTATTTTGGTATCGCTTTATTCTCAGGACTATAACTTTTTTATTTTTTTGCTGATGATGCTGTATGGCAGCTCGTTTTTTGAGGGACAAGATGACGTTTTCAGCGGTACCATGGTTATTTATATCAGTCTTTTTGATCGCGTGTTATTCCACTTTTTGTTCGGCGGTATGATAATAAAGCGTTGTTTTTTGCCTCGTTTTTTTTTTTTTTCTTACGGTGTGTACTGAAGGGGTTAACTAGTGGGGCAGTTTTATAGGTTGGGTCGTTACGGACGCGGCGATACTAAATATGTGTACTTTTATTGTTTTTTTTATTTTATTTAGCTAAAGAAATGTATTTATGGGAATAATATTTATATTTTTTTTTCTTTATTTAAGATATTTTTTTTATTTATTTTTTTACACACATGTGGGGAATTTTTTTTTTTACTTTTTTACTTTGTCCCAGGGGGGGACATCACAGATCATTGATCTGACAGAGTGCACAGCACTCTGTCAGATCGACGATCTGCTGTGCAGGGCTGCAGGCTTACCAAGTGTCTGCTCTGAGCAGGCACTCGGTAAGCCACCTCCCTCCCTGCAGGACCCGGATGCCGCGGCCATCTTGGATCCGGGACCTGCGGCGAGGAGGGAGGTAGGAGACCCTCGGAGCAACGCGATCACATCGCGTTGCTCCGGGGGTCTCAGGGAAGCCCGCAGGGAGCCCCCTCCCTGCGCGATGCTTCCCTATACCGCCGGTACACCGCGATCATGTTTGCCGGGGGTTAATGTGCCGGGGGCGGTCCGTGACCGCTCCTGGCACATAGTGCCGGATGTCAGCTGCGATAGTCAGCTGACACCCGGCCACGATCGGCCGCGCTCCCCCCGTGAGCGCGGCCGATTGGCTATGACGTACTATCCCGTCGAGGGTCAGATAGGCCCAGGTCACCTCGACGGGATAGTACGTCTAAGGTCACAGAGGGGTTAATGACCTTGTAGAGGGCATATAAAGTAGAATTTCAATATTTGCAGATGACACTAAACTCTGCAGGGTAATCAGTACAGGAGGAGGACAATTTTATATTACAGGATGATTTTGTAAGCTAGAAGCTTGGGCTGATAAATGGCAAATGAGCTTTAATGGGGATAAATGTACGGTCATGCACTTTGACAAAAGAAATAACATGTATAACTGTGTGCTTAATTCTAAGGCTATGTGCACACGTTCAGGAATTCTTGCAGAAAATTCCTGAGGAAAACCTGAAATTTTCTGCAAGAAATCTGCTAGAAAACCGCATGCGTTTTTTGCGCGTTTTTACAGCGTTTTTACGCGTTTTTGGTGCGTTTTTTTCCGGACATTTCCCAATGCATTTTAAGTGGGAAATCCGCAAAAAAAACGCAAAAGTAATGAACATGCTGCGTTTTTACTGCGATGCGTTTTTACCGCGGAAAAAAACGCATCATGTGTACAAAAAGTGCAGAATTCATTAAAAATGATAGGATGCATAATATAAGCAGATTATTTGCGGTTTTATAGCGTTTTTATAGGGAAAAAAACGCGAATAATCTGCAACGTATGAACACAGCCTAAAACTCTGGGCAAAACTGTCAATGAAAAAGACCTGGGTGTATGGGTGGATGACAAACTCATATTCAGTGGCCAGTGTCAGGCAGCTGCTACAAAGGCAAATAAAATAATGGGATGCATTAAAAGAGGCATAGATGCTCATGAGGAGAACATAATTTTACCTCTATACAAGTCACTAGTTCGACCACACTTAGAATACTGTGCACAGTTCTGGTCTCCGGTGTATAAGAAAGACATAGCTGAACTGGAGCGGGTGCAGAGAAGAGCGACCAAGGTTATTAGAGGACTGGGGGGTCTGCAATACCAAGATAGGTTATTACACTTGGGGCTATTTAGTTTGGAAAAACGAAGACTAAGGGGTGATCTTATGTTAATGTATAAATATATGAGGGGACAGTACAAAGACCTTTCTGATGATCTTTTTAATCATAGACCTGAGACAGGGACAAGGGGGCATCCTCTACGTCTGGAGGATAGAAGGTTTAAGCATAATAACACGCGGATTCTTTACTGTACGAGCAGTGAGACTATGGAACTCTCTGCCGTATGATGTTGTATTGAGTGATTCATTACTAAAATTTAAGAGGGGACTGGATGCCTTTCTTGAAAAGTATAACGTTATAGGTTATATATACTAGATTCCTTGATAAGGCGTTGATCCAGGGAACTAGTCTGATTGCATGTGGAGTCGGGAAATATTTTTTTTCTCGAATGTCGAGCTTAGTGTTTGCCGCATGGGTGGTTTTTTTTTTTTCCTTCCTCTGGATCAACATGTTAGGGCATGTTAGGTTAGGCTATCGGTTGAAATAGATGGACTTAAAGTCTTCTTGCAACCTTAAACTATGTTACTATACAAGTTTTCGTATCCATGGATACCTAAGCTACTGCAATGCCTGCACATGTGGTTAGCGACATAAGTTATACTACATTTCTAATTAGAGGTATTTCCTAATAATATTATTATGACATCTACAACAGATTGGGATAGGATCTTGGAGATGGGAAAATCCTTTTAAGGGTTAACATTCAAGTTACCATATTTTTCGAACTATAAGATGCACTTTTTTCCTCCAAAAATGTGGAGGAAAATGGGGGGGGGGGGGGGGGGTGCATCTTATAGTCCTGATGTACCTGGCTCTAGCTGTGGATGGGGAGGCGGGAAAGCAGCAGAAGCAGCGGAGAAGCAGGTCACAGGAGGCAGGAGTCAACTGCTGCGACTAACTCCTGTGCCCGCTGCTAAAGAGAAATGAATATTCACTGCTTTCCACACGCATGGGAGTGGAGAGCAGTGAATATTCATTTCTCTTTAATAGCGGACACGCTATTAGCTTATTATACAAGGATGGGGATGAGGGGGCCATGCATACCAGGATGGGGATAAGGAGGCCAGGCATACCAGGATGGGGATGAGGGGGCCCATGCATACCAGGATGGGGATAAGGAGGCCGTGCATACCAGGATGGGGATGAGGGGGCCCATGCATACCAGGATGGGGATAAGGAGGCCGTGCATACCAGGATAGGGATGAGGGGGCCATGCATACCAGAATGGGGATAAGGAGGCCCATGCATACCAGGATGGGGATAAGGAGGCCGTGCATACCAGGATAGGGATGAGGGGGCCATGCATACCAGAATGGGGATGAGGAGGCCATTCATACCAGGATGGGGGATGAGGAGGCAATGCATATCAGGATGGGGATGAGGAGCCATGCATACCAGGATGGGGATGAGGAGGCCATGCATACCAGTATAGGGATGAGGGGGCCATGCATACAAGGATGGGGGATGAGGCCATGCATACTAGAATGAGGATGAAGGGACCATGTATACCTGTAATGGGGAGATATTTATACCAGTTTAGGGGATATTAGTACAGAAATGAACACATTTTTTGATTAATTTTTTATTCTAATTTCCTCCTCTAAAACCTAGGTGCGTTTTATAGTGCAAAATATACGGTAATAAAAATGTGCACACAGAACTGATTCATGGAATAATATAACACTACTATTAACTCATTTATTAGGAGTCATCAAAGGCTCCAAGGTTTTATTATGGGGCACAAAACTACAAGGTGACATCTAATATTCCTAATTATCAATATTAGGAGGCATGTTATTCATAATACATTATTGCTGCTTCCCAAGAAATAAAGACTGTTAATGCTCATTTAGACGTCCGTTCAAATTAGTCCATAGAAGTAAATGAAGTTGTAATTCTCTGGTTGGGAGAGCCCTGGCCAGTCCACACATTAGCAGGCAGTGCAAAGAACGATTTGCAGAGAAAACCTGCTCCTTTGGCAGTAAAGAGGCTGCGTTTTTCAGGATCCCAAACTTCAGCTATGCTTCCACCACAGAAGCATGAACAATGTAAGGTGTTAGGTCACCAATGCAAGACATATGTGAAACAAAAAAAAAAACATTTTGGAAAAAAGGGCAAACTGAACAAATTATTTAGTGGAAAAAGATTTTTATGTCTGAAAGAATAGTGACTATTCTGAACAAAAAAGTTCACATGATTTCATGAAAAAAATACACAATTACAAATGTAACTGTGGGGGGGGGGGGGAAGAGTTGAATTGGTAGGGAGTAGCTTACATTGGTGGGCATGGAGTTTGGGACATGGTTTACTTTAGTCAACCCTTGAGTTGGTCGGGTATTGTTCAATTCCTCACCTTGGTTACTTAATGTTTACTTTACACATATCACTAATTTAATTAAACTGTATTAATCCTAACTGCCATTCTCAGGTGAGGGGACCAAGACATTATGGTTTAAACTTGGAAATCACAAAAATAAATGGGTTTCACATACTGCTGTACCTGCTTTTTTAATTATATGGGCACCCCCTGGCTGGATAGAACAAATATGGCCCCCCTGACGTTAATGTGGGCTAGAGCATGAATGTTTTGAGCTATAAGCAGATTGAATATTCCGTGATTCTATTCATAAACATGTTATCATAAGCACCTTTACTGTTATGATAGTATGTGGTTTTTATATATTTGCCAATGTTTATCTTTGCATTCTTCTATCAACAGCAGCATACGGACATTGGGGTTTAATTGTATTGTATTTTTGAAAAATGTTTAATAAAAAAAAATATATCTCTCATATAAAAAATAAAGAACCAACAAGCCTTCCTTTCTAAACGGGCTTAGCCATACCCCTCCACTTCATACAGTATAGTACTCAAACAGTAATCTGTGAGTTCTGTCATAAATAAATCACTCACAAACCTATTCTAAAACACCTACAATTAAATGGAGCTTTAGGCTGTGTGGCACACGATGCAGATTTAGTGCGGATCCGCAGCGTTTTTTTCGGCGCAGAAACGCTGCAGATCCGCACCGTGATTTACAGTACAATGTAAATCAATGTTACAAAAAAAAAAAAGCTGTACACATGGTACAGAAAAATCAGTGCGGAATCGCTGCGGATTTCAAAGAAGTGCATGTCACTTCTTTTGTGCAGATCTGCAGCGTTTCTGCATTTCTGCACCCCTCCATAATTGAAATCCGCATTGGGAAAAACTGCAGAAAATCTGCATCAATTCCGCACAAAAAACGCACTAAAGCCGCATAAAAACTGCTGCAAATCCACAGCTGCGGATTCTGCCAAGAGATGCGGATTTTGTGAAGAAAATTCTGCACCTCTTTTCTTACGTGTGCACATAGCCTATGCGCTGACTGCACAGACTGCCATCAGTTCTCTGGGCCCACACATCAATAGCCTCATACATCTATAAACCTTTCAAGTTGGGTGTCTTGAGCCATCTTCCACATTTTGTGTGTGGGCACTTGACTGGTGCAATATAGTGCAATACTGCTGCGTTTAACTCCTCAGTGATCAGGACTGAACAGACATTAATGACAGGGCTACTTTTTTTTTTTTTGCCTCTTCTTTTTGCAGTTGTAATTTTTTTTATGTGACAGTATGAGGCTTTGTTTAATGCAGGACAAAATCACATTTTTCAATGCGGTTTCGAGGTACATATAAATTACTATGCAATTTTACAGAAACCTGCATAGTATAGGAAAAACGTAGACCAAAGCAATTTTTGGTTTATTTTCTTTTTAAATTATATTTTATGCTGTTCACATGTTACACCAAATAACCTGCCGTATGAATTCTCCAGGTTATTTCGGTCATCTGGATAACTGTAGATTGATTTGCTATATGGATGTAATAAAATGTATTTGAGATAAATATATACCGTATTTTTCTGACCATAAGACGCACTTTTTTCCTCCAAATTTGGGAGGAAAGTGTGGGTGCGTCTTATGGTAGGGATGTAGCATGTGGGGAGGGGGGCAGCAGCGAGTGGGATCGCACTGTTATCCCACTTCAGGAGGCAGAAAAATGTCCCCACTGCCAGGGAATCAGAGGGAAACCATGTGGTCCCGATGATTAAGTGCAGTGAATATTCATTAGCTACTCCCTGCCCACCTATCAGCTGAGCTGTGAGCCAGGAGCAGCAAATGAATACTACACTTAAGCAGGGACACACATGGTTTCCTCAGCGCTGATTCCTGCAACAGCTGGGGAGATCCGTGTGTCCGGGGGAGGAGGAGGCAGCAGCAGCAGGGTCCGGGGGAGAGGAGATCGCTGCATACCTGCCTGGGCTGGAGCTGAGTGCTGTGCAGTGTGCACAAGGAGGACCTGTGATGATGTCAGAAGTGGGCGGGCTGGAGCATCACATGGCAGCACAGAGCCCTCCCTCTTCTTGACATCATCACAGGTCCTTCAGACTTCAACACTAGAATCTGCTGGCTTCCATTACCTGTGCTGTGGAAAGGCAACAAGAGAGAGGGCTCTGTGTGTGCAGTCATGGGATGCTTTTACCTCACCACATGCTGGCTGCCACAATTAAGAGGTTAGTCTTTCCAAAACACAATAAAGCACTCTGCCACTCCTTTAGTGAACTATAACTCCCAGCATGTCATAGGATCTGCAGGACATGCTGGGAGTTATAGTTCTCCCATGGGATTTTAAAGCAGCACTCCAGTGTTATTTTGCAGTGCTGGAGTGGTGCTTTCAATATAAGCCCTGTGCCTCCATTCTTATACTCACCCTCCAGCATCTTCATATAGTACTTCACAGACACCACACTGGTCCCGCAGCTTCCAACATAATAACATACTATTATATATAATAACACCACATATAATAGTATGTTATTAAATATTTTACTACATTCTTTTGCTTCAAATATTTTTTCCCCTATTTTCCACCTCTAAAACCTGGGTGCGCCTTATAGTCCGGTGCGTCTTATAGTCCGAAAAATACGGTGTGTGTGTGTGTATGTTAATATATATATATATATATATATATATATATATATATATATATATATATATATATATATTTTAGTATTTTTTATTAGTTTAAAAAAAAAAAATCCAGATGTTCTATTTGTATTTATAGTTTCTGCATAATGGGACACCAATAGATTATTACATGATCTCTGGGAACATTTTTCCCCACTCTACAGCTCTGCCATGCCAACAGAGACCCAGCAATCACGTGATGCACTGCCGATGCTTCTATTCTTAACGGCATTCGCTGAGTGCTATGTAGCCAGTAGAGGAAAAGACAGAAGCAGTGATAAACCGCTTCCGTCTTCCCATCAGAGTTCCCAGCTGTGTAACATAGCCAGAAACCAAAAAGGCTATTGTTTTAACACTTGCAGGGTAAAATGTCTGATTGCATGGGGTTAAAGGCCAGGATCATGCACCGTAAATTTATGCAGCTTTGTCATTATCTGGTTAGTACGCACATTCTTATATCAGAATGCTGTGAATATATTAGAAATATAGAGTTTCTATACATAGCAATAAAAAAGTATAATTTATATGTACTGGATTAGAGATATATACAAGCATGCTTTTTGCTTTTTTTTAATCCTCTTTTTCGGTAGATCGTAACATAAAATATACTTGTCAGATTTTGATTTCTTGTTGCAAACACTCGTGCCCAGTTGTCTGACAAGATTATCATAAAGCAGGACATCCAAAGCCCTATGTAGATTACTACAAAAACACGCGGGGCACAGAAAGGGCACTTTGAAGAAGATTACATGCTCTGCTAATACAATGACATCATGCAAATCGGAAAACCTCTAAGAGAGGAAACAACTTTCAAATTGCAGTTGCCGTGGTAACAAAGTAATCCGGCAGAAGAGTGAGGCGGAATTTAAAAATGTCTCTGATTTAGGCAAAGTGGGGGGCTTCACATCAAATGCACTCATTAAATATATCAGCGCTTTTCTGATCCGCACATTTCCTCGTGCCTGTAGCAAAGAACATAATCAGAACATCCATTTTCCAAAGGACTGTGACTACTGGCAATAATGCAGCTCAGGACTGATGGAAAAAGGAAATAGTAATTCACTTAGTTTTACATGACAGCCATCAGGGTTACAGTAACACAAGCCCGGCGTTCATACAGCGGTTTACTGCAGGCTGAAAGTTGGGGGTCTTGTGTACCAGCGAAGCTGTCTGATCAGTGGTCAACATTCCTCATTAGCTCATTGGTATTCCTGCGCTTTTCATAGGACAACTTCATCTATATTAGAGCAGCACTGATGAATATCCAATTTAACGCTGCATGGCCAGAGGTTTGCAGACGGTAATAAATGTAATTGGAAACTAGTCCTGACACGTACCCCTTCCTGAGGAAAGCGCTTGCATTGTTAGGCTGGAGCTCGAGGGACCTCTTCGCATCCAAAGCAGCATCTGCATTAAACCAAAGCATTGAGAATTCATACACATTCCTGAATTACACTGGGACCGCAAACTACATCTGCAATGGAACGTGAACACACGCAGGTGCTCGGCAGGTGGACCGCCATTTAACCCCTGCTACACCCGGAGAGTAACAAGCCATACAGGCAGGGTAAATTCCCCGGAAACACCAATTCCCTAAAAGCATCAGCCACCACATTGAGCACAGTATGAGAACACGACTCGCACATGATGGGAAAATAAGCGCAGAATAGCAGCATTTAGTGAATTCAAAGTCCATAGCTGCAGAGGGCAGATAAACGCATGCAATGACATTCAACCCTTCGCCCTTGTAGCATTCTGGGCCTTTATCATTAGTACACATTTCTAATTTTAGGCATGTGCTGGTCAAATGTTGTATAACTTACATTTATCAGGTTATTACAGAGACCATTGCAGAAAAAGTCATTATTTCACCACATAGCCGTTGCTGTCTTTGTAATATTATCCCTTTCATTGTGTAGAAAAAAACATTGTGTATTTTCTCACTGAAACACATTTTGTTTAATGAATTAAAATCCTAAATTTCTTTTTACACTATACTGAGAGTGCCATTTTGATATGCCATGCCACTTTATGTCTCCATCTAATTTTTATTATGATTACTTTTTTTACTTGGACATTATTTTTTTTTTGCTTTATTTTTAAAGCACCACTCCAGTGTTTTTTTTATTATTGCAGGGCTGGAGTGGTGCCATTAATCTCAGTTCCCTGCATCTAGTCTCATACCAGTCAGCTGTCCCCAGCGCCACTCCGCTCGGTTTACAGCAGTTTGTGACCTGCCGAATCATGCCAGTGTTTGCTGGGCGAGCCAGAGGTCACAACTCAAAATAAGTCTGTGAAAGGCAGACCTAGGCCAGAACGGGGTTCTCAGACTTCCATTAAGATCTTGTGATCATAACCTCTGAATTACGGTCAGTCAGAAATTGGGGTCACAAGATGACGGCATAGAATTGGAGTGACGCTGGGAAGAGCTGAAGGCACAGCTGGCAAATATAATACTAGGGTCAAGTAACTTAAATAAGTAGGACCACTCCAACACTGAAATGAAAAGAAAAAAACACTGGAGTGGTGCCTCAAATGAGGTGTCCCACAAAGGTTAATAAAGAATTTTTGGGGACTTTTGTTTTATCATTATTTTTCGTATACCATAGCATCCCCACTTACAGGATAAAACAGACCTGACAAGTGACAACAGTCACTGCCAGGGTTGTTCTGAATTTAGTAATGTCCAGCTGCATGTTCATGTGATCGGTCACTTGGAGATAACACCATCACTAGTACCAATGGAGTAGTGGTGGCCTCCACTAAATTCACTATAGAAAGATCGAGGGAGGTAAAAACAGCTTTTCTCTTACCCCATTTTTAAATAAACTGTTCTGGTATTCAGAGATAATCAGAGCAGACGTTGCCCTTAGAAAAGCTAAAGTACAGAGACAATAATAGTGGTAGGAATTAGAAGAAACAGGTTTAGCTCTGGGGCAAAGGGGCTTCAAACTGAATCTATAGAAAAAAATAGAAGGATCGGTCACTACTATAACCGCTCACACTCTAGTTGGCACCATCTGACATAGAAATGAATGGCACCATTGTTCACGGCAACACAAGCAGAAACCCCGTGAGGTGTGTGATCGGCATCTATGAGACGTTTATGGCATATCCTGAGAATGCCATCAATTTCAGAGCTGGGAAAAACCCTTGATCTGATATCTATAAACCTATAAAAATGACTACCACAAACAAAATGGTATACAAATAATCTATCTTCATTGTAATGTAATTTACATGAGTAAAACCAATTAAAAATATGGAGAATCGTCATACTACCAGAAATCAAAAGGGGAGTAATACATCATTCTTCATACATGATAATAAGGCAGATATATCAATAGTTCTATTAGTGATATGTGTGGATATTAATATAGTCAAGAGCTTCCTTAATGGTACATAAGTTCTTTAAATAAAGTGTAGATACAAAGATGAAAGATATTAAAAATATCATACAGAGAACTACCATGTTTCCCGAAAAATAAGCCCCAGCATGATTTTACAGGATTTTTGGAGTATGCTTGAAATAAGCAATATTCCAAAAATAAGGCCTAGTTACAGTCAGGGCCGGCATTAGTTGGGGTAGAGGGTAGCACTCTCTTAGGGGCCCTAGCTGTTTTTATTCCAAGCTTAAGACTGCTTAAGGACCTTTGGTGACATCATGGTCATGTGAAGGAGAAGACCAGCAGCACTTTCCCTTTAATTATAGTGTGCTTGAGGAAGGGACCCATGGTCCAGACTAATCTACGGTAAGTAGAAACTGCAGCACCATATCTGGCCCAAATCTGTTTGGACTCCTTGCCGGATCAAAATAAATAACACTACAACAAGATCTACAAGTCCCATTTTCTTTTTATGGTGCTGAGGTTTGTACATCAATCATGGTCATGTTACCATGTCCTCACCAAAAACTCTAACTGTGGAAGTCTAAAGAAACTAAACAGGAGACAGGAGGTATGTACCATATGTGCAGTGTGTGCATATACGTGAGTATGTAAGTGGTGTGTGTGTGTGTGTGTGTGTGTGTGTGTGTGTGTCACCTTGGTGGACCTGCATATAACAGGCTAGCTGTTTTTACACAGTCAGGGAGCTGACCAGACTGGATGTGTCTTGGAACTAAAGAGAGACAAGCCAGAATCCATGTCTGAGGAGAGTCTGCACAGAAAACCACAAGTTTCCGAGGTTGCTATGGACAATAGCTGTTTTGTTCGACCGAGCTGGGGTTAGCTCAGCCGTGTATGAATAGCCTGTTCTGTTTAGTTAGCGCCTGGACAAGACTAGGGATTTATGTTTATAAGTTTGTTTTGGTGCTGTGCAAACTGTGGAAAGTAATAAAAACTGAACGTTTGGACCAAAACTGCATTGTCTGTGTGAACGCTACCCAAGGCTTAATGTGTAATGTTTACAATTGGTGGATGTAATGGAGTGTGAAGTCCCAGAGAGCACAGGCAATTGCAGTGAAAATACTGAATGTTCGGGGTAAAGGCAGCTACAGCATTGTGAACACAGCTTGAAAGCTATTAGTCCAGGTGCAGTAACGGCAGCAGCAGACCCAACAGGAAACCAACAAACTTCTGATCTAGTGGTATCACAGCAGCAGAAGTTAAAGCAGCAGTTTCAGCAGCAGTTGCGGTATAAGTTACAATAGCAGCAGAATCAGCCTCAGCAGCAGTAACAACAGGTCACAGCAGCAGCAGATGGCTCTCCTGGTAGAAGCCATCCAGGCCACAGAGATGGTATCACCTGCTAGCCAAAGTGACGGTATCCAGGTGAGGCAAACAGTACGGGAGACATTACAGAAGAAGACTTAGTAGGATGCGTTTGAGAGGGTGTCAGACCGATAGAAACTGCCCCCTGAGCAATGGTGAAAAAGATCCTAGCTCCATTCTTTACGCCCGAACTGCGGAAAGCGTACTACGACCTTGCCCTGCAAGATGTAAAAAAAAAACGACAAGCTCAACCCGGAAGTTAAAGGCACAGTTGGGCTTTACCCTGCCAGACCGTGCACAACGGATGCACCTCTGGCGCTACCAAAGGGACAAACTTCCCCGTTCCCAGATGTTCAATCTGTTACATCTGGTGTGCTGCCCAAGGAGATCCTCAAAATGCAGATGACCATGTGAGCCTTGTGGAAAGATTCTTGGACATGGAGACCATCCTGAATAATCAAGGGAATCAAAGGTTACATTTCTGGAAGACTCGAAAGCATGGGGCCCAAGGCCATGTCAGAAGAGTGCACAAAGACTTAGGAGGTGATCAGAGTAAAATTCCAAAGGTTACAACTTGTACCATTATCTGTTGGAGGTGTGGAGTTCTGGGTTATGTATCAGTCATTTGTCCCTTAACCTCAGACCCGATGGACTGCAGCTTAGTCCGTTGCTACTCCTACTTCGCCTATCCTGGCAAGGGGCCTCAGAAATGCCAGGTGACTAAACAAGTGTCAAAGTGACGTGGCTTCCGGCCTCAGCGAGTTTGGTGACCCTGGCAAGGGCCACACTTCCGGGGATGGAGGTAAGGTGTATCCATGGAGACACCAAGAACTATCCCATGGCCCAGGTCGACATACGCACAGACTGTGGTTCCATGTTCCACCAAGTGGGAGTGGTTAAGGACTTGCATGTTTTTTTTTTTATCGGTCGAGATTTTCCTTTATTCTGGTACTTATGGGCAAAACATGTAGCATCCAATAGTCCAGTATGCCAGTAGGAATGGGCTATGGTATCAATGTCACATGATGTAAACTGTGAATTTCTGTTCACTGTACTGGCTAGAAAGGAGGATGAGGAAGCATGCTGTGAAGCCATTATCCCTGACCTGGAGGAGTACCAGGCCAACTTTGGGACTGCCCAGCTCAGAGACTTAAGAGTAAAAGGTACTCTGGAAAATGTAAATTGGGTCCCCGAGGAGATGGGAGCCAATAATCGGTTTCCATAAGGTGGCATGCATATTGATCTGTTGTGTCGTTCTTTACTAGCTCAGCAGTGTATGAGTAGCCAGGATCTGTTCAGTTTAGCCGACAATGGCTTAGTCGTCTATGAGTAGCCGGTTCTGTTTAGTTAACCTATTGACAAGGCTAGGGATTTATGTTTATGAGTTTGTTTTGGTGCTGTGCAAACTGTGAAAAGCAATAAAAGCTGCACATGTTTAGACCAAAACTGCATTGCCTGTGCGAACGCTACCTAAGGCCTAATGCCTACCAAAAAGAGTGAATCCCTACAATACATGTGTATGTGTGACGTGTGTGTATGTGTGACGTGTGTGTGTGTGTGTGTGTGTGTGTGTGTGTGTGCACGTGTACATGAATATATTTGAATAAATGTTGATTTTTTTTTTTCTTCTGTTCAAGAATGTGCATTATTGTTCATGAAAAAAAAAAGACATCTCCTGAAAATAAGCCCTAGCCCATCTATTGGAGCAAAAACATATCATCAGACTGTCCTATTTTCAGGAAAACAACAGTATAGGAGATAAGTACTGGCATTTATCCAGACCCATACAAAAGATGAAAAAAGTTCAAGGATATATGTGCCACAACGTGATAGTTTAATAATAAATCACTATTTATGGATTATACTCACGCGTGCACAAGCCCCACATGCGTTTTGTCGTCACTTCCTCAAAGGGCAAATGATTCCAGTAATTACTAGGTACTCTATATACCTTGCCTGCGAGTATTTTGTGCCCTGACTTTTGATGAATCCACATCTACTAATTTATTACCAAGCCACCATTGTGGCACATATATCCTTATACTACTTGCATGTTTTGTATGGGGCTCAATATATAACACATTTCTATTTCCTCATAGATAATACTATTTTCATCTATACATTATTTAAACAACTTATGCACCACTGAGGAAGCTCATGACTATATCAACATCCCCATGATATTTATAACCAATGGAGCCCTGATATGCCCTTTCTTATCATGTAAGACCAATTGCGATGTATGCTCCCCCTTTGATTCCTTATAAGGGCTTGCGATTGAATGTGACAAGTGCAATCCGCAAAAACAAACACGAAAAAAAATCGGATTGCATTCACCCCAATGTTACTCTATCTAATCACGCAGGTAAACCTACATGTGTACAGTGTACAATCATGCGGATTTACTGCATCTAATCAATGGCTATGGGTGAGACTACTAGAGTCTCCGCTGCAGATAACCGACATACTGCAGATTATAAACCCGCACCGCAGGTAAGTTTACGCAGTGTGGGAATGGGAGTTATATAAATCCCATCCAATGTGCTTCTAGTGCAGAACGTAGCGCTGCTGAGCTACGTCCAAAATGCTGCGCTTCCTGATCGTGGGCACGCATCCTAAGTCTACTAGATTCATAACTATCATTCATGTAAATGTAAATAGCATTTAAAGCCAGGACAAGTTAGCTGTTTTGAACAGCTGACATGTGCCCGCAATAGCGGCGGGTGAAATTGAGATTCACCCGCCGCCATTAACAAGTTAAATGCCGCTGTCAAACGCTGACAGCGGCATTTAACCGGCGCTTCTGGCCGCGCGGCCGGAAATGCTCGCATCGCCGACCCCCGTCACATGATCGGGGGTCAGCGACGCGTCGGCATAGTAACCAGAGGTCTCCTTGAGACCTCTCTGGTTACTGATGCCGGATTGCTATGAGCGCCATCCTGTGGTCGGCGCTCATAGCAAGCCTGCAATTCAGCTACATAGGAGCAAATCTGATGATCGCTGCTATGTAGCAGAGCCGATCGGGCTATGCTAGCTTCTAGCCTCTCATGGAAGCTATTGAAGCATGGCAAAAGTAAAAAAAAAAAAAAAGTAAAAAAAATATGAAAAAAAATAAAATAAATAAAAATAAAAAGTTTAAATCACCCCCCCCTTTTGCCCCATTCAAAATAAAACAATGAAAACAAAAAAAATCAAACCTACACATATTTGGTATCGCCACATTCAGAATCGCCCAATCTATCAATAAAAAAAAAAGGATTAACCTGATCGCTAAACTTCGTAGTGAGAAAAAAAATTTGAAACGCCAGAATTACGTTTTTTTGGTCGCCGCGACATTGGATTAAAATGCAATAACGTATCTGCACCAAAATGTTATCATTAAAAATGCCAGCTCGGCACGCAAAAAATAAGCCCTCACCCGACCCCAGATCACGTAAATTGGAGACGCTACGGGTATCGGAAAATTGCTCAATTTTTTTTTTTTTTTTTTAAACAAAGTTTGGATTTTTTTTACCACTTAGACAAAACGTAACCTAGACATGTTTGGTGTCTATGAACTCGTAATGACCTGGAGAATCGTAATGGCAGGTCAGTTTTAGCATTTAGTAAAACTAGCAAAAAAGCCAAACAAAAAAGTGTGGGATTGCACTTTTTTTGCAATTTCACCGCACTTGGAATTTTTTTCCTGTTTTCTAGTACAAGACATGGTAAAACCTATGATGTCGTTCGAAAGTGCAACTTGTCTCGCAAAAAACAAGCCCTCACAAGGCCATATTGACGGAAAAATAAAAAAGTTATGGCTCTGGGAAGGAGGGTAGCGAAAAACGAGAACGCAAAAACGGAAATGGGCAAGGTCTTGAAGGGGTTAAAAGGGTGTCTGGTCTTCTGATGATTGTCTGCAGCCACTCTATGTGACAGCAGACTTGTGAATCTTGAGGGTACGCTCCTACATTCAGGAATTGCTGCAGTTTTGATGCTCCATATGTAGGCAGTGTCAAAACCGAAGTGACCAGATGTTATAGCATAGTGGATGGGATTTTTGGAAAATCCATGTCCACTATGTGACTATGCGCACCGGCGGATCACCCGCGACCACTGACACGCGGCGTGTCTTTCAGGACAGCAGCATGTCAATTTCAAAAGAATATTATAAATCTGCATGGCTCAGTGAACACATACGGATTTACCTGTGTTCAGTAGAAGGCAAGAGTTTTGTATGCAGAGAAAATACTCTGCCGTCCTGTTCATTACGGATTGTCGGTGTAGCCTGACAGTATGCGCACCACACGCTGTCAGGATTCTCAGATGTTAAAGGAAATCTGTCACCACATTTGACCTAAACTATTACTATGGGCATACAAACTGCTGAGGGGAATGATCCCTGTGTGTCTCATATCAGATGCCGTGTTACTGACAAATCATCTTTTATCACTTCATATAAATTACCTCTTCCAGTATAAGGGGCGGATGGTGCCGGGCGGATGGTGCCTGGAAGATGGTGTCCCCAGAGCTTGATTTACATCAAGGTTATATGCACACGATCAGTAAACGCTGCGAGCTGGACACTGTGTACTAGTGTAGCGTCCAACCCACAGTGGCTAGATGTTACAGCATAGTGGATGGGATTTCAAGAAATTCCATGTCCACTATGCGCCCAGAGGCGCCCACTGCTCACCTGCGGAGACGGACATGCGACGCATCTCTCCAGACCACAGCATGTCTATTTCACCCATACAATGTATTGGACGCGGTGAATCCACACGGTTCAGCGAACACATGCGGATTCACCTGCGTTCAATAGAAGGCAGCGCTTTGGATGAAGCGGAAATGCACTGTGTCCAAAGTGCTGCAAATGTTTGCTTCTCTCTGAGTTCTGCTCTACTGCAACAATATTGTAACCCTGTCTGCCTGTGAGATGGAAGCTGAGAGGAACCTGCAGATGTGTCCGGTATAATCACACACAGCTCTGCAGTGAACAGGAGAGCAGAGAGCGGCCATCATATATCACACTGGTAATGCCAATTCAGGTAAAATAAGCTCTGGAGGCAGAGTTATCTTCCACATAGCATCCGGCCCAGAGCCTGGAAGACATTATATAAAGTGATACAAGAGGATTTCTAGGATTTCTCAGCAACAACACATCTTATATAAGACTTAAAGGTAAGACTGTTTTCAGCATTCTATAAGTCTGCATTTCCATATTAATGCTACATGCCTATGATCAGGAAATAGCAATGCTTTGGACGCAGTGCATTATCGCTGCGTCCAAAACGTTGAGATGTAATCACGCAGGTAAATCCGCATGTGTTCACTGAATCATGCGGATTAACTGCATCTAATCAATGGATATGGGTGAAACTACGTAGTGAAGACTAGCGTCTCCGCTATAGATAATTGACATGCTGCAGCTTTTAAAGCCGCACCGTGGGCGAGTTTATGCAGCGGTAAATAGAAGCACAGTGGGAATAGGACATCTATAAATCCCACCCACTGTGCTTAACCCCTTCATGACGCGGCCCTTTTTCGTTTTTGTGTTTTCGTTTTTCGCTCCCCTCCTTACCAGAGCCATAACTTTTTCCGTCAATATGGCCATGTGAGGGCTTGTTTTTTGCGGGACGAGTAGTACTTTTGAAACTCATCATTGGTTTTACCATGTCTTGTACTCGCAAATGGGAAAAAAATTTCAAGTGTGGTGAAATTGCAAAAAAAGTGCAATCCCACACTGGTTTTTGTTTGGCTTTTTTGCTAGGTTCACTAAGTGCTAAAACTGACCAGATATTATGATTCTCCAGGTCATTACGAGTTCATAGACACCAAACATGTCTAAGTTATTTTTTATCTAAGTGGTGAAAAAAAATTCCAAACTTTGCTAAAAAAGAAAAAAAAAAATGTGCCATTTTCTGATACCCGTAGCGTCTCCATTTTTCATGATCTGGGGTCGAGTGAGGGCTTATTTTTTGCGTGCCGAGCTGACATTTTTAATGATACCACTATTGTGCAGATACATCCTTTTGATCGCCCGTTACTGCATTTTAATGCAATGTCGCGGCTACCAAAAAAACGTAATTCTGGCGTTTCGAATTTTTTTCTTGCTACGCTGTTTAGCGATCAGGTTAATGCTTTTTTTTATTGATAGATCGGGCGATTCTGAACGCGGTGATACCAAATATGTGTAGATTTGATTTTTTTTTTATTGTTTATTTTGGATGGGGCGAAAGGGAGGTGATTTAAACTTTCATATTTTTTTTTTTTTTTCATATTTTTAAAAACATTTTTTTTTTACTTTTGCCATGCTTTAATAGCCTCCATGGGAGGCTAGAAGCTGGCACCACTCGATCAGCTCTGCTACATAGCAGCCATCTGATGTTCGCTGCTATGTAGCAGAAATGCAGGTGTGCTGTGAGTGCCGACCACAGGGGGGCGCTCACAGCAGGCCGGCATTAGTAACTATAGAGGTCTCAAGGACCTCTATGGTTACAATCCTGATGCATCGCCGACCCCTGATCATGTGACGGGGGTCGGCGATGAGGTCATTTCCGGCCGCCTGGCTGGAAGTGCCGGTTAAATGCCGCTGTCAGCGTTTGACAGTGGCATTTAACAGGTTAATAGCGGCGGGTGAATTGCGATTTCACCCGCCGCTATTGCGCGCACATGTCAGCTGTACAAAACAGCTGACATGTCGCGACTTTGATGTGGGCTCACCGCCGGAGCCCACATCAAAGGGGGAGACACGACATGCGCAGTAATAGTACGGCGCATGTCGTGAAGGGGTTAAAATGTAGAACATAGCGTTTTGGATACAGCGCATGTGACCTGCGTCCAAAACGCTGCTATTCCTGATCGCGGGCACAAATGTGGTGACAGATTTCCTTTAAGACTGAGAGCAGGCACTCATGTGATCGCAAGTATACAATCTGCCTACTTCCAGGCACAATCCGATAGAATCCAATTCACTTCTATTGAACAAGGCAGAGCATGAGAAATACTAGCAGTTATGTGACTGCCCGCTCTCACCAGCAACACCAGCGTGCAATGCGCACGGTGTCAGGATTCAGATGTCTGCAGGCCAATCAACTAAATGCAGCCTTCTATTATGTCATGTCTGCATAAAAAAAAATAATCAGCTTATTGGTCATTTCATCAGTGACCGTTTACATAAATCAGGAATAAAATGTTCATCCACCAAAAAAAAAAATCAGTTCATATAAAATGGCCATTTAATGCTAATTTTCGGACTCTTGCAATAATTTAGCCACACTGACAGAGAATGAGCAAATGTAAGCAGAAACATTGCAACAAAACACAAGTGTGAAAAATGGTGGTTACCGTTGTAGTTGTGAAGAAGAATGTGCGCATAAGCTCTTTGGCTGTAGTACTCGGCGGCATCAGACTTCTCTTGCAGTGCTTTTGTCAGCTCCTGTAATTCAAGCACAATTTTGCTATTCATTTGTCTCTGCCTTAGATTGCTGGTGAGAATAGCTCTCCTTAGTGCTGCAGAGATTAAACTCCGCACGTCTAGAAGAGAATAATCAGCTTAATCAATAACAATGTCTGACAAGAAATTTCTGCTCCTCAATGATTACCTGTAATGTAATGAATAGGGCAGATCACTTGCAGAACCGCATTTTCTTATTACAAGCAGCTAATACATTGCCAAAGACAGTAAAATAGCTTCAGCCTCAGAGAGGATAGCAGAAATCACGGGAAACTAAAGTCCATCATGATAGTCGGGAGATTAGCTATTAAATATTATGGGGCACAATAAATAAGAGAGGGACGTGCAACTAACAGAATTCTAAGTGGATATGTAAGGTAAAACATACAGTGCTCAGCATCACCTCTAGTTTACTTTCAGAATCAACTTTTTCTATGGGATAACATGTACTATATAATTGTCTAAGGGTCACTTCCGTCTGTCTGTCTGTCTGTCCTTCTGTCTTTCTTTCTGTCACGGATATTCATTGGTCACGGCCTCTGTGTCATGGAATCCAAGTCGCTGATTGGTCGTGGCAAAACGCCCACGACCAATCAGCGACGCGCACAATCCGGAAGAAAATGGCCACTCCTTACTCCCCGCACTCAGTGTCCGGCGCCCGCATACACCCCTCCGGTCACCGCTCACACAGGGCTAATGCCGGCGGTAACGGACCGCGTTATGCCGCGGGTAACGCACTCCGTTACCGCCGCTATTAACCCTGTGTGACCAAGTTTTTACTATTGACGCAGCCTATGCAGCATCAATAGTAAAAACATCTAATGCTAAAAATAATTAAAAAAATAAAAAATCATTAGATACTCACCTTCCGCCGCCTTTCCCGCTCCTCGCGATATTTCGGCTGGTCCATGCAAGCGGCACGTTCCGGTGGCAAGGATGGTCTGGGAGAAGGACCTGCCATAACGTCACGGTCATGTGACCGCGACGTCATCACAAGTCCTGCACACCTGCGCGAAAAGGACCTGCCATGACGTCACGGTCACGTGACCGCGACATCATCACACCCTGGGACCGGAAGCTGCCGCCTGCACCCCACACAGGCGACAGAACTACAACGCGCCTGCGGAAGGGGAGTATATGTTTATTTTTTTAACCTGTAACATACGTGGCTGGGCAATATACTACGTGACTGCCCAATATACTACGTGGCTGGGCAATATACTACGTGGCTCTGTGCTGTATACTATGTCGCTGTGCAATATACTACGTGGCTCTGTGCTGTATACTACGTCACTGGGCAATATACTACGTCACTGGGCAATATACTACGTGGCTCTGTGCTGTATACTACACGTCGCTGGGCAATATACTACGTCGCTGGGCAATATACTACGTCGCTGGGCAATATACTACGTCGCTGGGCAATATACTACATAGCTGGGCAATATACTACGTGGCTGGGCAAAATACTACATGGCTCTGTGCTGTATACTACGTCGCTGTGCAATATACTACGTGGCTCTGTGCTGTATACTACGTCACTGGGCATTATACTACGTCACTGGGCAATATACTACGTGGCTCTGTGCTGTATACTACACGTCACTGGGCAATATACTACGTCGCTGGGCAATATACTACGTCGCTGGGCAATATACTACGTCGCTGGGCAATATACTACGTCGCTGGGCAATATACTACGTCGCTGGGCAATATACTACGTCGCTGGGCAATATACTAAGAGGACATACATATTCTAGAATTCCCGATGCGTTAGAATCGGGCCACCATCTAGTACTACATATTACTTCCACAAATGTGAACCATTGATTCCAAACAAGATTTGTTATTTTGCACACTTAAAATTTAAATTTTTCTAACAAATTCATTTAAGACCATGTTGCAAAACCACCACAATGGAAATTTTAGCAGCAAAGCTGAAAGTTTAGACTACAAAATTGTAATTAACAAGAATTCAACCACTAGTAAGTCTAATTATTCACTGAGCAGGTGTCCAGCAGACAGATGACTATAAAGGGCAATTACTTGGTAAAGAAAACCCATTCCTATTTCATGAGGTCAGAAATGGCACCACATGGACGAGAAATGTCACAAGACATGAGAAAAAAATATTTCTTTACACAAGAAAGGTGAAGGCTACAAGATTAGAAAAGCTTTACTCAGTCACAATATTGTAGCAAAATTGATACAAAAATGTAACAAAGATGGAACAGTCTGCAACATCTCAAAGAGACGCCCAGGCTGACCATAGACGTCAAAGGCACCAGTCAGGTCCCCTATGCCCTCTATCCAGCAGCATTCACATATGTATTATTATATTCCCTGCCTATCCACGCCTTTACACCCTTTGTCACTAACATCCATGTTTTAAAAAAAAGTATTTATAAAAAGGTGGGTTTTTTATGCTAATTAGGGTTTTATCTAGTCAATGGGGCATTCATTTCCCCAGACTAGTCAGCCTTTTTGCATGCCATTACGCCCCTGTGGGAGTGATAACATGATTTGCAAGTGCCGGCGTCATCACCAGCACCCTGCAAATCTCGCGCATGTGCCCGTTCTAATCGGCAACGTCATTGCACGCTTCAGAGGTGCACAACGCATGACCGGAAGTGAAGAAGATAGTGTAGAACATGTACGTGAGCTTACGGTCATGCATGGTGCCAACAATGAAATATGGTGATGGTAGTTTCCTTATGCAGGGCTGCATAGGGCGGATGGTGTAAGGGAGCTACATTTCATTGATCCTATCATGAAAACATAGATGTACAGCTCTATACTGTAAGAGAACAACACCTATCGTGAATTCTGAAGAGATAAGTTGTCATCCCTCTCAGGTTCTAAAAGACGAAAAATCGAAAAAGATAGATGTTGCAATATGTTGCCAACTTGTTCATTCCATGTTTGGAAGACTGAGATGGTTTTAAAAATCATTGAGGTCATACAAAATACTAGCTGTAGATGGCTTTGATGTGGGGGGGTATTCATTTTTGCATCTAGTTGTTTAGTGACGTGGCTGACTAGAGGGCACAGCCTAGCTCCATACAAGTGTATGGAAGCCAGGCCACTCTCACTGGCCGGGACATGGAAAGGGCATGTAAGTTCGAAGGGCAGCGCAACTGCGCATGCCCGAATAAAAAAATAACAGCACAGGTGCCGGGAACGCTAAGGAAGGAAGAGGAGGCGGCGCCCGGCGCGCAGAGGCTCTGAATGACGGCTGTGGTGGGAAAGACCTGCCCCCAGATCTAATTTGAGGCATGAGGGGGCACATTATAACAGCGATTATTGCAGCGTTGGCAGGGACCAGAACTAAAAGAGCCACCTTGACAGAATGCAGCATTAGTGCTGCACAAGGTGGCTCTTTTAGTTAAAAATGCCTGGGGGGGGGGGGGGGGGTGACAGGTTCCCTTTAAAGTGCAGATTTTACTGTTCTGGTTTGTGGGTGCCATGACCAACTGGAAAAGCCCCTGAAGTGCATTTGGGTTTGGGAGTTCAGAATTAGGTGAATTCCTTATGGGGGGACAGAGAGCAGTGGTGTTTTTCCAGAGCCTTTACACTACCAGTAACATATATTTTCATTGACAGATGACAGACCTGAGCAGGGACTCGCTTTTTTTGTGGATGGAGTTAAAGCTTTTATTGGGAACATTTTTTAAATTCGTTTATTAAACAGCAGGAAAAAAAAAGGATAAAACGTACATGTTTACATACAGCCAAGCCAATACAATCACATCATATTATGTTTATAAGGATAATACAAATGAATACAAATAGGAAACTTATGCTCATGATGCAGATAAACTATCTAGGCCCGGTCCGGTAGAACTGAAAATATTATGTTATGTTTAAAATATTTGCAATAAACCTTAATAAAACCTAGACAAAACAAAAACGAAAAAAGAAAAAAGGCCCATAAGCCTTAACGTGCCGCCAATAACCCTCCCCACCACAGCAATTGTCTAGTGGCGAATCAAGGCGCGAGTCATTACATTCTCCATCCCTACCACATATCATGACGGAATCGAGTTATCTACCACGCGTCGACATAGTGGAATATGATGAATTCCAAACATCCCAAATCTTGTTAAACTTTCCTAAACAGCCCCTGTTCTGGTATAGAGTTCGCTCATATGGTATAATTGAATTTATTAAGTCATTCCAGGCCCTAAGAGACGGGTGAGTACCCCCCATCCAACACAAAGCTATTACCTTCCGTGCCATAAACAGTGTCTCCCTTAAAAAGATCTGGGTGTGATGTCCCCACATCTCTTCCTCCATCACCCCGAATAAGCAAACCAGTGGGCTGAGGGGAACAGGCATATGAACAAGGGACGTCAATAACGAAGTTATCTCGTTCCAAAAGGATTGAATGATTGGATATCCCCAGATCATGTGTGTAAAATTAGCCTCTGCAGTATGGCATCTCAGACATTCTGGGGAACTAGACCACCCCATTTTAAATAATCGTGTCGGTGTTAAATACTAGGGTTGAGCGAAACAAGTCGTGCATTTTCATAAGTCGCCGACTTTTGGCAAAGTCGGCGTCTCATGAAACCCGACCCGATCCCTGTGCGTGGTCGGCCATGCGGAACGCGATCTTGGCGCTAAAGTCGCGTTTTGCGCCATTTTTTCAGCCAATGAATGAGCGTGGGCAGAGTGATGACATGGGTCTTAGGGGAGTGAACGCCTATCGTCATGTTATCGCTTGTGCGTAGTAGGGATTTGGAATGTGCAATACGAAATTTTCTGTGCTGGGACGGAGGGGAGAGAGAGAGAGAAGAGAGGAGAGGGGGAGGGGGAGAGAGGGGGAGAGAGGGGGAGAGAGAGAGAGAGAGAGAGAGAGAGAGAGAGAGAGAGAGAGAGAGAGAGAGAGAGAGAGAGAGAGAGAGAGAGAGAGAGAGAGAGAGAGAGAGAGAGAGAGAGAGAGAGAGAGAGAGAGAGAGAGAGAGAAAAAAAAAAAAAAAAAAAATCCTTCATTGGGTTTCGTGTTTCGGCCGAAACCCGACTTTTCACGGTGGTCGGCCGATTTCACTCGACTCGACTTTTAAGACAGTCGGGTTTCACAAAACCCGACTCGACCCAAAAAAACTAAAGGTCGCTCAACCCTATTAAATACGATTAATGTAATATATACAATTGAATCATTCTGTTATTGGCCGAGGGCGATACCCCCACTGGGGACTCCAAAACCATCTCCCAGTCCTCCTCATGAAGATCAGGAATTAGGGCCTTACATTTTTCCTTAACTGCCAATGCAGTGGAGTCAGTACCTACAGATAACATATATGTGTACAATGCAGAAATAAGACCACGGGGTCCCTGGGATTTAGAGATACCCATTAATGGGAAGGATGATATCATTTGCCCAGTATTTACCCCACGTAGATGCGACTGTATCGCCGACCTAAGTTGTAAAAACGAAAAAACTGGGACCTCGGAATGTTATATTTGGTTTGAAGTTGTTCAAATGACATTAAAGTATCTTGTTCATAAAGATTATTAACTGAGACAACACCACACGAGATCCAGAACTGTGCGGATGGGTGATCCACCAATCCCGAGAAGTATATGTTATTCCACAGCGGCATCTCAGCTACAACACCCTCAAAATGAATCACCCTCCTCACCTGCTTCCAGATCAGCCTCGCCAAACGGAGTAATGGTAGCATTCCGGATACAGTGGGCCTATCAATTTCCAAAAAACCTAACGGACAATCAAACTTCGCAGCTTGGACTAGATGGCTCTCCGAATTTGGTAACCAACTACCAGGCATCCATGTACTCAGGGCCCTGACCTGTCAGGCCAAATAATCTTGTTTAGATCTACGTAGAGTAGTCAATTTAAGTTTAGGTCTAGCTCCCCACCATATGAAGGATGAAGTTAGAGAATTTAGTTTTGAGAAAATGGACTTGGGGACAGGAACAGCACTATGTTGAAGGGAGTAATTAAGTTTCGGGAGCAATATCATCTTAATTAAGTTTATGCGCCCTGAAACAGATAATGGCAATTTACTCCACATTGCAAATTTATATTTAACCAAGTCTATAAGTGGGAGAATGTTAAGTTGTAAATCAAAGTTACTATTTTTTGGTATAATTATCCCTAAGTATTTAAAGCTGGACACCACTGATAACGGGGACAACCCGTCAAGATGGTCTGTTGAACTATGGGAAAAAGAGGCATCAAAGCAGATTTATCCCAATTGATATATAACCCGGAGTGCCCACCAAATCCATTTATAGTATTAATCACCTGTGGCAGTGTCTCCTCCACATCATCCATGAATATTACCATGTCATCCGCATACAGACCAATAGTATCCTTGCGGTCTGCTATCGTGATGCCCTTAATAGATGGAGTGGATCTCACACGTATTGCCAATGCTTCAATTGCAAGAGCAAACAGGGCCGGGGAGAGAGGGCAACCCTGACGGGTTCCCCTTTTCAGGGAAAACATCTCAGACATGGAATTATTTATAATTATCCGGGCTCTGGGTTTCATGTATATCACACCGATCCACTTTATGAATTTAGGACCGAATTGATATTTCTCTAAACATGCCAATAGGAAAGGCCACTCAAGAGAGTCAAATGCCTTGGCCGCGTCCAGCGAGGCCATAGCCCACCTATTCTCCAATACCAACATACTAAATTGAGCTATTGACTGAACTCTCCTAATATTAATAGACGTATTTTTACCTGGCATAAAACCGGTTTGGTCTGAGTGAACTATTCCCAGGATTATCGCGTTTAGCCTAGTGGCCAATACCTTAGTAAAAATCTTGTAGTCCACATTGACCAACGAGATGGGACGGTACGATCCACAATCTAAAGGGTCCTTTCCTTCTTTCTTAAGGACTATGATATTTGCATCATAATAAGAGTCCGGTAGAGAGCCTCCCTCCCATATCCTCTGAATATTGGGAACATTTTACATAACATTTTGGATTACATCAATCCAGCACTGTACGCTGACCACTTACTGTATTTTGGAGTTTCCATCTAAATCTCCGAATGACATGATTCAGATGACATGCCCGACAGATCCAATCACTATAATGAGGCAGCAGTTAGTACACAAAACTGTGGCTGACGGCACTTTTTTGCACAAAAAAAAAATTAATAAATAAAAGGTCTCACACTGCTGGATCATAAGTCAGATGGTGTCTACAGTGCCTCCATCTGCCTCGTTATAGGGAATCTTCTGCTGGGGGTTCCATCTGAATCACACATTTCAGAGATTTACACGGAAACCCTGATGTAAGCGCTCAGCGTAGAGTGAAGGATAAGTGTGAGACAAGAATTGGCCTAATTATTTTACACCATTCCTGGTGCGGTATAAGTGATAAAACGACTTTATTCTTCAGGTCGGTGCAATTACAGGAGATACCAGATTTATATTGTGTTAGTCTGTTTGACTGCTGTCACACACTAAAACGTTTTTGTTTTTTCTCAGAAACAAGTTTCTGCATCACGATTAGTGATGAGCGAACGTGCTCGGACAATATCTTATCAGTGCACGCTCAGGTGTTATCCGAGCATCTTGGGAGTGCTCGTATATTATGTGGCTGTATGATTTGCAGCTGTAAGGTCCCTTTCACACAACAGATTTTTGCAGGCACAATCCGGCGAGTTTTGAAAATAAAGGATCCGGCAAAAGTTGCCGCCAGATGCGTTTTTTCTCATAGACTTGTATTAGTGACGGATGGCCTCACGTCTGTTTTCTATTCTGATTTTTGGGAATAATAATAAACAAAAACCAACAATTCAGAAATTTATTTTTTGGGGGAATTTTTGTATGTGTTCCGCGTATGGTAAAATTGATAAGGCAGCTTTATTTTTTAGGTCAGTACAACTACAGCGATACCACTTTTATCTTTTTTTTATGTTTTGCCGCTTTTACATAAAAACAATTTTCTAGAAAAATAATTTTTGCATTGCTTTATTCTGAGAGCTACAACTTTATTTTTCTGCTGATTGAGCTATATGGTGGCCTGTTTGTAAGACAAGATAGTGTTTTCAGAGATACCATTCTTATTTACGTTCGCCTTTTTGATAGAGTTTTATTCCACTTTTTGTTCAGCACTATGATGAAAAGGCATTGATTTTTGCCCCCTTTTTTTTTTTTAAGGTGTTCACTGAAGAATCCCTTACTAGTTTAACAGTTTTATAAGGGTATGTGTCCATGGGCCGTATTACATCCGGAATAGCTGCGGATTGAACGCTGCGCAAATACTAATAATAATGCTGCACATGGCCCCATACAGATATTTGCCCCATATAATGCTGCACATGGCCCCATAAGATGCTCCATACAGATAGTTGCCCTGTATAATGCTGCACACGGCCCCATAAGATGCTCCATACAGATAATTGCCCCATATAACGCTGAACATGGCCCCATAAGATGCTCCATACAGACATTTGCCCCATATGCTGTTGCTGCGATTAAAAAAATAAAAATTGCATACTCACCTCTCAGGCCCCCGGCACTTGCTATATTCACCTGCTCCCCGTTCCACCGCCGACCGCTGATGTGTCTTCCCCGTTCCTCTGCACTGACATTCAGGCAGAGGGAGGCGCGCATTAATCGCGTCATCGCACCCTCTCACCTGCATAGGACGGGGAAGACGCAGCGGCACCCGTCGGTGGAACGCGGAGCAGGTGCACGGTCTCTGCACGTCTGTTCCCCGGCAGCTTCAGTAATTAATATGTGGCTCCACCCCTATGGGAGTGGAGTCGGGTGCATATTCATTAATATAATGAGTGGTATCAAATGACCGCGCTCACTACAGGAAGAAGCTGCCGGCGCCAGGGAACCAGGGACGTCCAGGGACCGCGCCAGAAGGTGAGTATTATTACACAGCTCTGCTCCCCCTCCCCTGCTGACCCCTGGGTATGACTTGAGTATAAGCCGAGAGGGTTACTTTCAGCCCAAAAAAGTGGGCTGAAAACCTTGGCTTATACTCGAGTACCCGAGTATAGTGAAGGAAGTTTGCCCACTGACAAAGACATGAACAGTCTATAGTTTTATGGTAAATTTTAACACATAGATAGAATATCAAAAATTAAATGCAGAAAATCACATTGTATAAATTAAATAAATGCATTTGCATTTTGCAGAGAGAAATAAGTATTTAATCCCCTACCAACCATTAAGGCTATGTGCACACGTTGTGGAAAGGTGTGCGGATTTTTCCGCACTGATTTTGGTAAATCCGCACTGCAGATCTACTGCGGAATTACCGCGGGTTTTCCGCGGTTTTTGTGCGGATTCCACCTGGGGATTCCTATTGAGGAGCAGGTGTAAACTGCTGCGGAATCCGCACAAAGAATTGACATGCTGCGGAATACGCAACGTTTCCAGGCGTTTTTTTTCTGCAGCATGTGCACTGCGGATTTTGTTTTCCATAGGTTTACATGGTACTGTAAACTCATGGAAAACTGCTGCAAATCTGCAGCGGCCAATCCGCAACAAAATCCGCAGCGTGTGCACATAGCCTAAGAGTTTTGGCTCCTACACACCAGTTAGACGCTCCTAATCAACTCGTTACCTGCATTAAAGACAGCAGTCTTACAAATTCACCTTTATAAAAGACTCCTGTCCACAGACTCAGTTAATCAGTCAGACTCTAAGCTCTACAATCAGCACTGCTATGTACAGTGAAAATCACAATCTACATTAAACGCCAGATACTGGCTTTCACCAGAGAGTCTTCATGACAAGCACAGAGATTTTCAGCAGATTTCCAGCTGTCTTGGCAACCCATCGGCGCCCACCATCACTTGACAGGCACGCCGAAGGGCTCGTGGAATGACGTGCCCGCCTACAAGCATGTGTTAAATGCTGCGGTCAGAGAATGACAGTGGGATTTAAGAGGTTAACCATGAGCTAAGCTACTAAGCACACATGAAGCCATCATCTGCCGGGAAAGATGCGGGGCTTGGTGTGCGAGTCCACATCAAAGCCAGGGACACAACATATGCTGTAAGAGTTAAGTCTTACTTTTCAAAGGGGGTGTACTCATTTATGCTGGGCACTGTGTGCGTATATAAACACAGTGCTGTGCAAAAGTTTTAATCAGGTGTGGAATAAATGCTGCAAAGTACAAATGTATTTAGTGAGATATTCATTAAAATATTTTCAAACGGATGTACTAATTTATGCTGAGCACTATTATCAAATAGATCTTTTTCACCTAATGTGGCAGGCGTACTTACTTTGAAAAACTATGTCAAAATAACTCTATAATCCTTAAACTAAAACTTAGATTTTAGAAGCCCAGCGGGAGCAGGAATCCTAAAGTGCTAATGTTAATACAAGGCAATTCACTCGCTACTTTACCCGCAAAAATGAATGTAACATCTAAAAGAGACGGATGACCGAGCCGAAATTTGGACTGCACATACATTGGTTCATGAGAAATGAGAGTGAATGAACCATAGCAAAAGTGAAGAAAAACATCCATATGCAGAGTGGTCTTCCCAACCGCCCCACCAGTTGTCTCCACTACGAGATAGACTTACTACACGTCTTTCTGCGTGGCGGTAGTTTATGTGGTGCTTGCATTTCACTCCAGTCAAATTCCTTCTTCATTTGTTAACAATATACCGATACAGTTTGGAGGAGTGCGTTTTCATTGTGAAAACTGAGTCCGGGTGCCATAATAAGCTTCTAAAGAAGACTGTTGGTCAAAACCCGCCATCCAAACCATGTATTCTGAATTGGTGAATAAGCTGGAACGTACAGGAACATTACTGGCTAGGCATGATGGAGGAGGTCCGGACATGTCTGAGGAAACAATTCAAGGTATAAATCATTGACTTCTGGCATCACAACACAAATCTTTGCACAGGCTTTTCCAGGAGCCAGGCATGTCGTATTCCTCATGTCAGCGAGCGGCCAAGAAAGGTCGTGTTCACCTGTACAGAGTCACTGTCGTTCAGGAATTGTAAGGACCAGATCAAGAGACAAGAATTTGTTATTATCAGCAGATCCAAACCTTAACTGATGAAAAAGAAAACACATTGGACTATACGTGGTACACTGGCGAAGCCTGGTTTTTTACCTCTGTGACTACATCAATTCACAATAGGTAAGGTATTAGGTGCACCACCTCACAAAATGCTATAAATATATATTAAATCTCTAAAAACTAATAATAAACCGTAGATCAGGGTGCTACAACATGCATGGAGAATGCCAATATCAGAAAAAAGAGAAAAGCCAATGCATAAATGTGCACACTATAAGATGAAAGAAGTATCAAAATTTTATTGTAAACATACAAGGACACATATATCACATAAAACCATTTAAAAACATGACATCAAAACACCCTTCCCCATCAGGTGTAATCAAATATACTCCTCTATATATAAACACTGTAAATCTGGGCCCATATAAGACTACTACAGGCAAGAAAATTGCATCAATCTGTTATAATACAAAACACAGCAACCTATATACATATATATCCAATAATAGTAGGTAAGACCTAGAAGCCTGTATGTAGTCAATTGGAGGATTGAATCCTGTATTTGAAGACAAAATGAGGGTGTCCCCACAACTTGTCTGAAGCAAATAACCATAGTACCTATACGGCAACACCCAGATGAGTATGAGCCCTATTGGAGCAAAAAGGATATGCAAAGGATATACCAAACAAATGGAGCATATCCTTAATAAGGTTTAAAGGCAATAATTGGCAGACTGCCATAAATGAAATCAGTGCAAAAGCTTCCCTGACGAAGCTGCCCAGCAGCAGCGATACGCATGGGATCCTCCCACACCCTTCTCCCTCCCCTCACTCCTCTGGATTCTGCAATTGAATTGGATCCTCTGCAGCTTTTTCACTTTTATCTGCAGATCTACATCACACTAGAGTGTGTGGCTCACAGGTCATCTATGCTTAGGGTAGGCTTATACTCTTCGGTGCTTTTGCACTGATTTCATGTTTTTAAATGGTTTTATGTGATATATGTGTCCTTGTATGTTTACAATAAAATTTTGATACTTCTTTCATCTTGTAGCAGGTGTGCACACATTTATGCATTGGCTTTTCTCTCTTTTTTCAATTCACAAAACACACGGATTTGGGCAGCTAACAATCCACACGCGCTTCACGAGTCACCACTTCATCCCGAAAAATTACACAATAGTCTCCAAGGGACTGTGGCCACCATGATCGCCTGATTTGCTTTTGGATTTTTTTTTTCTTTGGGTCCACGTGAACGATAGGGTGTGGAGTAATAAGCCACGGGCATTACAGGCACTTCGAAAGAACATACAGCGAAAAATTCAGGCTAAGACCCCAGAATTCCTGTGGAATACATTCAACAATATGGAATGGTGCGTGCAAGGGTGCTTGGATACGAACGGTGGACAATTTCAACATCTGCTTTAAAACATTAGTTTCTCATTAAACAAACTATGTACAGCCCAAATTTCAGTACGATAGACAACCACTTTTAGAAGTTACTGCAATTTTTCCGGGTAAAGTAGCGAGTGAATCATCCTGTATTGGGCTGAATACTTTATAAAAATAGAGACTTATACAGCAATTTTTAAATACATGATGAGATCTAAGATCCATTTAACCCCTTCGCATCCATGGCTACTTTCTGTCTTTGTCGCCAATTCTTCCAAGAGGCATATTTATTATTTTAGGTCAACATGCCATACGAGTGCTTGTTATTTTTTTTTTTAAACGAGTTGTACTTTTAAATGATAAAGTTCATATCATGTGATGTACTGAAAAGCGATTAAAAAAAATCTGCACGGAAAGATGTGGGCTTGGCAGCGCACAGTAAATTCAGGGAGCCACATAGGATGTAACTGAACATCCAATTTTGGCAAAGGGTTAATCAGATATGCAGTTTATACTGTGTAATCTGATAACATATCTGCTATTCCTATATCTATGGTGGTGGAGAACGCTAAAAATCAAGATCTGCCAACAGCCAGCTTCCAGTGGTGAAATGCCAGTGAGAGGATGAGGGGAGGACAACAGACAAGTCATTTCAGAGGACAGAAAACATAGTGAAAGAGGCTTTATTTTCAGAAAACGATTATCAGCAGGTGCAGTTTGATTTAAAAATACATATAGTTCTTGAAGAGTGTGAGTGTGTGAGTGTGTGTGTGTGTGTGTGTGTGTGTGTGTGTGTGTGTGTGTGTGTGTGTGTGTCCAGATTTATTCTGCTTCAGGACATCAACCCCAAACATGCAACCAATATCATTAACTATCCTGAGCATGCTCCACAGATCAATGATCTTCACATTAGGCCGGTTTCACACGTCAGTGGCTCCGGTACGTGTAGTGACAGCTTTCTCACGTACAGGAGACACTGGCACACGTAGACCCATTCAAATGAATGGGTCTATTCACATGCCTGCGTGTTTTCACGGACCGTGTGTAAAACACGGAGACATGTTTGTGTTTCTCTGGCAGCACGGTCCGCAAAACGTCCCGCACACATGCACACGGAGAACAGTGTGCACTCTCCTCCGTGTGCACGTACCGCCGCATGAGAAACAGCGCTACAGTTAAGCGCTGTCCCCTGCGTGTGGTGCTAAAGCCAGTATTCATCCCTTCTGTCCTGTTCGGCTGAAAGCAGTGCTAGCAGGAGAGAAGGGATGAAAGATCAAGTTTTTTTTTGTTCAAAATACAGCTTGGGGTCACCTCCCGTGTCCCACCCCTCCCCACCCCCTGTGCGCCCGCCTGCTTGCAGAGGAAGACTCACCCAGCTCCCGCGATGCCTCCTCTCAGCGCCGGCAGAGAGGAGGCATCGCGGGAGCTGGGTGAGTATTTCTCTGCAAGCGGGCGGGCGCACAGGGGGTGGGGAGGGGTGGGACGCGGGAGGTGACCCCAAACTTTATTTTGAACAAAAAAAACTTGATCTTTCATCCCTTCTCACCTGCTAGCGCTGCTTTCAGCAGAGCAGGACAGAAGGGATGAATGCCGGCTTCAGCACCACACGCTGGGGACAGCGCTTACTGTAGCGCTGTCTCTCCTGCACGGTCCGTGCGGTCCTCAGGCGGCACACGGCTGCCGCATGTGTGCCACACTGATGTGCCACGTGAGCACACAGACACGGATAACTCCGGTACCGGAATTATCTGGACGTGTGAGACTGGCCTTATGTTGTATTACAAGAAGAGAAGATCTGTGGTTGTGATGTTTGGAATAACCTCCCTTCTGAGTTCCTTCAAACTCTGTGCGCGAGTGTACCTAGAATAATTGATTCTCTAACACTGTTTTGAAGGCATAAAGAGATTTTATTTAGATCTTTTTTTGTTCATTCACTTTAAATTTTGTTAAATTATAAAAAAAAATAAACTATTAACACTTCTATTGTTTAAACCATTCTTCCTTTGGAGCATTTTGTTTTATAGCTGCCTTAAACGTTTGCACTTTCATGCTATACAGGAAAGATAACATTTTATGCTCAATTTTATATTACTACTTTGAATACTTTCTCTCACACCTCACCTTTTCTCCTTTAGCCCCATATTATTTTACACAAGCTAACAATTTTATAAAAGTGTCACCAGAAATTTTGCCTTAGGATTGATCACCCCTATAGACCAAAAAGCTTAAGACCTTACCTCTAATGATCTTTGTGGATTCTCAGTAATGTAACTATCAGAAAACCTGCAGATGTAAAAAGATAAAGTAATAAATATAACATGAATCATATCTAAATTCAGATAGACCTGTACACGCGAGCTGCATCAGATTTTCCTCCATCTTTGGTCTGGGTATCAGCGTAAGACATTACTAGTGCTGTCGAATATTAAGACAGGGTAAACTTAGACAAGGCAGTGCACCAAATTTACCACAGTAATGAACAATGTGAATAAATGGCTATCTTCTAGCAAGATGTGCCAAACCCATCTACTCCTAATGCCAGCTCTAGGCTGGTTTACAAGCTTGGGCACCCCTGGTCAAAATTACTGTTATTGTGAACAGCTAATCCCTTAGTGACAGGCCCAATTTGGTACTTAATGACTAAGCCAATTTTTACAATTATGACCACTGTCACTTTATGAGGTTATAACTTTGGAACGCTTTAACGGATCCCGCTGATTCTGGGACTGTTTTTTCGTGACATATTGTACCTCATGTTAGTGGTAAAATTTCTTCGATATTACTTGCATTTATTTATGAAGAAAAGGAAATATGGCGAAAATGTTTAAAATTTTGCAATTTTCAAACTTTGAATTTTTATGGGTTAAAAAGTTGACCAGCGATTTCTCATTTTTACAACAAAATTTACAAAACCATTTTTTTTTTTTAGGGACCATCTCACATTTAAAGTTACTTTGAGGGGTGTTCATGACAGAAAATACCCAAAAGTGACACCATTCTAAAAACTACACCCCTCAAGGTGCTCAAAACCACATTCAAGAATTTTATTAACCCCTTAAGTGCTTCACAGGAACTGAAGCAATGTAGAAGGAAAAAAACAACATTTAACTTTTTTTTTACTAACATTTTACTTCAGAACCATTTTTTTTTATTTTCACAAGTGTAAAAAGAGAAAATAAACCACAAAATTCGTTGTGTAATTTCTCCTGAATACGCCGATACCCCATATGTGGGGGTAAACCACTGTTTGGGAGTGCCGTTTGACTTTTTCAATGCAGAATTGGCTGGAATTGAGATCGGACGCCATGTCACGTTTGGAGAGCCCCTGTTGTGCCTAAACAGTGGAAACCCCCAACAAGTGACACCATTTTGGAAACTAGACCCCTTAAGGAACTTATCTAGATGTGTGGTGAGCACTTTGAACCCCCAAGTGCTTCACAGAAGTTTATACCGTAGAGCCGTGAAAAAAATCTTTGTTTTTTTTTTTTTCCACAAAAATGATCTTTTTGCCACCAAATTTTTATTTTCACAATGGTAATAGAAGAAATTAGACCACAAAAGATGTTGTGCAATTTGTTCTGAGAATGCCGATACCCCATATATGGAGGAGACCAATGTTTGGGCACACAGCGGGGCTTGGAAGGGAAGTAGTGATGTTTTAAAATGCAGACTTTGGTGGAACGATCTGCGGGCGTCATGTTGCCCTTGCAGAGCCCCTGATGTACCTAAACAGTAGAAACCCCCCACAAGTGACCCCATTTTGTAAACTAGACCCCCCAAGGAACTTATCTAGATGTGTGGTGAGAACTTTGAATGCCCAAGTGCTTCACAGAAGTTTATAACGCAGAGCCTTGAAAATAAAAAATCTTTTTTTTTTCCAGAAAATGATTTTTTAGCCCTCAATTTTTTTTTATTTTCCCAAGAGTAGCAGGAGAAACTGGACCCCAAAAGTTGTTGTCCAATTTGTCCTGAGTACGCTGAAGCCCGATATGTGGGGGGACCACTGTTTGGGTGCACAGAAGAGCTCAGAAGGGAGAGAGCACCATTTGACTTTTTCAACGCAAAATTGGCTGGAATCAATGGTGGAGCCATGTCGTGTTTGGAGACCCCCTGATGTACCTAAACAGTGGAAACCCCCAATTCTAACTCCAACCCTAACCCCAACACACCCCTTTCCATAACCCTAACCACAAACCTAACCCCAACACAGCCCTAATCCTAATCCTAACCACAAACCTAACCCTAATCCCAAACCTAAGGCTTCTTTTACACTTACCGGGTTTTTTGCAGCCAGTTATTGCAGGCCTTTTTTGAGGGCTGTATTGCAGCCATTTTCACGGTCTGCCGCAATAACGGACAGCAAAAAAACTTGCGGATCGCCGTTTTTCAGGTTTGCAATACTATGGTTAAAGTATTGGGAAAAAAAAACGGTGGTCCGCAAAACTGGAAGTCACGGTGCACAGCAAAAACAACCATCCGTTGTTTTTGCGGCCCCATTGAATTACTATGGTGTCTGTGTCCGTAAGCCGTGAAAAATATCAAGCAAGCTCAATATTTTTTCACAGCCGTAAATACGGCTCTCAAACAAGAATTGAAAGTCTCTTGGCTGGCTACAAAAAGCATTTACAAGCTGTGATACTTTCAAAAAGGGGTGAATACTAGGTACTAACCATGCAGAGTGCCCAAAGTTTTGCATTGTCCCATTTTCCTTTTTGTAATTTTTAAGATGTAAAATATGAAAATATATATATTTTTTTGCCTAAAATACAAAGGAAATGTGTCATCTTTAACTTGACCCTTTCAGAAGTCTATTGGTGTCAATGCCTTGATAGGTCAGGTATAGTTTGTAGCGCATAGTACCCACAGAATACTGAGCTGGGGGGTTTTGTTATGGAGGATTCCTATCATTTATGTATTCTACAGAGCTAGAGAAAACTTCAGTAAAGAATAATATATAGCACCATACATATGGAACGGAAATAAACATCCAGAAATACCCCAAACTTCCCGAGATGTGCAAAGACACCCAATGTGAACAATCCCTGTCAGTCAGATTAGCCGAGTGTCCAGAGTCCTGACACATATGGATAGAGCCTTACACAAGTGGTACGAGGGGAGACTACAGAAGCATACGGTGCCTATAGCTCCATAAAACAGGCTCCAGCAGGTAAATGGTGGGTATATAAATTATTGGCTACTCTTCCTGTTAGTCCCAGCTAATAAATAAAATGGCTTCATGGACCTTACTGTTTACTATGGTTTCCATGGTTCATTCATTCAGCTCCACAGAAAAGCCAAACATCCTTATGACAAGCAAAAGACGCAGGTATAGGCAGATAAAGAATCAATCTGAGGCAGGGGGCCAGGAGAAGCAGAGGGACCTGCCTGTCTGACTAGCTGTGACCTGGTCCTCGGTATATAGAGTTGCCCACCGATTGGACCACATGTGCCAGGGCTCAGGTTCTCTTTTAATGGAAGTAAAGCAGAAATACTCACTGTGCATCCTGAGAGCCTGCAGCTTCTGTCATTGTGCCTGATCCCTCGGATACCAGATTCGGTACAATTACGGCACCCAAACACTGTGGACACAAACAAAAATGAGGATTAAAGGGTTATCCACACCATGATTTTATTATAGACAGAGCACAATGTCCCTACAAAAGAAAAGGAGTCATACTGACCTTGGGCTTGGTTCAGATCAGGTTTAAGCGTCTGTTTAACATATATATAGGTAAAGCTCCAGACATATATACTAAGCAGAGGCCGCCAAATGCAACGGCATTGATCACCTATAGGCTCCAAAGGTGAACTAGACTTTTCATTGTACAGGATGCCGTTTTTATAGAAAAGTGGAGACAATTACACTTTTCTATACTTTATTCTTTTCAGCAAATACATTTCAGTCAACAGAAAGATAAAAGAAACGTCTGCCCTCATTTATATTAAAGAATTCCTATGGACATACGAGGCTTGTATGTCAGCAGCTTTCTGGGGTGCACGCTAAGGGGGTATCACAGCCTTACCATTCCCATACTGATCCAAACAAAAACTTGTCCCTGCTGTTCTGTTTACCGGCCTTCATCAATGATGTGACGTGCTGACACGTGACAGCTGCAGCGGAGTCATTGCTGGATCCGAGGACCAGCAAGGCATCGAACGGGAGCCACATGACGTCCACGTTCAGGATTGCATCAGGATTTGGTCAGGATTTTACATCAGTATTTGTAAGCCAAAACCAGGAGTGGGTGATAAATACAGAAGTGGTGCATATGTTTCTATTATACTTTTCCTCTAACTGTTCCACTCCTGGTTTTGGCTTACAAATACTGATGAAAAATCCTGACAAAATCCTGACCAAATCCTGATGCAATCCTGAACGTGGACACATACCCTAAGGCTAAGTTCACACGTTGCAGAATTTCCGCGGAAATTTCCGCGGCAATTCTGCGCCTCCTGCCGCGGGTATATCGCATGCAGAATTAGCATGCATATACCCGCAGAAAACTAGCATTTTGCAAGCATAATTAGCTTGCAGAATGCTAGTGTTTTCCAAGCGATCTGTAGCATCGCTTGGAAAACTGTTTGACAGGTTGGTCACACTTGTCAAACATAGTGTTTGACAAGTGTGACCAACTTTTTACTATAGATGCAGCCTATGCAGCATCTATAGTAAAAGATAAAATGTTAAAAATAATAAAAAAAATTAAAAAAAAAAGGTTATACTCACCTCAGCGGCGTCCGTTCCTAATGCTGTGTGTTCAGGACCTTCCATTGACGTAGCGGTCACGTGACCGCGGGTCACGTGACCGCGACGTCATCGCAGGTCCTTCACACACACCTCGGAAGCCGCTGAAGAAGGTCGGGCCGCCAGAGGGTGAGTATATCGCTATTTTTTATTTTAATTCTTTTTTTTTTTACCACTTATATGGTGCCCAGTCCATGGAGGAGAGTCTCCTCTCCTCCACCCTGGGTACCAACCGCACATGATCTGCTTACTTCCCGCATGGTGTGCACAGCCCCGTGCGGGAAGTAAGCAGATCAATGCACTCCTATGTGTGCAGAATCGCCGCGATTCCGCAATTTTAATGAACATGCTGCGTTTTTTTCTGGATTGCGATTCTGCTCAGGAAAAAAATGCAGCATGTGCACAAAAAATGCGGATTTCATTCTGTTACATAGGATGCTTAATGTTAGCTTTTTTTTTTGCGGTTTTATAGCGTTTTTATAGCGAAAAACCGCGAAAAAAACGCAAAAAATCTGCTACGTGTGCACACAGCCTTATGGTACTGCACTCATCTATTAGGGTATGTGTCCACGTTCAGGATTGCTTCAGGAATTGGTCAGGATTTTATGCAGGTAAAATCCTGACCAAATCTGCACCTGAGGTCACTGGCAGGTCACCTGCATTGTCCTTGAGTTTTTTCTGCAATGTAAGGGTACTGTCACACAGTGCCATTTTGATCGCTACGACGGTACGATTCGTGACGTTCTAGCGATATCGTTACGATATCGCAGTGTCTGACACGCAGCAGCGATCAGGGATCCTGCTGAGAATCGTACGTCGTAGCAGATCGTTTGGAACTTTCTTTCGTCGCTTGATCTCCCGCTGACATCGCTGGATCGTTGTGTGTGACAGCGATCCAGCGATGTGTTCGCTTGTAACCAGGGTAAACATCGGGTAACTAAGTGCAGGGCCGCGCTTAGTAACCCGATGTTTACCCTGGTTACCAGCGTAAACGTAAAAAAAACAAACAGTACATACTCACATTCCGGTGTCTGTCCTCCGGCGTCTCAGCTTCTCTGCACTGTGAGCGCCGGCCAGCCAGAAAGCGAGCACAGCGGTGACGTCTGATGTCACCGCTCTGCTTTCCGGCCGCTGTGCTTACACAGTGCAGAGAAGCTGAGACGCCGGAGGACAGACACCGGAATGTAAGTATGTACTGTTTGTTTTTTTTACGTTTACGCTGGTAACCAGGGTAAACATCGGGTTACTAAGCGCGGCCCTGCGCTTAGTGACCCGATGTTTACCCTGGTTACCCGGGGACTTCGGCATCGCTCCAGCGCCGTGATTGCAACGTGTGACCGCAGTCTACGACGCTGGAGCGATAATCATACGATCGCTGCGACGTCACGGATCGTGCCGTCGTAGCGATCAAAATGGCACTGTGTGACAGTACCCTAAGGACATGCTGTGTTCTAAGGGTATGTGTCCACGTTCAGGATTGCATCAGGATTTGGTCAGGATTTTACATCAGTATTTGTAAGCCAAAACCAGGAGTGGGTGATAAATGCAGAAGTGATGCATATGTTTCTATTAAAACTTTTCCTCTAAGGGTATGTCTCCACGTTCAGGATTGCATCAGGATTTGGTCAGGATTTTCCATCAGTATTTGTACGCCAAAACCGGGAGTGGAACAATCAGAGGAAAAGTATAATAGAAACATATGCACCACTTCTGCATTTATCACCCACTCCTGGTTTTGGCTTACAAATACTGATGAAAAATCCTAACCAAATCCTGAACGTGGACACATACCCTTAAAGGGCCACTGTCACCCCCTCCAGCCGTTATAAACTAAAAGAGCCACCTTGTGCAGCAGTAATGCTGCATTCTAACAAGGTGGCTCTTTAAGTTTTAGGTTCAAGTATACCCCAAATAAAGCGTTTTTATACTTAGCCACAATTCCTGTCTCTAGCCAGGTAGGCGGGTCCTCACTCCCCAGCTTGGCCAGCTCCTCTGCCGTCACTCACATCTTCCTGCGCTTTCGGCGCCGCCCCCTCAGCACAAAAATACACAAATAGCTGTAGGACCTGCGATGACGTCACTGCCATGTGATTAGGGCAGTCACATGGCAGTGACGCCATCGCAGGTCCTACAGCTATTTGCTGTGCAGCGATCCATCCTGGTGTTCTGTGGATGTCTTTTGTTCTCTGGTATCAGCCATTACACGGAATATTCTGTATAGGTGGAACCTTTGGAATGCAGGAAATAGAAAAAAATCCAGCTCAACGAGGTGGTGAAAAAGCAAAGTCTTGGTACTTTATTCACTTCATATCAAAAAATAGAGGATAAAACAACAGCACAATATAATTAAAAACACTATCTACGCGTTTCTGGTGACATAGCACCCTTAGTCATGACTAAGGGTGCTATGTCACCAGAAACGCGTAGATAGTGTTGAGCTGGATTTTTTTCTATTTCCTGCATTCCTCACGCCTTGACACAGTGTTTCCGTGCTCCGAGCCTCCAGGGACTACAACTATGGTGAGCTGGATTTTTTCTTTTGTCGGAACCTTTGGAATCCCCGCCCCGCACTGTGCATAATGCATAACACAGAGCGGGGCGGGGATTCCAAAGGTGGCTGGCCGCAATGCCCGCGCAGGCGCAGTGTGCAAGCCTGGCAGGAACGTCAGACGGCCAGAACTTACTGCGTCTGCGCAGCACAGCAGTACACAGCGCAGGCGCCGGTTTTGAACCGAAACAGCGCTGAGAGGGCGGCGCCGAAAGCGCAGGAAGATTGGAGTGACGGCAGAGGAGCTGGCCAAGCTGGGGAGTGAGGACCCGCCTACGTGGCTAGAGACAGGAATTGTGGCTAAGTATAAAAACGTTTTATTTGGGGTATACTTGAACCTAAAACTAAAAGAGCCAGCTTGTTAGAATGCAGCATTGCTGCTGCACAAGGTGGCTCTTTTAGTTTATAACGGCTGGAGGGGGGTGACAGTGGCCCTTTAAAAGACGCACTGCATGTGAGTTTTCTCGGGTGTGCCGCATGCGTCTTTTACTGCATAGTGGAGACAGGATTTCATGAAATCCCCTCCACTATTGCTGTAACATCTGGACGCTGCGTTTTTTATGCATGCTGCTCAACGCTGCATCAAAAACGCAGCGTTTCCTGAACGTGGACACATACCCTTAGTCATTTTTAATTACTTTGTGATATACCTGGCGTATAACACCCCTGTGTCATCCTAGGACATTCCTCTCTGTACATTTCCTTCTGCGGTACAGATGTGTTAGTACAGAGCGTATCCTAGGACGAGCACCCAAGATGGACACAAACGCGACCACATCCCATCATACGTCAGTGGTCTCTGCCAGGTGTCACTAGGGTCCTTCCATCGCTCTGTCAGGCATTATGGGGGTCGAGAAATCTCTTCTTGGTGCTGGTGTGTGTCCTCCTATCTAGTGTCACTAGTGAACTTATGCCATCTTGCATGGCTGGTGTCCGTCTGTTGGGTGGCACTGGCATTTTTCCATCCGTCACTAGTGTCTCCTGTGGCTGCTGTCAGTCAGGCTCCGCTACTGTCCTCTCCATCCACAGGCATCCATTCTGTCAGTCTGTCTGCGCTCGCTGCTGTCATGTTCAGGTGATGTGGGATTCTGGCTCTTCATGTGAATGAAAACTACACTGCAACAGTGACTGGAGCGCACTGCATCGCACTGCGTCCTTACATCTCTATGACATTTATTACACACAGCGATGTAAACCATGAGCACAACAATGTAGCAGGCAGGACAGTAAACAGCACAAAACCACAGCAATAAAACCTCGCATGCTGGGACTTTTAGTTCTATAACTACTGACAGTTACTGATCATCTTCCTGTACATTACAATGCACGGAACAGCGGGCTGCTCACATCCTTCCTGCTGCCAGGTGCTGACACCAACCTGTACCCACTACAGGCCAAATCACTGTGCCTGGCAACAGCCCGAATAAGCCCACCTGTGCCTTACTACTGCCCCGATATCACCACCTGTGCCTGACTACTGCCCCAATACGCCCACCTGTGCCTGACTACTGCCCCAATATCACCACCTGTGCCTGACTACTGCCCCAATATCACCACCTGTGCCTGACTACTGCCCCAACATGCCCACCTGTGCCTGACTACTGCCCCAACATGCCCACCTGTGCCTGACTACTGCCCCAATATCACCACCTGTGCCTGACTACTGCCCCGATATCACCACCTGTGCCTGACTACTGCCCCGATATCACCACCTGTGCCTGACTACTGCCCCAATACGCCCACCTGTGCCTGACTACTGCCCCAATATCACCACCTGTGCCTGACTACTGCCCCAATACGCCCACCTGTGCCTGACTACTGCCCCAACATGCCCACCTGTGCCTGACTACTGCCCCGATATCACCACCTGTGCCTGACTACTGCCCCGATATCACCACCTGTGCCTGACTACTGCCCCAATACGCCCACCTGTGCCTGACTACTGCCCCAATATCACCACCTGTGCCTGACTACTGCCCCAATACGCCCACCTGTGCCTGACTACTGCCCCAATATCACCACCTGTGCCTGACTACTGCCCCAATACGCCCACCTGTGCCTGACTACTGCCCCAATATCACCACCTGTGCCTGACTACTGCCCCAATATCACCACCTGTGCCTGACTACTGCCCCAACATGCCCACCTGTGCCTGACTACTGCCCCAATATGACCACTTTTGCTCGGCCACAGGCCTAGTATTCCCATCTGTACCCACTACAGCCCAAATATACCCACCCGTGCCTGCTACAACCAGAATATGCCCACCTGCACCCGCCACAGCCCGGTTCCCACCTCTGTACCGATTACGGACGCTCTCTGCCAGGAAAGTTCTGGATTCGCCGGGCACTTACTACAGTTGTCAGCGAGCAGTGAGAGCACAGAGCGGCTCCGGAGGAAGCGACAGCGACACCGCCGGGTCTGGAGGAGGAATCGTGTATTGTGCTCCCGAGTCTTGTGTTAGGGCGAAAAACAGGAGGACGAATAACAAATACCGATACTGCAAAGCGAATTTTGAAACAATAAAAAAATGAAAACTGCCTGTAGTTGTAACCTGTCAATAAAGCTGTTAATGGCCGCCAGTAGCTATTACCGAATGGTGAAGCTGCTCAGTAATGAGACCTTGTCTGAGAGCTGTATATGAGCCCCTGTGTGAGAGCTGTATATGGCTCCTGTGTGAGAGCTGTCTATGAGCCCCTGTGTGAGAGCTGTCTATGGGCCCCTGTGTGAGAGCTGTATATGGGCCCCTGTGTGGGAGCTGTCTATGGGCCCCTGTGTGGGAGCTCTATATGGGCCTCTGTGTGAGAGCTGTATATAGGCCCCTGAGTGAGAGCTTTATGTGGTCACTTGGTGAGAGCTGTATATGGGTCCCTGTGTGAGAGCTCTATATGGGCCCCTGTGTCAGAGCTGTATATGAGCCCCTGTGTGAGAGCTGTATATGGGCCCCTGTGTAAGAGCTCTATATGGGCCCCTGTGTGAGAGCTCTATATGGGCCCCTGTGTAAGAGCTGTATATGAGCCCCTGTGTGAGAGCTGTATATGGGCCCCTGTGTGAGAGCTGTATATGAGCCCCTGTGTGAGAGCTGTATATGGGCCCCTGTGTAAGAGCTGTATATGGGCCCCTGTGTAAGAGCTGTATATGAGCCCCTGTGTAAGAGCTGTATATGGGCCCCTGTGTGAGAGCTGTATATGGGCCCCTGTGTGAGAGCTGTATATGGCCCGTGTAAGAGCTGTATATGGGCCCCTGTGTGAGAGCTGTATATGGGCCCCTGTGTAAGAGCTGTATATGAGCCCCTGTGTAAGAGCTGTATATGAGCCCCTGTGTGAGAGCTCTATATGAGCCCGTGTGAGAGCTGTATATAGGCCCTTGTTTGAGAGCTCTATATGAGCCCCCGTGTGAGAGCTTTATGTGGTCACTTGGTGAGAGCCGTATATGAGCCCCTGTGTGAGAGCTGTGTATGGGCCCCTGTATGAGAGCTGTATATGGGCCCCTGTGTAAGAGCTGTATATAAGCCCCTGTGTGAGAGCTGTATATGGGTCCCTGTGTGAGAGCTATATATGGGCCCCTGTGTAAGAGCTGTATATGGCCCGTGTAAGAGCTGTATATGGGCCCCTGTGTAAGAGCTGTATATGGGCCCCTGTGTAAGAGCTGTATATGGGCCCGTGTGAGAGCTGTATATGGGTCCCTGTGTGAGAGCTGTATATGGGCCACTGTGTGAGAGCTATATATGGGCCCCTATGTAAGAGCTGTATATGGCCCGTGTAAGAGCTGTATATGGGCCCCTGTGTGAAAGCTGTATATAGGCCCCTGTGTAAGAGCTGTATATGAGCCCCTGTGTAAGAGCTGTATATGAGCCCCTGTGTGAGAGCTGTATATGAGCCCCTGTGTGAGAGTTGTATATGGGCCCCTGTATGAGAGCTGTATATGAGCCACTGTGTGAGAGCTCTATATGAGCCCATGTGAGAGCTGTATATAGGCCCCTGAGTGAGAGCTTTATGTGGTCACTTGGTGAGAGCTGTATATGGGCCCCTGTGTAAGAGCTGTATATGGGCCCCTGTGTAAGAGCTGTATATGGGCCCCTGTGTAAGAGCTGTATATGGGCCCCAGTGTGAGAGCTGTATATGGGCCCCTGTGTGAGAGCTTTATGTGGTCACTTGGTGAGAGCTGTATATGGGCCCCTGTGTAAGAGCTGTATATGGGCCCCTGTGTGAGAGCTGTATATGGGCCCCTGTGTGAGAGCTTTATGTGGTCACTTGGTGAGAGCTGTATATGGGCTCCTGTGTAAGAGCTGTATATGGGCCCCTGTGTGAGAGCTGTATATGGGCCCCTGTGTGAGTGCTGTATATGGGCCCCTCTATGATCCACAAGTGACTTGATCTGCTCATAGCAACTGGGTCCATTAGTGTTAGGGCTCCTACTCACTTGCGAGAAACTTGGATGAGTCTCGCACGGCAATACCCGGCACTGCACCTAGCACAGAGGAGCGGAGCGTGCGGCTGCATGTATTCCTCTGCGGCCGCATGCTTCGATCTGAGTGCCGGCAGCAGCGCTGGGTATTAACATGCGAGACTCATCCGAGTTTCGGCGCAACTGAGTGTGAGCCCTTAGACAAAGATCCCTGATGAGACCTTGAGTGCTGTGTTGAACTCCTGTGCTGTATGTTGTATGGGGAGTGTGGATTTGACCTTTCCCAGGTCATCTGTACGTGGGGTTGAATTGTACCGATTAGGCTGCTTTCACACTAGCGTCGGTACGTACCGACGCATACTGTGACAAAAATGCCCGACGTGGGCAGCGGAAGCAGTCTTAAGACGCATCCGCTGCCCTATTGCAAAGTACCGGGAGGAGGGGGCGGAAATTCGGCCGCGCATGCGCAGTCGAAAATGGCGGTCCCGACGCACAAAAAAACGTTACATGTAACTTTTGGCGGTGTGCCAAAACACGACGCAACTGTCGCACGACAGTTGCGACGTGTGGCACTGCGTCGCAATGCGTCGGTAATGTTAGTCTATGGGGAAAAAACGCATCCTGCAGACAACTTTGCAGGATGCGTTTTTTCTCCTAAACGACGCATTGTGACGTGCTGCCAAAAACCCTAGTGTGAAAGTAGCCTTAGTTGATTGTTGACAGTAGCCTCTTGTATTGCTAAAGAAACCCATATGGTTCTGGCTCCTAGACGTAGGGGCTGGTTGTTTTTGTCTGATTATAATGGAGTGACAGAAGGAAAACATAGTGAGTGGGTAAGGGTACTTTCACACTAGCGTTTTTTGCAATGCGTCGTTTTGGCGAAAAAACGCATCCTGCAAAAGTGCTTGCAGGATGCGTTTTTTCACCATTGACTAACATTAGCGACGCATTTGCGACGCATTGCCACACGTCGCAACCGTCGTGCGACGGTTGCGCCGTGTTGTGGCGGACCGTCGGCTGCAAAAAACGTTCCATGTAACGTTTTTTGCCGCCGACTGACCGCCATTTCCGACCGCGCATGCGCGGCCGGAACTCCGCCCCCACCTCCCCGCACCTCACAATGGGGCAGCGGATGCATGGAAAAACAGCATCCGCTGCCCCCATTGTGCGGCGCATTCACTGCTAGCGTCAGTACGTCGGCCCGACGCTCTGCGATGGGCCGAGTACGACGCTAGTGTGAAAGTAGCCTAAGAGTCCCTGCTGGTCTGCCTCTCTAGTTCTGTATTCCTGTTTTTTTTTCAAACTCCTTTTATTGTTATTAAGCAGTACATATCAACCCAATAACATGTCATAGACTCCATGTCAAGATGTCTTTCCCATTCTGTTCAATATGACATTATTGTCACCACAATAAACTTCTCTAAGCTCTACCTATTCTGTAGTGCCTCCCCTTAATTCCCCACACCCCCACCTCTGTGCATGCTTCCATAAAAATCTAGACTTTATGGAATCGAGATGTGTCCAGCACTTAAGGAGATACCATCTGGGGTCCTTCATCTGAGCTCTCAGTCTATCTTTGATAGCTGGTGATAATGTAGGAATAAAAAAAGTCCAAGTCGTGAGAAACTTCCCTGCTATTCTCTCTCTGTCAGATAGTTTCCAATCAATCGATTTTGAATAGGAACATTATGTTTGTCTGTATTAGGCCGGCGTCACACTGGCGAGTTTTATGGACATATGAGCGCAGAAAATACACCCGTAAAATACGCATAACACACGGCCCAATGATTCTCTATGGCCCAGCTCCTATCAGCCGTATTTTACCGATAAGTATTATACGGTCTTCTACGGCCGTACAAAATCGCAGCATGCTGCGTTTGTCACCGTAATGCGCAAAAAAATTGCCAATGAAAGTCTATGGGGGCGAGAAAAATACGGATTACACACGGACCAGCAGTGTGACTTGCGAGAAATACGCAGCAGTGTTCTATAGAAAAGCCGGTAATTCAATTGCCGGCTTTTCATTTCTCCTTCACAAACCCGACAGGATATGAGACATGGTTTACATACAGTAAAGTGGTTTTGTAAATTTTATAAAAGATAACCTAGGCATGTTAGATGTCTATGAACTCGTAATGACCTGGAGAATCTTATTGGCTGGTCAGTTTAAGCATTTAGTGAACCTAGTAAAAAAGACAATCAAAAAACAAGTGTGGGATTGCACTTTTTTTGCAATTTCACCGCACTTGGAATTTTCTTCCCGTTTTCTAGTACACGACATGCTAAAACCAATGACATTGTTCAAAAGTACAACTTGTTTTGCAAAAAATTAGCCCTCACATGGCCATATTGACGTAAAAATAAAAAAGTTATGACTGGGAAGAAGGGGAGCAAAAAACGAACACGGAAAAACGGAAAATCCCAAGGTCATGAAGGGGTTAAGTTTCCTCACCTCGACATGCTTATCATGTCACTCTCCGAAAAGGAGAAACGATACTTCTTGGATCCTGGAATGTTTGATTGAAAATTACATTGAAACTTACCATGTTATGGTCATTGCTTCCCAAATGCTACCTGACCTGTAGATCTGAAATTGTATCTGGTATATTTGACAGAACCAGATTCAGCAGATTACCTCCCCTTATCAGGGGCTTTCCAAACGCAACATGACACCCGCATATCATTCTTTCAAAGTTTAAGTTCCAAAACGTCACTCTTTCCTTTTTGAGGCCTGCCGTGCACCCAAACAGTAGTTTTCCCGCACATATGGGCTATCAGCTTATATTACTAAGCCATATGTTGGATGTCCCTGGACAATGCAAAGGTTACATCAACCCCACAAATATAAACCCCATTTGCCATGGCCACAGGGCAAGATGTCATCACTGTGCACATGTGCAGGATGTTTTGAGGCCAGTGCTACCGTTAAAAAATTGACATGTTAGGGTGTTTTTCGCATGGACACAGTCTGTGGAAACACACTGACACGTGCACAGACCCATTCATTTGAATAGGTCTATGTGTGTAAGTATCTCCAGTATATGTGAAAACTGTCACCACACGTACCGGAGACACTGACATCTGAAAGAGCCCTCAGTGTGTAGCTGGCTGTCCTTGAGAGCAGTCACATCAGTGACTGCTCTCAAAGTCATCAGGATCATCGTGGGACATTATGGATTATCTCTTTACTTCGGACAGGTGAGGAATATTGTTGTTCATTATTTTAATTAATTTAAAAGGGACATTAGCTTCAGTGAATGGATGTGTGGGTTTTTATACTATGGGGTTAGTAATGTGGGTGTCTCCAATACAAAGGGGACATCAACCTCTCTGGTTAAGTGCCAGAATTGGCGCATCATATGGATGCACCATTTATGGGGCAACTGAGAGCTGATGTTTTTAGTCTGGGAGGGGGCCAATATCCATGGCCCATTCCTAGCCTATTAATATCAGCCTGCAGCTGTCTGCTTAGCCTTTGCTAGTTATTAACTATAGGTGGACCCTACATCATTTTTCAAAGTTAAGTATACAGCTGTGAGCTCCTATTAATAGCCTGGGACGCTCCATGGTATCACCCCCTTCCCGGGCTATAAACATCTGCTCCCATCTGTCTGCTTTCCCTCTGCTGCTTAATAACATTTTGGGGGATCCCATGCAATTTTTTTCAGAAAATAATTTATCTAATATATAAAGCTGAATGTGTGTATGTGTGTGTGTGTGTGTGTGTGTGTGTGTGTGTGTGTGTGTGTGTGTGTGTGTGTGTGTGTGTGTGTGTGTGTATGTCCGGGATTGGCATCTGAACCGTCGCAGCTACAGGCACAAAATTTTGCACAGTCACACGTCTGGACCCCGAGAGCGTCATAGGCTATGTTGTGAGGTGAAATTTTAACCCCGCGCTTTCCAATTCACCAAACAATTTTGCCCCTATCTACATAATGGGGAAAAAGTGAAAGGAAAAGTGTTGGAGGCAAATTAACAGCTGCCAGATGTGAACAAGGGGGACTTAAAGAATGAGAGCGATGGCGCCAAAGAGTATATACTGTACAGTTGCTAAGGTGGGGCCCCGACATGGGATAATCACCACACCACCACGGGGATATGAACACACACACAAAATGCGCCACACACTACCACGTGCTCGAACACATATACCACCCTCAGCGCACATTTCACCACACATACACCAACCTCGCCACATAAAAGTCGAAACACAAAAGTCGCCGCTCAAAACTCGCCACGCGCAAAACTCTCCACATGCAAAACTCGCCACATGTGCAAAACTCACCTCATGGAAAACTCGCCACACGCAAAACTTGCACACGCGGAAAAAATGCCACATGCACAAAAGTTGCAACACATGCAAAAGTTGCCTCACACAAAACTTGCACATACTCAAAAGGCACCACACATAAAACTCGCCACGCGCAAAATTCGCCATGCGCAAAACTTGCCGCACACAACTTGCTACACTAACCTGTCACATGCAACTCGACACACAAAAAGTTGCTACACGCATGTCGCCACACAAAACTCATCTCACAAAAGTCGCTACATGCATGTCGCCACACGCAACTCAACACACACAACTTGACACACGAAACTCGCCCTAAAACACACACAAGTCTGGTATTATCCTTCAAAAATAAAAATCTGATTAATAAGCAGACAAACTACAAGAGCAAGATATGTACCATATAGGAATCCGGCAGCTGTCAGTCACATGACCAGTCTATTATGTGTATGTGTGAGCTAATATATACTGCCAGGGGGTGGGCTTACTGTTGGCTGGGGATTTATCAGGCTGCCAATTTTGCTTACAAATACTGAGGTAAAAATACTGACCAAATAACGTGTGAACGAGGTCTAATACAGGAGGAGATGACACACAGGTATATACTATTTACAGGGGAGATGACACACAGGTATATACTATATACAGGAGGAGATGACACACAGATATATACTATATACAGGAGAGATGACACACAGGTATATACTATATAGAGGAGGAGATGACATACAGGTACATACTACATACAGCAGGAGATGACATACAGGTATATACTATATACAGAAGGAGATGACACACAGGTATATACTATATACAGGAGCAGATTACCTACAGGTATATAGTATATACAGGAGGAGATGACATACAGGTATATACTATATACAGGAGGAGATGACACACAGATATATACTATATATAGGTGAGATGACACACAGGTATATACTATATACAGGAGGAGATTACATACAGGTATATACTATATATAGGAGATGACATACAGGTATATACTATATACAGGGGACATGACACACAGCAGGTATATACTATATACAGGGGAGATGACATACAGGTATATACTATATACAGGAGATGACATACAGGTGTATACTATATATAAGGGGGATGACAAACATGTATATACTGAGGTGAAAATGAGAGGTGTGAGGTGAAAATGAAAAGGTGTGAGTGCAAAATGAGAGGAGTGAGGGAAAATAGTGGAGTGATGAGAAAATGACAGATGTGAGGTCGAAATGACAAGTGTTAGTGGGGAATGAGAGGTGTGAGGGAGAAAATGAGAGATGTAAGGGGGAAAATGAAAGATGTGATGGGGAAAATGAGAGGCATGATGGGAAAATAAGAGAAGTGAGGTGCTATAACTAACCACAGATATTTACTATGCCCAGGCAACGCCGGGCTCTTCAGCTAGTTTACTTATAAAATACATGCACAGTAAACTACACAAGCAATCTACTAATTATATATGTGACTGACATTTATATCTATCTATTCTATGTGTATATATCTATTCTATTCTGTCGGGTCACGCTTTGATTTTATGGCTTTGGCAGATTTTGGGCCCCCTGAAGGTGTTGTCTAAGTGTTTGGTTTTGCCTCCCTTAAAAAGGTTTGCTCATCTCTATTTGTAAGTCCTCAACTGAGTCTGCCTTTTTAAACGTTATTTTTATGTATATCTTTATACGAATAAGGTTATCTCGTATATGAGAATTTCTATACCACTAAACTTTTTTGTTTGTGTCATAGGATTTGAATAGTGTTTGTATGGAAGAATGGGCCAAAATCACACCTGAGCAATGCACGCAACTAGTTTCTCCTTACAGGAGGCATCTTGAAGCTGTCGTCACTAACAAAGGCTTTTGTAGGAAGTATTAAATACATTTCAGTATGTCTGGGTTCACATTGAGTTAAAGCAGCCCGTTCAACACATGCGTTAAATGGACTGTGTTAACGCAAGTGCCGAAATGTGATCGTGCTAGTGCAGATAGAGCTAGCAGATGCTCTATCTGCGCCAGCGGTGATGTACCCGGAAACGCTGCAGCCTGCGTCCCAGGGTCCGTCACTCAATGACAGCACATCGCTAGCGCACGCCCATTTTGGGGCGTGCACTAGCGATGTGTCCGACATAGGGCTTAATGGCGGCGTTAACGGACTGGTTACACCTCGTTATTGCCTCCGTGTAACACAGTCCGTCTAACGGACTGGGGAACCCAGCCTAAGCGTGCTTTGATACATTTTCCCAGTGTCATTTCTCATTATTACACGATGTACAATAACAAATTATATTGTGGTACCGTGTTAGCCAGAAAATGGATGTGAATACTTTTCTGCCCAATGACGACAAAAGTATTCTGGGAGTGATACCTTTATTGGCTAAACAGAAAATAATATGCTTGCAAGCTTTCAGAGCACAGTGGCTTCTTATTCAGGCAAGATTACACAAAGATTAATAAGAAGAAAGCACAACATTAAAGAAAACTAAAGCAGGACATTTGTTAGGAGGTGGGAAGTGTGATGAGTCCATAGATAAGCCAAGGAAATCAAATTAGGCATTCTCTTACAAATGGAGAGGCAGTGGGAATAATGTTCTTAGTTATCTGGAGTCCATCTGGTGGAGGTGTGAATCGTATCCATGTAGTGACTCATAAATCCAGGTGTTAAATTGAGTCCTATTGTTAAGGTACCGTTACACTAAACGACTTACCAATGATCACGACCAGCGATACGACCTGGCCGTGATCGTTGGTAAGTCGTTGTGTGGTCGCTGGGGGCTGTCACACAGACAGCTCTCCAGCGACCAACGATCAGGGGAACGATTTCGGCATCGTTGAAACTGTCTTCAACGATGCCGAAGTCCCCCTGCAGCACCCGGGTAATCATGGTAAAAATCGGGTTACTAAGTGCAGGGCCGCGCTTAGTAACCCGATATTTACCCTGGTTACCATTGTAAAAGTTAAAAAAAAAAAACCCACTACATACTCACATTCTGATGTCTGTCACGTCCCCCGCCGGCGTCCACAGGGTTAAAACTGCTTTCGGCAGGAGCGCTGCTAATATGCACGCGCTGCTGCCGAGAGCTTCCCTGCACTGAATGTGTCAGCGCCGGCACTAACAGCGGTGACGTCACCGCTGTGCTCCGCTTTACGGCCGGCGCTGACACAGTCAGTGCGGGAAGCTCTCGGCAGCAGCGCGTGCATTAAGCAGCACTCTTGCCAAAAGCAGTTTTAACCCTGTGGACGCCGTGGGACGTGACAGACATCAGAATGTGAGTATGTACTGTTTTTTTTTTAACTTTTACAATGGTAACCAGGGTAAATATCGGGTTACTAAGAGCGGTCCTGCGCTTAGTAACCCAATATTTACCCTGGTTACAAGTGAACACATCGCTGGATCGGCGTCACACACGCCGATCCAGCGATGACAGCGGGTGATCAGCGACCAAAAAAAGGTCCTGATCATTCCCAACGACCAACGATCTCCCAGCAGGGGCCTGATCGTTGGTCGCTGTCACACATAACGAGATCGTTAGCGGGATCGTTGTTACGTCACCAAAAGCGTGACGTTGCAACGATATCGTTAACGATATCGTTATGTGTGACTCCGCCTTTAAAGAATTGAACATTTTCATCAGTTTGAATTCCAAATTTTTCTTTCTCTGTCATCCTTAAAATGATCTTTTAGTATTAAGACTTTTAAGTCTGTCATACTGTGTCCAGGTCCAGAGAAATGTTTTCCTACAGGTGTGTCCATTTCATTCCTGCTTGTGTATCTGTGTAGATTCATCCTAGTTTGTAGTCTTTGCATAATTTCCCCAATATAGATACTTCCAGGGCACCTCGTATCATGTACACCACGTTGGAGGATGTACATGAAAAAGAACCCGTGACCTCATAGTCCTGATTTTTGTTTGGCATGTGGACTATATTTGTTGGTAATATGTGGGTACACGTCTTGCATTTTTTATTGTTACGAGGGAATGTGCCAGTCACTGATGATCATTATCACACATAACTTAATTTATGGACATCTATGGGTTGATTTCTTTGCCTGTGTGGATTGGATGGGTTGTTACCAACATCTGTTGAGCATTTCATGTCAATAGCACCTTTGGAAATATATTTACTTTACTTACAAAATTGATGACATGTTCAATACTTATTTCACCCACTGTATATGTATATATGCAAAAGTTTAAATGAGCTCCCCACCCCACTAAAAAAATAGTTAAATATAGTAAGAAAATATAAAAATATTTATGCCATAAGGTGTACGCCAAACACAATTAAAAAAAAACAAAAAAAACATTTAAATGCCAGAATTTGTTTTCCGGTAGCCAAAACTGCCCCAAGGATTGCAATCAAAACAATGTATAAATAATATTAAAATAAAAGTTAATTTGACAGAAATCATTCCCTCATGTAATTCTATTGATGGAAAATGGCAACGCAAACCAAATTTTCTTAAACAAATTTGTGAATATTTTTATCACAAAAATATAAGGAACCCTTCTAAGTTTGACCAAAATCATACTGCCATGGAGAATCATGCTTTCAGGTAATTTTTACCTCAAAACTAATACCATAGAAACAAAACTCAAAAAAACGACAAAATTGAGGCATTTTCACCAATTCACAGCACTTGCAAATTATCAAATTATTTATCACCCTTTTTTTTCAGTACATTTTATGGCAAAAAGAATGCTGTCTGTCACGATAGGATTGGCGAGTAAACTGGGACCAGGGGCACCTTTCCTGGCCCTAGCACTTGGGGCGCCCTAGCTCACCCTGTTCCCCGGGATACCTCAGATGGCGAGGATGCTGGGACCTCCACCCTTGCCCAGTCTTCTAGCTGCAGCCCTGCGTCTGTCCCCTTCCTCCACCCAGGGAAGAGAGGCGCTACCGTGTACCACAGTATACTAACCCGACAGACAGGGGAACAAAGACAAGAGTAAAGGAAAATTCCACTAACACTAATTATACTCACACAAATAACAGAGGTATTCACCTGGGTGTGAAGGATGGGGGGGGGGGGGAGAAAATAAGGCGGGTAAGTATGAGGAATTTCCAAGCGTACAAACCAAGCAACAGTCGCACAATAAACTCCTCCAGCTCTCCAAACACCAGATCCTCACTCTCCAGATCTATGTAGCAAGTGCTAACTCAGACAAGGACCTGGCCAGAAGGCGTAGCTTTTATAGGAGAGAGAACTGGCTAACCGAGCACAGCTGAATGCAAGGATTTCCACACTGCCGATTAACCCCTGTCCTGCTGAAAGGAAACAAACATTTAATTCACCGGTGAAGTGCTTCTTCTCAGCGGCGAAGCAGGAGTCATCAGACGCTGCGGTCTTCTGGCACTGCTCTGTCGTGGAAACTCCGTGACACGGTCATTCAAAAGTAAAATTTATTCTTTGAAGAGTAAGTCCTCATATGTCAATTGGAAAATTAAAACGTTACGGATCTTGGAAGTAAGGAAGGAAAAAACAAAAGTAAAACATCTATTGAAGTGTATAATTATTTCATCAATAAAGGTAAAAACCATAAAGAAAAAAAACAATTTAAACGCGAAGATTGCTATTTTTTTTTGTAGCTGCACCTTTCCCAAGAAATACAATACAAAACAATAACGTTTTTTATATGTACAGCTGTGACAAAAAGTTTTGGGTCTTTTTTCACACTGGCAGTTGTGGAACAGTCAGGTCCAGGTCCTGCTCTGTTCCAGTCTATTTTGAGGCTTACTGGAACATAGTGAGGCGAGATACTAGAAGTAAGGACCATCCTGATCAGATGCACCTTGCTGTGGTGGGCAGGCATTTATACTTTTTTTTTTTTTTTTTTTAATCAAAAGGGTGTCAACCCAAGGTTATTTACATGCATTACTATTTATTTACTTACTGCTGGGTATTTGTTTTTATCCAAAATTTTGAGACTGACAATTTTTTTTTTTTCACAAAGTATTCTGCTTCAGCGATTTTAGCGCTTCGTATGCAACCGCAAACGCATGGCAAAACGCATGCAAACACATGATAACGCTGCGTTTTTTTATTCTCATCAACTTACGCGTGACGGATAAAAAAACGCAATGTTTGCATGCATTTGCATGCATTTTTGCATGCGTTTGTTATGAAAACATTTTTTAAAGAATTTCCTTGACACAAGCCACGCCCAATGGGACTTCTGTATAAAGACCCTTGTACAAACGCAAGCGAACGCATGTCCTTGCGTTCCCGTAGACTGTAATGCGTTTCATTGATGCACTCCTTCCGCAAGCGTCTGCATGCGTATGGCGGCGGAAATTTGATGCCAAAAAAATTCTAACATGGTGCGTCAGCCGCACCCAGCCGCACACCGCGATAATACGCATGCGTAAGCAAATGCGGTCAAATGCATGCACCTGCATCTACAATGCTTAAGATATGAAATCATGGTGCATGCGGATGTATGCGTCAGAAAAGCTGCGGACACAACCGCAAATGTGAAACCAGCCTTAGTTAGATGTTTCTGTGGCTACTGACGTACAATTATAAGCCTTTCATAAATTACACTTTTATTCACAAACACTTCAAGTTTATGTGTAGACTCAATATTTAGTGTTGAGTTGTGAATTCCGCTCTTGGGCTCCCTCCGGTGGTTGTAAGTAGCACTTTTGTGAATTCTGCTCTTGGGCTCCCTCCTGTGGTTTTGAGTGGTATAGCTGCTTCTTGGATTTAGCATTAGCAGCAGCTTCCACTGATCGTCTTTCTGGCTCGGCTATTTTAGTCTGGCCTTAGCCCTCAATCAATGCCAGTTGCCAATTGTTCCTGCTTGGATCCACTGCTCTTTTGGATTTCCCTGACACTCTGTCCAGTTCAGCAAAGATAAGTCCTTGCTTGTCCTTTTGCAGTCCATTTGTTGTGGACTTTATTGTTCAGCACATTCTATGTTTTGCTCATTTGTCCAGCTTATCAGTATGGATCTATTTAGCTAAGCTGGAAGCTCTGGGCTGCAGATTTTGCCCTCCACACCTTTAGTCAGGTGTGGGGATTTTTGCATATCTCCGCGGTGGACTTTTTCTAGTTTTTATTACTGACCGCACAGTGTTCTTTCCTTACTATGTATATAGCTAGAAGTGGCCTCCTTTGCTAAATCTTGTTTCATACTACGTATGTCATTTCCTTCTCCTCTCACAGTCAATATTTGTTGCTATCCTATCCTTTGGGGATTTTCTCTGAGGCAAGATAGCTTTCCTGTTTCTACCTTTAGTGGTAGCTAGTTCTCCGGCTGTGATGAGGTGTCCAGGGAGTGACAGAAACATCCCATGGCTACTGCTAGTGTTGTGTTAAGATTAGGAACTGCGGTCTGTATAGTTACCACCTGCCCAGAGCTAGTCGCATGTCGCTCCTAAATTACTAGTCCATAACAGTGCAACTGGCCAAAAATGAGTTGAATGCATCTCAAAAGAAGGAAAAGAAAAAGAGTTCTGAGCCATTTTTTTTTTCTTTAGTCTGTTTTGTCTTTTTCCTTCCTCTTAATCTCTGGGTGGATTTGGGCGCGGACATGGATGTTCAGGGTCTGTTTTCTCGTGTGGATCAGCTTGCTGCAAGAGTTCAGAGTATCCAAGATTATGTTGTTCAGACTCCAGCCTTAGAGCCTAGAATTCCTAGAATTCCTACTCCAGATTTGTTTTACGGGGATAGATCTAAGTTTTTGAACTTTAAAAATAACTGCAAATTGTTTTTTGCTCTGAAACCCCGTTCCTCTGGTGACCCCACTCAGCAAGTTAAAATAGTTATTTCTCTGCTGCGTGGTGACCCTCAGGACTGGGCATTCTCCCTTGAGTCAGGGGATCCGGCATTGCTTAATGTAGATGCATTTTTTCAAGCGCTCGGATTATTGTATGACGAACCTAACTCTGTGGATCATGCGGAAAAAACCTTGTTGGCTCTGTGTCAGGGTCAGGAAGCGGCAGAATTATACTGCCAGCAATTTAGAAAATGGTCTGTGCTTACTAAATGGAATGAGGACGCTCTGGCAGCAATTTTCAGAAAGGGTCTTTCTGAAGCCCTTAAAGATGTTATGGTGGGGTTCCCCACGCCTGTTGGTCTGAGCGAATCTATGTCTCTAGCCATTCAGATCGATCGGCGCCTGCGTGAGCACAAAGTGGTGCACCATATGGCAGCATCCTCTGAGCGGAGTCCTGAGCCTATGCAATGTGATAGGATTCTGACTAGAGCGGAACAGACGGGATACAGACGTCAGAATGGGCTGTGTTTTTACTGTGGTTATTCAGCTCATACTATCTCTGATTGCCCTAAGCGTATTAAGAGGGTCGCTAGATCTGTTACCATTAGTACTGTACAGCCTAAGTTTCTCCTGTCTGTGACCCTGATTTGCTCATTGTCATCTTTCTCTGTCATGGCATTTGTGGATTCAGGCGCTGCCCTAAACTTAATGGACTTAGAATTTGCCAGGCACTGTGGTTTTTCTTTGCAGCCTTTGCAGAGCCCTATTCCTTTGAGGGGTATTGATGCTACACCGTTGGCCAAGAAAAAACCTCAGTATTGGACTCAGTTGACTATGTGCATGGCTCCAGCACATCAGGAAGATTGTCGTTTTCTGGTGTTGCATAATTTACATGATGTTGTTGTACTGGGTTTTCCATGGTTACAAGTACACAATCCAGTGCTGGATTGGAAATCGATGTCTGTGACTAGTTGGGGTTGTCAAGGGGTACATGGTGACGTTCCTTTAATGTCAATTTCCTCTTCCCCCTCTTCTGATGTTCCTGAATTTTTGTCAGATTTCCAGGATGTATTCGATGAGCCCAAGTCCAGTTCCCTTCCTCCACATAGGGACTGTGATTGTGCTATTGACTTGATTCCAACCTCTAAGTTCCCTAAGGGCCGACTTTTCAACCTGTCTGTGCCAGAACATACCGCTATGCGGAGCTATGTTAAGGAGTCCTTGGAGAAGGGGCATATTCGGCCGTCTTCGTCACCATTGGGAGCGGGATTCTTTTTTGTTGCCAAGAAGGATGGCTCCTTGAGACCCTGTATTGATTATCGCCTTCTTAATAAGATCACAGTCAAATTCCAATACCCTTTACCTTTGCTCTCTGATTTGTTTGCTCAGATTAAGGGGGCTAGTTGGTTTACCAAGATTGACCTTCGAGGGGCATATAATCTTGTTCGTATTTAACAGGGTGACGAATGGAAAACTGCATTTAATACGCCCGAAGGCCATTTTGAATACCTGGTGATGCCTTTCGGGCTTTCTAATGCTCCTTCTGTATTTCAGTCCTTCATGCATGACATTTTCCGCAATTATCTTGATAAATTCTTGATTGTGTATTTGGATGATATTTTGATTTTTTCCAATGATTGGGAGTCTCATGTGAAGCAGGTCAGGATGGTATTCCAGATCCTTCGTGATAATGCTCTATTTGTGAAGGGGTCTAAGTGCTTATTTGTAGTTCAGAAGGTCTCTTTTGTGGGGTTTATTTTTTCTCCTTCGTCTATAGAAATGGATCCTGTTAAGGTCCAAGCCATTCATGACTGGATTCAACCCACATCTGTGAAGAGCCTTCAGAAATTTTTGGGCTTTGCTAATTTTTATCGCCGTTTCATTGCCAACTTCTCTAGTGTGGTTAAGCCCCTGACCGATTTGACGAAGAAAGGCGCTGATGTGGCAAATTGGTCCTCTGAGGCTGGTGAGGCCTTTCAGGAGCTTAAGCGCCGATTTACTTCTGCCCCTGTCTTGCGTCAGCCGGATGTGTCTCTTCCTTTTCAGGTTGAGGTTGACGCTTCTGAGATTGGGGCAGGGGCCGTTTTGTCACAGAGGAATTCTGATGGTTCCTTGATGAAACCATGTGCCTTCTTTTCCCGAAAGTTTTTGCCTACGGAACGCAATTATGATGTCAGCAATCGGGAGTTGTTGGCTATGAAGTGGGCATTTGAGGAGTGGCGACATTGGCTTGAGGGGGCCAAGCACCGTATTGTGGTTTTGACCGATCATAAGAATCTGAATTACCTCGAGTCGGCCAAACGGCTGAACCCTAGACAGGCTCGATGGTCCCTGTTTTTCTCCCGTTTCGATTTTGTGGTTTCATATCTTCCGGGATCTAAGAATGTTAAGGCGGATGCCCTCTCTAGGAGTTTTTTGCCTGATTCTCCTGGAGTTCTTGAGCCGGTTGGCATTCTTAGGGAAGGGGTGATTCTTTCTGCCATCTCCCCTGATTTACGGCGGGTGCTTCAGGAATTTCAGGCTGATAAACTTGACCGCTGTCCTGTGGGGAAGCGGTTTGTTCCTGATAGATGGACAAGTAAGGTAATTTCTGAGGTCCATTGTTCGGTGTTGGCCGGTCATCCTGGGATTTTTGGTACCAGAGATTTGGTGGCTAGGTCCTTTTGGTGGCCTTCCTTGTCGCGGGATGTGCGTTCTTTTGTGCAGTCCTGTGGGACTTGTGCCCGGGCTAAGCCTTGCTGTTCCCGCGCTAGTGGGTTGCTTTTGCCTTTGACTGTCCCTGAGAGGCCCTGGACGCATATTTCCATGGATTTTATTTCGGATCTTCCTGTGTCCCAGAGGATGCCTGTTATCTGGGTGGTTTGTGACCGGTTCTCTAAAATGGTCCATTTGGTACCTTTGCCTAAATTGCCTTCCTCCTCTGATTTGGTTCCATTGTTTTTTCAGCATGTGGTTCGTTTGAATGGCATTCTGGAAAATATTGTGTCGGACAGAGGTTCCCAATTTGTTTCCAGGTTTTGGCGGGCCTTTTGTGCTAGGATGGGCATTAATTTGACTTTTTCTTCGGCGTTCCATCCTCAGACAAATGTCCAAACTGAGCGAACTAATCAAACCTTGGAAACCTATTTGAGATACTTTGTGTCTGCTGATCAGGATGATTGGGTGGCTTTCTTGCCGTTGGCCGAGTTTGCCCTTAATAATCGGGCCAGTTCGGCTACTTGGTTTCGCCTTTTTTTTGTAATTTTGGTTTCCATCCTCGTTTTTCTTCAGGGCAGGTTGAGCCTTCTGATTGTCCTGGTGTAGATTCTGTGATGGACAGGTTACAGAAGATTTGGACTCATGTGGTACACAATTTGACGTTGTCTCAGGAAAAGGCTCAGCGTTTTGCTAACCGCCGTCGGTGTGTTGGTCCTCGGCTTCGTGTGGGGGATTTAGTCTGGTTATCTTCTCGTCATGTTCCTATGAAGGTTTCTTCCCCTAAGTTCAAGCCTCGGTTTATTGGTCCTTATAAGATCTCTGAGATTATCAATCCAGTGTCTTTTCGTTTGGCCCTTCCAGCCTCTTTTGCCATCCACAATGTTTTCCATAGATCTTTGTTGCGGAGATATGTTGTGCCCGTTGTTCCCTCTGTTGATCCTCCTGCCCCAGTGTTGGTTGAGGGGGAGTTGGAATATGTGGTTGAGAAAATTTTGGATTCTCGTTTTTCAAGGCGGAGGCTTCAGTATTTTGTTAAGTGGAAGGGTTATGGCCAGGAGGATAATTCTTGGGTGGTTGCCTCCGATGTCCATGCTGCCGATTTGGTTCGTGCTTTTCACTTGGCTCGTCCTGATCGGCCTGGGGGCTCTGGTGAGGGTTCGGTGACCCCTCCTCAAGGGGGGGTACTGTTGTGAATTCCGCTCTTGGGCTCCCTCCGGTGGTTGTAAGTAGCACTTTTGTGAATTCTGCTCTTGGGCTCCCTCCTGTGGTTTTGAGTGGTATAGCTGCTTCTTGGATTTAGCATTAGCAGCTGCTTCCACTGATCGTCTTTCTGGCTCGGCTATTTTAGTCTGGCCTTAGCCCTCAATCAATGCCAGTTGCCAATTGTTCCTGCTTGGATCCACTGCTCTTTTGGATTTCCCTGACACTCTGTCCAGTTCAGCAAAGATAAGTCCTTGCTTGTCCTTTTGCAGTCCATTTGTTGTGGACTTTATTGTTCAGCACATTCTATGTTTTGCTCATTTGTCCAGCTTATCAGTATGGATCTATTTAGCTAAGCTGGAAGCTCTGGGCTGCAGATTTTGCCCTCCACACCTTTAGTCAGGTGTGGGGATTTTTGCATATCTCCGCGGTGGACTTTTTCTAGTTTTTATTACTGACCGCACAGTGTTCTTTCCTTACTATGTATATAGCTAGAAGTGGCCTCCTTTGCTAAATCTTGTTTCATACTACGTATGTCATTTCCTTCTCCTCTCACAGTCAATATTTGTGGGGGGCTATCCTATCCTTTGGGGATTTTCGCTGAGGCAAGATAGCTTTCCTGTTTTTACCTTTAGGGGTAGCTAGTTCTCCGGCTGTGACGAGGTGTCCAGGGAGTGACAGGAACATCCCATGGCTACTGCTAGTGTTGTGTTAAGATCAGGAACTGCGGTCTGTATAGTTACCACCTGCCCAGAGCTAGTCGCATGTCGCTCCTAAATTACCAGTCCATAACAGTGTTGCCACTTAGTTTTCAAGTTTTCTGCAAGCCACCCTGGCAGCGGGATATCAGCCTCAAAGCCTGACTGATGGCAGCCCATTCTGGTCTAACCAGTGCTTGGAGTTTCACAATTTCTTTGTTTTTCTTTGTTTTTGAGGATTGACGACTGGTTCTCAATGTGATTGAAATTTGGGCAGTTTCCTGTTCAGCTCCATCAGCGGAAAAAAGATTTTTGTGTACTCACCGTAAAATCTTTTTCTCTGAGCCAATCATTGGGGGACACAGGACCATGGGTGTTATGCTGCTGCCACTAGGAGGACACTAAGTTAACACAGAAAGATTAACTCCTCCTCTGCAGTATACACCCCTTCACTGGCCATGATTCAACCAGTTCAGTATTAAAGCAGTAGGAGTATTAAGCGAAAGACAATAAAACTATGTCAAAATCAAAGAAGTAACAACAAGCCAAAAGGCTAACAGGGTGGGTGCTGTGTCCCCCAATGATTGGCTCGGAGAAAAAGATTTTACGGTGAGTACACAAAAATCTCCTTTTCTCCTACGCCTCATTGGGGGACATAGGACCATGGGACATCCTAAAGCAGTCCCTGGGTGGGTGGCAACATAGCTGCTAATATCCCGTGTACCACTGGCTTACAGCTAAGGTACCGCCGATTGCAGAATGCGCCTGCCAAGAGCGGCGTCTGCAGAAGATAGAGAATGAATGTGGTAATGTCTTGTAAAAGTATGCAAGCTGGACCATGTCGCAGCTTTGCAGACCTGTTGTGCCGACGCCTGGTGCCGAATGGCCCAAGAGGCACCCACCGACCGAGTAGAATGGGCCTTAATCCCTGATGGGATAGGAACACCCTTGACACGATAGGATTCCTGAATAGCCGATCGAATCCATTTGGATAGAGTAGCCTTGGAAGCGGGAGAACCCTTCCTTGGTCCCTCTGGAAGTACAAATAGGACATCCGACTTGCGGAAGGGAGCCGTCCGTGAGATGTACCGTCGAAGGGCCCTCACTACATCGAGAGTGTGCAGAGCTTTCTCAATGCGATGGACTGGTGCCGGACAGAATGAAGGCAGAATAATCTCTTCATTGAGGTGAAAAGAGAAAACGACCTTGGGCAGAAAAGAAGGAGAGGTCCTCAAGACTGCCTTATCCGGGTGAAAAATGAGAAACGGGGGTCGGCAGGAAAGTGCCGCCAGCTCCGAGACATGCCTGATGGACGTAATAGCCACTAGAAAAACTACCTTCCAGGAAAGGAAGGTCAGAGAGACGTCCTGCAGTGGTTCGAAGGGGGTCTCCTGAAGACCTCCAAGGACCAGATTAAGATCCCACGGATCCAAAGGCATTTTGTAGGGAGGTGCCACACAGAAAACTCCCTGAAAGAACATCTTCACCGGTAATCTATTGGCAATTTTTCCTTGGAACAGGACTGACAATGCTGACACCTGTCCTTTGAGAGAGCTAAGTGCGAGACCCGACTAGTCCTGATTGGAGAAATTCCAATATGTCAGGAATGGAAAATACCAGAGGAGATCGTCCTTGTGCGTCGCACCATGCGAAGATGATTCGCCAGGTACGGTGGTAACTGCGCATGGACACGGGTTTCCTAGCCCTGATCATGGCGGAGGACACCTTGGAAGTGAAACCCGCTTGGCCTAAAATCAAGGATTCAATGGCCAGGCCGTCAAAGACAGGGCCCTTGAGTTCTGGTGGTAAATCGGGCCTTGTGAGAGAAGATCCACACGATCTGGAAGGCGCCAGGGGACATCTGTTATGATCCTTAGTGGTTGAGGATCACAAATTACTCCAGCAAGGTAACTAAAATAGGACAAGCTCTAGGGAGGTGGAAAACTGGACTGACCGCAAATCTGAACCTATCCAAACACACTAGAGGTAGCCGGTGAACGTGCCTAAAATTCCTAGACGTCTCGAGCCAGCCTGAGGAACTAACTACCCCTAGAGAGAAAGAAAGACCTCTCTTGCCTCCAGAGAAATAATCCCCAAAGATATAGAAGCCCCCAACAGATAATAACGGTTAGGTAAGAGGAAGGCACATACATAGGGGTGAAAGCAGATTCAGCAAATGAGGCCCACTAATACTAGATAGCAGAAAATAGTAAAGGGATCTATGCGGTCAGTAAAAAAACCTTACAAAATATCCACACTGAGATTTCAAGAACCCCCGCACCAACTAACGGTGTGGGGGGAGAAACTCAGTCCCCTTAGAGCAACCAGCAAGCACAGAAATCACATTTTAGCAAGCTGGGCAAAAAACAAGATGAACGCTGATAAACAGAAAAATGAACAAACAAGAACTTAGCTTGACTTGGAGAGACTGGGAGCAAGGTAGTCACAAGGAATCTGAAGAGCACTGAATACATTGATAGCAGGCAAGGAACTGAGTATCCAGGTGAGTTAAATAGGAAACCAACCAAGGATAACGAACCAGCTGATGCAGCCAACCTGCAGAAAGACAACACTACACAGTACCGCTTGTGACCACCAGAGGGAGCCCAAAAATAGAGTTCACAACAGACATCACTGACCAGCTGAACCAGTTCCGCGTACCATGCTCGGCGCGGTCAGTCCAGCGCCACGAGGATCACTGGTACCCCTTCCGTCCTGATTTTCTTGATGACCCTCGGTAGCAGGGGAAGAGGGGGAAAAATGTACGGGAGGCGGAATTGACGCCACTGCAGGACCAGGGTGTCTGCTCCGACAGCACGTGGATCGAGAGATCGTGCAATGAACTGTGGGACCTTGTTGTTTAACCTGGAGGCCATGAGGTCCACATCCGGGGTCCCCCAGCGATGACAAATCTGCTGGAAAACTTCCGGGTGGAGGGACCACTCACCCGAGGCGAGACCCTGGCGGCTGAGGAAGTCCGCCGCCCAATTCTTCACACCTGGTATGTGGATCACCGAGATGGGCGAATGGTTGGATTCGGCCCAACGGAGAATGTGGGACACCTCGAGCCTGGCCGTCTTGCTGCGGGTTCCCCCTTGACGGTTGATGTACGCCACAGCTGTGGCGTTGTCGGACTGGATTCTGATGGGGTGACCCCCCAGAAGATGGTGAAACCTGAACAACGCTAGCCTGATCGCTCGTATTTCCAGGATATTGATGGAGAGACGAGACTCTCGAGTGAACCACCGCCCTTGTGCTGTGTGGTGGTTGAAAACCATGAGGCTGGCATCGGTGGTCACCACCAGCCACCGCACTGGGAGAAAGGACCTTCCCTGGTTCAGGGAGGACTTCAGCGTCCACAGCCTGAGGGTCTTTCTGACCTGTGGGGACAGAATGAAACGGCGGTCGAGAGAAGACGTGTTCCTGTTCCACGCCGACAGCAGCGCATGTTGTAGGGGACAGAGGTGAAATTGCACAAACTGAACCGCTTCCATGGCTGCTACGATCTGCCCGAGAATGCGCATGCTGAAATGAAGAGTGGGAGACTGGATGGGAAAGACTCCGTGCTCCTTGCTGCAGGGCCAAGGTCTTGTCTGGAGGGAGAATGACCAGACCGCGGGAAGTGTCCAGTGTCATTCCAAGAAAGGAGATCCGTTGAGTCGGGATCGGAGAGGATTTTTCGAAGTTTATCTTCCAACCCAGGCGAGAGAGTATCCACCGTGAGATCGACGGACTCTTCGCAGGCTCGGTATGATGGGCCTTTCATCAGTAGGTCGTTCAGGTACGGAAGTACCACCACTCCCCTGGAATGAAGAATGGCCATGGCAGCCGCCATGACCTTTGTGAAAACTCTGGGAGCGGTGGCGAGGCCGAAAGGTAAGGCCACAAACTGGAAGTGTCCCTCGTGAAATGCGAAGCGAAGGAACTGTTGATGAGGAGGAAAAATTGGGATGTGGAGGTAAGCATCTTTGATGTCTATAGATGCTAGGAACTCTCCTTTTTCCATGGACGCGACAACAGAGCGGAGGGATTCCATTCTGAAGCGCCGAATTTTGACAAATTTGTTCAGAAGTTTTACGTCTAGAATCGGACGCAGCGATCCGTCCTTTTTTGGGACCATGAATAGGTTCGAGTAGAACCCTTTGAACCTTTGGTCTTGGGGGACTGGAATAATGACTCCATCCCTTTGCAGTGCCCGTATGGCCTGGAGAAAAGCTGTTGTCTTTGGTTTGGGAGGACACGACTGGAAGAAACATGTCGGGGGGAGGAAAATTCTATTTTGTATCCGGAGGACACCAGTTTCCCTGACCCACTCGTCGTGGACGACCGAGAGCCATGCTTCACGGAACGAAAGTCTGCGACCTCCTACTTTGTTGATGTCCTCCTGATGTTGCAACGAGTCATTGGGTGGAGGATCTAAGGGATCTGGATCCCTTAGACCCAGATGATCTCGGTCTGGGTTTCCAGTTACGGTTAGGTCTGTATGAGACCTGGGGGCCTCGGTCAGCGCGCGAACCTCGTCCTGATGCCGGGGAGAAGGATGTAGATGACCAGTTGGGATTGTTGCGAAAAGGCCCGAATCGAGATTGTTTTTGATACCAAAACGGCCGGGTAGGCTTTTGTTGGGGGAGAAATTTACTTTTCCCCCCCCGGTAGCATCCGAGATTATTTGGTCTAATTTTTCTCCAAATAAGCGACCAGCTTGGTAGGGTAGAGATGTCAAAGAACGCTTGGAAGCAGAATCTGCTCGCCAATCTCTGTGCCACAGGGCTATTCTGATGGAGATTGCATTTGCGGCTGCCTGTTGGCCGAGTCTATTGAGGAGTTAACTACGAAGTCCCAGACTTGGGCTATCTGGTTAGCCAAGTTGATCGCCTCTGGAGGGAGATTAGTGTCTTGGATGGTCATGGTAAGCACCTCAGCCCAAGCGACCATAGCCTTAGCCACCCAAGAAGCGGCGAAGGATGGGAAGAGAGGCTCCTGTGGCCTCGAAGACGGAGCGAGCCAGGTAGTCGATTTGACGGTCAGAGGGGTTCTTGACTGAGGAACCGTCTGACAGAGATAGGGTAGTTTTGGAAGCGAGATGTGATACTGCAGGATCCACTGAGGGAGACTGCAGCCAGTCCTTGATTAGTTCCGGAGCAAAAGGGTATTTGGCCTCGATGGGCTTTTGACCCATGAAGCGTTTGTCAGGACGGTCCCTGTGTTTTGTTACAATTTCCTTAAACTCAGGATGAGTGACAAATACTTTTTGGACCCGTTTAGTCTTTTTAAAAGACACCACGTGTTCTGGAGTAGATACGGATTCCTCGTCCACCTTTAGGGTCTTGTTGACCGCTTCAATGAGAGAATCGAGTGTCTCTTGGGAAGTCGGGGAATCCTGGACGTAAGAATCGTCGGACTCATATTCAGAGTCATTTAGGTTCTCTGGAGAAGGGGAACGGGAGACTGAACTCGCAGATGCTGAAAAGCAAACGCGCCCGTGGTCAGGGGACGGGACATGGGTATGTTTTCTGGAACCCCGATCCCTTAGTGACAGAGTACGCCCCCTGCTGGTGGACGGATCCGTACCGTCGCCAAAGGCCTCCACGGTCTGACTTAAAGAAGGACCCCTGAGGGAGTCAATTTCCTTGGCTAGGGAAGCCATAGATTGTGACAGGGAAGTGGCCCACTCAGGGGGACTAGGCTCTGCAGGGTCGGCGGCAGCTGCACAGAGGCCGGGTCACAATCAGCACATAACGGGGTATTGTGAGCTCGGGGCAGGGCCATATTGCAAGTGGCACATGAAGTGAAAAACACTGTGTGCTTCGTTACCCTTTTTGGTCTCCTTAGATTGAGACATAGTGTCTTTAGAGACAGGGGCAGGATATGCACTGTGGTGCAGGGAAGGGGTTAAGCAGCTTACCTACGGTCCTGTCCCCGTGTCTCCAGGGAGGAATGTAGCCGCGGCGGTCCTGTGGTGCCAGTCAGCGTGAGCCACCTTCTGGGTCTTGTTATCCCCGCAGGAGATGAGTGGCAATATGGCCCCCGAGATCTGCAGGGCGCCTCTCGTCCCAGATGAGAAAGGCCGATATAGGGGGTGGGATTACGGCCGTGGGCAGATCTGCACACTGCGGCCTAGTCCGGCTGAAAAGCCGGGGACTAAATTTCTGGGCCCTGCCAGCGATGCGCGGCGGCGGCCGCAACGGAGAGCTGCTGACTCCCAGCGCCTCTCCCCAGGGACCCGGACCACACCTCTGCCACAGAAGGGAGCGCGGGGAGGGTATGTACTCACAGTGTCACAGGTCCTGCTGTCACTGTGAGGGTGCGCGCTCAATCCATGCACCCTGGACGGGGGATGGAGAGGCCCCTGATACGTCTTCCTTTATCTCCCAAGGGGGCTTTGTCTTGGGGCTGTGTGACGCCATCAGATGTGGGCCTTGTCTGAGGACATTAATTAAATTCAAAGAGCACAGCTAAAGCAAGACCTGTGTCATCTTAACATTAGAGCCGGGCTCTATGTGCTCGCCGTCTTGCAGGGGGGAGGAGATCGTGACCAAGGAGGAACAGTCACCCCCAGTGAAATTTGGTGTGCCCCAGATGTCGCAGGAGAGGGACGGGGAGGTATACTCGCCGTGCTCGCCTGTTGATGGTTCGGGGGAGAGCGGACCCTATAAAAGGAATCCGTCGCCCCCTTCACTCCGTTAAATAAAAAATAATTTACAGAAAAATAAAAATTAAAATAAGAAAGTTGGGGTCTGAAAACAGACCCAAGTGCCTCCTACAGACACTAAGCAAGAACTGGTTGAATCCTGGCCAGTGAAGGGGTGTATACTGCAGAGGAGGAGTTAATCTTTCTGTGTTAACTAAAGGTACCTTCACACTAAGCGACTTTGCAGCGAGAACGACGACGATCCGTGACGTTGCAGCGTCCTGGATAGCGATCTCGTTGTGTTTGACACGCAGCAGCGATCTGGATCCCGCTGTGATATCGTTGGTCGGAGCTAGAAGTCCAGAACTTTATTTTGTCGCTGATCACCCGCTGTCATCGCTGGATCGGTGTGTGTGATACCGATCCAGCGATGTGTTCACTTGTAACCAGGATAAATATCGGGTGATGTCACCGCTGTGCTCTGCTTTACGGCCGGCCGGCGCTGACACATTCAGTGCAGGGAAGCCGCCGGCGGGGGACGTGACAGACATCAGAAGGTGAGTATATAGTGTTTTTTTTTTTACTTTTACAATGGTAACCAGGGTAAATATCGGGTTACTAAGCGCGGCCCTGCACTTAGTAACCCGATGTTTACCCTGGTTACCCGGGTGCTGCAGGGGGACTTCGGCATCGTTGAAGACAGTTTCAACGATGCCGAAGTCGTTCCCCTGATCGTTGGTCGCTGGAGAGAGCTGTCTGTGTGACAGCTCCCCAGCGACCTAAACAGCGACGCTGCAGCGATCGGATCGTTGTCTATATCGCTGCAGCGTCGCTAAAAGTGACGGTACCTTAAGTGTCCTTCTAGTGGCACCAGCATAACACCCATGGTCCTGTGTCCCCCAATGAGGCGTAGGAGAAATAAAAAAGTTATAGCTCTCAGAATAAAGTGATGCAAAAATATTTTTTTCTATAAAATAGTTTTTATTGTATAGAAGTGTCAAAACACAAAAAAGATATAAATGAAGTATCACTGTAATCGTACTTACCCAAAGAATAAAACTGCCTTATCAATTTTACCACACGTGGAACGGTATAAACCCTCCCACCAAAAAAGAAATTAATGAATTGGGGTTTTTTTATTGTTCATTCTGCCTCCCAAAAATCGGTATAGAAAGCGACCAAAAAATGTCATGTGCCCAAAAATGGTACCAATAAAAATGTCAACTCGTCCCGCAAAAAACAAATAACTGTGTGCCAAAATATGGAAAAATTATAGCTCTCAAAATGTGGCTATGCAAAAACTATTTGCAATAAAAAGCATCTTTCAGTGTGTGACAGCTGCCAATCATAAAAATCCGCTATAAGGCCTCTTTCACACATCCTGATATTTCCCGATACAGGAGATGTCAGTGCCCATGTGAGTAATACGTGTGGCATGTGTGTGACACATCAGTACCAAACGGATGGGCGCCAGGGAAAAAGCATTATAGTAAACGCTGTTCCCCGGCGCAGGGTGCTGAACGTGGCTCTCATCATTCTCCCCTGCTCTGCCGGCATTCGGAGCGAGCAGGGGAGAATGAGGAGTTACATTTAAGTGATAAAAGAGCAGGCGATGGCTGATGGGACTATTACTCCCATCAGCCTATCCCTGCTGCTGCTAATAACAGTGCTAAAACAACATTTTAGTGGTAGAAATGTAACTTATTCTTTCTTCACCGCTCAGTGGTATAAAATTCTGTGAGGCACATGAGGTGTCAATATGATCACTGCACCCCTAGATGAATCTATTGGGGAGTGTAGTTTGTAAAATGAGTTAAAAAAATCACATATTTATGCACAACATAGTATAGTTTTTTTTCTATACTATGTTGTGCATAAATATGTGATTCTTCAGAATTTTAGTCTTTGCCTGATGAAGAGACGTATGTAGTCTCGAAAGCTTGCAATTTGTTACCATCTTTTCAGTTAGCCATTAAAAGGTATCAACCACTGAGGACTCTCAATTCTAAACTTATGTGAAGCACTTGGGGGTTCAAAGTGCTCACCACACATCTAGATAAGTTCCTTGGGGGTCTAGTTTCCAAAATGGTGTCACTTGTGGGGGGTTTCCACTGTTTAGGAACATCAGGGGCTCTCCAAACATGACATGGTGTCCAATCTTAATTCCAGCCAATTTTGCGGTCATAAAGTAAAACTGCGCTCCTTCCCTTCCGAGCTCTACCATGCGCCCAAACAGTGGTTTATCCCCACATATGGGGTATCAGCGTACTCAGGGCAAATTGCACAACTTTTGGAGTCTAATTTATCCTGTTACCCTTGGTAACATGAAGAAAATTGGATCTGAATTAATTTTTTTGTGTGAAAAAAAGTAAAATGTTCATTTTTTTTTTTAAACATTACAAAAATTCATGTGAAGCACCTGAAGGGTTAATAAACTTATTGAATGTGGTTTTGAGCACCTTGAGGGGTGCAGTTTTAGAATGGAGTCACTTTTGGGTATTTTCTATCATATAGACCCCTCAAAGTGACTTCAAATGTGATGTGGTCCCTAAAAAAAAAAAATGGTGTTGCAAAAATGAGAAATCGCTGTTCAACTTTTAACCCTTATAACTTGGTTCCAAAATTGTGCCGATGTAAAGTAGACATGTGGGAAATGTTACTTATTAAGTATTTTGTGTGACATATTTCTGTGATTTAAGGGCATGAAAATTCAAAGTTGGAAAATTGCGAAATTTTCTAAATTTTCGCCAAATTTGTTTTTTTTTCACAAATAATAGCAAGTCATAACAAAGACATTTTACCATTACCATGAAGTAAAAAAAACAGCAGGAAAAAAAAGCAGAGATGTTTACCTGCCCAGGCCTCCAGACAAATGCACTAACAGGATGCAGTGGACCCATTTAACACAGGTGCAAAAATGCCAATGAGACATCAGTCACAGCCTGCCAATCCATGGAGGGGGTGGTTGTTTGGCATATTAATGCACAAAAAAGGTCCGTATGCGGCACTGTTCACACACAGGCGATGCAGAGCATCTGGCTTACAGCCTATTGGTGACGCCGATACCATTAGATTAGCCGGGCTGCCTAGTGCTATCCAAAATGTATCCCATGTGAACAAACACCACAGTTTACAGAGCCAAAAGGACCCAACTGCACCCTGAATAATAAAGTAAAAAAACACATACATAAGTATGTGAGGTATTAGTTGATATTATGGCCAAAATATGCAAGCTCCCAACCCACGTCAAGGGTCCCCACATTTGCGAGTCCTATCATTAATTCTATCAGCAAGCAGTAAAAAGAGGATTTCTAAATGGGTCCACTGCATCCTGTTAGTGCATTTGTCTGGAGGCCTGGGCAGGTAAAAATCTGCCTTCCTTTCTGCTGGTTTTTCAAGTCCTCTTTTTACTGCTTGGTGACACTATCATGAAGTACAATGTGAAAAATACCTAAAAACAATGTCCGAATCACCAGGATCCATCGAAGCGTTCCAGAGTTAGTACTTCATAAAGGGACAGTGGTCAGAATTGTAATAATTGGCCTGGTCATTAACATGCAAACCACCCTCTGGGGTAAAGGGGTTAAGGGTACCGTCTCACTATACGATTTACCAACGATCACGACCTGCGATACGACCTGGCAGTGATCGTTGGTAAGTCGTTGTGTGGTCGCTGGGGAGCTGTCACACAGACCGCTCTCCAGCGACCAATGATGCCGAGGTTCGCTGGTAACCAGGGTAAACATCGGGTTACTAAGCGCAGGGCCGCGCTTAGTAACCCGATGTTTACCGTGGTTACCAGCGTAAAAGTAAAAAAAAACAAACCGTACATACTCCCCATCTGATGTCCGTCAGGTCCCTTGCCGTCTGCTTCCCGCTGTGACTGAGTGCCGCCGTAAAGTGAAAGCAGATCACAGCGGCGACGTCACTGCTGTGATCTGCTCTCACTTTCCGGCCGGCAGACAGTCAGAGCGGGAAGCGGACGGCAAGGGACCTGACGGACATCAGATGGTGAGTATGTACGGTTTGTTTTTTTTTACTTTTACGCTGGTAACCACGGTAAACATCGGGTTACTAAGCGCGGCCCTGCGCTTAGTAACCCGATGTTTACCCTGGTTACAAGCGAACGCATCGCTGGATCGCTGTCACACACAACGATCCAGCGATGACAGCGGGAGATCCAGCGACGAAAGAAAGTTTCAAACGATCTGCTACGACGTACGATTCTCAGCAGGGTCCCTGATCGCAGTAGCGTGTCAGACACTGCGATATCGTAACGATATCGCTAGAACGTCACGAATCGTACCGTCGTAGCGATGAAAATGCCACTGTGTGACGGTACCCTAAGGATGTTTAGATGGCATTCTTTATTCATGGCCATTTTTACTCCATTTTAGTCAATTATTTTATGTAGCATAAAATATTAACTATTTATGCCAAACAAGTCAGTTTCAAAAAGTGGGAAGAAAAGTGTGGCTTACTGCTTGGCATGGATTCAAGCACATATAGTAAATGCAACATTTAAAATAAAAAAATAAAATCACAAAAAACTTTCTATGTTTTATGTGCCCTGGCCTTGGGTGTCCCATCATCTAGAGCAGGAGCTTCGCTGATAATAGTTATCAGTGTACCTTCCAATATGGAGACTGCTTCAGGACCTTTGGTGACATCACGATCATGTGACCATGATGTCACCACAGGTCCTGCCTTCTGCCCGTCACTGTCTGTGTGTGTCTCTGTGACTTTGCATCTGTGTGTCTGCCTGTCTTTGTATCTGTTTGTGTCACTGTCTATCTTTGTATCTGTGTGTGTGTAGTTGAATTTAGAATCTATGGGCTTCTGGTGGTATATTAGTGAGGGCATCAGAATGTATGGGCTCTTGATAGGTATATATTAGTGAGGACATCAGAATGTATGGGCTTCTGGTGGTATATATTAGTGAAGACATCAGAATGTATGGGCTCTTGATAGGTATATATTAGTGAGGACATCAGAATGTATGGGCTCCATGTGGTATATATTATTGAAGATATCAGAATGTATGTGCTCTGTATGCATGTGTCTGTGTGAAGGTGCTGTGTATACATGTGTACGCTATGTGGGTGTAGCAGTGTTTGTGTCAGATACTGTGTGTGTATGTAGCATTCATTTGTAAATGCCTGCTGCAGACATGAATTCAGAGGTGTAAACACGTCGGGACTCGCCCAACGAATGTGCAAAATGCTCTTCATTCATCGAGTGATTGGATTGTTTATGCTGGACCAGAAATCATTTTTCTCAGCAGCACATCGCCGATGTAAACTGCAGAACTGCTGCTGATAACATGATACTTTATGGGACAGATTGCTCTATTAGTGATCGTTCTGTGCCAATCATTTGTTGTTAACCTCTGTGAAGAGGCTGAGAAACAAGTGTCATATGACTTCAATATTGTTGATAGTGCTCATTTACTCAGCACATGAAATAGCAACCTAAATGTTTGAGTGTGATGGTGTAATATGTGAGCATTTAGGGCCCCACTTTAAACTTTTGCCCAGGACCACATTTTGTCTGAAACTTGCCCTGTTCCCTGTAAGTTTACTTCCACTCACCTATTTGTCTTTGAAAGGGATAATCCTTTCCGTTGATCCCCTGCATCTAGAATCTACTATTCCCTACATTGTTTTTCCTGTGTAGAGGTATTATTTATTTATATAGCACCATTAATTCCATGGTGCTGTACGTGAGAAAGGGGTTACACACAGGGTTATAGATATCATTTACAGTACACAAATTTACGATGACAGACTGGTACAAAGGAGAGAGGACCCTGTCCTTGCGGACGTACATTCTACGGGATACCGGGGAAGAGACAAAAGGTCGGGGTGCGGCAGCTCTGGTGGTGGTGTGGCAGCAGCTCTGGTGGTTGGTGGGGCGGCAGCTCGGGTGGTTGGTGAGGCGGCAGAATGGTTATTGCAGGATGTAGGCTTTCCTGAAGAGATGGGTTTTCAGGTTCCGTCTGAAGGATCCAAGGGTGGTGGATAATCGGATGTGTTGAGGCATGGAATTCCAGAGGATGGGGGATAATCGGGAGAAATCTTGGAGGCGGTTGTGTGAGGAACGAATAAGTGTGGAGGAGAGTAGGAGGTCTTGGGAGGATCGCAGATTACGTGAGGGAAGATAGTGGGAGATTAGTTCAGAGATATATGGAGGAGGACAGGTTGTGGATGGCATTGTAGATCAGTGTTCGTAGTTTGAACTGGATTCGTTGGGGAATTGGGAGCCAGTGGAGGGATTTGCAGAGGGGAGAAGGTAAGGTTTAAACCGCTCACTGTTGTTCTCTTACGTTCTAAGGCCTCATTCAGATATTTTTTTTTTTATGTACGAGAAAAACTACCAGTTTTCATCAGTGATTCTCAGAGTATCAATCGTTTTTGTTTTTTACTGAGGAGAAAAAAAAAGTTTTTCCACAGTCTCCATTGTATCAGTCAGTGAAAAATGGCAGAGCATGGATGGCATATAAATGCGTTGCAATTTTTTTAATGGACCCATAGACTTTCATTGCAGTGTTTGAAAACTGTTTTCCCTCAGACATGGATTACAGCGCGGGACAGAATGACAGAGGTGACAGATATTGGGGTTTTTTATTTTAGTTTGATTACAGGAGAACGAGGGCTTCGGTGGAATTAAGACGTTTGGGGACCATAACTGTGTTTGTTATTTTTAAATTAAAAAGGAAAACTGTGTTTTGTTTTATTTCTAACAAAATTTTTTATTCTGGCTGTGTCTTTATTTACATACCAAATGTAGGATTAGTAATAGATAGGTGTTAACCCCAAAAATATTAAACCCTCTTGCCACAGCTACAGGGCAAGTGGGAAGAGTCGGGCAAAGCGCCAGAACTGGCGAATTTAATAGAAGTGCCTTTTCTGGGCAGCTGCGGGCTGCTACTTTTAGGCTGGGGGGGGCCAATATCCATGGCCCATTACCAGCCTGAGGATACCAGTCCCCAGCTGTCTGCTTTAGCAAGGCTGGTTGTCAAAAATGGGAGGGAACCCGCGCGTTTAAAAAATTAATCAAATAATTAAAAAATACAGCATGGGGACCCCTCTATTCTTGATAACTAGCCTTGCTGAAGCTGACAGCTGAGGGTTGCAGCCCCCAGCTGTGAGTTTTGCCTGGCTGGTTAACAAAAATACAGGTGACGGTTTTCTTTTTTTCTTCATCTATTTACAGCACAGGAGCCTTCTAATGAATACTCTCATCAGCCGCTTCTGCTGTTACTAGCGGCAGCAGGTATCAGTTGATGGGAACAGATGTCCCATCAGCTGACACCAGTGGTAAATTTTATACATCCAATCACAGGTGAGCGCGCACGCTGTCTTTTGACAGTGTGTGAACCGCAGCTCTCTGACAGGTGGGGATGGTTTCACTGCCGATCAGAATCAGTAACACGGACTTCCTGGTGAAGCCTGTATTCGGTGTCAATGCCCGAACAGTAGGTGTTCGGTACGGACGCCAAACTTTACTGTTCGGGTTCGCCCATCTCTACTTGTTTGTACAATCATATACTAAGCAATCACCCCCTTCATGAATTGGTAGGCTGTGAGTGGTTGTCCTAGTATTTTGCACCTGTGTTGCCACCATCTTTACTACATGAGTTTGCTGCATCTGGATATTGCATTTGTTTGGAGACCTAGGCAAGTAAGCACTGATTCCCCTATTAATTCTTGAAATTTTTGAGGAATTTTAGTCCTCTTTTTGTGGCTCTGCTATCAAGACGTGACATCAGCAGAGGCTTCTGAAGCCCTGGCTGGAGTAATTTGTGACCACTCTGTGCTGGGGAAGAATGGTGTCATGCACAACAGGCAGGTAAGTTGCCATTACCTGCCTGTTTGTGCTTAGGTACATTTTTGTTATATTCCCTTTAAATTTCATTAAGCGTGTTCAATACATTTTCCCATGTCATTTTTCATTATGACAATTTATGGACATCTGTGATTTGATTTCTTTGTCTGTGTGGATTAGATGGGTTGTTACAGACATCTGGTGAGAATTTCTGTCACTATCACCATTAGAAATATATTTACTTAGAAAACTGGTGACATGTCCCATACTTATTTCACCCGCTGTGTATCAGTGTCATATTGTGTTGCTAAAGGTCCACTGGCAACATTTGATTCAAAAGTGTGAATATCTTTTAACACGGTTTAGCACTAAGCAAATATTACATTTCCTTCATTGAAAAATTTACCAATGCTTCTATATAATCACAAATTGGTCAGTTTAATAAACAAATGAGATGTTGCCTTGGTCTGTACATAGTGAATCAAGTGTATTGTGCCAACTACTGCTCATATTGTTGGGTGGAGCACCTACTCCTGCACAGGGGCCCAATGGAACACCTATTCCCCTATGGAACACACAACTCATTAAATTAGGTACTCTGTGTGTAACAGAACAACTGTCCAGCTTACAGATCTTACACTGCTATGGAGCGTATAATCACTGGGAACGCACCGGCGCAGAAGGCACTTGATGCCCGTACCTATAGAAGTATGGAAGACTGCGGAGGAAAAAAAAGAGAACAGTTATACACACGAGCAAGAATTACTCTCAAGACATCACAGGGACAAGGGGACGCTGATGGGAGGCAAGATTTATGGAGATGAAGAGGAGAGGCAGCATTATCTTCCAGGTACCATCCTCACCAGAGCCTTGAAGACTTAATTTATATAAAGTGATAAAAGATTATTTCTCAACAAAACATCTGATGTGAGGCATTCAGGATCACTCTCCTCCTCAGTCTATAACCTGCATGTCCATATTAATAGTTAGACAGGTCAAATGTGGTGACAGATTCCCTTTGAAAGCATACATCATCACTCATTGCTTATATGCCAACAGTTTATAACATCATTGTAGTCATATTTAATTTTTAAAAGGAATCTGTCAGTAGGATGAATCCTCATAAGCCGTCTATATGGGCATTAAGCTGAATAAAATGATACCTTGATATCTGCGTCTTATTCCAGAAAAATCCATGTTTTTCTTATACATAAGTGAGCTCTTAACATCTATGAGCCAGACAACTGATCTGCATGAGAATCTGCTTCCAGGGCTTATTGTAAATGAAAGGGGGCATTACCAATGTGAGACATGTATATCAGGAGAGCAGACTGTCAGTCACTACATGTCTCACACTGGTAACACCCACCTTTCATTTGTAATGAAGATCTTAGCATCTCATTTACATATTAAAAAAGCGTAGATCTCCCTGGAATAAGATATCAGATCATAGAAATCAAGGTATCATTTTATTCAATTATCTACACCCTGCATGTCCATATAGACGACTTAGGAGGGATGACCCTACTGACAGATTCCCTTTTTTAATTACCAGTAAATATGGCTAAAGTTATGATATAAACTGTTGGAATAAAAGCAGTGATTAATGTTGTTCCCAAATGCCTTATATTATTTATGGATTTGGGTCGTCTCTCTATTAATATTCATTTTGGGACCAGTGGTGTGTCTGCTGTTTTTTAATATGTTTTTATCTTTGTGCACTTGTCTCTGTGTTTAATAAACTTGTTATATTCTACTATTTTGCTATTTGCGATTAGATTTTCTTGGGAGTGCGCTCGCTATGCACGGTTTCTTTTCTTGTTTTTTTTGCACATTATATTATTTATGAATGATAGCTTCTATGTTCTAAAGTGTGAAAACAATAAGAAAGTCCCAGAGTCAGAACTTGCGTCTTATCATTGGTAAAAAATAATGGCAGTTCAGTATCTTTGGTAAATTAGTGGCCATCAATTGTTTCTAACCGGTATTTGAGCAAATGCTAAATACTTGCACAACTTTAGATGAAATCATTCACTTTGCTTAAACTATTAAAAGCAGCTAATTTCTGGACACAAAAATGCAATGGAAAACCGCAACATTTACGCTACGTGCGAACAATGCCTAAATAAAAGGTTTTGGCTATAGAAACCAAGTCATTAATAGCTCAATACCATACCTTTTAGAAAGCATAGATGATTTAGTGAACAATACTCCAGTATGGAACCCAGGGGAGAAAATCTAATTATTTTCACTACTCCTTTATCAAGTTAAAAAAAAAAGAAATCGAAGGCATTTATCAATGTTTTTCTGTGAACATAGATTTATTCTTTAATAAACCAATTAAAAATACAAAAACAGCTTGAAAAGTATTTCAACAGTTTAACGTTTTCTTTTAAATACAAATTTAATCTCTATCAATATAGTATAACATCTGAACTCTAAACATATATGGATCTCTTGAGTTTATAAAATAATTTGCTTGGTCGGAATTTCTCTGAATGCACAGAAATTATGTTTGTATTTATTTGATATTCAGCATTTGTTTCCAGGGTTGTAAGTAAATATACATTATTTACAAGTAAAAAAAAAAGCTCCTCTATACCATTACATCGCTTTCATGATACCTGCAATATTCCATGTAATGTATAGCTGGATCACACAAAGGCACAGTAGTTATTGCTGAAGACAGAACAGAGTAACACATGGAAAAGACTGGAAAGAAAGGTCTTTAGAACAGTGCAAAACCTCAGTGACGTTACATCGGATTCTTCGGATATTCTGGCCTTAAGTAGTCATAGATCAGAAACAGGCGGCTAGCATATAAAGCTGTATTGGCTTTTCTTATTTACAGACTAACAAAATAGAATTTACAGAAAGCGCACCGGAAGATTGTCAAAAACAGCTTAAAAATATTTGCATCAACAGTTACATATTGTCTGTATAGAACAATAAAAGGCACGTTCCTTCAACATAGGGGTCCTGGAATAAGCGATACGCCCAAGTGGAATTCTTTATGAAGAATATTGACTTTCCTGATTAAGATTCTATAAAATAAAATAAAAAACCTTAAAAAAATCAAAACCAGCTGAACAGAAATTAAAAGTTTTACTGCTAGAGTATCACATACTGGGAAGAGGATTTATGAAAATATAGATGTTCTTTAAAAAAAAAAAATACAGAGAATATTGAGGAAGAGCCCGTCACATTTGGAAAATCTTAAATATATAGAAATTATCTATATTATTAATTTGAGTCAAACTCCCATGGGTCGTATTCCTTTTTAATTTCCATCTGGGTTGGAAATCCATTTGGATTTGCTACCACCAGTACACATGGAGGTGGATATTTCTGCTCAGTTTGCTCAGCAGTTTCCTCTGTGTCTTCCTGGGGACCTTGATCAGTGGCAAGAGGAACAAGAGTTTGTTTGGTCTCTGGGGATTTGATAACTGATGTGATGACAGTGCCTGGAGTTTGGTGAACCAGAGGTGATGGGCTTGTTGAGAAGGTCATTACTGGAGTGGCTGCACTGAAGGCTGGAGATGAAGGCACACTGACTGTTCCATTGCAAAGCCCCTGAATACTGCCATTAAGAACCTGCTGGACCTGGCTAGAGCTCAGGACAATGGACGGTGGAGGCGATCCGCCTCTCTGAGGGTGTAGCACCATATTATCCTTGAGTACGGAAATAGGCTGTCCCGAAGGAATGGCTTGAAGTATAAATTTCTGTGACCCTGCCGGGGCGGTGGGGTCTGTGCTTGTTATCACGGTGGTGAGAGGCACAGTTTGGAGTGTTACAGTATGCAGCTGTTGATTTCCTGGCGACACCACAACTGGGACCTGGCCTGGAGACTGGATCGTTCTAGAACACACAGATATCAACATTCAAACATAGATAGAAAAGAGAACAGATACAAATATGGAGTAAAAGAGCATTATTGTACTACAATCACCGGAATGGACATTGTATAGCATGCACATATTATTACTGCATGAGTGACAGCTTTCATTTGGAAAGTGAGGACTGTGCCTGGTCTGCCAAGGCTCATGTGACATTTTGGCAGGGAATGCCTTTTTCTTATACATTTAAAGAGTTATTCCCATCTTTAAAGAAAGGTGTAGTGGAAAGTGTTTGTAATAAACCACCAAATTTCCAATTTACCGTTTTAAAAATGGACACTTTTCCTGATGATTAAAAAGTATTTGTAAAGAATTTTTTGACTTTACCTTGATATTTGATATGTGTATAAAATGGAGTATTTTTGTATGTATTTATGTGTTGTTTTAAATTGTATATGTTATATGGGTGGTTACTGTATGGGGATTGGTGGATGGTAATACACTTCCTATATAAGTCCACCATTACCAATGTATTTTATGCTTGAAAAAGACCCTTGGGGTTGAAACTTTGCATTTGACAAATAATGGAATCGTTTTTGTACATTTCACCTGGATTGGATGCTGTCCGTCATTGCGTTTTTGGTATCACCAAAAATCTTAATCCAGTCAAAAGGTCTGCTAGTCATGAATTAGACGAGCTGTGGAGTCACTCGTCCCACCCCATTTACGTTCATCTTGACTTGCTGTACGAAATTAGCATGAAAAACACCAAAATCCGCAAAGTGATTTAAACTACAATTCTGGTGTAATCACAGCCAAAGTGTCTACACATGTCAAGTACAAATGAACAAGTGTGTTAAAAGGAATATGAGGGACTTTGTAAGAAAAAAAAAAAATTTGCTTAAGCACAAACAGGCCGGGTAGTGGTAGTGGTAGTAGTAGCAGTAGTAGCAGTAGCAGTAGTAGTAGTAGTGAGATGGCTGTCAATCAGAAAGACAACAGCAGTCCCTGTCAACACTGCAGCGCAGAAAAGAAGCCGCCGCTCTGTTGACGTGACGTCAGCAGAATCGCCGTGAGGAGCCATCTGTGACCGCTCTGTGCCAGCGAAGAACGGAGCTGGCCACAACAGGCAGGTAGGTACTTGCCTGTTAGTGTAAGGCTGTGTGCACACGGTTGAAGATTTTTCATGGTTTTTTCGCGTTTTTCCCGATAAAAACGCTATAAAACTGCAAAAAATCTGCATACATTATACATCCCATCATTTTTAACGAATTCTGCAATTTTTGTACACATGATGCGTTTTTTTCCACAAAAAAAACGCATCGCAGTAACAAACGCAGCATGTTCATTAATTTTGCAGATTTTTTGCGGATTTACCACTATATAATGAATTGGGAAATGTCCGGAAAAATCCGCAAAAAAAAAACGCGCAAAAACGGATGCAGATTTCTTGCAGAAAATCTCAGGATTTTCTCAGGAATTTTCTGCAAGAAATCCTGAACGTGTGCACATAGCCTAAAGGTCCTTTTTTTTTTTTTTTCAAAATCCCGGATATCCCCTTTAATGATAATCACTGAACTAAGGACAGTGTTCATTGAAGTGGTGTGGTTTCTGGAATGTAATACATAGCACTATAAAATCCTAGTCCTGACATTGTACTATTTCCATTATACTCCAAAGATAACTCACCTGATTGCCTGTACAGAAGACATGTTATCATTCTGAATGGTGCATGTTAGGCCATGATCAGGGATAGGCTGCCCAGACATTAGATGGACTGTCCGAAATAGCTGAGTTGGATGAGGCAACGGCGTAGGAGTCACTGTCCTCAGCATATCTGATGGTAATAATTGTTGCTGGCTAAACTCCTCTAGTTCTTTCACTTTTGAAGATTTGGGTGACCTTACAACAGTGGTTGAGCATCCTCTTGGTCCAGCATTAGGAGAGACTTTAGACACACGTGCTTGATTTCTATTGGGAGTAGAAACTGGAGAATGCAAATTTCCTGAGTATTCAGCAGAGCTCGAGTCCTCCTCATCGATGTATACGAGATCCTTTGGCATTTCTTTGAACTGATATACAAGACGTTGGCCTTCCACTTTTGCTAAAATACCTCTTTGGTAATAGTACCTGCAGGAAGCAAACAGATATACGCTGTTAGAATCTGGACACTTTGCTTACCCTACCAAAAGGGTAAGCAAAGGATTATACTTATAATAATAAAATTATAAATGTGATAAAGAGTTATTGCTCAAATGTTTCACTATCTCCTGCAATCCTTAGGCTAAGTTCACATTTGGGTATATGTGCACAGCGTATCATCTGCATACACAAACACATGTTTACGCAGCGTATTTTATGTGCATCAGCTTACGCATGACGGCAAAAAAAGTTTCGCGTTTGCATGCATTTTTTGCCTGTGTTTGCATTTACGCGCATGCGTTCGATATTTCCAGGAGGGCATGTCTCAATCAGTTCCTGGACATGCGCAGTCCGAAGTACGCAAGCGCATGCGTTCCCATAGACCGTAATGCATTTCTTAACACACTCATCTGCATGTGCATGCCTGCGCATATTTGATGAACTTTTGACGCCTCCAAAAATGCAACATGTTGCGTTCGCCGGACCCCGCCGCACACCTAGAAATGACGCATGCATCCGAAAGCGAACGCATGCCCATGCATACATCATGTTAAAGATAGTTACATATGACGCATGCGGATCAATACGGATGAAACGCAGGGCGCACATGTGAAACCAGCCTTAGATGGGCACTGAAACCTGGGAAATTGTGTCTACAAAGTTGAATAAGCGAAGGAACAAACATCAGAAGAGACAGATTCGGGAGTGTAGACATATTGTCGGCCCAGGAATAGCAGCAAACAATTGGTTAAAGACGGCGTGGCATGCGATCAGCAGATAAATGGTCCTTAGTAAGGACAAAGGCAATAGTAATTAACAGGCAAACTGAATACTTCCTTGTAAAGATGATGCACACTGTAGTGCCAGCATTTGAAGTATCAACAGCACCAGAAAAAGGTCGCTATACTTACAGCAGACTGTAATAATCAGCAAATAAATGGTTAGCCACAGGCCGCAGTGATGAACAGGAAAACAGAATACTTGCTCCCACATTCCAAAGACATACTGATGGGGAATTTAGATTGTGAGCCCCATCAGGGACAGCGATGATAATGTGTGCAAACTGTAATGCGCTGCGGAATAGGTTAGCGCTACATAAAAATAAAGATTTTTATTATTATTGTCAGCTGAGAGAAATGAATGGTGAGGCAAACTCCAAGCTTACTGAATATGCACACATAGCTGCCCGAGTCAGTCTTAGAAGACCTTGCCTGATGAGGTCATAAGACTTTGCCGGGCTACTTGAGAAACCCCAAATGGACCACAGCAAAAGGAAGTTGCTATAGTAAAAGTAAAAGGGAGCAGGGCTTGGCCTTAGAACTGAGAAAGGCGAGTAACAGTTAAAAAAAAATAATTAAAAAAAAATAATTAAAAAAAAGGGGATTTTTGGGGGGTCCCTCCCAGACTAGTATGTACAAAAACAGAGAGGATTCTTGACTTCAAATCTCCAAAGAAAGATTGGAGCATTATTCATTTTGGCGAACGATCACCTCTCTTCGGGATTGTATCCCTTCCAGTCTGTCAAGTTAAATAAGTTCCCATGAACCTTTTTACAGTTCAAAAAGGAGATTTTTGTGTACTCACCGTAAAATCTCTTTCTCTTAGCCTCTAATTGGGGGACACAGGACCATGGGTGTTATGCTGCTGTCCACTAGGAGGCGACACTATGCATAATCTGAAAAAGATTAACTGTGGCTCCTCCTGTGCAGTATACACCCCTGGACGGCATCAGCCTTCTCCAGTTTTGTCCAAAAGCAGTAGGAGGAACGTAACATGAATAACATAATTATGCCTGTAAGAAGGCAACTATGTAACATGAATAACATAATTATGCCTGCAAGAAGGCAACTATGTACGAGCTCAAGAAAACAATATGAGAACTCAACAGTTACAACGGCCCGGAAAGGGCAACAGGGTGGGAGCTGTGTCCCCCAATTAGAGGCTAAGAGAAAGATTTTACCGTGAGTACACAAAAATCTCCTTTACTCTGTCGCCTCATTGGGGGACACAGGACCATGGGACGTCCTAAAGCAGTCCCTGGGTGGGAAGCAATGGACGAATATTGTGCAGACAGGCCCCTATTCTTAAGGCACCGCCGCCTGCAGGACACATCTACCCAGGCCCGCGTCCGCTGAGGACTGGGTATGAACCCTGTAGTGTTTAGTAAACGAGTGTGGGCTAGTCCAAGTGGCCGCCTTACACACTTGTTGTGCCGAAGCCTGGTGCCGAATGGCCCAGGAGGCCCCTACCGCCCGTGTAGAGTGTGCCGTAATACCGGCTGGAAGAGGAGAATTCTTAAGGCGGTAGGCCTCTTGTATGGTGGATTTGATCCACCTTGGCAAGGGTAGCTTTGGAAGCTGGCAGACCCTTGTGGCCGCCTTCCGGAAGGAGGAAAAGAGAATCAGACCTCCGGAAGGACGCAGTCCTAGACACGTATATACGCAATGCCCTGACAAGGTCAAGCGTATGCAGAGCCTTCTCTACTCTATGAACCGGAACCGGACAAAGGGATGGTAGTGAAATTTCCTCATTGAGGTGGAAGTCGGACACAACCTTCGGAAGGAAGGATGGGACCGTACGAAGAACTACCTTGTCCTGGTGAAAAGCCAGGAAGGGCCGTCTGCAGGAGAGTGCTGTCAGTTCAGACACCCTGCGTAGCGAGGCGATTGCCACCAGGAAAACCACCTTCTGGGAAAGAAGGCAGAGCGGGACCTCCTTAAGGGGTTCGAAGGGTGGTACCCGCAATGCTGTCAGGACCAGGTTGAGGTCCCACGTTTCTAGTGGTCGTCTGTAGGGGGGAACCAATCGGGAAACCCCCTGAAGGAAAGTCCTTATTTGCGGCTTGGTAGCAATGCGCTGTTGAAAAAGCACTGAGAGGGCTGACACCTGGCTCTTAAGCGAGCCCAATGACAGCCTGGCCTTCAGACCCGATTGGAGAAAACCCAAGTACTTTGGGTAGGGAATAAGGGAGTGGAATCTGGCCACGAGATTCGCACCAGGTAAAGAAAGCTTTCCAGGTACGGTAATAAATCTTGGTAGAGGCTGGTTTCCGTGCTCTGATCATGGTTCCAATGATGTCCGTCGACAGCCCTGCCTGGGTTGGAACCCAGGTCTCAAGGGCCACGCCGTCAAATTGAGAGCCCCTGAGTTCTGGTGGTAGAATGGGCCTTGTGATAGAAGATCGTGGCGGTCGGGGAGACGCCAGGGGGCATCTGCTGTGAGTTGTACGATGTCGGCATACCATGTGCGTCTGGGCCAGTCCGGTGCAATTAGGATGGTTGGAACTCCCTCTTGTTTGATCTTCCTCACCACTCTGGATATCAGGGGGAGAGGTGGAAAAATATACAGAAGCTGGAACTGGGTCCAGTCCTGAACCAGAGCGTCTGCTCCGAGCGACCGCGGATCGTGTGTTCTGGCCATGAAGTTGGAGACCTTGGCATTGAAGTGGGATGCCATTAGGTCCACATCCGGGGTCCCCCAGCGGAGACAGATCTGTTGAAAAATTTTGGGATGGAGAGACCACTCTCCAGAGTCTATTCCTTGTCGGCTGAGGAAGTCTGCTTCCCAGTTGTCCACACCCGGAATGTGGACCGCCGAAAGAACCGACACTGTGTCCTCCGCCCAGCGGAGGATGTGTGACACTTCTCGCATCGCCTGGGTACTGCGGGTCCCCCCTTGGTGATTCACATATGCCACAGCCGTGGCATTGTCCGACTGTATTCTGATGTGAGAGGCTGCCAGTAAGTGATGGAAGGCCCTCAATGCCAGAAGGATGGCACGAATTTCCAGGATGTTGATGGGCATGGTCGCTTCCACTGGGGACCACTTGCCCTGCGCCGTGTGGTGTAGGTGCACCGCACCCCAACCTGTCAGGCTCGCGTCGGTGGTCAGAACCTTCCATTGACCTGTGAGAAAGGATTTCCCCTTTGCTAGCGAGGTTGGCTTGAGCCACCAGTGCAGGGACCTCCTGGTTGACGACATTAGCTGGAACTCCCTGTCGAGAGAAAAGGGATTCCTGTCCCAGGACTTGAGAATGGCTAGTTGGAGAGGTCTGAGGTGAAACTGGGCAAATGGGACAGCTTCTATTACTGCTGCTATCTTGCCGAGGACTCTCATGGCAAACCGGAGAGATCGAGGGGGTTTGCGGAGGAGGGTGCGAACTGCTAGTCGGAGAGCCAGTGCCTTGTCCTTGGGAAGGAGCACTAGACCCCTGGAGGTGTTGAATAACATTCCCAGGAAGGTCAGGGACTGACTCGGGGTTGGTGATGACTTTTGTAGGTTGATTAACCAGCCCATGCAACAGAGTATCGGTTGTGATTGAGATGCTGAGCTCGCAGTCCTTGAAGGTGGGAGCCTTGATGAGTAGATCGTCCAGGTATGGAACGACTACTATGCCTCTGGAGTGCAGGACATCCATGGTGGCTGCCATGACCTTGGTGAACACTCTGGGAGCCGTGGCGAGTCCGAAAGGGAGAGCCACGAATTGGTAGTGGTCCTGGCCTATTACGAACCTGAGAAACCTCTGATGGGCCGGTGCAATGGGTATATGCAGGTATGCGTCTTGTATGTCTATGGAGGCGAGATAGTCTCCCTTCTCCATGGACGCAATGATGGACCGAAGGGACTCCATGCGGAAATGACGGACCCGTACATATTTGTTGAGCTGTTTTAGGTCTAGTATGGGCCGTACGCTGCCTCCTTTCTTGGGAACTATGAAAAGATTGGAGTAGAACCCTCGGAAGCGGTCGGTCGGGGGTACCGGTACTATGACTCCTGCTTGAAAAAGCGAGGAGACCGCTTGGTGGTAGGCACGAGCCTTGGCTGGCGGTTTTGGGGGGACAGAGAGGAAGAATCGGTCCGGTGGGTTGGAGGTGAAGTCTATTTTGTATCCGGAAGACACTAGTTCCATGACCCACCTGTCTTCTGTAATAGGCAGCCAGGCTTGATGAAAGAGCAAAAGTCGGCCGCCTACTGGTGTGGTGTCTTCCGGAGTCCGTGAGTCATGATGAGGAGAAAGTCTGAGATTTTCCTCCTCAGGGCTTAGGCTGGCCTGCTTTTGACTGCCAGGTCTTGACCGACCTTTGCGTCGATCGTGAGTTGTCCCTGCGTGGGGAACGGTTACGATTTTGTGCTGGACGCGAGACGGACCAGCCGGAGGAATTCCGAAAGGATCGGAATCGAGTTTGGTTACGCTTCTTGTAAGTGCATTTAGGTTTCAGTTGGGGAAGAGAAGTACTCTTACCCCCGGTGGCGTTGGATATCATAGTGTCCAACTGTTCACCGAAAAGTCTCCCACTGAGGTAGGGGAGGTGCGTGAGGGACTTCTTTGAGGCTGCGTCCGCTTTCCATTCCCGCAGCCAGAGGGAGGATACGCCGAATCGTGATGGCGTTTGATGCTATCCCGCTACTCTCCTTGCTGAATCCAGAGCTGCATGGAGCATGTAGTCTGCTACAACTGCTATTTGAACCGCTTGGTCCGACAGCTCAGGAGCGGATGCTTGGAGAGCTTGTAAATTCTTTGCCCAGGCCAGAATGGCCTTGGCAGCCCAAACTGAGGCGAACGCGGGAGCCAGGGATGCCCCTGCTGCCTCGAAAATTGAACGAGCCATGCGTTCTACCTGCCGGTCTACTGCGTCCCTGAGGGTTGAGCTATCTGGCAGTGAAAGGAGGGTCTGTGCTGCCAGCCTAGAGACTGGGGGGTCCACTTCAGGTGGATCTGTCCATTCCTTGGTGTCCTTCTGTGGGAAGGGGTACCTCGCCTCCAAATATTTGCGATTAGTGAATTTTTTCTCAGGCTGTGAGAGCTGCTTTTTAAGGATCGCCTTAAACTCTGGGTGGTTAGAGAAAACCTTAGGTGGCTTCAGAGGTCCTTCAAAGGAAATCTTATGTTCTGGGGCCTCTGGTGGCGGATCAGAAATGTCCAGCACCCGATGGATGGATGAAATTATGTCCTCAACTAGCGCTGTATTGCTAGGAGGGATTGGGACAAGGGACCCCTCCGTTTCTCAGTCTGAGTCAGAGTCGCAGATGCCTTCTGAATCCTGTGTATCACTGAGGCGTCCCCTGCTGAGTGGGCTGGGGAGGAGGCCTTCTCTGGTCGGGGATTGCGGAGATCTGCATTGTCTGTCCCTGGAATGGGACGGTCTAGATGACCTGGAGCTACGGTGTCTCTCCCTAGAGGGGGATGACTGTGTGCTATGGGATGACGCAGATGGACTTGATCTATGGGTCCGCTTGCTTCCTGACCTAGACGTGGATGTGCCAGGGTCATCTTGAGGTTATGTTATCTATAGACTGCGTCATAGATTGCGATATCTGAGTAGCCCATTCCGGCGTGGCATTAGACACCGAGGCAATGGCAGGGGCTTCTTGGGGCTCTGACACATTAGTTTGTATACAGTTCTGACAATGCGGGTACGTGCTACTACTGGGGAGAGCGGTCCCGCAGGCTGTGCAGAATGCATAATAGCAGTTCTGCCTGGTTCTCTTGGACCTTGAGCCCGGCATAGTGCACATAGTGCAGAAGTGCTGCCAGCAGAGGACCTTACAGGGGTAGAGAAACCTATAGGGGAGCCTTATAGGTAATATGGATTCACAGCTGAGTAAAAAACCCAGCTGTGATCTTACCCCACCAGTGTGCCCCTAGGTCCAGCGCCGAAGATCCACAGTCCTGTGCCCCCCGGAGACTGGCTGCCTGGTCCTGGTCCTGCAGACCGGGAGATGCAGGGTTAATCTGCAGCCGAAAATGGCTGCTGAGACAGAGAGGGAAGGAGGAGAAGGGGGTGGAGAGCTGGAAAAAGGCGGCAAGGCTGTGTAAAAACGCGCCCTTTCTGTCTCGATCCACCCCCTTTATGACACTGTAGAGTGTCATATTTGTCATCCGGGGGGCGGCCCTGTGTCTGTATGTGCCATGCCTGCCTGCACTCCCCCCGGCCCCAACAGGAGCCCGCAGCTGGGCTGGGGTCCCTGGATGCAGGCGCAGTGTGCTGGCCCATTGCTGGGAGCTGTAGAATGCTGCCTGTACAGGCCCTACCTGAGGTGTCTCAACCTAATACCCCCAGAGGGGGATAGGGAGGGTGCTGTTGTCACCTTCAGGGGCCTTTATCCTCGCCTCGACCTCAACCCAGAAACCAAAAGGAATTGGGGAAGGAGGGGGGGGGTCTCGACTTCGATCCAGCACCCGAGGGACTGGGGAAGGAGCAAGATGGGGAATAGCCATCTCTACTTCAACTGGGCACCCCATAATAGGGGGCCGAGGAAGGAGCCATGCCGGGAGTCTCATAGGAGACCCTCTTTTCTTCATCTGTAATCCCGTCGGAAAAAACGGAGTAAAAATCTTTTAGGTGTGCCTCCTATGCGACACTAAGCAAAAACTGGAGAAGGCTGATGCCGTCCAGGGGTGTATACTGCACAGGAGGAGCCACAGTTAATCTTTTTCAGATTATGCATAGTGTCGCCTCCTAGTGGACAGCAGCATAACACCCATGGTCCTGTGTCCCCCAATGAGGCGACAGAGTAATATGGTTACCATAATCTCTTACTACAGGACAGTATTTGAGGCAAATGCTGTCAAAGGAGTTAGCCTCAGATGGAAAGTGGCCATATTTAAATTCACTGAAAAATCTGGAATGGACCAATGAATTTAGAAGCCAACTTCTTGTAACTAGTCTTTAAATGGATGTTCTTGGTGGAAAGCCAAAACTCATCTCTGGAAGAAATGATGGAAACAGGTCAACTGTGTCCTTCGCACTTTGGACTACACATCAGATCAAACGTTATGAATGTTCTAAGAGACGCTGTTCACAGCAGGAAGCTGAAGCTTAGATGTGATTGGGTGAAGAAAAGCAGGTTGTCAACTATACACTTTTTCCCAGAAGATTAGGACACTGAATTGTTGTGGGTGAATTTGGCTCAGGGAAGCATCTTGATTGGAAAAATTTGGACATATTGTTTTTGATTCTTGGTGTGCATTTTCCAGAACCTAGAAACAAATTGAACACCACAGTCAGACACAGTAAGATCTTGGATATGGTGGAATCAGAAAGTTTATTTGAAAAAAACATGGGTCAAATGTGGAGCAAATGAAGGTCCCTGGTAATGGACCAAAATGAGTCATCTTAGAGAAACAGTACACTACAAACTAAATAGTAGTGAACTCTCAGGAAGATCAGTCACTAAGGGCAAGATGCCACAAATTCTGTGCAGTCTTGTTTCAATTGGGGTCTCCAGTAGAAATGAAAAAGGACTTCAGCAGTTCATGTGACATCTGGATGACCGAGAGAAGAAAAGAATGGGTCAAAGATAAAACTTCCGGGTGGAGTGTTTTTGAGACTAGAGAATGTTCAGGTTCAATTGGGGTATCTTCAGAGACATCACATGGATCAAATGTGTTGGATAAAACATCAGTCCAGTATTTTTTCTCAGCAGAGTGGTAGGCGATGATGAATTCAAACTGTGAGAAGAGAGACAATCAAGCATGACAGGAATCCAGCAACTGGTTTGACTGCAGATATTCCACATTGATATGGTCAAATAGAGGTCATCAGGAACTTAGCTCCTTCAAGTGAATGTCACTATTCCTCTAAAGCTAATATTATGACTTAAAGCTCATGATCACAGAGAATTTTTCCAACTTCTGAAGAGAATTTCTTGTAGAAGAATCCTTAGGGATGATTTCTTGATTCAGATACATTTTGAGATACAACTGCTCCTACACCAACAGCAAAGCCAGCCACTACAAGGAAAATGGCTTGTCAACATAAAGATGGTGTAAGTTTATAGTGAAACAACAAGATTCAAGTTCCTGGGAGGCTTGAACAGCAGAATCCATCCAGTTTCAAGAAATATACAGTTGTCTAGTCAGGGTCATAAGAGGAGCTAATACTTGAGTAATTTGTAACGAACAAGCAGTAATAATTTGCAAAGTTAAGATGTCTTTGGGACTAATAAATCGTATTAATCCAAAATAGCAGAAATGTTCTCTGGACCCCGACACAGATATGCAGATGAGATGATATATAGAAAAGAAACGGCAGCTTCTGGTCTGTGGAGCCATTAGTGAAGATCAGCTTCATAGGTGCCAGCAAACAAAAGGAAACATTGAGTCTTTTGGCTACAGAAAAATTAATAAAATTCTCTGTAGCACCAGAATTAATGGACATAGATAAAAGCAGTTTGTCTCTAGTGGAGGACCGCATTAACCGATAACCCCAGGCAAATCCCTCCTATTTCTCTTAAGGTCTGAAGTTTCCCTGGCCTTGAGTTTCAAACAGTTAATGAGAGAACTAACCTGTTTGCCACAATATAGACAAAGTCATTCTTTGAAGGTTATGGAATTTTTTGGTCAACAAAAAATTCTTCCAGCCAATTTGCATTTGTTCTGGCATGATCTCTCTGGATGTAGATTTTGAAGCAGCTCTGAAAGCTTGTGGGAATTTTGAGCTTTCTACCTTGATCTCTCTTTAAAACTTAAGTCCATTCGGGTGGTAAGAGAAATAAAATCAAGAGAACAAGGCAAATCCTTACCAGAAAGTTAGTCTTTGATCTAGGCTAGTACAAAAGATAGCCAGAAGAGCATCACTGTACCAGACTAATTCAGCAGACAGGGTAAGGAAGTACATGGCATAACATCTCACAGAATTAATCCCTTGGCTTGAGTTTGAAATCATCGGTTAAGTGGACATGAGCTGGTTCATCAAACACTATGGAAGGTAGACAGAAAGGATGATAGCGAGTGCATTAAAGGACTTGTCTTTTTCCCATAATGCTGCAGCCCAAAGCATTTCCAGATAAAAGAAAAAATAAATGCCATTATCGGACAGTCAGAAAAAAAAAATAATTGGGAATAAATTTCAAGTTATATGATGCACTGGTACACAAAGCCTCAGAAGGCTTTCAGATCTGCATCAAAATGGGCAAGAAAAGGCAAATATGTGGTGATGTTCCCTATGAAGAATATTCAAAGTAAGAACTAGGCCTTGACAGGTGTTTGAGGCACTGCGTACATGTGGGCTGAGAGGTAGACCGGACAACATGCTTTGGACTCACAGCAAAATGCATAATCAAACCAAAAAGTCCTCAATTTTGAACGGTAATGATGTAGAGATGCAACTGCACCTTTAAAATCCAAGTTCAGAGTACTCTGTTATGGGTTCACCTGGTGAGGAGGATTGCCTAAGCCACAGGTCAGGACCAATGATGATGACACAGCGAGCAGGACTTTCTGGATGACACTTGTATCAGCAATGAACAGGACAGTAGAATATGCAGGACAGCAAGTAGACATGAGGAGCAGAAAATGCTAGAAAGCACAGAAGCAGGAGTGCAGACACAGGAACTATAGATGTATAGGTAGCCCAGGAGTTGCAATAAAAACAAATGGTTAAAGACCGTTGTATCCAACCAGTAGAAATATGGACCTTGGCATTGAAAAAAGGCAGCAATTATGAGGAGGCAAATGAAATACTTGCTTGTAAAAAAGATACATATTTTTGAAGAAGCATATGTAGTGTGAAAGGCACCAAAGAGCTCATTATGCTTACAGCAGATAAAGGGTTAATTGCAAGTCCGAGCCAGAAAGTAAATGCAGATAGTTGAGAAACTAACAGGAGTTTTCTTAAGTGAATATTGCCAGCTGAGAGAAATGGATGATTATACAAACTGCCAGTCACAGGGTAACTGAATGCAATGCTTATGGAATACTCAGATACACATAGCTGTCCGAGTCAAAAACCTTGGGCCTTAAGTGATGTCGCAGGCATTCACCAGGCTACTTGAGAAAATCAGGATGAACCTCAGCAAAGGCTGCCAGCTACAGGCCAAGAAATAGAGCCCGGCCCCAGCGCCAATACAGGTGAATAACGATGGGTTGCAGGGCCGCTATCTTGGGATTGCAGGGTGTTCCAAAGTTTGGACACTCATTGATCAGGTATCTCCTAACCTTTGGATTTGGGTTAATTTAACAATTTGGAAAGAATTCTTTTAAAAAAACTATTTAACACAAGTTTTTTTTGGTGATCACCAAGTGATGTCATTGACATATACAACAGTTAGTAGTGGGAATACAATGGCTGACATATTTCAGCACCAGACTGTATAACTAGCATAAAAAATGGATATTGCTTAAGGGGTCATCGGGTCTCAGAAGAAAAGTCTGTGCACACGGTCACAGCTCACTTATGTTGATGGGTGGCCACAGTCTAGACTCCTGCTCTTCTCTCAATTCCCTTCTCTCCAAACAAACCAGGGGGAGACTAGTCGGCAGATGAGTGCAAGTTTTCACTACCTGTATGGAGAATTGTGCATATTGTCAAGAGTCTGTAGTCTGCAGTCATACAGAGTGACTGCCAACTTTATTTTTGGACCAAATGACCCCTTTAAGCGGCAAGCATATGGAGAAGAGTTATAAGAACACATGCAATGCCTGCCTGTGTATGAGCTTACCTGAGAGCCCTACCCATCGTTTCATAGTTCATGTCAGGCTTGTTTTTGTGCTTTCCCCAAAGCTTAGACACAGCTTTGGAATCCACCAGTTTGAAAATGCCCTTTTCCCTCTGGGTCCACTTAATGTACTTTGGACATGTAGCTTTGTCTTGTAGCAAAGCCAGTAGGAACTCCCAAAGGTAAATGGTATTGCCTATAAATGCAAAAATAGCCAAGTCATTGGAGTTCTATCATTCCCATGTCCTGCAAATGTCTAACTAAAGGTTTCTTCCCTAGAATAAAACAAAAATAAGAAATAAAAAAAATGAAAAAAATGAAAAAAAACCCACGTCACTAGAAGTGAATCTTCCCCGAAATGCAGCGATGCATACCGCACTCCCTTTCACTTCATAAATACAATTTCCTCCCCAGGACACCGAGTCAATCTACACCATCATTCACAAACACAAAATGTACCAGCACATAGATGTGGTTAGGATGTTGCTGGTAATGTGGAGCCGCTCCTTGTTCCCTATGGCAAAGCTAAACAAGTCCAGAGAATTGACAGGAAGTGTTGTCATGGGAGCCCAGTAGTGTTGAAGCTGCAGTTATAGGGCCTGCAAATTCCAGCACTGATAACTTTCTACTGAGCTTTCTCATTTTTCATAGATACTCATCGCTCTCATTCATTTTCTGGTATCTTTTACTTTAAGGGAACCTGACAGCTGATACCAGTGATCCACAGGCCGCATGCATCAGACCACAGAAGTATGATTTCACTCATGAATGATCAACTCTGGAGCGCTGCAGCGTTATAGGGACTGCCACAGTGTAATCAGTGCTGGGGACCGAGTCACATGGGAGACTAACGGGACAGGCGGGTTTCCCGGTGCGTCTCCCCACCCGCTGCCCTAGAGTGATAGGTCTCTCCCTATACCCACATGCAGGGAGAAACCAGTCACCGACCGAAAAGCCGCTGGGGACAAACCTGTCTGACTAGTCTCCCATGCAGCTCGGTTCCCGGCGGCTACTATATGGTTTTTCTCTGAATCGCCGCAGTGTTTCCAGGTTAAACATATGGCTAAAAGCATACTGCCAGTACCGGACACATGCCTGTGGATTGGGCAGGATGTATCAGCTGGCAGGTTCCCTTTAATAACTTAAATGTAGAAAATTGCCAATATGGCCAACACCTGTCATGATGCCTTTCCAAATATATGAGGAAGGTCGGTGTCTCCACTGACGATTGAGACCAATTTTGTGCTGACATCTTTTTATGCAAGAAACTGCGCACAGATGGGCTGGGTCTGTCACGTCAGACTATTTTCCAAGAATAAGTATCACTGGAGGCGTGTATCCCCCTCCTCCAAATGAAATAAAGGGCACACTAAAGGTAAGCATGCATGATTTAGGGGATGGGTGACCACTGCTGGCTGGACGAGCAGTTAATAAGCTACAGTGTTACCTTTCCCGTCTTTGCTTTTCTTCCTCACAGATATATTTGGAGTAGTGGTGGGGGACTCGGAGCGAGTAGTTTTTGTTTTTCTTCCTAAGGGAAATATTATAGAAGTAAGAATATCAGCTTGTATAGAAACCTCTTCAGGCTGACGGCCATATAAACTGGCCGCAATTCTAAGGACTAGAGAAGACAGAGGTGACAGTACGTTACAGGTAACGCTCCAAACCTTTTTTCCTTTTCGGCTGGTCGTCAGGAGGAGAGTCTAATGCCTCTTGATAAATGTTCTGCTGTATCTCCATCACCTCTGGAATTCCATCTACGGTGACGGACACGTGTGTGATTGGGGTGACCATCAGCTCATCTTCTGCTCCAAATATGTTCGCTAGAAACATCAATAAAATGAAAGTCATCATTCTCATCACCTCCACTGCTTTATCCTGTACCATGGCCAGGCAATTTTTTTTTCATCCCCTTCCTACCAAGCGCCATATCTTTTTTTTCTTCCTTACATATACAGTGGGTTCAGAAAGTACTCAAAACCCTTAAAATTTTTCACTCTGTTTCCTTGCAGCCATTTGGTAAATTCAAAAAAGTTCTTGACTGAAAAAAAACAAAACAGAAATGTAGAAATTTTTGCAAATTTAATAAAAAAGAAAAACTGAAATATCACATGGTCTTAAGTATTCAGACCCTTTTCTCAGGCACTCATATTTAAGTCACATGCTGTCCAGTTCCTTGTGATCCTCCTTGAGATGGTTCTACGCCTTCATTGGAGTCCAGCTGTTTTTAATTAAACTGTTAGGACTTGATTTGGAAAGGCACACACCTGTCTATATAAAACCTCACAGCTCACAGTGCATGTCAGACCAAATGAGAATCATGAGGTCAAAGGAACTGGCCAAGGAGCTCAGAGACAGAATTGTGTCAAGGCACCGATCTGGCCAAGGTTAGAACAGAGTTTCTGCAGTACTCAAGGTTTCTAAGAGCACAGCGGCCTCCATAATCCTTAAATGGAAGAAGTTTGGGACCACCAGAAGTCTTCCTAGACCTGGCCGTCCAGCCAAACTGAGCAATTGTGGGAGAAGAGCCTAGGAGAGAGAGGTAAAGAAGAGCCCCAAGATCACTGTGGCTGAGCTCCAGAGATTGTTGCATCATTCTCAAGAAGACTCATGGCTGTACTAGCTCAAAATCTTGCTTCTACTCCATACTGAGCAAAGGGTCTGAATACTTATGACCATGTGATATTTCAGTTTTTCTTTTTTAATAAATTTGCTAAAATTAATACATTTCTGATTTTTTTTCCAGTCATGATGGGGTGCAGAGTGGAATTTTGTATGAATTTAATTTGCTGTATTATTTATCCTTTGAGGATTAGAATTGTGAAAACATGCAATTGCACCATTGATAAACTAGGTTTCAATTCTACGGTCTTCACAGTTAAAAAAATGACCTAGAAACAAATTTCTATAGCTATTTCTTAACCTTATTGCTTGTATTGGGAGTTATTTTCATTGTCCCCCGTTAGCAGTCAGTATTGTTTGCAGAGAGTATATTTCAATACTTAACGGCTGCTGTCTTCTGCAGTTTCCAACATCAGTCTTGTATCATGTGATCCCACTTATGACCTGTAAGTCAGTGGGATTCAGAACCACAGAAGACAGCGGGGACAATAACAAAAATGCTGGAGTGTTCCTTCAAAAGCAATAAAAAAGTATTTTTATATATAAAAAAACACTACACCTTTAAAAAGTAAAAATGTCATTTGTGTTGCCACATTCAGACGCAAACCGTTTTATTTTTCTGTCTACATTGTGTGAGAGCTTCTGTTTATGCAGGGAGAGCTGTAGATTTTATCAGGACCATTTTGGCAGACCTAGTATTGTCTTTCCCTTATAGGACGCCGATACTGCTCTCTGTGCTCAGCTGTTTGGTTTTTTAAGCTATGTCTGTAACTTTTCACCTAATATTAATGACCAGGTTAAACTTTTTCGGGCTTGTTATTTTGTACAAGATTTCCTCGTGCATAAACTTATTGCCTAGTGGGACTTTATCAGCCTTGAAATTACAACCGTTAACTCATAAAGCACTTCACACTTACCTAATCTTTTCTCATCCAGTAATGCATCTGGAGAGTCCATATTAAGAAGTGCTTCAGCAGCTTCAATTGTTTCCATGGTTTCATCACCATTCTGACAGGAAGCTTCAACTAAAAGAGAAGGTTTTCCGTTAGTTATCGAATTACATTTTTGGCAAAATACACTTTGCTTTAAATTGGTCACGATTCTGCATTTTCAGAATTGACCTGCAGATGGCACTACTGCTTCATCAGTGCCTTGGGGCGTTTGTTGGCAAATAACAGAATAGCATTAGCCAGTGAAAACTGGAGTGGGTTAGATACATTAGTGTCATAAAAGGCAAAATGTGTTCTAAACGAGGCCGGAAAAAAATAAAATAAGCCAAGTACAAGCTACCTGTAAGATCCTAAATAGTGTATACTGATACTGGCTGGTTACTGTGAAGATGGTGGCCAGTGAGTATACCAACATGCCCACACTACACATATACGGTATTTGCACAGGACAAGGCAACAACATTTGGTGGGAGGGCCGACTGGAGAATTAGCTTTCTTGGCGTCACATCATCCTGTGTAAAAGATGCTGATCACATGATATTCTATGTGCACAGGACAATCTATTACCGATCGTTCTGTGCACATGGACGTTCAGTTGGCCTGTATAAGCAGGCCATTAAACGACTGGTGATTGGCTTTTATGTAGCCAATCGGAAGTCATTTAATAGCTGGTCAGTCAGTATAAAGGCATCCTTAGACGGCCATTAAACGTCCATGCTGCTGCCCCCATTAAATGGTTGGCTACATTTGATCCTTTTGATTAAAAAAAAAAAAAAAAAAGTTACAGCACATTATTCACATCCATTTATTTACTCTTATTAACCAGGCAAATGTAATGCCAGTAGTGATAATATTATGTCCTTTAGGGCAGAGACAGACTGCTGTATTTCTCCTGTGAGAACCGCATGGTGAACCTCGTACTGGCGGTCGGCTCTCCTGACCTGGGCTTGACAGCTGCACAGTAATCCATCACGCTGTCTTGCTCAGGTCAGGAGAGGTGCCGGCCAGTCCGTGCAGTGCGATGCCATTCTGACATGAGAAACACGGCAGTCTGTCTCTGCCCTTAAGAGAAGTCCGTCAGTGCATTCGGCCAGTACAAAGACACAGCCTTGCAGAGGGCATATAAATACTGTGGCTATGAAACAGAAGTGTAATTAGGAGTATGCTAAATATGGCATTTGGGGCACTCCTGGCCTGGCCAAGAGGCTCAGCGCACCACTCCTCCCACTGGTTTGCATGTCCCACCCATCTCACTGGTGACAGACACCACTGGGTGGCCTGAGCTTTTCCAGCAGACCGTGCTAGCTCCAGACATACCGGGGTCCTGTCAATCAGCAGTGAAGAAGGCTGGGCAGGCAAACCACTAGGCGGACAGGTGCACTAAGCAGCACGGTCACACCAAGGGTGCACTAAGATCCGCAATCTGCATATTTAATTAAACCAGTTTCTCCAGTTTGGTGGCAGCGACTAGAACAGTAAGGGTAGGATTTTCATAGGGGTATTATACCCTACAAGACTAATATATACTGTTATACTGGGTAGACAGACTCCTTTAAACAGATAACATGGTCTTCTAATAGAGTCCCTTCTCCATCAAATCAAAAGGCCATTGCTGTAACCAGTGTCCTGATGTAACAGTGACATTCCTATATTATGTTGCCCAGGCAGCAAAATAATAGATCTCCATGCAGCATTTTGCGGAAACTCTCAGGGGAACACGCAAGGAGGCCCAAGCCACAGGTCGGACTGTGAAACGGGAAAGTCCCTTGGACACGTAACATTTTGTGCTACCTGCATTTACTCTGATAAATCCATATAAAGCTCCATTTCACATGCCACTTCTTTTCTAACTTGTGTGGCATATATGCGGGGAAAGCTCCAATGAGGGACACGCCAAATCTGTCCACATGCCCATGTGCACCCAACATATTTGCCAGCAGTGTCCATAATCTTTATTTCACTATGGAGACCTACTGCATTTTTTTAGTAGTGACCGGGAAAAAAAATAAAATAAATAAGAAATAAAAGATACAGCGAGGTATAGGTTTTCTAGTGTGAAATCAATAGCCAAAATTTATATCAATGGTAACCCTCATAATGTACTGAGAGGAAAAGATCTCGTATCGTGCGAGGCTCAAGGCAGTAATTAGGTCACGTTAATGCTCAATGTCCTCCGCACTAACATTTGGAGTTAGTTTTCATGCCACAATGTTTCACAAGCCTAATTTACTATGTAAGGTAGAATTAAAGCCTGGAGTGACTTTCCTAAGGACAGGAGGAGAACCGCATTAACACAAGCCAAAAATATATGTGGCCAAATATTGTCAGTAATACATATACGCACTGAGAGGTTAGAATGGCCGTTACCTGTGAGAGTGAGGTCATCGTCTTCTATGATTTGCTCCTCTGCTACATCCAGCGAGTTCTCCGTGATTATGTCATTGGGATCATCCACGCACGTTAACCCCGAGTAACTGTGCAGTAAATCTGCATTTGGAATGTGCTCTACAATGACAGCTGGGAAGATTGAAGGGTCGTCAAGCTGTAGATGGGAAAAAGGGCTTATTAGTGTCAATGTTTTTAGAGTTTTGGTAGTAATAGGTGATATTCCAGTATTAAGCTCATTCCCAGGTACAAGAATAACAAAAAAAAACAACAAAAATAAAAAAAAAACAAGATGGCAACTCTATGGGCAGGTCAGATACAATGGACCCCTATACCAGGGTGGATAAAAATCAATGTTTTTTAAAAAAAAATCAAAAAAATCGGATTTTTTTGATTTAAATCGGATTTTTTTGATTTAAATCGGATTTTTTTCAATAAACTGCTTTTTGAGGAAAATATTTTACCATCCAAAGGTTCTTCCATCATGAGATAAAGCTGAGTTGTTTAACTCAGTAGAATAAAGGCTGTATATGTGTAACATTCACAATGCCATGCTCTTCCAGAGGTTTCTGTAGGATGCTGACTATCCAACAAGTTTGGGCATGTCAACTGAATGGAAAAAGAAACTAAACCAAAAGTGAAACCAAGCTAGAAGTGTGGAATTAAAGGGGCAGTATGAACAAAATGTGGAGGCTATTAATAGTTTATACAATTAAGACATGCTGCTTTTAAACACCTACCTATTGCCATATAGTAAAACAAAAAAGATTTTTACTTACTTTGGGGTCTCCCCCTCACCCTGGCGTTAGATCGTTGCCCCTAGTTTCGTCCGTGTAACTATGGGCGCACATGCGCACTGCTCTCACTTCTCATTTTAATCGTGATTTATATTAAAAAAAACCTTTTGATTTAAATCAGTGATTTAAATCATGATTAAAATCATGATTTAAATCGATCCGATTTAAATAGAAAAAAATCTTTTGATTTAAATCGTGATTTAAATCATGATTTAAATCGGCGTGATTTAAATCAATCCACCCTGCCCTATACTATATGACCGGTCTGAATACCATGCAGTTTTTTCATTTGTTATTCCAATAAGAACCTTCAGAACAAAATCACAAAAATGATAAACTTGAATTTATTCAACCGACCCATATAGAGCAGAGTAAATTCCAAATGACTCAAATTATTCTGCTATACATGGGTCGGTCGAATAAAATCCAAGTTTATCACCATTTTGTGCTGAAGGTGGTTCTTATTGGGATCCTACATCTCCCTTCTGATTATGTAAAAGTTACTTTTCCGAGAGCACAAGATTCCTTTGAAATTTCATATCACGTTTTTTCATGAGTTGCAATGCTTCATCTAAGGTGGCCATACACATTACTTCAAAGTGAACCATTTAATGTCCCATGAGGGCAGATGTTCGTGAAATTCAACATGCCCCAATGTACCTGGCAGCAGTTTAGCTCTTCCCTCAATTAAAACCTGAATCTTTCCAAAGTTGGAGCACATTAGACTGCAGCCTCCCCGACCCTGCACATGAATGCTTAGCCAGGGGTTCACGTGTTCTCAAGAATGAGCGGATATAGGAAGTCTTGCAGGACTGCAGGATCAGTCGTCTGTGTTACTGGTAATAAAGAATCCATAGAAGTGGTGAGTGACCAACACAATAATGAGCATTGTGACCAGGTATTGGCCATCCACGGACCCTTGACTAGCAGCACTGCAGCGGACTCTGGTCCTCCAAGACTTCACTATATCCAGATATGTTCATGGCTGTATTTGCCAGATGGGACTAGTCAGCAGCAACCGTTCTCTCTACCCAACCATTGTGGCCATACAATAGCAGAAGGTGAATGGCCACACTTGGGTGATTTTTGGGGTGGTCAAACCCATACTATTTTTTTCTACCTACCATACTGCATTTCCCCCTTTGCTTTCTAGTAGTTCCCTAGGGTTAGAAGACCTCTCTGGCAGCTGCTTATTGGGCTTTTGGATTCAAACTGCTCCATCCCCTGCTGATAGCACAAAGAGACCCCCGTACACATCAGATGGCCGGCTGATCCATGCTTTTATCAGGTTTAGACTTTACTGTCATGCGTACAGGGGGCCTGAAGCTGTAAGGAGATACTGTATTATCTGACACCGCCGTCATCGACTTAATTCAACACTTTCCAACTGCTTTAAAAAAACTGTTTCAGGGTCACCCACAAACTGGTAATTACTACTGTTCCTGCTTCAGACCTCATTTGCAGTCATGCAATATGTCATTTCTATAGTTATGGCATCTTATTGTTCCATGCAAACTTAGATCCATCTTCAAGCACCGAGTCACAAAAACCAAACCGTAACATCTAGCCCATATTGCATGTGTGTACGCCGAGCCGATAGGAGTGCCCTCACGCGTTACTTATCTACTACATTAATGATGTGCCTGTGATAACATGGAAGATGTGGGCGATTTATTGTTTCTGCAACTATTTGCTACTGGTATTTATACAAATGAGCCAAATGTTACAGTAACTTATGCAGCAAACTACCGGTAATCCGACAAGCCATGGAAAAGGTCAAACTAAGATTTGCTGCATGTAATGCATTAAGTAGGAAGGTACATCTGCATATGGCAACTCCTCAATGTTACAATCAGATTGTGATTGCAGTTTCAGGATCCACAGATGAGCCACCAAAGTGTACATGGGCCGTGTGATCGACAAGGCATCGAGCAATTGTATTTATAAGCAATGATTTACAAATCTTACAAGTTACACCTTTAGTATGCCTGAAGGTGGCAGGAAATTTTGGGAAACCCTTGAAAAATGCTTCAGGTGTCTACATAAATTTGACCTAAAACTACAATCCATGCTTACACAGGTTATAAAGATATATACCCATATGAAAAGGACACGTAACCAATGTATATTTTGAAATGCAAACAAACTTTATTAGAAATATAACAAATAAAAATTATGTTTCAAGGGAAATATCAGCACAAAAATATGTTAAAAGACTCATGGTGAAGGGATAAGGTAAGTATCTATAGCTGGATAACTGTATAATCATATAAAGAAGATTATGGACATATAATGTAGAAAAGTCGGTCAGGTAAAAATATAAGGAAGACTCCGTAAATCCCGGTATACCCTATCCAAGAAATTATACACCTATATTATATACCTAGTGCGTGCCATCCTGTCCTAGACACATATCACAATCACTTTATCTGTATATTTGTTCATTGATTACAAGTTCTAAAAAGTTCAAAATATTAGACTTTTCATTAAGGAAAAGGATCCAATATCACATACCTGTACATGGTAAAGTAATATGACACTCAGCTGTCAGTATTTGGATTTAGAAAACCATTTGAGTTCTATAACTTTTCAGTGCGTTTTCGCAGCATATGCGGTTTTTACCTGTGAACTATTTAAATTCTATGGGGAAAATCTGCACATAAAGCTTCGCATACTCGCAAGAGAAATTTATATGTTGTGGATTTCAAAAATACTCTAGAGGTCAGTTTACACAGCATAAAAGAACCACAGCGGGCAGGAGATTTCCAGAAATCCCATCCACTTTGCTGGAAACTGTAAGATGCTGCATTTTTTGCTCATTGTGGGAACTTACTTTAGAGATGGGTTTTGTGACTTTTTCCAGCCTGGTGAAGACAGGCTTCAGAGGTCCTCAGGAATCTTTTTTTCTTGCCATGATACACTTCCACAGACGTGGAAGATCATGATGCCATTCTCTAAATAAAACAGGTCTCCCTCTCACACCTAATTGTCATTTCACCGACTGAAACCACTAGACTAATTTCACCTCCAAAATATCTGCTAATTCTAAAGGTTCACATGCTTTTGCCACTCAGTGTGATATTGGATAATTTTTCTTAAAAAAAAAAAAAAAAAAAAATGACAAAGTCTAATATTTTTCATCCATCTGTTTGATTTGGTTCCCTTACCTACGACTTGTGTGAAACAAATGTGATGTAATTTTAGATCAAATGTATGCAGAAATATGGAAAGTTTTGAAGGGTTCACAAACTTTCAAGCATCACCATAAGTGAGTATTTAGTTGTTGAGAAGATCACTAGTGACATTTGCAAGGAGTCCAATATTCTGCAATATTATAGAATGTAAAGTGTCACACGACACTAAAGGTACCTTCACATTAAGCGACGCTGCAGCGATATCGACAACGATGCCGATCGCTGCAGCGTCGCTGTGTGGTCGCTGGAGAGCTGTCACACAGACAGCTCTCCAGCGACGAACGATGCCGGTCCCCGGGTAACCAGGGTAAACATCGGGTTACTAAGCGCAGGGCCGCGCTTAGTAACCCGATGTTTACCCTGGTTACCATTGTAAATGTAAAAAAAAAAAAAACAGTACATACTCACCTTATGATGTCCGTCAGGTCCCTGGCCGTCTGCTTCCCGCACTGACTGTGAGCTCCGGCCGGCCGTAAAGTAAAAGCAGAGCACAGCGGTGACGTGCTCTTGAGATGCCACCCTCCTGCTTGCTTCATGGCTCCCCGGCATCACGCTCCTGCGCAGGCGTACTTATCTGCCCTGTTGAGGGCAGAGCAAAGTACTGCAGTGCGCCGGGCCTCTCAGACCTTCCCCAGCACCTTAACACTGCAGTACGTTGGTTTGCCCTCAACAGGGCAGATAAGTACACCTGCGCAGGAGCACGATGCCGGGGAGCCATGAAACAAGCAGGAGGGCGGCATTGCAAGAAGATGGGAGGCGCCGGACCCGGACCTGCGACACCCATCGGTCTGCCCCCCGGGTGAGTATAATATAACTTATTTTTCTTATCTTGCAGGTCGGATCGGGGGCTGATCTACAGCATTATAGAATGCTGTAGATAGGCCCTGAAAGGCGGTGGCCGTATCTTATATTGGCCAAACCTGGTGACAGGTTCGCTTTAAATACGCATTGTGTGTACGCACACTTATCTAATGAAAACATAATTGAATACATTAAAATACATTAAATTCCTTTAACATTGTACACGCTTTCCTTTCTCTGTCTCCGTACATCGGACAATACATATGACACAGCATCTGGCTGCCAGGAATTTGTCACAACTCCATCATAAGGCTATGTTCACCTATTGTATTTCTTCACGCAGGCAATACCTAGTCTCTTGCCAGTAAGGCTGTGTGCCCACGTTGTACTTTATGCGTTTCTGCTGCATTTTTTGCCGCAGCAAAAACGCTAAAAAAAAAACGCATTCCCATGCAATCCTATGGGATTCCGCAGTTGCTGTGCCCATGCTGCAGATTTTCCCGCTGCGGAATCGCATAGCGGTAAAATCCACAGCATGTTCATTATTTCTGCGGAATTGCGGCGATTCCACAGCCATAGGATTGCATTGAAATGCTCACTTTACACATGCTATGCCCACCATGCGTAAAGTAAGCGCTTCATGTGCGGATGGTACCCAGGGTCTGCAGGAGAGGAGACTCTCTTCCAGGCCCTGGGTACCATATACCTGTATAAAAAAAAAAAAAAGAATTAAAATAAAAAATAGGGATATACTTACCTTCTGATGGCCCCCGGAGTCCTCCCGCCTCTCAGCGGTGCACGAGGTGGCTTCCGTTCCCAGGGATGCATTGCGCGAATCACCTGAGATGACGTCACGGTCACGCGACTGTGACGTCACAAAGGTCCTTCACGCAAAGCATCCCTGGGAACAGAACGTACCGGGAGTGGCGCTGAGGAGATCGGGGGCCGTTTGAACGTGAGAATAACCTTATTCTTTATTATTTTTAACATTCTTTTACTATTGATGCTGCATAGGCAGCATCAGTAGTAAAAGGTTGGTCACACTTGTCAAGCACTATGCTTGACAAGTGTGACCAACCTGTCAATCCCTATTCCAAGTGATGCTAAAATGTGTTTTTGCGGGACAATGCAAGCGAATTCCACATGCGTTTTACCTGCGGCAGGGAGTTGCGGAAATACTGCGGACATTTCCGCAGCATTTCTGCAACGTGGGCACATAGCCTAAAGAAGCTGCTTACAATAAGAAAGGTATTGCTGCGTTTTTGTTGTCTCTTGTGAATGTTGATAGACAGAATCTAAACAAAACATCCAGAAAATCTCATTGTATGATTGTTACATAATTCATTTGGATTGTATTGCATGAAATAAGTATATGATACAGAAGACAAGCAGAAATTATCGTAATATTTGGTACAGAAACCTTTGTTTGCAATTACAGAGGTCTCATGTTTCCTGTAGCTTTTGGCCAAGTTTGCACACAGCAGGGATTTTGGCCCCCTCCTCCATGCAGATTTTCTCCAGGTCTTTCAGGTTTTGGGGCTGTTAGGTAACATGGAGTTTCAGCTTCCACCAAAGATTTTCTACTGGTTTCAGGCCTGGAGACTGGCTGGGCCACTACAGGACCTTGAAATTCTTCTTACGGAGCCACTCCTTATACAGGTAACGAGTTCAGGTACAATTAATACAGATGATGAGTGAAGAGCAGGAGAGCTTCTTAAAGAAAAAGTAACAGGTCTGTGAGAGACAGAATTCTTGCTGGTTGGTAGGTGATCAAATACTTGTTTAATGCAATAAATGCAAATTAATAAGGTAAAAACCATACAATGCGATTTTCAGGATTTTTTTTACAATCTGTTTCTCACAGTTGAAGTGTACCTATATTAAAAATTACAGACATCTCTGCTTTTTGTAGATGGGAAAATGTACAAAATCAGCAGTGTATCAAATAGTTATTTTCCCCACTGCAGATAGTGCCGAAAAACAATTTTCACAACCTCAGAAATCCAAGCAAGAAGATAAAACGCCAAATTCCTTTCTGGAAAATGATGCAGCCCACTTTGTAAACAGTTTATGTTGTGGGTTACATGATATTATTGAAGAACACAGTATTACAAGCGGCTCTGCGGAAGGAATGCTGACTTCATAGTAATCGCACGCACATAAGGACACAAGCCAATAATGGTGGCAGCTGCATCCTCGTGAGGATCAAGTGTTTCACAAGAATCCACTGAAGATCTAGCAGAAATGGAACACAATGATACAAATATAATGAAGTCAGACATGAAACAAAACCCTCTCTTAGATCATGTTCATGAATATGGATCTGGGAATGATTACAATTGCAGCGTCCAGCTAGATGTATCAGCGCTGGTGATGAGCGAACGTGCTGTGATATGGTGTTATCGGAGCATGCTCCAGTGTTTCCGAGTATCTCAGGTGGCTGCTGCATGTTTTGCGGCTGTTAGGCAATCACCGCATGGGTTGTGGCTATCAGCTGAATACTTGGATAACAAGCTAACTATCTTTACATTGCCTAAGAAGTTCTTTATAATGTTATTTTTCCACTTCTGGTTTTGATAAACATCTGGTGGGGAAAAAAAAAAGTGCACGTCACTTCTTTGAAGCATATCATGATGGAATCCTTTTAAATCTGGGCAGTGTTCAATCAAAGGGCGGCAAAAATCACTTTCGGGAAGAAAAGCCTCTTCCAAAAAACTTAAAAAAAACCTCTCCAAAACCACTTCAGGAAAATTTAACACTTCCAAAAAAAAGTATCATTTCCTGAAGTCGTTCCCGGAATCTGATTAAGGCTATGTGCACATGTTGCGGATTGGGGTGCAGAATTTTCTGCACAAAATCTGCATCTCCTGGCAGAAAACGCAGGTGAAGATTTTATGCGGTTTTTTATGCAGATTTTGTGCGTCTTTGTTACGGATTTTATGCGTTTTTTACCCCTGCGGATTTCTATAATGGAAGGGTGCAGAAACGCTGCAGATCCGCACAAAAGAAGTGACATGCTACTTCTTTTGATCCGCAGTGTTTTCCATGCGGAATTTTCCGCACCATTAGCACAGCATTTTTTTTCCATATTGATTTACATTGTACTGTAAGTCACTTTGCGGATCTGCAGCATTTCTGCGCGGAAAAAACGCTGCGGATCCGCAGTAAATCCGCATCGTGCGCACATAGCCTTAGGGTATCCTGCGATCAATCCATCGTTGGGGAATCCTTCTAACTAAAACGTTACTATTCAAAGCGGGCAGCCACTTTAAGAAACTTACCCGCTGTAAAGGGCAACTTCTCACAAAGGAACAATATATAATAAAATGATTTTCATAGCCAGGATAACAATGAAAAGACACTCTCTCAACAGGAGACAGATAATATAAGATCCATCACTGCCAGTTAGTGATGTTCACAGCTCGCCTCCTACCCCCTTCCTGCACAAATTAAAGAATATTCCTTATCCTTCTGGAATCAGTGAGTTATCTTTAGGCTATGTACACACGTTGCGGAATCTGCCGCGAATTGTTCCACGCAGATTCCTAAAAATCCGCAGGTAAAACGCCCTGCATTTTACCTGCAGATTTACTGGGTTTTTTGTGCGGTTTTCAACAGCAGTTTTACACCTGCGGATTCCTATTATGGAGCAGGTGTAAAACGCTGCGGAATGCGCACAAATAATTGACATGCTGTAGAAAATGCGTTTCTGTGCGGTATTTTCCGCAACATGTGCACTGCGGATTTTGATTTCCATACGTTTAAATGGTACTGTACAACGCATGGAAAACTCTTGCAGATCCGCAGCGTCAGATCCGCAGCAAAATCTGCAACCTGTGCACGTAGCCTAAGAACTAAGGCCTAGCAAAAAAAAAAAAAAAAAGAACTGCTCTGCACAGACATGCGTTACAGCAACCACAAGAAAATAGAAACCTGTGGACTGAGGTTATGTGCACATGTTGCGGATTTTGCTGTGGATCCGCAGCGGATCTGAAGCTACGGATCTGCAGCTGTTTTCCATGCGTTGTACAGTACCATTTAAATGTATGGAAAACAAAATACGCAGTGCACATGCTACAGAAAATACCACTGCGTTGTACTTTCTGCAGCATGTCAATTCTTTGTGCGGATTCCGCAGCATTTTACACCTGCTCCATAATAGGAATCAGCAGGTGTAAAACTGCTGTTGAAAACTGAACAAAAAATGCAGTAATTCCGCGATAAATCAGTAGTAAATCTGCAGGTAAAACGCAGGGCGTCTTACCTGCGGATTTTTAGGAATCTGCGAGGAACAATCCGAAGCAGATTCCACAATGTGTGCACATAGCCTTAGAACATTTGTAGAGATTGGACAGGCCCTACTGCAAGCCGAGGAAGACCACATTCCAATCACCTCCTCTTGCTCATGGTGTTTTCACCTTTCCCCCACCTTGTGTGTCAACTGTGCCACGTTTGTTAGTTCCAGATCAGGTTTCTATTCTAGTCTGCTATTTTACAACGGTTTTTATTTGACTCCCCCACACCTATATGACACCAGCAGATTTTACTACGTTAAAAATGTAAGAGACTTAACGACCATCTTGCTGGGTAAACAGGCTGCAGATCACATGATGAATGAGAAAAAAAAAACACTTGTTCATAGGTTGAAATGATCTTTTGTGGAGCATAAAAGATACCGTAATCATTTTTAGTGATGCATTGCCCTGATTAAACAGAACTTGCACTACTGAGAACTATGGAAGCCTATGAACCTACTTTGGTCTGCCTGTGTAAACAGGCATTCAAATGACTGCTGATAGGCAAAAAAATGGACCGATCAGCAGCAGTCGTATCGTGCCGCCGCTTGGGCTGTGTACATGGACCTTTACTAGAAAGCAGCACCATCTGTAGGTCTTTCACTCTGGCAATCTTGATCATTTTTCCCCTTCCCTTTCTGTAATCTGATATATAGCATTTTAAATTGAACTAAATTACACATGGTGATCTGTTGAAAATCTGCAGTTAAGTACAAGTCATCCTAAGCAGCATAGGTCAATGTCCTCTCTAGAATATGCAAATATTCTCTTTAGAGAGGAAGACGACTTGACCTCTAGTGCCACCTATCGGAAGTAGGAATCCTAAACGTCAATATCAACCTTTTAACGAGTCTTGCCATATGATTTAGGCAAGGCACGTTAACGGGTCAATATTGATTTTAAGGACACTAGAGGTTAAGTCCTCTTCCTCTCTAAAGAGGCCATTTGCATATTTAATTTTCCAGAGGAGCATGCATGGCATATACGGAAGGTCTAGCATGTCACTCTACAAGGAGAAACGTTACCCCTTAGATCCCTCTCTAGAACAGACATCTATGTCCAACCTAGGACCAAATAGAAGTCCTAATTTCTAGAGAATTTCCCCTGTACAAATAGTAAAGTATTCGTATTTAGAGGCCAGAACAGGTACAGCAATACATGCAGGCTGGAGGAAGAGCCCGAAGTTCTGCCATATGTCTGTAACAATAGTAACTCACAGGACACAAAGTTGAAAACAGATGACGGACTTGGCAGAAGTACAAAACTATGTTCTGGAGAAACTAAAACAATGCTGACCTCATAATGCTGAGTATGTGGAATGTTAACAAGGGCCAAACATACAGGGGGCACAAACATCCAAGATGCAGACCAATGAGGGCCCTCAGCAGTCCAACAGCTCATCACAAGGCACCCCCTAATATATCTGTGGCAGGAGTGGCCCCCTTACCTCATGGGCCCCGTGCAGCTGTTATGTTGCCCTGGCCAACAAAAAGTAAACCACAGATATGATCACAATCTGTAAGATGAACTACAACGTTCAGCGCATCCCCCTTATACCTCCATTATTACAGCATAAATGCAGGAGTGGTTACAGGCGACTGAGGCTACTCACTGATAAGCACAAGGAGATTTTTTGCCTCAATTTTGCTAAACTGATGTTTTTTTCGCAGGGATTTGGTGATAATTTTGACCAAAAAACTAAAACACAAACCTGTGTTCTGCTGTAAATACATTTGCAACATAAACCTCATGCACATTGCCATATTGCCGTTCCTTCATGTGGAGTGGGAATATAATGGGCGCCCATACTGCGCCTCTGTATGCCATGATTATTTACGGGCGGCTCAGATAAAATAAGAATCGCGGTATGCTCCACCATGTGATCAAACATTTCTATCATACAGCACTTGGAGCACCATATGGCGGCACATGGACTCCCTTATTCTCTGTATTTCACAGCTTTAGGGGACTATGTGCGGTCACAAAGCCTCCTGCACATGACACCGCTACAGCCATGAGGCCTAAAGGCAGACATCCGTCCTAGACATCTGATAACCAAAGGCTCATTCACATCTCACGTACACACTTGGCTTGGTGGAGTGAGCATGGCTCTCAATGGAGAGAGGGGAAGAAGGACTGTCAGACACTTGTCAGCTTCTCTCCTGTGGGAACAAAGAACCAGGCATGTCGAGATCCAGGACTCCGAATTCTTCTTTCCTTTGCCATCTGCAGTCAGGGGATAGTTAGGACACCCATCACCCATACATTAATTGGTCCGCCAGTCGTACTGAAATTCCTAGGTTCAGCCAGCATTCATCTAGTGTGTATGGGCATTACAGTCTGGGTTGGTAGTCTTCTTAAAGGGGTTGTCCAGTCCAAATCGATAAGTCTGCAGTCACGCTGTGCGACTGCAGACTTGTGAACTCCCCCCAGCACATGTACTGTGCACTGCGAGGATTCGCCGGTTTCTGAGCCAGAACCGGAGGATATGTATGTGAATTGTAAGTGAGCCCGTCCAGTGGGCGTGGCCTCTCCATAGACTTCTATGGAGCGAGGTCGCGCCCTCTAGCCAGCCACGCCCACTGGACGGCTGCGTCTCTAGATGGAGGGCGGTTTCGCTCAATTCAAGTATATGGCATGAGGCCACGCCCACTGGACTGGCCCTGGGTGGGAGTATGTATAACTCTGGTACTGGCTCAGAAACCGGGGCGTGTGCTGGGGTACTTCATAAGTCTGACTTATCTGTTTGGACTGGACCACCCCATTAGGGGCTTAAATAATACTTCGCATAGAATTGCATGTTTTTCCAAATCATATGTTTGACAAGTTCATAATTTGCATCTAAAAACCATACTTTAGTGACTGCCTAATCTTCCCATAGATCATGTAATGAAGGTGGAAATTTTCTGTGAGGAGCCATCTTCCAAAGAAGAAGATCTTAGAACCACAAAAGAGTATATCCTTTATTAGTAATGTTTAAAGACGCCCTCCCTATAGGTAAATATTTGTCACAAATGCGTATATACTGTATGTCACAGATGTCATTTCAATAAAGTCACAGTACCACAGAATTGGATTAGCAACCCACCATGAATACTTTGCAAAAAGGGGCCCATTAGTCCCTGTAGATCCCTGCCTTGCTGTGGAGGTTGGCACCCTAAGATTAACGCAAATGTCCCCCCGCTCACCGAGGACTGTCCCTGTATGACCCTTAATTCCCCTGAGCATAAACCATACTCCAATGAGCATACAGGACCATAAATTCATAGATAAGTAGGTAAAGCTATAGGGTCACGTATGCCTGTCATATACCACGCTAATAAACCAGATAAGTGGATACAGGGTCACGTATCCATATCACATGGGAACAAGGTTCAAATAGTGGTGGGTATACTAGCTACAAAGCTAAACCAAGCATTAGTGATGTGCGCAAGTGCTCGTTACTAGAGCTTGCCCAGGGTGCTCGGGTGTGCACAGAGTTTTGTGGGTGCTCAAGTGGCATGTTAGGCTTCTTTCACACTTCAGTTGTTTGGCGTCAGTCTGCTCCGACATAGTGACGGATCCATCAAAATTGTTGAGAAAACGGTTCTAACGGATCCGGTTTTTTGACGGATCCGTTACTTGGGGGTTGTCTGGGAAAAGTATCTACTTTTTGGAGCATGCTCAATTGAAAAAGCGGATTGGGGCGACGGATCCGCCAAATGACGGATGGAACAGATCCGTTGCCCATAGGCGGCCATTCTAGGGAATGGCGGACACGACGGATCCGTCACGAACCGCCATTTCGGCGCAGATAAAAAATGTTATAATGTCTGTCAATGTCTAGATGACGTCCGCCAAATCTCGACGGATCCGTCACATGGCGGATGGAACGGACGACCATCTGCCACAATCCGTCGCTAATGCAAGTCTATGGGAAAATAGCGGATCCGCCAAAAAAAATGGCGGATCCGCTATTTGACGAAAACGGCGGATTCAAACTGATGCCAAAAGACTGAAGTGTGAAAGAGGCCTTAGCATCCCCATGTTTCACAGCTGCTAGACAGCCACAAAACATGATGGGATTATCTGACAAACATGGGCAATCCCTGCATGTTTTGTGACTAACGGCTGCGAAACATGCGGCCACAGGGATGCGACGGTCTCACTCGAGCAGCCGCGATACTCGGTGAATACTCTAGTAACAAGCACTTGCGCTTATCACTACCATGCATGTATCCGTGTGCTCATCTGAATCTCATGCAGCGCTCTACGCGTTTCCATACCGTCATTCGGTTCAATAGAATCGGCATCCCATAATTGCAACCGTGAGGTCCTGATGGTTGCCATGACAACCAGAGGCCAAGTAATGGCCTTGTCTTTCAGCTATTGTGGCCTATTAGATTCTTAGAAGCATTTTAGTGAAAGAAAAAACTTGCTATTTTTTTTTCATCAACTTTGCATTACTTACTGTGACGCACCTAAAGGGTTAAACTTCTAACAGCAGTTTTGACTACCTCTTGAGTATAATTGTGTCATGAAATAACAGTCTCAGAATCACTACATACAGGGACATGTTAGATTTCAAAAATTTGGCCTGGTCACTAACAGGGTTAAAGCGGACAAATTGTTTTGGTTTAAGAACTACACAGCTGAAGATGAAAGACATGTTGTCTGAGGTAATCTTCAGGAGCACACTGCTCCAGTCACCTGGCTTCCTGCTTGTCGGGAGGCAGTAAGCTTCTGACTGACGGACAGCTGAGAGCAGTGCCATGGACTGGGGCCCAAACTGCTTGGGCAGCATCGGAGGAGCGGCGGGCGCTGAAGCTGGTTGGGTTGGAGCCATTGATCAGGCCAGCTTTAACCAGTCCTAACAAGCGCAACAACCAGGCCCCCGTGAGCTGCGCTCCTGGCCTACGAGAGCGCCAACCTAGGCTACAGGCAGAAAACAATATTAAAACCCCTCTGGTCTTGAGAGCGTAGGCTATTTTTAACAAATAAATTACAAAGTTACCTATTTTTACCAGCAGTTTGTAGTATTACCCATAATTGTGTGAGCAATTAACAATGATCTGTACATTATATTAGATGAGCAATTACAGGTCATGGTGTGAGAAATCTTACAAGATGTAATCACCTAGATGTCGCTCACTGTATTTACGCTGGGCAATAGTTGGCACTGTAGGAAGGAAAAGCCAGTGAAAAGGGCGATTACCGCACAAACAACGATGTTCTTTGAGTGGAAAAGAAAATTGTTTCCACACCTGATGAACAAGCATTTTTGGACATTTTGCTTGCTTGTTCACCCCATTTATACACAATTATTTATCCTGCACGATGAGTTGTATGGGCTTTTCTAAATGGGCCTACAGTCTAACCCTGGTGTGGAGCACCACTTCACTGGATTTGGCTTTTTTTTTTTAGCACTGGAGTGGTGCTTCTAATGTAAGGTTATATTCGCCCTCTAGTGTCTTTTTTAGCAGCGCTCTGATGCAGCGGCACCATCTTGTGACTAACTTATGACTGCCCGTCAGGAGTCACATCAACAGCTTTAAATGCAAGTCCACAAGAGCCAGAGCGAGGCTCTCATAGACTTGTATTGAGTTGTGACCTCCGACGCGCTCCATGAAACACCAGACCAGCTGGCAGATAACAAACTGCCGGAGACTCGGCTGGAGCATCGGCAATAGAAGGGGAAGACTGTGGCAGGCGAGTATCAGACTAACTGCAGGGACCTTAGATTCAAAGCACCACTCTAGCAGTAACAAAAAAAAAAACAAGAAAAAAAAAAAAAAAAAACACAAAACGCTGGAGTGCTGCTTTAATACTGAATGGTCACTGCTAAGCCTGCCAGAAACGTTTCAGGTCCTACCAGAGAATGGTCGCCTTGTTGTTGCTGCTGGACACATATGACTTGGCCAATTCGTGTGCCCAGTAGATTACCGTAATTGAAATTCAAATGCGCTTTATAGGCAGGACCAAGTTGATTTTAGCATTGTCAAAGGAAGTGGTAAAATAATGGGAAATGGGTATAGGGACACATCCAGGGTGTGGTATAGGGGTCCAGGACATATCTGGCCCCTCTTAGTCTGTGGCAGGCACTGACATATAGCGCTGCTATGGCCGCTGTGCTTTCCTTTTCCCCTAGTATAGACAGTTTCTCTTCCTCCTCCACTGAGGTGAAGTCTGGGAGGAGATCAGAGTCTCCTGAAGTGAGTGTCCATCACTGCGGAGTATTTCTATTTCGGTTATTCGCTGCTGGTCAGTTTTTAAGTATTCCATGATAGGACTTTCTGTACAAATCAGCTGTCAACCAGGTAGTGTGCAAACATGCTGGAAGAAAATAGTGGCTCTTAAATCAGAATGGCCGAGTACAAATTATATCTATTAAAAGACAACCTGTCATGTCCCCAAACACCATTAACCTGCAGATATGGGGTTAATGTGCAGGTTAATAGCGTACTCCAGCTGTGCGGCTGCCACACTGAAAGCTCAGCTACCAGAAGGAAACTCACTTTATTCCTCCCAGCAGCCTCCGGCTTTCAGTCATAGAGACACGGCCAGCTCGGCTTCAGTCTCCGCCCGGCACACAGCGAGCAATGGCTATACGCACACCCTGGCACACCCTGAGTGACAGCCTCGCCTGCAGTGGCTGGGTGTGGTGCCAGCTGTCAGTCAGGGCCGGGCGTGGTTACAGCCACTGCTCACTATTTACAGAAAAGTGACTGAAGCCGACCGGAGGCTGTCAGGGAAATAAATGTAATTTCCTTCCAGTAGTGAGGCTTTCAGTGCGGCGGTCGCAAGACTTTAGAATGCCATTAACCTGCAGACTAACCCCATATTTGCAGGTTAATAGTGTTTAGGTACCACACCAGTTCCATTTATGCCCAGCAAGGTCTGATGTACTCGTAGAACAAATATGAAATAGGATACAACAGCAGGTAACCATATATTCCAGGTCTATATTCAGTGTGAGGTGCGTCCCACCTGCATTATAACTAGGTCAACACATGAAAGTATTCACTTAACACAGAGGTCCGATACTTTGATTTAAAGCCTAGTCAAGCAGACCTCAATTTCCCCCTATGTGCAGCATACAGACAACATATAGCCCAGCCATAGACTGCTGCAGCGCACTGCATCCTGCCCTACCCGGAAAAGACAACTTGGCCGTCCTCAGTACAGACCAGTAAGACCAGTGAATCATTACACTGATGGGATGATGTGAGCTAATCATCTGAGTGCTGCAGGACAACAAAGGCTCAGCAAAAATGGCCGGCTATGGCACCGGGTCTAGGGTGTGTCTATAGGTACAGATTACACATCGCCCGTGGTCACAGGGTGGATCAGTCACAGCTCTATCAGTTTACTGTAAAAACAAAATGTGTCTCCCTTGTTCATTTGCATGCAGACATCTGAATTGGCTACAAAGTCAAATCACTTCTAATTATAGACATGAGGTTCCTAGGAAAAAAAAAAACAAGGGAGAAAAAGGTCTGCAGAAATCGTATCATGGCCACGGTATGAAAAGGAGCACAGACGACGTCTACTTTATAGGGGACCTGTCGCCAGGTCAGACGGGGGCAGCTTTCCCCCATATTTTATTCCTGCTACTCCTGTCGGTGCAGGTAGTCCTCGACTTACGACGTTGATCCGTTCTTACACGGCCATAATAACAGTACAGTACTGCAAACACTTAGCCTATCCAAACACCTATCCTAACACAGTACCCTACATAATTAGGGTGTTATGGCGTGCAGGAGACTCGTTTTCCTCGTGTAACCGGGTACAGTGTAGAGAACTGGACTCCATTCTTCTGCCACTGCACGTAGTTGCATGTAGTTCGACTTACGACGCAAAACCGTGTAAGTCGGAATGAGGCGTCGTATAAAGCATTGTAACCACGAAACGATGTTACTCGAGACCGTTGTAACCCGAGGACTAACTGTATTCAGTTTTTGGCTTTTCAGCCATATTCTGAGATATTGCACTTTTCATTTTAGTGCAAAATGTTCATGGTCTTTACTAGTGATGAGCGAGTGTACTCGTTGCTCGGGTGACCTCCGAGTATTTATGACTGCTCGGAGATTAAGTTTTCATCGCAACAGCTGAATGATTTACAGCTACTAGCCAGCATAAGTACATGTGGGGGTTGCCTGGTTGCTAGGGAATCCCCACATGTATTTCAAGGCTAGTAGCTGTAAATCATTCAGCTACAGCGATGAACACTAAATCTCCGAGCAGTCATAAATACTCGGAGGACACCCGAGCAACGAGTATGCTCGCTCATCAGTAGTCTTTACCAAGAGGTTGTGCTTTACTCTACACTATTACCCTGCACTATTACCCTGAGAACAACCGAGTGGGTAAATTCCAGGAAACCAGCACCAAGTAACAAGACCCATAAAAAACTCAGGGGAGCAGTGGGAATAAAATAGAAGCAAAATGCTGAAAAGAAAGAGAATGGACAGCAAAAATCATACGTTCGGGTACAGATTGCATGCTCTGTCCCCTTTCTTGGACCTGCACTCCTACCATTTGGCACGGGTGATTTTAAAATTAGTAAGAAACTGCAAAAGGGGTCCAGCATGTATCTGCTCTCACTGCAGAGCTGGAGGAAGGCGAGTTTCAGTGCTTCTTTCATTTGGTGGTGGTGCTGTGTGGCGGCCATTGTTGCTGTGGTTTAATGCTGGTGGGGCGGTGTGGTCTGGAGTAATAGGGACTTTGTCTTACAGCATGGGAGCTGTGGGGCACAAGGCCGCTTGCCCTGCTGGTGCACGGTCACTGCGACAGTGATTAGCGCACAGCACTGCTCCTTTAAGGCTATAAAAGTTAGGCCCCTTGCACACATCAGGTTTTTGCCGTCAGGCACAATCTGGCCAATTTTGAAAAAAAAAACTGATCCGGAAAAAGTTACCGCCGGATTGTTTTTCCTTCTCATAGACTTGTATTAGCGCGGGATGGCCTCACGTTTCATCCGTTTTTGGCCGGATCCGTCCTAAATTAGTTTTCCAGTGGCCGGAGAAAACATGCAGAGGAACTTTTTTTCTGTCCGGCGAAAAAACGCCCAGCAACGGATCCGGAGATAAAGGGATGAAACGTGAGGTGAAATGATGGATCCGGCGACCGATATCTCTCCCTGGAACAGGAAGTCCAAACTCTGTCCCCAGGTAAAAAGAAAACAGATCCGTCGCATCAGTTTTTCACAATTTGCAACGGATCCGTGTTTTACAAAATTAGTCGGATTGTGCCTGACGGTAAAAACTGATGTGTAAAAGGGGCCTTAGGGCCCCACTGAGAGGTTCGCCTCATGTTCAGTAATATATATTTTTGCCTGGCAGCATCAGATCAATGTATGATTTTTTGCAAGGTGCAGTCCATGCTCTTTTTTTAGCACAAAATAAAAACAAAACTGGCCACTTTTGACCTGGTGGCAGGTCATCTTCAACCTGCCCCACTGACCGTTATTAGGTTTTGTGCCTGAAATATAAGCTTGTTTTATTATATAATTTAATAAATCAAATTGAAACAAGTAGTAGTGTAGAGAATCTGTATAATGGGCCGTGCAGTGCGACAACAAGGGAAGAAATGATCTATGTTATGTGTCACACTGCACTGCCCATTATAAAGATACACTACAGGGAAATTTCTGAGAACATTTAATGCAAGGTTGGCATTGTTTATGTTTGATCAAACTAGTTATCCCTTTTCCTATGAAAAGGGGTTACTTCTTTTGGACGGGATAAAAACCTCTTTAAAGAGAGTGTTACCAGGTTTTTACCTCCGAATCCGAGAGCAGCGTAATGTAGAGAAAGAAACGGATTCCCATGATGTGCAACGTATTGAGCTTTTTAAATTAGTTGTGATTATCTCAAGAGAACTAGTAAACCTGCTGCCATGTACCCCTCTATATTCATGAGCTCTGTATAACCTATGGGAGTGTCCGAGGCTGCAGACCATCGCTCTGCATATGACTGCAGAAGGTCTCAGCAGTTTGTTTTGCAGACTTCTCCCCGGGCCTTCTGACTTTAGGAATGAGTGGCAACCTTCCCCAGGTCTAGTGGACACACCTGGACTGGGATGTTTATAACCCCCAGCATGCTGCTAGGAGTTGTGGTTGATATTTCTATTTCCAATTCCCTGTTGTGGCTTGGAGTAATAGCAGTCGGCTATTTTCCTCTCTGGTGTTTTTAAGATATCCGTGTTTCTCTCTGAGTCTACTCTAGCTAAGTGTTCCCCCTTGTTTGTGTATCCCATCTGTCTTTAGTGTTAGTGGGGATCGACTAGGGCACACCCTCTCCTTCCCAATGCAGGGCTTATCGCCAGGGTCGGCGATAGGCGCAAAACCTATATAGGGACGATAGGGCAGACAGTCGTTAGATCTGTCTAGGGGTCTCCACTCCCCCATTCCCTAGTGTTTGGTTCCTTTTCCCTTATCCCTTCGCGTTGCACTTAGTCTCCATTCACTGTGCGTGACAGTAACCCCACCAGAAATGTGATGCAAAGGGGAATATTTAATGTACATATAATGGTTACAAATGTTCATCAGTGTTCTAAGTGTATAACTGAAATGGTGTGAACCGTATACAGGGCCCCAATAAGAGTTTTACTTGCATCAGCTGAATAGTGTTGAAGAAAAGACACTACAGGATGTCAGAGTCCAGCAACTTGTAGAGGAACGTGCAATGGACAGAGTGCAGCTATGTGGTGTCCACCGCAAGTAGACGGTGTCCACACTATTCAGCTGATGCAAGTAAAACTCTTATTGGGGCCCTGTATACGGTTCACACCATTTCAGTTATACACTTAGTACACTGATGAAGGTCCACGCGGACCGAAACGTTTGTAACCATTGTATGTACATTAAATATTCCCCTTTGCATCACATTTCTGGAGTGTGCCAATTATAAATTATTTCACGTATTAAGGTTTGGGAACCTATATTTGTGCACCTTCCTATTAGGTTGTGCTGAAGCCTTTTCTATACTATAGTAACCCCACCACTGATTGTCAGATTTCTGTGTACACTATGTATAGGCAGAAAGCTGCCAATTAGTTGTTTTTTACACTTGAGAAAGACGGCGGTCCTTCGTGGAAACGTGCTGTGGAGTATAAACTGCTTCTTATATCTTTGATCAAGGATGATCATCTCTGTTAAAACAGCCCAAAACTGTGAATTGTCCTTTCCTTCATGCATCCTGGTGGAGTTCATCCCCCAGCCACGGGGCAGCAGCAATGGTTACTGAGCTTTCATCAGAGTTGTGCCTACACACTCGCTCAGGTGAGGTTACCTGGTTGTAATATATATTTTATAAATGTATCACTCTATGGTCTGGTGTGCTCTGTTTCCCTACAGTGTTATATAATCAGTGGTGGGGTTATACAGAGCTTAGCATTCACAGGACTAGTAGACCTGTCAAACTGAAAACATTTAGCAAGCTGCAATCAGGGTCTTTGCCCCCATTATCATGTTGCGGTCTAATTGTTAGCACAAAAATCTGGTCACCGATTGCACCCTCCCTAGATCAAGGCTCCGGAACCCAGAGAACAGGGCGAACCAGCCCATCTGGAATGGAGTGTCAGTGTGCATGCTCGACTTCTGCTCCATTCATTCTCTATGGGACTGCCGGAGAAAAAGGAGTGCTGTTCTCTGCCATTTCAATGTATGGAGCAGAGGCCAAGCATGCACACTGACACTCCACTCAAGCTGGGGGCTACAAAGATCACTGAGGTCCCAGATATTGGACTGAATATAAGCCAGTTTTTTTTCTTTGTGCGGGTTGGGGTGCAGGGAAGGGAGGGTGGGAATAACCCTATAGTCCATTTTACTCGGCACTCCTGTGTTTGCTATGAGCTTTCCCAGAGAACAAAACCATCGGCCGTTGGCAATGCAACAGGCCAGAACCTTTTCCCTTTAACAGATATTGTTGGGAGAGGAATCCGGAGGTCCTCATACACATTGGACTATTGGATGATCTAAATAGGTACATAAACATGGCCATAAACAATGGCTTTAACCCCTCAAACAGATTAGACCTACGTCGGCTGAACCCACACCTATATCATTGGGTTTGGCCAACAGGCTAATGTGTATATGGCCTCCCAACTCTTCAACACATGACGTTGGGCGAGAGAAGAATCTGGCATGTCTGATTCTGGACTACCAATCTTTTCACTTTCAGTGATATAAGAGGCTTCCAGAGGCCTCTGGCAGAACCTATTTCATACAGAACAAAATAATCGGGAGAGACAGCCATCATTTGACCAACAGCTGTCTATCATGTACGAAGGGCTGTACACTTGGAAATACTCTGCTGTGTTTCATATTAGGCCTTACACTATGAATTTACACTATACATTTACGTATATGGTCCCAAAGTGTCTGGAAAACAAAAATACTTCGTTTACCTGAAGGTAACAGCTAGAAGTACCTGGAGACCGCTTTTTCCACTTTACCTATGCCATAAACATATATCCTTGGATGGCACAGTTGTGAGAAAGTGGCCATCCTATAGGATTATATTTGTCTTTTTTCTTGCACTTCCACCGTGAAGGTTGGTAATCTCAATCAGACTATGTTCACATGTCCAGTAATGATCTGTTAGAAAGGATCTTGCACAAATCAGTTACATATACGTTGTGCTGACAACTTTTAAGTCTGTTATCCGCTAACTGATCACTGCCGACTCCGTTTTATAACATTGGAGTCAATTGGCAACAGATTTGTTAATGCGGCATCTGTTGCCATCTATTTCTAACGGACCTGGCAAGAAAATTTCCTATAGATCGAGGACAACGAATGTAGAACTGGGTCCCAGACTGTCTCATCTGATGCCAACACTGGGCAACCAGAATCCTTCTTCTGCACTAACATATGGCTTTGCATATGGACCCCAATGAAGATGATCCCCCATCCTCTATAACTCCACTTTCCTAATCTTTTTATGCCTTTGAATTGCATCTATGATCCCCGTTTTTTTATTTATTCTTCTGTACACCTCAACAATGTTTTGTCTTATTAGTACCATATAATCTACGTTTACGTATGCAGTAGTCACTGATGACATGGCCTATACGTTACTGTAATCTAATTCAGGATGGAGCCATGAATACCTTCCTCACATACATCTGAATGAGGCAGGTTCATGCTTGTCAAGTATATAAATTGTATGAAAAACTGACAATTGTTACCATATTTGTGCCACATACACTACCGTTTAAAAGTTTAGGGTCACCGAGACAATTTTGTGTTTTCCATGAAAACTCATACTTTTATTAATCAAATGAGTTGCCAAAGAAATTGAAAATCTAGTCCAGAAATTGACAAGGTTCGAAAAAAATATATATATTTTTTTTTACATAATTTTCTCCTTCAACCTTTGCTTTCGTCAAAGAATGCTCCCTTTGCAGCAATTTCCCACAAGATGGTTTGGCTTGATGGGCACGTTTTGCGTACCATACAGGGTCAAGTTGCGCCCACCACAGCTCAATGGGGTTGAGATCTGGTGACTGCGCTGGCCACTCCATTACAGATAGAATACCAGCTGCCTACTTCTTTCCTAAATAGTTCTTGCATAATTTGGAGGTGTGCTTTGGGTCATTGTCCTGCCGTAGGATGAAATTGGCTCCAATCAAGCGCTGTACACAGGGTATGGCATGGCGTTGCAAAATGGAGTGATAGGCTTCCTTATTCAATATCCCTTTTACCTTGTACAAATCTCCCAGTTTACCAGCACCAAAGCAACCCAAGACCATCACATTACCTTGAGAGATGGCGTCAGACACTCTTCCAGCATCTTTTCAGTTGTTCTGCGTCTCACAAATGTTCTTCTGTGTGATCCAAACACCTCAAACTTGGATTCGTCTGTCTATAACACTTTTTTCCAATTTTCCTCTGTCCAATGTCTGTGTTCTTTTGCCCATATTAATCTTTTCCTTTTATTAGCCAGTCTCAGATATGGCTTTTTCTTTGGCCCTCTGCCCTGAAGGCCAGCATCCCGGAGTTGCCTCTTCACTGTAGACGTTGACACCGGCATTTTTCGTGTACTATTTAATGAAGCTGCCAGTTGAGGACCTGTGAGGGGTAAATTTCTCAAACAACAGACTCTAATGTACTTGTCTTGTTGCTCAGTTGTGCAGCGGGGTCTCCCACTTCTTTCTGCTCTGGTTATAGCCTGTTTGTGTCTCCTCTGAAGGGAGTAGTACACACCGTTGTAGGAAATCTTCAGTTTCTTAGCAATTTCTCACATGGAATAGCTTTCATTTCTAAGAACAAGAGTAAACCGTCGAGTTTCACATGAATGTTCTTTTTTTCTGGCTATTTTGAGAGTTTAATGGAACCAACAAATGTAATGCTCCAGATTCTCAACTAGCTCAAACAAAGTTCAGGTTTATAGGTTCTCTAATCAGCCAAACTGTTTTCAGCTGTGCTAACATACTTGCACAAGGGTTTTCAATGGTATTCTAACCATCCATTAGCCTTCTTACACAGTTAGCAAACACAAAGTACCATAAGACCACTGGAGTGATGGTTGTTGGAAATGGGCCTCTACACACCTATGAAGATATTGCATTACAAATCAGACATTTTCACAGTTGTAGACTGTAAATATCATCTGAAAGATCTCTAAAAAGACAACTCCAATAGAGTGAATAGAAAGGCTTTACTTTAGTTAGATCATAACAGGAGAATATGATAAAAAGATTATCTGTGGGTGTAATTAGCAAACACAAACTCATTTCACCAACTGTAAGGTCCAATTGGTCAGACCCCAATCATTCGTCAAGTGCAAATACTGGGTCACCAGCAATGCCATCAACTCTAAGCCACATATACAATAAAACCTCTGTCATAGCTGCCTTTTTTTGGCCGTTCTTTCTTTTTTTTTGTTTTGTTCTACAAAAAAAGCATGAGAGCAAGATCCAACTAATGAAGGCTACTAAAAATGCCAACTGACGCCATTGGCCAATCTGGTTTCCATCAAGGTGTCTGTCCTTTGACCAAACAAAACAGTGAATCATATTGAGCCGTTTCGTCCGGTACATTTTAATGGAATTTAGAAAATTAATATGAATATAGAGACTGTTCATACTCCATGCGGTGCAACTCACAGGGGCTGGCCACTACTGGTCAACCACCGCATAATAAATTCAGGGTTCCATAGAAAATAAAACCAAACAATGTTTATTCATCTCCCACAGGGGTGGCATTTACAGCAATATTTTCCAGGAAATGACATGACTTTGCTGTGTCTCGTGACCGCTACAGCCAATCAGTTGGCACATAATATCAATATTTGGTAAGAGCAAATATCCCCTCTGATGAAATCGAAAAGGCTGCACTTCATCAGTGGCGTCGGATTGGCTGCAGAAGTCACATGACACAACAATGTCACATCATCTGCCAGGAACAACAGAGGCAACATTGCTGGAATGGTGCCACTGTGGGAGGGGAGTAAACATTGATTTTAATTTTCAAAGGGGCCCTGAATTCATTAAGCACTGGTTATCCAGCAGTGGACAATCCCTTTAAAAGAGGTTTTCACAGTACATATGATTAGAGTTAAGCAAATTTGTTCGGGTTCCAGTTTATTCGCAAACCAGATACATGGAGCGCACTGGCTGATCAGCTGTTTGGCTCTGCAGCTGCATGTGTCGCGGCAGTGTGACGGTCACAGCACATGCATTTATAGCCTGCTTGTTGGGCTCTCCATTAATGTGTCGTGACTGTCACACAGCCGCGACACATGCAGCTGCGGCACCAATCAGCCGGCACGCTCCATGTATCCAGGTTCCCTCTGCAGCTTATTCGGTAAGCGCTATAGCTTGCCCAATAAACAGGGACCTGAACAAACTCGATCAATTCTACATATGATATTGAGAGCCTAACTGGAGGATGAATCATTAATATCAGGTAGGTGGTGCTCCAACACTCGGAATTCTCACAGATGAGATGTTTTCTGCTCCAGCAGCGGCCAGATAGAAGCACTGAACAGAGCTGAGCAGCACAGAGAATGGTAGCTGATCTCCAGCACCCGGCATCGGCTGCTACAGATTGAATAGAGCTGCACAATGGAATTTATTCAATGATTACATCCGGCCACTGATGGAGCTGATGACAGCTGATCAGTAGGGATGCCAGTTGTTCACTTCCAACCAATAAGATATTGATGACCAATTTTACGGATAGTTCATCAATGTCATATTATTATTATTATTATTTATTTATATAGCACCATTGATTCCATGGTGCTGTACATGAGAAGGGGTTACATACAAGTTACAGATATCACTTACAGTAAACAAACTAACAATGACAGACTGATACAGAGGGGCGAGGACCCTGACCTTGCAGGCTTACATTCTACAGGATGGTGGGGAAGGAGACAATAGGTTGAGGGTTGCTGCAGCTCCGGCGTTGGTGAGGCGGTAGCTTCAGTAGTGATATGACCAGAGAACTCCTTTAACTCATGATCGGAACTAGTAATGAATGTATTAAACATTATCATCTCATAAGCACGTATAACATTGAAAGCATGGAACACGGACTGTGTGTAATTGTGTAATCTAGCAGTTCTCCAAAAGGTTCTACCTACCTGGTGATCATCCGCCATGACATTACTTGCAAACTCGAACACCAGCTCATTTGGTTGCACGGCGGTAGCCATCCTAGTGCTTCACCGTCCTACAAATCCGCATGAGAAGTACAGAAAACGCTGTTGGTTTCTTGTATGGAATGAAACAAGAACACCGGTAAATCCAGGCTTCTAAAGTGCTTTTCCAGGTTCAGTCATTCACAAATATTTCAGATGATCAAACTCCAGGCAATCGGTTGTCCTTTAGGAAGCAAAGGATTTTCTTCAGCTGTTTTTTTTCATTAGGACGTTGAAGCCTGCAAAATGTAAAAAAAAAATGATATTTCCTCTCTGCACAAAACAAAACTTCCAATCTAGTACAATGGAAAATGTAATACCAGCCGTATGATAAATAACAAGACATATATACAGTACATCACCCAAAATAAACCTGAGCAAATAAACTGTAGAAATCCTATTCTACCTGCTGTGACCTCCTATATCTAGAAAAGATGGACTTAAATTACCTCTTGTACAAGGGAATGATTTGCTCTTAAGTGGAAATACAGAATCCCCAAGCAGTGACTCCGATGTTACAGAGAAGCAGAATAATAAAAGAAAAAAAGAAAAAAGAATTAAAAATAAAAGTTCATAAACAGCAATGACAAGAAGTAGCATAGCACAGATACATTCCCTGCATTTCTACCCTGACATTTGCAGTTCTGTTCTAACTAGGCTTATCAGAAGAACAAGCTTGTGAACTACAGGAAGGAAGCATTGATGACCACGTCACGGCAAAAAAAGAGAGAACATGCAAAGATCTGCACACACCACAACCACTCCACCCCAGACACCGCTCAAGACAGAGGGGTAAACTGGAAACAGCTGGGCTGGAGCCAGCGAGCATGAGGGGATGGTCTCTGCTGCCTCCAATGTGCCTGGAGGGTACCCCGCCATCATTCTCAGGGCCGGAGCACAGTACATATAGATACATGCTGCATTCACATGATGTAGGTTCGTCTCATCCGCACGCCACACAAGTGGAAACTTCACGCAAAAGGATCTCACATGAGATCACAAGGGTTTCTTGAGACCTCACATCGCTGACTCCTACAATGCCATATTATTGGCTGCTTCTACCAGTATTAAATGCTGCTATTGCAGTGCCGGGCACCATATGTGTCCTCCCCTGTAGCACCACCACAAGGAGGATTACACATTCCATAATGTGCTCGCTCAGCTCTCCATGGATGCACTAGTTCTTCAGAGCGATGGACGCTGTTTGTAGTCGTGGTTTGCTCCGTCTAATTTATGGAGGTCACGAATGAGGAACCAGTGCAGCCGTTTTCAGTTTTAGTCTTTAAACTACATATGCAACCATTAATTTGTGTGCTCTCTGAGGGAAACGATTATACACAACAAAGCCCACCTCTGATCACCGGATCCTTCACCATCAGCTGATCACTGTACTAGCCATTACTAATAACGCACATCCCCTTTATTTGGGGAAAAACACAAACATCAGGGATGATAAACGCTGCAATAAATAAGAAAAAACCTCTGAGGTCAGAACCTGTGAGAATGCTTTGTGTGACTGGGCCTTTATACCACGTATGAATCCGTCACGGAAACACAAACGTATAGAAAAAAATCATTATCCAGAAAGCTCGCATGATTCTTCTCACTTGTCATCCATGTGCAATCTGTCTTTTGTTCACTTTTGTTTTTTTACAGCAGCAGTTAATAATTTACAAGACAATTTCATATGTTAAAGAATTGCAATGTATCAGTTTTTTAAAAAAAGAAAAAAAAACAGACTTTTTTTCAAGGACTGAACAGAGAAACAGAAATAAAAAAAAAAATGAACGTGTGAACAGCTCTTTCAGGTACGTCCACATGTCCAGGATTTGAAGCTGTACCATGTAGCCGAGTGCCCCATTCACATGCATTGGATGTGGAGTGCTTGCAGGTTTAATAAGAATTTAGATGAGGGATCAATAACCTAAATCTTCATGAAATCCTGAGTGTCTGAACATGGCTATAAAGATGAAAACTGCTGCTCCATAATCTCTAGACGGCGTGTTCTCCGGTATTGCACAATTCACATGCACCATGATGAGCCTATAATGAAGTCATTCTGTTTGCAGTATGTGTGGGTGTACGGTCAAGGACCCTCCTAGCACACAGGAAGACTATGGAAACACCACATCATTAACCACGCCAGAATGAGAGCCCACATCTAGGACAGTGGGAGCTTTCCTTGTGATGAGCGGCCTGCCAGACCCCTCAATAATAGCAGGCTAATAGAAGCCAGTGACTGACACCTGCAGAACAAGGAAAGACCCCCAGACTAGATTACAGGATATTAGAAAGGGTCTTAACTGTATGAGATCGTTTGTTAAAGGGATATTCCCATCTTCTCCATTATGACATACCCACTGCTGTGACCTCCACCTGTAACAGGTATGTATAGCATACTTTATAGACTTGCCATAACTTGTTTAAGATGGAAATACCCCTTTAAAAAAATCTATCCATACAAACGCCTCTGAATTACTATACTATCTCACAACACAGAGTCCATCCTCTGCAGGAATCCATCACAAGGTACACAGTATTTAGATCGCGGTCACATCCAAACAAGTGTAGAACCACTGGCAGGATAGATATCCTAAAGTAAGTGACTTTACAAAGCTACAGGATGGTGGAGCCTCGGCTATAGGAGAAATGTCACATTGTCATTCAGTAGGATGTCCGGGCAACAGCTCACACATTATTAGGCATTATCTACAGTGGTTACCAGCTTTCACCCCCAAAGCATGACAGTAGCTCAGGGCTCTTATGGGACAGATACATACGGGGGAGATGTTCAGTTATTAGGGCTCTGTTCACACATTGCACAGATTTCATTCTACAGACAGAGCCTGCTCTCTTGGCAATAAAGAAGCTGCTTACAAAATGTAGGTTTTGCTGGCTTTGTTGGGTGCAGATTCTGTGTCATTTGTCTACAGTACATGCTTAATAAAGTTAGTTTTATTCACCAACAATGCAGCAAACACGCATGGTGGATTTTTTATACTCACTGCTTTCTATGGGTGAAAAAATGCTGCAAGAAATGACATGTTACAGATTTGGAAAACGCAGAAGTTTTCCAATTCAGTCACACACAAAGAAAACAAGCATGAACATGAGATTTCTGAAATCTCATAGCTTTGGCTGGAATTAAAGCAGATTTTAATTTTTCATGCAAAAACGCTGCAAAAAGTAAACCATAAGTAGCCATAACCTAAGGCCGGGGTCTCTCGCCTCAATACCGGGCACTCGGACCGGAGCGTGTGGCTCCATGTATTTCTATGCAGCTCAACGCTCGGGTTCCGAGTGCCGGCGGCAGTGCCGGGTATGGATGAGAGAGACTCAGGCAAGTTTCTTGCATTGCACTCACAAGTGTGACCCCGGCCTAAGGGAGGTTTCCAGGCTTAAGATATTGATTATTATAGTAGGTATAGATCAGAAATATCAGATCGGTGGAGGTCTGACCCTCCATGATCAGGTGCTGTTTACATCTAGCTCTGCTGGAGCTGAAACTAGTGAGTGGTGCTGAACGGTGCAGCGCCATCCGCTATGTAGTGGCCATTCCCGTGTACTGAAAACAGCTGATCAGTGGGGTGACAGATGTCAGACGCCCTACAAACTCATACTGATGACCTTTGAGAAGGAGGGGAAATAAATGTAGTAAAGACCGCTAAACCTCTTCATATTTTTTTGTCTATTAGATAGATCTATTAGTCTATTAGATAAGACCCTTTTTGTATTTCACCTACAGTTCTGGTTTGGTCCCCATTCCATGTGGCTCCTCAGTCACACGACTGTGAGCAGCCTACGGTTAGGTCACAGTTACTGGTCAGGAGCTGACGACGCTGCACAGCACTGCCCTATCACTGCGACACCTACAATAGCGTGCTCATGCAATACACATACATAGACCCAGCACAATGTAGATGGAGCCATGCATGTGCAGAGGGGAGCAGGAAACATCGGGGGACGCAGAGCATGGTCAGACCGTGCACGAGTGCGCTGCGTACAGGGAGCTGCCATAACAGTGCCAAGATGGAAATAATTACAGCAAGACCATGAATTGATCTTCAACAGACTTGTTACAAATGGGATGTACATGTTGATTAACCAGTATAAAAGTGATTTCTGTGTTGATAAAACTTTTCTAAACTTGGAAAATCCCTTTAAAATGACTCCTATAATGCAAGCAGCATCTTATGGCACCATTATCAGGCCGCTATGACAGAACAAAAAGAAAACATTTTATAGGCAAAAAAAGCCCCAAATATGCTTTAAATCTGAACCATCTGCCTGCTGTGGTAATGTGTAGGCACTACCCACATACGGGCACACTGGGCGAACCTGCCAGCAAGCACTGGCAGTGAAAGCTTCATTAATCACCGTAACAGCCTACTGCTGTGTAATTACCGCTCTACAGTGTCTTCTGGATGTCTATGACCTAATCATTCCTGCAAGCCCACCATACAGGCACAGTATATAATCCTGAGACAAGTGCGAGCAAATATTCTGCGTTCTGGAGACCAGAGCTGGTTACATTAGGTGGATGGTGGGAGAACGTCTGGCAGCCTCCAGACCCCACCTGACATTTCTCTTATGTGAATGGCTAGGTTAGATGGAAACAGCCACCATGTCCAATCTACCAGCCTCATGAGGGAAACGCTATAGAACAACTCATTTTACGCATTTACATTTCTGCTGAATCAAATTTTAGGAGTCCAGTCGGTGGTCTCACTGACTGCGGGAGGCACAGATATAGTAAAAAAAATATATAATATATTATATATATATATATATATATATATATATATATATATATATATATATATATATATATATATATATATATACACATATATATATATACACATATATATATATATACACACACACACGCACACACACACACACACGCATGTACACACACACACACACTAAATAATTGAATAATTGTCTAAGGGTCACTTCCTTCTTTCTGTCCTTCTGTCTGTCTGTCACGGATATTCATTGGTCGCGGCCTCTGTCTGTCATGGAAATCCAAGTCGCTGATTGGTCGTGGGCGTTTTGCCACGACCAATCAGCGACGGGCACAGTCCGGCGGCAAAATGGCCGCTCTTTCCTCCCTGCAGTCAGTGCCCGCTCCATACTCCCCTCCAGTCATCCAGTCATCCCTCACACAGGGTTAATGCCAGCGTTAATGGACCGCGGTGTAACGCACTCCAGTAACGCAGCTATTAACCCTGTGTGACCAACTTTTTACTATTGATGCTGCGTATGCACAATCAATAGTAAAAAGATTTAATGTTACAAATAATAATAATAAAAAAAAAGGTTATTCTCACCCTCCGATGTCGCCTGCTGTCCTCGGCAGTGCAAGCGGCAGGTTCCGGTGCCAAGGATGCTATGCAAGAAGGACCTGCCATGACGTCACGGTCATGTGACCGCGACATCACAGGTCCTGCGCTCATACAAGCCCTGGGACCGGAAGCTGCCGCGTGCACCGCACACAGGCGCCAGGACTTCAACGGGCCTTCGGAAGGTGAGTATATGTTTATTTTTTATTTTACGTCACTGGGCTATATACTATGTTACTGGGCAATATACTATGTGACTGTGCAATATACTACGTGGCTGACCAATATACTACATACTACGTGGCTGGGCAATATACTACGTCGCTGACCAATATACTACATACTACGTGGCTGGGCAATATACTACGTGACTGGGCAATATACTACGTGGACATGCATATTCTAGAATACCCGATGCGTTAGAATCGGGCCACACTAATATATATATATATTTTTATATATTGCAATGCTTTAACATTACGTGCACATTTTTATGAACAAATGTTACAAATTGCATGGATCCGGTTTTCATTATAACCTATTTTCACAAGTTATGCTGTATACCTACTAAATATTATGGTTACTGAAAACAAATATACCCAATTTAGAAAACTATTGGCAGATCAACAATCATAATGAGTCTGATTATAATGCCATTGGTAAAGCTATGGGCACCATGCGCCAGCACTAGGGGAGAAGTGTGGATAGTATACGGCAGACATTCAGGTTAATCAGAATTCCATTATAGGGACTGTCCGGTCAATAGATCAAAAGCCATGTACCAGTGTATGTACGAGTCAGACGCTGCAAGGGAGAGAAAGAGATAAAGAGAGATAAAGAGAGAAAAGAGAAAAAGAGAGAAGAGAAGAAAGAGTAAAGGTACCTTCACACGAAGCGACGCTGCAGCGATAGCGACAACGATGCTGATCGCTGCAGCGTCGCTGTTTGATCGCTGGAGAGCTGTCACACAGACAGCTCTCCAGCGACCAACGATGCCGAGGTCCCCGGGTAACCAGGGTAAACATCGGGTTGCTAAGCGCAGGGCCGCGCTTAGTAACCCGATGTTTACCCTGGTTACCAGCGTAAAAGTAAAAAAAACAAACAGCACATACTTACATGCGTCCCCCAGCGTCTGCTTCCTGACACTGACTGAGCTCCGGCCCTAAGGCTACGTTCACATTTGCGGTCAGCGCCGCAGCGTCGGGCGCCGCAGCGGCGCCGCATGCGTCATGCGCCCCTATACTTAACATGGGGGCGCATGGACATGCGTTGTGCTGCGTTTTGCGCCGCATGGCCGCAAGCGTTGGACGCAAGAAACGCTTCAAGTTGCATTTTTTTTGCGTCCAACTTGCGGGCAAAAACGACGCATGCTGCGCAAAACGTAGCGTTTTAGCGTGCGTTTTGCCGCGTTTTTGTTTGCGTTGTGCGCTGCGGCGCCGACGCTGCGGCGCACAACGCAAATGTGAACGTAGCCTAAGGCTACGTTCACATTAGCGTAAAGCTAATGTGCGTCGGGTTTGCGTCGGCGACGCAGCGGCGACGCATGCGTCATGCGCCCCCTATACTTAACATGGGGGGACGCATGCGTTTTTTTTTGTTGCGTTGTGCCACACATGCGTCTTTTTTGCCGCAAGCGTCGGACCAAGAAAACGCAACAAGTTGCATTTTTCTTGCGTCCGATTTTCGGCAAAAAACGACGCATGCGTCGCAAAACGCAGCGTTTTTGCGTGCGTTTTGCCGCGTTTTTGCGTGCGTTGTGCGTTGCGTCGCCGACGCAGCGGCGCACAACGCTAGTGTGAACGTAGCCTAACAGCAGAGCGGTGACGTCACCGCTGTGCTTTCACTTTCACTTTAGGTGCCAGCGCTCAGTAAGTGTCAGGAAGCAGACGCTGGGGGACGCATGTAAGTATGTGCTGTTTGTTTTTTTTACTTTTACGCTGGTAACCAGGGTAAACATCGGGTTACTAAGCGCGGCCCTGCGCTTGGTAACCCGATGTTTACCCTGGTTACCAGTGTAAAACATCGCTGGGTATCGTTGCTTTTGCTTTCAAACACAACGATACACAGCGATCCGACGACCAAATAAAGTTCTGGACTTTATTCAGCGACCAGCGACATCACAGCAGGATCCTGATCGCTGCTGCGTGTCAAACACAACGATATCGCTAGCCAGGCCGCTGCAACGTCACGGATCGCTAGCGATGTCGTTTCGTGTGAAGGTACCTTAAGGGAGAAAAGAGAAGAGAAAGAGAAAAGAGAAGAAAGAGTAAAGAGAGAAGAGAGGAAGAGAGAAAGACATAGAAATAGAAGAGAGAGAAAAGAGAAAGAAAGAAAGAAAGAAAGAAAGAAAGAAAGAAAGAAAGAAAGATGGATGGACACAAAAACCATTACTATGTCTGTTTTCTCCAGCCGCTGGAAAAAAACGGATCCGGCAGCAACTTTTGCCGGATCCATTTTATTTCAAAATTCGCCGGATTGAGCCTGAGAGAAAAGGGCATTTCCAGACAGGCCATATTGCTTACTTTCATGTTTAAGGCTACGTTCAAATTAGCGTCTTTGGATGCAGCGTCGTCGCCGCAGAACAACGCATGCGTCATGCGTCCCTATCCCTATCTTTAACATTGGGGCCGCATAGACATGCGTTGTCATGCGTTTTGGTGCGTCTTGCAACGCATGCGTCGTTTGGGTGCACCTGCCAGGTCGCGGCAAACGCAACATGTTGCATTTTTTCGGCGTCTTTTTTTTTTTTAAACCGCATGCGTCGCTTTTGCGTCGTCGATGCGCCAAAACCACCATTGAAATGCATTGACAACACAGAAGACGCAAGTACTTGCATCGCAGTGCGTTGTACGACGCATGCGTTCTTTAATTAAAAAATAGGAAAAGTGTCTAGACTGTGTCTAGACACTGACAAAAGACCCTATATATACAAAAAAAGGGATTGGCATTGTCTTTCAATTGGCATCAAGACACAAGGCTACACACAAGGCTACAGAGACGAGCAATAATCTGCTTTCAAAACCTGTAAGTATATAATTTCTCATTGCATATTTCTTCTGTGTTTTATTTCTTGATTTTGAATGCAATTTGTGCAATGTTTAGTCTGTGCTTTTGTACGGTTATGCCACTGTGGGTTTTTAGTGAAAATTTGTGTTTTTAAATCTGGTTCTGATGTATTTCTGGCGTTATATGATGGCGTTTCTTTTCTCCGGCCTTGCTTGTTTTTGGATTGGTTTTAATGTTCTGGTGTTCTGGGTTGTTCTGGTGTCATGCGGTTGTTCCTTTTTTTTTTTTTTTGTAAGGCTTTTATTGTTTAATTTCTGGTGTATGTGTTTTTATTCTGGTTTCTATTTCTGGGGGTAACCGTATGGCGTTTTCTTGGCTCATGTCTTGCTGTGTTTTATTGCAAAGTATGCTGTTTGGATTGTCTTTTCTTTTTTTTTTTTTTTTCCTGTGTGCCTTTTTTTGGTTGGGGGGGGGGGGGCTACATTTATGATGTTTCAGGAAATTTTGATTGGGTTGTTCCGTGCGGCTATATGCCATTTTATTTTCCATTGTTTTTTTATGTTTTTATGTATTTTATTATATTTTTTTATATCTGTTTCTGATGTACTTCAGGCGTTTGTAATAACCGTATGGCATATATCTCCATCCTTGTTTTTTTTGATTTGTACAGTATGGATGTTTATAATGTATTGTTTTTTATTTGGGGGGGGCTGTTTTTTATTCTTTGTCAAGGTTTTTTTTTTTTTATTTGACTATGGTTTATCTTGTATTGGGTTGCTGTATAATTTCCACCGGCTGTACCATAATTTTTTTTTGTTTATATAGAATGGTTTTTATCCTTTATCTGTTTTGTGATGTATTTCTGTGGTTCGATGTCACAAGATGGTCTTGTTTTGGATCATGTCTTGTTGTTTTGAATTGTAAAGTATGGCGTTTTACACAAGTTTGCTATTTTTTTGGCCTTTGTTAATATTTTTTTTTTTTTGTGTAAACAATAAAAGGTATATGTGTCAATTTTTTTGATTTGTACATAGGGGTCTCTTGTATCTGAATGTTTTTTTTGTCTATTCTGGTTTACACCTTTTGCTATACTCTGCATTGTGTCGTATCTGCTATTGAATTATATTGCAATGTATGGCGTTGTGGTATGATCAGCGCTTGTTGAGTTTGCATTGTCCTATGAGTGAACAGTCCGTTGTGGTAGTAATGTTATGATGGTTTTTTTTGTTTTTTTTTGCTATTTTCTTGTATGTGGCAGTGTTTAGTGCTTTTAATGTAATATTTTTTTACAATTTTTCCTTGCAGATTTATCTTGCAAGAATGGCGACGGAGTCACCACCGAGCCACTCGGCGCAGGCGAGTTCAGTGAGTAATTATGTACAGTTGCTTACTATTCGCTGTAATTTGTAGACTTGGCACTAATTTTTTTCTTAAACAATTTTTACAGGCTTCTTCAAGTGAGGAGGAAGGGACCCAGCAGGAGCAGCGACCTCGGGGCCAAGCTGTGGCGGCAAGCCGGCGAGTAAGTATTTTTCAAAGCAAAAAGGATGTTTTTTTTATTTTTAATTCCTTTTCTTCTCGGGGGGTGGGGGGGTGGTGGGTGGTGGTGGTTGTTGTCAATTTTTTCAAATCTTCATAACCTTAATGTTTTTCTATTATTCTAGGTTTCACAACGGGACCGCGAGGAGAGTATCGATGTGGAGCTCCTAATATCAAGCATACAGGAGCGTGGCCCGTTGTGGGACAGCCGTGACCCCCGGCACACGGACCAGGTCATCTTGAGGCGGATGTGGGTTGAGGTGGCAAAATCGCTGTGGGATGGCTTTGACAGCGTTTCCGCTACGGAAAAATCTAACTTGGGTAAGTATTTTGTAAACTCCGATCAGAGCCATCAGGCCAGGATCACAACCGTTTGTGATGCGATCAACGCCTTCAAGTTTGCATCGCACACGGTTGTGTTATCATTTGGAAATGTAAAATATCTAAACATTTTTTTTGTTTGCATTCACAGTCAAAAAGTTGAGGACCAGATGGCGATCCATGAAGGACCGTTTCAATAAGGGCCTACGTAACGAGGAGAAGGCTCGAAGTGGTGCTGCTGCGGCCAGGTCTGTGACCTACAAGTATAATAGGGCGTTGCAATTCCTGAGACCGGTCCTTGGCCGCCGACAGTAAGTATTTAACGCATCGGGTACTGCACAATATGCATGTCCACATATATTGCCCAGCCACATAGCATAGCGTAACAGGATTAGTAGTCACATTGGTCATGGCTGTTTCGCTCAGCAGACTCGGGAAGGTACTCCATGGACAAGCAACCAACTTCTTGAAGGATTTGTCACACCAGAGAAAAGCCCTTAAAGCGCTACTCCTGCAATTTTTATTTTACCGCTGGAGTGGTGGCACCGGTATTATACTCACCACCATATATTACTAGGGTCATGACACTTAAATTAGTGGCACCACTACAGGGCTGAAATACAAAGAAATGCTGGAATGGTGCTTTAATAGTGATGAGGGAACGTGCTATGATAAGGTGTTATCTGAGCATGCTCGGGTACTAACAGTGTCTTGGATGTGCTTTATAAATATGTTTGAGCTCCTGCTGCTGTTCAACAGCCGCAAAATGAAGCGATTACCTGTTTGTTAGGCAATCCCTGTATAAGTGTTGCTGCTCTCAAACAGCTGAGAAACATGCAGGCATGGGAACACCAACATATTATTCGAAGTCACTGGGTTAGCACCCAAGCATGCTCAGATAACACCTTATCCTAGCATGTTCACTCATCACTATGTGGGTCACTCCCTGTACCCCCAACAAACAGATGATCTTGCTGGTGGAAGCAACGGCCAACCAAAGTGAATGTGGCATTACGTGCTGCCAGTTACATGAGCATGGGCATGCCCAAAACGGGGGGCTGCATCAAAGAGGAGGTCTCCACAAGAAAAAAAAAAGTTGATGAAACAGTGAAAGCTCTGGGCTTCACTTTGCCACAAGCTACAAGTGAATAATATATTAGGACTAGTGATGAGCGAATATACTCGTTACTCCAGATTTCTCGAGCACGCTCGGAGGTCCTCCGAGTATTTTTTAGTGCTCGGAGATTTAGTTTTCTGCCCCGCAGCTGAATGATTGATATCTGTTAGCCAGGATAAGTACATGTGGGGGTTGCCTGGGTGCTAGGGAATCCCACATGTAATCAAGCTGCCTAACAGATGTAAATCATTCAGTTGCGGCGCAGAAAACTAAATCTCGGAGCACTAAAAAATACTCGGAGGACACCCGAGCATACTCTGTAAATCTGGAGTAACGAGTATATTCGCTCATCACTAATTAGGAAATGTTGCAGGTGGTACTCACTGTAGACGGCTCACCTACTGATGAGAGGCTACAACTAGATCACTGCTGAAGGTGGAGAAACTGGGACAGGGTACAAACGTTAATTTGACTCCCCATCCCCCATTATTATTATTTTTTAAACACTTGCTTTCCACCATAGTGGTAACAATGAGAACATCTGCCTAATACTTTATTATTTAGGCTCTTTTCCTGTGCTTGTTTGCACATTTAAAAACAGCCATCCCTATGCATATAGAGAGCCACTGGTCTTATGAATCATTCACGGCCTTTAAAAAAATGCGTTTATCATATATTCCAACCAGAAAAATGTCTAAAGCAAGCCGTGCTTGAGAGACAGCGGTCAGCTGAATTTAGCTTTTTACTCTCCAGGTAAACGTGTGTCCGGATTGGACAGCATGCATGTTTATATCCACAGAGATGGGGAAAGGCCACTGCTAGACACCAACAACATCCAACATGCGACTATTCCGTCCACCAGCAGAGTGAGGGCACAGGCCTCCATGCAGAGATACACACATGTAAGACTGATAACCCATCCTATTAGGGCTCGCTCACGCACCAAATAAATTGGAAAAGTGCAATCTGATTAAAAAAAAACATCACTCGGATAACACCATTGTTATTCTATGGGGCAGTTCAGATATGTTTTTTTTTTGTCATGCCGATTTGGCATCAGAAAACAATCACAACATGGTACGAGTGCATCTGATGATCGGATCGCACTCGCCCATTCAATTCTATGGGTGGGAGAGAAGAAAAAAAAAAACAGACTGCACTCAGTCGTCTTCTGAGTGCAGTCCGATGTATCAGCAGAGTAAATTGAGACTATGGAGAAATTTTGTTCATGCGAGAGAATTGGATCACACTAAGGTGACACTTGGATCAAACTGGCAAAGTTTGATCTGAGTGTCATTAGCATAATCGGTGCAAGAGAGCATTCGCTCGTGTAACCCAGCTTTAAAAAAAAAAAAAAAAAGTGCATCTCATGTTTATTGTCATATTTACTTAAACTGCTCACTCATCATAAGGCCAGTTTCAGAAGGCCGTTTATTTCCAGTACCGGGGAAAAACGGTACCGGAGATATCCGTGTGTGTGTCCCCATGTGTGCGATACTTGCGGCACATGTGTGGCAACCGTGTGCCGCATCAGCACCACACAGACAGCCGCCGGGGAAGAAGCTCTTACAGTAAGCGCTGTTCCCTGGCGGCGGGTGCTGAAACCGGCTCTCATCATTCTGCTCTGCCGGCCATCGGCACAAGCAGAGGAGAATGAGGAGAGTTAGGCTGCCGTCACACTAGCAGTATTTGGTCAGTATTTTACATCAGTATTTGTAAGCCAAAACCAGGAGTGGGTGATAAATGCAGAAGTGGTGCATATGTTTCTATTATACTTTTCCTCTGATTGTTCCACTCCTGATTTTGGCTTACAAATACTGATGTAAAATACTGACCAAATACTGATAGTGTGACGGCAGCCTAAGATTAAAGTTCGAACGATGACAGCAGGTGGGGGCTTTTGGGACTATTACTCATCATCAGACACCTGCTAAAACCCTCAGCTGTCAGCTTCAGCAAGGTTGGTTATCAAGAATAGAGGGGTCCCCAAGCTGTTTTTTAAATTATTTAAATAAATAATTTTAAAAAACAATTGTGCCAATTGGCACCGCTACAGGGCAAGTGGGAGGAGACGGGAAAAGCGCCAGAATTGGAGCATCTAATAGATGCGCCATTTCTGGGCAGCAGCGGGCTGCTGTTTTTAGGCTGGGGGATAGATCAATGGCCCATTACCAGCTTGAGAATACCAGCCCCCAGCTGTGAGCTTTAGCAAGGCTGGTTGTCAAAAATAGAGGGGACCCACGCCGTTTTTTAAAAATTATTTATTTCAATAATTTAAAAAAACAGCGTGGGGACCCCTCTATTCTTGATAACCAACCTTGCTGAAGCTGACAGCTGAGGGTTGCAGCCCCCAGCTGTGAGTTTTGCCTGGCTGGTTATAGAAAATACAGGGGAACCAACGTTGGGTTTTTCATTCATTTATTTCGTTATATCGCAGGCAGCGGCTGTGGAATACCCTGATCATCAGCTCCAGCTCTCACTGTAAGGCCGGTTTCACACGTCAGTGGCTCCGGTACGTGTGGTGACAGTTTCCTCACGTACCGGAGCCACTGACACACGTAGACACATTGAAATCAATGCATCTGTGCAGATGTCATTGATTTTTTGCGGACCGTGTCTCCGTGTGCCAAACACGGAGACATGTCAGTGTTCGTGGGAGCGCACGGATTACACGGACCCATTAAAGTCAATGGGTCCGTGTAAAACACGTACCGCACACGGACGTTGTCCGTGTGCAGTCCGTGTGCCGTGCAGGAGACAGCGCTACAGTAAGCGCTGTCCCCCCCACATGGTGCTGAAGCCGCCATTCATATCTTCTCTGCAGCAGCGTTTGCTGTAGAGAAGATATGAAAAATCCTTTTTTTTTTGTTTCTCGTGTTTAACATAAAGATCCATGTCCCCACCCCCCTCCCACCCCCTGTGCGCCCGCCCGCTGTTATTAAAATACTCACCCGGCTCCCTCGCAGTGTCCTGTCCTGGCCGCAGCTTCTCCTGTATGCGGTCACGTGGGGCCGTCCATTACAGAAATGAATATGCGGCTCCACCCCTATGGGAGGTGGAGCCGCATATTCATGACTGTAATCGGCGGCCCCACGTGACCGCTCATACAGTAGAAGGTGCAGCCAGGACAGGAAGCAGCGCCAGCGAGGGAGCCGGGTGAGTATTTTAATAACAGCGGGCGGGCACACAGGGGGTGGGAGGGGGGTGGGGACATGGATCTTTATGTTAAACACGAGAAACAAAAAAAAAAAAAGGATTATTCATATCTTCTCTACAGCAAACACTGCTGCAGAGAAGATATGAATGGCGGCTTCAGCACCACGTGGGGGGGACAGCGCTTATCTCTAGCGCTGTCTCCTGCACGGTGCGTGTGGTACCCAGTCGGCACACGGGCGGCACACGTGTGCCACACTGATGTGCCACAGAAACGCACGGGCACACGGATAATTCCGGTACCGGACTTATCTGGACGTGTGAGACTGGCCTTATTAGCGGCAGCAAGTGTCGAATGATGGGAGTAAGAGTGCCAAAAGCCCCCACCTGCTGTCATCGTTCTGACATTAAGATAACTCATCATTCTCCCCTGCTCGTGCCAATCGCCGGCAGAGCAGGGGAGAATGACGAGCGCTGTCTTCAGCACCAGTCGCCGGGGAACAGCACTTACTGTAGCGCTTCTTCCCCGATACCGATGTGTCTCACACAGATGACGTCAATTTTTGTTCTCTGTGTGCGGGATGTTTTGCCGCTCGTGCCGACGGTAAAAAACAGACATGTCTACGTGTGGGGCACACAGACACACGGTCGGTGGAAACACATTGACATGTGCACAGACCCATTCATTTGAATAGGTCTACGTGTGTTAGTGTCTCTGGTACGTGTGAAAACGGTCACCACACGTATCGGAGACATGGTTTTTTGAGTCCTAAGACATTATGCCAGCTCAATTGCAAAATGGTTGGTCAGGAAACCTTTCCTAAGGGGTCAATAATTGATGAAATCCCAAACTACTGCCAACGTACTAATACTAAGTACTAAGCGTTCCCCCATATATTAACATCCAAAATGCTGGTTTTCACAGTAATTTTTTTTTTTTTTAAGTACACATAAAATCACATTATGCAGACCAGTAAAGGAGGTCCCGCATGCCTTCTGATCCTTACCAATGCAAACTATGCATATGCGGCCTGTGTCACAGTGTCCCCATAGGCCGCACACTGAAAACCACTCTATGGATAAGAGGGTGCACTTGCACAAAAGCAAATAATGAAAACTACAGTTTGTACTGCCTGCAAACTACTTACAGAAAGAAGATATATAATCCAGCGAAGAAACACATTTAAGCTACTTTAACTTTAGCGTCATTGCGGCGCACGACGCATACTGTGGAAGCGCCGCACAACGGGGGCAGCGGATGCTGTTTTTCAACGCATCCGCTGCCCCATTGTGAGGTGCAGGGAGGCGGGGGCGGAGTTCCGGCCGCGCATGCGTGGTCGGAAATGCTGGACACGACGCACCAAAAAACGTTACATGCATCGTTTTTTGGTAGCGACGGTCAGACGCAACACGACACAACCGTCGCACGACGGTTGCGACGTGTGGCAATGCGTCGCTAATGCAAGTCAATGGAGAAAAAACGCATCCTGCAAGCACTTTTGCAGGATGCGTTTTTTCTACAAAACGACGCATAGCGACGTGCAGTGCACGACGCTAGTGTGAAAGTAGCCTAAGACCTATAAAGCAGTCAGATGCTGAGCAGACAACACACGAAGACGTCACCATTTGTGAAGTTGCATATTAGTCTACTTTGGGCCCAAAGAGTGGGGTCACATGAGACATGAGACAAGGGTCTACCAACCAACATGTCAGTGTCCCATGGAGGACAGCTCATAATTTACATGAACCATCATTCATACTCAGGAACAATGTAAACTAGATGAGGGGGTTGATTACTAAAAGAGGATCAGATTAAAAATAAGGAGAACATGGTTCAATCAGTCAATAGGAAGACATCAGAAGACCAAAGAAGCAGCTGACCAGGCGCAGTCCTAACCTGCTGTAACCTGTTGCTGAGTCACTCCTGACATTACTCTTAGGAGCTGTAAGTACAACCCTAGTCATGCTGTCATACATCTTCATACATTCACGCCTCATATACGTGCTAAAAAGCTACTGACAATAAGAGGAGATGGCGTAAACGTTTAATCAATGGTTTAGTTATAAAGCTAAGAACTAAAAGGGATAAATATTAAAAATATTACATGTGTATTCAAACAATAATTGGGCAAAGTTTCCCAAGCGTACGTTTATACTGAAACCTATGAAGTAGACCGAATGCACTACAGAATTTGTACAGAAGACCATCATCCAGGAGGCCACCATCCAGGAGGCCATCATCCAGGAGGCCACCATCCAGGAGGCCATCATCTGCAATTATCTGACGGGCTGCAGGGATCTCCATTAGTGATGTGCAGAAAGAGTAAGGACAACGATGCATAAAAAGACAAATGCGGCGACATCATCTGCTGCGCTATATTCAGGTCATGCACTCACAGAAGTCACCATGTCCTATACAACAAGAGGTTTATTCTGCTGTACCATCATAGGCAGGATCTTTTTAGGCCTACCATGAATAACACTAACCCTGGATCCTTGGGAAAGGAAGCAGAATCCTTACCTTGTGGAAAATTGGCATTGAAGGAGACACTGGGCTGAGAACCATCTCTGAACCTTACTCCTATTTTCAGTTTGGAATTGACAGTGATGGCCGGTCACAGCCCTGGGAGGGCCGGCTGCTATTACCGAGCAGGACCTGAAATTCCAGTTCTCTCACATTGCTGCCTGCTTTCCTAGGCGAGCTAGCCCAGCCTACCTGGTGTCAGGTTGCACACACAGAGCATTTGTAGCACCTTGCAAAACAAACATATCACATACCTGGATATGCCTATACCTGTTGACTTCATCGTTAACCCTTTCCATTCTGCATGCAAGTTCAAAACAAAGCATGCATTTTCCATGATAAAAAAGCCTCAAGAATTAATATTTTATCTTTGAAGAACATATGGACAGTGGTATTGTTATCATTGCGATACCTTCACACTACATGGAACTTGTGTTGTTGCACTTGTTCCAGAAGCCACTGCGAAATGTTATGATTATTTTTCACCTTTAATTATTATTCTTTTTTCTTTTTTAATTATAAATATGTCTGCAAAGTAGCCAACCCAACTGCAGACATACGCTAAATAGAATTTCCATAGGGTGCTGCATTGTAACAACACGCCGGCTAGCTGTTACATGTGCTTTGATGGAGACTTTGTATCAGGCACTGGGTGTATGATCCCTGCCAGGTACACTGCGGCCTTTCAGAGAAAAACATACTTTAGGCTATGTGCCCATGTTGCAGAATAGTAGCAGAATTTTCTGCTTCAATTCTGCATACCCTTGGCAGGGATAAAGCATGCGGATTTAGACGCATTTTCCAAGCCTTTTTTAAATACATTTCTATGGGTGCGGAATTGCCGTGATTCCGCAAAAATAATGAACATGCTGTGTTTTTTTACCGTGATGCATTTCCGCCATGGAAAGAAACGCAGCATGGGTGGGCACATCAATTGCGGAATGCATAAGAAATTAATGGGATGCTGTTTGTAAGCTTTTTTTGTTTGTTTTTTTTAAGCATTTCGGCTGCGGAAAATACGTTTAAAAAACACAACGTGGGCACATAGCTTAAAGGTGCCAGTGACCGAGCCGCACCGTAGACTAGTCGGACAGGTGGGTCCTCAGTGGCTACTCCCAGCATTGACGGGTGTCTGCCTACATGTGTGTATAGGCAGGGACCTGTCCGTCACTATCCAGCCAGTGACTGATCCATGCTGCCCGTGGGTTGTGCAGCACGTACCAGCAGTCAAGTTCACTTTCAGCTTGTTTCTAGAGCCTATCACGTGGAAAAAGCCGCCCAATCTACCGCCTGCGTGTTACAGGGCAGGAGGAGCAGATTCATATATTGCTTTTGCGAAGATTCAGTATAACCAGTGTTTTAGATACAAAACAACTACTCCGGGGTTTGTTTATTTCACCACAATATAGGCATCAGTAATGTATGCTCCCGTGTGTAGTAAAATGCTTACTTGTCATTTTCTACCGGTTCAGTTGCCGCTCCGGTAACTTTCCACCACCTTGTGGCCGCAGCTCTGCCTGGCCAGAAGTCACTACCTCTCAATGTAAGTGTATGAGAGCCTTGTTCAGGGTCTCTTAGATTAAGGCTGTGTGCACACATTGAGGTTTTTTCGCGCTTTTTTTGCTATAAAAAGGCATAAAAAAAGCATACATTATGCATCCCATCATTTAGAATGCATACCGCAATTTTTGAACACATGATGCGTTTTTTTAAAAAAAACGCAGCATGTTCATTAATTTTGCGGATTTTTCGCGTTTCCCGCTATTTATTGCACTGGGAAGCTCTGGGAAAAAAACTCGCCAAAAACGCGCAAAAACCGCATGTGGATTTCTTGCAGAAAATGTCCGGTTTTGCTCAGGAAATTTCTGCAAGAAATCCTGAACGTGTGCACATAGACTCATACTGAGAAGTAACTTCTGGTCCAACCAAAGACTGAAGTGAGCCGGTTAGTCACAACTCCGGTCACGTGGTGCAGAAGATGGCCAAACCCGGCGCTGGGAACAGCAGAAGACTGATCGGTACATATTTTACTACACAGAATGAACATACATTACTGATATCTATCTGGTGTTGAAACAAAAAATAAACAGAGTGGTACTTTAAATCTCTGCTCATTGTGAGCGGTTCAGTGAAGTGGCCGCTCCTGATCTGGGACTGGCAGCGTTATAGTCTTTTGCAGATTAGCCGCCAAAATGGCAGCAAAATTTCTGGCAAAATCTGCATGTCTATAATATGTGGAATTTTTTTTTGCAGATTAGTAGCCGATTTCACCCTGTATTGTGAAAAAGGCAAATAGTATAGGATACAGTAAGATGAATGATTCAACTATGATCATCCAATGTGGCAAAGATTCCGAATGTAACATCCTCATATCGGAGTAAATGCAGCCACTGGATGGACCGGCAATTCTAAACACTCACGACCTCAGTACATTACCTTTGTAGCCTGTAACTACGGCTATTGCTTAATATTTTATCACAACATCAAATAATGCCATAAACACATCGCTGGATGGTTTTTCAAGACCAGTAGTGAAAAGTCCAATGTGCAATCCCCAAATCATACACAGCATGGATGCATATAAAGACACACGGCACATCCGCTTATACTTATGCTCCAATTCATATTAAACTGCAAAGCCATTTGCCCCAAAAAGTTTAGGTCTAGCTTCTCTCTATCCAGGGGCATTTAGAGTTCTTACCGGGTGACATTTTGGGGTTATAAAACAATAGTGTATATACTTTCAGGATCAATATACAAGAATAAGAACGCTTGTCTTTCGCTAGAGAAAAGGAGACAAACTGATGGCAGGAGTGTTCATATCTTGAATGAACATTTCCCACTAGAAATAAAAAACTTGTATGATATGTGTTAAATTACATGCAAAAGTGATTGTATTCTGTTACAATTATGGATAACATGCCGTTTATTGCATTTTAGAGACACTAGTTTAAGGCCTTGTTCAGACCATGGTGTTAGCAGTCCTATTATTGGTTGCCTTTTAAAGATCAGCTGCATTATTCCTTACAACAAAATAAAGCTTATTGACATTTACCAGCCCAACAGAGGCCAAAAGGACACTTTAGGTGCCACCAGGTAATAAGTGTTTTCTCAAAATCGCAATTGCTGTATTCATTGGCTAAGGACTAACTTGCCAATCCTGGGAGGTCTGAATTTCCAAGAGTGGGACTCGAGAACAGCTGGGAATAGTGTAGTGTTGTACTCGGGTTTATCTGGCAGTCCCTTAGACAATGAGCGACGTAGAGCATGGTTACAGGATCTGTGGCTGGAACCCTCAGCCATCAGCAAATTATCCCCTAAAAGGTTTTCCCAGTGCAAGTAGTCCCATGTACATGTATAAATTTAACAAAATCCACAAGAATTTTGCCCCATGTAAATCATTACACTACAAAATGCTGTGAAAAAAAAATAGCCTTAGGCTACTTTCACACTAGCGTTAACTGCAATACGTCGCAAATGCGTCGTTTTGCCGAAAAAACGCATCCTGCAAAAGTGCTTGCAGGATGCGTTTTTTCTGCATTGACTAACATTAGCGACGCATTTGCGACGCATTGCCAGACGTCGCACCCGTCATGCGACGGTTGCGCCGTGCTGTGGCGGACCGTCGGGAGCAAAAAACGTTACATGTAACGTTTTCTGCTCACGACGGTCCGCTTTTTCCGACCGCGCATGCGCGGCCGGAACTCCACCCCCACCTCCACGCACTTCCCCGCACCTCACAATGGGGCAGCGGATGCGCTGGAAAAATGCATCCGCTGCCCCCGTTGTGCGGCGGAGACCACGCTAGCGTCGGGGACCTCGGCCCGACGCACCGCGACGGGCCGAACCCGACGCTAGTGTAAAAGTAGCCTTACAGAGACAAATTCCTAAAACCAGGTGAAGGTATCCACAGGCTGTGCCATAAAGGTTTGATAGGTAGGAGACCCGGAGGCCAAGTGACCCCTGATCTGCATTAGAGGGTACACAGTGGCCACAATAAGAAGTGATGTATACAGTCTCCTCTGGTGCAGGGATCACAGCCATTGTCAGGAAATAGCATGGCTGCTCTCCATCTACTTCTCTAAAGTGTTCTTATTTGCTGCAGAAACACAGACCGGTGGTTTGTGCAGAAAAATAGGAAGATGTAACCTCAGTGAGGAAGCAACTGCTCCCCTCATCGCTGCTGTGATAGCTGTGATAGCAATGAATGCACCTTCAGAGACAAGTGTATTAACACAGCTACTAAAATAACAAAAGTGCTGTTAATTCTTCACAGTAACTGGTTGTCCACATATTGTTCATACCACGCGACGTGTACAAGTGTGGCCCTAATGCCAATCAGTGGCCACAAGGTTTACATGGCGCACTATCGCCATCACCGCTACCTAACCATACAACAGACATGCTCCAATAGAGTAGCTGGAAACAATGGGGTAAAATGAAATTAACATCATTTAACAGACAAGCCAAGGGCAAAACTAACTAAAACATAATATTAAACCTCCCTGTAATAAAAAGAACAAAATAAGTGTCCAGAAAAGAAGCATTTTGGGATGAACAATGGTCTTTGGTTTATGGACAGACAATGCTGTCTATGAGATTAGCTCCAAGAGACCCCTTAATTACAACACAGATCAAAGTATTCCCTCTCCAACCACTGTACACCCCTCCCTGATAGCAGGGACATCTGAAAGGGCCATGGATCATTAACTAGCATTTAAGCTAAATATCTGCCAGTCTAAGGTCAGTAAATCTGGGCTAATGCAATTATCAACTAAAAGAAATAAAGTCATTAAATGGTCACTGCTGTTACTGACTCCACACACTGCTCAAAAACCACGTGCACTACTACATTCTGAATATATTCCTTATCTTTCCAAGCGTACAGGTCTATATTCCAAGGACAGATGTGTTCCCTATTCCTTATTTTTACTAGTTCCATATTATATACCATTCTTTCCTTATGAAGAAAAAATAAGAAATAGAAACATTATTCTGGTGGGTTTGTATGTGTATTTCTATGTAATATGATACAAAGTAGACACACAGGAATACTGAATATGAAATACACAATAACATTCTATTATCGAATCATTAATGACAATTTCAGTGTGAAACTTCTTCCTTGATTGTCCATTGCACCCAGTCAGATTCTATAAGAATGCACTAATTCACTGCATCTTCATCTGTCATCAGACCCATGTGACAGTCACACTTCCCAGAGGTCAATGGGAATGTAAGATTCTGAGTGACTAAGCAAAATAAGCAGTTTGTGTACAATTTGAATGCACGGCAAAAGTCCAGGTCTATCCCGATCCCTAAGCCTAGCCCTATCCCTAAGCCTATAGCCCTATAGCCTAGCCCTATCCCTAAGCCCATAGCCCTAACCCTAAGCTCCTAGCCCTATCCCTAAGCCCATAGCCCTATCCCTAAGCCCATAGCCCTATCCCTAAGCCCATAGCCCTATCCCTAAGCCCATAGCCCTATCCCTAAGCCCATAGCCCTATACCTAAGCCCATAGCCCTATCCCTAAGCCCATAGCCCTATCCCTAAGCCCTATCCCTAAGCCTATAGCCCTATCCCTATCCCTACAAAGACATATAGGGCTGCACTAGCAAATTACCAATGCACGTGGCTCACAATATTATATTGGGTAGACTTCCTGCTGTAATGTCAGCTATAAGGATCGTCACCCATGCAAAGTGACCAAGCCAAGGTAGGTGTTTATCTGTCGGTCATAATATTTTGCTCTAGATTGTGCCAATGGAGGATGAGAACTCTCCATATTTACATAATTCCAAGAATGGAAAATACTAGAATTCTAAGGAAAAAAAATGATGCAGGATATTAAGTTGACAAACTGACAGCCAACCTATGAGGGATCAGCTAATGGTCTAACAGATATTGAGATAGTCCAACTGTCCCTTGATGTAAAGTACAAGAAATCACATGTTGGACAACATAAGATCCAATCTCACTGCGCGATGCACAGCATTAGACCAGTCCGCAGTGGTTCAGTAGACTACACAAGCAGAGCCACACTCCCAAGGCAAGCCGAATGATCAGTAATAATGATTAAGTGCGCATAAACTGTCATAGGTCTCAGCAGCATGCCACTGCGCTGCCGAGAATGAGGATTTTTGTGCAAACTAAAAGATCCTTTCACCTGACAAACAAGCATTTTGCTCATTTGATCAATGTATTGTCAACAAGACTGTGTGGGCAAAGAGAAACAATGCGTGTGAAAGTTTAGGAGTCTAATCTAAAGTTATCCTTCCGATCTATCAGAACAGGAAATATCATTACAATCTCAACTTCTTCAAGCAATCCCATCTGAAGGCTCCATACACATTAAAATTATACAAACATGCAGATTTCAGCAGAATCCGCCCCATGTCCCATATATACAACCCCTGGCAAAAATGATGGAATCACCGGCCTTGGAGGATGTTCATTCAGTTGTTTAATTTTGCAGAAATAAAGCAGATCACAGACATGGCACAAAACTAAAGTCATTTCAAATGGCAACTTTCTGGCTTTAAGAAACACTAAAAGAAGTCAAGAACAAAAAATGTGGTAGTCAGTAATGATTACTTTTTTTTTAACCAAGCATAGGTGAAAAATTATGGAATCACTCAATTTTGAGGAAAAAATTATGGAATCACCCTGTAAATTTTCATACCCAAGAATAACACCTGCATGATGTACCCACGGCCCGAGATCCCGCCCCGCAGTGTGAATAAATAAGAGACTGCGGGGCGGGATCTCGGGCAGCGGGTACACGCAGGTGCGTGTACAAAGACATCATGTGATGTGATTCGAAAGGCAGCGCAAACTACACATGCCCGAAAAAAAAAACTTGCAGCGCAGGCGCCGTGAACGTAAAAGAATGCAGAGGCGGCGCCCGGCGGAAATGAACTTTTAGTTAAAAATGCCGGGTGGGGTGGGGGGTGGAATTGACAGGGTCCCTTTAAGGCTTTGTTCACATCTGCATTTGAGATCCATCGAAAAATACCAATGTCTGGTAAAAGGATCAGCACCACAGACTCCATAGTCTGTAGGGTCTGCCAGGTATCCCTGATGTTCATTCCAAGAAAGATCCAGCTATTGTGCTTTTAAGACGAAGCAGATCTGAATAAAGCCTTAGAAAAGAAGAGACACAGAAAAAAAGTGTTTTATTTTAAATCTGTAATTAAATGCAGTTTGTTATCCCCTGAATCGTCTGAAGCTACTTATATAGTTAGAATGCTCAGGGCTTAGCCTCTACAAAAATCAATTTCCAGTATAGTATGTAATATATTTTAGTAGCTTAGTTACTCACTAAGCTTTTACATGTCTTTGTAAGTGTACGTGCACACAGGGTGTTTTTGCTGTGTTTTTTTTTGCTCCTTTTTTATGCAAATTTTCAGGTGCTTTTTACAGTACCAGCAAAGCCTATGAGATTTCAGAAATCTCATGCACACACATTGTTTTTTTTTTGTTTGATCAGTATTTTGTGCTTTGCCGCGTTTTTTGGACATCGAGCATGTCACTTTCAGCGTTTTTTCAGCGTTTTTTCACCCATTGACTTGAATGGTCGTTGAAAAAAATGCAGCAAAAACGCAGGTATCATTATTTGCTGCGTTTTTGCTGCTGAAAATCCAAGGACATTAGCCTGGACAAAAAAAAAAAAACGCACCAAATACGCAACAAAAAACATGCATCAAAAATGCACCTAATCCTGCGTTTTTGACGCAGCTTCTGTCCTGCCAAGAAGATGAGGTTTTGCAGCAGAAAATTTAAAAAAAAGCAGCAAAACGCCGTGTGAACTTACCCTTAATAATAATCTTTATTTTTATATAGCGCTAACATATTCCGCAGCGCTTTACAGTTTGCACACATCATCATCGCTGTCCCCAATGGGGATCACAATCTAAATTCCCTATCAGTATATCTTTGTAATGTGGGAGGAAACCGGAGTGCCCGGAGGAAACCCACGCAAACACAGGGAGAACATACAAACTCTTTGTAGATGTTGTCCTTGGTGGGGTTTGAACCCAGGACTCCAGCGCTGCAAGGATGCTGTGCTATCCATTGAGCCACCGTGCTGACCCTTAAAGGGCCACTGTCACCCCCTCCAGCTGTTATAAACTATAAGAGCCACCTTGTGCAGCAGTAATGCTGCAGTCTAACAAAGGTGGCTCTTTTAGTTTTTGATTCATTTATTACCTCAATAAAGCGTTTTAAAAATTGGCCACAAATACCAGATATTGTACCTGGAGGCGGTCCGAATCGTCCTCTATCAATCTCCCAACTGCCGTCACTCTTCTCTTCAGGGGCGATGGTCGCCGCCCCCTTCGCGGTGTTTCTTCTTAAATCCGGCGCCTGCGCTGTACGTGCCTGCCTGGGGCCTGCGCAGTCTTCATTGTCAGTCACAGCTCAGACGCAGGGAGCCTGACTGCGCCTGTGCGGGCAGTGCGGCCACCCTGTTGCTGAATCCCCGCCCCGCACTGTGTTATTCATTATGCACAGTGCGGGGCTGGGGTTCCTGGGAAGGCGGGGGAGCGTCTGAGCTGGGGGAGCGTCTGAGCTGGGGGAGCGTCTGAGCTGGGGGAGCGTCTGAGCTGGGGGAGCGTCTGAGCTGGGGGAGCGTCTGAGCTGGGGGAGCGTCTGAGCTGGGGAGCGTCTAAACAGCGCAGTGCGCATGCCCAGGAATGCCAGCCCCGCACTGTGCATAATGAATAACACAGTGCGGGGCGGGGATTCAGCAACAGGGTGGCCGCACTGCCCGCACAGGCGCAGTCAGGCACCCTGCGTCTGAGCTGTGACTGACAATGAAGACTGCGCAGGCCCCAGGCAGGCACGCACAGCGCAGGCGCCGGATTTAAGAAGAAACACCGCGAAGGGGGCGGCGACCATCGCCCCTGAAGAGAAGAGTGACGGCAGTTGGGAGATTAATAGAGGACGCTTCGGACCGCCTCCAGGTACAATATCTGGTATTTGTGGCCAATTTTTTAAACGCTTTATTGAGGTAATAAATGAATCAAAAACTAAAAGAGCCACCTTGTTAGAATGCAGCATTACTGCTGCACAAGGTGGCTCTTTTATTAGTTTATAACGGCTGGAGGGGGTGACAGTGGCCCTTTAACAACATGAGAACGTTTCAGTGCACTCTCTCCTTCCGCCAGTCACCATGCTGCGCACCTCCTTATGCAGACTGTCAGCGGCTCGCTACCTTAGGGGTTGCACTGTGGCGTGTGGCAGCTGACCATCAGAGAGAGGGATAATAGCATACCTACATTGACAGTGTGTGTGGGATCAATGTTCCTACAGTGTCAATGCTCTGGGCAAGTGAACACTGTCAATCAACATAATAGATGTGTGGAATGGTGATTGAGGAGGGGCGGTGCACTCACTGCACACGGAGTCCTTGGCTACACCCTTTATGAGTGTTGTCGTGGTGGATAAAGCTGTTAGAAAATAGCTTAAACTTGAGACAAAAGTTGAATAAAAAAAGAAGTTTAAAAATAATATAAGGACAGAGCCCAAATATCAAGATTTAGTGCTGCCCCAGGGGCCCAATCCGCATCACCTCCACATTAGTTTTAGACAAACAAGAAAAAGTAACATCTATTTAATAAAAGTCTTGCAAGACTACACCAGAATTACATATAAAAAAAACAAAAAAGGGACGTTCGGCACAACCACCATTTAAAAAGCCTTTATTAGTAATCCGTGACAAGTTGGAAGACCACCTGATGAGTGCAAAACTGAATGGTTTCTGGGGTTACAAACATGGTATGCTATGATTACGGCCATTTGTAGCAAAACAAACACGTCAGATTTTGCACTCATCATGTGGACTTCCAGCTTTTAATGGATACTAATAAAAGTGTTTTTTTTTATTTCTCAAATGGTAGTTGTATGAATTTTCCTTTGTTTTTTTCCATGTTTTTGCTGTTCTTCACCAGTGGGATCTGGCACCCACCTGCCTATGGTTCCAGGACATTTCCTCCATATCCATCTCTATATATGCTGTACACACACAATATGAGGCAGATTACAAGGAAGCCTGACAACTGCTCACAATTCAGCTTCACCATTTCAGCAGGAAATGCTTCATCCTGCAACACTATGGCGTTTCGGAAACATTTAGAAGATGACGGGGACCATAAGGCTGGTGACTAGCTCTTCTCCTCCTGACTACGGCCTGTCAGATGGAGTAGGACTCTGAAGCCACAGGGCACCAGCCTCTTGGACAAGTCACCCAAACCACTAGGTCCCTGGATGGCTATTATTTCAGAGTAAAATCCTACGTGGCTGATATGACAGAGCCAGTGTCTGATCCATGCTGCCAATGGTTCCCTTCATAACCAGATTTCTGGTTGCTTCAGTTACAGTGATTTTTGAAAGATATGTGCAAATAGGGATAGACAGAAATAGTATAAACATTTTTAATTTTTATTTCCAGGCAGTATTCAGTTTATTGCTTATTTTCTTTGATCAGAGTTCTACTAGCAAACAAATTTTCTATGCACTTTTTTTTTTATTACAATTTTGTGGAAAGCTTCATAAAAGGGCCTGTGTGTATAAAGTGCTGAGTGCATTTACAATACATATCAAAAAGTGTATGGTGCACATTATTATTTTTTTTTTACTATTATAGCGCCATTTACTCCATAGCGCTTTACATGTGTGGAGGGGTATACATAAAAGACAAGTACAATAATCACATGTCCATGTTGCATGTATGTACTCTAAAAGTATTTTTCACAGATACAACGCGTATATGTTCACATGCGTCCGCACAAAACTCATGGAGACTTGTGTGTTTTTCTCCAGTATCACGGATGAAAAGTGCCAATACAAGTCTATGGGTCCCTGAGAAACAGGTACAGCACAGATACCATCTGTCTGTATGTAACATGGCAAAGGATAGAAGACTGCAGTTCATTTATCCATCCATCCATGGAAACCTCGGATGACGCCGCTACCATTTGGTCATGCCCATGTTTAACCACAGACATGTGAATGAGGCCTAACAGTATGTTTTATTGAAAGCAACAAAATTCTCCCTGTTATAGTATTACCAAGTCTGCCCCGGGGGTTTATTTAGCTTATATTTGGTGGTGGGCTTTTATAATGACGTTTATTAGCACCACAGTCTTTGCACATCTGTTACGTTACTAGTGGTTCAACTGACAGGAAGCCCAAAGGCAGATATGCAATACTAGTGACAAATATTTCCTGCCTTTCCGGCATCAGTTGTTTCTTCATTAGTTAAAAATAATCTATGTTCATCATTAGGAGAAAAGATGATGATGAGGCTGCGAGGCTTTCCTGAGGACCGTCAATATTAGAAATACAAAAGTGGCAATTAGGACTAGTCTATATGACGTATGCAAATAATATGGCCACAGACTTTGCTCTACATTAGCTGCTGTATGTAAGCTACACAATAAGGATCTATATTACAAATTACAGGGGCGCCACAATGTATTACATGGCTTCCTAGTCATCTGAATGGGCAACTTGCACTACATTATCCTCCCCTGGTGATCCGTGCTGATGACGAACCTCATTTGAACGTGACCAAAATGCCATTAATACAACAATCCACCATCACAAAGAATACAGGTGATGCACACACAATGTATGACATCTAGGTGTTGCCAAAACAACGTATGTGGTGGGTCCTAAAGCCAAGGGAAATGAAGACTACTGCACAACCTCCTCCCTTTTACATCTAAAAATACAAATGTAGTTTTTGTGATTATTACACTAAAATGCCCTTTATTTTTATAGATTGTGAATTCATAAATGGTCAGCAATTCCTTCCTGGCTCAAAAGCCTCAAAGAGAAGTTTTCCACTTCCTGTGATCTAAAATAAAGTCATATAGTACTCTACCCCGCTCCCTACTGTGGCTTCAGTCTCTGGGCTGAATTGTGATGTCATACTGAGGCTATGTGCACACTTTGCAGATTAGACTGTGGAATTTTCTGCGCAGATTCTACATCTCTTGGCAGAAAACGCAGGAAAAATCCGCTCGGATTTGATGCGGATTTTCATGTGGACTGGTATGTGTTTTGTAGGCTAAATAAAACTCTACTATTTAACAAAAAAAAAAAAATAATAATTGTGTAATTTCCTTGTCCAACCTCTTCTTTTACATACTCCATTGAAGAATAATGTTTACACACAGATTGATAGATTAGATATAAGGTAGCTATAGATAGATAGATTCATCGATAGATAGATAGATAGATAGATAGATAGATAGATAGATAGATAGATAGATAGATAGATAGATAGATAGATAGATAGATAGATAGATAGAGATAATAGCTAGATCTATAGATAGATAATACCAAGCCCGATGTTTAGTAATAAACATAAGAAATGGTACAGTTAAATGAAGACATACCCAAAATCTGCGTTAGGCCGGGGTCAAACTTGCAAGAAACTCGCACAAGTCTCATACCTCAGTACCCGGCACTGCCGCCGGCACTCGGACAGGAGCATTGAGCTACATAGAAATACATGCAGCCGCACACTCCGGTCCTCAGTGCTGGCGGCAGTGACGGGTATTGAGGTGCGAGACTCGTGCGAGTTTATCACAAGTGTGACCCCGGCCTTAAACGCAATGTTTAATATATATATATATATATATATATATATATATATATATATATATATATATATATATATATAAAATGGTGTGGGCTCCCGCGCAATTTTCTGTGCCAGAGAGGGAAAGCCAGTGACTGGGGGGGGGGGGGGCGATGTTTATAGCCTAGGAAGGGGTTAATACCCATGGATCTTCCCAGGCTATGAATATCAGCCCACAGCTGTATATCTAGCCTTTGCCGGCTATTAAAATAGGGGGACCCGCCCAAAAAAAAAACGACAGGTCCCCCTATAATAGCCAGAAAAGGCTATGCAAACAGCTGCGGGCTGATATTCACAGCCTAGGAAGAGCCCATGGATATTGCGCCCCCTCCCCCCAGCTACAAACGTCAGCTCATAGCCGCCCCAGAAATGACGCATCTCTAAGATGCGCCAATACCGGCACTTAGCCTGTCTCTTCCCACTGCCCTGTAGCGGTGGCATATGGGGTAATATTTGTGGGGTTGATGTCACCTTTGTATTGTCAGGTGACATCAAGCTGGCTTAGTAATGGAGAGGCATCAATAAGACCACTATCCATTACTAATCCTATAGTTGTTAAGGGGTTAAATAAAGACACAGCCAGAATAAAGTATTTTAATGAAATATAACACTAAACACAGTTTCCCATCTTTATTGTACTCCTAATTCCTGCGACGCCCTCGATCTCCTGCAAAAAAAAAAATACAAATAAAAATAAACCAACACAAATACTCCCTATTCCACCGTAATCCATTTAAAGGGAACCTGTCAGCAGATTTTGCCGCTATAAGATGCGGCCACTGCCTTTCAGGGGATAAGCCCCCTGTCTGACCTGCAAGATAAGAAAAATAAGTTTTAATATACTCACCCAGGAGCACGGTTCGATCCGATGGATGTTGCAAGTCCGGGTCCAGCGCCTCCCATCTTCTTGCGATGCCGCCCTCCTGTTTCTTCAACGCTCCCAGACATCAGCGCTCCTGTGCAGGCGTATTTATTTGCCCTGTTGAGGGCAGAGCAAAGTACTGCAGTGCGCAGGTGCTGGGCCTCTCTGACCATTCCCAGAGCCTGTGCACTGCAGTACTTTACTCTGCCCTCAACAGAAGTACAGAGAAGTATGCATGTGCCGGAGGGCCGATGCCGGGGAGCGATGAAGAAGCAGGAGGATGTCGTCGCAAGAAGATAGGAGGCGCCAGACCCGGGCCCACGACAGCCATTGGAGCGGACAGGACCGCACCCCCAATTGAGTATAATATAACTTATTTTTTTTCACTTGCAGGCTGGAACGGGCGACTTATCTACAGCATTATAGAGTGCTGTAGATAACCCTGAAAGGCAGTGTCTGCATCTTATAGCGGCAAAATCTACTGAAAGGTTCCCTGTATTAACGAGTGTCCCACGACTATCTCCCCTATAGAGCAGTCAGATCAGGAGATGTGACCGCTCCACAGGGCCTCCAGAGACACACTGACAGGAGATAATGGCTCCTGCAGTGTTATCACTAAGGGTTCAATGGAGTTTATGCTCTCACATCACGGCACTGCTGCGTGAGATTTTTTTCACACAGCATAGCCAGTGACAGCAGGAACTCCAGTGACCTCTGACGGCGGAGTGATCCACTGCGGGAGGATACCTGCCATCATTGTATTACCGTAGGCCCCTGGAGAGCGGTCACATCTGCCGATGTGACAGCTCTCCAAGGAAGATCGTTGTGGGACACTCGTTATTAAATGGATTACATCAGAACAGAGAGTATGCTGTTTGTTTATTATTTTATTTTTATTACAGGTGATAGAGGGCATTGGGGATTAGATGTATGGCGAGTATGTACGTGTATGTGTTTGTTTGTTGGACAGACAGACAGACACACACACACAGCCCCGCACACACAGATATATGCACAGATACACGCACATATTCACTGCACACAGTGTCTAGGCCCACACACTCTTCCTCCTCCCGATCTGCAGGGTTTCTCCCCTGACTCAATGGTAGTCAATAGGTGCAGAAAGTCTACAGATACGCAAAAAGAATTGACATGCTACAGAAAATAAAATGCTATAAATCTGCGTGGATTTCCCGGCAGCATGTGCACAACAGTTCTCAATTTCCCATTGACTAACATTGGTGGTGCACCACACTGCGTCCAAAAAAGCTGCGGAAACGCGTCAAAATCCGCAACTTGTGCACATAGCCTGACAGTTTGCTTCACCGCTGCAGCTAATCAATGGGTTCAGGAGTTTGTGTCGTCTACATTGAACAATGAGCTGAGCTCGGTGCCTGACTGTTGCAGTGATATTAACGGTTGACAGGACGTCACCAGATCAGCAGTGAGATGGCGCTAGAGTGAGGGAGTGCGAGTGAGATCTGGCCTTCTTATTTTACACAACAAAAATGGGTTGGGGTCCACTTTAAAAAAAAAAAAAAAAAAGTGTAAAAACCCCTTTAACTGGGGGAGGAGGTGTCTTTCGTTCACTGAACTGGGAGATTAAACATTAGATTACAGCTATCACGCCTGCACATAAGTAGGCCCCCCTCCTCTTTCTTACCTATATTGCACGGTCAGCAGATTCAGAGGGGTCAAATAAAGATCTGCCCTTTTACCATCAGCATGTTTATTGCCAGCTGTTCCCCAAATATTAAAAGCATAATGTTACTGTGCTGACTCATGGCCATTATCAAAGATGGCATTCATATCTGGCCAGACTAACTCATGAAGAATGAGAACTGGAATGAAAGCAGCATTCAGTGATCTCACCACGGTCACAAGTTTCTGAAAAGCAGCATATAATCTAGCTGGGAAATGATCAATGTTCCCTCCCACTCCACTGGACTATCTGTTCATTTTCCATTAGAAAAGGGGGAGTTCAGCAAACACACAAATCAATTGTTGCTTGTAGGAGTGTCTATATAAAAGGGAGAGAAACAATGTGTAATGCATAAGATACCAACTCCAGGACAAGCAAACCACTTGGAGGGGGAATGGGAAATGCACCAACCATCTGGAGGCACAATGAAACTTAAAGATAATATACAAAAAAGCTATAAAGAGTGAGAGAAGGGACGGAAAAGGAGGAATCAGGGAAGGGAAAGAAAAACCAGGGAAGGGAAAGAAAAACCGGGGAAGGAAAAGGAGGAATCGGGGAAGGAAAAGGAGGAATCGGGGAAGAAAAAGAAAAACAGGGGAAGGGAAAGAAAAACAGGGGAAGGGAAAGAAAAACGGGAAGGGAAAGAAAAACAGGGGAAGGGGGAATTGAGAGTAAGCCTCATTTTTGAGACCAATCATCCAACACGTAGTAAGTAGTGATGAGCGACTATACTCGTTATTTGAGATTTCCTGAGCACGCTCGGGTGACCTCCGAGTATTTTTTAGTGCTCGGAGATTTAGTTTTCCTCACCTCAGCTGAATGATTTACATCTCTAAAGGTACCTTCACACTAAGCGACGCTGCAGCGATATCGACAACGATGCTGATCGCTGCAGCGTCGCTGTGTGGTCGCTGGAGAGCTGTCACACAGACAGCTCTCCAGCGACCAACGATGCCGAGGTCCACGGGTAACCAGGGTAAACATCGGGTTACTAAGCGCAGTGCCGGCCGGCAATCACAGTCAGTGCGGGAAGCAGACGGCAAGGGACGTGTGAGGCCATGTGCACACGTTAAGTATTTTTCGCGTTTTTTTCGCGTTTTTTCGCTATAAAAACGTGATAAAAACGCGAAAAAAACGCTTACACATGCCTCCCATTATTTTAAGTGTATTCCGCATTTTTTGTGCAAATGTAGCCTTTTTTTCCGCGAAAAAATCGCATCGCGGAAAAAAAAGCAACATGTTCATTAAAATGCGGAATTGCAGGGGATTCCGCACACCTAGGGGTCCATTGATCTGCTTACTTCCCGCACGGGGCTGTGCCCACCATGCGGGAAGTAAGCAGATTATGTGCGGTTGGTACCCAGGGTGGAGGAGAGGAGACTCTCCTCCACGGACTGGGCACCATATAATTGGTAAAAAAATAAGAATTAAAATAAAAAATAGTCCTATACTCACCCTCGATGTCTTCCCGCCTCCACTGCATGCTGTCGCTTCGGTTCCTGTAGCTGATGTGCGGTGAAGGACCTCGCCGATGACGTCACTGTCCTGTGATTGGTCGTGAGCGGTCATGTGACCGCTCACGTGACAGTGACGTCACGGAAGGTCCTGTGCGCACAGACCAGCTATAGCAAGAGGAACGGACGCCGGTGAGGAGATGTCTGGGTGAGTATAAGCATTTTTTTTATTATTTTTAAACATTCTATCTTTTACTATAGATGCTGCATAAGCTGTATCTATAGTAAAAAGTTGGTCACACTTGTCAAACAGTATGTTTGACAAGTGTGACCAACCTGTCAGTCAGTTTTCCAAGCGATGCTACAGATCGCTTGGAAAACTTTAGCATTCTGCAAGCTAATTACGCTTGCAGAATGCTAAAAAAACGTGAAAAAAACGGAAAAAAAACGCAAAAAAAAAAATGCGGATTTCTTGCAGAAAATTTCCGGTTTTCTTCAGGAAATTTCTGCAAGAAATCCTGAACGTGTGCACATACCCTGACAGACATCAGAGGGTGAGTATGTACTGTTTGTTTTTTTACTTTTACAATGGTAACCAGGGCAAACATCGGGTTACTAAGCGCGGCCCTGCGCTTAGTAACCCGATATTTACCCTGGTTACCACTGTAAAACATCGCTGGCATCGTTGCTTTGGCTGTCAAACACGACGATACACGCCGATCTGACGACCAAATAAAGTTCTGAACTTTCAGCAACGACCAGCGATATCACAGCAGGATCGTGATCGCTGCTGCCTGTCAAACACAACGATATCGCTAGCCAGGACGCTGCAACGTCACGGATTGCTAGCGATATCGTTTAGTGTGAAGGTACCTTAAGGCTACTTTCACACTAGTGTCGGTACGGACCCGTCGCAGTGCGTCGGGCCGACGTACCGACGCACACTGTGAAACAAAAGCACAACGGGGACAGTGAATGCAGATTTTCAACATATCCGCTGCCCCATTGTAATGTCCGGGGAGGAGGGGGCGGAGTTCTGGCCGTGCATGTGCGGTCGTAAATGGCGGACACGACGCACAAAAAAAAGTTAAATGGAACTTTTTTTGTGCCGACGGTCCGCCAAAACACGACGTGTGGCAATCCGTCGCAATGCGTCGCTACTGACAGTCTATGGAGAAAAAAAAGCATCCTGCGGGCAACTTTGCAGGATGCGTTTTTTCACCAAAAAACCCACTTTGTGTAAAAATGTAAAATTTTTGGCTAAAACAAAATTTTGGTGGCAAAAATGTAGTTATTTTGTCTTCACTTCCCAATGGTATAAAATTCTGTGATACACCCATGGTGTCAATATGATCCCTGCACCCCTAGATGAATTAATTGAGAGGTGTAGTTGGTAATATGGGGTCACTTATGGGGGGTTCTACTGTTCTGGCACCTCATGGGTTCTCCCAGTGGGTTAAGGCACCTGAAAACCATAAACAGTAAAATCTGGGGCTCCTTGCCTTCTGAGCATTGCGCTGTGCCTGAAAAATATTTCCTGATTACATGTAGGGTATTGGCACACTCTAGACCTAAGTTTGTTGTAAAAAAAAATTCCTATTAGCCCTTAGAAAAATTAAAAACTTGGGGCTAAAAATATTTTTGTGGTAGAAATATTATTTATTCTTTCTTCACCGCTCAGTGGTATAAAATTCTGTGATACACCCATGGTGTCAATATGATCCCTGCACCCCTAGATGAATTAATTGAGAGGTGTAGTTGGTAATATGGGGTCACTTATGGGGGGTTCTACTGTTTTGGCACCTCATGGGTTCTCCCAGTGGGTTAAGGCACCTGAAAACCATAAACAGTAAAATCTGGGGCTCCTTGCCTTCTGAGCATTGTGCTGTGCCTGAAAAATATTTCCTGATTACATGTAGGGTATTGGCACACTCTAGACCTAAGTTTGTTGTAAAAAAAAATCCTATTAGCCCTTAGAAAAATTAAAAACTTGGGGCTAAAAATATTTTTGTGGTAGAAATATTATTTATTCTTTCTTCACCGCTCAGTGGTATAAAATTCTGTGAGGCACAGGTGGTGTTAATATGATCACTGCACCCCTAGATGAATTCATTGAGGAGTCTAGTTTGTAAAATGAGTTCACATATAAGGGGTTTCTGCTGTTCTGGCACCTCTGGGGGTCTGCCAGTGTGACATGGCACCCTCAAACCATTCCAGCAAAATCTGAACTTCCTTTCTGAGCTTTGCACTGTGCTTCAAAAGTAGTATTCCCCCTACATATGGGGTATCGGCGTACTCAAGAAAAACTGCACAACAACTATTGGGGTCAAATTTCTCCTGTTACCCTTGGTAAAATAAAAAATTGGGGGCGAAAAGATTATCTTTGTGGAAAAAATATGATTTTGTATTTTTACGGCTCTACGTTATAAACTTATGTGAAGCACTTGGTGGTTTAAAGTGCTCACCACACATCTAGATAATTTCCTTGGGGGGGTCTAGTTTCCAAAATGGCGTCACTTGTGGGGGGTTTCTACTGTTTAGGTACATCAGGGGCTCTCCAAATGAGACACGGCATCCAATCACAATTCCAGCCAATTATGCATTGAAAAGTCAAACGGCGCTCCTTCCCTTCTGAGCTCTGACATGCGCCCAAACAGTGGTTTACCCCCACATATGGGGTATAAGCATACTCAGGACAAATTGCGCAATAACTTTTTGGGGTCAAATTTCTCCTGTTACCCTTGGTAAAAAAAAAAAAAAAAAAAAATTGGATCTGAAGTAAATTTTTAGTGAAAAAAAGTTAAATGTTCATTTTTTTATATTTATAAAAACATAACAAAAATTCCTGTGTAGCACCTGAAGGGTTAATTAATAAAGGTATTGAATGTGGTTTTGAGCACCTTGAGGGGTGCAGTTTTTAGAATGGTGTCACTTTTGGGTATTTTCTATCATATAGACCCCTCAAAGTGACTTCACTAATGTGAGGTGGTGTTATAAAAATGAGAAATCATTTTAACCCTTATAAATTCCTAACAAAAAAAAAATTTGGTTCCAAAATTGTGGCGATGTAAAGTAGACATGTTGGAAATGTTACTTATTAAGTATTTTGTGTGACATATCTCTGATTTAAGGACATGAAAATTCAAAGTTGGAAAATTACAAAATATTCGCCAAATTTCCGGAGGTTTTTTCACAAATAAATGCAAGTCATATCAAAGAAATTTTACCACTATCATGAAGTACAATATGTTACACAAAAAAATCTCAGAATCACTAGGATCCATGGAAGCGTTCTAGAGTTATTACCTCATAAAGGGATAGCAGTCAGAATTGTAAAAATTGGCCCGGTCATTAACATGCAAATCACCCTCGAGGCTAGAGGGGTTAGTAGTGTTAATAAAAGGTGGGTACTTCCTGGTAGTGTTGAGATACAGAGACGAGACGTGTAGTAACAACTGCAAGCTCAAGTCCAGTGGGGTGCTAGGGTCAGTATGTGTGTACCATTTGAGGCAGTGGGACGCCATACTAGAATCCCAAGCAGACTCTTCTGTCGCGCCCAGAGCACAAGGTCTGGCATAGGGACTGCCGGGCACATGGCGTCCTTTGGCATTCACAAGAAGATAGACAGGGACTCGCCAAGACGGAAGATAATGTGTGCACTTCTGAATGGGAAGGAGATCCCTGCGGCTAACAGAGCCAGTGGACGAAGGGATGCTCAAGGAGGAACGATGGTAGGGGTGAAGATATTTTGTGCTAAGAAAGTAAGGAACATGAAGTGCTGTGCCCTATCACACATATTACATCCTGATGAACTTGAACTTACTAGTAAAGGTTTGCTTGTTGAAATAAACTTGGTGTTCCCTGAATTGTTTGATGAGCCTCCTGAAGATGGAGGCCTGGACACAGCAGAGGCCTGCGGCCTACAAGTTTGTGTGATGCACTTCACACCTGACAACACACTGGGACTGAGACACTGTTTTCCTGTAACGTGCCAGAGCGTAACCAGACAGCAGCTCAGTTATGACTACAGATCTCTCACTTTCTGCCTGTATTAAAAAGCTCTAACTTCGCAACTAAAAAAAAAACCCCACAGTTATTTTACAATAATCTATTAATCCTTTGCATACGGACCTAACAGAAATCAGACCACTGCCTTTATCAACCAATTCTCTACTTGGATTCCACACTTTCTCTCTGCTGACATTCCCAAAATGGATAACTTCAATATCCCCACTTACAGCCGCAAGGCAGCAGCCTTCAAACTTATGTCACTTGCTTCAACCTATGACAACACAGACAGACATACATTAAGACTATTGATGAGCGAGTATACTCAGTACTCGAGATTTCCTGAGCACGCTCGGGTGACCTCCGAGTATATTTTAGTGCTCGGAGATTTAGTTTTCTTCGCTGCAGCTGAATTCTTTACATCTGTTAGCCAGCTTGACTACATGTAGGGATTCCCCAGCAACCAGGCAACCCCCACATGTACTTATGCTGGCTAACAGATGTAAATCATTCAACTGCGGGGCAGAAAACTAAATCTCTGAGTACTTACAAATATTCGGAGGACACCTGAGCGTGCTCGGAAAATCTCGAGTTCAGAATATACTCGCTCTTCACTAAATTAAGACCTTATCTTCACCCACCTCTGCTCCCTTTCTTACCTCACCTCTCCCTTTATTTGACCACCATCTACTTTCTCATCCAGGTCCTCTTCACCTGCCGCAGATGTCCAGCAATTAGCAACAACAACATGTCCACACTAATCTTTCCCCTCACCTCTCATCCACCTTGCTCTTTGACAATTTGGCTTTCATCCCCACCACTCCACTGAAACTGCCCTAACCAAAATTACTAACAACTTACTTTCCGCCAAAGCTAACAGACTATTGTCTATTCTCCTGCTCCTGGACCTGTCCTCTGCCTTTGACAGTCGACCACTCCCCTCTACTACGTATCCGCTCTTGCCTTACCATCAAAGACCTTGAACTCCTCTTACTGAAGTCAGTAAGCCAAACCTCAGATTTGTCAAATTCCCTAGCTCCCGACTCCCTAGCACTGCCTCACTACACTAAAAGCCGAGATCCTTAGATCAGGAACAGAACAGACATTTATAGGACATTTCAGAACTTTCCCAAATTCTTATGGAAACTTTTACAGCACATCCTGCATTGTCCTACTGTACCCAGTTTATTATTATTATTTATTATTATAGCGCCATTTATTCCATGGCGCTTTACATGTAAGGAGGGGTATACATAAAAACAGGTACAATAATCTTGAACAATACAAGTCACAACTGGTACAGGAGGAGTGAGGACCCTGCCTGCGAGGGCTCACAATCTACAAGGGATGGGTGAGGATACAGTAGGCGAGGATAGAGCTGGTCATGCAGCGGTTTGGTCAATCGGTAGTTACTGCAGGTTGTAGACTTGTTGGAAGAGGGGGGTCTTCAGGTTCTTTTTGAAGGTTTCGATGTTAGGCGAGAGTCTGATGTGTTGTGGTAGAGAGTTCCAGAGTAGGGGTGATACGCGAGAGAAATCTTGTATGCGATTGTGGGAAGAGGAGATAACAGGTGAGTAGAGGAGATCTTGTGAGGATCGGAGGTTGCGTGCAGGAAAGTATCGGGAGACGAGGTCACAGATGTATGGAGGGGACAGTTTGTGGATGGTTTGTATGTCATGGTTAGGCTTTTGTACTGGAGTCTCTGGGTAATGGGGAGCCAGTGCAAGGATTGACAGAGGGGAGAGGCCGGGGAATAGCGGGGGGACAGGTGAATTAGTCGGGCAGAAGAGTTTAGCATAGATTGGAGGGGTGCGAGAGTGTTAGAGGGGAGGCCACAGAGCAGGAGGTTACAGTAGTCGAGGCGGGAGATGATGAGGGCATGGACTAGGGTTTTTGCAGATTATTATATATGTTAGTAGTTGGTCCATTTTATGCAGACAAAATAAAAAAAAGTACACAGACTCCCGATTTTACACCGCTGTTTGAAGACAGCATAGGCTCTGAGTTTCTGAGGTGTGTTACTGTATAGAATGTGCAGTATATTTCTACAGAATGAAAAGAACATATAAATGTGAATCTGTCTCTGCTGCCACATATAAGTATAAGTGGAGTGTATATGTTAACAATGAATGCAAAATGTGCATGACATATTGGCCAATGTCTGCCAAAATTTCGATGTATACGTCTAATTTATGTAAAACACTATGTTGACAAGGTCTTACCATTTTATACTATGGGTAAGCCTCCCTGTCTTCATATACTTTTTAATACGGTTTTGCAATTTAGGTGTATGCATCCAGGGAATGCACTGCTAATGCTAATTGTGAGCCTAGTCTTAGGGTCCATATATATGAGCCGACCGCGGCTGTAAGGACTGCCAATCAGCTACACGCAAGCCGATCGACAGTAGTCTGGTCATCCTGTCTAAACAGGCCATATAAGTGTATATGCATAGACTGATCAACGCCAATTTCACTGTTCTCAGCAGCACAGCCCCCATTACACAGGACGATGTGCTGCTGAGAATGATTATTTGTAAGCAGCAGCAGGTAGACAAGCTGATAGTCAGGAAACATGTATTCCCCAATTATCGGCCAGGCTGAACAGGCACTTAGAAAGCCCATACTGGACTGCACATTTCTGTTTGGTAGTAGGACACAGGAAACGTGACAGCTTCCGGTAGGCAGACCCCGCCATGTGACCTGAAACCAAAGTGTGAAAGAAGATTTCCATGACACAGTTGAAAGATAATCAGATAACCAAACCAGTCCACTGACACTGCCCCGCAATAATAAGCGCTGTAGAAGAACATGCCATTTGAGCACTTATTTGCTAGTATTTTTATGCTATACAAAAAAGTTAAAGCATACATTCAGCCTTGGTAGCAAGTGAACGTGCACTTGTATGGTGGAGAATTGCAGAAAAACCCTCCCCTCAATACACGTTGTATATAGGAGACACAGCTCAGATCTACGGCGAGGTTTACTACATCTCTGCAGTAAACATGGTGGCATCCCTTTTGGGGTTTTTTAAACTGAAGTTAAATTGAATTTCTTTTGTATTGTCACTTAGCCATATAACAGTTAAAAATGGATGAAAACTGGATGATTTCTACATTTCATCCATTTTTAACGTCAGTGTGCTATGGGTCAGTTTTAAAGCCGGACAGCACATGGATGAGAAAACCTTGCAAGAGATATAAAAAGATATTTAGATTAAAAAAAAAAAAAAAACACACACGGGAAAGAAAAAATATTTCTTACCCTCCCCGATTCCAGCGCTGACTCTCTGGCATTGCCCCAGTTTCTGTTTGGCTGCAGCGGTGACAATGTTGAAAGTGCTGTAGCCAATCCCTGAGCTCAGCAGCTTGTGACATCAACCCAGGCAGAGCCACTGAGCTCAGCACTGCAGCCAAACAGAGTGGGGTGGCGATAAAGGGCTAGCACCAGACCTGGGGAGGGGAAGTAATAATCAGTTTGCCCTTCTTTACAACTCCTGCAGCATATGGCATGTTTTCTAAAAGAGGAAAACATTTAAATACATTTGTGCATATATATTTACTATGAAAAAGCATCATGAAGCAACAGAGTCCGAGTGATCTTTTAACCTACAATCTAATGACTATTTCTCAAATCCCAAATCTTTCATTTCCTTGCAAGTCAGTGACAGGTCTTCTTTTAGGCTATGTGCACACGTATTCTTGAGGTCTGTGGATTTTTCCGCAGCGGATTTGAGAAATCCGCAGGTAAAAGGCACTGCGTTTTACCTGCGGATTTACTGTGGATTTTATGCGGATTTCACCTGCGGATTCCTATAGAGGAGCAGGTGTAAACCGCTGCAGAATCTGCACAAAGAATTGACATGCTGCGGAATGTAAACTGCAGCGTTTCCGCACGTTTTTTTCTGCAGCATGGGCACAGTGGTTTCTGTTTTCCATAGGTTTATATGGTAATGTAAACTCATGGAAAACTGACTGTGGATCCGCAGCAAAATCCGCAACGTGTGCACATAGCCTAAAAGATTTCAATTCTATTTAATGAATTCAATGTGATAAATCAATGCTTCCACGTGATCTACATATAGACATTACTAAAGATCACTAAAACAGTTTGTCATGGAAAATATGACAGACTGAAACCCTTTCCCTGTTATACAAATAAATTAGGTCATCAATTGTTTAGACCAAAGGTTACATTCTCTGCATTCATATAATCACATTACTATCTGTAGTTACAACACAGTGGAGCACATTTTGGGTAATGCATTTAGCCACCCATTCAGTGGCCCCGTCGAGGATTACGTCCGAACCCTTCACGAAAAGTGATTGACGTCAACGTCGATGGGGCCATAGACTATAACTGTGCCGACAGAGGAAACATGAGCTCTGCTGTGCATCAATACTGGGCATATACACCTACTGGAGACGGACACCCAGTTGGCTCTGCTTTGCCGGCACCAGTATAGTCTATGGCCTCATTAGTCCCGACGGGGCCACTGATTGAGTGCCTACATGCAATGTGAAAGCACCCCAAGGAAAGTCATGAAAGCCAGAAAGGCGTTTTCTTATCTGGCTGATTAAAGCTCCTGTTCTTGAGTGGGCTTTGTAGGAATTCAAAGTCTACCACCTATACTTAAGACTCCTGCTGATCAACATCATGACAAGGTTTACACAGACACAGCACCATACATGCCTGTGTAGCAGTGCCTGGTACTGTTCCTGTCCTAGTCACCTAAATGGGAATGAGTAGCAGCACCAAGCACAATCGTTCATTTTCATTTAGAGTGTGTGTATAAATTAAGCCTTAGGCTACACAGCGCTTTTAGCCATGGCACAGGTAATGTGTAATGTGAGCAATAAAAAGAAAGTCAATCTATGCTACACTGTAGCGTAATGCAAACGAATGGGGTCTCAATACAACCCACAAGGTACTAAGACCACAAAAAGCAAGTTGCAAAAAATCCAAACTTTGTCTGACTTTTTGCGAACTGCGCATTGCAGCCGCAGTACCTTGCGATTTGCAATATGACCCCATACCCCTGCATTATGCTGAGATGCAGCAGCGGCATACAGTCATATACAGCCGTGTCGTGTTCGCCTTCACTGTGCTGATCGTTGGATCCCCATACAGTCATATACAGCCGTGTCGTGTTCGCCTTCACTGTGCTGATCGTTGGATCCCCATACAGTCATATATAGCCGTGACGTGTTCACCTTCACTGTGCTGATCGTTGGATCCCCATACAGTCATATACAGCCGTGTCGTGTTCGCCTTCACTGTGCCGACCGTTGGATCCCCATACAGTAATATATAGCCGTGTCGTGTTCGCCTTCACTGTGCTGATCGTTGGAACCCCATACAGTCATATACAGCCATGTCGTGTTCGCGGCTGTGTACTAAGACCACAAAAAGCAAGTTGCAAAAAATCCAAACTTTGTCTGACTTTTTGCGAACTGCGCATTGCAGCCGCAGTACCTTGCGATTTGCAATATGACCCATACCCCGGCATTATGCTGAGATGCAGCAGCGGCATACAGTCATATACAGCCGTGTCGTGTTCGCCCTCACTGTGCTGATCGTTGGAATCCCATACAGTCATATACAGCCGTGTCGTGTTCGCCTTCACTGTGCTGATCGTTGGAATCCCATACAGTCATATACAGCCGTGTCGTGTTCGCCTTCACTGTGCTGATCGTTGGAATCCCATACAGTCATATACAGCCGTGTCGTGTTCGCCTTCACTGTGCTGATCGTTGGATCCCCATACAGTCATATACAGCCGTGTCGTGTTCGTCTTCACTGTGCTGATCGTTGGAATCCCATACAGTCATATACAGCCGTGTCGTGTTCGCCTTCACTGTGCTGATCGTTGGAATCCCATACAGTCATATACAGCCGTGTCGTGTTCGCCTTCACTGTGCTGATCGTTGGAATCCCATACAGTCATATACAGCCGTGTCGTGTTCGCCTTCACTGTGCTGATCGTTGGAATCCCATACAGTCATATACAGCCGTGTCGTGTTCGCCTTCACTGTGCTGATCGTTGGAATCCCATACAGTCATATACAGCCGTGTCGTGTTCGTCTTCACTGTGCTGATCGTTGGAATCCCATACAGTCATATACAGCCGTGTCGTGTTCGCCTTCACTGTGCTGATCGTTGGAACCCCATACAGTCATATACAGCCTTGGCGTGTTCGCCTTCACTGTGCCGACGGTTAGAACCCCTGTTGATCAAACAAAATGATCTATTCTTAAATTAGCCCCAGGACAGGTTTATCAGAGTGCTAAAGTCTCAAGTATTTTCAGCAAACAAGTATGGATCTATAAAAATGTGACCAGCAACCCTGTTCTAGAACAGCTTGTATGTCAAACGAGTCGGCTAAAGCTACTTCTCACAAAATTTAGTCTGTTTTAGCGGATTTCCTGAGCCATTACATGAGATATGATGGGAGAAAGGTTTACTAGGAAGACGTGAACTGCAAGAGATCAGGTGTAGGTCTGGTTTATCAGCTTCCAATATTGCACAATGCCGTAATCCTACAGGAAGTCTCTTCATGTAACAGGAACTGGTCAGCACTTTTATTACGAAATGCTGAATGATTCCAGTGATGTTGTAAGCAGAAGAAATATGGATCCGAGCCATTTTAGTTTTTTTCAGTGCCCACCAGCAGCTCAGCTAATGGGTGGCATGATTTCATGAGCCGATGATTGAATTTGTGCATTCTTGTGAATGCCCATTCGGTCAGTTATTGGCCCGTGTAAAGATGGTGGAAGGTACAGTTGATGTCAATGTCTGGAATGAAAATTCACACCATGACTATAAAAAGAGTGATTCTTTGTGTGGGGGTCATGGATGGGTAAATCTGTTAACAATAGAAGCACCCTGCTCTCTTTTCTGAAGGTGTCCATGTGAGACATCAGCATGTGTCCCAGTGTGAACTATATCAGATTTTATCCTAGATTTCATGTAAAACTAATATTTTTATCATTCACCTGGGTTTAAAACAGTAACTGCAGAAGTTCCAAAACACAGCAAAAAGATGAATATTACTAAAACTATCAGCACCTCATCTATTCCCACAATGAATTTTATATTCTTATGGATGTAAATGATGAACGGAGTCATTAATGGAATATGCACATATGGCCCGATTATTTGCCTGTATATACGGCGCTGATCCAACAACATTTGGATTTTTGCTATAATAAATTCTATTGAACACATAAGTTGGATTGATATCTTTCTACTACTGGAATATGACCATTTTAACCTGCATATGGCAGAAATACAAACCTGGTATCATGTTTCTAAGAAATGAATGTTTTTATCAGTAGATGTGAAGATAACAAAAAAAAAAAAAAGAAGTGTTGAAAAAAAGTGACCAAAACCCGAGTTATTTCAATAGGGTGAAACAATTAGATACTTGTAAAGATGATCAAAAAAGTCAGTATCTTGGTAGTCCACAGTGGCTGGACAGAGCCCAGTGAACCCTCTCCCATGCAGGAAATCATACATGCGTGCTTTGCACCGGCCCTGCTCAGGGGGCGCAGGCAATGCCGGCAGGTAGGAGGTTCACAGAGCTCTGTTTGCTGGGTACGGACAAAAGATGACAGCTCGACCAAGGTCCTGCAATCTTTTTGATCATCTCTAGGAGACAAGGGTCTCTGGAGTCTCAACTATTTTTCCTGCTGAAAGAAAAGGACTGTACAGAGGAATTATGATGGATTTTCGCTTTCTCTGACAATACTCAACATAGTCCCATATACATTACGGCGGTGGCCCATCATCAAGAGGTCGATATCGATGGGCAACTTCTTGGAACAAGCAGGTTTCCTGCCACTGTAGAACTGATATTTTCTCAGTAGATCACCAGTCTACTTTTTAAGGCTGGTTTCAGACTTGCGTTCCTGTGCGCTGCGGAAGGCAGCGTACGTCCTCCTTGCTACCTCCGTGAAGCTCTGCCTACTGCCGGCTGTGTCCATCATTTCCCTGCGCACCTATCTTTAACATTGGGTACACAGGGACATGCGCTGTATGTGGATGTGTCCGCATGCGGCGGTTTGAGGTGTGAAGCACCCACACGGAAACACAATATTTTGGAAAAAAAAAAAAAACAAAGGCAACACATTCCCATTATAATCTATGATGCTGTTCCCATGTCCATTTTTTTCTGGCATCATGGATGAAAAGGGCCAATGCAAGTCTATGGGTCTGTGAAAAACACGTACAGCACATGAATGACATCCATGTGCGGTCAGTACTTTACATTGCAAAAGATAGAAGCTTTGTGATTTATGTATTTATCCATGCATTCTAAACACTGATAACAGTGTCATGGTAAAAATGGGCACGCTGCTGGTAAGAACAGACACACGGACCATGAACTGGTGACGCTGATGGTAAAACCAGACACGTGGACCATACATTGGTGACGCTGATAGCAAGAACAGACACACGGACCATACACTGGTGACACTGATAGCAAGAACAGACACACGGACCATACACTGGCGACACTGATAGTAAGAACAGACACACGGACCATACACTGGTGACACTGATAGCAAGAACAGACACACGGACCATACACTGGCGACACTGATAGTAAGAACAGACACACGGACCATACACTGGTGACACTGATAGCAAGAACAGACACACGGACCATACACTGGCGACACTGATAATAAGAACAGACACACGGACCATACACTGGTGACACTGATAGCAAGAACAGACACACGGACCATACACTGGTGACACTGATAGCAAGAACAGACACACGGACCATACACTGGCGACACTGATGGTAAGAACAGACACACGGACCATACACTGGCGACACACTGATGGTAAGAACAGACACATGGACCAAACACTGGTGACACTGATAGTAAGAACAGACACATGGACCATACACTGGCGACACTGATAGTAAGAACAGACACACGGACCATACACTGGTGACACTGATAATAAGAACAGACACACGGACCATACACTGGCGACACTGATAGTAAGAACAGACACATGGACCATACACTGGCGACACTGATAATAAGAACAGACACATGGACCATACACTGGTGACACTGATAGTAAGAACAGACACACGGACCATACACTGGTGACACACTGATGGTAAGAACAGACACACGGACCATACACTGGCGACACTGATAGTAAGAACAGACACACGGACCATACACTGGCGACACTGATAGCAAGAACAGACACACGGACCATACACTGGCGACACTGATAGTAAGAACAGACACATGGACCATACACTGGCGACACTGATAATAAGAACAGACACATGGACCATACACTGGTGACACTGATAGCAAGAACAGACACACGGACCATACACTGGCGACACTGATAGTAAGAACAGACACACGGACCATACACTGGCGACACACTGATGGTAAGAACAGACACACGGACCATACACTGGCGACACTGACAATAAGAACAGACACACGGACCATACACTGGCGACACTGATAGCAAGAACAGACACACGGACCATACACTGGTGACACTGATAGCAAGAACAGACACACGGACCATACACTGGTGACACTGATAGCAAGAACAGACACACGGACCATACACTGGCGACACACTGATGGTAAGAACAGATACACGGACCATACACTGGTGACACTGACAATAAGAACAGACACACGGACCATACACTGGCGACACTGATAGCAAGAACAGACAAGCGGACCATACACTGGTGACACTGATAATAAGAACAGACACACGGACCATACACTGGCGACACTGATAGTAAGAACAGACACACGGACCACACACTGGCGACACTGATCATAAGAACAGACAAACAGACCATACACTGGTGACACTGATAATAAGAACAGACACACGGACCATACACTGGTGACACTGATAGCAAGAACAGACACACGGACCATACACTGGTGACACTGATAATAAGAACAGACACACGGACCATACACTGGTGACACTGATAATAAGAACAGACACACGGACCATACACTGGCGACACACTGATGCAAAACACTTATGGCACCGGTAGCATTTTACCACATACTATAATGGGGCCTTAATGATTGCCTGTACCCTTCTTAAGTAGAAATCACAAACTGTTACATGGAAATATGTAGCCTTTTTAACGCATTGGAAATATGCACCATTTGCCTCCAATGTGCATAAAATGCAGACTCTTTAGGCCCACACAGGTCATTACTAGAGGCAGTGGATGCAGTCAAAGTAGCATTGGCATAACCGGAGGATAACAATTCTTGCCTTACATGAAACAATTCTAATAGGATTAGAAAGTTGCCGTAGATCTTCCCTGGACATTGCATTCTATCTACTGCTCCACAGAACAATGATCCCGGCCACAGATATCTGGCTTGGGGTATAGTTCTGTAGAGCAGCATAGAATTTACAGTTATGGGGGAGGGGGGATCTTCATACGTTACCAGGATTCTCTACAGGCAACACACCCAAGTAGCTTGTTTGCCATGTCCTAGCCCTAAAAAGTCCAATCAGTGCCCTTTGGATCCTGTGACATCAACTAGAGTAAAGCGGGGCATTCGCAGACATACCTGCATAGTGGAAGAATGATGTGGCGCTGACATGGCTTAGAAGTGCTGCACTGAGCAAACTGCAGGAAAGAAGTCGGAGAAAATGCTGTCTGTGTACGATAGATAAATAATTCAGCTGAAGAGGAGGAGCGCTATGTCGCTATATGTGTTGCATTTTCACTTTCAGCAGACTATACAGACGCTATCTTACCCTTCGCCATGCTTCATAGACATGAAGTTTCCATTTCCAACTTTTACAGTTGCAACTTTGTGCAGATTCCTAAATCATTTGATAAAGCTTTAGGACTTAACAGGTTCAGAATGCACAGGTCAATGGGGCTGTCAGATTTGATGGCTAAAAACTCATTGTTTGCATGGTTTTCTGACAAAATGATGAACACCTCGTCTGAGCTGACGTACCACGCTATAGACCACGGGGATTGGGAGCTTGTAGCACCGCCATGTAATGGATCCAGCTGCAGAGTGGCTTTTCTTATAAAATTAAAAATGTATAACTATTATCATACAAAAGCCTGTAGATGAAAAAGATGTTCCTGTTCACACACAAAAGAGCAGATAAATACAAAATAAATATGAAGTATGTTAGAAGGAAAGGGTTTGGGGAAGTGTTTTTCCACCACAGTAAATTGCTTACTGCTTGCTTGGCTTTGGGAGCAAAGTGGCCTCAACTGTACGGCAAAAGCGTGGTGTGAAAACAGCTGATGAGTGCGGGGTCTGCAGCTAACCAGCCGGTAACATCCCCTCTCACTTCCCCTGAAATGTACAGCAGATTTCAACACCAGATCTACAGGTCTCTGTTATATGGAGTCCAGTGCTACCGAGTGCACGATGATAAGGCAAGGCAACATTGTGAGCGCTCATGACGGTCATGTCTCGACAAGCTGCTCCAGGACCTCACTGACAAGCATTAGGTGCAATGTCGCAATCAGTCACTGCAACCTTCAGGTTGTGCAACACAGCTTTCTCGCTGTCTAAGACTAGATTAATACATTAAATAGACAACATGGAGGAGAATGTATGGGGCAACTGCAGTTTATCCCTGCGAGATTGTGTGTTGTGAGGGGGTGGGGTGGCAGAAGTACTACACATACTATGCGGGGGGGAGCCCAGCGTCCGTGCTGAGCAGGAATAGGTCCTTCTCGCTCTTCTGTCACTAGATATAACCAGTCTTCCCAGTCACACACCAGTAGCCAATATCTGGAAAGTGGTCAGCTATTGAAAGAACTTCTCTACATTGTATCAACATAAGCAGAACTTACCAATTAAGGGATGCAACAAATAGAGAAAACATGAACACCGCCAAACACTGAGGATCCTGTATAGAAAGCGGCTTTAGGTCAAAGAAAAAAGGATATCGCTAATCATACACCATTTAAAGGATTTTTTTCCCACTTAAAACACAGTTGTTGAGAAAATGTATGATTGCAGAAGGGTCCCGGCAGTCCCTAGAGTCTGCTTCCTCTTCACTGCACATCTCAGGTAAACAGGCAGAAAACTGCATTTACACTGCAAGATAATCGGGACCAAGGGTTGTTAAAAATGCTCTTTGCATGATTATCCTGCCGTATTATCAGGCGCTGATCACACAATGAATGAGCAAAACACTTCTTCATCGGGAGAAATTCTCTTTTATCGCAGACATCTGTACACGCATAGTGGGCACGGGCTTTCTTGAAATCCCATCCACTATGCTGTAACTGGCTGCTGCAGGTTTGATGCTGCATAAATAAGCAGCGTCCAACCTGCAGCAATTAATGATCATGGGCGAATACCCTAACAGGTTGGGTGGGATTGGGCATGGCCAGCGTCTATCCCTATGCTCTCCACTTCTCAACTGCGAAAAGGTAAATAGCTTACAGCACGTGTGTATCTTCACACCAAGTTTTCAAAATGGGATTGTGTGGCTTGAAAATTCATGTCCAAAAAAAGGCAATTTCAGTCCATGGGGTGTTTTTGTTTTTACTTGTTCACTACACCATGTGCACTGCATTAATGTTTACCTATAGAAGTCAATATTAAACTTATTCAAAATAAAGTATCTGAAGTCGTTTTTAAACGTATTTTTTATGCAAAATCTGCTCCTCAACAAACATCTAAAATCTGTGTGAACATATCCTTAAATAAGCATTTGCTTTGGCCAAAAAGAACACCTTTAGAAAGCACAGGACCAGAGCAGCCAGCTTGTGGTGGTGGTTTGGAGAGTAAAAGGCCTCTGTCCGGTTATCTTTAAAGGGCAGCGCTAAAGGCCCCGTCTCACATAGCGATTTACCAACGATCACGACCAGCGATACGACCTGGCCGTGATCGTTGGTAAGTCGTTGTGTGGTCGCTGGGGAGCTGTCACACAGACAGCTCTCTCCAGCGACCAACGATCAGGGGAACCTCTTCGGCATCGTTGAAACTGTCTTCAACGATCCCGAAGTACCCCTGCAGCACCCGGGTAACCAGGGTAAACATCGGGTTACTAAGCGCAGGGCCGCGCTTAGTAACCCGATGTTTACCCTGGTTACCAAAAAAAACAAACAGTACATACTCGCCTTTCGGTGTCCGTCAGGTCCCTTGCCGTCTGCTTCCCGCTCTCACTGAGTGCCGCCGTACAGTGAGAGCAGAGCGTAGCGGTGACGTCACTGCTGTGCTGCGCTCTCACTGTACGGCGGCACTCAGAGCAGGAAGCAGACGGCAAGGGACCTGACGGACACCAAAAGGCGAGTATGTACTGTTTGTTTTTTTTGGTAACCAGGGTAAACATCGGGTTACTAAGTACGGCCCTGCGCTTAGTAACCCGATGTTTACCCTGGTTACCAGTGAAGACATCGCTGGATCGGTGTCACACACACCGATTCAGCGATGTCAGCGGGACCTCAACGACCAAAAAAAGGTCCAGGCCATTCCGACACGACCAGCGATCTCGCAGCAGGGGCCTGATCGCTGGTACGTGTCACACATAGCGAGATCGCTACTGAGGTCGCTGTTGCGTCACAAAACTAGTGACTCAGCAGCGATCTCGCTAGCGATCTCGCTATGTGAGACGGGGCCTTTAACACGCTAACATTCTGTCCCTGCACGTCTTGGCTTACAATACAGATACTAATATACAGGTGATTCTCACAAAATTAGAATATCATCAAAAAGTTAATTTATTTCAGTTCTTCAAAACAAAAAGTTAAACGATTATTATTTATTTATATAGCACCATTAATTCCATGGTGCTGTACATGAGAAAGGGGTTACATACAGAGTTATAGATATCGTTTACAGTAAACAAATTTACAATGACAGACCGGTACAGAGGGGAGAGGACCCTGTCCTTGCGGGCTTACATTCTACAGGATAATGGGGAAGAGACAGAAGGTCGGGGGTGCGGCAGCTCTGGTGGTGGTGAGGCAAAACTCATTACAGAGTCATTATAAACAGAGTGACCTATTTCAAGTGTTTATTTGTGTTAATGTTGATGATTATAGCTTACAGCCAATGAAAAAGCAAAAGTCATTATCTCAGTAAATTAGAATAATTTATAACACCAGGTTGAAAAATGATTTTAAAATCGGAAATGTTGGCCTACTGAAATGTATGTTCAGTAAATGCACTCATACTTGGTCGGGGCTCCTTTTGCATCAATTACTGCATTAATGTGGTGTGGCATGGAGGCGATCAGCCTGTGGCACTGCTGAGGTGTTATGGAAGCCCAGGTTTCTTTGATAGCAGCCTTCAGTTCCTTTGCATTGTTGGGTCTGGTGTCTCTCCTCTTCCTCTTGACAATACCGAATAGATTCTCTATGGGATTAAGGTCAGGCGAGTTTGCTGGCCAATCTAGCACAGTGATACTGTTGTTTTTAAACCAGGTTGGTACTTTTGGCAGTGTGGACAGGTGCCAAGTCCTGCTGGACAATGAAATTTCCATCTCCAAAATGCTTGGCGGCAGAGGGAAGCATGAAGTGCTCTAAAATTTCCTGGTAGACAGCTGCGCTGACTTTGGTCTTGATAAAACACAGTGGGCCTACACCAGCAGATGACATGGCTCCTCAAACCATCACTGAATGTGGAAACTTCACACTAGACCTCAAGCAGCTTGGATTGTGGCCTCTCCACTCTTCCTCCTGACTCTGGGACCTTGATTTCCAAATAAAATGCTAAATTTACTTTCATCTGAAAACAACACCTTGGACCACTGAGCAACAGTCCAGTTCTTTTTCTCCTTGGCCTAGGTAAGACGCTTCTGGTGTTGTCTATTGGTCATGAGTGGCTTGACACAAGGAATGTGACACTTGTAGCCCATGTCCTGGATACGTCTGTGTGTGGTGGCTCTTGAAGCAATGACTCCAGCAGCAGTCCACTCTTTGTGAAGCTCCCCCAAATTTGTGAAAGTCCTTTTCTTAGCAATTCTTTCAATGTTGCGGTTATCCCAGTTGCTCGTGCACCTTTTTCTACCACACTTTTTCCTTCCACTAAACTTTCCATTAATATGCTTGGATAAAGCACTCTGAACAGCCAGCTTCTTTAGCAATGACCTTTTGTTGCTTACCCTCCTTGTGGAGTGTGTCAATGACTGCCTTCTGGACAGCTGTCAAGTCAGCAGTCTTCCCCATGAATGTGGAGCCTAATGAAACAGACTAAGGGAACTTTTTGGGTATGTGCACACGCTGCGGATTTTGCTGCAGATCCGCAGCGTTTCTGCAGCTGCGGATCCGCAGCAGTTTCTCATGGGTTTACAGTACAATGTAATCCTATGGGAAACAAAATCCGCAGTGCTCATGCTGCGGAAAAAACCGCGCGGAAACGCAGCGGTTTATTTTCCGCAGCATGTCAATTCTTTGTGCGGATTCCGCTGCGGGTTTCCACCTGCTCCAATAGAAATCTGCAGGTGAAAACCCACAGAGGAAACCGCAAAAGAAACCGCGATAAATCCGCAGTGAAAACCGCAGCGGTTTTTCATTGCGGATTTCTCAAATCCGCTGCGGAAAATTCCGCATTGGAATCCGCAGCGTGTGCACTTAGCCTTTAAATGCTTAGGAAGCCTTTGCAGGTGTTTGTTAATTATTCTAATTTACTGAGTTAACGACTGTTGGGTTTTCACTGGCTGTAAGCAATAATCATCAGCATAAACAGAAATAAACACTTGGAATAGATCACTCTGTTTGTAATGACTCTATATAATAAAGGAGTTTCACTTTTTGTATTGAAGAACTGAAATAAAATTAACTTTTTGATGATATTCTAATTTTGTGAGAAGCACCTGTAAATGATGCCTCGCCGATATGCCATTTACTAGGTATTATCACACCTATCTATTCACCCGCTCTGGTGTGAAAGTACAGATTCACAACAAGGAAAGTACCTGAAAGCAGAAGCATCAGATACTCTAATTCTTCCATATTAGATCATAAAAATGACATGTCCACAATGCCGATCATAAGAGAGGATAAAAACCTTTGCAGGATCCTGGTCCAGCGGCCATGTTGTCAGGTCTACTGATCAGCTGAAGCATTGAGGAGTCAGGCAGGTAGTGGGAGGATCACATAAGTCACTGTACACAGTCTTTTTGGAGCAGAAACTCTACGTTTGTTTAGGAGGATTTTGAGAGTTTATACTCAGTTTCTGCTCCAAAAAACTGTGTGCACACATAGCCCTAGAACATTTTGATACGAACTTATAATTCACAGGAACTATAGCATGTTGAAAGTTGCCCATTACTTTTCCCCCAAAATATTTGCCTTCATAAAGTCACAAGGCCCCCACAGACATAAAAAAGTTCAGTAGACTTTTGTCTTACATGTATGGTCCTTTTAACAAAGTTATAAAGCTGATCTTTCAGATTTAACACTACAAACTGCATACATTATTAAATAGATCTCATCTGATGAGGCTGGTGTAGTTGCTATGCAAAATTCACATCATAATGGTTGTATATCCCTTATATTACACTGGAAATTTTAGAATCCACCTGGAGCTAAAGTTAGACTTAAAAAATGCTCAGTTTTAATATCAATTATATACAGGAATTCTGCCCTGGATTTTCAAAGGAAGCACACTCCTCATCAGGTCTAAAATAAAGTCATACTACTACCGTACTTAAGTTTCATAGTAATAAGGGTTTAAAAAAAAAAAAAAAAACATGTCCATTACGTCCAACCTTTAACCTAATGTGCTAATCCAAAGGCAAAAACGCCATAAGGCAGATACTTTGTATTGTGAAATCTGATGACAGATCTGCTAATAGATAGTCCAGGTTTAAAAGAATTCACTTACTCTGTAAGCATAACGTAGATATGAAGTGAAAATTCTCCATAGCGTCCTAAATATTGTATCAAAACCTATACTATATTATCTATACTATAAATCATTAACACTTTCAGTTCGGGAACATGCCTAAGGCCGGTTTCACACTTCCCGATATTTCCAGTACCGGAAAAACCGGTACCGCAGATATCCATGTCCACACGTGTGCCGCATCAGTACCACATGGACGGCCGCCGGGGAAGAAGCGCTACAGTAAGCGCTGTTCCCCGGCGGCTGGTGCGGAAGCCAAGATGCAACCGTCCCGGCTGAAAACCACTGGTGAATGAGATGCTGAGAGTGCAGCATCATTCACCAGTGGTAACATCACCAGCATTTTCCCACGGTCCTGAGGTCACCACAGTTCAGCCTGGCCTCAATGATGTCACCGCTGGTGAATGATACTGCGCTCTCAGCAGCTCATTCACCAGTGCTTCTCAGCCGGGACAGTCGCATCTTGGCACTGTCCAGGTTGAAAACTATTTAGCCCCCAGACATGGATTACAGCGTGGGACACAAGGACAAACAGCTATGGTATATTGATTTGTTTTTTTATTTTATTTTTATTACAGATGATAGAGGGCGTCAGGGAAGTAGGTGTTGCAGTAAGTATGGTTTAATTTAGAATATTAAAGGAGTCAGTGTAATGTTTTTCAAATAAAAGGATTTTATTCTGGCTGTGTCTTTATTTAACAAATAACTATAGGATTAGTAATGGATAGGTATCTTATAGACGCCTCTCCATTACTAAACCGTGGGCTTGATATCACCTGTCATTAAAGAGGTGACATCAACTCCACAAATATGAACCCCACTTGCCACCACTACAGGGCAAGTGGGAAGAGCCGGGCAAAGCGCCAGAAAAGGATCATATAATAGATGCGCCTTATCTGTGCAGCTGTGGGATGCGGTTTTAGGCTGGGGTGGGGCTATATCAATGGCCCCTTAATAGCCTGAAAACACCAGCCCCATCTGAGCTTTAGCAAGGCTAGTTGTCAAAAATGGGGGAATCCCACACTTTTTTTTTTTTTTTAAGTTATTTATTTAAATAATTAAAAAAAAGTGTGAAGACCCCTCTATTCTTGATAACCAACCTTGCAGAAGCTGACAGCTGAGGGTTGCAGCCCCCAGCAGTGAGTTTTGTCTGGTTGGTTCAAGAAAATAGGGGGGGAACCCTCGTCAGGTTTTTCATTCATTTATTTAGTTAGATCGCAGGCGGCGTCTGTGTTATACCCTGATCATCAGCTCTTGACTTATTAGCGACAGCAGGTGTCGGATGATGGGGGTAACAGTCCCAAAAGCCCCCACCTGCTGTCATCGTTCGGACATCATTCTCCTCTGCTCGCGCTGGTCGCCAGTAGAGCAGGGAAGAATGATAAGAGCCAGCTTCAGCACCAGCCACTGGGGAACAGCGCTTACTGTAGCGCTTCTTCCCCGGCAGCCGCCCGTGTGATCCTGATGCATCACATGGACGGCATCCGTGTGCGGTACATGTTTACACGGACCTATTTTCTTGAATGGGTCCGTGTAATCCATGCAGCTGTAGAAAAACGGACATGTCTACGTGTGGGTCATTCGGACACATGGTCCGAGAAAAAAAAAAAAAACACAGATATGTGCACAGATCCATTCATTTGAATGGGTCTACGTGTGTCAGTGTCTCCACTATGTGTGAAAACTGTCACCACACGTACTGGAGACACGGACGTGTGAAAGAGGCTTAAGTCTGTGTCCGTTATTGTGGTCTAAAAAACTGATCCGTCAAAAAATAAATAATTTAACAAAACAATTTCAAATTTTAGTATTAAAATGCACAGTATCTAATTTCACACATAAATGTTTCACGATCCGAGTGCTGACTGGTTTGTGGGTCTCCTGAACAGCTTAATACACTAGGACTTTGCCAAAATAACCCTCTCCAAGTGGAGCAGAAACTAAACTCTTTCCAATATGCTTACCATCGATTTCTCTATATCACAGTGAAAAATAAGATCCATCTGCAGGAGGACATAGGACTATATAATGCTTAGGTGCATAAAGCACACAACTAAAATACTCTCTTATGTATTAGACTAATGCTAGCCATAGCCGCCAGTATGGACAAGTTTGGCCAACAGTCCAATATGTATGGGAGTGTTAGCCAACTGGGAGACATGGATTGTGCAAGTCCGATTATGGACTGCCGATCATCTTCGCCTGCCGGGGATAAGCCAGCAGACATGTCTGGCAATTCCTCTCTCATAGGGCTTGTTCACACTGTTTTTGCGGCCTTATTTCCATGCATTTTTCAAAGGTAAACACTGCAGTGACAGATTTCTGAAATCTCATGGACACGCTGTTTATTTTTTCCTTGCAGATTTTAACCAAGAGATTTCCAAATCTGCAGCATGTCAAAACTTCCAGCCTATTTCATCCATTGAAATTAATGGAAGAACGGTGCATCAAAAACAAACGTAAAAACGTATAGAAAATGTGCAGATTGTACACAACGCTTTTCTCCTCCAACACTCTAGGTTTTGGTGTAGAAACATCTGCTGCAAGTACCGTACTCAATGTGTGCATAATATCTATATAGTACAGAATGCTGGGCCAAACGAGTGCTTGTGTATGGAAGAGGCGACCTCGATAGGTGTCCGCAGAAGAATAGCTCGCTGACAGCCATCTCATATGTATGGGGGGCTTAAGAAGAATTGGATTCCTGCTCCATTTAGAAGACCCTATGACCAGGATGATGGGTAATGTAATTAACACTAGCATGATCATATAAATCTAATATTATGGTTCTAATATTAAGCTAATACTTAGGGTGTCAGCGGCGTGTAACACCCCAACCCAGTTCACTAGGTATGACAGTCTTCACACATGTCTGGACTCCTTATACAGCCCCCATGAAGATAAGTAAGACTAAGGTGACCTAATGTTACTTTTCATATGGGGAGGTAGATATATACGCCCGAGGATTCGGACAGGTTGTGGCTTTGTAGCTAGAGATCTGATGTTCACAATCGTATTTACCTGTCAGATCTGGCATTGAGAGGATGAAACCAAAGGCACAGCACCTACCTCGTCACCAGCTCCCCGAGGATCCTGCATGTATAGGTTCCACAAGTCTGAAATCAGAAAAAGGTTTTAAAAGCTAGAGTTAAAATGGCCACGGCAGATTAGGGAAGTGGTATCTTTGCCTCAGCCTTCTGAGTCATACATGAAACTGTGTGTGTTAGTGAAGGAGGGAACGCCCATGTTGCTTGGGGCCCAATTATCCTGCTAGGTCAAACATGCAAATGTGCAGGTAAGACAAAACACACACAGGGCAGGCTGGGAAGAGGAACACCCTGCCCCACCTTACCCAGGAACAGAGCAAAGTGCATGAGGCAGTGCAATAAGGAGGGCCAGGTACTTGGGAGGGGACATGTAATGTATGAGACGGCTGCCGATTACCCCACAGCCATGTCAAGAGGGCTGCACAGGAAATCTGCAGATAAGCACTTACTACATCTACCAACAGGAAAATGCCTGCTGAATGTGAGCGGATGAGAAAACTACTGCAGCTTACAATGGAACAGATCACCCTTACCAATTATATTATCATCACTGTTTTTTTTGTTTTTTTTTAATGCTTAACATTTGATATACTTTAACGGGACTATCAGCACAGAATGACTCTTCAAACCAAGTAGGAACGCTCGAAGCACCCTTGGGTGGCCAAACATTTAGGTGCATCTTTCCCAGCAACTGTCACTCACACACACCTCTACTTTTACTGACAGCTCTGAATGTATAGAGCCAGAGAAGAGCAGTGACAGATGGAAAACATGGAGATGTGTAGGTGCGCTAAACTGTTTGGCCCCACAGATATCTTAAGGTACCGTCACATTAAGCGATGCTGCAGCGATATCGACAACGATGCCAATCGCTGCAGCGTCGCTGTGTGGTCGCTGGAGAGCTGTCGCACAGACAGCTCTCCAGCGACCAACGATGCCGAAGTCCCCGGGTAACCAGGGTAAACATCGGGTTACTAAGCGCAGGGCCGCGCTTAGTAACCCGATGTTTACCCTGGTTACCATTGTAAATGTAAAAAAAAAACCAGTACATACTCACCTTCTGATGTCCGTCAGGTCCCTGGCCGTCTGCTTCCCGCACTGACTGAGTGCCGGCCGGCCGTAAAGTAAAAGCAGAGCACAGCGGTGACGTCACCGCTGTGCTGTGCTTTACGGCCGGCCAGCGCTCACAGTCAGTGCGGGAAGCAGACGGCCAGGGACCTGACGGACATCAGAAGGTGAGTATGTACTGGGGTTTTTTTACATTTACAATGGTAACCAGGGTAAATATCGGGTTACTAAGCGCGGCCCTGCGCTTAGTAACCCGATATTTACCCTGGTTACCATTGTAAAACATTGCTGGCATCGTTGCTTTTGCTGTCAAACATGACGATACACGCCGATCTGACGACCAAATAAAGTTCTGGACTTTCCGCAACGACCAGCGATATCACATCAGGATCCAGATCGCTGCTGCGTGTCAAACACAACGATATCGCTATCCAGGACGCTGCAACGTCACGGATCGCTATCGTTATCGTTGCAAAGTCGTTTAGTGTGAAGGTACCTTTAGCCTCCACAAGGTCACATTAGGTTTCCTGCCTTGGTGGCAGTATCTCTATTCATGTTCACAGAGGTGGGACCAGCACCTGTCAAGGATTCATTGCGGTTTTCTAGTTAGGAGATTCTTTTCCATCTTTTCTATCTGTTTATAACTTCATTTTGTTTAGTCTAACCAAATACGCTTTACAATGTTTCGTTTCGGACAGGAGAAGGCTTCCTCTGTCAGAGATGTGGATAAAGGTGGCTGGCTGACTTGCTCGCTTAGTTACCTTCTTTGTCAAGGCCGATTCATAGAGAAGGGTGCACCTGTTACTCAGCCCCCTTCATAGACTTTACTAGCCACGTGCGGACACAGGAAGTTACCAAAACCAGATATGGAACTGCAGGGACCAAGGATAATTCACAACAGCAGGACATTGTAGGACATTTGATAATGGAAGTATCCGAGTCAGTGAGGGGAAAAAGTATTTGCTACACTGCCGATTTTGCAATTTTTTCCACCTACAAAGAATGGAGAGGTCTGTAATATTTATCATAGGTACACTTCACCTGTGAGACAGGATCTAAAAATAAAAAAAATTAAAACAAAACAGAAAATCACATTGCATGATTTTTACATAATTGCATTTCATTGCATGAAATAAGTATTTGATACAATAGAAAACAGAATTTAATAATTGGTATAGAAACCCTTGTCTGCAAATTACAAAGGTCTGATGTTTCCTATAGTTCTTGACCAAGTCTGCACACACTGCAGCAGGGATTTTGGCCCCCTCCTCCATACAGATCTTCTCCAGATCTTTCAGGTTTGGGGGATGTCCCTGGGCAACATTGAGTTTCAGCTTCCTCCAAAGATTATCTGTTGGGTTCAGGTTTGGAGACTGGCTGGGCCACTCCAGGACCTCAAAATGCTTCTTACACAGCCACTCCTTGCACAGGTAACGAGTTCAGGTACAATTAATACAGGTAATGAGTGCAGAGTACTTCTTAAAGAAAAACTAACATGTCTGTGAGAGACAGAATTCTTGCTGTTTGGTATGTCTATTAGGTTCAGGTCTGTAAACTGGCTAGGCTACTTCAGGACCTTGAAATGCTCCTTACGGAGCCACTTCTTAGTTGCCCTTAATGTGTGCTTCGAATCATTGTCATGCTGGAAGACCCATCCACGACCCATCTTCAATGCTCGTACTGAGGGCTGATTGTATCTCACGATTCCTGACACCAACCATCCACGCTTCAATACGGTGCAGTCGTCTTGTCCCCTTTGCAGAAAAGCACCCCCAGAGTATGATGTTACCCCCACCATTCTTCACGGTTGGGACAGTGTTCTTGGGATTGTATTCATTGTTGATACCAAAAAGTTCTATTTTGGTCTCATCTAATCACATGACCTTCTCCAATTCCTCCCCTGGATCATCCAGATGGTCACTGGCGAATTTCAAACGGGACTGGACATGTACTGGCATGAGTAGGGGGACCTTGCGTGCCCTGCAGGATTTTAATCCATGATGTCGCAATGTATTACTAACAGTAATGTTTGAGACTGTGGTCCCGGGCTCTCTTCAGGTCATTGACCAGGTCCTGATTCCTGACCTCTCTCAGAGTAATCCTCACCCCACGAGGCGAGAAATTGCATGGAGCCCCAGACCGAGGAAGAATGACAATTTAATAATTGTTCCAACAGTTGTTGCCTTCTTACCAACCTGCTTGCCCTATTGTCTTGTAGCCCATCCCAGCTTTGTGCAGGTCTACAATTTTGTCCCTGGAATCATTAGAAAGCTCTTTGGTCTTGGCCATTGTGGAGGGTTTGGAGTACAATTGATTGTGTGGACAGGGGTCTTTTATACAGGTAACGAGTTCAAACAGGTGCAATTAATACAGGTAATGAGAGCAGAGTATAGCAGGGCTTTTTAAAGAAAAACTAACAGATCTGTGAGAGAATTCTTGCTGGCTGGATGGTGATCAAATATTTATTTCATACAATAAAATGCAATTTAATTATTTAAAAATCATACAATGTGATTTTCTGGATTTTTTTTAGATTCAGTCTCTCACAGTTGAAGTGTATCTACGATAAAAATTACAGACCTCAAATCTTTGTAGGTGTAAAACTTGCAAAATCGACAGTGTATCAAATACTTATTTTCCCCATTGTAATTGATTTTTAAACACCTTCCAAGATTCTCAGGTACTAGGGGGTCAAATTTCTACTTAAAGGCATTGACCACTCCCGGACAACTCTTCTATGAAATAGTGACACATAAAAGACAAAGAAAAAAATCAAAATCAACTTTTACTCCCCTCCTGCATCAGTGCCATTCTAGGTCTTGCAAGACCTTGTTTCGTCATAGGAGCGCTGCAGCCTATGAGCAGCCACCAAAGCAGCCACTGATTGGCTGCAGTGCTTATGCGGCATAACAATGTCATGGGAGCGCTAGGAGAACCAGTGCTGACAGAAATGGTGTGGGAGACAAAGAAGGTTTATTGGCGTTTCCATTATTTTAAACTGATGAATAGTGATTATGGAAGGGTTGTCCGAGTAGTAGACAACCCCTATAATGCTTATACATCTTGGTACCACAAGAGGCAAAAACAGATAATCGTTGGAAGTGCCAGAGTGTGGACCAGCACCCATATGGATCTCTTATCCAAGGACAGGTCATCAATACAGTGATCCTGGAAAACCCTTTTAGTAAACTATAAAGCTTGTCATTGAGATCTCCTAACATAGTTTTAACAGACCTTTACATGGCACAGTATTTTCTCAAACGATTATTCAAGCAAAAATTTCTTCCAGATCATTGCACAGTGTACAACAACTGACTGATGAAAAGGAAAAATGCTCATTTGTCTTTTGATTACGCCTTTGTCTGCTGGCCATAAGTGAATAGACTTGGAACAAATGGAAAAAAAAAATAGATATGCAAGACCCTGATTGAATTATCATGTTTTCCTACCTGCCACATTCCCAGCACAACGTCACGCTGCAATGCTAACGTGTTGTTGGGCTTATTGATCAGGAATGGCTGTGTGGACATTGGCAGAGCGTTGCATCGGTGGCCATGGACTACCAACTGCACCAAGATCCTGTGAACCTTTTGCTCAACATTACCAAATACGGTTATTCTTCCACGTAATATTTTCAGGAATCAAGAACTTTAGAAGCGATTAGTATGATATTACGGAGGGGATCGCATGAATGGCATATGGGCAGGATTGTCTTCACTGGGTAACACCCCTCTTTTTAGTGAACCACCTTGAAGAGACATTTGTCCTTTCCAAGGTGATTCCCCAAATGGCTCAGTAAAATTTTAGGTGACATTACATGCTTTGTAATGTACTATTCACTTGTAGCTGCAGATTGTTAGTGGATTCTCTCAGGATTTAGGCGTGGAATCCTAATCTTCTGAACATTGCCTCATTTTTGACAGCTCTGCTTATTGCTAAAATAAACCTTGGTATGGGAAGCTGCACCTGAATGTCACATTGCGATTGTTCCAGAGAGATGGACTAGTTCTTCAGGTATTGAGGCATTCATGCTGATCAGTGCTTGCTCTATTAGCAATGTCACGTACAAAAACCGTGTCTACACACTCACTACTTGTACAGATGAGGCGGTGCGCGGCGGCCGGTGTGTTATCTTCCAAGCGCAGACAGTAGAACTGACATCAGACGTTACATGTGCACATGGAGGCCTTGCAAGGCAGCAATTAATAATTCAACCAAGCTGCCATTGCAACATTAGGCATTTAATGTTATTTAGAAGTCAGGTTAAGCATTCCTATTTGATAATTAAAGGGGTTGTCCAGTCCAAATCAATAAGTCTGCAGTCACTGTGCTTGACTGCAGACTTATGAATCCCCCCCAGTGCATGCACTGCAGGAATTCACCGGTTTCTGAAGCGGGACAGAAGGGTATGTGTGAGTTATACATACTCCAGGCCAAAGTCCTTCTAGTGGGCTTGGCCTTGCTCTATACACTTGTATTGAGAGAGGCTGCGCCCCCACTAGTGATGCATGGCCTTGCTCCATACAAGTGTATGAAGTGAGGCTGTGCCCACTGGCTAGGAGAAGGTATAACTCCTACATACCCTCTGATCCCAACTCAAACCGCGAATCCTTGCTAGAGGGTTCATAATTCAGGAGGCACAGAGCGTGACTGCAGAATTAACGATTTTAACCAGACAACCCCTTTAAAGATACTTTCCCACTTCAGAGGCGATTGCTGGCTGCGTTTTACAATCAGCCCTCTGCCTTGCTCTGCATCAGCAGTTGAGAGGGCTGCGCAGTGGTGGCACTAAGGCACTTTGATTTGGGGTCAGTCTGTCAGTCAGTTGCAAGGACATAAGTGCTGGTCACCACTAGGAATCCTGGGGAAACCAACTGACACGTTTCCGCTAAGTGCGTTAATCATGGTATGTATCAATGTGAATAGGACAGGACCCAGATACCATGGTTGCTCTGCACAGGTGAAAAAAATCACGCCATTAGTCAGAAATCTGAACTTAACATTGAAGCGAATAAATTAATAACTAGATTACAACACAGAGGTTACTCTGATCGTACCCTCAGAAAGGCAGACTCTGTAGGGAATAAAAGTAATAGACAATTTACTGACCAAATTAAAAATACCGGAATAACAAAAATCAATTCATCACATTTTCTACCCAATATAGTCCGCAGTATACGGAAATTACCAATATCTTAATACTTGCCTATACTAAATAAGGATCAAAAACTCAATGTTCTCAAAGAATCTGAAATTCACCTAGCTGCTAAAAAAGCCCCCACACTTGGGAACATTCTTTCTCCCAGTGATTTTTCCAATAAAACTTCTCTTTCGCAATCTACCCGGCAGTAAATGTGGACATACACTTTAAATCCAATACTACCAATCAAGAATTTGCAATCACTATTCATAAATTGTAACACATCAGGTGTCTTACATTATTGAATGTGAATTAAGCAATTTACAATATACTGTCCTTTAAAAAAAAACATAAGGAGACAAGTCTGATGCAGTTCGTTTTAAAACCGTTCGGGTATCTGCAGTTTCAAAACATTTTTCGCAAATGCATGGTGGTAACATTAATTCTCTCAGATTCTATGGCAGAGAAAAAGTTCACAAACCAAAAAGGGAGGCGATTTGAGATGAAAACTTAAATCGCGAAACCTTTTGGATTTTTAAGTTAGAGACCAGAGTCCCCCATGGCAAGAATTTAAGACAAGATCTGATTTTACAATACGATTGAAAATGGTCTGATTTTTCTGTTCTTATTTGTATGAAATTTGTCTACGACATTTTTATTGCACATTTTTCTCTTTGATGTCTACCAGAATATTTTGCTATTTTTTGCTTACGTGTATCTTCTTTTCTCCATTTTCCCTTCCTTATCCTTGACAATATATCTGCTCTGCACTGTATATAGTTAAACTGCAGATGTCTGGCTAATTGTATGATTTTTCCCCTGTGCAGAGCAACCATGGTGTGTGAGAGAATATATTTGTGTGTGCGCACGCACTACAGACCAAAAGTTTGGACACACCTTCTTATTTAAAGATTTTTCTGTATTTTCATGACTATGAAAATTGTACATTCACACTGAGGGCATCAAAACTATGAATTAACACATGTGGAATTATAAAATTAACAAAAGTGTGAAACAACTGAAATTATGTCTTAGGCCATGTGCACACGTTAAGTATTTTTCGCGTTTTTTTCACGTTTTTTCGCTATAAAAACGCGAAAAAAACGCTTACATATGCCTCCTATTATTTTAAGTGTATTCCGCATTTTTTGTGCAAATGTAGCCTTTTTTTCCGCGAAAAAATCACATCGCGGAAAAAAAAGCAACATGTTCATTAAAATGCGGAATTGCAGGGGATTCCGCACACCTAGGGGTCCATTGATCTGCTTACTTCCCGCACGGGGCTGTGCCCACGATGCGGGAAGTAAGCAGATTATGTGCGGTTGGTACCCAGGGTGGAGGAGAGGAGACTCTCCTCCACGCACTGGGCACCATATAAGTGGTAAAAAAATAAGAATTAAAATAAAAAATAGTCCTATACTCACCCTCGATGTCTTCCCGCCTCCACTGCACGCTGTCGCTTCGGTTCCTGTAGCTGGTGTGCGGTGAAAAGACCTGCCGATGACGTCACTGTCCTGTGATAGGTCGTGAGCGGTCATGTGACCGCTCACGTGACCGTGACGTCACGGAAGGTCCTGTGCGCACAGACCAGCTATAGGAAGAGGAACGGACGCCGGTGAGGAGATGTCTGGGTGAGTATAAGCATTTTTTTATTTTTGTTATTATTTTTAAACATTCTATCTTTTACTATAGATGCTGCAAAAGCTGCATCTATAGTAAAAAGTTGGTCACACTTGTCAAACGCTATGTTTGACAAGTGTGACCAACCTGTCAGTCAGTTTTCCAAGCGATGCTACAGATCGCTTGGAAAACTTTAGCATTCTGCAAGCTAATTACGCTTGCAGAATGCTAAAAAAACGCGAAAAAAACGGAAAAAAAACGCAAAAAAAAAATGCGGATTTCTTGCAGAAAATTTCCGGTTTTCTTCAGGAAATTTCTGCAAGAAATCCGCAACATGTGCACATACCCTTATTCTAGGTTCTTCAAAGTAGCCACCTTTTGCTTTGATGACTGCTTTGCACACTCTTGGCATTCTCTTGATGAGCTTTATTTTCTCTTTTTTCAAAACTGTGATAAGCATCTGAATGTTATTTAGGAGCACAACTAGTTATCGTTTATTTTTAAACAGAGGTTTCAATATAGCAACATATGTAAAGATTATAGAGTATGTGTTGACAGCTCTGTGTCAGTCCTGTCTCAGTCTTCTACCCCAAGTTTATCAGAAGGCCCCCGGCCTTGCCTGTTGGACTGGAGGCTCATGGGCACAGGGTTATCATAGTCAAGTTTGTTGTACGTTTTTCCTTTTCGATATCCATGTCAGAAATCCACAGCTGTTCCAAGTGGATGGAGAATGCCTGGAGACCATGAACAGTTGTCAGGACATTTTAACAGCACAAAGTTACATTTTCAGTTTTAGGCCTCATTCAAACATTATAGGTTTTTCACACACGCAACAAAAACTGATTTCATCAGTGTTTGGTCCAAATGTCAGATTTTACAATCAGTGTCTTACCAGCAATTTTCACTGATGAAAAAAAAATTATTGCAAAGCTTCTCCTACACACAGCAATGTTAATCAAGGACAGCACAAAGACCATAGACTTGTATGGCTAATTCTGATCTGTGACACAGATCAAAGACGGACATACTGCTGTGATTTTTTGGAAGATTCACAGTTCTGAAAAAAGGGACAAATGAACAGGCCCTTACAGAGCCTAATGGGTACATGTTCCGTGAAAACCGAGAATACAAAAGCATGTGAAAAACAGATGTCTAAATAAGTCCTTAGAAAATACCTGTATGTTTCTATCACTTTATTCTTGATATTTCTAAAACTACAGCAGAAATAAAACAGGTTCTAGTAGAGCAGATTTTACTACAATTCCTTTGTAGCACTAATTGCCTAAGGGCAACGACTGCTGACATGTAACATCTCTAGAGGCCACTGCCCCGTCAACGTCTATTGAAGGAAACAAGAATAAGCCAAGTTCGATGTTAAACTGCATGTTCCTTTGTTTCGCAAGTAAAGGAGTGTCTGACAGGTGCTCACTCCCTCCCTCTAAAGTAGGCCACACAAAATATCTATTCATGCTCATAGTCATCAGTGCTGAGGATCGACACAGGACATCTCCAAAAATATGTGCCCACGATCCGGAGTTGCTGCGGGTTTGACGTGGTGTATTTATGCTGCGTCAAATCCGCAGTGTCCAGATGTTACAGCGTAGAGGATGGGATTTCTAGAAAGCCCGTGCCCATTATGCGTGCACAGACGCCTGTGGATCACCTGCGGAGACGGACATGCAGTGGGTCTTTCCAGTCTAGCATCTTCACAAGAGAAATGTCACCAACAGAATGTATTGTATGCAGTAAATCCGTATAGTTCAGTGACTACATGCGGATTCACCTGTGTTCAATAGACTGCAGCGCTTTGGACGCAGTGAACATGTGCTTCGTCCAATGCGCTGCTACTTACGGATCATGGGCACCTGGCCCAATAGGGGCTCCACTGTAGAAAAGCTATATTCACATCAAATATGGTTTTAAGGCCTTTGTAAGAGAAGCGATGATTCCACAAATGCGTGTTTGGCCTACTACTGGCCCATGTATAAGGGCTTTTTTACTTGTAAAGTCAACAAACTATCACAGCTTAAAAGGGAGTGTCCACTATTTAGATTACCCCTTCTCCATCAGTATACTCCACATATCAAATTAAAACAGCCTATACTCCCGTCTGATGGCAGCACCGTTCGGGTGATGCCGGTGCCTCGTCTCCAGGGGTTCACGTGTTAGGTCCCATGAGCCCTGCACTCTCAGAGGCTGCTACATTGTCAGTTCCTTGGAATGAAATGGTGAGAGCTGCTGCCTCCAAATGTCAGGTACGTTACAAGTGAGAATGAAGTGGCTGCTGATTGAGTGTAGGGCTCATGTGACAACACAAGAGACCCGGGAGACCAGGCGCCGACGTCATGAGAATGGCACCAACATCGGAGGGAATAGACGCTCTTTTTATTTTATACGGGGAAAATACCAATTGAGAATGGATTGCCAGAACAGTGGACAACTCTGTTAAGTTCTAGTAGTTCCTATGTATGGAAATGCCAAAGAGAGACTCCGTCCCCCCCCCCCCCCCCCTTCCCACTGGGGCACGTACTTCTTCCCGTGTAAGAGGTTGACCACCCAAGGGGGAGTTGTTGTTTTTTTTTTCTGGGGCACACACCTCTGCAGGGAGATCAGTGAAACCAAGGCTGTTAATGCATCCCCCTAAATAAATTAGAAAGCTGTCGGTTGAATGATCATTTGCAAAATCGAAAGAAGTGAACTGGAGTATAAGTTGTTATACATGCAACATGTAGGAGAAGGTTCACACTGGCCAAAACCAAAACACAGAAATAAAATGAACATATACCTTGCTGTGAGAAAAAAAAAAAAATCAATAGTGCATATAAATAAGAGTACTCAGTAAACACCGTTTTTGATCAAAAAAGCGTAAAAGCCATCCCGCCAGCACAAGGTGCACACAATCAGGACAGTCCTAACCTCTAGTATTAAAGCCTTACCATGTGTCCAAAATGACCTCAATATGAATAAGGGCCGAGCAGGACTGGGCCCAACTATGGTCAACCAGCAATAAAAGTTTTGAAGTGCTGATAATTGTACTTCAGTAACAATAGAAATATATATCTAAAAGCTCTAAACACACAGCAAACTTTGTCAAAACCAAAACTTGTGTCAGTCTCAAAACATTTGGCCATGGCTGTGTATACTGTCTGTGAATACATGTGGCAATCTCTTTATCATTGTATCACCAGACTGGGGACATTCATTGTACAAGGTAACTCACAGGATCACATGGCCAGGATTCAGCAGATCTCACTGTCACTGATAAATGGAAAAGCAATTCCATAGAAAGCACAAATGGAGAAGTTGCACAAAAGTGTAACTGCTCATTCTACAGATAAACAGAACTTGGGATCCCCACCCAGACAAACAAATGAGGCAGCTGTCCTATTTTCACTCCAGCATCAACTGATATCCAGAAGCAGGAGACTGGAGGCAACACATATCACGCAGCGCCCCAATGCCTCACAGTGATCAATACCATATATATTGTGCACAAATGTATATGAAGGGTGTAATCAGAGAAATAACAAATCAAGCTAGTGTAGGTCAAACCAGCAATCTGACATCCATGTAGGGTGGCAGAATGTTCCCTAAGGCCACATTCACACATCCACGTGTTACGGTCCATGATGCATTTATGAGGCTGTGAAGATCAGGTCTGAAGATCCATGGCCAGTAAGTGCATCACTATCACAGATCAACTAGGCTTCATTCACAAGCACACGACAAGGAAAAAAAATATATATAAATTTGCATCAATGTGACGGGTTCAATCTTCATTTATTTTTAAGAGAAAACATTTTCCCTTGTTGAGAGTGCCATGTCAGTAGACTTGAAGGAAAAGTAATTATCCTCTGGGAATTAAAATTTACAAATAGCCAATTCAGAGAGTTAAAAGGACTTGAATCTTGTGCCATCGCGACATAGCACTCTCCACAAGGAGAACACCCCTTAGGCTACGTTCACATTAGCGTTAAGCTAATGTGCGTCGGGTTTGCGTCGGCGACGCAGCGGCGACGCATGCGTCATGCGCCCCCTATACTTAACATGGGGGACGCATGCGTTTTTTTTTGTTGCGTTGTGCCACACATGCGTCTTTTTTGCCGCAAGCGTCGGACCAAGAAAACGCAACAAGTTGCATTTTTCTTGCGTCCGATTTTCGGCAAAAACCGACGCATGCGTCGCAAAACGCAGCGTTTTTGCGTGCGTTTTGCCGCGTTTTTGCGTGCGTTGTGTCGCCGACGCAGCGGCGCACAACGCTAGTGTGAACGTAGCCTTAGACACCCTGATGCCACTCACCCAGAATTATACGATTGATGCACTTATAAAATAAGGACCAGAGCTCAGATCTTAGTATCTTTTGAATGGTAAGATTTTTTTTTTTAAATGTGATGCTGCTATGTGCTCACCTGGTGAGGTGAGTGCTCTAAGCAGTAGCTTAGTGTGAGCAACAAGGACCAAAGGCAACGGGCACAGCGGGTAGGATCAGTGAGGACCAGGACTTAAAGTTGTAAAGAGACACAAATAATCTGAGCAGGAACCACCAAAAGACACAGCGCCAAGAGTGTGCATAACAGTACATAAGAACTGTAGATAATAATAATAATAATAATAAATAATATAGTCAGTCCAGGACATGCAGCAATCAAATGGCTAATGGCAGAATTGTATGCAATCATCAGACTGATGGTTATCACAGGCAGTACTGATGAATAGAAACTGGATAGTAACTGGCAAAAAAGATTACACACTGTTGAAACAGTGTAGAAGCGTAAACAGAGCCATAATAGCAAAGACGTGCACTGCACGTCGCTATGCGTAGTTTTGCAGAAAAAAAGCATCCTGCAAAAGTGCTTGCAGGATGCGTTTTTTCTCCATAGACTTTTATTAGCGACGCAGTGCGACGCATTGCTACACATCGCAACTGTCGTGCGACGGTTGCGCCGGACCGTCGCCACCAAAAAACGTTGCTTGTAACTTTTTTGGTGAGTCGTTCCCATCTTTTCCAACCGCGCATGCGCGGCCGGAACTCCGCCCCCCCGCACCTCACAATGGGGCAGCGGATGTGTTAAAAAACAGCATCCGCTGCCCCAGTTGTGCGGCGCTTTCACTGCTAGCGTCGGTGCGCCGCAACGTCGCATAGCGACGTGCAGTGCACGACGCTAGTGTTAAAGTAGCCTTAGGCTTACAGCAGATGAATGGTTAACTGGAGGTCTGAGCCAGGAAGTAAATTCAAATAAATTATAAACAAGCAGGAGTTCATTGAAGAGATGAGTAGCCAGCTGAGAGACATGGAAATAAATAGTGAGGTCAGTTTCAAAAATATACATGGTAATGGATTGTAAAATTAACTAAAATACTCACAGCTGACAGTTGCATCAAAAAGCTTTGGGCAATGATGTCAAAGGGGTTCCATGGGTTACTTGAGAAGCTCGGCATGGGCTACAATAAAGGGAAGCCACAATGGGAGAAGGGCCTGGCACTGGTACACCGAGACAGGTGAGCAAAAGATAAAGAGGGGGTCATACAGGCACTATTTTTCATGTTATCACTCCACTTACCGGTAATAGTATATTGGTCTCAGATTATCACATTTAAGGGAGGGAACTCTGGGTCTTTTATAGGTTCTACTTAGAGACGTAGCTAGGGTTTTGGTTCAGGGGGGCGAAACTTCTGAGTGGGCCCCTAAACAGGTGACCTTGTATTACAACTGGGTGATGCGCCCTAATAGTGGAGGAGAGCCTCAGCAGATGATTGCGCTGTTACTGAAGATAATCTCTATATAAAGACCAACACTGATATTACCACCATATGGTCAGTGGTAGATACCAGCCCTACAGAAGATGTAAGATCACAGCACAGTTACAGATAGTGACTTACCGCTGACGTCCTTTCTGATGGAATCGTTCATTTTTCCCCGTCTTTTCCATCTGGCCCAGACCGACATGACAACTTCTTCCAGCCAGTACTGTCTGCAGAGAATACAACAAAGACACGTTTCACGCCTCATTTTCAGCCATCACCACCTATTCCCAACCTGCACAAACTCCTCATCCTGCTGATACCCTAATACTTAGCCGCTGCTGCCGTATGTGTCCCTCTTACTGCACCTGCTGTGTGGTTCTCTGTGCCTTCTAAATTCTAAAGCAATTCTCTATAATATAGTAATGCCAGGTGCAAGTGCCCTAGTAAACAGTGCCCACATTTTGCCCCCTAGAAAGTAATAATGCTCTGTGTGCCCCTTTGATAGTCACAGTAACCAGAGTTCCCCTATAAAAATTAAGTGCCCACTTTACATTTAATAATGTCCCGAGTCTGTCCCTGTACACTCCCCTATACATAGCATAATGCCCCCTAAATGTATAGTACCACCCACACAGTATACTGACCCCTTAGTAGCCTCCAAACTGATGGCTCCAACACGGTATGATGGCCCCTTCACTGTAATCCCCACACTGTATGACAGCCCCCTCACTGTAACCTCCACACTCTATGATGCCCCCCTAGCTAGCATCCACATAGTATAATGCACTCCCCACAGGCCTACTCTATATTGTATAATGCAGCACCCATAGGCAGACTCTATAGCACAAGGCAGCACCCATAGGCAGGCTCTATAACATAAGGCAGCACCCATAGGCAGACTCTATAGCACAAGGCAGCACCCATAGGCAGACTCTGTAGTATAAGGCAGCACCCCCATAGTATAAGGCGGCAGACCCAGCACATAGGGCAGCAGCAGCTCAGCATTGGGGTATCAGCAGGATAAGGAGTTTGTGCAGATTATGGATAAACGGGGACGGTGCCTGAAATGTGAAAAGTCATATACGCTATGTCTTTGTTGTAATTTGTGCAGTAGAGTCCTAGCTGGAGAAGTTGTCATGTCGGTCTGGGCAAGATGGAAAAGACAGCTAAAGGTATGTGTACAATTTGAACATTTGCAGCAGATTTTGTCACCAAAAACCAGAAAGATGGCAGGAAAACTGCAGCGCAAAATCTGCTTGCCTTTTTTTAATGCAGTTTTCTCTCCCATTCACTTGAAAGAGGAAAAGCTTTGCAAAAGCGATAAAAGAATTGACATGCTGAAGATTATTAAAAAAAAAAAAAAAACACAAACTGACAGTTCAAATTCCCACGGAAAAAATGATTACCCTTGAAATACGCAATCAAAAACGTGGCAAAAACGCAGCATGCGAACATACCCTTAATCTTACAAGGAATCCGATGTTTCACCAGCAAGACTAAAAGGCTGATTGAAATGGAACCACGGTTTTGAAAGTAATTGATTGTGCAAGGAAATAGCATAAGACCGCAGCTGCACAAGGAGGTTTAACCAGAATTCAAATGCAAATCTCTCACAATGCATAATCAGCCATCTTATTATAAATTACAAATGACAACTATCTTCTGTAGTTGATAATTTTCAGAGTCCACCTACTGGCCCTTGGTTGTAGGCTAATTAGATGAATATGGCCAATTAATAAGTGATGATAGGTCCTCTTTAAAACTGTTTAATCCTATCAATCCATCAAGAGATACATTTTAGCTATTATCCACTGATCCAGAGTATTACTTTTGTCCTTTTTTTTTATTAATTAAAATTCACTATGCAGTATTTGAAATATAGGCCATTTTATTTAGTGCACTTAGGATATGTAGTATTTGCTTGCAACAATTTCTGCAAGGTTTCTGCATCTGTTGGCAGGAAAAACGCTCATTTTTGTATGCTTTTTTTCGTATGTGTTTTTGTACAGCAATGAAGGCTTTTTTGAGCTAAATAACGATTTAAAAAAAAAAAAAATTGTAATGTACTTGTCTTAGTTCAACACCACCTTTTTCATTCAGATGCAGTGGCATCTGGGTAATGGGATAAGGGCTTGGTGTCAGCAGCTGTCATTGACATCTAGCCTAAAGCCTTAGTCACACTAAACGACTTACCAACGATCCCGACCAGCGATACGACCTGGCCGTGATCGTTGGTAAGTCGTTGTGTGGTCACTGGGGAGCTGTCACACAGACAGCTCTCTCCAGCGACCAACGATCAGGGGAACGACTTCGGTATCGTTGAAACTGTCTTCAACGATGCCGAAGTCCCCCTGCAGCACCCGGGTAACCAGGGTAAACACCGGGTTACTAAGTGCAGGGCCGCGCTTAGTAACCCGATATTTACACTGGTTACCATTGTAAAAGTGAAGAAAAAAAAAAAAAAAAAACACATCATATACTCACATTCTGATGTCTGTCACGTCCCCCGCCGGCGTCCACAGGGTTAAAACTGCTTTCGGCAGGAGCGCTGCTAATGCACGCGCTGCTGCCGAGAGCTTCCTTGCACTGACTGTCAGCGCCGGCCGCAAAGCAGAGCACAGCGGTGACGTCACCGCTGTTACTGCCGGCGCTGACACATTCAGTGCAGGGAAGCTCTTGGCAGCAGCGCGTGCATTAGCAACGCTCCTGCCGAAAGCAGTTTTAACCCTGTGGACGCCGGGGGACATGACAGACATCAGAATGTGAGTATGTAGTGGTTTTTTTTTTTCACTTTTACAATGGTAACCAGGGTAAATATCGGGTTACTAAGCGCGGCCCTGCGCTTAGTAACCCGATATTTACCCTGGTTACAAGTGAACACATCGCTGGATCGGCGTCACACACGCCGATCCAGCGATGACAGCGGGTGATCAGCGACCAAAAAATGGTCCTGATCATTCCCCAACGACCAACGATCTCCCAGCAGGGGCCTGATCGCTGTCACACATAACGAGATCGTTAGTGGGATCGTTGCTACGTCACCAAAAGCGTGACGTTGCAACAATATCGTTAACGATATCGTTATGCGTGACTCAGCCTTTAGTAATGAAAAGGTGTCAGCCCGACACCCTCAATACTAAGCCGATAAGTAAACAAACACACATTGTCATCAGCCTATGTAGGAATGTTAACAGAAGGAACCTACATACTCCATCCTCCTTCTTGACCTGTCCTCTGCCTTCGACACAGTCGACCACTGCCTACTGCTATAGATTCCGCTCTTCCCTTGGCAGAAAAGACCTTGCCCTGTCCTGGATTGCCTCATACCTTTCCGACTGCACATTTAGGGTATGTGCACACGTAGAAAGGAGCTCTGCGGATTTTTCCGCAGCGGATTTTAGAAATCCGCAGGTAAAAGGCACTGTGTTTTACCTGTGTTTTTTTATGCGGATTTTGTGCGGATTCCTATTATGAAGCAGGTGTAAACCGCAGCTGAATCCGCACAAAGAATTGACATGCCGCAAAATGTAACCCGCAGCGTTTCCGCGCAGTTTTTTCCACAGCCATGGGCACTGCGGATTGCGTTTTCCATAGCTTTACATTGTATTGTAAACGCATGGAAAGCTGCTGCGGACCCGCAGCTGCAGATCTGCTGCGGATCTGCAGCAAAATCTGCAACGTGTGCACATAGCCTTAGCGTTTCCCACTCCCACACTACCTCTTCATCCCGCCTTCTCTCTGTTGGTGTCCCTCAAGGCTCTGTCCTGGGGCCATACTTTTTTCCCCCATCTATACCCTTGGCCTAGGACAACTCAAAGTCCCATGGCTTCCAGTGCCACCTGCATGCTGATAAAGCTCAGATCTAACTCTCTGGCCCAGATGTCACCTCTCTGCTGTCCAGAATCCCGCAGTGCAGTTTCTATCAGCCCTATCCTCCTTCTTCAACTCTCGCTCCCTTAAACTCAATGTAGACAAAACCGAACTCATCATCTTTCCTCCATCTCGCGCATCTCCCATACCCGATCTATCTATTATGGTAAACGGCATCATGCGCTTTCATGCACCTGAAATCCGCTGCCTCGGCGTAATGCTTGACTCTGCCCTGTCCTTCAAACCGCACATTCAAACTCCTGCCACCTCCAACTCAAAAATATTGCCAGAATCTGTAACTTCCTCAGCCCTCAATCTACTAAAACTCTTGTGCATGCCCTCATCATCTCTTGCCTCGATTACTGCAACACCCTCCTCTGTGGCCTCCCCGCTAACTCTCTTGCACCACTCCAGTCTGTCCTCAACTCTGCCGCTCGGCTAATCCACCTCTCACTACTCCCCTGTTTCTCCCCTCTGCAAATCCCTCTACTGGCTCCCAATTGCCCAACTAATCCAGTTCAAACTACTAACACTGACCTACAAAGCCATCCACAACTTGTCCCCCTCCCTATATCTTTGAACTAATATCCCAAAATCTTCCCTCATGTAATTATCGATCCTCCCAAGACCTCTTACTCTACTCCACACTTATTCGTTCCTCACACAACCGCCTCCAAGATTTCTCCCGAATATCCCCCATCCTCTGGAATTCCACGCCTCAACACGTCCGATTATCCACCACCCCCTCGGATTCTACAGACGGAACCTGAAAACCCATCTCTTCAGGAAAGCCTACAATAACCATTCTGCCGCCTCACAACCACTAGAGCTGCTACACCCCCAACCTTCTGTCTCTTCCCCATTATCCTGTAGAATGTAAGTCCGGAAGGACAGGGTCCTCTCCCCTCCGTACCAGTCTGTCATGGTAAATTTGTTTACTGTAAACGATATCTACAATTCAGTATGTAATCCCTTTCTCATGTACAGCACCATGGAATTAATGATGTTATGTAAATAGATAATAATACATAGGCTGCAACCAAATAGCAACTGTTATTTAAAAAAAAAATAAATTGTGTCGACTAACGTGTAATTTTCATAACCAGCAGAGGGAAAGCTGACGGCTGATATTAATATTTTGGGAAGGAGCCAATAGCCATAAAGGTTCCCAGATTATTAATATCAGCTCACAGCTGTTTGCTTAGCCTTTACTGGCTAGTTTACAGGGGGATCTTAGAAAAAAAAATTTACATAGGGTTCCCATATAAAATCTAACTAGCAGAGGCTAGGCAGTCAGTTGCAGCTGATATTAATAGCCTAGGAAGGGGCCATGGATATTGGCCCCCTCCCAGACTAAAAACCATCAGCTCTCAGCTGCGCCAGAAAAGGCGCATCTATAAGATGCACCAAATCTGGAGCTTAACCTCGCTCTTCCCACTTGCCCTATAGCGGTGGCAAGTGTAGTTCATATTTGTGGGGCTGATGTCACCTTTGTATTGTCAGGTGACATCAAGCCCACAGGTTAGTAATGGAGAGGCGTCTATAAGACACCTATCAATTAGAAACCCATAGTGATATTGTATCAAAACAGATACCCCAGAATAAAGTCCTTTATTTGAAATAATGACAGACTCCTTTAATGAATATTAAACCATACTTACCAAACGCCTAATCCACTGATGCCGTTGTCTCCCGCAACGAGAATAAAATAATAAACCACAATATTCCTCACCTGTCTGTAAAGATGATAATCCATAATGTCCCACGACGATCCTGTTGACAGAGCAGTCACTGATGTCTGATGGCTGGCGATACACTGACAGAAGTTAAACGCTCCTGCAGTGTAAAGCCACCGTGAGAAAGTTCTCATGCAGCAGTGTTGTAAGTGAGATCACCGGAGCTGAAGAGTTGATGAACTTCGGTGACCTCTCTCACGGCAGCTCAGTGATACACTGCGGGAGCGATTACCTCCTGTCAGTGTATTGCCGGCGGCTGGGTAGAGCAGTCACATCTCCCTATATGTTTAAATCAAGTTGTGTGTTCACCTAGAATTTATATGAATAACCATGGCATCAGCAGGGGTAGAGAGGGTAAGTAATCCTACAAGGGTTAATGTATACCACAATAATATGGAGGATATAATAGATAAAGACCCTTCTGTGATGTGGGAAGTGAAGTGGTCGAGGCAATAAAAGGTATACAGTGCAAATAAGCTATATAGATGTATAATGACCATAGCCTGAATGTAGCTTTTGGAGAGTGCTAGCTAAAGATATCCCACATCGCTAGAAGCATATGTACAGTTAGGTCCATATATATTTGGACAGAGACAACATTTTTCTATTTTTGGTTATAGACATTACCACAATGAATTTTAAACAAAACAATTCAGATGCAGTTGAAGTTCAGACTTTCAGCTTTCATTTGAGGGTATCCACATTAAAATTGTATGAAGGGTTTAGGAGTTTCAGCTCCTTAACATGTGCCACCCTGTTTTTAAAGGGACCAAAAGTAATTGGACAGATTAAATAATTTGAAATAAAATGTTCATTTTTGGTACTTGGTTGAAAACCCTTTGTTGGCAATGACTGCCTGAAGTCTTGAACTCATGGACATCACCAGACGCTGTGTTTCCTCCTTTTTGATGCTCTGCCAGGCCTTCACTGCGGTGGTTTTCAGTTGCTATTTGTTTGTGGGCCTTTCTGTCTGAAGTTTAGTCTTTAACAAGTGAAATGCTTTTATAAACGCCTGGGTTGCTTTGGCTTTATGTATTGGGTCATTGTCCATCTGTAGTATGAAACGACCACCAATCAGTTTGGCTGCATTTGTCTGGATCTGAGCACACAATATGGCTCTGAATACCTCAGAATTCATTCGGCTGCTTCTGTCCTGTGTCACATCATCAATAAACACTAGTGACCCAGTGCCACTGACAGCCATGCATGTCCAAGCCATCACACTGCCTCCGCCGTGTTTTACAGATGATGTGGTATGCTTTGGATCATGAGTAGTGTTGAGCATTCCGATACCGCAAGTATCGGGTATCGGCCGATACTTAGCGGTATCGGAATTCCGATACCGAGATCCGATACTTTTGTGGTATCGGGTATCGGTATCGAAACAACATTAATGTGTAAAATTAAGAATTAAAATAAAAAATAGTGCTATACTCACCTCTCCGACGCAGCCTGGACCTCACTGAGGGAACCGGCAGCGTTCTTTGCTTAAAATGCGCGCTTTTACTTCCTTCCGTGACGTCACGGCTTGTGATTGGTCGCGTGCCGCCCATGTGGCCGCGACGCGACCAATCACAGCAAGCCGTGACGTAATTTTCAGGTCCTCAATGCCTAATTCTAGGCATTCAGGAATTTAAAATTACGTTCCGGCTTGTGATTGGTCGCGTCGCGGTCACATGGGCGACGCGACCAATCACAAGCCGTGACGTCACGGGAGGCAGGAGACGCGCGCATTTTTAAAATTACGTCACGGCTTGTGATTGGTTGCGTGCCGCCCATGTGACCGCGACATGACCAATCACAGCAAGCCGTGACGTAATTTCAGGTCCTCAATGCAGAAATAGGCATCAGGACCTGAAATTACGTCACGGCTTGCTGTGATTGGTCGCGTCGCGGTCACATGGGCGGCACGCAACCAATCACAAGCCGTGACGTAATTTTAAAAATGCGCGCGTCTCCTGCCTCCCGTGACGTCACGGCTTGTGATTGGTCGCGTCGCCCATGTGACCGCGACGCGACCAATCACAAGCCGGAACGTAATTTTAAATTCCTGAATGCCTAGAATTAGGCATTGAGGACCTGAAAATTACGTCACGGCTTGCTGTGATTGGTCGCGTCGCGGCCACATGGGCGGTACGCGACCAATCACAAGCCGTGACGTCACGGAAGGAAGTAAAAGCGCGCATTTTATGCAAAGAACGCTGCCGGTTCCCTCGGTGAGGTCCAGGCTGCGTCGGAGAGGTGAGTATAGCAATATTTTTTATTTTAATTCTTTCTTTTACACATTAATATGGTTCCCAGGGCCTGAAGGAGAGTTTCCTCTCCTTCAGACCCTGGGAACCATCAGGAATACCGTCCGATACTTGAGTCCCATTGACTTGTATTGGTATCGGGTATCGGTATCGGATTAGATCTGATACTTTGCCGGTATCGGCCGATACTTTCAAGTATCGGACGGTATCGCTCAACACTAATCATGAGCTGTACCACACCTTCGCCATACTTTTCTCTTTCCATCATTCTGGTAGAGGTTGATCTTGGTTTCATCTGTCCAAAGAATGTTCTTCCAGAACTGTGCTGGCTTTTTTAGTTGTTTTTTTTAGCAAAGTCCAGTCTAGCCTTTTTATTCTTGATGCTTATGAGTGGCTTGCACCGTGCAGTGAACCCTCTGTATTTACTTTCATGCAGTCTTCTCTTTATGGTAGATTTGGATATTGATACGCCGACCTCCTGGAGAGTGTTGGTCACTTGGTTGGCTGTTGTGAAGGGGTTTCTCTTCACAATGGAGATTATTCTGCGATCATCCACCACTGTTGTCTTCTGTGGGCACCCATGTATTTTTGCATTGATGAGTTCACCAGTGCTTTCTTTCTCTCTCAGGATGTACCAAACTGTAGATTTTGCCACTCCTAATGTTGTAGCAATTTCTCAGATGGGTTATTTCTGTTTTCGCAGCTTACGAATGGCTTGTTTCACCTGCATGGAGAGCTCCTTTGACCGCATGTTTACTTCACAGCAAAACCTTCCAAATGCAAGCACCACACCTCAAATCAACTCCAGGCCTTTTACACGCTTAATTGAGAATGACATAACGAAGGGATTGCCCACACCAGTCCATGAAATAGCCTTGGGAGTCAATTGTCCAATTACTTTTGGTCCCTTTAAAAACAGGGTGGCACATGTTAAGGAGCTGAAACTCCTAAACCCTTCATCCAATTTTAATGTGGATACCCTCAAATGAAAGCTGAAAATCTGAACTTCAACTGCATCTGAATAGTTGTTTTTTTTTAAATTCATTGTGGTAATGTCTATAACCAAAATTAGAAAAATGTTGTCTCTGTTCAAATATATATGGATTTAACTGTATGGGTTGATATATTGCATGCATACAAACAGGGAAGGTGAGCTGCAGTACCAAGATAAAAATATACCACTTTACCCTGAGGGTATGTGTCCACGGGCTGGATTACATCCAGATTAGCTGCGGATTGAACGCTGCATACAGCCGCAGCGTTCAACCCGCAGCGTCCAGATGTCACAGCATAGTGTAGGGGATTTCATGAAATCCAGTCTCCACTATGCGTGCGAACACGCATCCGGCGACCCAGCGTTTACGGACATGCGGCGCGTCTTTTTAGAACACAGCATGTCTGTTTACCTTATGGCGACGCTCCGTCGCGTAAATCAAAGGGCCCTATGTATGGGGTGCGGCGATTCCGGATGTGTACAATGAACACATCCGGAATCACCGCGCGTACAGAAGGGGGCGGCGCTTTGGGCGCCGTCCAAAGCGCCGTGAATACGGACAGTGGACACATACCCTAATAATATGACCTCAGGACCATAAAATAGGGAGTAAAGACAGGCAAGGATTCCTCCCTCCACACAGACGCGCGTTTTGCCCAGAGCTTCTTCCGGGGATGTGTCTGGGTGAGGAAAGGGGGTCCTTTTAAATAAGGTGCAGCCAATAGATGACAAGAAAGGGGCTTACAAGTGTGGGCGCTGTCAGGCTTGTCGTCTGTAGTTAGTGGCGCATGAAGTGCCCATCACCCCCTGGTGAAAATACACTTCCAGGACGAGCTCGCTGGACCGCATGTGAATCCAGATCAGAGCGCCCCTGGAATTGTGTGGGGCAGTGGTGAGCCGCGCATGCGCACATTACGGATTGCAATAGTAACGGTGTTTGCAGAGTGACGATGTGCAGGAGAGAGATCGACTACAAGTGAGGGTCTCCTCGGAAGAGGAAATCATGCTTACAATGGATGTCTGATAGAAGGATGGGTATAGGAATAAAGTAAATAAACAACTATGGTGTGTCCAAGTATAGTGCATCATGTGGGAAAACAGTAATCCCTATGTGTGCTATTAAAATAACATACAGGAGTGAGAATAAAGATTATATTGTGCATCCAAAATCTTAATGTATAAAGATGTATCATTATAAAAAAAGTAGACAAGTGCATACAGCTAGATTATTAAATAGGACTACATTGCCTTATCACTATAATAAGGTAAGTAGAACTACTTCACGTGTAGTTATTACAATTTTTTAATAAGGATTCAATAATAAAAAGTTAGTGCAAATAAGACAACATGGAAATAAAGATTCATAAATGGGGTAAAAAGAATAAAAATAATAAACTAAGAGGGAAATAAGAGAACTAGATGACAAACATGCACCTTAAAGTGACCGTGCTACCAATAACTACAATATAGTGACGGTTCCGTAGGAACCTATGAAGCAAAAAGTGCTATACTGCAAGTGGGGCTGTGAAAGTCTATATTAAGGGATGAATTATTTTAATTATTAAAAAACCTAAAAAAAAGAAAAGAGAAGGATATAAGGAGTGAGTGAAATGAGGTAAGTGACCAGTGACTTTATAAACATGATGATTATTAATATTTAAAAAGAGCAGATGATTGCACACAGTTATTCACGTAATAAAGAAAGTGACTAGTGCATTGTGCAAAACAAGGGTAAAACCATATTACTTTTCCAGGACACCAGGCTACTTTGTTTTTTTGAGCCTTCATTTGTATTTTAATAGTATGGTAATAAAATGTGGAATATTGTTTTTTAACATTATATGGTTTTCGTCTTTGGCTGTTATGAACATAAGTCCGTATTCGGTTATACCCATTTATTAGAAGAACAAACAGGGACAAGTGAAGAGACAGACTAATGTGTCCATATGCTGTACGTGTAAACAACGTAACATGTACATAAAATACAGATTTTTTTTTAAATGCCCTACGTTATAGACATGGATGATTATTAAAAATAAATAAAGAGTTAATCCAAAAGATGCAGAGTCAGCAGCTCCTTGGGTGAACTTCTTGTTATAAAATTTTGCAATTCCCTGGCCTTGACTTATGAACAAAAGGGATACATGCTGTGACTTTACCTCAAAACATCACAAGACACAGAACCAACTGGTGTGTATTGGCTGCTGACTTCTGCTGCCCCATATTAATAGCCTGAGAAGGGGCCAGAGATATTGCCCCCCTCTCCCCAGGCTACCATTAGCCCTGAGCCACCCCAGAAATGCTGCAGGCCTCTTTCAGCAGAGCGAGTGCTCCTGTGAATAGAATCGGGAGAGTTAGCTGCCAGATTATTATTATTTATATAGCAGCATTAATTCCATGGTGCTGTACATGAGAAAGGGGTTACATACAGAGTTATAGATATTATCGTTTATAGTAAACAAGTTTACAGTGACAGACCGGTACAGAGGGGTGACGACCCTGTCCTTGCGGACGTACATTCTGCCAGATAAACTATATTTCGTGTCTGGGGCAGTAACCTTAATGACGTCACCGCCAGTCACAGGCAGCCGCAGTCTCATGCTTAGCGCAGTATACCGGCTGGAATGGTGAGGGGTTGCATCTCTCACCACACCATCTGGATGTAGCCGAGTTGGCAATCGTTGTGGGACATGAGCATTATGGATTATCAGCAGAAAGGTGCTTTTTTTTATTGGTTAATAAATGGGTAAGAGAGGGTCGGGGAGGGTTTATTTCAATAAAAGGATTTTACTCTGTGTCTTTATTAAATCTGACTATGGGCTAGTAATTTGAGTGCCTTATAGACACCTCTCCCCAGGGCTTGAGGTCAGCAAACATAAAACATTTTATATCAACCCTACAACTATATGAGCGGAGGCTAATTGCCAGAATTGATGCATCTAATGGATGCGCCATTTCTGGGACAGCTGAGGGCTTAATTAGTAGGGGAGGGGGCCCAATATCCATGGCCCCTTCCTAAGCCATTAACATCAGCCCACAGAGGTCTGTTTAACCTTTGCTGGTTAGTAAATATAAGGGGGACCCCACATCATTTTTTTGGGCATTCCCCTATAATATCCAGTAAAGGCTGCGCATACAGCTGTGAGCTACTAGTAATAGCCTGGGAAGCTTCATGGTTATTGCACCTTCCCAGAATATTAACACCGGCCCCCAGATGTCAGCTTTCCCTCAGCTGGTTAAGACAATTTAAGGGGTTACCAAGCCGTTTTTTTAATTTATTTTATACTCACAATACACAGACGGCGGTGCTGACTAGAAGTCTCATCAGTGTCGCCTGGTCTCGCTGATCGCATGGTGCCCGGGCGATAATGATGAGGAGTGGATTCAGCACCTGGGAACAGCGCAAACTGTACTGCTTCTCCCAGTCACCGAAACGTGTCACACTGATGAAACTTTGAAGTCATGCGTACGTCATTATGCTACCGGCACAAAGAGGTCCGTGGAAACACACTGACGTGCGTAGAGGCATGCATTTTAATGGGTATAAGTGCACAAGTGTCTCTGGTACTTGTGAAACCTGCCAGAACATGTACCGGAGACACTGACGTGTGAAGGAAACCTTACATGGGGACATGAGCTGCTGATAATAGTTATGCTGGCCAAAAAAAAACACGTTATGATCACCTGACGAATGAGCATTTTTGCTGTATGGTCGGTGATTGGCACCATTTTACTCAGGCTAATCTTCTGTAATGCTAGATAGCTTGTCTAAATTGGTCTTTACTGTTGCAACTCCAAGTTCTCCCATCATAAAAAACACAGTATTTTATTATTTTTGCTTTGTATTTTTACTGACTTATATAGCGCCATTAATTCCACAGCGCTTTACAGACATTACTGGCACTGTCCCCAATTGCTCCAGTATGTCTTTGGAGAGTGGGAGGAAACCAGAGTACCAGGAGGAAACTCAAGCAAACATTGGGAAAACATACAGATGTTGTCCTTAGTGGAATTTTAACCCCAGCGCTGCAAGGCTACAGTGCTAGCCACCGAGCACCGTGCTGTCCACTACAATACGATACACTTTATTGATCCCAGGGGAAATTACGGAGCTGATGCTCATAATATACCGATTTGTGTTTGCCGCAGTACAACCAGAAGTCTTGCGTCTGTTTCTAGACCCTAAAACAGGGTTGAAAAATTTCAATTGTTTAAGAATTCCATCAGCATTTTGAGCAAAGTCATACACATTTTAGCATCAGCTATTACACTGGTCATATTGATACAACGGCTGTTTATTATTATTTCTACACTTCCCCATATATTCGAATGTTTGATTCGGGAAGAGTGAAGAAAGCTGGTGCCAGGCAGCCCTCGTGGCGACATCTCCAGGAAAGCAAAGGGGTCTGGAACTAAATTCAAACTGCCTGGACAAATTACTACACAGATGATGTCAGGAGTGAGGTTGGAAAGGTGGAGAGGGGGCAGGACAGAAGTCGGGAGACCCAATACTCATTGAATTGTTGTCTGATATCACTAACATTAGTAGCTTAGGCCGAGTAATTATTATGGAGGCTTATAGACCGTACTCAGCACAGGACCAAGAAACTACTACAGTACCAGCGTCAGCCCAACCCACTAAATACAGCAGGACTGACCGACTAATCTTTGTATAGACCACTAGGCTAAACAATTATCTAACTCATATCGACATATTTGGCTATGTGCACACGTTGCGAATTTCCTGTGGATCCGCAGCGTTTCTTACCGTGCAGAAACACTGCAGATCCGCAAGTGATTTACAGTATAATGTAAATCAATAAAAAAAAAAATGCTGTGCTAATAGTGTGGAAAATTAAGCGCGGAAACACTGCGGATTAAAAGAAGTAGCATGTCACTTTTGTGCGGATCTGCAGCGTTTTTGTATCCATTCCATTATAGAAATCCGCAGGGGTAAAAACGCAAGAAATCAGCACAAAATCAGCAGTAAATCCACATAAAAAAACCGCATCAAATCCCCACCTGCGTTTTCTGCCAAGAGATACAGAATCCGCACAAAAAATTCCAGAGGCAAATCCGCAATGTGTATATATAGCCTTAAAAGGTTTTCTACTAAGAGTTTAAGTTCTCTTAGAGTGCATGCTCGGCCTCCGCACCACTCAGATGGCGCTCTGCAGAGCTCAGTTCTCAGGATCGCTGGGGTCCCAGTGATTTGAACCCCTGCAAAGAGTTTGTATGTTCTCCCTGTGTTTGCGTGGGTTTCCTCCGGGTACTCCGGTTTCCTTCTACATTTCAAAGACATACTGATAGGGAATTTAGATTGTGAGCCCCATTGGGGACAGTGATGATAATGTGTGCAAACTGTAAAGCGCTGCGGAATATGTTAGCGCTATATATAAAGATTATTAACCCCAGAAATCAGCCAGCTTTCTCCTATCTCTGGGATAGGGGAGAATTTGAAAACTTGGTACAAACCCTTTACCAGTAAAGCTGTGATCAGGTTAATGAATGTGCTTTTGTGGTGACAGGCATTTATTCTTACAGCATGTTGGTGCTGAACATACCGCAACCATAGTGCATGAGTAATCAGAAACAAAAGATCAGACAGGGATTTTACAGTTTCAGTTGCTCACAAAACTGATTTCTGGGATAAACTTCCAAAGTTCATATTGTCTAGTGATGTGTAGATGTAGAAGTGGATGGAAAATGATCAGTAGACATTGAATTTCTAGTGTTTAATAGCTTTGTAATGACAAAACTACTAAACTGGTGAAATATTGCTGGCCTATCTCTAGATTATCATTGCTTAACAGTGTGGGATGCTAATCTGAGAGACCCCTGCTGATTACCAGTATAAAGGTACCGTTACACTAAACGACTTACCAACGATCACGACCAGCGATACGACCTGGCCGTGATCGTTGGTAAGTCGTTGTGTGGTTGCCGGGGAGCTGTCACACAGACAGCTCTCTCCAGCGACCAACGATCAGGGGAACGACTTCGGCATCATTGAAACTGTCTTCAATGATGCCGAAGTCCCCCTGCAGCACCCGGGTAACCAGGGTAAACATCAGGTTACTAAGTGCAGGGCCGTGCTTAGTAACCCGATATTTACCCTGGTTACCATTGTAAAAGTAAAAACAAAAACCACTACATACTCACATTCTGATGTTTGTCACGTCCCCCGCCGGTGTCCAAAGGGTTAAAACTTTCAGCAAGAGCGTTGCTAATGCACGCGCTGCTGCCGAGAGCTTCCCTGCACTGAATGTGTCAGCGCCGGCAGTAACAGCGGTGACGTCACCGCTGTGCTCTGCTTTACGGCCGGCGCTTTACGGCCGGCGCTGACACAGTCAGTGCAGGGAAGCTCTCGGCAGCGCGGCATTAGCAGTTTTAACCCTGTGGACGCCGGGGGACGTGACAGACATCAGAATGTGAGTATGTACTGGTTTTTTTTTTAACTTTTACAATGGTAACCAGGGTAAATATCGGGTTACTAAGCGCGGCCCTGCACTTAGTAACCCGATATTTACCCTGGTTACAAGTGAACACATCGCTGGATCGGCGTCACACACGCCGATCCAGCGATGACAGCGGGTGATCAGCGACGAAATAAAGTTCTGGACTTCTAGCTCCGACCAGCGATATCACAGTGGGATCCAGATCGCTGCTGCGTGTCAAACACAACGATATCGCTATCCAGGACGCTGCAACGTCACGGATCGTTGTCGTTCTCGTTGTAAAGTTGCTGAGTGTGAAGGTACCTTTAGGGCCCTGTGACATCCAGCCTTTATCTTTGCAAAGACCAGAGTTCAGTGGGTGGTCTATCAGTGACTGACAGCTTTGTGTAAGGCCATGTGCACACGTTCAGGTTTTCGCATTTTTTCGCACTAAAAACGCTATAAAAACTCATTAAAAACGCATGCATTATGCATTCTATCATTTAGAATGCATTCTGCATGTTTTGTGCACATGGATGCGTTTTTTTCCGCGAAAAAAACGCATCGCTGTAAAAAAATGAGCATGTTCATTAATTTTGCGGATTTTCTGCGTTTTTCCCGCAATTCTATGCATCTGGGAAAAAACGCACAAAAAACGCGTCAAAAACGCATGCGGATTTCTGGCAGAAATTTCCATTTTTTTGTCCGGAAAATTTCTGCAAGAAATCCTGACGTGTGCACATACCCTAAGGGCTTGTTCACACTATCCTTTTTTTGCTGCGGATTTTTCAGCTGCGGATTTGGAAAAACCGCAGTGCAAAACCGCGGTGGTTTTCACTGCGTTTTTTTGTGCGGTTTCTACTGTGGATTCCACTGCGGGTTTCCAACTGCACTTTCCTATTGGTGCAGGTGGAAAACCGCTGCGGAATCCGCAGAAAGAATTGACATGCTACTTCTTTTTTTCCGCAGAAAATCCGCGCTGATTTTCAAGCGGAAAAACTCAAAGTGGGCACAGCGGTTTTTGTTTTCCGTAGGGTAACATTGTACTGTACCCTGCATGGAAAACGGCTGCGGATCCGCAGCTGCAAATCCGCAGCTGCAAATCCGCTGTGGATGCGCAGCAAAAACCGCAAAGTGTGAACATAGCCTAAGAGTACATACAGAGATAGCTGTCAGTCACTGATTATGCATTATTCTAAATCTTTTCTTACAAAAATATATATCAATCTGCTCAGCTCCCCCTGGTCTATACCATGATGCCTGCAGATTCTACTGTGTTTTCATGGTGACAAGTTTCCTTTAATGACAATAACCAATTAGCCCATCAGACCATTATTTCATACCCCAGGGAGCAAATATTTTATTGTCACAGGCTCCAACTAAGATAACCCTGTCACTATTGTTCGTTATGTTGACCGTAAGGCTGTGTGCACACGTTCTGGATTTTTCGCTATGAAAACGCGATAAAACCGTGAAAAAAAATGCATCCATTAAGCATCCTATTAATAGAATGCAATTTGCAATTTTTGTGCACATGTTGTGTTTTTTTCCCACCAAAAAACACAGCATGTTCATTAATTTTGCGGATTTTTCACGGATTTCCCGCTATTTAATGCATTGGGAAGGTCCGGGAAAAAACGCGAAAAATCTGCACAAAAAACGCATGCGGATTTCCAGCAGAAAAAGTCCAGTTTTGTTCAGGAAATTTCTGCAAGGAATCCTGACATGTGCACATAGCCTAAAGGACTTTCTTACCACAACTATTTAACACTAAAGCAAACAAAGCCAATGGAATAATATTCAACTTTGCCTTTAGACACAACATTGGATGCCCTTACATTGGTTCCTGCTTACCCCTCCAAATACTTGGTATCACAACTGCATTGGCTTGATGCATGGAGAAATATATACTCCACTACTGAGGACAAAACCCATTTTTGCTTCCTTATACTAGAGGATATTTCTATTAAAGGACAGATTCACACATCTGTGCTTCGCTTTCTGATGCACGAACCGGCCGCAGGGCTGACCAAACGCCTCGATACTGCTGCTGAGGCTGCAGAGTTTGGGTCCGGAGTCCTGCGGCAAGTACGTACATTGTGCGCCATTCTCGGAGTGTGAAACACAGTTGTGTGAATTTGGGCCCTACCTGCCTTTCGCCTTAGGTCTCATTCAGATGTCAGTGTTTAAACACGTACGCGAAAAATACAGTAGCGATGTGATCAGCGTTATACATTAGTGCAAAATTATAACTGAACAGAAAGCCCATGTCTGTAAACTTATGCTGGATTTAAAACAATATAGAGCAGCTGAAATAAAAACAGGGGTCCTATAAACCTGACAAACATCCCAGAGCAGATAGCTCTATAGCCAAATTATTAGAAGAAATTATCAGATTGCCCTTCACATTATTTACGCACCACCCTGTTCCACTTTATTACATTTCTGCGATGGACATATGCGCTATGGCTAACAACCTGATAACATGCTAGCAAACATGGCTGTCTCTTGGAACATACTTTTAATTTACATTGAAAAGTATGGAGATATATACGTTTGCCATTTTTAATCCTTGATACCTTACTATTTCTGAAGTCTCTACTACCACATGGAATGAATCCAAGCACCATCCCCCATATGAGGTTTGCTAACTTGAAATCCTTCTTTTCTATTGAAACAAAAAAGTTGCAAAATCTTGATTTCTATGAAAGAAAAATGCAGATTAGTGGAAAATTGTACCTGGTCCTTAGGACTTCTGTTTCAGCAACCAGTGCTCCCTGCTGGGCACAGAGAGAATAGTAGTAGTCACCTTCAGGAAGCCTTTTCTTCCCTCTCAGGACATATAGTAAGTGATATTTAGTAGGGCATTAAGGTTCTGAGCAGAGAACAGAGGTTTTACACCCGCAGCTATGTACATGAATGGGGCAGAGCTTGCAGTACCAGGCACATCCACTACCGAGTGTATGGCGCTATTGCTGGTAAACAATGAAGGAGATGACCATCAAGAGGGCAGGGAGTCAGACCCCCAGCAATGTCATACTAACAACATATCCTTCAATTTTGTAATACCAGATAACCCCATCAAGGTTACGCTCCCACAATGAGTTTTTGATGTTGTGTATTTTCGCAGTACAAAAAGTGCAGCCTAGGGTATGTGTCCACGTTCAGGATTGCCAGCGCTTTGGACAGAGCGGAAAACTCGCTCCGCCCAAAGCGCCGCCCCCTTCTGTAGACGCGATGATTCCGGATGTGTTCATTGCACACATCCGGAATCATCGCACCCCACACATAGGGCCTTGTGTTTTACCTTGTAGCAGTGCAGCGGCGCCGCAAGGTAAACGGACATGCTGGGTTCTAAAAAGACGCGCAGCATGTCCGGAATCGCAGGGCCGCCGGATGCGTATTCGCACACATAGTGGAGACGGGATTTCATAAAATCCCCTCCACTATGCTGGAACATCTGGACGCTGCGGCTCCACGCAGCGTTCAATCCGCAGCTATTCCGGATGTAATACGGCCCATGGACACATACTCTAACCGTCTAGCAAAGTGGATAGGATTTGTAGAAATCTCCTGCCCACAGTGTTTTTTTTTGTTTTGTTTTGTTTTTTTTCCTTCCTACTCAGCGTAAACGGACCTGCAGTGCATGGTTAAAATCCACAGCACATCAGTTTCTCTTGCAGGTAACACTGTTTTATGTGCAGATTTCTCCCAAAGAATTGCAATAGATGTGGAAAATCTGCAAGTAAACACACACATGCATTTATGATGCGGAAATGCACCAAAAACATAAAATCTGCACATGACTATATAAAACTTGTCAAACTCAAATATCAAGAAGAATCAAGAACAAAGACAATGATATACCAACAAGAGACAAAAATGAGATATTGCATGAAAAAAAAAGCACACTAAAAACTGCAAAGAAAAACAAGTGCAGAAAATATGCAACATCAAAAATGTACCACTCACTATGGTAAAGCAGCCGTATTGACAAGCTATACACACCAGGTAGAATATTATACCGAGCTCATTTCTTGGTGTGTATATAAGGGGTTAATAGAAGAGCTGTGCGCCATGGTACAGGCTGCCTCAGCTCCACCCATAGTGCACCCTGATGACCTATGGACTTTAATCACAGTACTGAATGTCTCCAACAAACAAGCACCCGAGGGTGGCTCTGTGGATGTATCCAGCTAGGTACAAAAATAACCAAAATCACATTTCTATTCCTCCACAAGATATCAGGATATACATTCTCTGTTCTTCCTATGAGTTCTGTGCTTTTCATGGATAAAACATGTACCTATTACCAGAAAAAGCCTGGAGACTTGTCCGATTGTGATCCCAGACAGATCAAAATCACCCATTCAAGTGTATGAGGCCATGAAAAAATTTCAAGTGTGTTGAACTTTTGAAAAAATAAAAATCGCACTTTCCGTAAGTGTTTTTTGAGAATTGTTTTACAGTGCACATTTTGTAGTACAAATGACCTCGCAATAGGATTCTCCTCAGTATGATTATGGCGATACCAAACTTGTCCAGTTTTTTATTATTTCAGTGGTGAAAAAAAAAAAAGTTAGAAGTTTGCAAATCAAATTGATTTGGATTGTGTCGCCATTTTCCTACACCCATAAAATTTTTATTTTTCAGCTGATGGAGCTGTGATGGATTATTTTTTTGCATGGTGAGACCTTTTTAGTAATACAATTTTGGGACAGATGTGTCTTTTTGATCGCTTGTCACAGCCTTTTTTTATAGAATTAAAACAATAAAAAATAATTAAAAAAATTTGGCGTTATTTCATTTCTTAGTTCATGGTGTTTACAGACATGGTAACTGCTTTTATATTTTAATAGATCGGACTTTTCTGAATGCGGCACAATACCACGTGTAATTTTTTTAAATGTGGGGAGACTGAACTGTTAGGTGTTTTGTTTCTTATAACCTTTTCACTGTTATTGTTAGCCTTTTTAGAGGACTTGAAGATGCGACCGTCCAATCAATCGCTTGTGCTATTATACAGCGATGCCACAGAATCGCTGCTATATAGCAAAAATCACGGTCTCCTTCGGAGCTCGGACACAGGCAGGGATTCAAAAGGGCCCTGTAATGCCAGGCACAGGGGTCATCAGCAACACCCCCCCCCCCCCCAGCGGTCATGACAATCCATTGACAAGGTGCAATCAGGTCACGGGAGCGTCTATGGGCGGAGAGAATGACGTGCACTCCCCTGGTGCGTGTTATATCCTGTCAGATTGACAGCGGCATTTAACAGGTAAACAATCACAGGCAGAACACCGATTTTTAGCAGCAGGTCCTGGATATAAACACAACCATCACCTGCTGGTATGGTATGGTCTCGCTGTGTGAGCCCCTCCATACACCAGCGTATGACTTGTGCTGTACATGTATGGCAGATTTTGTGAAGGGGTTAATACTGTAATGAATAGCAGAAGTGTTTTTTTTTCAAAATGCGAAAAACACTAATGGTAAAAACCGAGACTGACCAAACACTGATAATAAATAATCTTTTATTTTTACATAGCGCTAACATATTCCGCAGCGCTTTACAGTTTGCACACATCATCATCACTGTCCCTGGTGGGGCTCACAATCTAAATGCCCTATGTCTTTGGAATGTCTTTCACACAGCGAAAAAACGCATGCGTAAGCAAGCGCGGGCAAACGCATGCATCTGCGTCTACAATGTTAGGGTAAGGTTCCACGTTCCGGACTGCCGGCGCTTTGGACGGAGCGGAAAACTCACGTCACCCCCTTCTGAACGCACGGCGATTCCGGATGTGTTCATTGCACACTTTCGGAATCTCCGCACCCCATTCATAGGGCCCTGTGATTTACCTTGCGGCGCCGCGTCGTCGCCGCAAGGTAAACAGACATGCTGGGTTCTAAAAAGACACGCCACATGTCCGGAAACGCAGGGCCGCCGGAAGCGTGTTACCACGCATAGTGGAGACGGGATTTCATAAAGTCTCCTACACTATGCTGTAACATCTGGACGCTGCGGATTGAACGCTGCGGTTGTACGCAGCGTTCGATCCGCAGCAAATCCAGATGTAATCCGGACAGTGGACACATACCCTCAAAGATAGGAAATCAAGGCGCATGCAGATGTATGTGTCAGAAACGCTGCGGACACAACCGCAAATGTGAAACCAGCCTTACTCTGCAATCAACAGGGCAGATAAGTACGCGTGCGCAGGAGCACTGATTCCGGGGAACGATGAAGAAGCAGGAGGGTGGCGTCGCAACAAGATGGGAGGCGCCGGACCAGCGACACCCATCGGACTGGACCGCCACCCGGGTTGGTATAATAAAACGTATTATTCTTCTCTTTCAGGTCGGACCGGGGGCTTATCTACAGCATTATAGAATACTATATATAAGCCCTGAAAGGCAGTGGCCGCATCTTATAGAGGCAAAATCTGCTGACAGGTTCTCTTTAAAAATAAATGATAAAAAGTAGAGTAAAACAACTAGGTGTGACAACGACAACATACACACAAAGATCTGGAGGGGTACTTCTCAGCATTGTGTGTGCCACTAAATGCAGAACGGCTGTTTCCAGGAAGTGGTCGGGGCTGACGTGTGGTGGCAGAATTACACCTAGATCTACTGTAAAATACTCCACTAATTCCAACAGCTCAATAAACTGAGGTCCGCTCATTCTGGAAACTCCCTAGACTTTACTGGTAAGCCACAACCTGACTGGATACCACAGACGGTAGCAGTGTGAATAACATATTCCAGTTATCTCCCAACACTCTGCTTATTGTAAAGCTTCACCTTGTGGGGGCACACCTATTCCATGGATTACAGTGGAGCTCCACCTTAGGCATCCTTCAAACATTTATTTTTTGTGTTCGTTTTTTTCTTTTTTTAAAGGACCGCAAATACAGACACTCGCACACCTATTGTATTCAATGGTGGTGCACGTCAGAAATTTCTCACACTAAGGTGATCGCAGTTCACAGGCCGGCTAACACAGAGCTGACAGTGAGAACCGCTGCCTGTGACCAGCAGTATCCGTCATTACATCACCGCTCATCACTGCAGCCGCAATCACACAATCATCAGTGTGTTCCAGCAGCCGTACTGAGCAGTCACATTACTGAGGTCACGTCTCACTACAGCAACCAGATGTAGCAGAGTCAGGAACCACTCTGGGATGGATCTCACTTAGGATTACTATTTTTTGTATGGCTTGTTTATTATCACTACAGGGTTAGTAATGGGGTGTCTTATAGGCGCCTCTCCATTACTGATCCCTGGGCTTGAGATGCCAGCTGACATCAATACCTAAAATCGTTATCCCAGGGCAAATGGGAAGAGCCGAGGCTAAGAGCCAAAATTGGCGCATCTAATGGATGCGCCATTTCTGGGATGGCTGAGTGCTGGTGTTAGCCTGGGAGGGGACCAATGTCCATTGCCCCTTCTTAACCAATTAAGATCAGCCCGCATCTGTCTGTTTAGCAGATTAAAAATAGGGGGGGGGGGCATTTTAATAACGAGTAAAAGGCTACACACACTTGTGAGCAGATATTAATAGGCTGGGAACCTTTATGGACATTCCCAGAATAATACCAGTTCCAAGCTCTCTGCTTCCCCTCAGCTGGTTAATAAAATTAAGGGGAACCCTATGCCATTTTACTTATTTATTCAATAAATACAAGTACAGAAAAATAAGCATACACGTGCAGAAAAATAAGCATGCAAAGCACTGATTATATATCACACTGACATTACTATCGTGTTCCTCATCACTATCTTATCTCCATCTTTGAACATCTTTACTACAGAACACTTTCATTTTAATGCTGCATTTCATTCCATACGTGTCACAGTGACAGCACACTGACATATGTCAGGCAGCACAAGGATGTCACATACGTATACGGAGCACGGATCTCACAAGTACTGGTTTTTCCAGCACCGCAAATCACTAGGACGTGTGGAGGGGCCTTAGGCTATGTGCACACGTTGCAGATCACACGTTGCAGATTTCCTGCGGAACTGCAGTGTTTTTTCTGTGCAGAAATGCTGCAGAACCGCATGCGATTTACAGTACAATGTAAATCAATGGGAAAATAAAAATGCTGTGCTAATGGTGCGGAAAATTCTACACGGAATCCGCAGCAGATTAAAAAAAGGACCATGTCACTTCTTTGTGAGGTTTCTGCACCCATTCCATTATAGCAGTGGTCCCCAACCTTTCTGACCCTGAGAGCCACATTCAGCTTAGAGAGAGGGTCGCGAGCCACATGCAGCTCCCACCCCCTTCAAAGTAGTGTCAACCAAAGCCCCCATTACAGGTGTAATGATAACCAAAGCTTTTCCACAGAAATCACTCCAGAGCAGTACACTGAGATCCAGGGGTTCCCACAATACTCCCATTCAGTGTTCTCCCAACACACTGTCACATCCAGCTTTGAGCACCTCCTCTAACAGGTAGTACAAACCTCCAGCGTACCTAAAACATCTCTAAACCCCTAAGACCAGTAAATGTGCATCCAGATCTGCAATTCTGTGCAGGGCTACTCACAAAATTCACCATTTTGAGATGTGCTTTTCATACCCGTTTGCTAGACCTGGACCTAATGCATCAAGCGGGCAGACAGTCGCGAGCCACATGTGGCTCCCGAGCTACAGGTTGGGGAGCCCTGCATTATAGGAACACGCAGGGGTAAAAATGCATGAAATCCGAAGTAAATCCACAGGAAAAACGCACAAAATCCGCATAAAAAAACAAGCAGATTTTGACCTGCCAAGAGATGCAGAATCCGCACAGAAAATTCCACAGGCTAATCCGCAATGCGTGCACATACCCTTATACCTCATCTGTCATCATGGTAAAATCCCATAATCTGTTAAGAAATGTGGCCAACTACTTTCATTTTCTCACCCAATCGCATCCAAGACTTCTCCCGAATATCACCCATCCTCTGGAATTCAGTGCCCCAACACATCCGGTTATCCACTACTTTTGGATCCTTCAAAAGAAACCTGAAAACCCATCTCTTCAAAGAAGCTTACAGCCTGTAAAGACCACACAGCCACCTCAACACCATTGGAGCTACTGCAACCCTCGACCTACTGTCTCCTTCCCCATAATCCTGTAGAATGTAAGCCCGCAAGGGCAGGGTCCTCGCCTCTCTGTACCAGTCAGTCATTGTTAGTTTTGTTTACTGTAAGTGATATTTGTATTTTGATGTAACCCCTTCTCATGTACAGCACCATGGAATTAATGGTGCTATATAAATAAACAATAATAATAATAATTTTGAAATTTGGAAACCTCTGCTCCTGCCACATGTGAGCTGTATGTGGTCGGGACAAGTTTTCAGCCTGACAGCAAGCAGAGGTCATGAAAAAGTAAACTAAAAACACAAGAGAAAGATGCACAAATGTAACTAAAACTGGCAGTAATGGAAAGTGAACAGTTTAGGTGGCGCACTCATGATCTAATAGTGCCGGCAGTCTCTGAACACCGCGTTACACTCACTGACAAACCATGACTTACACTGTTCAATGGGAAAAAAGAGAAACAGGAAATTATGTCATATTGATCCATGTAGAAGAGTCATCTGTGCCAGAATGACCGAGAAAGTCTGATTCTGAGACCTCACACAGCGTAAGAATCGGCTAAAAGGGAGATTGTATACATAATGCCTAATATCATAACGTTATTACAGAAATAGTCCCCTAACAGCCGGGGATGTTACTCTGCAGAAGGGGGCATCAGCTTCCTTGTCCATGCCATATAGACCCATCAGCAAAAAGCTGGCAGCTCTTCACACAGCCATTCTTCTGGGCAGTATACGTTAGGATGTGAGAGGCCAAAAGGGGAGACTACTGTACCCGACACCCTGCGTGGCCACGGTCTATAGTGTCATATTATGGGTTTGCTATTAGTACAGCTGAATATTTAGGTAATATTACAAGGTGTCACCTACCCACAAGCAGTCCATCTGATGTCAAACTACAACTCCCAGCATTTCCTGGTGAGCTTATGCAGGGATTGTAGATTTATAGTAGCTACACTGCCGCATATAACGGACCCCTGCTCCCCTACATGCTCTATTAACCAAATGTACAAGCAATTACAGGGGTAGTTGGAGACACGTAAAGTTCTGCACACAGGTAGCAGCAACGCTAAAATAAAGAATACTTGCTCACAGGGCTGTGGAGTTGGTAAGCAAAATCTCCGACTCCACGACTCCTCAGCACTGAGTTTGATCAGAGTATCATTAGCATAATCAAGCCAATTCTCTTACATGAGAGAATATAGGCTAGTGTGACCCCAGCCTAAAATAATAATAAAAAAAAAGAAGATACAACTTTTTGGCCACAGTGTGAAGTTCATCTGTTTTCATGATGATGCTCGCAGTACATGGCGAGTAATAGGAACATGCAGAGGGCTGTGAGCGAATTCCCCTGAATGACATCTCTTCCAGGCAGCTGAGGGCGGTGGTGGCTTAGATCTGGCGGATCACAGTTACAGCAGCCAATCTCGGGCTGCCATGTCTATTTACAATCTGAACACAGCCCACATAGGGACCTCTCCCACCGTCACATGACCGCTATTCCCAGCAACCGTGTGGAACGCTGCAGTGATTTTCCAGGGAAATCCCAGACTGGGAGGAAAGAACCCAAGCAAACATGTCATGTGAAACATCAGAGAACACAGGAGGAGGAGAAGGGCTCGCTGCTATGTGATATCTGTGCAGGGACAGCATAGCCCACAACCATTGACCCCTGCAAATACTGAAAAATTATTCATTTACCCCAATCAGTACATTCTTTATTTAAAGCGGGACCTTTGTATTAACCCTGTCATAGGACAGGACTGGTCTGGGCGCTACATCAACTGAGCAAAGTGACCCCAGGGCTTCACCAGAGGGTACAGCACCAATCCAAGGAGCTTTCCCAAATGATGAGGATGGAACTTCCTTAGGGATTGTGCACACAGGGTTTTTTGAGGAGTCCGCTCAATAGCTGTGGAGTCTGAGTTACCGTCCATATCGGTGGAGTCGGTATATAGGACAGACAATGAAAATACATAATAAATTGAGTACAGTAGGACAATGCAGGATGTGCTGTAAAGGTTTCCATAAGAATTGGGGAAAGTTCAGAAATCAACTATAAATGTCTGTTCTGTTCCTGATGTAAGGATCTCGGCTTTTAGTGGAGATGAATCTGTGCTGGACTATATGTCCATGCTCAGTAGTGACCGCTGCTGTGGAGTCAAGGAAATTTGATTAGTCGGAGGTTTGGCTCAATGACTTCACTGGCCTGCTTCGCTCCAATAGATGCCTGAAAAATCGCTCAAAAAAAAAAAACAACGCTGGAAAGAATCCCTATTTCTATTGTAAAACCACTTTGCTGCTCATATATACGACAATGTATGCGACATCCTGGAGCCATTACCAAGACACACACAAACAGGTTCCCCACACACAGCCCCCCCACCACCACACACACACAGCCCCCCCACCACACACACACACACACACACAGCCCCCCCCACCACACACACACAGCCCCCCCCACCACACACACACACACACACACACACACAGCCCCCCCCACCACACACACACAGCCCCCCCCACCACACACACACACACACACACACACACACACACACACACACAGCCCCCCCCACCACACACACACAGCCCCCCCCACCACACACACACAGCCCCCCCACCACACACACACACACAGCCCCCCCCACCACACACACACACACAGCCCCCCCCACCACACACACACACACAGCCCCCCCCACCACACACACACACACAGCCTCCCCCACCACACACAGCCCCCCCCCCACACACACACAGCCCCCCCACCACACACACACAGCCCCCCCACCACACACACACAGCCCCCCCCACCACACACACACAGCCCCCCCCACCACACACACACACACACACACACAGCCCCCCCCACCACACACACACACAGCCCCCCCCACCACACACACACACACACAGCCCCCCCCACCACACACACACACACACAGCCCCCCCCACCACACACACACACACACAGCCCCCCCCACCACACACACACACACACAGCCCCCCCCACCACACACACACACACACAGCCCCCCCCACCACACACACACACACACACACAGCCCCCCCACCACACACACACACACACAGCCCCCCCCACCACACACACACACACACACAGCCCACACACACACACAGCCCCCCCACACACACAGCCCCCCCACACACACAGCCCCCCCACACACACACAGCCCCCCCACACACACACAGCCCCCCCACACACACACAGCCCCCCCACACACACACAGCCCCCCCACACACACACAGCCCCCCCACACACACACAGCCCCCCCACACACACACACACAGCCCCCCCACCACACACACAGCCCACACACACACACAGCCCCCCCACACACACACACAGCCCCCCCACACACACAGCCCCCCCACACACACAGCCCCCCCACACACACAGCCCCCCCACACACACAGCCCCCCCACACACACAGCCCCCCCACACACACAGCCCCCCCACACACACACAGCCCCCCCACACACACACAGCCCCCCCCCACACACACAGCCCCCCCACACACACACAGCCCCCCCCCACACACACAGCCCCCCACACACACAGCCCCCCACACACACACAGCCCCCCACACACACACAGCCCCACACACACAGCCACACACAGCCACCCACACACACACAGCCCCCCCCCACACACACAGACAGACACACAGCCACCCACACACAGCCCCCCACACACACACAGCCCCCCCCCCCCCCCACACACACACACACACACACAGCCCCCCCCACACACACACACACACACAGCCCCCCCCACACACACACACACACAGCCACCCACACACAGCCACACACACACACACACACACAGATAGACACACACAACCACACACACACACACAGCCCCCCCCCCCCAGACAGACAGACAGACAGACAGACACACACAGCCCCCCCCCCCACACACACACACACACACACACACACACACACACACACACACGTGACCGTTGTGTGACAGCGGCGTCCCGCACTATGTAGCGGCGTCACCGCGGGAAAGTGAGAGGCGCCGCCAGTGGTTGGTGTCACCATGCAGCGCGTTACCGTCTGTGACATGAATTTTCTCCGCACAAACACGTGATTAAGAGCCAGAAAAAAATAAATAGAAAGTGAAAATGAGAAAAAAAATACAAACAACTAAGTAAACAACGAGTAGTCTCCAGCTCCGGTCACTACCGCACTCACCTGAGCACCGGTCCCGGGCGGCCGCTCCTGCCGTGCCCGGGCTGCGGGTGACAGTCTCAGGACTTGTTTGCACTGCTCTGCGGCCAAGTTTGTTTTCTCTCCGCCCACCAAACTGGGAGGGAGGCGAAGGCTAGACGGACGCCGCGGGGTGATCCTCCTCAGCCGCCGTACGCGGGGCTGCTGTAATCTGTATCGGCTTCCGTAGTCTTATCTGCTGGCGCCTTATCGGCTGCTCTGATGTGTTTGTGACCGACGTCGGGCGAGCTGTGCACACGGCGCTGCTTCTGGTACGTCCCTGGTAGTCTCCGGACAATGCAGTGTTGCAGCTGTGTATGCTGGGACTTGTAGTGTAAGTGGTGCGGTTCTGCTGCTGCTGGGGGTGATTGTTCCCCATGTACCTGAGCATTAGCCGTACCAGCGGCTCTGGACCCCCGGTGCAGCCTCCTATATGGTCGCAATTGTGTGACATGGGTTTATGCTGCAGGTCTTCACTATGGTGGCACAGGACGAGGTGTGCAGCAAATCCACAGCATTTACCCTCTGGGAAATAGTAGTCCTGGGGGGTTAAAATAATGTTATGTAACTCAAACACTGCTGCAGCCAATCAGTGGGCTAGTGCCATCCACAGCACAGTGATTGGCTGCATCGGTCACATTTAGTCGTGATGCCACTGCTGCAGCCTGCCAGCAATGACTGGGGGCAGTGATGAGAACGTACAACTGATTTTTGTTACTTTTAACCTCCCTCAGACCATAGATTATAGAAACTTAAAGGGGTTTTCTTCTGCCCATTGAATAGCACTAGCTAAAAATGCCAAAATTAGCATTACTCACCCTCTCCAGGTCCATTATCTGCTTTAGTCTTTGCTGTCAGGCTGCAGTGTCAGAGAGGCATTGCTGGACCCGGGGAGAGTGAGTCTCTACACTCACACATCCATTTGTACGGACCGTGATTGATGGACCGGCCCTGAGTCTCCATATATATGAGGCTGTCAAGTTCTGGTCAGGATACTCGTTACCGGTTCATGAGTCATGGTACGTCTTCAGACAATATAAACATAAGGATGAATGACCTTCGGGGAGATCAAAACATCCAACACCGCGGAGACACCATCACATGTTTCTCAACGCAAGCAATGAATAGCCAGGTCTTTCACCGGGAAGGAACAACCACGGGAAGGGCAGCATCCAATAAAGGAAAACCACCCATTTGCATATCTCCCATAAGGGATGGGGTCAGTGTTCTGGATCACTGCGTTGAGAAACATGTGATGGTGTCTCCGCGGTGTTGGATGTTTTGATCTCCCCGAAGGTCATTCATCCTTATGTTTATAGTCTTTTCACTAGGCACTGCTCCTAATAGCCAGTTTCCTACTCCACACTGATGAGGGGTAAATACCCCGAAACAGCTGTCTGTGGATGGATACCATGTTTTGGCATAGGTGGTTTTGAGAAACACGTGATGGTGTCTCCGCAGCTTTTTTACATGGTACGTCTTCAGACCCTGACACTGGGATGTGTGAATGCCGCCCAAGGCTGATTGTATTACTTGTGCAAGCCTATGGGCAGCAGAGAGTTGAGAATGGAAAACCCCTCTAATCATGGAAAACTCTTTTATAGTCATCAAAATGATCGCACCGAAGCTATACGGGTTTAGTCCAGCCTGCCTGCCTGCCCATCCGAGCCTGCCTATCTGAGCTTGCCTGTCCCTGCCTGCCTATCCGAGCCTGCCTGTCCCAGACTGCCTATCCGAGCCTGCCTATGCTTGCCTGCCTATCCCAGCGCTAAGCCTTTTAATTTCTGTGTTTTATCGTCTCATTTTTACTTTTTTTTCCAGGAGAAACTTCAAGAAAACCAACATGTAAGTCGTGTTCTGTATGACTGTTCTTTGGAGAAGGTCCTTTGTCTGGTTACCTTGTTAAAGTTGAAGGAGTTTTTACAGCTCAGACGTTCATGGTTTATTGACCCAATGCAGTGAAGCCTTTGAGACAGGCAACCAAATTTGCGTGAAAAGTGGCTTTATAGGAGGGCGACTATTACTTTAGCCTTATCGAAAGTCACGCGGCCAAAGTTTCCTAGGTGTCGCTGCTACACCGCAGTGCAATACAAGTTAAAGGGGTTGTCCAGTCTTAAGCTACAAGTGTGTACTCACTCTACGTGACTGCAGACCTGTGAATCCTCACACTGTGAAGATTCTCCAGTGCTGGGAGCAGGCGGTCATGTTAGGCTGTGTGCACACAGTGCGTTTTTGATGTTTTTTTCCCACATGGAATTGGACAAAAAGCGCTAATGAATCCTTATGCCAGCTAAGTCAATCCTGAAGTGCTGTGCACATGATCAGTATGTTCCCTTTAAGGATTTGCTGTGCATTTAAAACTGCTGCGTGTCATTTCTTTGTGCGTTTTTGACCCATTGAATGTACAGGAAAAAAAACGCACCAAAAACGCATCAAATTTTTCCGCAGCGTTTTTACTGCTAAGAGCTGCAAAAGCCTTGCAGAAACTTCTGCAAGCAAATACTCAACATGCGCACAAACCTTACCGCAAGCATTCGATTTGCATACTTCCGGGCACATTCTGACTAGAATGTGTCCGTCCTTGCTCAATACACTAGCATGGAGTGAGGCCGCGCCCATCTAGTTGGCATGTGACCGCATTCACAAGTCTGCAGTCTCATAAAGTAATAGAAAAACAGGAAAAACTTTTCAGCTCACCCAATAGAAGCATTCATCTGAAATCCACATGATGTCCGAGCAGGGAAACAAACGTCTCTGTCCGACATTGAAGCTTGTATGCATGGAAAGAAAGAAAATCCAGCTCCAGCAGTAAAAAAAAATATAAAAAATTTATTTAAACATGTTAAAATTTTGAAAACTGCTGACAAGCGATCAATTACATCATTTGGATGGAAGCTACCATGTAGCTGCTGGACTCGTTTCGAGCAAAAACGGTGCTCTTAGACTTCAGCATGAACCTGAAGCTGGATTTTCTTTCTTTCCATGCATACAGTCTCATAAAGTGACTGCAGATTTGTATCTTAAGACCAGATAACCCCTTTAAAGGGAGGTCTGTCACCCCAAAATCGAGGGTGAGCTAAGCCCACCGGCATCAGGGGCTTATCTACAGCATTCTGTAATGCTGTAGATAAGCCCCCGATGTATCCTGAAAGATGGAAAAAGAGGTGAGATTATACTCACCCAGGGGCGGTCCCGCTGCGGTCCGGTCCGATGGGCATCGCGGTCTGGTCCGGGGCCTCCCATCTTCTTACGATGACGTCCTCTTCTTGTATTCACGCTGTGGCTCCGGCGCAGGCGTAATTTCTCTGCCCTGTTGAGGGCAGAGCAAAGTACTGCAGTGCGCAGGCGCCGGGAAAGGTCAGAGAGGCCCGGCAACTGCGCACTGCAGTACTTTGCTCTGCCCTCAACAGGGCAGACAAAGTACGCCTGCGCCGGTGCCGCGGTAGGAAGGCAAGAAGAGGACCGCGACACCCATCGGATCGAACCGCCTGCCCAGTTGAGTATAATCTAACCTCTTTTTCTTATCTTTCGGGATACATTGGGGGCTTATCTACAGCATTCAGAATGCTGTAGATAAGCCCCTGATGCCGGTGGGCTTAGCTCACCTTCGATTTTGGGGGTGACCGGTTCCCTTTAAGGCTACTTTCACACATCAGGTTTTTGTCGTCGGGCACAATCCGGCGAGTTTTGAAAAAAACGGATCCTTTTTTTCCCGCCGGATCCGTTTTTTCTCATAGAGTTGTATTAGCGCCGAATTGTGCCTGATGGCCACACGTTTCATCCGTTTTTTGCCAGATCCATCCGAAATGTCTTTTCCAGCGGACGGAGAAAACGTCCATATGAACGTTTTTTTTCTATCCGTCGAAAAAACACCCAGCGTCGGTTCCAGCGATAAACGGATGAAACGTGTGGTGTATTGACTGGATCCGGCTACCGATTCCGTTTTTTTTCGCGCTGAGCATGCCCCGTTCCTGCATTTTCAATTCTGGAGAGTCTCTCTCTCCCTCTCATTCCCAAAGGATCCAGCAAAAAAACCCGGATCCGGCTCATCAGTTTTTCACAATTTGCATCGGATCTGTTTTTTTTTCCAAAAAATAGACGGATTAGGCCAGAAGGCAAAAAACTGATGTGTGAAAGTAGCCTAAAAGAGTCACAGTGCGACCCCAAGGATGCCGTGACAAGCAAGTTACAAAAAAGTGAGGCGGTTGGACTTTTTGCAACTTGCTTATTGCAGTTGAAGTACCCTCGAGGTCAATATACGACCCCACTGATTTGTATTCTGCTGCGATGTAAGTTGTTTTTCCAGGTCACCACCTGACAGCACCATGGGAGGACGTCCTTCTTATCCATAGTGGGACAGGAAACCACGAGAGTTTAAAAGGACCCTCCCCCTTCCACCCTTCAGTGTTTTTTCCTGTCCCACTGTGGATGGGAACAACGAGAGTTCCGGCTGTCCCGTGCAGAGAGTGAAGTTCGGAGGGGCCCGGCCTCTTCCTTCCCACTACATGGACTCTGATTAGCTGACACCGAGTAATAGGGTCCCTCAGCAGCACCAGTGTAGCGCTGCTCCTGGTTGAAAGGGTCGCTTCCCCCTGGGGGGGCTCTCGACCCGGGATGAAGCCCCAGATGTACCTGCTTTTGTCTGCTCCTGCAAGGTGCTCCCTTCGCAAGCGGATCCGGTGAGGTTGTGGCCACAGGCATCACAGAACGCCGACCGGGAGTATTCGGGGTCCGTGGAGCTCTGCGGCAAGTGACTTCCGGTTCGCCGCTGCCGCTCACGTCACTTCCGGGTCGCGGCCGGCAGCATGGGGCTGCATCCTCTTCACTCCTACGCTTGGAGACGATTGGAGTTCCGGGACAGGTGGCGCCGACAGCTCCAGGATAAAGAGGTATGAATGGGCTATGGGGGTGCTCAGTAGGTTTCCAGCCTAAGCAGCAGCAGTAGTATGGATGAGGCAAAATCCGAAGCACTGCAGGAGACCCAGGCACATGTGAGTTCCCACTTGGGTGTCTGCTCCCTATAAACTTCAATAAAAATACTGGCCATCAGCTATCCTTATGTTATTTATTTTAGGGGCTTTCCTCGTCGGGGGGTAAGAAGCCCGGCAAGTATAAGAAGTGCCCCATCTGTGCCATAAAACTTAAAGACTCTTGGCAGAAGTCGCTATGCGAGTCTTGCACCAGCCGTATTGTGGGAGAAGAACAGGCTTCCCTAATGACGAGCATGAGAGCCATTGTTAGAGAAGAGGTTCAAGCTTCGATTTCTGGCTTATCGTTTCCCCACCCTGTCCAGTCTGACCCCCAGGATCCTCCAAGATCTAAGAAAAGACAAAGAGAGTCAGATCTGTCATCGGAGGACAGCTCTTTTGAATCTGATATGGAGGAGGAGGATTTGAGTAAGGACCCTCCTCAAAAAGGGAAAAAATATTTTTCTCATCTAATGATATAGATGAGCTTCTGGGGGCGGTCAGACAGACTATGCAGATTGAGGAACCCTCAACCACTCAGTCAGTTCAAGATGAGATGTTTGGGGGGCTACGTTCGCAAACATCGATGGTCTTCCCTGTAAATGCCCACATTCGTTCAATGATTCTAGAGGAGTGGGAAGAGGCAGAAAAAAGGATATCCATTCCTTCAGACTTCATCTTCCTTTTGACCATGAGGAGGTCAAAGATTGGGAAGATGTACCTAAAATTGACATCCCACTTGCAATGGTATCTAAAAGAACCGCCATACCATTTGAGGACTCCAACTTAAAGAAGCCAATGGACAGAAAGGCGGATGGACTCCTAAAAAGAGCATGGGAAAGCTCTGCAGCAGTAATCCGCACAAATATAGCGGCAACATCTGTGGCACGGGAAATGCATTTGTGGGTAGATGACTTAAAAGATCAGTTGTCAGCCAGAACCGCTAGAGATTCTATTATAAAAGCTATCCCTCTACTCAAACTAGCAACCGGTTTTCTTGCAGATGCTACTGCAGAATTGGTTAGGTTTACAGCTAGAGGCCAATCCTTATCAAATGCAGCCCGAAGGGCTATATGGTTAAAAAACTGGTCAGGAGACGTTGATTCAAAAAATAAGTTGTGTTCCATTCCCTTTTCAGGAGGCAGGGTCTTTGGCCCCATATTAGACAATATTCTGGAGAAGGCTTCTGATGAAAAGAAGGGGTTTCCAGAGGAAAAACGTAAAAAGTTCCAGCCCTTTCGCAGACCTTATTACGGTCAGAGATCATACTATAGGGGTAAGGGAAAACAGGGGAGATGGAGCTACCAGAAAGGGGGAGAAAATAGACACCGGAATAGGGATTAAGGTCCCTCAACCTCTAGGTCAGAGTTCCGAAGAAAATGACGCCACCAGGATAGGGGGGCGGTTGCTGAACTTCCTAGGGGAGTGGGAAGGGATTACCACAAGTCCTTGGGTCCTCCAGATTATCTCCCAGGGGTACAGGATAGAACTCGACTCCCTTCCCCCAGAAAGATATTTTGTTTCCAACGTCCATCTCTCTTCAGTCTCCCCAATGTGGTCAGACATACAGGATCTCCTCCAGATGGAGGCAATATCTCCCGTTCCTCCTCACCAGATAGGAAGAGGTCATTACTCAGGTCTCTTCTCTATAAAGAAACCTTCGGGGGAATCCCGAACGATAATAAATCTCAAGCCCCTAAACAGATGGCTACAATACAAAAGGTTCAAGATGGAGTCTATACGCTCCACAATTCCCCTATTGGGAAAAGACGTGGTAATGTGTACTTTGGACTTAAAAAGTGCATATTTTCACGTACCAATCTTTCCAGATCACCAAAAATACCTGAGGTTTGTGTTGTGAATTAGACTTTTTTGGCTCCCTCTTGTGGTCACTAGTGATATGACTCTGGGATTGTCGTTCCTCAGTTTGGCACCCACCTGGGTCGTTAGTCCAGGGGTGTTGCTATATAAACTTCCTGGTTTCTCAGTCCAGTGCCTGGCATCGTTGTAATCAGTTCCTTTCTGTTTGCTCCTGTCTGCTGGTCTTGGATCTTGCAAAATTAAGCTAAGTCCTGCTTCCTTGTTTTTTGGTTATTTGCTTGCTCTTATTTTTTGTCCAGCTTGTACTAAATGTGATTCCTGATTTTGCTGGAAGCTCTAGGGGGCTCGTGTTCTCCCCCCGGGCCGTTAGACGGTTCGGGGGTTCTTGAATATCCAGCGTGGAAATTTTGATAGGGTTTTTGCTGACCATATCAGTCATCTTACTATATTCTGCTATTAGTCAGTGGGCCTCTCTTTGCTAAATATCTAGTTCATTCTTACGTTTGTCTTTTCTCCTTACCTCACCGTTATTATTTGTTGGGGGCTTGTATCCAACTTTTGGGGTCTTTTCTCTGGAGGCAAGAAAGGTCTATCTTTTCCCTTCTAGGGTTAGTTAGTTCTCCGGCTGGCGCGAGACGTCTAGAACCAACGTAGGCACGTTCCCCGGCTGCTGCTATTTGTGGTGCAAGGATTAGATATATGGTCAGCCCAGTTACCACTGCCCTATGAGCTGTTTTTTTGTGTTTGCAGACTTGGTATGTACTTTTGAGACCCTCTGCCATTGGGGTCATAACAGTATGCCAGGCCAAGGTTGAATGTTTAATGCATTGCAGAAGTGGGATTACAAGAAAGGAAAGTCTGAGTTGTTTTTTTTTTTTTTCTCTTTCCTCTCTTTTTTCCTCCCCTTTACCTCTGAGTGGCTTGTGCTTGCTGCAGACATGAATGTCCAGACTTTGATTACAAGTGTGGATCAGCTTGCTGCTCGTGTGCAGGGCATACAAGATTTTGTTACCAGTAGTCCAATGTCTGAACCTAAAATACCTATTCCTGAACTGTTCTCTGGAGACCGATTTAAGTTTAGGAATTTCAGGAATAATTGTAAATTGTTTCTATCTCTGAGACCCCGTTCATCTGGAGACTCAGCTCAGCAAGTAAAAATTGTTATCTCTTTCTTACGGGGCGACCCTCAGGATTGGGCCTTCTCGCTAGCGCCAGGAGATCCAGCATTGGCAAATATTGATGCGTTTTTTTCTGGCGCTTCGATTGCTTTACGAGGAACCCAATCTTGAAATTCAGGCAGAAAAAGCCTTGCTGGCTATTTCTCAGGGTCAGGATGAAGCTGAAGTGTATTGCCAAAAATTTCGGAAATGGTCCGTGCTTACTCAGTGGAATGAGTGTGCTCTGGCCGCAAATTTCAGAAATGGCCTTTCTGAAACCATTAAGAATGTGATGGTGGGTTTCTCCATTCCTACAGGTCTGAATGATTCCATGGCGCTGGCTATTCAAATTGACCGGCGTTTGCGGGAGCGCAAAGCCGCGAATCCTCTGGTGGTGTTGTCTGAACAAACACCTGATTTAATGCAATGTGGTAGAATTCAGACTAGAAATGAATGGAAAAATCATAGACGTCAGAATGGGTTGTGTTTTTACTGTGGTGATTCTACACATGTTATATCAGCATGCTCTAAACGCCTAACTAGGGTTGTTAGTCCTGTCGCCATTGGTAATTTGCAACCTAAATTTATTTTGTCTGTGACTTTAATTTGCTCATTGTCCTCCTACCCTGTTATGGCGTTTGTGGATTCAGGTGCTGCCCTGAGTCTTATGGATCTGTCGTTTGCCAAGCGCTGTGGTTTTGTTCTTGAGCCGTTGGTAAATCCTATCCCTCTTAGAGGTATTGATGCTACGCCATTGGCGGAAAATAAACCGCAGTTTTGGATGCAGGTAACCATGTGCATGACTCCTGAACATCGGGAGGTGATTCGTTTTCTTGTTCTGCATAAAATGCATGATTTGGTCGTTTTGGGTCTGCCATGGTTACAGACCCATAATCCAGTCTTGGATTGGAAGGCAATGTCTGTGTCAAGTTGGGGCTGTCAGGGAATTCATGGTGATTCCCTGCCGGTGTCTATTGCTTCCTCTACTCCTTCGGAAGTTCCTGAGTATTTGTCTGATTACCAGGATGTATTCAGCGAGTCCAGGTCCAGTGCTCTTCCTCCTCATAGGGACTGTGACTGCGCTATAGATTTGATTCCAGGTAGTAAATTTCCTAAGGGAAGATTATTTAATCTGTCTGTACCTGAGCATACCGCAATGCGTTCGTATATCAAGGAATCTCTGGAGAAGGGGCATATCCGTCCATCCTCTTCCCCTCTTGGTGCGGGATTCTTTTTTGTGGCCAAGAAGGACGGATCTTTGAGACCTTGTATTGACTATCGGCTTCTGAATAAAATCACTGTTAAATTTTAGTATCCTTTGCCTCTGTTGTCGGACTTGTTTGCCCGGATTAAAGGTGCCAAGTGGTTCACCAAGATAGATCTTCGTGGTGCGTACAACCTTGTGCGCATTAAGCAAGGAGATGAATGGAAAACTGCATTTAATACGCCCGAAGGTCATTTTGAGTACTTGGTGATGCCTTTCGGGCTCTCTAATGCTCCTTCAGTGTTTCAGTCCTTTATGCATGATATTTTCCGGAAGTATCTGGATAAATTTATGATTGTTTATCTGGATGATATTCTGGTTTTTTCTGATGATTGGGACTCGCATGTAGAGCAGGTCAGGATGGTGTTTCAGGTTTTGCGTGAGAATGCTTTGTTTGTTAAGGGTTCAAAGTGTCTCTTTGGCGTACAGAAGGTTCCCTTTTTGGGTTTTATTTTTTCCCCTTCTGCGGTGGAGATGGACCCAGTCAAGGTCCGAGCTATTCATGATTGGACTCAACCCACGTCAGTTAAGAGTCTTCAGAAGTTCTTGGGTTTTGCTAACTTCTACCGTCGTTTTATCGCTAATTTTTCTAGCGTTGTTAAACCTTTGACGGATATGACCAAGAAAGGTTCTGATGTTGCTAACTGGGCTCCTGCAGCCGTGGAAGCCTTTCAAGAGTTGAAGCGCCGGTTTACTTCGGCGCCTGTTTTGTGCCAGCCTGATGTCTCACTTCCCTTTCAGGTTGAAGTGGATGCTTCTGAGATTGGGGCAGGGGCCGTTTTGTCGCAGAGAGGCCCTGGTTGCTCTGTAATGAGACCATGTGCTTTTTTCTCTAGGAAGTTTTCGCCTGCTGAGCGGAATTATGATGTTGGCAATCGGGAGTTGTTAGCCATGAAGTGGGCATTTGAGGAGTGGCGTCATTGGCTCGAGGGTGCTAAGCATCGTGTGGTGGTCTTGACTGATCACAAAAATCTGATGTATCTCGAGTCTGCTAAACGCCTGAATCCTAGACAGGCCCGCTGGTCATTGTTTTTCTCCCGTTTTGACTTTGTGGTCTCGTATTTACCAGGTTCAAAGAATGTGAAGGCTGATGCTCTTTCAAGGAGCTTTGTGCCTGACTCTCCTGGAGTCGCAGAACCAGTTGGTATTCTCAAAGAGGGAGTTATCCTGTCAGCCATTTCTCCGGATTTGCGACGTGTGTTGCAGAGATTTCAGGCTGGTAGACCTGACTCTTGTCCACCTGACAGACTGTTTGTTCCTGATAAGTGGACCAGCAGAGTCATTTCCAAGGTTCATTCCTCGGTGTTGGCAGGACATCCGGGAATTTTTGGCACCAGAGATCTGGTGGCTAGGTCCTTTTGGTGGCCTTCCTTGTCACGGGATGTGCGGTCATTTGTGCAGTCCTGTGGGACTTGTGCTCGAGCTAAGCCTTGCTGTTCTCGTGCCAGCGGGTTGCTCTTGCCCTTGCCTGTCCCGAAGAGGCCTTGGACACACATTTCCATGGATTTCATTTCAGATCTTCCGGTGTCTCAGGGCATGTCTGTCATCTGGGTGGTATGTGATCGCTTTTCCAAGATGGTCCATTTGGTATCTTTGCCTAAGCTGCCTTCCTCTTCCGATCTGGTTCCTTTGTTCTTTCAGAATGTGGTTCGTTTACACGGCATTCCTGAGAATATTGTGTCTGACAGAGGATCCCAGTTTGTTTCCAGGTTCTGGCGATCCTTTTGTGCTAAGATGGGTATTGATTTGTCGTTTTCGTCTGCCTTTCATCCTCAGACTAATGGACAAACGGAGCGAACTAATCAGACTCTGGAGGCTTATTTGAGGTGTTTTGTTTCTGCAGATCAGGATGATTGGGTGACCTTCTTGCCGTTGGCTGAGTTTGCCCTTAATAATCGGGCTAGTTCCGCTACTTTGGTTTCGCCATTTTTTTGCAACTCTGGTTTCCATCCTCGTTTTTCCTCGGGACATGTGGAGCCTTCTGACTGTCCTGGGGTAGATTCCGTGGTGGATAGGTTGCAGCGGATCTGGAATCATGTGGTGGACAACTTGAAGTTGTCACAGGAGAAGGCTCAGCGTTTTGCCAACCGCCGCCGCGGTGTGGGTCCCCGACTTCGTGTTGGGGATTTGGTATGGCTGTCTTCTCGATTTGTTCCTATGAAGGTCTCCTCTCCTAAATTTAAGCCTCGCTTCATCGGTCCTTACAAGATATTGGAAATCCTTAATCCTGTGTCCTTTCGCTTGGATCTTCCGGTGTCGTTTGCCATTCACAACGTGTTCCATAGGTCTTTGTTGCGGCGGTACGTTGTACCTGTGGTTCCTTCTGTTGAGCCTCCTGCTCCGGTGTTGGTTGAGGGCGAGTTGGAGTATGTGGTGGAGAAGATCTTGGATTCTCGTCTCTCCAGGCGGAGGCTTCAGTATCTGGTCAAGTGGAAGGGCTATGGTCAGGAGGATAATTCCTGGGTGGTTGCCTCTGATGTGCATGCGGCCGATTTAGTTCGTGCCTTTCACGCTGCTCATCCTGATCGCCCTGGTGGTCTTGGTGAGGGTTCGGTGACCCCTCCTTAAAGGGGGGGTACTGTTGTGAATTAGACTTTTTTGGCTCCCTCTTGTGGTCACTAGTGATATGACTCTGGGATTGTCGTTCCTCAGTTTGGCACCCACCTGGGTCGTTAGTCCAGGGGTGATGCTATATAAACTTCCTGGTTTCTCAGTCCAGTGCCTGGCATCGTTGTAATCAGTTCCTTTCTGTTTGCTCCTGTCTGCTGGTCGTGGTTCTTGCAAAATTAAGCTAAGTCCTGCTTCCTTGTTTTTTGGTTATTTGCTTGCTCTTATTTTTTGTCCAGCTTGTACTAAATGTGATTCCTGATTTTGCTGGAAGCTCTAGGGGGCTCGTGTTCTCCCCCCGGGCCGTTAGACGGTTCGGGGGTTCTTGAATATCCAGCGTGGAAATTTTGATAGGGTTTTTGCTGACCATATAAGTCATCTTACTATATTCTGCTATTAGTCAGTGGGCCTCTCTTTGCTAAATATCTAGTTCATTCTTACGTTTGTCTTTTCTCCTTACCTCACCGTTATTATTTGTTGGGGGCTTGTATCCAACTTTTAGGGTCTTTTCTCTGGAGGCAAGAAAGGTCTATCTTTTCCCTTCTAGGGTTAGTTAGTTCTCCGGCTGGCGCGAGACGTCTAGAACCAATGTAGGCACGTTCCCCGGCTGCTGCTATTTGTGGTGCTAGGATTAGATATATGGTCAGCCCAGTTACCACTGCCCTATGAGCTGGTTTTTTGTGTTTGCAGACTTGGTATGTACTTTTGAGACCCTCTGCCATTGGGGTCATAACAAGTTTGCGGTAGAAAAAGAAGGGTCAATCTTCCATTACCAATTTCGTTGCCTTCCATTTGGTCTGGCGACAGCACCCAGAGTTTTTACAAAACTCATCATAGAAATTGTGTCATATCTAACAAAACGAGGCATCACCATAGTTCCCTATTTGGACGATTTCCTGTTAGTGGCAGATTCTGTGGGGCCGCTCAAGATCGATTGTCAGTTGGTGATCTCCACACTGCAGAAATTAGGATGAGTGTTAAACTGGTCAAAGTCACACCTGACACCAAAATCAAAAATACAATTTCTAGGTGTCATACTGGATTCGAAGGTCAGAAAATCGTTTCTTCCGGACAAAAAGCTGTCCGACTTAATAAAAAGAATTCGCCAGTTTTCAAGAGATCGGGTATCATTCAGGGATGCGATGAAGATCCTGGGTTTAATGACAGCCTGCATTCCATGTGTCAACTGGAGCCAGTTTCATTCCCGTCAGTTACAGAGAGCGGTTCTCAAGTCATGGGACAGAAGACAAACTTCCCTAGACAAGGAGTTCTACCTATCCCATCGGGTCAGACAATCCCTACACTGGTGGACTGTGCCAAGAAATCTCCAGGTCGGTGTCCCATGGATTCAGGCTCCAGCAGTTACGGTAACTACGGACGCATGCCAACAAGGTTGGGGCGGTCAGGTCCTCGGGAGATACTACCGGGGACAATGGAATTCGGAAGACCGCAACAACTCCTCAAATCACAGGGAGCTGCATGCAGTATGGAAAGTTTTGTGTTCAGCCCGAATCTTATTGAAGAACAAACATCTAAAGATTCTATCGGACAACACGACGACTGTAGCCTTTCTTCGCCACCAGGGAGGTCCAAGACATCCGAAACTACAGCATCTGGCGGATCAAATCTTCGCATGGGCGGAAAAATCAGTGCTCTCGATTTCGGCAGTTCATCTAGAAGGCTCAAAGAACCAGATTGCGGATTTTCTGAGCAGAAAGAAGCTATCACCTACGGAGTGGGAACTAAACAGCAAGGTCTTCAACACATTATGTCAGCGCTGGGGAACACCAACGGTGGACCTATTCGCGACCAGACGAAAATCGAAGGTCGGAACCTCGAAGGTCGAAACCTTTTACTCACTGAACCCTCAAGAGGATCCGGCAGAAGTAGATGCCCTCTCTCAGTCATGGAGCAGGGGTCTGTTATATGCTTTCCCCCCTCTGGCATTGATACCAAGAATCCTCAGGAAAATATGCGAGGACAGAGCTCTAGTTATTTTGGTGGTCCCTTTCTGGCCCAAGAGGAGCTGGTTCCCTCTGCTAAAGAAGCTGTCAGTAGACAATCATTACCATCTTCCGGAAATTAAAGACTTACTTTTCCAGGGTCCGATTCTTCATCAAAACCCAGGGAATCTGCAATTGGCATCTTGGATCCTGAACGGCAGATCCTGAAAGCGAAGGGCCTATCGGAAGGAGTTATTTCCATCCTGCAAGCAAGTAGGAAGCCGGTAACTTCGGCAATCTATCTAAAAATTTGGAAAAAATTCTACAGTTTTTGTGGAGACACAACGATCGATGTTGATCACCCTGACATACCCAGAATTCTTGAATTCTTACAGCAGGGATTCAAAAAACGGCTTAAACCAAGTACTTTAAGGGTCCAGATTGAAGCCCTCAGCGTATTTTATGATTCTTCCCTTGCTGCCCACCCTTGGATTGCTCGGTTTTCTAGAGCAGTTCTGAGGCTGAGACCCCTAATCAGGAAGACTATCCCACCTTGGGACCTTAACCTAGTCCTTAATGAATTATGCAAAGAACCGTTTGATATAGCAAAGGATATAGACATTGCTAAATTTTCCCTCAAAACAGCTTTTTTAGTAGCCATTACATCGGCCAAAAGACTGGGGGAACTTCAGGCCCTGTCCACCCAGAATCCCTATCTTCAGGTATTTGATGATAGGCTCGTCTTAAGACTTGATCCAGGTTTCCTTCCCAAGGTGGTCTCGGTTTCAAATATAAATCAGGAGGTAGTGCTTCCATCATTTTGCCAGTTCCCTAGAAACCAAAAGGAGATGTTCTTCCATAACTAAGGGTACCGTCACATTTAGCGACGCTGCAGTGATATAGACAACGATGCCGATCGCTGCAGTGTCGCTGTTTCGTCGTTGTGTGGTCGCTGGAGAGCTGTCACACAGACAGCTCTCCAGCGACCAACGATGCCGAAGTCCCCGGGTAACCAGGGTAAACATCGGGTTACTAAGCGCAGGGCTGCGCTTAGTAACCCGATGTTTACCCTGATTACCACTGTAAATGTAAAAAAAAACAAACACTACATACTTACATTCCGGTGTCTGTCGCGTCCCCCGGCGTCCGCTTCCCTGCACTGTGTAAGCGACGGCTGTAAAGCAGAGCGGTGACGTCACCGCTGTGCTCTGCTTTACGGCCGGCCGGCGCTGACACAGTGCAGGGAAGCGGACGCCGGGGGACGCGACAGACACCGGAATGTAAGTATGTAGTGTTTGGGTTTTTTTACATTTACAATGGTAACCAGGGTAAATATCGGGTTACTAAGCGCGGCCCTGCGCTTAGTAACCCGATGTTTACCCTAGTTACCAGTGAAGACATCGCTGAATCAGCGTCACACACGCCGACTCAGCGATGTCAGCGGGTGAGCCAGCGACGAAATAAGGTGCTGGCCTTCTAGCTCCGACCAACGATGTCACCGCAGGATCCTGATCGCTGCTGCGTGTCAAACACAACGATATCGCTATCCAGGACGCTGCAACGTCACGGATCGCTATCGTTATCGTTGTTAAGTTGTTCAGTGTGAAGGTACCTTTAGACAACAGGGAAACTGTACTTACCGTATATACTCGAGTATAAGCCGACCCGAGTATAAGCCGACCCCCCCTAATTTTGCCACAAAAAACTGGGAAAACTTATTGACTCGAGTATAAGCCTAGGGTGGAAAATGCAGCAGGTACCGGTGAATTTCAAAATTAGAAATAGATACTCCATACCATTCATTATGGCCCCATAGATGCTCCACATAAAGCTGTGCCATATATAATGCTCTGCACCGTTGCCCCATAGCTGTGCCATATATATAATGCTCTGCACCGTTGCCCCATAGCTGTGCCATATATATAATGCTCTGCACCGTTGCCCCATAGCTGTGCCATATATATAATGCTCTGCACCGTTGCCCCATAGCTGTGCCATATAGTGCTCTGCACCGTTGCCCCATAGCTGTGCCATATAGTGCTCTGCACCGTTGCCCCATAGCGCTGCCATATAGTGCTCTGCACCGTTGCCCCATAGCTCTGCCATATAGTGCTCTGCACCGTTGCCCCATAGCTCTGCCATATAGTGCTCTGCATCGTTGCCCCATAGCTGTGCCATATAGTGCTCTGCACCGTTGCCCCATAGCTGTGCCATATAGTGCTCTGCACCGTTGCCCCATAGCTGTGCCATATAGTGCTCTGCACCGTTGCCCCATAGCTGTGCCATATAGTGCTCTGCACCGTTGCCCCATAGCTGTGCCATATAGTGCTCTGCACCGTTGCCCCATAGCTGTGCCATATAGTGCTCTGCACCTTTGCCCCATAGCTGTGCCATATAGTGCTCTGCACCGTTGCCCCATAGCTGTGCCATATAGTACTCTGCACCGTTGCCCCATAGCTCTGCCATATAGTGCTCTGCACCGTTGCCCCATAGCTCTGCCATATAGTGCTCTGCACCGTTGCCCCATAGCTCTGCCATATAGTGCTCTGCACCGTTGCCCCATAGCTGTGCCATATAGTACTCTGCACCGTTGCCCCATAGCTCTGCCATATAGTGCTCTGCACCGTTGCCCCATAGCTCTGCCATATAGTGCTCTGCACCGTTGCCCCATAGCTGTGCCATATAGTACTCTGCACCGTTGCCCCATAGATAGCTCTGCCATATAGTGCTCTGCACCATTGCCCCATAGATGCTCCACATAAATCTGTGCTGCTGCTGCTGCAATAAAAAAAAAAAAAAAACACATACTCACCTCTCTTGCCGCAGCTCCTCACGTCCCGTCCCGGCGTCTCTCCGCACTGACTGATCAGGCACAGGGCGGCGCGCACACTATATGCGTCATCGCGCCCTCTGACCTGCACAGTCAGTGCGGAGAGACGCCGGGAAGATGGCGCGACGCCCGGCGGGTGGAACGCGGACAGGTAAATATGCGATACTTACCTGCTCCCGGCGTCCCGCTCCTTCCCCCTGCCTGTCTTCGGTGCCGCAGCCTCTTTCTCTGTCAGCGGTCACCGGCACCGCTTCATTAGAGAAATGAATAGGCGGCTCCGCCCCTATGGGAGGTGGAGCAGCCTATTCATTTCTCTAATGAGCGGTCCCACGTGACCGCTCAGGGGAAGAGGCTGCGGCACCCGGAGACCGTGGGACGGGCAGGGGGAGCGTCAGGATCGCCGGGACTAGGTAAGTATATGACAGTGCTCACCCGCCAACCCCACCACCGATCATGACTCGAGTATAAGCCGAGGGGGGCACTTTCAGCCCAAAAATTTGGGCTGAAAATCTCGGCTTATACTCGAGTATATACGGTAAGTACTTGGACATGACTAGGGCCTGGAGACGGGATAGTAATCTCTTTGTCCTTTACGGAGGTCCTAATAAGGGGAAAAAAGCATTGAAATCCACCATTGCGAGATGGATTAGATCCACTATCAGCCTAGCTTATCATGCACAGGGAAAGATCCCCCAGATAGCCTTAAAGCTCATTCATCTAGGGCTATGGCCTCTTCATGGGCAGAAAAAGGGGGGGGCCTCGGTAGATCAGATCTGCAGAGCTGCATCTTGGTCTAGTTTTAGCACCTTTTCTGAACATTACAAACTAGTTGCAGTCTCTTCTCAGCTAGCGTTTGGCAGAAAAGTATTTCAGGCAGTAGTCCCACCCTAGGACCAAAAAGTCTCCTTTGGTATTTCTCCATGGTGCTGTCAGGTGGTGACCTGGAAAACGGTAATTAGTCTTACCGGTAATTGTATTTCCAGGAATCCATCCTGACAGCACTGTTAGTTCCCTCCCTAGTACAAAACGTGGTATACGGTACTTATGTGAAGTAACATTTGTATTAAGATTATGTTCAAAATAAAATTCTCTTTTTGCATCCATCCAGAGGTGTTACTTTGGAAAATCACTGAAGGGTGGAAGGGGGAGGGTCCTTTTAAACTCTCGTGGTTTCCTGTCCCACTATGGATACGAAAGACGTCCTCCCCATGGTGCTGTCAGGATGGATTCCTGGAAATACAATTACCGGTAAGACTAATTACCGTTTTTTAATTGCTGATCAACGAAATAAGGGTGCCCCCCCCCATACAACTGTGCAGCTACAGTATAAATCTAAATGTCAGCTGTATGCCAGGCCAGCGCTGCCTCTGCCCGCCTCACTGCTGAGCACTTCATCTAACACCTCTGTCCCTGTAGGGCTGACTACTGGAAATCACAACCCAAGAAGTTCTGTACCTATTGCAAGTGTTGGATTGCAGACAATAAGCCAGTAAGTTTTATATTGATGAATGTCACCATTAAGGGGTTTCCCAATCAAATCCATTTGTCATCTATCCTGCGTATGATCGCTGGGCCTGTGGGTGATGGAGACCAATGTTCTCATGATGGCCCTGGTGATAAACACTAAGGATGTATCCTCTGGGTAGGTGATAAATGCATTAGGTGGGAAATTAAAGGGAGATAACGAGGTTACCCTCATTTTGGCTGTTCAGCATGGAAACACCACTGCTGCTTAATGTGATATGTGGATAACACAATGCATTGATTTCTCCAGCCGATGATTGTATAATCTTTATTTCAGCAAATAAAAAACTTTTCAAGTACAGTCCAAATAGCAAGTATAAATTGTGATATTATTATTGTACTTTCTTATCATAAGATCTCAGTTTATACTTACAATTTATTTATTCATGTTAATGTGTATATGAATTTGATATTTTATATGTTTTATATATTTTTTCACTTAACTAAAGCAATTGTTACCATCCACCTCTCGTGTCTCCCCTTTTCCTCATAGTTTGTAAGCTTGCGAGCAGGGCCCTCATTCCTCCTGGTATCTGTTTTGAACTGTGATTTCTGTTATGCTGTAATGTCTATTGTCTGTACAAGTCCCCGCTATAATTTGTAAAGCGCCGCGGAATATGTTGGCGCTATATAAATAAAATTATTATTATTATTATTCAGTTTTTTATGGTAGGGTGAAGATGGAGATTAGGTTTTTAATGATCAAACTAATTCACATGTTGTTGTCCGTCAATCCAGCCCCTAGTCCCATTTCTTGTAGGCGTGTCAAGCCCTAAGAGATGTACAGTGCCTTGCGAAAGTATTCAGCCCCCTGGAACTTTTCAACCTTTTCCCACATATCATGCTTCAAACATAAAGATACCAAATGTAAATTTTTTGTGAAGAATCAACAATAAGTGGAACACAATTGTGAAGTTGAATGAATTTTATTGGTTATTTTAAATTTTTGTAGAAATTCAAAAACTGAAAAGTGGGACGTGCAATATTATTCGGCCCCTTTAACTTAATACTTTGTTGCTCCACCTTTTGCTACGATTACAGCTGCAAGTCGCTTGGGGTATGTCTCTCAGTTTTGTACGTCGAGAGACTGAAATTCTTGCCCATTCTTCCTTGGCAAACAGCTCGTGCTCAGTGAGGTTTGATGGAGATTGTTTGTGAACAGCAGTTTTCGGCTCTTTCCACAGATTCTCGATTGGAATGAGGTCTGGACTTTGACTTGACCATTCTAACACCTGGATACGTTTATTTGTGAACCATTCCATTGTAGATTTTGCTTTATGTTTGGGATCATTGTCTTGTTGGAAGACAAATCTCCATCCCAGTCTCAGGTCTTTTGCAGACTCCAACAGGTTTTCTTCAAGAATGGTCCTGTATTTGGCTCCATCCATCTTCCCATCAATTTTAACCATCTTCCCTGTCCCTGCTCAAGCAGGCTCAAACCATGATGCTGCCACCACCATGTTTGACAGTGGGGATGGTGTGTTCAGGGAGATGAGCTGTGTTGCCTTTATGCCAAACATATCATTTGGCACTGTTGCCAAAAATGTTCGATTTTGGTTTCATCTGACCAGAACACCTTCTTCCACATGTTTAGTGAGTCTCCCAGGTGGCTTGTTGCAAACTTTAAACGACACTTTTTATGGATATCTTTGAGAAATGGCTTTCTTCTTGCCACTCTTCCATAAAGGCCAGATTTGTGCAGTATACAACTGATTGTTGTCCTATGGATAGACTGTCCCACCTCAGCTGTAGATCTCTGCAGTTCATCTAGAGTGATCGTGGCTGCCTCTCTGATCAGTCTTCTCCTTGTTTCAGATGAAAGTTTAGAGGGACGGCCGGGTCTCGGTAGATTTGCAGTGGTATGACACTCCTTCCATTTCAATATGATTGCTTGCACAGTGCTCCTTGGGAAGTTTAAAGTTTTGGAAATCATTTTGTATCCAAATCCGGCTTTAAACTTCTCCACAACAGTATCACAGACCTGCCTGTTGTGTTCCTTGGTCTTCATGATGCTCTCTGTGCTTCAAACAGAACCTTGAGACTATCACAGAGCAGGTGCATTTATACAGAGACTTGATTTCACACAGGTTAATTATATTTATCATCATTAGGCATTTAGGACAACATTGGATCATTCAGAGATCCACAATGAACTTCTGGAGTGAGTTTACTGCACTGAAAGTAAAGGGGCTGAATAATATTGCACACCCCATTTTTCAGTTTTTGAATTTCCACAAAAATTTAAAATAACCAATAAAATTCGTTCAACTTCACAATTGTGTTCCACTTGTTGTTGATTCTTTACCAAAAATTTACATTTGGTATCTTTATGTTTGAAGAATGATATGTGGGAAAAGGTTGAAAAGTTCCAGGGGGCCGAATACTTTCGCAAGGCACTTTATGGTTGTACTTGCATAATCTGGGATTTAGGACATAGTTATATGTCTGAAACACGTAGGAAAAACTTTGCTGGAATGTTTTTAATTTGCTGAAATAATGATTATAGAAACATTGTAATCAGATTCGTCTCTCTATGATTTGGGGGACGCCCTCCTGTAAGAATGCTTGTGTCAGGCTTTGTCACATAGCCAAATGGTGCCACTATTATGAATAGTATCAGCAGACTAGACCAGGAGAAGTTAGCGGGACCCCACCGACTGCTTCTGGTTAATGCTTACATAATAACCTCAATGCTGTCGTTTCACAGTTGAATATAGATTTTTTTACTCTTTAATGACTTATGTTTTCTGTCTTTTGTTTTGTAGAGTATTGAATTCCATGAAAGAGGAAAAAACCACAAAGAAAATGTTACCAAGAAAATCAGTGAGGTAAACTGCTTAAAGTAAGAAATAGATCTGACCAAGAAAAAGCATTGGTACGTGTTTGTTACTGAGGACATAATTTATTACACCATACTTGTCTTATTATAAATGGACTACATCTACAGTAGATGGTCCCCTTAAACATTTTTCATCATAAAAACAAATCTCTGTAAGATATCAGTAAGATTCCCAAATAAAACTAAGGGTGCATTACGCAGTCATTCTAAAGCTGTGCGGTCTCCTCACTGAAAGCTCAGTTACCTGGAGAAAATTGACTTTATTCCTCCTAGCAGCCTCCGGCTTTCAGTCATAGAGGCACGATTCAGCCGACACTCTGTACACTGTGAGCAACGGCTTTAAGCATGCCCGTGCACATTGAATGACAGCCAGTCTAGCAGTGCATCAGTTCTGAACCGGCTGCCTGTAAGTTCTGGATTGGGGTTACATCCGCCACTCACTACTTACTGAGAGGTGACTGAAGCCACGCCTCTGCGACTGAAAGCCGGAGGCTGACAGGAGGAATAAAGGTAATTTCCTACTAGCAGCTGGGCTTTCAGTACTGTGACCACACAGCTTTAGAATGCCATGAACTTGCAGATTAACCCTTATATCTGCGGATCAATAGCATTTGGGGACATGACAGGTTCCCTTTAAAAAAAAAAAAAAAAGTTTATAGAATTAAAAAAAAACAAAAAAAAACCTTTTCCTCGATTTTCAATTTAAAAAAATAAATAAATAAAACTGCATATTTGGTATTGTTGAATCCATAAAAGTCAAATCTTTCAAAATATAAAATGGCATAATGGAAAAAAAAATAGAAACGCTAGAGTTGACTATTTTTGTTTTTTGCACCTTTCCAAAGAATGTGATTAAAACATCATGTATACCCAAAAATGGGTTCAGAAAATGGCTAAAATTCTGAATAAGAAAAAAAAAAACAATAAAATGTATTCAGAAAATAAAATTACATACCGTATATACTCGAGTATAAGCCGAGATTTTCAGCCCAAATTTTTGGGCTGAAAGTGCCCCTCTCGGCTTATACTCGAGTCATGATCGGTGGTGGGGTCGGCGGGTGAGCACTGTCATATACTCACCTAGTTCCGGCGTTCCTGTCGCTCCCCCTGGCTGTCACACTGTCTTCGGTGCCGCAGCCTCTTCCCCTGAGCGGTCACGTGGGACCGCTCATTAGAGAAATGAATAGGCTGCTCCACCTCCCATAGGGGCGGAGCCGCTTATTCATTTCTCTAATCAGCGGTGCCGGTGACCGCTGACAGAGGAAGAGGCTGCGGCACCGAAGACCAGCTGTCCGGGGGAAGGAGCGGGACGCCGGGAGCAGGTAAGTATCGCATATTCACCTGTCCTCGTTCCACACGCCGGGCGCCGCGCCATCTTCCCGGCGTCTCTCCGCTCTGACTGTTCAGGCAGAGGGCGCGATGACGCATATAGTGTGCGCGCCGCCCTCTGCCTGATCAGTCAGTGTAGAGAGACGCCGGGAAGATGGTGCCGAGGAGCTGCAAGCAAGACGGGTGAGTATGTGTTTTATTTTTTTTTTATTGCAGCAGCAGCAGCTATGGGGCAATAATGGACGGTGCAGAGCACTATATGGCACAGCTATGGGGCAATGGTGCAGAGCACTATATGGCACAGCTATGGGGCAATGGTGCAGAGCACTATATGGCACAGCTATGGGGCAACGGTGCAGAGCACTATATGGCACAGCTATGGGGCAATGGTGCAGAGCACTATATGGCACAGCTATGGGGCAACGGTGCAGAGCACTATATGGCACAGCTATGGGGCAACGGTGCAGAGCACTATATGGCACAGCTATGGGGCAACGGTGCAGAGCACTATATGGCACAGCTATGGGGCAACGGTGCAGAGCACTATATGGCACAGCTATGGGGCAACGGTGCAGAGCACTATATGGCACAGCTATGGGGCAACGGTGCAGAGCACTATATGGCACAGCTATGGGGCAACGGTGCAGAGCACTATGTGGCACAGCTATGGGGCAACGGTGCAGAGCACTATGTGGCACAGCTATGGGGCAACGGTGCAGAGCACTATATGGCACAGCTATGGGGCAACGGTGCAGAGCACTATATGGCACAGCTATGGGGCAACGGTGCAGAGCACTATATGGCACAGCTATGGGGCAACGGTGCAGAGCACTATATGGCACAGCTATGGGGCAACGGTGCAGAGCACTATATGGCACAGCTATGGGGCAATGGTGCAGAGCATTATATATATGGCACAGCTATGGGGCAACGGTGCAGAGCACTATATGGCACAGCTATGGGGCAACGGTGCAGAGCATTATATATATGGCACAGCTATGGGGCAACGGTGCAGAGCATTGTATATATGGCACAGCTTTATGTGGAGCATCTATGGGGCCATAATGAACGGTGCAGAGCATTATATGTGGCACAGCTTTATGTGGAGCATCTATGGGGCCATAATGAACGGTATGGAGTATCTATTTTTAATTTTGAAATTCACCGGTACCTGCTGCATTTTCCACCCTAGGCTTATACTCGAGTCAATAAGTTTTCCCAGTTTTTTTGTGGCAAAATTAGGGGGGTCGGCTTATACTCGGGTCGGCTTATACTCGAGTATATACGGTAAGTCTGCTTTGGCCATAATCGTACTGATGTGCAGAATCATTTTGCTGGGTCAATATTGCCACATGTTGCTCAGTGTCAAATCGAAACTCGCCAAAAAAAAAAAGACTTTTTTTATGTCATTTCAACCAATTTTTTTTTTCATGTTTTAACCATGTTCCAGTATATTATATATTAAAGTGAATAATGTCATTGAAACCTACAACTTTCTCTGCAGAAGACCAATATTTTGATGGAAAAATAAAAAAGTTATGATACTTGGATTAAGGGGAGTAAAAACAAAAGCGCAAAAAAACAGAAATTGGCTTTAACAGAGTTGGGGTACTTGCCGACCTTCAGGAATTGCGTATTTATGCAGCATCAAACCCGCAGTGGCCTCATGTTACAGCATAGTGGATGGGATTTCTAGAAATCCTATGTCCGCTATGCGTCAATGTGCGCCTGCAGATCACCCGCAACCACCGACATTCGGCGCGGCGTTCAGGACCGCAGCATGTCAATTTCTCTTGCGGAGACGCTAGTTTGAAAAACAGAATTTTTAACAATAGAATGTATTTGGTTCAGTGAACACATGCGGATTTACCTGCATTCATAGAGCGCAGCATTTTGGATACAGCGAAAATGCTCTGCGTCCAAAGTGCTTCTAGTTCCGGATCGTGTGCACATAGCCTGTAAGAGAATTTCCCTAGACTTCAAAGGATTTTACTAGTGATTGTAATTGACAAAGTCTTCTTGGTAGTCAAATACTGTGTACTAAACATCCATTCTGGCTTAGATTAAGCAAAAAAGTGTGGCCAAAGCTAAAGCAGATGAAAAAAAGTCAAAGGAGTTTGCTGCAATGGAGGAAGCTGCGCTAAAGGCTTATGAAGAAGACCTGAAGAGACTTGAAGGAGGTAAACCAGGTAAAGGTCAAGAGTTTGTGCAAGAAAGCTATTTTTTTTGTGTTATTTATTATTATTATTATTATTATTTGGCTTTCTTATGCATTGAGAAATAAAAGTTTTCAAAAGCCTTTGAATTGCATGTATTAAAAAAACCATTAATTCTGGGATCCAGATGGCGGCGTATCACTGACTATGATGCACCTCCACTGCAGCTGTATTGTATGCGGGCACAGAAGGACGCGGCCTGTAATCACTAGTTCTGGAGTAAACGCTATGGTTTGTCATTCCGTGGCAGTTTTTTCTATTGCCGGCAGTAACATTTGATGAAAATGCATTCTGGTTCCATTTAAACATTTTGTATTCAGTCTAAAAATCCAATGTGATTCCTGTTGTGCGTCTCTACCACGTACCTCCTCCACCAGCATCCATCTAAGATCACATACTTTATGACGTACTTCAAAAAAATCTCATGCCACGGTGGTCTCGCTCGTTTTGTTCTTTTTATTCTTTCTCCTTTCCAACTTCATTTTCTTTGTTTTTTTTAAGTTTTGTTCAAAAGTCTTTTCTATCTATTTGATTTTTTTTTTCTACTATTTTCGCCTTTTGAAATAATAATTTAAGTTGGACGTTGACATTATATTGTAATTCCCCGTCCTCTATGATGTTCTAATAAGACTTTTTTGTTCTCTTTTAGCGCCGCTGCCTCCCGTAGGCCTGACCGTAGAAGAGAGGAGGGCACGGGATGAGCAGAAGAGGATGGAAATAGACGCTGTAGAAAGACACCATGCTAAGAGGCAGTGGACAAAATCCGTCTCTCCAGAAGGGTACCCTTATTTCTACAATTTATTGACAGGAGGTATTTGTGTGTATTTTTATGTATGAACTTTCACAAAGTGTTTGTCTGCAAAGTCACACTGTCTAAGAGGCCCAATGACATGTAGTCATAGTCTAGTGTAAGACTGAATCAATGGCCACCACTGGACTTCAGACGCGATTCTGCATTGCTGGATCTCACTCTAAGGGTATGTGCACAGGTTGCGGATTTGGCTCTGTGGATCCGCAGCAGTTCTCCATGCGATGTACAGTACCATGTAAACCTATGGAAAACCAAATCCGCTGTGCACATGCGCGGTTTATTTTCCGCAGCATGTCAATTCTTTATACGGATTCAACAGCTTTTTTACACCTATTGCATTATAGGAATCCGCAGGTGTAAAAACGCAGGCGAAATCTGCACAAAATCCACAGAAAACCCGCAGGTAAAACGCAGGTTATTTTACTTGTGGATTCTGCAGAATCTGCGCGGAAAAATGCACAATGGAATCCACAACGTGTGCACATACCCTTAAACCAAATATAATTTATTATAGTCATGGTGTTTCTCCTATCACTTCAATAACATCACAGATTTTCACTTTCTGTTGAGAAGTGTATTTTTTATTACCGATTTTTACTTTTGTGAATAGATAAAAATAATTGCAACACCCAGAAATTATCCACAGATCTTGGTATATCCCCTTATGTTGGGTGTTTAGGGTTATGTAGGTTGGTCCTTATATGTTATTCGGAAAGCTTCGTCATCCATTACTCATAGACATGATATTTGACTTTTTATCGTTTTATTCTGAAGGCGGGTGGACTGGAGTAAGCAGTACATCATGAATTCTTTTAATTTTAGAATCTCAGTGGGAAGAGCCGGAGGGATTTCATGAGAACACAGACAAGAATGAGAAGGTAATCACTGAATACCTGGTGTGGATCTGTTACCAGATTTGAAAGCACAAACTGTGTTTGATTTAGGTAAGAAATGTGTAATGCTATATTTCACCTGCTGTGGTGCTGCTGGCAGTGGCATACCACCAATGGCGCAGACCACCAAGCCGCTATGGGGCCTGTGAGTCGGGGGGGGTTGCAAACACCGCTCCCCCTGCTTGGCACCGCGCTTTCAACTGTTGGGCATCCTATCTGCTTACACAGTTAAAAGCAATGATGGAGAAGGGAGCATCAGCCGATGCTCCATCATTCTCCCTCTGCGTCTGACATCTCAGCACAGCGGGCGCGGTGCTGTCACTATAACGTGCCCGCTGTGCATTGCTGCAAAAGACACACTGAGGAGACCAGGGGAACGGGGAGAGGTGAGTATTTTTGTTTATATTTTATTAATGACTACATTGTGGGGCCCATTATATTATATGGAGGGCTATGTGGGGTGCATTATATTCTATGGAAAGCTGTGTGGGGCCCATTATATTATATGGAGGGCTATGTGGGGCCAATTATACTATGTATGGGCCTTTAAACTGTTTTGAGGGCTAAATTAGAATTTCTGCTATGTGGCCCCATGATTTCCATGTGCGCCCCAGGCTACAGGCAGGATTTAGTGTCTAAAATAAAATGGCAATGACTATGAAGTAGGTCATAATGCACATTATGCCCAGTGGATTGCAGTTGTTTTCTTGACTCCTTCCCATTTTTAAAATGTTGTTAATTTTAAAAGTTGCAGTCTCAGCTGTAAATTCATTATATACTCACGTACAAGAGATAAACAGATGACTGGCACCACAAAGAAAAATCACAATATGTGTACAGGAGTGGCAAAGCAACAATGTATGATAACGAAGGAAAATAATCAAGTAACTTTAAGGGTATGTGCACACGTAGGAAAAGAGGTGCAAAATTCTGCACAAAATCCGCATCTGCTGGCAGAATCCGCAGCCGCGGATTTTGTGCGGATTTTCAGCGGTTTTTGCCACTGCGGAATTTTAACGTGGAGGGGTGCAGAAACGCTGCAGATCCGCACAAAAGAAGTGACATGCACTTCTTTGAAATCCGCCGCAATTCCGCACTGATTTTTCTGCACCATCTGCACATCTTTTTTTGTTTGCCATTGGATAACATTATAATGTACATCACAGTGCGGATCTGCAGCGTTTCTGCGCGGAAAAATCCACTGCGGATCCGCAGAAAATCCGCATCGTGCGCACATAGTATTAGAAATGACAAAAATAAAATACATTCGTCAGGGGTCTGTATTCTCACTGCCACCAAGTGCAGCTTCATAAGGGGTCTGTATTCACACTGCCCACTAAGTGCAGCTTTGTCATGGGTCTATTCACGTTGCCACTAAGTGCAGCATTGTCAGGGGGTCTGTATTCACGCTTCCACTAAGTGCAGCTTTATCAGGGGTCTATTCACGCTGCCCACTAAGTGCAGCTTTATCAGGGTCTGTATTCACGCTGCCCACTAAGTGCAGCTTTATCAGGGGTCTATTCACGCTGCCCACTAAGTGCAGCTTTATCAGGGTCTGTATTCACGCTGCCACTAAGTGCAGCATTGTCAGGGGCCTGTATTCACGCTGCCACTAAGTGCAGCTTTGTCAGGGGTCTGTATTCACGCTGCCACTAAATGCAGCTTTATCAGGGGTCTGTATTCACATTGCCACTAAGTGCAGCTTTATCAGGGGTCTGTATTCACGCTGCCCACTAAGTGCAGCTTTGTCAGGGGTCTGTATTCACATTACCACTAAGTGCAGCTTTATCAGGGGTCTGTATTCAAGCTGCCACTAAGTGCAGCTTTGTCAGGGGTCTGTATTCACATTACCACTAAGTGCAGCTTTATCAGGGGTCTGTATTCACGCTGCCACTAAGTGCAGCTTTATCAGGGGTCTGTATTCACGCTGCCACTAAGTGCAGCTTTATCAGGGGTCTGTATTCACGCTGCCACTAAGTGCAGCTTTATCAGGGGTCTGTATTCACGCTGCCCACTAAGTTCAGCTTTGTCAGGGGTCTGTGTTCACGCTGCCACTAAGTGCAGCTTTATCAGGGGTCTGTATTCACGCTGCTACTAAGTGCAGCTTTGTCAGGGGTCTGTATTCAAGCTGCCACTAAGTGCAGCTTTGTCAGGGGTCTGTATTCACGCTGCCCACTAAGTGCAGCTTTGTCAGGGGTCTGTATTCACATTACCACTAAGTGCAGCTTTATCAGGGGTCTGTATTCACGCTGCCACTAAGTGCAGCTTTATCAGGGGTCTGTATTCACGCTGCCACTAAGTGCAGCTTTATCAGGGGTCTGTATTCACGCTGCCACTAAGTGCAGCTTTATCAGGGGTCTGTATTCACGCTGCCCACTAAGTTCAGCTTTGTCAGGGGTCTGTGTTCACGCTGCCACTAAGTGCAGCTTTATCAGGGGTCTGTATTCACGCTGCTACTAAGTGCAGCTTTGTCAGGGGTCTGTATTCAAGCTGCCACTAAGTGCAGCTTTGTCAGGGGTCTGTATTCACGCTGCCCACTAAGTGCAGCTTTGTCAGGGGTCTGTATTCACATTACCACTAAGTGCAGCTTTATCAGGGGTCTGTATTCACGCTGCCACTAAGTGCAGCTTTATCAGGGGTCTGTATTCACGCTGCCACTAAGTGCAGCTTTATCAGGGGTCTGTATTCACGCTGCCACTAAGTGCAGCTTTATCAGGGGTCTGTATTCACGCTGCCCACTAAGTTCAGCTTTGTCAGGGGTCTGTGTTCACGCTGCCACTAAGTGCAGCTTTATCAGGGGTCTGTATTCACGCTGCTACTAAGTGCAGCTTTGTCAGGGGTCTGTATTCAAGCTGCCACTAAGTGCAGCTTTGTCAGGGGTCTGTATTCACGCTGCCCACTAAGTGCAGCTTTGTCAGGGGTCTGTATTCACATTACCACTAAGTGCAGCTTTATCAGGGGTCTGTATTCACGCTGCCACTAAGTGCAGCTTTATCAGGGGTCTGTATTCACGCTGCCACTAAGTGCAGCTTTATCAGGGGTCTGTATTCACGCTGCCCACTAAGTGCAGCTTTATCAGGGGTCTGTATTCACGCTGCCACCAAGTGCAGCTTTATCAGGGGTCTGTATTCACGCTGCCACTAAGTGCAGCTTTATCAGGGATCTGTGTTCACGCTGCCCACTAAGTGCAGCTTTATCAGGGATCTGTATTCACGCTGCCCACTAAGTGCAGCATTGTCAGGGGTCTGTATTCACACTGCCACTAAGTGCAGCTTTATCAGGGGTCTGTATTCACGCTGCCACTAAATGCAGCTTTATCAGGGGTCTGTATTCACGCTGCCACTAAGTGCAGCTTTATCAGGGGTCTGAATTCACGCTGCCCACTAAGTGCAGCTTTGTCAGGGGTCTGTATTCACACTGCCCACTAAGTGCAGCTTTATCAGGGGTCTATTCACGTTGCCACTAAGTGCAGCTTTATCAGGGGTCTGTATTCACGCTGCCCACTAAGTGCAGCTTTGTCAGGGGTCTGTATTCACGCTGCCCACTAAGTGCAGCTTTATCAGGGGTCTATTCACGTTGCCACTAAGTGCAGCTTTATCAGGGGTCTGTATTCACGCTGCCACTAAGTGCAGCTTTGTCAGGGGTCTGTTCATATACAACATATTGTGTCTTCTGCGATTCTTCATTTATTTGACTGGTTGATTCTGTGTATTCGTATTTTATTAAAAGGAATCCAAATCTGCATGGGTGGAAGCAGTCTCAGAAGAGGGTCATACCTACTACTACAATTCTGAAACTGGAGGTAAGGGCTTCTTATGGTAACCACAGCCTGTCTGTTACTTGATATTTACATTCATTAACAGAGGATTCTTTTGAGCAGAATCCAGATGGGACAAACCAGAAGACTCTGATCCCAATCTGCTCCCCGATGATAAGAAGGATTCCACAGATGCTGTAGATGTCACCACAGCAGATGAGGAAGAGGCTCCCGAAGTAACCACAGACTCTAGCCCTGAGGCGTCCCCGCCATCCGAAGACAACACACAGACTCCTGCAATTGCACAGACTCCTAAAATCAGTTATAGGGTAATGACAATGGCCCTTCTTATCTGTGTTTATATTGTTCTCTATTGTTCTATGTAGGACCTCCTCCTGGGGTCCTTCTTACCAGGGGTGCAGCTTGTCACTCTGTAGTTCTGATAAGGAGTACTGTATTTAGAGAGCGTCACTCCAGGGGCTCTCCTCATGGAGGCTCTTTTTTAAGCTCTACTGTATCGTGCCAGGATCTTTTTTTTGTAAAAGGCTCAATAATCGCACGCTTATGTTATACCGAATGTAGAGGATAAGTTTGTGGCTGATGGGCAGACTACTACAGGTTTGCTTGCAGTATGTGTAGAGACACGCAAGGCGACTTGTCGAGAATGTAAAATCGTCATTCTCTCTTGATGGAGTAAATTGTATCAAATCGTGTATCATTTTTTTCAATTTTTTGAATGGAGTGACACACATATATAGAGCATTAACGCCCATTGCAAGATGTGTGCAGGGCCTGGAGGTAGAACCCACATCTATCTGACATTTATGGCATAATCTGTATATGTGACATAGAAATACCTCTTTAAAGGGAATCTGTCTATCACCAGGCTTTTGCTTCCTAATCTGAGAGCAGCATAATGTAGAGAGAGAAACTATGATTCAAGTGATGTGTCACTTGCTAGTCTGTATGCTGTCGTTTTGTTATCATTGATTTATCAGTAGGAAATTATCACTGTACGGATAGTAAACCTCCAGCCAAGTATATTCATGAGCCTTGTATGACCGCACAACACTGATAGTCAGCTTTCTGTGTACACTCTGCATGGGGAGAAAGCTGCCAATCACTGCTGTGGGCAGGGTTATACAGAGCTCCGCATTCAGAGAACTGCCAGATCTGCAACAGAGAAAACTGTGATTTTATCAAAATGACAGCAAGCAGCTCATTAGTGACACATTGCTGGAATCTGCCCATTACCTAGCTGTGGGCAGAATGCTTGTTCAGCCAGCCATTTTTCCAAACTCTCCCATACAGATGCATGTGCTACTAATGAGCAGAGGGGAATAGGCTCCTACTAGACAACTCTGGCAATGGCCTATCTCCGGTGAAAGCAAACTATTTGATATGCTGAAATTTAACGTGTCCATCCCTTCCTCTTTAAGGGTAAATTAAGGAGGTTCGCATAATAGGTAAAGACACTGGCAGCACAGTGGCTCAGTGGTTAGCACTATAGCCTCTCAGGGCTGGGGTCCTCGGTTCATATCCCACAGAGGACAACATCAGAGTTAGTATGTTCTCCCCGTGTTTGCGTGGGTTTCCTCCTCCGGGTCTCCGGTTTCCTGCCACACTCCAAAGACATACTGCTAGGGAATTTAGATTGTGAGCCCCAATGGGGACAGCGATGATGATGTCTGTGAAGTGCTGGGGAATATAATAGAGATATATAAGCAGTACAATAAATAAGTATGGGCACCTTCTTCACTCCTAGGATATAATTTGATGGCTATTATATATTTAAGTGAGAGTAATAATACCATTTTATATTATTTATGTAATTTTGTACCTTTTGAATTTTATATTGAATTGTTGTGACTAAATATTACTATATCAAAATTGTTTGTTACAGCCTAAAAAGGAGTCCAAATCAGACAGTGATGAGGGATCTGATCCTGAACCCATACAAGAGGAAGCGGAAGAAAAAAAAGACCATCCTCCAAAATCTGGAGCTCCAAAGCCAACCAAGACGAATCCGTATGGAGCATGGGAGACTGTCCAAGAGGAGGAAGACCCATAGTACGTGCTAGTGGGAAACCATCATCCCTCAGTGTTCAGTACATCTGTGACCACCAAGTCTTGTAGCACCGTGCCCTCCATGACAGAGGCTTCACATGCACGATTTGGTGCCTGCCCATTGTTAACTTAATTTCTGTAAAGGTGGTTGTATTTCCATAGTGGAGCTATATTTCTGCCTGGTGTGTTCTGCCTTTTGGTAAGAAAAATAAGTTTAGCTGATTTTAAAAAAAAAAAATTACATAATAAACTGGATTCCATGTAGTTTCTCTGCTGTACGTCCTCTAGTCCTGTGTTTCTCGGCTGCAGTACTCGGGTGACGACAGGTCATGACTTGGGGTCATGCGCAGCCATTACTCTCCCCACTCCTGACAGTCGCAGGGGCAGTCAGATTATAGGGAAATGCCTAAATATTGAACCTCAGCACGTCATTTCCTTGCTTCAGTTCTGCTAATGCCAAACAGCAATGGAAATACATGGATCAGCCATATGGATCAGCCATAACATTAATATAATGGTTGCCTGCCAAGTCAGAGCTGATTTTTCCAGTCACTGACTCTGCTAGACTTATTAAAGATGTCTTGTGAGATCTGATCAAAAATGTTTGCAGTCAGTCCTTTTAGTCCTGTAAGTTTCACGGTGGGACCATCGTGTATTGGTCTTGTTTTTCTAGTACGATCCACATGTGATTAATTGTATTAAAGGGAATTGACGCCAGATTTTTACACCTAATGTAGAGACAGAAAACCTGATTTCAGCAATGTGTCACTTACTGCACTGCTTGCTGTTGTTTTGATAAAATCACATTTTATCAGCAGGAGATTATCACTAGAGGACTAGTAAACCTGCTGCCAGGTAGTCAACCATATCCATGAGCTTTGTATAACCCGCCCATACCACTGATTAGCAGCTTTCTGCCTATGCACAATGTACATAGAAAGCTGCCAATCAGTGATGGGAGTGGGAATATACAGTGCTAAAAGAAATTGTAGATCTGCAGCAGGTGAACAGTGATTTTATCAAAATGCCAGCAAGCAGCCCAGTAAGTGACACATCACTGGACTCGAGTTCTCTTCTCCTACATTATGCTGCTCTCAAATGGGGTAGCAAAAATGCGGTGACAGATTCCCTTTAAGATCTGGACATTTGGAGGCTGAGTCCATTCTTTTGTGATGTTACTCTGGGCATGGCACATTATCCTAGTGAATGAAGCCACTTCCATTGGGGAGCACTGTTGTCATTAATGGGTTTTCTTAGTCTGCAACAATGTTTAGGTAGGTGATACATGTCAAAGTAACTTCCACATGAATGAAAAGCACCCCAGATGATTGCCCTGAGCATCACACTGCCTCTGCAGGCTTCCCTTTACCATAGTGCACCCCAGGTCACACCCGCACCCTGATCTGCCTATGACTTGATTAGATCAGGCTGCTGCCTCCATAACTCCTGGTCCATCTCTGATGCTTCCATGCCATTCTAGGTGCTTCGGTGAAGGAGGGTCAGTGCGTTCCTTATTTCCCCAGTCTGCAGCAATCTGCAATGCATTGTGTGTTCTGACACCGTCCTTTCACTGTGAATATTAACCTGTACCTGAGGTTTGTAACTTTACATAAGGGGACTTTTACTAAAATGACAATTGTATATTGTAAGCCATGAATATTCCTGTGTGTAATTACTTGCTTACCTCTCGCATCTCCCCTATTTCCACACAGATTGTGAGCAGGACCCTCGCTCCTTTTGGTATCTGAGTTATGTCTTTATTGTATGTAGAAGCCCCTCTAAAATTGTACAGTGCTACGGAATGTGTTGGCGCTATAGAAATAAAATTATTATTATTACTTGCTGGCATTGACCACTGGATCTTTTCTCCATATAGTGAGACTGTGGATTTGGAGCTGCCGAGCGTGGAGTCTGAAGACCCTGCCGTCTCTGTACCTGATGTGCCACAAGAGCCCAAAGTCAAGTTTAAAGAAAAAACCATCACTTCCCTTGGTGACTCGGCCGCTGGGACCTCCGTCTTCAAGAGAAGGAAGCTGGAAAATGTGAAGTCCCGAAACATACGTCAGAGACTAAATGACCAGTAAAAGGCTTGGAGTCATTGGGACAGTTTTTTTATTGGATGTTTGGAAGCTTATAGGATTCCGTTTTGTGTGAGAGCTTGGTGTGAATAAATCCCTTTTTTTCTAGATTTCTTTATTTGAAGGTCAGTTAAGGGAATTTGCTTGTGACTTTAGGACTTTCTTCTGTACTACCGGAACTCTTCCTCTCTCTGCATTTTCCTCCGCACTGATGATTAAAGGGGTTGGCTACTGCTTTACATGTACCTTTAGATAGATTAGCTAAATACCTTCCTCTGGCAAATCCTTCTGTAACCTGAGCTGCTGTAATGCTCCCATGAGCTGTGGCTGAGGATCTCCTGCTTCCGGTGCTGTCACGTCAGATCCTCCCTCACTTCTGAGAGCTGGAGTGTGACGGGTGAGCGGGGCTTGCAGCCTGGGTGGTAGTGATGGGCAGTCCCTCTCTTTTTTGGTGATCCGACTCTCATGGCTCCGCTCACCAAAAAGCCGGCTCTTTTTGGATCCCAAATGGATATTAAATATGTTCATGCATCCAAAACCCCACCCACCTACGGCAGAAACTCCGCCCACTTGCTAGTAACCAATTAAATTGATCAGTGGGTGGAGTTATGTCTGCCGAACACCGGGATTTTACGCCCAGTGAGAGCCTTTCAGAGAATTTAGTGGCTCTCACTGGAGTGCCGGCTCCCATCGTTCACAGCAGGAAGCCGGCTCTTTGTACTGGGTCGTTAGCAAACGACCCATCACCGCTGGGTGGGTGGGGCTGCATTCAGAGCTCACTCAGTTTCTGGAAATGTTGCCCACTCTTCCAGCAGACCCAGCTCTCCTCTGCATCTGTATGTATACAGCAGGGTGTATATACATGGACACACTCACTACTGAATATTCTGTGTAATGTATATACATCCTGCTGTATTCTTTTTATAATGTGATTACATTCAGGTCTCATCCCATCATCCATGTTAGTGAGGGGGAGTAGGGGATAATCTTTGTCATTGCCGCTGTAATGGTGCTTTGTGTGTTACTTCTATGCCCTGAAGGGTCCTGTACAGGAGATTGTCCTGGTGCTGTTTTGTGAAGCTGGGGGAGAAGTGGGAGGTGGAGTTACAGGTCTGTGCTCACTGCTGGCTTGCAGCCTAGCACAAAGCATGATGGGAAATGTAGTCATAAGAGAGCAGAGAATTCTTAAGAGGAAGTGATTGCTATGACAACAGATCTGGTAACGAACAGGAAGCAAAGCAAAAAGGCATAAAACAAAATGAAACTTGGCAGGAAAGGTATATGAGGAGCTTTAGTGGCATTTTCCTTAAGCATTTATGGCAAAACCAGTAACGTAATCGGAGTAGTTGTCAACCTCTTTAATTATGAAGATTATTAGGATGTTTCTACATATTAGTATTATTTATATATATATATAATATATATAATGAAACCTAGAACTTTTATGGTCTTATCTGCTGAAGCAAAATAATTGAGACATCAAGCCGCTTGTAGCACAGGTGTTAGTAACTGATCTATACAATAATGGGGTCTTTAAAAAAGCATGGCTGCTTATTCCCCAAAATAACATCTCCACTGGCTATGGGATGAGTGTGGTATTGAACCTCAGCCCTATGCACTTCATGATCTGAGCTGTAAATCCTATACAGGCCATAGGCAGGAGCGGTGCTTTGTTTGGAAGAAATCCATCATGTTCCAGTAGAACGTGTTCACCTTATTTTGTGTGAGAAGTAATCTATGCAATAGCAGTTTTTAGCTATGTTTATTTCCAATGTTTGTGTGCACTAGAAGGTGTTACCTATCAGGTATGAGCATATGGGTTGCACGAGATTAGAAAAACTGTCTTTTTCCCTAAAAACAGTGCCACTTCTCACTAAATGTGACGTATGGTATTGCAGCTGAAATGAATGGAACCATAATGTAATACCATATCCAGCCTGTGGACTACAGTGGCGCTCTTTCAGGAAAAAGCTGATATATTTTTCTATTCTTATTTAGCTGCACTGGAAACAGCAAAACGCCATCTTTTGGATGTGTCTGGTATTGCTGCTCATTCCTTCTCAATTTATTACGGCTGAAATGCAATATCAGACAGATGCAATTATCAGGAGCGGTGCTTTTTCTGCTTTCAAAAATCTTAGATGAAAATTAGTCTTCCTGTATCCGCTGCTGACTGTGAGACGCACAAGTTCAGAATAAACTATTTTTTCATTGTATCCCAAGAAGACAATACTAAATATTATTATAGTTTATTTATTAACACTGTATATTAGACATCTAGGCCCTGATTCATATGGGGGCATAGTGGAGTCAGACACTCCTGATTCATGAAGAGGCGCACACCTCTTCATAAATGTGGAGCGTCTGATGAGTCCTGTGGCGTGCGACACGTCAAAAAATCTTACTCCAGTCAGAGACTGGAGTGAGATTTCTGCCGTAGGGAACGCCACAGCTCATCATGAATTAGACAATCTTTGGCGTAACTTCCCAGCTTCACCCATTTTGGCAGAGCTGGGAGAAGCTGTTGTGAGAACTACAAAAGTTGCTAAATCTTTTTGAGCAACTCGGAGTTGCTCCTCAATTTTGCAATTTTTCAAAGCAATCTCTGCCAGAATTCTGGTGAAACTGATTTGATGAATGGCAGATGTTACAGATTTATAATGTTTGCCATCGATTCTTTGCATTTAGTTGCAGGTTTGGTAAATGCTGTACTAGATGTCATCGTTGCCATGTGTTGCTTTTCTGAGTTTTCATAAAGTTTGTGCTTTTTTTTTTTTTTTTTTTAAGCTATTTATGATACATGACATAAATATGTTTGTGTTGCATGAACTGAATTTCTCTGTTGTATCATTTGATCTAATTAGAAATAGAGATTTATATGTGATAGACATCTGAATGAGGCTAGCCGAAATCCAAGAAGTGCTACAGAAACGTCTCCAGTCGCATGTGCTGAACTCGTCCGTCACTGACATTTCTGCCACAAATCTACCATGTGAGACATCACAAAGGTCAAAAGGAAGAGTTTACATTTCTCTTTACTGGCCCAAAGAAACGCAGTCTGCGGTCCTTAGATACAGTGTTTTTATTCATTTTTAGCTTTGTATATGGGTCATTTATCTGTCTATAGACCGAAGCAAAGAATCAGTATTCCTATAAAAGACTGTTCTCCTTCTATAGAAAAATGGGAAGGCTTCCTATATGTAACTGAAGTCAGGCTATGCTCCCATCAGGTTTAGGCGTTCATCGCATCTGTGCCAGGATGTGTACAGTAAGCGTGCCTCTGCGTCTGCCCATAGAACACCATTATAACACCTTCATGTGTGTACTATATTGAAGAACTTCCCAGCATCTTAGTTACATGGATGTCTAGGAGTAATGTTTAACCCTGCTGTGGAACCATGAAAAAAATCACTGCTTTGGTACCATGGGGTCTATATGACCCCAGGCTCAAAATCGTCATATTTCATTAAAATGACCATGCTGGCTGTTCAGAATAATTAAGTTTTATTCTGTCATCATTTCAGAACACGGTTATGAAATCAAACGTAACTTTGAAGTGATTTTTATTTTCAGTCGCCATGACAGCACTACGAGAGAGGGGATCCGCCCTTCAGGGACAGGAAACCTACAGACCTAAAAGGGCGGTACCTCTCTCCCGCATCAGTTGGTTTCCTGTCCCTGACAGCGGAACCTCTTCAGGCAGGCCTTGTGAAGAAGATCGAAGATAGGAAGATGTTCCACTCCTGACAGGCCGATGCAGGTAGCTGGGGTCCCCTACCTCGGCCTGATCAGGATGTTGGAAGCACCACACGGCAGAGGAACTGTTGGTGTCGGTGACAGCAGGAGGAAGCAGCCTACATAACATGGGGCTATCTTCCGTTGTGGTCTACATAGTCACGCGTACCTGGTGAGTATGGGGGTCTCTTTCTGGGTGGCCGCGTCTGCTGGGGTCTGTCCGCACCTTGCGGGAAGAGTGTGTGTCAGTCCGGAGGACGCTGACATCCTCGGTCGCGCATCAGGTTTGTAAGGCTGCAGTCGCGACCGGAAGGGGCGTGTCTGGATGACGCGGCTGGGCGGCGCGGCCTGATGACGCGGCGGAGCATGCGCAGTATCGTCCTTCCGGCCGATGGCGGCGCTCCGGCGTCCTACCTGGCCTGCTCCCGGGAGGGGCGGCAATTGCAGTGGGCGGCGGCGGGGCCCGGGGGGGAGAGCAGACCCTATTAGCGACGGAGGTACCGGACACACCACCTGGACATCCTGCTGACCCCCATCCGGGGGTGGTACCCTGGGGGCATATTTTAAACGCTGTATGAAGACCACAAGGTGTTCCTGGCCATTTTCATGATGGATTCGCCAAAGGGAACATCGCAGCAGCAGCATCTTCAGGAGTCGGAGGAGCCTCAGGTGATCTCCCAGCGACGATCTAGTGGCAGCAGTCGCGCTGGTGGAGTTAAAGGGGCTCAGAAGTCAAAACCAGATAAGTCCTCAAGCTGAAAAGAATCACCGGCTAGGAAGGACCCCCCAATTACGGTACCTTTTGCTGCAGGGCTGGGTAAGTGATCTACGTGAAAGTTCGCTTACTGATTATTGTCCCTCCTTATATTCCCTCTCTCCTTACTAGGGGAGAAAATGCTTTACTAAATCCAAACATAGGGAGTGTGCCAAATGTGCAGAGCCGCTTCCAGATGGGCATAAAAAGAGATTATGTAGATCCTGCATACAACACCTAATTGAGGAGGAGGCCCCTGACCTTACTTCTACGCTAAGACAGATGGTTAGGCAAGAAGTAAGAGGTTCCATGAGGTCGTATAAAACGGATGCCAAAAAGAGAAAGGAAGTTACATCCCCAGTCTCAGTTATAGATTCGGACTCGGGTGAACTGAGCTCAGATTCCCTCCCGTCGTCTTCCTCGTCAGAGGACATGGAGTCTAGCCGGGCCTGTTTGTCGCTCGATAGGATCAACCACCTGGTCAAGGCGGTCAATAACACGATGGGGATTGAGGAGACTCAGTCAGAATGTTCTATTCAGGACATAATGTTCAAAGGTCTGGATCGGAAATCCCGAAGATCTTTTCCAGTAGTGGATAAGATTAAGTCACTGATCTCAAGGGAATGGAAGAAACCCGAAAGGAAGGGGTCGCTTCCTCCAGCGTTCAAAAGAAGATATCCTTTCGAGGAAGAAGCATCATCCTCATGGGACAAGGTTCCGAAACTGGGTGCGGCAGTGGCCAAGGCGTGCAAAAAAACTTCTCTTCCATTCGAGGATTTAGGAAATCTGAGAGACCCACTGGATAGGAAAGCTGACGTTTTTCTTAAAGGTGCTTGGGAAACATCAACAGGTTCCCTAAGGCCAGCAATTGCAGCCACTTGCACAGCTCAGTCGTTGATGGTGTGGCTGGGCCACCTAGAAGATCAGCTCAACGATAAGGTTCCCAGAAATGAGATTTTAGCTTCTATGCCTATAATTCAGGATGCAGCAGCTTTCCTTTCGGATGCATCGACGGATTCTGTTAAACTGGCCGCCAGATCTTCAGCCTTGTCTAACGCAGCCCGGAGAGTGCTGTGGATAAAATGTTGGCCAGGAGACTTACAGGCCAGGTCAAAGTTGTGTAGCATTCCCTGTGAAGGATCTCATTTGTTTGGACCAGTGCTTGATGAACTATTGGATAAGGCAGGAGATAATAAGAAACGATTTCCTTTCTTAGGAAGACCCTTTTATAGACGAGACTATAATAGAGGGTGGTCTAACCGCAGAAGGTCAAACAGAGAATCTACCAGATATGACAGCAACAGGAGAAGAGGTAGAGGATACATGTTTAATTCCTCTCAGGATTTTAAAAACCACAATGACTGGCGGACCAGGTGGGGGGTAGGCTTTCAGCCTTCTACCCAGCCTGGATACAAATCACCAATAGCCCTTGGATTCTAAGCATTATTGAAGCAGGTCTGAGATTCGAATTCCATCAGGTTCCTCAAGACAGATTTAAACTGACACCCATCCGTTCTTCCTCTGCAGAACAATTGGCACTGGAATTGGAAGTTCAAGAACTTCAACAAAAAAGGGTTCTGATCAAGGTGCCCGCGGAAGAAAGAGGTAAGGGGTTCTATTCCCCTTTGTTTCTGGTAAGGAAACCTGACGGATCATTTCGCACCATTATCAACTTAAAAGGCCTGAACAATTTTTGTTGGTTCCGTCCTTCAAAATGGAGTCTGTAAAGACGGCAATAAAGCTTCTTTTTAACAATTGCTACATGGTTGTCTTAGACCTTAAAGAAGCCTACTATCATGTCCCAATACATGTAGATCATCAAAAATTTCTTAGGGTGGCGGTTTCACTTACTGGCACGGTAGAGCACTTTCAATATCAAGCACTTCCCTTTGGAGTCGCGGTCGCACCACGTGTATTTACAAAAATCATGGTAGAGGTTATGGCGCACCTTCACGAGCAGAACATATTAATAATTCCCTACCTAGATGATTTATTGATTGTGGGTCATTCAGAATCACATTGTAAAGACCAATTGGAGAAGGTGATAGTGGTGTTGCACAGATTAGGATGGATTATTAACCTTAAAAAATCTCGGTTACAGACCTTAAGAACACAGGAATTTCTGGGTCTAGTTATAGACTCTAGTCGGCAGGAATGTCGCCTGCCAGATTCAAAAGTGGATAGTATAAAACAACTGTCCACAAGGGTGATTAATAATCCTTTAGTCTCTGTAAGAGGTGCAATGTCACTCTTAGGTTCACTTACATCTTGTATTCCAGCGGTTCTCTGGGCCCAATATCACACCAGAACACTACAGTGGGATGTCCTACATAACTCTCGCCGACTAGGAGCTCATCTTGACAGCAAGTTTTCACTATCTATTGAATCCATTCATTCACTAAATTGGTGGACTCACGTTTCAAATTTACGTAGAGGAATTCCCTGGACAAACCATATAACTAGAGGTACCTTCACACTAAACAACTTTCCAACGAGAACGACAACGATCCGTGACGTTGCAGCGTCCTGGATAGCGATCTCGTTGTGTTTGACACGCAGCAGCGATCTGGATTCCGCTGTTATATCGCAGGTCGGAGCTAGAAGTCTGGAACTTTATTTGGTCGCTAGATCGGCGTGTATCGTCATGTTTGACAGCAAAAGCAACGATGTCAGCAATGTTTTTACATGGAGCGTGAACGATAAGTGAGTCGCCGTTACGTCACTGGATCGCTCCTGCATCGTTCTGGAGCTGCTGTGTTTGACGTCTCTACAGCGACCTAACAGCGGCGCTCCAGCGATCTAGTTTAGGTCGGATCGTTGTCTATATCGCTGGAGCGTCGCTTAGTGTAACAGTACCTTAGGATAATAACTACAGATGCTAGCCCCAAGGGATGGGGGGCACACTTGGAAAATAATTGGGTCCAGGGACTATGGTCCCAGTCGGAACAAGACTCGTCTTCCATTCTAAAAGAACTGTTAGCGGTAGAACGCGCTTTAAATAGTTTTCTTATACCCCTACAGGGTCGACACGTCAGGCTATTCTCAGACAACCAGGTAACCGTAGCCTACATTAATCATCAAGGAGGTACGCGGTCCAGTTCATTAATGGAGGTCGCGGATCGTATTTTTCAGATCATCGAGAATCACCTACTTTCTCTCACGGCTCTTCACATAAAGGGAAAGCTCAGTACCATGGCCGACTATCTGAGCCACAACAAACTCAGAGAGGGGGATTGGTCTCTAAGTCCGACAATCTTCAATCAGATCGTGCAATTATGGGGATGTCCAGAAATAGATCTTTTTGCCAACCGAGAAAACAAAAACCTACACTAATTCTGCTCCTTAAATCCAAGGGACAAACCCGTATGCAGTGGACGCTCTTCTAATATCATGGAACTTCAGTCTCGCATATGCTTTTCCCCCTCTAAACTTAATTCCAATAGTTCTGAGGAAGATACGGAAAGACAGGGCCCGGGTAATACTGATAGCCCCGTTCTGGCCCAGGAGATCGTGGTTTCCTTGGCTAAGGAAGATGTCTATTACCCAACCATGGATTCTCCCAGAATTACCAAACCTCCTCTCCCTGGGCCCAATACTCCATCCACGAGTAGCCAATTTACACCTAGCAGCATGGAATTTGAGAGGTTATTGCTAAGGGGGAAGGGGTTCTCTAGACATCTTGTAAATACACTTTTAAAAAGTAGGAATACCTCTACGACAAACATCTATGTCAGGGTTTGGAAAACAATCTTATCAATTTCAGGAGCACAGATTGACCAGAAACCTTGTATTAATCAAATTCTAGAATTTTTAGAAATGGGCTTAGCCACTAGCACTCTCAGAGTTCAGGTGTCGGCTCTGGGGGCGCTATACAATTCTAACTTAGCCAGCAATCACTGAATATCTAGGTTCTTCAAGGCAGTTACTAGATCCAGACCAATCATTAAACAAAAGATAGTTCCGTGGGACCTAAATCTCGTACTTACAGCTTTAACGCAAGCCCCATTTGAACCTATTGATACTATTCCAATTAAAATCCTGTCGATTAAAACAGCCCTCTTAGTTGCTCTCACGTCCGCAAGAAGGGTTAGTGATCTACAAGCATTATCTAGACAACCGCCATACATGCAGTTTAGGGAGGATAGAGTAATTATGAAACCTGATCCCCTTTATCTTCCAAAAGTTGCCACAAAATTTCATAGGTTACAAGAGGTGGTTCTTCCTTCATTCTGTTCCAATCCCGCTAATGATAAGGAACGTAAATTTCATTCCTTAGATGTAAAGGTACCTTCACACGAAGCGACGCTGCAGCGATAGCGACAACGATGCCGATCGCTGCAGCGTCGCTGTTTGGTCGCTGGAGAGCTGTCACACAGACCGCTCTCCAGTGACCAACGATGCCGAGGTCCCCGGGTAACCAGGGTAAACATCGGGTTGCTAAGCGCAGGGCCGCGCTTAGTAACCCGATGTTTACCCTGGTTACCAGCGTAAAAGTAAAAATAACAAACAGTACATGCTCACCTGCGCGTCCCCCGGCGTCCGCTTCCTGTACTGTGTGAGCGCCGGCCCTAACAGCAGAGCGGTGACGTCACCGCTGTGCTTTTACTTTCACTTTAGGGCCGGCGCTCAGTCAGAGCAGGAAGCAGACGGCAGGGGACGCGCAGGTGAGTATGTACTGTTTGTTTTTTTTACTTTTACGCTGGTAACCAGGGTAAACATCGGGTTACTAAGCGCGGCCCTGCGCTTAGTAACCCGATATTTACCCTGGTTACCAGCGTAAAACATCGCTGGTATCGTTGCTTTTGGTGTCAAACCTGACGATACACGCCGGTCTGACGACCAAATAAAGTTCTGAACTTTATTCAACGACCAGCGATATCACAGCAGGATCCTGGTCGCTGCTGCGTGTCAAACACAACGATATCGCTAGCCAGGACGCTGCAACGTCACGGATCGCTGTCGTTCTCGTTGTAAAGTCGTTTTGTGTGAAGGTACCTTAAGAAGATGTCTCCTTAAATATATTTCAGTTACAAATACCTGGAAAAAAGATAACTCCTTGTTTATATCTTACCAGGGGGTTAGAAAGGGTCTTAGAGTATCTAAAAACACACTAGCCAGATGGATCAGGGAGGCGATTTCTCCCCCTTATACAGCAGGTGGCGTGGAGATCCCGGAGGGTATAAAAGCTCACTCCACTCAAGCCGTAGCAACTTCCTGGGCGGAGAGGTCCGAGGTGTCGATTGAAGACATATGTAAGGCGGCCACATGGTCTTCTCCATCTACTTTCCTTAGACACTATAGACTAGATCTGGGTAGTTCCTCCGACTTCACGTTTGGGAGAAGGGTGCTTGAGGCTGTTATCCCTCCCTAATTCTTCCTTCTCTGAAAGTCTCTCGTAGTGCTGTCATGGCGACTGAATAAATACGTAGGCTACTTACCGGTAGCAGTGTTTTTTCAGGAGCCCATGACAGCACCCTTATATTCCCTACCCTGTTCTTCTCGGATGGCTCAACACTTTCATTTTTTCCTTTTAAAATTATATGTTCACTTACATAATAAATTGTACCAAAGGTTATGCTCTATCTGTGTTACTAACCAAGGGGGTCCTCTCATGCTCTGGAACTAACTGATGCGGGAGAGCGGTACCGCCCTTTTATGTCTGTAGGTTTCCTGTCCCTGAAGGGCGGATCCCCTCTCTCGTAGTGCTGTCATGGGCTCCTGAAAAAACACTGCTACCGGTAAGTAGCCTACGTATATGTCATCATCAAACACAAACTGAAATTTATACCAAAATGCTTTACTAATAACTAAAAGTATTCAAATTCAATAAAAAAAAATGCACAATAACTGCAACTGTGGATTTTAGTAAAAATATAATGACAACGAATGATCTGGCAATAAATTTAGCCCTTGCGTTCACTGCACGTCATAGTGCCATGTTCTTCACAAATGAACTTCTAGCAGTCATTGCAAACAAATCTCGTCTTTTTGTCCTTCGATCGAGGACAAACATAGCACCGTTTGCGCTGTCCTGTAACAATGCTGGTGTCACTTGGAACTAGCTATTGTTTATTTACAACTATATTACAAAACCTGTGAATAAACAGAAAATATTCAAAAAAAAAAGTCAGGCAATAAAGGTACTATGGGGTCAGGAGAGTCCCAAACACAGAAAATTGAAAATAACTTTGAAACTAAATTGAAAAACAAATTCAAAATATCAACATAAGCAGAAATATGTTACTTGAAAACACATAGGTCAATGTCTGAGATTTACCAATTTTAGAAATATTTCAATTTATTCAGCGCTGGGGTCTATATGACCCCATAGTTCCACAGCAGGGTTAACATCCAGCAGCCTGAATTAAAATTTGTTAGTTTGCACCTTTTTTTTTTTTTTTTCATGTGTGAATACATTCTTGAGCTGAAGGAACAAGGGGTTTGTCTCCTTTTTTTGCAATATTGGGCCTTAATTGTTGGTATTTACATTGTCTATGTTCAAAAAAAGCAACTTAGTAAATAACTATTTTTTAAAAAGGAAATAGTTTCCCAGTTATGGCTTACTGTGTCCTATATGTCCTCTTCTTGTTACATCATTAATAGTGATGAGGGAATGTGCTCGGATAAGGTGTTATATGAGCATGCTCGGGTGCTATCAGAGTGTCTTTGGCATGCTCCTATATGTTAGTGTTCCCTCGGTCGACATGTCTCATTGCTGTTATGCAGCCGCAACACAGGCAAGGATTCTCTGTTCGTTGGGCAATCCTCACATGTGTTGCAGCTGTTGAACAGTGAGACGTGGAGGTGCCGGGACTCTACCATATTCAAGCACGCCCGAGATACTCCGATAGCACCTGAGCGTGCTCCCTCATCACTAATCATTAACTCATCCATACCCAGCTGAATACTAACTCCGTGGTCTCGCTTGCTCATATGACAGCCACCTTTATCTCTTATGTCCACACTTTCAGAAGTATGTCTGCGCATTCAATTCAGGCAGGCCTTTGTGGATTTCCATCAAGATGAATGGAGCTCCCAGGGCTGCACAGCAGGCAGGGGCCATTCTGCATAACGGTCCATACAATGTTTGCAAGGGGGAGTTATAAGGGTAGGAACGGCTGGGGAGGAGTAGAGAGTTTCTTTGGTTTTTATTCTGATTTAATATTGTTCATAGTGAATTAGTAGCATTGGAAATATGCAAGAAGAAGGAATTAGAGCTACGGTGTAGCCCTACATAATGTGTGTGCTGTAATATGTGTGTAATATACACAATGCACAGAAACCACTAACAATAGATAATAATAATTTTATTTATATATCGCCAACATATTCCGCAGCGCTTTACATAGATCGATTGCCTCCCTATTTTGCTAAAAGTCTGCAGTCACTGTGTCTGCAGACATGTGAATCCTCACTGTGTGTGCACCATGTGCTGTGATGATTCTCCAGTGTCGGAGGTGAGAGTAGGCCGTCATATGACCCCAAGTGTGCGATTTCCATACTTCTGGCCACATTCCCACGAGATGTGCGCTGCCTAGCTCAGCTCACTTATACGGAGCGAGGCCAAGCACGTCTCCTCAGAACGTCTAGTGGAATTGGTGTCCGTTCTGCATAGCACTCAACTAAAGAATTTACAGTCTGCAGCAGCAAAATGGAAGGAAGATTATAACAAAGATAGAAAGCGGCTTCATTTTGCATTTATGAAAGAAACTGAAGAATTAGAAAAAAAAATGTGTGTGATGGCGGACATAGACTTTAACTCTAAAATCAACCTGAGCTTTCTTTTGGGCTTTGGAAACTGAATAACATAAGGATAAACGCTCCAAACTCTTCTGAATGGAAACGATCTCTTTATAGTAACTGAGAATTTAGACACTTGTAGACTAATAATCTTGGCAGACTTTAAGGGATATTCCCAACTGGGCCGACTTATCACCTATGCACTGGATAATGTTTAACATGCTGATCAGTGGGGTATAACAGCCGAGACCCCCACGATTTCTGAGAACAGCACTCTGAAATGCCTTCAAGACAGCTTCTAAACTGGGGGAATAAAATTGTCAGTCTACCCCTGTCTGGGATAGTACTTGACCTGACCTCAGAAAATGATGGGAGGAACAAAATTTGATCAGGGCTTGAATATTTATTCAGTTGAGGAGAAGAAAAACAATTTCCGTCATTACCTTCTTCAAGGTCTTCACCAACTTGAGCACCAAATATTTTTCCTAGTTCAAAATGTTCCTGGCATTAACTAATGTTTGATGTATTGACTGATCAGACTTTTATCTATGAAGGTCTTCTGCCCACTGCATTTAGGGATTTCAATATATATCCACAGAGAATTCAGACAAAAGAAATTTCCTGGAAATTTAAAAATAGATAAAATCTGCACAAATTGTCTCTAGGAACCCCATCTGCTATATAATAAGCTACATCAGACCCTGGAAGGGATTGGTTACATTATATACGGTATACCGTAATCTGAACAAAAGATTCAGCATGGGGAAGACAGGTAATTTACTAATATAATGTTCTGCCTTGGAGCAAGAATACTTCAGTGAGCAGGCTGCCATGCTTTATTTCTACAATATATATTATGGATCATAATCTGGCAATCGTCTATTAATCTGTCACACTGATGGACCATCTTTTAGAGTAAACATTGACTATTCACCCTAGACTTCAATTAGCATTTTCTATTGATAAAAAATATAAAAGTAGCATGTTCTGTGTTAAGACATGTATTTCATACACATTGGAAAAGCGCACCACAAATGTGAAACAGGCTTAAAGAGGATCTTTCTTCAGTTTTACCATCTTGAATTGGCCGCGTCATGAAATATTGGCTGCAGAGCTGAACAAAAAGTTTTTATTTTTAAAAGGGTTATCCACTACTAGGACAACCCCTTCTCATTTTTTATGCTTGGCCCCGTTAAAATAAAAACACACTCTCCTCCATGCTGGAGCCATTCCAGCGGTGTTGGCACTCACGTTCCAGGGGCTCTCATGAGGTTGTTACTTTACCAAAGCCCTGCGACCAGACAGCACTTGCTTCACTATCCCCTCCATCAAGCATATTGAATATCCACAGGAAGCCCAAGCTGCGGCTGCTCTCGGACTTTCTCATGATGTCCGATTTGCCTGAAGGCGTGGACAGTAAAGCCGTTGCCCTGGGACCGTGAGTGCAGACACAACTAGAACGGTGCCAACACAGTAGGTGAGTATAGGTGTTTGGGTTTTTTTTAACAGGGCCAAACGTAGAATGAGAAAGGGTTGTCCTAGTAGTGGACAACCCTATAATTTCTCCTCTTTGTTATGAATATATTAGCTTGCAAAGTTTAGATTATAATTGATGATCAACTCTACTGGTTGTTACCAGAGCTTTGTCTCTAGTGGCATGTACTTTATTTCCTGCATGATAGTTACCAGTAGTGGATATTATAATAAGCAGGTGGTGTCATGCAGGGGAAAAAAATAATACTCCCCCAGAAGGTCAGAAGAATATGCTTTTCCCTGTGAGATTTATTAAGACAGCCATGCTCTCAGCCCTGATCTCTTGCAGCTGCTGAGTCTGATTACAAATAGCTTTACATCTTTTAATGCAGTCAGGATGATAGGGAGGAATACAGTGGAGTTGAATGCGATTACAAACACTTCCAGGTCACCTGTCATGGCAGTCAGTGTGGGGAAGAAATAAATATAGCAAAGCAGCTGAGTGTCATTATAAATATCTGCAACTACAGCTATCTCAAAGCTTTGTCAGCACACCCCACATTGATGCTGCGTGAAGAGTAGATATGGAAGTGTTTTTAATCACATTTAGCTCAGCTATATTCTCCCTCCTGCCCACCACATGACTGCTCTTAGAAGTGTTTATAATTAGTGATGAGCGAACGAGCTCAGATAAGCTATTATCCAAGCATGCTCATGTGCTACCCGAGTGACTTCGGCATGCTCGAATATGTTTGAGCCCCTGCTGCTGCATCTCACGTGGGCCATTTGACAACCGTAACACATGCAGGGATTGCCTGTTACTCAATTCCTGCATGTGTTGTTGCTTTCGAACATCTGCAAGACATGCAGCCGCAGGGACTCTAACATATTGGAGCACGCTGAAGTCACTCAGCACCCGAGCATGCTCAGATAACAGCTTATCTGAGCACGTTCACTTATCACTATTTATAATCACACTCGGCTATGATCTATACTACACATTAGCTGCAGAGAACAGTGCTGTCCTGTGTATCACTGCTTCCCACAGGACAATGCAGTTTCTTCTGAATCTCCAAGGGGTGTTTTTACCCCTGCATGATGCCTTCTGAGTATGATTGGTCAATGCCTTGCAGGGAACAAAGTACATGCCCCCATACTTATCATAAATTATACCTAAACTTTACAAGCTAATATCTCTGTGAGAGATGAGAAATTATAAAATAAATCTATGCTTTATTCAGCTCTGAAGTTACTATTACATAATATGGTCAGTTTAACATGTTCAAACAGATGGAAGGTCCTCTTTAAGGGATGGAGAATGTGATTAAAATCTTTGAGAACTGAAAAGCTAAAGCCTAATGTTTGAGTCTGGTGTAACATAAACATAATGTTCTTTTGGTTTTGATAAGAGGGACATAAAACTACTTAAAAGTTGCTAAGTCTGTAGGCCATCGCTCCTGAGCTCTGGGCTCCAGTCATGAGGAACAGTTAGGCATCAGAGAATTTCTTTAATTTTTAACGGAAGGAATTCTTGCATTTGTTGTGGTAACCTCCTAACAACCTATTATACCTGTGTAAAAAGACATATGCGTTATTGCCTATATGTCTTTCCATAAGGACGCTTGATTTGTCGATACTGAGCTCAGTCCGACACAAAGGTAAGCATCAAACTTGTTTTCAATTCCTTACATCGTAAAACTCAACTTACACAAAGGGAAAAGATTGACAGCAACACAGTGATTAAATAGTAAGGCCAAGTTCACACGTCATGGATTTACTGTGTAGTAGCAACTTACAGTACAATAAAAGTAAATGGGTTTTTAAAAATCTGCATGAAAATGAAGGCTTGGCGCAGATTTCAATTCTATAGCATGCTCTTTATTATGCCGATTTTCATTGCAATTTTCACCCCATTCAAGACTAGTAAATGGACACGGCTGAAGTCCCCAAGTAACACATGCTGATTTCATCTGCGGATTTATTGGGGAAGTGGAAAGTTTTCTGTAACGTGTGAACATATGCAACAAGGAGAAAAACAGGAGCTTTCAATATTGTGTAAAACATGATATACAAAAGTTTATTTAGAAAAGTTCAGACATAAAACACACATATACATACATAAAATCAGACACCAGACACCAATGTGTCTCCCAATCCTACCTGTCTCCTGCAATTGGTAAGAAGGCGAATATGGTGTTCCCATGACATTTTTCACGCCAGTTGGCACGTTACTTATATTATATCATGAGGATTTTTTCCACAGTCCATTCTGAACCCTGGATCGATTTGACCTATATAGGTCTAAAAAATGTTAGACTAAGTATTTACTACGGATAGTATATTATATATTGATCTGTATAGGGGTTGCAGATGGGGTATACCTTCTTATCTAAAGATAAGCTATTTATGGGCCGGTTACAACTTAAGGTATTTAAGGTGTTGCGGGAGGTCAGCTTGGTGTCCTGATTTTATGTATGTATATGTGTGTTTTATGTCTGAACTTTTCTAAATAAACTTTTGTATATCATGTTTTACACAATATTGAAAGTTCCTGTTTTTCTCCTTGTTGCATAAGTATTCGTTGGGAGTAGTATATGTAGTTGCCAGGATATGGTTCCTGGACACTCTGAAAAATGAGTCTGGGCATGTGTATTGAAACGTGTGAACATAGCCTGACACTTTCTTTTTTGGGAGACAAAATTTAATCGCAAACATCTGATATACTTTATTGTCAGGGAACAATAATAATTACAAAACTATGTAAAATATGAAATCTGTAATTTTAGATATTTCTTTGAGCCAGTCGAAGATCACTGGCAGATGTATAAGTGGAAACCATATTAAGATGCCCAATAAAGCACAAGAGGTAAGTGATATATATAGTATCCATATCTGTACTATGCAGGATGGAAATTTGGCTCTGTTCAACCTCCATGTTGTATGAGGCCATAAAACAGACACTGCTGGGACCATGCTGTGCTTTTGCGTTCCTCAGCTGTTTTTCCATATATAACAATATGACATGTCCAGTGGAGCATTGCTATGGCAGAATATTTTTGTACTATGCTGGCATACGGGCTTTGTGCCAGGGGTGGGCATACCATTGGTGTACCCTGTGCATCAAGGAGTAAGGGGGCCACTTCCACCTCCAAAGCAAGTGGAATTGTCCTTTATCATGAGATTTCAGCTACAAAGGATCTAAATATTGTTCTTGCACCCAAGCTCTTTTCTGTCTGGTTTTGTACATATCGGTCCAATAGGTAAATGCACTCTGTCTGCAATTTCTTAGGATGCAGTGATCAACCTAAAGTCCGTCCAGGATCTGGGGAGCCAGCTGGGCTTTGAGTGGACTATAGTTGCCCGTGAACTAGGATTCAGCAGACCAGAAATCAGACAATTCCATACAGGCTCTGAGGACAAGAAGACTCAGGCACAGAAGATGCTGGAGAGCTGGTAAGTACTCTGCCTTTTTTATCAGGGCTTTTCAGCCTCAAGGAGGAGTTGCCTGTGTGTCTAGATAAGGAGAGATGATGTTTCTACTTTCCAAGATAAACATATTAAGTCTAGCTTCTTCATGTACAAAACATCATTACAAGTAACACGTAGAACGTAAATCAGCAAATATGGATTTTAATGTGTCATTTTGACTCACTTTAATTGCATTGGCATTATGAGCCGCTAGGATCATGCAGCCTTATACATAAAGCTTACTAATTCCAACTGCAGGATAGTGGGACCACCAGCCTGATTTCTGTGAATTACCGGCTGTCCACCATGTGCTGATTAGTTTTGCTTGACCTCTGGCATTGAGTTTGATAAATTGTGCTGCTGTTAATTGCAATCTACTGTATGATGGGATTTGTAAATGTAATTGCCCCCTAGAGCATCGTGTACAATTGGTATTGCTGACTAATGAAGCCAATACACATTAGAAGAAACTAAAATAAAATGGCCGATTTTGACCATAATGAAAGATCAACGATTGGTTCAGTGGAATGATCAATATGTCCGGCTGACAAATGTTTATAATCATTCAAAACACCGGTGGGCCGTGTTGCATTCTTTTTGACAATGATAAGCGCAGGCTCAATTTTTGACAAACAAAAATCTAATGTTGGTTGAACGTAGTCTGTGATATGTTTCGGACCATCAATGATTGATTGTTCAGAGCCCATTTTCATCAATAGTGTCCAGGGGTTTTAGCCTGAGGACAAATTTAAACATCTGTGTAGCACGATCTGTATATGGACCATGATGCATGGACTGGCCGCAAGCCTCCTGACCTGAACTTGACTTATAGTCCCATGAAGCTGTCAAGTTCTTGTGAGGAGACTGAGAGCCAGTATGTTAATCACCGTCTATACACAATGTTACACAGACGTCTGAATGATACCTAAATGCCCCCGTACACAGTAGGTTAGGCTGATAATTATGATATGTCAAAAGGATTATGAGCCCAGCATTATAATTATCAGCCTCCTGAGGAACCTTGATATGGGGAAGCGCATTGAGGTGTACTTTTAGCAACAGCCTTGACATCATAAGATAAGTACCTGTCTTCTTATGGCCTTATCATTTATGCCTTACAATATAACTTAAGGGTAACTGTTCCACTAATATTACCAGGGTGACCTAGGGTTACCAAGGGTCAATCATCGACAAGCGGGGGCACCTCTATCGTTGCTATTTATGGTGCCAAGTTCTGCAGAAAGGAGGCCAGAATAATTGAGACTTCATAGTGAATTATTAGGCCATATATTTCCTTATTGCCGGTGTTCTGATCCAGGACGGGGTTTTGCTTCATTCCCGTCCTGGTCAGATCTGGGTTAATTTCATCCTCCTCTCTTTGGCTCTGGGGCGGCTATTTAGTGTTGTCTCTGCCTAGGTCCGGTGTAGTTTATAGTTCCGGTCCCTCGGCTTGAGCAGCTGACCTTGGTTTATCCGTGTTATTCTCCTGTCCCTTATGCTCCCTGTTTTCTGTCTGCCCTGCTTTCCCTGCACCCCTGTCCTAAGTTTTTGTTTATACTTGGCTTCTACGTGCATGACCCGGCTCTGTATATTAACTTGTCTTCTCGTCTCCTGATTTTGTACTTTGCGTCATCTCCGGCTTCTGACCCTCTGCCCGTTCCTGACTCTGCTTTCTGCCTCATCCTCTGGTATCTCCACTCCCGGCTGGTTCCTGACCCCTTGCTAGTTACGTACCTCTGGCTCCTCCATCTACCGGACTCAAGTTAGTCTGAAGTTAGCTATTGGTTATTAGTTAGCTATTAGATTTTCATGCATGGTGAATTAGCTATTAGATTTTCATGTATGATGAATTATACATAGAGTGGATATTGTTTTGGTAAAATTTTGTTCTTTGACTACTTGTGGTCCTGGGTTATTCACGTAAATCGCTTATTTATGTTGCGTATAATCAAACGTACTCAATCGCACATAACTTCAATTTGAAAAGAGGTACCCTTGACCACTAGTACTCAAAATGACCAGCTCAATGTCCTGAATAATATTTGCCAAAAAAATGATCAACTCTATGTGTAGTTCAGAAGTTATTCACGTAAATCGCTTATGTCGCGCATAATCAAACGTTCTCAATCTAACAAATTTTGCCCCAAAAATTCACAACTCTATGTATAGTTGAAGTATTATACAAAATATGCTAACTCCACATGTGAAACATTTTATAGGTACCTCACTGTTTGCTATCACAACTTACTTGAAGTTTCCATAAGGGCTTAACCCACTAATCTATGTTTAATTCAAGGGTTGTTGAACAGATGCTAAGTTTGTGTGTAAAATTACACTTAATAAAGTTTTATGTCATAAAAATAATTTATATGTAATTGTAACGTCATTATTAACCTTTTTTTAACTTTACTTAGTGGTTCTTGTGTAGACACGGGGGTCAGTGGGTGCTCTCGTCCGCTGGCCCGACCGCCTTTACAAAGACAGCATGGACCATGGCTCATCCCAACTGAACGCCCGACCTCCTCAACAGTGGGTGGAACACTACTCAGACAACACAGGGTGAGGGAATCACAATATTAGGACTTTCTTGGATCCCCAAACAATTAATGGCATATATCACACAACCAGCAAAACACAAAATGTAACAGGCAACAGTTTCTCACCCTTCCACTGGCTCACCAGGGATTATAATATCCATTCAGCAGAGCTTCCAGGGCTACTTACTCCAAGCCAGCAGCACCCCGCTTTCTGCAGGCACCCACCGAGAACGGAATAATGCCAGATTTAGGAAACTGACTGAGTACCGCAAATTCTGTGGTCAGGTGACTGGATTGTCCCAAGCTGTATACCATCCTTATGTAGTCTTTGATATCTCAGCCGAATCCTTGCATTCGATGCTGAAGTCCATGTAGTCTTATAATCCATGTTCGGTTATGGCCTGCCAATCGGATCCGCAGATCCAAAATTGGTACCATGCAGCAAGAGAGACTTGGTCACTGGACAGTCCTTCTATACCCCTGAGCTCTCAATTCAGACCCTTGGGGCTTCATGATTGGTGGAATAAGAGTGTGCTAAATTGGCTAGATTCCAAGCTGCAAACATACTATCCCTAGTAGTAATGGTGTCACAGAGATGAGATAGCGTCAGCTAATTTACATAGAATCGTGCAATACAATGAAAGGTTAGCATAATTGATTTGTCTGAGTCTGTGACCTTCCCTGGCAAAGGTAGTTACATGAGTCAACAGGAACTGTAAACCTAGACTCCTTAAGGTACCTTCACACTAAACGACTTTGCAGCGATAACGACGGCGATCCGTGACGTTGCAGCGTCCTGGATAGCGATATCGTTGTGTTTGACACACAGCAGCGATCTGGATCCTGCTGTGATATCGCTGGTCGTTGCTGAAAGTCCAGAACTTTATTTGGTCGTCAGATCGGCGTGTATCGCTGTGTTTGACAGCAAAAGCAACGATGCCAGCAATGTTTTACAATGGTAACCAGGGTAAATATCGGGTCACTAAGTGCAGGGCTGCTCTTAGTACCCCGATATTTACCCTGGTTACCATTGTAAAAGTAAAAAAAAAAAAACACTACATACTCACCCTCTGATGTCTGTCACGTCCCCCGGCGTCCGCGCTGCTGCTCAGAGCTTCCTGCACTGAATGTGTCAGTGCCGGCCGGAAAGCAAAGCACAGCGGTGACGTCACCGCTGTGCATTAGGGCCGGCGCTTACACAGTGCAGGGAAGCGGACGCCGGGGGACGCGAATGTAAGTATGTACAGTAGTGTTTGTTTTTTTACATTTACACTGGTAACCAGGGTAAACATCGGGTTACTAAGCGCGGCCCTGCACTTAGCAACCCGATGTTTACCCTGGTTACCCGGGGACTTCGGCATCGTTGGTCGCTGGAGAGCTGTCTGTGTGACAGCTCTCCAGCGACCACACAGCGACGCTGCAGCGATCGGCATCGTTGTCGATAACGCTGCAGCGTCGCTTAGTGTGAAGGTACTTTTAGAGTCTTGTAGAAACAATGAGGGGCTTATCACATGGTAATAAACAGAATACCATCATGTGTGACCAAATTTTAATAAACTTAACCCATGCTAGGCTTTGAAAGAGTCTATGTCATCACTGTTCTGTTCTGAAGTGATACACTCATTGGAAGCATGGAAGTATGCCCTAGAGTGGCCCTACTTGGAGGATTGTCTGTGAACGTCATCTGTCCATGGTAAGGATTTGTGTTGAATTGGCATACTGGAGTTAACTCCAAGTCTGAATTTCAGTGTTGTTGTGTTTGTCCTGTTTGAAAGCTATATTTATATTTGGGTATATAAAATATTTAATATGTTTAAGAATAAAAGTAAATGATGAGATCAGTCTCAATATTTTACTTAAAAATGTACTTGCTTAATGTAAATTTTTTGAATCATTTTTGTTTTGATATCTCAAAAAGGTTAGATATTGGAGGTCTTGCTATAAAATGTTTGTCTTAATACGAAACTGCTACAGTGTATGTATAAATATTGTTGACAAGTATCATCTTGTCAACTAGTGTGCAAGGACGTAGTGCTTCAAATAGATATTCATACTCTATGTATTATAGGCACAAATTATGTGAAATTAAATTAATTGATAATAATATTAGAAAGTTTACATATTATAAATGCTTATTATATTCATACAGGAAAGATATATATCTTGGTAACGTGTTAGCCAGTAGATAGAAAAATGTTTAGAATTGAGAGTCCTCAGTGGTTGATACCTTTTAATGGCTAACTGAAAAGATGGTAACAAATTGCAAGCTTTCGAGACTACACAGGTCTCTTCATCAGGCATAATTTGTATTAGTCTATGCCTGATGAAGAGACCTGTGTAGTCTCGAAAGCTTGCAATTTGTTACCATCTTTTCAGTTAGCCATTAAAAGGTATCAACCACTGAGGACTCTCAATTCTAAACATTTTTCTGTTATATTCATGTCACTGACAATAATTTCAAAATATGTGGATTATTAAGTGTTATGTACCTGATCAAGGTTGTTGATTTAGTAGTATGGTTTTAGTAAACTATGATAATTAGACATAAATTTTAGTTGTTACCAATCCTTGTAATATCTATGAAATGCAACTAAAGTGAGTTGTGTCATTGTGAAAAGTGGAACATTCATACATTTTAAATACAGTGGATAATTTAAATGCGCATGCAATTTTTAGGTTGTTGGCTTAGGAATGTTTTGATGTACGAAGAGCAGCCATAGTCACATTAAGATTTTTAAAAGGCAGATAACAGACTTTAGCTATGTCTCAGTGGTTGAGTCTATACCCATCGTTGAACTAACAGGTTTGAGTTTACGAAACATTACAACATGCATGTAAGCTATTGCAGGGCGTAAATTTGTGTGGCTATCTTGCATCAGGCTTGTATGATTGGCGCTCTAGTTGGCTTAGGCGTGAAAATATGTGTGGTCTGTTGTCATGTTTATAGTCTTTGTGATAGGGAATGTTGTTGTAATAACATTACATGCAGTTACATTTAAATTATAACCCTAATGTGGCACACTGAGCACTTAAAAAAAAACATTACATACACTTACATTAAAATATTACACACCTATGCCACTCTGAACACGTAATAAAAATATAAATGACCTGGTTAGCTTGGTAATACAAAATTGAGATTTCATAAATACAAATTAAGTGTTGTGTCTGTCATTGTCCATTAGAATGTTTTTTTTAATTTCCTAAGTAACCCAAGTATGTTTCCATGAAAATGATAAATGGCACAGAATAATAATCTTTGGGTCTGAATTGGTCATTTGTGAAATTAATTAATTTGACTTATTTCATAGGGGAAGATCGTACAATCTGCTTTCTGTGTTTATTACATTGTTTGTTGAATATGTTAAAGGATATACCTTAAATCACAGGTTATAAATTTGCCCAAAGAGGAGAGTGTTATTCATTTGGAAACATACTTGTTTTTGTTTTCTATCAATGTTAAATGTAAAAATAACCACACCACACCATGACATCTAATGTCTTCTTATAGACAAATAAGCTCACTGTCCATTGCACTTCAGACAGTGATCTTTGTTTCCAGCATTCCGATACTGCAATATCGTGTATCGGCCGATATTCGCTGTATCGGAGTTCCGATACTTTTACAATATCGAATACCAGAATCGGAAGTTCCCATAATGCAATGAGCCAGTTTTATTCTATTCAGCCAATGAGGATCCTAAGAAGTTTGGGCACATCCTGTTAGGCATGTTAGCTATGTTAACTAATGGCATGGCTGTGATTGGCTGCTCAAATGATGTCATGATGCACTATAATGGAGTGTGGGCGGTGCGTGGGCAGAGACTGCGTGTCTGTGTGTGCGGGCGGGGTCTGTGCGTGACCGTCGGCGGTCTGTGCGGGCCGCCGGGGGTCTGTACGGGCCTCTTGGGGGTCTGTGCGGGCCTCTTGGGGGTCTGTGCGGGCCTGCCGGGGGTCTGTACGGGCCTTTTGGGGGTCTGTTTGGGCCTGCCGGGGGTCTGTTCGGGCCTGCCGGGGGTCTGTGCGGGCCTGCAGGGGGTCTGTGCGGGCCTGCCGGGGGTCTGTACGGGCCTCTCGGGGGTCTGTGCGGGCCTGCCGGGGGTCTGTACGGGCCTCTCGGGGGTCTGTGCAGGCCTGCCGGGGGTCTTTGTGTCTTTGTGCAGGCATCGTCCGATGGGACTACAAGTCCCTTTGGGCTATGCCTGCTACAATGACAGTGATTGACACATTAGCCAATGAGGGGACAGTAGTAGTCCCATCATCCGGCTAATGTGTTGAATGAAAAAAAAACACAAACATACATACTACATACATACTACACACATACAACATACATACATACATACATACATACATACATACATACATACAATACATTCATACATTACATACATATAGACATACAGTACATATAACAGAGTACATACTCACCCACACTTGTCACTTTGTTCCCCGAAGCCAGTGTCATCTGTAAAAAATATTAAAATAACAAACAAACAATATACTCCCTGATCCGCAGAAATCCACGAGTGTCCCACGAGAATCTCCCGTGGAGAGCAGCAGCATCAGCTGATGCGACCGCTCTCTAGGGACTCCAGGAATACAATGATGGGAGGAAGGTATCCTTTCGCACTGTATTCCTCCGCCACTGTAAAAAATAGTCCCTAGTCTCACTTTTGGCATTGCTGTGTGGGAAAGTTCCCACACAGCTTTTGCCATAAAGTGAGACCAGTGAACTACAGTAACCTCTCAGTGATGCACTGCAGGAGCCATTGTCTCCTGTCAGTGTGTCACTGGAGGTCCTATAGAGCAGTGACATCACCAGATGTCACTGTTCTATAGGGGAGATCGTCGTGGGACACTCGTTATTAATTGGACTGCGTCGGACAGGGAGTATACGGTTTATTATTTTATGTTTTTTGCAGATGACACTGTCATTGTAGCAGGCATAGCCCAAAGGGACTTGTAGTCCCATCAGACGATGCCTGCACAAAGACACAAAGACCCCCGGCAGGCTTGCACAGACCCCCGAGAGGCCCGTACAGACCCCCGGCAGGCCCGCACAGACCCCCGGCAGGCCCGCACAGACCCCCGGCAGGCTCGTACAGACCCCCGGGAGGCCCGCACAGACCCCCGGCAGGCCCGAACAGACCCCCGGCAGGACCTCACAAACCCCCGGCAGGCCCACACAGACCCCCAAAAGGCCCATACAGACCCCCGGGAGGCCCGCACAGACCCCCAAGAGGCCCGTACAGACCCCCGGCAGGCCCGCACAGACCGCCGACGGTCACGCACAGACCCCGCCCGCACACACAGACACGCAGTCTCTGCCCACGCACCGCCCACACTCCATTATAGTGCATCATGACATCATTTGAGCAGCCAATCACAGCCATGCCATTAGTTAACATGGCTAACATGCCTAACAGGATGTGCCCACACTTCTTAGGATCCTCATTGGCTGAATAGAATAAAACTGGCTCATTGCATTATGGGAACTTCCGATTCTGGTATTCGATATTGTAAAAGTATCGGAACTCCGATACTGCGAATATCGGCCGATACACGATATTGCAGTATCGGAATGCTGGAAACAAAGATCACTGTCTGAAGTGCAATGGACAGTGAGCTTATTTGTCTATAAGAAGACATTAGATGTCATGGCGTGGTGTGGTTATTTTTACATTTAACACTGATAGAAAACAAAAACAAGTATGTTTCCAAATGAATAACACTCTCCTCTTTGGGCAAATTTATAACCTGTGATTTAAGGTATATCCTGTAACATATTCAACAAACAATGTAATAAACATAGAAAGCAGATTGTACGATCTTCCCCTATGAAATAAGTCAAATTAATTAATTTCACAAATGACCAATTCAGACCCAAAGATTATTATTCTGTGCCATTTATCATTTTCATGGAAACATACTTGGGTTACTTAGGAAATTAAAAAAAACATTCTAATGGACAATGACAGACACAACACTTAATTTGTATTTATGAAATCTCAATTTTGTATTACCAAGCTAACCAGGTCATTTATATTTTTATTACGTGTTCAGAGTGGCATAGGTGTGTAATATTTTAATGTAAGTGTATGTAATGTTTTTTTTAAGTGCTCAGTGTGCCACATTAGGGTTATAATTTAAATGTAACTGCATGTAATGTTATTACAACAACATTCCCTATCACAAAGACTATAAACATGACAACAGACCACACATATTTTCACGCCTAAGCCAACTAGAGCGCCAATCATACAAGCCTGATGCAAGATAGCCACACAAATTTACGCCCTGCAATAGCTAACGTTGTAATGTTTAGTAAACTCAAACCTATTAGTTCAACGATGGGTATAGACTCAACCACTGAGACATAGCTAAAGTCTGTTATCTGCCTTTTAAAAATCTTAATGTGACTATGGCTGCTCTTCGTACATCAAAACATTCCTAAGCCAACAACCTAAAAATTGCATGCGCATTTAAATTATCCACTGTATTTAAAATGTATGAATGTTCCACTTTTCACAATGACACAACTCACTTTAGTTGCATTTCATAGATATTACAAGGATTGGTAACAACTAAAATTTATGTCTAATTATCATAGTTTACTAAAACCATACTACTAAATCAACAACCTTGATCAGGTACATAACACTTAATAATCCACATATTTTGAAATTATTGTCAGTGACATGAATATAATAGAAAAATGTTTAGAATTGAGAGTCCTCAGTGGTTGATACCTTTTAATGGCTAACTGAAAAGATGGTAACAAATTGCAAGCTTTCCAGACTACACAGGTCCCTTCATCAGGCACAGACTAATACAAATTATGCCTGATGAAGAGACCTGTGTAGTCTGGAAAGCTTGCAATTTGTTACCATCTTTTCAGTTAGCCATTAAAAGGTATCAACCACTGAGGACTCTTAATTCTAAACATTTTTCTATCTACTGGCTAACACGTTACCAAGATATATATCTTTCCTGTATGAATATAATAAGCATTTATAATATGTAAACTTTCTAATATTATTATCAATTAATTTAATTTCACATAATTTGTGCCTATAATACATAGAGTATAAATATCTATTTGAAGCACTACGTCCTTGCACACTAGTTGACAAGATGATACTTGTCAACAATATTTATACATACACTGTAGCAGTTTCGTATTAAGACAAAAATTTTATAGCAAGACCTCCAATATCTAACCTTTTTGAGATATCAAAACAAAAATGATTAAAAAAATTTACATTAAGCAAGTACATTTTTAAGTAAAATATTGAGACTGATCTCATCATTTACTTTTATTCTTAAACATATTAAATATTTTATATACCCAAATATAAATATAGCTTTCAAACAGGACAAACACAACAACACTGAAATTCAGACTTGAGGTTACAGTGTAAGTTAACTCCAGTATGCCAATTCAACACAAATCCTTACCATGGACAGATGACGTTCACAGACAATCCTCCAAGTAGGGCCACTCTAGGGCATACTTCCATGGCTTCCAAGTGAGTGTATCACTTCAGAACAGAACAGTGATGACATAGACTCTTTCAAAGCCTAGCATGGGTTAAGTTTATTAAAATTTGGTCACACATGATGGTATTCTGTTTATTACCATGTGATAAGCCCCTCATTGTTTCTACAAGACTCTAAAGGCTGAGTCACACATAACGATATCGTTAACGATATCGTTGCAACGTCACGCTTTTGGTGACGTAGCAATGATCCCGCTAACGATCTCGTTATGTGTGACAGCGACCAACGATCAGGCCCCTGCTGGGAGATCGTTGGTCGTTGGGGAATGATCAGGACCATTTTTTGGTCGCTGATCATCCGCTGTCATCGCTGGATCGGCGTGTTTGACGCCGATCCAGCGATGTGTTCACTTTTAACCAGGGTAAATATCGGGTTACTAAGCGCAGGGCCGCGCTTAGTAACCCGATATTTACCCTGGTCACCATTGTAAAAGTAAAAAAAAAAACAGTACATACTCACATTCTGATGTCTGTCACGTCCCCCGGCATCCACAGGGTTAAAACTGCTTTCGGCGGGAGCGCTGCTAATGCAAGCGCTGCTGCCGAGAGCTTCCCTGCACTGACTGTGTCAGCGCCGGCCGTAAAGCAGAGCACAGCGGTGACGTCACCGCTGTCTTCTGGCGCTGACACATTCAGTACAGGGAAGCTCTCGGCAGCAGCGCGTGCATATTAGCAGCGCTCTTGCCGAAAGCAGTTTTAACCCTGTGGACGCCGGCGGGGGATGTGACAGACATCAGAATGTGAGTATGTAGTGTTTTTTTTTTTTACTTTTACAATGGTAACCAGGGTAAATATCGGGTTACTAAGCGTGGCCCTGCACTTAGTAACCCGATGTTTACCCTGGTTACCCGGGTGCTGCAGGGGGACTTCGGCATCGTTGAAGACAGTTTCAACGATGCCGAACTCGTTCCCCTGATCGTTGGTCGCTGGAGAGAGCTGTCTGTGTGACAGCTCCCCAGCGACCACACAACGACTTACCAATGATCACGGCCAGGTCATATCGCTGGTCGTGATCATTGGTAAGTCGTTTAGTGTGACTCCAGCTTAAAGGTACCTTCACACTCAGCAACTTTACAACGAGAACGACAACGATCCGTGACGTTGCAGCGTCCTGGTTAGCGATCTCGTTGTGTTTGACAAGCAGCAGCGATCTGGATCCCGCTGTGATATCGCTGGTCGGAGCTAGAAGTCCAGAACTTTATTTGGTCGTCAGGTCGGCGTGTATCGTCTTGTTTGACAGCAAAAGCAAAGATGCCAGCAATGTTTTACATGGAGCTAACGACCTGTGAGAACGATAAGTGAGTCACCGTTACGTCACAGGATCACTCCTGCATCGTTCTGGAGCTGCTGTGTTTGACGTCTCTACAGCGACCTAAACAGCGACGCTGCAGCGATCGGCTCGTTGTCTATATCGCTGCAGCGTCGCTGAGTGTGATGGTACCTTAAGGTTTACAGTTCCTGTTGACTCATGTAATTACCTTTGCCAGGGAAGGTCACAGACTCAGACAAATCAATTATGCTAACCTTTCATTGTATTGCTCGATTCTATAGGCCCCGTCTCACATAGCGAGATCGCTGCTGAGTCACAAGTTTTGTGACGCAACAGCGACCTCCATAGCGATCTCGCTATGTGTGACACGTACCAGCGATCAGGCCCCTGCTGTGAGATCGCTGGTCGTGTCGGAATGGCCTGGACCTTTTTTTGGTCGTTGAGGCCCCGCTGACATCGCTGAATCGGTGTGTGTGACACCGATCCAGCGATGTCTTCACTGGTAACCAGGGTAAACATCGGGTTACTAAGTGCAGGGCCGCGCTTAGTAACCCGATGTTTACCCTGGTTACCAAAAAAACAAACAGTACATACTCGCCTTTCGGTGTCCGTCAGGTCCCTTGCCGTCCGCTTCCTGCTCTGACTGCCGGCCGTACAGTGAGAGCAGATCACAGCAGTGACGTCACCGCTGCGCTCTGCTCTCAGTGTACAGCGGCACTGTCAGAGCAGGAAGCAGACGGCAAGGGACCTGGACACCGAAAGGCGAGTATGTACTGTTTGTTTTTTTTGGTAACCAGGGTAAACATCGGGTTACTAAGCGCGGCCCTGCACTTAGTAACCCGATGTTTACCCTGGTTACCGGGTGCTGCAGGGGGACTTCGGCATCGTTGATGACAGTTTCAACGATGCCGAAGTCGTTCCCCTGATCGTTGGTCGCTGGAGAGAGCTGTCTGTGTGACAGCTCCCCAGCGACCACACAACGACAAAACAGCGACGCTGCAGCGATCAGCATCGTTGTCTGTATCGCTGCAGCGTCGCTGTGTGAGACGGGGCCTTATGTAAATTAGCTGACTCTATCTCATCTCTGTTAGACACCATTAGGGTATGTGCACACGTCCGGATTTCTTGCAGAAATTTCCTGAAGAAAACCGGAAATTTTCTGCAAGAAATCCGCATTTTTTTTTTTTGCGTTTTTTTTTCGTTTTTTTCGCGGTTTTTTTAGCATTCTGCAAGCGTAATTAGCTTGCAGAATGCTAAAGTTTTCCAAGCGATCTGTAGCATCGCTTGGAAAACTGACTGACAGGTTGGTCACACTTGTCAAACATAGCGTTTGACAAGTGTGACCAACTTTTTACTATAGATGCAGATTATGCAGCATCTATAGTAAAAGATAGAATGTTTAAAAATAATAAAAAAAATAAAAAAATGCTTATACTCACCCAGACATCTCCTCAGCGGCGTCCGTTCCTCTTCCTATAGCTAGTGTGTGCGCACAGGACCTTCTGTGACGTCACGGTCACGTGAGCGGTCACATGACCGCTCACGACCTATCACAGGACAGTGACGTCATCGGCAGGTCTTTTCACCGCACACCAGCTACAGGAACCGAAGCGACAGCGTGCAGTGGAGGCGGGAAGACATCGAGGGTGAGTATAGGACTGTTTTTTATTTTAATTCTTATTTTTTGACCACTTATATGGTGCCCAGTGCGTGGAGGAGAGTCTCCTCTCCTCCACCCTGGGTACCAACCGCACATAATCTGCTTACTTCCCGCATCGTGGGCACAGCCCCGTGCGGGAAGTAAGCAGATCAATGGACCCCTAGGTGTGCGGAATCCCCTGCAATTCCGCATTTTAATGAACATGTTGCTTTTTTTTTCCGCGATGCGATTTTTTTGCGGAAAAAAAGGCTACATTTGCACAAAAAATGCGGAATACACTTAAAATAATAGGAGGCATATGTAAGCGTTTTTTTCGCGTTTTTATAGCGAAAAAAACGCGAAAAATACTTAACGTGTGCACATGGCCTTACTACTAGGGATAGTATGTTTGCAGCTTGGAATCTAGCCAATTTAGCACACTCTTATTCCACCAATCATGAAGCCCCAAGGGTCTGATTTGAGAGCTCAGGGGTATAGAAGGACTGTCCAGTGACCAAGTCTCTCTTGCTGCATGGTACCAATTTTGGATCTGCGGATCCGATTGGCAGGCCATAACCGAACATGGATTATAAGACTACATGGACTTCAGCATCGAATGCAAGGATTCGGCTGAGATATCAAAGACTACATAAGGATGGTATACAGCTTGGGACAATCCAGTCACCTGACCACAGAATTTGCGGTACTCAGTCAGCTTCCTAAATCTGGCATTATTCCGTTCTCGGTGGGTGCCCGCAGAAAGCGGGGTGCTGCTGGCTTGGAGTAAGTAGCCCTGGAAGCTCTGCTGAATGGATATTATAATCCCTGGTGAGCGAGTGGAAGCGTGAGAAACTGTTGCCTGTTACATTTTGTGTTTTGCTGGTTGTGTGATATATGCCATTAATTGTTTGGGGATCCAAGAAAGTCCTAATATTGTGATTCCCTCACCCTGTGTTGTCTGAGTAGTGATCCACCCACTGTTGAGGAGGTCGGGCGTTCAGTTGGGATGAGCCATGGTCCATGCTGTCTTTGTAAAGGCGGTCGGGCCAGCGGACGAGAGCACCCACTGACCCCCGTGTCTACACAAGAACCACTAAGAAAAGTTAAAAAAAGGTTAATAATGACGTTACAATTACATATAAATAATTTGATGACATAAAACTTTATTAAGTGTAATTTCACACACAAACTTAGCATCTGTTCAACAACCCTTGAATTAAACATAGATTAGTGGGTTAAGCCCTTATGGAAACTTCAAGTAAGTTGTGATAGCAAACAGTGAGGTACCTATAAAATGTTTCACATGTGGAGTTAGCATATTTTGTATAATACTTCAACTATACATAGAGTTGTGAATTTTTGGGGCAAAATTTGTTAGATTGAGAACGTTTGATTATGCGCGACATAAGCGATTTACGTGAATAACTTTTGAACTACACATAGAGTTGATTTTTTTTGGCAAATATTATTCAGGACATTGAGCTGGTCATTTTGAGTACTAGTGGTCAAGGGTACCTCTTTTCAAATTTAACTTATGTTCAATTGCGTACGTTTGATTATGCGCGACATAAGCGATTTACGTGAATAACTTCTGAACTACACATAGAGTTGATTATTTTTTTGGCAAATATTATTCAGGACATTGAGCTGGTCATTTTGAGTACTAGTGGTCAAGGGTACCTCTTTTCAAATTTAACTTATGTTCAATTGCGTACGTTTGATTATGTGCGATTTACGTGAATAACTTCTGAACCACACATAGAGTTGATCATTGTTTTGGCAAATATTATTCAGGACATTGAACTGGTCATTTTGAGTGCTAGTTGTCCAGGGTACCTCTTTTCAAATTGAAGTTATGTGCGATTGAGTACATTTGATCATACGCGACATAAATAAGCGATTTACGTGAATAACCCAGGACCACAAGTAGTCAAAGAACAAAATTTTACCAAAACAATATCCACTCTATGTATAATTCATCATACATGAAAATCGGATAGCTAATTCACCATGCATGAAAATCTAATAGCTAACTAATAACTAATAGCTAACTGCAGACTAACTTGAGTCCGGTCCTCCGTCTCTTCGTCTCGGCAGTCGCGCACTTCCGCAGGTCAGATCACTTCATTCTTGTTGGGCGCGCTCTCATTCCCTGGTTCAGGTCCCGGACATCGGCGCTCCCTTCTCTGGCTGGATTGCGCCTTGGACATTGGCGCTCACCTCACCGCCCGTGTTGCGCTATAAGCCTGCAGCATCATCCCTGCTCCCTGACAGGTCCTCGCTCCATAGACTCTTCTGTCTGGCACCGCTGCGACACCTAGTGGTCACTGCCATATCACGTCCTGGGCAACATGACAGCCGGAGAATTTACCCCGTATGGAAAGTTACATATATATCTGCACAATGTCACTTTAATGCTTTTAGAGGGCACTCTACTATAGATGTAATTTGGGAGGTGCTTAGGATTTTTCTCAATAATTACCTTGCCTGTTAACAAATAGTTATAGTAGGGACAGCCTTCGTGGAGCGGGGGAGTCAGTCTCTAACAACTTAAAGTGCCAACCTCTCCAGTTAGGCAGGCAACTACATAGGTTCACCTAGGGAATATCAGCCCCTTAGGACCTATTTCCTAACCCCCAACTGAGAATACGATATCTTTCACTGTAACCAACTTTGACACTGAGTGACTCCTATTTTCAATTTGTTGGTTTTTGGTTTGTATGGTTTTCAATTTTAAAGCATGCCCAATAAAGGTGATATTTTCTAAGGAATTTTTTATATTGTACTTGTGATGGCTCCCTAGTCACCAACAAATTTTGTGATACACTTGAGTACCAGTCATCAGTAAAGGAACCTATGAAGACAGATTATACAGTTTGCCTTTCACATTTATTTGAAGGGTTTCATAATGGTTAGGCAGGCTTTATTTCTGCGTTCTGCATCAGTTTCTGTACCTGAAATCCTTGCTATGATGCTGGCACAAATAGCTACTGCCCCAACACAAAATCCTAATTTATCAACAGATAATTTAATGTTTTCCTAAAATTAAGATTTATGGTGTGCAAACAGGGCTGTTTCTGTACCTTCACAAGACACCAGTTGAGAGTGAGGGCTTGAGAATTTTGGGGTCCTTATGGTCAGACTATAAACGTTATGTTTCCTTTGCCATACATGTTAAATTAAATTCCTTTGGTCCAGCATCCGACAGTTCAGATTATTACAGTATATTATTTGCCCTTCTGAAAGATCTATTAATCTCTTTAACACACAAGCTCGTTTTCACCTTCATGACCAGGCCAAAGTTTACAATTCTGACCAGTGTCCCCTTATGTGGCAATATTTCTGGAACACTGATTTTTAGATTTTTTTTTTGTGACATATTTTACTTCATGATAGCAGTAAAATTTGTTCATTATGACTTGCATTTATTTGTGGAAAAATTGGAAATTTTTAAAATTTTGTCATTTTCAAACTTTTAATTTTTATCCCCTTAAACCAGAGCGTTATGTTACCCAAAATAGTTAATAAATAACATTTCCCACATGTCTACTTTATATCAGCACAATTTTTTTTATTAGGAACTTAGAATGGTTAAAAGTTGACCAGCGAATTTCTCATTTTTCCAAATCCAAGCAGTATCGTTTCTCCTTGCGGAGAGTGACATGATAAGCATGTCGAGGTGAGGAGACTTAAAGGCGCAATGCTCCTCTGGGAAATATGCAAATTGTCTCTTCAGAGAGGAAGAGAACTAGAACTCTAGTGCCACCTATTGGAAGTAGCAATCCTAACAGTCAATGTCGACCCTTTAACGAGCCTTGTCACATGACTTAGGATAATAGCCAAACCAGAATCTCAGTTTGCAGACACTGTGTTTCGGGGTACTGCCTCTCGTCAGTGCAAAGTGGAGATCTGGTTTGGCTGATTGAGAGGCGTCTGACCGGGATCCAAGAAGTATCGTTTCTCCTTGCGGAGAGTGACATGCTAAGCATGTCGAGGTGAGGAGACAATTTGCATATGTCCCAGAGGAGCATTGCGGCTTTAAGTCTCCTCACCTCGACATGCTTAGCATGTCACTCTCCGCAATGAGAAACAATACTTCTTGGATCCCGGTCAGACGCCTCTCAATCATCATTTTTCCAAAAAAATTTACAAAACCATTTTTTTAGGGACCACATCACATTTGAAGTGACTTTGAGGGGCCGATATGACAGAAAATACCCAAAAGTGACACCATTCTAACTACTGCACCCCTCAAGGTGCTCAAAACCACATTCAAAAGTTTTTTTAAACCTTCAGGTGCTTCACAGGAACTTAAGCAAAGTTGGAGGAAAAATGAACTTTTATTTTTTTTTCACAAAAATGTTACTTTAGACCCACAATTTATTTTTTTTCACAAGGGTAACAGGAAAAGTGGATGACAAAAATTGTTGTGCAAATTCTCCTGAGTGCGCCAATATCTTATATATGGGAGAAAACTACTGTTTGGGCACACGACAGGGCTCGGAAGGGAAGGAGAAACGTTTGACTTTCTGAATGCAAAATTGTCTGGAATCGAGAGTGGATGCTATGTTGCATTTGGAGAGCCCCTGATGTGCCTAAACAGTGGAAACTCCCCACAAGTGACCCCAATTTGGAAATTAAACACCTCAAGGATCTTATCTAAATGTGTAGTGAGCACCTTTAACCCCCAGATGTTTCACAGAAATTTGTATCACGGAGTTGTGAAAATAAAAAAATCAAATTTTTTCCCACAAAAATGTTAATTTTTTTATTTTCACAAGGGTAACAGGAGAAAATGGACCTCAAAATTGTTGTGCAATTTCTCCTGAGTATGCCGATACCCCATACTCGTGAAGGAAGGAGTGATGATTTGAATGCAGACTTTGATGGAATGATCTGCGAGCATCAGGTCGCGTTTGGAGAGGCCCCTGATGTGCCTAAACAGTGGAAACACCCCCCCCCCCTCCAAATGACCCCAGTTTTTAAACTAGACCTCTCAAGGAATCTATCTAGATGTGTGGTGAGCACCTTGAACTCCCAGGTACTTACCAGAATTTTACAATGATGAACTGTGAAAATAAAAAGAAATGGATTATTTTACAAACATGTTGTTTTAGCCCCATTTTTTTTTTCACTTTACAAGAATAGCAGCAGAAAATGGCCCCAAAATTTGTTGTGCAATTTCTCCTGAGTATGTAGTGTGAGATAGCGCTTACCGCATGTGTTGGGGGACACTCACTTAGCAACGGGACTCAGTCACACAGGCACGTTTTTCTCACAAAAACAGTGCATGCGGTTTATTATGGCATCATAAACCTGGTCATGCATAGTCCATTACACTTCATGGAACACAATAGGCACCAACAGATGACATTAAGTTGCAGCTTTAACTTAGATACTTCACTTACGGCTTTAACTCACAGTTCAGACACTACACGCGCTAGCCCTCCTTGACTAGTTACCGGGGGTGTCCATACGCCGTATCAATGTCTCTACACTGTGCTCCAAATTATTATGCAAATAATATTTCCTCATATTTTCCCTAAATTACCTATCTGAATTGCAGTCATTGTTATTTTCCAGTCATCTACTATTCTAGTATAATTGCAATGTTTTGGAACTAACTGCCTATGAAAACAGTATCTTTTAAAAAAAAATAAACACTCAAAATGCATGTTCCAAATTATTATGCACAGCAGAGTTTTCAACCTTTTTTTTATTTTGAACAAAAAAAATGGTCAATTGTGAAGTTAGAAGCATTATCAGCTTATTACTAAATGAAATCCAACAGTTTTCAAGTGAAAACTTTATTCTAGGTGATGTTACATTTGCACATAGGACCCCTTGTTTGAAAGAAGCTTCTGAACTCTCTCGTCCATTGAATTTGTCAGTTTTTGGATGGTTTCTGCTTCAATTGTTTTGCATGTGGACAGAATACCCTCCCAGAGCTGTCGCTTAGATGTGAACTGCCTCCCGCCATCATAGACACTCCTTTTGATGATGCTCCAGAGGTTCTCAATGGGGTTGAGGTCAGGGGAAGATGGTGGCCACACCATAAGTTTGTCCTCTTTTATGCCCATAGCAGCCAGAGATGCAGATGTGTTTTTTGCAGCATGAGACGGTGCATTATTATGCATGAAAATGATCTTGCTGCAGAAAGCACGGTTCTTCCTCTTGAACCATGGCAGGAAGTGTTGTTTTAGAAGCTCCACGTAGATTATGGAGTTCATCTTTACCCTTTCAGGGATCATAAAGGGGCCGACAATCTCTCTCCCCATGATTCCAGCCCAAAACATTACTCCACCTCCTCCTTGTTAGCGCCTTAGCCGAGTTTTCATGGGGTGTCCATCAACCAGCCATCTGGACCATCGAGCGTTACACGGCACTCATCGGTGAACAAATCAGTTTCGAAGTCAGTCTTCATGTATCATTTGGCCCACTGGAGCCGTTTCTGCTTGTGTGCAGTGGATAGAGGTGGTCGACAGGATGGCTTACGCACAGCTGCAAACCTCTGAAGGACCCTGCATCTTGTGGTTCTGGGGACGTTGGAGGCACCAGCAGCTTCAAAAACTTGTCTGCTGCTATGACAAGGCATTTTTGCAGCTGCTCTTTTAATCTTACGCAATTGCCTGTTGGAAAAAGTCCTCAATCTTTCCTTATCAACATGCACACGTGTGTGCTAGGAATCAGCTACATACTTCTTGATTGTGCAATGATCACAATGAAGTGTCTTGGTAATGTTGATTGTAGTCATGCCTTGACCTAAATACTCCACAATTTGTTGCTTCTCAGCAGCCGACACATCCTTTTTCTTTCCCATTTTGGCAAAAAATGTAGGCTGCTTAATAATGTGGAACAGCCTTCTTAAGTAGTCTTGCCTTTATTTGGACACACCTGCCAAACTAATTTGCACAGGTATCTGCAGTTGCTTTCAGTGATATAAAGAGCCCTGACACACATCACCATCAATGAGTTTAAATGACAAACAAAAAAATTCTAACCTTATCACTCCTAAACTCTTTGTGCATAATAATTTGGAACACAGTGTAGTCATATAACGCCCACGACATTTGTTTGCACTCTCTAAACACGCTGGACCTCAATTCGTCCAGTTACCGTGGAAGACCACACCGTTCATTACTAACCCCCTGTCAGTGCACACAGTTCCCCATACTCTGGGTTAGGCCATGTGCACACCTTGTGGATTTTACCGTGTATCCGCAGCGTTTTTTACGCTGCAGATCTGCAGCAGTTTCCCATGCGGTTTACAGTACCATGTAAACCTATGGAAAACGCAATTTGCTGTGCACATGCTGCGGAAAAAAACACACAGAAACGCAGCGTTGTTTTTTCCGCAGCATGTCAATTCTTTGTGCGGATCTGCAGCGTTTCTGCACCCATAGACTTGTATTGAGTCTGACACATCCGCAGCAAAACCGCAGATGTAAACAAGATCTACTGTTTAGCTGCGGGTGAAGCGCTGCAGATCGGAAGGAGGGAAGTGTGTGGGCGGTGACTGTGCGTGTATGTGTGTGCGGGGTCTGCGGGCTTTCAGTGGGTCTGCGGGGGTCTGTGCGGGGCTGTCGGGAGTCTGTGTGGGGCTGTCTGTGGTCTGCAGGGGCTGTTGGGGGTCTGTGCGGGGCTGTCGGGGGTCTGTGCGGGGCTGTCGGGGGTCTGTACGGGGCTGCCGGGGGGTCTGTGCTGGACTGCCGGGGGGTCTGTGCTGGACTGCCGGGGGGTCTGTGCTGGACTGCCGGGGGGTCTGTGCTGGACTGCCGGGGGGTCTGTGCTGGACTGCCGGGGGGTCTGTGCTGGACTGCCGGGGGGTCTGTGCTGGGCTGCCGGGGGGTCTGTGCTGGGCTGCCGGGGGGATGTGCGGGGCTGCCGGGGGCTGTGCGGGGCTGTCGGGGGTCTGTGCGGGGCTGTCGGGGGTCTGCAGGCTGTCTGGGGGTCTGCGGGGATGTGCGGGGGGGTCTTTGGGGGGGTGTGTGTGAGTGCAGGCATCGTCTGATGGGACTACAAGTCCCATTGGGCTATGCCTGCTACAATGACAGTGATTGACACATTAGCCAATGATGGGAGAGTAAAAGTCCCATCATCTGGCTAATGTGTTGAATGTAAAAAAAAGAAAAAAAACACATACAGTACATACAACATTTGACAAGTACATACAACATACAGTACATACAACATATGACATACAGAACATACAACAGTACATACAACATACAACAGAACATACAAATATAACATACAACAGTACATACAACATGCAAAAGTACATATAACATACAACAGTACACACAACATATGACATACAGAACATACAACAGTACACACAACATACAACAGAACATGCAACAGTACATACAACATATGACATACAGAACATACAACAGTACATACAACATACATACAGAACATACAACATATGACATACAGTACATACAACAGTACATACAACATACAACAGCACATACAACAGAACATACAACACACGACAGTACATACAACATATGACATACAGTACATACAACATACAACAGTACATACAACATATGATATGCAGCACATACACACAGTACATACAACACATACATATAGACATACAGTAGATACATATAGACATACAGTACATACAACATAGAGTACATACTCACCATTACCTTGATCCCCAAAGCCATTGTGACCTGTAAAAAATATTAAAATAATAAACAATATACTCCCTGATCCGCAGATATCCAATTAATACGAGTGTCCCACGATGATCTCCTGTGGAGAGCAGCCACATCAGCTGATTAGACCGCTCTCCAGGGGCTCCAGGAATACAATGACAGAAGGTATCCTTCCGCAATGTATTCCTCCGCTGCTGTGAAAAATAGTCCCTATTCTCACTTGTGGCACTGCTGTGTGGGAAAATCCCCACTCAGATTTGCCATAAAGTGAGACGCTGAACTCAGGTAACTTCTTCAGTGATGCACTGCAGGAGCCATTGTCTCCTGTCAGTGTGTCACTGAAGGTCTATAGAGCAGTGACATCACCTGATGTCACTGTTCTATAGGGGAGATCGTCGTGGGACACTCGTTATTAATTGGACTACGGCGGAAAGGGAGTATATGGTTGGTTTATTATTTTTAATTTTTTGCAGGCGATAGAGAATGGTAAGTATGGTGAAATTAAGAATATTAAAATACTTTTTTCTGGTTGTGTCTTTTTTTTTTTAACCTTTTCACTACTATAGGATTAGTAATGGATAAGCATCTTATTGATGCCTCTCCATTATTAACCGGGCTTAATGTCAACTTACTTTAGCTAGGTGGCATTAACCCCTTTCTGACCTCGGACGGGATAGTACGTCCGAGGTCAGAAGCCCCGCTTTGATGCGGGCTCCGGCGGTGAGCCCGCATCAAAGCCGGGACATGTCAGCTGTTTTGAACAGCTGACATGTGCCCGTAATAGGCGCGGCTATTAACTAGTTAAATGCCGCTGTCAAACGCAGACAGCGGCATTTAACTACCGCTTCCGGCTGGGCGGCCGTAAATGATCGCATCGCCGACCCCGTCACATGATCGTCGGCGATGCTTCAGAATAGTAACCATAGAGGTCCTTGAGACCTCTATGGTTACTGATCCCCGGCAGCTGTGAGCGCCACCCTGTGGTCGGCGCTCACAGCACACCTGCAATTCTGCTACATAGCAGCGAACATCAGATCGCTGCTATGTAGCAGAGCTGATCGCGTTGTGCCAGCTTCTAGCCTCCTATGGAGGCTATTGAAGCATGGCAAAAGTAAAAAAAAAAAGTAAAAAAAAATGTGAAAAAAAAAAGTTTAAATCACCCCCCTTTCGCCCCAATCAAAATAAATCAATTAAAAAAAAAATCAAACCTACACATATTTTGTATTGCCGCGTTCAGAATCGCCCGATCTATCAATAAAAAAAAAGCATTAACCTGATCGCTAAACGGCGTAGCGGGAAAAAAATTCGAAACCCCAGAATTACGTTTTTTTGGTCGCCGCGACATTGCATTAAAATGCAATAACGGTCGATAAAAAGAACGTATCTGCACCAAAATGCTATCATTAAAAACGCCAGCTCGGCACGCAAAAAATAAGCCCTCAACCGACCCCAGATCATGAAAAATGGAGACGCTACGAGTATCGGAAAATGGCGCAATATTTTTATTTATTTTTTTAGCAAAGTTTGGAATTTTTTTTTTGCCACATAGATAAAAAATAACCTAGTCATGTTAGGTGTCTATGAACTCGTACTAACCTGAAGAATCATAATGGCAGGTCAGTTTTAGCATTTAGTGAACCTAGCAAAAAAGCCAAGCAAAAAACAAGTGTGGGATTGCACTTTTTTTGCAATTTCACCTCACTTGGATTTTTTTTCCTGTTTTCTAGTACACGACATGGTAAAACCAATTATGTCGTTCAAAAGTACAACTCGTCCCGCAAAAAATAAGCCCTCACATGGCCAAATTGATGGAAAAATAAAAAAGTTACGGCTCTGGGAATGAGGGGAGCGAAAAACGAACACGGAAAAACGGAAAATCCCAGGGTCATGAAGGGGTTAACCCCTTATTACCACATATCCCACAGCTACAGGAGAGTGGGAAGAGAGGGGCAAAGTGCCGGAATTGGTGCTTCTTACAGATGCGCCATTTCTGGGGCGGCTGGGGGCTGGTATTTGTAGCCAGGGGGGGAAATATCCATGGCCCCTCTCTAGGCTATGAATATCAGCCCGCAGCTGTCTGTGTAGCCTTTCTGGCTATAAAATATAGGGGGACCCCACGTCATTTTTTTGGGGGGGTCCCCCTATTTTAATAGCCAGTAAAGGCTACGCAGACAGCTGCGGGCTGATATTCATAGCCTGGGAAGGGGCCATGGGTATTACCCCCTTCCCAGGCTACAAATATTGGCCCCCGGCCATCGACTTTCCCCATCTGGAGCAGAAAAGTGCGCGGGAGCCCACGCCATTTTTTTCCGTTTTTTTTTTTTATTATTATTTTTTTATTAAACATGTTCATTAATCAACATCAGCCTTGCTATTATATATCTATGGATATCTCTATATATCTATAGATGGATATCTATGGATATATCTATAGATATAACTGTGGATATATCTATGGATATATCTATAGATATAACTATGGATATATCTATCCATATATCTATCTGGCTACTTTCACACATCAGGTTTTTGCCGTCAGGCACAATCCGGCAAGTTTTGAAAAAAACTGATCCGTTTTTTTTCCGCCAGATCCGTTTTTTCCTCTTAGGCTATGTGCACGCATTCAGGATTTCTTGCAGAAATTTCCTGAGCCAAACCGGACATTTTCTGCAAGAAATCCGCTTGCGTTTTTTGCGCGTTTTTGTGCATTTTTTTCGGAGCTTCCCAATGCATTAACCCCTTCACCCCCAAGGGTGGTTTGCACGTTAATGACCGGGCCAATTTTTACAATTCTGACCACTGTCCCTTTATGAGGTTATAACTCTGGAACGCTTCAACGGATCCCAGTGATTGTGACATTGTTTTCTCGTGACATATTGTACTTCATGATAGTGGTAAAAATTCTGTGATAGTACCTGCGTTTATTTGTGAAAAAAGCGGAAATTTGGCGAAAATTTTGAAAATTTTGCAATTTTCCAACTTTGAATTTTTATGCAATTAAATCACAGAGATATGTCACACAAAATACTTAATAAGTAACATTTCCCACACGTCTACTTTACATCAGCACAATTTTGGAACCAAAATTTTTTTTTGTTAGGGAGTTATAAGGGTTAAAAGTTGACCAGCAATTTCTCATTTTTACAACACCATTTTTTTTTAGGGACCACATCTCATTTGAAGTCATTTTCAGGGGTCTATATGATAGAAAATACCCAAGTGTGACACCATTCTAAAAACTGCACCCCTCAAGGTGCTCAAAACCATATTCAAGAAGTTTATTAAGGCTAGGTTCACATTGCGTCAAGTACATGGCGTTAAACGGATGCGTTAAACGCATGTACAGAAAAGGAGCAAAAAATATGTGAAATTCGTCGTCACAGTAACGCTAGCGTTAACGCATGTGATCGCGTTTTTCATTTTGATGTCCGTATCCGTTTGTCTGCGTTTGTCACTGTCAATAAAGTTGTTCTTTTTTTTTTTTTTTTTTTTTCCCTTTTGTCATTGTCGGGTGTGGGCACAGACTCATTCTCCATTTTGAAAGCATTGAGTGAACTTCTGCTAGCAAGATGTTTGTGTCTGAGCTCGTCAGATTTCGCTTGATGCGGTTGCGACTTCGTCAGAGAAAGCGCAGTTCGCAAAGGAGATATTGGATCCACGAAGTGAATTTCTTGCGGAGTACATATGGTGCCTTTCACACCCTGTATGTGCAGCTTCGGGATCACCCCTCCAAATTCCAACGCTATCTCAGGATGTCCATTGAGACCTTTGATGTTCTGCTCTCGCATGTGACGGATGAGATACATCATCATCGCAGCACTTTTCGTGAAAGCATCAGTGCGGAGCAACGTCTAGTAGTGACTGTGAGGTAATTATACATTTTTTTTAGCATTCTATTGACAAACACTAGATGTAGGTATCGTGGGGCATAATGTTCATTTTGCAATTGTATATTCTATTGTAACTAGGCTTTAGATGATCACTAACAATCCTAATTTTTTTTTTTTTATTTAAATGTCGACAGATATCTGGCTACCGGAGAAACTTTTGCATCACTGCATTATCAGTTTAGACTTGGGAAGTCAACAATTTGCCAACTGGTTCGGGAAACTTGTGATGCCATTTGGAATAACTTGCAACCACTTGTGCTACCAACCCCGACATCAGAAATGTGGCTAGCGATTTCCCAACAGTTTGAGGATGTGGCTAATTTCCCCAATTGTATTGGTGCCGTGGACGGCAAGCACATACGGATTTAGAAACCTGCGCATAGTGGTTCCCTGTACTATAACTATAAGAAATACTTTTCTATAGTATTGATGGCTATTGCGGATGCCAGGTACCGTTTTGTTGCTGTGGATATTGGTGCTTATGGCCGGACTAACGATTCCAGAGTATTCAGAGACTCCAACATGGGCCGATGTTTGTACAGCCAAAGTTTCAACATACCCTCATCAAGACCTCTTCCGGGGACCGAAGGCCCAAGTTTGCCCTATGTTTTAGTTGGTGACGAGGCCTTCCAACTAGGACAAAATCTCCTCAAGCCCTACTCAAGCCGTAGTCTAGACTCCAGCAGGCGCATTTTTAATTATCGCTTGAGCCGGGCTAGACGTTATATGGAGTGTGCCTTTGGGATTTTGACATTGAAATGGCGGATTTTACTAACCTGCATGCAACTGCAACCAGAAAATGTGGACCGTGTTGTGAAGGCGTGCATCTGTCTGCATAATTTTGTGGCGAGACATGAAACCCAGGTGGTAGACCCTGATGATTGTGAGTCGAACCTCATGAGCATTGAATCTACTGCTGTTCGGTCAACAGCACAAATAATGAGGATTCGTGATCAGTTTGCACACTACTTCACACATGAAGGCCATGTTCCATGGCAAGACAGATACGTGTGAAAATATTGTAAAGTCTTCCTGATGTTGTGTAAAAAGTTACCTTATGGCGTGTAAAAAGTTTTTTAACCAGATGTCGTGTTAAAAATTACCTTATGTCGTGTATAAAGTTGTGTTGTGTTAAAAGTTAAAGTCATCCAAGATTATTAAATTTGAAACAGTTTACAACATGTTTATGGGTTTTTCCAACAAACTTTTGGTACACAGGTTTAACATATGATATCCCATAGGGAAGAAAAAAAAGGAAAATAGAAATTCACAACAAAAAACATAACAAAAAAAAAAAAATAGAAAACTTGCAACGTGGTTATTGCACCTGGCTGGGGACACTGAACTGTACTAAAGACTTTGGTACTGCACGGGCGTATTGTCTGCCCAACTATATGATGGACTGCTACTATGTCTATGAGGTTCCACGCTCGTTTCACCCCGGCCTCTATATTGAGGGTTGTAGGCCGGCAAGTCCATTCTTCTAGTTCCCGATGGAGCGGGTTCTTGTGGTCCCACAAATTCCTCTACAAGCTCGTTCAGTCTTTGTCTAAACATAAAGTTTCTATGTGCCGGGATATTTTGGGCAACAGGCACATAGGATAAGAAAAGTAGCTTCCACTCATTAGCAGAGTAGACAGACTCGCGTGCTTGCAGCTCGGTAATTTCGCGCCTCACGTCTTTCAGCTCACTGCGACACATGTCCTCTACCCGTTGGAGTCCATCCACGATAATTGCATCAGCTTCATCTTTTTGGGTTGCTCGCTTGCGTCCACGCTGTGATTGCAACCGGGCACTCACACCTGCAGCAACAGTGCTTCTGTCCGCAGATCGTGGCTCGCTGATGCCAGACACATCTTCAGGTTGTGTTGGTTCCACTGGAGAAGGTTCCAGTTCCTCTGTCGGTCTCGGAGCAGCGGTACTGCATATCGTGCTGTAACCCAAAAAAAAAATTAATATAAATAAAGTAAATTAGTTACCTTTATTAAACAATTTTGTCTCGCACACAGACGTTTTTGTACTTACGAGCGCTGAGACAATGTTTTTTGAAGAAAGAGCAGTTGGTCGTAATGCACATACGGGGTCACCCGTTTACCACTGGATCCACTTGCTGCATTTTGATTGTTCCGGTAGTCACGGACAAAGCGATCGCGGATGGACTTCCAACGGGTATGGACAGCATCGGCTTTAAATTAAAAAAAAAATAAATAAATAGTAGACAGATAGTTTGAAGATATAGGAAACATTTTTCATAGTTTGCTAGGATAGTTGAGATATAAATAGTAGATAGATAGTTAAGAAATAGTTTTTAGAAATAGTGTATAGATAGATAGTGTACAGATAGTTCATAATTGAGAGATAGACAACAAGTGGATAGGTTGATAGGATAGAAATTTTTTTTGGGTTTACATTTTCCGATGTTACGTCACCAATATTTACCAATTTTTTTATTTGAAGTTGTAGACTTCTCCATGTATCGGGGATCAAAGTGACAGATTATTTGATCCCACAACTTCCGGTTTTTCACGATGTCATGGTGGGAGCTGTCGCTCTGGTCCCATATGGAGGGGTTGGCTTCAACAAGGTTGATCAGTGTCTCGTTGTGGATAGTCAATGGCTCTTCGTCAACGACAATCCTTTTTTTTTTGGGCCGCTGACTTGGACTAGGTAAACCCAAAAAATTTAGGTTGATAGTTTCAATTTCACTGGATGGCCATATTCATATATACAGAGATAGATAGATACATAGATATAGCAATAGATAGATACATATATATAGATAGATATAGATAGATATATAGATACATAGATATAGATAGATAGATACATAGATATAGCAATAGATACATAGATATAGATAGATATAGATAGATATATAGATACATAGATATAGATAGATAGATACATAGATAGATACATATTTATAGATAGATACATAGATATTGATAGATAAATAGATAGATACATGGATATAGATATATACATAGATATAGATTGACAAAAATAGATGGAGCGATAGATAGTTGATATTTTACAGGTATAGTAGATAGAAATTGAATAGATAGATTGTTGATAAATATTGGATAGAATATTTCTAATTTGATATTTACCACTGGCAGTTGTGGCGACGACAGACGGCTAGGGACCTTCTTTCTTTTTTGTCCTCCGTGTTGCACCACCTATTGTGTATGTAAAATGTAAAAAAAAAACATTTTAACATTAAATTATGTTAACATTCATTGGATCAATAAATTTATGCCTGAAAAATTCAACATGTGTGCTATGTACCTTTGTTTTTTTAGCATGTTTTTTGGGGGGTGGTCTAGCAGCCTTGGGCTCAGAAGACTCCTATTCACAATAAAACAATAAACAGGATTGTTATGCCTAGCTCAATACAATGGAGTTTCACACAACATTATAGTGGTTTTTTAAAGTGCAAGCCTACCGACTGTGACGAAAAAATCGCAGACACGCTGCTGCTGCTGCTGCTGCTGACATCTGTGTCCGACATCTGTGTGCAACAAAGCAACATGTTTAGTACACACACATCCGACGGACATTTTACAGACTCCCATGATGTATACTGAGATATATATATAGAAATGTACTTACATTTCAGGAGAGGTATTGCAACACTCTGTCACGTGCAGTAGTCCTATTGTGGGTGGTATATTCCTCTTAATGGCCGAAATCACATTTCCTGTCACATGACACATGTGACCACCCTCAAACGCTATTAAAACGTGTGGTCCTATTTGGAAATTTTTCATGATTTGCGTCTGACTGCGTTTGCCATAGCCTTCTATGGCAGAATGAACGCTTCCGTTAGTAGTGCGTTAGCTTGACCGGACCCGAGAACGCTGCAAGCCGCGTTGAAGGTCCGTCAGAAAAAAAACGTTATGTGACAAACGCATACCAATTTAGGGATGCGTCACGATGCGTTTTACAATGCAAGTCTATGGGCGCGTTAGTAAGTGCGTTACATTGCGTTTTTACTACTTAAAAACGAGTCCGTTAGACGGACACACCTAGCGCAATCTGAACCCAGCCTAACCCTTCTGGTGCTTCACAGGAATTTTTGGAATGTTTAAATAAAAATGAATATTTAACTTTTTTTCACAAAAAATTTACTTCAGCTCCAATTTGTTTTATTTTACCAAGGGTAACAGGAGAAAATGGACCCCAAAAGTTGTTGTACAATTTGTCCTTAGTATGCCGATACCCCATATGTGGGGGTAAACCACTGTTTGGGCGCATGACAGAGCTCGGAAGCGAAGGAGCGCCATTTGACTTTTCAATGCAAAATTGACTGGAATTGAGATGGGACGCCATGTTGCGTTTGGGGAGCCCCTGATGTGCCTAAACATTGAAACCCCCCACAAGTGACACCATTTTGGAAAGTAGACCCCCTAAGGAACTTATCTAGATGTGTTTTGAGCGCTTTGACCCACCAAGGGCTTCACAGAAGTTTGTAATGCAGAGCCGTAAAAATAAAAAATCATATTTTTTCACAAAAATTATATTTTCACCCCCAATTTTTTATTTTCCCAAGGGTAAGAGAAGAAATTGGACCCCAAAAGTTGTTATACAATTTGTCCTGAGTACGATGATACCCCATATGTGGGGGTAAACCACTGGTTGGGCGCATGGGAGACCTCGGAAGGGAAGGAGCGCCGTTTGACTTTTCAATGCAAAATTGACAGGAATTGAGATGGGACGCCATGTTGCGTTTGGAGAGCCACTGATGTGCCTAAACATTGAAACCCCCCACAAGTGACACCATTTTGGAAAGTAGACCCCCTAAGGAACTTATCTAGATGTGTTTTGAGCGCTTTGACCCACCAAGGGCTTCACAGAAGTTTGTAATGCAGAGCCGTAAAAATAAAACAAAAATTTTTTCCCACAAAAATTATTTTTTTTAGCCCCCAGTTTTGTATTTTCCCGAGGGTAGCAGGAGAAATTGGACCCCAAAATTTGTTGTCCAAGTTGTCCTGAGTGCGATGATACACCATATGTGGGGAGAACCACTGTTTGGGCGCATGGGAGGGCTTGGAAAGGAAGGAGCGTCATTTGGAATGCAGACTTAGATGGAATGGTCTGCAGGTGTCACATTGCGTTTGCAGAGCCCCTAATGTACCTAAACAGTAGAAACCCCCCACAAGTGACACCATTTTGGAAAGTAGACCCCCTAAGGAACTTATCTAGATGTGTGGTGAGCGCTTTGACTCACCAAGGGCTTCACAGAAGTTTATAATGCAGAGCCGTAAAAATAAAACAAACATTTTTTCCCACAAAAATTATTTTTTAGCCCCCAGTTTTGTATTTTCCCGAGGGTAACAGGAGAAATTGGACCCCAAAAGTTGTTGTCCAATTTGTCCTGAGTGCGCTGATACCCCATATGTGGGGGGGAACCACCGTTTGGACGCATGGAAGGGCTCGGAAGGGAAGGAGCGCCATTTGGAATGCAGACTTAGATGGAATGGTCTGCAGGCGTCACATTGCGTTTGCAGAGCCCCTAATGTACCTAAACAGTAGAAACCCCCCACAAGTGACACCATGTTGGAAAGTAGACCCCCTAAGGAACTTATCTAGATGTGTGGTGAGCGCTTTGACCCACCAAGGGCTTCACAGAAGTTTATAATGCAGAGCCGTAAAAATAAAACAAACATTTTTTCCCACAAAAATTATTTTTTAGCCCCCAGTTTTGTATTTTCCCGAGGGTAACAGGAGAAATTGGACCCCAAAAGTTGTTGTCCAATTTGTACTGAGTGCGCTGATACCCCATATGTGGGGGGGAACCACCGTTTGGACGCATGGAAGGGCTCGGAAGGGAAGGAGCGCCATTTGGAATGCAGACTTAGATGGAATGGTCTGCAGGCGTCACATTGCGTTTGCAGAGCCCCCTATGTACCTAAACAGTAGAAACCTCCCACAAGTGACACCATGTTGGAAAGTAGACCCCCTAAGGAACTTATCTAGATGTGTGGTGAGCGCTTTGAACCCCCAAGTGTTTCACTACAGTTTATAACGCAGAGCCGTGAAAATAAAAAATCCTTTTTTTTTCCCCCACAAAAATTATTTTTTAGCCCCGTTTTGTATTTTCCCAGGGGTAACAGGAGAAATTGGACCCCAAAGGTTGTTGTCCTATTTGTCCTGAGTACGCTGATACCCCATATGTTGGGGTAAACCCCTGTTTGGGCACACGGGAGAGCTCGGAAGGGAAGGAGCACTGTTTTACTTTTTCAACGCAGAATTGGCTGGAATTGAGATCGGACGCCATGTCGCGTTTGGAGAGCCCCTGATGTGCCGAAACAGTGGAAAACCCCCAAATATAACTGAAACCCTAATCCAAACACACCCCTAACCCTAATCCCAACAGTAACCCTAACCACACCTCTAACCCTGACACACCCCTAACCCTAATTCCAACCCTATTCCCAACCGTAAATGTAATCTAAACCCTAACCGTAACTTTAGCCCCAACCCTAACCCTAACTTTAGCCCCAACCCTAACTGTAGCCTTAACCCTAGCCTCAACCCTTGCCCTAACCCTAGCCCTAATGGGAAAATGGAAATAAATACATTTTTTTTATTTTTCCCTAACTAAGGGGGTGATGAAGGGGGATTTGATTTACTTTTATAGCGAGTTTTTTAGCGGATTTTTATGATTGGCAGCCGTCACACACTGAAAGACGCTTTTTATTGCAAAAAATATTTTTTGCGTTACCACATTTTGAGAGCTATAAATTTTCCATATTTTGGTCCGCAGAGTCATGTGAGGTCTTGTTTTTTGCGGGACGAGTTGACGTTTTTATTGGTAACATTTTTGGGCACGTCACATTTTTTGATCGCTTTTTATTCCGATTTTTGTGAGGCAGAATGACCAAAAACCAGCTATTCATGAATTTCTTTTGGGGGAGGCGTTTATACCGTTCCGCGTTTGGTAAAATTGATAAAGCAGTTTTATTCTTCGGGTCAGTACGATTACAGCGATACCTCATTTATATTATTTTTTTATGTTTTGGCGCTTTTATACGATAAAAACTATTTTATGGAAAAAATAATTATTTTGGTATCGCTTTATTCTCAGGACTATAACTTTTTTATTTTTTTGCTGATCATGCTGTATGGTGGCTCGTTATTTGCGGGACAAGATGACGTTTTCAGCGGTACCATGGTTATTTATATCCGTCTTTTTGATCGCGTGTTATTCCACTTTTTGTTCGGCGGTATGATAATAAAGCGTTGTTTTTTGCCGTTGTTTACTGAAGGGGTTAACTAGTGGGCCAGTTTTATAGGTCGGGTCGTTACGGACGCGGCGATACTAAATATGTGTACTTTTATTGTTTTTTTTTATTATTTAGATAAAGAAATGTATTTATGGGAATAATATATTTTTTTTTTTCATTATTTTGGAATATTTTTTTTTATTTTTTTTTACACATTTGGAAAATTTTTTTTTTACTTTTTTACTTTGCCCCAGGGGGGGACAATACAGATCGGTGATCTGTCAGTTTGCATAGCACTCTGACAGATCACCGATCTGAGAGAAGTGCAGGCTGCTTCACAGTGCCTGCTCTGAGCAGGCTTCTGTGAAGCCACCTCCCTCCCTGCAGGACCCGGATCCGCGGCCATCTTGGATCCGGGTCTGGAGCAGGCAGGGAGGGAGGTAAGACCCTCGCAGCAACGCGATCACATCGCGTTGCTGCGGGGGGCTCAGGGAAGCCCGCAGGGAGCCCTCTCCCTGCGCGATGCTTCCCTGCACCGCCGGCACATCGCGATCATGTTTGATCGCGGTGTGCCGGGGGTTAATGTGCCGGGGGCGGTCCGTGACCGCTCCTGGCACATAGTGCCGGATGTCAGCTGCGATAGGCAGCTGACACCCGGCCGCGATCGGCCGCGCTCCCCCCCGTGAGCGCCGCCGATCGCGCTGGACGTACTATCCCGTCCGTGGTCATGGGGGCCCACCCCACCTCGACGGGATAGTACGTCCGATGTCAGAAAGGGGTTAAATAGCGTGAAAAACGTGAAAAAATCCACAAAATTAATGAACATGCTGCGTTTTTTACCGCGATGCGGTTTTTTTTACGGAAAAAAACGCATCATGTGCACAAAAATTGCGGAATGCATTCTAAATGATGGGTTGCATAATGTATGCGTTTTTTATGCATTTTTATAGCGAAAAAACGCGAAAAAAAAGAGAACAATCCGCAACTTGTGCACACAGCCTTAGAGTTATCTTAGCGCCGGATTGCGCCTGATGGCCACACGTTTCATCAGTTTTTTGTGGGATCCGGCAAAAAAACTGTTTCCGGCGGACGGAGAAAACGTACAGAGGAAGGTTTTTTTCTGTCCGGCGAAAAAACGCCCAGCGACTGATCCGGCGAAAAACGTATGAAACTGAGATGTGAAATGATGAATCTGGCCTCCGAATCTGGTTTTTAATGTTTTTCCATTCAAATAATGCACATTTTCCCTTCTATCTAAAAAAAAAAACGGATCAGTTGCATCAGTTTTTCACTATTTGCAACTGATCCGTTTTTTCAAAAATTCGCCAGATCCTGCCTGACGGAAAAAAAACTGATGTGTGAGAGTAGCCTAACTATCCATATATCTATCTACATCTATCCATAGATATATCTATAGATAGATACATAGATCTATCTATTCATATATCTATAGATCTATCTATCTATCTATCTGTCTGTCTGTCTGTCTGTCTGTCTGTCTGTCTGTAATGGAGTGTGGGTTGGACAAATGTAAAAGAGGAGGTTGGACAAGAAATGACATCACAATTTTTTTTTTTTTGCCCAATAATACATCTTTATTTAGCTTTCAAAAACGCATACAAAAATGCGTAAAAAACGCGCAAAAAAAGCATCAGAAACGCACCTGCGTTTTCTGCCAAGAGCTGCGGATTTAGTGCAGAAAAATCTGCAGGCAAATCTGCAACGTGTGCACATACCCTTACCTTCCAGAAGCTCCTGCTCCACACGCTGACTCCTGTCAGTCCTCTCTCCTCTAGGGAAACTTCCAAACCGAGATCACCAACTTGCCTGGCAGGCACATATCAGTTAGCCCAGATCCTCAGACGGGCTGAAGCTCCCCCAATGCAGTGCCATCACAGACTCTGCATACACTCCTTCCCATGTGCTCTTCAGGAAGCCCTACTCCCAGGACCTCCAACAAAGGTTGTGTTGTTCAGGAAGTCCTACTCCCAGGACTTCCAACACAGCCACTGCGTGTGCTGTTCAGGACATCCATCCCCACCTGGGACCGTCCAACACAGAAGTCTCTCAGTGCGCTTATCAGGGATCCGATCCTACTCCCAGGATATCCCAACACACCAGTCTTCCAGATCCACGGCCTCTCAGTGCGCTGTTCAGGGATCTGGTCCACACACACAGGACCTCCCAACACACAAGCCATGCAGGACCCACACACTCTCCATTACAGAGAGCACAGAGACCATTACAGACTCCATTGCAGAGACCACAGGAACCATGTGACCCACACCCTGGTCACATTATGTAGTTGTAATCACTCCCATAGATGGGAGGTGTGTGTGGCTAGTTCGACCCGTCCAGCTCTCATAACTATCCCTGTAAGACTCCCTTCACAATTATACAAACACTTGCGGGACTGCATGTCCTATAACAACAACATTACTTCAGGCTTACAGCGCAGACTCCCTCTGCGACATACACCAGCCATTTACAATCCTGCCAGTCACTATCTCATTATCACCATTATAACCACAGATACGCCTCCATGTGTCATGCGGGTACTGGGTAGACTACAGCTGATTACCCGGGCCCCTGCGATATCCCTCAGACTAGGGAAAACCCTGTCTGTCCCTCTCCCAGAATTTACACTGATGGTGTGCTTGTCTGGGCCGCCAGGCCTGACCCTGACTCCTGTTTCAGTCCTATGCTGAAACCTCCACCCGCCACCCAGTGATTAGACCACACACCAACCCCTACAGAAAGCACAGACAGGGAAAACTAAAAACGCACCACGCCGCAGACACACAGGAAAACACTAAAATGTGCACAGGGCAAAACAAATACAAATATAAGAAGGAGAAATATGACAAAGGATAATACACCACCAGATACGATATGTCTTCTCCTAGACCACCACTCCAGACCGAGATCACCAGGCACAAGAAACAAGCTATAATCGGCGACGCCCAAAGTCCAGAATTACTATTTAAAGGCCACGGGCGTGACCCAGCCTCCAACCCGATTACCAGCTAGATTAACCCCGGACAACCTGGATAAAGTCTAGCCGGCACCACAGAATGTATAGTGGACGAATGTGGAATTACTGCTGTCTGTCGGACGCCCTAGTGTGAATAGCGTCCGACATGACAGTACCCCGCCTTCTACGAGGGACCCCAGGGCCCTCACGACTTATAGGACCCGGCTTGTCCAGATGGCGGCGGTGAAACATACTGACCAGCCGGTCCGCATGTATGTCCGAAGTTGGTACCCAAGACCTCTCCTCCGGCCCATAACCACGCCAGTGTACCAGATACTGTAATGTGCGGCGCACTATACGAGAGTCAACCACCTTGGAGACTTCAAACTCCAAATTGCCATCTACCAAGACTGGAGGTGGCATCGGCGCCGCGTCCACGGAACCCACCACCTTCTTTAAAAGAGATCTGTGAAACACGTTGTGTATCTTATAAACCGTAGGAAGCTCCAATCGGTAGGCTACCGGGTTAATGATGGTGGCGACCCTAAATGGACCAATAAACCTTGGACCCAATTTCAGGGATGGTACTTTGAGTTTTATGTTTTTTTGTGGACAACCACACCCAATCACCCACACTCAGGTCCGGACCTGGCACACGTCTACTGTCAGCCACTCGTTTGTACCTTGCACCCACACTCAGCAAGCGCTGTTTCACTCTCCTCCAAACGGATGACCGTTGTGCTCCTAGCTGGTTCTCCTCCGGAACGCCAGCAGAGCCACCCTGACGCAGAGTACAAAATTGAGGATGGTACCTGTAAACACAAAAGAACGGGGACTCCCCAGACGATTCCTGGCGGTGATTATTAATGGCAAACTCAGCCAAAGGAAGGAACGTCGACCACTCCTCCTGATTGTCAGAAACAAAACAGCGTAAATACTGCTCCAAATTCTGGTTCATACGCTCGGTCTGACCATTTGACTGAGGATGAAACGCCGAAGAATGCGACAACTTGATCCCCAGCCGTGAGCAAATTGCTTTCCAAAACTTTGCCACAAACTGAGTACCCCTATCCGACACTGTCAAACGGGACCCCGTGAAGTCTGACCACCTCCTGCGCAAAAACCTGAGCCAGAGTCTTCGCGTTAGGCAACGAAGTCAAGGACACAAAGTGCGACATCTTTGAGAACCGATCAACAACCACCAAGATGACCGTGTTCCCAGCTGAGGAGGGTAGGTCTGTAATAAAATCCATAGAGATCTCCGTCCATGGCCTACTGGGTACCCCTAGAGGATGTAACGAGCCAGCAGGATGGGAGCGAGGCGTCTTAGCCCTAGCACACGTGGTACATGCTGACACGTACGAGACCACGTCCTGTTGGATTTGGGGCCACCAAAACCGACGCGACACCAACTCCAAGGTACCCCTAATCCCTGGATGGCCAGCCAGAACAGCATCATGATGCTCACCCAACACCTTTAGGCGAAGATGGAGCGGTACAAATGATTTGTTAATGGGAAGCTCTGGTGGTACCTCCTCCTGAGCCTCGGCAATCTCAGCCTCAACCTCTGTCGTGAGAGCCGAGACCACTACACCCTTTTGGAGGATGGGTACCGGATCTTCCCGAGGCTCTCCCCCCGGAAAACACCTGGATAAAGCATCTGCCTTGGTGTTCTTAGACCCCGGTCGGTACGTAACAAAAAAGTTGAATCGCGTGAAAAACAATGCCCAGCGAGCCTGCCTGGGGGACAGACCAGGGCCGGCTCCAGGTTTTTGAGGGCCCCGGGCGAAAGAGTCTCAGTGGGCCCCCCCTTTAACACATACCACGATTCATGATTACATATATACACAGCCATGTAGTATATAGCAAAGCCACGTAGCATATAACACAGCCATGTAGTATATAACACGGCCCACGTAGTATATAGAACAGCCATGTAGTATAATACAGCACAGCCCACGTAGCATATAACAGCCCATATAGTATATAGCACAGCCACATATTATATAACACAGCCCACGTAGTATATAGAACAGCCATGTAGTAAATAACACAGCCCACGAAGCATATAACAGCCCACGCAGTATATAACACAACCCACGCCGTATATAACAGCCCACACCGTATATAACACACGCAGCCCATGCCGTATATAACAGCCCACGCCGTATATAACAGCCCACACTGTATATAACACACACAGCCCACGAAGCATATAACAGCCCACACCGTATATAACACACACAGCCCACGCCGTACATAACAGCCCACGCCGTACATAACACACACAGCCCACGCAGTTTATAACACACACAACCCACGCCGTATATAACAGCCCACACTGTATATAACACACACAGCCCACACTGTATATAACACACACAGCCCACACCGTATATAACACACACAGCCCACACCGTATATAACACACACAGCCCACGCAGTATGTAGCACAGACTGCCAGCCATTTAGACAGACAGTCTAGGCTAGGACTAGTCAACCAGGCCTGGCTCACAGCAGGCTGCAATTACGACCCCCCGCCCGCCCCCGCAATGCGTTGGGACCAGGTCCAGGAACTTGGAGGAAGACTCACTCGCCGTTGCTTCCGTTGTGTGGACACAGCCTGGGACCAGGTGCACCGTCCGTGCACCTGACTGCTGCTCCTGCCCTCTCCTCTTTCTGCTTGCCGCTGTGCCTGTGCTGCCGCTGGACGCCTGGACCTGTCCTTGGAAGGTGGATGCTTGGATGACAGCAGCCGGATCTCTTCTCACCGCCGGCCCGGAAGTGACTCGCATCCATGTTGATGGCGGCGCCGGCGGTGACTGGTGAGTATTGCAGGTGCAGCTGTGTTTCAGCAGCAGGCCCGGCCCGGAAGTGACTCTGGCTGCGTCGTATCCATGGTGACGGACGGTCCCGACTCCCGGAGGGTGAGTATTTCGGCTGCAGCTGCGCACCGTAAATGGGCCCCCCTGTCTCGCCAGGGCCCCGGCACTTGCCCGGGTATGCCGGGTGCTGACGCCGGCCCTGGGACAGACGCTTGGCTGACTCTAAATAAAGCAGATTTTTATAGTCGGTGATAACTGTAAGCTGGTGGACCGACCCTTCCAAGAAGTGTCACCATTTCTCAAAAGCCAACTTGATAGCCAACAACTCCCTGTTGCCGATATCGTAGTTACGTTCGGCGGGCGACAGCTTCTTGGAAAAGTAGGCGCATGGACGCAACTTGCCCAAGGATGAGCCTTGTGACAGCACTGCCCCCACTCCAACCTCAGACGCATCGACTTCCACGGTAAACGGTTTTGATACGTCCGGTTGCACCAGAATGGGGGCCGAAGCAAAACTGTTCTTCAGAAATTCAAATGCGCGCACAGCCGCCTCAGGCCAGGCGGAGAAATTGGTACCCTTTTTCGTCATGTCAGTAAGCGGTTTAGCAATGGTAGAAAAATCTTTGATAAATTTTCTGTAATAATTAGAAAATCCAAGGAACGGCTGGAGTGCTTTTAGGTTATCAGTCCGTTCCCAATGCAGCACCGCTTGCACCTTAGCGGCGTCCATTTTAAACCCTGAAGCAGACACAGTATAACCCAAAAAATGCAGCTCCTGAACCGAAAAAAAACATTTCTCCAGTTTTGCATAGAGCTTATTTTCTCTGAGTAGCTGTAACACCTGCCTCACATGCTCTAAATGAGTATCACGATCGCATGAATAAATGAAAATGTCATCTAGGTACACAATAACGAATTTCCCCAGTACATGCGAGAACACATCATTTATGAAATGTTGAAATACAGCAGGCGCGTTTGTCAAACCAAATGGCATCACCAAATTTTCAAAATGACCCTCAGGAGTATTAAAAGCCGTCTTCCACTCATCACCTTGACGGACTCTTATGAGGTTGTACGCCCCCCTGAGGTCAAGCTTGGAAAACCACTTAGCACCAGCCACCTGGTTGAACAAATCAGGTATCAGTGGCATAGGGTATGGATCACGAACCGTAATCTGGTTTAACTCCCTGAAATCCAGACACGGGTGTAGTCTTCTTAACGAAGAAGAACCCCGCTGCCACCGGCGAGGACGAAGGCCTGATGTGCCCTTTGCGCAAACTCTCAGCAATGTAGTCTTTTAAAGCTTGCCTCTCAGGACCAGAGATGTTAAACATCCTAGCTTTCGGCAATTTGGCCTATGGTTTAAACCTAATAGTACAGTCATAGGGTCGATGTGGTGGCAATTCTGAGCAACCCTTCTCAGAGAACACATCTGCGAAATCCAGCAGTGACTCAGGAATGCTAGAAGTCACAGCGGACACACGTGTCCAGGCAATTCTCCTGGCAGAAACTGCTCCACTGAACTATGTCCTGAGTTTTCCAGTCAATCACCGGGTTGTGCATAGACAACCAAGGAAAACCCAGAACCATTTGTGCAGGAAGATTACTGAGCACCCTACATGAAACTTGCTCAGAATGTAGAACCCCAATGTGGAGTTTAACCTCAGCCACAAACTCAATAATCTCCCCCTGTGGGAGTGGAGTAGCATTGATGGTGACCACCCGGATAGGATGAGGCAGTTTTTCGACCGTGAACCCGGCCGTGCGCGCAAACTCCTCATCAATGAGATTAGTGGCCGACCCACTATCCACAAAAACAGTGATTGGCAGCTCTCTGCCAGCGACCATAACTCTGGCAGGAAGCATACATTGAGAGACCACCATGGAGGATATGCATAAGCTCAGATTGGCCTCCTCCACACCCTCTGAGCTTAGTAGTTTTCCGCCATTGCGCTTTTCTTAGAAAACAGAGGACAAGCATTAACATAATGTCCTTTTTTACCACAGCAAAAACAGGCTTCCTGCTTCCTGAGTGAGGGGGCTCGATGATGTGACACCCCTGCGATTTGCATAGGCTCTGTGGGCTCACCTGCAGCAACCTCACGTGCACCTACGCCCTCTCCCATAAGCGGCGTCTCTTGCTCCCCCTGATGCAAACGGCGATCAATGCGGACAACAAGACTCATAGCAGACTCTAGAGAAGCAGACATCAGGAGGGCTTGTTTAACCCTTCTCGAAACCCCATGTACAAACTGACTCCGCAGCGCCAGGTCATTCCATTGTGTGTCCACCCGCCCAGCGGCGAAATTCAGAACAGTAATCCTCCGCCATTCGCTCCCCCTGGCGGAGAGCGCGTATTTTTGATTCTGCTAGAGCCAATCTGTCAGGATCATCATATATGAGCCCAAGAGCAGAAAAAAAAAAAACTCCACTGAGTTAAATGCAGCTGAATCAGATGGTAATGAAAATGCCCATGCTTGGGGGTCTCCGTTCAGTAATGACAATATCAGGCCCACACACTGAGCCTCATTACCTGAGGAAACTGGGCGCATATGAAAATATAATTTGCAAGCTTCACGAAAAACAACAAATTTACTGCGTTCCCCAGCAAACCTCTCAGGTAAAGGAATCTTTGGCTCTGCAACTCTACCTGCATTTTCAGCTTGCACATTAGATACTACAAGACCCTGTTGCTGAACTGCCCCCTTCAACTCAGTGACCTGTAAGGACAGCACCTCCAACTGGCGGGTTATGGAAGTCATGGGATCCATGGCATCCAAAATTTATTTAGGCTGTTTATAATGTCATGCGGGTACTGGGTAGACTACAGCTGATTACCCGGGCCCCTGTGATATCCTTCAGACTAGGGAAAACCCTGTCTGTCCCTCTCCCAGAATTTACACTGATGGTGTGCTTGTCTGGGCCGCCAGGCCTGACCCTGACTCCTGTTTCAGTCCTATGCTGAAACCTCCACCCGCTAAAACTAAACTAAAACTAAACTAAAACTAAAAAACTAAAAACGCACCACGCCGCAGACACACAGGAAAACACTAAAATGTGCATAGGGCAAAACAAATACAAATATAGGAAGGAGAAATATGACAAAGGATAATACACCACCAGATACAATATTTCTTCTCCTAGACCACCACTCCAGACCGAGATCACCAGGCACAAGAAACAAGCTATAATCGGTGACGCCCAAAGTCCAGAATAACTATTTAAAGGCCACGGGCGTGACCCAGCCTCCAACCCGATTACCAGCTAGATTAACCCCGGACAACCTGGATAAAGTCTAGCCGGCGCCACTGAACGTATAGTGGACGAATGTGGAATTACTGCTGTCTGTCGGACGCCCTGGTGTGAATAGCGTCCGACATGACACCATGCATATCCTGAGGAGTACACACAGTGCCCCCTAGCTGCAGCAGGGGTCACTGCATCACAGCAGATACCCTATAGGAAGGAGTGATGGTTTGGAATGCTGATTTTTATGGAATGGTCGTTATGTCGCGTTTGGAGAGCCCCTGATGTGCCTAAACAGAAGAAACCCCCCCACACACACTTCACAAGTTACCCTATGTTGGACTTGATCTAGTGTTTTACTTGTATATCAATTTCATAATATGGTGGCATACATACATTGTGTCGCGTGAATCAGGTCAGCATACATGAGTAGTGTAGAGTGCATCAGGTTGACTTGCATGAGTAGTATACAGTGCATCAGAAGTAATATAGAGTGCGTTAGGTTGGCATACATGAGTTGTGTAGCATGCATCAGGTTGGCATACGTGAGTTGCGTAGCATGCATCAGGTTGGCATATGTAAGTAGTGTAGAGTGCATCAGGTTGGCTTAAGGTACCTTCACACTGACCAACTTTCCAACGATAACGATAGCGATCCGTGACATTGCAGCGTCCTGGATAGCGATATCGTTGTGACACGCAGCAGCGATCTGGATCCTGCTGTGATATCGCTGGTCGGAGCTTAAAGTCCAGAACTTTATTTGGTCGTCAGATCGGCGTGTATCGTTGTGTTTGACAGCAAAAGCAACGATGCCAGCAATGTTTTACAATGGTAACCAGGGTAAATATCTGGTTACTAAGCGCAGGGCCGCGCTTAGTAACCCGATATTTACCCTGGTTACCATTGTAAAGGTAAAAAAAAAACCACTACATACTCACCTTCTGATGTCTGTCACGTCCCCCGGCGTCCGCGCTGCTGCTCAGAGCTTCCTGCACTGAATGTGTCAGTGCCGGCCGTAAAGCAGAGCACAGCGGTGACGTCACCGCTGTGCTTTAGGGCCGGCGCTTACACAGTGCAGGGAAGCGGACGCCGGGGGACGCGACAGGCACCGAAATGTAAGTATGTACTGTTTGTTTTTTTTTTTTTGCATTTACACTGGTAACCAGGGTAAACATCGGGTTACTAAGCGCGGCCCTGCGCTTAGTAACCCGATGTTTACCCTGGTTACCCGGGGACTTCGGCATCGTTGGTCGCTGGAGAGCTGTCTGTGTGACAGCTCTCCAGCGACCACACAGCGACGAAACAGCGACGCTGCAGCGATCGACATCGTTGTCTATATCGCTGCAGCGTCGCTTAATGTGACGGTACCTTTACGTGAGTAGTGTAGAGGGTATCAGGTTGGCATACGTGAGTTGTGTAAGTCAAAAATTAATTTAGTAGTCCATGTATGTGTGGTACAGTTTGAAGAATTCTTTTATACACAGACCAGGTTTGTCGGGGCAGGTGTCGCATTGCCAAATAGTGTCCTTTCTCATTCCCCTTCTGTAATACACTCAGCACCTTTTTTGCGACCTTCCTTTCTTTGAAGTTTGAGGGACTTCACAGAGGAAATGTTGGCCTGTACTATACTAGCACCTTCAGTTCCAGGAGCACCCTGGCCTGCTTCTTCCTGACTGCCAAATATTAGGGCCTTGATTACTACCTCATGGTACCAAAGGTACAACGTTTTGGTCTGGCTTAGATATTGTGATCATACGAAAGCATTGAACATTGCCATCTGCACGATATGCAAGGCCAGGTTCTTGCACCACACCTTGGCTTTTCTTATGGCACTGTACGACCAGTACACAGTTTGGTTGTGGACCTGTGTAGAGGTACCCCATAAAAGAAATGGCCATCCCACTTTACCTTATACTTGACCACCAACATGTTGTCACTACATTGGGCTGTGCACTCACCCTCTCTGAGCAGCTGTCCAATTAGTGTCTTATGGAGACCTTTCTGATTTTTGTGGACCGTAGCTAGCGCAGAGAGGGATTTGAAAAGTGGGATGCTGGTATAAAAGTTATCTATGTAGAGGTGATAACCTTGATCCAGCAGTGGGTGCACCAAATCCCACACAAATTTTCCACTCACTCCCAAGACAGGGGGGAGCATTCAGGGTGTTGAATCTGAGTGTCCTTCCCTTCATAAACTCCAAACCTGTGTGCGTACCCTGAGGTACTCACATAGCTTGTACCATTTAATTCCGCACCTGGCTCTCTTACTTGGTAGGTATTGTCGCAATTTGAGCTTTTAAGCGTAATAGCGATTCATCCGCGCAGATGTCCCTTTGGGAAATGTACACCTCGGCAAACTTGTTGCTGAAGTGATCAATGAACAGCACAACTTTGAAAAGTTGGTCAAAGTTGGGGTCATCTCAGAGACGGCTGTAGGATATACGCACTGAGTAGTACAAAGTGGGGGGGTGTCCTGGAAAACAGTGAGCACGAGTGCCGATCAGTGATTTTTTTCACTGATCAGCGCTCATTGGCTGCAGGATGCACGGCAGTGGTGCAAAGGTGGGGGGGATGAAAAAATTCCTGGAAAATAGCGAGCATGGACGCTGATCAGTGATTTTCTGTTGAACGCACAAAAAGAAAAAACTTGCAAAAAATCAAGTGATCAAGTACTTATCAGGGCTCGGCAGCAGATGGGAGAGTGGGGTGGGGCATAGGGAGAGGGGAATAGGGGAAAAAGGAGGGGGAAGAGGGGGAAGAGGGGTGGGTTAGGAAAAGGTAAGGATCGGGAACGTATCAGAAACGTATCAGAAACATGTTCTTTCTTCTTTCCTCTTTCTGGAATTGCAGGAACACCAGCAATAGTGGTGGCACAGGCTTCAAAAAGTCTGTGGCATCACAGGCCCCAACACAGCATGATAGAACAGCAGTATGAGCACTCTGCACACATGTAAGGAGGAGAGCAGACCCTGGTGTGCCTTGACCGGGACGAGACCGGAACCATCGGAGTTGTCACTCGTGTTGCAGGGGGTACGCTTAGATCTCTGGACAGACCTTTGAACTTGAGACCGGGGGCATGGAGGATATAAAAGGACGACAGTGCGTGGGAACAGGCAGAGTGGCGGCGGGAAGCTGTAGTGCACAGAGGTCGACTGTGAGTCCTCCCTTGCTGTATAGTCAGGACAAAGTAGGCCCAAGCCCAAAGGGCCCACGGAGAAATACCGGAGACGAAAGGCAGAGACTCCTCCTGGTATGCCTGACTGTTCCGACTCCCGTAACGCCACTGAGCGTGAGCGATTCCTCTTCACGACCCGACCGCAGGGCACGTACCTCAAGACGGGGCAACCAGACAGCAGACCGAATACGGCTGCCTGATATATCTGCTCCTGCATACTGCAGATCTGTGCTGGCGCTTAAAAGAAGGGACTGTCACCTTTCCAGCGGTTCCTTTCTTGGATCCAGGACCCACGACCGGACATCTCAGGACCACTGACGACATCGGGACCCAGGACCTCTTCCGCGCCAGGACGAATACGAATCCTTCAAGTGTTTAAGCTGGGACGTCACCGCCATCCTCGCAGAGACTGTTCCTGATCTATGTCAGATCGATAAGTTTTGATACCTTTGAACTCTCCCCTACTCAATCCCACAACTGTTGCTCTTAAGTTTACCAAGTATAACTTGTTCATCCTCCCCTTCTTTTATCCCTCTGTTAATCCTTATTCTGCCTCCGACCGTTACTACATCCTGGTACCTGCTTCACTTGGCGTAGTTGGCAGGATGCAGTCTTCAGATTCGGAGGGGGCAGACCAATCGTCTGGAGCACTCCCCAGGTCCAATATCTCCAATATCTCCCTAGGGGCTATGCTAACTAATCTGCCAAAGTTTAATGAGAACAATACCATGTTGTGGAGCTGGACTGAATATATTAGGGGGATGATTAAAATGCACCCTATGGTGCCCGCACTGGAGGGAGAGGCCAAAGATTCGGTGATGATTAGACCCGCCCGACAGTGTGACACGTTTGACAAGATCCTACATATATTAGAGGAGACACCTGGGGATCCCACAGATGTAGGAGAGTTGAGGTCACATCTGTTTAGTTGGATGCAAAGGGTGGGGGAGACAGTGAACCAGGACATGAATGTGTTACAGGAGATTCACACAGCCGTAACCAGGAAAGGCGGGTGGGACTAGGCCCCATTGATGTGGTACTCCAGGATCAGGTTGGTGACCAGACTGAGAGGCGCCCTGCTAAAACAGGCCCTATGAGAGCTCTTGGGAGTGACCCAAACATGACGTTTGCAGAGGTGGGAGGAAAATTATGGGCATGAGAGCAGGAGCACGGGGTGACAGTGCCGGTGGTGAAGGTTCGGAGTGGAGAGGTAGCCGTGGGCTCGGTGACTGAACCAGGCTGGGCCGAAGACCTACGTAGAGAAATCTTAGCTATGAGAGAGGATTTGATGGAAACTAAGAGAAGAGTGTATTCTTTGAGTGCACCTGGGACTAGAGCTTACTCGGAGTCGAGACGGGGAGGAAGGACAGCTCGGCGGGAAGAATTCCCTACTTGTTTTCTATGTGGTGAGCTCGAACATATGGCTCAGGCCTGCCCACAGCAAGGACGGCCTCCATAGCGCCGCTCGTTAAACTAGGAGGCTCCAAGGCTGGGGGATGCCGCCCGGAGCCAGAGCAGTCAGTGAGAAGAACCAGAAGTCCCACTAAATTAGTTTCAGTGTGTCCGTTAGTTTGGGCCGAAATTGATGGACAGGCTGTGCGCTGCCTGGTAGATACTGGCTCTCAAGTGACCACGATGCCCGAGGTGTACTATTGAAGACATTTTGCTGAAGCAATGAGGCCTGAATGGGGACAGGTGATAAGATTAACGGACGCCAATCAGCTTTCCATCCAGGACGCCGCAGTGGCGTGGATGCAAATCAAAGTCTGTGGGAAATATCTGGGCCATAAAGGGGTAGTGCTGACTTCTGGGGACACAGAACGGGGATACACGGTCACCCTGGGGATGAATGTATTGAAGGAGTTCGGAAGTGTGCTGGTGAACGAGTCCCCGGATGTATTCCTGAGACAGTGGAGCCCGCAAACACCCCAGAGAAAACTATTCCAGCAATTGATTCGGTCGGCACAGGCCCAAGAAGCCTCCGGAGAAGGGAAAGTGGTGGGAAAAGTAGTCACCCCATCTACAGGCAGACTGGAAATACTTCCTGGATAGACTGTGCTACCCTTGCTGGTCCGAGCTTGCACGCCCCTGGAAGGGGTAGAGATCCAACTGGAGCCAGCCGTCATGGGAGAACCTACCACCAGGGTTGTTGGTCGCACGAATGATGGCTACAGTGTGCGAAGGAAAGGTACCAGTACGCTGTAAAAATCTCAGAGAAGAACCGCTCACCCTGTCTCCCAAGAGTGAGATAGCCCAAGTTATCGGCATGCCAGAAGAATTGATACTACCTCAGACTGTCCACTTGACTGCAAAATGGGAAGATCCCTGCATTGTAGCAGTAGAAGCTCTCTCTGCATCAGAACCGTTACAGCAGAAAGAGGGGCAGAAAATACTTGACCAAATGTGGGCTGAACTTACCGGGCATACACCTAATCAGATACCACAAGTGGAAGTTCTGCTGGGGCGCTATCGGGACGTGTTCGCCCAGCATGAAGATAGCTTTAGCTGTACCACTGCCATCACCAACGAGATCCCAATGGGGCAAGTGGCGCCTATAAGAGAGCGCTATTGACAGATTCCTCCACAGCTGTATCAGAAAGTCAAGGGGATGCTCTCCCAGATGACACAGAACGGCGGGATACAGGAAAGCCAGTGCCCGTGGGCTTCTCCGATTGTCCCTGTATGAAAGAAAGACGGAACTCTTTGATTTTGCGTAGACTACCACAAGTTAAATGCCTGCACCGTTCGAGACTCCTATCCACTGCCCTGAGTAGAAGAGTCTCTCTCCGCCCTAGGACACGCAAAATATTTCTCTGGACTGGATTTGGCGAGTGGCTACTGGCAGGTGCCAATGTCGGAGGACGACTGAGCAAAGACGGTCGTTATACTACCAATGGGGTTGTTTGAATTTAATTGAATGCTGTTTGAGATGACAAATGCACCAGGAACTTTTCAATGGCTTATGGAGAAGTGTCTGGGGGACCTGAATTTTGAAGCCACCCTCACCTATCTGGATGACATAATCGTTTATGGTGGTACGTTTGATGAACATCTGCAATGGTTAGAGCAAGTATTGAGCCAGCTCCAAGGACATGGCCTAAAGGTGAAGCCTTCCAAATGCCACCTGTTCCATACCCAGATTGAGTACCTAGGGCACATGGTTTCGGCTGAAGGGGTAAAACCTTCCCCAGAGAAGATCGCAGCGGTACAAGAATGGCCTATCCTGAAGACAGTAAAAGATGTAAGGACCTTCCGGGGACTAACTGACTACTACTGATGGTTTGTGAAGAATTTCACACACATCGTGAACCCACTGCTGGAACTGCTGAGAGGCGTCCTGTCCGCAGCCAAGAATCAGGAGGTACAATGGGGAGAACAGCAAGAACAGGCCTTCCAAACTCTGAAAGCTACCCTGATGGAAGCATCAGTATTGGCCTACGCCGACTTTTCACAGCCCTTCATTCTTAAAAAAGATGGCAGCCTGCAAGGACTAGGAGCAGTATTGTCACAAATCCAAGATGGAAAAGAACGTGTAATTGCCTATGCGAGTTGCTACCACCACGACTTCGAGCGAAACCCCGACAATTACAGCTCATTCAAGTTGGAGCTACTGGCACTGGTGTGGGCTATGACAGAGAAATTTGAGGAATAATTGGCCGGGTCCGAAGTGCTGGTACATACTGACAATAACCTGTTGGGCTATCTGGAAAATGCGAGATTAGGTGCCCTAGAGCAACGCTGGGTAGCAAGAATGGCAAAATATCGATATATAATTACTTACCTTTGCGGGGCCGAAAATACCCATGCAGATGCCTTGTCCAGAGTCACACACGAGGAGCCTGGTCCTAATCGGGATGAAGAATTCGAGGATGAGGAAATTCTTGTTTTCTGGGGTACGGTCAGGATGTTGACCGCAGCGCAGGATCAGGTGATGATGGACGTCTTGAAGAGTATACTGAGACAGCCTCGTGATGAGTGGGTAAGGATTCAACAAGAAGATGGAGAACCCACACAGATTCGGTCTTGGGTGGCCCGTCAACAACTGCCCAGCCAGAACGAGAGAGAAGCCCGAACCACTGGGGCCTTGCAAATCCTTCGACAGTGGGAAAGACTCTATCTGAGAGATGGACTTCTGTACCGGAAGATTCAACTGCAGAGAGCTTTGCCTGATGTCTGGCAAGTGGTGTTTCCGAAACCCTAGTGCATGAAGTAGAAAGAGAGGCCCATGAAAAAGGAGCACATTTTGGTCCCAGAAAAACCTTGCACTGGTTACAGAAAACCATTTATCATCCCCTGTTGAAGATGGCGGTTGAAGAAGTGTGTCGACAGTGCAGGAACTGCGAGCTGTCCAAGCCCCCTGAGCACAGAGCTCCTATCCAGATGGTGAAGACCTTAGCCCTGGTGGATGTGCTGATGATTGACTATGTAACGATTGGACCAGCTTGTCATGGATACAAACATTGTCTGGTGATGGTGGATAATTTTTCTTAATTTGCAGTGGTGACCCCGACTTGAGACCAAACTGCAGAGTCAGCAGCCCATGCTATCTGTAAAAATTTCATTCAAGTATACGGATGCCCGAAGAGGATACATTTAGATCAGGGAGCCTGCTTTCTGGGGAAAGTAATGGAAGAGCTGCATCATTTATACCAGGTTGAAAAGTCGCAGACAACCCCCTACTATCCTCAGGGCAACGGGGCCTGTGAACGTTTCAACTGCACCCTCTTTCAAATGTTAAGGACCTTGGAAGAGGATTGCAAGGCCCGTTGGCCGGAATTTGTGTCAGAGCTGGTGTGAGTATATAACAACAGAGTCCATAACACCACAGGACACACACCTTACTCCCTACTCTTCGGAAGGGCCGGCAAAAAGATCTCTGAGCTGGAGCTGGACCGAGAGGAGAACTAGCCACTGACGGGGGTGTCCAATTGGGTGCGAGAACATCGACATCGGACACAGACTCTTCATTGCCTAGTACGGACTAGGTTTCAAGAATTGGAACATGTTGCAGCGGCCCCCCTGCGAGGGACAGCTCTACAGGCCGGGGATTGGGTACTAGTTAGAGTCAAATGTCCGCGAAACAAACTTGGTTATCGGTGGGAAGAAACACCACACTGGGTTGTACATCGGGTCCGCCCTGGAGGGCCAGTCTATGAAATTCGACCCGAAGAAGTGGAAGGTGCCCCTTCCCATGTGGTGCATCGAAATATGCCCCGGCCGTGTGTATCCCACAATCCAATTGTAAAAGCAGAAGAGACACCTCCACCCGGAAGCCCTCCATTGATTCAAGTAGAGGAAGAGGAATATGCTGAACTATTGCCAGAGGGAGAGAAAGAAGAACGGACACCTGAGACTCTTGAGACTCCTGTAGTTCCAGAAAGGACTGTTCTGTCTGAATCGGGCGTGTCCCCAACCCTGTCGTTCCAACCAAATCCAGTTACCTCCCAGGACTCGACAGAGACTCCCAGTTTACGTCGCTCTGAACGCTCAACTGCAGGAAGACCCCCTAACCGTTTTGACCAAGAACATTTTGTTTGGCGACAAATTGTGCAAGAAATAAGAGAATGCAAACACTTGTTGCAAGAAATCTCGCCCGTGGGATGGCGAGCACAAAGGAAGGGAGAATGTAAGGAGGAGAGTCGACCCTGGTGTGCCTTGTCCGGAACCATCGGTGCTGTCACCCGAGTTGCAGGGGGGTAAGCTTAGTACTCTGGACAGACCTTTGAACTTGAGACCGGGGGGCGTGAAGAATATAAAAGGGCGACAGTGCTCGGGAACAGGCAGAGTGGCGGCGGGAAGCTGTAGTGCACAGAGGTAGACTGTGAGTCCTCCCTTGCTGTGTAGTCAGGACAAAGCGGTCCCAAGCCCGAGGAACCCAAGAAGACATACCGGAGACGAAAGGCAGACTCCTCCCGGTATCCCGGACAGTTTCGATTCTTGTAACGCCACTGAGTGTGAGTGATTCCTCTTCATAACCCGACCACAGGGGACGTACCTCGAGACAGGGCAACCAGGCCACAGACCGAATACGGTTGTCTGATATATCTGCTCCTGCATACTGCAGTGCTCTGCTGGCGCCTTTAAGAAGGGGTTGTCACCTTTCCAGCGGTTCCTCTCTTGGATCCAGGACCCACGACTGAGCATCTCAGGGCCACCGATGACATCGGGACCCAGGACCTCTTCCGCACTAGGACGACTTTGGATCCTTCAAGTGTTCAAGCCGGGATGTCACCGCCATCGTCGCTGAGACTGTTCCTCATCTACGTCAGATCGATAAGTTTTGATACCTTTGAACTCTCCCCTACTCAATCCCACAACTGTTGCCCTTAAGTTTACCAAGTATAACTTGTTCATCCTCCCCTCCATTTATCCTTTCCCTGTGTGGAGTAACGCTGTTACATTAAATCGCTCTGTTAATCCTTGTTCTGCCGCCGACCATTACTGCATCCTGGTACCTGCTTCACACGTCCGAAGCTAGAATGAGTAAGTACCGGGCGGTCATACTGGGCACTCTGGTGCAATCGGTGTCATCGTTTGATCGCTCCAATCAGTGCTGGGTGCTGGTGACTATTCTGTTACTAGGATCCAGCTTATGAACTGTGTAGCAGCCAAGGAAACAGCAGGAACCTTAATGCAATCAGTGCAACTGCGGTCGCGGTGTCGCATTTTAGCCAGGACATACCCAGTACATCCAAGGTGTCGATAGTTCTCATCACACCCCGAGATCATCTGATGACCCCAGGGTAACTGTGGGTTGTTAGACACAACTATAACCCAGTTCTAACACAGTGAGTCAGTGAGAAACTGACAGGTCTCATGCATATTGCAGTGCATGAGATCAACATTCAGTATCCCACAGTGGGGCTAAGTGAAAAAGTAAAAAAAGTTAAATATAGTATGAAATAAATTAAAAAAAACACAAAAAAGCACACAAAAATCACAAAAAAACCATATTTTGCAACTAAAAATGAAGCCTTTCTGTTAAAATAAAATAATCATATCTGGAATGACCCAAACTATAAAATTGGTAAGGTATTTATTCCGTATGATGAACACTGGAGAAGAAATAAAAAACACTCCAAAAATGTCGCTTATTCATCATACTGACACAAAAAATTAATAAAAAAAAACAATTAAACGGTATTATGTAAAAAAAAATGGTATGAATGAAAATGCAAAAAAAGCCCTAATATGGCTCATTCAACAACAAAATAAACGTTACAGCTCTCAGAATATGATGATGCAAAAACAAATTCATTTTTATAAAATATAGTTTTTAGTGTGTAAAAAGTAGCAAAGCATTAAAAAAATATAAATCTTGTATTGCTGTAATCGTGCCGAGCCAAAAAATAAAGCTGTGTTATCACTTATACCACACAATAATAAATCAAACCCAAAATGAAAGAAAACAATCTAATATTCTTCCACATGCTCACAACCACAATGGGGGAGTCTAACGGGAAGACATATTTAATATGATAAGGACACTCCCAAAGCCAATATCATAGAACAGAGAAAAATGGAGTTCATGTCCAAAAAAGTTACATAATATTTTATTAAATTTTTACAAAACATACCAATAATTTACCAACAACATGTAACAGTACACTAAGGTAAAAATCAAGATAGTTAGAGATGGGGGGTAGCACAGACAAAAAAGCGGTGCAGCACTCAGGCTGATGCCATATACATAAAAATCACCTGCATAGTGCAGAGTATAGTACAGGTATAAACCCGGGGGGGCATGTGGAACGATATAGAACGGTATCGTGAGCCTTGTACACTGACTCGTATCTCGCTAGTTAGGCCATAAATCCCCACCCCGGACTCTTACCCACACACTGGCACCAGGACCGGACCACACCGTTGCACCGTCAGCGATTCTTGCTAAAGTCACTGCCGATAATGTCATACTCACCAAAGGGGGAGGCAGCACTAAAAGTGCCTAGGGCAGCAGAAACTCTAAATACGGCCCTGATGATGGGGGCAGGCTTTGCCGCGTTGAGAATCTCCCCCCCATGTGCTCACCCACCTATCCATTCTCTCTTTCCCCATGTGCAGACTTCTCCCATCTGTGATCTCTTCTTTGACCTGTCTGCCCCATGTGCTATCTCTCTTGTCTCATTTGCCTGTTGTTGTCTTCGACGTTGTGCCTTTGCTGCTTTCCTTTCATTGTAATTGGCGTACTTTTTAGGAGGAGCCATGTTGGCATTGAAATTTCCCACGAACGAAAATTCACTTTAAATATTGTCTGTGTGTGACTGTGTACAGAACATACCACAGCTCCTGGGCAGGGGAGGAAGCAAAAGACAATACTGACATTACAGCAGGAGATAGCACAGGATACATTTTGTGAGGTAAAATATTGTTTAAAAACAGTCAGTGAAATATTTTACCTCACTAAATGAATCCTCTGTGATCCCCTGCTGTAATGTCAATATTGTATTTTGCCTCCTCCCCTGCCCAGGAGCTGTGGTATGCTCCGTACACGGTCAGACACAGACAATTTTTTAAATGAACTTTCATTCATACAGTTTGTGTGTGTGTGGTGCGTACGGAGTATACAGTGTGTGTGTGTGTGTGTGTGTGTTGCGTACGGTGTATACAGTGTGTGTGTGTGTTGTGTACGGCACATACAGTGTGTGTGGTACGCACAACGTATACAGTGTGTGTATGGTGCGTACAGCATATACAGTTTGTGTGTGTGTGTGTGGTGCGTACGGTGTATACAGTGTGTGCGTGTGGTGTGACAGTGTTCCGCTGGTGGTACTGCGCAAGAGGCTGGTACCACCAGCAGTTTTCATATTGAGACACCCATCACTTGGGTGTCCCAATATGGTGGTCGGTGAACTTCCGCCGCTTGGAATTCTGGGATCCGGACACATCTGGATGGAACAGTATGTGAAGACATTACAAGATAATAATATATATATATATATATATATATATATATATATATATATATATATATATATATATATATATATATATATATATATATATATATATATACATATACTAGATTGTGGCCCGATTCTAACGCATCGGGTATTCTAGAATATGCATGTCCCCGTAGTATATGGACAATGATGATTCCAGAATTCGCGGCAGACTGTGCCCGTCGCTGATTGGTCCAGGCAACCTTTATGACATCATCGTCGCCATGGCAACCATTATGACATCTACGTCGATACTGTGCCCGTCGCTGATTGGTCGAGGCGAATTCACGGCAGACTGTGCCCGTCGCTGATTGGTCGAGGCAACCTTTATGACATCATCGTCGCCATGGCAACCATTATGACATCTACGTCGATACTGTGCCCGTCGCCTGGCCTGGCGGCCTCGACCAATCAGAGACGCGGGATTTCTACGTCGATACTGTGCCCGTCGCTGATTGGTCGAGGCCCAGGCGGCCTCGACCAATCAGAGACGCGGGATTTCCAGGACAGACAGACAGACAGAAAAACCCTTAGACAATTATAGATATATATATATATATATATATATATATATATATATATATATATATATATATATATATATATATATATACATACATAAGTATATGTGTGTGTGTGTGTATGTATACATATGTGTGTGTATGTATATGTTGTGATGCAGTGACCCTGTTACAGCTAGGGGGCACTGCATGGTCTCCTCAGAATATGCACGGACGCATACTGAGACCATGGGAACGCATGGCAGTTGCAGGCATAACTATGATGGTGAGATTGTGTCCGGCATGATTGAAAATGACCGGTATGTGTCACAGAGGGAGTCTGCACTGTAAGCCAGTATTATTGTTCTGGAACCTTTAGTCCCACAAGTATTGTTGTGCAGCTTTAAAGGGAGGCTTAGGCTGCTTTCACACATCAGGTTTTTCGCCGCATGCCGGTTCCAGTGTCGTACCGCAGCGTCGAATCCGGATTATTTTGTAAAAACCGGATGAGACGGATCCGTTTTTTAGCTGGATCAGGTGTCCGGGTCCGTTTCGTCCGGTTTTCCATCCGGATTTTGATGGATCCGGTTTCTAAAAACGCCCCCTGAAAGGCTAAAAATGTGATTGGCCCGCGGAAACTATATATACAGTGTTCCTACAGCCCATCTGTGACAGGTTTGAGAGGAGCAAGATGGACGGCATTATTGCGAAGATTCTGCAGAACAACGTGGATTTCATCGTGGAGGCGAATCGATTGAAAGCAATTGTTCTTGAGAAGGAGCGAGAGAGACAGCGCGTCATGCGTCTGCGCCGACGCCGTTTGTGGATCCACCCCATCACGGCACAGAGAATGACGCAGGGAGTCTTTTCTACTTTATACATGGAGCTACGAGGAGACCCTGACAAGTTTTTCAGCTATGTGGGGATGAAAGCTGAGAACTTTGATGTATTGGTGGAGCGGGTTGAACATCTAATAAGAAGGAGTGATACCTATTGCAGAATCTCCATTACACCGGCTGAGCATCTGATGGTCACTCTTCGGTAAGCATTCTTTTTGGATCTACTCTTGTAGCGCACTTTCATTGATTGATATTTTGAATTTGCAGTAATTTCTGCCTTGCTTTTGTTCACAGATTCCTAGCAACTGGAGAATCCCTGTCTTCACTACATTTTCAGTTCAGACTGGGAATTTCAACCATATCTGGAATAGTGAGGCACACTTGCCGTACTGTGTGGGACTCTCTGCACGACGAATTCATTCCACATCCCACAATGCAGACTTGGTTGGAAGTTGCTGACAGATTCCAGGAAGTGTGTCAGTTTCCCAATTGCTTGGGCGAGGTGGATGGGAAACATATCCGTATCGTGAAACCGGCTGGTTCTGGATCTCAGTTTTTCAACTATAAAAAGTACTTTTCCATCGTGCTGATGGCCATCGCCGATGCGGATTACAAATTTGTTGCGGTGGATATTGGGGCGTATGGCCGCTCTAATGATTCGCAAGTTTTCAAACTGTCTTCTATGGGGCGGCATTTGTATGGACAAACCTTTCAATTCCCGCCCACCCCCTAGACCACTGCCTCAAACCACCAGGCCACCAATGCTTTTTTGTGTGTGTTGGGGATGAAGCTTTTCAGCTTTCAGAACATCTTTTGAAACCCTACTCCAGCCATCGTTTAAACAATACTAAAAGAATTTTCAACTACCGACTCACACGTGCACGGAGAATGGTGGAGTGTGCATTTGGGATCTTAACCGCCAAATGGAGAGTTCTCCTGACATCCATTAACTTGAAGACAGACACTGTGGATGAGGTAGTGAAAGCGTGTGTTGTCCTGCACAATTATGTTATATCCAAGGAACAGGTTTCCATTGAGGACCACTCTGCAGAGACCACCTTGGCTGATTATAGCAACCAAACGTATAGAAGTTCTGCCACTGTTTCCAGAATACGGGATCACGTTGCAGAATATTTTATTTCACCCGAAGGAAGAATACACTGGCAGGATGAGAGAGTTTAAACAATTTGTCTTGAACCTAGTAACTTTTTCACCTTTTACCCATGTCGTGTACCTGTTTGTTTTTACCTTTTACCCAAGATGTGTACCTGTTTGGTTTTACCTTTTACCCAAGTTGTGCATCTGTTTGGGTTGTACCCAAAGTATTTTACCTCTGACCAATAAACCTTGTTTAACCAAAGTGTGTTAATCTATACCTTATAAAAAATAAATACAAGATAGCTGTAAACAACAAAGTTTTATTAAAAAAAAAAATTTAAATATCAAAATCAAACTTATTTTGAAACAAACAAAAAATAAATAAATTTTGCAGCATACAAAACAAACTAGAGATTGGAATAAGTTGGGGTGTAGATAGTGCTCGAGGGGCTGTCGGATAGGGACACTTCGACAGTGGGAGTGTGGAGAGAGGAATGTGTTGGTGGTGGGGAAGGATCAATAGGTAGTGGTGAAGGAGTGGAGAAGGCAATTGAGCGGGTGGACAAGAAAGTGGGATTGGGGTTAGGAATTTGGTAGGATGGGAGGGGGTGTAGGTGATGTTTTGGGAGGATTGGGAGGCAAAAGCAGTTGTGGGTGGAGAAGAGGGTTGGGAAGGAGGTGATAGAGGCTGTTGGAAGTGGGCAAGGAGAGGAGGCGAGGATGAAGTAGATGCTAAGTGGTATGGGTCAGGATCATCATATTGGTGGGAAGGGGCACGGGTGGGAGGCTGGTAGTGTGGCTGGTGGGAAGGGGCACGGGCGGGAGGCTGGTAGTGTGGCTGGTGGGAAGGGGCACGGGCGGGAGGCTGATAGTGTGGCTGGTGGGAAGGGGCATGGGAACGCTGGAAGTGTGGCTGTTGGGACGGGGCACGGACACGATGTGGGTGATGGTGAGGTTGGTGGGATGGGGCACGGACAGTTTGGTGGTACGGGTCAGGAGGATGGTAGTGGCTGTAGTGATGGACAGTGGAGGAAGGGGGGGCAGTTGCAGCATGGGTGGCAAGACTCTCTGCTCTTCAGGCAATGAGCGCTAGAGTAGACTGGCAGGATTCCATTACTTGCATCTGCTGAGAAGCAGATAGCGTCTCCATTTGCTCAAGTACCGACTGGAAAAAAGTGTTGTTCGGTGACTGTCTTGCCTCTGAACGCATCGTTAACAGAAGTGTATGCATCTCGAGTATACTTTTATTTATTAAATTAAAACCTGCAGCCATTTGCTCGGACAAAACTTTCAGACAGTTCTGGAATAATGCGTTCAGGTGTAAGAACTCGGGCACATAACTCTGTACCTGACCCCTCTGCCAAAGGTGCCCCGATGCTACAGGTGTACTAGAGGTGGCTGCAGCAGAGGGGTGGGGTACAGGAAACGCTATATCCTCACCAGCAGATACATGCAATGGAACCGGCCAGGATGCTCCAGCGCTCGTGGATGGGACAGAGGGATCCGATGTGTGGGAAGGTGCAGAGTGGGAAGGTGCAGAGTGGGAAAGTGCAGAGTGGGAAGGTGCAGAGGGTTCCTCACTGTCAAAGTGTCCCTCGGTGGCGGCCTCCTGAGGGATCGCCGCAGAAGGGTTCAACTGTGCTGCAGGCTCCCGATGGTGCTGTGGAACAAAAGAGAAAAACAAACAATTAATATATTGTCATAGCATGGCCCTGGCTGAAAGAGCAAAAGAGGTTTAGACATGTTAAACATTTGTTAGTGCATGTGTTGGGTAATATTTACCTTCGTGTCACCATCGTTGACCTGAGGAACGACAGGGCTTGGGCATACTTGTATTTGCTCCTGCATCCTCCAGATCCACTCGGGGCCTGCATCTCTTTGTTGAACTCCTTCTTAAAGCGATCCCTGATCGACCGCCACCTTTTCACAATCCTCTCACCTGTTAAAAAAGGAGAAACACAACTTGGTTAGAAACAATACTTACTGTAGAATGCATCAACAAAACTGAACTGTGGATACTTACGTTCTTGATTCTGGGCCTGAACATCAAGGTCCTCCCATCTCGCTATAAGTTCTTGGCAGATTTGCTCCCAGAGTCGACGGGTCACTGAGATATCAGCATGGCGGCGGTCACCCATGTTCCACAGCGGCTCCCTGTCTCGGACAATATCGATGAGGAGGTCAATATCAAGGCCGACCTCCTCACCGTCAGAATCAGGAGAACGCTGTGAAACCTGTTATAAAAAAGGGAAAAATAAATTAACACAAAATTGTAAACATAGAAAACCTCCAAAAAAAAAAAAAATGCTTACACGACGACGGCCACCACGACTCTCACGTCGACGACCCTGGGAGCCACTGGAAGGACCTCTCGATTGAGCACCAGAATCCAAACTCTAGAAGAAAAATAACATAAAAATTATGTGCTTGTAGGTAGCCTTTCTATGTGTTGTGTGCCATGTGATATCTATAATGATAACTTTTTTATGTGTTGTGTGATGTCTGAATGTATCAGTTTGTATGTGTTGTGTTCTATCTGTAAGTATCTTGTGTTATGTGTTGTGTGTAGTGTTAGGTTGTGGTTCCGCAATACATGAAAGAAACATACCAATTGTGATCCCTCTCCATGTCTTTCTCCACCCCTTCCCTCTTCTTCGGGGAGCACCTCTTGGACTATGGTAGCAGCTTCAGCAGCTTCCTACAAAGATGCAAAATGACAAAATACATTAATATATACACATACATACACAAATACACACACACACACACACACATACATTCACACACACACATACACACACACAGACATACATACACAAACAGACACACATACACACACCCACACACAGACACACACCCACACACACTCAAGACAGCGAGAGAGAAAGAGAGCAAAATTATGTTAAAAACATATTTACCTCAGAAAGCCGACGGGGAGGAGGGCTCCCAGAAGAAGACATGGCTGCTCTGGTATGGCTTGGCTGGCTGGGCTCTGTGGCAGGAGAGCTGGCTGGGCTCTGTGGCAGGAGAGCTGGCTGGGCTCTGTGGCAGGAGAGCTGGCTGGCCTCTGTGGCAGGAGAGCTGGCTGGCCTCTGTGGCAGGAGAGCTGGCTGGCCTCTGTGGCAGGAGAGCTGGCTGGCCTCTGTGGCAGGAGAGCTGGCTGGCCTCTGTGGCAGGAGAGCTGGCTGGGCTCTGTGGCAGGAGAGCTGGCTGGGCTCTGTGGCAGGTTATAGCTGGCTGGCCTCTGTGGCAGGTTATAGCTTGCAGACCTCTGTGGCAGGTTATAGCTGGCAGGCCTCTGTGGCAGGTTATAGCTGGCAGGCCTCTGTGGCAGGTTATAGCTGGCAGGCCTCTGTGGCAGGAGAGCTGGCAGGCCTCTGTGGCAGGAGAGCTGGCTGGGCTCTGTGGCAGGAGAGCTGGCTGGGCTCTGTGGCAGGAGAGCTGGCTGGGCTCTGTGGCAGGTTATAGCTGGCTGGCGTCTGTGGCAGGTTTGTAGCTGGCAGGCCTCTGTGGCAGGTTTGTAGCTGGCTCCGCTCTCTGGCTCCTTTGTTCTTCTGTCTTGGCAGGGTGTGTCTCTCTTGTGGTCTCTCTGCTGGCTGGCAGTATGGCTGGAAATGAGTGAAGGCCTCAATGGCATTGCTTTATATATGTGTCCTGGGGGCAGACCCATAGTTTCTGAGCATGCTCAGTGTAAAAAGCCGGATCAGGCCGCCCGATCCGCCTTTTTCCGGATCCGGCGCTATCCGGCGTTCATAGACGTGCATTGTAGCGAAAAGCCGGATCTGGCCCTTTTGGCTTTTTCGCCGTAGACAAAAAACGTTACAGTAGACGTTTTTTCCAGACGCCGGAATAGATTGTACACCAGATCCGGCATCAAACCGAAAGGAACGCTGGGCCATCCGGCGCAATCTGGCGCTAATACAAGTCAATGGGGGGAAAACCGGATCCGTTTTTTCACTTTTCCAATTCCGGTTTTTCTCCGAAGAGCCGGATTTAGCCTGAAACAAAAAACCTGATGTGTGAAAGCAGCCTTACAGAGTTAGTTGGAGAGCTGGGTGGGTCTGACTAACCACACACACCTCCCACCTATGGGAGTGGATACAAATATATAATATGACCATGGTGGGGTCACATGGGGAGAGAGTGTATGGACCTCATTGGTCCGTGTATAAGGCCTATGTGTTGGAGGTGCTAACCTCCTGAAGAGCACATGCTGAGGCTTTGGACTTGGTGGCCTGTGTGTTGGACGGTTCCAAGTGGGGACGGACATCCTGAACAGCACACAGAGAGGCCTTGTTTGCAGAGTCAGTTTTGGCACTGCATTTTGGGGAGCTATCCGCCCGTCTGAGGATCTAGACTGTCGGGAGTGCTCTGGTCACAGGGAGGGTGATCCCAGTTCGGCAGCTTCCCCAAGAGAGAGGACTGACAGGAGGTCAGTGTGTGGAGCAGGAGCTCCAGGAAGGTAACCCAGAGTTGGGGTACTGTGTGTACTGACGAGGGTCAGTTAATGAACTGTGCAGTCACCCATGGTAACTGGACGGAGTAAGATCCAGCATTTTTAGTGAACGCAACTTAATGTCATGTTCCAATACAGTGTGTAATGGACTGTTGGTGGTACAGTTTATGACTGTATAATAAACCACTTAGACTGTTTAAAGTGGAAAGTGTTCCTGTGTGCCTTAAATCTTGCTGTCAAGCGAGTATTCCCCAACCCGTTAGTGATCGCTGCATCACATAGTGAACATATTTGTTTTTAGTTCATGGATGATATTGTAATTGTAAAGAATAGTCTCTTTAAAGGGTTATTCACCAAATAATCAAGTTATCTCTGATCCATAGGATCCAACCATTGGGCCCCTCAGAGATTCTGAGAACAGGGGCCTGCAGATTCGTCCTGAATGGAGCAGTGTTGTGTGTGCTTGGCCTCTGCTCTCTCCATCTAATATATAAAGCTGAATGTGTGTGTGTGTGTATGTATGTGTGTATGTCCGGGATTGGCATCTGCACAATCGCAGCTACAGCCACAAAATTTTGCACAGTCACACGTCTGGACCCCGAGAGCGTCATAGGCTATGTTGTGAGGTGAAATTTTAACCCCGTGCGTTCCAATTCACGAAACAATTTTGTCCCTATCTACATAATGGGGAAAAAGTAAAAGGAAAAGTGTTGGAGGCAAATTGACAGCTGCCAGATGTGAACAAGGGGGACTTAAAGAATGAGAGCGATGGCACCAAAGAGTATATACCATACAGTTGCTAAGGTGGGGCCCCGACATGGGATACTCACCACACACGGGGATATGAACACACACACAAAATGTGCCACACACTACCATGTGCTTGAACACATATACCACCCTCAGCACACATTTCACCACACATACACCAACCTTGCCACATAAAAGTCGAAACACAAAAGTCGCCACTCAAAACTCACCACGCGCAAAATGCGCCACATGCAAAACTAGACTCACGCAAAACTAGCCACACGTGCAAAACTCACCTCATGGAAAACTCGCCACACGCAAAACTTGCACAGGCGGAAAAATTGCCACATGCACAAAAGTTGCAACACATGCAACAGTTGCCTCACACAAAACTTGCACATACTCAAAACGCACCACACATAAAACTCGCCACGAGCAAAACTCGCCATGCGCAAAACTTGCTGCACACAACTTGCTACACTAACCTGTCACATGCAACTCGACACACAAAAAGTTGCTACACACATGTCACCACACGCAATTCAACACACACAACTTGACACATGAAACTCGCCCTAAAACACACACAAGTCTGCTATTATCCTTCAAAAATAAAAATCTGATTAATGAGCAGACAAACTACAAGAGCAACAAATGTACCATATAGGAAATACGGCAGCTGTCAGTCACATGACCTGTCTATTATGTGTATGTGTGAGCTATTATATACTGCCAGGGGGGAGGGCTTCCTGTCGGCTGGGGATTTATCAGGCTGCCAATAGCAGCCAATCACAGCTTAGCTTCTATTTTGCTACAGTTAATTAATCTAAGCTCTGATTGGTTAATATAGGCAACAAAGGACATTCTCAGTATAACAAAGCTTGTATATATATATATATATATATATATATATATATATATATATATATATATAAAGCTGAGTGTATGTATACGTATGTATCAAGCCCCGTCCACTCCACATAGCTCCACCCACTCCGTATAGCCACACTCACTCCACACGCAAAGCCCCGTCCACGCGGCCCACGTTATTAGCGCACACAGGCGGAGACACATTCACCTCGAAAGCCACCCTGTAAAACTCACTGGCTGCAATGTTCCAGCCGCTGTGAGCTACAATCAGGGCCGCCGCCTTCAGAGTATCAGTGCGCGGCAGAAACAGGCCACAGCTAGCTCCGTCGTGTCTAAAATGGAGGCATGATGTCAAGGGAAAGGGAGGAGCCTCATGGATTACACCGCTGTGCTCATAACAGGAAGTTGCTGTATAGGTGTGAGGGGAAGAAAGGCATGAGGGGAAAATGAGAGGAGTGAGGGCAAAATGAGGAGTGAGGGGAAAATACTGCAATGATGGGAAAATAGCGGAGTGAGGGGAAAATGAGAGGTGTGGGGAAAATAGTGGAGTGATCAAAAAATGACAGGTGTGAGGTCAAAATGAGAAGTGTGAGGGGGAAAATAGAGATGTGAGAGGGAAAATTACAGATGTGAGGGGGAAAATGAGAGGCGTGATGGGAAAATGAGAGAAGTGAGGTGTTGTTGCAGTATGAGGCTGTGTATAATTTGTTATAACCACAGTTAGTTACTATGCCCAGGCAACGCCGGGATCTTCAGCTAGTTATCTATAGAGCTGCTGAGTGCTGCGCTTGACTATTTCCATGAGTTCCATAGGAACAGGATAGAGGATGCTCTGTAGTGACGTCATCGTGCCCTCTGCCCTGAGACTTCAAAGAGTCAGAAGAGATAGGACCTGCCTGCCCTGAGACTTCAAAGAGTCAGAAGAGATAGGACCTGCGGAGCAACAGGGAGAGGGAAGTATTTCAAATAGTTTAAAGCACAGGAGGGCACTGGCACCCAGACCCCCACGACTCACAGGCCACGACTCAATAGCCCTCCTCCACCTCCGGGACCCGGTGCAGCTGCATCAGCATTATGTCCGCTGCCAATGTACAGTGCAAGACATGAGCGGATGCATGAAGTTGGCTCACAGGTTGAGCCTGCACTATACCCAGAAGATAACTCACTTTATGTAATATGTTATCTGCTGGGAATAGTGCGGCTCAGTTCAGTTGTAGGGATTGTCCACTCTTTTGCTAAAAAGTCGGCAGTCACTCTTTGTGATTACAGACTTCTGAATCTTCATCACATGCGTGAGGAATGTTCAATGTTCATGGTGAAAGTGGGCTGTCATGTGACCACAAGTATGTGATTTCTTTGCTTCCGGCCACATTCCAACTAGATTTGTATTTTGTGTGGCTGGAAGCATGGATGTAAGTACGTGGTGAAGTAAGTGATACACTCTGTAAGGATTCAGAAATCTGGAGACTGGACAACTCCTTTAACTATGTGCCTGCACAGGGGCACGTAATTCTAAGTGCCGATCGGTCACCCTGAGAAGACCCCCAGGTCTGTCATCACAGAGCTCTGATGAAACTCAGCCGTGTCTGGGCTTCAAACAAGACTTTTGCTATATACAGCAGTACTGTGATGTTACCATACATAACACAAGCGATGTGACAATCGCAGGTTCATGTCCCCTAAGGACACTAATAAATGCAATAAAAAAATGTAAAAATATAAAAAAATTGAAATCACCCCCAATTTTTCCTATATATATATATATATATATATATATATATATATATATATATATATATATATATATATATATATAAAATACACGTATGAGGTATCGACACGTCCATAAAAGTCTGATCTATCAATATATAAACTTAAAGCACCACTCCAGCATTTTTTTTATTGCAGCGCTGGACCGGTGCCACTAATCTAAGCTCCCTGCTCCCAGTATTATACTTCATCTTTTATTGGCACCGCTCCAGTCGTCTTCTGCAGGTTGTGACCTGTCAGATCGCTCCAGTGTTTGCTGGGAGAGCCGGAAGTCACTTCTAAATGGGAGTCTATGAGAGCTAGAACATTTTAGTCGTCGTAACACTGCAAAAAATTACAATAAGGAGTCATCAAAATGTCTTACCTATCCCAAAATGGTATTAAAATAAACCTAGTCTTGCCTTGTAAAAAATATGCTATTGCGCAGCTCCATCGACTGAAAAATGAAAACGTTAGGGTATGTTTCCATGGTCAGTATTTGCTGTGGATTGGATGCTGCGTACAGCCACAGCGTCCAATCCGCAACTGCCAGATGTTACAGCATGGTGGAGGGGATTTTATGAAATCCCATCTCCACTATGCATTCAAAGATGCAGGTGGCAAACCTGCGTGTCCGGACATGCGGCTTGTCTTTATAGACTGCAGCATGTCTATTTATCTTGCGGAAACGCTCAGTCTCCATAAGCTAAATAGCACCATTCTATGTATAGGATGCGGTGATTGCGTATGTGGTCAATGAACACATGCCGAATCACCATGCGTATAAAAGCCAGCATCACTTTGGACGGAGCGGTTATCTACTGCGTCCAAAGCGCTGCCCTTACGGAACGTGGAAACACACCCTTTATAGGTCTGGGGAAATGGAGACACAACCCCCCAACCCCCCAATTTTTTTTTTTTATTTTTTTTTTACACATTTCCAATTTTATTCCACAATAAAAAATCTTTTAAAAACTGCACAAGTTTAGTATCACTGTAATCGCTCTGATGAGGACAGTTATACTGCCTGGTCATTATTACCTCACTGTGTACACTGTAAAAACAATTCCCAAAAGACAATGTCAGAACTGTGATTTTTATTTGAAATTTCATCGCACTTGGAATTTTTTTCCCCATTTTCCAGTATGCTATTTGGTGAAATGTATGGGGTAATTTAAAAGAACAACTAGTCCTGCAAAAAACTAAGCACCATATAAGTATGTGGATAGAAAAGTAAAAAAGTTATGGCACTTGGAAGAAAGAGAGGAAAAGCGAAAACGAAAATTGGCCATGCCGGGAAGGGGTTAAAGGGAACCTGTCATGAGATATTTATACCTCACACGAATGACATGAATGTATAGGGGCCTTCATGCTCATGAAATCCTTAACTTGGTTATAGAAATCCATTTTGCAGTTTGAGAAATCCAGCATTGAAATCATATGCAAATGAGCCGCAAGTGAAGTGCAACATTGCACCTGCAGTCCTCCTGCCCTCCCTATCTATTCTTCACCCGCCTCCTGTGTCGACTGAGAGATCACTCTTACTTCAGAGACCTGCTTTTCCTACTGAGGTCTCTTGGGACGGTGCTGCCACGGTGCTGCCACAGTAAGGTCTTTATGATATCGCAAGACCCAGTGTATCAGTCTGCACATCCTATGGCGACTGAGGGACTATACGATGTAACACTGAAGGCTTCCCTACACATTAGATTAAAGTCAGCTGAACCTGCTGTAAGGCAGTGACCGGTGTCATATGTGAGGGTCGCTATGTAAAAATAATCCCAAAATATTCTTTGACTACATAAATAATAAGAAACTAAAAAATGAAAGTGTTGGCCCCCTTAAAAATAGTCTGGGGGAAATGGTGGAGGAGGATGAGGAAAAAGCCAATATGCTAAATGACTTTTTTTCATCAGTATTTACAAAAGAAAATCCCATGGCAGACAATATGATCAGTGATAACAAAAATTCCCCATTAAGTGTCACCTGCTTAACCCAGCAGGAAGTACGTCGGCGTCTAAAAATCACTAAAGTTGACAAATCTCCGGGCCCAGATGGGATACACCCTCGAGTACTGCAGGAATTAAGTACAGTCATTGATAGACCATTGTTTTTAATCTTTAAAGAGTCCATAATAACAGGGTCTGTACCACAGGACTGGCGTATAGCAAATGTGGTGCCAATATTCAAAAAGGGGACAAAAACTGAACTCGGTAATTATAGGCCAGTAAGCTTAACCTCTACTGTGGGTAAAATCCTGGAGGGCATTCTAAGGGATGCTATACTGGAGTATCTGAAGAGGAATAACCTCATGACCCAGTATCAGCACGGGTTTACTAGGGACCGTTCATGTCAGACTAATTTGATCAGCTTCTATGAAGAGGTAAGTTCCGGACTGGACCAAGGGAACCCAGTAGATGTAGTGTATATGGACTTTTCAAAAGCTTTTGATATGGTGCCACACAAAAGGTTGATACATAAAATGAGAATAATGAGGATAGGGGAAAATATGTGTAAGTGGGTTGAGAGCTGGCTCAGGGATAGGAAACAAAGGGTGGTTATTAATGGAGCACACTCGGACTGGGTCGCGGTTAGCAGTGGGGTACCACAGGGGTCAGTATTGGGCCCTCTTCTTTTTAACATATTTATTAATGACCTTGTAGGGGGCATTCAGAGTTGAATTTCAATATTTGCAGATGACACTAAACTCTGCAGGGTAATCAATACGGGGAGGACAATTTTATATTACAGGATGATTTATGTAAACTAGAAGCTTGGGCTGATAAATGGAAAATGAGCTTTAATGGGGATAAATGTAAGGTCATGCACTTGGGTAGAAGTAATAAGATATATAACTATGTGCTTAATTCTAAAACTCTGGGCAAAACCATCAATGAAAAAGACCTGGGTGTATGGGTGGATGACAAACTCATATTCAGTGGCCAGTGTCAGGCAGCTGCTTCTAAGGCAAATAAAATAATGGGATGCATTAAAAGAGGCATAGATGCTCATGAGGAGAACATAATTTGACCTCTATACAAGTCACTAGTTCGACCACACTTAGAATACTGTGCACAGTTCTGGTCTCCGGTGTATAAGAAAGACATAGCTGAACTAGAGCGGGTGCAGAGAAGAGCGACCAAGGTTATTAGAGGACTGGGGGTCTGCAATACCAAGATAGGTTATTACACTTGGGGCTGTTTAGTTTGGAAAAACGAAGACTAAGGGGTGATCTTATTTTAATGTATAAATATATGAGGGGACAGTACAAAGACCTTTCTGATGATCTTTTTAATCATAGACATCAGACAGGGACAAGGGGGCATCCTCTACGTCTGGAGGAAAAAAGGTTTAAGCATAACAACAGACGCGGATTCTTTACTGTAAGAGCAGTGAGACTATGGAACTCTCTGCCGCATGATGTTGTAATGAATGATTCATTACTTCAATTTAAGAGGGGACTGGATACCTTTCTTGAAAAGTATAATGTTACAGGGTATATACACTAGATTCCTTGATAGGGCGTTGATCCAGGGAACTAGTCTGACTGCCGTATGTGGAGTCGGGAAGGAATTTTTTTCCCCAATGTGGAGCTTACTCTTTGCCACATGTTTTTTTTTTGCCTTCCTCTGGATCAACATGTTAGGGCATGTTGGGTTAGGCTATGGGTTGAACTAGATGGACTTAAAGTCTTCCTTCAACCTTAATAACTATGTAACTATGTAACTATGTGTCCCCCAGGATGCGTACACAAGCATATTGAGGCCGCGGGAGTGCATTGCAGTCACAGGCATAGCTGTGATTGGAATGCAAAATAAAAGTATGTGTTGGTCTTGGGCAAGCTATTTGTCCAAGGCAGAGTCAGGAAAACTTGCCATGGGCTTTTATTTTTTAAACGAACTACAGGTAGTGGGGTGGTCAGATTCCTTCCCAGCCGTGTCTTCAATGTAGCCTACGGCCACAGGTTCCTTGTAATAACCTCTACAGCAGAGGTTCTGCAGATCTCCACCTGTGTGAAGCAACACAGAGTCAAGCTGAGCCAACAGGCCTGGCACCCCTCAGCGTACACGGCAGTGCAGTCACCCACGGCAACCGGTCCCGGTTACAGACTATCTTGTTTCCCGGCTGTGATCTCGAGGATACCGTATGCTGTTTATAGTGTGCGTTTTGGAGATTAAACTATGTTTACTTTGAACTTTCCTGGGTCACTGCCTGTCTGTCACACTGCACCAACCCAGCTGCACTGCACCGTACCAATAATCTAAGGGTATGTTTCCACGTTCAGGAAACGCTGCGTGTTTGCGTAGAGGCGCAGCGTCAAACATGCAGCGTCCAGATGTTACAGCATAGTGGAGGGGATTTCATGAAATCGCGTCTCCACTATGCGATAAAACACGCAGGCGGCAGACCTGCGTAAACGGACATGCGGCACGTCTTTTCAGAACGCAGCATGTCTGTTTACAAAGCGGCGACGCTCCGTCGCCGCACCGTAAATTTACCATAGACTATCATTAGATGCGATAAAATCGCATCTAATGATTAGTCACATGCGTAGAAACTGCATGCACGCAGCTTACTACGCATGTCTGCTGGCTCACCTGTCCCGCCGCCGGAAGTCCCTTGTCCGCTGCAGTTCTCGCGATAACTTATGTTATCGCGAGAACTGCCGTGCACGTGACCGGGAGTTATCTCCGGTCACTAGTCTGGTTCTCGCAAACAGCTGATCAGCTGATTGTGAGAACGCTGCAGTGTAGGTGATCGCTGGAGAGTTATCTCTGGCGATCATCTACCAGCTCTACTACATCTGGATGTCAGGCATCCAGATGTAGCAGAGCTGGACTCGTCTACACTGTGTGCACATACAACATACACCATGCAACATACACCGTGCGACAACATGTGACATGCAACATGTGACGACATGCTACATGCGACATGCAACATGCGACGACATGCAAAATGTGACAACATGCGATGACGTGACATGCAACATGCGGCGACATGTAACAACATGCAACAACACGTGACATGCGACAACATGCAACAAGCGACAACATGCCACATGCAACATGCGGCAACATGCGAATACATGCAACAACATGTGACATGCTACAACACATGACATGCGACGACATGCAACATGCCACATGCGACATGCAACATTCGAAGACATGCGACAACACGTGACATGCGACAACATGTAACATGCGACAACATGCGACATGCAACACACTACAACATGCGACAACATGCTACATGCAACATGCGACAACATGCGACATGCAACATTTGACATGCACCATACAACACATACATACAGTACATACATATAGACATACAGTACATTAAACATAGATTACATACTCACCATCTCTTGTCACTTTGATCCCCAAAGCCAGTGTCACCTGTAAAAAATATTAAAATAATAAACAAACACCATACTCCCTGATCCGTAGAAATCCAATTAAAACGAGTGTCCCACGACAAATCTCCCGTGGAGAGCAGCAGCATCAGCTAATGCGACCGCTCTCCAGGGGCTCCAGGAATACAATGAAGGAAGGTATCCTTCCGCACTGTATTCCTCCACCACTGTAAAAAAATAGTCCATACTCTCACTTGTGGCACTGCTGTGTGAGAAAGTTCCCAGCATAGCCAGCATCAATAGTAAAAAAGTTGGTCAGGGATGGGGAGTAGGGAGGGGCCAATTCGCGGCCGGCAGCCGCAACCAAACAGCGACTCGGGATTTCCGTTACAGACAGAAAGACAGATAGACAAACAGACGGAAGTACCCCTTAGATGATTATATAGATAGATGGATAATCTATCTATAGATATATTTATAGATAGCCGTATATTATATTTATAGATAGATATATCTATAGATACTGTACATAGATATACTAAACATCGGGCTTGGCATTATCTATCTATCTATCTATCTATCTATCTATCTATCTATCTATCTATTATCTATCTATCTATTATCTATCTATAGATATATCTTTCTAGCTATCTATAGATATATCTATCGATAGATATATTTATAGATAGATAATAGATACGATAGATACGTTAGATCTATCTATTATCTATCTATCATCTATCATTTATTATCTATCTATCGATCTATCTGTTATTTATCATCTATCTGTCTGTGTGTGTAAGCATTATTCTTCAATGGAGTATGTAAATGAAGAGGTAGGACAAGAAATGACATCACCCTTTTTTTTTTGTATATCTTTATTGAGCTTACAAAAACACACACAAATCCGCATGAAAAAAACGTGTCAAAAACGCAAGAAAAACGCAGGTGACCTGCCAGTGACCTCAGGTGCAGATTTTACCTGCACTAAATCCTGATGCAATCCTTAACGTGGACACACTCTGAGGGTAGCGGTGGGATATGGGGTAATAAGGGGCTTGCTATTGTAAGGTGACATTAAGCTGGGTTAAGCTGGGTTAATAATGGAGAGGCGTCAATAAGACGCCTATCCATTATTAATCCTAGAGTAGTGAAAGAGTTAAAAAAAACTAAATAAAGACACAGCTTGAAAAAAGTATTTTAATATTCTTATTTTAACCATACTTACCATACTCGATCACCTGCAAAAAATTAAAAATAATAAACCGCATACTACCTGTCTGCCGTAGTCCAATTAATAACGAGTGTCCCACGACGATCTTCCCTATAGAACAGTGACATCGGGTGATGTCACTGCTCTATAGGACCTCCAGTGACACACTGACAGGAGACAATGGCTCCTGCTGTGTATCACTGAGGTTACCTCAGTTCAGGGTCTCACTTTATGGCATTGCTGCGTGGGAACTTTCTCACACAGCAGTGCCACAAGTGAGAGTAGGGACTATTTTTTACAGTGGTGGAGGAATACAGTGCGGAAGGATACCTTCCTTCATTGTATTCCTGGAGCCCCTGGAGAGCGGTCGCATTAGCTGATGCTGCTGCTCTCCACGGGAGATCGTCGTGGGACACTCATTTTAATTGGAACTTTTGCGGATCAGGGAGTATAGTGTTTGTTTATTATTTTAATATTTTTTATAGGTGACACTGGCTTCGGGGATCAAAGTGACAAGTGATGGTGAGTATGTAATCTATGTTTAATGTACTGTATGTCTATATGTATGTACTGTATGTATGTGTTGTATGGTGTATGTTGCATGTTGTATGGTGCATGCCAAATGTTGCATGTCGCATGTTGCAGCATGTCGTCGCATGTTGCATGCCGCATGTTGCTCATTGCATGTCGTCGCATGTTGCAAGTTGTCGCATGTTGTATGGTGTATGGTGTATGTTGTATGGTGTATGTTGTATGGTGTATGTTGTGTAGACGAGTCCAGCTCTGCTACATCTGGATGCCTGACATCCAGATGTAGCAGAGCCGGTAGATGATCGCCGGAGATAACTCTCCAGTGATCACCTGCACTGCAGCGTTCTCACAATCAGCTGATCAGCTGTTTGCGAGAACCAGACTAGTGACCGGAGATAACTCCCGGTCACGTGCACGGCAGTTCTCATAACATAAGTTATCGTGAGAACTGCAGTGGACAAGGGACTTCCGGCGGCGGGACAGGTGAGCCGGCAGACATGCGTAGTAAGCTGCGTGTACGCAGTTTCTACGCATGTGACTAATCATTAGATGCGATTTTATCGCATCTAATGATAGTCTATGGTAAATTTACGGAGCGTCGTGGATTTGTAAACAGACATGCTGCGTTCTGAAAAGATGCGCCGCATGTCCGTTTACGCGGGTGTGCCACCTGCGTGTTTTACGGCATAGTGGAGACGGGATTTCATGAAATCCCCTCCACTATGCTGTAACATCTGGACGCTGCATGTTTGACGCTGCGGCTCTACGCAGCGTCAAACACGCAGCGTTTCCTGAACGTGGAAACATACCCTTAGGCAAAGTACTTGTTCTCACCCACAAAGCTCTCCACAGTGCTGCACCCCCTTACATCTCCTCCCTCATTTCTGTCTATCGGCATAGCCGACATCTGCGCTCTGCAAATGACTTTCAACTAACCTCTGCACTAATCCGTACCTCCCACTCCCGACTCCAAGACTTCTCCCGCACTGCGCCAATCCTCTGGAATGCTCTACCCCAAGATATTAGGACCATCCACAATTTGCATAGTTTCAGGCTCTCGCTCAAAACACATTTGTTCAGAGCGGCCTATCACGTTCCCTAATCAAAGTCATTTTATGTTTGTGTGTGTAGCCCATTCACTATCTCCATCTATCCCCCACTCGCTGAAGATGGCTGGACCATCATTTTAAAAACATCATTGTAAATACACACCTGTACTTTGTATCTCCCCCACCTCATTGTAGATTGTAAGCTCTCACGAGCAGGGTCGGCTTATTTCGCTTTAATTATTGTATTGTTACTTATGACTGTTGTGTTTGAAACTGTAAAGCACTGCGGAATATGTTGGCACTATATAAATAAAGATTATTATTATTATCCCCGGAGTAGTTAACCATTGTTCCCATATCTGTACACATTTTTTAAAGGCGTTACTTTTAGAGTATGTGCACACGTTGCGGATTCCATTGTGGATTTTTCCTCGCTGATTCTGAAAAATCCGCAGGTAAAACGCCCTGCGGATTACCTGCGGATTTTGTGCAGATTTCACCTGTGTTTTTGCACCTGCGGATTCCAATTATGGAACATAATAGTTTGGATTTCAATTCTTCTATCGTGGGGGGATGGGGGGAGTTTTCTATTCATGTTTTTCAAGTACAGGAATCACCAGGATGTGTAAAGGAGGCCTAAGTACCGTATATACTCAAGTATAAGCCGAGATTTTCAGCCCAAAAAAATGGCCTGAAAGTGCCCCTCTCGGCTTATACTCGAGTCATGGTCGGCGGGTGAGGGGGAGCGACGACGGTCACATACTCACCTGCACCCGTCGCGGTCCCTGCATGTCCCATGGTCTTCTTCCCCTGTTCAGCGGTCACGTGGTACCGCTCATTAAAGTAATGAATATGGACTCCACTCCCATAGGAGTGGAGCCGCATATTCATTACTGTAATGAGCGGTACCACGTGACCGCTGAACAGAGGAAGAAGCTGCGGGCGCCGGAGACCATCTGTCCGGGGGAAGCTGCCAGGGACCGCGCCGGGAGCAGGTGAGTATTTCATATTTACCTTCCCTCTTTCCACCGCCTCCCCGTCTTCCGCGTTCCTCTGCAGTGACTGTTCAGGTCAGATGGCGCGATGACGTATTAGTGAGCGTACCGCCCTCTGCCTGAACAGTCACTGTGGAGAGATGGGACGCTGAGGAGCAGCGGGCAGCGACTAGAGGTGAGTATGTGGCACATTGTTATATGGAGCATCTTATGGGGCCACAATAAACTGTATGGAGCATTACACTGTGTTCCAAATTATTATGCAAATAATATTTCCTCATATTTTCTCTAAATTACCTATCTGAATTGCAGTCATTGTTATTTTCCAGTCATCTACTATTCTAGTATAATTGCAATGTTTTGGAACAAACTGCCTATGAAAACAGTATATTTAAAAAAAAAAAAAAAAAACACTCAAAATGCATGTTCCAAATTATTATGCACAGCAGAGTTTTCAACCTTTTTTTTTTATTTTGAACAAAAAAATGGTCAATTGTGAAGTTAGAAGCATTATCAGCTTATTACAAAATGAAATCAAACAGTTTTCAAGTGAAAACTTTATTCTAAGTGATGTTACATTTGCACATAGGACCCCATGTTCGAAAGAAGCTTCTGAACTCTCTCGTCCATTGAATTTGTCAGTTTTTGGATGGTTTCTGCTTCAATTGTTTTGCATGTGGACAGAATACCCTCCCAGAGCTGTTGCTTAGATGTGAACTGCCTCCCGCCATCATAGACACTCCTTTTGATGATGCGCCAGAGGTTCTCAATGGGGTTGAGGTCAGGGGAAGATGGTGGCCACACCATAAGTTTGTCCTCTTTTATGCCCATAGCAGCCAGAGATGCAGATGTGTTTTTTGCAGCATGAGACGGTGCATTATCATGCATGAAAATGATCTTGCTGCAGAAAGCACGGTTCTTCCTCTTGAACCATGGCAGGAAGTGTTGTTTTAGAAACTCCACATAGGTTATGGAGTTCATCTTTACCCCTTCAGGGATCATAAAGGGGCCGACAATCTCTCTCCCCATGATTCCAGCCCAAAACATTACTCCACCTCCTCCTTGTTGGCGCCTTAGCCGTGTTTTCATGGGGTGTCCATCAACCAGCCATCCTCCACTCCATCCATCTGGACCATCGAGCGTTGCACGGCACTCATCAGTGAACAAAACAGTTTGGAAGTCAGTCTTCATGTATCGTTTGGCCCACTGGAGCCGTTTCTGCTTGTGTGCAGTGGATAGAGGTGGTCGACAGGATGGCTTATGCACCTCTGAAGGACCCTGCATCTTGTTGTTCTGGGGACGTTGGAGGCACCAGCAGCTTCAAAAACTTGTCGGCTGCTATGACAAGGCATTTTTGCAGCTGCTCTTTTAACCTTACGCAATTGCCTGTTGGAAAGAGTCCTCAATTTTTCCTTATCAGCACGCACACGTGTGTACTGGGAATCAGCTACATACTTCTTGATTGTGCGATGATCACGATGAAGTGTCTTGGCAATGTTGTGTAGTATTGCCTTTATTTGGACACACCTGCCAAACTAATGTGCACAGGTATCTGCAGTTGCTTTCAGTGATATAAAGAGCCCTGACACACATCACCATCAATGAGTTTAAATGACAAACAAAAAAATTCTAACCTTATCACTCCTAAACTCTTTGTGCATAATAATTTGGAACACAGTGTATATGTGGCACATTGTTATATGGAGCATCTTATGGGGCCATAAAGAACTGCATGGAGCATTACATGTGGCACATTGTTACATTGTTATATGGAGCATCTATGGGGCCATAATAAACTGCATGGAGCATTACATGTGGCAAATTGTTATATGGAGCATCTATGGGGCCATAATGAACCGTATGGAGCATTACATGTGGCACATTGTTATATGGAGCACCTATGGGGCGATAATCAGCATTTGTGCAGCATTATATGGGCCATATATCCGTATGGAGCATCTTATGGGGCCATAATCAGCATTTGTGCAGCATTATATGGGGCATATTTTAATATGGAGCATCTTATGCGGCCCATCATAAATTTTATGGAGCATTATATGGGGGCGTATTTTGTATGGAGCATCTTATGGGGCCCATCATGAACTGTATGGAGCATTATATGGGGCTCCTGATTCAATATGGATATTCAAAAACACTTAACCTACTGATATCTCAATTTATTTTACTTTTATTGGTATCTATTTTTATTTTTGACATTTACCGGTAGCTGCTGCATTTCCCACCCTAGGCTTATACTCGAGTCATTAAGTTTTCCCAGTTTTTTGTTGCAAAATTAGGGGGGTCGGTTTATACTCGGGTCGGCTGATACTCAAGTATATACGGTATATTATGGTGATACCAACCATAAGGTTTATTTTATATTTTAGTGGTTAACAAAATCTGAACTTTGCAAAGAAGAAACTTTGTTTATCTAGCCATTTTCTTAGATCCGTAAAAGTTTACTAACACATTAGATCAGCCAACAGTCAAATGTGAATTGGAGTTTCTAGGACAAGGATAAGGCGAGTCAGATTTGCAATGGCTGATTCTTTTATTCTCTGGGTGATAAGTCGCTGACAGAAGAATCTGGAGGGGGTAAGGGAGTCTGACAGCAGCTGTCTCACAGAGAACATACAGTAGTAGTGCTTGGCCAAACAATATAATCCTGCAGCTGTCCAGTGTCTATGGGGGAAATTAAAGGGGTTTTACCAAGCTTGAAAGATATCCCCTATCGAAGGATAGGCTATTAGTGATGAGCGAATATACTCGTTACTCGAGATTTCTCGGGTGTCCTCCGAGTATTTTTTTTGTGCTCGGAGATTTAGTTTTTCTTGCCGCAGCTGAATGATTTACATCTGTTAGCCAGCATAAGTACATGTGGGGATTCCCTAGCAACCAGGCAACACCCACATGTACTTATGCTGGCTAACATATGTAAATCATTCAGCTGCGGCAATAAAAACTAAATCTCCGAGCACTAAAAAATACTCGGAGGACACCCGAGCGTGCTCGAGAAATCTCGAGTAACGAGTATATTCGCTCATCACTATAGGCTATAATTTGTCGATTGTTGCGTGTCCAAGCACTGGGGCTCCCACCAATCCTGAGAAATGGGGCTCTGAAGAGACCCATGTGAATGGAGCTGCGGTTGGGAATGATCATCTACCCTCCATCCAATTCCAGCGGGAGTACCGGAGATAACTGAGTGCTGCGCTCGCCTCTTTTTAGCACTTTCATTAAGAATAAATGTAAGAATAAATGGAGTGAATGTTCGCTTGCTCAACCTCCGCTGTATACATACAGGGCCCTACAAAGCCCTGTTCTCAGGATCGAGTTGTTTTGTAACTACAACACTTGGCATTTTTGCCTGCCTCAAAAACATTCAATGAACACAAAGCCTTATATGCAATCTCTCTGCAAACAGTATCACATTTCAAATTTGGGTTGACACCAAGCTGCTATTCATATAAAATAGCTTCTATTTTACATGTACGGTACTTATCCAAAGATGTACATTGTACATACTAATCAAAGGAGGGTTGTCCAGAACTTAGATATTGATGATGTAGCCTTATCCTTTGTTAACTCATCTATGTCAGATAGCCTCCTATTTACACTGAGTCCCCACTTAGTCTCTATATATACAGTATGAACCACCACATAGCCTCCCTATATACAGTGTGAGCCCCCTCATAGCCTCTCTATATACAGTGAGACTCACGTAACCCCCTATATATAGTATGAGACTCCACATAGCCTGTCTATATACAATGAGTCCCCACATTTCCCCATGTATACAGTGCAAGCTCCCACATTTACACATTTCCCCTTAAAATACTCGAGTGTTGCTTTAGCGGTATGCTTTGTGTCATTGTCTTGTTGGAAGGTGAACCTCCATCCCAGTCTCAAATCACTGACAGACAGAAACAGGTTTAACTCAAGAATATCACTATATTTTGCACCATCCATCTTCCCTTCGACTCTGACCACCCTGTCTCTGCTGCCAAAAACATCCTCACAGTATGATGCTGTCACCACCATGTTTCACTGTGGGGATGGTGTTCATGGGGTGATGAGCTATGTTGTTTTTTGCGCCAAACATAGTGTTTATCTTGGTGGTCAAAAAGTTCAATTTTGGTCTCATCTGACCACAGCACCTTCCTCCATACATTTGGAGAGTCTCCCACATGTCATTTGGCAAACTCAAACAAGCCTTAACAATTTTTGTAAGTAAAATACCCAAAAATTGAAGCCCAAAAGAGAATGATACGGTACACTTCCTAAAGTAAGATAGCCCAAAAAGAGGGGAAGTACAAGACCAAAAGTAAAACTAAACAAAGTTTATTCACAATTGATTAAAATCAAGGATCATCAATATAAATAAGGGAGTCAAACAAGGCAAAATGAGCTCCAAACAATCCACAAAAATATTAACAACCACAATAGAGTCATAAAGGCCAATGTATCTTAAAAAAGTCAAAGTATATTGTGGTGTTAGTGTATATAAATACAGGTGCAGCAGCAGGCTCTGGGATATTAAGGTAATCCAACCTTCAGAAATACCAGTGTAAAGACTAAAGTGCAAGTGCATAGCAAGTAAATATGTCCAAAAATCAAGGTCTAAAGAAAAATATCCTATGAGAGCTAAAAGTGACTAGTGCCATATTGCATGTGCCTGATGCTAAACAAGTGGTAACACCATGCTGTTTTTACCAGCAGTGTGGGGATTGTAGGGAGAGAAAAACCCTGACGCGCGTTTTGCTTCTTCCTGGGGAGTCGTAGTTGTGATGGAGTGTGGGTGCCGGCTATTAAATAGAGGGAGGTATGGCGCTTGCATTCGCCATACAGGGCACCGGAAGCGGTGGGTCTGGCGTCCCACGTCATCAGTTCTCGCCCACCTCTGACATGTCAGAAGGAGGGAGGGAAGGAAGGATGACGCGGCGGGAGGCGTTACCATGTTAGCCGGTCCGGCCGACAAGCGCAAGCACACAAGGCTTTTTTCTACCCACTCTTCCATAAAAGCCACCTCTATGGAGGGTATGACTTATTGTGGTTTTATGGACTGATACTCCAGTCTCTGCTTGAGAACTATGCAGCACCTTCAGGCTATGTGCACATGATGCGGATTTGTTGCGTTTCTGCAGCATTTTTTCCACTCAGAAATGCTCCAAAAATGCAAAGGATTACTTAAGCAATCTTAATCAATGACATTCCTGAAGTGTTGTGCACATGATCTGAAAATTTCCATCCTTATTTGATGCATTTTAATTTCCGCAGCATGTCAATTCTTTTTGCAAATCTGCAGCGTTTCTGCACCCATTGATTTCCATTGAGTCAGTCAAATCCGCAGCAAAAACACAGGTGTAAAAAGGTTTTCGGATTTGCTGCAGATTTGCTGCCAAAAACACTGTGGTTTGTCAAAGGGAAATTGGCAGGAGGAAGAATGTGTGGGCGCAGAATATGTGTGTGTAGGCGGAGAATATGTGTGTGTGCGTGGGCGGAGAATGTGTGTCTGTGTGGGCAGAGAAATGTGTATGCCTGTGTGTGGGCAGAGAATATGTGCGTGTGTGTCTGTATGTGACGTGTGTATCCAGGCGTTGTCTGATGGGACTACAACTCCCATCCAGCTACATCTTTTGTCACATATGACAGAGACAGCATGAGCGAATCATGGGAGAAAACCAACATATACTCACCTTTCTGCCGTAGTCCATTTAACACCAAGTGTCCCACGTCGATCTCATACGGCCGCCAGCGATACACTGACAGGAGACGATCGCTCCCGCAGTGTATCACTGAGCCGCCGTGAGAGATCACCGGAGTTCATCAGCTGATCAGCTCCGGTGCTCTCACTTATGGCACTGCGTGGGAAACTTCTCACGCAGCGGTGCCATAAGTGAGAGCACCAGAGCTGATTAGCTCCAGTGAACTCTCATGGCAGCTCAGTGATATACTGCGGGAGCGATTACCTCCTGTCAGTGTATTGCCGGAGGCTGGGTAGAGCAGTCACATCTCCTAATATGACTGTTCTACACATGAGATCGCCATGGGACACTCGGTATTAAATGGACTACGTCAGACAGGATAGTATTATATGTTAGTTTATTATTTTTCTTTGCAGGAGACGAGGGCATCAGGGATTAGGCGTTCAGTAAGTATGGTAAATTAAGATTCAATAAAGGAGTCTGTGTGATTATTTCAAATAAAGAACTTTATTCTGGCTGTGTGTTTATTTACCATATAACTATAGGATTAGTAATGGAGAGGTGTCTTGTAGACGCCTCTCCATTACTAAGCAGTGGGCTTGATGTCACCTGACAATACAAAGGTGACATCAATCCCACAAATATGAACCCCACTTGCCACTGCTACAGGGCAAGTGGGAAGAGCGAGGCTAAGTGTCAGAATTGGCACATCTATAAGATGCACCATTTCTGGGGCAGCTGAGAGCTGAGGTTTTTAGCCTGGGGGAGGGCCAATATCCATGGCACCTTCCCAGGCTATTAATGTCAGCCTGCAGCTGTCTGCCTAGACTTGGCTGGTTCGATTTTAAAGGGGGACCCCATGTCAATTTTTTTCTGGGGTTCCACTGTAAGCTAGCCAGTAAAGGCTAAGCAAACAGCTGTGAGCTGATATTAATAGCCTGGGAACCTTTATGACTATTGGCTCCTTCCCAGAATATTAACATCAGCCGTCAGCTTTACTTCTGCTGGTAAAACAATATATAAACAGATGTTGCATTCCACGCAGATTTTACTAACAGTTGCTGTTTTGTTACAGCATATGTAGGTTAATTATGTTAATGCTCCTATATAGGCTGGTGTGTGGGTGTGTCTTTATTTAATATTAATGAGGGTATCAGGCTGAAGAGGTTGAACAAGGAAATGACATTAATTAATTTTTTTTTAAATATATCTTTATTTAGTTTACAGAAGCGCATGAAAATCCGCATCAAAAACCGTGCGGAATTTCAGCGCAGAAATTTACACAAGCAAATCCAAACATGCGCACATAGCCTCAGGGTTGCGTTTGGTCTCTGTCCGGTCTGTGATTAATGCCCTCCTTGCTCAGGCTTAGAGTTTTGGTGGGTGGGCCCTCTCTTGGCAGGTTTGTTGTGGGTACCATGTTCTTTCCATTTGTTGATAATGGTTTTGATGGTGCTTCGAGGGATTATCAGAGATTTCTACATTATTTTTATAACCAAACCCTGACTTGCACTTCTCTACAACTTTGTCCCTGACTTGTTTGGAGATCTCCTTGGTCTTCATGGTGTTGTTTGGTTAGTGGTGCTTATTGCTTAATGGTGCTGCAGCCTGTGGCCTTTTAGAAAAGGTGTGTGTATACTGACAGCCCCTGTGGCACTTAGATTGCACACAGAATGATTTCCTTTCACAAACCATGTGACTTATAAAGATAATTGCTTGCACCAGGAATTTTTAAGGGCTTCATCGCAAAATGGGTGAAAACATACACACATGCCCATTTTGTTATTTGATCCCAATAAATTTAATTTATGCTTATTTTTTTCTCACTTCACCAACTTAGACTATTTAGTACTGATGCATCACACATAAATCGGATTACAAAAATATTTAAACACAGATTGTAATGTAACAAAATAAGGAAAAACCAAGAGGGAATACTTTGCAATCCACTGTACAGTATGAGCCAGCACACAGTCCCTATATACAATTTGAACCCTTACATAGCACCTAGATACAGTATTTGCCCCCACATAGCCTCTCTGTATTCAGTATAAGCTCATAAAGTCTCCTTTGTATACAGTATGAGCCTCCACAGAGCCCCCTATATTTGGTGTGAGCCCCCACATAGCCTCTCTATATGCAGTATGAGCTCCCATGTAGCCTCCTATAAACAAATGAAGAAAAAGAAATCCAGCTCACCTAATGTCAATTCAGTCTGCGGACATAATCTTGGGTGGTGCACGGAATGCTGTGTCGGCAGCAGACAAGACAGGGAAGCTAATATCCAGCATCATGTCCTTGAAGTGAATAAAAAGTAGTTTTCTTTATTTAAACCATATTAAAAATACAAAAATATAAAATTCCTCGAAAAAGGAAATAAGGAGTGGCCAGGGAGAGACCTTACGCGTTTCAAACAAAGATGTTCTTAGTACTAAGATCTCTGCCTGTACTTACTTCCATTTTCAAGGAATGTTATATTTTTATATTTTTAACGCCTTTCTGACATCTGACGTACTATCCCGTCGAGGTGGGGTGGGCCCGTATGACCACCGACGGGATAGTACGTCATACGAGATAGTACGTCATACGCGATCGGCCGCGCTCACGGGGGGAGCGCGGCCGATCGCGGCCGGGTGTCAGCTGCATATCGCAGCTGACATCCGGCACTATGTGCCAGGAGCGGTCACCGACCGCCCCCGGCACATTAACCCCCGGCACACCGCGATCAAAAATGATCGCGGTGTACCGGCGGTATAGGGAAGCATCGCGCAGGGAGGGGGCTCCCTGCGGGCTTCCCTGAGACCCCCGCAGCAACGCGATGTGATCGCGTTGCTCCGTGGGTCTCCTACCTCCCTCCTCGCCGCAGGTCCCGGATCCAAGATGGCCGCGGCATCCGGGTCCTGCAGGGAGGGAGGTGGCTTACCGAGTGCCTGCTCAGAGCAGGCGCTGGTAAGCCTGCAGCCCTGCACAGCAGATCGCCGATCTGACAGAGTGCTGTGCACACTGTCAGATCACCGATCTGTAATGTCCCCCCCCCGGGACAAAGTAAAAAAGTTAAAAAAAAAAAATTTCCACATGTGTAAAAAAATAAATAAAAAATAAATTCCTAAATAAAGAAAAAAAAATATATTATTCCCATAAATACATTTCTTTATCTAAATAAAAAAACCAAACAATAAAAGTACACATATTTAGTATCGCCGCGTCCGTAACGACCCAACCTATAAAACTGTCCCACAAGTTAACCCCTTCAGTAAACACCGTGAGAAAAAAAAAAGAGGCAAAAAACAACGCTTTATTACCATACCGCCGAACAAAAAGTGGAATAACACGCGATCAAAAAGACAGATATAAATAACCATGATACCGCTGAAAACGTCATCTTGTCCCGCAAAAAACGAGCCGCCATACAGCATCATCAGCAAAAAAATAAAAAAGTTATAGTTCTGAGAATAAAGCGATACCAAAATAATTATTTTTTCTATAAAATAGCTTTTATCGTATAAAAGCGCCAAAACATAAAAAATGATATAAATGAGGTATCGCTGTAATCGTACTGACCCGAAGAATAAAACTGCTTTATCAATTTTACCAAACGCGGAACGGTATAAACGCCTCCCCCAAAAGAAATTCATGAATAGCTGGTTTTTTATCATTCTCCAATAGCACAAACAAAGAACAGAAAAATCGCAGGCGGCACTGTCTTGCTGAATGCCGGCTTATCAGTGGGGATTACAGACGTGTATCCTACTCAGCCACTCAAAGAGGGAACTTTCAGGTGCTCCATCTTGGAAAATAGTCTCTTAAATAGAAAATCCCATAAGAAAATGCAGAGAGAGCACTCACCAGTTTCCACAAAATGATTCCTTTATTCACGACACAACATCCAGAGGGCCGTTATGGCCGGGGGAGAGAGAGAGGGGGCCTCAGCCCGTGTGAGCAGGGGAAATGGACGACGGCCGTTTCGCACCTGATTGTGCTTCTACGGGTCGAATTGTGTATGAAACCGGCGGCGGATATAGTGTGCCAGATCGACACACCCCCCCACTCTAAGTTCCACCCACAATGCATAAAACAATACAATGAACACATATTAAAAACATTTGTTTAAAAACAAAAGAGCTAATACATAGGCTTCTTGGATGTTACATGCATAACGCCAGGGAATCTAGCTATACAACAAACTGTTGGGCACATACTACATACGGAACAATCTGACACCGCAATTGCCTCGCCTATCAGGTTGGGCGGTACAACGCCCTCTATAGGAAAATGGACATATCGACTCGGTCATTGAAGCCAAGAGGACCCATTGCATTGCTGCGCAGGATCCACCTGGCTTCACTCCTCAATAGAAGATTGTCCAAATCTCCTCCCTGTGACGGTAGAACCACCCTTTCAATGCCAGCGAAGGTGAGGCCATCTACCCTACCCCCATGCACTTCTCTCATGTGTGTAATAAACCGCGGGACACCTTTCCCGGATGTAACCGATCTACAATGTTCCCGAAATCGCACGTACATGGGCCGGATGGTCTTACCAATATAGAAGAATCTGCAAGTGCAAAATAGTACATAAACGACGTGATCGGTTTTGCAGGTAATGAAATCTTTAACTACGTGTGACACCGCCCCCATTCTAATGCAGCGGTCAGTCAAATGTTGTTGGCAACAAGAACAATGGCCACACTTGAAGTTCCCCTTAGGGGACACCCCTTTTAACCAATTAGTATTAGGTTTAGTTATACGGTTCTTTACCAATTTATCCCGCAATCTTATACTCCTCTTGTTCGCTATTAGGGGACCCCTGGCCGCTACTTCCATCAATTCTTTGTCTCTCTCCAACAGGTGCCAATTCTTTTTTATGGCCAACCTTATCTGTTGGTCCATACTGCTGAATTTGAAACAGAAATTAAACCTCCTATTATCCTGTTTCCGAGGGGGTGGATGTGGAACTCCAGTACCCGATTGTATGATCCTATCATTTCGTACCCTATCTAGGGCTGACGTTAATAATTTCTCCGGGTAACCTCTCTCTCCAAAACGATCCATCATCTCCCCAGTCTGTCTGAGAAAACCTTCTTCTGTATTGTTGACTCTGCTAACTCTTAGAAACTGGCTATATGGCAACGCTCGTTTAGTGTGTGCAGGATGGTAACTTTTGTAGTGCATCAGAGTATTAGCTGACACCGGCTTGCGATACAACGAAGTGCAAACTCTCCCTTCTTTTACTTCTACCAGCACGTCTAAGAACTCCAGCCGTTCTCCCCCAAAAACGGACGTGAAGGTCATATTTAAATTATTTATACAATTCAGATGCGTCACAAAATCTTGAAACCTTGCCTGTGACCCGTCCCAAATAAGGACTATGTCGTCCACAAACCGTCGGTAATATTTTATGTGCTGCAGGAAACCATTGCTCTCCGAATACACAAATCTTTCCTCAAAAGCTCCCAAGAACAAATTCGCGAAAGTGCATGCTACCGGGGTCCCCATTTTTTATCATTCTGCCTCACAAAAATCGGAATAAAAAGCGATCAAAAAATGTCATGTGCCCAAAAATGTTACCAATAAAAACGTCAACTCGTCCCGCAAAAAACAAGACCTCACATGACTCTGTGGACTCAAAAATGGAAAAATTATAGCTTTCAAAATATGGTAACGCAAAAAATATTTTTTGCAATAAAAAGCGTCTTTCAGTGTGTGACGGCTGCCAATCATAAAAATCCGCTAAATAACCCGCTATAAAAGTAAATCAAACCCCCCTTCATCACCCCCCTTAGTTAGGGAAAAATAAAAAATAAAAAAAAATGTATTTATTTCCATTTTCCCATTAGGGTTAGGGTTAGGGCTAGGGTTAGGGTTAGGGCTAGGGTTATTGCTAGGGTTAGGGTTAGGGCTAGGGTTAGGGCTAGGGTTAGGGCTAGGGTTATTGCTAGGGTTAGGGCTAGGGTTATTGCTAGGGTTAGGGCTAGGGTTATTGCTAGGGTTAGGGCTAGGGTTAGGGTTATTGCTAGGGTTAGGGCTAGGGTTAAGGCTACAGTTAGGGTTGGGGCTAAAGTTAGGGTTAGGGTTTGGATTACATTTACGGTTGGGATTAGGGTTAGGGGTGTGTCAGGGTTAGGAGTGTGGTTAGGGTTACCGTTTGGATTAGGGTAAGGGGTGTGTTTGGATTAGGGTTTCAGTTATAATTGGGGGGTTTCCACTGTTTAGGCACATCAGGGGCTCTCCAAACGGAACATGGCATCCGATCTCAATTTCAGACAATTCTGCGTTGAAAAAGTAAAACAGTGCTCCTTCCCTTCAGAGCTCTCCCGTGTACCCAAACAGGGGTTTACCCCAACATATGCGGTATCGGCGTACTCAGGACAAATTGGACAACATCTTTTGGGGTCCAATTTCTCCTGTTACCCTTGGGAAAATACAAAACTGGGGGCTAAAAAATAAGTTTTGTGGGAAAAAAAAGATTTTTTATTTTCACGGCTCTGCGTTGTAAACTGTAGTGAAACACTTGGGGGTTCAAAGTTTTCACAACACATCTAGATAAGTTCCTTGGGGGGTCTAATTTCCAATATGGGGTCACTTGTGGGGGGTTTCTACTGTTTAGGTACATCAGGGGCTCTGCAAATGCAACGTGACGCCTGCAGACCAATCCATCTAAGTCTGCATTCCAAACGGCGCTCCTTCCCTTCCGAGCTCTGCCATGCGCCCAAACAGTGGTTTACCCCCACATATGGGGTATCAGCGTACACAGGACAAATTGGACAACAACTTTTGGGGTCCAATTTATCCTGTTACCCTTGTGAAAATACAAAACTGGGGGCTAAAAAATCATTTTTGTGAAAAAAAAAATAATTTTTATTTTCACGGCTCTGCATTATAAACTGTAGTGAAACACTTGGGGGTTCAAAGTTCTCACAACACATCTAGATAAGTTCCTTGGGAGGTCTAATTTCCAATTTGGGGTCACTTGTGGGGGGTTTCTACTGTTTGGGTACATCAGGGGCTCTGCAAATGCAACATGACGCCTGCAGACCAATCCATTTAAGTCTGCATTCCAAATGGCGCTCCTTCCCTTCCGAGCTCTGTCATGCGCCCAAACAGTGGTTCCCCCCCACATATGGGGTATCAGCGTACTCAGGACAAATTGGACAACAACTTTTGGGGTCCAATTTATTATGTTACCCTTGTAAAAATACAAAGCTGGGGGCTAAAAAATCATTTCTGTGAAAAAAAAGAGGAATTTTTATTTTCACGGCTCTGCGTTATAAACTGTAGTGAAACACTTGGGGGTTCAAAGCTCTCAAAACACATCTAGATAAGTTCCTTAGGGGGTCTACTTTCCAAAATGGTGTCACTTGTGGGGGGTTTTAATGTTTAGGCACATCAGGGGCTCTCCAAACGCAACATGGCGTCCCATCTTAATTCCAGTCAATTTTTCATTGAAAAGTAAAATAGCGCTCCTTCCCTTCCGAGCTCTGCTATGCGCTCAAACAGTGGTTTACCCCCACATATGGGGTATCGTCGTACTCAGGACAAATTGCACAACAACTTTTGTGGTCTAATTTCTTTTCTTACCCTTGGGAAAATAAAAAAATGGGGGCGAAAAGATCATTTTTGTGAACAAATCTGATTTTTTATTTTTACGGCTCTGCATTATAAACTTCTGTGAAGCACTTGTTGGGTCAAAGTGCTCAACACACATCTAGATAAGTTCCTTAGGGGGTCTACTTTCCAAAATGGTGTCAGTTGTGGGGGGTTTCAATGTTTCGGCACATCAGGGGCTCTCCAAACGCAACATGGCGTCCCATGTCAATTCCAGTCAATTTTGCATTGAAAAGTCAAATGGCGCTCCTTTCCTTCCGAGCTCTGCCATGCGCCCAAACAGTGGTTTACCCCCACATATGGGGTATTAGCGTACTCAGGACAAATTGTACAACAACTTTTGGGGTCCATTTTCTCCTGTTACCGTTGGTAAAATAAAACAAATTGGAGCTGAAATAAATTTTGTGTAAATAAAAATTAACATTTTCAAACATTCCAAAAATTCCTGTGAAACACCTGAAGGGTTAATAAACTTCTTGAATGTGGTTTTGAGCACCTTGAGGGGTGCAGTTTTTAGAATGGTGTCACACTTGGGTATTTTCTGTCATATAGACCCCTCAAAATGACTTCAAATGAGATGTGGTCCCTGAAAAAAAATGGTGTTGTAAAAATGAGAAATTGCTGGTCAATTTTTAACCCTTATAACTCAATAACAAAAAAAAATTTGGTTCCAAAATTGTGCTGATGTAAAGTAGACATGTGGGAAATGTTACTTATTAAGTATTTTGCGTGACATATGTCTGTGATTTAAGGGCATAAAAATTCAAAGTTGGAAAATTGCGAAATTTTCAAAATTTTCGCCAAATATCCGTTTTTTTAACAAATAAACGCAAGTTATATTGAAGAAATTTTACCACTATCATGAAGTACAATATGTCACGAGAAAACAATGTCAGAATCGCCAAGATCCGTTGAAGCGTTCCAGAGTTATAACCTCATAAAGGGACAGTGGTCAGAATTGTAAAAATTGGCCTGGTCATTAACGTGCAAACCACCCTTGGGGGTGAAGGGGTTAATATGGTTTAAATAAAGAAAACTACTTTTTATTCACTTAATGGACATAATGCTGGATATTACCTTCCCTCTTATATACAGTATGAGCATAGCCCCCTATATACAGTATGAGCCTCCACATAGCTTCTCTATATACAGTATGAGCCCTCACAGCCTCCTAAATACAGTATGAGCCCCCACATAGCCCTATATACAATATGAGCCTGCATACAGCCTCCCTATATACCATAGGAGCCCCCACATAGCCCCTATATACAGTGTGAGCCCCTACATAGCCTCCTATATACAATGCAAGCCCCCCATATGGCCACTCTATACAGTATGAGCCATCACATAGCGGCCTATATACAATATGAGCCACCGTATAGCCTCCTGTATACATCCCATACACATGAAAAAAATAAATAATACATACTCATCTCGCTCCCATTCCACAGTGTTCGGCTCCTGTCTCCAGTGCTCGGAGCCTCTGCATAGCAGACATAATGATGTGATGTCATCGCATCTGCTGGCTCAGTCACGCACGCTGATTGATGGAATGAGTCGGCAGCTCGAGTATTCACCACTGTCTGCATCCCTAGGACGTGGATAGCGGAGACAGTGGACGGGTGGCGAAGGAGGGCATGGTGCAGCCCTTGGGCCACTGTTTAATTTAATTAAGTCACAATGAACTCTTATGTAAATAATTAAAAAAATATTAACCCCTTCACCCCCAAGGGTGGTTTGCACGTTAATGACCAGGCCAATTTTTACAATTCTGACCACTGTCCCTTTATGAGGTTATAACTCTGGAATGCTTCAACGGATCTTGGTGATTCTGACATGGTTTTCTCGTGACATATTGTACTTCATGATAGTGGTAAAATTTCTTTGATATTACCTGCGTTTATTTGTGAAAATAACGGACATTTGGCGAAATTTTTGAAAATTTCGCAATTTTCCAACTTTGAATTTTTATGCAATTAAATCACAGTGATATGTCACACAAAATACTTAATAAGTAACATTTCCCACATGTCTACTTTACATCAGCACAATTTTGGAACCAAATTTTTTTTTTGTTAGGGAGTTATAAGGGTTAAAAGTTGACCAGCAATTTCTCATTTTTACAACACCATTTTTTTTTAGGGACCACATCTCATTTGAAGTCATTTTGAGGGGTCTATATGGTAGAAAATACCCAAGTGTGACACCATTCTAAAAACTTCACCCCTCAAGGTGCTCAAAACCACATTCAAGAAGTTTATTAACTTTTCAGGTGTTTCACAGGAATTTTTAGAATGTTTAAATAAAAATGAACATTTAACTTTCCTTCACAAAAAATTTACTTCAGCTCCAATTTGTTTTATTTTACCAAAGGTAACAGGAGAAAATGGACCCCAAAGGATGTTGTACAATTTGTCCTGAGTACGCCGATACCCCATATGTGGGGGTAAACCACTGTTTGGGCGCATGACAGAGCTCGGAAGCGAAGGAGCGCCATTTGACTTTTCAATGCAAAATTGACTGGAATTGAGATGGGACGCCATGTTGCGTTTGGAGAGCCCCTGATGTGCCGAAACATTGAAACCCCCCACAAGTGACACCATTTTGGAAAGTAGACCCCCTAAGGAACTTATCTAGATGTGTGGTGAGCACTTTGACCCACCAAATGCTTCACAGAAGTTTATAATGCAGAGCTGTAAAGATAAAACAAAATTTTTTTCCCGGAAAAATTATTTTTTAGCCCCCAGTTTTGTATTTTCCCGAGGGTAACAGAAGAAATTGGACTCAAAAAGTTGTTGTCCAATTTGTCCTGAGTATGCGGATACCCCATATGTGGGGGGAACCACCGTTTGGGCGCATGGGAGGGCTCGGAAGGGATGGAGCGCCATTTGGAATGCAGACTTAGATGGAATGGTCTGCAGGCGTCACATTGCGTTTGCAGAGCCCCTAATGTACCTAAACAGTAGAAACCCCCCACAAGTGACACCATTTTGGAAAGTAGACCCCCTAAGGCACTCATCTAGATGTGTTGAGAGCTTTGAACCCCCAAGTGTTTTACTACAGTTTATAACGCAGAGCCGTGCAAATAATTTTTTTTTTTTTTTCCACGAAAATTATTTTTTAGCCCCCAGTTTTGTGTTTTTCCAAGGGTAACAGGAGAAATTGGACCCCAAAAGTTGTTCTCCAATGTGTTCCGAGTACGCTGATACCCCATATGTTGGGGTAAACCCCTGTTTGGGCGCACGGGAAAGCTCGGAAGGGAGGGAGCACTGTTTTACTTTTTCAATGCAGAATTGGCTGGAATTGAGATCAGACGCCATGTCGCGTTTGGAGAGCCCCTGATGTGCCTAAACAGTGGAAACCCCCCAATTATAACTGAAACCCTAATCCAAACACACCCCTAACCCTAATCCCAACGGTAACCCTAACCACACCTCTAACCCAGACACACCCCTAACCCTAATCCCAACCCTATTCCCAACTGTAAATGTAATCCAAACCCTAACCCTGACTTTAGCCCCAACCCTAACCCTAACTTTAGCCCCAACCCTAACTGTAGCCTTAACCCTAACCCTAGCCCTAACCCTAAAGGGAAAATGGAAATAAATACATTTTTTTAATTTTTTAATTTTTCCCTAACTAAGCGGGTGATGAAGGGGGGCTTGATTTACTTTTATAGCTGGTTTTTTAGCGGATTTTTATGATTGGCAGCCGTCACACACTGAAAGACGCTTTTTATTGCAAAAAATATTTTTTGCGTTACCACATTTTGAGAGCTATAATTTTTCCATATTTGAGTCCACAGAGTTATGTGAGGTCTTGTTATTTGCGGGACGAGTTGACGTTTTTATTGGTAACATGTTCGATTTTTTGATCGCTTTTTATTCCGATTTTTGTGAGGCAGAATGACCAAAAACCAGCTATTCATGAATTTCTTTTGGCAGAGGCGTTTATACCATTCCGCGTTTGGTAAAATTGATAAAGCAGTTTTATTCTTCGGGTCAGTACGATTACAGCGATACCTCATTTATATCATTTTTTTATGTTTTGGCGCTTTTATACGATAAAAACTATTTTATAGAAAAAATAATTATTTTGGCATCGCTTTATTCTGAGGACTATAACTTTATTTTTTCGCTGATAATGCTGTATGGCGGCTCGTTTTTTGCGGGACAAGATGACGTTTTCAGCGGTACCATGGTTATTTATATCCGTCTTTTTGATCGCGTGTTATTCCACTTTTTGTTTGGCGGTATGAGAATAAAGTGGTGTTTTTTGCCTCGTTTTTTTTTTTTTTTTTTTTTTTTTACGGTGTTCACTGAAGGGGTTAACTAGTGATATAGTTTTATAGGTGGGGTCGTTATGGACGCGGCGATACTAAATATGTGTACTTTTATTGTTTGATTTTTTTTTTTGTATTTAGATAAAGAAATGTATTTATGGGAATAATATATTTTTTTTTTCTTTATTTAGGATTTTTTTTTTTAATTTTTTTTACACATGTGGAAATTTTTTTTAATACTTTTTTACTTTGTCCCGGGGGGGCCATCACAGATCGCTGATCTGACAGTTTGCACAGCACTCTGCCAGATCGGCGATCTGACTTACAGTGCTGCAGGCTTACCAGCGCCTGCTCTGAGCAGGCACTTGGTAAGCCACCTCCATCCCTGCAGGACCCGGATGCCGCGGCCATTTTGGATCCGGGCCTGCTGCAGGGAGGAGAGATAAGAGACCCTCGCAGCAACGCGATCACATCGCGTTGCTCCGGGGGTCTCAGGGAAGCCCGCAGGGAGCCCCCTCCCTGCGCGATGCTTCCCTGTACCGCCGGCACACCGCGATCATGTTTGATCGCGGTGTGCCGGGGGTTAATGTGCCGGGGGAGGTCCGAGACCGTTCCTGGCACATAGTGTCGGATGTCAGCTGCGATAAGCAGCTGACACCCAGCTGCGATAGGCAGCTGACACCCGGCCGCGATCGGCCGCGCTCCCCCCGTGAGCGCGGCTGATCGCGCTGGATGTACTATTCCGTCCTTGGGAATTAGGGCCCACCCCACATGGACGGAATAGTACGTCCAATGGCAGAAAGGGGTTAAAGGGGTATTTCCATCTCCAAGATCTCATCCCAATATGTAGTAGGTGTTATAATAATAATATTATCAAACACCTCCAATTAGAATTGCAGTATAGTTTTTCTGATTCGCTAAGTCTGTTTCCTCATGTGCAGGTATTACAGGACCTTAGGTATCCATGGTTACGACCACTGATATAGTGATAGCTAGCTGCTAATGGTCGTAACCATGGATACCTAAGGTCCTGCAATGCCTGCACATGAGGAAAGAGTCATAGCACATCAGAAAAACTATACCACATTTATAACTGGAGGTACAGTACAGACCAAAGTTTAGACACACCTTCTCATTTAAAGATTTTTCTGTATTTTCATGACTATGAAAATTGTACATTCACACTGAAGGCATGAAAACTATGAATTAACACATGTGGAATTATATATTTAACAAAAAAGTGTGAAACAACTGAAATTATGTCTTATATTCTAGGTTCTTCAAAGTAGCCACCTTTTGCTTTGATGACTGCTTTGCGCACTCTTGGCATTCTTTTCAGAATGCAGAAAAATCTTTAAATGAGAAGGTGTGTCCAAACTTTTGGTTTGTACTGTATATGTGAACATATTTGTTTTTGGTTAATGGATGATATTGTAATTGTAAAGTATAGTCTCTTTAAAGGGTGTGAGATAGCGTTCTCTAACGGGTAGGGGAATACTCACTTGGCAACAGGATATATGTTCTCGGGCACGGTTATTAACACAAAACAGTCTATCCGGTATATTCAGGTATCATAAACCGCAACCACAAACAGTTCATTACATCACTTCATATATGGCTTCATCTCGCATACACTAAACATGCTGGACCTTACTTTGTCCAGTTGCCATTGGTGACCGCATGCCGCACAATTTTCATAATCATGAAAATACAGAAAACTCTTTAAATGAGAATGCAGCGCCCCCACTGCCGCAGGGCCGAGGGGTACCCGGTACCGGGCCTCTGAGTCTCTGCTCTGGGGTTGTCACGGTGGCTAGGCCCGGTCCGTGACCCTGCCGAGGGGCGCACAGTAAATAAGTATGACGGATGATGGTGGTGAAGCTGTAGTGGTGCGGTGCAGTAAATAACAAGGACACCAGGTTGCAGTCTCTTTACCTCTTTACTGAAGATCTCTGGGTCCTCAGTCCAGAATCTGGATAACCAGGCTGCGCAAGTCCGGCCGGTCCAATGGCACCTCCAGAGTTCTCTTCACAGGTGGAAATCTGTGCCTTCCTTCTGGCGCTATGTGTTGTGGTCCTTCCCTGCTGTGCTTACGGAAAGTCCCCACAACTGTTGTGTCTGTTTCTTAAGTTCCCTCACAACTCGATTAGATGATGTTCTGCTAATCCTCCGTCCCTTCCTGATGTTATGGTTGGGACGGCACCCGTTTGACGGGTAGGCTCGGAGCTCTTCCGGGACCCTAGAGTCGCCCCTCTCCACAAGTTGCCCCCCAAGACTGCATAGGTGATTTAAGTGAGACAGCCCGCCTTAGACTGACTGTCCTGCCGCTGTTTAGAGTATCGCTTGAAGCTGGATGTTGTAATACTCCCTCGGCGTTCCGGCCACCGGTAGTGCGCCTCAGTAGGGTGTTGCCTCGGTCTTACAGCACGACCCCTACTGGTATTCTTCTTATTGCCTTGATCTCGTTTCTCACTCAGCACAATCTATCTCGCTTCTGGTCCTTCCTTGGGCACCGCCGCTATCCTGAGCAAGCACGGTCCCGTTACGTTCGTTCAAGTTGCCAAGCCTCTGTCAGGATCCCACCCCTGACAGAGACCCTACTGTATCTTCCCCCACAACACCCTCTGCCACAAGGTGTTGCCTGGTTCCAACCCAGTCAGCTTTCTCACTAACTTCCTGCCTGACCCCCAGTTTACCCACTATGGTGGGGAGTGGCCTAGTGAATAGAACCCTTAGCTCCCCCCGGAGGCCCGGCTGTGAAATGTATTGGTGTCTGTGATACCTGATCAGATGAACTCCTTCAGTACCATTGGACGTACCACAGCTCCCCTTAGTGGCGGAGCCACAGTACTGCAACGACCAGGACTCTGGGGCGCTGCACTCCCCCCTGGTTAAACACAGTACTCCGGAACTGAGAAGAAAACAACAATACAAATTAGCAAAAAGACATACAGTTTTGTTGAGTGCAATAACAATAAGTATACTTGAACAGAGCTTCCCTTGATGGGAGGTGAGGACACTTGAACGTTACAAACACGGTTAAATATCATAGCAACATGCTATAAATAACTTTCTTTCACCCAACCGGGTATTCTACTAAGTGCAAAATTGTTGAACAATAGTTTAACATTGCCTTTAAGGATGTACACTCTGAATCCGCTAAAGACCTTCTTATAATCACATTATAAGGCAATTTAACTTTTACATTCTCCTTCTTTAAATCTGCAGGACCGCCTGTCCTAACGGCACCAGACCTACTGCCTCTCCTTTCTTACAGGACCGCTCCTTTCAGCCCGTGCCTTCTGTCTTTTCAACTACTACAGGTCCTTCTCAAAAAATTAGCATATAGTGTTAAATTTCATTATTTACCATAATGTAATGATTACAATTAAACTTTCATATATTATAGATTCATTATCCACCAACTGAAATTTGTCAGGTCTTTTATTGTTTTAATACTGATGATTTTGGCATACAACTCCTGATAACCCAAAAAACCTGTCTCAATAAATTAGCATATTTCACCCGTCCAATCAAATAAAAGTGTTTTTTAATAACAAACAAAAAAACAATCAAATAATAATGTTCAGTTATGCACTCAATACTTGGTCGGGAATCCTTTGGCAGAAATGACTGCTTCAATGCGGCGTGGCATGGAGGCAATCAGCCTGTGACACTGCTGAGATGTTATGGAGGCCCAGGATGCTTCAATAGCGGCCTTAAGCTCATCCAGAGTGTTGGGTCTTGCGTCTCTCAACTTTCTCTTCACAATATCCCACAGATTCTCTATGGGGTTCAGGTCAGGAGAGTTGGCAGGCCAATTGAGCACAGTAATACCATGGTCAGTAAACCATTTACCAGTGGTTTTGGCACTGTGAGCAGGTGCCAGGTCGTGCTGAAAAATGAAATCTTCATCTCCATAAAGCATTTCAGCCGATGGAAGCATGAAGTGCTCCAAAATCTCCTGATAGCTAGCTGCATTGACCCTGCCCTTGATGAAACACAGTGGACCAACACCAGCAGCTGACATGGCACCCCACACCATCACTGACTGTGGGTACTTGACACTGGACTTCAGGCATTTTGGCATTTCCTTCTCCCCAGTCTTCCTCCAGACTCTGGCACCTTGATTTCCGAATGACATGCAAAATTTGCTTTCATCAGAAAAAAGTACTTGGGACCACTTAGCAACAGTCCAGTGCTGCTTCTCTGTAGCCCAGGTCAGGCGCTTCTGCCGCTGTTTATGGTTCAAAAGTGGCTTTACCTGGGGAATGCGGCACCTGTAGCCCATTTCCTGCACACGCCTGTGCACGGTGGCTCTGGATGTTTCCACACCAGACTCAGTCCACTGCTTCCTCAGGTTCCCCAAGGTCTGGAATCGGTCCTTCTCCACAATCTTCCTCAGGGTCCGGTCACCTCTTCTCGTTGTACAGCGTTTTCTGTCACATTGTTTCCTTCCAACAGACTTACCATTGAGGTGCCTTGATACAGCACTCTGGGAACAGCCTATTTGTTGAGAAATTTCTTTTTGGGTCTTACCCTCTTGCTTGAGGGTGTCAATGATGGCCTTCTTGACATCTGTCAGGTCGCTAGTCTTACCCATGATGGGGGTTTTGAGTAATGAACCAGGCAGGGAGTTTTTAAAAGCCTCAGGTATCTTTTGCATGTGTTTAGAGTTAATTAGTTGATTCAGAAGATTAGGGTAATAGGTCGTTTAGAGAACCTTTTCTTGATATGCTAATTTATTGAGACAGGTTTTTTGGGTTATCAGGAGTTGTATGCCAAAATCATCAGTATTAAAACAATAAAAGACCTGACAAATTTCAGTTGGTGGATAATGAATCTATAATATATGAAAGTTTATTTGTAATCATTACATTATGGTAAATAATGAAATTTAACACTATATGCTAATTTTTTGAGAAGGACCTGTATACATAGTATAGAACATAACATTACTTTCAGTTTAAGAGCACTGAGCCATCTCTATATGGCTCCTAGGAGGACTCAGGGTTCACCTTCTATCCTCGTTGTCTATCAACATTATCAAACATTTTCTATATAACATTAAACCTTCTCATTATCTTCTTACTGACATGTATGCTGGACACTACGTCTACCCCTACGGGCCTACTGCATCCTTCTTCTAGCTCTTACTTTCTTTCAGGAACATTATCAGCATTTCTTTACAATTAACTAGTTGGATACATATAACTTTCTCATGTAAACATTATCATCACTTTCTTTCATCAAAACATTATTGCCACCTGTCTTAAAGCAATATCACCATTTAAGTGCAACAAATGAACATCCCCTTTAAGAGGGGACCAAGTCTCTATGAGGTAGCATATCTTCTCAAGCTACCAGTCCATACTCAGCAAAGGTTCCAGTGTGGTATCTTCACAAAGAGTCCTTTTTGAAGTAAAACCAGTAGGGAGCACCTTTAATAAGGTGCAAACTATTTACAAAAAGTTTGTATCATGCACTGTTCATGATTGCGGCAGTTCTGGAAACTTTGTGCAAAACTTGAAAAACACACAAAACAATAGGGATCCCGGGTCAACAAAGGGATCCCTTTAAGAGTTAACCCTGAACGGGTTTAGCAGCAAAACAGCAGAAAAAACAGTTAACTATTTACATTAATAAAGCATTTATTCTTACTCAATCTTCTTGTGCAGGGAACGGTCTCCTTCCAGGCCTCACCCGGCCAACGGGTCGCCTTGGGGTAACAAGGGCCAATCCTGGCTCCAGCAGCGACAGGATCCCACGCCGGGATGCCCTCCTTGCTTGTGGTCGAGCGTGACCCAGAGGCACGCGGTGGACCCGGACCTCCTGAGATTCCTCGGGGGCTGGTTCCGGCTTCTTCTCTGCAGAAGGCTCATCTTCCATCGTTCCGGTAGCAGCCTCCAGGGCGATGCACCGCTGGACACCCCGAGCTATCCAACCTGTTCCACCCGCTTCCCTCTTCCACCGGGTGTAGGTCACGGCATTGCCAGGTTCCAGGTCGGCGTCATACCTTCCTCCACAGGGCTCGACTTCTTCACGGTCAACGCGGACCTGCAGTGGCTCCCCGATCTCTTGGATAACTCCCTTCCCATGTCGGGAGTTAAAGGAGACCACCACACCCCAGTGGGACGGTGGGGTTTCTTCCACACTGGTTAGATCAATCTGAGCGGCAGGCTGAGGTCTGTTCCGCCAGGCTGCCATGAGGCGCCGCAGGTGTTCGGCCTCCGGTAGGATCCTCAGGCCCGATGCGCGCAGCTCACACTCTGCCGCGGCCTGGATGGAGGAGGCAGGGGACACTGGAGACAGGCGGACCTCCGTAGGCTGGCCCAGCCGAGCGATCACGCGGGCATCGGCTTCCAAGCGGTAGGCAATCCGCCGGGCTTCAGCTGCGGCCACGCACTCTTCGGACGGCGGCCGGGGAGGTCGGCCCATCGCTGGCTCTGCAAGGGTCAGCTCTCGCAGTGACGGCGTATCCTGGGCTGCATCAGGTTGTACAGCCTCTCGCCGAGTCTGGTCATTCCCATGCGGTGTTCCTAGTGTCGCCATCTTTATCTCCTCTCCAGTGTCTTCTTCCCGCGGTCTCTTTCGTGGGCGGCCCCATCTCCATGGTCTCCACCCTCCAAACAGGATCAGGAGGCGGACCTCGGCTGTTGACGGACACGTCCTCAGGACACAGCAATATTTAGACTGGGCGGCCATTGTTGTTCGCGCTCTCCAGCTTGCCTACGCCCACTCCACGCCCCTCTTCTTCTCCTGCGCTCTCCTCAGCGCTATAATAGCGGCGGATTTTGGCGGTAAATGGCGCAGCACAGTCTTTGCAATAAAGTACAGTCCAAGCACAGCAAATCACAGTTCCAAGGCACACATGACCCGATTCCTCAGGCTTAAGTAGATCCTGTTCGTGACGCCAAGTTTGCAGCGCCCCCACTGCCGCAGGGCCGAGGGGTACCCGGTACCGGGCCTCTGAGTCTCTGCTCTGGGGTTGTCACGGTGGCTAGGCCCGGTCCGTGACCCTGCCGAGGGGCGCACAGTAAATAAGTATGACGGATGATGGTGGTGAAGCTGTAGTGGTGCGGTGCAGTAAATAACAAGGACACCAGGTTGCAGTCTCTTTACCTCTTTACTGAAGATCTCTGGGTCCTCAGTCCAGAATCTGGATAACCAGGCTGCGCAAGTCCGGCCGGTCCAATGGCACCTCCAGAGTTCTCTTAGCAGGTGGAAATCTGTGCCTTCCTTCTAGCGCTATGTGTTGCGGTCCTTCCCTGCTGTGCTTACGGAAAGTCCCCACAACTGTTGTGTCTGTTTCTTAAGTTCCCTCACAACTCGATTAGATGATGTTCTGCTAATCCTCCGTCCCTTCCTGATGTTATGGTTGGGACGGCACCCGTTTGACGGGTAGGCTCGGAGCTCTTCCGGGACCCTAGAGTCGCCCCTCTCCACAAGTTGCCCCCCAAGACTGCATAGGTGATTTAAGTGAGACAGCCCGCCTTAGACTGACTGTCCTGCCGCTGTTTAGAGTATCGCTTGAAGCTGGATGTTGTAATACTCCCTCGGCGTTCCGGCCACCGGTAGTGCGCCTCAGTAGGGTGTTGCCTCGGTCTTACAGCACGACCCCTACTGGTATTCTTCTTATTGCCTTGATCTCGTTTCTCACTCAGCACAATCTATCTCGCTTCTGGTCCTTCCTTGGGCACCGCCGCTATCCTGAGCAGGCACGGTCCCGTTACGTTCGTTCAAGTTGCCAAGACTCTGTCAGGATCCCACCCCTGACAGAGACCCTACTGTATCTTCCCCCACAACACCCTCTGCCACAAGGTGTTGCCTGGTTCCAACCCAGTCAGCTTTCTCACTAACTTCCTGCCTGACCCCCAGTTTACCCACTATGGTGGGGATTGGCCTAGTGAATAGAACCCTTAGCTCCCCCCGGAGGCCCGGCTGTGAAATGTATTGGTGTCTGTGATACCTGATCAGATGAACTCCTTCAGTACCATTGGACGTACCACAGCTCCCCTTAGTGGCGGAGCCACAGTACTGCAACGACCAGGACTCTGGGGCGCTGCAAGAACGTGTGTCCAAACTTTTGGTCTGTACTGTATTTGCTAATATTGTTAACTATTATTATAATTACACCTTCTACTATTGGGATGGGATCTTGGAGATGGGAATACATCTTTAATGTTTCTTTAATTATTTACAGAAGAGTTCATTGCGCCATATCGTTTACAACGCCAGTGACCTTTGTGATCAAACTTCCATCTCCTCCTCATAAGGTTCTGTACAACCTCACATTTATGTCTACCTTTTTCATATGTCCTGAGCTGGTACACATTGGAAAACCTTTCAGGTGAAAGTGGTTGTCCAAGTATTATATATTGATGAGCATCTGCCACCTACAACCCCCACAGATCAACTGTTTGCAGCTTCTCCTATGGTGAGATGTACACAAGTCATAGAACCAGAGCAGCATAGCTCTGCACATGGTGTAGTGGGGTTCTCAGGTGATAGGCTATGTGCACATATTGCGGATTTTGCTGCGGATTCGCAGCAGCTTTCCATGCTTTTACAGTACAATGTAAACCTATGGAAAACGCAATCCGCAGTGCTCATGCTGCAGAAAAAAATGCGCGGAAACGCTGCGGGTTACATTCCGCAGCATGTCAATTCTTTGTGCGGATTCCACAGCGGTTTACACCTGCTCCATAATAGGAATCCGCAGGTGTAAAACCGCAGGTGGAATCCACACAAAATCCGCGGTAATTCCGCAGTCAATCCGCAGGTAAAACGCAGGGCCTTTTACCTGCGGATTTATGAAATCTAGTGCGGAAAAAATCAGCAGAGCTAAAAAAATATGTGTGCACATACCCTTAAAGCTCAGCTTCATTTCACTTGGACTGGAGCTAAGCTGCAGCACCTGTGAATCCCACTACACAGAGTACAGAGCTTTGCTCAGAGGTAGGATTAAAAATTTAACAATAGGTTCTCTTTTTGCATGAGGGGAACTATACCTCTACCTCACCTATTAAATCTAAAGTACGGTAATTGTTAACACGCAGTAATATTTCTTTAAGCTGTTAAGATAATGTACTGAGTGATCATGTATTTCACAAGATTTCAGAATCTACAGATTACACAATACACCAAGGTAGAACTGGCATCTTTCTGCCCCTACCCCCCAACAAATACATAGGTTTAATGCTTGAACATAAATACAGCTATAGTAATCCTTACAAGGACTCTGTCATCGGGTTTTTGCTATTTAATCTGAGTGCAGCATAATATACGGCAAGAGAGCCTGATTCCAGGGATGTGTCGCTTATTAGGCTGTGTGCTATATTTCAATACAATGAGTATTTTCTCAACAGATTATCACTACAAGACTAGGTCTCACCTGCATGCCAGACCAGCTAATGTGTATCACCCTGCCCCAACACTGATTTGCAGTTTACTCATAATGCATAGTGAACACAGGAAGCTGCCAGTCAGGGGTGTGGGTGGGGTTATACACAGTTTAGCAATCTGAGCGCTGCTACATTTACAACAAAACAAAGAAGTATTCTGCAAAACAGCACCAAGCAGTCCAGTAAGTGACACATCCCTGGAATCAATGACTACATTATGTTGCTCTCAGTTAAAGTAAAAACCTGCTGAGTTTCCTTTTAGGCTGATTTCACACTTGCGTTGGGGAGGGCTGCGCAGGTCCTCCATTAAGCCCTGCCCACTGCTGCACGTCTTCCATTTAGCTCCACCTATGTCGGCATGCGTCCTGCATACCTATCTTTAACATTGGGTACGCATGCCATGCGAATGTATGCAGATGCCTCTGCATGCGTCGTTTTGACACGGCGCCGAACGCATCATGTTGCATTTTGTTGCGGTCGGCGCAGCGTCAAAACGACGCATGCGGAGGCATCCACATACATTCGCATGGCCTGTGTACCCAATGTTAAAGATAGGTACGCAGGACGCATGCCGACGTAAGCGGAGGTGAATGGAAGAGGTGCGGCAGTGGGCAGGGCGTAACAGAGGAACTATGCAGCCCTCCGCAGCTCTGCCCAACGTAAGTGTGAAACCAGCGTTAACTTGTCAAATGGCACACTACTTTGCTAACAGTCATGTAGAATGACATCTGACAAGTTATGGATTGCTACACCTGCACCGAATCAGAGCCAATATCAGTACATGATCTCTATATGAACACAGCACCAGAACCAACATCAGTACTTGAATACAGCACAAAGCTTAGTACAGTTATCAATTGCAAGGTCAGGTCTAGCCACACCATATACATTGGATTTGCATGAAACGCCAACTCCCAGTATGTCTTTTAAGATGTGTACATGTTCAACCTACCTTCCACTTAATGCATATAGCACACTCACACAGAAAATGAATGGAGCATCGGTTGGGTATCCACACTGCACCCCCATTCTAATTGGGATAAAAGTGCTATGAGGAGGCGGGGAAAAAAATCTAAATTCTGCCAGTTGTTGCATGTCCAAGTGGTTGGACCTCCATCGATCAATAAGTTATTAGCTGCCCTGTGAATAGCTGATAACTTGTTTTCACCCGACACCCTCTTTAACAACTGTGAGATTTGTTGCTACAGGTCATTATAGGACTGAAGACCATACAGTAACCATAATGCTGATAAGATGGAGTCAGTATCACAAATAAACTTTTACATCCAGGCATGTTACAGGCAACATCTTCTTTGATTGGAGACATTCTCATCTCTCTACTTCATCTGGTTCAGGCGCCATGATGACTTTTCACATACAAATCTTGTCTCTGCTGACTTCTCGCTTTTCCAGCACATCCTGCAAGTGTCCTTAAAAATAGCAGTCATTATACTGCCTCATAAATACTGTACAAATATCTGCCCATGATGTGCCCTTGAATAAATAATTGAGACCTACTGTGATCCCTGAACAAATTATGACTCCCACACTTGTCTCTTATAGTACATTGCCTTGACACGTTTCCTCCCCTTATGAACTACAGCTGCCAAAGCATACCCATTATGAACTATAAACACAACACTGTCCTTTCCTGTAAAATATTGTCTCCATACTGTCCCTTCTTATGAACTATAACTGCCTAACATTTCTCTTATAAAATATTTCCTCCATATGGTTCTTTAAGTGCAACACCACAGTCTCCATTTATGAACTAGTCTCCATATTGTCCCCCTTATGAACTATAACTGCCACACTATCCTCATGAACTGTATGTTGTTTCCCTTCCTTCCACATGGTTCCTGCCTTGAGAACTAAGGCCTCTGCACTTGACACTGTCCCCTCTTTAGGTTTCCCTCATACTGTCTATCTCCATACTGCCCCATATTCAGTTTCCCTCTTCACATTGCTCCTCCTTCTCCCTGTTTGCTTTCCATATTGGGTCCCCTCTTCATTCTGTACTCTCACATTGTTCCTCTCCACGCTGCCCTCTCAATATTGTGCCCTCAAATTATCCACTCCCCCCTCAATTACAGGATAAGTTCCTTGAATCTCAGCTCCATTATGGAGTGCATACAATGCCCTGCCTTTGCAATATCATGCTGCTGCACATTGTGGCTAAAGACACAAATACAGTTGAATGGAGGAACCCAGGTCAGAATCCTTTGTTGTACCAGTTCACAGACTGAGCTGTCATTTTAACAAGCAGATGAGGCAAGCTAGTGAGGAGCTTTATCCCATCCCAGTTTTTTTGTACATTGTGTACTCACCAGGGCCGGACTGGGACAAAAATTCAGCCCTGGCATTTGAAGGTACATAGGCCCACTTGTCGTATGGTGGTAACACACTAAGGCTAAGTGCACACGTTCAGGATTTTTCACTTTTTTCATGTTTTTTCGCTATGAAAACGTGAAAAAAAACTCACATTAAGCATCCTATTTTTAGAATGCATTCCGCAATTTTTGTGCACATGCTGCATTTTTTTCCGTAGCGGAAAATCATTCCGGAAAAAAACGCAGCATGTTCATTATTTTGCGGAATTACGGGGATTCCGCACACATAGGAATGCATTGATCCGCTTACTTCCCGCATTGGGCTATGTCCACCATGCGGGAAGTAAGCGGATCATATGAGGTTGGTACCTGGGGTGGAGGAGAGGAGACTCTCCTCCTCCACGAACTGGGCACCATATCCCTGTAAAAAAAAAAAAGAGAATTAAAATAAAAAATATTGATATACTTACCTTCTGATGGCCTCCGGAGTCCTCCCGCCTCTCAGTGGTGCACGTGGCGCCTTCCGTTCCGTGGGATGCTGTGTGCGAAGGACCTGGGATGACGTCGCGGAGGTGTCAGTGCACGCTTAGTGGAGATGGGATTTCATAAAATCCTATCCACTGTGCGTAACATCTGGTTGCTGTGGATAGGACACTGCATCAAATCCACAGCAAATACACCAAGTGGAAACATACCCTCAGCCATCAGATTTCCTTTAAGATCCCATAGGTGCCATCTACTGTATGTCCCATGGTTGACTATTAGGCTATGTGCACACGTTGCGGATTTTGCTGCGGATCCGCAGCGGTTTTGACGCTGCGGGTCCGTAGCAGCTTTCCATGCGTTTACGGTACAATGTAAACCTATGGAAAACGCAATCCGCAGTGCACATGCTGCGGAAAAAAAACAAGCGGAAACCCTGCAGTTTACATTCCGCAGCATGTCAATTCTTTGTGCGGTTTCCGCAGCGGTTTACACCTGCTCCATAATAGGAATCCGCAGGTGGAATCCGCACAAAATCCGCATAAAAACTGCGATAAATCCGCAGGTAAAACGCAGTGCCTTTTACCTGCGGATTTCTGAAATCCGCTGCGGAAAAATCTGCAGCCATCAAAACTACGTGTGCACATAGCCTTTTCCCTGCTTTTGAGAACTATAACTCCCAGCATGTACAGCAGGTCCTATGGCATGCTGGGAGTATAGTTCACCACAGGAGTGGTGATTTTTTGAGCTAGTGCCATGGAAGAAGAGTGGACACAGCTTTTTTTTCTTAATTCTATTAGAGCTTGCCTCCAGGTACAATTCCGGGCTTTCTGTGCTTCTGCTCCATGCACTCAGGGTAAGGTTATCAGCAGCTCGTAAATGCTTTCTGTTCCTGCCGCCTGGCTGGACAGGAGGAAGTGGGCGTCTGATGTCCTGACTCCTGACTCCAGGCTGCAGTAAGTGGCAGGGTCCCAGCAGCAAAGAAGAGCAGAGCGTGCCTCTCCCCCTCCCCCTGCGTCTATGTTACCTCATGACAGCTGGGGTTCAGACCATCAGACTGCGGCCAACAACTTCATCCTGTCTAGCGTGGTGGCCACAGTGATGTTAGAAGTGCAGCGCGATCCTGTGCACAAGGCAAGCTGATGCTGCCTAGTGTGCTGGCTGCAAAGAACAGAACACCAGCTGACAGCATGAAGGGAGCGACAGATCGAGCGGCCCACTGCAGGGACCGGCCCTTCTGGCATTTGCCAGAAATGCCCTATGGCCAGTCCGGCCCTGGTACTCACAACGGTGAGGTGCTGATCTGATATTAATGGCTTATATAATACTTTTACAAGTAAGAAAAATGCAGGATGGCCAATGGGTGTCCAATACAGCTGTACGTCCATACGTGGTGATTACAGTCGATTAAACCATCTTAAAGAAGGCCAAGAAACTATTTACTGTAGGTGATAGAAATGAAATCACATTTCATAACTAGTCTGTGCATCGTATGCCTTTCCAAGACTCAATGTGTACGTCTGTGACTGCAGGTATGAGAAAGCATGGAATGAACTGAACAAGACCAAGATTCTCCAGGATGCTTTGGAACGTGCCGGCCGGAAGGACCTGGCTGACAGGCTGCGCTGCCTGCACTGGGGCCATCAGAAGCTAAGCAGCAGGGTGGAGCTGCCTTCTGCCTTCCCCTTCCTCATCACTGTGCATAAAACAATTAACAACAAAGAAGGTCTAAAGAAAATTAACCAACTCAGTCGTAAATATGTTTAATGTGTGCCCTGATTATGCTACACCACTGATATATTAGTGAATCATTTTAAGAAGAGAACATTTGATTTTACATGTACGTCACTTTCCTGCCATGTGTACCTTTATTCAATATCAGAATTAAGTGTTAAATAAAAGGTTCTATGATCAAGGGTCATGTCATTCTTTGTAGAGAACATCAAAATACTGTAGCAGGATTATGCAAATTCAGATGTCCAAGACTTCAGGGCATATGCTATCCAGATGTGATACAAACAGTGGTATTCATGTTATCAAACATACAGTTGTGGCCAAAAGTATTGACACCCCTGCAATTCTGTCAGATAATACTCAGTTTTTTCCTGAAAATGATTGCAAACACAAATTCTTTGTTATTATTATCTTCATTTAATTTGTCTTAAATGAAAAAACACAGAATTGTCCTAAAGCCAAATTGGATATAATTCCACACCAAACATAAAAAAGGGGGTGGACAAAAGTATTGGCACTGTTCGAAAAATCATGTGATGCTTCTCTAATTTGTGTAATTAAGAGCACCTGTACCTTACCTGTGGCACCTAACAGGTGTTGGCAATAACTAAATCACACTTGCAGCCAGTTGACGTGGATTAAAGTTGACTCAACCTCTGTCCTGTGTCCTTGTGTGTACCACATTGAGCATGGAGAAAAGAAAGAAGACCAAAGAACTGTCTGAGGACTTGAGAAACCAAATTGTGAGGAGACATGAGCAATCTCAAGGCTACAAGTCCATCTCCAAAGACCTGAATGTTCCTGTGTCTACCGTGCGCAGTGTCATCAAGAAAAATTGAAAAGAGATTTCAACGCAAGATTGTGCGGATGTTGGATAAAGAACCTCGACTAACATCCAAACAAGTTCAAGCTGCCCTGCAGTCCGAGGATACAACAGTGTCAACCCGTACTATCCGTCGGCGTCTGAATGAAAAGGGACTGTATGGTAGGAAACCCAGGAAGACCACACTTCTTACCAGGGGTGGATTAAGGGTAGCCAGGGCCCCGGGCTGTTCAGACACTGTGGGCCCCCCCCGGTCATGTGACGGGGGTCATGTGACGGGGGTCATGTGACGGGGGTCATGTGATACCCGAACCAGATTATTCCGGAAAAATGGCCGGGCCCTACTCTACTGTAACCTATTAAATATTTGTTGTTGAAATCTGCAATACAATTTAGGTATATTTTGACCAATAATATCACATACAAGGAACAAATACCACCGCGCCATGACCAGATCACAAATTACAACCACAGTGATCGAATAATATCACATACAAGGAACAAATACCACCGCACCATGTCAAGACCACATATTACCACCACTTGGTAACCAAATAGCACATTCAAGGGACAAATACCACACCATTTCCAGACCACATATTACCACCACATAGTGACTGAATACTACAATACTGATTAGTAATTAAAAAAAAACAAAACCACAATACTATCACAAGTGCCAGTATTCACAGGAGATCTGTACTTAGTATGCAGTGTCTGTGTACAGGTAATACAGTGATCACTGATGACATTGTACACAGGACCTCTGTATATAGTATACAGTGTATAGTGTCAGTGTATAGGTAACACTGACTCACCAGTGACGTCTCTGGGTGAAGTCCTCCATCTTTCATCCAGCACAGACCGCCATCATGTCTTCCAGCCAGGACTCATTTCTGCAGGAAATAACATAGTTATCTAGAGCTCTGCTCGCAGGACACATTACTGAATTTTTCACAACTTCTACATTACACCACATGGAGAAAAAAAGGCGATATAGTGTCACTCTGCACAGTAACAGGACCGCCCCCCCCCTCATTTAAAACAGTATACTGAAAAAATAAAATAAATACATCACTGCAGTAATAATATCCCTTAATTAGCCCCTATGGTAATAATATTCCCCACCCTGGCCCCGTGTGTCTCATTCCTGGCTCCAGCCATATGTTTTCCCATCCCGCCCTCATGAGTATCCATTCTACACCATATGATCTCCCCATCCTGCCCCATCTGTCTCCATCGTATCCATCCTGCCCCATGATCCAATCCTGCCCCATGTCTTTCATTCTGCCCCGTGTCTCCAATCATGCCGCGTGTCTACATTCTGCCCATGCCTCCAGTCATGCGCCCAGTGTGTCTAGCAATCTGCCCCAGTGTGTCCAGCATATTACCCCCAGTGTGTCCAGCATATTACCCCCAGTGTGTCCAGCAATCTGCCCCAGTGTGTCCAGCATATTACCACCAGTGTGTCCAGCAATCTGCCCCAGTGTGTTCAATTGTGCAGCATTGCCCCAGTGTCTCCACACATTGCCCCAGTGTCTCCAGCATTGCCCCAGTGTCTCCAGCATTGCCCCAGTGTCTCCAGCATTGCCCCCAGACAGTGTATTCAACAATATGCCCCAGTATGTCCAGCATATTGCCCTAGAGTATCCAGCATTGCCCCCAGTGTGTCCAGCATTGCTCCCAGTGTCTCCAGCAATGTGCCCCAGTGTCTCCAGCAATCTGCCCCCAGTGTCTCCAGCAATCTGCCCCCAGTGTCTCCAGCATTGCCCCAGTGTCTCCAGCAATGTGCCCCAGTGTCTCCAGCAATCTGCCCCCAGTGTCTCCAGCAATCTGCCCCCAGTGTCTCCAGCATTGCCCCAGTGTCTCCAGCAATCTGCCCCCAGTGTCTCCAGCAATCTGCCCCCAGTGTCTCCAGCAATCTGCCCAGTGTCTCCAGCAATCTGCCCAGTGTCTCCAGCATTGCCCCCAGTGCGTCCAGCAATCTGCCCCAGTGTCTCCAGCATTGCCCCAGTGTCTCCAGCAATCTGCCCCAGTGTCTCCAGCATTGCCCCAGTGTCTCCAGCATTGCCCCCAGTGTCCAGCAATCTGCCCCAGTGTCTCCAGCATTGCCCCAGTGTCTCCAGCATTGCCCCCAGTGTCTCCAGCAATCTGCCCCAGTGTCTCCAGCATTGCCCCCAGTGTCTCCAGCATTGCCCCCAGTGTCCAGCAATCAGCCCCAGTGTCTCCAGCATTGCCCCAGAGTCTCCAGCATTGCCCCCAGTGTCTCCAGCAATCTGCCCCAGTGTCTCCAGCAATCTGCCTCAGTGTCTCCAGCAATCTGCCCCAGTGTCTCCAGCAATCTGCCCCAGTGTGTCCAGCAATCTGCCCCAGTGTCTCCAGCATTGCCCCCAGTGTCCAGCAATCTGCCCCAGTGTCTCCAGCATTGCCCCAGTGTCTCCAGCATTGCCCCCAGTGACTCCAGCATTGCCCCCAGTGTCTCCAGCAATCTGCCCCAGTGTCTCCAGCATTGCCCCCAGTGTCTCCAGCAATCTGCCCCAGTGTGTCCAGCAATCTGCCCCAGTGTCTCCAGCATTGCCCCCAGTGTCCAGCAATCTGCCCCAGTGTCTCCAGCATTGCCCCAGTGTCTCCAGCATTGCCCCCAGTGTCTCCAGCATTGCCCCCAGTGTCTCCAGCAATCTGCCCCAGTGTCTCCAGCATTGCCCCCAGTGTCTCCAGCATTGCCCCCAGTGTCTCCAGCATTGCCCCCAGTGTCTCCAGCAATCTGCCCCAGTGTCTCCAGCATTACCCCCAGTGTCCAGCAATATGCCCCAGTGTCTCCAGCATTACCCCCAGTGTCCAGCAATCTGCCCCAGTGTCTCCAGCATTGCCCCCAGTGTCCAGCAATCTGCCCCAGTGTCTCCAGCATTGCCCCAGTGCCTCCAGCATTGCCCCCAGTGCCTCCAGCATTGCCCCCAGTGTCTTCAGCATTGCCGTTCGCAAAAAAAAAAAAAGAGTTCTCCTCACCTGACCAGCGCTCCAGCGGCGAGCAGCTCCCTCCAGCAGCGCACACTCGCCGGCGACTGACAATGACGTCAGACGCCGGTGACGCGTGCGCTGTGGCCGACTTCAGCTGCCAGCCTCCAATTGGCTGGCGGCTGTTGTTAATCGCCGCAGCGCCGGAAGGGGCCTGGTGAGCAGATGAGAAGGGGCCCGATGCCGGCCCCCTCTCTCTGCCCACCGGGTCTGGGGGCACATAAATGCCGGCGGCGGCGGGCATTCACAGTACTCGGGCGGTCAATCTGTGCGGTAGCCCAGGGTCCCCCCACACCACTGGGCCCTGGGCTACCGCCCATATTGACCCTCTTATAATCCGCCCCTGCTTCTTACCCCGAGACATAAAAAAGCCAGGCTGGAGTTTGCCAAAACTTACCTGAAAAAGCCTAAAACGTTTTGGAAGAATGTTCTCTGGTCAGATGAGACAAAAGTAGAGCTTTTTGGGCAAAGGCATCAACATAGAGTTTACAGGAGAAAAAAAGAGGCATTCAAAGAAAAGAACACGGTCCCTACAGTCAAACATGGCGGAGGTTCCCTGATGTTTTGGGGTTGCTTTGCTGCCTCTGGCACTGGACTGCTTGACCGTGTGCATGGCATTATGAAGTCTGAAGACTACCAACAAATTTTGCAGCATAATGTAGGGCCCAGTATGAGAAAGCTGGGTCTCCCTCAGAGGTCATGGGTCTTCCAGCAGGACAATGACCCAAAACACACTTCATAAAGCACTAGAAAATGGTTTGAGAGAAAGCACTGGAGACTTCTAAGGTGGCCAGCAATGAGTCCAGACCTGAATCCCATAGAACACCTGTGGAGAGATCTAAAAATGGCAGTTTGGAGAAGGCACCCTTCAAATATCAGGGACCTGGAGCAGTTTGCCAAAGAAGAATGGTCTAAAATTCCAGCAGAGCATTGTAAGAAACTCATTGATGGTTACCGGAAGTGGTTGGTCGCAGTTATTTTGGCTAAAGGTTGTGCAACCAAGTATTAGGCTGAGGGTGCCAATACTTTTGTCTGGCCCATTTTTGGAGTTTTGTGTGAAATGATCAATGTTTTGCTTTTTGCTTCATTCTCTTTTGTGTTTTTTTCATTTAAGACAAATTAAATGAAGATAATAATACCAAAGAATTTGTGTTTGCAATCATTTTCAGGAAGAAACTGAGTATTATCTGACAGAATTGCAGGGGTGTCAATACTTTTGGCCACAACTGTATCTAACTCCACAGAGCCCCAGAGACTCTCCCACCATCACTTGTTCAGACAGAGAAGGGTCAGGCAATTTAAAGGGTTATTTCAAACATTTTAAAAGATCCCCAAGCCAGAGGACAGGTGATAAATTTCAGATTAGTGGGACTTGAAATTCCCCTGTTGGGAGTAGAGCGGTGGATTATAAGTGCACCACTGCTCTACTCATACTCCATGAGGCTGTTGGAGATGGTCAAGTGCTGTTCATGGACATCTCGAATCCCTGGCAGTCCCACACAGAACAAATAGTGTGTGGGCACGCATGCAAAGCTACTGCTCTATACTGACGGGGCATTTCAGACCCACATTTGTAGCATTTGTAGGGGCCTCAACAGATGAGACTCCACCAATCTGCAAGTTATGAAGGAATAGACATTTACTATAATGTGAAGAAAGCGTTAAATTACAAGTAATTAAGTAATTCCACTACACAACTCTTTAATGCAACAGGTCTCCATGTAAAATGAAAACACTATAAACCCGTTGTTTTTGGATTGTTTTTCATCTTTTTAGCTGAAATATCAATTGAAGCTTTTGTTCCATACAGTCACCTGCTTCATTGGCACTGGTCAAGTGATGTAATGTGCGCGTTGCCCGCTGCTCGCATGACATAAGTGTTGCAACCTATCAGCAGTCACACTTCCCTCTGACATCTGATACACACACTGGAGTTTTCATTTTACATGGAGCGCCATTGCACTTAAAAGTTGTTGTCCACTACTCTGACAAAAACTTTCTTAAAATACTGAGTTCGCCAGTGTAAAATAACAGATACTTGCCACACAATGCTGGAGTGGCGCCATGAGCGTTACATCCAGTCAACGGCCGCTAACGGGCTGCTTCGCTCACACTTCCTTCAGATGAATCCTGGATCTCTGAAGGAAGTTTAAGAACTGCAGCCCATTAGTGGCCGCTGATTGTTATGCTACATCAGTGCTACAGTCAATGTCATGAGCTGGAACAGAGCTAGTGCGCTTTGTCTTTCTATTTTACGCAGGAAAATACATTATTTAAGGGGTTATTAGCGCAGAACAGTGGCTGGCACGGTTGCTTTGCACCACTGGGTTCCAATCTCACCAAGGACAACATCCGCAAGGAGTTTGTATGTTCTCCCTATGTTTGCGTGGGTTTCCTCTGGGTCTCCGGTTTCCTGCCACACTCCACAGACATACTAATATGGAATTTCGATTGTAAGCCCCAATGGGGACAGCAATGATGATGGCACATAATAAATAATAGTGGACCGTCCTTTAAGAAAAATTTGTCATAGTAGTATAATCTCTCTAAAAAAAAAAAGACCAGAAAGTAGAGTATGTATTAAAATAAGCTCACTTAAAAATATTTGCTGGTCTTCGTTGTCCAGCAGGGATGATGTTCTCACTACCATCAGATGACATCTGCAGCGAGTTACTGACCGTACTACGATCACTATTGGGGCCAGTAGATGGCTGCAGCGGTTCTGAGTGTTATCACTACATGACAACCGACACATAGTTGCACCTGAGGATTTACCAGGTTAGTGCAAGTTATTATAAACCTTCCCCTGCTTTCTGGGCTTTTTTTAATCTTACATATCCCTTTACTGTTAAAGCAGCTACTATAATACTGCTCCTACTCTCCTCACCACTCAATGTAAATTTCATATGTCCATCTAGAGTGCCCACATCCTCAGTACAATCACACAGATCTTTTAAAACACAGCTCTCCTCCATGTACACTAATTTACACATTCAGAGATGCCGCCAATATAAATTGTGCCACAATCTAGTCTACACATTCACTCTTCAGTATTCTCACACCCAATAGCTCCTACCGACAGTACAAGTCACATCCATAGGCTGAATAACCCACAACCCCATCACATCTAGCTGTAAAGGCACCTGTATCCATCAGCAATATAATTCCACGATATATAGGACATTCTCCTATCCATATGTTTATCAGATCTGCAATTCCCCATAGGAGTCAAATTGCAGCATCAAAAGTCATGTATGGTACAGCAACAGTATGAACAACATATCTTTAGTATTATGTACACAAGGCATCAGTCATCCTCCAGGAAAAGCATAGACCCATTTGGAGGAGCTGAGCATTGGGAATGTCATTCACAGATAATGGGTTTGTATAAACAAACCTGTAATCCGCCCAACTAACAAAACTGCTTTTATCGGGCAACTGGATTCTTCATGCTGGCATTAAAATAATCATCAGCATATCATCCTGTGTAATCTGGACAAAGTGCCGCCAATAATTACAATATTGCATCCACGCAGAACAATCATTCTGTGCACATAGAATTCTTATTGGCCTGTTTAAACGGTCCATTAAATGACCTCCAATCCTTTAACAGGTAAGGTCTGCAGATTACACTACAACCTAGGAGATAGTAGAGACGCAGATGGGTGATAAGTGCTCCAGGAGCTGAAGACACCGAAGATGGGGGGGGGTAGTTACTGGGTGGTTCATTTAGCATATGTTTGTGTGTGGGGGGGTTTACTGTGTGTATGGGGGGGTATTTACTGTGTTGTGTGAGGGGGTATTTACTGTGTGGGGAGGGTTACGGTGATGGGGGGGTTTAGTGTAACGGGGCTGGGTGACATTTTGTGTAACGGTGTATGATTTGAGGACTCAAATTTGGGGAGCAAGAAGTGACAGGTGCAGACAATATGGGGGAGTGAGAAATTTGAAGACAATATGAGAAGCAAGGTATGAGATGGGGGGCATGTATGGGGGAAGGATGCAGACACTACATGGTGAGTGGTGGTATGGATGCAGACAGTATTAGGAGCGAGGGGAAAATGTATGAAGAGACAGTATGGGGGGTGTTGGGTGCGGACACAGTATGGGAAGTCGGAGGGATGTGTGAGGAGGAAGCATGGAAAGTGAAAGGGTAAATGTATGAGGAGGGAGGGGGAAATGTGCGAGTTGACAGTATGGGAGGAAAAAAGTAAGTGGGCACAGAATAGAAACCAAGTAGTGTTGGGGGTGTAGCATGGGGCAACAGTGTAAGGCAGGGGTGGGGAACCTCAGGCCCCAGGGACATTTACAGCCCTCAATGACCATTTATCAGGCCCCCGAGCAAATTCTCAGGGGCCGCATTCTTGGGCATGGAGGTGTATTTTGATTACAACCAGCTCATTAATTTCTTCTTGCTCTGTTAGCACACACACGCAGTGTTCAATACTGAACATTGAAGGGCATGCAATGAAAGATTCCGTCCTGAAATCAGTGCCACAGTCTGGATGTACTTTGTGGGCGCAGTTTGTATGGCCCCCAAAGGATGGTATAAATATCCAAATGGCCCTTGGCAGAAAAAAAAAATCCCCGCTCCTGGTCTAAGGGCACAGCCAGGGGGTGACAGTATACCAAGGGGGGGGGGGGGTTGAAGAGGGGGGCACAGTTTAGAGACAGGACCCTATAGGGAGGACTCCGTGTGAGAGAACAGTGTGAAGAGAGGTCCAGTATGGAAAGGAAGGAGCAGTGCTGAGAGCGGGTACCATAAAAGGGACAGCGTGGGGTCATATTTTGTGCAGGGAATATAGTGAAAGGCAATTATTTATTCAGGGGCTCAGCGTAGAGCGAATATTTTTATTTGTGAGCATTATAATGACACTGCTATCTTTAAGGGCGTCATGTGGGGATGTGCTGCACAAGACCGGAGAAGATGGAAGTCTGCAGAGACGGCTGTGGATGTGAAAACTCATGGAGTCTGGGCAAGATGAAGAAAAGAAAGAACGACTCCAGAGACGTAGTCTATAAGCTGCTTAAAAAAAAAAAAAAAAATCGAGCTAAACTTGAGTTGGTACACATGCAGAGGTTAAACGCATGTTCACATTGGCCATAAAACATTAAAACCTACAAGTAAGCAAAAACCCTGGTGTAACTAAATAAAAAAGCAAAAGTGCATTTAAATAAGAGTTTTAGTAATACAGTTTTTTGATAAATAAATAGCACAAAAGCCACCCCACCGCGTCAAAGTAACTCTGATCTGGACAGTCCTACACTGTCTAATATTAACCCCTTCATGACCCAGCCTCTTTTGACCTTAATGACCTGGCCGTTTTTTGCAATTCTGACCAGTGTCCCTTTATGAGGTAATAACTCAGGAACGCTTCAACGGATCCTAGCGGTTGTGAGATTGTTTTTTCGTGACATATTGGGCTTCATGTTAGTGGTAAATTTAGGTCAATAATTTTTGCGTTTATTTGTGAAAAAAATGGAAATTTGGCTAACATTTTGAAAATGTCACAATTTTCAAATTTTGAATTTTTATTCTGTTAAACGAGAGTTATGTGACACAAAATAGTTAATAAATAACATTCCCCACATGTCTACTTTGCATCAGCACAATTTTGGAAACAATTTTTTTTTTGCTAGGAAGTTATAAGGGTTAAAATTTGACCAGTGATTTCTCATTTTTACAACGAAATTTACAAAACCATTTTTTTTTTTTTTTTAGGGACCACCTCACATTTGAAGTCAGTATGAGGGGTCTATATGGCTGAAAATACCCAAAAGTGACACCATTCTAAAAACTGCACCCCTCAAGGTGCTCAAAACCACATTCAAGAAGTTTATTAACCCTTCAGGTGCTTCACAGCAGCAGAAGCAACATGGAAGGAAAAAAATGAACATTTAACTTTTTAGTCACAAAAATGATCTTTTAGCAACAAATTGTTTATTTTCCCAAGGGTAAAAGGAGAAACTGGACCCCAAAAGTTATTGTACAATTTGTCCTGAGTACGCCGATACCCCATATGTGGGGGGGAACCACTGTTTGGGCGCACGACAGGGCTTGGAAGGGAACGAGTGCCATTTGACTTTTTCAATGAAAAATTGGCTCCAATTTGTAGCGGACACCATGTCGCGTTTGGAGAGCCCCTGTATGCCTAAACATTGGAGCTCCACCACAAGTGACCCCATTTGGAAACTAGATCCCCCAAGGAGCTTATCTAGATGCATAGTGAGCACTTTGAACCCCCAGGTGCTTCACAAATTGATCCGTAAAAATGAAAAAGTACTTTTTTTTTTTTTTCACAAAAAAATTCTTTTAGCCTCAATTTTTTCATTTTCACATGGGCAACAGGATAAAATTGATCCTAAAATGTGTTGGGAAATTTCTCCTGAGTACATCGATACCTCATATGTGGTCACAAACCACTGTTTGTGCACACGGCAAGGCTCAGAAGGGAAGGAGCGCCATTTGACTTTTTGAATGAAAAATTAGCTCCAATCGTTAGCGGACACCATGTCGCGTTTGGAGAGCCCCTGTGTGCCTAAACATTGGAGCTCCCCCACAAGTGACCCCATTTTGGAAACTAGACCTCCCAAGGAACTAATCTAGGTGTGCGGTGACCACTTTATACCCCCAAGTGCTTCACAGAAGTTTGTATCGCAGAGCCGTGAAAATAAAAAATAATTTTTCTTTCTTCAAAAATTATGTTTTAGCAAGCAATTTTTTTTCCATTACGTCCCTCAGGACAGCACAATGGAGGAAGTCCTTCCTTTGACCTATAGCGGGACAGGATCATAGAGAGGTTAAAAGGACCCTCCCACCTCCACCCTCCAGTGTTTTTCCTGTCCCTACAGGGGACGGTTGTATGAGAGGTTGCTCCTAGAGCGAAGATAGCCTGTGGATTCTCTCACCCCTGTCAAGTGGACCGTGGCCGACTCCTCTTTGAGAGGTTCCTCAGCCAACGGTCAGCCTGTGCAATGGGCTCAGGGGGATCGTGCGGCTGGTCCAATCCTTCCCCCTGTCAAGTAGCCCAGGGTGGAAACTCCCCGGTGGGGAGTCCCTCAGCACCAGAGACCAGTCGAGCGGATGGGCTCCTGGGTAGAGCCGCTTCCTCCCGGTGGGGGGCTCTCGGCTCGGACGCCAACAGGCAAAACACCTCTACGTCCGAAAGTCGTGTGTTGGAGAAGGCCGTGGCGCTTACAGTGATGCCAGAGAGGAGCGCCGGCACATAGGTTTGGCGTGCGTTCCACGATGGAACACGGAAGGGGGCACAGGAGAAGAGTAATGGGGATGCCGCTTCCTTCCACGGTAGGCTTTCGGCGTTACCAGCTCCCCCTGTCTTCTAGCAGGTATGGAGCCAGCACAGGTGAGTGCATGGTTTAAATGTTGCATTGATGGCCTGGGCCTCTGGGCTGACTCTAGTCTCATGCCTTTGTGTCAAAGCTGTACCTGGAACCCATTTGCAGCTAGGCCTTGGACCTCTAGGCTATGGTAGGGCCATATGTCCAGGCTACATCTCATGACGACTTCAGTTAGTTGCAGGTTTTGTCTGCACAGAGCCTTATGATTGGGCTTCAGAGTGATTTTTTTGGAAGCATGCTTTCCATTTTTTGGTTCAATAAACAAGTGTTTCACCTTTCTTTGCAACTTAACTACTCAGTCCGTAGGAGGACACAAAGTGTTTATTCAGCACATTGTCTCCATGAAGTCTGCCCTCCAGCTGCGGCTCATTAATTAGCTCCTTCGGGTGGAGTCAGTCTGACAAATGAGAGGTACTGTTCAGAGTGGAGATTTATCTGGACCTCTGATAGATTGCTCTTTTGCTTAAAAGTGTAGGCCTGGTCTCTTGTTTGGCACCTTCAAGCATGGCCTAGTCTTTCTGTGCATCATATCAAGTGCCTCCGTGCATAATACTGCATCATACTGCTTTTATGCATCATATGGAGGGTCTCTGTGCATGATACTGAATCATAGTACATCGATGCAACATATTGAGTGCCTCTGGGTTATCATACGGCATCATATTGCTTTATAGTTCCTATATGCATCATAGCGCTTCATAGTTACTTCGTGTATCATATTGCATCATATTGCTTCATGGTTCCTTTATGCATCAGAGTGCTTCATATTGCCTTTCTGCATCATATATTGCATCTCTGTTCCTATATGCATCATAATGCTCATATTGCCTTTGTGTATCATATTGCTTCATGGTTCCTATATGCATCATAACGCTTCATATTGCCTCTGTGCATTAGATTACAGCATATTGCTTCATGGTTCCTATATGCATCATAACGCTTCATATTGCCTCTGTGCATTAGATTACAGCATATTGCTTCATGGTTCCTATACGCATCATAGCGCTTCATATTGCCTCTGTGCATTAGATTACAGCATATTGCTTCATGGTTCCTATACGCATTATAGCGCTTCATATTGCCTCTGTGCATTAGATTACAGCATATTGCTTCATGGTTCCTATACGCATCATAGCGCTTCATATTGCCTTTGTGCATTATATTACAGCATATTGCTTCATGGTTCCTATACGCATCATAGCGCTGCATATTGCCTTTGTGCATTATATTACAGCATATTGCTTCATGGTTCCTATACGCATCATAGCGCTTCATATTACCTTTGAGCATTATATTACAGCATATTGCTTCATGGTTCCTATACGCATCATAGCTCTTCATATTGCCTTTGTGCATTAGGTTACAGCATATTTCTTCATGGTTCCTATACGCATCATAGCGCTTCATATTACCTTTGGGCATTATATTACAGCATATTGCTTCATGGTTCCTATACGCATCATAGCTCTTCATATTGCCTTTGTGCATTAGATTACAGCATATTGCTTCATGGTTACTATACGCATCATAGCTCTTCATATTACCTTTGTGCATTATATTACAGCATATTGCTTCATGGTTCCTATACGTATCATAGCGCTTCATATTGCCTTTGTGCATTAGATTACAGCATATTGCTTCATGGTTCCTATATGCATCATAGCGCTTCATAGTGACTTTGTGTATTATATTACAGCATATTGCTTCATTGTTCCTATATGCACCATTGTGCTTTATAGTTACTTCATGCATCATATTGCTTCATAGTTCCTATATGCATTATAGTGCTTCATTGTTCCTATATGCACCATAGCGCTTCATAGTTACTTCATGCATCATACTGCTTCATTATTCCTATATGCATCATATTGCTTCATTGTTCGTGTATGCATCATAGTGCTTCAGATTGCCTTTGTGCATATTTCTTCATAGTTGCTATATGCATTATAGCGCTTCATAGTGACTTTGCATCATATTGCATCGTATTGAATCAGATTACTTAATAGTGCCTTTGGACATATTGCATTATATTGCTTCATAGTTCCTATATGCATCATTTTGCATCATAGGGTTTTGGTGCCCTGTGCCTCAGGGGGTATCATTAGTGTGTCAGGCTTGGTGCTTTTTTCGCCTCTGGCGGTGAACCACTGTGTTAGACCTTCTGTCTTGTGCCTTGTGTGGCTGCACATTGTATCATCGGCCTACCACTTCACATTTTGTCTTGGGCTGCAACTCTGGATATAGAGTCCTTGTGTTTTTGGACCCAGATCCAGCTTCTGTTACTTCATTCTTTACAACAGGGCTTAGTCAAGCAAACAGATATGCTTGAATTGTCTTAGTAGAATTTGCATTTCTTCTGTTTGGAACAGATCTGTCAGGTAGATTCTACCTTGAGTGCTAAAGGCAAGTCTATTACATAATTAGCTTTCAAAGATGACATATGTCATTTTGGTACATCCTATAAAAGGACATACTACTGTCCTGGGAATGGGAAAAATCCCACGAGTTGAAAGGAAGGATTCCTTCCTCCTTGGAATGATTTGCCCTAAAATATTAGGACCATCTACAATTTGCATAGTTTTGGGCACTCCCTCAAAACACATTTGTTCAGAGCGGCCTATCACGTTCCCTAATCAGTCATTTTGTGTTTGTGTGTGTGTAGCCCATTCACTATCTCCATCTATCCCCCACCCCCTAAAGATGGCTGTGACATCATTGTTATACAACATTGTTAATACACACTTGTACATTGTATCTTCCCCGCCTCATTGTAGATTGAACTCTCACGAGCAGGGTCGTTTTATTTTGCTTTAATTATTATATGGTGGTTACTTATGACTGTTGCGTTTGAAACTGTCAAGCTGTAAAGCGCTGCGGAATATGTTGACTTTATATAAAGTTTATTGTTGTTATTATTGATCCTTCCCAAACTCTACATTCGGCAATCAGACAGATTCTTGTCCCATAAGTCTGTTGCGTTGTTTACCAGGGACATCAGCACTGCCTTCTGTACCTTGTGGTGAAGTAGCAGTACTGTCGTGTGGCAGAGGATCTCATACTCGCGGCTCTTACAGCAGTCACGGCTCCTAAGATAAATGATACTGTATCCAGGGCTCTTACTGTTAAGACCCCATAGTCTCACTGCCTCACAGTAGATAATCTCCCTCCGTAATGGGGAAGAGACCTACTTTTTCTGTAGCCATGGAATATGGTTACTCCCACAATGGCAGTCTGGGTGTATAAAGATCCCTGAGAAGATTGCCTCTTGGATATGTATGTGCGTATATGCATATATGGACAAATAGTCGACATACTTATAATGTCTGGACTAATGACTCGTATAAATGCAGTTTAGAATAATTTCAAGTGTCGGAAGATTTTTAATAGCACTACCACCACCACATTCATTGATTCAGAGTCCGGACTCCCTGTGTCTAACATCAAGGAAAACAGGAGTGATGATCCACGTTTCTCTTTCAGCGCTTCTAATAGAAGCCCAGCATTGGTAATGGCAGGAGATATTACCTGCCGGATGGTGTATCCCTTAGTTTCAATAATATATAACCCTTACTTGGGATTAGACATCTAAGGATTTAGAATAGACGTGATCTCCTGGATGAGTAATGTGTGTACATCCCAATGCTGTGCCATTATCCATGTACTAACTGTTATTGGTTTGATCTTTCCCAGTCCAGGGCCTCTGTCCTGCAGGTCTCCTAGTAGTACGGTAAGTTGGTCGGTAACCAAGACTTAACCTGAGCCCAGAAGGTCCGATGAAGGAACAGTCCTGTTATAAGCACATCCAGTTTATTATTGGTCGGTACAGTCCTCATTGTGTGGTGGCTGTGACTTTCACCATATTTTGCTGGGCGGTAAGGTTCTCTAACCATATTCTGGGGCGGTGATGTCTATAAGTATCTATCACAATAAATAACTTGCTGTGGTTCATTATTGGTATTGGAGTACAATGGGTGAATTTCCCTCTCTGTTTCTGATGCTTATTTCATTTACCACATTCATACTGAAGTTGGCCATTATAGATGTATATCAGACACTCACTACGGTGATTTTCTTTGCGGATCTCTTTAGATATCTATGGTTTTTCTGATCTTTCAGATCATTTATACATCTAGTCTGGTTTTAGCCTGGGACTTTGATTCCTGGGCTTCTGTACCCACCCTGGGAGAGTTTCTTTGGTATTCTCCATTGTGCTGTCCTGAGGGACGTAATGGAAAAAGGGAATTAGACCTACCGGTAATTCGGTTTCCAGGTAGTCCCTCAGGACAGCACCCTTAGTTCCCTCCCTTATGTTTCTCTTTTTAGGCTTGTACGGGATTAATCTACCGGCAGATCGTTCGTCCTTTGAGTCACCATGGCTCAAAATTAAGATGAAGCCGTTAAATGGATTATAACACACGTGTTTGTAAGGGCATGTTTAGACCATTTATTTCCATCCTTCTGTGGTACTTTGAAAAAACACTGGAGGGTGGAGGTGGGAGGGTCCTTTTAACCTCTCTATGATCCTGTCCCGCTATAGGTCAAAGGAAGGACGTCCTCCATTGTGCTGTCCTGAGGGACTACCTGGAAACCGAATTACCGGTAGGTCTAATTCCCTTTATTTTCACAAGGGTAACAGGAAAAATTGGACCCCAATAGTTGTTGCCCAGTTTGTCCAGAGTATGCTGATACCCCATATGTGGGGGTAAACCACTGTTTGGGAGCACGTCGGGGCTCGGAAGGGAGAGAGCACCATTTGACTTTTTGAACGCAAGATTGGCTGGAATCAATGGTGGCGCCATGTTGCGTTTGAAGACCCCTGATGTGCCTAAACAGTGGAAACCTCCCAATTCTAACTCCAACACACCCCTAACCCTAATCCCAACTCTAGCCTTGACCCTAATCACAACCCTAACCCCAACACACCCCTAACTCTAATCCCAACCCTAACCCCAACACACCCCTAATCCTAACCACAAGCCTAATCTTAACCCTATTTCCAACCCTAACCCTAATTCCAACCCTAAGGCTATGTGCCCATGTTGTGGATTTATGTGAGATTTTTCCACACCATTTTAGAAAAATCCGCAGGTAAAAGGCACTGCGTTTTACCTGCGGATTTACAGTGTTTTGTGCGGATTTCACCTGCGGATTCCTATTGAGGAACAGATGTAAAATGCTGTGGAATCCGCACAAAGAATTGACATGCTGCGGAAAATACAACGCAGCGTTTCCGCGCTGTATTTTCCGCACAATGGGCACAGCGGATTTGATTTTCCATAGGTTTACATGGTACTGTAAACCTGGTGGAAAACTGCTACGAATCCGCAGCGGCCAATTGGCTGCAGATCCGCAGCCAAATAAGCACCATGTGCACATAGCCTAATTATAACCCTAGTTCTAACCCTAACCCTAGTTCTAACCCTAACCCTAGTGGAAGAATAAAAGTAAATATATTTTCTTTATTTTATTATTGTCCCTACCTATGGGGGTGATAAAGGGGGGGTTCATTTACTATTTTTTAATTTTGATCACTGTGATAAAACCTATCACAGTGATCAAAATGTACCTGGAATGAATCTGCCGGCCGGCAGATTTCGGCAGGCGCACTGCGTATGCGCCCATCATTTTGGAAGATGGCGGCGCCCATGGAGAAGACGGACGGACCCGGGAGGGATACCGGAGCTCGTTAAGTATGGGGGAGTGGGATCGGAGCACGGGGGGAGCGGACAGGAGCACATTACAGGACAGGACGGAGGACTGGGGAGGTCAGTGGTTGGGGCAGATCAGGGTTTCCAGCCATGGCTGATGATATTGCAGCATCGGCCATGGCTGGATTGTAATATTTCACGTTTCATAGGTGAAATATTACAAATTGCTCTGATTGGCTGTTTCACTTTCAACAGCCAATCAGAGAGATTGTAGCCATGGGGGGGGGGGGGGGCGAAGCCACCCCCCCCGGGCTGAAGTACTATCCCCCTGTCCCTGTAGGTCCGGTGAAATTACAGTTAACCCTTTCACCCAAACTGCAGGGACGCGATCATTCTGTGACACAGCATATGCGTCACAGGTCGGATTGGCACCGACTTTCATGATGCATACGCTGTGTCACAGGTCGGGAAGGGGTTAAGACCTTACCATGTGTCAATGTTGACCTCAGTGTGAATAAGGGCAGACAAAAGGACTGGGCCCAACCAGTGAAACACCAGTCTGGGGAAGCCTTATATATAATCTCTAGCTCAAACAGGGAGGCCACACCCCGGCTTGCACAGAATGCAACAATACAGAGAAGAAAAAAAACAAAAATTGAGCTTGAGTTACCTTGACGCGGTGGGATGGCTTTTGTGCTATTTTTTGAACAAAAAACAGTATTACTAAAAACTTATTTAAATGCACTTTTGCTTTTTTTACTTAGTTACATCAGGGTTTTTGCTTACTTTTTTCTCTTGTAGGTTTTAATGTTTTATGGCCAATGTGAACATGCGTTTAACCTCTGCATGTGTACCAACTCAAGTTAAGCTCAATTTTTGTGTTTTTTTTCCTCTGTATTGTTGCATTCTGTGCAAGCCGGGGTGTGGCCTCCCTGTTTCTGAGCTAGAGATTATATATAAGGCTTCCCCAGTCTGGCGTTCCCTGGTTGGGCCCAGTCCTTTTGTCTGCCTTTATTCACGCTGAGGTCAACATTGATACATGGTAAGCTTTTAATAGACAGTGTAGGACCATCCTGATCAGAGGTACCTTGACGCGGTGGGATGGCTTTTGTGCTATTTTTTTATAAAAAAAAGTATTACTAAAAACTCTTATTTAAATGCACTTTTGCTTGTTTTACTTAGTTACATCAGTACATCAGGGTTTTTTGCTTACTTTTTTCTCTTGTAGGTTTTAATGTCGTCTATAAGCAACCTGGATGTAAATTTTTTTGTGATACTAATTCATATTTTTATTTGTTAGGAGCATTAAACAAGTTGTCCAAGTTTATGATGAGTCTGCCGTCATTCTATGTGGCCGCAGACTTCTGAATTCTCACAGTGCACACTGCCAGGATTCTCTCCTGCCGGCGATTTGAGTACGTGGTCACGTGCTGACTAGACATGCGTGACCTCACTCAATGAAAATGAATTGAGCGAGGCCGGGCACGTCTAGTCGAAATGTGGCCAGAAGTATACAAATCACATACATGTGCATGGGAGAATCCTAAAAGTGTGCAGTGCATGCACTGAGAATTCAGAGGCTGCAGTCACCTATTGTGACTGCAGATTTTCATCTCAAACCTGGACGCACACTAATTATAAAATAAAGCCTTGCAGCAAATCCTAACAGTGTGTAATGTCCTCACTGTCCGGATTCAGCTCTGCTTGCTGGTTTCAGCAATCATCACATGGCCGCTTCACTCATATGCGATGTTCATACTTACACTGTTACATGACAACGAGCTTCTCTTATTTTTTCACTGACCACTGAATTAGGGAGAGCAGCTTGTCGGCACGTGACAAGTGTGCAAATCGCATATGTTTTTTGGCAAAACTGAATGCTTGCCTCAAGGTGCCAGAAAACCTAAATACACCTCTGGTCAGGGGACATACATTGATGTTGGGTGTGGGGAAAACCCTTTTTAAATAAAGCCTTAAAACATCTAGGTGAAAGTTTGTTTTTATTGGGGTTACACAAATCTCCTATCCTGAACTTTCACTTTCTGCTGCTCGACTGCTGTAGAGATATCCCTTAACACACAGGGAGCTGCAGCCTGACAGTCCTGTTCCCTTATTACTGAGTTGGGAAAAGCCTTTATACAGCACTGGACCTCCGAGTAGTAAAGACTAGGAAGCAACATACAGCATCACATAAGCAACAGCAAAAATAGGACTTCTCACTTTCTGACTACACATTTCGTTTGATCAAAGGGATTACGATGTAAAATTTAAGAAAAAATAAATAAACACCACGATATCATTTCTATTGATCAAATTGCTTTTTTTTTGTCAGCTGTACAAACTTGAAATGTTGTATAAAACTTGAGAATCTATCAAAGATGATTCCTAAAATAAATACATTTTGACAGTAAATTTCCTTTAATTGAGCATCAGGGAGAAAAAAATCTAAAGTATATTTAACAGTCAAATCTGGGAGAACAGTCAAATCTGGGAGGACGTACAACCCAATGATAACTTTCCAACCCCAAATACCGTCAGCCTAACAAATGAGGATTATTCTAATTTCCTGCCTCCATCCAGCGTTCCACTTTCCTACAAGACTCTAATCAGGCGCTGTCTCTCTAACAAGGGAGTTTTACATGTGATAGACACTTAAATAAGGGAGCACAATTTGGCACACACAAACTCCTCTATAAGCAGAGTGGTAGGTCAAATTCAGACATTGTCCACAGGATGGATCTCCAATAAATGTGTAACCGGTTCAGACCCAAAAGTAGGACCCACATCCACCTTGAGAACAGGGTCTACTGCCATGTGCCGCTGTTAATGGAGAAGAGGCCACTCACAACTATTTTTAGAACTGTCTGAATTTACTTTTATGGGAGGTGTACATGACCAACTCTCCAATTACAGCAGCTATCAGACATTTATAGCATATCCTGTGGTTGTGAAAATGTCTGACATCAAAACAATTCTACTAGAAGCATTGTCTGGAAGCACTTAAAAAGGGACGGTCAACACAGAATGACAAACCAAGTAGAGGCGCTCAGTGCACCCTTGGCATGGCCAATTATTTATATACACCTTCCCACCTGCTTCTTTCCCATGTATCTCCAACCTTCTCTGGATATATAAAGCCAGAGCTGTCAATGAAAGAAGAGAGGGGGTGAAGCTAGAGAGGAAAACAAGCAGGTGAATGGTGCACGTTAAAGTTTGGCCACAGCCTGATGCCCGAGTGCTTGTACTTGGGTTTGAACTGTCATTCGGTGCTCACAGAGTCTATTTAGGATTTTATGACTAGAGCAAGGAATGCCGAAGCCACCTTTACAGGGATCTGTCACCAATCCTGACTTGTGGTTTATTAAATACTTGAAACTAACATGAAATAATTCTAGAGAATCAATTCTTGCAAAATTACTAATTTCCCTATTGTTTCTATTAAAAACGGTCATTATCTTTGTCAAATGGGCATGTCCCTTTGCAGATACACCCAGCGGTCACATTTTTGAGACCTCTCTTCGTAAAGATTATTCTGAATTGTTATTTCATGAGGAAAATAGGTATTTACTAAATCAGACATGTCTGGAGAAGCATCTGGAACACAGGCTCAGTAATGCCACTTTGGCCGTCCATAGGAGTAAACAGTGTACATGCAACTGTTGCAGTACAAATACACAAAAAAAGTTGCATGTAAATCACACAAACATACGCCATCACACCTCTAATGCACAAATTGTATGACTGATTGCATAAGCTTGTTACAACAAACCTGCATGTCGTCCGAGACTGGAGGACAGACCAGTCTTGCTTAAAGGAGCTCCTACAACAGCCGGTGTATACAATAAATCTATGGAACCTGCTGTTTACAGACAGTAGTAAAACATCATGCCCATACATCCAAAATCTTTCAAATCTGATCACAAATTTTGACAGAATGTAACCCAAACTGTTCCAGTATTTTAATTTTAAATTAAACCCCTTTGACTCATGTAAAATTCCCAGTCCCATTTGCAGAGTAAGGAACAAAACGGTATACCTAAAAAACAAACTGAAAGTTGTTCATCTTTATAAGCAACATAAAAAAAAAAAAAATATGAAAATACAAACATTGTCTTCTTGTGCCCCAAAAAACAAAAAATGCTTTCTTTGCCTGACCAATACAATGGCTGCTATTACAAAAACACAAATTCCTAGCCTAAAAAAAAAAAAAACACCAAGGTAGTTCTCTGCACAACAAAGTGAGCCTATGTACAGAAGGAAACAGCTCGGGGCTAGATTTGTGACAAGTGGCTGAAGAGGCGATGCTCCAGACTAGGTTTCAAGTAGTGCAGCGTTTCAGTTTTAGAGGCAGATGGTTTGGCTCAAAGGGAAATACAAATAACGTTTCTGTAGGTTAGAAAGAGCCTTCTAGATATATCCGTGGTATTGCCGCAGATACCCTTGGCCATTCATCCTCTGAAAATGAGCTTAGACTGTCCGACTCAGAGTCCAGCTCACTGAAGCCATCCATCCAGTCAGTACTGGACTCGCTCCGTACATCATCCTCCTCTGTGATATAGCTCTGCCCCGACTCCAAGCAAGATGGGTACACTCGGGCAGACAGGCACATGAATCCACAGTCATAATGCAGCAGGCCCAACATAGTGCCAATATTAAGCCAGCGGTCATTAGTCACATCGTACTCGTGAACAGTCACACGGTTCTTCTTCCACTGTACAATGGTGCAGGAGATGAGGAGGAGTTTGGAGCCATATAGCACAATCTGGTAGTTGTTCGTATTGACCTCAGAGGGTATCGGACTGATTCGCCGCCATTCTCCCCTGGCAGGATTGTAGACTTTCACTATAGGAATGTCGCATATACAGTAGATTTCATCGTTGTATACACAGGCTTCATGGAAGTCACAGCGCTTCATAGAGGCACAGTTGAGCCACTGGTTGCAGGCCGGGTCATAACACAGCATCCGTTTATTACTGATGGCATAGAGCCGGTCATTTACTGTGACCAACTCAAAGGAGTACAAGGAGTGGGGCAATGGGGCCACCAGCGTCCACTGATTCCTCTGCACACTATAACACTCCACGTCTTTGATCTTGGCACCAGAAGAAGGGTCATGGCCGCCTACAATGTACACATAACCATTCAGGTAAGCTACGTCCATGCCCTCACGACACAACAACCTTTCAGCTAGGAGCTGCCAGCTGTTTTGCACCGGACTATACACCCATAGCTGTTTCAGAGGTTGGGTAGCCAAATACAAGTCATTCTCCGGAGAGACACATACGGCCGAGGAGGTCACCGCCTTGCCATGGGCGAGGTTACTGAGAGGGGAAGGCATGGTGTAGATATCCCCAGAGTAAGGGTCATAGCACAAGAACGGCTCTTTGCGGTGACCAAAGAAGATGACCATTTCCTTGGCGAGCATGCCAATCCTGCGCATGGGGCTCGTCTCCTGTACGGCGACACTCGATTTCCCGTCCTTGTCCTGCAGCGCAGCGTCCAGGTACGGTAAGCAATGCCTGCGCACCCACGGCCTGGCACGGAGGCTCTCCACATAGGCCTGGTCCTTGTCGGTGAAGTGCTGCCAGCGCACACAGCTCAGCACCTCCTGGCACATGTCCGCCCTGTCCTTGTGGTTGGCCTCCAGCCAGCGCAGCGCGGCCCCGCACACCATCCGCTCGCTGCCCACGTCCAGGTTGTCCATGCTCAGCACCATCCTCAGCTGGGCCAGGCTCATCTCACTGAACTCCTCACTGGCCACAAACTGCTCGAAGTGGCGAGCCATGAAGGCCAGAGCGCGGCTCCGCAGCTCGCAGTGATCGAACGTGTCGGCGAAGCGCAGGATGGCGGCGCAGTTGTGCAGGTCCAGCCTCCGGGCCAGGTACCCGGCGCAGGCCTGGCGCACGTACTCCAGCTGCAGCATGTCGGCGGCCGCATACAGGCGCTGCACATTGGCCTCGGTCACCGTCACCTTCCCCGTGTAGCAGTACTCGATGATAAGCGCCATGGACTCCGGGCTCATGTCGTGCAGCGTCACCTGCTGCTGCTTGCTCTCGTACAGGCCGCCGGTGAACATGCTCCGGAAGTACGGGCAGGCGGCGGACAGCACGTTGCGGTTACACTGGAAGCTGCGGCTGTTGTCCGGGTCCTGTGCGCCGCTCGGCTCCTCAGGGCTCCCGCCCAGGACGCGGATGGTAACGTCACACAGGACACTCGAGTCGTAAAATGACTTTAGCTGGGCCAGTAAGGCCGAGGCGTGAGCCGGGTCCTCCAGCAGCTCCGGCCCTGAGAAAAAGCTGGACACCCCGTAACCAGACATGACGGGACGCGTCACTACAGATAACCGCCTCGCGGAGAGTACTAGTTCCGCTTCCCGGAAGTCAAGACCTGATAGGGCGAGCGCACTTCCGACCTTCTAGGGAGGAGCCTTGTAATGAGTCACGTGATCTCAATCGGCGCCCTCTATGGAAGAAAGTCGTGACTCCGCGTCTTGAGGCGGGAGTGGTCACGTGGTGTGCCGTTGTAGTGGGCGACTGGGCGGGATGCGCAGCAGTGTGTGCCAGACCAGTGCCACTGCCATAGGACGGGCGCAGTGAGGACGAGCTGAGTCAGTGTAGGGCTAGGCGGCTCAGTGAGGATGAGCTCAGTGTATGCAAGCTCAGTAAGGATGAGCTCAGCTTGTGCGGGCTCAGTGGGAATGCGCTCAGCTTGTGCGGGCTCAGTGAGGGGCTCAGTGTTTGCAGGCTCAGTGAGGACGAGCTCAGTTTATTCAGGCTCTGAGGGCGAGCTAATTGTGTGCGGGCACAGTGAGGACAGACTCAGTGTATGCGGGCTCAGTGAGGAGCTCAGTGTATGTGGGCTCAGTGAGGACTGGCTCAGTGTATGCGGGCTCAGTGAGGAGCTCAGTGTATGTGGGCTCAGTGAGGACTGGCTCAGTGTATGCAGGCTCAGTGTATGTGGGCTCAGTGAGGACTGGCTCAGTGTATGCAGGCTCAGAGAGGAGCTCAGTGTATGTGGGCTCAGAGAGGAGCTCAGTGTATGTGGGCTCAGAGAGGAGCTCAGTGTATGCGGGCTCAGAGAGGAGCTCAGTGTATGCGGGCTCAAGAGAGGAGCTCAGTGTATGCGGGCTCAGTGAGGAGCTCAGTGTATGCGGGCTCAGTGTATGTGGGCTCAGTGAGGAGCTCAGTGTATGCGGGCTCAGAGAGGAGCTCAGTGTATGCGGGCTCAGTGAGGAGCTCAGTGTATGCTGGCTCAAGAGAGGAGCTCAGTGTATGCGGGCTCAGTGAGGAGCTCAGTGTATGCGGGCTCAGTGAGGAGCTCAGTGTATGCGGGCTCAGTGAGGAGCTCAGTGTATGCGGGCTCAGTGAGGAGCTCAGTGTATGCGGGCTCAGTGAGGAGCTCAGTGTATGCGGGCTCAGAGAGGAGCTCAGTGTATGCGGGCTCAGAGAGGAGCTCAGTGTATGCGGGCTCAGAGAGGAGCTCAGTGTATGCGGGCTCAGAGAGGAGCTCAGTGTATGCGGGCTCAGAGAGGAGCTCAGTGTATGTGGGCTCAGAGAGGAGCTCAGTGTATGCGGGCTCAGAGAGGAGCTCAGTGTATGTGGGCTCAGAGAGGAGCTCGGTGTATGCGGGCTCAGTGAGGACTGGGCTCAGTGTATGCAGGCTCAGTGAGGACACACAGTCAGGCACAGTTTCCTTGTCACTCAGCACCGGTCTGTGAAGCTATTTCATTAATACATCTTCCTTTCGTTGGCTACTATTCTGGTATTAGTAATGCTCAGAGTTTAGGAGATGGGCCACTGACACACAGTGGAACGACCCTGCAATTAGGAGCCATTTTTGTCAGGGTCTGTCAGCTAGGCTTCAGGATATTTTGGTGCAGTATGCTACTATTAGGTTGCTGGAGGCCACCATGGCCCCTTCTATCCGGGTGGATAGGTGCCTCAGAGAGAGACACACCGAATTTGCCCCCTTTGCGGCTTCACTACCCCAAGTATTAGGCTCATGCTGTCCCTAGCAGCCTCCTAGACCTGCGACTTTACTCACTGCTGCCCACTCACTCACTGGCTCTGTCACATCCTGGACTGGCCACTAAGGCCGGGGTCACACTCAGCGTAGGGAAATACGGTCTGTTTTTTACAGGCGTAATACGCAGAAATGATCCCAAAACAGTGATCCTTATGTCATCGTTAGGCAGGGTGTGTCTGCGTATTTTTCGCATGTAAACCTCTGTATGGCATCCGTACAGCGAGATTTTCTCGCAGGCTTGCAAAATGGACATAGAATGGATCCATGGGGTCAAATATTCTTGAAAACATATAGAGTCTATATATATAGTAGGGATTTCACTCACTCAGGTGCGACGGCTGACACGTAGGAGGCAGGTTCCAACAAAAGTTCAAAGGTTTATTACCTCATAAACCACATGGCAAAAATAACAGCAAACAAAATAGCCTTTAGTTCAGGAAAAGAAAAACAACGTGTCCAGTCCTTCAGGCTCAGTCCTGTAGCCTTAACACACTCAGGAGGGTTTCACCTCCACACCTATCCCCCTGTGTTAAGCATTAGCCTGTCTTATATAAAGCTAACCACACCCAGTAACCCATCACATGATTAGCCATGTGGTCTGACATCACCACAGGTCCTGAACACACATATATACATGGTTATATACAACAAAGAAATAGTCCGGGCTACATTACAGCAACAAGGCACTTATGTGGCACATACCTCCCATCGACTACACACCCTTTAGCCATGCTACATACCTCCCCCCTCTGCCTAAAGCCGTGGGGCTTGGCACTTTTCCCCACTAAACAAGGGATTCTTGATAGGGCATCCGCATTACCGTGCAGCTTTCCGGCCCTATGTTCCACATGGAAACTGAAGTCCTGCAGGGCTAAGAACCAATGGGTGACCCTAGCATTTCTACCCTTTGTTTCCCTCATCCATCTTAGTGGGGCATGGTCAGATATCAGTCTGAATTTACGACCCAGCAGATAGTGCCGTAACGTGTCCACCGCCCACTTTATGGCCAAACACTCTTTTTCCACGACTGAGTAGTTCTTCTCAGATGAGGACAGCTTTCTACTCAGATAGAGCACAGGATGCTCCTCCCCATGTAGCTCTTGGGAAAGAACTGCTCCTACCCCAACATCTGAGGCATCTGTCTGAAGAATAAATTCTTTATTAAAGTCTGGAGCCATCAGAACGGGCTGCTTACATAGAGCCCCTTTCAACTCTTGGAAGGCTGAATCTGTCTCTTCGGACCATTTAACCATCACCGATTTTGTCCCCTTTAACAGATCAGTCAGAGGCGCAGCCACTGTGGCGAAGTTCGGGATGAACCTTCTGTAATATCCCACGATTCCCAGAAAGGCTTTAACTTGCTTCTTGGAGAGTGGTTTCGGCCATGTTTGGATTGCCTCCACTTTCCTGATTTGGGGCTTTATTTCTCCACGACCCACTATATAGCCTAGGTATTTAGCTTCTTCCTTACCCAAGGCACTCTTCTTCGGGTTTATTGTAAACCCCGCCTCTCTCAGAGCATCAAACACCGCTTGGACTTTCTCCAGATGACTCTCCCAGTCTGGGCTAAAGATGACGATATCATCTAGGTATGCAGCAGCGTAGGCCTTATGGGGTGCAAGGACTCTATCCATAGCCCTCTGGAAGGTCGCCGGAGCTCCCTGTAGACCAAACGGCATCCGGACATACTGGAAGCATCCATCAGGTGTCGAAAAGGCCGTCTTCTCCTTGGCTTCCTGTGCCATGGGGATCTGCCAATACCCCTTTGTCAAGTCCAAGGTGGATATACAGGTCCTTCTCAAAAAATTAGCATATAGTGTTAAATTTCATTATTTACCATAATGTAATGATTACAATTAAACTTTCATATATTATAGATTCATTATCCACCAACTGAAATTTGTCAGGTCTTTTATTGTTTTAATACTGATGATTTTGGCCTACAACTCCTGATAACCCAAAAAACCTGTCTCAATAAATTAGCATATTTCACCCGGCCAATCAAATAAAAGTGTTTTTTAATACCAAACAAAAAAACCATCAAATAATAATGTTCAGTTATGCACTCAATACTTGGTCGGGAATCCTTTTGCAGAAATGACTGCTTCAATGCGGCGTGGCATGGAGGCAATCAGCCTGTGACACTGCTGAGATGTTATGGAGGCCCAGGATGCTTCAATAGCGGCCTTAAGCTCATCCAGAGTGTTGGGTCTTGCGTCTCTCAACTTTCTCTTCACAATATCCCACAGATTCTCTATGGGGTTCAGGTCAGGAGAGTTGGCAGGCCAATTGAGCACAGTAATACCATGGTCAGTAAACCATTTACCAGTGGTTTTGGCACTGTGAGCAGGTGCCAGGTCGTGCTGAAAAATGAAATCTTCATCTCCATAAAGCATTTCAGCCGATGGAAGAATGAAGTGCTCCAAAATCTCCTGATAGCTAGCTGCATGGACCCTGCCCTTGATGAAACACAGTGGACCAACACCAGCAGCTGACATGGCACCCCACACCATCACTGACTGTGGGTACTTGACACTGGACTTCAGGCATTTTGGCATTTCCTTCTCCCCAGTCTTCCTCCAGACTCTGGCACCTTGATTTCCGAATGACATGCAAAATTTGCTTTCATCAGAAAAAAGTACTTGGGACCACTTAGCAACAGTCCAGTGCTGCTTCTCTGTAGCCCAGGTCAGGCGCTTCTGCCGCTGTTTATGGTTCAAAAGTGGCTTTACCTGGGGAATGCGGCACCTGTAGCCCATTTCCTGCACATGCCTGTGCACGGTGGCTCTGGATGTTTCCACACCAGACTCAGTCCACTGCTTCCTCAGGTTCCCCAAGGTCTGGAATCGGTCCTTCTCCACAATCTTCCTCAGGGTCCGGTCACCTCTTCTCGTTGTACAGCGTTTTCTGCCACATTGTTTCCTTCCAACAGACTTACCATTGAGGTGCCTTGATACAGCACTCTGGGAACAGCCTATTTGTTGAGAAATTTCTTTCTGGGTCTTACCCTCTTGCTTGAGGGTGTCAATGATGGCCTTCTTGACATCTGTCAGGTCGCTAGTCTTACCCATGATGGGGGTTTTGAGTAATGAACCAGGCAGGGAGTTTTTAAAAGCCTCAGGTATCTTTTGCATGTGTTTAGAGTTAATTAGTTGATTCAGAAGATTAGGGTAATAGGTCGTTTAGAGAACCTTTTCTTGATATGCTAATTTATTGAGACAGGTTTTTTGGGTTATCAGGAGTTGTAGGCCAAAATCATCAGTATTAAAACAATAAAAGACCTGACAAATTTCAGTTGGTGGATAATGAATCTATAATATATGAAAGTTTAATTGTAATCATTACATTATGGTAAATAATGAAATTTAACACTATATGCTAATTTTTTGAGAAGGACCTGTATATCTGGCGTGCCCAAGCCTTTCGATGAGCTCATCAACGCGGGGCATGGGATAAGCGTCAAACTTGGAGACCTCATTCAACTTCCGATAGTCGTTGCAAAACCTCCATTCTCCATCAGGTTTTGGGACCAGGACAATTGGGCTCGACCAACCGCTCTTGGATTCCTCGATGACTCCAAGCTTCAACATACGCTCCACTTCCTTGGAGATAACTTCTTGACGAGCCTCAGGAATACGATAGGGCTTCACATTCACCCGCACATGTGGCTCTGTTAGGACCTCGTGCTCTATGACCTTCGTGTGTCCTGGCAACTCTGAAAACAGGTCCCTGTTTTTCTGGAGTAACTCCCGGCACTGCTGTTTCTGGGACTTCGATAGCGTCTCCGCTATAGTAACCGCTCCAACCTCACCTGGGTTGCTTAACAACGATGGAGATACTGTCGGCTCTCTATCTTGCCACGGCTTGATAAGGTTGACATGGTATACTTGGAATGGTTTCCGTCTTCCTGGTTGGTGAATTTTATAATTTACTTCACCAAGTTTCTCGACAACCTCATATGGCTCTTGCCATTTGGCCAAGAACTTGCTCTCCACCGTCGGAACTAACACAAGAACTCGGTCTCCCGGATTGAACTGCCTCACTCTTGCAGACCGGTTGTAGACTCTGGCCTGAGCTTCTTGTGCCTGGAGTAGGTGTTCTTTCACAATAGGCATCACCTTTGCAATCCTCTGCTGCATCAGGGCCACATGCTCAATGACGCTTCTGTGGGGCGTGACTTCGGCTTCCCAGGTTTCCTTGGCTATATCCAGGAGTCCTCGCGGATGTCGGCCATATAGAAGCTCAAACGGTGAGAATCCTGTGGAGGCCTGTGGAACTTCACGAATGGAAAACATCAGGTAGGGTAAGAGACAATCCCAGTCTCTACCATCTTTCTCTATAGCTTTTCTCAGCATGCTCTTCAGTGTCTTGTTAAATCTCTCAACAAGGCCATCTGACTGGGGATGGTACACCGAGGTCCTCAACTGGGAGATTTTCAGGGCTTTGCACAACTCCCTCATCACTTTGCTCATGAAAGGTGTCCCCTGGTCAGTCAGGATCTCCTTCGGCAGACCTGTCCGGGAAAAGACATGGACCAAATCGTGGGCTATACTCTTTGAGGAAGAATTTCTCAGAGGAATTGCCTCAGGATAGCGTGTGGCATAGTCCAGGATGACTAATATATACTGATGGCCCCGGGCTGATTTAACTAAGGGACCGACCAAGTCCATGGCAATTCTCTCGAACGGCACCTCAATAATGGGCAGGGGCACAAGGGGGTTCCGGAAATGAGGAGTGGGAGCAGTTAGCTGACATGTAGGGCAGGACCTGCAGTAGTTCACTATTTCCCGGTGACACCCAGGCCAATAGAACCTCTGCACAACCCTTTCCTGCATTTTTTCCACCCCTAGGTGTCCACCCAAGATGTGTGAATGGGCCATGTCCAACACCTTCCGTCTATATGGACCCGGCACTACCAACTGCTCTACCAACTCCTCCCTTATTTTCGTGACCCGGTACAACAACTCCCCCCTCATCAGAAAATGGGGAAATCTTGTGTCTGCCCCCGGCTCCTGTACCACCCCGTCAATAACTGTGACATTATTAAAAGCTTCCCTCAGAGTGGGGTCCTTATGTTGGGCAGTCCCAAAATTTTCACCGGTGACCTCTAACTCCAGAATGTCAGATGCAGGGGATACTTCCTCCTCATCCCCAACCAGCACACAAAAAGGAAACCTGTCTGTCTCTGGGTGTGGTGACACCCTTCCAGGGTTCACTGGTTCCCTACACTTGCTAGGGAGCTCAGAACCTTTTCCCCACAAATCCCAAAACAGACAGAAATCCCGGCCAATAATTATAGGGTGCAACAAGTCCTGCACGACGCCGACTATGTGGGACTCAGTGCCACATGCCGTTTCAATGTCCACCCTGGCCAAAGGGTAGTCCTTGGCATCACCATGTATGCACCGCACGCCGACCTTCTTTCCCGGGAGCAGGTGGAGAGGGAAAGTGGCGCTCACCAGGGTCACTAAGCTCCCTGAGTCCAACAGCGCCGTTGCTGCTCGACCGTTCACCCTTACGGGACACGCTTGAGGTCCCTCGTTGGGCGGAGAGTTCACACTGCAGGCTGGATACGCATAGTATGAACAACGGCGTCCCATGCTGCAGTCCATCTGCTCAGTGGTCTGGGAACAACGGGCAGCTATATGTCCTGGCCCGTGGCACCTCCAGCAAATAATATCACCCGTAGGGATCTTGGGCACCACCTCCCCCACCCTTTGTGACCTTGGACGCGCCACCCCTTTTTGGGACTCAGCAGGTTTCCTTGACCCCCAGTACGGCACGGGCTGCCTCCCAAAGGAGCCTTCCATCCCTTGGTATCTCTCGACCAGTCCGATCAGTTCGTCGGCATTCTGGGGATCACCCTGGGCAACCCAAGTCTGTATGGACCTCGGGAGGGAATGCACAAACCGATCCATCATCACTCATTCCACCATCTGTGCAGGTGTACATGACTCTGGCTGCAGCCATTTCTGGACCAGGTGCAACAGATCAAACATTTGAGAGCAAGGCGGTTTGTCCCGGTGATAGGCCCAGCTGTGAACTCGCTGTGCCCTGACAGTCAGTGTCACCCCCAAACGTGCGAGAATCTCGACTTTCAATTTGTGATACTCTTTGGCATCCTGCAAGGTCAAATCATAGTACGCCTTCTGGGGCTCTCCCGTCAGGTATGGCGCCAGTACCTCTGCCCACTGCTCTGGCGGGAGTTTTTCCCTCTCAGCGACCCTCTCAAATACCGTCAGGAAGGCCTCAACATCATCCCCGGGGGTCATTTTCTGCAATGCGCGTCTTACCGTCTTCCGGACGTGGGTGTCATCAGCCAGACCTGGGGTTGGGGCACTCGTCTTGCCCTGGATGGCGGTTGCCAGAAGCTGCATCTGCTCCCATTGCTCCTGCTGGCTCTGTTGCATCTGCTGCCGTTGCTCCTGCTGGCTCTGCCGTTGCTCCTGCTGGCTCTGTTGTATCTGCTGCTGGCTCTGTTGTATCTGCTGCATCAACAGCCTGTTGGTCTCTTGCTGCCGTTGCTCCTGCTGTGACTGCAACTGGACCAAGTGTTTCAGCAGGTCCTCCATTTTCCCCGGCTGGCTTACAACAGACTTGACCCAGGACATTCAACACAGACTTTCGTCTCCGCTGGGAACGCTGCCCGCACGTCTACCACCAATTGTAGGGATTTCACTCACTCAGGTGCGACGGCTGACACGTAGGAGGCAGGTTCCAACAAAAGTTCAAAGGTTTATTACCTCATAAACCACATGGCAAAAATAACAGCAAACAAAATAGCCTTTAGTTCAGGAAAAGAAAAATAACGTTTCCAGTCCTTCAGGCTAGTCCTATAGCCTTAACACACTCAGGAGGGTTTCACCTCCACACCTATCCCCCTGTGTTAAGCATTAGCCTGTCTTATATAAAGCTAACCACACCCAGTAACCCATCACATGATTAGCCATGTGGTCTGACATCACCACAGGTCCTGAACACACATATATACATGGTTATATACAACAAAGAAATAGTCCGGGCTACATTACAGCAACAAGGCACTTATGTGGCACATACCTCCCATCGACTACACACCCTTTAGCCATGCTACAATATATATATATATATATATGTCAGTGAGACACGGTATATATACAGTATAGACCAAAAGTTTGGATACACCTCATTTAAAGATGTTTCTGTATTTTCATGACTATGAAAATTCTACATTCACACTGAAGGCATCAAAACTATGAATTAACATGTGGAATCATACTTAACAAAAAAGTGTGAAACAACTGAAAATATGCCTTATATTCTATGTTCTTCAAAGTAGCCACCTTTTGCTTTGATGACTGCTTTGCACTCTTGGCATTCTCTTGATGAGCTTCAAGAGGTAGTCACCGGGAATGGTCTTCCAACAATCTTGAAGGAGTTCCCAGAGATTCTTAGCACTTGTTGGCCCTTTCGCCTTCACTCTGCGGCCCAGCTCACCCCAAACCATCTCGATTGGGTTCAGGTCTGGTGATTGTGGAGGCCAGGTCATCTGGCGTAGCACCCCATCACTCTCCTTAGTCAAATAGCTCTTACACAGCCTGGAGGTGTGTTTGGGGTCATTGTCCTGTAGAAAAATGATCGTCCAACTAAACGCAAACCGGATGGAATAGAATGCTGCTGCAAGATGCTGTGGTAGCCATGCTGGTTCAGTATGCCTTCAATTTTCAATAAATCCCCAACAGTGTCACCAGCAAAGCACCCCCACACCATCACACCTCCTCCGTGCTTCACGGTGGGAACCAGGCATGTAGAGTCCATCCATTCACCTTTTCTGCGTCGCACAAAGACACGGTGGTTGGAACCAAAGATCTCAAATTTGGACTCATCAGACCAAAGCACTGATTTCCACTGGTCTAATGTCCATTCCTTGTGTTCTTTAGCCCAAACAAGTCTCTTCTGCTTGTTGCCTGTCCTTAGCAGTGGTTTCCTAGCAGCTATTTTACCATGAAGGCCTGCTGCACAAAGTCTCCTTAACAATTGTTGTAGAGATGTGTCTGCTGCTAGAACTCTGTGTGGCATTGACCTGGTCTCTAATCTGAGCTGCTGTTAACCTGCGATTTCTGAGGCTGGTGACTCGGATAAGCTTATCCTCAGAAGCAGAGATGACTCTTGGTCTTCCTTTCCTGGGGCAGTCCTCATGTGAGCCAGTTTCTTTGTAGCGCTTGATAGTTTTTGACACTGCACTTGGGGACACTTTCAAAGTTTTCCCAATTTTTCGAACTGACTGACCTTCATTTTTTAAAGTAATGATGGCCACTCATTTTTTCTTTACTTAGCTGCTTTTTTTCTTGCCATAATACAAATTCTAACAGTCTATTCAGTACGACTGTCAGCTGTGTAGCCACCAGATTTCTGCACAACACAACTGATGGTCCCAACCCCATTTATAAGGCAAGAAATCCCACTTATTAAACCTGACAGGGCACACCTGTGAAGTGAAAACCATTCCCGGTGACTACCTCCTGAAGCTCATCAAGAGTGTGCAAAGCAGTCATCAAAGCAAAAGGTGGCTACTTTGAAGAACCTAGAATATAAGACATAATTTCGGTTGTTTCACACTTTTTTTAAGTATATAATTTCACATGTGTTAATTCATAGTTTTGATGCCTTCAGTGTGAATGTACAATTTTCATAGTCATGAAAATACAGAAAAATCTTTAAATGAGAAGGTGTGTCCAAACTTCTGGTCTGTACTGTATTTATATTTCATACAGTGCTAGATAGCTTAAAAGCTGGTTATTCAATTACATACAGTAAACCATTTCATACCCCTTTTCTTTTTTTTTTTTTTTACATATTCCTCACTAATGATGTTAGTAGAGTGTGTGTGCAAAATTTTGGGGCTCTAGCTGTTAAAATAAAGGGCTAAATCACGAGAAAAAACTGGTGTGGGCTCCCGCGCAATTTTCTCCGCCAGAGTGGGAAAGCCAGTGACTGAGGGCAGATATTAATAGCCTAGAGAGGGTCCATGGTTATTGGGCCCCCTGGCTAAAAACATCTGCCCCCGGCCACCCCAGAAAAGGCGCATCTGTAAGATGCCCCTATTCTGGCACTTAGCCTCTCTTCCCATTCCCGAGTAGCGGTGGGATATGGGGTAATGAAGGGTTAATGTCACCTTGCTAATGTAAGGTGACATTAAGCCTGGTTAATAATGGAGAGATGTCAACAAGACACCTATCCATTATTAATCCAATAGTAGTAAAGGGTTATTAATACACACACACAAAGAATAAAGTATTTTAATGAAATAAATACACACATGGGGTTGTAAAATCTTTATTGTACCCTTAATCCACCTGAAGACCCTCGTTCTGTAAAAGAAAAAAAAAAGCAACAATATCCCATACCTCTCCGGCGCTCAGTCATGTCCCACGCTGTAAATCCATCTGAAGGGGTTAAATAATTTTACAACCAGGAGCTCTGCTAATGCAGCTGTTGCTCCTGCTTGTAAAAACTGGGGAATGAATGGTAAGCAGGGGAACGTAGCTACCTAGACTTGTGGTGCTGCGCCCCCTGCTGGCATAAACTCATATGAACTCGAGCGTGAGAAAATATTCAGAAAAATTCCCACGATAGAGTTCATTTCCACGTAGACATTTATTTGATCTATTCTAACCTGTCAGTGTGATTTTACTGTACACCGCACTGAATTACCAGCTTTTCTATAGAACACCGCTGCGTATTTCTCGCAAGTAACACTGATCGCTCGTGTGTAATCCGTATTTTTCTCTCCCCCATAGACTTTCATTGGCAGATTTTTTGCACAATACGCTGACAAACGCAGCGTGCTGCGATTTTCTACACACGTAAAATACAGCTGCGAAATATACGGCAGATAGGAGCTGCCCCATAGAGAATCATTGCTCCGTGTGCAATGCGTAGTTTTTGCGCCTTTCATACGTCCGTCAAACTCTCTAGTGTGACGCCGGCCTTACACTCAGTTCCCCCTCTCAAACTGGGTTGGCTGTTAACCCTCAACTAACTCTATGCCTGTTGTGTTACTGCAACTCAGTATATGCAAGGGTAAATAACGGCTTACTAAAGAAAAACTACCCCTATTAAAATATAACCTTTATTAAGTGAACATGATAAAAGAATCCCAACAGCGGGATTTGTTCCTTATAATTGAATTGCCTAGGAAAAAATGGGCTTGTAAAAATACGAGAGAGCAAAAAATATAAGTTCTCTACCTGACTAGTCAATGTGAATAATGATATACCGGAAAAGACTAGAAAAAATGTTAGGAAAAAGATCCCTCTAATATGATAGAAGTATGCGCAGTCAAAAAATCTCAACAAGCAGAACTGCCAGCACCTAAATGGTTAACAATAATATTAGTGCAACTATGTCATAACAAACTCACTAAACCAATGTGAAGAAATGAGTGAACTCTCCCTAGATACCACTTCTATCTGAGCACCTACCTAGATGCGGAGGTTGGCGCCCCCACTCGTACGATGGCTGTACCTGAACTCCTATAAAGACCCTATAAGGCCGGTGTCACATTAGCAGTATTAGCTCCGCCCAAAGCGCCGCCCCCTTCTGTAGACGCGAATCATCGCACCCCACACATAAAGCCCTGTGCTTTACCTTGCAGCGGCGCCGCTAGGTAAACGGACATCCTGCATTCTAAAAAGACGCGCCGCATGTCCGGAAACGCAGGGCCGCCGTTTGCGTGTTCGCACGCATTGTGGAGACGGAATTTCATAAAATCCACTATGCTGTAACATCTGGACGCTGCGGATTGAACGCTGCGGCTCTACGCAGTGTTCAATACGCAGCTATTCCGGATGTAATACGGCCCGTGGACACATACCCTAAGGTTGATAGTCAGAAACAGAGGGCCAGATGGCCTGTAATCATTGTATGATATCAAGATGAAGTGGTGTCGGTGTATGATAACACAGGCAAAAAAAAAAAAAAAGGGTGTGAATGTATACAAAGGAGGGATTACAATCAACTTCCCCTGACGAAGCCGTCTGTGTGACGGCGACAGGAGTTGGGCTTTCCCCCTCCCACGCTTTCCCCGTTCCCCGTCCCCTGATTCTGCATCCTGGGAGCTGGACGCCTTGTTCTTTGGCACACATGTGAGCTCATTTATGGCCTAAATCTTCATGTGCCGTTTGTGGCTACTTTGCTTGGGTCTCTTGGAGTACATTTATCCCTGTGAATGCTGACAGGTTGCCCATTTCTTTGTATCCTTATTGGCTGGTATAGGGCTATTATTGCTTCTGCCACACAAATATCAGCATACTGTTTTGCTCTGGGCGCACCAGTCTCCCTTGTGATTTTTTGTATATTATCAGAATACCTTTTCATCTACAGGGTAGTTTAGGGGTCACTGTGATCCGGGTGTTGGATCAGCAGCATTGTTGCTTGTATGTGCACTACCAGTTTTGTATTGGTACAATTGTATATTACATAATTCCATACACCTGTACAATTGTGTGGGAAAAGATGTGTGTGTGTGTGTGGGGGGTGTTTTGGTTGTTGTTGTTTTTAATTGTTTTTATGTGGTTGTCAAATAAAAGTTTACCTTTTTATACATCATCTAACAGTGGTGTGCATTCTCTATGGTGGTTTTCTTGCTCTTTTTATTTTCTACAATCAACTTAAGTCACTCAAAACAAATATGTTAGAATACTAAAATATATATCATAGCTGCAATAATAATCCCCCAATATGAAATGGATTAGACCAGTGCTGGCACACAATGACCCTGATAAATATTCCAGCAAATATGCAAAATAACAGCATAATATAAATGCATAGATGTTACCACACACATGCTTCAACCCCAAAATATTCCAGTTTACAAAATGACAAATAGGGGCACAAAAAGATACAACCCCAAAATACATTATACTCATCTGACATAGTGTGGAACTTCATGCAGATAGCTGGAAATGATGATAGCCTAGATCCTTAGATGAAGAGGACAGGCTCACAACACACTCTCGACGCGTTTCCCCCACCTGGGTTCATCAGGAGAGATTACTTGTGTCTTGGCATTAAAGGATCATGATAGAAATAAGGCTGCAGCCCACAGGAGAATTTTAATTGTTATAACAAGGAAACATCAGGAACAAAACATTCACATTCTACACCAAAGTAGCATTGATGTCTTCAGGGGGAACATGGTAGCTGGTCCATCTCCTACATTTCCCCATTCTTTAATGATGGTCGTCCTCAACCATGCGGTAAACCTGTGAGACACCAATGCATAAAACCAAACAAAAATAAATAGTAATTCTTTGCTTCTCCGCAGTCAGCATGACTTGTTTCTTAGGGTCAACATGACCTGAGTCCCACTAGGTTGGGACCCCAGAACCAAGTGTCCATGCCCATATTTGACAGAGGCAACAGGTCAGCACACCAGCAGCCCTTCCTGTCCAAGGGCAGTCTTCAAGATCCCTTACCTGGTTGGAACATCAGGTAATGCATCCCCCCTCCCTCTCCCAAATTTTGGTCCTTATGACCAGGACACAGTCCATGGGAGGTACTGTCCATTGTTTCCCACCAATCCATAGAATGGGGACACAGTCCATATAGAACAAAGTCCATAGGTACATTGGGATAAAACCCCCAACGGTATAGAACCCTCTCGCAGCGCAAAGTTCCTCAACCAACGGGGGAATAAGCAAGGGGCAAACCAAACCTTTGGCCCAACAACAAGGAGTCCTGGGTAAACAGGTCCTAGACCCGCTGAAATATTCGTTCTTTTGGCGTTCCAAGATGCTCCAGACAAATGTGCAATGACACTGCACTTTCCTCACCGGTCCTCTTGCCCTTCTCTAGGGAACCTGATGACCTTCACTGCCAGATCACATGGCTGCACTTTAACATCAGGCTGCAGGTCTGTATCTCTCCTGACCCTGGCCGGGCTTGTGACAGGAACTGGTACCTCTAGGGAAGAAGCCTCCTCACTCGGCACCAGCTTCCCGCCGGACAGGGAAGCGATCACTCCCTCCATAATGTCGTCCTTCAGTCCCTGTCTCACGATGGCCATTAACTTCCACAGCCGTCGTAGCTACTACAGGCCCACCTGGCCTGGCCTCAAGTGTATGTTGAACAGTCAATCCGATTCCTTTTAGGAAAAACACAGGCCTTCTGGCCAATAAGGTACCAACTGTCCTTCCAAAAATAACAAAGGCAAGGCGCCTTAAACATCATTTTCTGAGACTCAAGCTGGTCTCCAGCCTTTAAATAGGGGTTCCTCAAAATATTGCTCTGGACCAAACGAGTAACTGCAACTGCCAGAGGGCACCTTGGTCACTGCTCAAATGTCTCCTGGAATTTCTCCATCTTCTTCCAGACTTTTCTCAGGCAGAACGAAGCCACTTCCAGATGAAGTCATCACTGGAACTACCTGCATATCTGCATCAGGCTCCCAGAGTGAAGTAAAAGCCAAAAGTCCTTCCTAGAGCTCCTCTACCATCTTCCTCCCCTCAGCATACCAATGTTTTTAAGGAATTCACCGCAGCTTCTTTAGGTTGACAAGTGACCACAGTGCAATAGTTGCTGGCCTATGTCCGGCCTTACTGAACGAGATGAGGCTGAGGCTTGCATACCTTCTGCAGGGGTCTCCCTCCGTCTCTTCATGGTTCTTTGATGTGGTCATGAGCTCTCCTGTTCCCCTAGTGGTTAACGCTGCGTGTCTCCCTTCAGGCTGAACTACAATAACTGCGGATGGTGGTACCTCCGGTCAGAGGCGTAGCTAGGGTTTTGGTTCAGGGTGGGTGAAGCTTCTGAGTGGGCACCTAACCAGGTAACCTTGAATACAGCTGGGTGACACATCTTAATAGTGGAGGAGAACCTCAGCAGATGACCGCGCTGTTACTGAAGATAATCTGTATATAAAGAGCAACATGGATATTACCGCCATATGGTCAGTGGTAGATACCAGCCCTGCAGAACATATAAGAGATCGCAGCAGAGTTACAGATAGTGACTTACTGCTGACGTCCTTTCTGATGGAATCGTTCACTTTTCCCGTCTTTTCCATCTGGCCCAGACCGACATGACAACTTCTTCCAGCCAGTACTGCCGAGTATACAACAAAGACATATTTCACTTCTCATATTCCAGCCATCACCATCTATTCCCAACCTGCACAAACTCCTCATCCTGCTGATACCCCAAATACTGAGCCACTGCTGCCGTATGTGTCCCTTTTACTGCACCTGATACCCCAATACTGAGCCACTGTTGCCGTATGTGTCCCTATTACTGCCGTATGTGTCCCTATTACTGCCCCTGATACCCCAATACTGAGCCACTGCTGCCGTATTTGTCCCTATTACTGCACCTAATACACCAATACTGAGCCGCTGCTGCCGTATGTGTCCCTATTACTGCACCTGATACCCCAATACTGAGCCGCTGCTGCAGTATGTGTCCCTATTACTGCACCTGCTGTGTGATTCTCTGTGCCTTCTATATTCTAACCCCTATATAATATAGTAATGCCAGGTGCAAGTGCCCTAGAAAACAGTGCCCATATTTTGCCCCCTAGAAAGTAATAATGCCCTGTGTGCCCCCTATAAGCAGATCCTGTAGTATAAGGCAGTACCCCTATAGGCAGATCCTGTAGTATAAGGCAGCCCCCCTATAGGCAGATCCTGTAGTATAAGGCAGCCCCTGTTGTGAATTCCATTTTTGGGCTCCCTCTAGTGGTCACAAGCGGTACTGTGTAGTGTTGTCTTTCTGCAGGTTGGCTGCATCAGCTGGTTCGTTATCCTTGGTTGGTTTCCTATTTAGCTCACCTGGAGACTCAGTTCCTTGCCTGCTATCAATGTATTCAGTGCTCTTCAGATTTCTTGTGTCTACCTTGCTACCAGTCTCTCCAAGACAAGCTAAGTTTTTGTTTGATCATTTTTTGATTATCAGTGTTCATTATGTTTTTAGTCCAGCTCGCTAAAATGTGATTTCCTCGCTTGCTGGTTGCTCTAGGGGACTGAGTTTCTCCCCCCACACTGTTAGTGGGTGTGGGGGTTCTTGAAATCTCAGAGTGGATATTTTGTAAGGGTTTTTTACTGACCGCATAGATTCCCTTTTCTATTTTTCTGCTATCTAGTATTAGTAAGCCTCATTTGCTGAATCTGCTTTCACCCCTGTGTATGTGCCTTCCTCTTACCTCACCGTTATTATCTGTTGGGGGCTTCTATATCTTTGGGGATTATTTCTCTGGAGGCAAGAGAGGTCTTTTCTTTCTCTCTAGGGGTAGTTAGTTCCTCAGGCTGGCTCGAGACGTCTAGGATTTTTAGGCACGTTCACCAGCTACTTCTAGTGTGTTTGGATAGGTTCAGATTTGCGGTCAGTCCAGTTTGCCACCTCCCTAGAGCTTGTCCTATGTTTGTTACTTAGCTGGAGTAATTTGTGATCCTCAACCACTAAGGATCATAACAGTATAGCAGGCCAAAAAGTGTTTAATGCATCGCAGAAGTGGGATAAAAAGAAGACCTGAGTACATTTTTTTTTTTTTCCTCCCGCTTTTCCTTTGCTGCAGTCTGTTTAGCTTCTTTCATCCCCTTGAACTCTGGGTGGTTTTGAGCTCAGCTGCAGACATGAATGTACAGACTCTGACTTCTAGTGTGGATCATCTTACTGCACGGGTGCAAAGTATTCAGGATTTTGTTATTCATAGCCCTATGTCAGAACCAAAGATACCCATTCCTGAGTTGTTTTCTGGAGATAGATCTAGGTTTCTAAATTTTAAGAATAATTGTAAGTTATTTCTATCTCTGAGACCTCGTTCCTCTGGTGATTCCGCTCAGCAAGTTAAAATTGTTATCTCCTTGTTGCGTGGCGACCCTCAAGATTGGGCTTTCTCTCTGGCGCCAGGAGATCCTGCATTGCTTAATGTAGATGCATTTTTTCTGGCTCTTGGACTGCTTTATGAGGAGCCTAATCTTGAGAATCAGGCAGAAAAAGCGTTGCTGGCTATCTCTCAGGGTCAGGATGAAGCAGAGGTGTATTGTCAAAAATTTCGGAAATGGTCGGTGCTTACTCAATGGAATGAGTGTGCCCTGGCTGCAAATTTCAGAGAAGGTCTTTCTGAGGCCGTTAAGAATGTTATGGTGGGGTTTCCCACCCCTGCAAGTCTGAGTGATTCTATGGCTTTAGCCATTCAGGTTGATCGGCGTTTGTGGGAGCGCAAATCTGCTCATCCTTTGGCGGTATTTTCCGAACAGAGACCTGAGTCTATGCAATGTGACCGAACTCTGACCAGAATTGAGCGACAAAGTCATAGACGTCAAAATGGGTTGTGCTTTTACTGTGGTGATTCTACTCATGTTATCTCAGCATGCTCTAAACGCTTAAGAAAAAAATCTAAACCTGTCACCATTGGTACTATACAGCCTAAATTTATTTTGTCTGTTACTTTGATTTGTTCTTTGTCGTCCTACCCGGTTATGGCTTTTGTGGATTCGGGTGCTGCCCTGAATCTGATGGATTTGTCGTTTGCCAGGCGCTGTGGTTTTGTCCTGGAGCCTTTGGAATTTCCTATTCCTCTGAGGGGAATTGATGCTACGCCATTGGCTGAGAATAAGCCTCAGTATTGGACGCAAATGACCATGTGCATGACTCCCGTACATCAGGAGGTGATTCGCTTTCTTGTTCTGCATAATTTGCATGATGTTGTCGTTTTAGGTCTGCCATGGCTGCAAGCTCATAATCCAGTTTTAGATTGGAAAGCTATGTCTGTGTCAAGTTGGGGTTGTCAGGGAATTCATGGCGATACTCCGTTGGTGTCTATTGCTTCTTCCACTCCTTCTGAGGTCCCTGAGTTTTTGTCTGACTACCAGGATGTATTTGATGAGCCCAGGTCCTGTGCCCTGCCTCCTCATAGGGATTGTGACTGTGCTATAAATTTAATTCCTGGTAGTAAATTCCCTAAGGGACGACTTTTTAATTTGTCTATACCAGAGCATGCCGCGATGCGGAGTTATATAAAGGAGTCTTTGGAAAAGGGACATATTCGCCCATCCTCTTCCCCTCTTGGTGCAGGATTTTTTTTTGTGGCCAAGAAGGACGGTTCTTTGAGACCTTGTATAGATTATCGTCTTCTGAATAAAATCACAGTCAAATTTCAGTATCCTTTGCCACTATTGTCTGATTTGTTTGCTCGGATTAAGGGTGCCAGTTGGTTCACCAAGATAGATCTCCGTGGTGCGTATAACCTTGTGCGCATTAACCCCTTCACCCCGAAGCCTGTTTTCACCTAACTGACACGGCCAATTTTTACAATTCTGACCACTGTCACTTTATGAGGTCATAACTCTGAAACACTTCAACGGATCTTGGTGATTCTGAGATTGTTTTCTCGTGACATATTGTACTTTATGATAGTGGTAAAACTTCTTCGATATGACTTGCATTTATTTGTGAAAAAAAAAGAAATTTGTCGAAAATTATGAAATTTTCGCAATTTTCAAATTTTTCGTTTTTATGCCCTTAAATTAGAGAGTTATATCACATAATATAGTTAATAAACAACATTTCCCACATGTCTGCTTTACATCAGCACAATTTTGGAAACATAATTTTTTTTTGTTAGGGAGTTATAAGGGTTAAAAGTTGAAAAGCGATTTCTCATTTTTGCAACAAAATTTGCAAAACCATTTTTTTTACGGACCACCTCACACTTGAAGTGACTTTGAGGGGTCTATATGACAGAAAATGCCCAAAAGTGACACCATTCTAAAAACTGCACCCCTCAAGGTACTCAAAACCACATTAAAAAAGTTTATTAACCCTTCAGGTGCTTCACAGGAATTTTTGGAATGTTTAAAAAAAATTGAACATTTAACTTTTTTTTCACAAAATTTTTACTTCAGATCCAATTTGTTTTATTTTACCAAGGGTAACAGGAGAAATTGGACTAAAAAAGTCGTTGTACAATTTGTCCTGAGTACGCCGATACCCCACATGTTGGGGTAAACCATTGATTGGGCACATGGCAGAGCTTGGAAGGGAAGGAGCGCCATTTGACTTTTCAATGCAAAATTGTCTGGAATTGAGATCGGAACCCATGTCGTGTTTGGAGAGCCCCTGACGTGCCTAAACAGTGGAAACCCCCACAAGTGACACCATTTTGGAAAGTAGACCCTCTAAGGAACTAATCTAGATGTGTGGTGAGCACTTTGAACCTCCAAGTGCTTCACAGAAGTTTATAATGTAGAGCCGTAAAAAAAAAATAATATTTTCACAAAAAATTATCTTTTTGCCCCAAATTTTTTATTTTCCCAAGGGTAGCAGGATAAATTGGACCCCAAAAGTTGTTGTGCAATTTGTCCTGAGTACGCTGATACTTCATATATGGGGATAAACAACTGTTTGGGCGCATGGCAGAGCTCGGAAGGGAAGGAGCGCCATTTGACTTTTCAATGCAAAATTGGCTGGAATTGAGATCGGAACCCATGTCGTGTTTGGAGAGCCCCTGACGTGCCTAAACAGTGGAAACCCCCACAAGTGACACCATTTTGGAAAGAAGACCCCCTAAGGAACTTATCTAGATGTGTGGTGAGCACTTTGAACCTCCAAGTGCTTCACAGAAGTTTATAATGTAGAGCCGTAAAAAAAAATTAATATTAATTTTCACAAAAATGATCTTTTTGCCCCAAATTTTTTATTTTCCCAAGGGTAGCAGGATAAATTGGACCCCAAAAGTTGTTGTGCAATTTGTCCTGAGTACGCTGATACTTCATATATGGGGATAAACCACTGTTTGGGCGCATGGCAGAGCTCGGAAGGGAAGGAGCGCCATTTGACTTTTCAATGCAAAATTGTCTGGAATTGAGATCGGAACCCATGTCGTGTTTGGAGAGCCCCTGACGTGCCTAAACAGTGGAAACCCCCACAAGTGACACCATTTTGGAAAGTAGACCCTCTAAGGAACTAATCTAGATGTGTGGTGAGCACTTTGAACCTCCAAGTGCTTCACAGAAGTTTATAATGTAGAGCCGTAAAAAAAAAAGAATATTAATTTTCACAAAAAATGATCTTTTTGCCCCAAATTTTTTATTTTCCCAAGGGTAGCAGGATAAATTGGACCCCAAAAGTTGTTGTGCAATTTGTCCTGAGTACGCTGATACTTCATATGTGGGGGGGAACCACTGTTTGTGAGCACGGCAGAGCTCGGAAGGGAAGGGGCGCCGCTTGAAATGCAGATTTAGATGGATTGGTCTGCAGGTGTCATGTTGCATTTGCCTAAACAGTGGAAACCCCCACAAGTGACACCATTTTGGAAAGAAGACCCCCTAAGGAACTTATCTAGATGTGTGGTGAGCACTTTTAACCCCCAATTGTTTCACTAAAGTTTAGAATGTAGCGCTATGAAAATTAAAAAATAATTTTTTCTTTCCACTAAATGATGTTTTAGCCCGCAATTTTTTTTCCCCAAGGGTAACAGGAGAAATTGGACCACAAAAGTTATTGTCCAATTTGTCCTGAGTACGCTGATACCCCATATGTGGGGGGGAACCACTGTTTGTGAGCACGGCAGAGCTCGGAAGGGAAGGGGCGCCGCTTGAAATGCAGATTTAGATGGATTGGTCTGCAGGTGTCAGGTGCTGTATACTACTGTGTGCTGTATATAGTTCTCTGGGCTGTGCTGTATATAGTACTCTGTGGGCTGTGCTGTATATAGTACTCTGTGGGCTGTGCTGTATATAGTACTCTGTGGGCTGTGCTGTATATAGTACTCTGTGGGCTGTGCTGTGTATAGTACTCTGTGGGCTGTGCTGTATATAGTACTCTGTGGGCTGTGCTGTATATAGTACTCTCTGGGCTGTGCTGTATATAGTACTCTCTGGGCTGTGCTGTATATAGTACTCTCTGGGCTGTGCTTTATATAGTACTCTGGGCTGTGCTGTATATAGTACTCTGGGCTGTGCTTTATATAGTTCTCTGTGGGCTGTGCTGTATATAGTTCTCTGTGGGCTGTGCTGTATATAGTTCTCTGTGGGCTGTGCTGTATATATTACTTTGTGGGCTGTGCTGTATATATTACTTTGTGGGCTGTGCTGTATATATTACTCTGTGGGCTGTGCTGTATACTACTGTGTGGACTGTGCTGTATACTTCTACGTGGGCTGTGCTGTATACTACTGTGTGGTCTGTGCTGTATACTACTGTGTGGTCTGTGCTGAATACTGCTGTGTGGGCTGTGTTATCTACTACGCGAGCTGTGCTATAGTATGCAGGCTGTGCTGTATACTATGCGGTTTGTGCTATATAATATGCGGGCTTTGCTATATACTATGGGGAGTATATTATATTCTATGGGGGAGGCCATGTTATGTACTATGTGGCTGTGTTATATACTATTGTGGGGGTATATTATATTCTATGGGGGAGGCTGCGTTATATACTATGGGGGGCTGCATTATATTCTATGGGGGGCTACATTATATATTATGGGGAGGTGGGCTGTATTATATTCTATGGGGGTTACATACTCTGGGGTGGCTGCATTATACTCTGTGGGGTGGCTGCATTATACTCTGGGGTGGCTGCATTATACTCTGGGGTGGCTGCATTATACTCTGGGGTGGCTGCATTATACTCTGGGGTGGCTGCATTATACTGTATCGAGGACTATGGGGAATACGTTATACTATATGAAGAACTATGGGGTGCATTATACTATGGGAAGTGAATTGTACTACATGGATGACTGTGGCGGTGCATTATACTATATGGAGCACTATGAGGATTGTATTATGCTATATGGAGGACTATGAGGATTGTATTATGCTATATGGAGGACTATGAGGAGTGTATTATACTATGTGGAGGACTGAGCAGTGTATTTTAATATATGGAGGACTATAGGGAGTGTATTATACTATATGGAGGACTATGGAGCACATTATAATATATGGAGGACTATGGGGTGTATTTTACTAAACAAGTAAAATGCTGCATATTCGGATTGTTTTTGCTGGAACAAAAAGCCTTGTTGTCAGCAGCACATTGCCAGTGTAAACTGTAGATGTGCTGCTGAAAACATGATACTGTATGGTGATCTGTTAGTGATCTATTAGTGATCGTTCTGTCTCATCATTATTCCTCAGCTGGTGGAAAGAGGCCGGGAAACAAGCGTTGAACAACTTCAGTATTGTCGATCAAACTCGTTTAGCGGCCTGAACTCAGCGCACGTAAATACAACAGAAAGGCTTCTGTGTGATGTGCAATATGTTAGCATTTGGGGACCCATTTTAAACTTTGCCTAGGGCCCCACTTTGCCTAAAACCGGCCCTGCCTACAAGTGTACAAAGATATTATACAGTCACCATGTGACAAGTGGGCCTGTGTAACTTCAAATGCCAGGGCTGAATTTTAGTCCCAGTCCGGCCCTGGCCCCTGATGTACCTAAGCAGTAGAAACCCCCCACAAGTGACCCCATATTGGAAACTAGACCCCCCACGGAACTTATCTAGATGTGTTGTGAGAACTTTGAACCAACAAGTGTTTCACTACAGTTTATCACGCAGAGCCGTGAAAATAAAAAATATTTTTTTTTCCACGAAAATTATATTTTAGCCCCCACGTTTTTATTTTCCCAAGGGTAACAGGAGAAATTGGACAACAAAAGTTGTTGTCCAATTTGTCCTGAGTACGCTGATACCCCATATGTGGGGGGGAACCACTGTTTGTGAGCACGGCAGAGCTCGGAAGGGAAGGAGCGCCGTTTGAAATGCAGACTTAGATGGATTGGTCTGCAGGTGTCTTGTTGCATTTGCAGAGCCCCTGATGTACCTAAACAGTAGAAACCCCCCACAAGTGACCCCATATTGGAAACTAGACCCCCCACGGAACTTATCTAGATGTGTTGTGAGAACTTTGAACCCCCAAGTGTTTCACTACAGTTTATAACGCAAAGCCGCGAAAATAAAAAATATATTTTTTTCCACGAAAATTATATTTTAGCCCCCACGTTTTTATTTTCCCAAGGGTAAGGCTGGTTTCACACTTGCGTTTTTATCTAAATGCGTTTTTTTAAAAAACGCATGTGTGAAAAAACGCATGTAAACGCGGTAAAACGCATGCGTTTTTTAGACGCATGCGTTTTTATAGAAAAACACAAGAAAACGAGAAAAAAACAAAAAACCCTAACCCTACCCCTAACCCTAACCTGAAATACGTGGCACTGAAATACGTCGCACTGAAATACGTTTATATACGTATATAAGTGCCACGATATTTCAGTGGCCACGTATTTAAGTGCCACGTATATAAGTGCCACGTATATAAGTGCCACGTATTTCACATAAATGCCACGATATTTCAGTGCCACGTATTTCACTGAAATATCGTGGCACTTAAATACGTGGCACTGAAATATCGTGGCACTGAAATATCGTGGCACTGAAATACGTGGCACTGAAATATAGTGGCACTGAAAGACGTGGCACTGAAATACGTGGCACTGAAATTCATGGCACTGAACTATCGTGGCACTGAAATATCGTGGCACTGAAATACGTGGCACTGAAATACGTGGCACTGAAATACGTGGCACTGAAATACGTGGCACTATGACTGTCAGAAAATGTTCATTAAACGGTTAGGGGTGAGTTTAGGGGTAGGGTTAGGGTTAGGGTTTGGATCCCTTTATCACCTTGATGGTGGTGGGTGACTTTTCAGTGTGTGTTCTGGGTTTTTTCTATAAAAACGCATGCGTTTTTAACGCAAACAAACGCGTTGAGATCGGATGCCATGTCGCGTTTGGAGAGCCCCTGATGTGCCTAAACAGTGAAAACTCCCCAATTCTAACTGAAACCCCAACCCTAACCCCAGCCCTAACCCTAGCCCTAACCCCAACCCCAACCCTAGCCCTAACCCTAGTCCTAACCCTAGCGCTACTTTCACACTAGCGTTTTTTTGCATACGTCGCAATGCGTCGTTTTGGCGAAAAAACGCATCCTGCAAAGTCATCTGCAGGATGCGTTTTTTCCCCATAGACTAACATTAGCGACATATTGACACACGTCGCAAGCGTCGTGCGACGGTTGCGTCGTGTTGTGGTGGACCGCCGGCAGCAACAAACGTTACATGTAACTTTTTTTGTGCCGACGGTCCACCATTTCCGACCGCGCATGCGCGGCTGGAACTCCGCCCCCACCTCCCCGCACCTCACAATGGGGCAGCGGATGCGTGGAAAAACAGCATCCGCTGCCCCCGTTGTGCGGCGCTTGCACAGTATGCGTCGGTATGTCGGGCCGACGCAGCGCGACGGCCCCGTACTGACGCTAGTGTGAAAGTAGCCTAACGGGAAAATGGAAATAAATATATTTTTTTAAATTGTATTATTTTTCCCTAACTAAGGGGGTGATGAAGGGGGATTTGATTTACTTTTATTAGCGGATTTTTATGATTGGCAGCCGTCACACACTAAAAGACGCTTTTTATTGCAAAAAATAGTTTTTGCATCACCACATTTTGAGAGCTATAATTTTTCCAGATTTTGGTCCACAGAGTCATGTGAGATCTTGTTTTTTGCGGGACGAGTTGACGTTTTTATTGGTACCATTTTCGGGTACATGACATTTTTTGATCGCTTTTTATTCCGATTTTTGGGAGGCGGAATGAACAAAAATCAGCAATTCCTGAAATTCTTTTAGGGGGGGCGTTTATACCGTTCCGCGTTTGGTAAAAAGGATAAAGCAGTTTTATTCTTCAGGTCAGTACAATTACAGCGATACCTCATTTATGTAATTTTTTTATGTTTTGGCGCTTTTACACAATAAAAACTATTTTATATAAAAAAATAATTGTTTTTGCATCGCTTTATTCTGAGAGCTATAACTTTTTTATTTTTCTGCTGATGATGCTGTATGGCGGTTTTTTTTTTGCGGGACAAGATGACGTTTTCAGCGGTACCATGCTTATTTATATCCGTCTTTTTGATTGCGTGTTATTCCACTTTTTGTTTGGCGGTATGAGAATAAAGCGTTGTTTTTTGCCTCGTTTTTTTTTTTTTTTTTTTACGGTGTTCACTGAAGGGGTTAACTAGTGATATAGTTTTATAGGTGGGGTCGTTACGGACGCGGCGATACCAAATATGTGTACTTTTATTGTGTGATTTTTTTTTATTTAGATAAAGAAATGTATTTATGGGAATTTTTTTTTTTTTTTTATTTAGGAATTTTTTTTTATTTTTTTTTTTACACATGTGGAAATTTTTTTTTTTTACTTTTTTACTTTGTCCCAGGAGGGGACATCACAGATCGGTGATCAGACAGTGTGCACAGCACTCTGTCTGATCACCGATGTGACAGGCACGTTCCACAGGCTTGCCGGCGCCTGCTATGAGGATTCTCAGCAGACGCCGGCAAGCAGGGTCATCTCATGACCCGGAAGGAGTCCCGCGGCCATCTTGGATCCGGGGACTCCTTTCAGGTCACTGGAGCAGCGCGATCTCATCGCGTTGCTCCGGTGGGAGAGCGCAGGGAGCCCCCGTCCCTGCGCGATCCCCCTCTATGCCGCTGTCACTATTGACAGCGGCATCAGAGGGGTTAAATGCCCGCGATCGGCGATAGCGCCGATCGTGGGCATTGCTGCGGGGTGTCAGCTGTCATATACAGCTGACACCCGCGCCCGATTACCGCGGCGCTCAGCGCGAGACCGCGGTGATCGAGCCGCCGTACTAGTACTGCGGCTGTCAGTAATGCAGTGCCGGCAGCGCAGTACTAGTACGGCGCATGTCGGGAAGGGGTTAAGCAGGGAGATGAATGGAAAACAGCATTTAATATGCCCGAAGGCCATTTTGAGTACTTAGTGATGCCTTTTGGACTCTCTAATGCTCCTTCTGTGTTTCAGTCCTTCATGCATGACATCTTCCGAGAATATCTGGATAAATTTATGATTGTTTATCTGGATGACATTTTGGTCTTTTCTGATGATTGGGAGTCCCATGTGAAGCAGGTCAGGATGGTGTTTCAGGTCCTGCGTGCTAATGCTTTATTTGTGAAGGGCTCAAAATGCCTCTTCGGAGTACAGAAGGTCTCCTTTTTGGGTTTTATTTTTTCTCCTTCTACTGTGGAGATGGACCCAGTCAAGGTCCAGGCTATTCATGACTGGACTCAGCCCACGTCTGTTAAGAGTCTTCAGAAGTTCTTGGGTTTTGCTAATTTTTACCGTCGTTTCATCGCTAATTTTTCTAGCGTGGTTAAACCTTTGACGGATTTGACCAAGAAGGGTTCTGATGTGACTAATTGGTCTCCTGCGGCCGTGGAGGCCTTTCGGGAGCTGAAGCACCGGTTTTCTTCAGCTCCAGTCTTATGTCAGCCAGATGTCTCTCTCCCCTTCCAGGTCGAGGTTGATGCTTCTGAGATTGGAGCAGGGGCTGTTTTGTCGCAGAGAAGCTCTGATGGCTCTGTGATGAAGCCATGTGCTTTCTTTTCAAGAAAGTTTTCGCCTGCCGAGCGGAATTATGATGTTGGTAATCGGGAGTTGTTGGCTATGAAGTGGGCATTTGAGGAGTGGCGACATTGGCTCAAAGGAGCTAAACATCGTGTGGTGGTCTTGACTGATCACAAAAATCTGATTTACCTTGAATCTGCCAAGCGCCTGAATCCTAGACAGGCTCGTTGGTCGTTGTTTTTCTCCCGTTTCAACTTCGTGGTCTCATACCTGCCTGGTTCGAAGAACGTGAAAGCTGATGCACTTTCTAGGATTTTTGTGCCTGACTCTCCGGGAGTTTCTGAGCCGGCTGGTATTCTCAGAGAGGGAGTGATTTTGTCTGCCATTTCCCCAGATTTGCGACGAGTGCTGCAGAAATTTCAGGCGGATAGACCTGACCGTTGTCCACCAGAGAGACTGTTTGTCCCGGATAGATGGACCAGCAGAGTTATTTCCGAGGTTCATTCTTCGGTGTTGGCGGGTCATCCTGGGATTTTTGGTACCAGAGATTTGGTGGCTAGGTCCTTCTGGTGGCCTTCCTTGTAGCGGGATGTGCGTTCCTTTGTGCAGTCTTGTGGGATTTGTGCTCGGGCTAAGCCTTGCTGTTCTCGTGCCAGCGGTTTGCTTTTGCCTTTGCCTGTTCTGAAAAGTCCTTGGACGCACATTTCCATGGATTTTATTTCGGATCTTCCAGTATCTCAGAAAATGTCTGTCATCTGGGTGGTGTGTGATCGTTTTTCCAAGATGGTCCATTTGGTGCCCTTGCCTAAGTTGCCTTCTTCCTCCGATTTGGTTCCTCTATTTTTTCAGAATGTGGTTCGCCTGCACGGCATTCCTGAAAATATTGTGTCTGATAGAGGATCCCAGTTTGTGTCCAGGTTTTGGCGGACTTTTTGTGCTAAGATGGGCATTGATTTGTCTTTTTCATCGGCCTTCCATCCTCAGACTAATGGCCAAACCGAGCGAACTAATCAGACGTTGGAAACTTATTTGAGATGTTTTGTTTCTGCTGATCAGGATGATTGGGTGACTTTTTTGCCATTGGCCGAGTTTGCCCTTAATAATCGGGCTAGTTCTGCTACTTTGGTTTCGCCTCTTTTCTGCAATTCTGGTTTCCATCCTCGTTTTTCCTCGGGTCAGGTTGAGCCTTCTGACTGTCCTGGGGTGGATTCTGTGGTGGATAGGTTGCAGCAGATTTGGAACCATGTGGTGGACAATTTGAGGTTGTCACAAGAGAAGGCTCAGCGCTTTGCCAACCGCCGCCGCGGTGTGGGTCCCCGACTTCGTGTTGGGGATTTGGTGTGGCTGTCTTCTCGGTATGTTCCTATGAAGGTCTCCTCTCCTAAATTTAAGCCTCGCTTCATCGGTCCTTATAAGATCTTGGAAATCCTTAACCCGGTGTCACGCCCCCGGAAGAAGAAAAACATATCGAAACGCGCGTAGGGGTACACGGGTCCGGCGTCTCCCACTCTTAGGTAAATATATTATAGCCCTCAGCATTATTGGTGTGCAATTTTATGCGGGATTTGTGTTGCTGTGCAAATAGAGGCATTGATATTTTGTTTTGCTGCAGTACCTCCTGTTATTATACTTACATTTTATAGGCAAGGAGGCAGCACAAATCACCGCAAAAAAACATTGATGTTTATATTTGGCCCTTTTAGTACTGGAGATACATTAGTGGCTAAGTACTTCTATGAGCACTTAATAGAAAATCAGCTACGGCCATAGATTTATAACAATATAAGGCACCGTGCACTTTAGCCTGCTATGTTGTTGTATAAAAGTCAATAGCCACTAGGTGGCATATTTGATGCATATTATTGCACCATAGTGAGATTCATTTCTTTTAGGGAGTACACACCGGACCTTTGTTAGATTGGAGGCATTTTTTAATTGTACAACCTTCTGTATATGATAATAATAATGTTGTTTTTTGGTTTGAAATAAAAATTTTATTTTTTAACAAAACATTCTTGTGGCCTATCTTTATAGTTGTAGAGAGGCCTTTGTGTTATCTAGTATCAATGAATGTGTTATTCCAAATATTTATGGACTAATTATGTATACACAAGCGGTACTGTGTAGTGTTGTCTTTCTGCAGGTTGGCTGCATCAGCTGGTTCGTTATCCTTGGTTGGTTTCCTATTTAGCTCACCTGGAGACTCAGTTCCTTGCCTGCTATCAATGTATTCAGTGCTCTTCAGATTCCTTGTGTCTACCTTGCTCCCAGTCTCTCCAAGACAAGCTAAGTTTTTGTTTGATCATTTTTTGATTATCAGTGTTCATTATGTTTTTAGTCCAGCTCGCTAAAATGTGATTTCCTCGCTTGCTGGTTGCTCTAGGGGACTGAGTTTCTCCCCCCCACACCGTTAGTGGGTGTGGGGGTTCTTGAAATCTCAGAGTGGATATTTTGTAAGGGTTTTTTACTGACCGCATAGATTCCCTTTTCTATTTTTCTGCTATCTAGTATTAGTGAGCCTCATTTGCTGAATCTGCTTTCACCCCTGTGTATGTGCCTTCCTCTTACCTCACCGTTATTATCTGTTGGGGGCTTCTATATCTTTGGGGATTATTTCTCTGGAGGCAAGAGAGGTCTTTTCTTTCTCTCTAGGGGTAGTTAGTTCCTCAGGCTGGCTCGAGACGTCTAGGATTTTTAGGCACGTTCGCCGGCTACTTCTAGTGTGTTTGGATAGGTTCAGATTTGCGGTCAGTCCAGTTTGCCACCTCCCTAGAGCTTGTCCTATGTTTGTTACTTAGCTGGAGTAATTTGTGATCCTCAACCACTAAGGATCATAACAAGCCCCCCTATAGGCAGATGCTGTAGTATAAGGCAGCACCCCTATAGGCAGATCCTGTAATATAAGGCAGTCCCCCTATAGGCAGATCCTGTAGTATAAGGCAGCCCCCCTATAGGCAGATCCTGTAGTATAAGGCAGCCCCCCTATAGACAGATCCTGTAATATAAGGCAGCCCTACTATAGGCAGATCCTGTAGTATAAGGCAGGCCCCCTATAGGCAGATCATGTAGTATAAGGCAGCTCCCCTATAGGCAGATCTTGTAGTATAAGGCCACATCTTGGATATGGGATCCAATTTGGGCTCCACATTTTCAAAAATATATTTTAAATTTAGAGTCAGTTCAAAGGTGGAAACTAGATTATTACATTATTACAACATCTCATTTATATGTACAAAACATATGTGGTCAATACATAGTACTGACACATGACATCACTTCCAGGACCAGGACAAAAGGTAATGGAACATTTGTTACACGTGGAAGAAAGTCAATTCTGGCAGCTAAATAGGAAAGGACTCTTTACAGTTAGGGTACTGTCACACAGTGGCACTTTGATCGCTCCGACGGCACGATCCGTGACGTTGCAGCGTCGCTTGATTATCGCTCCAGCGTCGTAGACTGCGGTCACACTTTGCAATGCACAGCGCTGGAGCGATAATTTCATGACGTAGTTGCGATGTAGAAGTCATACGGGACATTGGGAATATCGTGCACACCTTTGTTACACGCTGCGATCATGCCGCCACAGCGGGACACTTGACGACGAAATAAAGTTTCAAACGATCTGCTACGACGTACGATTCTCAGCGGGGTCCCTGACCGCAGTAGCGTGTCAGACACAGCGATATCGTAACTATATCGCTGGAACGTCACGGATCGTGCCGTTGTAGCGACCAAAGTGCCACTGTGTGACAGTACCCTTAGAGCAGACAGACTGTGGAATGCCCAACCACAATAGATAGTAATGGCAGACACTATAACTGCTTTTAACCCCTTCATGACCTTGGGATTTTCCGTTTGTAGCTGCACAGGGGGATAGCCCCCTCCTTCTCCCCTCTTCAGTCTCTTAGGGTCAGTCAGGGTCATGAAGTTGTGCTGCTGGGATAGCCCCCTCCCTCTCTCCCCCTTCTCTCAGTGCTGAGATCTCAAGTTTCACTGTGTCTGATAATATCAGCATGCATGGCGCACTACTGATTCCAGCCATCTTGCTGCCTCTGGGGGAAGAGGAGGGAAGTGGGTGGTAGTGGAACCTGCCTGACCTGCTAGTTGAACTATAACAAGACCATGACTGTGTACATATAATGTCCCACAGGGGGGGTTTCAGTCATGGTGCCGATGTCCCACTAGATTAACCAGTCCATGAGCTCTTTGTGGATGGATTGCAGTATTGTGTGGATGACCAGTTCTACGCCGAATATGCTGTTGGTCCATGAAACCATAAATGTGGAACCGTTGCCCCCACACGTGGCGGTCCAGAAAGAGTACTCTGACGTGACGCACTAACATGACTGCATAGATGAGTCAGGAGACCGTGGGTTTTGCACATGTCCATGATAAACCTGATCCTAATGCAGATTTTGAGTTTTTTCTTGTAGATGGCTGCAGATACCACCAGGATGGGCGATTCTACATTGGATATGCAGTAGTATCCTCACATGAGGTAATCTGAGCTGAACCACTCGCTCCTCACATGTCGGTGCAGGAGGCAGAGTTGAAGGCACTCATTGAGACGTGTAGAGCCGCTGCAGGTAAAGTCGCTAATATTTACACAGATTTGAGTTATGGATGGGAAATATCCCATGATTATGGCCCTATCTGGAGAAGCAGAGCGTTTCTTACATCAGCCAGTAAGCCCATTAACAATGCAGAGCTGGTGAAACAATTAATGGAGGCATTGATGTTACCAGTCCAGGTTGGCATCGTCAAGGTGAAAGCACACACAAATGGTGACTCCGTGGAGGTAGAGGGCAACAGAAGGGTGGACGAGGCTGCTAAAGTAGCAGCAAGGCGGCCTAGGGAGCAGTGGACAGTGGCGAGGCGTCAGCGTATTCCAGCCACACTGAGCCTAGATGTCCTGAAATCCCTCCAGCTGCCCAAACAGAGAAGGAACACGGGGGAGAATGGGAGCTGAACTCGAAATGAGTATGGGAGAATAAGGATAAATTGTATATACCAAGGTCCCTGTTCCTAATCATGGCGCAAGTAACACATGGCCCCAGTCACGCCTCAAAATGTCACATGTGTACCATGGTAAATGCCTTCTGGATCGCTCCTGGTTTTCAGTTACGTAGCGGCGAAACTCGTACAATCTAGGTAAAAAAAAAAAAAAAAGGTCCCTAAGGCCGTGTGTCCACGGTAAGTAAACGCTGCTTGTTTGACGCTGCAGCGTCAAACACGCAGCGTCCAGATGTTCCAGCATAGTGGAGGGGATTTTTAGAAATCCCGTGTCCACTATGCGTGGAAACCCGCACGCGGAGGGCCTGCGACTCCGGACATGCTGCGCGTCTTTTCAGATCGCAGCATGTCCGTGCTACCTGCGGCGACGCTGCGTCGCCGCAGGTAATATCACAGGGCCCTATGGCGAGGGGTGCGATGATCCCGGATGTGTACTGTACACATCCGGCATCATCGCGTCCCAGAAAGGGGCGGGGCTTAGCGACGAGCGGCTTCGCCGCTGCGGCGATACCGCCGGCCGTCCTGACCATGGACACATACCCTAAGAAAGCGACACTCAGACCTCTCTACCCGTTTCAGAGACTGCAGACTGACTACATACAGCTACCCAAGGTAGGAGTGTGTGAATATGTCCTAGTATGTGTAGATCTGTTCTCTGGTTGGCCGGAAGCCCATCCAGTACAATGTGCTAATTAATGCTAAAATGACACTTAACCCCTTAATGACAGCCAATATGTCTTTTAACTGACCTGAGATATAAGAGAATAGCACACCCATACAGGTGACAATCCTGCAGCTGTCGGCTGTATTCTATATCTGACAAATTGCTGCATCAGCCATGATCAGTGTTTGCACCGTACAAATCTGTTTAACCCCTTAGATGCTGCTGTCAATAGTGACTGCATCATTATGAGTGGTTGGCGGAGTGTAGAGGCTACCTCTTTATCCCAATTGGTGCCCTCAGATCATGATTGTGTGGTCCTGATGTTTGTCATGGCAATTCATGACCAAATAGCGGCCTTAGAGTCTGCCGGCTGTTGCAACCTGTTCAGAAGTGAGGCATTTAGGTGGTAAAAATACACATTTTCATTTCTGTCATGCCACTTTGCATTAATTCCTGAAAAGCACCTGAATGGTTAATAAACTACCTGACTGCAGTTTTCAATATGTCAGGGGGTGCTGTTTTTAATATGGTATAATTTTGGGGGTTTCCCAATATATGGGACTAGGGTTGAGCGAAACGGATCGGACATTTTCAAAAGTCGCCGACTTTCAGCAAAGTCGGGTTTCATGAAACCCGACCCGATCCCACTGTGGGATCGGCCATGCGGTCGGCGATCTTCGCGCCAAATTCGCGTTTCATATGATGCTTTCCCCGCCATTTTTTCAGCCAATGAAGGAGTGTGGGCAGCGTGATGACATAGGTTCCGGCTTGCTTTGTGCGGCGTCACAGGGGGTAAAACCGCCATCTTAAGGTTTGGGATATAGCGATTTGCACAGTGAAACACAAACTTTGCAGGGATGAGAGAGAGAGAGAGAGAAAAAAAAAAACAAAAAAAACCATTGACCTGCATTGGGTTTCGTGTTTCGGTTGGCCCCCGACTTATCGCAATAATCGGCCGATTTCACACAATCCGACTTTCGAGACAGTCGGGTTTCACGAGACCCGACTCGATCCTAAAAAAGCAAAAGTCGCTCAACCCTATATGGGACCCCTAAAGTCACTTCAAACATGGATAGGTCCCTAAATAAAATACATTTTGTACATTTCCTTGAAAAAAATGAAAAATTACTGCTACATTTTTAAACCTCCTAAAATGCTACCAAAATAAAAGAACACTTTAAAACGGTGCTGATGTAAAGCAAACATGTGGGAAATTATATTCATTAATGTTTTGCTATGGTTTCACTATCTGGATTAAAGGGATAATCATTCAAAGTTAGAAAATTGCTAATTTTTTAACATTTTTCTCAAATTTCTGATATTTTTTATAAATAAACACAAAACATATCGACCTAAATTTCCCATTATCATAAAGTATAATGTGTCACAAAAAAAACAATCTCAATCACTGGGATATGTTGAATTGTTCCAGAGTTATTACCACATAGAGTGACATTGGTCAGATTTCAAAAATTTGGCTCCGTCACTAGGGGGTTAAACTTAAAAATTCAGAAGGCCATGACAGACACATGAAAGAATTGGGTAGAGTGTTTGTCTCTTGCACTCTCTTCAGTCAGATGCAATCCAAATAGAAAGACAGGCTTATCTCCTTCTGAAGTCCTGCTTGGTAGGGCCCCAAAGACTGGTCTGTGCTTCCCATAAGTACTACAGCCTATGTCCAGGCCTTGCAGAAAAAGACTTAATGTGGTGCATAAACCTGTATTGACATCCATTCCAGATCCAATGAAAGTGCAGATGTGCATCAGTTGAATCCATCCACCCTACTTCCTCTTTCCAGGGGGGATTCAGTGGACCTCGACCACCCATGGCCAGAAACCACCAACCCTCCAAATGACCTTTTACCAGATGAACTAGGTCCCTTCAATCATGACTGTCTGGAGCACATGCTATCAGAGACTCAGCATTTACCTAGGGTATCGGAAACACCGCTACCAGGAGCCAACCTTGTGGTGTATACAGATGGATACAGATATGCTGATGATATTGGACGATTTCACACCGGATGGGCTGTAGTGACCCAAGAAGAACTTATTTCAAATGGATCCTTGCCACCTTCAATGTTAGCACAGGAAGCCGAACTCAAAGCTGCAACTGAAGCCTGCAGGATTGCAGAGGGGAAGGTGGTTAACATCTACACAGACTCCAGATATGTTTTTGGAATTGCCCATGATTTTGGAAGACTGTGGGCCACTAGAGGGTTCCAAACCTCAGTTGGGACCCCTGTGAAGAATGCCGAAGCAATTTGCCAGTTAATGGAGGCTCTGACGCTCCCGAAGACAGTAGCAGTCGTTAAGACCAAGGCTCATGGCAAGTTGGGCTCTGCAGAAGCAAAAGGAAACTACTTTGCAGATCAGATGGCAAAACAGGCAGCCCTGTGGGAACCAGGGAAAGAGGAAGTAGGGGTGTATGTGGCTACAAGAAGTAAAAACAAAGCTATGCGGAAAAATGAAGAACCAGAGCTACCTCCCGTGACCAAACTAAAGATACATCAGGACCAAATGGAGCCTGAGGAAATAGACCAATGGATCAGCAAGAAGGCACTGAAAGGTCAAGATGGATTATGGCGAATAGATCCTGACCAAGACGAGTCTACCCACAGTTTGCAACCCGGGGACTTCGTCCTGGTTAAAAGGTTCACTAGAAAATCACCTCTTGAGACCAGATACGAGGGTCCGTACCAAGTTCTCCTGGCAACGCCTACATCAGTGAAACTCGAAGGGAGATCAACATGGATCCACGCTTCACATTGCAAAAAAAAGTGGACCAACCACCCGAGTAATACATATCCTTGCCATCATCTACCTAATGTTGTTATGTATAGGAAACAGGGAGCTGTAACTAAAGAAAAGGGAATTATTACTTTCTGGTACAATTCCTCGAGTACAGTGGTGGCTACATATGGGTTTGATGCTTGTGACATAATACAGGGAAGTGGGTGTGGGGAGTCAGGAGCGTCACGACTCTCGAGAAAGACAGAACAGTTTGTATTCTTTATTTGTGGTAATTGGGAAAGAAGAAATAAAAACTGTGGTTCTTGGGCATCTGTAGGATGGGATACAAGTGATAAAGGGTGGGGATATAAACCGACCCCTGCCTTCAAACAAAAGAGTAATAAAGGGAAGTCCTTTCTTACATGGAGGGCCATCATGCCTTTTCATCTTATCCCTGAAGGTTCGCTTTTGACTAATCAGAAACAGCCCCAACATATTAAAGGGGAATTGCCCCTAAAGAAAGCTTTGACCCTCATGTGTATATTGATGCTGTAGGGGTACCAAGGGGGGTCCCTGATGAGTTTAAAGCAAGGGACCAGGTTTAAGCAGGATTTGAGTCTATAATCCCTATTGTAACTGTCAATAAAAACGTAGATTGGAATAACTACATATATTATAACCAACAAAGATTCATAAATTATACTAAGGATGCATTAAAGGGGATAGCTGAACAGTTAGAAGCTACATCCACTATGGCTTTCCAAAATTGGATGGCGTTGGATATGTTACTAGCAGAGAAAGGAGGGGTATGTAAAATGATTGGAGAAACTTGTTGTAACTTTATCCCCGATAACACAGGTCTGAATGGAAAGGTTACCTTAGCTATAAAAAAAACTTGAATCCCTATCTGAGGAACTTAAGAATAAATCAGGAATTGCTGATATTTAGGATACTTGGTTTGGGTGAATGGCGGGATGGCAGAAATCGTTGACACAGATTGGTACAATTATTATGGTAATCCTTATTTTCATTTCTGTGGTTTCTTGTTGTATATTTCCTTGTGTTAAACAGATGGTCAACAGGAGCGTGGACAGCCTAACCCCTATGCTGGTTTTCCAAGAAGATGGTGATGGCCATGATTCTACTATAAAACCCCTGAAGACCAATTCGATTTATTAAACAGGGATAAATATATATATATATCTGATTTCCACATGAATAAAGACTGTATCAAGGGGGGTAAAAGCTTAACAATGTCGTCTAATGGACAGCTCAGATGTCACCATCCATATACTGTGTTTTCTATTTGTTCTTTTTGTGTTTGTCACTGTCCCCTGTGTGTATTATCTGCAGTGGTCAGGCTAGTGTAGCGCCCCCACCGCCGCAGGGCCGAGGGGTACCCGGTACCGGGCCTCTGAAGTCTCTGCTCTGGGGTTGTCACGGCGGCTAGGCCCCGGTCCGTGGCCCTGCCGTGGGGCGCACAGGGAATAATAGGTGTGGATGATGTAGATGGGGGTGAGGCTGTAGTGGTGCGGTGCAGTAAATAACGAGGACACCAGGTTGCAGTCTCTTTACCTCTTTACTGAAGATCTCTGGGTCCTCAGTCCGGAATACGGTTCACCAGGCTGCGCAAGTCCGGCCGGTCCAATGGCACCTCCAGAGTTCTCCTCACAGATGGAAATCGGTGCCTTCCTTCTAGCGCTATGTGTTGTGGTCCTTCCCTGCTGTGCTTACGGAAAGTCCCCCACAACTGTTGTGTCTGTTTCTTAAGTTCCCTCACAACTCGATTAAATGATGTTCTTCTAATCCTCCGTCCCTCCCTGATGTTCTGGTTGGGACGGCACCCGTTTGACGGGTAGGCTCGGAGCTCTTCCGGGACCCTAGTCGCCCCTCTCCACAAGTTGCCCCCCAAGACTGCATAGGTGATTTGAGTTAGACAGCCCGCCTTAGACTGACTGTCCTGCCGCTGTTTAGAGTATTGCTTGAAGCTGAATGTTATGATACTCCCTCGGCGTTCCGGCCACCGGTAATGCGCCTCAGTAGGGTGTTGCTCCGGTCTTACAGCACGACCCCTACTGGTATTTCTCCTTTTGCTTGATCTCGTTTCTCACTCAGCACAATCTATCTCGCTTCTAGTCCTTCCTTGGGCACCGCCGCTACCCGGAGCAGGCGCGGTCCCGTTACGTTCGTTCAAGTTGCCAAGCCTCTGTCAGGATCCCACCCCTGACAGAGACCCTACTGTATCTTCCCCCACAACACCCTCTGCCACAAGGTGTTGCCTGGTTCCAACCCAGTCAGCTTTCTGATCTCACTTCCTGCCTGACCCCCAGTTTACCCACTATGGTGGGGAGTGGCCTAATGAATAGAACCCTTAGCTCCCCCCGGAGGCCCAGCTGTGAAATGTATTGGTGTCTGTGATATCTGATCAGATGAACTCCTTCAGTGCCATCGGACGCACCATGGCTCCCCATAGTGGCGGAGCCACAGTACTGCAATGACCAGGACTCTGGGGCGCTGCACTCCCCCCTGGTTAAACACAGTACTCCGGGACTGGGAAGAAAACAACAATACAAGTTAGCAAAAAGACATACAGTTTCGTTGAGTGTAATAACAATAAGTATACTTGAACAGGCTTCCCTTTATGGGAGGTAAGGACACTTGAACGTTACTAACATGGTTAACATTATAAATTACAGGCTATAAATAACTCCTGTTACCCAACCGGGTATTCTACTAAGTGCAAAATTGTTGGACAATAATTTAACATTGCCTTTAAGGACTTACACTCTAAATCCACTAAAGACCTTCCTATAATCACATTATAAGGCAATTTAACTTTCTCATTCTCCTTCTTTAAATCTGCAGGACCGCCTGTCCTATCGGCACCAGACCTACTGCCTCTCTTTTCAGTTACAGGACCGACCCGTTCAGCCAGGGCCTACTGCCTTTTCAACTACTATACACAGTATAGAACATAACATTATTTTCGGGTTAAGAGCACTGAGCCATTTCTACATGACTCCTATAAGGACTCAGGGTTTACCTTCTATCCTAACTATCTATCAGCATTATTAAAACATTTTCTGTCGAACATTAAGCCTTCTCATTATCTTTCTCTCTATCATGCATGCTGGACACCGCATCTATCCCTACGGGCCCACTGCATCCTTCTTCTATCTTTCACCTTTTTCTTCTCAGAGAACATCATCAGTATTTCTTCACAATTAACTAATTAAATACATATAACTCTCTCATATAAACATTATCATCACGTTCTTTGGTCAAGACATTATTGCTTCCGGTCTTAAAGCAATATCACGGTTTAAGCGCAGCAAATGAACATCCCCTTTAAGAGGGGACCAAGTCTCTATGAGGTAGCGTATCTTCTCAAGCTACCAGTCCATACTCAGCAAAGGTTCCAGTGTGGTATCTTCACAAAGAGTCCTTCTTTAAGTAAAACCAGTAGGGAGCGCCTTTAATAAGGTGCAAACTATATACAAGAAGTTCGGATCATGCACTGTTCATGATTTCAGCAGTTCTAGAAACTTGTGCAAAAACTTTAGAAAAATCAAATAAAAGCAAAACAATAGGGATCCCAGGTCAACAGAAGGATCCCCTTAAGAGTTAACCCTGGACGGGTTCAGTAGCAAAAATCAGGAAACAACAAACCAACAGTTAAAAACTATGTACATCTTTAAAGCATTATGCTTACTCGTCTTTCGGGGAGGAAGGTGGTTTCCTCCCGGGCCTCACCAGACCAACGGGTCGTCCTGCCGGTTCTAGGATCGGGTCCCGCCCCAACAACGACAGGATCCCTCGCCGGGATGTTCTTTTTACCGAGGATCCGGCACGCCCCCACGGTGCATGGTGGGTCCGGGTCCCTCGCTGCTCCCCAGGATCAGGTTCTGTTGTCTTATCGGCGGGAGGTTTATCTTCGGGAGTTGCAGCGGCGGCCTGAAGCGCAACGCACCACTGGACGCCCCGCGCCATCCAGCCCGCCTCGCCGGTTGCTCTCCTCCACCTGGTGTAAGTGACGGCATCACCCGGCTCCAGGTCACGATCAAACCTTCCACTGCAAGGTTCCACCTCCGCTCGGTCCACGTGGACTTGTAGCGGCTCCCCGATCTCCTGGATAACCCCGCGTCCATATCGGGGGTTGAAGGAGACCACTACACCCCAGTGGGACAAAGGGGGCTCCGCAACAGTGAGTAAGTCTACCTGGGGTACCGGTTGTGGTCGGGCTCGCCATGCAGCCATCATGCGCCGCAGGTGTTCGGCCTCAGGCATGAGTTTCAGGCCCGGTGTCTGCGGCGCGCTGTCAGCCGCGACCGGGTTGAGAGGATCAGGGGACATTGGAGACAAGCAGACCTCCGTGGGTTGGCCCAGCCGAGCAGTCACACGGGCATCGGCCTCCAGGCGGGCAGTGATCCGCTGGGCCTCGGCTGCGGCCATACATTCTTCCGACGGTGGCCGGGGGGGGGGCGGCCCATCGTTGGCTCCGTAAGGGTCAGCTCCCGCAGTGACGGAGTATCCTGAGCCAAATCGGGCTGTCCAGCCTCTCTCTGCGTTCGACCATCCCCATGCGGTGCCTCCGGCGTCGCCATCTTTTTCTCCTCTCCAATGTCTTCTTCCCGCGGTCTCTTTCGTGGGCGGCCCCGTCTCCATGGTCTCCACCCTCCAAACAGGATCAGGAGGCGGACCTCAGCTGTTGACGGACACGTCCTCAAGACACAGAAATATTTAGACTGGGCGGCCATCGCTGTTCGCGCTCTCCAGCTTGCCTACGCCCACTTCACGCCCCTCTTCTCTTCCCGCGCTCTCCTCAGCGCTGTAATGGCGGCGGATTTTGGCGGCAAATGGCACAGCACACAGTCTCTCAATAAAGTACAGTCCAAGCACGTCGAGTCACAGTCCCAAGGCACACATGACCTGATTCTTCAGGCTTAAGTAGATCCTGTTCGTGACGCCAAGTTGTAGCGCCCCCACCGCCGCAGGGCCGAGGGGTACCCGGTACCGGGCCTCTGAAGTCTCTGCTCTGGGGTTGTCACGGCGGCTAGGCCCCGGTCCGTGGCCCTGCCGTGGGGCGCACAGGGAATAATAGGTGTGGATGATGTAGATGGGGGTGAGGCTGTAGTGGTGCGGTGCAGTAAATAACGAGGACACCAGGTTGCAGTTTCTTTACCTCTTTACTGAAGATCTCTGGGTCCTCAGTCCGGAATACGGTTCACCAGGCTGCGCAAGTCCGGCCGGTCCAATGGCACCTCCAGAGTTCTCCTCACAGATGGAAATCGGTGCCTTCCTTCTAGCGCTATGTGTTGTGGTCCTTCCCTGCTGTGCTTACGGAAAGTCCCCCACAACTGTTGTGTCTGTTTCTTAAGTTCCCTCACAACTCGATTAAATGATGTTCTTCTAATCCTCCGTCCCTCCCTGATGTTCTGGTTGGGACGGCACCCGTTTGACGGGTAGGCTCGGAGCTCTTCCGGGACCCTAGAGTCGCCCCTCTCCACAAGTTGCCCCCCAAGACTGCATAGGTGATTTGAGTTAGACAGCCCGCCTCAGACTGACTGTCCTGCCGCTGTTTAGAGTATTGCTTGAAGCTGAATGTTATGATACTCCCTCGGCGTTCCGGCCACCGGTAATGCGCCTCAGTAGGGTGTTGCTCCGGTCTTACAGCACGACCCCTACTGGTATTTCTCCTTTTGCTTGATCTCGTTTCTCACTCAGCACAATCTATCTCGCTAGTCCTTCCTTGGGCACCGCCGCTACCCGGAGCAGGCGCGGTCCCGTTACGTTCGTTCAAGTTGCCAAGCCTCTGTCAGGATCCCACCCCTGACAGAGACCCTACTGTATCTTCCCCCACAACACCCTCTGCCACAAGGTGTTGCCTGGTTCCAACCCAGTCAGCTTTCTGATCTCACTTCCTGCCTGAACCCCAGTTTACCCACTATGGTGGGGAGTGGCCTAATGAATAGAACCCTTAGCTCCCCCCGGAGGCCCAGCTGTGAAATGTATTGGTGTCTGTGATACCTGATCAGATGAACTCCTTCAGTGCCATCGGACGCACCATGGCTCCCCATAGTGGCGGAGCCACAGTACTGCAACGACCAGGACTCTGGGGCGCTGCACTAGCGTCCCTTGCCGGCCAGTGCACTAGTTAGGTCAGAGTTAGGTATCACTGAGGGACGAGGTTCCTGGCGGCGGTGGGGGGAAGGACCCACTTAGGGCATTAGGGCAGTGCAGGGACAGGCTCAGGTTAAATTCAGGTGGTGACCATTCCCCATTTCCCTATCGGTAAGGCCTTGCTTTCCCCATTTTCCATCCCTTTTTCTGTGTGTTATGCATTCATTGACCGATCACTTATTGGGTCATATTATATTGTGACATCAGGTTAATAATTGATTTAGGGGGGACTGTGAAGGAGAAAATGTCTAATGAAATCAATTATTAAACCTTAGATAAGTCAGTTCAGATATGGTGAGCAAGATGGCGTCTGTGTCTTTGAAACTGTCTTGAAGATTCTTGAAACGGTCTTGGAAGGAATCTTTGGAATGCAGGAGTGAAGAAACTGAATACCCCATAATTGGAAATGAAGCTTGGGATGAACCAATCAGAGTGACACTAACTATTCTGAAGTTGTGCGACCTCCCCCATTTCCTGTTCTTTTAGTATGTTCCTTTGTTAAGAATAAACCAGTTGTTGTGAGCCATCTCTGAGAGAGGCTGTGTGTGTATCGTCTTTGTGAATTTGATACATTCTGGGCCTCTAAGCTAGCACTCAGCTTATATTTGGTCAGGTACAAGCAATCATATAGATCTCACTTTAAGAGCTCACCCTCACACGACGTGTGGCAATCCGTCACAATGCGTCGCTAATGCCAGTCTATCGAGAAGAAACGCATCCTGAGGGCAACTTTGCAGGATGCATTTTTTTTCAACACGACGCATTGCGACGTGCGTCACACGACGCAAGTGTGAAAGTAGCCTAACACGTCCTCTCGCCCACAAGGCAAAGCCCTTCTCACCAGCTGAACTGTTGCTGCTTTCAGTGTGTGGATGCTACATACCTCAGCCGGCTCCTGCGAGGCTGGCTAGCCATAGGTAAGGATCATGCTGACTGTTGACTGGCTGAGTTGTCATCTCCTCTTTCATGCATCATGTGCATAACGTCAGTTTGACGAAAAGGAGGTCACGTGGGACTCGTGGGAGAAGGGGTGCAGCGTTGATCTTTGTGCAGCGGAAGGTACCAGGAGACATCAAGTGACAGAGTGGCCCAGTGCAGATACCAGCCCATCTGGAAATTGCCAGATGGCCAGTCCAGCCCTGGTCATGGACGAGCTTCAGGCCCCACTCACTCTGACATCCTACAGACAAGGTGTGTCCCAATCCCAGTATGCTGCTGTGTATGTGGTGCTTCCAACTTACTTCTGGCCTGCAGGCCTCTTTTGACTCCAGGAATCCCTCTTCTGGAACTAGAGCAGCAATCAATCCAGAGGACACAAGGTTTTAAAAAAACAAAGTTTTACTTTGTGAATGGCCGTATGTTCAGTATTTACAGGCAGATGCAAAGGATAAAGCCCAACGGGTTGTCATCTTTCCCACAGGCACCGGATACAACTTCAGCACTGGTTCTCAGTATAGGTGGCATGTCCTTCTCACTGGCTTTCCTAGTCCTAGGGAGCCTTCCTCACCTCTAGCAGTATATCTGGATTGCAATAAATTCTGCCCCATGTAGTCTGAGTCCATCTTTCTCTGTAGCTTCACAAGCTGAGTGTGCCCCTAGTCCCCTACATAAATCTTGAGGTTGCCCCAGGCCATTTAGATGGAATCACACGAAAGAGTATTTTCGGCGGGACGTACTAAAAAGAATAAAGAAAAGGAATAAAAAAGTATGAACATAATAACTTAAAGGTCCAAAGATATGGAGAGGTATTATAGATTTCTTATGTATCTTTGATATGAAATGAACATGAATTATAAGTAGACAACTAAGAAATCAACACATATCCCATATAAACAGGTGTATATTATATTCCCTGTGGTAGATAGGTGGGGAATGAACATGGAATATATGTAGATAATAGGGGAATTAACACATATCCCATATACACAGGGGTATATTATATTCCCTGAGCTTGGTGTCTGAGGAATGAACATGGAATATATATAGATAATAGAGGAATAATCACATATCCCAAATAAACAGGTGTATATTATATTCCCTGTGCTAGATAGGTGGGGAATGAACATGAAATATATGTAAATAATAGGAGAATGAACACATATCCCATATAAACAGGTGTATATTATATTCCCTGTGGTTGATAGGAGGGGAATGAACATGAAATATATGTAGATAATAGAGGAATAAACACTCATCCTATATAAACAGGTGTTTATTATATTCCCTGAGCTTGATAGGTGGGGAATGAACATGAAATATATGTAGATAATAGAGAAATGAACACATATGCCATATACACAGGTGTATATTATATTCCCTGAGCTTGATAGGTGGGGAATGAACATGAAATATATGTAGATAATAGGGGAATGATCAGATATCCCATATAAACAGGTGCATATTATATTCCCTGTGCTTTATAGGTATGGCATGAAGAAGAAATATATGTAGATAATAGGGGAATGTACACATATCCCATATAAATAGGTGTATATTATATTCCCTGTGCTAGATAAGTGGGGAATTAATGTGAAATATAAGTAGATAATACTGGAATGAACACATATCCCATATAAACAGGTGTATATTATACACAATGTGCTTGATAGGTGGGGAATGAACATGAAATATATGTAGATAATAGGGGAATGAACACATATCCCATATAAACAGGTGTATATTATATTCCCTGTGCCTTAGGCAGGGCTCAGACCTAATGTATAAAAATAAGGTCTGTTTTTTACGGCTGAGATACACAGAAAAGTTCCTGAACAGTGATCCGTATTCAATGCGAGGATGCGATTTTTTTCTCCAAAAAATATCCGTGTGTCATCCGTACGGTGAGATTTTCTCGCCGGCTTGCAAAATGGACATACAATGGATCCATGGGCTCAAATATTCGTGAAAACATATATACAGTCTATATATATGTCAGTGAGACACACACATATATATATATATATATATCTATATATCTGTCTTTCTGTCGGCAACTTCCGTCACGGAAATCCTGCGTCGCTGATTGGTCTCGCCAGCTGCCTGTCATGGCTGCCGTGACCAATCAGCAACGGGCACAGTCCGATTAGTCCCTCCCTACTCCCCTGCAGTCAGTGCCCGGCGCCCGCTAGCTCCATAATCCCCTCCGGTCACCGCTCACACAGGGTTAATGCCAGCGGTTATGGACCGCGTTATGCCGCGGGTTACGCACTCCTTTACCGCTGCTATTAACCCTGTGTGTCCTTAACGTTTTACTATTGATGCTGCCTATGCAGCATCAATAGTAAACAAATCTAATGTTAAAAATAATAATAAAAAAAAAAAACCTGCTATACTCACCCTCCGTAGTCCGAGGATGCGCTTACGCCTTCTGCCAGCTTCCGGTCCCAGAGATGCATTGCGAAATTACCCAGAAGACTTAGCGGTCTCGTGAGACCGCTAAGTCTTCTGGGTAATTTCGCAATGCATCCTGGGAACGGAAGATGGCGGCAGCCGCGCGCACATCGCCAGCACGCCGTTGGATCCCAGGAGGTGAGTATGTAACTATTTTTTATTTTAATTCTTTTTTTTAACAGGGATATGGTGCCCACACTGCTGTATACTGCGTGGGCTGCGTTATATACTACATGACTGCTATATACTACGTGGGCAGTACTATATACTACATGGCTGCTATATACTACGTGGGCAGTACTATATACTACATGGCTGCTATATACTACGTGGGCAGTACTATATACTACATGGCTGCTATATACTACGTGGGCAGTACTATATACTACATGGCTGCTATATACTACGTGGGTAGTACTGTATACTACATGGCTGCTATATACTATGTGGGCAGTACTATATACTACATGGCTGCTATATACTATGTGGGCAGTACTATATACTGTACTACATGGCTGCTATATACTATGTGGGCAGTACTATATACTACATGGCTGCTATATACTACGTGGGCAGTGTTAGATACTGCGTGGGCTGCGTTATATACTACATGGCTGCTATATACTATATGGGCAGTACTATATACTACATGGCTGCTATATACTACGTGGACAGTACTATATACTACATGGCTGCTATATACTACGTGGGCAGTACTATATACTACATGGCTGCTATATACTACGTGGGCAGTACTATATACTACGTTGGCAGTGTTAGATACTGCGTGGGCTGCGTTATATACTACATGGCTGCTATATACTACGTGGCCAGTGTTACATACTATGTGGCCTGTGTTTTGTACTGCGTGGGCTGTGCTATATATTGCGTGGCCTGTGTTATATACTACGTGGCTGCTATATACTGCATGGTCTGTGTTATATAGTACGTGGGCTGTGTTATATACTGCGTGGCCACTGTTATATATTGCGTGGCCTGTATTAACGCATCGGGTATTCTACAATATGTATGTATATAGCAGCCACATACTATATAGCACAGGCCACGTACTATTTGTCTGCTATATACTACATGGCTCCTATATACTAAGTGGCCTGTGCTATATACTATGTGGCTGCTATATACATATATATTCTAATACTATGTGGGCTGCGTTATATACTACATGGCTGCTAGATACTGTGTGGGCAGTACTATATACTACATGGCTGCTTTATACTACTTGGGCAGTACTATATACTACATAGCTGCTATATACTACGTGGGCAGTACTATATACTACATGGCTGCTATATACTACGTGGGCAGTACTATATACTACATGGCTGCTATATACTATGTGGGCTGCGTTATATACTACATGGCTGCTAGATACTGTGTGGGCAGTACTATATACTACATGGCTGCTATATACTACTTGGGCAGTACTATATACTACATGGCTGCTATATACTATGTGGGCAGTACTATATACTACATGGCTGCTATATACTACGTGGACAGTCCTATATACTACATGGCTGCTATATACTACGTGGCTGCTATATACTACGTGGGCAGTACTATATACTACATGGCTGCTATATACTACGTGGACAGTCCTATATACTACATGGCTGCTATATACTACGTGGGCAGTGCTATATACTACGTGGGCAGTGTTAGATACTGCGTGGGCTGCGTTATATACTACATGGCTGCTATATACTACGTGGCCAGTGTTACATACTATGTGGCCTGTGTTTTGTACTGCGTGGGCTGTGCTATATATTGCGTGGCCTGTGTTATATACTACGTCGCCTGTGTTATACACTACGTGGCTGCTATATACTGCGTGGCCTGTGTTATATAGTACGTGGGCTGTGGTATATACTGTTTGGGCTGTGTTATATACTGCGTGGCCACTGTTATATATTGCGTGGCCTGTATTAACGCATCGGGTATTCTACAATATGTATGTATATAGCAGCCACATACTATATAGCACAGGCCACGTACTATTTGTCTGCTATATATTATTATTTATTATTATTTATTGTTATAGCGCCATTTATTCCATGGCGCTTTACAAGTGAGGAGGGGTATACATAATAAAAACAAGTACAATAGTCTTGAACAATACAAGTCATAACTGGTACAGGAGGAGTGAGGACCCTGCCCGCGAGGGCTCACAATCTACAAGGGATGGGTGAGAATACAGTAGGTGAGGATAGAGCTGATCGTGCAGCGGTTGGTTGATCGGTGGTTACTGCAGGTTGTAGGCTTGTCGGAAGAGGTGGGTCTTCAGATTCTTTTTGAAGGTTTCGATGGTGGGCGAGAGTCTGATGTGTTGTGGTAGAGGGTTCCAGAGTAGGGGTGATACGCGAGAGAAATCTTGTATACGATTGTGGGAAGAGGTGATAAGAGGGGAGTAGAGAAGGAGATCTTGTGAGGATCGGAGGTTGCGTGTAGGAAAGTACCGGGAGATGAGGTCACAGATGTAAGGAGGAGACAGGTTGTGGATGGCTTTGTACGTCATGGTTAGGGTTTTGTACTGGAGTCTCTGGGCAATGGGGAGCCAGTGAAGGGATTGACAGAGGGGAGAGGCCGGAGAATAGCGGGGGGACAGGTGGATTAGTCGGGCAGCAGAGTTTAGAGTAGATTGGAGGGGTGCGAGAGTGTTTGAGGGGAGGCCACAGAGCAGGAGGTTGCAGTAGTCAAGACGAGAGATGATGAGGGCATGGACTAGGGTTTTTGCAGATTCTTGGTTGAGGAATGAACGGATTCGTGCAATATTTTTGAGTTGAAGTCGGCAGGAAGTGGAAAGGGCTTGGATATGTGGTTTGAAGGAGAGATCAGCGTCAAGGATAACCCCGAGGCAGCGAGCTTGTGGGACTGGGGAGAGTGGGCAGCCATTTACTGTAATGGATAGGTTCGTTGGGGGGGTCACGTGAGATGGGGGAAAGATGATGAATTCTGTTTTGTCCATGTTAAGTTTCAGAAATTTAGCGGAGAAGAAGGATGAAATAGTGGACAGACATTGAGGGATTCTGGTTAGTAGGGAGGTGATATCTGGTCCAGAGATGTAGATCTGTGTGTCATCAGCATAGAGGTGATACTGAAAGCCATGAGATTCTATGAGCTGTCCCAGGCCAAAGGTGTAAATGGAGAAGAGCAGGGGCCCAAGGACTGAACCTTGTGGGACTCCGACAGAGAGGGGGCGAGGTGAGGAGGTGGTGTGTGAGTGGGAGACGCTGAATGTCCGGTCTGTTAGGTATGATGAGATCCAGGATAGGGCCAAGTCTGTGATGCCAAGGGATGAGAGGGTCTGTAATAATAGGGAATGGTCCACTGTGTCAAAGGCAGCCGACAGGTCGAGGAGGAGGAGAACAGAGTAGTGTCGCTTGCTCTTGGCGGTTAAAAGGTCAGTGGTGACCTTAGTTAGGGCAGTTTCAGTGGAATGGTGTGGCCGGAAGCCAGATTGTAAGCGGTCAAAGAGGGAGCAAGAAGAGAGATGGGAGGACAGTTCAAGGTAGACGTGTTGTTCCAGTAGTTTTGAGGCATAGGGGAGAAGTGATATAGGGCGATAGCTAGATACAGAGGATGGGTCAAGAGAGGGCTTTTTGAGGATAGGTGTGATGGAGGCATGTTTAAAGCTTGAGGGGAAAACACCATTTGTTAGTGATAGGTTGAAGAGATGGGTTAGGGTTGGGATGAAGATTGTGGTGAGGTTTGGGATGAGGTGGGTTGGGAGCGGGTCAAGTGCACAGGTGGTGAGATGCGATCTATACTACATGGCTCCTATATACTATGGGCCTGTGCTATATACTATGTGGCTGCTATATACATACATATTCTAGAATACCTGACGGGTTAGAATCGGGCCACCATCTAGTATGTATATATATATATATATATATATATATATATATATATATATATCTAATACAGAGCTAGATAGCATGAAAGCCGGTAATTCAATTGTCGGCTTTTGCTAACTCCTTACCAAACCCGACAGGATATGAGATATGGTTTACATACAGTAAACCATTTCATATCCGTTATATTTTTACATATTCCTCACCAATAATGTTAATAGTGTGGGTGGGCAAAATTTTGGAGCTCTAGGTGTTAAAATAAAGGATTAAATCACGGAAAAAACTGGCGTGGGCTCCTGCGCAATTTTCTCCACCAGAGTGGGAAAGCCAGTGACTGAGGGCAGATATTAATAGCCTAGAAAGGGACCATGGTTATTGGCCCCTGGCTAAAAACATCTGCCCCCAGCCACCCCAGAAAAGGCACATCTGTAAGATGTGCCTATTCTGGCACTTAGTCACTCTCTTCCCACTCCCCTGTAGAGGTGGGATATGGGGTAATAAGGGGTTAATGTCATTTTTGCTATTGTAAGGTGACATTAAGCCTGGTTAATAATGGAGAGATGTCAAAAGACACCTAGCATTATTAATCCAATATTAGTAAAAGGTTAAAAATACACACACACATTAAGAATAAATTATTTTAATGAAATAAATAAACACATAGGGTTTTATTATCTTTATTGTACGCTCAATCCAACTGACGACCCTCATTCTCCTGTAAAAAAAGGAAAATAAAAAAGAACATCCCATACCTGTCCGCCGTACAGTCATGTCCCACACTGTAAATCCATCTGAAGAGGTTAAATACAGTTACAACCAGGAGCGCTGCTAATGCAGATGCTCCAGGCTGTAAAAGACTGGGGAATTAATGAAATAAACATACACCTGTTTATATGGGATATGCGATCATTCCTCTATTATCTACTTATACTTCATGTTCATTCATGTTCATTCATCATCTACCAAGCTCAGGGAATATAATAAACACCTGTTTTTGTGGGATATGTGTTCATTCCCCTACTATCTACATATATTTCATGTTCATTCCTCACCTATCAGGCACAGGTAATATAATATACACCTGTTTATATAGGATGTGTGTTCATTCTTTTTATCTATTCCTTTTCTTCATTCTTTTTAGTACGTCCCCCCGTTGTTCTTTCTGTAGAGCAAATAGATAATGGCTGCACTCAAGTTTATTGTGCTAAAGCAAGGAAATGTGCAATACATGAAATGTGAACAGCATAATGGCTTGTGAAATTTATGAAAAAACACATGAGATTTTTAGCACAAAATTTGGCCAAATGTTGTGAGCCCATTCACCAAACGTCAAGGTAATCTCAGATCGAATGGGTAACTAACCTGTCTGCCTAGTGTGAACACTTACCTATGGCTAATAAAATGGTAAAGCCTGTATTTATAGAGGAGGTTAGAACCAACTGTGTTTGGATGTAATTAAAATCACAGCATGGTGAAGGGCGGGGCGTTCAAGTCAGAAAAAGCAATACATAGTAAATATAGAAAAACTGACTGAACAGCCATCTAGTCTGAACTGGTGCATAACCAAAAAGTCTTACATAGCAAATAGATAATGGCTGCACTCAAGTTTATTGTGCTAAAGCAAGGAAATGTGCAATACATGAAATGTGAACAGCATAATGGCTTGTGAAATTTATGAAAAAACACATGAGATTTTTAGCACAAAATTTGGCCAAATGTTGTGAGCCCATTCACCAAACGTCAAGGTAATCTCAGATCGAATGGGTAACTAACCTGTCTGCCTAGTGTGAACACTTACCTATGGCTTTCTGTAGAGGACACACCGATGCAGACGGACAAACCTATGCAGGTGGGTGGAGTCTCTTCTCAAACTGGGTTGCCTGCGGTTCGCCGTGGGATAGGGGCATGTTTCTACTGTGGATTTACGGGTCATTACATTAATGTCTGCCCATCTTGTGCCATAGTTGCTACTTCATCTCCAAAGCCATGTTGCCTTGGTCATGTGGAGGGAGGCAATCAGGGTGTGTACATTTCCTCCATCTTTTCGTCTCAGTGTACTATTCCTGCTGAAGTGGTGGTTGGCGGGGTAAGGGTATGTGCACACGCTGCGGAATCGTGTAGGGATTTTTCAGCACTGATTTTGGTAAACTGCACTGCGGATTTATCGCGGTTTTTCCGCGGATTCCACCTGCGGATTCCTATTGAGGAGCAGGTGTAAACCGCTGCGGAATCCGCAAAGAATTGACATGCTGTGGAATATAAACCTCTGTGTTTCCGCGCATTTTTTTCCACAGCATGTGCACTATAGATTTTGTTTTCCATAGGTTTACATGGTACTGTAAACTCATGGAAAACTGCTGCAGATCTGCAGGGTCAAATCCACTGCGGATCCGCAGCAAAATCCGCAGCGTGTGCACATAGCCTAATTGAGACTATATCTTGTGAACAGTGGAGCTGGAGTAAATTAGGTGGATTCTCACTTTGTTCAGACCAATGGTCTCATGGGTAGGACGCTAGCGCAACCCATTAGTATTCAGGCAATTAACTCTGTCCCTCTAAGCCAGGGGAAGGTGACCCAAGTCATAGATAATATTAACCTGCGTATAGGGACCCTTCATGAAGAGTCCCTGTCGTGCTACGTCTTGGAGGGTATGCCAACTCCCATCGTCTTGGGCCTTCCTTGTTTGAAGAGACACAATCCAGACAAAGATTGGCAGTCCAGGAAAGTAGTCAGATGGGACCAGTGGTGTAAGGACTGCTGCCTGGGAGCTTCAATCTCAACCGTCCTTCTCCAACCTACCCCTTCTTCTTCGGTGGGGCAGCCGAGGTGCTGCCAGGGAGTAGGGGCAAGACTCAACCCACGCCACAAGTAAACCCTGAATCTCGGTGTCCTCTCAGGAGGAGGGGTCAGGGGAGGGTGGTGGTTCTCTCTGTATGTAGTGGGGTATGAGTTTGGTGACACGAGGACGCCTCTGTTGTCTGTTCCTCAGGGAAATTATCATCTGTGGACAAAGGCATGTGTGGAAATAAACGGTTCAGGTCTGGACCTGTGTGTGAATGAGTACATGTGGGTGTCCACCAAAAACATCAGGTGGAAGTATGCTTCTGGGACCTGGAGTTCTAGGGTGATCGGGCTGTATCGGGTGTTGGCCATTCTCAGCCCGTGGACTTTCCAGCTGGAGTTACCCCCAGTAATGCATGTACACAACATATTCCACATGATAGCAGGCCAGTCATTATGTGAACTCTGCAATCATGGAACATGTGTTTTTCAAATTCAGCCCATTGACCTTTATGGGTTATAAATGGTACATGTATGGAACATGTCACATACTGGAAAAAACAGTGCATAAACATGCATGGTAAGAGAATGGAAAGAAAATGGAAGAGTGAATGACCATGACCAACATTTTTCAATAAAAAAATGGAATTAAAGAAGTTGTCCACTACTTCGACAATCCCTTCTCAATCCCTATAGTTCTCCCTTGTAAAATAACTCCTATACCGGTGCCAGCATGGGCGCTCCTGGGGATCACGTGACATTGTTACTTCCCTTCGGCCCATCAGTGCTGGCTTCACTCTCCTTCGGACGCATCACACACATCTGGAGTAATGATGAGCGAATGTGCTCTGATAAAATGTTATCCGAGTATCTCGGGCGTGCTCGAGTAATATGTTAGAGTCCCCTCGGCTGCATGTTTTGCCGCTGTAAACAGCCGCAACACATTCGGGGATAGCTTAAAGGGAACCTGTCACCCCCCCAGTCGTTTCAAACTAAAAGAGCCACCTTGTGCAGCAGCAATGCTGCATTCTGACAAGGTGGCTCTTTTAGTTCTGGGTGCTGTAACTGGAGAAATAATCCGTTTTTTAATTTGTTAGAAATACCTGGTCTTCAGTCAAGGAGGCCGGCGTTTCCCCCCTGCTTTAGACACCACACAGCTGTCACTCACATCTTCTTGGCGCCGGGTCCTCCTCACCGCTGTTTTGAAAATAGCCGGCGCCTGCGCTTTTTCCCTGCCTGGTGCAGGCGCAGTGAGGCCGGCCCGTCTTTCCTCATATACAGCCCAGCTGCCTGCGCGGCCGCCCTGCCTGTGAATCCCAGCCCCGCAATGTGAATAAATCATAAGTCACTGCGGGGCTGGGATTCACAAGCAGGGCGGCCAGAAGAGAGAGGCCGTGGTCACACTTGCGTGTGCAATGCGAGAAACTCGCACGAGTGTCAGGACTCTGAACATTTTTTATTACCTTTTTGTGCATTACTGCCCTTTTCCAAGATGGCGTCTTTGGTCTCATGTGCACTGTGTCTTCCTGCTATAAAACTCCACCCCAGCCTTCAGTCCAGTCTGTGCTAGAGTATTCTGCCTTGCATCCAGCTCCTGACCTCTGGTGACTCCCTGGCTATATACCTGCTCCTGTGAACCTGTGGGGTTATCCTGCTACTCTGCTCTGAGTTCCTGCTGCATACACCAGTTCCAGTAATCCTCCTTCATCTGCTGCTCGTGTTTGCTTCCATCTGCATTTGCTGGACATGTAAACTGTTTCTGCTCTGCAAGAACCTGAGACTATTACCCAGACCTCCCTGGTTGAGCCAAGATATTATTTGAACTGCCTTATAAGCATATCTATCTGTGTTGTGGACTAAGCAAGGACTTATTCGTGTCAAGTATCCTCAAGAATAATTGTGCTTCATAGACTTTCTGCGTGATTGCATTTTCCTCTGAAGTTTCCTATAGACTGCTGAGCTGCATTTGATATTTGCACCAAGTGTTGTGGACTTCAGTTTCTCTCTGCACCTGTTTGAATCACCGTGTGATAATATAGACTTTGCCACTTATAGAACTGTGTCCTGTAGTTGTCTTGTTCCACGCAAAGAGTCTCCTGAGTTATCCCCTATAATTATTACAGGATACTCTAGCCTAAAAAAAAAAAAAAGGAGACTGCTGGAACAATGACTGCAGAAAGCAGACTAGAGCAGGTATTTTCCATAATTAGATCACTGCAGAAAGATGTGGAAGGTCTGCAAAAGAAGTTTGGAAGCTTTGAACTCAATCAACAAGTGTTTGGACAGACTTTGCAGGACTTTAGCAACCGCATGGCAGCCCAGGAAAACAAACTTGCTGGCATAGAGACCCAGTATGGATGGGCTTTTCAGGACATAAGCACGCAAATAGCTGCACAAGCGACTTTTCCCTCTGGACAACCGCCACCAGCTAGCCCACCTAAGTTGCCCCCATTCAGATTTAATGGTGATCGCGACAAATTTCGTGGCTTTGTGAATCAATGTATGCTATATTTTGATATGCATGCTGACCATTTTCCTAATGATAGATCCAAAGTATTGTGTGTAATAATGCTGCTGACCGCACGAGCGCTCGCCTGGGCGAATCCGATGATTGAGTCTCATGACCCACTGTTAAATAACTTGGATGATTTCTTGGCCGCTATGGCATTAATGTTTGATGATCCTAATCGCCGTGCAACCGCTGAATCTGCTTTATTGTCTTTACGCCAGGCAAAACGTTCTGTTATTGAGTATGCTACTGAATTCAGGAGATTAGCGGTAGATACCAATTGGGACAGTTATGCACAATTGCCTATTTTTAAAAGGGGTCTGTCTAGTATTGTAAAAGATGAACTAGCTCGCTCTGAGTCACCACAAGAGCTAGAGACATTTATACAGCATTGTGTGCGCATTGACATTCACCTTACTGAGCGTAGGCAGGAGAAGTTTGCTGCATATAACCGTATTTCTAACTTTTCCCTTCCTTCCAAAGAGCCTGCAGGTAAAACATCTCGGGAGGTGGAGGAGGTGCCCATGCAAATTGATTCCGTTCAGAGGCGCGAGATCAATGAGCGCTGGGAGCATCGCCTTCGTGAAAGTCTATGTTTCTACTGTGGCCAGTCTGACCACTTCTTGATCAATTGTCCTAAGTGTCCTAGACGGCCTAACAAGGGGCTAGCAGCAGTAGGGGAGTATGACAACTGTGATGATGAATCTGACATCTCTGAATGTAGCCTGCCTTTAAACGCTGTATTCCATTCACTTTCTATGACTTCACCCCCCAAGGAGCTTAAGGAAAAGAACTCTCACTGTTCTCTCCCTAATAAGATCCTGTGTTCAGGACAGTGGATTTCCAGTGAAGCTATGATTGCCACCTGCACCAGAGTCAATTTCATGGATATCGCATTTGCAAAGGAACATGGTATTGAAATTCAGCAAAGACCCTCTCCAATTACTATGGAAACAGTGGATGGGTCACCTTTAATCTCTGGGCCTGTGGATCAGGAGACCGTACCCCTTGAAATTTTGTTGGAGCCTAATCATCAGGAGCAACTTTCTTGCTAATTTCTTCTCATTTTCCTGTGATTTTAGGCATTCCTTGGTTGCGTTCTCAGAATCCAATTATCAACTGGGAGACCAAGGAGATTAGCTTTCCAACAAGGAGCAACTCAGCGTTAACAGAAGCTGTCCCTGAGTCCACAGCTACGGAACCACATGTACATGTATTTTCTTTACCTCCAGCATATAAAGGGTTCTCTGACATCTGTGACAAGAATGCAGATCAGCTTCCTCCACACAGGCATTATGACTGTCCCATTGAGTTGCTTCCTGGGGCAGCTATTCCTTTTGGTAACGTATACCCTTTGGCGGCACCTGAGCTTCAAACCTTAAAGGAGTATATTAATGAAAATCTGGCCAAAGGCTTCATACGTCCTTCTTCCTCACCAGCAGGGGCACCTATCTTTTTTGTAAAGAAGAAGGATGGGACCCTGAGACCCTGTGTTGACTATCGGGAACTCAATAAGTTAACAGTATGAAACTGTTACCCTTTGCCTCTGATTCCCGAATTACTTGAAAGAGTCCGCCATGCTAAGGTGTTCTCTAAACTGGATCTTCGTGGCGCTTATAATTTGGTGCGTATTCGTCCAGGGGATGAGTGGAAGACAGCATTCAGATACCGGTATGGACACTTTGAATCTCTTGTGATGCCCTTCAGGCTTTGTAACGCCTCTGCAACATTTCAACACCTTGCTAATGACATTTTCAGAGATTTGTTGGACCAGTTTGTAGTGATCTATTTGGACGATATACTAATCTTTTCTGACTCTCTACAGGAACATGAAGAACAAGTCAAAACTGTTTTAAGACGTCTGAAAGAGAACCATCTGTATATTAAGCCGGAGAAATGCGAGTTCCATCGTTCTGAGATATATTTCTTAGGTTATATCATCTCTCCCCAGGGGCTGAACATGGAATCTGGTAAGATTCAGGCTATCCTTGACTGGCCGGTACCCAAGAACATTAAGGAGGTCCAACGTTTTATTGGTTTTGCAAATTTCTACAGACGCTTCATTCGAAATTTTTCTGATATTGTCCGTCCCATTACTTCCTTGACAAAGAAGGAAAAGCCCTTTAAGTGGTAATCACAGGCTCAAGAAGCTTTTGATCGGCTTAAGATCTGTTTCACATCAGCACCGCTGTTGATACACCCAGATCCAACACTTTCTTTCATTGTGGAGGTGGACGCTTCTGATAATGCTTTGGGGGCTATTCTCTCCCAAAGAACTGGAGAGAAGGGTCTGCTACATCCTTGTGCTTTCTTTTCCCGTAGACTAACCTCAGCAGAGAAGAATTACGATGTGGGAGACAAGGAATTGCTGGCTATTATTGCGGCTTTCAAGGAATGGAGGCATCATCTGCAAGGAGCTGCACAACAGATCATAGTGCTAACTGACTATTGCAATTTAGAGTTCCTTAGATCCGCTAGATGTCTTTCTCCTCGTCAGGCTCGTTGGAACTTATTTTTAAATCAATTTAACTTTGTTATCTCGTACCGTCCAGGTTCTCCTAATGGGAAGGCTGATGCTTTATCCCGAATCCATGCTGCGGATTCTGTACCTGGAGCCCCGTCCAAGACCATTCTATCTGATGACAATTTCATCGGAGTTATCTACGATCAGGACTTGTGGAAGGAGTGCAGGGAGGCCTATGATGCTGATGTATTTCTGGCCAACCCACCTGTGGATATTAATCTTGTCTTTAACGGTGGCATGTGGTTCAGAGATCGACGTATCTACGTCCCTGAGGTCGTCCGTCTGCAGTTCCTCAAGTTGGTACATGACTCCAAGTTGGCTGGTCACATGGGGGTACAGAAGACACAAGAGTTCCTGAGCCGATTCTTCTGGTGGCCAACTTGCCTGAAGGATACCAAGGACTATGTTCTCTCTTGCGAGGTATGTGCTCGTTACAAGACTCCTCATGTAGCACCTACGGGTCTTCTACAACCATTACCTGTTCCGTCCCGCCCTTGGGGGGTCTATATCAATGGACTTTATTGTGGAGCTGCCTACATCGGGGGGCATGAATACAATCATGGTGGTAGTTGATCGCCTGACTAAAGCTGCTCATTTTGTTCCGTGCACCGGCCTCCCCTCAGCTAAAGATACATTGAACTTGGTTATACAGAATGTCTTTCGGTTGCATGGGGTTCCGGATGAGATCATCTCTGACCGTGGAGTGCAGTTCACTTCAAGATTCTGGAAGGGGTTTTGCTCTGCACTCAATATTAGTGTCTGTCTCTCTTCCGCTTACCATCCCCAGACAAATGGTCAGACTGAGCGTACCAACCAGACGCTGGAACAATATCTAAGATGCTATGTCAGCCATCTCCAGGATGATTGGTTGGAGTTGCTGCCGTTAGCCGAATTTTCATATAACAATTCTCAGAGCGCCTCAACTAAATTTACACCTTTCTTTGCCAATCTGGGTTATCATCCGTGTATCTTACCTAGGTCTCCAATTAATTCTCCGGTTCCAGCAGTGGAGGAAAAGCTGACTGCGATGAGGCAAAATCTGGAGGTTCTGAAGAAATCCCTGACCACAGCTCAAGAAAGTTATAAGAGATCGGCTGATAGATTCCGGAAACCTGCACCCATGTTCAAAGTAGGAGATTCCGTGTGGTTAGCAACTAAGAATCTGAAGTTAAACGTTCCTTCACAAAAACTTGGACAGAAATTCATTGGCCCTTTCAAGATCAACGGTATTGTGAGCTCTGTGGCCTGCCGGCTGAAGCTGCCTAAGACTATGAAGGTACACCCAGTTTTTCATGTATCTTTACTAAAGCCTGTATCTCCTAATACCTTCCAGGGACGTGTTGTGCCACCTCCGCAGCCTGTGGTGATTGATGGGCAAGAACAATTTGCGGTGGAGGAAATTGTTTCCAGGATTTGCAGGAATCGGCTCCAATATCTGATATGATGGCAGGGATATCCCCCTGAGGAAGACTCTTGGGAACCTGTGGAAAACATCAATGCCCAACGGAAGATTTCTCATTTTCATCAGAGATTTCCTGAGAAACCAGGTCGAGGATCGTCCTGAGGCCGCTTCTAAGGAGGGAGTAATGTCAGGACTCTGAACGTTTTTTATTACCTTTTTGTGCATTACTGCCCTTTTCCAAGATGGCGTCTTTGGTCTCATGTGCACTGTGTCTTCCTGCTATAAAACTCCACCCCAGCCTTCAGTCTGTGCTAGAGTATTCTGCCTTGCATCCAGCTCCTGACCTCTGGTGACTCCCTGGCTATATACCTGCTCCTGTGAACCTGTGGGGTTATCCTGCTACTCTGCTCTGAGTTCCTGCTGCATACACCAGTTCCAGTAATCCTCCTTCATCTGCTGCTAGTGTTTGCTTCCATCTGCATTTGCTGGACATGTAAACTGTTTCTGCTCTGCAAGAACCTGAGACTATTACCCAGACCCCCCTGGTTGAGCTAAGATATTATTTGAACTGCCTTATAAGCATATCTATCTGTGTTGTGGACTAAGCAAGGACTTATTCGTGTCAAGTATCCTCAAGAATAATTGTGCTTCATAGACTTTCTGCATGATTGCATTTTCCTCTGAAGGTTCCTATAGACTGCTGAGCTGCATTTGATATTTGCACCAAGTGTTGTGGACTTCAGTTTCTCTCTGCACCTGTTTGAATCACCGTGTGATAATATAGACTTTACCACTTATAAAACGGTGTCCTGTAGTTGTCTTGTTCCACGCAAAGAGTCTCCCGTGTTATCCCCTATAATTATTACAACGAGTCTCTCGCATCAATACACGGAACTTCCGCCGGCACTCGGGACAGGAGCGTTCAGCTGCATGTATTTCTATGCAGCTGAATGCTTCGATCCCGAGTGCCGGCAGCAGTGCCGATTATTGATGCGAGAGACTCGTGCGAGATTCTCACATTGCACACACAAGTGTGACCCGGCCATAGTGTTATTATTTTACAGTGGGGAAACATTGGGATTGAGAAGGAGCCATCTGAATAGTGGAAAACCCCTTTTATACACATCTGTTACCAATGTGAATGTGCTCTTAGTAAGAGGGAGTGTTGAGAGATGCTTCATGCTAGCTGCTCACACCAGACCAGAGGTGCTGAAACCTGCAGATCTTGCGGGACTGGCTGACAATATAATGACTCAGATTCATCATTTAAGTAACAGAAAAACTGACTGAAACATCAAGAACTAGTCTAAACAGGTGAATACCAAAAAAAGCAACTTGCGTATCAAAATGTGAAAATGGTGGCACTCAATCGTGTTAAAGCATGTCAATGTGAAATGCATGAAGTGTGAATAGCAAAATGGCTTTTGAAATTCAGGAAAAATACACATGAGACGCTTTGCACCAAATTTGGCCTAATAGTGAGAGCCCATTTCATGATACTGGTCGGAGTTTGCTTTCTGCTTCTCCTCCGGCCTGGTCATGGAGGGGTTAACTATTTCTGCCTCTCTTTGGTTTAGGGGTGGCTATTTCTTGGTGCTCTTGCTGGCAGCTCGTGTCAGTGATAGTTTGGGGCTTTAGCTTGAGCTGCTGATCCGTGATACCCCAGTGTTCCTTTTGCCTCTGACTTCCCGTACCCGTGTCTGACCTGTCCCCTGTACCTGACTTAGGGTATGTGCACACCTTGCGGATTGGCCTGCGGAATTTTCCTCACAGAATCTGCATCTCTTGGCAGAAAACGCAGGCCAAAATGGTTGCGGAATTGATGCGGATTTCTTGCACATTACTTGTGGATTTGTTGCGGATTGTCTTGCGTTTATTGATGTGCGGATTTTCCTTACTCAATATATTGGCAATGGGTGCAGAAAAACTGCGCACAAAGAATTGACATGCTGCGTTAAATAAACCGTTGCGTTTCTGCGTGGAATTTCCCGCAGCATCTGCACAGCGGTTTTGGTTTTCGATAGGTTTACATGTTACTGTACACCGCATGGACAACTGCTGCGGATCCGCAGGGCCAAATCCACTGCGGATTCACAGCCAAATCCGCAACGTGTGCACATACCCTTAGTGTTACTCTGGTGTCTATTCCCCTCCGTGTATGGCTCGGCTTGAACTGACTTTGTCTCTTGTCACCCGTCTTTGTTACCACATGCTCGACCGGCGCTGACCTACTGGCCTAACTCTGATTTTCTTCTCGGTCTCATGTCTCTGGTACCTCTGCTCTAGTCTGGTTCTGACCCTCGGCTTGTATTTGACCACGAGTTCTGTTTTCCCCTTTAAGGGTATGTTTCCACGTTCAGGAAACCCTGTGTGTTTGACGCTGCGTAGAGCCGCAGCGTCAAACACGCAGTGTCCAGATGTTACAGCATAGTGAAGGGGATTTCATGAAATCCCGTCTCCACTATGGATTAAAAGATGCATGCGGCAGACCCGCGGAAACGGACATGCGGCGTGTCTTTTCAGAACGCAGCATGTCCTTACAATGCTGAAACAATGCAAGAACAACGCAGCTGACCTGCCAGTGACCTCAGGTGCAGATTTGGTCAGGATTTTACCTGCATAAAATCCTGACCAAATCCTGATGCAATCCTGAACGTGGACACATACCCTAAACATTACGCTTACTGACTTGGTTAGTTTGGAACCCTCTCTATCGCCACCTGGTGGTGCGGTGCAGCCTGCACTGTGCTGCTGTGTGGCAGGTGCAACCTCTCTTCTCTCACCAACACCCCCTGGTGGAGTTTGCATTACAATCCATTAACCATCGTCAATTTACAGATCATATGCACAACACTTCAAGATTGTCATTGAATTACCTTGCTTTATTATTCCATTGTGTTTTTGGGGCATTCACGAGCATAAAAAACCGTCGCAAAAACGCATCGTGTGCACATAGCCTAAAAGAGCAAACCTGTTTATGGATCAGTGAAGAGAGATGGCAGCTGGCCCAGTTAGCGACTGACTGACCACACGGCCGAGTAGATGTTAGTATATAAAAAAGACTAGACTTTCATTATTGAGATAGGAATTCTCCAGGTATGTAGATGAAGATACAGGGGAGCAGGGCAATAATTTATGACAAGATAAGATGTTTAAATAAAAAAATACAGCATTTTAATAGTGTACCGCACAGGATACAATAATTACATAAGCGGAGATTCACTTTTACCAAAGCAAAAAAACGATCTTGTGACTTGTGTTTAGCTTTAGTTGCCTCCTACTAAGCAATCATTGGTCAAACACGTGGCACCCCTGAAGATTGTCTTTTTATGACCTCAAGTAAAGACTCAGCATCAGCAGCATTGTGTATTTTATCCATTAGATCATCCAATAGTTCTCCTCCATTTAGGAATTCCTGGAATAATAATAAGAAGAAACATGACATGCAAGACCTAAGAAAGTCTGCAAAATGAGGGCAAATTACCAAGATCAAACAACAATATTAATACCATCCACAAGTATATGTACATTGGCATCTTTACTTGCCACAAATGCAGTATATCATGTCAAATGTTATTATATCTGCTTTTTAGCCTATATAACAGAAAAATAGAGACATAGCTAAGAGTTTTCATAACATTTATTACAAAGATTCCAGAACAGAGGCACTCACCGCAAAAAATGAGAGAGAGGGAGAGAGATTTCAGTTCAGGTTCGGGTACAAGAACGTGAACTTCCACGCATCCGCTCATCCCTAATGGTGAGCACTACTGTTCATACATACACATTTAACAGCTGTGGGTTGTGTTAAAATAAAAACAAAAAGATGATGAAATGTTCCAAACATGATTATCAGTTGTGCCACATTTAATAACAAATAAAGCTGCACTCTAACGCTATAGCATGTAAACATTAAATGTATAAAATTTGAATTGCATTACTGCTCTAGAAGATGGGGAAAAAACGAAGATACTTATCACATAATTAGGCCGATTCATGCATGCCCAGCAGCTACGCGAGGCGATCTCCGGTTGCTGGGAATGCATGAATTGTTTACTACAGAGAGAAAACTTTGTTAGTTATGTATGGAGAGGGATACTCTTAGTAAGCACTTGTACACACCAGTTTTCTGTTTGGAAGTGACGGTCAGTCTTTTGATATTTGTGCCAAATTTATTACACTACATGTGCCGTTTTTATAGATCTGGACCATCCTGCCCAATGTTGCTACCTTGCACCATTTTTCAAACAGATCTTGACACTTTTGATAAAACTCATCAGTTTGTGAGAGTGAACACAACCTTTTATATATTCACTATCGGAGTACAAACACCACAAGCAGAAATATAAGCACTTACGTGCTGTGCTATTAATGGGTGTCCGAGGAATGTTCTGCTACACTGAATGCACATGGGCCTGCAAATCAGTAATATCCACTGCTGGCAGCTCCCTTGAAATTGCAGACCAATGCTGTCCCAAATGTGCTCAATGGGAGACAAGTCTGCTCACAGTAGAAAGAGCAATGTGTGACCTGGCATGATGGTGTTGAAAAATAGCTCCTGAGACATTTTGGAGAAACTGCGCTACCACTCATTCTACAACCAGATAAATCTAATGCAGAGTCATTAGTGTACCTGGAATGAAAATAAGTGATGTCCAAGCAACATATATTAGTATACCCTACACCATAATCACAGAAGGATCGGTAACGTTCCCTTGTGAAGACCTCTATGGCGTTGACCAAGTGGTCTCCAGACCAACCTCAGCTATCACTGCATCCAAGACAAAAAAAGGACTCATTGCTGAAGAAGATAGGCCTCCATACCAGCCTACATTGCCATCTTTGTGTGCCAAGAGCCTTGAATAATGTTTTGTGAGGCCAATGAAACACCTGTAACTGGAAATATGTCTTGTAGTCCAATGTCATGCAAATGCCTTTACATGACACGGTTTGGCACCTAAAGGTTGGTATGTGACACTCCGTTTCAAGATGCACTACAGAATGAAACAATCATGGTACAAGGAGTACGGCCATTTTTTCAAAGTGTCCCAGGAGCCATTTTTCAACAAGACAAGGCGAGGCCACATATTGTTTATGCTTAATTTTAACATTGAGAGATAGAATATCAAAAATAAAATCCAGAAAATCACATTGTATAAATTATATAAATTTATTTGCATTTTTGCAGTGAGAAATAAGAATTTGATCCCTACCAACCATTAAGAGTTCTGGCTCCGCTCCTAATTAACTTGTTGCCTGCATTAAAGATAGCTGTCTTACATAGTCACCTTTATAAAAGACTTCTGTCCACAGACTCAATCAGTCAGACTCCTAACCTCTACAACATGGGCAAGACCAAAGAGCTTTATAAGGATGTCAGGGACAAGATCATAGACCTGCAGAAAGCTGGAATGGGCTACAAAACCATACGCATCTTGGGTGAGAAGGAGACAACTGTTGGTGCAATAGTTAGAAAATGGAAGAAATACAAAATGACTGTCAATTGACATTGATCTGGGGCACTATGCAAAATCTCACCTCGTGGGGTATCCTTGATCATGAGGAAGGCGAGTGATTGGGAGAGGGTGCTGTGGTCAGATCAGACAAAAATTGAGGTCTTTGCCTCGCCTAAACATACAGACCCTTTCTCAACCTAAATCTATAGGTGGTGCTGGTTTTCCCAATTTTAGGAGGTACTTTCAGGCTACTGCATTACTTAGGATTCTAGACTGACACTTTCAAGCTGATGCTAAACAGTGGGGGAGGATGGAACAGGAGAGTCCCTTTAAGACATCTGCCGTGGTGTTCCGGGGAATCATTGACTATAGTCAATTGTAATTTAACTAGAAACACACATAAAATATGGTACACTCTAAGAAAGAAGGGGTTCCCAGATAGATAATATTAGCCCACTTACATCAATGTTTTTCAATCCATCCTTTCTCGCTGGATTCTTGCACGGATCTTTTCTTGGTCGGAGGACAATGGAGGATACCCGATTGTTTCAGGTGCTAGAAGACGCCTTCTTTTGTCTCTATACAGGCTCAGTTTCCAAATGAAAAAATTAGGTGGTTTGAATACTTGCAATTACAATCCTTCCCAGTGGCACAAAATTTTGATAAAATTTCGATTTCAAACTTCACCGTTTTTGAGAAATTGTTCTTAGAAGAAAATAAGCCGCCACATGCTATATCAGTGATTTATAGGGGATGGAGCAGAGAGGGTGAAGCGGAGAAGTTAACATTTCAACAGGCATGGGAGAGAGACTTGGGGATAAGCTTGTCTCCTCAGGAATGGGAAAGGGGGTTTATCTTCACTCAAACTTGCTAGCGCTGGGATTGCACAAGAGAAGAACTATAAAATACTTATGAGATGGTATCATCATTACCTTCTAAACTACATGCAATATATCCAGCAGTTTCAGGGGGCGGTTGGAGATGCGAGAGGGAGGTGGGCTCTATGATTCACATTTGGTGGGAGTGCTCTAAGAATCAAGCTATTCTGGGAGAAGGCTTTTGACAGTGTCAGTGTCCCTCAAATAGCTCTTCTGTCAATTTTACCTTCTTCAATAGGGACTTAGAAAAGAGATATTCTTCGGTTTTGTCTAACAGCAGCACGAATGGTAATCCCGAGGTTTTGGAAACTTCCAAACCCCCCTGACATATTAGACTGGTATAAGGAAATGGTCAATCTGTGTAGAATGGAGGAGCTGTCTACAGACTGCAATGGAACAAACAATACATTTAGAAGAATTTGGAGTGGATGGATTTTATTTCAGGACTCACCAGATTCCCATAATTTGTTCCGCTGACTGTTACAGTTACATAGGAATTTGTGCATATATATATCTCTCTCTCTCTCTCTCTCTCTCTCTCTCTCTCTCTCTCTCTCTCTCTCTCTCTCTCTCTCTATATATATATATATATAATTTTAAGGACCCCTTTATCCATAACCCCTTTTTGTTCCCTTTTTTTTCTTCCCTTGACTTTCTTTCCCTCTTTTTCTTATCCTATTTCTTTCTTCTACATAATATAGAGGATACTTTCTTGAATACCGTGTTGGCGTCCGCCATATGGTTACTGTTATTGTCTACCATGGTATGTTTGAGTTACTGCTAAAAGTGGCACTCTCATTTTGAATACTAGATATTTTCTATGATTCTATATATTATCATTTTTCATATAATATATTTTTTGTTTGCAAAATGTTTAATAAAATACATTGAACATCAACATTGAGGTCTTTGGCATTAACTCAACTTGCCATGTTTGGAGGAAGAAAAATGCTGCCTATGACCCAAAGAACACTGTACCTACTGTCAAGCATGTAGGTGGAAACATTATGTTTTGGGGGGTTTTCTCTGCTAAGGGCACAGTACTATTTAACCGCATCAATGGGAGAATGAATGGAGCCATGTACCGTAAAATGCTGAGTGACAACCTCCTTCCCTCCGCCAGGCCATTAAAAATTGGTCGTGGCTAGGTCTTTCAGCAAGACCCAAAACATACAGCCAAGGCAACAAAGGAGTGGCTCAAAAAGAAGCACATTAAAGTCATGGAGTGGATTAGCTAGTCTCCAGATCTTAATCCCATAGAAAACTTATGGAGGGAGTTGAAGCGCCGAGTTGCCAAGCTACAGCCTCAAAATCTTAATGATTTAGAAATGATCTGAAAGAGGAGTGGACCAAAATTCCTCCTGACATGTGCACAAACCTCATCATCAACTACAAAAAACGTCTTACTGCTGTGCTTGCCACAAGGGTTTTCCCATCAAGTATTAAGTCTTGTTTACCAGAGGAATCAAATACTTATTTCTCACTGCAAAATGCAAATTTATATAATTTATACAATGTGATTTTCTGGATTTTATTTATGATATTCTATCTCTCAATGTTAAAATTAACCTAACCTTAAAATTATAGACTGTTCATGTCTTTGTGTCTTTGTCAGTGGGCAAACTTACAAAATCAGAAAGGGATCAAATAATTATTTCCTTCACTGTAGGTGACACCTGTTACCACTGATGATAAACATATTACGCACAACAACATAATCATGTATATTATCGATCATTAGAAAGAATATAGTATATACCCTTAAGTTACGAATCTCATACGATATCCGGTGGTCTGTTAGTCTGTCCTGAGTAAAGTTGTAAGTCCGAATCCGGTCAGACTGATCTCTTGTTCCAACCTGCGCAGGACATAAGGTGGGAAACATATTATAAATGGTCATGACTGTCTGCAAATGCTCAACTTGTTCCTGTGCAACGTTTGAAAATGGCATGTTCAAATATAGCTGGATTATATATATATATATTTTATTTAATCAAATGTTTTTTTCCACCAGACAAACATTGGTGAAACACAGTTCTCCACTCCCCAACCTCAAGAAGCATATAACAAGAGTTATATATACACCTTGGCTCTGCAAAACCATCGTAATTAGATGAACAAATATTTGAACATAGTAACTGTAGTCAACCCAGTTACATATAACTTGTGGAAGTACTAACAACGTTTTAATTACTTTTCAAAAAAGTTTAATTTGAGGCATCATATAAACAAAACTCAAAGCAAGCCGAGGCGAAATCTCCTCAGTTTCCTAGATGTCAAACCAGAGCCATTGATCGATAGACGCCATATCTTGTCAAATTTAGAGATAGCATCTCTTTTTAGGTATATGCCTTTTTCCAAATTTACTAGCCAGTTAACTTTATCAATAAATTCTGATATCATAAGCTTCTGATCTGCTATTCATTTTTGGGCTATCAACTTTCTTGCCATATATAACATACATGCCGTGATTTTGCCGTACTCATCAATAGACAGATCTTCAACATATCCCAATATACATACTAATGAGGAAAGCTCTACACCAATTGAAAAACCCTGTTATTCATTGCTACAATACTCTTCCAAAAGGACAACAAGTTAGGACAGTTCCACATCATATGAAACATATCTGCTATGTTAGTTTTGCATCTAGGACAGTGGGGACTTGAGCAAAATCCTATGATAAATAAGAACTGAGGTGTCTTGTATACCTGGTGTATCACATATATATATGGGACAGTCGAAGGGATTCACTCAAAGACAACTGTGGAACTATTTCCAGTATATCTGACCAGTGATTTTCCTCTATAGGTCCCATTACTCTCCCATTTCTCTTTTGATCGTATCAGCTGGTTTGTCAATATAATGTCTAAGAGAATGTTATAAAGTAATGAGATCAATCCATGAGAACTGTGTACATTAGCTATTCTCTGTATTACTGAGTTTCGGGATACCCCTCCTTCCAAAACAATGCTGCCTTCTGCCCGATATGCGTGCCTAAATTGTAAGTATGTATAGAATTCAGAGGGCGGTAACCCATGTGAGAATTCCTTAATCACATTACCTATCAGCACTTGATTAAGTCTCCGTAAAACCTTGGCGCTCCAGGAGCCAAATCCCACCAGTTGGTATAGATTTGGAAGCCATGGAGTGTTCCATAATGAGGTAAATTGTGAAACAACTTCTATTCCTGGATTTTATATTTTTAGAAAATAAAATTCATGGTGAATCTGAAACATGCAGATTTACACAATCATGTCTGAGAGCTTTGTAAGGCTATGTGCACACGTAGGAAAAGAGGTGCAGAATTTTCTGCACAAAATCCGCATCTCCTGGCAGAATCCCGCAGCCGCGGATTTGCTGTGATTTTTATGCGGAATTGATGCGGATTTTGTGCCAATTTTCTGCAGTTTTTGCCACTGCGGATTTGTAACATGGAGGGGTGCAGAAACGCTGCAGATCCACACAAAAGAAGTGACATGCACTTCTTCGAAATCCGCAGCAATTCCGCACTGTTTTTTCCGCACCGTCTGCACAGCTTTTTTTTCCCCATTGAATAACATTGTACTGTACATCACAGTGCGGATCTGCAGCGTTTCTGCGCAGTAAAATCCGCTGCGGATCCGCAGCAAATCTGCATCGTGTGCACATAGCCTAAAGCATTGCAATGGAGTTTATTGCAGATTTTCAGTGCAGTATCCACATAGAAAATCTGCAGCACCTGAACATATCTTGTCCACGTGAACCGGAATTACAATGGCTTTTATAGACGGACTTCTGGGTGGAAAATCAATACTGGCATGCAAATAGTGCTAGACATGGCAGAAGGGTTTGGTATCTACATGAAAGAATGCAGATCTGCTGGTACAGAAATTCCTGCTGATACTTGCTGAATTGGTGCAGGTGGTTTCCACAGCAAATCCAGTACATGTGAACACACACGTTGGGGGAGATTTGGGATATGTAATACTGAATGCGGCACTACTGCGGATCAGGGTAAGAGCAAGTACCACTTACCGCACTGTTTAATACCAAGCTCCATTCTCATTTATGTTCGGGTTTCTGGAGCAATTTTTTTTAACTCTGTGTTGTGCAGTTCTTCCTCCTAGAAACGTGTGACTAACTTGACAACTCGATTGGACTGACAGGGTAACGCCTAGTTGTCAATTTATTCATAACATTTCAAGAAATGATAACAGGAATGGGCACAATGCAGACTTCTTCATTGCTTTTTATTCTATTCATTAGAAAAGCTTTTCTGAATGTTACATTTTAGAAAGAAAAGGAAGAGGATTTAACTTATGTTTTTTATTTATTCTTGTACTTTTTTTTACTACATGCTTTTTAGTTTCCCTAGATGATTTGAACCCATGATGGCTTTAAATACACAGTGCAATTCTTTAGTCTATTGTTAAATTAAAGATGTTCTGTGAAGGTCAGCCTCAGACAATGCATCAAAGTACCACCAAAACATGGTGGCCTAAGTAGACCCCCAGATGCTATGACAATACAATTGGCACCCTGCAACTGTGACGAGGGGTGGTGATGGGTGAATTACTACCTTGTCACCAGTAGTGTTCTGCTTGCTCCGTACACCAGCACATGTGATGTCAGGTCACGAAAGCAGAAAACTTCTAGGACAGTAGGTAAAGTCTGGTCAATATGTCTCCCCCATAGCTGTGACTAGCCCCGCACCTGCAATTTCCTGGAACTTTGTCTCTGGGACACTTCGTCCTTTACATTATGTTCATGTAGTTTCGCTCGCAGCATCTTCATGGCTCTATCTTTGTTCAGAATTTGAGAGCGCTCTTGCTGGCACTCCACTGTTATTCCTAGAATATAGAGTACAATAGTTGTGAATGGCTTGAAGGCAATGCCCAAAATATTAAACCACAGTGGCTACAAACATGTTAGAAAATGCAAAAAACAAATAATATTAAACTTGTTAAATTCCCCGATACCCAGCACTATTGCTCAGGTGGTCCCCGAGTGATGACACGCTGCACATTACATGCCTGGCCTCAGCAGTGACGTCTGCGGATACACCACTGCCTGTCATGTTATGAGTATGTGTACCGTAATTAAAATTTTGTACTGCACATATATACTGTGAAACATGCACACATAATCCCCACCATAAAATAACAAACGGTGTTATGTTTAAAAGGTGAGTTTTGATGCTGAAACCGCCAAAAAATTATTGGAAACTCTTCACGCTCCATGACGTATATATCCTTCATGCAAAGACAATATATGTAAAGCACTGAAATATGATGGCGCTATGTAAGTAAGCATAATAAATAAAATAAATTGTGGTGTGAATTGCAGTGTGTGTTATACAGCTGTCCCCCGCCTCTAACAGCAGCAATCAGAGCTGGCTCCTTGCGCTGTTGTGGACCACTAAAATAGCACTATAAATTAACCCCTTTACCCGAGGGTACTTTGCACATTAATGACCGGGCCAATCTTTACAATTCTGACCACTGTCCCTTCATGAGGTAATAACTATAAAACGCTTCCATGGATCCTAGTGATTCTGAGATTTTGTGACATATTGTACTTCATGATAGTGGTAAAATGTATTTGATATGACTTGCGTTTATTTAAAAAAAAAACAAAAACAAAAAAAAAAATCAAAAAACGGACATTTGGCGAAAATTTCGCAATTTTCCAACTTTAAATTTTCATACCCTTAAATCAGAGTTATGTCACACAAAATACTTAATAAATAACATTTCCCACAAGTCTACTTTACATCAGCACGATTTTGGAACCCAATTTTTTTTTTGTTAGGAAGTTATAAAGGTTAAAAGTTGAACAGCGATTTATTTTTACAACACCATTTTTTTTATAGGGACCACATCACATTTGAAGCCACTTTGAGGGGTCTATATGATAGAAAATACCCAAGTGTGACACCATCCTAAAAACTGCACCCCTCAATGTGCTCAAAACCACATTCAAGAAGTTTATTAACCCTTCAGGTACTTCACAGGAATTTTTGGAATGTTTAAAAAAAAAATGAACACAAACTTTTTTCACAAAACATTTACTTCAGACCCCAATTTTTTTTTTATTTTCACAAGGGTAACAGGAGAAATTGGACCCCAAAAGTTATTGTGCAATTTGTTCTGATACTCCTTAAACCACTGTTTGGACGCATGGCAGAGCTCAGAAGGGAAGGAGCGCCATATGACTTTTTCAACGCAAATTTGGCTGGAATTGAGATCGAACGTCATGTCGCATTTGTAGAGCCCCTCATGTACCTAAACAGTGGAAACCCCCAACAAGTGACCCCGTTTTGGAAACTAAACCCCCCCCCCCCCCCCCCCAGGAACTTAGCTATATGTGCGGCAAAGACTTTGAAACCCCAGGTGCTTCACAGAAGTATATAACGTTGAGCCGTGAAAATAATAAAATCACATTTTCCTCAAAAATTTTTTATTTTAGCTCCAAATTTTGCATTTTCCTAAGGGTAAGAAGAGAAATTGCCCCATACAATTTGTTGTGCAATTTCTCTTGAGTACGCCAAAATTCCATATGTAGGGGAATACTACTTTTGAGGCACAGTATAAAGCTCAGAAGGCAAAGAACACCAGATTTTACTGGTTTGCAGGTGCCATGACCCACTGGGGAGCCCATGAGGTGCCAGAACATTAAAAAAAAACAAAACCCATAAGTGACCCCATTTTAAGAACTAAACTTCTTAATGAATTCATCTAGGGGTGCAGTGATCATATTGACACCATGGGTGTGTCACAAAATTTTATACCAAAGAGGCAGCAGGTGGCGGATGATGGGACTGTTACTCCCATCAGTCTACCCCTGCTGCTGCTAATAACAGTGAGCGGCTGATGGGGGTATTCATCAGCCGAGGCCTGAACTATGAATAAATAAATGAATGAATGGATGAAAAAAAACAAAACGGCGTGGGTTCCCCCCTATTTTTGATAACCAGCCAGACAAAACTCAGAGATGGGGGCTGCCTCAGCTGTCAGCTTCAGCAAGGTTGGATATCAAGAATAGAGGGGTCCCCACATCATATTTTTTAATTATTTAAATAAATGTAAAAAAACGGCGTGGGTTCCCCCCATTTTTGACAACAAGCCTTGCTAAAGCTCACACCTGGGGGATGGTATTCTCAGACTGGTAAGGGGCCATGGATATTGCCCCCCCAGCCTAAAAATAGCAGCCCGCAGCCACCCAGAAAAGGCACATCTATTAGATGCACCAATTCTGGAATTTTGCCTGGCTCTTCTCACTTTTTCTGTAACGGTGGCAAGTGGGGTTAATATTTGTGGGGTTGATGTCACCTTTGTATTGTCAGGTGACATCAAGCCCACAGCTTAGTAATGGAGAAGCATCTATAAGACACCTGTCCATTACTAATCCTATAGCTACAGTTGTACTCAAAGGTTTACATACCCCGGCAGAATTTTTGCTTTCTTGGCCTTTTTTCAGAGAATATGAATGATAGCATAATTCTTTTTCTCCGCTCATGGTTATTGGTTGGGTGAAGCCATTTATTGTCAAACTACTGTGTTTTCTCTTTTTAAATCATAATGACAACCCAAAACATCCAAATGACCCTGATCAAAAGTTCAAATATCCTATTTCTTAATACCGTGTATTGCCCCCTCTAACATCATTGACAGTTTGAAGTATTTTGTGGTAGTTGTGGATGAGGTTCTTTATTTATTATATATTTTCAGATGGTAAAGTTGCCCACTCTTTTTGGCAAAAGCCTCCAGTTCCTGTAAATTCCTGGGCTGTCTAGCATGAACTGCACGTTTGAGATCTCCCCAGAGTGGCTCAATGATACTGAGGTCAGGAGACTGAGATGGCCACTCCAGATTCTTCACTTTGTTCTGCTGTAGCCAATGACTGTTTCACTTGGCCTTGTGTTTTGGATCGTTGTCATGTTGGAACATCCAAGTACGTCCCATGCGCAGCTTCCAGGCTGATGAGTAAATTTGCCTCCAGTATTTGCCGATAATGTGCTGCATTCATATTTCCTTCAACTTTGACCAAGTTTCCTGTGCTTTTGTAGCTCACACATCCCCAAAACATCAGCGATCTACCTCCATTCTTTACAGTAGGAATGTTGTTCCTTTCATCATAAGCCTTGTTGATCTCTCTCCAAATGTAACGTTTATGGTTGTGGCCAAAAAGTTCAATTTTGGTCTCATCACTCCAAATTACTTTGTTCCAGAAGTTTTGAGACTTGTAATCCATGGCCCCTTACCAGCCTGAGAATACCAGCCCCCAGCTGTGAGCTTTAGTAAGGCTGGTTGTCAAAAAAGGGGGGACCCTGCGCCATTTTTTAAAAATGATTTATTTAAATAATTTTAAAAAACAGCGTGGGACCCCCTCTATTCTTGATAATCAACCTTGCTGACAGCTGAGGGTTGCAGCCCCCAGCTGTGAGTTTTGCCTGGCTGGTTATAGAAAATACATGGGAACCGGCGCCAGCTTTTCATTCATTCATTTATAGCGCAGGCGGCGGCTGATGTATACCCCATCAGCCGCTCCTACTGTCACTGTTATTAGCGGCAGCAGGGGTAGGCTGAAGGGAGTAATAGCCCCATCAGCTGCCACCTGCTGTCTCTTTTATCACTTAAATATAACTCTCCTCATTCTCCCCTGCTCGCACCGATTGCCAGCAGAGCAGGGGAGAATGATGAGAGCCGTGTTCAGCACCTGGCACCAGGGAACAGCGCTTACTGTAACGCTTCTTCCCTGGCGCCCGTCCGTGTGGTACTGATGAGGCACACGCATGCCATACGTGTGCCACAAGTATTACACACACACAGACACTGACATCTCCGGTACCGGAAATATCAGAGCGTGCTGACAAACACTAAAAGACGTTTTTTATTGCAAAATAATAGTTTTTGCATCACCATAGTTTGAGAGCTATAATTTTTCCATATTTTGGCCCACAGAGTCATGTGAGGTATTGTTTTTTGAGGGAGGAGTTGACTTTTTTTTGGTTCCATTTTCGGGCACATGACATTTTTGATCGCTTTCTATTCCAATTTTTGGGAGGCATAGTGAACAAAAACCAGCAATTCATGAATTTCTTTGGGGGGGGGGGGGGGGGTTGTTATGCCATTCCATGTGTGGTAAGGCAGTTTTATTCTTCGGGTCAGTACGATTACGGAGATACCGCATTTATATTTTGTTTTATGTTTTGCCGCTTATATATAATAAAAACTATTTTAAAGAAAAAATTATTTTTGCATCACTTTATTCTGAGAGCTATAACTTTTTTATTTTTCTGCTGATGGAGCTGTATGGGGGCTTCTTTTCTGTGGGACAAGAAGACGTTTTCAGCAGTACCATGTTTATTTATATCTGACTTTTTTATCGCGATATTCAACTTTTAGTTTGGCGGTATGATGTGTTATGGACCTGGTGGTTAGGAGCACCCGGAATGACCTGATGGTTAAAACGGAAAACCTGGGACAAGCTCTGAGGAGGTGGTAACTTTACTGACCGCAATCCCTAATCCCAACACACACACTAGAAATAGCCGTGGAGCGTGCCTAACTCTCCCTAGACGCCTCTTCACAGCCTAAGAGCTAACTACCCCTAAAGATAGAAATAGCAGCCTACCTTGCCTCAGAGAAATTCCCCAAAGGAAAAGGTAGCCCCCACAAATATTGACTGTGAGTTAAGAGGGAAGAGACAAACACAGGAATGAAACAGATTTTAGCAAAGAAGGCCGAATCTTCACTAGAAAGACAGAGGATAGGAAAGGGAACTATGCGGTCAGTATTAAAAACTACAAAAACCACGCAGAGTGTGCAAAAAGACCTCCACACCGACTCACGGTGTGGAGGTGCAGCTCTGCACCCCCAGAGCTTCCAGCTAGCAAGGAAATATCATAATAGCAAGCTGGACTAGAAACATAGCATGTACTGAGAAATATATTCAAAAACCAATGAACAACAAATGAACTAGCAAGGACTTAGCTTCTGCTGGAGTAGACAGGTCATCTGAGAAATCCAAGAGAGATCTGAACCAGTACTGAGACATTGACAGCTGGCATGAACTAACGATCTGAGCAGAGTTAAATAGGGAAGCCAGCAAAAGCAATAAGCGAGGGCAGCTGAGAAAGCCAACCTCAAAGATCAGCAGTTCCACTCAAAGCCACCAGAGGGTGTCCAAGGACCGAACTCACCAAAGTACCATTCACGACCACAGGAGGGAGCCCGAGAACGGAATTCACAACAGTACCCCCCCCTTGAGGAGGGGTCACCGAACCCTCACCAGAGCCCCCAGGCTGATCAGGACGAGCCAAATGAAAGGCACGAACCAAATCGGCAGCATGGACATCGGAGGCAACAACCCAGGAATTATCCTCCTGACCATAACCCTTCCATTTAACCAGGTACTGAAGCTTCCGTCTCGAAATACGAGAATCCAAAATCTTCTCCACTACATACTCCAACTCCCCCTCAACGAACACCGGAGCAGGAGGATCAACGGAAGGAACCATAGGCGCCACATATCTCCGCAACAGCGACCTATGGAACACATTATGGATGGCAAAAGAAGCTGGAAGGGCCAAACGAAACGACACAGGATTGATAATTTCAGAAATCTTATAAGGACCAATGAAACGAGGCTTGAACTTAGGAGAAGAAACTTTCATAGGGACATAACGAGAAGACAACCAAACCAAATCCCCAACACGAAGTCGAAGACCAACACAGCGACGGCGGTTAGCAAAACGTTGCGCCTTCTCCTGAGACAACGTCAAATTGTCCACCACGTGAGTCCAAATCTGCTGCAACCTGTCCACCACAGAATCCACACCAGGACAGTCAGAAGGCTCAACCTGCCCTGAAGAAAAACGAGGATGAAAACCAGAATTACAAAAAAAGGCAAAACCAAAGTGGCCGAACTAGCCCGATTATTAAGGGCGAACTCGGCCAATGGCAAGAAGGTCACCCAATCATCCTGATCAGCAGAAACAAAGCATCTCAGATAGGTTTCCAAGGTCTGATTGGTTTCGTTCGGTTTGGCCATTTGTCTGAGGATGGAACGCTGAAGAAAAAGACAAATCAATGCCCATCTTAGCACAAAAGGACCGACAAAACCTAGAAACAAACTGAGAACCTCTGTCAGACACAATGTTCTCCGGAATGCCATGCAAACGAACCACATGCTGAAAAAATAATAAAACCAAATCAGAGGAGGAAGGCAATTTAGGCAAGGGTACCAAATGGACCATCTTAGAAAACCGATCACAAACCACCCAGATGACGGACATCCTTTGAGAGACAGGAAGATCAGAAATAAAATCCATGGAAATATGCGTCCAGGGCCTCGTCGGGACAGGCAAAGGCAAAAGCAACCCACTGGCACGAGAACAGCAAGGCTTGGCCCGAGCACAAGTCCCACAGGACTGCACAAAAGAACGCACATCCCGTGACAAGGAAGGCCACCAAAAGGACCTAGCAACCAAATCTCTAGTACCAAAAATCCCAGGATGACCAGCCAATACTGAACAATGAACCTCAGAAATAACTTTACTAGTCCATCTATCAGGGACAAACAGTTTCTCCACTGGACAGCGGTCAGGTCTATCAGGCTGAAACTCCTGCAGCACCTGCCGCAAATCAGGGGAGATGGCAGACAGAATCACCCCCTCTTTGAGAATACCAGCCGGCTAAGGGACTCCCGGAGAATCAGGCAAAAAACTCGTAGAAAGGGCATCAGCCTTCACATTCTTAGATCCCGGAAGGTATGAGACCACAAAATCGAAACGGGAGAAAAACAGCGACCATCGAGCCTGTCTAGGATTCAACCACTTAGCAAACTCGAGGTAAGTCAGATTCTTGTGATCAGTCAAGACCACCATGCGATGTTTGGCTCCCTCAAGCCAATGTCGCCACTCCTCGAATGCCCACTTCATAGCCAACAACTCCCGATTGCCGACATCATAATTACGCTCAGCAGGCGAAAACTTTCTAGAAAAGAAAGCACATGGCTTCATCAAAGAGCCATCAGAACTTCTCTGAGACAAAACAGCCCCTGCCCCAATCTCAGAAGCATCAACCTCGACCTGAAAAGGGAGCGAAACATCTGGCTGACGCAACACAGGGGCCGAAGTAAAGCGACGTTTAAGCTCCTGAAAAGCCTCAACGGCCGCAGGGGGCCAATTCACCACATCAGCGCCTTTCTTCGTCAAATCAGTCAAAGGCTTAACCACACTAGAAAAATTAGCAATGAAGCGACGGTAAAAATTAGCAAAGCCCAGAAACTTCCGAAGACTCTTCACAGATGTAGGTTGAGTCCAATCATAAATGGCCTGAACTTTAACAGGGTCCATCTCGATAGTAGAAGGGGAAAAAATGAAGCCCAAAAAGGAAACCTTCTGAACTCCAAAGAGGCATTTAGACCCCTTCACAAACAACGCATTAGCACGAAGGACCTGGAATACCATCCTGACCTGCCTCACATGAGACTCCCAATCATCCGAAAAGACCAAAATATCATCCAAATATACAATCATCAACCTATCCAGATACTTCCGGAAGATGTCGTGCATAAAGGACTGAAACACAGATGGAGCATTAGAAAGCCCGAATGGCATCACCAGGTACTCAAAATGGCCCACGGACGTATTAAATGCTGTTTTCCATTCATCTCCCTGTTTAATACGCACAAGATTATACGCCCCTCGAAAGTCAATCTTGGTAAACCAACTAGCCCCCTTAATCCGAGCAAACAAATCAGACAGCAGAGGCAAAGGGTACTGAAATTTGACCGTGATTTTATTGAGAAGGCGGTAATCTATACAGGGTCTCAGAGAGCCATCCTTCTTGGCCACAAAAAAGAACCCTGCTCCCAACGGTGACGAAGATGGGCGAATATGCCCTTTCTCCAAGGACTCCTTTACATAACTCCGCATAGCGGCATGTTCTGGCACAGATAAATTGAAAAGTCGGCCCTTAGGGAACTTACTACCAGGAATCAAATTAATAGCGCAATCACAGTCCCTATGAGGAGGTAGGGCACTGGACTTGGGCTCATCAAATACATCCTGGTAATCCGACAAAAACTCAGGGACTTCAGAAGGAGTGGAAGAAGAAATTGACATCAAAGGAACATCACTATGTATCCCTTGACAACCCCAACTAGACACAGACATTGATTTCCAATCCAGTACTGGATTATGAACCTGTAACCATGGCAAACCCAACACGACAACATCATGCAAATTATGCAACACCAAAAAGCGAATATTTTCCTGATGTGCAGGAGCCATGCACATGGTCAGCTGAGTCCAGTACTGAGGTTTATTCTTGGCCAATGGCGTAGCATCAATCCCCCTTAAGGGAATAGGACTCTGCAAAGGCTCCAAGGAAAAACCACCGCGCCTGGCAAACTCAAAGTCCATCAAGTTCAAGGCAGCGCCCAAATCCACAAATGCCATAACAGAGTAGGACGACAATGAGCAAATCAGAGTAACAGACAAGAGAAATTTAGGCTGTACAGTACTAACGGTGACAGACCCAGCGAACCTCCTAGTGCGCTTAGGACAATCAGAAATAGCATGAGTGGAGTCACCACAGTAAAAATACAGCCCATTCTGACGTCTGTGTTCTTGCCGTTCAGCTCTGGTCAAAGTCCTATCACATTGCATAGGCTCAGGCCTCTGCTCAGAGGACACCGCCAAATGGTGCACAACTTTGCGCTCGCGCAAACGCCGATCAATCTGAATGGCCAAATACATTGATTCATTCAGACCAGCAGGCGTGGGGAACCCCACCATAACATCTTTAAGGGCTTCAGAAAGACCCTTTCTGAAAATTGCTGCCAGGGCATACTCATTCCATTGTGTAAGCACAGACCACTTTCTAAACTTCTGGCAATATACTTCTGCTTCATCCTGACCCTGACATAGAGCCAGCCAGATCTTTTCTGCCTGATCCACAGAATTTGGTTCGTCATAAAGCAATCCAAGCGCTAGGAAAAATGCATCTACATTAACCAATGCAGGATTTCCTGGCTCAAGGGAGAATGCCCAGTCTTGCGGGTCGCCTAGCAACAAAGAAATAATAATCTTTACTTGCTGAATGGGGTCACCAGAGGAGCGGGGTTTCAGAGCAAGAAACAGTCTGCAATTATTTTTGAAATTCAGAAATTTAGATCTATCCCCAGAAAACAAATCAGGAATTGGAATTCTAGGCTCTAACATCGGATTCTGAACTACATAATTTTGAATACTTTGTACCCTTGCAGTGAGTTGATCCACACAAGAGGACAAACCTTGAATATCCATATCTACACCTGAGTCCTGAACCACCCAGAGGTTAAGGGGAAAAGAAAGACAAAACAAGCTGTAAAGAAAAAAAAATTGACTCAGAACTTCTCTTATCCCTCTTTTGAGATGCATTAACACTTTGTGGGCCAGCTGTACTGTTATGGACCTGGTGGTTAGGAGCACCCGGAATGACCTGATGGTTAAAACGGAAAACCTGGGACAAGCTCTGAGGAGGTGGTAACTTTACTGACCGCAATCCCTAATCCCAACACACACACTAGAAATAGCCGTGGAGCGTGCCTAACTCTCCCTAGACGCCTCTTCACAGCCTAAGAGCTAACTACCCCTAAAGATAGAAATAGCAGCCTACCTTGCCTCAGAGAAATTCCCCAAAGGAAAAGGTAGCCCCCACAAATATTGACTGTGAGTTAAGAGGGAAGAGACAAACACAGGAATGAAACAGATTTTAGCAAAGGAGGCCGAATCTTCACTAGAAAGACAGAGGATAGGAAAGGGAACTATGCGGTCAGTATTAAAAACGACAAAAACCACGCAGAGTGTGCAAAAAGACCTCCACACCGACTCACGGTGTGGAGGTGCAGCTCTGCACCCCCAGAGCTTCCAGCTAGCAAGGAAATATCATAATAGCAAGCTGGACTAGAAACATAGCAAGTACTGAAAAATATATTCAAAAACCAATAAACAGCAAATGAATTAGCAGGGACTTAGCTTCTGCTGGAGTAGACAGGTCATCTGAGAAATCCAAGAGAGATCTGAACCAGTACTGAGACATTGACAGCTGTGGCATGAACTAACGATCTAAGCAGAGTTAAATAGGGAAGCCAGCAAAAGCAATAAGCGAGGGCAGCTGAGAAAGCCAACCTCAAAGATCAGCAGTTCCACTCAAAGCCACCAGAGGGTGTCCAAGGACCGAACTCACCAAAGTACCATTCACGACCACAGGAGAGAGCCCGAGAACGGAATTCACAACAATGATGATAAAGTATTGCTTTTTGCCTTGTTTTTTAGTTTTTTTAAGGTGTTCAATAAAGGGGTTAACTAGTGAGACAGTTAGGCTATGTGCACACATTGCTGAATTCCCGCGGAAATTTCCGCATGCGGAATTGTCATGCGTTTTCCCGCTAAACACTAGCGTTTTGCAAGCGTAATTAGCTTGCAGAATGCTAGCGTTTTCCAAGCGATCTGTAGCATCTGAATGACAGGTTGGTCACACTTGTCAAACATAGTGTTTGACAAGTGTGACCAACTTTTTACTATATATGCTGCCTATGCAGCATCAATAGTAAAAAGATATAATGTTAAAAATAATTTAAAAAATTGTGATATTCTCACCTTCCGGCGGCCCCCGCAGCCTTCCCGATCCTCGCGATGCTCCTGGCAACTCCCGTTCTCAGTGATGCCTCGTGGCAATGACCCCAGATGACGTAGCATCACGCGACACCACTACGTCATCATAGGTCATTGTCGCAAGGCATCACTGGGAACGGGAGCTGCCAGGAGCATCGTTAAGGCCTGGGCTGGATCCGGGGGCCGCCAGAAGGTGAGTATATAACTATTTTTTATTTTAATTATTTTTTTTTTAACAGGAATATGGTACCCAGGCCCTGGAGGAGAGTGTCCTCTCCTCCACACCCGGGTACCATCTGCACATGATCCGCTTACCTTGCGCATGGTGGGCATAGCCCCATGCATAAAGTAAGCGGATCAATGCATTCCTATGTGTGCGGAATCGCCGCCATTCCGCACAAAGAATGAGCATGCTGCGTATTTTTCCGCGATGCGATTCTGCTGCAGAAAAATACACAGCATTAGCACAGTATTGCGGAATCCCACTGAATTCAATGGGCTGTGTTGTGTATGCGTTTTCGCGGCGAAAAAACGCGGCAAAAAATGCATACAATCCGCAAAGTGTGCATATAAGCCTTATAGGTTGGGTCGTTGCGGATGCGGGGATACCAAATATGCGTACATTTATTGTTTTTTTTCAAATATTTATTTAAAGATAAAATATATATTGATTTTTTATTATTTTTGATTTTTTTCTTTTTTCAAATATTTTTAGTATTAAACACTTTTTTTTCTTACTTTTTTACTGAGTCCCACTATGGGGTAAATCATTTTTTGTAGGCTGATCGCTTCTATAACATGGAGATGAAGCAGCATTGCCGTGCCATAGAAACGGTCAGCTCTGCACTGAAAGAGACTTGCTGATCATGCAAGGTCTCCGGCGTGTCACTTCACTCACCTATGCTGCGGACAGTTCTTCTCTTTCCCATGCTCTGCATGCTTCCAGGTGGTCCTCTAGCCATGTCCTTAGGGCACGCGCACGTGCACTCCCGCCCTGTTAAAGGGCCAGCGCGTGCACTTGCTATTTCCTCCCGAGCCAATGGTTGAGCGGCATTAGGTATATATTGCTTCCTCTCCACTGGGGAGGTGCCTGAGGAACCTTCCTGTTTGCAGTCTATGTTGTGTAAGGTTGCATGATCCTGCCTGCTGCACTCCCATGCAGATCCTGCCTGCTGTACTCCCATGCAGATCCTGCCTGCTGCACTCCCATGCAGCTCACGATGACGTAATATTCCATCCTAGGTCAAATAGGCCCAGGTCACATGGACGGAATATTACATCCAATGTCAGAAAGGGGTTAAAAACAAAGGGCATTTAAGTCACACCATCCCAGTGGCACATCTCTTTGGATGCCTGTCATGATTCCCCAATGGCATGGGAACATCAGAAACACAAAATAACAGACTAGCCCTCGGGTGATGGAAACTCAAGCTGACCGTGACCTAAATCTACCACACAACTAACAGTAGCCAGGAAGCATTCCTACGGCTGCCTAGATGCCATGCGCCAGCCGGAGAACTAACTACGCCTGGAAGAGGAAGGAACAGACCTGGCTTACCTCTAGTGAAATTCCCCAAAGATGATAGTAGCCCCCACATATATTAACGGTGAGTTCAGAGGAAAAGACATACACAGTATGAAGGTAGATTTAGCAAAGCGAGGTCCACTTACTAGATAGAGGAAGGATACAAAAGAGGACTTCACGGTCAGCTGAAAAACCCTTTCAAAAACCCATCCTGAAATTACTTTAAGACTCCTGTGTCAACTCATGACACAGGAGTGGCAATTTCAGTCCACAAGAGCTTCCAGTAACAGGAAATGACAAACTGTAAACTGGACAAAAAATACAAAACAAAAAGGACAAGAGTCCACTTAGCTGATCAGCAGACTGGTAGCAGGAACATGCAACTGAAAGACTCAGGTTACAATGATGACCGGCAAGGAAGTGACTGGAGAGCAAGGCTAAATAGGGAACTCCCAAAACTGATGGAAGCAGGTGAGCTGAGGCAGAAAAGAACACACAAGTCTCCAGTACCACCAGCCACCACTAGGGGAGCCCAAAAAGCGGATCACAACAGTACCCCCCCCTTAAGGAGGGGGCACCGAACCCTCACAAGAACCGCCAGGGCGACCTGGATGAGCCCTATGAAAGGCACGAACCAAATCCGAGGCATGAACATCAGAGGCAGTTACCCAAGAATTATCTTCCTGACCATAGCCCTTCCATTTAACCAGATACTGGAGTCTCCGCCTGGAAATACGGGAGTCCAAGATCTTCTCTATAACGTACTCCAATTCACCCTCAACCAGCACAGGAGCAGGAGGCTCAGCAGAAGGAACCACCGGCACCTCGTATCTCCGCAACAACGACCGATGGAACACATTATGGATAGCGAAAGATGCCGGGAGGTCCAAACGAAAGGAAACAGGGTTAATAATCTCCAAAATCCTATAGGGACCGATGAACCGAGGCTTAAATTTAGGAGAAGAAACCCTCATTGGGACAAAACGGGAAGACAACCACACCAAGTCCCCAACACGAAGGCGAGGACCAACCCGACGCTGGCGGTTAGCAAACCGCTGAGTCCTCTCCTGGGACAAATTCAAATTGTCCACCACTTGTTCCCAAATCCGATACAACCGATCCACCACAGCATCTACTCCAGGACAATCCGAAGACTCCGCCTGACCAGAAGAAAAACGGGGATGAAACCCCGAATTGCAAAAGAAAGGGGAAACCAAAGTGGCCGAACTAGCCCGATTATTAAGAGCAAACTCCGCCAACGGCAAAAAGGCAACCCAATCATCCTGATCCGCAGACACAAAACACCTCAAATACGTCTCCAAAGTCTGATTAGTTCGCTCCGTCTGGCCATTAGTCTGAGGATGGAAGGCAGACGAAAAAGACAAATCAATGCCCAACCTGGCACAGAATGCCCGCCAAAATCTAGAAACGAACTGGGTACCCCTATCAGAAACGATATTTTCAGGAATACCATGCAAGCGAACCACATTTTGAAAAAACAAAGGAACCAACTCAGACGAGGAAGGCAACTTCGGCAATGGCACCAAATGAACCATCTTAGAAAAACGGTCACACACCACCCAGATAACAGACATCCTCTGAGAGACAGGAAGATCAGAAATAAAGTCCATCGAGATGTGCGTCCAAGGCCTCTTCGGAATAGGCAAGGGCAACAACAACCCGCTAGCCCTAGAACAACAAGGCTTGGCCCGAGCACACACATCACAAGACTGCACAAAAACACGTACATCTCGAGACAGAGATGGCCACCAGAAGGATCTAGCCACCAAATCCCTGGTACCAAAAATTCCAGGATGACCCGCCAGCGTAGAAGAATGAACCTCCGAGATGACTCTACTGGTCCAATCATCAGGAACAAACAGTCTACCAGGTGGACAGCGATCAGGTCTATCCGCCTGAAACTCTTGCAAAGCACGTCGCAGATCTGGGGAAATAGCGGATAATATCACCCCATCCTTAAGGATACCTGTAGGTTCCGAATCACCAGGGGAATCAGGCTCAAAACTCCTAGAAAGGGCATCTGCCTTCACATTCTTAGAACCTGGTAGATATGAGACCACAAAATTAAACCGAGAGAAAAACAACGACCAGCGCGCCTGTCTAGGATTCAGGCGCCTGGCAGACTCAAGATAAATCAGATTCTTGTGATCAGTCAAAACCACCAGCTGATGTCTAGCACCCTCAAGCCAATGACGCCACTCCTCAAATGCCCACTTCATGGCCAAAAGCTCCCGATTACCGACATCATAATTTCTTTCGGCGGCAGAAAATTTTCGAGAAAAGAACGCACAAGGTCTCATCACTGAGCAATCGGAACTTTTCTGCGACAAAACCGCCCCCGCTCCGATCTCGGAAGCATCGACCTCAACCTGAAAGGGGAGAGAGACATCAGGCTGGCGCAACACAGGGGCAGACGAAAAGCGGCGCTTAAGTTCCCGAAAGGCCTCCACAGCGGCAGAGGACCAATTGGCAACATCAGCACCCTTCTTAGTCAAATCCGTAAGAGGCTTAGCAACACCAGAAAAACCAGTTATAAATCGACGATAAAAATTAGCAAAGCCCAAGAACTTCTGAAGACCCTTTAGAGAAGTAGGCTGCGTCCAGTCACAAATAGCCCGAACCTTGACAGGGTCCATCTCAACAGAAGAAGGGGAAAAAATGTACCCCAAAAAGGAAATCTTTTGAACCCCAAAAACACACTTAGAACCCTTTACACACAGAGAATTCTCCCGCAAGACCTGAAAAACCCTCCTGACCTGCTGAACATGAGACTCCCAGTCCTCAGAAAAAATCAAAATATCGTCCAAATACACAATCATAAATTTATCCAGATATTCACGGAAAATATCATGCATAAAGGACTGAAAAACTGAAGGTGCATTAGAAAGGCCGAAAGGCATTACTAAATACTCAAAGTGGCCCTCAGGCGTATTAAATGCGGTTTTCCACTCATCCCCTTGCTTAATTCGCACCAAATTATACGCCCCACGGAGATCAATCTTGGAGAACCACTTAGCCCCCCTTATGCGAGCAAACAAATCAGTAAGCAGCGGCAACGGATACTGATATTTGACAGTAATTTTATTCAGGAGTCGATAATCAATACAAGGCCTCAGCGAGCCATCCTTTTTAGAGACAAAGAAAAACCCAGCTCCTAAAGGTGATGAAGAAGGACGAATATGTCCCTTTTCCAGGGACTCCTTAACATACTCTCGCATGGCAGCATGCTCAGGTACAGATAGGTTAAACAAACGACCCTTTGGAAATTTACTGCCTGGAATCAGATCTATGGCGCAATCACACTCTCTGTGGGGAGGGAGAGAACCAATTTTAGGCTCTTCAAAAATATCCCCAAAATCCGACAAAAATGCCGGAACCTCAGAGGGAATAGATGACGAGATAGAAACCAAAGGTATGTCCCCATGAGCCCCCCGACATCCCCAGCTTAACACAGACATAGTTTTCCAGTCCAGTACTGGGTTATGAGATTGCAACCATGGTAATCCAAGCACTAACACATCATGTAAATTATGCAACACGAGGAAGCGAATCATCTCCTGATGGTCTGGAGTCATACGCATAGTCACTTGCGTCCAGAACTGTGGTCTATTACAAGCCAGAGGTGTAGAATCAATACCCTTCAGAGGTACAGGAACTTCCAGAGGCTCCAAATCAAACCCACAGCGCCTGGCGAAGGACCAATCCATGAGCGGCGCCAGAGTCCACATAGGCATCCACGGTAATAACTGATAATGAACAAATCAGAGTTACAGACAGAAGAAATTTAGACTGTAAAGTGCCAATAGAAACAGACTTGTCAACCTTCCTAGTACGTTTAGAGCATGCTGATATAACATGCGCGGAATCACCACAGTAGAAGCACAAGCCATTTTTGCGCCTATAATTCTGCCGCTCGCTTCTTGACAGAACTCTGTCACATTGCATTTTCTCTGGCGTCCCTTCAGAAGATACCGCCAAATGGTGCACGGGTTTGCGCTCCCGCAAACGCCGATCAATCTGAATCGCCATTGTGATGGACTCATTCAGACCTGTGGGCGTAGGAAACCCCACCATGACATCCTTAACGGCATCAGAAAGGCCTTCTCTGAAAATTGCCGCTAGGGCACACTCATTCCGCTGAGTAAGCACAGACCATTTACGAAATTTTTGGCAGTATATCTCAGCTTCATCTTGCCCTTGAGACAGGGCTATTAAAGCTTTTTCAGCTTGAATCTCCAAATTAGGTTCCTCATACAGCAACCCTAAAGCCAGAAAAAACGCATCCACATTGAGCAACGCAGGATCCCCTGGTGTCAATGAAAATGCCCAATTTTGAGGGTCACCTCGCAGCAAAGAAATCACAATCTTAACCTGCTGAGCAGGATCTCCAGAGGAGTGAGGTCTGAGAGAAAGGAATAATTTACAATTACATTTGAAATTCAGAAACCGAGATCTATCTCCGGAAAATACCTCTGGTGTAGGAATCTTAGGTTCAGAAATAGGAGTACGTATAACATAATCTTGTAAATTCTGAACCTTCGTAGCAAGATTATTTAAACCTGCAGCCAAACTCTGAGAGTCCATCCTTAAACCGGAGAGATCAGAGCCATTCAAGGATTAGAAGGAGAGAAAGGCAAGGCTGTAAACAGAGCAGAAATACAACTGAGCCAACTAAGTAGCAAACATGTGAGGAAAAAAAAAAAAAAAAAAATCTACAGACTTCTTTTACTCTCCTTTCTTCTGCCAATTACTTTAACAGTGGCCGGTCATACTGTCATGATTCCCCAATGGCATGGGAACATCAGAAACACAAAATAACAGACTAGCCCTCGGGTGATGGAAACTCAAGCTGACCGTGACCTAAATCTACCACACAACTAACAGTAGCCAGGAAGCATTCCTACGGCTGCCTAGATGCCATGCGCCAGCCGGAGAACTAACTACGCCTGGAAGAGGAAGGAACAGACCTGGCTTACCTCTAGTGAAATTCCCCAAAGATGATAGTAGCCCCCACATATATTAACGGTGAGTTCAGAGGAAAAGACATACACAGTATGAAGGTAGATTTAGCAAAGCGAGGTCCACTTACTAGATAGAGGAAGGATACAAAAGAGGACTTCACGGTCAGCTGAAAAACCCTTTCAAAAACCCATCCTGAAATTACTTTAAGACTCCTGTGTCAACTCATGACACAGGAGTGGCAATTTCAGTCCACAAGAGCTTCCAGTAACAGGAAATGACAAACTGTAAACTGGACAAAAAATACAAAACAAAAAGGACAAGAGTCCACTTAGCTGATCAGCAGACTGGTAGCAGGAACATGCAACTGAAAGACTCAGGTTACAATGATGACCGGCAAGGAAGTGACTGGAGAGCAAGGCTAAATAGGGAACTCCCAAAACTGATGGAAGCAGGTGAGCTGAGGCAGAAAAGAACACACAAGTCTCCAGTACCACCAGCCACCACTAGGGGAGCCCAAAAAGCGGATCACAACAGATGCCCATCAGTATCCCTATGATCGCAGCCAGTAACCTTTGCTGCCATCTTGGTATTTCTGTGCAGTCACAGGCTGGGTTTCATAGGAGACCATGATTTGTACTATATAATGCTATACTGAAGTACTGCAGTATACTGTACAGGCAATGAAAAGATCATAAGATCAATACCTGCATGGGGAATAAATAACAAAGTGTAATGTGAATGAAAAAAAAATTAAATTAAATCCCCTACTTTCCCCCAGTTCAGAATAATAAAATATAAGCACATTTCATACTGCCACTTTTGTAAAAGTCCGATCTTTGAGCATATAAATTTTTTAATTCAAATTGCAAATACTGTAAAGAAAAAAAGCAGCAACATTGTTTTGGGTTTTTTTCCCACCATAGTGCGACTGAAACGCCGTATGATTTATAACATCGCCTCACCACAGGAAAAAAAAAAAAGTTATGGGTCTTATAAAATGAGGACACAAGTTAATTTATTTTTTTAAAGCTACTGAAATAATAACATTAGAAACATAGACCACTGAAACATCCTATATATCCATGTAGTTTGACAGCCCCCCGAAGAAGCTCATGCGAAACGCGCGTGTGGGCTGCACTGGACCGCACATCACACAGGCACACTCATAGGTAAGCTGTCCCTCCACTAGATTGTTCTCTATATTCTTGCTTGGTGCTCCACTTGATTATTACAGTTATGCCATGTGGCAGGGTTGTGCATGATATTGTGCTCGGGGCATATGTGCAATTACCAAGATTAGAGCGTGTCAATTAACCCTATACTGACATACTTGACATTGTCTGCTAGATTTCATTCGCACAAAGCACTCTATGCTGTTATTCTGGAGGAACAGTTTTCTCTGATCCGGTTTATTCATTGTGATGTGGTCTAGTCCTCACAGCTGAGCCTTTTTTGTCTGTTTGACTTGTATCGCATATTTACTGTCTTGTTATCTTTTTTTATGCTTAATTATTTAAATATACTTCTTTTAATATACATCCTTAGACTTTAACTCCGTTGGTTTTTGTAGGATATATTATATATGAAATAAGAACATTATACAAGTTTGATATCACTATAATTGTACTGAACTGGAGAATTGTGTTATCAGGTCATTTTCACCATTCAATGAATGCCATAAAAACAAAACCCAAAGAACAATGGCGGAATCGGGTCTGTTTTTTCCCCACCATTTCACAAGACATTAAATTATAAAGTGAATGGCATCTTTCAAAACTACAACTCATCCTCTGAACAAGCCCTGATACGACCATGCTGATGAAAAAATTAAAAAAAGTTATTGGAAGAAAAGGAGGAAAAAATGAAAATGCTAACTAAATTTGCTGTGTCACTAGGAGCTGGGACGGCATGGAATTTCATGGATTAAAACTGATAATTTATAGATCAGATGACTCCACCTGTAGGAATATGAACGATCCTCACTGCGCTGTCCGTGGTATTGACATGTTGTCCTCCAGCCCCTTTGGCTCTGAATGTATCAATTCTCAGTTCTTTGGGGTCAATTTTAATATCTACCTGCAAAGAAAAAAGATGATTTATACGCACTTTAACCGTAAGACTATGGCATAAAAAGAAAGACTAGCCCTGCCACTTATATTACCTCATCAGGCTGTGGCAGAACGATTACACTCATGGTTCCTGTGTGAATCCTCTGCATCCTAGAGGACAAGCCCACCTCGGGAATCCGCTGAACCCTATGAATCCCACCTTCATATTTTAAACGCTTGTATGCACCCTCGCCTATAATGCGAGCAGCCGCATGGTGTAACCCACCTGCAATGTGGATAGTATGTTTTAGGGAAAAAAAAACAATTTCCAATCCTTAGCAGCTACACAATAAGAATAATCAGTCCGAGTGTACAGTGTGCTCTAATACTGGCAGACATATGGCTCTGAAAGTGGATACATGGCTCTGATAGTGCACATAAACCCATTGAAAAGAAGGTGTTGGTGGGATAACCTAATATACATGCAAGATAAGTGTTGACCCAACTTACAGATTTCATAGAGATGGGCTATAAATCTAATGTATATGGGGGCCTCCTAGCTCCGGCTATCACAAGATATCAAGGGAATAAGCCTTCTCCTGACGGACTCGGTAGTAGTTTCTCTCCCTACACATAAATGTGCACACTTAGATGTCATTTCAAGTGTATGTTTAGCTATAGACAAACCCTTATTATTTTTCAGATGCCCAAAAAGTAAATTGTGAGTCAGACGAAGTTCTTGAACAAAGGTCATTTCCCTATGAGCCATAATGCTCATACTGTCATTACTACGCAATGATATCTGTCAGGGGCCCCCAGGATTGCTGTACTGAAGCACTGTCATCAGTCAGTCTGATTCTAACTTTATGGTGCACTTTTTAATTAAGCCAAAGACAGGAGAGGAAGAATCGGTCGTCGTTTCATAGGTTTTCAAAACACTGCATGTGTGACTCCATCATTTTACAAAGTACAAGCATTTAGTCCTAAAAGTACAAAATAATGCAAGAAACACATTACCATAGTCATTTTCTGTGTAATTCAGAATCTCAAATGACCACGCCTTGTAATCAGCATAATTTCTGTACATGTCAAAAACTTCACCAGTAAATTGTTGGCAAATGTCCCCTGAAAAGAAACGTCGGTTTATAAGTGGAAGACTGTGTAAAGGCCCCCATGCACGTTAGATAGCAGTCTGCGATCTCCCGACTCCTCCATACACAGGAACACTTGTCCGAGCGTTCTCGGGTTTTCTATGACAGAGAACCTGCTGGAGTTCTCTGACAGTGGATATTGGCTTATCTCCCCGAGACGAAAAAGGATCCTTCTCTTCCTTGACACCTTTTGTCGAAGAGTCAGGAGGTCCCCATACACACACTGTGAGCTTATCGATCCTGACAATATTGTTGGGTTCTTCCAACTTTACTCTAGTTTGCATGCAGGCCTCAAGATTTGAAAGGTAATGATTTCCAAACTTCTCTATTGCCAGACTTAGATTAAATCACCCATGATATGGGTGTGACAAGCTAAATACTGTAGATTTTCATATGTAAAGGTGTAGTCAAAGACTTGGTTATTGACGGCCTCCCCTTTTCCATAAGTCAATGTAAGAATGGTGCGAGTCCGACATCCAGAGCCCCCAGGATTATTTGTTAGCAGGTCCTCAGGTCCTGTGTATGAGCTGTAATAGCACAGCTCCGTACACGGTTTAGTGGCCGTTCTTGGGTACTGCAGATCAGCTCCTATTGAAGTCCATGTCACAGTTGATCAAGGATGTTGGATCAATCAGATACTGATCTATTCTGTCGAGAGTCCATCAATAAAGCCCTGGCAATCCCTTTAAGCGCTGAGAAACTTTCCTTCTCTTTTTACTATTATTCCACCTTCGAAATCATCTGAATATTTTTAGCCAAATTCCAAATAAAAATCTATAAAATTTAGGGATCAATTAAGCTGAAATGGGGTCTGAGTGGAAAGTAAAGAAGAAATACACATTTATAGAAGTTCTGTGATTTGTTTTGCTCGTTTTTTTAAGACGGATTAGGTTTCTACAACAAAGGACATATAAATTGCTACAGTAAATAGGTTACATCCCTTTAAATAAAATAAGCGGGCTGACCTCCAGTAGTTCTTCCGGACACAACCTCTAAAACAGCATCATTCATGTCGTATTTTTCCTGAGGCACAAGAAAATGTAGCAACTAAAGAGAAAATAAAATACATTATTAACAGGTTTAGCAAGAAAAAACACTGTTATTTATGTTAAAGGGTAAGTTCACACAGGGTGTTTTTTTGCTGCTTTTATGCTAATTTTCAGCTGATTTTTACAATACCAGCAAAGCCTACGAGATATCAGAAATCTCATGCACACACATTGTTTTTTTGTGTGATCAGTATTTTGTGCTTTGCTGCGTTTTTTGGACATAGAGCATGTCACTTCTTTCAGCGTTTTTGCTGCGTTTTTTCACCCATTGACTTGAATGGGTGTTGAAAAAAACGCAGGTATCATTATTTGCTGCATTGTTGCTGCTGAAAATCCAAGGACATTAGCATGGACAAAGAGGAAAAAAAACGCACCAAAAACGAACCTAAACCTGAGTTTTTGATGCAGCTTCTTTCCTGCCAAGATCAGGTTTTGCTGCAGAAAAAAAAGCAGCCAAAACGCAGTTTGCAGCCTGCTCATTATAGACTTTTCTCATGTAGACAGGCTTCCCCCATGAATACATGCTGGATATCTTTAAAGAAGCACTCCAATCAAAGTGTATCATATTATAAAGCACTGTGCACTGACAATTGCTCATTTTTCCTTTCTACCCAGCTAATTTTTCTCATTTCCCATTAGGTCTATGACATCACGTGATTAAAAACAGACTAGCCGATTAGTTCTAAGCTCTATGTAGAAACAGGAGGTGTCTTTTCCCTGCATGAGTCATCATTGCAAAAGTCCATGACAGGGAGAGGATGGAACAGCTGAGTCAGGAGTTAAAGAGGGGAATTATTCATGCAGGGAAGAGAGACTTCCTTTTACTACATAGTGCACAAAAAAAAGAAAAGAATTTACTAGGTAGAAAGGCAAAATGAGCAATAGTAAGTACACAGTGCTGTATAATATGATTGCAGTATACACTGCTCAAAAAAATAAAGGGAACACTAAAATCCCACATCCTAGATATCAATGAATGAAATATTCCAGTTGTATATCTTTATTCATTGCATAGTAGAATGTGTTTGTAATAATTATAGGGGATAACTCAGGAGACTCTTTGCGTGGAACAAGACAACTACAGGACACAGTTTTATAAGTGGTGAACTCTATATTATCACACGGTGATTCAAACAGGTGCAGAGAGAAACTCAAGTCCACAACACTTGGTGTAAATATTAAACGCAGCTTAGCAGTCTATAGAAAACTTCAGAGGAAAATGCAATCAAGCAGAAATTCTATGAAGCACAGTTATTCTTGAGGATACTTGACACGAATAAATCCTTGTCTTAGTCCAAACACAGATAGATATGCTTATAAGGCAGTTCAAATCATATCTTAGCTCAACCAGGGAGGCCTGGGTAACAGTCTCAGGTTCTTGCAAAGCAGCAACAGCTTACATGTCCAGCAAATGCAGATGGAAGTAAACACGAGCAGCAGATGAAGGAGGATTACTGGAACTGGTGTATGCAGCAGGAACTCAGAGCAGAGTAGCAGGATCACCACACAGGTTCACAGGAGCAGGTATATAACCAGGGAGTAATCAGAGGTCAGGAGCTGGATGCAAGGCAGAATACTCTAGCACAGACTGAAGGCTGGGGTGGAGTTTTATAGCAGGAAGACACAGTGCACATGAGACCAAAGACGCCATCTTGGAAAAGGGCAGTAATGCACAAAAGGTAATAAAATAATGTTCAGAGTCCTGACAGTGTTGAGAACATTATCTACCTAATCTAACTAATATCCCACGGAGGTCTGCAGTTGGAATGATGCTCAAAATCAAAGTGGAAAATGAAGTTACAGGCTGATCCAACTTCAGTGGAAATGTCTCAAGACAAGGAAATGATGCTCAGTAGTGTGTGGCCTCAACGTGCCTGTATGACCTCCCTACAACACCTGGGCATGCTGCTGATGAGGTGGCGGATGGTCTCCTGAGGGATCTCCTCCCAGACCTGGACTAAAGCATCCGCCAACTCCTGGACAGTCTGTGGTGTAACGTGACGTTGGTGGATGGTGCGAGACATGATGTCCCAGATGTGTTCAATCGGATTCGGGTCAGGGGAACGGGCGGGCCAGTTCATAGCTTCAATGCCTTCATCTTGCAGGAACTGCTGACACAGTCCAGCCACATGAGGTCTGGCATTGTCCTGCATTAGGAGGATCCCAGGGTCAACCGCACCAGCATATGGTCTCACAAGGGGTCTGAGGATCTCATCTCGGTACCTAATGGCAGTCAGGCTACCTCTGGCGAGCACATGGAGGTCTGTGCGGCCCTCCAAAGAAATACCGCCCCACACCATTACTGACCCACTGCCAAACCGGTCATGCTGAAGGATGTTCCAGGCAGCAGATCGCTCTCCACAGCGTCTCCAGACACTGTCACGTCTGTCACATGTGCTCAGTGTGAACCTGCTTTCATCTGTGAAGAGCACAGGGTGGCAGTGGCGAATTTGCCAATCCTGGTGTACTGTGGCAAATGCCAAGCGTCCTGCATGGTGTTGGGCTGTGAGCAAAACCCTTATCTGTGGACGTCGGGCACTCAGACCATCCTCATGGAGACAGTTTCTAACCGTTTGTGCAGACACATGCACATTTGTGGCCTGCTGGAGGTCATTTTGCAGGGCTCTAGCAGTGCTTCTCCTGTTCCTCCTTGCACAAAGGCTGAGGTAGCGGTCCTGCTGCTGGGTTGTTGCCCTCCTACGGCCCCCTCCACGTCTCGTGGTGTACTCGCCTGTCTCCTGATAGCGCCTCCAGCCTCTGGACACTACGCTGACAGACACAGCAAACCTTCTTGCCACAGCTCGCATTGATGTGCCATCCTGGATGAGCTGCACTACCTGAGCCACTTGTGTGGGTTGTAGAGTCCGTCTCATGCTACCACGAGTGTGAAAGCACAACCAACATTCAAAAGTGACCAAAACATCAGCCAGAAAGCCTCGGTACTGAGATGTGGTCTGTGGTCCCCGCCTGCAGAACCACTCCTTTATTGAGTCTGGCTTGATAATTGCCAATAATTTCCACCTGTTGTCTATTCCATTTGTCCAACAGCATGTGAAATTGATTATCAAACAGTGATGCTTTCTAAGTGGACAGTTTGATTTCCCAGAAGTTTGATTCACTTGTAGTTATCTTCTGTTGTTTAAGTGTTCCCTTTATTTTTCTTGAGCAGTGTATTAAGAAGATAAAAACTTTAATGGCAGTGTTTCTTTAAGTCTGTAATTTATATATACAGTATATATGTAAAACATTTATTGCATTTCTTTTGGCAATTAAAATTAAGGGGCCATATAGTTGCTAACTGGAAAAAAAAAAAAATCAACATTAAAAAGCGTTGCTGTCCAATGGAAGACTGCAAAATATCCAAGCAGAGAGCATACAGTAGAAAAATTGTACATTCAGCCCTCTCCCCAACCCACATAAAGTGTATCCAAGAGAGACAACATACAACATAGTGTGGACGAAAATCATGATTATCATGGTCCTGTGCCCACAGTTTACTTGGATTCATGGTCATACATGAGAAGTACAGAACTCCAAAATGGTAAATTGAGCTGTATTGAGCCAAACCCGCCAATTTGAGAAGGATCAGCGAACCTTCTAATGTGCAACCCTTTGATTCTGCAAGCAGATAGGCTGCTGTCGGGTGATTTTGGCTTCAGTTTATTCTACTCTCCCAACAGAGGACCCCTGAACGTTTGTGTGAGCCTAGGATTTATGATGGGGAGTTGGGAGGGATAGCTGACGGCTGAATGAGCGTTCATCCAATAGTTATCTAAGGTGTATAGGCACCTTAAATCTCCCCATTAGCAGACTGAGTGTGATCATCTTCCCCTTCTTTGTACACAATGCTGTGGGGACTGTTATGATCCGGTGACCTTGGAGCCGCATGAGAGACTTTCTCAGGAGTAGGTGGTACCTGTACTGACCGCAAACCCTAAACTAACACCGCAACTAGAAGTAGCCGTGGGATGTACCTAACACGTCCTAGACACCTCGACACAGCCGGAGGACTAAATACCCCTATAGATGGAAATGGGAATTCTATCTTGCCTCAGAGCAGAACCCCAAAGGATAGGCAGCCCCCCACAAATATTGACTGTGAGTATAAGAGGAAAAACACACGCAGGCAGAAAAACAGGATTTAGCAAAAGAGGCACTTCTAGCTAAATAGAAAAGGATAGGACAGAATTCTAAGCGGTCAGTATTAAAATCCTAAAAATATCCACAGCAGATAATACAAATATTCTACATCTAACTACAGACATAGAAAGTATATCTGCATCTCCTGAGAATCCAGCATGACTGAAAAATCCCAACAAAGTCTAAGCTGGACAAAAACACAATGAATTGCACTGAATTGCAAAGCACACTGCATGTGTGCACAGAGACAAAAAAACAGACACTTATCTTAGCTGAATTGGCAGCAGGGCATGAGGAGCCAGAGAGAGATGCAATCCCTCCAAGTACAATGGACAACTGGCATGGACTCATGGATCCTGCACACCTAAATACCTAATAGAGCTGCAATCAGCAGAAACACCTGCCTGGATTACAACCCCAAGACAACTGCAGTACCACCAACAACCACCGGAGGGAGCCCAAGAGCAGAATTCACAACAGTACCCCCCCTTGAAGAGGGGTCACCGAACCCTCACCAGAGCCCCCAGGCCGATCAGGACGAGCCAGATGAAAGGAACGGACCAAATCAGCAGCATGGACATCAGAGGCAAAAACCCAAGAATTATCCTCCTGGCCATAACCCTTCCATTTGACAAGGTACTGAAGCCTCCGCCTCGAAAAGCGAGAATCCAAAATCTTCTCAACCACATACTCCAACTCCCCATCAACCATCACAGTAGCAGGAGAATCAACCGAGGGAACAACGGGCACCACATATTTCCGCAATAAAGATCTATGGAAAACATTATGGATGGCAAAAGAGGCCGGAAGGGCCAAACGAAAAGACACCGGATTGATAATCTCAGAAATCCTATAAGGACCAATAAACCGAGGCTTAAACTTAGGGGAAGAAACCTTCATAGGAACATGACGGGAAGACAACCAGACCAAATCCCCAACCCGAAGTCGGGAACCAACACACCGATGACGGTTAGCAAAACGCTGAGCCTCTTCCTGAGACAATACCAAATTGTCCACCACATGAGCCCAAATCTGCTGCAACCTGTCAACCACAGAATCCACACCAGGACAATCAGAAGGTTCAACTTGGCCCGAAGAAAAACGAGGATGAAAAACAAAATTACAAAAGAAGGGCGAAACCAAGGTAGCCGAACTAGCCCGATTATTAAGGGCAAACTCGGCCAATGGCAAGAAAGCCACCCAATCATACTGATCAGCAGACACAAAGCATCTCAAATAAGTTTCCAAAGTCTTATTAGTTCGCTCGGTCTGGCCATTTGTCTGAGGATGAAATGCGGAAGAAAAAGACAAATCAATGCCCAGCCTAGCACAAAAGGCCCGCCAAAACCTAGAAACAAACTGGGAACCTCTGTCGGACACAATATTCTCCGGAATACCATGCAAACGAACCACATGCTGAAAAAACAACGGAACCAAATCAGAAGAAGAAGGCAATTTAGGCAAAGGCACAAAATGAACCATCTTAGAAAACCGGTCACAAACCACCAAGATAACGGACATCCTCTGGGAAACCGGAAGATCTGAAATAAAATCCATAGAAATATGCGTCCAGGGCCTCTCAGGGACCGGCAAAGGCAAAAGCAACCCACTAGCACGGGAACAACAAGGCTTGGCCCGCGCACAAGTCCCACAGGACTGCACAAAAGAACGCACATCACGCGACAAAGAAGGCCACCAAAAGGACCTACCAACCAAATCTCTGGTACCAAAAATACCAGGATGACCAGCCAACACAGAACAGTGAACCTCCGAAATCACTCTACTAGTCCATCTATCAGGAACAAACAGTTTCCCCACTGGACAGCGGTCAGGTTTGTCAGCCTGAAATTCCTGCAGAACCCGTCGCAAATCAGGGGAAATGGCAGAAAGGACCACCCCTTCCTTCAGAATGCCGACCGGCTCAAATACCTCAGTAGAATCAGGCAAAAAACTCCTAGAGAGGGCATCAGCCTTAACATTCTTAGAACCCGGAAGATACGAGACCACAAAATCAAATCGGGAGAAAAACAGGGACCATCGAGCCTGTCTAGGATTCAGCCGCTTGGCAGATTCGAGGTAAATCAGATTTTTATGTTCGGCCAAGACCACAATACGGTGCTTGGCTCCCTCAAGCCAATGTCGCCATTCCTCAAACGCCCACTTCATAGCCAACAACTCCCGATTGCCGACATCATAATTGCGTTCAGCAGGCGAAAACTTACGGGAAAAGAAGGCACACGGTTTCATCAAGGAACCATCAGAATTCCTCTGAGACAAAACGGCCCCTGCCCCAATCTCAGAAGCGTCAACCTCAACCTGAAACGGAAAAGAAACATCTGGCTGATGCAACACCGGGGCAGAACTAAATCGGCGTTTAAGCTCCTGAAAGGCAGAGACAGCCACAGGGGACCAATTCGTTACATCAGTGCCTTTCTTCGTCAAATCGGTCAGGGGTTTAACCACACTGGAGAAGTTAGCAATGAAACGGCGATAAAAATTAGCAAAGCCCAAAAATTTCTGAAGGCTCTTCACAGATGTGGGTTGAATCCAATAATGAATGGCCGGCACCTTAACCGGATCCATCTCTATAGATGAGGGAGAAAAAATAAAGCCCCAAAAAGAAACCTTCTGCACTCCAAAGAGACACTTAGACCCCTTCACAAACAAAGTATTATCACGAAGGATCTGAAATACCATCCTTACCTGTTTCACATGAGACTCCCAATCATCAGAAAAAATTAAGATGTCATCCAAATATACAATCATGAATTTATCAAGATAATTCAGGAAGATATCATGCATGAAGGACTGAAAAACAGATGGAGCATTAGAGAGCCCGAATGGCATCACAAGGTATTCAAAATGGCCTTCGGGCGTATTAAACGCAGTTTTCCATTCGTCACCCTGCTTAATACGAACAAGATTATATGCCCCCGAAGGTCAATTTTAGTAAACCAACTAGCCCCCTTAATCCTGGCAAACAAATCGGAAAGCAAAGGTTAAGGGTATTGAAACTTGATCGTGATCTTATTCAAGAGGCGATAATCAATACAGGGTCTCAAGGAGCCATCCTTCTTAGCAACAAAAAAAAATCCCACTCCCATTGGTGAAGAAGATGGCCGAATATGCCCTTTCTCCAAAGACTCCTTAACATAACTCCGCATGGCGGTATGTTCCGGCACAGACAGGTTGAAAAGTCGGCCCTTAGGAAACTTACAGCCTGGAATCAAGTCAATAGCACAATCACAGTCCCTATGTGGTGGAAGGGAACTGGACTTGGGCTCAACGAATACATCCTGAAAATCAGACAAAAACTCTGGAACTTCAGAAGAGGAGGAGGAGGAGATTGACATCACAGGAACGTCATTATGAACCCCCTGACAACCCCAACTAGTCACAGACATAGACTTCCAATCCAACACAGGATTATGTATCTGCAACCATGGAAAAACCAGCACAATAGCATCATGCAAATTATGCAACACCAGAAAACGACAATCTTCCTGATGGGCTGGCGCCATGCACATGGTCACCTGTGTCCAAAACTGGTGTTTATTTTTAGCCAAAGGTGTAGCATCAATGCCCCTTAAAGGAATAGGGTTCTGCAAAGACTGCAAGGGAAAACCACAACGCCTGGCAAATTCAAAGTCCATTAAGTTCAAAGCGGCGCCTGAATCCACAAACGCCATGACAGAAAATGACGACAATGAGCAGATCAAGGTCACAGATAACAGAAATTTAGGTTGTACAGTTCCGATGGTAACTGAACTAGCGATTCTCTTTGTACGCTTTGGGCAGACTGAAATGACATGAGAAGCATCGCCACAATAAAAACACAACCTATTCGGACGTCTGAATCCTTGTTGTTCCGTTCTAGACAGAATCCTATCACACTGCATAGGCTCAGGCATCTGCTCTGAGGACAACGCCACAGCGCGCACAGTTCTGCGCTCCCGCAAGCGCCGATCAATCTGAATGGCCAGAGACATAGAATCACTCAGACCAACAGGCGTGGGAAACCCCACCATAACATCTTTAACAGATTCAGAAAGACCCTTTCTGAAAATTGCCGCCAAAGCATCCTCATTCCATTTAGTCAGCACAGACCATTTTCTAAATTTCTGACAATACAATTCTGCCGCTTCTTGACCCTGAGACAGGGCCAACAAGGTCTTCTCTGCTTGATCCACAGAATTTGGTTCATCATATAATAATCCTAGAGCCTGAAAAAAGGCATCTACATTAAGCAAGGATGGATTCCCAGATTCCAGGGAAAATGCCCAATCCTGAGGGTCGCCACGCAGCAGGGAGATGACAATTTTGACCTGCTGAATGGGATCACCAGAGGAACGAGGCTTCAGAGCAAAAAACAGTTTACAATTGTTTTTAAAACTCAAAAATTTGGACCTGTCCCCAAAAAACAAATCAGGAGTAGGAATCCTAGGTTCTAAAAGCGGAGTCTGAACAATATAATCAGAAATACCCTGTACCTTAGCAGCAAGCTGGTCTATACGAGAAACTAATCCCTGAACATCCATGCTAGCACAAGACTCCTCAGTCACCCAGAGGAAAAGAGGGAAGAAAAGACAAAGCAGGCTACAGAAAAAAAAATGGCTCTTTCTTCCCTTCTTCTGAGATGCATTTAACTCATTTTTGGCCAGTTGTACTGTTATGATCCGGTGACCTTGGAGCCGCATGAGAGACTTTCTCAGGAGTAGGTGGTACCTGTACTGACCGCAAACCCTAAACTAACACCGCAACTAGAAGTAGCCGTGGGATGTACCTAACACGTCCTAGACACCTCGACACAGCCGGAGGACTAAATACCCCTATAGATGGAAATGGGAATTCTATCTTGCCTCAGAGCAGAACCCCAAAGGATAGGCAGCCCCCCACAAATATTGACTGTGAGTATAAGAGGAAAAACACACGCAGGCAGAAAAACAGGATTTAGCAAAAGAGGCACTTCTAGCTAAATAGAAAAGGATAGGACAGAATTCTAAGCGGTCAGTATTAAAATCCTAAAAATATCCACAGCAGATAATACAAATATTCTACATCTAACTACAGACATAGAAAGTATATCTGCATCTCCTGAGAATCCAGCATGACTGAAAAATCCCAACAAAGTCTAAGCTGGACAAAAACACAATGAATTGCACTGAATTGCAAAGCACACAGCATGTGTGCACAGAGACAAAAAAACAGACACTTATCTTAGCTGAATTGGCAGCAGGGCATGAGGAGCCAGAGAGAGATGCAATCCCTCCAAGTACAATGGACAACTGGCATGGACTCATGGATCCTGTACACCTAAATACCTAATAGAGCTGCAATCAGCAGAAACACCTGCCCGCATTACAACCCCAAGACAACTGCACTACCACAAACAACCACCGGAGGGAGCCCAAGAGCAGAATTCACAACAGGGGACAATACTACCCACCCTGCTGCGTCCCACTGACCTTAACCCCTTTCCGATGTTGGGCATAATAGTACGCCCATGTTGGACTCCCCCGATTGGGCATATGACAGCTGATGTATACAGCTGATATATGCCCGCAACAGCTGCGGGTGGAATCACGATTCACCCCTGGCTGTTAACTAGTTAAATTCTGCTGTCAATTTCTCACAGCGGCATTTTACTTGCACCTAACCGGAACCTTGTCACAAATCCCACCCATCGATGACCCCGTCACATGATCGCGGATCACTGATGGGTTGCCATGACAATCAGAGGTCTGCAGCAGACCTCTATGGTTGTCATTGCCAGTTTGCTATGAGTGCCACCCTGTGGTCGGCGCTCATAGCAAGTGAGCATTTCTGCTACACACAGGCTATCTGATCATCGTCTGAGGGTAGCAGAAGCGGTCAAAGTAGTGCAGCGTCTAGTCTCCCATGGAAACTATTGAGCATGCAAAAAGTAAAAAAAAAAAATTTCTAAACAATTAAAAAGATATAAAAGGTTCAAATCGCCCCCCTTTCGCCCCATTCAAAATAAAACAATTAAAAAAATCAAACCTACATTTGGTATCGCAGCGTACAGAATCGCCCGATCAATCAATATAAAAGAATAATTAACCCAATTGCTAACGGCGTATTGAGAAAAAAAAATTCAAAACGCCAGAATTACGTGGTTTTTTTTTTGTCTCCGCTACATTGCAATAACAGTCAATCAAAAGATCCTATCTACACCAAAATGGTATCAATAAAAACGTCAGCTCAGCGCACAAAAAATAAGCCCTCACCCAACCCCAGATCACGAAAAATGGAATTGCTACAGGTCTCAGAAAATGGCACCATTTTTTCTTGTAAAATAAACTTTGCAATTTTTTTTCACCACTTTAATAAAAAAGAACCTATACATGTTTGGTGTCAGTGAACTCGTAATGACCTAGAGAATCATAATGGCAGGTCAGTTTTTGCATTTAGTGAACATTGCAAAAAAAAGTGCAATTCCACAGTTGTGTTTTTTTTATTTTTTATTTTACCATACCTGGAAATGTTTTCCTGTTTTCCACTACGCTATATGGTGAAGCTAATGGTGTTGTTCAAAAGTACAACTTGTCCCACAAAAAAACAAGCTGCCACATGGCCATATTGGCAGAAAAATAAAAAAGTTATGGCTCTGGGAAGAAATGGAGCAAAAACCAGAAATTCAAAAACTGAAATAACCCTGGTCGTTAAGGGGTTAAAGGGCATTTACACTGCAAGATAATTGTAAACGAACAGTGTTAAAAACCCTCATTTCACGATTAACTTGCCATATGAACAGGCTGACGATCACCTGATGGACAAGTAAATCGGGTGAAATGATCTTTTTTGCTGCAAAAAAGATCATTGTTCTCGACGGTACATTGTCCAGGGTAAGTTAGACTCGAAGTGCTGAGAACAGAGGCAGCATACATGTAATGAGAGATCTTTTAGAGATCTCTCTGTGCACAGCGGTGTACCACCAATGGCGGCAGGCTACTCGGCTGCCAGCGCCAGCAACGGCCACAGCTCCACCAGTCTTCGCAAGTTCAACTTTATCGTCAGTCTGGATGCTCATACTGTTGAAAACAATGATGAAAGAAGGAGCATCAGCAGACGCTTCCTCCTCTATCATTCTTCCTCAGTGTCTGATCTCTCAACACAGCGGGCTCGATGACATCTCTAAATGGCCCCACTGCCATGAGATGTGCGAGCTCTTCAGAACGCTTGCTGCAGAGACCAGAGCAGTGGGAGAAAGATGAGGAGAGGTGAGTATTTATTGTCTTCTTAATCAGCAAGTACATTGTGTTGGCTACAATACTTTATAGAGGAGTACGGGGAGTGCAGTATACTATATGGAGGACTATGAGGAGTGCAGTATACTATATGGAGTACTACGGGGAGTGCAGTATACTATATGGAGTACTACGGGGAGTGCAGTATACTATATGGAGTACTACGGGGAGTGCAGTATACGATATGGAGCACTACGGGGAGTGCAGTATACGATATGGAGGACTACGGGGAGTGCAGTATACGATATGGAGGACTACGGGGAGTGCAGTATACGATATGGAGGACTACGGAGAGTGCAGTATACTATATGGAGGACTACGGGGAGTGCAGTATACTATATGGAGGACTACGGGGAGTGGCAGTATACGATATGGAGGACTACGGGCAGCGCAGTATACTATATGGAGGACTACGGGGAGTGCAGTATACTATATGGAGGACTATGGGGAGTGCAGTATACGATATGGAGGACTACGGGGAGTGCAGTATTCTATATGGAGGACTACGGGGAGTGCAGTATAATATATCTAGGACTATGGCGAGTGCAGTATACTATATGGAGTACTACGGGGAGTGCAGTATACGATATGGAGGACTACGGGGAGAGCAGTATTCTATATGGAGGACTACGGGGAGTGCAGTATAATATATGGGGTCATTCCATGGTAGCTTACGTTACAACACAATATAGTAACTTACATTACAAAGATGATGGTAGCTTACCTTACAATAAGTTTAATCCAATGGATGGTAACATATTGTAATGTAAGTTACCATCAGCTTAGTAATGAAAGTTACTATACTGTGCGGTAACGTAAGTTATCTATATTTCTTGTAATAAAAACTGTTGCTTTTAACTTGAGAGGTTAAAATACATTTTTTAAAGTTGCTGGGACTATGGTGTTTACAATCGAATAAATACAATAAAAATAGTGCTTCACCCCTGTTTACCAGATCAGAAACTTTGGCAGACTCATGAAGGACAATTGCCTTTTCTTTTTTTGTAACGTAAATTACCAAATAATAACACTGTATTTTGTATTTAATTTTATTGTTGAAAAATCAAACTGTGTTGAAATCTATTGAGAATAGTTTAATGTACAATATGCATTCACTCCTTTTTGTGCCTGCCTTCAAAGAACAGTCCGTAGCCAGTTTTTGGCTTGTGAATGTAACGTAGGTTACCATGGAATGACCTTATGGAGGACTACGGGGAGTGCAGTATACTATATGGAGGATTATGGGAGGTGTACTATATTATATGGAGGATTATGGGGTGCCGTATACTATATGGAGGACTATGGGGCCCATTTTACTATATGGAGGTCTATGTGGGGGCCATTTTACTATTTGGAAGGAAATTATAGCATTTGGAGAACTATGTGAAAGCCTAGTGTGGGTTCCATCATACTGTGTGAAGGGCTGTGAGGGGGGCTTTTATACACTGATGTGAGGTGTGGGGTCATTATACTGTATTTAGGCCCATAATACTACATGAAGGTCTGTGTGGGGATCAGTTTGGGGATCATACTGTGTTGGGGGTCACCATACTTTGCCGGGTGAGTTGGGGTGGAGGTGGGGTACAGTAGTGTAATCATAATGTGGGTGTGGGGCACCATTGTTGGAATCAAACTTTATGAGTGTAAATGAAGGGGGAATCTAAGGGCTTCAGTAGGAGGAAAATTACTTCCCTGTGAGATGTGCACTTCTGTGGCCCCGACAATTTTTTTTTTCTCTGGGGAAGGGGAGGTTGATGGAGGGATTAGAACTTCCCTTCTGGGGCCCCATGATTTCTATGTACTCTCCTGTCTGTGCACATAGTTTATTGTTGTCAGCCTGTGTAAAAAGGCATTTAAATAGCTGATCAGTGAAAATTTACTGTCATTTTCAGATGTAACTGGCTTAGTGCTTGTCTGTATAGCGGATGGGTGAAGAAACTACCAGCTATATACATGCACTAGCCCGGTCCGTAAAACAGATCTGACTACTGCAAGCTGCAATTTTTTTTTTCAGATGGACGACTATTGGTCCAGATTTGCTTACATTTTGTTTTCTCAGTAATTCTCGGTGGCCTAAAAAATAGATTTCAGCATGAGCTTATTTCTGTTAACTGGCACTTTGGTTTTATAAGCAAAAAGCATCCCCTTACGTCTCAGAAAGCTCATTCAATAATTGTTTACAAATTATTAAGACTTTTCCACACCTCTTCCTGCAAATTATTAATGTTTCGGATCATGGAATCCTTTTCTTCCTGCAGTAACTCTATCTCCTCCCTAGAGTTTAGGTCTGTAAGAAAAAAAAAAAAAAGATTGTTCTATTAAGATGTAGGAATAATTAAAAAAACTAACAGCGCAAAAATACTTACACTAAGAAGATTAGTTAATTGCTCCCTCTTGGCAGTCAGACACTTTCCCTAGCAAGTCATTGTATATGGCTCGTGAGGTCAAGATACATTTCAACACTGCTCTGACCAGCTCTCCACACGAGGAAAGTGGAGAGCCGGCCGGAGCAGTGTTGAAGATGGCAGCCGCTTCCTGTGCTAGCACCACCTTCACTAAGTACTAAGTACTGGCTGCGTTCTAAGTCAACACAATGCTTAGCAGAAGGGCAAAGCTAGCACAGGGAGCAGATGCCATCTTTGTATCTGAGCAGATGCAACCAATAGAGGGCCGGTGCCATATTCGTGAGTGAACAGTGCACGTCGTAAACACAGTCAGCCAGCACAAACCGTGAACACAGTCAGCCTGCACAAATGGTATATGCGGTGAATGCAGTCCGCCTGCACAAAGAATGAACACAGTCAGCCTGCATAAACGGTGAACGCAATCAGCCAGCACTTTTGTGTGGTTTTATATTTAAATTAGAGCAGATGCAGTCAGTACTTAGCATAGGGAGCAGTCCATCTTGGACTCTGCGGTCTGGCACAGCTCTCTTAGACCTACTACCCAGGGACAGCTCTCACTGTTCTACCCAAATATACAAATAATCCCAACATGTCCAACAAGTGAAAACTTTATGCAGGAGGAAGGCAATTAAATGAAAGATGAGAACGTGAATACATGTTTGCACTTCAAGCTGTGTCGGTGATAAAAGGAGTACAATATATGTCAGAAAAATATTTAGAATTGAGTCCTCAGTGGTTGATACCTTTTAATGGCTAACTGAAAAGATGGTAACAAATTGCAAGCTTTCGAGACTACACAGGTCTCTTCATCAGGCAAAGACTCAAAGAAATTCTGAAGAATCACATTTATGCACAACATAGCACAGAAAAAAAAAACCATGGATAAGACAGGTGACATGAAGCAGAATTACCATGAGTGATAAACAGTTACGGTATGCCCATAAATATTGGGCCAGTTCTTAGATAAGGAATGTTTTATTGTCCTCTGATTGGGGTCTGGTTCTGTTGTGATGACCCCTCATAGTCTGAGGGGCAAGTTACTTAGCTGATGTAAAAAGACATAAATCCATTGGACACATTCATTCCTGAACTAAGACCGTCAAAGGTCATCATCAGTTTGTATTCCCATACGCTTTTGTCTCTCTTAGATTTGAAGCTACCTTTTAACACAATTAATTTCATGTCCATAATGTTATGATTTGGGAGACAAAAATGTATTGCCACAGGTAATTCTGCTTCATGTCACCTGTCTTATCCATGTTTTTTTTCTGTGCTATGTTGTGCATAAATATGTGATTCTTCAGAATTTCTTTTAGTCTTTGCCTGATGAAGAGACCTGTGTAGTCTCAAAAGCTTGCAATTTGTTACCATCTTTTCAGTTAGCCATTAAAAGGTATCAACCACTGAGGACTCTCAATTCTAAATATTTTTCTACTGGCTAACACGGTACCAAGATATATATCTTTCCTGTACAATATATGTCGGCATTTTGACACCAAACAAACTATGTATGCTAAATTTATCCTCCAAGAAAAACAAAATGTCCAAGAATTAAAAGACAGAATGGAATTGCAGAATAGGTTTATAAAAGCTACATTCCAAAAAATGAGGCATCCATGTAAGCTATCTTCATTGTGGCTGCAGAAATCGCTTGAGTTTCAAAGAGTTTTCCGACTGAATTTTTGAAGTAGTGCATGTTATAAGTGTGTAAGCAGGTCTGCCCCAATCAGTTTATCAAGAAACATCAACGCGAATGGAAGTTATGGAATTTGCAGGAAATCTGACAACACAGCTGGACGATGAGGCATGTGGTTATCTGGCTTTTTCATTACCAGTTGTTGAAAGCATAGAAAATATGGATACAGTACATTTGTCCAATTTTATAGGAGGTGTGAAGGCAGACTTCGCTGTCACTGTTAGATAAAGCTGCCATGCCGTGGGACAACACAGGGAAGGACATTTTGATGCAGTGAAGTCCATCAGTAAAAATAAATTACCCTGGGAAAAGTTGGTCAGACCAACTATCGATGGCGCACCTGCAGTGAGTGGAGAAACAAAACAAACAGGCTTGGCTGGACTGATGAATCAGAAAATGCAAAAAATAATAAATAACTGCCATGACCCTCTGATCACATATCATTGCATTATCCATCAAGAAGCACTGTGTGGAAAAATTCTGCAACTAGATTATATAATCACTACGGTTATAAAAGCAGTGAACGTGTATCATCGCCAGTTCCAAATGTTTTTGCAGGAGATGGACTTGGAGCATGGAGACATCCTGTACCGTACTGAAGGAGGCTGAGCAGGAGCATTGTCCTTAAAAAAAAATTTGGAGGTAAGGGAAGAAAAATCTTAGTTACTTACCGGTAACGGTATTTTACAGAACCCATGACAGCACCACCTGAGAGAGGGTATCCGCTCAGCAAGGACAGGAAACTTACTGAATAAAAGGGCGTTACCTCTCCTCATCAGTTTGGGTTTCAGAGCATGAGAGGACCTCCAGACCGTTAGTAACATAACCATCACCAAAAACATTCTTTCTAAAACACCCTTAAAAGTGAACACCACAAGTGATAAAAAAACGGGGAGGGAATATAAGGGTGCTGTCATAGGCTCTGTAAAATCCCATTACCGGTAAGTAACTAAGATATATTTTTTTTCCCCTTCTCCCATGACAGCACCACCTGAGAGATTTATATAGATCAAAGCATCTTAGGGATGGATCACTGCCTGTAACACCTTTCTCCCAAAGGATAGGTCATCAGAGGAAGACAGCTTAAAGGGAACCGGTCACCCCCCAGGCGTTTTCAACTAAAAGAGTCACCTTGTGCAGCACTAATGCTGCATTCTGCCAAGGTGGCTTTTTTAGTTCGGGTCCCTTCCACCGCTGAAAGAATCGTTTTTATAATTTGTCCCTCATACCTCTAGTTTGTCAGGGGGGCAGGTTTTTCCCCCTGACACAGACGCCTCACAGCCATCAGTCATTTCCTCCTTTCTTCTGGACGCCTCATGCTCAGCGTTCAGTTATTTACCCGGTGCCTGCGCTGTAATCTTTTTTCTTGGGCATGCGCAGTTAGCGCTGCCCATCCACTGACATCACATGATGTCTTCCTTCTTGCACCTGTGTGGACGCGCGGCCCGAGATCCCGCCCCGCAGTCTCTTCTGACTTATTCACACTGCAGGGCTGGGAATCTTGGGCATGCGCAGTAGTTCTCAGCGGCTCTCCATCTCCCTCCGCCTCTTTCCTACTGTGCAGCGTCATAGGAATCTGACGATATCTGACGATTCCTATGGCGGGATCTAGGGCCACGCGTCCACGCAGGTGCAAGAAGGAAGACATCATGTGATGTCAGTGGATGGGCAGCGCTAACTGTGCATGCCCAAGAAAAAGAGATTACAGTGCAGGCGCCGGGTAAATAACTGAACACTGAGGAGGCGCCCTGAAGAAAGGAGGAAATGACTGATGGCTGCAAGGCGTCTGTGTCAGGGGGAAAGACCTGCCCCCCTGACAAACTAGAGGTATGAGGGACAAATTATAAAAAAAGATTATTTCAGCGTTGGCAGGGATTCGAACTAAAAGAACCACCTTGGCAGTATGCAGCATTAGTGCTGCACAAGCTGGCTCTTTTAGTTAAAAACGCCTGGGGGGGGTGACAGGTTCCCTTTAAGACTGTAGTATTTATAGAAGTTTGAAGGGGAAGATCAGGTTGCCACATACATATTCTGTCGATCGACACCTCCGCCTTCTCAGCCCAGGAGGTCGCCATGGCCCTGGTGGAATGGGCCTTCAGGTTCTCAGGAACCGGCCTATTACTAGAGGTGTATGCTGGGGCTAATGGCATCCCTAACCCATCCAGCTATAGTACCCCTTGTAACCTTAAGACCGTTCCTGATTCCCTGAAACAACAGGAATAAGGAAGGACTCACTCTTTCTCCACTGTTATGACTCATCTAAGTACTGTACCAAAGCTGTCCTAACATCTAAAGTGTGAAACCTGCGTTCATCCGCATTTTTCGGGTCCCTAAAAAAGGAGGGGAGAACCATCTTCTGGCTTCTATGAAACTTCGATGCTACCTTTGGGAGATTTGCTGGATCTGACCTCAGACTATCACTATCATCCAATATCTGCATGAATGGGTGATTAGATAGAGCCTGTAAATCACTGACACTGCGGGATAATGTTAGGGCCACTAATATCACAATTTTTAGCGTTAGTACTTTAGCCAGTAATTCATTCTAGGACTCAAAGGGAGATCTTGTCAATGCCTCAAGAACTAAGTTTAAAGTCCCAAGGAGGCATCTTTGGGGCTGGCATTAGTCTCGACCTATGGCATGCTTTAATGAGCTTAACTATCCATCTATCCACCGCTTGGTTATAATTATATAGGGCTGCCAAAGCAGACACCTGCACCTTAAGGGTGCTAGTGGCTAGGCCCATCTCCATACCCTTTGAAGAAATTCCAATATAGCTTTAATTGGGACCTTGCCTCCCAAGGATTGTCCCGAGTAAGTTGAGAATTTAGCCAATATCCTACTGCATATTCTAGTTATTACCGGCTTCCTACTCTGCAGCCGGGTAGTGACTAAGACCGGGAAGAAGCCTTTTTGTATTAACAGTGCCCTCTCAAAATCCAGGTCGTCAAATGCAGACCTATATAGAAACACCGAGAGCACAGCTATGGGGTGGTGCTAAGGTTAGGTTCCCAAACCATACGTACAGTAGATATAAACCTAGCACTCAACTTGAATGCATTGAAAAGGAATTTATTCTAGTACACGGAAAACGTTTCAGTCGATCAGGACCTTCTTCAGTTACGTGCTGTACTGAGCATATAGGATACGTGACTCTCTAATGAGAGACCAGATGCGCTTTGCAATATAACGGAAATCCATGAAGAGTAACAAGCTGGAATATGCGTATGAGTCGGGCAACTGTGCCACGGGACGCGGTATCCACCGCAAGTCAAATGCAGACCTGACCTCTGAGGATGAGACACTGGGCCCTGCCTGAGGAGACCCGGAGTATCCGGGAGAATCCAGTGATCTGATAAGAACATTCTCCTTATCCATGAGAACCATGGCCTCTTGGCCCAAAAAGGAGCAATGAGGATGACTCTTGCTCCCGCCTCCCAAATCTTCCTCAGGTCTGCCAGAATCAACATCGACTGGGGAAATGCGTAAGCCAGCCTGAAATCCCAAGGAATCTGTAGTGCATCAACCGAATACAGTCCTTCTCTTGGGTTCAAAGAGCAGAAGATCTTTGTTTTCCTGTTTTTTTCTGTTGGCAAACAGGCTATGTCTGGTGTCCCCATCGATCCACAATCTGCTGAAAAACTAGCGGATCCAGTTCCCATTCCCCCTGCTTCAGAAAATCTGCTTCTTAGTTCTCCTTCCCTTTTTATATGCAGTGCGGTTAGTCTCAATTGATGTTCTTCCATGATCTGGAGAATTGATGGAGTAGCATCAGGGCCCGGGATCTTGTGCCTCCCTGATGGTTGATATAGGCAACCGTCGTCCAGTTATCTAACATTACCCGAATGTGGTGCCCTTCAAGATGGGGAATGAATTCCACTACTGCTCTTTTTATCGCCAGTAGCTCTTTCATGTTTGAATTATGACCCTGGACTATGCGATCCCTGATGTGCTCCCCATCCTTCTGCGCTTGCATCCGTCACAATCACATCTGTTACCTGATAGGACCAACAAATTCCTGTGACATATTGCCTGAGTCTAGCCACCAAGTCATGGAGTCGATTGCTTTTCGGGAAAGTGCAACTTTCCCTTCTAAACGGTCTCTGAGTCTTCTTTCTCCATCTAGGACATCCTGTTGTAAAGTCCTAGAGTGAATCTGGGCCCACTGGACTGCCGGATTACAGGAAGACATTGTTCCTAGTAGAGACGTAGCCTTCCTTATTGACATGACCAGGTTGGTAATTGCTACTGCTACAAGTGTCATGGTCCTGTTTTTCTTTTCCCATATTAATCATACATCATAGTGGAGTCAGAGTGGCCTGAATGTGTCTCAGCTGACAACTGCAGTCCTCCTCCAACCTGCAAATTAACAAAAAATCGTCCAGATACGGTACTATCAACACATTCTGTTCTCGGAAATGTGCAGTCACCTCCAGAATTATCTTGGTGAAAATTCTTGGGGCCATGGATAGACCGAAGGGTAGAGCCCTGTATTGGAAGTGTCTTAGCTGTCCCTCAGACTCAGATGACTGTAGTCCCGACTTTTCCTCCTCTTTATGTCCCATCAGATGTTTTAATGACTCATGGACTTCTGATCTAATTATAGCTGTCAGGTCCATAGCAAACCTGGGGGTTTCCTCCGAGACAGTCTGCTGTATGCAATCAGGACAGAGTCTTTCACTATATGTGCTGGGTAAACTTCCGCTGCACAGAGTACACTCTTTATTATCCTGCTTCGAGCTACGTTTCAGGGGCCTTTCCTAGTAAAAAAATACATAGAGAAAGGGGGGACCTGTTTAATATGGTGAACTTTCACGTAGATCACTCACCATTCAGCTGATCAATCTAGGGTACCGGAGATGGAGGCTGGATCGGTTCAGAAGAACGTTCTCCCCTGGAGGTGGGCTCGTGACCTGCCTTGCTCTTCAGGCTGGTCCTGCTGCTTGCCCAACTGCCACTACTACGTCCCTGGCAATGGCCCTGCTGGCGATGCTGTAATGGCTCCTGTGTTGGCTGCTACTGTGATAGCTGCTGCTGTGGTGGCTGCTGCTGCACATCCATGTTTAGGACTGCTGCAGAAATGCCACCATAACCCTGGGCACATCCTCTTTTATACTGAGATGGCCCAGGCCACCTCCATCCGGCCCCATACTTCTGGCCTTTGAATCCGGCATGCTGTGAGCAGGGAGCCTCAGCTAGCCCCACACAGACCCAGATGGCCGCTGTAGCTTCTGACGCGCTAAGTCACCGGGACGCGCCTGATATCTGCCCCGCGCAGACCTGGGTGGCCTCGCTTTCCGGCGGACTTGTCGCCAGCGTGCGCCGGCATCTCACCAGCACACCCCGTACGTGCGCAGACCCGGAAGCGAGTCCCGACGCACCTCAACGGGGCGCTCCTGCAACCCCAGCGCCTCGTGTCGGTGAGACTTTGCCCCAAGAGGTCTCTGACTGCACAGCGTTGCACCAACCTCCCGGCCGGTGTTACCTCACCCTCCAGATCCTGAGTAAGTAAAGTACCGCTCTTCCTCTTAGGTTCTCATAAGTACAGGAAACCAAAACTGATGAGGAGGTTTCGGTAGGTTTCCTATCCTTGATGGGAGGATACCCTCTCCGCTAACAGGTGGTGCCGTCATGGGAAAAGGGAAAAATTCCACTATTCATGGAAAGCAAATGAAAACCCTTGCATGAACGATCAGATCCAAACTGGCATTTTGCTATGTTGTGTGACATAAGCTGAACCAGAGGCTGCAGCTACGCAAACAAATAATCACGCAGATGCCCAACATAATCACAGCTTTCCAGTGTAAACTTTACTTATAGGACAATCTTGCTCACTTTCCTGTTTGTCAGAACATCTTGGCCTTAGTTCCAAGTGCTTTTTCATGCGTTCGATTGGCTACCAAAGTGCGTCAGTTAATTAATGGGTTTGATGGCCACTTTAGAACACAACACTCCAGCTTTGAAAAGGATATTTTTGTGTACTCACCCTAAAATCTTTTTCTCTGAGCCAATCATTGGGGGACACAGGACCATGGGTGTTATGCTGCTTGCCACTAGGAGGACACTAAGTAAACACAAAGAATTAACTCCTCCTCTGCAGTATACACCCCTTGACTGGCCAGTAACGACCCAGTCCAGTAGTAAAGCAGTAGGAGTATAAGAAAAACCAAGACAAGTAAACTATGTCAAAAACTGAGGAACAAACCATAACAACAACCAGCCAATAGGCTAACAGGGTGGGTGCTGTGTCCCCCAATGATTGGCTCGGAGAAAAAGATTTTACGGTGAGTACACAAAAATCTCCTTTTCTCCTACGCCTCATTGGGGGACACAGGACCATGGGACGTCCTAAAGCAGTCCCTGGGTGGGGAGCAATTGCACTGCTAAAACCCCATGTACCACTGGCTTACTGAGGTACCGCTGTCTGCAGAGTGCACCTGCCAAGGGCAGCATCTGCCGAAGGCTGGGTATGAACGTGATAGTGCTTTGTGAAGGTATGCAGACAGGACCGAGTCGCAGCTTTACAAAGCTGTTGTGCTGAAGCCTGGTGCAGAATGGCCCAAGAAGCACCGACCGACCGAGTCGAATGCGCCTTAATCCCTGCTGGGACAGGGGTGCTCCTGATGCGGTAGGATTCCTGAATAGTGGAGCGAATCCACTTGGCTAGAGTGGCCTTTGAGGCGGGTAGACCTTTCCTATGACACGTTGAAGCGCTGACGTAGGCGCGAAACGGCCGTCATATCCTGCTCACCTCCTTTTCCTGTTCCACAGTCCCGGGCCGTGAACGAGATGGTTTCTTCAAGCTTCTAATAAAGAATTTGCACCACATTGGGATCGGTGAGTGTTGCCGTACATTTCTTCATGTTTCAGACCTTTCCTATGTCCCTCCGGAAGCATGAACAGGACATCCGACTTACGCAAGGGAGCCGTGCGAGATATGTTCCGCCGAAGAGCTCTAACCATATCCAGAGTATGGAGAGCTTTCTTGATACGATGGGTTGGTGCCGGACAGAATGACGGCAAGACAGTGTCCTCACTTAGATGAAAGGAGATGATGTTAGGTAGGAAAGAGGGAGAGGTTCTCAAAACTACCTTGTCTGGGTGAAAAATCAAAAAAGGGGGTCGGCAAGAGAAGGCCGCCAACTCAGAAACTCTCCTGATTGACGTAATCACCAAGAGAAAGACCACCTTCCATGAAAGGAGGGTGAGAGAGATGTCCTGCAATGGTTTGAAAAGGGTCTCCTGAAGAACTCCGAGAACCAAGTTAAGATTCCCATGAAGCCAAAGGCATTCTATTGGGAGGGACCACCCGGGAGACTCCTTGGATGAACGTCTTAACCGGCAGTCTGGAAGCGATCTTTCGTTGGAATTAGTGTTGAGCATTCCGATACCGCAAGTATCGGGTATCGGCCGATACTTGCGGGTATCGGAATTCCGATACCGAGATCCGATACTTTTGTGGTATCGGGTATCGGTATCGAAACAACATTAATGTGTAAAAGAAAGAATTAAAATAAAAAATATTGCTATACTCACCTCTCCGACGCAGCCTGCACCTTACCGAGGGAACCGGCAGCGTTCTTTGCTTAAAATTCGCGCTTTTCCTTCCTTCCGTGACGTCACGGCTTCTGATTGGTCGCGTGCCGCCCATGTGGCCGCGACGCAACCAATCACAGCAAGCCGTGACGTAATTTTAGGTCCTTCAGGATTTTAAAATTACGTTCCGGCGTTGTGATTGGTCGCGTCGCGGTCACATGGGCGACGCGACCAATCACAAGCCGTGACGTCACGGGAGGCAGGAGACGCGCGCATTTTAAAATGCGCGCTTTTCCTGCCTCCCGTGACGTCACGGCTTGTGATTGGTCGCGTCGCCCATGTGACCGCGACGCGACCAATCACAACGCCGGAACGTAATTTTAAAATACTGAAGGACCTAAAATTACGTCACGGCTTGCTGTGATTGGTCGCGTCACGGCCACATGGGCGGCGCGCGACCAATCACAAGCCGGGACTTCACGTAAGGAAGGAAAAGCGCGAATTTTAAGCAAACAACGCTGCCGGTTCCCTCGGTAAGGTGCAGGCTGCGTCGGAGAGGTGAGTATAGCAATATTTTTTATTTTAATTCTTTCTTTTACACATTAATATGGTTCCCAGGGCCTGAAGGAGAGTTTCCTCTCCTTCAGACCCTGGGAACCATCAGGAATACCGTCCGATACATGAGTCCCATTGACTTGTATTGGTATCGGGTATCGGTATCGGATTAGATCCGATACTTTGCCGGTATCGGCCGATACTTTCCGATACCGATACTTTCAAGTATCGGACGGTATCGCTCAACACTAGTTGGAATAGAACAGACAATGTGGACACTTGTCCCTTGAGCGAGCCTAGGGCAAGGCCTGACTCTAAACCTGATTGGAGAAACTCCAGAATGGACGGAATGCAAAACATCAGAGGAGAACTTCCATGGGCATTGCACCATGAAAACTGACACTCAAAAAAATTGAACAAATTTAGGAATTCGTAAATCTTAGTACGTACATATAATCCCTTTAAAACTTCACTTTTAATATTCACATATAAAACCCAGACCCAGTATTCAAAAAACCTGGTTAGATACCATAAATAGAAAAATAAGTCACCAAATTCATTTCCCTAGCAAGGTCCTAAATAAACCTACTGCTCGCACCTGCCTTGCTGTGGAGGTTGGCACCCTAAGAGACGATATTTTGGCGCCCCAACTCAAAGCAGGCTTTCCCTCTCTTCCCTACAATGTCCCTCTCAATACAGGTGGGAAAACAATATAGCCGAGAGCAGTGGTGAAAAAGATAGATATTAAACATTAGTAGACAAATCACTCTCCATTTAGGCCTTGAAAGGCACCTCCAGATAACAAAATAACCATGCCAACACAATGTATATAGTTCAAATATAATGACAACCAATAATATAGTCCACAATCAACTGACTATTCATATTTCCGATCCCTCGTGGACTAGAATATCCTAAATTATAGTGTTAATTTAAACACGTGTACTTATTCCTCGGATACATATCAGAACAAATTCCATTAGTAGACAAATCACTCTCCATTTAGGCCTTGAAAGGCACCTCCAGATAACAAAATAACCATGCCAACACAATGTACAGTCATGGCCAAAAGTATTGACACCCCTGCAATTCTATCAGATAATACTCAGTTTCTTACTGAAAATGATTGCAAACACAAATTCTTTGGTATTATTATCTTCATTTATTTTTGTCTTAAATGAAAAAACACAAAAGAGAATGAAGCAAAAAGCAAAACATTGATCATTTCACACAAAACTCCAAAAATGGGCCAGACAAAAGTATTGGCACCCTCAGTCTAATACTTGGTTGCACAACCTTTAGCCAAAATAACTGCGACCAACCGCTCCCGGTAACCATCAATGAGTTTCTTACAATGCTCTGCTGGAATTTTAGACCATACTTCTTTGGCAAACTGCTCCAGGTCCCTGATATTTGAAGGGTGCCTTCTCCAAACTGCCATTTTTAGATCTCTCCACAGGTGTTCTATGGGATTCAGGTCTGGACTCATTGCTGGCCACCTTAGAAGTCTCCAGTGCTTTCTCTCAAACCATTTTCTAGTGCTTTTTGAATTGTGTTTTGGGTCATTGTCCTGCTGGAAGACCCATGACCTCTGTGGGAGACCCAGCTTTCTCACACTGGGCCCTACATTATGCTGCAAAATTTGTTGGTAGTCTTCAGATTTCATAAAGCCATGCACACGGTCAAGCAGTCCAGTGCCAGAGGCAGCAAAGCAATCCCAAAACATCAGGGAACCTCCACCATGTTTGACTGTAGGGACCGTGTTCTTTTCTTTGAATGCCTCTTTTTTTCTCCTGTAAACTCTATGTTGACGCCTTTGCCCAAAAAGCTCTACTTTTGTCTCATCTGACCAGAGAACATTCTTCCAAAACGTTTTAGGCTTTTTCAGGTAAGTTTTGGCAAACTCCAGCCTGGCTTTTTTATGTCTCGGGGTAAGAAGTGGGGTCTTCCTGGGTCTCCTACCATACAGTCCCTTTTCATTCAGACGCCGACGGATAGTAGGGGTTGACACTGTTGTACCCTCGGACTGCAGGGCAGCTTGAACTTGTTTGGATGTTAGTCGAGGTTCTTTATCCAACATCCGCACAATCTTGCGTTGAAATCTCTTGTCAATTTTTCTTTTCCGTCCACATCTAGGGAGGTTAGCCACAGTGCCATGGGCTTTAAACTTCTTGATGACACTGCGCACGGTAGACACAGGAACATTCAGGTCTTTGGAGATGGACTTGCAGCCTTGAGATTGCTCATGTTTCCTCACAATTTGGTTTCTCAAGTCCTCAGACAGTTATTTGGTCTTCTTTCTTTTCTCCATGCTCAATGTGGTACACACAAGGACACAGGACAGAGGTTGAGTCAACTTTAATCCACGTCAACTGGCTGCAAGTGTGATTTAGTTATTGCCAACACCTGTTAGGTGCCACAGGTAAGTTACAGGTGCTGTTAATTACACAAATTAGAGAAGCATCACATGATTTTTCGAACAGTGCTAATACTCTTGTCCACCCCCTTTTTAATGTTTGGTGTGGAATTATATGCAATTTGGCTTTAGGACAATTGTTTTTGTGTTTTTTCATTTAAAACAAATTAAATGAAGATAATAATACCAAAGAATTTGTGTTTGCAATCATTTTCAGGAAGAAACTGAGTATTATCTGACAGAATTGCAGGGGTGTCAATACTTTTGGCCATGACTGTATATAGATCAACTATAATGACAAACAATAATATAGTCCACAATCAGCTGACTACTCCTATTTCCGATCCCTCATGGACTAGAATATCCTAAATGATAGCGTCTATTTAAACACAACGTGTACTCATTCATCGGATACATATCAGAACAAATTCCATTCAAGGTTACATATCAGCCAAAGAAACTAATAATAAATGATAAAGATAACTTAGCATGTGTTGGTGTCACCCCGACGCATTTCCCCATTCTCACGGTTCATCAGGAGGAAATAGTATAGATGTTCATGATGCCGGATGCCATGTTGATGAATAGCATAAGCCGGCGGTGAAGATGTGTGGACATAAATAGCCCACATTGAATCCTCGCGCCTAGATAGGCCGCGCCTCCAAGATACGGCGGATCCCAACCGGGTCAAAATAGCACTGCGTCAACCAAAATTCATATATTCTAGACAAAACACCTCTTTTAGTCTTTCACACGTAACATAGGTCTTCCGGTATACTCAAATATAATTAATCACCAATCACCGTATTGTGCTCATATTTACAACGGATGTCTCACCATTTCCCGTTCCGGGTGCCAATTCCATTTGTTGCGCTCATTCCCATGCTGAGTGTCGATTCTGCGGATTGTTAAGCGTTCCAGATGGAGACTTGAATTCAAGAGACTTGAATTTATTTGGTAGTAATCTTAAATGGAAATTGTTCTTCCAAAAACATGATCTAGAACAGTGCAAAAGACTAGGTTTATCGGAGGAGGACATTGATGGGTTACGGACTTTAACTGACCTTTTAAAACCAATAGAGAACAACAGAAGGTACACATGTATGAATAAATGTATAAATTTATTAAATACCCATCTGAAATATACAAGATATAAAGATATCAACATACAACATAAAAAATAACAATACCCTATACCTAGGGGAGGAAATGGGATCGGCTGTGTACTGTAGAAAAAGCCGATGGGGCCACAATAGACCGCCCAAACACCAGACACCACGTACGCAGGTAGAACTCGATAAGCAAGCTGTAATACTACAAAATCCCAGAGTAGATGTTTAATAAAGCAGTAAAAAATTGTGGCACACCCAAAGATATGGGAGCCCACATAAAGTGCACATGAGAGTAACAATGTGAATAAATATCACCAGTAATTGTATGCTATCCACATAAGATACTACCAGAAAATGTAAGACTAATTGCTAGAAAAAACTCACCCTGAAATTTATAGCACTATTTGCCTAATGGTAAGATGATAGTGATACCCCCAAGTGATATAGTAAACATTAATGGGGGGTATCATAATACATGCATCTTATACCTGCAGCCATGGCGAAGTATGGGCGGTGTCAGTGGTCCCGTAGCGCACATCGACGCGCGTTTCACTGCCCCCGCAGTTTCGTTAGGAGGTTAATGGGTAGCGTGTCTGTCCTGTCCTTTATACCCCTCTAATGAAAATGCACCTCGTATCAGCTGAATATGGCGCGCCACCGCCATGTTGCGTCGGGGAGGGGAGGGGAGGGCGGCGCTCAAGGAGCGCGTCACATGGCCACGTGATCCGGTCACATGACCGGACCCGTAACCATGCCGACGCTACACCATACAGAGCTGCCGGCCTCCACACCGAGAGGCAGCGCATGAGCGGCGCGCGCTCCAGCTGGAGCTCCTAATATATCGGTATGTGTCTGATATCCAAACAGAGGGCATATGCGCTGCCTCTCGGTGTGGGGGCCGGCAGCTCTGTATGGTGTAGCGTCGGCATGGTTACGGCTCCGGTCATGTGACCGGATCACGTGGCCATGTGACGCGCTCCTTGAGCGCCGCCCTCCCCTCCCCGACGCAACATGGCGGTGGCGCGCCATATTCAGCTGATACGAGGTGCATTTTCATTAGAGGGGTATAAAGGACAGGACAGACACGCTACCCATTAACCTCCTGACGAAACTGCGGGGGCAGTGAAACGCGCGTCGAGGTGCGCTACGGGACCACTGACACCGCCCATACTTCACCATGGCTGCAGGTATAAGATGCATGTATTAGGATATCCCCCATTAATGTTTACTATATCACTTGGGGGTATCACTATCATCTTACCATTAGGCAAATAGTGCTATAAATTTCAGGGTGTTTTTTTCTAGCAATTAGTCTTACATTTTCTGGTAGTATCTTATGTGGATAGCATACAATTACTGGTGATATTTATTCACAGGATAGGGTTGGACAGGGTTCTCTCCCCTCTGTACCAGTGTGTCACTGTAAACCTGTTTACTGTAAATGATAGCTATAACCCTGTATGTAACCCCTTTCTCATGTACAGCACCATGGAATTAATGGTGCTATATAAATAAATAAAATAATAATAAATAATAACATTGTTACTCTCATGTGCACTTTATGTGGGCTCCCATATCTTTGGGTGTGCCACGATTTTTTACTGGTTTATTAAACATCTACTCTGGGATTTTGTAGTATTACATCTTGCTTATCGAGTTCTACCTGCGTACGTGGTGTCTGGTGTTTGGTCGGTCTATTGTGGCCCCATCGGCTTTTTCTACAGTACACAGCCGATCCCATTTCCTCCCCTAGGTATAGGGTATTGTTATTTTTTATGTTGTATGTTGATATCTTTATATCTTGTATATTTCAGATGGGTATTTAATAAATTTATACATTTATTCATACATGTGTACCTTCTGTTGTTCTCTATTGGTTTACATGGTTTAAGTAGAAGGGATCACGTAGTGATCACATGTGGGCTTTTTCGCTGGTAGTTGTTATGTACTGATTATCTGTGTTGCAGATGCCCCTAAAGGTGACTTTATGGACTTTAGGAAACGAGACAAGAATTGGATCCCTCAATTAGGGTCCTTGTTTGGTAATGGGATGGCTGTGGAAGTAGAGAGCCGTGATGTCAAGGATTTGAAGCTTAACATTAAGGATCTTATTAGGAAACGTACCAAGTTGTGGTGGAATAAGGTGTCCCTTGAGAACTATCTCCAAAAGGACGTTATACCTAGAGGGTTAAGGATTCAGATCTATCCTACCTTGGAAACAAGTGATTCCACCTTTTCCACTAAATGGGAAGAAACACTTACCTAAGTGTTCCCGTACCTTGCTTGAGTTGCTTATTGGTGCAGATCGAAAGGCTTTGGAGAGTGTGGAAGGAGAAATAGACACAGTAAGAAATAAGATCCAGGCTGCTTTAACTGCAGAGGAGTGTGCGGGTTTTGACAAGGAGCTAGAAAAAGATATAACTAAGTGGGAGAAAGATATACAGGCGACTAAGATCCGCAAATTTCAGCGGGATCTACAAGATTATTCATCTAACAAGATTTATAGGTGGCAATACAAGAAGCAACGTCCCAAAACAATATCACGCTCCTCATCTATCGCTTCATCGCTCTCTGAGGAACAATGTGGAGAATCTTTTTTAGGAAAACGGAGTGGGCTGGGAGAGGGCAACAATACAGATCAACCATCCCACAGATCCGTCTCTCCACACCCTCCAATTCGCACACGCAACTATTACAAAAAGACGAACAAGTGGACACACTAAACCTCAAGGTAATTAATCTATCTAGCACCCCTCTTACTCCACCACAGATTATGGTGTTGGAGAAGGGTCTCACCTTTTCCCCTTCAGCAAAGTTTGATTATTTTACTGCCGTTAAAGATGTTGAATTGTTCGCCAGGAAGCTAACATATAAAAAATTTTTTGTAAATCAATCTAAAACTCAATTTCCTACAAATTTAGAACAACAAGCTCTGGCGGATCTTGAGTCGCTACTGGCGGAACAAACAACAATGGAAGATGTACGGTTCCCTACATATTTACATACCCGATCGCAACATTTCCCCCCTTCAGGTATTTGCAGCAATGTAGAAATCTTTACTAAATTGTTGAAACGAGATTTATTAAAACTGTCTGAGGATAGAGCCTCATTCAACTTAACATATGCTGAAAATAAGGCGATTAGAGGACTTCGGAACATGAAACAGGTGGTTATAAAGCCGGCCGATAAGGGGGGAAATGTTGTGATATGGCCATGTGAGATGTATGAAAGGGAGGCCCTACGCCAGTTGAATGTCAAACAATGCTATAGGAGATTAGAAACAAACCCACTTGGGAAATTTAAACTTGAGTTGGATTCCATACTGTCAGGGGCTCGTGACCAAGGACTGATTACAAATAGAATGTTGGAAGGCCTTACCATACAATTTCCGGTGGTCCCAACATTCTATCTGACACCGAAAATTCATAAGGACATGAATGACCCGCCGGGTCGCCCCATTGTCTCGGGTATAGGTGGCCTTAATAAACAGGCATGCAGGTTTATTGACTTCTATCTACAGCGTTGTGTGGAGACTCTACCGTCCTTCATTAAGGACACCACGGACATCTTAACTCGACTTAATAATATACAATTAGAGCCAGATATGATCCTTGTTACCTGTGATGTCGAGTCCCTCTATACATCGATAGGTCATGACCATGGGATCACGGCATCAAAATTTTTTCTTTCTATGACAGATTTGGATGAATATTTTGTGCAGTTTATTATTGATCTTTTACAGTTTACGTTAACACATAATTTTTTTACTTTTAAGGACCGATTTTTCCTGCAGCTCCAGGGAACTGCGATGGGGGCGACTTGTGCGCCCTCATACGCTAATTTGTTCCTGGGGCTGTGGGAGAGAGACGTCGTTTATAATTTGGACAATTTTTCTGCCGTGGTCTCATGGTCTAGATATATCGATGATATATTGTTCATCTGGCAGGGGGACGAGACATCACTTAATGGGTTTATGAGTCAACTTAATAATAATCAGCAAAACATACGACTCACATATAAATACAGCAAGGAAAAGGTCGAGTTTCTTGATGTCCTTGTTGAGGTTGATGGAGGTCGTTATATTACTACAGATGTCTTTCGTAAAGACACTGCTGTCAATTCACTCCTGCATGCCACTTCGGCGCATCACCCACAGACAATTGGGGCGATCCCGGTAGGGCAATTCCTGCGGATGAAACGAATATGCTCAGACAATACCAAATTTGACAATCAGGCCAAAATTTTGAGGAACAACTTACAACAAAGAGGATATAACCATAAATCCATAAGGAAGGGGTACAGGAGAGCTTTAGCCACCCCTAGAAGGGAGTTATTGATTCAAAAGAATAAGAGACAACAATATGGTG